>NC_092746.1:107810450-110310450 GCF_047496795.1 Chiloscyllium punctatum
GATTGGTTTTTACCTCCTTATCTAAGGAACTGATACTGATATTGGAGGCAATCCAGGGAAAATTCACTAGATTTATCCCAGGTGTGGAGGGACTGTCTTATGAGGAGAGGTTAGTGGGTGAGCTTGTACACACTGGAGTTTAGATGAATGAAAGTAGATCTTACTGAAACATACACAATGATCGGTAATGACAGGGTGATAAAGAAAGGTTGTTTGCCCTTACGGGAGACTCTAGGACCAGAGGGCATGATCTCAGAGTAAGGGATCATCCATTTATACAGAGAGAAAGAGGAACTTCTCTTTTAATAATCTGCAAATTTCTAACAAAACACTTTTAGTTTGGAAGTTTCATAAGCCAAACTTTGAGGTTAAAGTATATATGTTTTCCTTGACGAGTCCAATACTTCATTTGGAGCGAGAAAATATGTTTTTTTCTGATCCAAATTAGGTCACCTCAAAAATTGCCCTGAAGCATTCAATCTTTGCGTTTTCTAAGATAAACTCATTCTTTGATTATCTAATCCAAAAGCAAGCTTTTCTATGTTTATGCACTCCATTGTAAACTCCATATTAACAACAATCCTCCATCAATACACCAGCGGGATTGCAGTTACTTGTTCTCTGAAATGTATGACAATATACTCCAACATCCATTTGACACTAACTTGAAATCCATAACCTAAAGCTGATATTATTGAATGAAAAAAGTGCACTCCTTTCATCACCCTCTTCCATGGAACCTAGCTCATGTGCATAAGTTAAACAAAAAGCAGGATGCTACTATTTTGCAGTCGGACGTAATAACCACAATATAATTTGAATATATTTTCATCATTCTGTTTTGAGCAGATTTTAAGGACAACTGATTGGGTTACTTTAAGTTAACTGCTGATAGACAGAGTGTATGGAGTACCAATTCATCATTGGACATATGCAGCCAATGCCATGTACCAGAAGATGGAGCAACCACGGAGCTGAAGACCAATGGCTAAAGTGTGCATGATGCCAAGTGCCATTAGACAGAGTGCATAGTGCCAGGTTTTTCTTTATTCTTTCAGATATTTTCTAATGAGCCTATTGCTATTTCACATCTCTGGAGCTGGTGGGACTTGAACCAAGCTTTCTGACCCTTCTTTATTCTTTCACAAGATAATTGCCACCATGTGTCTGCTTGCTGTGCAAGCAACTGGCTTGCTGGACCATTTCAGAAAGCAGCTCAGAGTCAGCCAGATTGCTATCTATCTGAAAATACATGGAGGGCAGACTGGGTAAGAATGGCCAATTTCATCTTCTGAAGTATATAAGTCAACCAGATGACAATCAATAGTTTGTAACTGCAATTGATTTCAATCCAGACTAAGTCATTCATTGGATTTAAACTCCAGCTGGAGTGGTTGTAGTAGGACCCATGTCATCAGAGTATTTGTCTGGGAAATGAGTTGCCAGAGAAAGTGGTGGAGGCTGGTACAATTGCAACATTTAAATGGGTATATGATTAGGAAGGGTTTAGAGGGATATGGGCCTCTATTAATGTAGGATATCTGGTCAGCATGGGCAAGTTGGACTAAAAGGGTCTGTTTTTGTGCTTTACAACACTGTCATGCTATGACCCTATGATTCACTGGATTATTAGTCCAGTGACATTATCACTATACCATACCTTCTTATAAATTGCCACTGAACAGATTATTCCAGGAGAGTCTCAACCATTGATTTTTCAAGATTGCATCACAATCCAGTTAACAATACGTGACCCTGATTTTCATCGTCACAGTGAGGCTGTCCCCATATTTCTCACGCATTTCAAGACCCCACCGATATGCCAGTGACCTCGAAGGAAGTGAGGTCAAAAAGCTGTTTGGCTACATTCAGAACAGCGCTGCCCTGTTTCCATCCAATGGGTGGATATATGTTCAGCTCTATTTAAAAAAAAATACACAAAGTACAATTAAATTTAGAATGTAAACTTTTGACCAATGACTCCATCAGAATCTGATGATATTCTTCCAATAAACCAACCTTTCTCATATGGTGTGATTTGGACAATTTTGTTATTTAGAATATTACAGACATGCTTGTCATTGTTATTTGGTGAGTAAAAAGCCAGGGAAAATCGACAGGTGAAGGTGAATGGGGAACTGAGGTTTAGCAAAAGGTTTCTGATTGTGCTCTGTTAAGTATTCAGTCAGTATTCATTCGACAGCAATTAGGTTGCTCTAAAGCCCAATACACCCTTCAGAAAGAAGAATTTCAGTTGCAGAAAAAGGCTTAAAAAGGCAAAGGAAACAAAGCAAATAACCTTTTCATTATGATTCATATATGCAAGAAATAAAGGTTCTGTGACTCAACACCCCAAGTGATTTTGTCACATTTTCTATCCAACATTAGCTAAGTTGAAAGATGTTTGAAGAACTTTAAGTCAGCATAATGGTCTCTATGCATTTCAAAATCTTACACATATTTCATAAATATAAATGAGAGGATATGACTGAAGCAAGCCTTTGCTTTACAGATTGTGTACATGAACAATAAAATAATTTAGCACACATTATCTATTCACATCTCTTACAAAGCAATACCCACTCATAATCCTTCATTGACAAGACATCAATACTGAGCAGTGTGCAAATAGGGCATGATGTATTCTGTTATATTTTGTGAACTCCTTCACCATGGTGATCGGATAAATCAAATCTACTTCTCATTCACTTTAGTTTTAAGAACAATATCAGTTGTTGTGCTTTCTGTTGTAAGGCTTGGGATAGAAACTATTCATCCTTAGGGTTTAGCCAGTAGAGATAAGGAAGTCTACTGCATGTTAATAGAAACTGGTTTATTGCACTGGTAAACCATAAGCACATCACTGTAATAGGCTGGACTCCGTTCGGGTCTGTGCAAGGTCTCTTTCCCATGTGATCTCTGATATCATCACAGTGGGTGATGTTACTCACACTCGGCCAGACGTTAACTTTTTCACATTCCTTTCTGACTCTTACACGATACCTTCAGCTATCCATGAACTGAACTCTGGAATTCCCCACCTCTCCACCTCTCTTATCCTGTAAGGCACTCATTCATGCCTAGCTCTTTGACCAAGCTTTTGGTCACCTCCACTTATGTCTCCTTATATGACCTGCAGTCAAACTTTGCCCATTTCAAAAACATTGGGACATTTTGTCATGTTAAATGTGCTATACAAATGTAGGTTATTCTTATTATTTGGATTAGTGGCACCATTCCTGTCTTGGAATCAGAAAGTGAAAGCTTTGACCCCTATTCCAAATACTGTAGGTGAGTGAGCACCTAGGCCCTAGCTCTGAGCTTTGCATTTGAAATCTGACACCTGTGGAAGTGAATGGTACCAGCACTCTTGCACATCATATAGAAGCCCAGAAATCCTTCCACATAATACAAGCAGGTCCCTGTAGTTTTTTAGTGATGTTTCATGTCCCCTAATGCATTTAGTACATCACTTCTGGGAAAATAGGGGCAGGAGCGAGCCATTCAGCCCTTCAAACCGGCTCTGAAATTCTAAGGTGTGAGGGGGCAAGTTTAAAAGAGATGTGTGAGACAAGTTTTTAATACAAAGGGTGATGAGTGCCTGGAACATGTTGCCAGAGGAGGTGGTGGAAGCAGACACAATAGCAGCATTTAAGAAGCACCTGAATTACATGAATAGAAAGGGAAATAGAGGGATATGATCCTATAAGTGAAGTCAGTTTTAGTATGGAAGGGCAAAATTTGTTGTCGCAGGCTTGGTGGGCGAAAGGGTCTGTTCCTGTGCTATATTGTTCTTTGTTCCTTTTTGTTCTAGAACATGGCTGATCATCTACCTCAGTGGCACACTCCACACTACCCTCATCCTCCTTGTAGTTATTATGAATGATTAATCTGTCAATTTCTGTCTTGAACTTACTTAATGACTGAGCTTTCACAGACCTTTGGGATAAGGAATTCCAAACATTCCCTCCACATTAAATGAAGAGATTCCTCCCCATTACCATCTTACATTGCCTGCCTTTCCTTCTGGGACTGTGTTTGTTGGTTCCACACCCCACACCACAAGGAAAACGTACTTTCTGTATTTCTTTACCCACCTATTTAAGATACCCTGAGATAATAGGATTGTAATAGTATGGGATTTTAAATTCCTCAAACATAGATTGGGACTGCCATAGTGTTAAAGGGCTTGGATGGTGAGGAATTTATTAAACGTGTTCAAGAAAATTTTCTTTACCAATGTGCAGGTGAGCCCGCTTGAGGTGAAGCAAAACGTAGCCTTCTCTTGGGAAATAAAGCAGGGCATGTGTTAGAACTTTGACAGCAGTGATCATAGTTCTATTAGTTTTAAAATAGTTATGGAAAAGAATAGACCTTGTGTAAAAGTTAAAGTTCTTAATTGGAGTAAAGCAAATTTTGATGGTATGAGACAAGAAGTTTTAAGTGTAGATTGGAATGGACTGTTCATGAGTTGATAAGAGTTGGGAACAATGGATGAATAAAGATGTTGAAGCTCTGATCCAGAATACGAAACAGTTATATATTAGCTATAGACAATTGGGATCAAGTGAATCTATTGAAGAGCTTAAGGGATTGAGAGGCATTCTTAAGAGGGAAATCAGGAGGGTAAAACGGGGATATGAGATAGCCTTGGTAGGTAAGGTTAAGGATAATCCAAGTACATTAAGAGGAAAGAAGCAACAAGTAGGAGAATAGGGCCCATAAAGATTAATGAGGTGATCTCTGTGCAGAACTACAAGCGATGCGAGAGATACTAAACAAATATTTCATGTCAATTTTTACTAAGGAACTCATAGAAATAAATGTTGATGTCTTGAAAACAATCTACATTACAGAAGATGAAGGCTTCGGAAATCATGTCTCACAAACCTGATTGAGTTTTTTGAGGATACAATAAAAAAGATTAAAAGGCGCACAGTGGTACACATTGTTTACATGAACTTTAGTAAAGCCTTTGACAAGGTTCCACATGGCAGACTAATTAGTAAAGTTAAATCACATGAGATTTGGGGAGAGCTTGCCAATTGTATATTAAATTGGACTGATGGTAGGAGAGACCAAGTGATGATGGAAGGTTGTTTCTCAGACTGGAGGCCTGCAACCAGCGGTGTTTTACTGGGATTGGTGCTGGATCCACTGTTGCTTGTAACTTTTTTAACAATTTGGATGAGAATTTAGGAGGCACAATTAGTAAGTTTTTGGATGATGCAAAAATTGATGATGTATTCAACAGTGGAGAAGATTATCTAAGATTACAAAGGGATCTTGATCAAATGGGCCAGTGGATGGACAAATCACAGAAGGAGTTTAATTTGGATAAATGTGAGGTATTGCATTTTGGTAAATCAAACAAGAGTGGGAATATACAGGTAATGGTGGGACCCTGAGCAGTGCTGTCAAACAGAGAGACCTAATAGTTCAGGTACATAGTTCTTTGTAAATTTTTCACAAGTAGACAGGCTGGTTAAGAAGGCATTTAGCATGCTTGCCCTCATTGCCTAGACCACTGAGTATAGGAGGTGGGACATCATGTTGAGGTTGTACACAATATTGTGAGGGCTCTTCTGGAGTACTGTGTGCAATTCTGCTCACCCAGTTACAGCAAGGGTATTATTAAATTGGAAAGAGTTCAGAAAAGATTTCCCAAGATGCTGCTGGAACTGGAGGATTTGAGTTATAAGGATTGGGCTGGTTATGCTGGGATTTTTTCTTCACTGGAACATAGGAGATTGAAGTATGAATTTATGGAGGTTTATATAATTATGAGGGGCATGGATAAGGTGAATAGTAAAGGTCTTTTCCCTAGCGTGGGTGAGGTCAAAACAAGGGAGTATATTTTTAAAGTGAGAAGAGAAAGATTTAAAAGGGATCTGAGGGGTAACTGTTTTATACAAAGGGCGGTTTGTATGTGGAATGAACAGCCAGAGGAAGTGGTAGATGCAGGTAGAGTTACAACATTTAAAAAATCATTTGGATAGGTACATGTATTGGAAAGGTTTAGAGGGATTTTAGCAAATGAAGGCAAGTGAGACTAGTTTAGTTTGGGAAACTGAGTTGACATGGATGAGTTAAATGGAAAGGTCTGTTTCCATGCTGTATGACTCGATCAATAGTGGTCATTATTAACAATGAAATTTGTCATGAGATTTTTATTTTTGAGATTGACACAATTCAAAATTACTACAAATTTCAAAGAAAAAATTAGAAGTCTGAGTCCAAATCTGGATTAACTTCCATCTTTTGCTTTGCTTATCATTGCAAGAAAATTTCTCCCACCCCTATGGTGTCATTGGTCTACAGAATCTTTCCACCCAATTAGAAATGGAATTGCCCTTGCACAGCAGAAGAAACAATCAGAAACAAAGTTTGTATGCTATCACATTAAAAAGGAAACTTTACAAAGAAACTGTTTGCACAGTCAAAGAACTGTATGTGCGTTGATCAGTAAAGATGCTTTTTGAGTTTAAATGGAAGGGCAATAATCTATGGAGATCCACAGCTACTCTTTTCCTCACTTGCTGGCCCTCAACTGGGCCAGAGCCAAGGAGTTGCTCTCCATTCTCCCAGATGCCTCTCCACTCCCACATCTTCCCATACTCCTGGATATTCTTCCCAATATTTTCAACTTACAGAGCATTGTATCTACAGATTGTGGGATTTCCACTCAATTATCCCAGATCCTTATGTAATGTACTTTCAGGACCTGCCCTAAATGTTCCCATACAATTCCAATTACACTTACATCATACACCACATACCAAATGTTATTAAATATTTAAAGTATTTTTAAAATTGTAGTTACTTTCAAGGTCAATGTACAAGGTCAGCAAGTATCACCATGCAACACTTAAAATGAGCCATTCTTGCTCTTTACAAGAAACTTGCCACTCCCTGCCAAATCCAGTGAAATACATAACATTTTACAACTGAGAGACAGAGTGTTTAACATGACAGAATTATTATTCTGAATCATGCAGCATGCAAGGGCATCCTGTTTGTAAACCCTAGCCCCTACCCTCATCTCGTGATAGGACAGGATTGGGAGTACATAGAACAAATCTATTATCAGGCACAAATCTATTATTAGAGCTGTCAGTGTTTTTATATGTAAGAGCATCAAATCTTAATGATTCAAAAGTAAAACTTATATGACATTCAACACGTTTGTGGACAATGTTGCTGAACCAGATAAGGAGAAGTGTATGGGCTCCCATTTTATCAACTTCCTTGGTTGGCCCCAATAAAGATTTAATAATCTTTCAAGCACAAAGCTACATCTCACGCCAATTGAAATATAGTTAATTATTCACCAGAAATAATGAGGAGCCTATTTCAAGGTTTTCTTGAATGAAATCAAAAGCAATTTGTTGCTTGCTAACCCCAAGAAAAAAAAGAGAAATGTGAAATTAATCACACATAAACACGCATCTTTAAAAATAGAGTAGTGTCCAATGCAAAAAGAATGGTAAGAGAATGTGCAGTTTAAAATCCTTAAGGAGATCTCAATGCGTTGGACCTTCGACTTGAGTCCATGGTTGGTTAGGGATGTCCCTTTTCTGTGAAGCTACTGCAGATACCAGTGTTCAGTTATTTCTCTCATTTGTTTTTTGACTGAGCTTTGACATTTCTGAGAGAGCAAAATAAAAGAACCTTCTCCACAAACTATAACAAATCCGCCTCTCTGACTCTGCCAAAGCAGATACTTAAAATAAAGCTATTTCATGTATTCCCATGCCGGGATTCATTATTTCCAAAATGAATGGTAATAAATTATGTTTTTTATTTCAAATATGTGAACTTCCATAAAGGTATAAAGCAAACAAGCTATAAAGGGTCACTCATGCCTGTTTGGTTTCAATTGATTAAAAATTAATTGTTTGATAAAAATGCTAATTTTGGTATTAGCTAGTTCATTCTTATTTCTGGTTTCAAGAAGCTTGACTCACCTTGTAATCAGGTGATTACTGCTGCTATTTTTAAGTCAAGGTTTTTCCTTTTTGAAACTGTTTGTATCTATGGAAGTCCCAGGTATTAGATCATGGAATTTGAAAATCAATTGTCCATTTTTTATCATAACCATGACAATGTATTCAACCAGGGAAGGACATTACCTAAGAATATAAGAAATATGAGAATGAATAGGCTATTTGGCCCTTCAAGCCAATTCCTGCCATTCTATAACATCATGGCTGATTTGTCCAAGGCCTCAACTCCTCTTTTGTGACAGCTCCTCATAGCTCTTAACTCCCTTCAAGATGCTTTCTCCACAACTCCCTGTGGTAGACAATTCTAGACATTCACTATCCTCTGAGAGATTAAATTATTTCGTATTTCAGTTTTGAATGAGTGTCACCATATTCTGTGACTATGCGATCCGTTTGAAATTCCCCACTCAAACATCTTCTCAACATTTACCCTCAAAGTATTGTTTGTTTTCAATAAGCTCATTTCTCATTCTTCTAAATCCTAGTGAACAAAGGCCTAATTCATTCAACTGTTCTTGAGAAGCCAACCCCTTCCTCCACGAATCAGCCAAGTGGATCTCTTTTGCATTGAATCTATTGCCAGTATATCCTTTTTTAAATATGGAGATCAAAGCTAGACAGAGCATTCCAAGTGCAGCCTCTCCAAAAGCCTGTAGAGAGATGTCTATTTATGTAATAGCAAATTTACAGAGATTTATTTATTGATGCAAAAGAAATAGAGTTAATTCTTTGTGAATCTACTTGCAAGAAGTGTAGAAGCCTTACCTGTGCAAATTGTCATGCTACTGCTTGTTTTATTGTATATGGAACTGGATAAACAGAAATTTATTCCAATTTAATTCTGGAAAGGTTGATACAATTGTTCCCTTTTCAATGAGTCTCTACTCGCTGACCATCAATTCTAGCACTTGCTTTGCTACTTGGCCGAGGATGAGCCATACTGTTCCTAAACTCATGACATCTGTGACCATGACTATGAGATAAGCTACAACCACATAGCTATGCTGTTACAAAGACTCCCTATCTATTACTCCTTAATAATGTCTAATTCCACCCTTCATCCAGTCTTTTTCTGACTGTCTTCTTCATCCATCACTTCAGTGCTCACTGTCCTACACAAGTTCCCAATTCAGCAACACACCAATTGTTAAATTTTTGTCCTTGTTTCCAAAGCCTTCCATGGTCTTGTTCTACCCTAGCTCTAGCCTACAACCATCAGAGATATCCACACTTATCTAAATCTGACTCTTGAATATTCTTGAATGCAATCACACAACTAGTTACATAAGTCTTCATTTTTGAAATTCCCTCCCTAGATCTCTGTCTCTCTACCTCACTTTCTTCTTTGACTGCATTTTTGATCATCAACCCTAATGTCTTCACACATGTCTCAATGTCATATTTCATTGAGTGGCTGCAGTAAGATGCTTTATTCCACTGAAAGCGCTTTACACTGAAATGCAAGTAGTTAATGTTGCTACTCATTTTTCAGTGCACACTTAATGTCTTGAGAGAATTATACCTGTATAAGAGTCTGGTGTGTGCAAGGTGATTATTGCATGCGCCCAAGGATTTATGCACAAACATCTACTGCAACTCAACTTTTCCAAAGGTCATCAAAAATTCTTTTTTGTTTGAACACATCTTTTGTAAACTAATTTTCAAACGACATGCATTCGCAACCTTCATCGCAGCACAAGATCCACTGTGGCAAATTCTCTCAAGTTGATATTTTTCATGTTTGATACCGAGGTCTGATAAATGCTGCTCAAATCTTTGATGAGCACAACATCATCTCCAAAGTCACACCCTGTACATACTGAGAAAGACCACAATGTATCTGCCTATCTTTTGAATGATCGTTTGCTTTTCATTTTCCTTTTCCTTCCATTTATTTTCTTTTCCAGACCTGACAGCACCAACTCATGTCTCTCTAAACCTCAATACTTCCATTACCAGTACGTTACTATCTTCAAGGTGCAATGCAGCAACTCAACAAGGAACCTTCATCGGCTCCTCCAATACCTGTGTCTTCCACCACCTAGAGATTAAAGGTAGCTCGTGCTTGCAAGCGCAATCATCTCAGGTCCCCCTCCAAGATACCCATTATCTTGATTTCAAATATATCAATGTTTTATCATCATCACTGGGTCAAAGTCCTGGAAATCCCTACTTAACAACATTGGGAATGCTATGACAATAGTCTGAGGTTCCTGAAAATATTGCATTCCAGACAATTGTCCCAAACCCTTAATCACTCAGGTGATGAGAGATGAACTGGCTCCCCTTCTTTATTCACCAACCTCCTCATTTGGTCACAACAAGATTAATCACAGAACCTCTTTAGTGCTGAAACAGACCATTCATTCCATTCGAGTCCACACTAACCCTCTGAAGAACATCCCACCCTGACCCACCCCACCCTTCCCCTACCTTATCCCTGTAACCCTGCATTTCCCACATCTAGACTTCATATACCTGAACACAATGGGGCAATTTAGCCACCTAACGTACACATTAGCTTTGCCAGCAAGGGCCATATCTCAAGAATGACTACTTTATAAAATTGTCCTCTGGTACCCAAAACCAAGGGATCACTTCGCTCGATGAAGCTAGACGATGAGAATTGACAGACAGTCTAATTGTGAATGGTTCACAATCAAACCATCACAAATCCTGGACCCTCCTATTGATCATTCACATAAGGTATGACCCTTTCCAAGTGAGGGCCAATGCAGTGCAATTATCATTTACGGTTATCTAACGCACTGTTTAAACTATCAGTAATCAGAAATTCACTGCTGGTCATCCCATGTTCTTTATACAATTAAACATTGTCGATATTATACTTTCATTATGCATTATATTCAAAGTCCATGCTCCTCCATTGAAATGTTGATTATTGGTGGTCAAAATTGTTCAACAACAGTCCAAACAGAATACGTTCTCAACTCTTCTGATCTGAAGAGTTGTTTAGTAATCTGTATCTAAAATGCTATGGTGCATATGTCATTGAGACAAATTGTTCTTCGTATATCAGGACTTGTTCAAGCCTACAAGCTTGAATTGTTGAAGAGAATATAGCAGTTAGGGTCAAATGATCAAAAGACGGCTCGATGCAGCAAAGGCAGAGAAATATGCATGCAACCTCTGAATAAAATGACAGAAAGGAATCTCTGTGCATACAGACCAGTGAGTCTGACGTCTGTGGGAGGGAAATTATTGGAAAGTATTCTGAAGAACAGGATTAATCTCCATTTGGAGGGAGAAGGATTAATCAAGGATAGTCAGCATGGCCTTCTAAATGGAAGATCACGCCTAACAAATTTAGTTCAATTTTTCAAGCAAGTGCCCTGGTGTGTAAATGTATTTGTGCAGTTAATGTAATCTACATTGACTTCAGTGAACCTTTTGACAAGGTCTCACATGACAGATTGGTTAAGAAACTAAGAACCCAAGAGATCCAGGGCAATTTGGAAAATAGGATCCAAAAGTAGCTTAATGGCAGGAAGCAGTGAGTGATGGTCAAAGGCTGTTTTTGTGACTGGGCGCCTGTGTCCAGTGGTATCCAAAGGGTTTGGTGCTGGGACCCTCACTGTTGGTTGTGGATGCTATTGATCTAGACATGAATGTAGGAGATGCAATCAGTAAGTTCTCAGATGACATGAAAATGGATAGTGTGGTTAATCGTAATGAAGAAAGCCTTAGACGACAGGACAATATAGATTAGAAACCCTACAGTGTGGAAACACCTTCAGCCCAACAATCCACACTGACCTTCTGAAGAGTAACCCACCCAGATCCATCCCCCTACCCTGACTAATGCATCTAACACTATGGGCAATTTAACATGGCTGATTCACCTGATCTGCACATCTTTTGGATTGTGGGAGGAAACCCATGCAGATATGGGGAAGCATGTGTAAACTCCACACAGAGTTGCCCAAGGCCAGAATCAAACCCAGATCTCTGGCACTGCGAGGCAGCAGTGCTAACCACTGAGCCACCATGCCGCCCTGGGCAACATTTGGATGGGTTGGCCACATGGCAGCAACATGGAATTTAATCCTGAAATGTGTGAGGCAATGCATTGTGCGAGCACTAACAAGGCCCAAGTATGTAGAGATTGAATGGTACAATGCTTGGAAGTACAAAGGATCAGACAGATTTTGATGTGCATGTACCTAGATACTTGAAGGCAGCAAGACAGGTAGATAAGGTGGTTAAGAAGCATATGGGATATTTGTCTTTATTAGCCAAGGCACTGAATATAAGAGCAAGGAGGCTACAATGGAGCTGTATATGATGTAGGCCACTGCTAGAGTACTGTGTGTAGTTCATTCACCACACAGAAGGAAGGATGTGATTGCACTAAAGAGGGTGTAAAGGGGATTTGCTGGGATGTTGCCTATCCTGGAGCGACTCAGCTATGAACAGAGATGAGGAAGGCTGGGGTTGTTTTCCTTTGAGCAAGGAAGGCTGAGGAGTAATCTGATTGAACTGTACAAAGTTCTGAAGGTTATAGGCAACTTGGATAGGGAGAAACATTTTCCCTTATTAGAAAGGTCAATAACCAGGAGCACATTTTTAGGGTAAAGAGGGGTTGGGGTGTTAAAAGAGGATTTGAGGATTTTTTTTATAAGAGGATTGTAGATATCTGGAATGCACTGCCTAAATGTGCAGAACAGGCAGGGGCAGCACGGTGGCACAGTTTTTAGCACTGCTGCCTCACAGCGCCAGAGACCCGGGTTCAATTCCTGTCTCAGGCGACTCTCTGTGTGGAGTTTGCACATTCTCCCCGTGTTTGTGCGGGTTTCCTCCGGGTGCTCTGGTTTCCTCCCACAATCCAAAAATGTGCAGGTTAGGTGAATTGGCCATGCTAAATTGCTTGTAGTGTTAGGTAAAGGGGTAAATGTAGGGGAATGGGTCTGGGTGGGTTGCGCTTTGGTGGGTCAGTGTGGTCTTGTTGGGCTGAAGGGCCTGTTTCCACGCTGTAAGTAATCTAACCCTCAAAACATTTAAGAACTCTTTAGATGAGCGTTAGAATTGCCATAACATACAAGGGCTAATTGCTGGAAAATAGGATTAGAATAGATGGATATATGATGACCATCATGGACACAATGGGCTGAAATGCCTCCTTTCTTTCTATAAAAGCCCTATGACTCTTAACTCTATGATATCGTTCAATATAATCAAACAATAGTTCTTAAGATGGGGACTTCAACATAGAATCTAACCTCTTAGCAGAAATAAACTAAATATTTTGGAATACTTAAAGTGCTTCTGCAAATTACATTTCTTTAAAAAGTAGTTTTAATTTCATGGGACCTTTTTGAAAGTTACAAATTTCAGTTTCTCAGAATGTGAAATTTAGCATGAAGGAAGAGAAGCATGAAGGAAAGCTCCTAACTAGGAGAAAATCAAGACTGACATTGGAGCAGAAATAACCGCCAAAGAATTATTCTAAGTAGAGCCCTCACAGACAATCCTAGAACACTATGGTTTGCTAATTATATACTTAACACATTAAGGGTTTTTTCAAATTATTTTAGCAGACGATCTGTCACTTTAAATGTTTTTAAAGACCTTTCAAAATAACAGACCAAGAAGCTCATGCAAACATGTATACATTCCCATATTAAAAAAATATAACTTCAAGATTTACACAATGAAGACCTTCAGCTGCCTCTGTGACATGTGATGTCTTATAAGGACCACAGCATAAGGAAGATTAAAAGCTTTGAGATTCAATTTATAACCACTTCACTGTAAATGCTATTCCTAAACAAACTTTTGCAACAATACCAAAATTTAAAAGCTTTTAAATTCAAAACGTCTTACAATAGGGAACTACCAAGGATTATCTGTAAAGCATTCATTTCTGTAATTTCCAATATCAAAAATCATGAAGCAATCTAAAAGAGTCATCTAAATTATGCCGGATAGAAGTGATGGGATGCCATTGTTGTTCTTGGACTCATGGGAAAGAATTTGGTGACTTTCAAAGTGAGTTTATAAAATGTTGTTGCAATAGCTTTTTATTCATTCGATACATAGCTTTGAGGTCCTCCATTTATTTTCACCATCAGTCATTTGATACAATAGGAAATGATTATATAATCTATGAGTTATTCCTCAGTATTGTCATTGGCCAACGTCAGAAATCTGGCTGTCCTGTGGAATTGTCTCTGTATCAGTTTTCCTCTCTCCCCCCTCCCCCACTCCCCCACCAATCTGCTATGGTAAGGTACTCCATCTGGTGGCTCAGTCACAAACTGACCAAACTTGTTTCAACCTTTTTTGAGATCTTGGATGTTAAGATCACAGATCAATGTCCATGTCTCAACAACATGGGCCTCATATTCTGGAATCGGATAATGACGACAGTAACTGGAATCCTGTTGTTTCGAGTAATAGGTTTTATATCTTCTTTAAGTTGAATTCACTCAATGTGACAGTGATGCTGACCCACTCACCAAAACAATAGAACTGTAGCCTAGGGAAAAAAACCCGCATTTATATAGCATCTTTCACATACCAAGACAGGAAAGGTATTCAACCGATAATGGCCATTCAGCCAAAGGAAATATTGGAAAGGATGACTACAAACTTCATCAAATAGATAAGTTTTAAGAACACCATTGAAGGACAAGAGGGAGATGAAGAGACGTCACTTTGAGTGAGCTAACTTTGTCAGTGCTTAGTATGCAGGAGAACAACCAGAAAACCATTACTATTGTCAGGTTTGGAGGTGGCAGAGACATGGATGTGCATATTAGAAGCTGATGAGCCAATGTAGTGGCGGAACAGTATGGAAGTGAAGTGAAGAATCTTTGCAGTGGCAAGAATAGACGGTCTACTGCTTGTGAAAATGAATGATAACACAGGACATCAACTGGAATTGTCAAAAGCGTGAAGGTAGAAGGGAGTGAGTGGTTGAATTGCCAAAGTATCAGTTGATAAAGAACTGCATAGTAGACCATTGCCAGTGTGAAAAGACAATTCTAAGTGATTTGGGGAGGAGATTTTGTACAGATGTGGTCGCAGTAGGAAGTCTGCCTGATTGAAAGGGGTGAGAGTTACAAAGAGGCAGCCAGAGACAGTCTTCTCACTGATCAGGGGTCAGTTCACTTAGTTGGCTGGACAGTTGGTTTGCAATGTACAATGAAGCCAGCTATGGGGGTTCAATTTCTGTACTGACTAAGGTGACTGTGAAAATCTTGCCTCCTCAACCCCACTCTTTGCCTGAGTTGTGGTGACCCTCCGATTAAATTCACCACCACCAGTCATCTCACATGACAGACCAACCATATGGTTCTCTGGGACTATGGTGACTCTACCTCACTTGTCTATGATTATGAACATGGGAATACGAAGACCACAGGTAATGACATACTTGAGGAGGCAGCCTTAAATGTAGGTAAAACAGTTTCTCAAGGAGCAGAGGTCTACTAATGTCTATCTTCTTTTTTCCAGTGTGTTTGGCTTGAACCTATGCTGTAGCACCTAACTGGCAATAAAGAATAGAAGACTGTGCCTGTGATATCATTTGGAGAAAGGCATCTCTGAAATTCCACCATTGACATCCAGATGAAACCTAAACTTTCTGTAGCTAGTGTTATGAAACTGGCTGCACAGGAAAGCATTCATTACGTAAAAGAGGAAACAAAGTTAGCATTTCAGCTAAGGGACATTTTGAAATGGTCTGTCAAGGTAACTGCGTAAAAGGTGTTAGTGTAGAATAACGTTTGGTATTTTGTTAAATGGTGCATGAGAATATTGAGGTGATTCAGTATCTCAAAGGGATGTTAGCTTAATTCTTAATTCATCCTCAGAACCTGAAGGCCAATGACCTAATTTGAAGGCCTACAGCATTCAATTCATACAAGTAAATATAGTTCTCGAATATTATCAGAGTGCAGGTAAATGGTAACATTTGTCCAGTGGAAAGCCTAATCTTCTGTGTATTTGTCAATGTAAAAAGATAAGATTTCCATTTGAGAGAATGACTGATACAATCAGCAAAAACAATCAGCACACTGTAAAAGATACCAACTAAGACATGTCATATGATGAGTCTATTTAGAAACACAACTATCTCACTTCTTCTTTGTTGACTGCAATGAGAATTATTCTTAAGTGTAGTAAGAGGAAAAGGTGAATTTGATCAGAAATTAGCTCAAATGTCACTTTGTTTTTGCTTAGGAGGTTGGCAGGAATGAATGGATTGCCAATGGCATCTGTATGAAAGAACTATTAAACTTTAAATAATCTGGGACAGTCGTGCAGAGTTCTGCATGATTCATTAGGAGGCCAGTCAATAGTGGGAATTTATAACATCTACTACATATAACATGTACGAATTTGCTTCCTAAGGCAAGCAACCCGCATATGCATTGAAGTCAGCTACATTCATATTATAAGTGTTTAGAGAATTGGGAGGTCAATGCGGATAGCCATCCAGGACTAAATGGTGGAGGAAGATGTCCTCAAATTATCCTTAAATGCCTTTAATGGTTTTATTAAATGAGCTTTTATTTAATATATTCCTTCAAGAAACTAAACTGATGGAATATCTTTCATGGGAGAGTAGATGCAAGGTCAGAATTGACAACATGAATATTTATATTCATATTTAAAACATAGCCCATTTTTATTGTATGGCCTCCTTATGTTATACCTTAATATAAAGTGGAATGTTGGGAAGAAATCCAATTAATTGAATTAAGTACAATTTGTTAATTTAAAAAAGTAATATTCTGGCCTGTAAACACCAATAACTATTTCAACTTTTTATCTTCAGCATTTTATTTACGACCGTTACAAAACGACAAGGTAGCCAATAAGTTGAGTAGGTGAAGCTATCTTCACAATGCAAAAGCAATATGTATCTTCTACCTAACCAGGCATTTAGATGTAGTGTTATTGGAAATCATATATTCTGAAGGTTAGGGTAGTACATATCTGAACTTAGTTAATGCTTCTTTTAGAAATTAGATTTAGTACAGTGCTTAAAGCATTAAGGGTACCACTTGTCCTAGCTTTATTTAATTTGCATAATTTCTCATTAGACAATTTTTACTTGGGTTCCTACTTCAGCATCAATGTTGATTTAATTATGAGTTTTGATAGCAGTATCTTGAGCTCAGAGCTTAAGGTGATTCCATTCTTAACTGTTCCACTAGTGACTGTTGATCTGGGTTAGCTAAAGGAAGGGAATTCTTCCCCATATCCTTGACCTGAAACTGATTCCTACGATGCCATTAAAAAATATTTTACTTTGAACAAATGCACAACAGGAGCACACTAGGAAGAAATAAAGATGAATTCAGCAAATGCAACATTGTATAAAATGCACAAAACAGGCTTTCATATTTAATGAATGTTGAACTGAATCTGATATTAATGTTTTAAAGAGCAGGGAATTAATGCTGAAAGATTACTGTTGGCTCTTGTTTTATTTTCTCCAATCTTTATTTGTCAGATTTTCTGTGATTTTCAAGAATTTCAAACCAACCTTTATACTTAACGGGTTTGTATCAAGGTCCCAAAATTACATTAAATCTTCAGGTTTCTACATTTACTGTATTTAAAGTTGCAGAGTCATAGAGATGTACAGCACAGAAACAGACTCTCCAGTCCAACTCACCCATACTGACCAGAGAACATAAATACATCTAGTCCCATTTGCTATCAATTGACCCATATCTCTCTATCGCCTTCCTATTCATATACCCATCCAGATGCCTTTTAAATGCTGTAATTGTTCCAGCCTCCATCACTTCCTGTGGCAACACACACACCACCCTCTGTGTGAAAAAGTTGCCCCTTAGATCCTTTTAAATCTTTCCCCTTTCACCTTACCTTATGCCATCTAGTTTGGGACTTCCCCAACCCAGGGAAAAGACCTTGTCTGTTTACCTCATCCATGCCCCTCGTGATTTTATAAGCCTCTATAAGGTCACACCTCAGCATCTGACAGACCAGAAATAGCCCCAGCCTTTTCAGCCTCTCCCTACAGTTTAAACCCTCCAACCCTAGCAACATCCTTGTAAGTCTTTTCTGAACCCTTGCAAGTTTCACAACATCATTCCTATAGCATGGAGACCAGAAACGAATGCAATATTCCAAAGATGGCCTTACCAATGTCCTGTACAGTAGCAACATGACCTCCCATCTCCTATACTCAATGCACTGACCAATTAAGGCAAGCATATCAAACACTTTCTTCACTATCCTATCTACTTGCGACTCCACTTTCAATGAACTATGAACCTGTACTCCAAGGTCTCGTTGTTCAGCAACACTTTTCAAGATCTAACCATTAAGTGCATAAGTCCTGCCCTGATTTGCCTTGCCCAAATGCACCACCTCACATCTATCAAAATTAAACTCCATTTGACACTCCTCGGCCCATTGGCCCATCGGATCAAGTTCCCATTGTACTTGGAGGTAACCTTCTTCGCTTTCCACTACAACTCCAATTATGGTGTCATCTGCAAACTCGCTAACCATACCTCCTACATTCAAATCTAATTCATTACATAAGTGACAAGAAGCAGTGGACCCAGCACCGATCTTTGTGGCACACCACTGGTTACAGGCCTCCAGTCTGAAAAGCAACCCCCCACCACCACCCTCTGCCCTACCTTTAAGCCAATTCCAATAAGGTGATCATCCCTTTCTTATTTCTCAGTTCCACCTAATTAACTTCCCTGGAAGCATTCCCAGGAATATCCCTCCTAAGTACAGCTGGAATATTATGCATAATCAAAAATGCCACTCTCCCTCCTTTCTTGCCCCCGCCCCTGCCTTTTGATTCTTCCTATAACAACTATACCCTGGAACATTAAGCTGTCAGTCCTGTCCACCCCTGAGCCATGTTTCTGTAATGGAGAAAGTGAGGACTGCAGATGCTGGAGATCAGAGCTGAAAATGTGTTGCTGGAAAAGCGCAGCAGGTCAGGCAGCATCCAAGGAACAGGAGAATCGACGTTTCGGGCATAAGCCCTTCTTCCTGAAGAAGGGCTTATGCCCGAAACATGGATTCTCCTGTTCCTTGGATGCTGCCTGACCTGCTGCGCTTTTCCAGCAACACATTTTCAGCCATGTTTCTGTAATCCCAATCCCAAATTCCTAATCATGCCTTGAGTTCATCTGCATAACCTGTTAGGCTTCTCCAATGAATACAATGACCTCCTGCTGGTCCCTCCCCCTTTTGAGAATATTCTGCACCCTCTCCAAGATATCCTCAATCCTGGATCCAGGGAGGCAACACACCATTCTGAGGTCTTGCTATTGGCTGCAGAATTATCTGTCTGTGCCTCTGATGACAGAGTCCCCTATACAATCGATTGCTTGGAACCTGATGTAGCCCTCACTACATTAAAGGCAGTCTTGGTACCAGAATCCTGGTTGTCAGTGCTACATTCCCTGAGAGTCCATCACCCCCTACATTTTCCAAAACAGCATATTTGTTTGAAATAAGGATAGCCACAGGAGACTCCTGCATGACCTACCTTTCCTGGAGGTAACACATCTACCTGACTGTATACTTGGTGTATCTCTCTTCTTATAACTGCCATCCATCACACCCCCTAGCTCCTGTAAATTCCTCATTGCCTCTAACTGCTACTCCAATCGATCCATGCAAACCAATTGGATTACAAACAAACACACTTGCTGCAGACATAACCATCAGTAATATGGAAACTCTTCCTACTCTCCCACATCCAACAGGAAGAGCACATCACTACTAAAGGGCATATTTGCACCTTAACAATCTACAGACCCAGAAAATAGCACAGTCTCACTGCTGCAAAAACATTGCTCCAGGCTAACTTAGGTCCTTCATTTTATATTTTAAAGTTTAACCAAGAGGCAGATCTCAATAAGACATATAACCAAAAATGGAGCCTACTCTACTCACTATTGTAGATTTACAAAACAAAGAGCAAGGTTACATTTTAAAAAGCCACTTAGCTGCATCCATGTTGAGAGTTCTCCCACACAGGCTTCTCCAGGGTCAGCTGTGAATTTCATTGTTGTTTATTTTTCTAGACAATTCTGATGTCAAGAGAAACCTGAAATCAAAAGCAGAACAGTCGGCTGTGCAGATTCATGGTTGGGTCAGACAGCAGTGCACATTTATTTCTCCATTTGATTCACTTCCATGTGGTCCTGCTTTTGTCTGCCTTCCTCCTTTTTAAAGTGTCATTGTTTTGGTTTTTTTCCCCAAGGTTCCAAAACAATGCATCAATTTATAAGACAGTAATTACTGTTCATAGAATTCAAGGAAATTGGCTCCAACACTGAAATTACCCCAACAAAGAGCAACTCTGACAGCCACAATTTTTCTCATCCTCCATCTTGGATTACCCAAAATCCTTTGTTGACTTAATAGCACTGATGTTGCATAATAATGAAAAATGTGGTCTGCAATGATAATTTTCTTTCTTTAGATAGATTATGCTCTACTTTGGAACATTTTTTTATTCATTATGAGATGTCACCAGCAAGGCAGATCCCTAGTTGTCCTTGATTTTGAGCTTGAACTTCTATTTTATTGACTTTATCACACCCTAAAAACATACCTTTCTATTTTCCTTTCATCAGTCTTGTTCTTAGCTAAAGTCTTCTTAATTGTATCTGTGTTATTCACCTCTACCATGCCATCCTGGTGCCAGTTACACATTCTCAGTATTCTCTGAGTAAGAAAAATTCAGGACATCAGTCATGGCATAAGTTCACTACTTCCAATAGATATCATTGGTTTAAGTGTCGACCAATGCTAGGATGACAGCTGTGTTTCGTTTCTCATTTATATATCAGTAAATATTTACTGATACAGTGACAGTATTTTACTTAACCATTGTATTACTTTACCTTTAAATCAAAGCAATTACTTAGATATTCAATAGATTTTTTCCACTCAAGACTAATAAGATGAAGTAATCCACTTTGAGCATAGTATAATTTGCCAGATCTTTTTATGCTTCCTCAGTATTCTTAAGTACATCAGTATTGATTCAGACATTGATATTATGTTCAATTGGGTTTAAAAGAAAATAATTCTTTTTTTTCATTAGATTTGCAAATTTCCTGCCAAAATTAGTCTTACATTATGAAGTTACGATTGTTTTCCGAGGTCTTTAAAGATGTTTCTTCAGTTGTGTAACAATTATAATGATCTTATTGCATTATAATACCTGTCCTTAAATGCAACATTAGATAGGATGCTTTTATATCTCCTACAAATTAATGTCTATTTAAAGAAATAAAGGACCCTTGCCTCATGTTATGAGATAGAATCAACTTTACTTTCTCTTGCATTCAAAGAGCATATAGCAGCATGCTCCCTTAAGTATGAAGTTGCCCACTGCTTCACATCAAGACAATATCAATAGAATGAGTGATCCTACCTGAAGTAAGTTTGGACAGTGCCAACTCCTCAGAATTATAAACTCAGCAATCCAAAACTATATCTAATCATGTTGCAATTTGTCAATCTCATTCAGAGAGCCCATGGAAAGATTCTGAAAATAGAAAAAATGACACAGTAATATGGTAGGATTTAGTTTTCTGAAGTTGGACCTGAGGCAAATTGAAGCAGAGCTTTAGTCTACATCTAGCCATTAATAGACTGAGCAGCTACAAAAGAAGAACATTCTATTGTGACTGCATTAGAAGTATCATTGAAAAGCCTGTCACTTTTTGGTTAACTTTCCTCAAATGGATGCAAGATAAGCAATGTGTTAAAAACAATGAAATTGTTTTGAGGAATGATTATTTCATCATAAGATATTTATTTTACAGCATAATATAATTCTACATTTCTCTCAAAGTAATGTAGTTATATCACGACTTGAAATTGAAATAATTCCATTATTTCCCAGTTCCATCAATGTAAATAACACACACAACCATGAAGTCATTCTAAATATCTGCATCTTATACTATTATTACATGGCATTATCTCACTGAGACCATTGCCTACAAAGTATGAAGCATATCAGCCAATTCTAGAAGCTGCTTCTCCATGTACCTTGCATCTTGCTTGCTAGTGCAAGACATATACATACTTACATGCAATTCCCATGTTGACTATATTCTGCAATTAGCAGACTGTCCTATTCTATATACAACTTCATATGTATGGAAGTTATATACTGGCCCATCTCCAGTGGAAGGGAAATAGTTTAATTCTTCCTCCTGTAATGCAAGGTAGAAAGAAATAAGTTCTGTGGGGCAGGAACAGGAGCGAACAGCAGCTCTACCTGGGTAGGGCCTGTTTGTGGTAAATCCGAGTAAATGACCTCTGCACGTTCTCTAGCACAATCACACCTTTCTTTTAATATGGCTGCAGAATTCCATTCAATACTTCAGTTATGGCCTAATCTCTCTGCTCTTATGTGGAAGTGCCAGTGCTGAACTGGGTTGGACAATTAAGAAGTCACATGACACCAGGTTATAGTCCAACAGGTTTCTTTAAAATCCCAAGCTTTTGGAGTGCTGCCCCTTTGTCAGGTGAAGTGAGAGGGAACCTGATGAAGGAGCAGTGCTCCAAAAGCTTATGATTTCAAATAAACCTGTTGGACCATAACTTAATGTCATGTGACTGCTGTTGCTCTGGTCATGCATTCTATGCCTCAGTTAATAATGGCAAGTGCCCCGTTTACATTCTAACCATTTTATTTACCTGTCCTGTTACCTTCAATGATCTATGCATGTGCGCAACAAGGTATCTCTAGTCTTCAGTAGTTTTCCAGGTCCTACCATTTATAATGTAACCCCTTGCCTTGTTAACCAAACAGAAAAACAGGCTTGGGTTTGTTAAGCCCCACCACTACATTACCTTACACCTTTCCAGGTTAAATTCCAACTCTCTGGATTAGTGGTGCTGGAAGAGCACAGCAGTTCAGGCAGCATCCAAGGAGCTGCCTGAACTGCTGTGCTCTTCCAGCACCACTAATCCAGAATCTGGTTTCCAGCATCTGCAGTCATTGTTTTTACCTAACTTCCAATGCTGCTAGCTGAACATTCCACTGATATCCTCCTGCAGTTCACAGCTATCCTCCTCACTCACTATTTGTTCCCACTATCTGCAGTGTCTTGTTTTTGTACGAGGGTAGGAAATGGAGATCAATCAAACTTTTTTTTAGTGTATTGGTTAGGAAAGGTCATTGCAAAAACAACTAGCATCCCTGGGATTTGAATACAAAACCAATGAGATGATTTGGAATTTGTATAGGCATCGGTTACTGATTAGAATTTTGTGTGCTCCCGTCAGTTAGAAGGATGTCAGAACTTTGGAAAAGTTCACTGCAATGATGCCAGGAATGAGAGGTTATAGTATTGGAAACCAATTTGAACTTACTGGGAAATTTTCACTGGAACAAAGGCGATTAGGAGATAGTCTAATACAGGCTTCCAAAATTATGAAAGGGTTTGAGTGGGCAAATAACAAACGATTGGCCAACCAGTGGAGCCAATCAGAAACAATGGGCCCTCGCGTTAATCTTATCACTGGAACAATGAATGAGGAAGTCAGAAGAAATGTTTCCACAGTGAACATCAGGAGCACATGGAATGCTTTATCACAAGTGGCCTATGGAAGCAGAGACGATGACACCATTTAAAATGGAATTGGCGAAGTATTTATAGAAGAACAATATCAAAGGGTATGGTGACTGGTTAGAGAGCTGGGGCTTGATTGAATAGCTTCAGTTAGAAAGACAGCACCTGCAGAGACTCAGTATGCAAAATGATCACCTTCCTTTGCTGTAATGCCGTTTATGATCCTGCAAGCTTTAAGGAATTGATTGCGGCATGAAAAAAAACACATGCACAATCCTCGTGATAATTCGCGATAATTGTCCTGTTTTGACGACAGATTGATGTAAAACTCGGTGCAGAACTTCCGCCCAGATATCAAAAACTGAAAACTAAGCTCTCGAATGGATTAGTGCTTCTGGAAGCTAATAGATTCCGTCTTCGTTACCTGCTCCACAAATGTTACGAGAGGTTTTATATTTATGCACAAGGGAGCAATTTTCACTTTGGTTAATCTGATTCGAACAAGATTGTTTAAAAAGGAACATTTTATACTGGAAGATGAGGTGAAAGCATATCTAAAGATACAGCATTGCACTTGCCAAAGTTAGTCATTGCTGTCAGTTACCTGCAGTGAAAATGTATAAACTATAACATAACGAGTCCTCTTCAGATTGTAAGTTTTAAAAGTGGCAAATATTCGAGTTTAAATTCGTTGTACTCTCTCGCAAATTATTACTCCCACAAAAAATTAAGTTTGCAAAGATATTCCCCCATGCTAAAGTTTTTTTTTAATTGAACGTGGTTAAGTTCGATTTAATTGAGCATCAAATATAGAAACAACAATGTATGTAACTCAGCACGCAACACACACTTGCTGTTTTGTTCCTGCGTGTATTTATTGAAAACAATTAAAATATTTTCGCAGTTAATCATCTTGCAAAGCATGATAAAATTCAGGCTGTACCATTCGATCAACATCAGTTGAAGAACTTTAGAAAGGCAATGTTTTGTCTAAACTTCATGCAGCAAACATGTCAAAATCAAGCGAATCAAAATCAAACTCAAAAAATAACTTGGATTGCCATTTCCTTCAATCACATGGTGGTGATTAAAGAGAAAATTTATGGCTTAGTGTCATGTTTTGTTCCCTTCAAAATTTGGCCATCTTTCTTCGTTTCTTCGGGGTGTGCAGAGAGGGAAAGGTCGGGGTGTGTGTGTCTGCGCAGGATGCTCGCAACCTTCATTGTTTGAGCTGGACGGTCATAAACAAGTGGGACAAACAAGACTTGAGGTGTAAATATGTCACCCACAAAAAAAAGCAACATCTATACTGTGTTTAAAAATAGTTTGCCAATGCGAGAAAAGGAGCCGGCACAATTATGCACATACCTCGGACGCTGCCATGGACCACTGAATACAGTGGTTGCCATGGCTAGGGTTGGCTTCGAGGTGGACTTTGGGGGCTAGGTATTGTCTCCGAGCTTAACCCAAACACAGAGCCCCAGCTCTCGGCCGCATGTCTGTGTACTTTGGGCAGACCAGGCCCCTCCTGCCTCCGCTAGAGAGCACAGGCTCCCTTCAGCTAGCATCATGCCATTGAGTTTCTCTTGACATCCCCCTTCAGGAGACTGCCAGCTCATTTGTCTCCGACGATGGATGTACTCTGACTTAACTCTAAACATTGCTTTTTTTGTTGGTTTTTTTTGTGGTTCACACGCTCATACAAGATTGGGCCTTCAATAATGACGCACTGGCTCACTAACCACTTTGCAGGTTAATGTGGGAGATACCTTCCAATTTTAGCAACTGCCCACTCTTATTTTTGGAAGATTGATATTATTTTGTATCTTAACGTGCGTGTGTTCTAATGTTGCCTAAGCTTTACAATCTTGTCTCTTCCCGAAGATTGTGTGTTCCCTTCATTCCTGACTTAGCTGCCTTTGTGCCGCATCAAACCATTTTCGGACACCGAAAATTCTTTTCACTTTTCAGCTAAACATCAGATTAATAAATCGATCTGTCAATCTCTATATTCATTTAGTTATCCGTGTATTCTTGCCTGTATGTCAAATGTCTGTCACTATTCCTCGCTGTCTATATCTGACGCTGCCATTCCCTGTGCCTGATTGTCGCTGTTTTACTGTGTCTATCTCTGTCACTATGTCTGTCTCAGTCTCTGTGTGTGACTGTCACTGTCTTATCTGTGTGCTTGTTGCTGTCTCTTTACGTCTCTCGTTGCCTGTCTGTTTCTATCTTTGTCTGTGTCTGTCACTTGGTCTGTTTGTCCATCACTGTCTACCTATCTGTCGATGCATCTGTCTCTGTCCATCCGTCTATGTACCTGTCCCTGTGTGACTATGTACAACTTAGAGACCAGCATGTACTTGCGGGGCTGAACAGCCAGTAGCTGACAGACGAAGTCGTAGAGGCGGGTACAATTACAACATTTAAAAGATATTTGGACAGGTACATGGATAGCAAAGGTTAAGAGAGATATAGACCAAACGCAGGCAAATGGGACTAGTTCAGTTTAGGATGCCTGGCTGGCATGGACGAGTTGGACCGAAGGGCCTGATACCGTGCTGTATGACTCTATGACTCTAAAATGTACAAAATTCTATGTGGCGCCTTTCACATCAACAGTACGGGGTACTGAAGTGATTCAGAGATAGCAAATGGCATAGCAAATTGAAAATGAATAAGTTGCGTGAAATCAGCCCGTAGCGGTTCTGAAAGGCACCGTCACTTTCTTGAGAATAGTTAAGGAAAGATAATAAGTAACAAACATCCTGAATAGAGTTCCTTAGTAAATGGGTAGTTTTGGGCGTGCGGCACAGTTAGGGGTTTAACATTTTCTAACTTGTTTTTGTTAATGAGAGAGAGACTCGTGCGAGTCCCCCAGTCACTGTTATAAATGTGCTCGAGTGACGCTGCCTCGTCAATATGTGTCATTTGGAGATAACCCTCCTGGTACCAGAGGGGCTGCTTTTCAATGAAGCAATATGGAAAGACTCGGGTTTGTGTCATTGGGAATAAGTCATCTGGGGCAGGGCCTCTGAACATGCCCTGCGGGATACAATCTGACAGAGCTACCTGACGCTGCTATCTCACCTGCTGAACAGTCTGTCAAAAAATGCCAAATGCAATTCACCCGATACTACATTTGATCAGGGAGTTGCGAAGTATTTATTTGGTGTAAGTTTCTTTGCATTGTTTACAGTAACCCATAGCAACACGATCATATATTAGCCATTGGAATTCCACTTGGATCGCTGTTTCTTTAACAAGTAAAACGATTCCCAGTAAGATTTTTTTCAGGATTTTTCGGGAGAGGAGGGAACTTAGAGAGGACAGTTTAACTGGCTCTTATTTGTAATATCCCTCAGGATTACAACCCGTGGAGTCGATATATAAAGCCTCTAATTACTAGGTCTTTTTTTTAACGGGGCAAGTTCCCCACTGTTAAATTAGCCAGGAGAGCACGCAGTAATA
This sequence comes from Chiloscyllium punctatum, assembly GCF_047496795.1. NCBI lineage: Eukaryota > Metazoa > Chordata > Chondrichthyes > Orectolobiformes > Hemiscylliidae > Chiloscyllium > Chiloscyllium punctatum. The sequence goes on from NC_092746.1 coordinate 107,837,506, forward strand.
TAAACAAGTCGTTCCTGTTTTATTATTGTTTTTGTTATTATTGCCGTTGTTAAAATAAAAGGCCCGTCTGATCACTTCCAAGGACAAGCTTCCAGGGTTTTTTTGTTTGTCTCTCTGTCCCCGTTAAGGCGGGTGCGGGTGTCCCAGTTTTGCCATAACTTCCAATAAAAGTTTCTGCTCCCAACGCCTCCCGGTTGCTTTATTTTGATACTGCCCAGCGATGGTTCCTTTCGCTCTAAAGAAACGTTTGTCCCTAAGATGAAAGCAACGTGTGTGTGTGTGTGTGTGTTTGAAGGGATTCATAAAGAAAATGGATAAGCTGGAATGCACTAGCTGTTATTCGGTTTTAATCGCGAAAATCGACAGGTGACAGGTCCCACATCAAAGTTTTCCCAAGTTTTTGTTTCTCTTGCCACACGCACGCGGTCTGGCAAGAAAACATGCTCGGTGCCAAGATATCCCAGAGCGATTCGAAATCATTTAGTATTCAGTGCAAATGACCCCTGGAATAATTCAAAAATCAGATTTTCCCCAGTGAGATCCGGAATGATAGGGAGAATAGGTGCTGGGTGGAAACTTAGAGTGAGCAGGAATAATTTCAATCCTTGTCAAATTTCGGAGGGGTTAGGCGGTGGTGGTGGTTGGGGGGGGGGGGGGAGGTGGGATGGTGGTGGTGGGGTTGTGAGGCGCTAAGAAGGAAGGAGGTTACAGTTCCATACAAAGGAGGCCAGTTTAGGGACCGAAGGGACAAAACTGCTTCGAGGATCTTAGACAAATTATCCCTGAGGCGTGGTGTAGATTTATTTGAAATGAGCTCCTGTGTTGGTCTGGCTCTTTCTGAATTTGTGTTCCGTGTAATTTTAAATACATTAATATAAATAAATGGGTGAAATAAATCAAATGCGGCACATCTCTTGCAATCATCCCTCGAATCATCGCTTCGATTATAAACTTGAGAGTGGGTGCCACCAACATTTAGCAAAGCAACTTCAGTCAACCACGCTTATCCTAAATATTTTAACTGTGTCTGGGAACGGTACATTTAAAAGGAAACCACGTTTTTCAGTTGTGGCATCTGAATCATCTGGATTAATTTGTGTTCACTGCATCTGCCATGCAATTCCTTTGTACCATACAGTGTGCGCTATTGGAAAGGACGCAAAACCTTGAAAGTTTTTATTTCTGTTTTAATAAACTTCGCTGTAAGTAAACGTTGTTGCATTGTTTAAGTCACTTGTGTAAGGAGGAATGCTCGAATCTTCGGCTGAAATATTATCGTGATGAGATGTACTAAAAGATCCCATTGAATAGGTTCAATGCTGGTCAGTCACAATGTTGTCCTCACTTCACCTTAACAAGCTACACTGCCAAGAACACACAAACCCTGGGACACCCTCATTTTCGAATGTAACGTTTTCATATACTTGGGGTGGGATTTTTTTAAAAAAACATATTTTGTTGTTGCTACGTTGCGTGAGATAGTAATGAATTTTAAATTATCCTTTCGCCTGCTGCACAATTCCTAGCAAACTGCTTTCGCAAATGTCATTCTGCCCTATTCGCCCCATCCCGAATGCCCCAGTCCCTTGTGGTCACCTATAAAAAGTCGAATTGGACGGCACAGAAGGGGTACGGGATAAATGAAGCAACTTTTCACTCCGTACCCTTCAGTACGCAGGCAGTCGACTCGTTTTAAGTTAGTAATTCCTAGTATAGGTTTTGTGACGGGACATTAAGTAATGCATTTCATGTCTTGGTATTGTTTTACAATAAAGATCCGGATCGGAGAATACTGTCCAAGAGACTATTAGAAGTGTTTGTTCAGAGGACCAACATGTTACAGTCACTGAATTTAAAAAAAACGTGCCAGCTTTGACTAACGGTCAACTTTCTCACAGAAGATAATATCCGTGAACTCTTTAGGGCAAAGGGATGTCAAAAGGACAGATTGTGCGGTTTGAGGGGAAAATGAATAAATTTTGGTCTTAGCTGCTATTCATTTAGCTTTACAGAAAAATAAGGACAAAGTTCTGATTTCAATGGGAAATTCAGTTTGTCTGAAATATCAACAGGGTAGTGGAAGAAATGACAACTTTGCTTGTTGCCATCTTATTTACAGATTTGCACATTTGTTACATTCGCGTGTGGCGGAATTTCTCTGAACAACAACAAAAAAAATCTCTTTCGCTACGAGATACATTAGCGCCAGACGGCAGCTGTTAACAAGATCGTCTCTCCAAATGGGGTGGGGGTGGTGGGGGGTTGAGGGGGGGGACAATTTCCAGCACTTCGATCAGCGGCTCGCTCCGCCGTTCCCGTGTGTCAAGTCCGGGGACTTCACGCTCAAAAGGCGGCGAATCGATTTGCATTTGCAGTGCGGGGGCAGACGTGGCAATGAAAACAAGTTGTAATTGATGTTTTCATAACGAGAAGCAGTCCTCCTCCCGCTCCTGATACGCCAGACCTCAGGTGAATTTTCGGAAATTGTTGGTTTTGGTGAGACATCAGAAGCTTGTAGCTGCCGGCTGGGCCAATCAGATCCCACCGTTGTGCCTTCTGAAGCTATATTACATTGCTGTACAGCCAGTCTCTCTGAAGCGTCTCCAGCTCTCGTATCCTTTAAACAGCATTTAGTCCTTTATTTTTTTTTTATTTCCTCCCCCCCCCCTCCCTTCCACGCACACACATGCATCCTCAAGAGAAAACCGCAGTGAAAAGAGCTGTCGATGTGTAACCGTTATCGAAGGGCCATTTCAGCACCTGTGTTGTGCGGAATCGAAGACGAGAAAGGAAGACACACACAACAGTGCGAGAAATAGGAACCCCGAGTGATTGGATTCTATGGACATGATGTTGACGCGAATTGTGTTCGTGGGATTGATTTGCTGTTCCCTTGTCTCGCCCGTGAATGCTTGTGGGCCAGGCCGGGGCTACGGGCGGAGGAGACACCCCCGAAAGCTGACCCCACTCGGTTACAAGCAGTACATCCCCAACGTGGCCGAGAAGACACTGGGAGCAAGTGGCAGATACGAAGGCAAGATAACCCGGAACTCGGAGAGGTTCAAGGAATTGACACCCAATTACAATCCGGACATTATTTTTAAAGACGAAGAGAACACGGGGGCTGACAGGCTGATGACACAGGTAGGTAAGGGGGGGGGCAAATTCCTGCCTTTCTCCCTCTTTCCACCCCTCATTTCCCTCTTTTTTACGGGGTAAATTGCTTGGAGGGGTATGTCCCACGGAATGCCGAGACTGCCCGTGGGGGCGGCGGTAGGATATTGGAGGAAACTTTATAGATTCCCGGGTTTGTGGGTTTTTTTGAGCTTTTTTTAATTATCATTCTGTTGGCAAGCAACGCATCTTGAAACTGGGTTTGTGAATGTGTTTGCACTTGTTTGAGCCACTGGACTTTGATCCATCAGAGAGCACGAGAGCCCACAGCCGGACCGTCCTTTTGACATTTTTATTCTCTCTCTCTCTTTCTGTGTGTGTGTGTGTGTCTCTCTCTCCCATATATATATATATATATATATCTTGCCGTGTCTCTCCAAATAAAATAGCTCCTGAATCTCGCAGATCTGACTTAATGAGGCTGCCTTTTCTAAATATAGCAGAGAGAGAGAGGGGGGGAATCGATCCATCCTTCGCTCCTTCTCCTTGGCTGTGTATTGACCTGGCGGTGCACATCAACATTTCATCCTGCGCTGTTGTGTCTGCCGAATGTATTGATATTCCCTTTAAGAAGGGCGAGTGAGAGTGTTCGGGTGTGCGCGCCTTGCTCTGATTCGCACTTAAAAAGGCAACGGGCTAGCCGGCAATTGAGGCAATTTATATATTTTCTTTTTTTTAAAAAAAAAGCATGATTCAAGATAATGGCGGAGTCAGAGCGAGTTCCTCTGTCTGGGATCAGGGTAAGGCGCTGGTGGTGGGCCCCACCGACATTCGTTAGCGGGATGTTAACGTCCCCCTGAGCGTCTAAATCTCTCCCGTCTATTTAATCTGCACACGGTGTGTCAACAAATCGAGGGATGAAGTCAAGGCGTGGGGGTGTATGCACACGCACTGATATTACCCTTTTAAGCGATTGGAGTGGTTTAATGTTTACAAGCAAACGCGTGGAACACTCCTGTGCTACAACCGAGCTCCCCAGCACCACACCACACCCTTGCCCTGCTGCTTTTTGAGGAGTCTGTTCTCATCCTTTGCCGGGATTCACGGCAGTCTCTGACTGCCCTTGCTCAGTGCCCCGACAGCCGTCTCAAACTCTTCCCCCCTCTCTTTCTCTCTCAAACACACACACACTCACAAGCACGGCTCGAATTTTCAGCTCCACTTCCTCTTCCATTATCGATCTCGTACTGATTACAGTTTCATCTTCGTCTCTCTCTCTCTCTCTCTATAACCAGGAGTCATAGCAACTCATCGCATTCTGTTCCGCGGGTCGGGATTCCGGGAAGAGGGGTTCGGAGGGGGCTTGGGAGGTCGGCAAACGAGGTTTTTGGGTGGGAGGGGAGGAATGCGCAATAAAATGGCCCTTCTTCGCAAGCTTGGATCAGAAATCGCTGGCTGTGGTTTGAATTCCCCCCGGTGCAGTCTCTGTGAGGCTGCCGAGGCGAGTGAACAGAGCAGGGACGGTATGTCCTGGGAATAGACTGCATCTCGACACGGATCCTGCATTAGCTGCCAGCGTTTGAACTTATGACCTTCTGTCGCTGTCTGCCACTCTGAAGCCGGCAGCAACACACACACATACACTCACACACACATACACTCACACATACATACACACATACATACACACATACACACATACATACACACACACATACACTCACACATACATACACACACACACACACACACTCACACATACATACACACATACACACATACATACACACACACATACATACACACACACAAACACACACACACACTCACACATACATACACACATACACACACATACACTCACACATACATGCACACACATACACACATACACTCACACATACATACACACACAAACACACACACACTCACACATACCAACACACACATACACACATACACACTCACACATTCACACACACATACACACATACATACACTCACACCCACACACATACACACACATACACTCACATACATACACACAAACACACACACACTCACACATACCAACACACACATACACACTCACACATATACACACACACATACACGCTCTCACACATGCACACACTACACACACATGCACACTTACAAACACACGCTCACACGCACACACACATACACATACACTCTTTCACACACACATTCACACACTGTCTCACACACACTTACATGCTCACACACACACCCTCTCTCTCACACACACACTACACACACATGCACACTTACACGCACACACAGTCACTTACACGCACACACATACATACACACTCTCTCGCGCGCGCACACACACACACACGTGTCCTGCTTGGGAGTTACCCCACCGTCAGATTTTATCTCGCTTGAAGGTCAAGTTCAGCTCTCATAGACACCGCAGCAGCTCCCCTTCGCCCCCTCCCCCCGCTCCACGCCCCCCCCCCCCCTCCCCGCAACGCCTCTCCGCCCAACCGACCCTAACCCAGTCCTTCCCCGGTGTGAGAGCCGCCAGCCCAAACACGGGAATACTGCTTGTACTGGAAAAGTCTGAGGCAGAGGGCCGCGCGGTATATGTGGCTGTATGAGGTGGGACTGCGGTCAGAGTCTCGGGGGTGAGGGAGGGGAACAAAGAGCGGATGTAAGGAGGTGAATGAGGGATGGAAGGTGTGTGAGAGGATTGAATGATAGAAGGTGTTGTAGGGATGAGGGATAGAGGGTGGGCTGTGGTCGAGGGATAGAGGGTGGCGCGTGGGTGGGTGATGGAGGGTGGGGTGTGGATGAGGGATGGAGGGTGGGGTGTGGATGAGGAATGGAGAGTGATGTATGGTTGAGGGATGGAGGGTGAGGTGTGGATGAGGAATGCAGGATGGTGTATGGTTGAGGGATGGAGGGTGGGATGTGGATGAGGGATGGAGGGTGGGATGTGGATGAGGGATGGAGGGTGGGGTGTGGGTGGGTGATGGAGGGTGGGGTGTGGGTGGGTGATGGAGGGTGGGGTGTGGATGAGGGATGGAGGGTGGGGTGTGGATGAGGAATGGAGAGTGGTGTATGGTTGAGGGATAGAGGGTGGGGTGTGGGTGGGTGATGGAGGGTGGGGTGTAGATGAGGGATGGAGGGTGGGGTGTGGATGAGGGATGGAGGGTGGGATGTGGATGAGGGATGGAGGGTGGGGTATGGGTAGGTGATGGAGGGTGGGGTGTGGGTAGGTGATGGAGGGTGGGGTGTGGATGAGGGATGGAGGGTGGGGTGTGGATGTGGGATGGAGGGTGGGGTGTGGATGTGGGATGGAGGGTGAGGTGTGGATGAGGAATGCAGGATGGTGTATGGTTGAGGGATGGAGGGTGGGGTGTGGATGAGGGATAGAGGGTGGGGTGTGGATGAGGGATGGAGAGTGGGGTGTAGATGAGGGATGGAGGGTGGGGTGTGGATGAGGGATGGAGGGTGGGGTGTGGATGAGGGATGGAGGGTAGTGTATGGTTAAGGGATGGAGGGTGGTGTATGGTTGAGGGATAGAGGGTGGGGTGTGGATGAGGATGGAGGGTTCTGTTTATATGAGGGATGGAGGGTGGGGTGTGGATGAGGGATAGAGGGTGGGGTGTGGATGAGGGATGGAGGGTGGGGTGTGGATGAGGGATGGAGGGTTCTGTTTATATGAGGGATGGAGGGTGGTGTTTATATGATGGCGGGCTTCAGGTGAACCCACATGCTTCTGTCTAACTGCCCCCAATTTGATTCTTGCCCTGGGGAGTTTGGGATTGGTTTGTTCGGGGGTGAGGGCTGTTCCAACTGAGTCCGTACTCCCCTCCGTAGTTCCTACATTTGACAACGGCGCCGAGCTGTTTGTGTCGGCAGGTAGCTGCAGAATAATTTGATCTCTCTCTCTCTCTCTCCGTCTCTCTCTCTCTCTCCCTGTCTCATTTCTCGATGTCAGTGAGTTTGGGTGTACACACATGCTCTCGCTGCTCAAACAGCGGCTTTGCTGTCCGGAGCATCCGCCGGGCCAGCACTGTGCGCTGGGCTGCTCGCTGCTCAGAACCCGCCTGCCGTCCCCGGCCCAGGAGGACCGTCAACTAGAGCAGGTGCTGCCACCTTCCACCGAGCCTGTCTCTGGGTCAAAGCCCGAGATTACCAACTCCCCGGATCTGCTGCTTCTGCACAGGTTTAAACTTCTAACAGGAGTCGCTATAAGCGGCCTCTCCTTGACCCGACATTCCCTGCCCGGTTCCCAGTCTGCGGCAGATCTGTGTCCGTCACTGAGTCGGTGTAACGGTTAGAGTGAGCTCTCGGTGCAGCTCGAACTATGTGCAAAGGGCAACTTGCAGAAGAGGCAAATAAAGAGAATACGGAGTGGGATCTGACTGGCTGCTGGGTGGAATATGCTCCGTATATGTGTGTGAGAGACTATGTGTGTCTGTGTATGTGTCTGTGTGTGGATGCAAGTGCATCTGCGTGTGTAAGTGTGCGCGTGTGTGTGTCTGTGTGTGTGTATGTGTGTCTATGAGTGTGTCTGTGTGTGTCTGTGTCTGTGTGTATGTGTGTCTATGAGTGTGTCTGTGTGTATGTGTGTATGTGTTTGTGTGTATGTGTCTGTGTGTCTATGAGTATATGTCTGTGTGTGTGTCTGTGTGTCTATCAATGCGTGTCTGTGTGTGTGTCTGTGTCTGTGTGTATGTGTGTCTGTGTCTGTGTGTATGTGTGTCTGTGTATGTGTGTATGTGTGTGTGTATGTGTGTCTGAGTGTGTCTGTGTGTATGTGTGTCTGTGTGTATGCGTTTTTGTGTTTGTGTGTATGTGTATGTGTCTATGAGTGTGTGTATGTGTGTGTCTGTGTGTCTATCAATGTGTGTCTGTGTCTGTGTGTCTGTGTATGTGTGTCTGTGTCTGTGTGTATGTGTGTGTCTGTGTCTATGAGTGTCTGTGTGTGTGTCTATGAGTGTGTCTGTGTATGTGTGTGTCTATGTGTGTCTGTGTGTATGTGTGTGTGTGTCTGTGTGTGTTTGGGGGAAGGGGTCGGCATTGTGTGTGAACATGAGCAGAAATTGCCCTCAGAGAAGGGGGCATTTGAGGACGCTCTTTCTCTCTGACACTATTCTCGTGAAATATCTGTCTCAATCCCATCCCTCCTTCCAACTGTTCACAGCTAAACCGAGACAGGCGTTGATTTGGTGATAAAGTGTGTAGCTGGAAGGGCACAGCAGGTCAGGCAGTATCGGAGAAGGAGGGAAGTAGATGTGTCGGGTCGGGACCCGGCATCTGCAGTCCTTACTATCCCCATTGACTTGTCGATGTCCGTTCACCATTGTGTTTTTTGTTTTGTTCTTTTTGCCCCGGATCCTAATGGGAGAAGAATGATAAGCAATGATGCCCAGGCAGAAATGCTCGCTGCATTATCTTGCCTGTCCTTAGCCAGTGCTGGTAGTGATGCGTCTTCCGTGCAGTGTGTCGGCCAAGTCCGAGGGAGCCAGGCGGCAAGATCTTCAGCCCTCACCCTCTCTATATACACATTAACTAGCTCTCTCTTCATTTCATTACCCCTACCCCCGCAACCACTCCCGTTCCAGTACACACACACACACACACACACTCGCACACCGATTCTGTGCTCTGAAAGGGGCCTTTGTGGGCCCGGATTGGTTTTATACATTGGTCTGGGGCCATCTATGGCCAAGCATCCCGGCACCGAATCCACGCCGAGATTAGAGCCAGGAATTATAGGGCTGCATCCTCCTCTCTTCCCACTTCCTTCTCTCTGTCTGTACGATATCAGTGTAGATTTAGCCTAGAATTCGGGTGAAAGATATCGATGTGCATGTGTGTGGGGTTTGGGAGGTAGTGGTGGTGGTGGGGGGGGGGGGGGGGGGGGGGTGGGGGGGGGGGGGGAGGAATCCACATGCTCCAGAATCCATTGAGCTGGGGACCCTGAAGAGGACTCCTCGCTGCCCCTATCTTCACGTAGTCCCTTCAGGATGGTTGAGCCTGAGCCGGAGATCAGCATTCGGAAGGGCTCTTCAGAGTTCCTGGTGGTCGGAGAACTCTGGCTCTCGCTTGCTTCACGCTTTTCGAGTGATCGAGCTAAGAGGAGTTGAGGAAAGCGCCGACTCTGAGGACGAGCCCAGGGATTTGAGTAGGGTATTGAACGGGGCTCTAGGCCTCCTCCTGAAGAGCACTCTGAGGATGGACATTCCGGTATGCTTTTCCCTAAGAACATGTCGGCTCTTTAGTCTCTGTGCGGACGTGTCTTATAAAGGGTCAATTTTAATTTGTTATTGAATTCAAATGTGTATGGGTATGTGTGTATACGTGTGCGTGATGTGTGTGTATGTGTGGTGTATGTGTGTGTTGTGTGTGATGTGCGTGTTGTGTGTGTATACGTGCGTGTTGTGTGTGGTGTATGTATGTGGTGTGTATATGTGTGTGTGCAAGTGTGTGTGTTTGGTGTGTGTATGTTGGACAGGGCGATTGAACCAATGTCCTTCAGAATTTTAGCCTAGTCTTCTGTATTGACAGTCCGGTTAAAGCGATCAACGGGTATAAAGGGGAAAGCAGGAAAAGGATTGGAAGGACCGAGTGGTGGACACCTCCTCTTGTTTCTATGTTGTCATTTGGTTAATGCTGAAATAAATATCGAATGCTCCCGCAATTAACTATTTCATTCTGTGCCATAACTGAAACACAATAACATTTTCCGGGTCTGCTTAATGACTTTGCCTTTCTCTCTGTCTCTCTGTGTCCCTTTCCCTGACGCCCTCGGAAGAGATGTAAAGACAAATTGAATTCCCTGGCGATCTCAGTGATGAACCAATGGCCCGGGGTGAAGCTCAGGGTGACAGAGGGCTGGGATGAGGACGGCCATCACTCGGAGGAGTCGCTGCATTACGAGGGCCGGGCCGTGGACATTACCACTTCGGACCGTGACAGGAGCAAGTACGGCATGTTGGCCAGGCTGGCGGTGGAGGCGGGCTTCGACTGGGTCTACTACGAATCCAAGGCCCACATTCACTGTTCAGTCAAAGCAGGTGAGGTAGCGCTGGAAAGAGAGTGCCCGCCTTTTTTTTTCCCCATTCCCCACCTCACTCCCCTCCGCTAGACTGCTCCTGATGAACACGGCCATATTTCATACCTGCATTTGCACACTTTTTAATCTCAAGGCACCCCAGGCGCCAGCCATCGCTTCCTGGCACTCCCTGCAGGGATGGGGGGCGCTGAAGCATTACAGAGGAATCCCACTGACGTGACAATAAATAACGCGGGTCATTAATTCATGGAGAGTGATAGGAAGGATGCAATAAATGAGGATGCTCTCTTAAAGAGGCGATAATCGCTGGCCCGGGTTCATAATCCAACCGTTTTATTTGTTCAGTTTTGATTAATCTCCAGGTCTCCGAACCAAAACGAATAAGGAGTGCCCCCGAATAGCCTCCGACTGTCTCCGGGGGTGGAAAAGCGCGGACTGTTTCAGAGGGGCGTCCGGTCGAGTTACACGTCCACCGCCAGAGTGTGGGCATAGTTTGTGGATGATGTTGGACTTTACCCAGCTCCCCGCTTCTGAGTCCAGTTAGGAACAGTCTTCCTGTTATAGCGCTGGACCCTGGGGATGTGGAATTGGCGAGAGTTGGTGGGGGGGGAGGGGGGGTGGAGAATGAATGGCAAATCCCGACCTACGTGAGTAAATAAACGTCCCCAATGTTTACCAACGAGCCAAGCCCGGTTGGTCACTGGTTAACGGAGTAGTGAAGTAGTGGGGAGCTGACTGACTGCTAAAAGCACAGTGTGTATCCACACCGAGTTTATCAGGGGTGTCATGTTGGGCCTAACAGTTCGCTGTTAACAGCCACATCTGCACTCCGTAGTGACTGGTTAATATTCCAGGACTGAAAGCCGTCTCTGGTTAACCAGATCTCTACAGCATCGAAAGACTGCACCAGCCTTTCGAACGAAGTGTCCGCTCGCACACAGCTTTGGAATAAAATCCCTGTGAGCAAAACGCGGCAAACTTTATAAACAGAGTTCCAAGAGCCCTTCAAAACATGAACAGCAGCTTGAAACCAAAATCTGAACATAAGCACCATCCTACCTCCACCCTCAAGGTGTGGTACTTCCCGATTTTTCTAAGAAACCCCAGCACAATTTTGTCACAATTTATAACCTGAGGCGCCAAATGCGCGGTGAGTTTGAGCTATCTGGATGTGACCCCATTGATAACCTACTTTAGGTACAAACATAATACCCAAGGAAATGAATCATCGTGAGTAATGGATTTTTTAAATTGAATGTTAGGGCGAAAACTGAGACAGACTTTCTATATAGACTTTGCTGAATCCCTCCATATTGCTTCATGGCTTTGCAGCTCATTTGTTCTCCGTTTGGTTGACTTGTTTGAGTCCAGTTGAACAAAAAAGGTCCCCAGCTCCAACCTGGCTGCGTCTATTTACCGATCTCTTCATACTGTCTGCCTGTCTATTTCTCACACGCGACTACAAAGGGCACCCTTTCGGTAGACAGCACCGTCTGAGATGAACAGTCCATGAACCTTCCTTTAGTTAACGAGAGCATCCATTCGGATTGAAAGTTGTTGCATAGAGAGAGAGAGAGAGAGAGAGAGTGAGATAGACTTCCGTCTGTGTTTTAAGCGCCGTATGGTGTTCCAGCTCTGTGAGTCCGTGCAATCTTGCACTTTGTGATATTATTTTAGGAATACGCACACACACAGACACAGACACGCACACTGACACACACATACAGACACACACAGACACATACAGACACAGACACACACAGAGATACACACACACAGACACAGACACACACAGAGATACACACACACATACAGAGATACACACACAGACACTGACACACACAGAGATACACACACACATACAGAGATACACACACAGACACTGACACACACACACAGACACACACATACAGACACAGACACACACACAGACACACATACACACACAGATACACACACAGACACTGACACACACATGCAGATACACACACACATACAGACACACACACAGACACAAACACACAGAGATATGCACACAGACACTGACACACACATACAAACACACAGATACACACACACAGATACACACACAGACACTGACACACACATATAGACACTGACACACACAGATACACACATACAGACACAGACACACACACAGACACACAGACACACACAGACAGATACACACACACATAGAGACACTGACACACATAGATACACACAGACACTGACGCACACATACACACAGAGACACACACATACAGACACACAGACACACACACAGACACTGACACACACATACAGATACACACACACATAGAGACACTGACACACATAGATACACACAGACACTGACGCACACATACACACACAGACACACACACATACAGACACACAGACACACACACAGACACTGACACACACAAAGTCACTGACACACACATACAGACACACACAGACACATACACAGACACACTCACAGACACTGACACACACATACAGACACTGACACACACACACATACAGATACACACACATACAGACACTGACACACACATACAGACACTGACACACAGACAGACACACACACAGAGATACACACACAGACACTGACACACACATACAGACACACAGGCAGACACTGACACACATACAGACACACACACAGAGACACACACATACAAACACAGACACACACACAGACACACACAGACACTGATACACACATACAGACAGACACACACAGAGACACAGACACACACATACAGACACACATACAGATACATACACAGACATACACACATACAGACACAGACAAACACACAGACACACACAGATACACAAACAGACACAGACACACACATACAGACACTGACACACACACAGACACACACAGACATACACATACAGACACACACACAGAGATACACACACAGACACACAGACATACACATAAAGACACAGACACAGATACACACACAGACACTGACACACACAGAGAGACACAGACACACAGAGAGACACATACAGATACACACAGACACACACATACTGACACAGACACACACTGATACACACATACACACAGAGACACACACACAGACACTGACATACACATACAGACACTAACACACACATACACACACACACTGACACACACAGACATTGACACACACAGACACACAGACACACACACACAGTCACTGACATACACCATACAGACACTGACACACACTGACACACACACATACAGACACTGACACACTACACACATACACAGACACTGACACATACACACACAGACACACACACACAGACACACACACACACACACTGACACACACATACATACAGACATTGACACACACACACACACACACACACACACACAAACCGATAAAGCTGCAGCCGCTCATTCATCGTACTTGCAACGCCACACACTGTCTTAATCAAGGATTTACCGGGCCAAGGGCAGGCGGCAGCAAAGGAGATCTTGAATTACAGATAAGAATTCCGTGAAGATTCATCTAAAAGCGACTGTAATCCCGGGCCTCACTTTAAATAGGAGAGTGTCAAATCTATAACTTAAAATTCTAAACACACCGGCTCATTTCAGTCTGTGTCATGTGGGGCGTGTGACGGAAACCAAGCGGGCTATTGGAAAAGACTCTGAGCTCAATCTCCCATCCGTTTGTTCCGCCACTATTTCATGACGGGGAATCAGATGAGCAGATTAGATGCTGTCTGCTGGGGAGAGAAGGAGAGAGAGAGAAAAAAAACATTCCGGCCAGGAAGATTCGCTCTCTACATCTGTATTTGCTAAAAGTATGATCCCGGGGATAGGAATGCAAAGATGAATTGGCTCAAGCCCCTGAACCATTGTCAGACGGGCCGAATGAGAGAAGGGGACATTGATGATGGGTTGCATCTAAGAGCAATCTTGGTTATTTAAAATTCAAATACACATCTCGAGTGGCCAGGCAAATCGGAACAGTGCTGTTTCTGTTGTGCAAATAACAGGGCTGTTTTCTCTCCCTCTCTCTCTTTCGCAAGAGCCTGCACTCTGGCGTGTAGTGTGTGTGTGTGAATTAACACAACAGGGGCTTGTGCACCTGAGCAAACAGCCCAAGAGCTGGGAAAGAAAGTGGAGACGTCCTCTCCCTTTTCTCTCTCTCCAGGAGTATCTCCTCCATTAGCTGAATCAGATTGACAATACGGCCCCTTTAGCGGATTTTAATTAGACCGCAATGGACCCAGACTCACCCCTCTGTCACCCACCCCATCTCCACTCCCACACTCACTCCATAGGAGTTAAAAATCACACAACACCAGGTTATAGTCCAACAGGTTTAATTGGAAGCGTCGCTCCGAAAGCTAGTGTGCTTCCAATTAAACCTGTTGGACTATAACCTGGTGTTGTGTGATTTTTAACTTTGTACACCCCAGTCCAACACCGGCATCTCCAAATCATCACTTCACAGAGCAGCTTTTGAGATAAATTTCGGGCACTGGAGTTGTCACCCGCAACAAACACATACACACACATACTCGCCAGCACTTCCAATCTGCCTGCCTCCGATACTGAGTGCTGCTCGCTCCCCCAACACTAACCCATCCCTAGCCCTTATTTCTGCACACACTTCCTACCAGAAGACAATCAACTTTTATTTTCTCTTAGCCTGCGTATAATCTGTGACAAGTCTTGCAAATCAGTAACAGAGGTGACAAACTCGTTAACAAATCCATAAAATGTTATTTGCTAGGGGGGTTTTCTCTCTCTCCTCCATTATTCAATGTTTTCCCCAAAAACAGAAGGGACTTTGTTTTCTTCAGTGCCAGCGTTGGACCTTGGTTCCTGGCCAAGCAAACGATCCATCTCCCTTCTCGCTATTAGCGGCCCAACTTTCTCAGACATTTCGCAACCTCCTCTATATCTCACTCCGCCGCGTCCTTGAATATCTGCCTAAAATATGCGACATTCATATGCAACATCGTAAGAGTTGCTTTTAAGTGGTTTACTTAGAAAACCCTCACGTTGAAATGAGGTGAATTGACAGGCTCCTTTTCCAACTGGCACCCGTCCAATAACAGACCGCTTTCTGAAGATTCAACCCAGATTTTCTTCGGGATAAAGGACAGACAGGGGGAGGAATAGATGGGGTAGATAAGTTGATGCCCCAAGCAATGAAGAAAGGCAACTCTTCTCACCTTTCGTTGTGGTTTAATCAGTACATGCATCACAGAAACTGAAAATATCTCCAAGCCATTCTGCAACCGATTTGTTCATTTCTTTCGATCCATTTTCTTAGCACGTATTTGATGGAAATAACTATATCATCCGACTGTCTGTCTATCTGAACAAGCTGCCGAAGGAAGTGGTAGAAGCTGGTACAATGACAGAGTTTAAAAGGCATCTGGATGGGTATATGAACAGGAAGAGTTTAGAGGGATATGGGGCCAAATGCTGGCAAATGGGACTAGATTTATCGAGGATATCTGGTCATGGACGAGTTGGATCATGCTGTACATCTCTATGACTCTATGACTTTATCAATCTATCTACCCATCTATAACTATCTATGTTTCTATCTATTTATCTACCCATCTACAGTATATCTATCGACCTATCTCCACCTATCTTTCCATCTATATCTATCTTTCTGTCTTTCTACCCATCTACCTATCTACATCAATCTACCTATCCACATCTATCTATCTCTATATATTTACCTACCTACACCCAACTATCTCAATGCATCTATCTAATTATCTGTCTGTCCATCAATCTACCTATCATTTATTTATCTAATCACTAGCGAACATACATAGATAGCAATGTATTTATCTTCCTATCTTATCTTCCTATATTAATAAACAGCACAGCGATACAATATGTAGGATCAAAAACACAAGCACCATTCTTAACGCCACGCTTTTATTGGTTTTGAAATGCAGTGTTGCATGTACCCGCTAATTGGCATTGAGTCCAGACAGAGGCTGACTTCCCTCCCTTTAACCAGGGCCAAACGCCAACACCTGCCTCACTCCACAGACGCTGCCTGAGTTGCTGAGTATTTCCAGTGTCTGTTTCATTTTTATTTCAACTGGGATTTCCAGCTTCCACGGTATTTTGCTTGAGTAGGAACCTAATGCCTTTGCATGCCAGGTTGGTCTTGAATTGTGATTCATAACCGCCTGCTGAAAATGAGAGCTTGCTGTTATAAGTACAGACCAAGTAAAAATGGTATACTCGAATGGCTTGTTTAGTGAACCCTGCCCCTGTCTGACCTCGCCGTGGCTGGCCCAACACCTCATTACCCGTGCCATATTCCCCTTTCCTCAGGCTTCCCCCGAATCTGTAGGTTTTACCACACTACCCCGTCACACAGTTCACAATGTATTCAGTGAATGGATGAGACCGCGTGCTCAGAAATGAATGTTTACAATGACTTACGAAGCGAAAGTACCCGTTTGGTTATCGAACGGAGTTGGTTTCAAAGGAGTCAGGGAGCGGAAGGACTGTTACTGCCCTCAGAGTCTCTCACTCAATAATCTCGGAGTTTGTTAAATTTTGGGGATCAATTTCAGGATGGATGTTTTGGCCTTCCAAGCGGTAAAACGCAGATTCGTTGGAATGATAGCAGGGCTTCGATAATTAAATTCTATACAGACACGGTTTGTATTGCCTCTAATGTGCAAACGTAAGCGTTGGTCTCATTCCGCCCAAATGATTGATAGGGTAGACATTTTCTCAGCACGTGGGGCTACTGGTTCGGAACTAGTGATGGAGCCAATGCAGGCCAATGTAATTCAGGCAGGTTCTGAGCTCATTGAATAGACGAACAGACTTGAGGGGCTGATTGGCCTCCTTCTCAGGTTCAGGTGTTACAGAGCACCTGCTTGAAAGATCAAGGCGAGCATGAGATATAGGATCTGGGTGAGCAGGTCGTAATTCTCCCTTTCGTGTCCCCTTTAAGGAGGGGAGGCTGTAATGCATTTGGCGGTGGGCTGCTAAACCAGAACCCCAAGCTAATACTCTGGGACCAAGGGTAAATGGTGAAATTTGAATTCATTAAAGATCTGGATTAAAATGCTAATAGGGCCCAGTGATCCTCGTTTAAAACCCACCCGGTTAACCAATGCCCTTCAGAGAAGGAAACCCGCCGTCTTTCCCGGTCCATGCGACCCCAAGGTCCACAGCAAGGTGGGATAGCCATGAAGATGGACATCCAATGCTGGCCTAGCCAGTGATACCCACATCTACAAACCATGAGAGAACAGATTTTAAAAAAAACACACAACGCAGCGGACGTGTGATTGAATCAAAGCAATGTTGGATTAACACTGAAGGTCTGCCTGGAGTGTTGGGTACAACTTCATCTCCTTGTTTTAAAATGACTGCAGGGTATCCAGCCCCAAGGAACCCTGGACTTGGAGGGTTGAGGGAGACAACCTATTTGGCTTATCCTCTCGAAATGCAGGAACGATTCCATACCACGTGCCGAATGCTCGAACGGAGGAGGTTTCACCTGGGAAGCGGATTTGTTTTTTTGAAACTCGTGAGCAACAATTGAACGGAGTTTAAAGCGATCCGCCAGCTGTTCCCATTCTAAAACCACACTGTCAGTATGATGCAGAGGAATACATTAATTGCAGTTGTCTTTCGGTTCATTGTTGTACACTGGTGTGATTAATCTGTGGGAATTCGTTTCTGAGCGAAGGTCACGTGCTGTTAGCAACTGGAATAATAAGCTCCCCAGGAATTAGTCGTTTATGTCCATGGTTCCTAGTCGCTCTCTCTCTGTCTGTCTGTCTTCAGTCAGTTTGTAGGACCCTGGAGCCCCCTTCCAGCCAGTTTCTTCAACATACCGTGCTCTTTATTGCTATAAATACAAGGATAAGCAGCCAACAGGCATTAAAGATCAACCTCGCAAGCAAAATACTGCGGATGCTGGGGATCTGAAATGAACAGAAAATGATGATAATGCTCAGCGGATCTGACAGCACCGGTGCAGAGAGGAACACCAGAGCAAACTTTCGATGAATTCTCAGAACGACATATTTATCGGAAATGCTAACCATTTGTGCCCGATTTTAACCCATTCAAAAAAAAACATAGCGTTACAATCGGGCACAGTTCTATTTCTCCCCACAACGCTGTTGCCTGACTTTCTGGGTATTTCTGGCATTTAATGCATCAGGAAAGAGTCTTAGAGTTCAATAATTGTAGTCTTCGCGAGTATCCAGAGACAACTGGTGTCGTGCTAGGGAATCGATTCAATGTGAGCTTTAAATCCGTGAGCCCGTCATTTGAAATGAACAGACTTAACTAGCAGCAGCCCTGAGTATGGAGGCTGGGCCCAGCACTGACAGGATCCATCTACAGTTTTCAAAAACTCAGCACCCCCAATTCCCAATTAAGCCCATAATACGACCCAAGATTCCGTAATTCTTAATTTACCTACTGATCAATAATGTTAGTCGATAATAAATGTTAGCGTTAAATACACACAAGGACTCTGTCCCCACAGCCCTCTGCCACAAGGAGGTCCAAACACTCACAGAGAGTACATCTAGAATACCATAAGAACTTTTGGTCCGCTTATTTAAATAAATATGTTCATTTCATTGGAGGCAGTTCAGCAAAGCTTCACGACCTTGATTCCTGACATGGAGGGATTGAACAAAGGTTATCCCTATAAAGCTGTGTTCACAGAATTATAGGAATTCCACCGCACCGAGAAACTGCAATTTGGCCCGACTCAACCCTTAGTCTGGGTCAGAGAGCGGTCGGGCACGCCTGGAATAACGTTAGACTCGATTTAAGGTCGCATTGCCCCTGTTAAACTCCTCATGTCTTTATGAAAGGGGAGTGTGTGGATCGAAGCTATACTGCCATCTCCCGGGCCCAGGCAGTTAATACGCCGGGGGAAGCCAGAGCTCAACTCCTTCAAAACCTCCATGTTTGGCGCTATTTTGCCGTTAAGATTGAGCGGTCGGGCGGGCACAAAACATTTCATGGGGTCCGAAAGGCGTTCCTGACAGCGGAATAAGAGGCTCTGTTGTGGTGCAATGTTACTGGCAGTGCGCACCCCCCCCCCCCCCCCCCACACCCCCGTCAAACAGGTTGTTCAGAAATAAAAGGTTAAGTTAAACAGGGGATGCTGGAAATCTGAAACAAACTAAGAATGCTGGAGAAACTCAGCAGGTCTGGCAGTGTCTGAGAAGTTTCTCGGCCGCCTTTCTTAGCCTGGGGTGTTATTGGGCGCTGTGCCAAGGCAGATTGGCATCGAGTGGAGTTATCAAGGCACTGGTACTATAACAGCAATTGAAAGGCATGTGGATGGGGACTTGAATAGGAAGGGTTTGGAGGAATATGGGCCAAGTGCCGACAAATTTAGGATATCTGGTCGGCACGGACAAGTTGGACCGCAGGGTCTGTTTCAGTGCTGTCTCATCGAGCTTTGTAAATGTGAGGGATTGGATTGGCTGCTGGGGTGTTGGGTGTGGGGAAGGGGCCAGGAGGGGAAGGGGATTATGCCAGAGAGTGGTCATCCCAGTGTAGCCATGATGTCTAATGTATTCTGTGCTGTCTGTGACTGTTCGCTCTGTGACTCCGTTAACACGGTTTCCCCACATGATTCTCAATAGCGTTTCCTCTCCCCTTTGTTCTCAAACAGAAAACTCGGTGGCTGCCAAGTCTGGAGGCTGCTTCCCAGCCTCAGCCCGAGTGAGCCTGGAGAATGGTTCCACCAAAGCGGTGAAGGACCTGAGAGCGGGAGACCGGGTGCTGGCGGCGGACCGTGAGGGCAGGCTCCTTTACACCGACTTCATCATGTTCCTGGACACAGCCCGGGAGGCCAACAAGGTGTTCTACGTGATCGAGACGCGGGAGCCCCAGACGAGGTTATCCCTCACAGCGGCTCACTTGCTGTTCGCCGGGCAGCAGCATCGGCGGCGGAGCCCGGGCCAGCCCCGGTTCCGGGCCACCTTCGCTAGCAGCGTGAAGCCGGGCCATCTGGTATACGTGCCGGACGGAGACGGCCAGCGAGTGCGGGCCGCCACCGTCGAGAAGGTTTATTTGGAGGAGAGGGAAGGGGCTTACGCCCCACTGACTGTGCAGGGCACCCTGGTGGTCAATCAGGTTCTGGCCTCTTGCTATGCCGTGATAGAGGATCATGCACTGGCCCACTGGGCGTTCTTGCCGGTTAGAATGAGTTACGCGGCCAAGTCCTTATTTTCACTCAGTGACTCATTCACAGCCAACATTACTGGCCAAGAAAGCGGCATTCACTGGTACTCCAGCGCCCTGTACCAAATAGGCAGATGGGTTTTGGACCAGGCATCTATTCACCCACAGGGGATGGCATTGGACTCCAGCTGAAGTCTTTCTACAGCGAAGGGGAATCTCTCCCAAGAAGAAACTTTTACAATGAACCACCCTCCCACCCACACACCCACCCATCCACCCACACCAACACCCACACACACAGAAATCCAGTAGAATTTCAGCTTGAGACCCCAGTTGTTTTGCTGTTATTGGGGATTTGGGGGAATATTTATTTCATTTGTATTTGCATTTTCTCTTACTATCTGTTTGTTTCTGCTTTTTTTTTGTTTATCCAAAACAAATGTGGAACTTCGAGGGCCTTAAAAAGAAACTCCTTTGATAATTTATTCCCAGGTGAACTCTCTTTGACCCCAGCAGGAAGAAAATAATTTTGTGTGGTCGATCAAGGAACGCAGAATATATTTTTCTACAAAAGTCAGATATCGTGAAACATTTCAGTACCGTCAGCAACGAGTTCCCTTCGGACTATCGACGCATCTAACCTTGTGTTCCGCTCTCACATTGCCTTGTTCTCGTTTTCTCTTCCTTCTGGACAAAGTTACGCTACGTTGGGGGGTCCATAAATTATATTTTTATACACAGAATTGTAAATTAGATTTTGGAGAGATCATTACTTAACTGAATCACAATTCGTTGTTTGAAATAGTGTAAAATACGAGAATATATTATTTTAATTTAAAAACTAGGTGCAAAAAATATAACGTTTTGACCATCCCAGTTACTTTTTTTTTGTTTATTGTTGAACATGCTATTTTGTAAACCCAGATGCGTCGCGACCAATGGTTGGGCGTCAGACAAAAAAAAAGACAATTGTCCATTCTCACACAGCGGCGCCTTTATCACTTACATCTGGGACCGAATTCTATGGGAAGAAATTATTTTTTAAAAGCGAGGAAACTTGAGAAAGAATATTAGCATTCTAATGAAAATAGTAGTTTGTACAAAGTTTTTTTTGCATACGAATTAAAATTCGACAAAAACAGTTGTAAATTTACTAAACCGTATTATTTGCATATTTTGTAATAGTTTAATACAGTAGTTTTATAATATAGAAAGGTGCCAAAATGCTCTCTTTGAATATTATTAAAATATACAGCATTTCAAGTACACTGAACTTTTGATTAAGAGAAGGCGAATGACTTTGTGTACAGATACCTTAAAATATTTTGCAAAGTTAGAAGAGATATTTATGTGTTTGTGTCACTCACTGTAAGGCTGCCATATTCTGAAGACAGAATGATTGTTTGTACTACAACAGTCGGACAATTTAGTTCAATCATTCTGAGACTATTAACGAAAAAGGTAATGAACGAAAATATTGGACGTGGCAGAATTGCCACTTGCGAACAACAAACATTTTTTTTCCTCAGTGCTGCTTTTGTTTTTGAACATGTTTTTAAAATAAAATTTCTCTGAAACCTAATGTAACTGTACTGCATTGGAGAAAAGAGTATTGTTTACATTTATTAACTGCAAAAAATATTTTTCTAACGTATTTTAACTGCGTTTCCTTTCTTGGACACACACGTGGATTGATGGCTGAGAAATGTAATAAAGATTTATGGGTGAGAATCCTAAACTACGTTGGTGTAACGCCAGTAACATTCCCCCAGCCCCAACCCCCTTGCTCTTTCACGGGTATCACTGGAGCGGACAGGTAGTCCTGCTCCGAACTGTCCCTGAGCTGAGTGACTTGCACTATTCAAGTATGCACATTGCAGTGATTCTCCCATGAAAGTTACACTCGGTTAGAAATGTAGGTTAAAATCAACTAGGAGAAAGTGAGGACTGCAGATGCTGGAGATCAGAGTCCAGAGAGTGGTGCTGGAAAAGCACAGTAGGTCAGGCAGCATCGGAGGAGCAGGAAAATCGACATTTCAGGCATAAGCCCTTCATCAGGAGCCCGAAATGTCGATTCCCCTGCTCCAAGAAATGTAGGTTTCCAACCCTCTGTCAACCAGATGGACCTTCAGGACAAGAGCAAGTTGCCAGAGGGATAATAAGTTTACAAAGAGATATTGGTATGTTCAGTAAGTGGGCAAACATATTCGCAAATGGGGTATAATGTACAAAAATGTAGAGAACAAACCAAGGATATTAGTTACATTGAGAAAAACTGCATCAACCTGCAACAGAAAGGGAATTGGGGGAGGGCACTTGTACACAAAACTCACAAAGCTAGCACACAGCTGCAGCAGGCATTAGGAAGGCTAATGGAATGTTGGTGCTTATTTCAAGTGGTTGGTGTACAAGATTGGGGAAGTCTTACCGCAATTGTACAAAGTGCTGGTGTGATCATAGCTGGGGTACTGTGAGCAGTTTTGGTCCCGTTATTTTCTGTATTTAAAATATCATTTCATTGGAGCCAATTCATAGAAAATCTTTAGAAGAGAGGGATTGTCTTACCAGCATAGCTAAACAGGTTGAGATTCTACTGACTGGAGTTTAGAGGAATGAGAGGAAACATATTGGATGGGGCTTGACAGGGTAAATGCTGAGAGGATACTTCCCCTCATGGGAGAGTGTAGAACCAGACAGGATGGTCTCAGAGTTAAGGGATGCCAATTTAAGCCTGAGATGAGGAGGAATTTCTTCTCTCCAAAGGTTGTGAGTCTTTGGAACTCCTTACCACAGAGAGCTGTGGGGCAGAGCCATTTGGTAAATTTAAGGGTGAGGTAGCTAAATGTTTAATCAGTAGAGGAATCAAGGATTCCAAAGAAAATGCAGGAAAGTAAATGTTTAAAATGTCAGATCCACCGAGATCCAATTGATTGGTAGAGCAGGCTTGAGGGCCTGAATGGTCAAGATCAGAGTGGTACTGGAAAAGCACAGCAGGTCAGGCAGCATCCAAGGAGCAGGAAAATTGATGTTTCGGGCAAAAAACTTTCATCAGGTTTCCTGCTGAAGGGCTTATGCCCGAAACATCGATTTTCCTGCTCCTAAGATGCTGCCTGACCTGCTGTGCTTTTCCAGCACCACTCTAATCTTGACTCTGACCTCCAGCATCTGCTGTCTTCACTTTTACCTTGAAGGGCTTAATAGGCTATTTCTTATGGTTTAAAACAATCAATGATAGCCTCATGAACACCATTACAGAGCCTAGTTTTTTCAAGAACACCCTTTATTAATTGAATCTAAACTCAGCCAATGGCTGTGTGGGATTTGAACCGATGCCCCTTGAATAGCATTCTGCACCCACTAGATTATGATCCAGTAACACTTATACAATAGTCACTTCCACAAACACTTACACACTGAACAGTCTTATCAGCGCTAATGTCTGTAGCAGAGGTACTTGGACAGCTGAACTCAGAGAATCATAGCATCTAAAGCACCAAAGAAGACCATCATGCCTATGTGGTCTCTTTGAAAGAGCCATCCAGTCCCACTCCCTTGTCCTTTCCCTATAGCTCTGAAAATTTCTCCTTTTCAAGAAGCTTTAGAATTCCTTTTTGAGAATTACTGTTGAATGCTTCCAGCATCCTTCAGGCAAAACATTCCAGATCAGTGATCCCTTCAATACTTAAGTGTCTTCCTGACTCATGTAAAGATCACAGGCTCGTGATACATTCCCCGTGTGAAGAAATAACTGTTAGAGTCCACATTTTCTGGAACAGCATGGGCTGGACTGTGCTCTTATCTCTCATGAATGTTAAAAAAAAAGTATACAAAAGAAGTCCCAGCGATGCACTAACTACTTCGAGTATAACAACTCTGTGTTGCAAAGCACTCACATCACATACATTCTTAACTGAACTGGGCTTCGTAACGTTTACACGTTGAAAGTTGAACTGGTCTACTAAATGCAAAGGCAGCCAGAAAGACTCTCACTGTTAATTATGGAGACAGAAATCTTGAAGATAGACTTGCAAGTTAAATATAACAGTTTCAAATTATGAATTTTATTAAAGAAGGCATAGATTCATAAATGGAAGCCGCAACTCTTTCCAAAAACAAGAAGCAAGAGATTGCTTTGGGATGACAAGTCTGTGCAATATTGGCCCCTCTAAACTCAATTCTAATTTCTAGGTAGAAACTCAGTTGAGGATACTGCATAGTGAGTGTAAGACATTGCAATAGACAATATACAATAGGTGCAGGAGTAGGCCATTCTGCTCTTCAAGCCAGCACCGCCATTCATTATGATCATGGCTGATCATCCTCAATCAGTATCCTGTTCCTGCCTTACCCCATAACCCTTGATTCCACTATCCTTAAGAGCTCTATCCAATTCTTTCTTGAAAGTATCCAGAGACTTGGCCTCCACAGCCTTCTGGGACAGAGCATTCCATTCACCCACCACTTTCTGGGTGAAGAAGTTTCTCCTCAACTCTGTTCTAAGTGGCCTACTCCTTATTTTTAAACTGTGTCCTCTGGTTCAGGACTCACCCTTCAGCGGAAACATGCTTCCTGCCTCCAGAGTGTCCAATCCTTTAATAATCTTGTATGTCTCAATCAGATCCCCTCTCAGCCTTCTAAACTCAAGTGTATACAAGCCCAGTCGCTCCAATCTTTCAGCGTAAGATAGTCCCGCCATTCCGAGAATTGACCTCGTCAATAGAAGTGTGCAAAACTAAAACATCAAAGCAAGTTTATCCAGGAAGTTGGAGACTGTCCAGAGAAGGTTCACTAGATTGATTCAATTTATGGAGAAGTTGTCTTATAAGGAAAGGTTGAGTAAATTAGCCCTGTACTCATTGGAGTTGAGAAGAATGAGAAATGGCCTTATTGATACAGATGAGATTTTTAATGGTTTTGACAGTACAGATGTAAAGTGGCTGTTTCTCCTTTTGGGAGAGTCTAGGAACAGATGGCATATGATCAGGATATGGGGTCATCCACATAAGAGATGGGGGAATTTCTTTTCTCAGAGAGTATTAATTCTTTGGGATTCTTTACCACAGAGGGCTGCAGAGGTTGGGTCATTAAGTATATATTAAATGCTGAGATTGATGAGTTTAAATCAGTAAGGGAGTCAAGGGTTATAGGGAAAAGGCGGGAACAAGAAAGCTAAGTAAAGGTAAAATATTATGGATGCTGAAAATCTGAAACAAACACAGAGGATACTGGAGGAATTGAATAGATCTGACAAAGTCTGATAAGACTCTTCTCTAGAATTGCAGTCTGAAGAAGTGTCAAACCAGACACTAAATGGTAACTCTGTTTCTCTCTGCACAGATACTGCAAGACGTGTTCCATTTCTCTGTTATTCTCTGTGTTTGTTCAAGAAACAGTTAGGATGATCAGATCAGCCATGATTTCACTGAATGGCAGAGCATACTTGATGGATGGAATGGCTTACTCCTGATGTCTTATGGCCTACATTTTCAGAAGTGGAGATTGTTTTCAATATTCTGATTCTACTATGTCCTTTGTAACTCACTTGAGAGAAGAATTGGTGCACTTTCTTAAGATTTTATCTCAATCTACCGTGAGCTGAGGTTGGATTCAAACTGGATTCAAGTATCTTTTTTTTGCACTATGAAGAACAAGGTCCTCTTTGTATTCACTTAAATACAAAGGTTTACCCTGGAACAAATTACTGCAGATGCTAAAATCTGTACTGATGAGAACAAATGCTGGAGATCACAGCAGGTCAGACAGCATCCATGGAGAGAGAGAGAGAGAGAGCAAGCTAATCTGTGGATGCTGTCTGACCCACAAAGGTTTATCTGCCTTGCCTAATACTCTGGAACTCATTTTCATTTCAGAATGCACTGATCCATCAATTATAGAGTTGGGTCTGAGAAAATGAAACCATTTTTCAGTGCCTCCTTGATAAACTGGCACAAATAGATTCAGACAGCCTGTGGAGGGAATCTCCATCAACTTTGTGTGGGAGTTCGTTCAAAGTTCCACACTAAAAGTTTGGTTTCAAAACAGTTTAACACCATTCTGAAGAGTGGGGTTGTACTGTTTATCATGTTGTTTGAATTTTGCCAATTTCCATAATTTCACCTTCTCAAAATAATAGCAACATCTTTGGCATTAATATAATTGTTGATATTGAAGAAGTGTTGGAATTATGAGATTTCTAAGTGTATCATAGCTTGGACTGAAGCTTTAAATTTAGGATAAAGGGAAATGGTCATGTCACCTGTTATACCATCTGCCTGACAGTGAGCCTGGGTGGTTTGACTGTTAGAGATCAAAGGCAGGACTGCATTGTTTCAGAAGAAGATGCAAGCCATTATATTTGGAAACAGTGACAAGCATGTGTAGAAACTTTGTCTCCCAAAGTCCCCCAAAACAGGTGTTGGTATCAGGTTGCAAACAATTGTATCATAGCTGTCTGTTTACTTCTGAGGTGAAGTGAAGTTGGATCAAAAATAACTAATAACATATCTGTATTGGTGACAATGTTAAAGTGCTCCATGATGACATGGGGAAGATGACAAATGAAGCTGATTTTGAGATCAGGTTACAGGTTTCCCTACAATTCAATGACTAACACAGACTGATGGCTGAGGGTCTGCAGGGGCAGTTGAGAAAAGATTGATTGACTGTGCAAGCTACCACAACTGGATGTGGGAGGGAGACAGACTTTCATTGAAAAAGGTGATCCTATTGACTCCTGAAAATTTTACAAGAGTCATCCTGGTTGGCTATGGGGAGGAGAAGAATTGTCAAATCAGGCCTTACTACTGATGGTGGATTAAGAAAACTGCTCAGAAATTGAGTGGAATGCTAGAAGTCAATTCAATGAAGTTAATCACTTGGTGAAATGGGGATGCAGAAACCTATTTGACGTGTGGCAATTGTAGAGGGAATATGTTCCTTTTTTTAGTTTGAATGATAGATTTCTTACAAAAAGCAAACAGTGTTAAGTCTATAGTGCTTTGAGACATTTGTTAGTGTAAATGACTCTGATGGGTCATTCTTTCAGCTATTAACTGGCAGTTCAGGTTTCTTTTTAAATGCTAACAGTCTCGAGAGATATCAACACAGGGAAGGGTTAAGATCCCACCTTTCATTATTAGAATGCATTGCCAGACTATGATGATTCAAATTTCTTAGATAATGGGCTGTTGGAAAATATTGGCTCTGACCCTGCCATGGAGTCAATCCAGTCCATCTGTGACACTCATAACGTCCAGTTCTAAAAGAATATATTGCCAAAAGGTGGGTACTCCAGGCTCAAGGTGACTGAATTCCCACACTTACACTTAAGGGTAATACATTTGATAATTTCACTAATTAGGTTCAAAATACATTGTTGAAGTTGCAGATTCATGGACAGCATGTTCGATTTTCAAAGGGAATGTAGACCAAGTCATTTAAACAAAATATTCATGGTGTCATTGGCTAGGCCAGCATATACTCCCCACCCGAAGGATTGTTAAAAGCCAACCACATTGATGTGGTCTGGAGTCACAGCTAGTCCAATCCAGGTAAGGATGGTAGTTTCCTTCCCGAAAGGTCATTAGCGACCCAGGTGGGTTTTTCTTCAACAATCAACAGCATGGTTACCATGAGACTCAATTCAAAGTGCACCACCTGGGGTGACAGGATTCAAACCTGGGGGCTTGGATTAATAGTCCAGCAAAAATATCACTCGGCCATTGCCTCCCCGTGAGGAATGAAATCCTAACTTGCGAGGAATGATCTCCAGATTCTTGGAGAATGTGTTTTAGTTCCAAGGGGAGTGAAATTCAGATTCACAGGCAACGCACTCCAGTGAACTGCAGATTCTCGAACCATGTTTGGAAGGAGCAACTAGATCCCTCATAAAATTGAAGTCTAGGGAATCAGAGGGAAACGTTCTGACTGGTTGAAGTCACGGCCAGCACAGGTGATGAATGTTGTTGGAAGCAAATCATCACTGGCCCTGGATGTCGCTCAGAAGTTCCACAGGGTAAATAAAACCCAGACCGCTTTTCTCAGCAGCACACTGGATTCTCCTGTATTCCAAGGACTGCTGTGGTTTAAGAATACCTCATTCTCCAAGGCAGTTAGGATTGGACATAAAAGGCATTGACGCCCACATCACATGAATGAAATCAAAACTTTAAAAAAAATATTTCTGGCTATCTGTCTTTCATTCGCTAATTCTTCCCACTTTATTCATTGTTCAATCCTTCTTTGCTTCCTTTAAAATCCTGTCCAATCCTCTGATCTGCCACCTGTCTTTGCATAATTATATGCTTTATGCTTTTTTTCCTTGAAGATTGACAACATCTTTAGCCTTTCTAGTAAACCACAGAATTTTATTTAGTTGTTGGAATGCATTTATTCTGTGTATTCTGAAATACCCCTTTTGAGGGCGGCACGGTGGCACAGTGGTTAGCACTGCTGCCTCACAGTGCCAGAGACCCGGGTTCATTTCCCGCCTCAGGCGACTGTCTGTGTGGAGTTTGCACATTCTCCCCGTGTCTGCGTGGGTTTCCTCCAGGTGCTCCGGTTTCCTCCCACAGTCCAAAAATGTGCAGGTCAGGTGAATTGGCCACGCTAAATTGCCCATAGTGTTAGATGTACAGGTAAATGTAGGGGAATGGGTATGGGTGGGTGCGCTTCGGCGAGTCAGTGTGGACTTGTTGGGCCGAAGGGCCTGTTTCCACACTGTAATTAATCTAATCTAATCTAAATGGATCATCTAATGTAACTTTATTGACATGTACTTTAACCTGATTGCCAATTTTTCTTTGCCAGCTCTGCTTCCTTGCCCTTATACTTGCTTTTATTTAAGTTAAAATAGTCACAAACCCACTGCTCTTACCTTCAAACTAAATGTAAACGTCAATCTTATCAGGATTGCTGCTACCCTGCGTTCACTATGAGATAATAAATTAGTGCGATCTCATTGTACAAAAACAGGTCTAGTAGAGACTGTTCTTTGGTTGATTCCAGTATTTGCTGTTCTAAGAATGATTTTGAAACATACTATGACCTCCTAATCCACACTATCTTTGTTTGTCTGATATTTTCTGGCCATGTTTTTCTGAAAAACTTCCACTATTTCTCCCTTTAATGCTCTTCTCTGTTATGTGGTTATTATTAGAGAGCCTCTTCCCCACATTCATAAGTGATTATATGAATTACCATCGTACAAACCATTTCCACAATCTGATTTGTATTGTTTTAGTATCATAATTAACCAACAGAGCTACTTCTCCACCTATTCCTAGCTTCCTGTTCTTCCTAAATGTCACACACCCTTCAATGTTCAGATCCCAATTAATGTCATCCTGAAGCCAGGTTTTTGTAATGGCTACCAAGCTTGTGTATTTCAATTAATGCTCTCAGTTCACCTGTTTTGGTTTGAACGCCACATGTCTTCAGTTATCGAGTTGTGAGCTTTATCCATTCTTGTGACTTCTAGACTTATTCTATAAGTAGTGGAGTACCTCAGGGGTTGGTACTGGGCCCCTTGCTGTTTGTTATCGATATTCAATGATTTGGATGAGACTGTACAAGGCATGATTAGTAAGTTTTCGGATGATACAAAAATAAGCAATATCATGGACAATGAGGAAGGTTATCAGAAATTGCAGCAAGACCTTAGTCAACTGGGGAAGTGGGCCAAGAAATGGAAAATGGAGATTAATATAGATTCAAATTATAGTCAAATTAAGGTAGGAGTTTCAAGATAGGGCCTTAAGGAGTGTAGTAGCATGGTTCTCTGAAAGTGGAGTCATGGGTAAACATGGCAGTAAAGAAGGCTTTTGGCACACTGGCCTTCATCAGTCAGGGCACTGAGTATAGAAGTGGGGAATTTATGTTGCAGTTGTACAGGATGTTGGTGAGGCTGCACTTGGAGAATTGGGTTCAGTTATGGTCACGTTGCTATAGGAAAAATGTTATTAAACTGGAAAGAGTGCTGAAGAAATTTACAAGGATGTTGCCAGGACTCAACAGTCTGAGTTATTGGGAGACATTGGACAAGCTAAGACATTTTTCTTTAGAGCATAGGAGACTGAGGGGGGATCTTATAGAGGTGTATGAGATCATGAGAGGCATGGATAGGGTAAATGCATTCAGTCTTTTTCCCAGGGTTGGAGAATTAAGGACTAGAGGGTATCAGTTAAAGGTTAGAGGGGAAAGAATAAAAGGGAACCTGAAGAGCAGCTTTTTTAGACAGAGGGTGGTACGCATATGGATTGAACTGCCAGTGGAAGTGGTTGAGGAGGCTACATTAAAACACTTAAAAGATATTTGGATAAATACATGAATAGGAAAGATTTAGAAGGATTTGGGCCAAGTGCAGGGAAATGGGGTAAGCATGGATGGACATTTTGGTTGGCGTGGATCAATTTGGACCAAAAGCGCTGTCTCCCACGCTGTAGGACTCTATGACTGCATGACTCTTTGTGCTTATTTAGTTTAAGATTTGTACTCTATCCATTCCTGCTAGAATCTGTTATTGTTTCCTATTTTAATACCCTTGTCCTTTGCCTTGTCTCTAACCTTTGCTTATAGCATTTTACCAAATTTGCTCAGTTGCCCCATAAGTTCATTTAAAATCCTTTCTACCTCCCCTGTTGTATGGCTTCCAAGATCCTTAACTCTATGATTCAAGTACAGTGCATCAGTAAAGATCCCATTTTCCAAACACTGGGGTCAGTGCCCTACAAACCAAAGTCGAGAGTGTGGTGCTGGAAAAGCACAGCAGATCAGGCAGCATCCAAGGAGAAGGAGAATCGATGTTATGCCCGAAATGTCGATTCTCCTGCTCTTCGAATGCTGCCTGATCTGCTGTGCTTTTCTAGCACCACACTCTCGACTCTGATTTTTAAAAATTTTTTAGATTCCCTACAGTGTGGAAACAGGCCCTTCGGCCCAACCAGTCCACACCGACCCTCCGAAGAGTAACCCACCAAGACCCATTTCACTTTGACTAATGCAGCTTACACTATGGGCAATTTAGCATGGCCAATTCACCTGGCCTTTACATCTTTGGACTGTGGGAGGAAACTGGAGCACCCAGAGGAAACCCACGCAGACACAGGGAGAATGTACAAAACTCCACACAGACAGGCTGGAATCGAACCAGGGACCCTGGTGCTGTGATGTAGCTGATCTCCAGTGTCTGCAGTCCTCACTTTTCCCTACAAACCAGAACCTACTTCTTCCACATTTTTGCTTGAGCCACGCATTCAGCTCTGCTTTGTTCTATGCCAATTAGCAAAAACCTCAGGTAATCATCCAGAGACAGTGTTTGAAATTCTGCTTCTTTATGTGATGCCTGGCCTTTACATATTGGCTACACAAAGCCTCCCTTCTTTGTCCTGTCTAAGTTGTAGGTACCCACAGTGACATGATTCCTGGCCCCTCTCCCTATGCCACCAGCTCTGTTTCGCCCTGATCAGATGGCAACATAACTATCTGGGGCCACGCTGTTTGCTGCAGAGAACAGTATCAATCCCCCTGACAATACCGTACCTATTCCCTTCTGCTTCTCAGAATGCCTTCCTGAATCACAGTCCCATTGCCTGTTAGTCAATCCATCCAGCAAGCCTCATCCAAACAAGCTGAAAGAACCTCAAACCTGTTAACAATTACAAAGGCTGCAGCTCCTGTGCTACTGCTGCATGGATCCCTTTCCTGTCTTACTCACAGTTAAACCACTCTGTTCCTAACTAAATCAGAAGACGTTATTCTAGGGAGTCTGATTACCTTCTGGCATAAAGAATCCATGTTAACCGCCCTCCCTGAAATGTTGCAGTGTCTGTCATTCTGCCTCTCGATCATAATCTCTGAGTCAAACTGCTCTCAAACAGCAGAACTGTTGCTCTAGATCAACATGGAGTCCAGAGCTCCCACAGGCTTCACCCAGATGGAGTTTAATTCAGATAAATGCGAGGTGCTGCATTTTGGGAAAGCAAATCTTAGCAGGACTTATACACTTAATGGTAAGGTCCTAGGGAGTGTTGCTGAACAAAAAGACCTTGGAGTGCAGGTTCATAGCTCCTTGAAAGTGGAGTCACAGGTAGATAGGATAGTGAAGAAGGCGTTTGGTATGCTTTCCTTTATTGGTCAGCGTATTGAGTACAAGAGTTGGGAGGTCATGTTGCAGCTGTACAGATCATTCATTAGGCCACTGTTGGAATATTGCATGCAATTCTGGTCTCCTTCCTACCAGAAAGATGTTGTGAAACTTGAAAGGGTTCAGAAAAGATTTACAAGGATGTTGCCAGGGTTGGAGGATTTGAGCTATAGGGAGAGGCTGAAAAGGCTGGGGCTGTTTTCCCTGGAGCATCAGAGGCTGAGAGGTGACCTTTTAGAGGTTTACAAAATTATGAGGGGCATGGATAGGATAAATAGACAAAGTCTTTTCCCTGGAGTGGGGGAGTCCAGAACTAGAGGGCATAGGTTTAGGGTGAGAGGGGAAAGATATAAAAGAGACCAAAGGGGCAACTTTTTCACACAGAGGGTGGTACGTGTATGGAATGAGCTGCCAGAGGATGTGGTGGAGGCTGGTACAATTTAAGAGACATTTGGATGGGTATATGAATAGGAAGGGTTTGGAGGGATATGTGCCGGGTGCTGGCAGGTGGGACTAGATTGGGTTGGGCTATCTGGTCAGCATGGACAGCTTGGACTGAAG
This sequence comes from Chiloscyllium punctatum, assembly GCF_047496795.1. Lineage (NCBI taxonomy): Eukaryota > Metazoa > Chordata > Chondrichthyes > Orectolobiformes > Hemiscylliidae > Chiloscyllium > Chiloscyllium punctatum. The sequence goes on from NC_092746.1 coordinate 107,870,572, forward strand.
GGTCTGTTTCCATGCTGTACCTCTTTATGACTCTATGACTATGACTCTGTGACACATCATGTATCTTGCAATCCTGAATGTATGAGTTCTAATTAACTACATAATTATTTTATTTTAGTTATCCTGACTACCAGTTACCATGTCATTTGAAACTTTTGGTGTAGAATAACACTTATTTTGTACTAGATATTCACCAAATAATTAGTTTCTCTTCCTGTAATGGAGTAGGTACTGATTCATGGAAGCTGAAAAGTTAGAAAAAAGCAAAGGAACACCTCTTCCCTTTCCTCCCTCAGTCACTCAACCCCCAGTACTTGATTGTAAGGTGCAATTAAGATTAGATTAGATTAGATTACTTACAGTGTGGAAACAGGCCCTTCGGCCCAACAAGTCCACACCGCCCCGCCGAAGCGTAACCCACCCATACCCCTACATCTACATCTACCCCTTACCTAACACTACGGGCAATTTTAGCATGGCCAATTCACCTGACCTGCACATTTTTTGGACCGTGGGAGGAAACCGGAGCACCCGGAGGAAACCCACGCAGACACGGGGAGAACGTGCAAACTCCACACAGTCAGTCGCCTGAGGCGGGAATTGAACCCGGATCTCCGGCGCTGTGAGGCAGCAGTGCTAACCACTGTGCCACCGTGCCGCCCACTACCACCGTGCCGCCCACATTAAATGCAGAGTCACACTAAATTGCTTAGGTTTATATGCTTCAGCATAATTATTCTACCTGACCCAGCTGCAGTAGTTTCTTCAGTTAATAAAGCCCAACAGTTCTACCAATGGAGAGATTAGTAAAGCACCACTTCAGGCTCAGAACTTCAGAATTACAAATTAGCTTTCAGCTGAAAGCAAACTATAAACACAATTAAATTTATTTAATAAGATTATGACTTCGAACTAAACAGCTGGTAGTACTCAGTCAAAGATGTGCACCCGATTTCAGAGAATGAATTCTAACCAATGTCCCTCAAATCCCAGGATAATGTGCTCCAGACTTGAAGAGCATGAATTCCAAATTCCAGAGAATGAATTACACATTTCAGAGGAAGCCAAACATTTTGACAGTAGCTTCCAGGACAGTGAAAACTACAGTCCAACATTTTGACACCTGTATTTGGTCTTCTGACGAATTCTTTCCAACATTACTGGCAAGTTTTTTTTTGCTATGAAGGATATTTCTCTTCTCAATAGTTAGGCCTCAGCTGTAGTGCAATGATGCAAGGAAGGTAAATCTTTGTTATCAACTAAGGATTCTGACAGACTGCAGTTCTTTGACTGGGATTATTAGAAGTTGCCAGTCAATTTTCAAGGCAGAATTTTTAAACAAATGAATGCTCTAAGTACACACTTGACTGTACTGGAAGCTACATTTATTAATGCACAGGGGCTTATTCTTTGTAAACAGAAAGGACATGGATGTACCCTATGTCTGGTATAAAATTGGTAACAGCCACTCTCCAACAATGCCTTGTCCAGACATAGTCAACCAGCCTTGTTTAAAATTTCACCAATGTTTGGCAGTTAACTGGGGCAGCACGATGGCTCAGAGGTTGGCACTGCAGCCTCACAGCACCAGGGACCTGGGTTCAATTCCAACCTCGGGTGACTGCATGGAGTTTGCATGTTTGTCCTGTTTCTGTATGAGTTTCCTCCCACAATCCAAAGATGTACACGTTAGGTGAATTAGTTATGCTAAATTGTCAACAGTGTTCAGGGATGTGTATGTTAGGTGCTTTAGTCAGGGGTAAATATCGAGTAATTGGGTGGGGTACTTTTTGGCGAGTTGGTGTGGGCTTGTTGGGCTGAAGAGCCTGTTGCCACACTGTAGGGATTCTAGGAACTGTCAGTTCTTGCTAACTGATGTATTAGAACATAGAACATAGAAAAGTACATCACAGAACAGGCCCTTTGGCCCACGATGTTGTGCCGAGATTTAATCCTAATGTAAAGTACAGTAACAACCTACACACCCTCAACTCACTGCGATCCATGGGCATGTCCAACAGTCGCTTAAATGTCCCCAATGACTCTGCTTCCACCACCACAGCTGGCAACGCATTCCATGCATTCACAACTCTCTGCGTAAAGAACCTACCTCTGACGTCTCCTTTCTATCTTCCTCCTAATATCTTCAACTATGACTCCTGGTGCAGTCAATCCTGCCCTGGGGAAAAGTCTGTGGTTATTGACTCTATCTATTCCTCTCAGTATTTTGTACACCTCTATCAGGTCTCCTGTCTTCCTCCTTCTCTCCAGAGAGAAATGTCTGAGCTTATTCAACCTTTCTTCATAAGGCAAACCCTCCAGTCTAGGCAGCTTCCTGGTAAACCTTCTTTGCACCCTTTCCAAAGCCTCTGTATCTTTCCTATAGTAGGACGACCAGAACTGGACACAATATTCCAAGTGTGGCCTCACCAGGGACTTATAGAGCTGCAGCAAAACCTCACGGCTCTTAACCTCTATCCCCCTGTTGATGAAAGCCAAAACACCATATGCTTTCTTAACAACCCTATCCACTTGAGTGGCAACTTTGAGGGATCTATGTACTTGCACACCCAGATCCCTCTGTTCCTCCACACTGTCAAGAATCCTGTCTTTAGTCTTATATGCAGTGTTCGGGTTTGACCCTCCAAAACGCATCACTTCACATTTATCCAGGTTGAACTCCATCTGCCATTTCTCAGCCCAGCTCTACATCCTGCCTATGACATGCTGCAACCTGCAGTAGCCCTCTATACTATCGACGACACCTCCAATGTTTGTGTCATCTGCAAATTTACTAACCCACCCCTCAACCTCCTCATCCAAGTTATTTATAAAAACTACAAAGAGCAGAGGCCCAAATACAGAATCCTGCGGACCCCACTCAACACTGACCTCCAGGCAGAATACTTTCCATCTACTACCACTCTCTGCCTTCTGTCAGCCAGCCAATTCTGAATCCAGACAGCCAAATCTCCCTGTATCCCATACTTCCTGACTTTATGAATGAGCTTGCCATGGGGAACCATATCAAATGCCTTGCTGAAGTCCATATACACCACATCCACTGCTCAACTGTCATCGACCTGTCTTGACACATCCTCAAAGAACTCAATAAGATTTGTGAGGCATGACCTGCCCCTCACAAAGCCACGCTGACTGCCTTTAATCACACTATGCTTTCCCAAATAGTCATAAATCCTATCCCTCAGAATTCTTTGCAAAACTTTACTGTGCACAGACATAAGACTAATGTATTCTCCAAGCGTGCCAATCAAAGTCCACTTTCCAGTTAATCAGCACACTTCTTTCATTCCCATTACATGGGTTTATTGCTATAGAGCAGCAGCTCAGCATCATCACTGACCTGTAAGACAACATGTTACAAAATACCCATGGTCTTACAGTACCCACTCTAAAATCTGGTTTCTCAACTCTCCAGGATAAGCCCACACCCTCATGTGTAAACATGAGGATTGTTTTAAGTGGAAACATAAACTCCTTCAGCATGAGCTCAGTGGTGGCAACTGTTAAGGTACCCAAACATTCCATGATCATCGGCAAAAAGTCATTGTGATGCATGAGAACCTCATTCAAGTCAACAGTTGGGGAGGCCATGGTCTAGTGGTATTATCTCCAGACTATTAATCCAGAAACTCAGTGATTGTTCCAGGGACCCCAGATTGTTTCCCACCACAACAGATGGTGGAATTTGCATTCAATTAAAAAAAATGGAATTTTGAATTTATTGATGACCAAGAAACCCACCTGGCTCACAAATGGAAATAATTCTGCCATCCTCCTGGCCTACACTTGACTCCACACCCACAGCAACATCGGCAACTGCCCTCTGAAATGGCCTACCAAGCCATCTAGTTGTATTCATCGCTACAAAGTCTCAATCAAGAAATGGAAATGGACAGACCACCGTGGGGCACCACGGTGACTCAGTGGTTAACACTGCTACCTCACAACACCAGGGACCCAGGTTCGATACCTGCCTCGGGCAACTGTCTGTGTGGAGTTTGCACATTCTCCCTGTGTCTGCGTGGGTTTCCTCCGGGTGCTCCAGTTTCCTCCCACAATCCAAAGACCTGCAGGTCAGGTGAATTGACCACGCTAAATTGCCCATAGTGTTACTTGCATTAGTCAGAGGGAAATGGGTCTGGATGGGTTACTCTTCGGAGGGTCCATGTGGACTGGTTGGGCAGAAGGGCCTATTTCCACACTGTAGGGAATCTAACCTAAAGCTCTAAGCTGTTGCGGGCATACGTCCAGCATATACATATTTTACAAAAGTGCCTTTTTTTTTGTCCCAAAACACATCTAAAGCAGTAGTTTGCAAACTTGGGTACATGCCGCCTGAGGGATCTTTTGAGTACCAGGTGGGGCAACACAATGGCATGGAAATGCCTGTTGAGCAGGGCTGGCCTGGTGGGTAACCGATATCTTCAGCTGGCACTGGATATTGTGCAAGCCGGGAACTGAATGCAGTCACTAAAGTACTGTGTGGTGAGGGCTGACTTTCCCACCTAGAACAGGTTTACACATGAAGAAACATTGAGATAGCATGCCAGTCACTCTGTGAGCAAGAAACGTGTAAATATAGACCTCTTTTCTAAAAAAAACATTCTTTATATGGGTATTATGCAATGGCAAATTAGAGGAGACGCTTTCCACTTTCTTCAAGTATGGGATGACTTTCAATAAAGGTGATGATGGCTATTGCTTTTGTGACCTGGTGAACCACAGAGTTATGACTTAATATAACCGTCCAGCATAGACTCCCAACCTCCAAATCCCATCCTGTGACTGGGAGAAAGTCTGGGGCTGCCTGTTGGAGTCTTTGGAATGGGTTCCAGTCTGAAAATCATCACCTCCTTCATGAGGAAGGAAGACAGAAAATTGTGCATCTGAGCCAATCACAGAGCACTTGGCACAAAGACTCGTGAGGATGCTCTCCTTCCACACTGGATGGAGGAAGCACTGCAAGTCCTCAAAGGTGTAAATTACTTGTGCAGATTTGACTTGGCCCATGGATATAACCAGCCACCTGCTGCTGAAACACCCGCGGGAAAACAGCATCCCGAACAGCCACCGCAGGACATTATGAAGACACAAGAATGTGTACAAGTTTGGATTCACTAATGCCCCTGTTTGAACCAAAGCTGTAATGAGGTCTGGAGCTGAATGGGCCTGGCGGAACCCAAACTGGGCTTCACTGAGTGGGTTATTGCTGAACAGGTTATTGCTGAGCGGGTTATTGCTGAGCGAGCTATTGCTGAGCGGGTTATTGCTGAGCGAGTTATTGCTGAGCGGGTTATTGCTGAGCAGGTTATTGCTGAGCGAGCTATTGCTGAGCGGGTTATTGCTGAGCGGGCTATTGCTGAACAGGTTATTGCTGAGCAGGTGCTGCTTGTTAATACCGTTGATGACACCTTCCGTCACTTTACTGATGATCGGGTAGATTAGATTCATCCTGTTGTTTTGTGTACAGGACATACCCGGACAGTTTTCCACATTGTTGGGTAGATGCCAGTGCTGTAACTATGGTGGAAGGGCTTGGCTAGTGGTGTGGCAAGTTCTGGAGCACAAGACTGGCTTCTGGTAAGATGGAGGTGAAGTAAGGATTCTGAGCCTGGGGTTCATCTGCTCTGTTCGCTTTTCATTTCATTTCTTTATTATGTCTCCCTTCTCTCATTTTTTTTTCTCTCTATTTTATTTTACTTACCTCTTGGTGAAGAGTTCAGTCAGAAGAAGACCATTAGAAATAGGAGTGGAAGTAAGGCCATTCGGCCCATTGAATCCACTTGGCCATTCCATCATGGCGAGGGCATTGGCGGCAGAGCGGACTTGTGGTAGTGGCGTCCTGGAGCATTTGGGTTGCCAGTGGCTGCTGCATCAACAAGGCGGTCCAGGGCTGCTGCCACAGATGCGAGTTTGGGTTACTGGCAGCCTCCGCAGCCCAGCACAATTTCATGGAAGTAGTGATGGAGACAGGTTTGGACCCACTCCAAGACTCGACAGCCTGCATTAGCGAGGTGGGCCTCAAGATGGCAGCGGAGTTGTGTTTTTGTCCACGTGCTCGGTGCCCAGCAACATCAGTGGCATCTGCATTGGCGAGGTCCAGCGAGGATTCATGGTGGAACCAAAGAGTGAGGACTTCAATTCCAACAGCATTGCCGCAGCGAAAGGGACTCAGGACTGACCATCCAATCCTTGCCCCATGGCGGAGCATTTAACAAGAAGGACTCTAAAGTTGGGCATTTCCTTTATTTCTTCATCTTTCTGCCCTCATATTCTGTGCTGTGGTTTATTTCTCTGTGTTTTAAGATGGCACCACAGAATGGCAACAAATGAACGACACTTTTCACTGTCTTTGTAACAAGATGCACATGACAATAAGTGAATCAAATTAAATCAGTACAATTGCTGGAACATTGTCAGGGCCTGTTAACAAATTGGCTGAAGCCTGATGCTGGGGACCACTGGAGGAGGCTGACATGGATCATCCAGTTCTGGTTGAAAATTGTTGCAAATGCTTCAGGCTTATCTTTTGCACCGATGAGCTGGGCTATTCCTTTGAGCAAAATAAAAGATGGAGGAAGGCAACCATCACTATCTAAACCTTTTTTCAGATATCCATGGAAGCATCTTTTTACATGTTTTCATTAACTTTTGAATTAAGTGATATGACGAATTTGCTCAGGGTTTTCTATGAATCTGGATATAGCGACACTGTTGAACCAGACTGTAAGGTTTAGTGGTCTCTCAGCGCCATCTAGTGCAGTCTCATGGAATCTCAAAAAAAAATGCAAAATATTGCTGGTAATCTGAAATTAAAACAAAACACTGGAGAAACTTGGTAGGTCTGGCAGCATCTACGGACACATGACTCTTCTGAAGAATAATCATAACAGGCTGGAAACATTAACTTTGCTTCTCTGTCCCCTTGTTGCTGTGAGACCTACTCGGGTTTTCCACCATTTTCTGTTATTATTCTAATTGAATCGAGTCAGGAGCTGCAGCTCACACCTTTTGCAAAGATATTAACTCCAACATTTCCAAGATGTTCATAACTCTAAAACAGTCCTCGATTTCATAACTGATTTAATTAAATAACTTATTGTTGTACCATGCTGCTTTCTGTTACTTAATGGATTGAACAACTCCACTATTATGGGGTCGTGGAAGACGAGAGCACTACACCCAAGTACAAAGCAATGTTTATTGATATCTGAGCAACATACATACAAGCAAGGAGAAGGAGTAAGTCATTCACCCTTTCAAACCAGCTCTGGCATTTAATAACTTTGTGTCAAATCTAACTGTAGCCAAAAATCCACATCCCTGCCTACCTCTGATAACATTTCACTCCTTAATATGATGTGTTTCATAGTTTAATAGGGGTTTGGGTGTGTTAATTAAATTTAACTCAGCTCAAAAACCATACGTATGCCCCTCTTCTGTGGTTATGTCCGTGGAGAGGGAACACGCAGCGTCCACCAACACCCTTGAGATTTTCAGGGAGAGGTGGGTACTTCAGGGAGTGGAGTGTATTGTTTCCCCCTCCAACTCTATTTTGATTCAATCCCTGCCCTCCCCTTCACTGTTTGATCACGCAGCATTGCCCTCTGAGAAGGGCACTGCTTGTTACGGGCCACTCAGGTGTTTCCTCTCTTCCTGGTAGTGGAATATAAATAAAGATTTGAACACTTGTTGTTTTTCACTGTGTCCGACATCTGCACACACACCACATGGGTGCTGGGGAAAAATAAGCTCTACTGCTGTCAAGCTGTAGTGGGGGGGAAAGGGGGAAAAAAATGAAAACCATACAGAGTTTATATATATCATCACAAGTGCAGGAAAGCCAAAGAGCTTCACATCCAATTTTTATTAATGTGAGCAAACATGGCAGACTGTGACCTATAGCAAATTGCTCTATTCTACTTTATTAGATTACAGCATTGATTCTTAGTGAATAAATGTTGTAATATAATAAAGTAGGATATAACAACTTGCTGTAGGTAACGGGTTGCTTGTAGGAGGAGTGTGAGTTTTATTTTTATGGCTTTTACATCCACTTGTTCTATAGCTGTGGTTTTGCTGTTGGTACAGCAGCCACAGAACTATAGAATCTCTCCAGTGAGGAAGCAGGCCATGCGACCCATCGAATCCACACCAGCCTTCTGAAGACCATCACACTCACACCCGCCCCTCCTACTCTACCCCTGTACCCCTGCATTTTCTATGGCTAATCCACTCAGCCTGCACATCCCTGGGAACTATGGACAATTTAGTGGCCAATCCACCTAACCCGTGATGTCTTTGGACTGTGAAAGGAAACCGGAGTTCGTGTGTTAAAAAAAAGGAAGACTTGCATTTATATGGCTCTTTTCACCATGAACATTTCAAAATGTTATAGAATCAATGGAGTTATGTGATAATTGCCACGTCGCTTGTTTCATTTTGTGATGTTGGTGGAGGGATAGATATTGTGCAGAACTTTATTTCGAACGGAGTGGCTAATCTGAATGCCAAAATGGCCAGGGGCGAATGAAGAAAAGCTGACGTTGAAAGGCTGCAGGAAACGTGTGTCGCTGACGTCACCACACCATGTGTGCGATGACATCAGCAGCCGTGCATGTGGCACTCACCGCTGCTGCTGCAAGAGGAGGGTTTGTGGGAGAGACAGGGGTGAAAGGATTCAAGGAGACTAGGGATGACGTGGCAGGGGGTGCGAGGGGTGCAGGGAGTCAAGGGTTGAGGAGTACGGGGAGGTTGGGTGTTTGGAGTGCTGGCTGCGGGGAATCAGTGGGTGAAGGAGCCAGGGAGACTGTGGGTGACGGGTACAGGTAACGTGGGGACAAGGGCGCCTGGTTGGAGAGAAGGGTGGAGCGGCAGTGTGGTGAGGGGAAGGTAAGCGTGGATGAATTGTTAAACAGCAGGATCTTTATTAAGGAGATGCTTGCTCAACAGACCGCCAAAATAAAACTGAGTTGTTTCCCTCCCAAAATGACCATTTCAACTCCCAAAGCGAGAGTCCTTACACAAATACACAACATGCATCCCATTAACATCAGAGGTTCCTGCAATGAAAACATTCACCATATTAACAATCATGCATGCATCAGTCAGCAGGTAAGCATTTCCAGAGGACATCGATTCTCACATGCTGTTGGCCCACCTCACCACTGGCTCATTTTGCTTGTTGGTTTTAACCTCGGGATCAAAAACACCATCTGTCATTGTCTTTTCCTGAGAAGACTGAATGTTCAGAGGTTCACACAATTTTGTGATATTCTCCACTGAGCTACTGGGCTCCTTCAGATGCTTCAGCTACTGTTCTGTCCTCAGATAGATTCAGGTCTGCATTTGACACAATTATTTCTGGATCTTCAATTCAGGTTGTCTCTGGCACACCCGTTCTAGTTACCAAGAGTTGACTTGTACGTCTCCTCCCTGTTGCATTGTCTCTTTTCGAGCCTAAGCTCTTCATTCATGATGGAGGGCTTATGTCCAAAATGTCGATTCTCCTGCTCCTCCTTAGAACATTAGCTGAGTGCCTGGATTAATAGTCTAGCAATAAAACCATTAGGCCATTGTCTCCCCATATATGCAGCAATATGCATGTATGTGTCTTATATATGCATATATGTCACTATAAGTGTATCTAGACATTGGTGTGGCAAGGACAGTTGCAAAGATATGGAAGTAATGAAATTTGGGAGCATTGTCAATTGTGAAGAGGATAGTGCAGCAATCCAAAAGGATTTAGCAAACCGGGCGGAGTGGCCAGAGAAGTGGCAGATGGAGTTCAGTCTGAAGAAAGGTGAGGAGATGCATTTTGGTGGGAAGAAAATGGATGGACTGTGTAAAATAGGAGCAACGCACTGAAGGGGGTGCAAGGGTAGAAGAACCTGGTGTATATGTGTACAGATCACTGATGGTGGGCGAACAGGATGAGACAGCAATTAATAAAGCATACATTATCCTGGGCTTTATTAATAGGGGCAATTATACTGGACACTTGTCAGCCACAGTATTGTGTCCAGTTCTGGGTGTCACAATGTCGGGAGAATGGGAACACATTGGAGAGTGTGCAGGAGGCATTTACAACAAGAATGGATTGGAAGTGTTGGGACTGTTCCCCGTAGAGAGAACATGCAAAGCAGATCTGATAGAAGTTTTCAAAATCACAAGAGCACTCATTCAACTAGAGAGAGAGAATCTGTTCCCACTTGAAGAATGACCAAGAATCTTAAATCACAGATTTAAGGTGATTTGTAAATGTAGCAAACTTGATGAGAGAAAACTTCTTTCACATGAGAAGTTTGAGTCCGGAATGTGTTGAAGCCAGGCTCAACGGAGCCACTCAAGAAGGAATTAGATGATTTTTTTTTAAATGCAAGGATTAGGGGTAAAGACAGAATGGCAGTAAAGTCATGGGACCCATTCAGAGAGCTATTAGGGACACAATTGGCTGAGAAGCCTCCTTATGTGTGGTAACATTGTTGTGATTCTGTGAAGATAATTGGCAAAACAAACACGTGGGAAGAAATTAGACCTTTTTATTTGCAGTGAGTTTTCTGAAGAAGAGTCATATTGGTCTCTCTCCACAGATGCTGCTTCTCCAACACTTTCCCCTTTTACTTTGGATCTCCAGCAGCTGCAGTACATTGTAGCTGAAAGGGTAATGGAAAAAGATTGAGTCATGATTTTCAACAAGGAATTGGAAAAGGAATTTTGTCTGGGTAGGGCTGAAAAGTGTGATAGCTCTTCAATGAGCTGGTAGAAATGCAATCAGCTGAGAAACTTCCTCCCAGGCTTGGTTTCATTGATGGTTATAGGAGTTCTGAAGGGAAATGTCCAAGATGTAACTATTTAGCAACTTTTCTGATAACCATCTTTTTAAAATTTGTTCACAGGACATGGGTGTCACTAGCTAGGCCAGTATTTATTGCTGATGCCTTGTTGTCCTTGAGAAGGTGGTGGTGAGCTGCCTTCTTGAACCACTGCAGTCCATGTGCCGTAGGTAGACCAACAATGCCTTAAAGGAGAGAGTTCCAGGATTTTGGCCTAGCAATTGTGAAGGAACGGCAGTATATTGCCAAGTCACCTTTCCTCCATCAACAGGTCAGAGCTATATCTGCCCACTGATGGCTGCAAAATATTCACGCCCATTCACAGCTCCTGAAATAATGAGGCAGTAAATGTCCACAGTCATTAAAATTACTTACCTGTAGCGGGCAGCGGTGTTTTTTTTTGTTCCTCTCTCTTCACAGAAAGAGCGGGAGCAGCAGGGGAAGTGACGTCTACCAGAGGGGCAGCCGGGAAGAAAAGCAGTGAGTATAAATACTCACCCTTCGACACCAACGGCCATTTGAGTGGGAGCAGCAGTGAGTATATAAATCAGGAAGGCGGTTAAACCCGAGATTCTACACCTGTAGTATCTCCCACCCACCCTCCTCCTCTAACCTCAACTACACTGTTTTTTTTTTAAGGTAAGGATTTTCTATTTCTTTACCAGTGACTGGTTAAAAATTTACTTTGTTTTTGTGTGTGTATATATATTAATTCTTTAGGGAAAGACTATAGCAGAGAGGTATCAGAAAGTATTCTAACTCAAACTTGTATAAAGTAACTAAGTAATTAATTAACTAAGCAGAGATGGCTGAGCAGGTGATATGCTGTAGGTGTATGATGTGGAAGCTGGCTGATCCCATTGTGAACGGCAGTGACCACATCTGCAGCAAGTGTTGGTTGCTGGAAGAACTCCGGATCAGAGTTGATGATCTGGAATCTGAGCTTCAAACACTGCGGCACATCCGGGAGGGGGAGAGTTACCTGGACACTTTGTTTCAGGAGGCAGTCACACCTGGGAGATTAAGTAATTCACATTCAGCTAGTGATCAGGCTCATCAGAGTATGACTGTAAGTGAGGCAGGTAAGGGGGAACCAGAGTTCAGGAGTGGAGGAGCCTCAGCCCTTGACCTTGTCCAACAGGTACGAGATTCTTGCTCCCTGTTCGGATGAGGAAAAGGGCTCTGGACAGGATGAGCCAACTGACCAAGGCACCATGGTGCAGAAGGCCATTCAAGAGGGGGGAGTGAATAGACAAGTAGTGGTTATAGGGGATTCTATAATTAGGGGGACAGATAGTATCCTTTGCAAGCCGGATCGGGAGTCTCGCATGGTGTGTTGCCTGCCCGGTGCCAGGGTGCGAGACATCTCTGACCGGCTTGAAAGGATATTGGAGCAGGAGGGGGAGGATCCAGTTGTTGTGGTCCATGTTGGTACCAACAACATAGGCAAGACTAGGGTGGAGGACCTGTTTGGGGATTACGAGGCACTAGGCAGGAAATTGAAGCACAGGTCCTCAAGGGTCATAATCTCTGGATTACTGCCCGAGCCACGTGCCAATTGGCATAGGGACAAGAAAATTAGGCAAGTAATCACGTGGCTAAGGGATTGGTGTGGGAAAGAGGGATTCCACTTCATGGGGCATTGGCATCAGTTTTGGAACAGGGGGGATCTGTACCGTTGGGACGGTCTCCACCTGAACCGATCAGGTACCAATGTTCTAGCGAAGAGGATAAATAGGGGGGTCAGTAGGACTTTAAACTTCTGAGTTGGGGGGAAGGGAAAGTGAAAGCAACAGGGAGTATGGCGTTAAATGGAAAGACAAGCAGCAGGATAGCATGTGTCCAGGCAGATTTAAAATTGAGGCAGACTGGGAATGCAGAATAAAGCAAGGATAACTTAGGACATCATATGACTTCCAATATCTCTAATGTTAAGAAAGTTAGCATTAAGGCACTTTACCTGAATGCGCGTAGCATTCATAACAAAGCAGATGAACTAATGGCACAGATCATAGTGAATGATTATGATGTGGTAGGCATCACAGTGACTTGGTTACAGGGGGGTCAGGACTGGCAGTTAAACCTCCAAGGATTTTCAACTTATCGAAAAGACAGGGAGGTCGGCAGAGGGGGTGAGGTTGCCTTGTTAGTTAAGAACAAAATTAAATCTATGGCACTGAATGACATAGCGTCAGATGATGTGGAGTCTGTGTGGGTGGAATTGAGGGACCACAAAGGCAAAAAAACCATAATTGGAGCTGTGTACAGACCTCCTAACAGTGGTCAGGAGCAGGCACGCAACATGTACCGGGAAATAGAGAAGGCATGTCAGAAAGGCAAGGTCACAGTGATCATGGGAGACTTCAATATGCAGGTGGACTGGGTAAATAATGTTGCCAGTGGATCCAAAGAAAGGGAATTCATGGAATGCTTACAGGATGGCTTTTTGGAACAGCTTGTCATGGAGCCCACAAGGGAGCAGGCTATTCTGGATCTAGTGCTTTGCAATGAACCAGACTTTATAAAAGATCTTAAAGTAAGGGAACCCTTAGGAAGCAGCGATCATAATATGGTAGAGTTCAGTCTGGAGTTTGAAAGAGAGAAGGCAAAATCGGTCACAGTTAAATAAAGGTAATTATGAGGGCATGAGAGCGGAACTGACAAAAATAGACTGGAAGCAGAGGCTTGCGGGGAAGACAGTAGAGCAAAAATGGCAGGAGTTTGTGGGTATAATTGAGGACACTGTACAGAGGGTCATCCCCAAGAAAAGAAAGATTATCCAGGGAGGGATTAGACAGCCATGGCTGACAAAGGAAGTCAGGAAATGTATTAAAGAAAAAGAGAAATCCTATAAAGTGGCCAAGAGCAAGGGGAAATCAGAAGATTGGGAAGGCTACAAAAACAAACAGAGGATAACAAAGAGAGTAATAAGAAAGGAGAGGATCAAATATGAAGGTAGGCTAGCCAGTAATATTAGAAACGATAGTAAAAGTTTCTTTCAATACATAAGAAACAAACGACAGGCAAAAGTAGACATTGGGTCACTTCAAACTGATGCTGGAAGCTAGTGATGGGAGATAAGGAAATAGCAGGAGAACTTAACAAGTACTTTGCGTCAGTTTTCACAGTGGAAGACAGGAGTAATAGCCCAACAATTAAAGGGAGTCAGGGGGCTGAGTTGAGTATGGTTGTCATTACAAAAGAGATAGTGCTAGAAAAGCTAAAAAGTCTTAAAATTGATAAATCTCCTGGCCCCGATGGGATGCATCCTAGAGTTCTGAGAGAGGTGGCTGAGGAAATAGTGGAGGCATTGGTTGAGATCTTTCAAGAGTCACTGGAGTCACGGAAAGTCCCGGATGATTGGAAGATCGCGATTGTAACCCCATTGTTCAAGAAAGGATCAAGACAAAAGATGGAAAATTATAGGCCAATTACCTTAACATCGGTTGTTGGTAAAATTCTAGAATCCATCATTAAGGATGAGGTTTCTAAATTCTTAGAAGAGCAGAGTCTGATTAGAACAAGTCAACATGGATTTACTAAGGGGAGGTCATGCCTGACAAACCTGTTGGTATTCTTTGAAGAGGTGACAAGTAGGTTAGACCAGGGAAACCCAGTGGATGTGGTCTATCTAGACTTCCAAAAGGCCTTTGATAAGGTGCCACACGGGAGGCTGTTGAGCAAGGTGAGGGCCCATGGTGTTCGAGGTGAGCTACTGGGATGGATTGAGGATTGGCTGTCTGACAGAAGGCCAAGAGTTGGGATAAAAGGTTCTTTTTCAGAATGGCAGCCGGTGACGAGCGGTGTCCCGCAGGGTTCAGTGTTGGGGCCACAGCTGTTCGCATTATATATTAATGATCTGGATGAAGGGACTGGGGGCATTCTAGCAAAGTTTGCCAATGATATGAAGATAGGTGGACAGGCAGGTAGTACTGAGGAAGTGGGGAGGCTGCAGAAGGATCTAGACAGTTTAGGAGAGTGGTCCTGGAAATGGCTGATGGAATTCAACGTGAACAAATGCGAGGTCTTGCACTTTGGCAAAAAGAATAAAAGCACAGACTACTTTCTAAATGGTGAGAAAATTTGTAAAGCCAAAGTACAAAGGGATCTGGGAGTGCTAGTCGAGGATTCTCTAAAGGTCAACATGCAGGTTGAGTCTGTGATTAAGAAAGCGAATGCGATGTTGTCACTTATCTCAAGAGGGTTGGAATATAAAAGCACTGTTGTGCTACTGAGACTTTATAAAGCTCTGATTAGGCCCCATTTGGAGTACTGTGTCCAGTTTTGGTCCCCACATCTCAGGAAGGACATACTGGCACTGGAGCGTGTCCAGCGGAGATTCACACGGATGATCCCTGGAATGGTAGGTCTAACATATGAGGAAAGGCTGAGGATCCTGGGATTGTATTCATTGGAGTTTAGAAGATTAAGGGGAGACTTAATAGAGACGTACAAGATAATACATGGCTTGGAAAGGGCGGATGCTAGGAAATTGTTTCTGTTAAGTGAGGAGACTAGGACCCGTGGACACAGCCTTAGAATTAGAGGGGGTAAATTCAGAACAGAAATGCGGAGACATTTCTTCAGCCAGAGAGTGGTGGGCCTGTGGAATTCATTGCCGCAGAGTGCAGTGGAGGCCGGGACGCTAAATGTCTTCAAGGCAGAGATTGATAGATTCTTGTTGTCTCGGGGAATTAAGGGCTATGGGGAGAATGCGGGTAAGTGGAGTTGAAGTACCCAGCAGCCATGATTAAATGGCGGAGTGGACTCGATGGGCCGAATGGCCTTACTTCCACTCCTATGTCTTATGGTCTTAGTCATAATAGAAGGATAACATCCAGGTTTGGGTTGCCAGGTGGAAGTAATAAGTGCTAGACAACGATAATCTCCAATAACAATATGAAAGCACCTTCCCTTGCCAGTCAATGGAATTACAAAGACCAAACTCACACCATCAACACTGCGGGTCACTACTGATCAGAAACTCAATTGATTCAGTCGCATTAATGCTGTGCTTCCTGGAGCAGGTTAGAAGCTGAGTATTCTGGGGCAAATAGGTATCAGAATAATGATGGTTTTCTCTTGGGGGAATGGCTACAACAGCAACACCATTTAAGAAGCTCATCACCAACCAGGACAAAGCAATCTAAGTGAACAGGACTTCATTCAGTGATCTCAATATCCATCATCTCTACCATCAGTGTACTAGAGCTGCAGTATCACCTACATTGAAAAAAAGCAGGAAATATAGTGATGATACTATGCTTTAAGAGGTATATTTTGACCTTTCCTTTAATGAAGAGAGTTGAGACAGAGATTCCAAACAGTCTGTAAGCAGCTTGTGAGGCCTTGGGTTTCTTTTTTAAATTGGAACAATAGAAACAACATGAAGCTCCTACAGAACCACAACTTTAGTTTAACTTTTAGAAGCAGTTGGGGCTTCAAAGCTGCTATACGTCTCACCCCACGACAGCAAAATACTTGAGTTCTCTCTTCCTCTCTTCCTCTCTTCGAGTTTTCTCTTGATGTTCTTTCCTCCTGTACTGGAGAATTGGATATGTGACAATCTAATTCACTGAAGTTGCCTTCGCCAATTGTGTGTTCATGGCATGTTACTATATTGGAACGGTAGCTGTTTAGTCGTTAAATAATCTATTATTCTGTTACATTTTTCAAGAGCATTTTATTCCAATTTTTCTTTCTTTTGGTTGTATTTTAATGATAGTGTAAGAATAAAGTGTGTATTGCTTCAAATCTGGAAGTTTGACCAATTGAATTCATCAAGAGCACAACACCTTACACTTGCCTTTAAAAATAAGAAAATAATTTTTGTTTATTTATTAATTTTTTGGGATGTGGGCATCGCTGACTGGGCCAGCATTTATTGCCCATTCCTACATGTCCTTGAGAAGGTGGTGATGGTGAGCTGTTTTAGAACATAGAACAATTCAGCGCAGAACAGGCCCTTCGGCCCTCGATGTTGCGCTGACCTGTGAACTAATCTAAGCCCATGCCCCTACTTTATCCCGTCCTCATCCATGTGCTTATCCAAGGATTGTTTAAATCTCCCTAACATGGTTAAGTTACCTACATTGGCAGGCAAGGCATTCCACGCCCTTACTGCTCTCTGAGAAAAAAACCTGTCTCTGACATCTGTCTTAAATCTGTCAACCCTCAATTTGTAGTTATGCCCCCTCATACAAGCTGACATCATCATTCTAGGAAAAAGACTTTCACTGTCTACCCTATCAAATCCTCTGATCATCTTGAATGTCTCTATCAAATCCCCACTTAGCCTTCTTCTTTCCAATGAAAATAGACCCAAGTCTCTCAGCCTTTCCTCATAAGACCTTCCCTCCAGACCAGACAACATCCTGGTAAATCTCCTCTGCACCTTTTCCAATGCTTCCACATCCTTCCTGAAAAATGGCAACCAGAACTATACACTGTATTCCAAGTGTGGCCGCACTAGCATTTTGTATAGTTGCAGCATGACATTACGGCTCTGGAACTCAATCCCTGTATCAATGAAACCTAACACACCGTATGCCACCTTAACAGCACTATCCACCTGGCTGGCAACTTTCAGGACTCCAAGATCCTTCTGCACATCCACACTACCAAGAATCTTTCCATTGACCCAGTACTCTGCCTTCCTGTTATTCTTCCCAAAGTCCATCATCTCACATTTAGCTGCACTGAACTCCATTTGCCACCTCTCAGCCCAATTCTGCAGTTTATCCAAGTCCCCCTGCAACCTATAACATTCTTCCACACTGTCCACCACTCCGACTTTAGTGTCAACTGCAAACTTACTAACCCATCCACCTATGTCTGCATCTAAGTCATTTATAAAAATAACAAGCAGCAGTGATCCCAAAACAGATCCTTGTGCCACACCACTAGTAACCAGACTCCAGGCTGAATATTTCCATCAACCACCACTCGCTGCCTTCTTTCAGAAAGCCAGTTTCTAATCCAAACTGCTAAGTCACCCTCAATCGCATGCCTCTACATTTTCTCCAACAGCCTACCATGTGGAACCTTATCAAAGGCTTTACTGAAGTCCATGTACACCGCGTCAACTGCCCTACCCTCATCGACATGCTTGGTCACCTTCTCAAAAAACTCAATGGGATTTGTGAGACATGACCTGTCCTTGACGAAACCATGTTGACATTGTGCAATCAAATTGTTGCTTGCTAGATATCATAAATCCTATCTCTTATAATCCTTTCCAAAACTTTTCCTACAACAGACGTAAGGCTCACTAGTCTATAATTACCTGGGTCATCTCTACTACACTTCTTGAACAAGGGCACAACATTTGCAATCCTCCTTTTCTTCTGGTACTAAACCTGTAATCAATGAAGACTCAAAGATAAAAGCCAAAGGCTCCAACACCTCATCCCTAGCTTCCTAGAGAATCCTTGGGTGAATCCCATCTGGCCCAGGGGACTTGTCTATTTTCACTCCTTCTAGGATTGATAACACCTGTTCGTAATTAACCTCGATCCTTTCTTGTCTAATATCCTGTATCGCATTTTTCTCCTCTATAATATTCTCTTTTTCCTGAGTGAAAACTGATGAGAAATATTTGTTTAGCACCTCTCCGATCTCCCATGTTCCACACTCAACTTCTCACTTCAGTCTTTGATTGGCCCCATTCCTACCCTAGGCGAAAATGGGTACTGTAGATGCTGGAGATTAGAGTCAAGAGTAGAGTGGTGCTGGAAAAGCATAGCAGATCAAGCAGTATCAGAGGAGCAGAAAAATTGACGTTTCTGGCAAAAGCCCTTCATCAGGAACGGGCTTTCTGGTCTATAATTCCTGATGAAGGGCTTTTGCCTGAAACGTCAATTTTCCTGCTCCTCAAATGCGGCCTGACAGGTTGTGTTTTTCCAGCACCACTCTAATCTTGACTCTATTCTTACCCTGGTCATCCTTTTACTCCTCACGTACCTTTAGAAAGCTTTAGGGTTCTCCTTTATTCTATTTGCTAAAGACTGCTCATAGCCTCTCTTTGCTCTTCTAAGCTTTCTCTTTAAATCCTTCTTAGCTAATCTGTAACTTTCTGTCGCCTCATCTGAACCATTTCATCTCATCGTCAAATGAGCCTCCTTCTTCCCTTAACAAGAGATGCAACTTCTGTAATACACTACAGTTCCCTTACCTTATCACTTCCTCCCTGCTTGACAGGGACATACCTATCAAGGACACGCCATATCTGCTCCTTAAACCAGCTCCACATTTTGATTGTCCCTATTCCCTGCATTTGGCGACCCCATTCTATGCATCCCAAGTCTTGCTAGTCGCATTATAATTGCCTTTCCCTCATTGATAACACTTTCCCTGTGGCATGTGCGTATCCCTTTCCATCGCTAAACTAAACATAACCAAATTATGGTCACTCTCTCCAAAGTGCTTACCTACCACTCAATCAAACACCTGGCTGGTTCATTATCAAGCAATTACATTTGTCGGCCTTTCGACATACTGTGTCAGGTAACCCTACTGTACACATTCGACAAAAACTGATCCACTCAATGTACTAGAGTTATAACATTTCCAGTCAATGTTGGGGAAGTTAAATGCCCCCATAATGGTCATTCTGTCCCTTTCACTCCTACCCAGAATTGTTTCTTCTTGAACCGCTGCAATCCATCTGCTGTGGGCTGACCCACAAAGCCATCAGGAAGAAATTCCAAGATTTTGACCCAGCGACAGTGAAGGAACGGCGATGAATTTCCAAGTCAGAATGTTGAGTGGTTTGGAGGGCAACTTGAAAGTGGTAATGTTCCCATGTATCTGCTGCCTATCTAGATGGAAGTGAGCATGGGTTTGGAAGGTGCTGTCTGAGGATCTTTGGTGAATTTCTGCAGTGCATGCAGTGCTTATCAAGTGGACTGTTTTGTCCTGGATGGTGTCAAGCTTTTTGTGTGTTTTTGAGGCTGCATGCATCCAGCTCATTGGGTAGTATTCCATTACACTCCTAACTTGTGGACAAGCTCTCAGGAGTCAGGAGGTGAGTTACTCGCTGTAATATTCCTAGCCTCTGACCTGCTCTTGTAGCCACTGTGTTTATATGATGAGTCCAGTTGAGGTTCTGATCAATGATAACTTCCAGGATGTTGATAGTTGGGGATTCAGTGATGGCAGCACCATTGAATGTCAAGGAGCGCTGGTTAGATTGACTCTTACCGACAATGGTAATAGCCTGGCATTTGTGTGGCATGTATGTTACTTGCCATTACTGAAAAATGTGTTGCTGGAAAAGCACAGCAGGTCAGGCAGCATCCAAGGAGCAGGAGAATCGACGTTTCGGGCATAAGCCCTTCCTGAAGAAACGTCGATTCTCCTGCTCCTTGGATGCTGCCTGACCTGCTGTGTTTTTCCAGCAACACATTTTTCAGCTCTGATCTCCAGCATCTGCAGTCCTCACTTTCTCCCTGTTACTTGCCATTAGTCAGCTCTAGCCTGGATATTGTCCAGATCTTGTTGCATTTGGACACAGACTGCTTCAATATCTGAGGAGTCATGATTGATGCCAAACAATGTGCAATTCATGGGATCTAGGCCATCTTCGTAATATATTTTGATGGAGTTTGGACTGGTCCATAACAATAGACAGATTTTTAATTGTAATATTAATATTGTAATACAATTATTAATGGATTGGAAGATTATGGGAGAGGGCAGGAAAGTGGAGTTGATGCCAAGATGAGATCAGCTAGGCTGAGCAGGGTTTTTTTTTAACTTTTATTCATTCATGATGTGAGGGTGTCACTGGCTAGGCCAGCATTTATTGCTCATCCCTAATTGCCCAGAGGGCAGTTAAGAGTCAGCCACATTGCTGTGGGTCAGGAGTCACACATAGGCCAGACCAGGTAAGGATGGCAATTTCCTTCCCTAAAGGACCAAATGGGCTTTTCCCAAAAATCAATAGATTAAATTACAGTGTAGAAACAGGCCCTTTGGCCCTACCAGTCCACACCGGCCCTCCAAAGACTAACCCACCCAGACCCATTTCCCTCTGACTAATGCATCTAACACTATGCTGAAAATGTGTTGCTGGAAAAGCGCAGCAGGTCAGGCAGCATCCAAGGAGCAGGAGAATCGACGTTTCGGGCATGAGCCCTTCTTGTAGGAAGAGAGCCTCTTCAAGGAAGGCATCCTTGTAAGAGGATTCGCAGTAGGTTGAAATCTTCTAGGAGAAAGTGAGGACTGCAGATGCTGGAGATCGGAGCTGAAAATGTGTTGCTGGAAAAGTGCAGCAGGTCAGGCAGCATCCAAGGAGCAGGAGAATCGACGTTTCGGGCATCAGCCCTTCTCCAGCATTTCCAGCAACACATTTTCAGCTCTGATCCCCAGCATCTGCAGTCCTCAGAAGGGCTCATGCCCGAAACGTCGATTCTCTTGCTCCTTGGATGCTGCCTGACCTGCTGCACTTTTCCAGCAACACATTTTCAGCTCCGATCTCCAGCATCTGCAGTCCATCTAACACTATGGGCAATTTAGCATGGCCAATTCACCTGACCACACATCTTTGGATTGTGGGAGGAAACCAGAGCACCCAGAGGAATCCCACACAGACACGGGGAGAATGCACAAACTCCACACAGACAGTCGCTGGAATCGAACCTGGGATCCTGGTGCTGTGAGGCAGCAGTGCTAACCACTGAGCCACTGTGCCACCCTATAATGGTCATCATTAGATTTTTCATTGTAGATATTTGTCAAATTCAAATTCCACCATCTGCCATGGTAGGATTCGAACCTGGGTCCCCAGCATTTTAGCTGTGTCTCTGAATTACCAATCCAGCAATAATGCTACTGGGCCATCACCTCCCCTAATGGGGCTGAGTCATCTACCCCTGCCCCTAGTTCTTATAATCGGTCTACGGGATGCTTGAACATACTGGCTAAGACTTCATCAGTAGCATGTTCCACATCCATGACCTCTATTTGTGTGTGTGTTCCTTCGGGCACTTTAACATATTAAAGGTGCTTTTTAACTATGAGCTGCTGTTTTGTATTGTTGTAGATAGGGCATGGACCATTTTAAAGGCAGAGTCTGATAGAATCTGGTCAGGCAAGGGAATCAAAAGCCATTGCAGGTAGGTGAGAATATGAGAAGCCACAATGTGATTGAATGGTGGACCAGACTCAAACGGCTGACTAGCCTTCTACAGTTCCTAGTTCACATGAGTGTTTGTAAGCAAATTGTTCTTTCCTTCCTAAAGTTAGTTTTCTTTTATCACAGTCCTGGTGAGTAAAGAGAAATGTTTAAGGACAAGACCTACATTTCAAAACTATTCTGTATGTTAAGTGGGTGCAGCCAATCATCATCACCGTGAGAGGGCAACTCCAGAGGTCAAGAAGTGATTTGAGAGGTGTTCCAATAATCAAGAAAAATACAGTTTGAATACACATGCTTATGCAGTTTGGTGTTAAAAAGACAGAGTGACAGTGGATGGGGTCAGTCTCAAATACTCAAGAATAGGTTTATCACAGAGATTTCAATAATGCAAAATAGGTGCAGGACACATCACTTTCAACCTCAGAATCAGGAACAGACCAGTCGGTCCCTCAAAATATATTCTGCCAGTCAATTAGATACTGGCTTAAATATTATACTGCACCTCCATTTATCTGCCTTTTCTCCATATCTGTCGATACCCTGACTTATTTTAAAACATGTATCAACATCCAATCTTGAAAGATCCAAATGACCAATGAAGAAGAAACAGTTTTCAGTTACGGAAGGATCTGAAATCAAAAGGCACAAAATGAAGGTAGATAGAAGACGATTCCAGAGGTGATGTGAGAATTTTTGTTTTACCCAGTGTTTTTAAAATGCATAACATGAAAGGATGATGGAAGAAGCTTCATTAGTGACTTATAAAAGTTGAATAAATATGTGGTAAATATGTAGGGCTAGAAGGAAAGAGTGTGGAAGTAGGGAGAACTAGTGAGCTCTATCAAAGAGCCAGGATGGACATGAAGGACCAAATGGTCTTCATAGAATCCCTACAGTGTAGAAGTAGGCCATTTGGCCCTTCGAGTCCACACTGACCATCAGAAGAGCATCCCACCCAGACCCACCACCCTACCCTATCAATGTAACCCCACATTTCCCATTGCTATGGGCAATTTAGCACGGTCAATCCACCTAACCTGCATATCTTTGGACTGTGGGAGGGAAATCAGAGCACCCAGAGGAAACCCACGCAGACATGGGGAGGATGTGCAAACTCCACACAGATAGTCATCTGAGACTGGAATCAAACCCGGGTCCCTCGTACTGTGAGGCCTCCCAATATCTTCTGTGCAATATCATTCTCTGATTCTAGGATAATGCTTTGCTGAATTTGCTCCAGTCAACTAAAGAAAGTGATAGAGAGAAAAGCACTGGAGTTATTCAAAATACAATTGGATGTTATGATGAACCATTTAATGTACTGATGGAATGAATGTCAATGAACCTTTTCTGAACTCACTTCTCTTATATTCTAGGCCATTAGGAATTCATGAGTGATGTTCACTCTCTGCAATTGACTAATGTAATTCTGTCAGCTTGAGACATGCTTTCAGCTTATAGTCATTTAATCAGCTTCTTAAAATACATTCCTGCCAGGGCATTAATTTAGTGTTTTTGAGTGTTACCTCGTTCTTGTGTCCATTACACAACCATTCGACGAGCACTTTCTCTGAATGAGGTGTTTCATCAGGATCCTAAATTATACTTTCTCGACACTATGCCAGATAATGCATCCATGAGTGACATTCGCTCCAGCTTGTGTAGTAATGAGCCCTTGGAATTGAAATTCCACTGACCAGCATACCCTTATGTTTCCCTGGCCCATGTCGTGTGTGTGTAGGTATCTCCTGGTTTTATATAGCTATTTTGTTTGTCTTTTTTCTTTTTTTTCTTTATGCCTAAGTGATCCCCTGTTTATATATATATATATATATATATATTTAATATTCATTTTCCTTAAAACCCCCACACTACCGCCAAACTGCAGTCGTGCTGATATTTACCCCAGCGCCCATGTTGTGAGTGCACAGGTGTGAGACACAGTGAAAGACAACAAGTGGACAAATCTTTATTCAATTTTCATCACCAGGAAGAAAGGAAACACCCAAGTGGCCCTTCACATCAAAGGGCAATGTTCTACTGACCAGGCTATTGGTAGCGAGGTAAAAACAATGACTGCAGATGCTGGAAACCAGAGTCTAGATTAGAGTGGTGCTGGAAAATCACAGCAGTTCAGGCAGCATCCGAGGAGCAGTAAAATCAACGTTTCGGGCAAAAGCCCTTCATCAGGAATACAGGCAGAGAGCCTGAAGGGTGGAGAGATAAGTGAGAGGAGAGTGGGGGTGGGGAGAAAGTAGCATAGAGTACAATAGGTGAGTGGGGGAGGGGATGAAGGTGATAGGTCGGGGAGGAGGGTGGAGTGGATAGGTGGAAAAGAAGATAGGCAGGTAGGACAAGTCATGGGGACAGTGCTGAGCTGGAAGTTTGGAACTAGGGTGAGGTGGGGGAAGGGGAAATGAGGAAACTGTTGAAGTCCACATTGATGCCCTGGGGTTGGTAGCTGTCCAGGTGAGTATGCCCCATAACAGACTGCTAAGCATCTTAATTACTAGTTCATTAGGGTCACGTTTTCACCTGCCTGATTCTTAGATGGATTGGCCAGTGAGTGATGCTTCTTGTGAACGGCGATTAATGAAACATTTAAAGAACAATCCCTCTGAGTAAGTCAATATGTAACCTTTGGGTTGACTGTTAGAGTCATAGAGTCATAGAGAAACAGACCCTTCGGTCCAACCCGTCCATGCCAACCTAATCTAGTCCCACCTGCCAGCACCTGGCCCATATCCCTCCAAACCCTTTCTATTCAGGATATTAAAGACCTGTTTAGATGAATATTGAAATACCATGGTATACAAAGCTATTGACAAATACTGGGAAGAGTGGTTAGAATAGATGGATGGATGGTCATTAGTATGGGAATGAATGGCTGAAGGGCTCTTTTCTGTGCTATATAAACTCTTTCTATGATACTAAAACTGACAAATTTTCATTTTCTGTAAGGCCACTTAAAAAACATTATATTGCGTTGTTCTGAGCAAGGGTCACTCAGCCCGAAACGTTAACTCTGATTTCTCTCCATAGATGCTGCCGGACCTGCGGAGATTTTCCACCAATTTCTGTTTTTTGTCTAACCATACTGCGTTGTTAGCCTTAACTAACTGAGTGATATTCCTACTGGTCTGACCATGATAGAGAAAACCATCAGCAACACTTCATTGACAAGAGTCTAGTATAGAATCTTGACTAATATTCATTCTGCAATGTCCCTTCTGAAGGGGAGTATTTCTCTTAAGTCCCCATTAAGCCTCTTGTGTAAGAGTTTACTTTGATTAATAGATAATTCATTTTCTCCGGTCCATTAGTAAAGGATTTAAATTACTTTCTTTCCCTTCTCCAATTACTAAAAAGCATAGCTTCTGTCCAATTCTTGAAATAATACCTAAATCTAGGATTTTATATTGCCTGAAAAATGAAATATGCCATAGGACCATTACATGTAGGAGCATCAATAGGCCATTCAGCTTATTTAGTCTGTTCCACCATTCATTGAGGCCATGTTTGATCTGATGATCCTCAACTCCACTTTCCTGCCTTATCCCCATAAACCCTTGATTCCCATACTGATTAAAAACCGGTTCCATCTCAACCTTGAATACGCTCAATGACTCTGTTTTGATAGCTCTCGCTGGTAAATAATTCCACAGATTAATCAGCCTGTCAGAGAAAAGAATTCTTCCTCATCTCCATCATAAATGTGCCAATCCTTATTCTGAGATTATGCCCTCTGGTTCTAGACTCTCCCACAAGGGCAAACAACCTCTTCTCATCTACCCTGTCAAACTCCTAAGTATCTTATGATTTAACAAGGTTGCATCTTGGTGGCTCAGTGGTTAGCACTGCAGGTCCCAGGTCCGATCCCAGCCTCGGGTGACTGTCTGTGTGGAGTTTGCACATTCTCCCCGTGTCTGCGTGGGTTTCCTCCCTGTGCTCTGGTTTCCTCCCACAATCACAAAGATGTGCAGGTTAGATGAATTGGCCATTGCTAAATTGACCATAGTGTTAGGTGCATTAGTTAGAGGGAAATGGGTTTGGGTAGGTTACTCTTTGAAGGGTCGGTGTGACTGGTTGGGCCGAAAGGCCTGTTTCCACACAGTAGGGAATCTAATCTAAATCGTTCATCTAAACTCCAATGTGTACAAACCCTTTCCTCACAAGATAAATCCTCCATAACCAGGATCAAACCCAGTGAGTCAAGATTAGAGTGGTGCTGGAAAAGCACAGCAGGTCAGGCAGCATCCAAGGAGCAGGAAAATTGACGTTTCGGGCAAAGGCCCTTCATCAAACCCAGTGAGCCATCTCTGGACTGCATCCAATGGAGTACATCCTTCCCACAGATAATAGAACCAGGTGTGGCTTACCTCGTGCATTGTATAGTCGAAACAGCCTTCATGGTGGCACAGTGGTTAGCACTGCTGCCTCACGGCGCCAGAGACCTGGGTTCAATTCCTGCCTCAGGTGACTGACTGTGTGGAGTTTGCACATTCCCCCCATGTCTGCCTGGATTTCCTCTGGGTGCTTCGGCTTCCTCCCATTGTCCAATGCTCTGTTCGGCACGTCAGCCCCCTCTCTCTGCGTTATGTCAGACTGGTCTCAGCTGTATGTCTGCCCAGTCACTGGACGGTAAGTCAACCCGGTCTCTCTGCACTATGTCAGCACGGTCTCTCTGCGGTATGTCAGCCCAGAATCTCAGCAGTATGTCAGCCCCGTCTCTCTGCAGTATGTCAGCCCGGTCTCTGTGCAGTATGTTGGCCCAGTCTCTCTGCAGTATGTCAGCTCGGTCTCTCTGTGATACGTTAGCCCGGTCTCCCGACGGTATATCAGCCCGGTCTTTCTGCGGTATGTCAGCCCGGTCTCTGTGTGGTATGTCAGCCTGGTCTCTGTGCAGTATGTCAACCCTGTCTCTCTGCAGTATGTCAGCTCGGTCTCTCTGTGATATGTCAGCCCGGTCTCTGTGCGGTATGTCAGCCTGGTCTGCCTGCAGTATGTCAGCCCGGTCTCTGTGCAGTATATCTGCCTGGTCTCTCTGCGGTGTGTCAGTCCGGTCACTGCACGGTATGTCAGACTGGTCTCTCTGCGGTATATCTGCCCGGTGTCTCTGTGGCGTGTCAGCCCGGCCTCTCTGTGGTTTGTCAGTCCGGTCACTGCGCGGTATATCAGCCCAATCTCTCTGTGGTATGTCAGTCCAATCTCTCTGCGGTATGTTATTCCGGTCTCTGAGCGGTGTGCCTGCTGGGTCACTGGGCAGTAATTCAGCCTGGCCTCCCTGCGGTATGTCAGCCCGGTCTCTCTGCGAAAGGTCAGCTCGGTCTCTCGACAGTATATCAGCCCGGTCTCTCTGCGGTATGTCAACCAGGTCTCTCTGTGGTGTGCCAGCCCGGTCTCCCTGTGGTATATCTGCCCGGTCTCTCTGCAGCATGTCAGCCCAGTCTCTCTGCGGTGTGTCAGTCTGGTCACTGTGCGGTATGTCAGTCTGGTGTCTGCGGCGTGTCAGCCCAGTCTCTCTGTGGTATGTCAGCCCAGTCGCTGGGCTGAATGTCGGCCTGGTCTCTGTGCGGAATGTCGGCCCGGTCTCTGGGCCATATATCAGCCCAGTCTCTCTGCAATATGACAGTTCGGTCTCTCTACGGTATGTCAGCCCAGACTCTCAGCAGTATGTCAGCCCGGTCTCTCTGAGTTATGTCAGCCCGGTCTCTCTGCTGTATGTTAGCCTGGCCTCTGTGTGGTATGTCAGCCCAGGCTCTGCGGCAGTATGTCAGCTTGGTCTCTCTGCGGTATGTCAGTCTGTTCTCTCTGCGGTATGTCAGTCTGTTCTCTCTGCGGTATGTCAGCCCGGTCTCTCTGCGGTATGACAGTCCGGTCTCTCTGCAGAATGTCCGCCCGGTCTCTGTGCGGTATGGCAGCCTGGCCTCTGGGCGGTATGTCAGCCAGTCTCTGTATGGTATGTCAGCCCGGTCTCTCTGCAGTATGTCTGCCTGGTCACTGGGCGGTAAGTGCACCCGGTCTCTCTGCGGTATGTCAGCCCAGTCTCGCTGTGGTATGTCAGCCCGGTCTCTGTGCGGTTTGTCAGCACGGTCTCTGGACGGTATGTCAGCCCTGTCTCTCTGCGCTATGTAAGCCCTGTCTCTCTGCTGTATGTCAGCCTGTTCTCTCTGTAGTATGTCAGCCCGGTCTCTCTGCGGTATGTTAGCCCAGACTCTCAGCAGTATGTCAGCCTGGTCTCTCTGTGGTATGTCAGCCTGGTCTTTTTGCGGTATGTCAGTCCAGTCACTATGCGGTTTGTCAGTCCAGTGTCTGGCTGGTATGTCAGCCTGCTCTCTGCGGTATGTTATTCTGGTCTCTGAGTGGTAGGTCTGTCCGGCCGCTGGCTGGTATGTCAGCCCAGTCTCTCTGCGGTATGTCAGCCCGTTCTCTCTGCGGTATGACAGTCCGGCTCTCTGCGGTATGAGAGCCCGGTCTCTCTACGGTATGTTATTCCGGTCTCTCTGCGGTATGTCAGCCGGTCTCTTTGTGGTATGTCAGCGTAGTCTCTCAGCAGTATGTCAGCCTGACCTCTGTGCGGTATGTCAGCCTGTCTGCCTACGGTATGCCAACCCAGCACCCTGTGGTATATCTGCCCGGTCTCTGTGCGGGGTGTCAGTCCGGTCTCTGCGCGGTATGTCAGCCCGGTCTCTGTGCGTTATGTCGGCCCGGTCTCTCTACAATATGTCAGCCCAGTCACTCTGCAGAATGTCAGCCCGTTCTCTCTGCGGTATGTCAGCCCGGTCTGTCAGCAGTATGTCAGTCCAGTCTCTCGGCAATATGTCAGCCCGGTCTGTCAACGGTACATCAGCGCGGTCTCTGGGCGGTATGGCAGCCCGGTCTCTCTTCGGTATGTCAGCCCGGTCTCTCAGCAGTATGTCAGCTCGATCTCTCTGTGGTATGTCAGCCTGCTCTTTCTGTGGTATGTCAGCGCCGTCTCTCTGCGGTATATCAGCCTGGTTTCTGTGCGGTATGTCAACCCGGTCTCTCTGCGGTATGTCAGTCTGGCGTCTGGCTGGTATGTCAACCCGGTCTCTGTGGTATGTTATTCCGGTCTCTGGGCGGTATGTCTGCCCGGTCGCTGAGCGGTATGTCAGTCCATTCTCTCGGCGGTATGTCAGCCCGGTCTCTCTGCGGTATCTCAGCCCGGTCTCTCTGCGGTATGTCAGCCCAGTCTCTCTGCGGTATGTCAGCCCGGTCTCTCTGCGGTATCTCAGCCCGGTCTCTCTGCGGTATGTCAGTTCGGTCTCTCTGCGGTATCTCAGCCTGGTCTCTCTGCGGTATCTCAGCCTGGTCTCTCTGCGGTATGTCATCCCAGTCTCTGGGCTGTATGTCGGCCTGGTCTCTGTGCAGTATATCAGCCCAGTCTTTGGGCGGTATGTCAGCCCGGTCTCTCTGCGGTATGTCAGCCCGCTCTCTCTGTGGTATGTCAGCGCCGTCTCTCTGCAGTATATCTGCCCGGTCTCTGGGCGGTGTGTCAGTCCGGTCACCGTGCGGTATGACAGCCTGGTCTCTCTGCGGCGTGTGAGCCCGGACTCTCTGCGATATCTCCGTCCGGTCACTGTGCAGTATCTCAACCCAGTCTCTGTGCGGTATGTCAGCCCGGTCTCTGTGCGGTGTGTCAGTTCGGTCTCTGTGCGGTGTGTCAGTTCGGTCTCTGGGCAGTATGTCAGTCCGATCTCTGGGCAGTATGTCAGTCCGGTCTCTGTGCGGTATGTCAGTCCAGTCTCTGGGCGTTATGTCAGCCCGGTCTTTCTGCGGTGTGTCTGCCCGGTCACTGGGCGGGAACTCTGCCCGGTCCCTCTGCAGTGTGTCAGCCCGGTCTCTGGGACGTATGTCAGCCCGGTCTCTGTGCGGTACGTCAGCCCAGTCTCTCTGCGGTATGTCAGCCCAGTCTTTCTGCGGTATGTTATTACAGTCTCTGCGTATGTCAGCCCGGTCTCTCTGCGGTATGTCAGCCCAGTCTCTCTGCGGTCTGACAGTCCGGTCTCTCTGCGGTATGTCATCTCAGTCTCTGGGCTGTATGTCGGCCTGGTCTCTGTGCAGTATATCAGCCCAGTCTTTGGGCGGTATGTCAGCCCGGTCTCTCTGCAGTATGTCGGCCCGGTCCCTGTGCGGTATGTCAGCCCAGTCTCTCTGTGGTATGTCAGCGCCGTCTCTGCAGTATGTCTGCCCGGTCTCTGGGCGGTATGCCAGCCCCATCGCCCTGTGGTATGTCTGCCCGGTCTCTGGGCGGTGTGTCAGTCCGGTCACCGTGCGGTATGACAGCCTGGTCTCTCCGCGGCGTGTGAGCCCGGTCTCTCTGCAATATCTCAGTCAGGTCACTGTGCAGTATCTCAACCCAGTCTCTCTGCGATATGTCAGTCTGGTCTCTGTGCGGTATGTCAGCCCGGTCTCTGTGCAGTGTGTCAGTTCGGTCTCTGTGCGGTGTGTCAGTTCAGTCTCTGGGTAGTATGTCAGTCCGATCTCTGGGCAGTATGCCAGTCCGGTCTCTGTACAGTATGTCAGTCCAGTCTCTGTGCGGTATGTCAGCCCGGTCTATGTGCGGTATGTCAGCCCGGTCTATGTGCGGTATGTCAGCCCGGTCTATGTGCGGTATGTCAGCCCGGTCTCTCTGCGGTATGTCAACCCGGTCTATGTGTGGTATGTCAGCCCGGTCTCTCTGCGGTATGGCAGTCCAGTCTCAGGGCAGTATGTAAGCACGGTCTCTGGACCATATGTCAGTCCAGTGTCTCTGCTGTATCTCAGCCTGGCCTTTGTGCAGTATGTCAGCCTGGTCTCTCTGCGATACGTCAGCCCGGTCTGTATGCGGTATGTCAGCCTGGTCTCTCTGCGATACATCAGCCCGGTCTCTCTGCGGTATGTCAGCCTGGTCTCTCTGTGATACATCAGCCCGGTCTCTCTGCGGTATGTCAGCCCGGTCTCTCTGCAGTATGTCAGCCCGGTCTCTCCGCGGTATCTCATTCCGGTCTCTCTGCCATAGGTCTGCCCTGTCTCTCTGCGGTATGTCAGTCCGTTCTCTCTGCGGTATGTCAGCCCGGTCTCTCTATGATATGTTATTCCGGTCTCTCTGTGGTATGTCAGCCCAGTCTCTCTGCGGTATATCAGCCCAGTCTTTGGGCGGTATGTCAGCCCGGTCTCTCTGCAGTATGTCGGCCCGGTCCCTGTGCGATATGTCAACCCGGTCTCCCGACAGTATATCAACCCAATCTCTCTGTGGTAGGTCAGCCCGCTCTCTCTGTGGTATGTCAGCCCAGTCTCTCTGTGGTATGTCAGCCCAGTCTCTCTGCAATATGTCTGCCCGGTCTCTGGGCGGTATGTCAGCCTGGTCTGCCTGCGGTATGCCAGCCCCGTCGCCCTGTGGTATATCTGCCCGGTCTCTCTGCGGTGTGTCAGTCCGGTCACCGCGCGGTATGACAGCCTGGTCACTCTGCGGCGTGTGAGCCCGGTCTCTCTGCGATATGTCAGCCCGGTCTCTGTGCAGTGTGTCAGTTCGGTCTCTGGACGGTATGTCAGCCCAGTCTCTGGGCGGTATGTCAGTTCGGTCTCTGTGCAGTTTGTCAGTTCGGTCTCTGGGCAGTATGTCAGTCCGGGCTCTGGGCAGTATGTCAGCCCAGTCTCTGTGTGGTGTGTCAGTTCGGTCTCTGTGCGGTGTGTCAGTCCGGTCTCTGTGCGTTATGTCAGTTCAGTCTCTGGGCGTTATGTCAGCCCGGTCTTTTTGCAGTATGTCTGCCCGGTCACTGGACGGTAACTCTGCCCGGTCCCTCTGCAGTATGTCAGCCCGGTCTCTGGGAGGTATGTCAGCCCGGTCTCTGGGAGGTATGTCAGCCTGGTCTCTGTGCAGTGTGTCAGTTCGGTCTCTGGGCAGTATGTCAGCCCGGTTTCTGTGCAGTTTGTCAGTTCGGTCTCTGGGCAGTATGTCAGCCCGGTCTCTGGGAGGTATGTCAGCCTGGTCTCTGTGCAGTATGTCAGCCCGGTCTCTGGGAGGTATGTCAGCCCGGTCTCTGGGAGGTATGTCAGCCTGGTCTCTGTGCAGTGTGTCAGTTCGGTCTCTGGGCAGTATGTCAGCCCGGTTTCTGTGCGGTTTGTCAGTTCGGTCTCTGGGCAGTATGTCAGCCCGGTCTCTGGGAGGTATGTCAGCCTGGTCTCTGTGCAGTATGTCAGCCCAGTCTCTGGGGGATACGTCAGCTCGGTCTCTATACGGTATGTCGGCCTGGCCTCTCTGCGGTATGTCAGCTCATTCTCTCTGTGATATGTCAGCCCGGTTTCCCGATGGTAAATCAGCCTGGTCTCTCTGCGGTGTGTCAGCCCGGTCTCTGTGCGGTATGTCAGCCTATTCTCTCAACGATATGTCAACACGGTCTCCCGACGGTATATCAGCCCAGTCTCTCTGCGGTATATCTGCCCGGTCTCTGTGCGGTATGTCAACCCGGTCTTTCTGCGGTATGTCAGCTCGGTCTCTGCGCGTTATGTCGGCCAGGTCTCTCTACAATATGTCAGCCCAGTCACTCTGCGGAATGTCAGCCCGGTCTGTCAGCGGTATGTCAGTCCAGTCTCTCGGCAATATGTCAGCCTGGTCTATCTGCGATATATCAGCCCGCTCTCTGTCTGGTATGTCAGCCCGGTCTCTCTGCGGAATGTCAGCCCAGTCTCTGGGCGGTACATCAGCTTGGTCTCACTGTGGGTATGTCAGCACGGTCTCTTGGCTGTATGTCGGCCCGGTCTCTCTGTGGTATGTCAGCTGATCTCTGTGCGGTATGTCAGCCCGGTTTCTCTGCGATATGCCAGCCCGGTCTCACAACGGTATATCAGCCCTGGCTGTCTGCGGCATGTCAGACCAATCTCTGGGCGGTAGGTCAGCCTGGTCTGCCTGCAGTATGCCAGCCCGGCTGCCTGTGGTAAATCTTCCTGGTCTCTCTGCGGTATGTCAGTCCGGCCTCTGCGCAGTATGTCAGTCTGGTCTCTGGGTGGTATGTCAGCCTGGTCTCTCTGCGGTATGTTATTCCGATCTCTGGGCAGAATGTCTGCCTGGTCTCTGTGTGGTTTGTTGGCCCGGTCTCTCTGCAGTATGTCAATCCGGTCGCTGCGCGGTATGTCAACCCGGTCTCTGCAGTATGTTATTCCGGTCTCTCTGCGGTATGACAGCCCGGTCTCTCTGCGGTATGTCAGCCCGGTCTCTCTGCGATATGGCTGCCTGGTCTCTCTGCGGTATGTTATTCTGGTCTCTGGGCAGCATGTTTGCCCGGTCGCTGGGCGGCAGCCCGGTCTCTCTGCGGTATGTCAGCCCGGTCTCTCTGTGGTATGTCAGCCCGGTCTCTCTGCGGTATGTCAGCCTGGTCTCTTTCCGTTTTTGAGCCTGGTCTCTCTGCGGTATGTCAGCCCGGTCTCTCTGCGGTATGTCAGCCCGGTCTCTCTGCGGTATGTCAGCCTGGTCTCTCTGCGGTATGTCAGCCCGGTCTCTTTCCGTTTTTCAGCCCGGTCTCTCTGCGGTATGTCAGCCCGGTCTCTCTGCGGTGTGTCAGCCCGGTCTCTCTGCGGTATGTCAGCCCGGTCTCTTTCCGTTTTTCAGCCTGGTCTCTCTGTGGTATGTCAGCCGGTCTCTGGACGGTATGTCAGCCCGATCTGTCTGCGTTATGTCAGCCCAGTCTCGGGGCTGTATGTCGTTCCGGTCTCTCTGCGGTATGTCAGCCCGGTCTCTCTGCGGTATGTCAGCCCAGTCTGTCTGCGGGATGTCAGCCCGGTCTCTCTGCGGTATGTCAGCCCGGTCTCTTTCCGTTTTTCAGCCTGGTCTCTCTGCGGTATGTCAGCCCGGTCTCTTTCTGTTTTTCAGCCCGGTCTCTCTGCGTTATGTCAGCCCAGTCTCGGGGCTGTATGTCGTTCCGGTCTGTCTGCGGTATGTCAGCCCGGTCTCTGGGCGGTATGTCAGCCCAGTCTGTCTGCAGTATGTCAGCCCGGTCTCTCTGTGGTATGTCAGCGCCGTCTTTCTCCAGTATGTCTGCCTGGTCTCTGGGCGGTATGTCAGCCTGGTCTGCCTGCGGTATGCCAGCCCGGCTCCCTGTGGTATATCTGCCCGTTCTCTCTGCGATATGTCAGCCCGGTCACTGGGCTGTATGTCAGCCTGGTTACCGTGCGGTATGTCAGCCTGGTCTCAGTGTGGTATATCAGCTCGGTCTCTCTGCGGTATGTCAGCCCGGTCTCTCTGCGGTATGTCAGTCCAGTCTCTGTGCAGTATGTCAGCCCAGTCACTCTGTGGTATGTCAGCGCCGTCTCTCTGCACTATGTCTGCCCGGTCTCTGGGCAGGATATCATCAAGGTCTGCCTGCGGTATGCCAGCCCCATCTTCCTGTAGTATATCTGCCCGATCTCTCTGCGGTGTGTCAGTCCGGTCACTGCGCGGTATGACAGCCCGGTCTCTCTGCGGTATGTCAGTCCGGTCTCTGTGCAGTATGTCAGTCCGGTCTCTGGGTGGTATGTCAACGCGGACTCTCTGCGGTGTGTCAGTTCAGTCTCTGGGAGGTATGTCAACCCGGACTCTCTGCGGTATGTCAGTCCGATCTCTGGGCTGTATGTCAGTCCGGTCTCTGTGCGGTATGTCAGCCCGCTGTCTCTGCGGTGTGTCTGCCCGGTCACTGGGCGGTAACTCTGCCCGGTCCCTCTGCAGTATGTCAGCCCGGTCTCTGGGAGGTATGTCAGCCCGGTCTTTGGGGGGTACGTCAGCCCGGTCTCTGTACGGTATATCGGCCCGGCCTCTCTGCGGTATGTCAGCTCAGTCTTTCTGTGATATGTCAGCCCGGTCTCCTGACGGTAAATCAGCCCGGTCTCTCTGCGGCGTGTCAGCCCGGTCTCTGTGCGGTATGTCAGCCTATTCTCTCAACGATATGTCAACACGGTCTCCCGAAGGTATATCTGCCCGGTCTCTCTGCGGTATATCTGCCGGTCTCTGTGCGGTATGTCAACCCGGTCTTTCTGTGGTATGTCAGCCTGGTTTCTCTGCGGTATGTCAGCCCGGTCTCTGCGCGTTATGTCGGCCTGGTCTCTCTACAATATGTCAGCCCAGTCACTCTGCGGAATGTCAGCCCGGTCTTTCTGCGGTATGTCAGCCCGGTCTGTCAGCGGTATGTCAGTCCAGTCTCTCGGCAATATGTCAGCCCGGTCTGTCAACAGTACATCAGCTCGGTCCCTGGACGGTATGTCAGCCCGGTCTCTCAGCAGTATGTCAGCTCGATCTCTCTGCGGTATGTCAGCCTGCTCTTTCTGTGGTATGTCAGCGCCGTCTCTCTGCAGTATGTCAGCCTGGTTTCTATGTGGTATGTCAACCCGGTCTATGTGCGGTATGTCCCCGGTCTCTGAGCAGTATGTCAGCCCGGTCTCTCTGTGGTATGTCAACCCGGTCTATGTGCGGTATGTCAACCCGGTCTCTCTGCGGTATGTCAACCCGGTCTATGTGTGGTATGTCAGCCAGGTCTACCTGCAGTATGCCAGCCCGGCCGCCCTGTGGCATATCTGTCCGATCTCTCTGCGGTGTCTCAGCCCGGTCTCTCTGCAGTATGTCAGCTCGGTCTCTCTGCGGTATCTCAGCACGGTCTCTCTGCGGTATCTCAGCACGGTCTCTCTACGGTATGTTACTACAGTCTCTCTGCGTATGTCAGCCCGGTCTCTCTGCGGTATGTCAGCCCGGTCTCTCTGCGGTATGTCAGCCTGGTCTCTCTGCGGTACGTCAGCCTGGTCTCTCTGCGGTATGTCAGCCCGGTCTGTCAGCGGTATGTCAGTCCAGTCTCTCGGCAATATGTCAGCCCGGTCTGTCAACAGTACATCAGCTCGGTCCCTGGACGGTATGTCAGCCCGGTCTCTCAGCAGTATGTCAGCTCGATCTCTCTGCGGTATGTCAGCCTGCTCTTTCTGTGGTATGTCAGCGCCGTCTCTCTGCAGTATGTCAGCCTGGTTTCTATGTGGTATGTCAACCCGGTCTATGTGCGGTATGTCCCCGGTCTCTGAGCAGTATGTCAGCCCGGTCTCTCTGTGGTATGTCAACCCGGTCTATGTGCGGTATGTCAACCCGGTCTCTCTGCGGTATGTCAACCCGGTCTATGTGTGGTATGTCAGCCAGGTCTACCTGCGGTATGACAGTCCGGTCTCTCTGCGGTATCTCAGCACGGTCTCTCTGCGGTATCTCAGCACGGTCTCTCTACGGTATGTTACTACAGTCTCTCTGCGTATGTCAGCCCGGTCTCTCTGCGGTATGTCAGCCCGGTCTCTCTGCGGTATGTCAGCCTGGTCTCTCTGCGGTACGTCAGCCTGGTCTCTCTGCGGTATGACAGTCCGGTCTCTCTGCGGTATGACAGTCCGGTCTCTCTGCGGTATGACAGTCCGGTCTCAGGGCAGTATGTAAGCACGGTCTCTGGACCATATGTCAGTCCAGTGTCTCTGCTGTATGTCAGCCTGGCCTTTGTGCGGTATGTAAGCCTGGTCTCTTTGCGATACGTCAGCCCGGTCTTTATGCGGTATGTCAGCCTGGTCTCTCTGCGATACATCAGCCTGGTCTCTCTGCATATGTCAGCCCGGTCTCTCTGCAGTATCTCAGCCCGGTCTCTCTGCGGTATCTCAGCCCGGTCTCTCTGCGGTATGTCAGCCCGGTCTCTCTGCGGTATGTCAGCCCGGTCTCTCTGCAGTATGACAGTCTGGTCTCTCTGCAGTATGACAGTCTGGACTCTCTGCAGTATGTCAGCCCAGTCTCTCTGCGGTATCTCATTCCGATCTCTCTGCCATAGGTCCGCCCTATCTCTCTGCGGTATGTCAGTCCGTTCTCTCTGCAGTATATCAGCCCGGTCTCTCTATGATATGTTATTCCAGGCTCTCTGTGGTATGTCAGCCCGGTTTCTCTGCGGTATGTCATCACAGTCTCTGGGCTGTATGTCCACCTGGTCTCTTTGCGGTATGTCAGCCCAGTCTGTGGGCGGTATGTCAGCCCGGTCTCTCTGCAGTATGTCGGCCCGGTCCCTGTGCGATATGTCAACCCGGTCTCCCGACAGTCAACCCAATCTCTCTGTGGTATGTCAGCCCAGTCTCTCTGTGGTATGTCAGCGCTGTCTCTCTGCAATATGTCTGCCCGGTCTCTGGGCGGTATGTCAGCCTGGTCTGCCTGCGGTATGCCAGCCCCGTCGCCCTGTGGTATATCTGCCCGGTCTCTCTGCGGTGTGTCAGTCCGGTCACCGCGCAGTATGACAGCCTGGTCACACTGCAGCGTGTGAGCCCGGTCTCTCTGCGATCTGTCAGTCCGGTCACTGTGCAGTATCTCAGCCCAGTCTCTGTGCGGTATGTCAGTTCGGTCTCTGGACGGTATGTCAGCCCAGTCTCTGGGTGGTATGTCAGTTCGGTCTGTGTGCGGTTTGTCAGTTCGGTCTCTGGGCAGTATGTCAGTCCGGGCTCTGGTCAGTATGTCAGTCCGGTCTCTGTGCGGTATGTCAGTCCAGTCTCTGGGCGGTATGTCAGCCCATTCTCTTTGCGGTGTGTCAGCCCGGTCTCTGTGCGGTATGTCAGCCCGGTCTCTGGGCGGTATGTCAGCCCATTCTCTTTGCGGTGTGTCAGCCCGGTCTCTGGGTGGTACGTCAGCTCGGTCTCTCTGCGGTATGTCAGCTCAGTCTCTCTGTGAAATGTCAGCCCGGTCTCCCGACGGTATATCAGCCCAGTCTCTCTGCGGTATGTCAGCCCATTCTCCCTGCGATATGTCAACCGGGTCTCCCGACGGTATATCAGCCCGGTCTCTCTGCGGTGTATCTGCCCGGTCTCTGTGCGGTATGTGAACCCGGTCTTTCTGCGGTATGTCAGCCCGGTCTCTTAGCGGTATGTCAGCCCGGTCTTTGTGTGGTATGTCAGCCCTGTTTCTGTGCGGTATGTCAGCCCTGTTTCTGTGCGGTATGTCAGCCAGGTCTGCCTGCAGTATGCAAGCCCGGTCTCCCTGTGGCATATCTGTCCGATCTCTCTGCGGTGTCTCAGCCCGGTCTCTCTGCAGTATGTCTGTTCAGTCTCCCTGCGGTATGTCAGTCCGGTCACTATGCAGTATGTCAGCCCGGTCTCTCTGCGGTTTGTCAGTCCGGTGTCTGGCTGGTATGCAGCCCAGTCTCTGCGGAATGTTATTCCGGTCTCTGGGCGGTATGTCTGCCCGGTCGCTGGGCGGTATGTCAGTCCATTCTCTCTGCGGTATGTCAGTCTGTTCTCTCTGCGGTATGTCAGCCTGGTCTCTCTGCGGTATGTCAGTCCGGTCTCTCTGCGGTATGTCAGCCTGGTCTCTCTGCGGTATGTCAGTCCGGTCTTTCTGCGGTATGTCAGCCTGGTCTCTCTGCGGTATGTCAGCCTGGTCTCTCTGCGGTATGTCAGCCCGGTCTCTCTGTGGTATGTCAGCCAGGTCTCTCTGCGGTATGACAGTCCGGTCTCAGGGCAGTATGTAAGCACGGTCTCTGGACCATATGTCAGTCCAGTGTCTCTGCTGTATGTCAGCCTGGCCTTTGTGCGGTATGTCAGCCTGGTCTCTTTGCGATACGTCAGCCTGGTCTTTATGCGGTATGTCAGCCTGGTCTCTCTGCGATACATCAGCCCGGTCTCTCTACGGTATTTCAGCCCGGTCTCTCTGCAGTATGTTATTACGGTCTCTCTGCGTATGTCAGCCCGGTCTTTCTGCGGTATCTCAGCCCGGTCTCTCTGCGGTGTGTCAGCCCGGTCTCTCTGCGGTATGACAGTCCGGTCTCTGCGCGGTATGTCAGCCCGGTCTCTCTGCGGTATGACAGTCCGATATCTGCGTGGTATGTCAGCCCGGTCTCTCTGCGGTGTTATTCCGGTCTCTGGGCGACATATCTGCCTGGTCGCTGGGCGGTAAGTCAGCCCGATCTCTTTGCAGTATGTCTGCCCGGTCGCTCGGTTGTACGTCAGCCCGGACTCTCTGCGGTATGTCAGCCGGTCTCTGTGCGGTATGTCAGCCCGGTCTCTCTGCGATATGCCAGCCCGGTCTCACAACGGTATATCAGCCTGGTCTGTCTGCGGTATGTCAGCCCAGTCTCTGTGCGGTATGTCATCCCGGTCTCTAGGCGATGTTATTCCGGTCTCTGGGCGACATGTCTGACCAGTCGCTGGGCGGTAAGTCAGCCCGGTTTCTCTGCGGTATATCAGCCCGGTCTCTCTGCGGTATGTCAGCCCGGTCTCTGTGCGGTGTGTCAGTTCGGTCTCTGGGCAGTATGTCAGTCCGGTCTCTGTGCGGAATGTCAGTTCGGTCTCTGTGCGGTATGTCAGCCCGGTCTCTGGGCGGTACGTCAGCTCGGTCTCTATACGGTATGTCGGCCCGGCCTCTCTGAAGTATGTCAGTTCAGTCTCTCTGTGAAACGTCAGCCCGGTCTCCCGACAGTAAAGCAGCCCGGTCTCTCTGCGGTATGTCAGCCCATTCTCTCAGAGATATGTCAACCTGGTCTCCCGACGGTATATCAGCACGGTCTCTCTGCAGTATATCTGCCCGGTCTTTCTGTGGTATGTCAGCGGAGTCTCTCTGCAGTATGTCAGTCCGGTCTCTGGGCAGTATGTCAGCACGGTCTCTCTGCGGTATGTCAGCCTGGTCTCTCTGTGGTACGTCAACCCGGTCTCTGCAGTATGTCAGTCCGGTCACTATGCGGTATGTCAGCCCAGTCTCTCTGGTGTTTGTCAGTGCGGTGTCTGGCTGGTATGTCAGCCCGGTCTCTGCGGTATGTTATTCCGGTCTCTGAGCGGTAGATCTGCCCGGTCGCTGGCCGGTAGGTCAGCCCGGTCTCTCTGCAGTATGTCAGCCCAGTCTCTCTGCGGTAATTCAGCCCGGTCTCTCTGCCGTAGGTCTGCCCTGTCTCTCTGCGGAATGTAGGTCCGTTCTCTCTGCGGTATGTCAACCTGGTCGCTCTGCGGTATGTCAACCTGGTCTCTCTGCGGTATGTCAGCCTGGTCTCTCTGCGGTATGTCAGCCCGGTCTCTTTGCGGTATGTTATTCTGGTCTCTGGGCGGCATGTTTGCCCGGTCGCTGGGCATCAGCCAGGTCTCTCTGCGGTATGGCAGCATGGCGTCTGGGCGGTATGTCGGCCCGGTCTCTCTGCGGTATGTCAGCCCGGTCTGTCTGCGGTATGTCAGCCCGGTCTCTTTCCGTTTTTCAGCCTAGTCTCTCTGTGGTATGTCAGCACGGTCTCTCTGCGGTATGTCAGCCCGGTCTCTCTGCGTTATGTCAGCGCAGTCTCGGGGCTGTATGTCGTTCCGGTCTCTCTGCTGTATGTCAGCCCGTTCTCTGGGCGGTATGTCAGCCCAGTCTGTCTGCAGTATGTCAGCCCGGTCTCTCTGTGGTATGTCAGCGCCGTCTCTCTCCAGTATGTCTGCCTGGTCTATGGGCGGTATGTCAGCCTGGTCTGCCTGCGGTATGCCAGCCCGGCTCCCTGTGGTATATCTATCCGTTCTCTCTGCGATATGTCAGCCCGGTCGCTGGGCTGTATGTCAGCCCGGAACCCATGCGGTATGTCAGCCTGGTCTCAGTGTGGTATATCAGCTCGGTCTCTCTGCGGTACGTTAGCCCGGTCTCTGCGGTATATCAGCCCGGTCTCTGGGCGGTATATCAGCCAGGTCTGCCTGCGGTATGCCAGCCCCGTCTCCCTGTAGTATATCTGCCCGATCTCTCTGCGGTGTGTCAGTCCGGTCACTGCACGGTATGACAGCCTGGTCTCTCTGCGGCGTGTGAGCCCGGTCTCTGTGCAGTATGTCAGTCCGGTCTCTGGGCGGTATGTCAGCCCAGTCTCCTCTGCGGTATGTCAGCCCAGTCTCCTCTGCGGTATGACAGCCCGGTCTCTCTGCGGTATGACAGCCCGGTCTCTGGGCGGTATGTTATTCCGGTCTCTCTGCGGTATGACAGCCCGGTCTCTCTGCGGTATTTCAGCCCAGTCTCTCTGCGATAAGTCTGCCCGGTCTCTCTGCGGTATTTCAGCCCGGTCTCTCTGCGGTATGACAGCCCGGTCTCTCTGCGGTATGTTATTCTGGTCTCTGGGCGGCATGTTTGCCCGGTCGCTGGGCGGCAGCCCGGTCTCTCTGCGGTATGTCAGCCCGGTCTCTCTGTGGTATGTCAGCCCGGTCTCTCTGTGGTATGTCAGCCCGGTCTCTCTGTGGTATGTCAGCCCGGTCTCTCTGAGTATGTCAGCCCGGTCTCTCTGAGTATGTCGGCCCGGTCTCTCTGAGTATGTCAGCCCGTTCTCTCTGCGGTATGTCAGCCCGGTCTCTCTGCAGTATGTCGGCCCGGTCTCTCTGAGTATGTCAGCCCGGTCTCTCTGCGGTATGTCAGCCCGGTCTCTCTGCGGTATGTCAGCCCGGTCTCTTTCCGTTTTTCAGCCTAGTCTCTCTGTGGTATGTCAGCCCAGTCTCTGGACGGTATGTCAGCCCAATCTGTCTGCGTTATGTCAGCCCAGTCTCGGGGC
Source organism: Chiloscyllium punctatum (assembly GCF_047496795.1). NCBI lineage: Eukaryota > Metazoa > Chordata > Chondrichthyes > Orectolobiformes > Hemiscylliidae > Chiloscyllium > Chiloscyllium punctatum. The sequence continues at coordinate 107,912,070 of NC_092746.1, forward strand.
TGTATGTCGTTCCGGTCTCTCTGCTGTATGTCAGCCTGTTCTCTGGGCGGTATGTCAGCCCAGTCTGTCTGCAGTATGTCAGCCCGGTCTCTCTGTGGTATGTCAGCGCCGTCTCTCTCCAGTATGTCTGCCTGGTCTCTGGGCGGTATGTCAGCCTGGTCTGCCTGCGGTATGCCAGCCCGGCTCCCTGTGGTATATCTGCCCGTTCTCTCTGCGATATGTCAGCCCGGTCGCTGGGCTGTATGTCAGCCCGGTACCCGTGCGGTATGTCAGCCTGGTCTCAGTGTGGTATATCAGCTCGGTCTCTCTGCGGTACGTCAGCCCGGTCTCTCTGCGGTACGTCAGCCCGGTCTCTGGGCGGTATGTCAGCCCAGTCTCTCTGTGGTATGTCAGCGCCGTCTCTCTGCGGTATGTCAGCCCGGTCTCTGGGCGGTATATTAGCCAGGTCTGCCTGCGGTATGCCAGCCCCGTCTCCCTGTAGTATATCTGCCCGATCTCTCTGCGGTGTGTCAGTCCGGTCTCTGGGCGGTATGTCTGCCCTGTCTCTGTGGTATGTTATTGCTGTTTCTGGGCGGTATGTCAGCTCAGTCTCTCTGCAATATGTCAGCGTGGTCTCTCTGCGGTAAGTGAGCCCGGTCTGTCAGCCCAGTATCTCAGCAATATAACACCCCGGTCTCTCAGAAATATGTCAGTCCGGTCTCTCAGCAGCATGTCAGCCTGGTCATTCTGCGATATGTGAGCCCGGTCTCTGAATGGTATGTCAGCCTGGTCTCTCTGCAGTATGTTATTCCGGTCTCTGGGCAGTATGTCTGCCCAATCGCTGGGTGGTAAGTCAGCCCAGTCTCTCTGCAATATGTCTGCCTCGTCTCTCTGCAATAAGACAACACGGTCTCTGGGCGGTATGTCAGCCCGGTCTCTCTGCGGTATGTCTGCCCAGTCGCTGGGCGGTAAGTCAGCCCGATGTCTCTGCAATATTTCAGCCCGGTCTCTAGGCTGTATGTCGGCCCAGTCTTCCGAAGGTATATCAGCCCGGTCTGTCTACGGTATGTCAGCCCGGTCTCTGTGCAGTCTGTCAGCCAGTCTCTGTGCGGTATGTCAACCCGGTCTCTCTGCGGTATGTCAGCTCAGTCTCTCTGCGGTATGCCAGCCCGGCCCCCTGTGGTCTGTCAGCCCGGTCTCTCTGTGGCGAGTCAGTCCGGTCACTGGGCGGTATGTCAGCCCGGTCTCTGGGCGGTATGTTATTCCGATTTCTGGGCGGTATGTCAGCCCGGTCTCTGTGCGGTATGTCAGCACAGTCTCTGGACGGTATGTCAGCACGGTCTCTCTGCGCTATGTAAGCCCGGTCTCTCTGCTGTATGTCAGCCTGGCTTCAGGGCAGTATGTCAGCCCAGTCTCTCTGCGATGTGTCAGCCCAGACTCTCGGCAGTATGTAAGCCCGGTCACTCTGTGGTATGTCAGTCCGGTCTCTCTGCGGTATGTCAGTCCGGTCTCTGGGTGGTATGTCTGCCCGGTCTCTCTGCGGTATGTCAGTCGGTCTCTGGGCGGTATGTCAGCCCGGTCTCTCTGCGGTATGTCAGTCGGTCTCTGGGCGGTATGTCAGCCCGGTCTCTCTGCGGTATGTCCAGTCCGGTCTCTGGGCGGTATGTCAGCCCGGTCTCTCTGCGGTATGTCTGCCCGGTCTCTCTGCGGTATGTCTGCCCGGTCTCTCTGCGGTATGTCCATCTGGTCTCTGGGTGTTATGTCAGCCCGGTCGCTGGGCGGTATGTCAGCCCGGTCTCTCTGCGGTATGTCCAGTCCGGTCTCTGGGCGGTATGTCAGCCCGGTCTCTCTGCGGTATGTCTGCCCGGTCTCTCTGCGGTATGTCTGCCCGGTCTCTCTGCGGTATGTCCATCTGGTCTCTGGGTGTTATGTCAGCCCGGTCGCTGGGCGGTAAGTCAGCCCGGTCTCTCTGCAAAATGTCAGCCCGGTCTCTCTGCAAAATGTCAGCCCGGTCTCTCTGCGGTAAGTCAGCCCGGTCTGTCAGCGGTATGTCAGCCCAGTCTCTCGGCAATATGTCAGCCCGGTCTCTCTGCAATATGTCAGCCCGGTCAGTCAGCGGTATGTCAGCCCGGTCTCTCGGCGGTATGTCAGTCTGGTCATTCTGCGGTATGTCAGCCCAGTCTCGGGTCGGTATGTCAGCCCCATCTGTCAGTGGTATGTCAGCCTGATCTCTCTGCGGAATGTCAGTCCAGTCTCTGCGCAGTACGTCAACCCGGTCTCTCTGCGGTATGTCAGCGAATTCTCTCTGCAGTATGTCAGTCCAGTCTCTCTGCGGTATGTCAGCCCGGCCTCTGTGCGGTATGTCAGCCCGGTTTCTGGGCGGTAGGTCAACCCGGTGTCTGGGCGGTAGGTCAGCCCGGTCCCTCTGCAGTATGTCAGCCTAGTCTCTTTGTGGTAATTCAGCCCGGTCTATGGGCGGTATATCAGCCTGATCTCTCAGTAGTATGTCAATCCAGTCTCTGTGCGGTATGTCCGCCCGGTCTCTGTGTGTTATGGCAGCCCGGTCTCTCTGGGTGAGTCAGCTCGGTCTCTCTGGGTATGTCAGTCCAGTCTCTGCGCGGTATGTCAGCCCGGTCTCTCTGAAGTATGTTAGCCCGGTCTCTGGGCGGTATGTCTTCCCGGTCTCTGGGCGGTATGTCAGCCCGGTCTCTCTGAAGTATGTCAGCCCGGTCTCTCTGAAGTATGTCAGCCCGGTCTCTCTGCGGAATGTCTGCCCGGTCTCTGCGGTATGTTATTCCGGTCTCTGGGCGGTATGTCAGCCCGATCTCTCTGCAGGATGTCAGCCCAGTCTCTCTGCGGTATGTCAGCCCGATCTCTCTGCGGGATGTCAGCCCGGTCTCTCTGCAGGGTCAGCCCGGTCTCTCTGCTGGATGTCAGCCTGGTCTCTCCGCGGTAAGTCAGCACGATCTCTGGGCGATATGTCAGCCCAATCTCTCTGCGGTATGTCAGCCCGGTCTCTCTGCCGTATGTCAACCTGGTCTCTGAGGGGTATGTCAGCCCGGTCACTGGGCTGTATGTCAGCCTGGTCCCTGTGTGGTATGTCGGCCCGGTCTCTTGGCGATATGTCAACCCTGTCTCCTGACGGTATATCAGCCCGGTCTCTCTGCGGTATGTCAGCCCGGTCTCAGGGCAGTATGTCAGCCTGGTCTCTCGGCGATATGTCAACCCGGTCTCTGGGCAGTATGTCAGCCCAGTCTCTCAGCGGTATGTCAGCCCAGTCTCTCTGCGGTATGTCAGCTCAGTCTCTCTGCGGTATGCCAGCCCGGCCCCCTGTGGTCTGTCAGCCCGGTCTCTCTGTGGCGAGTCAGTCCGGTCACTGGGCGGTATGTCAGCCCGGTCTCTGGGCGGTATGTTATTCCGATTTCTGGGCGGTATGTCAGCCCGGTCTCTGTGCGGTATGTCAGCACAGTCTCTGGACGATATGTCAGCACGGTCTCTCTGCGCTATGTAAGCCCGGTCTCTCTGCTGTATGTCAGCCTGGCTTCAGGGCAGTATGTCAGCCCAGTCTCTCTGCGATGTGTCAGCCCAGACTCTCGGCAGTATGTAAGCCCGGTCACTCTGTGGTATGTCAGTCCGGTCTCTCTGCGGTATGTCAGTCCGGTCTCTGGGTGGTATGTCTGCCCGGTCTCTCTGCGGTATGTCAGTCGGTCTCTGGGCGGTATGTCAGCCCGGTCTCTCTGCGGTATGTCAGTCGGTCTCTGGGCGGTATGTCAGCCCGGTCTCTCTGCGGTATGTCCAGTCCGGTCTCTGGGCGGTATGTCAGCCCGGTCTCTCTGCGGTATGTCTGCCCGGTCTCTCTGCGGTATGTCTGCCCGGTCTCTCTGCGGTATGTCCATCTGGTCTCTGGGTGTTATGTCAGCCCGGTCGCTGGGCGGTAAGTCAGCCCGGTCTCTCTGCAAAATGTCAGCCCGGTCTCTCTGCAAAATGTCAGCCCGGTCTCTCTGCGGTAAGTCAGCCCGGTCTGTCAGCGGTATGTCAGCCCAGTCTCTCGGCAATATGTCAGCCCGGTCTCTCTGCAATATGTCAGCCCGGTCAGTCAGCGGTATGTCAGCCCGGTCTCTCGGCGGTATGTCAGTCTGGTCATTCTGCGGTATGTCAACCCAGTCTCGGGTCGGTATGTCAGCCCCATCTGTCAGTGGTATGTCAGCCTGATCTCTCTGCGGAATGTCAGTCCAGTCTCTGCGCAGTACGTCAACCCGGTCTCTCTGCGGTATGTCAGCGAATTCTCTCTGCAGTATGTCAGTCCAGTCTCTCTGCGGTATGTCAGCCCGGCCTCTGTGCGGTATGTCAGCCCGGTTTCTGGGCGGTAGGTCAACCCGGTGTCTGGGCGGTAGGTCAGCCCGGTCCCTCTGCAGTATGTCAGCCTAGTCTCTTTGTGGTAATTCAGCCCGGTCTATGGGCGGTATATCAGCCTGATCTCTCAGTAGTATGTCAATCCAGTCTCTGTGCGGTATGTCCGCCCGGTCTCTGTGTGTTATGGCAGCCCGGTCTCTCTGGGTGAGTCAGCTCGGTCTCTCTGGGTATGTCAGTCCAGTCTCTGCGCGGTATGTCAGCCCGGTCTCTCTGAAGTATGTTAGCCCGGTCTCTGGGCGGTATGTCTTCCCGGTCTCTGGGCGGTATGTCAGCCCGGTCTCTCTGAAGTATGTCAGCCCGGTCTCTCTGAAGTATGTCAGCCCGGTCTCTCTGCGGAATGTCTGCCCGGTCTCTGCGGTATGTTATTCCGGTCTCTGGGCGGTATGTCAGCCCGATCTCTCTGCAGGATGTCAGCCCAGTCTCTCTGCGGTATGTCAGCCCGATCTCTCTGCGGGATGTCAGCCCGGTCTCTCTGCAGGGTCAGCCCGGTCTCTCTGCTGGATGTCAGCCTGGTCTCTCCGCGGTAAGTCAGCACGATCTCTGGGCGATATGTCAGCCCAATCTCTCTGCGGTATGTCAGCCCGGTCTCTCTGCCGTATGTCAACCTGGTCTCTGAGGGGTATGTCAGCCCGGTCACTGGGCTGTATGTCAGCCTGGTCCCTGTGTGGTATGTCGGCCCGGTCTCTTGGCGATATGTCAACCCTGTCTCCTGACGGTATATCAGCCCGGTCTCTCTGCGGTATGTCAGCCCGGTCTCAGGGCAGTATGTCAGCCTGGTCTCTCGGCGATATGTCAACCCGGTCTCTGGGCAGTATGTCAGCCCAGTCTCTCTGCGGTATGTCAGCCCAGTCTCTCTGCGGTATGTCAGCCCAGTCTCTCTGTGGTAATTCAGCCTGGTTTGTCAGCGGTATGTCAGCCCGGTCTCTCTGCTCACTCTCTCAGCGGAGCAGGTAACGGCTGTCTGATGGTGTTTTTTGTAAGTCACGGTATAGTCCAGTTATTGTTTTTTTAACGGCTAAAATTTAAAGTTTTTTTTAAGAGCCTAGCGGACCCGGAAGCTGGTGTCGCGCTAGCTTACCTGGGAAGGTTTTTTTCTTATAAAAGCGCGCAGGCGAGGAACCCGAGGCACTACAGGGGTAGAGCCTCTCACCCGCCCTCCTCCTCTAACCTAATAAGACCCGTTGTGGTAAGCAGGTAAGTGCTGCATTTTGCTTGTTTGTTTCTTTAGATCTAGTTTTTAAAGTTTCTCTTTTAGAGGGATGGCAGCGAAGGCAGTGCAATGTTCCTCTTGCAACATGTATGAGGTGAGGGAAGCCATTAGCGTACCTCCTGATTACACTTGTAAGAAATGCACCCATCTCCAGCTCCTCCAAGACCGTGTTAGGGAACTGGAGCTGGAGTTGGATGAACTGCGGATCATTCGGGAGGCAGAGGTGGTCATAGATCAGAGCTTTAGGGAAGTAGTTACTCCAAAAGGTATAGAGAGATGGGTGACAGTGAGGGGGAGTGGGAAGAAGCAGCCAGTGCAGGGACCCCCTGCGGTCATTCCCCTCAAGAACAAGTATATCGTTTTGGATACTTGTGGGGGGGACGACTTACCAGGGGTAAGCAACGAGGTTCAGGCCTCTGGCACGGAGCCTGTCCCCGTTGCTCAGAAGGGAAGGGTGGTGAAAGGTAGAGCGATAGTTATTGGGGACTCAATAGTGAGGGGCACAGATAGGCCGTTTTGCGGGGGCGACAGAGACTCACGATTGGTATGTTGCCTCCCAGGTGCAAGGGTACGTGATGTCTCTGATTGTGTTTTCCGGGTCCTCAAGGGGGAGGAGGAGCAGCCCCAGATCGTGGTCCACATTGGCACCAACGACATAGGTAGGAAGAGGGGTGAGGATGGTAGACAGGCTTTCAGGGAGCTAGGTTGGAAGCTCAGAGCTAGAACGAAAAGAGTCGTTGTCTCTGGTTTGTTACCCGTGTCACGTGATAGAGAGTCGAGGAATAGGGAGAGAGAAGAGTTAAATGCGTGGCTACAGGGATGGTGCAGGAGGGAGGGATTCTGGTTTCTGGACAACTGGGGTTCTTTCTGGGGAAGGTGGGACCTCTATAAACAGGATGGTCTACACCTGAACCTGAGGGGCACCAGTATCCTTGGGGGGAGGTTTGCTAGTGCTCTTTGGGAGGGTTTAAACTAACTCTGCAGGGGCATGGGAACCTGGACTGTAGCTTTAGGGTACAGGACCTTGAGTGTAGGGAGGTTAGGAACATGGCATCGATCTCGAAGGAGGGTGCCTGTAAACAGGAAGGTGGCTTGAAATATGTATACTTCAATGCTAGAAGTATCAGAAATAAGGTAGGTGAACTTGCAGCATGGGTTGGTACCTGGGACTTCGATGTTGTGGCCATTACAGAGACGTGGGTAGAACAGGGACAGGAATGGCTGTTGCAGGTTCCAGGGTTTAAATGTTTTAGTAGGGTCAGAGGTGGGGCTAAAAGAGGGGGAGGTGTGGCATTGCTTGTCAAGGATAGTATTACAGCGGTGGAAAGGACGATGGAGGAAGACTTGCCATCTGAGGTAGTGTGGGCGGAGGTCAGAAATAGAAAAGGTGAGTTCACCCTGTTAGGAGTTTTCTACAGGCCTCCTAATATACACCATATATATATACACCACGAGAGAAGTAGAGGAAAATATTGCGAGGATGATTCAGGAGAAGAGTGAAAGTACCAGGGTGGTTGTTATGGGGCGCTTTAACTTCCCAGATATTGACTGGGAAAGCTATAGCTCGAGTTCGTTAGATGGGTCAGTGTTTGTCCAATGTGTGCAGGAGGGTTTCCTGACACAATATGTAGACAGGCCAACAAGAGGTGAAGCTATACTGGATTTGGTTCTAGGTAATGAACCAGGCCAGGTGTTAGACTTGGAGGTAGGTGAGCACTTCGGGGGCAGTGACCACAACTCGGTGACTTTTACTCTAGTGATGGAGAGGGATAAGTGTGCACTGCAGGGCAACAGTTATAGCTGGGGGTAGGGAAATTATGATGCAGTGTGGCATGACTTAGGATGCGTGGATTGGAAAAATAGGCTTCAAGGGAAGAACACAAATGATATGTGGAGCTTGTTCCAGGAACAGCTAATGGGTGTCCTTGATAAGTATGTACCAGTCAGGCAGGGAGGAAAGGGTCTTGTGAGGGAGCCGTGGTTTAATAAGGAATTGGAATCCCTTGTGAAAGGGAAGAGGGCGGCCTATGTAAAGATGAGGCATGAAGGTTCAGTTGGGGCGATTGAGAGTTATAAGGTAGCCAGGAAGGATCTAAAGAGAGAGCTAAGAGCAGCGAGAAGGGGACATGAAAAGTCCTTGGTTGGTAGGATTAGAGAAAACCCTAAGGCTTTCTATAGGTATGTCAGGAATAAAAGGATGACTAGGGTAGGTATCGGTCCAGTCAAGGATAGTAGTGGGAAGTTGTGCGTCGAGGTGGAGGAGATTGGTGAGACACTAAATAAATACTTTTCGTCAGTATTCACTCAGGAACAGGACATTGTTGCTGATGTGAATATTGAGTCACAAGTGATTAGAATGGATGGCTTTGAGGTATGTAGGGAAGAGGTCCGGGGAATACTGGAAAGGATGAAAATAGATAAGTCCCCTGGGCCTGATGGCATTTATCCTAGGATCCTCTGGGAAGCTAGGGAGGAGATAGCGGAGCCATTGGCCTTGATTTTTATGTCGTCGCTGTCTACGGGAATAGTGCCAGAGGACTGGAGGATAGCGAATGTGGTCCCCTTGTTCAAGAAGGGGAGCAGGGATAGCCCGAGTAACTATAGGCCAGTGAGTCTCACTTCTGTTGTGGGCAAAGTCTTAGAGGGAATTGTAAGGGATAGGATTTATGAACATCTGGATAGGAACAATGTGATCAAGGATAGTCAGCATGGTTTTGTAAAGGGCAGGTCGTGCCTCACAAACCTTATTGAATTCTTTGAGAAGGTGACCAAGGAAGTGGACGAGGGTAAAGCAGTAGATGTGGTGTATATGGATTTTAGCAAGGCGTTCGATAAGGTTCCCCATGGCAGGCTAATGCAAAAAACTACGGAGGTATGGCATTGAGGGAGCATTAGAGGTTTGGATTAGGAATTGGCTGGCTGGAAGGAGACAGAGGGTAGTAGTTGATGGTATAGGTTCATCTTAGAGTGCAGTTACTAGCGGTGTTCCACAAGGATCTGTTTTGGGACCATTGCTGTTTGTCATTTTTATAAATGACCTGGAGGAGGGGCTTGAAGGCTGGGTGAGCAAGTTTGCAGATGACATGAAAGTCGGTGGAATTGTGGACAGCGAAGAAGGATGTGGCAGGTTACAGCGCGATATAGATAACTTGCAGAGCTGAGCAGAAAGGTGGCAAATGGAATTCAATGTAGCTAAGTGTGAAGTCATTCACTTTGGTAGGAGTAACAAGAAGATGGATTACTGGGCTAATGGTAGACTACTTGGTAGTGTGGATGAGCAGAGGGATCTTGGTGTCCATGTACACAGATCTTTGAAAGTTGCCACCCAGGTAAATAGTGCTGTGAAGAAGGCATATGGTGTACTGGGCTTTATTGGTAGAGGAATTGAGTTCCGGAGTCCTGAGGTCATGTTGCAGTTGTATAAGACACTGGTGCAGCCCCATCTGGAGTATTGTGTGCAGTTTTGGTCGCCATACTACAGGAAGGATGTGGAGGCATTGGAACGAGTGCAGAGGAGGTTTACCAGGATGTTGCCTGGCATGGTAGGAAGATCGTATGAGGAAAGGCTGAGGCACTTGGGGCTTTTCTCATTGGAGAAAATAAGGTTTAGGGGAGATTTGATAGAGGTGTACAAGATGATTAGGGGTTTAGATAGGGTTGACAGTGAAAACCTTTTTCCGCGTATGGAGTCAGCTGTTACTAGGGGACACAGCTTTAAATTAAGGGGTGGTAGGTATAGGACAGATGTTAGGGGTAGATTTTTTACTCAGCGGGTTGTGAGTTCATGGAATGCCCTGCCAGTAGCAGTGGTGGACTCTCCCTCTTTATGGTCATTTAAGCGGGCATTGGACAAGCATATGGAGGTTATTGGGCTAGTGTAGGTTAGGTAGGCTTCGGTCGGCGCAACATCGAGGGCCGAAGGGCCTGTACTGCGCTGTATCTTTCTATGTTCTATTTTCTATGTATGTCAGCCCGGTCTCTCTGGGTATGTCAGCCCGGCCTCTGTGTGGTATGTCAGCCTGGTCTCTGTGCGATATGTCAACCCGGTCTCTCTGCGGTATGTCAACCCAGTCTCTCTGTGGTATGTCAGCGCATTCTCTCTGCAGTATGTCAGTCCGGTCTCTGGATGGTATATCAGCCCGGTCTCTCTGCGGTATGTCAGTCCGGACTCTGGGCGGTATGTCAGCCTGGTCTCTCCGCGGTATGTCAGCCTGGTCTCTCTGCGGTAATTCAGCCCAGTCTCTCTGCGGTAATTCAGCCCGGTCTCTCTGCGATAATTCAGCCCAGTCTCTGGGAGGTATGTCAGCCCAGTCTCTCTGCAGTATGTCAGCCTGGTTTCTCAGCGGTATGTCTGCCCGGTCTCTTTGGAAATGTCAGCGCGTTCTCTCTGCGGCATGTCAGTCCGGTCTCTGGATGGTATATCAGCCCGGTCTCTCTGCGGTATGTCAGTCTGGACTCTGTGAGGTATGTCAGCCCAGTCTCTCTGCGGTAATTCAGCCCGGTCTCTGGGCGGTATGTCAGCCCAGTCTCTCTGCGGTAATTCAGCCCGGTCTCTCAGCGGTATGTCAGCCCGGTCTCTGGGCGGTATGTCAGCCCGGTCTCTCTGCGGTATGTCAGTCCGGTCTCTGTGCGGTATGTCAACCCGGTCTCTGCGTGGTATGTCAGCCCGGTCTCTCTGCGGTATGTCAGCCCGTTGTCTCTGCGGTATGTCAGTCCGGTCTCTCTGCGGTATGTCAGCCCGTTCGCTCTGCCGTATGTCAGTCCGGTCTCTCTGCGGTATGTCAGCCCAGTCTCTCTGCGGTATGTCAGCACGGTCTCTCTGCGGTACGTCAGCCTGATCTCTCTGCGGTATGTCAGCCCGGTGTCTGGATGGTATATCAGCCCGGTCTCTCTGCGGTATGTCAGCCCAGCCTATGTGCGGTATGTCAGTCCAGTCTCTCTGCGGTATGTCAGCCTGGTCTCTCTGCAGTAATTCAGCCCAGTCTCTGGGCAGTATGTAGCCTGGTCTCTCTGCAGTAATTCAGCCCAGTCTCTGGGCGGTATGTAGCCTGGTCTCTCTGCGGTAATTCAGCCCAGTCTCTGGGCGGTGTGTCAGCCTTGTCTCTCAGCGGTATGTCAGCCTGGTCTCTCGGCGCTATGTCAGCGCGGTCTCTGGGCGTATGTCAGCATGGTCTCTGCAGTAATCAGCCCGGTCTCTCTGCGGTAAGTCAGTGCGGTCTCTCTGCAGTATGTCAGTCCAGTCTCTGGGCGGTATGTCAGCCTGGTCTCTGTGCGGTATGTCAGCCCGGTCTCTCTGCAGTATGTCAGTCCAGTCTCTGGGCGGTGTGTCAGCCGGTCTCTCTGCGGTATGGCAGCCCGGTCTCTCGGCGCTATGTCAGCGCGGTCTCTGGGCGTATGTCAGCATGGTCTCTCTACAGTAATCAGCCCAGTCTCTCTGCGGTATGTCAGCCCGGTCTCTCTGCGGTATGTCAGAGCGGTCTCTCTGCAGTATGTCAGCGCGGTCTCTCTGCCGTATGTCAGTCCAGTCTCTGGGCGGTATGTCAGCCTGGTCTGCCTGCGGTATGCCAGCCCGGTCTCTCTGCGGTGTGTCAATCCAGTGTCTGGTTGGTATGTTATTCTGGTCTCTGTGCAGTATATCTGCCCAGTCGCTGGGCGGTATGTCAGCGCCGTCTCTGTGTGGTATGTCAGTCCGGTCTCTACGCAGTAGTCAGCCCGTTCTCTCTGCAGTATTTGTCAGAATCATTGGCGACCTTTAAGCGACATTTGGATAGGTACATGGATGGGTGCTTAATCTAGGATAGAAGTTCGGCACAACATCGTGGGCCGAAGGGCCTGTTCTGTGCTGTATTGTTCTATGTTCTATGTTCTATGTTCTATGTTCTATGTTCTATGTATGTCAGTCCGGTCTCTCTGCGGTATGTCAGCCCGGTTTCTAGGCAGGGTGTCAGCCTGGTCTCTCGCCGCTATGGCAGCCCGGTCTCTGGGCGTATGTCAGCATGGTCTCTCTGCAGTAATCAGCCCGGTCTCTCTGCAGTAATCAGCCCGGTCTCTCTGCGGTATGTCATCCTGGTCTCTCTGCAGTGTTTCAGCTCAGTCTCTCTGCGGTATGTCAGCCCGGTCTCTGTGTGGTATTTCAGCCCGGTCTCTGGGCGGTATGTCATCCTGGTCTCTCTGCGTTATGTCAGCCTGGTCTCTCTGCAATATGTCAACCCGGTCTCCCGACGGTATATCAGCCCGTTTCTCTGCAGTATGTCAGCCTGGTCTCTGTGCGGTAAGTCAGTCCGGTCTCTGGACAGTATGTCAGCCCGGTCTCTGGGTGTATGTCAGCACGGTTTCTGGGCGGTATGTCATCACGTTCTCTGGGCGGTATGTCAGCCCAGTCTCTGTGCAGTGTGTCAACCCAGTCTCTCTGCAGTATATCAGCCCGGTCCCTGGGTGGTATGTCAGCCCGGTCTCTGGACAGTATGTCAGCCTGGTCTCTCTGCAGTATGTCAGCCCAGTCTCTGTGCAGTATGTCAGCCTGGTCTCTCTGCGGTAAGTCAGCCCGGTCTCTCTGCACTATGTCAGCCTGGTCTGTCTGTGGTATGTCAGTCTGTTCTCTGGACAGTATGTCAGCCTGGTCTCCGCAGTGTGTCAGCCTTGTCTCTCTGCATTATGTCAGCCCAGACTCTCTGAAATATGTCAGCCTGGTCTCTGCGCAGTATGTCAACTCGGACTCTCTGCGGTATGTCAACCCGGACTCTCTGCGGTATGTCAGCCCGGTCTCTCTGCGGTATGTCAGCCCAGTCTCTGGGCGGTATGTCAGCCCAGTCTCTGGGCGGTATGTCAGCCTGGTCTGCCTGGGGTATGTCAGTTCGGTCTCTGGGCGGTGTGTCAGCCCGGTCACTGGGTGGTGTGTCAGCCCGGTCTCTCTGCGGTATGTCAGCCCGGTCTCTAGGCAGTATGTCAGCCCGGTCTCTGGGCACATGTCAGCACGGTCTCTCTACGGTATATCAGCGTGGTCTCTCTGCGATATGTCAGCCCGGTCTCTCTGCGGTATGTCAGCCCGGTCTCTCTGCGGTATGTCATCCTGGTCTCTCTGCGGTGTTTCAGCTCAGTCTCTCTGCGGTATGTCAGCCCAGTCTCTGTGTGGTATTTCAGCCCGGTCTCTGGGCGATATGTCATCCTGGTCTCTCTGCGGTGTTTCAGCCCAGTCTCTCTGCGTTATGTCAGCCTGGTCTCTCTGCAATATGTCACCCCGGACTCCCGACGGTATATCAGCCCATTTCTCTGCAGTATGTCAGCCTGGTCTCTGTGCGGTAAGTCAGTCCGGTCTCTGGACGGTATGTCAGTCCGATCTCTGGGTGTATGTCAGCACGGTCTCTGGGCGGTATGTCAGCCCAGTCTCTGTGCAGTGTGTCAACCCAGTCTCTTGGCAGTATATCAGCCTGGTCCCTGGGTGGTATGTCAGCTCGGACTCTGGGCAGTGTGTCAGCCCGGTCTCTCTGCAGTACATCAGACCAGTCTCTCTGCTGTGTGTCAGCCAGGTCTCTGTGCAGTATGTCAGCCCAGTCTATGGGCGGTATGTCAGCCCGCTCTCTCTGCTGTTTGTCAGCCTGTTCTCTCTGCGGTATGTCAGCCCGGTTTCTCCACAGTATGATAGCCAGGTCTCTGGGCTGTATGTCAACCTGGTTTCTCTGCGGTGGGTCAGTCTGTTCTCTGGACCGTATGTCAGCCTGATCTCTGTGCGGTGTGTCAGCCCGGTCTCTCTGCGGTGTGTCAGCCCGGTCTCTGTGCGGTGTGTCAGCCCGGTCTCTGTGCGGTGTGTCAGCCCGGTCTCTGGCCGGTGTGTCAGCCCGGTCTCTGGCCGGTGTGTCAGCCCGGTCTCTCTGTGGTATGTCAGTCCGTTCTCTGGACAGTATGTCAGCCGGTCTCTCTGCAGTGTGTCAGTCCGGTCTCTCTGCGGTATGTCAGCCTGGTCTCTCTGCGGTAAGTCAGCCTGGTCTCTCTGCGGTAAGTCAGCCTGGTCTCTCTGCGGTAAGTCAGCCCGGTCTCTCTGTGGTATGTCAGTCCGTTCTCTGGACAGTATGTCAGCCGGTCTCTCTGCGGTGTGTCAGTCCGGTCTCTCTGCGGTATGTCAGCCTGGTCTCTCTGCGGTAAGTCAGCCCGGTCTCTCTGTGGTATGTCAGTCCGTTCTCTGGACAGTATGTCAGCCTGATCTCTGCGGTGTGTCAGCCTGGTCTCTGGGTGGTATGTCAGCTGGTCTCTGGGCGGTATGTCAACCCGGACTCTCTGCGGTATGTCAGCGCGTTCTCTGGGCGGTAAGTCAGCCTGGTCTGCATGCGGTGTGTCAGCCCGGTCTCTGGGCGGTGTGTCAGCCCGGTCTCTGGGCGGTGTGTCTGCCCGGTCTCTGGGCGGTGTGTCAGCCCGGTCTCTGGGCGGTGTGTCTGCCCGGTCTCTGGGCGGTGTGTCTGCCCGGTCTCTGGGCGGTGTGTCAGCCCGGTCTCTGGGCAGTGTGTCAGCCTGGTCGCTCGGCGATATGTCAGCCCGGTCTCTATGCGGTGTGTCAACCTTGTCTCTCTGCATACATCAGCCCTGTCCCTGTGCGGTATGTCAGCCCAGTCTCTGGGCAGTGTATCAGCCTGGTCGCTCTGTGGTATGCCAGCCCAGTTCCTGGCGGTGTGTCAGCCTGGTCTCTGGGCATATGCCAACATGGTCTCTGGGCGGTAAGTCAGCCTGGTTTCTGGGCAGTGTGACAGCCTGGTCTCTCGGCGGTGTGTCAGCACAATCTCTATGCAGTGTGTCAACCGGTCTCTCTGCAGTATATCAGCCTGGTCCCTGGGCGGTGTGTCAGCCCGATCTCTCTGGGCGGTGTGTCAGCCCGATCTCTCTGGGCGGTGTGTCAGCCCGATCTCTCTGGGCGGTGTGTCAGCCCGATCTCTCTGGGCGGTGTGTCAGCCCGATCTCTCTGGGCGGTGTGTCAGCCCGGTCTCTCTGGGCGGTGTGTCAGCCCGATCTCTGGGCGGTGTGTCAGCCCGGTCTCTCTGGGCGGTGTGTCAGCCCGATCTCTCTGGGCGGTGTGTCAGCCCGATCTCTCTGGGCGGTGTGTCAGCCCGGTCTCTCTGGGCGGTGTGTCAGCCCGATCTCTGGGCGGTGTGTCAGCCCGGTCTCTCTGGGCGGTGTGTCAGCCCGATCTCTCTGGGCGGTGTGTCAGCCCGGTCTCTCTGGGCGGTGTGTCAGCCCGGTCTCTCTGGGCGGTGTGTCAGCCCGATCTCTGAGCGGTGTGTCAGCCCGGTCTCTCTGGGCGGTGTGTCAGCCCGATCTCTCTGGGCGGTGTGTCAGCCCGGTCTCTCTGGGCGGTGTGTCAGCCCGGTCTCTCTGGGCGGTGTGTCAGCCCGATCTCTGGGCGGTGTGTCAGCCCGGTCTCTCTGGGCGGTGTGTCAGCGCGGTCTCTCTGGGCGGTGTGTCAGCCCGGTCTCTCTGGGCGGTGTGTCAGCGCGGTCTCTCTGGGCGGTGTGTCAGCCCGATCTCTGGGCGGTGTGTCAGCGCGGTCTCTCTGGGCGGTGTGTCAGCCCGGTCTCTCTGGGCGGTGTGTCAGCCCGATCTCTGGGCGGTGTGTCAGCCCGGTCTCTCTGGGCGGTGTGTCAGCCCGATCTCTCTGGGCGGTGTGTCAGCCCGATCTCTCTGGGCGGTGTGTCAGCCCGGTCTCTCTGGGCGGTGTGTCAGCCCGGTCTCTCTGGGCGGTGTGTCAGCCCGGTCTCTCTGGGCGGTGTGTCAGCCCGGTCTCTCTAGGCGGTGTGTCAGCCCGGTCTCTCTGGGCGGTGTGTCAGCCCGGTCTCTCTGGGCGGTGTGTCAGCCCAATCTCTCTGGGCGGTGTGTCAGCCCGGTCTCTCTGCGGTATGTCAGCCCGGTCTCTCTACGGTATGTTAGCCCGGTCTATCTGCAGTATGTCAGCCCGGTCTATCTGCGATATGTCATCCTGGTCTCTCTGCAGTGTTTCAGCCCGGTCCCTGTGCGGTATGTCAGCCCGGTCTCTGGGCGATATGTCAGCCCGGTCTCTCTGCGGTATGTCAGCCCGGTCTCTCTGCGGTATGTCAGCCCGGTCTCTCTGCGGTATGACAGTCCGGTCTATGGGCGGTATGTCAGCCCGGTCTCTCTGCGGTATGTCAGCCCCGTCTCTCTGCAGTATATCAGCCCGGTCTGTCTGCAGTATATCAGCCCCGTCTCTCTGGGCGGGATGTCAGTCCGTTCTCTCTGGGCGGTATGTCAGTCCGTTCTCTCTGCGGTATGTCAGCCCGGTCCCTGTGCGGTATGTCAGTCCCGTCTCTCTGCGGTATGTCCGCCCAGTCTCTCTGCACTATGTCCGCCCAGTCTCTCTGCGGTGTGTCAGCCAGGTCTCTGGGCTGTATGTCCGCCCGGTTTCTCTGCGGTGTGTCAGCCCGGTCTCTCTGGGCGGTATGTCAGTCTGTTCTCTCTGCGGTGTGTCAGCCCGATCTCTCTGCGGTGTCTCAGCCCGATCTCCCTGGGCGGTGTCTCAGCCCGATGTCCCTGGGCGGTGTCTCAGCCCGGTCTCTCTGGGCGGTGTGTCAGCCCGATCTCCCTGGGCGGTATGTCAGTCTGTTCTCTCTGCGGTGTCTCAGCCCGATCTCCCTGGGCGGTGTGTCAGCCCGATCTCCCTGGGCGGTGTCTCAGCCCGATGTCCCTGGGCGGTGTCTCAGCCCGATCTCCCTGGGCGGTGTGTCAGCCCGATCTCCCTGGGCGGTGTGTCAGCCCGGTCTCTCTGGGCGGTGTGTCAACCCGGTCTCTCTGGGCGGTGTGTCAGCCCGATCTCCCTGGGGACAGTCAGGGAAGGACTGAGGAGAGTCAGAGAGGGACTGTGGGCAGTCAGAGGGGGACTGTGGGCAGTCAGAGAGGGACTGTGGGCAGTCAGAGGGGGACTGTGGGCAGTCAGAGGGGGACTGTGGGCAGTCAGAGGGGGACTGTGGGCAGTCAGTGTGGGTCTGAGGACAGTCAGAAAGGGACTGAGGAGAGTCAGAGAGGGACTGAGGACAGTCAAAGAGGGACTGGTGACTGTTAGAGAGGGACTGAGCACAGTCAAAGAAGGACTGAGCAAAGTTAAAGGGGGACTGAGGACAGTCAGAGGAGGACTGTGACAGACTGAGTGGGACTGAGGACAGTCAGAATGGGAATGAGGAGAGTCAGAGAGGGACTGAGGACAGTCGGAGAGGGACTGAGCACAGTCGGAGAGGGACTGAGCACAGTCGGAGAGGGACAGAAGAAAGTGAGAGGGGGACTGTGAGCAATCAGAGAAGGACTGGGAAGAGTCAGAGAGGGACTGAGGACAGTCAGAGTGGGATTGAGGACAGTCAGAGAATGACTAAGGACAGTCAGAGTGGGACTAAGCACAGTCAGAGAGGGACTGAGGACTGTAAGGGGGACTGAGGATAGTGAGAGAGGGATTGAGCGCAATCAGAAAGGGACTGAGGACAGTCAGAAAGGGACTGAGGACAGTTAGCTAGGGACTGAGGACAGTCAGAGGGGGAATGACAACAGTCAGAGTGGAACTGAGGACAGTCAGAAAGGGACTGAGGACAGTCAGAGTCAGAGGGTGAGTGCGGACAGTCAGAGTAGGACTCAGCACAGTCAGAGAGGGACTGAGGACAGTCAGAGGGGGACTGCGGGCAGTCAGAGTGGAACTGAGCACAGTCAGAGAGGGACTGAGGACAGTCAGAGAGGGACTGAGGACAGTCAGAGGGAGAAGGAGGACAGTCAGAGGGAGAAGGAGGACAGTAGGACAGGGTCTGAGGACAGTCAGAGGCAGGCTGAGGAGAGTCAGAGAGGGACTGAGCACAGTCAGAGGGGGACTGACGACACTCCGAGTGTAACTGAGGACAGTCAAAGAGGAACTGGGGACTGTAAGAGAGGGACTGAGCACAGTCAGAGAGGGACTGAGGACAGTCAGAAGGGGGGTCTGAGGACAGTCAGAAGGGGGGTCTGAGGACAGTCAGAGGGGGGTCTGAGGACAGTCAGAGGGGGGTCTGAGGACAGTCAGAGGGGAGTCTGAGGACAGTCAGAGGGGAGTCTGAGGACAGTCAGAGGACAGTCAGAGGGGGGTCTGAGGACAGTCAGAGAGGGACTGAGGACAGTCAGTTGGGGACTGAGGACAGTCAGAGGGAGACTGAGGACAGTCAGAGGGAGACTGAGAACAGTCAGGTGGGGACTGAGAACAGTCAGGTGGGGACTGAGGACAGTTAGAGAGGGACTGAGGACAGTCAGAGTTGAACTGAGGGCAGTCAGAGTGGGCCTGAGGACAGTCAGAGAGACACTGAGGACAATCAGATGGGGACTGTGGGCAGTCAGAGGGGTACTGAGAACAGTCAGAGGGGGACTGAGGACAGTCAGAGGGGTACTGAGGACAGTCAGAGAGGTACTGAGGGCAGTCAGAGGGGGACTGAAGGCAGTCAGAGGGGGGTCTGAGGGCAGTCAGAGGGGGACTGAGGGCAGTCAGAGGGGGGTCTGAGGACAGTCACGAGGGGGACTGAGGGCAGTCAGAGGGGGGTCTGAGGACAGTCAGAGACAATTGAGGACACTCGGAGAGAGCCTGAGGACAGTCAGAGAGGGAGAGAAGACAGCCAGAGTGGGCCTGAGGACAGTCCGAGAGGCACTGAGGACCATCAGAGATGGACTGAGCACAGTCAGAGGGGGACTGAGGAGAGTCAGAGAAGGATTGAGGAGAGTCAGAGAGGGACTGAGGAGAGTCAGAGAGGGACTGAGGAGAGTCAGAGGGGGACTGAGGAGAGTCAGAGGGGGACTGAGGAGAGTCAGAGGGGGACTGAGGAGAGTCAGAGAAGGATTGAGGAGAGTCAGAGAGGGACTGAGGAGAGTCAGAGGGGGACTGAGGAGAGTCAGAGAGGGACTGAAGAGAGTCAGAGGGGGACTGAGGGCAGTCAGAGGGGGACTGTGGGCAGTCAGAGGGGGACTGAGGAGAGTCAGAGGGGGACTGAGGAGAGTCAGAGTGCAAAAGGAGCTGAATTCAGTGTCAGAGCTGTAGGCAGGCAGTTTACAATGGGCGGCATGGTGGCACAGTGGTTAGCACTGCTGCCTCACAGCGCCAGAGACCCGGGTTCATTTCCCGCCTCAGGCGACTGACTGTGTGGAGTTTGCACATTTTCCCCGTGTCTGCGTGGGTTTCCTCCGGGTGCTCCGGTTTCCTCCCACAGTCCAAAGATGTGCAGGTTAGGTGAATTGGCCATGCTAAATTGCCCGTAGTGTTAGGTAAAGGGTAGACGTAGGGGTATGGGTGGGTTGCGCTTCGGCGGGGCGGTGTGAACTTGTTGGGCCAAAGGGCCTGTTTCCACACTGTAAGTAATCTAATCTAATCTAATAAAACTCAACACGTGACGCCATCTTGGCTGCTGAAGAGCCAGGTTGAGAGCCTGAATGAGAGTTACCCAGAGTGAGAGAGAAGATAAAGTACTCAATATTGTCGATGAGATTTATTAGGAATAGATTGAGAGTGAAAAATCTGATTTTGTGTCTCATGGGTAAGGTTTTCAATCGGTTCCTTGATTATTGTCTGTGCTTAGTAAGTGTCTCAATGGCAGGAGAACTCAGTCCTGTGGCATTCTCCTCCTGCAATGTGTGGTGAGTCAGGGACGGTTCCAGTCTCCATGGTGACTGCGTGTGCAGGAAGTGTGTTCAGCTGCACTCCTGATTTGCTGTGTGGAGGCTCACTGTGGAGCATGTCGAGGATAGCATGTTTGATAGTGATCTGGTCACACCACTAGTAAAGGGCTACACAGACAGCTGAGAGTTGGGTGACCACAAGTAAGATAAGGAAACATGGGCAGGCAGTGCAGGAGTCCCCTGTGGCCATTCCCCTCAAGGAGGTATACTGTGTTGGATACTGCTGGTGGGAATGGCCTGTCAGGGGAAAGCAACAGCAGCAACCCAATCAGTGGCACCATGACTGGCTCTGTTGTACATCAAAAGTGGAGGCAACTGGTGGTGATAGGGGACTGTATAGTCAGGGGCACAGATAGGTGGTTCTGTGTCACCGAGGGAGACTCCAGGATGGTGTGGTGCCTCCCTGGTACCAGAGTCACGGATGTCTCTGAGCTGACACAGGATATTCTGAAAATGGAAGGTGATCAGCTAAAGGTCATGGTCCATATTGGTAGCAACGAAATAGGCAGGAAGAGATGAGGTCATGCAAAGGGAATTTAGGGAGTTAGGAAGGAAGTTGAAAAGCAGGATTTCTTGGTTTGTAATCTCAGGATTACTCCCTGAGCCTGCTAGTGAGGCCAGAAATTGGAAGCTAGCACAGTTGAATGCGTGACTAAAGAGCTGGTGTGGGAGGGAGGGACTCAGATATCTGTATCATTGGGATCTCTTCCAGGGCAGGTAGGACCTGTTCAAGAAGGAAGGCTGCACCAAAATAGGAGGGGCACCAATGTCCTGGTAGGGAGGTTTGCTAGTGCCACCTGGGAAGGTTCAAACTAGTGTGGAACCTGAACAGTAGGTCACGATGTGGAGTGTTTGAATTGGAGAGAGGTGCTAAATCAACTAGGTCTAGTAGGAAGTACAGGCAGGGCCTGGTTCATGATCACAGCAGGACTGGCAATCTGAAGCACATTTATTTTAATGCAAGGAGTATATCAGGTAAGACAGATGAGCTTAGAGCCTGGATTAGTACAAGGAACTGCAATATTGTAGCCATTACAGACACCTGGTTGAGAGACAGGCAGGATTGGCAGTTCAATGTTCCAGGGTTTAGATGTTTTAAGTGTGATAGAAAGGGATCTAAAAAGAATGGGAGAGTTGCATTATGGATGAAGCTGAATGTTACAGCTGTATTAAGAGAGGACGTCTTGGGGGGGCCAATCCAATGAGGCGATGTGGGGAGAACTCAGGAATAAGAAGGATGCAGTCATTGTGATGGGAATATACTATAGGCATCCCAATGGCCAATGCAAGATAGAGCAACAGATATGTAAGCAGATCATGGAAAGATGTAAAAACAACAGGGATGTTAATTTCTGCAAAATTCATTGGGACTCTCTTAGTGCCAAGGGCTTAGTTGGAGCAGAATTTGTTAGGTGCATCCAGGAAGGATTCTTGAAAAGATATGTAGATAGCTCAACTAGAGAAGGTGCCATCTTAGACTCTGTACTGAGCCTGGCCAAGTGGTCGAAGTTTCAGTGTGGGAGTATTTTTGGAACAGCAAACATAATTCCATACATTTTAAGGTAGTTGTGGAAAATGTTAAGACTGGTCCTCAGGTGAAAGTGCTAAATTGAGGGAAGGCTAATTGCGACATTATTAGTCAGGAGCTGGAGAAATTGTATTGGGGGAGCTGCTTGAAGATAAATTAACATCTGACATGTGGGAACCTTTTAAAAGCCAGTTGGCCAGAGGTCAGAACCAGCATGTTCCTGTGAGGATGAAAGACAAGGATGTCAAGATTTGGGAACCTTGGATGATGAGAGATGTTGTGTTTAGTTAAAAAGAAAAAGGAAGAACATGTAAGGTTGGGAAACAGAAATCAAACATGAGGAGTATAAGTAAAGCAGAAAAAAACTTTAAATAGAAATTAGGAAAGCTAAAAGGGACCATGAAATGTATTGGCAAGTAGGATTAAGAAGAATCCCAAGGCATTTTATCTGCATACTAAAAGCAAAAGGGTAACTAGGGAAAGGGTAGATTTACTTAAGGACAAAGGAAGAAATTTGTGTGGAGCCAGAGGAATTGGGTGAGATCCTGACTGAGTAATTCATATCGGTATTCATCAAGGAGAAAGACATGAACGATGGTACGTTTAGGCAAGGGTTTGGTGATAATCTAAGGCATGTTGATATTAAGAAGGAGTGGATGTCTTGAGAAACATTAAGGTAGATACGTCCCCCAGGGCCTGATGGAATCTAGCCCAGGATACTGAAGGAAGCAAGAGAGGAGACTGCTGGGACCTGACAAGTTTTTGTACCCTCTTTATCCACAGGCAAGAAGTCTGGAGAATAATCAATGTTGTTCCTTTCTTCAAGAAGGACAGCAGGCACAATCCAGGAAATTGTACATTGGTGAGCCTTACATCAGTGGTGAGGAAATTGTTGGTGAAGATTCTTAGGGACTTTATGCAGGAGAGATCTTGACCCACAAATTTGTTTGAATTTTTTAAGGAAGTGACAAAGATGATTGATGATGGTGGGGCTGTCGATGTTATCTACATGGACTTTAGCAAGGTTAGGCTGGTCCAGAAGATCAAATCACATGGAATCCATGGTGACTTGGCTAGTTGGATGCAAAATTGGCTTTGCCAAAGAAATCAAAAAGTAGTTGCGAAGAGGTGTTTTTCTGACTGGAGATCTGTGACCAATGGTATACACCAGTGATCAGTGCTGAGGCCTTTGTTGTTTGTATTGTATAAATGAGGTGGATGAATATGTTGGTCTGATTAGTAAGTGGCAGATAACATGAAAATTGGTGATGTTGTGGATAGTGAGGAAGGTTGATAAAAGATAATGTAAAATATGGAAAGGTGGGTGGAGGAATGACTGTTAGAGCTTAATTCAAACAAGTGTGGGGTAACTAACTTTGGGAGGTCAAATGCAGGAGGAAGTTATACAGTAAATGGAGCATTAATATACAGAGGAATCTTGGGGGCTAAATCCATAGCTCCCTAAAAGTGACAACACAAGTGGATAAAGTGGTAATGAAGGCACACAGCATGCTTGCCTTCATCAGTTGGATCATTGAATATAAAGGTTGGCAAAGAAGGGCATTGTTCATCGCTGGTCATTCGGACGTTTCCTTTTTTTCTGATGGTGGAATACAAATAAAGATTTGCACACCTGTTGTTTTTCATTGTGTCCTACACCTACACACACACGACATGGGTGCTGGGAAAAAAATAAGCTCTACCACAGTTCTACCGGTAGTTTGGGGTAAAATATTTTTAAAAAGGAGATGGGTTTTGAGGTAAAAAAAGATATAAACAGGGGATTTAGGGGGAAAAAAGGTTGGCAAGTCACGTTTCAACTATTTAAGACTTTGATTAGGGCACAGTTGGAGTACGGTGTGCAGAACTGGTCACGTCAGCAGAGGAAAGATGTGGAGTCTTCGGAGAAGGTGTATAACAGGTTGACCAGGATGTGCCTGCATTGGAGTGTATTAGCTATAAGGAAAGGTTGGACAAACTTAGATTGTTTTCTCTCGACAGTCAGAGGCTGGAGATTGGAGTGTTGTGTGTGTCTGTGCACCTGATATAAACATTTAAAGTATGAGGGACATGGGTAGGGTGGCTGCTTGAAGTCTCTTTCCCAAGGTGGAAATGTTTAGTACTAGGTGGTATCAGCTCAAGATGAGAGGGGGGAAGTTTAAAGGAGATGTGTGCGGCATGTTTTTTACACAGAGGGTAGTGGGTGCCTGGAACATGCTGCCAGGGGAGGAGATAGAAGCACATAAAATAGTAATGTTTAAGAGGCATTTAGATAGACATGATGGACAGGTGGAGGATAGAATGATGCAGGCCATGTGCAGGCAGATGGAATTAGCTGAGAATAACATCATGGTCAGCACAGACATAATGGGCTGAAGGGTCTGTTCCTGTGCTGTTCTGTTCTGTTCTATGTTCTAAGTTCGAGTGCATTTTCTCAGTGAGTGGCTCATTGATTCAAATTTGAAGTAAAACTTCTTCTGAACAAATTATTGGAGAGTACCTTGATGATTGCTCCTCTTCAATATTCCATTTGCAGAATCTCGCTCCATTTCCTTGCAGTTTGTAGATATCCTTTTCAAAAATGCATTGAATCACTCAATCCCCTTCTATCTCCTCAGTTAATGAAATTCTTCATTGGTGGAAGTGGGAAGAGCTCCACCCAGCCTGGCTGTCAGTAAAAATCTCTTTTATTGGTCCACCAGTGTGCCGTATTGGTAGTGATTCTATTGACAAATTCATTAACAAATGTATTCAAAGATTTCTTTAACCACACAATGGTCCATCTCTTTGTTTAGCTCTGCACAGCACGTCCTATGCTTCCTTTAAAATTGCAACACAAGCCACACCCTTGCTCGCGGTTGGTCGTGTGCAACTTGTTAATTTCCACAGCCGGGTATATTTTGGATGAAATGTGAGAGCACAGCTTCGAGGGAACGTTTCTTTATTAATGAGCTATGTAAGTGATATCCCCCGCCGTAATGAAGCACCAGATCAGTAAAGCCATTCTCCTTTACTTTGAACTTCTCGAATGATTCCTTCTCTGGCCAGTCCATTTGCTGATCCTCATTTAGCAATTCCTTTGATCAAGCCAAATTATGAGCCTCTCGCTCAAATTTTCCTTGACCGACGTGCTGAAAATTTCCAGTCTATTAACGAGGTGAAAGAATAGGAATCATACAGAATAATCTATCTGCTATCCTTTCTCACCAATTCTGTAGTTAGTTCCTGATTAAGAATCTTCCTGGTTGGAATGTTAATGATAATTTTTCATGAAACTCAATATCATGATTTAATTAGTAAACTTACTAAGTCATATTCTTCCTGGATAGTTCATTTTCTGGATGGTTTATTACTGACTCCTTTGAATAACATTGCCTCTAGTCATCTCCGTGCTCAGTGGTGTTGGTGCTTCGTGTACAAGCACATCAATTAGGAACAGGAGTAGGTCATCTGGCCCCTCAAGCCTGTTCCACCATGTAATAAGGTCATGGCTGATCTGATTGTAACTTCAAGCTCACCTTCCCATCTTACTCCCTTACTTATCAAGACTCTATCCATCTCTGCATTAAAAATATTCAAGGAGTCCGCTTCCACTGCCTCTCAGGATGAGAGTTCCGACTTACCACCTTCCGGGAGAAAACGATACACCTCATTTCTCTTTTTAATAGGTGACCCCTGGTTTTTAAACAGGATCTCCAAATTGTAGATTGCCCCCTCAAGGGGGAAGCATAGGTGGAACATTCCCACAATTTGGCTAAGTGTTAATTTTTTTAGATTAGATTTCCTTCAGCCCAACCAGACCCTCCAAAGGGCAACCCACCCAGACCCATTTCTGGCTGAATGATGCACCTCACACTATGGGCAATTTAGCATGGCTAATTCACCTGCCCGGCACACCTTTGGATTGTGGGAGGAAACAGGAGCATCTGGAGGAAACCCACACAGACATGAGGAGAATGTACAAACTCCACACAGACAGTCACCCAACGCTGGAATTGAACCCTGGAGCCCCGGTGCTGTGAGGCAGCAGTGCTAACCACTGGGCCACCGTGCCGCCCTAATTTCAAGGAATATCATGAACGGTTTCCCTCCATGAATCCTAGCAACTATTCTCACACAACCTTCAGCCTTTCACCTCATTCATTTTGCACCCAGGGTCCATGGCACTGTTCTAGTTGCATTGTACCATTGTAGAAGCAGAACACAAGCATAACCACAAGTCAGGAGTGTAAAGGAATACTCCCCACCTGCCTGATGGATGCAGCACCAACAACACTCAAGAAGCCTGACACCATCCAGGACAAAGAAGCCCGCTTGATTGGCACCAGGTCCACAAACATTCATTCCCTCCACCACCGATGCTCAGTAGCAATAGTGTGTACTATCTTCAGAATGCATTGCAGAAATTCACTAAGGATCCTTAGATAGCACCTTCCAAATCCAGACCCACTTCCAAACCAAATGGACAAGGGATACTTGGGAATACCATCACCTGCACATTTCCCTTCAAGGCACTCACCATATATCACTGTTCCTTCACTGTTACTGGGTCACAAACCTGGAATTTCCTCCCTAATGGCATTGTGGGTGCACCCAGGCCAAGTGGGCTGCTGTTCAAGAAAGTAGTTCACCACTACCTTCTCAAGGGGAACTAATGATGGGCAATAAGGTGGTAAAGAGGGCATATGGCATACTTGCATCTATTGTTTGAGGCATTGAGTACAAGAGTCAAGAAGTGATGCTACAACTTTATAAGACATTGGTTAGGCTGCCACATTACTGGAAGGATATGGAGCTATGGAAAAGGTGCAGAAGAGGTTTTCCAGGATGTTGACTGGATTAGAGGTCAGGAGACTTCAGGAATGGCTGGACAGACTCAGGTTGTTTTCTCTCCAGCAGCAGAGGCTGAGGGGAGACTTGGTAGAAGTCTACAACATAATGAGATGCACAGAAAGTGTTGATAGTGGATCGTTTTTCCAGAGCCAGGGGGCATGCATTTAAGGAGAGAGGAGGAAAATTCAAAGGAGATGTGAGGGGCATGTTTTTTGTGCAGAGAGTTGCAAGAGTCTGGAAGATTCTTCTAGAGGTGGTCGTAGAGGTGGATACGATAGAGGCAATTAAGGGATTTTTAGATCAGCACTTGAGTAAACAAGGAATGGAGGGATGTCAACCAAGGGAAGGCAGAAGAGATTAGTTTAATTTGGTGTTGTGTTCAGCACGACATCATGAGCTGAAGGGCCTGTTCCTGTGCTGCACTGTTCTATGTTCTATGATCTAATAAACACCATTGCGGCTCACTATGCCCACATCTAATGAGTGAATAAAAAATTCCCATTACCCTTGCAGGTGCCTTGACCTTGCTACAGGAAAAACAAACAAAATAGTGTCCTCTGGCACAACTGGATTTATAACTTGATCATTGAGAGGTGGCATGAAAATGCCCAATGGATGCAATGAATCTCTGTGGAGAGCATCAGAAAGAGAATACTTTGTCAGTGATAATGAGTCATCTCCCACAGACCATCTCCATCCATGAAGTCCAGGCCTCTGTCAAGTCAGGGGTCACCATCATGAATTGGGTGGTCCTACCACAGATGGTCATGGTCATTGTCCAATCTCAGGCCAGAGGTTTTCACATGATCCTTTGGCCATTTGGGATAGTCAGAGTCAGGAGACTGGGCTGCAGTCACTCATGCAGTTCCAATGCAACAGTCTGGGGATTGGCAGTAAATCCTCTGGGAGCTATAAGGATAGCAGCCAGGAATCTTGTCAGTCATCAGCCAGGGCTCTCATTCCAAGTCAGTCAGGTGGTGGTGGGCCATGGTCAGTCCTGGGGGTCTGTTCATTGTCAATCAAGGCAGTTTATTAAGGCCCAGCATGGTGGTGGGGAACATGGAGAAATCAATTGTGGGATTGGAAGACAGGGATTACTTGCGGAGGACATCAGTGGTCATCACCAGCCTGTCTTCAATGAGTAGACAGTGCATCACAATGGCTGTATCATGGGGGAGGCAATGGACTAGTGGCATTATCAGTGGACTGTTAATCCAGAGACCCAGATAATGTTCTGGGGACTGAGGTTGAAACCTGCCATGGCAGATGATGGAATTTGATTTCAATAAATATCTGGAATTAAAGACTCTAATAATGACCATAAATCCATTGTCAATTGCTTGGGGAAAAAAAATTCCATTTGAGTCACTAATGCCCTTCAGGGAAGGAAACTGCCACCCTGATCTGGTCTGGCCCACATATGACTCCAGGCAGTTGACACTTACCTACCCTCTGGGCAATTAGGGATGGGCAATAAATGCTGGCCTAGACAGCGACACCTGCGTTCCAGGAATGAATAAAAGAAATTTTGTAGGCCCAGCACAGGGAGTAATGACAGGAGAGGGAGACTTAAATGAAAGAGCTGGGTGAGAACATGGGGAAGTTCTGAAGTAATGAGGCTAACAGGAAGTGTAAAGAAGAAAGAAACATGAAGGTTTAGGAGTTACCTGGATGAGTGGGCTGGGCCTGCAGCTACATTCTGTGAGGTCTGTCAAGGGGCAATTGCATTCTTCAGGCTCTTACACTGTGGACATCTGTAATCATAGAATTCTGCATGTGAAAAACAGACTACCTAACTATGTGGAATACAAATCCTGGCCACAAATAATCATAACTATATTATTAGTCATTGTCTCTGTGAAGCCGAAGTAATATCAGGTGATCTTAAAAGCAATTTGCAAGCATGATTCACAAGGACAATCTGGGATGTCAGAAGGTACAGAAGGGCACGGAGCTGTTTTCCTCTCACCTTGAACTGGAAGCATTCATCAACATGCTCTTGCATACAGTGTTGCCTTCCTTGAGTGATGCGGGGGGAACAAGGTATCAATAATTAGTACAGTCATATCAACCACTGTATTTGTGCATTGTCCTGCATTCATCGGACTAAGGTCCCCATGTCAAATGTCCACATACCTGGCCTCCTTGTTGGAGTTCTCCATGTCCAACTGGATGGAGGACGATGATAAACTGTCATTAGTGTGTGATGTGAATACTGCTTGCTCCCATTACTAAGGATCTGTTCTGTTTCTGATATCCCCACTCAGGGTCATTGGGAACGTGACCAGTGGATCCAGCTCTACCAGGAGTTATTGCTGTTACTGTGATGTAATGAAAGTGCAGAGAGAAGGAGGAGGAACAGAGGAGCCTGAAAACCCAGGACTTGCAGTAAGCTCCTTCAGCTGCCAAACAACCTCCACATGAAGAGCTCACAGCTGAAAGTCCCCTTCTGGACACTCATGATATACAAGGAGGCTCAGAGTCGATCATCTTCATTGCCATTTCCTCCATATGAGTAAAGCACAGTGTCACCACAGATTGAGGATATCCTGGAACACTGCCATTGATGTATGGCAACTGTTGGAGTGGGACCTGTGAGCTGAAAGAGTGGCCATCCCATCCCAGTGGCCACCAAGGTGATGGCTGCACTAAATGCTAATACAACTAGCTGCTTCGAAAGAACCACTGGGAACATGTGTGAGATCTCACTAGCACAAATGTATGGAGGCTGTTACTAATGTAGTCTGTGCTGGATCACTCAGCTCTAGCTCATTGCTCTGTGATAAGGTCAGTGCTGCAGCCTGGACAATAAGCTTTGCCGAGCCACTGCCTGAAGCTAATTCAGTTCACAACTTTAGTGACTTTTTTGGTCCCAGAAGGAACATTCAACCACATGCACACCATGTCTACTTCCACTTCAGTAACACAGTCAATTTCTGGTCCTACCTCAGTCTATTATGCAAGTTCAAATCCTAAGCAGATCCGGTCTCAACCTGGGATTGAAATTTTGGGAGACTTTATTAAATCCACAGAAATGGCAAGTGATTCTTCAACAGAGCTGCTGAAAAGGGAAGCATAGGAATCATTCAGTAAAGCCATGATTAACACACCCATCAATAATTGAGGCATGGGCTGCAGGATCTATACAGTGGAAACGTGAAAACATCAGAGATCCTTATTTTAGCTGTCACTGGTTAATTGGGTAACAGTTCTGAAAGGATTAATGTTGGAAAGTTCATGAGGCTCCACCCTATCTGATGAAGTCAAGCAGTCCTGCATGGAGAATCAGGGAGTCCCGGTCCAGATCTCAAGGGGATCTGACATGTCATTCATGACTCCTGACAGACACCATGTAAACTGGAGTGCTTATTATCATGCAATAAACTACATCTTGTTGTTAAGGCAAGCCTGCCTGTCATTAGCTGGGATTTAGGATATAAGAGCAAGGAAATCTTGATACAACTTTATAAAGTATCTGTTAGGCCCAGGTGGAGGTCTAGTTGTCACATTATCGGAAGGCTATGATTGCGCTGGAGAGGGTGTAGAGGGGATTCATCAAGATGTTGTTTGGGATGAAAAGCCTCACTTACGAAGAGAGATTGGAGAGGCTGGGTTTGTTGTCCCTGGAACAGAGGAGGCTGAGAGGGGATCTGATTGA
The DNA here is from genome assembly GCF_047496795.1 of Chiloscyllium punctatum. Taxonomy (NCBI): domain Eukaryota; kingdom Metazoa; phylum Chordata; class Chondrichthyes; order Orectolobiformes; family Hemiscylliidae; genus Chiloscyllium; species Chiloscyllium punctatum. Next base: position 107,941,356 of record NC_092746.1, read on the forward strand.
GATGTACAAAATAATGAGAGACATTGACAGGGTAGATTTTGTGAGATTCTTTTTCCACAAGGCCAAAGGGCATAAGGTTAAAGTGAGGAGTAAGTGGTTTGGAGAACTGAGGAAACATTTTTTCACCCAGAAGATGGTGGAAATATCGAGCACCCTGCCTGAGAGGCTGGTGGAGGCAAGTACTCTCGTAACATTTAAGAAGCATCTGGATGGAGATTTGCAATGTCCAGGCATGTAGGTAAATGGGTTTAGTGTAATATTGTGTTTATTGGCCAGCATTAACATGATGGGCCAAAGAGCCTAATTCTATGCTGTACCACTCTATGACTCTAATTTTCCCTTCTTATTAAGATTGGCCAATGAAGGGCTTATGCCAGAAATGTCGACTCCCTGCTCCTCGGATGCTGCCTGACCTGCTGTGCTTTTCCAGCACCACACTCTTTGACTCTGATCTGCAGCATCTGCAGTACCCACTTTCTCTAACCTTTTACCATTGTTAGCCAAAAACAATCCTTAACCCAGTATAGCAAGAAGGATTGGTGACCGCATTCTACACCAACACTGAGTTGGCAGTGTTTGTCTCTATAAACATACGAAATGGTTATCAGCAATGGAAATGTTGTTTAAATACTTCAAAGTGATAACTGTGAAAAATGTTCCATTTGACCCAGAAAACCTTTTAATTGGCAAGACAAATGCCACTTTACAAAAGTTACCACTGTAAGAGTTCAGTGGCACAGTGTTACGAGTGGCATAGTGGTTAGCACCGCAGCCTCACAATGCCAGGAACCTGGCTTCTATACCAGCTTCAGGAGGCTGTCTGTGTGGAATTTGCACAATCTCCCAGCGCCTGCATGGGTTTCCATTGGGGGCTCTGGTTTCCTCTCACAGTCAAAGATGTGCAGGTTAGGTGGATTGGCCATGCTAAAGTGCCCTATAGCGTGCAGGCTAGATGGGTTAGCTATGGTAAACGGGGTTCATAGGGATAGAGTGGGATGCTCTTCAGCAGGTCGGCACAGAATCAATGGGCCAAATAGCCTCTGACTGCACTGGAGGGATTCCATGATACTGAGAAAGTCAGTCAGCTGTTACAAGTGGCTGAGCAGGAAAATAATCTGCAGAACCCATGGAAGAGACAGCAGGACAACAGCGAAACCCTAGGCTAAAGCCATCACCTCAGAGCTGGTAAGAGGTGACATTGTGGCCAGTGAGAGAGTAAAAACATGAGTTACACTAGAATCATACAGCATGGAAACAGACCCTTCAGTCCAACCAGTCCATGTCCAGCATAATCCCGAACTAAACTAGTCCCATATGCCTACTCTTGGCTCATATCCCTCCAAATCTTTCCTGTTCATGAATCTATCCAAATGTCTTTTCAAGTTGAAATTGTACCCACATCCACCACTTCCTCAGGAAGTTCACTCCAAACGCAAACCACCTTCTGTGTAAAAAAAGTGTCCCTCATGTATTTTTTAAATCTCTCTCCTCTGACCTTAAAAATGTGCCCCCTGGTCTTGAAATCCTCTATCCTAGGGACAAGGTAACTATCATTAACCCTATGTATACCTCTCACTATTTTATAGACTACTATCAAATCGCCTCTCAACCTCCTACACCCTAGTGAAAAGCATTCCAACCTATTCGTCCTTCCTATAACTCAAACTTTCCATACCTGGCAACATCCTGGTAAACCCCTTCCGAACCCTCTCCAGCTTAATGATATCCTTCCTGTAACTGGGCAACCAGAACTGGACACAGTATTGCAGAAGAGGCCTCACCTATGTCCTGTACAACCTCAACATGATGTCCCAACTCCTATACACGAAGGACTGAGTAGTAAAGGCAAGTGTGTCAAATGCCTTTTTAACCACCCTGTCTAGAGGTGGCACAGGCTTCAAAGAATTGTTACCTGCACCCCTAGGTCTCTCTGTTCTACAACACTACTCAAGCCCTAACATAATTGTATAAGCTGTACCCTTTTTTTGTTGAAACAAAATGCAATATCTTGCATTAATCCAGATTGAATTCAATCTGTCATTTTCAGCCCTTTGACACATTTGATCAAGATCCCTTTGTAATCTTAGAAAACAGTCTTCACTATTTATATGCCACCAATTTTGGTGTTGTCCACAAACCCGCTGATCATGTCTTCTATATTCTCATCCAAATCATTTATATAAATGACAAACAATGGAGGAGCAAGAACTGATCCCGATGGAACATTGCTGGGAACAAGCCTCCAGTCTGAAAAGCAACCCTCCACCACCACTCGTTGTCTCCTGCTATTAAGCCAATTTTGTATCCAATTGGCAAACTCACCCTGAATCCCTAACTTTACTAATTAGTCGACCATGCGGAACCTTGTCAAAGGCTCTGCTCACAAAGTTTATTGCTCTGCCATCATCAATCTATTTTGGTAACTTGCTCAAACAACTCAGTCAAGTTTGTGAGTCACAATTTTTCTCGCACAAAACCATGCTATCAGTAATCAATTTTTGCCTCTCGAAATGTCCATAAATCCTATCTTTTATAATCACCTCCTTTCAATTTACCCACAACTGAAATCAGACTCACAGGTCGGTAGTTCCCTGATTTCTCCTTATATCCTTTCTTAGACAAAAGTGTAGCATTCTCCACCCTCCAGTCATGAGATATCTCACCCGTAGTGATAGATGAAGCAAATATGTCTGCAAAGGAGTCTCGCTATTCCTTCCCTTACTTGCCCCCATGTTCTGGGATACATTAGATCAGGTCTCGGAGGTGTATCCACCTTTATATTCTCTAAGACCTCCCGAGTTTCCTCTTCTGCAATGTGAACTGTTTTTAAAACATCAAAGTTTATTTCTCTGTATTCTCTAGACTCCATTTCTTTCTCCACAGTAAAAACTGACACAAAATATTCATTCAGTATCTCTCCCATCTCCTGGGGTTCAACACAAAGACGACCTCCTTAATCTTTAAAAGGCCCTACCCTCTGTCTCTCTCTCTCAATGTATTTGTAGAATCTCTTTGATTTATCCTTAACCTATCTGTCAATGCTATCTCATATCCACTTTTGCCTTCTTGATTTCTTTCTTAAAAATGCCGACACATTTTTTTAAATTCAGAAATTCAAGTGAACCAAGATGTCCACATCTAAAGTAAGATTCTGTTTTATTCTTGAGTAGGACCTCAATATCTTTATTCATTCATTATTCCTTAATATTACCAGCCTTACCCTTCACTCTAACAGGAACATAATGACTCTGAGATCTTGTCATCGTACTCTTGAATGCCTCCCACGTGTCATACCTCCTTTTACCTACGAACAGTCTACTCCACTTAACTTTTGAAAGTTTTTGTCTCGTACCATTAAAGTTTGCCTTATCCAGTTGAAAACTTTAACTTTAATGGAAGGCTTATCCTTTTCCATACCATTATGAAACTAATAGAATTATGATGTCTCGACCCCAAGTGTTTCCCCACTTTTACTTCAGTTATTTGCCCTGCTTTATCCCAAAGGAAGGTCTAATTTTGCTCTTTCTCTAGTAGGACCATGTGCATATTGATTTAGAAAATTTTCTGGAACATATCTGACAAATTCTTCACCATCCAAACCTTTAACACTGTGGTAGCCCCTTTCAATGTTTGAAAAATTAAAATCCCCTATTATTACAACCTTGTTTTGTTTACATATATCTGCAATCTTCCTACATATTTATTTCTCAATTTCCCTCTTAAACATTGGAGCCTGATACTATGATCCCGTCAAGATGACCTTTCCATTCTTATTTCTAATTTTTAATTTTCACTGGTTGACTTTTGAAAAATATCTTCTGTAGTTACAGCAACAATGTATTCATTCATCAAAAACACCCTGCCTGATCAATCACCAGCCCCTCCACCTCCCCACACCCACCCCAACCGCTCCTATCTTGCCTCCTTTCTTATCCTTCCTACAGTATCGAAAACCGGGAACATTGAGCTGACAGTCTTGTCCATCTCTCAGCCAAGTTTCTGGAATAGTAATGACGTGCCAATCCCATGTTCTTATGCATGCCCTGAGTTCAACAGCCTTACCTGTAAGACTCCTTGCATTGAAATAAATGCAATTTAGTTCTTCAAAGTTACTGTATACTTTGAGTCTCGTCTTTCCTTTCGAATTGACATGTTCTCCCTCACATTCAGAACCACCCCACATCGATCTTTCTACTTACACAGCTACCTGGAATTCCTCCACTCCCTCTCTCTATTAGTATAAAGTCTCCTTTAATGGAACAAGCAAATCGCCCTGCTAAAATATTAGTCCTTTTCCAGCTCAGGTTAGACCCATCCTTTTTGAACAGGTCATAAAGTCATAGAGATGTACAGCACGGAAACAGACCCTTCAGTCCAACCCGTCCATGCCAACCAGATATCCCAACCCAATCTAGTCCCACCTGCCAGCACCCGGCCCATATCCCTCCAAACCCTTCCTATTCTTATACTCATCCAAATGCCTCTTAAATGTTGCAATTGTACCAGCCTCCACCACTTCCTCTGGCATGTCATTCCATACCCGTACCACCCTCTGTGTTAAAAAGTTGCCCCGTAGGTCACTTTATATCTTTCCCCTCTTACCCTAAACCTATGCCCTCTACTTCTCGACTCCCCAACCCCAGGAAAAAGACTATCCATGACCCTCATAATTTTGTAAACCTCTATAAGGCCACCCCTCAGCCTCTGACGCTCCAGGGAAAACAGCCCCAGCCTGTTCAGCCCTGGCAACATCCTTGTAAATCTTTTCTGAACCCTTTCAAGTTTTACAACATCTTTCCGATAGGAAGGAGACCAGAATTGTACACAATATTCCAACAGTGGCCTAACCAATGTCCTGTACAGCCGCAACATGACCTCCTAACTCCTCTACTCAATACTCTGACCAAAAAAGAAAAACATACCAAATACCTTCTTCACTATCCTATCTACCTGCGACTCCACTTTCAAGGAGCTATGAACCTGCACTCCAAGGTCTCTTTGTTCAGCAACACTCCTTAGTACCTCACCATTAAGTGTATAAGTCCTGCTAAGATTTGCTTTCCCAAAATGCAGCACCTCGCATTTATATGAATTAAACTCCAACTGCCACCTCTCAGCCCATCGGCCCATCTGGTCAAAATCCTGTTGTAATCTGAGGTAATCCTCTTCGCTGTCCACTACACCTCCAATTTTGGTAACATCTGCAAACTTACTAACTGTACCTCTTATGCTCACATCCAAATCATTTATGCAAATGACAAAAAGTAGAGGACCCAGCACCGATCCTTGTCCCAGCACTCCACTGGTCACAGGCCTCCAGTCTGAAAAACAACCCTCCCACCACCACCCTCTGTCTTCTACCTTTGAGCCAGTTCTGTATCCAAATGGTTAGTTCTCCCTGTATTCCATGAGATCTAACCTTGATAATCAGTCTCCCATGGGGAACCTTGTCGAACGCCTTACTGAAGTCCATATAGATCACATCTACTGCTCTGCCCTCATCAATCCTCTTTGTTACTTCTCTTTTCTATTCAAAAACATTCTAATTGTCCAAAAACCTGAATTCCTGAACAATACACCATCTCTTCAGCCATTGATTTATCTCCTTTATCCTTTTGTTCCATCCCTTGGTTGTGTTTGGCATTGGGAGTAAACCAGAGATTGTTATTTTTAAGGTTTTATTTTTTAATCTCTGACCAAACCTTTTAAATCTACTCTGCACTGCTTTAATCTTTTCCCTAAAAATGTCATTCCTACCAATGTGTAGAATAATTTCTGGTTTCTCAATCCCACCTTTAACAATATGATTGACATGTTTAGAGACATCCTTATTCCTAACGATCTGTAGGGTCAGACATGACTCAAAGTTTGGCTAGGATGTCACCATTTTCAAACTCCAGGAATACAAGTCAAGATTCCTGCGGAAAATGGAGAGAAATTTTAAATTAGCGGTGCAAAAAAAAAACAGGCTGGGAAGGATAGAGATAAAAAGGAGCACTTCTCATTAACTGCAAGCATCATTGCCATCATAAGCATGTACCATGAGGCATTAGTGAAATCAAGGGCCATTAAATTAATTTATATCAAGGCTACAGCATCAAGAATATGACAGAGCAGATTTAAGTTAATGAAGAGGCAATTTAAAGAAATTAAAAGACAGAGTCTGGCAGGAGACAATAGAAGAATCTTAAGAGTGCAAGAACATCAGAAGATCCATAATTTAAACTGTGGGTCTAGCAGAAAGACTTATTAACATCACAACCATAGACATTTACTTGAAAAATGTGGGTCAGGAAAATGCATTGTTCATTTGGCCAGGAAAGATGGAAAAAGTTTGCTTTGTCCTTGAAGAAGCTAGAAAACTCGATATATACTGCAGAAGCCTTCAGGAGGCACGAAGCCACTGCATTTATTGCCACCACAAGCAGTATAGCGAGAGAATATTGCTATTTAACAGGACTCAAAATTTTATTAAAAGAAAATAATGCAATATTGTTACACAGTGCCTCAAGTCATGTAAGGGCAAAAAATACAGCATTTCTAAATCTTGAAGGGATTTTAAAACAAGAGATTTAAAGCAACATTGAGATAGCACAAAATTGTAACAAGTTTTAATGTAATAAGAATAAATAATGACATTAAGAAAGAATTGCAATAGAAATAATAACATTACCACAAAGATTTAATATCAGAGATGCATCAAACATTGTGTAGGATTGGACATCTTGGAGAAAACAATCTTAAGCTACAGAACTGCTTCAAAATTAATCATTAGCTCTTAAATTGGACAAATAAATATGCTATTCTATTGATCAAAGCCTATAGTTGATGATGTTATAAATTATCAAAGTATAAAAGAAGGCATAGATACAATTAAAAGAAGTTTTAACAGTTTGCAATAATTACTCTAATCTGAGAAGATACAAAATTCATGAAAGAGCAAAATTTAACAGAAGGGATCAACATTCAGGTGAATTTAAAAATGATTTCATTTATGACATTGACAGATGAATGAAAAGTTCTCACTATAGAACATTAAAATCAGATTTCACAAGAACCAGAATTGGTCTTGAAATTATTGATGAGCTTTTCATAGACTTATTACAATCCAGAAAAGTTTTAACTTTGGAGAAATTCATTCAAATTATGCAAAATGCAGAAACCAAGAAGACAAATCAGAGATGATAAGAAAAGCCTTCCCACAGGAGGGCAATAGAACCTATCCATTTCATAAAATACTCTATAACTCATGTAACAGGTCAGCACAAGCAGCAGGCCAGACAGCATGCACTAAGAGCTATTTTCTACACTGTGGAACATAAATTCCCCACAGACAACAAGCAGTTTTGGGCAGCACTATGGCTCAGTGGTTAGCACTGCAGCCTCACAACACCAGGGACCTGGGTTCGATTCCAGCCTCAGGTGACTGTCTGTGTGAAGTTTGCACATTCTACCCGTGGTTTCCCTTGGGTGATCCAGTTTCCTCCCACAGTCCAAAGATGTGTAGGTTAGGTGAATTGGCCATGCTAAATTGCCCATGGTGTTCAGGGATGTGTAGGTTAGGTGCATTAGTCAGGGGCAAATGTTGAGAGCTAGGGTAGGGGAACAGACCTGGATGGGTTACTGTTGGAGGGTCGATGTGCATTTGTTGGGCTGAATGGCTTGTTTCCACACTGTAAGGGTTCTATGATTCTATAACTATATGAGACAAGTAAAACTATGTCCTTCCCAGATGTGTAGAAGTAGTCTGCAGTTTCAGAGCAAGGATAAAGCAAATGTTTACCAATACAAAGATGCTAATGTAATCAAATCTCCACTAAAAGATACCAAAGATATCCCTAAGAAAAAATGTTTATGTCAAAGGAAATCTCATCATTTTAAACTTGATGTGGGCCATCAGATCAAATACCTTGGCTGAAGAATCAGAAGTTACAGCCGACAGAGATGAGACTACATACTTGAGTTAGGATAACTCTTGTGAGTAACTTTGCAACCTAACGAGTGTAAGAGAATTGAAAAATCAAGACTTGTTACTTTTGAGCTTGTCTTGACCTCAACATCCTTGTGGTCATTGAAGAAGTTCATCTGTTTCCAAATAAACAATTCATCCAGGAACAAGCCAACTGACCAGCAGAAGATTTCATTGGGCTTCCTAGATTCTTGGCAGAACCCAGACGCAGGGAAGACTGCATTGCCATTATGCATTTTGGCAAAAGTGATTTGTTTCATATTGTTAAAACAAAGGAAATCTGTGACTTTGTTGGAGTTGTGTAAATGTTTTCTATTCCTAACATCACCAAAGAACATTCTGAAGAGAAAACTAGCAAAATTTTCCAGAAGAAACTAACATTGAGAACACTCCAGTGTGGTAGCAAAAAGCATCAGAACTGCTGTTACTGCTAAAGATGGGATAACAGAGATGGGTTAAACATAGCACAACATGGGAAATCTTGGATAAAACAATTTCTGAGATACAAAATACTTTTCAAATCAAACACTAACTCATGAGATGAACATGATTTGGAGCTGCCAGTGTTGGACTGTGGTATACAAAATTAAAAATCACACAACACCAGATTATAGTCCAACAGGTTTAATTGGAAGCACTAGCTTTCAGAGCAGTGCTTCCAATTAAATCTATTGGACTATATACCGGTGTTGTGTGATTTTTAAATAAGATGAACAAGTTATGTAAAACATGTCTATCCATATTGGGAGGACAGCCAATGAAATCACAGCTCGCAAAGGGATAACAGAGTCAACATATGAAGAGGTACTGAAAGCGTTTGACAATCACTTTAACTTCTGAACTAATGAAATTCTTGAAAGTGCAAGGGTTGATAGAAGAATTCATGCAAAATCCTGAGATGTTTTCATTAATGATTTCTGCAGGGAACAACTCAGTAGGTTTATCTATCCACTCTTCCATTTTTTTTGGAAATTCTCAGATGTTCCTCTGCTACTCGATGTGTTCCTGTTAGCCTTTTGAGAAATGTGGACACATACTCCAACAGTAAAGAGTCGTTTTTCTAATTAACAATTATCTCTAATCGTGTTAATGGTCCTCTTGTGTTACGGGTATACACTAATTTGAATGGGCTGACACCAGTAATTCATTTAAAGAATCTCTGGTTCAAACAGGACACTCAGAATAATTGGGTTTGATTGTGGTTTTGGGTTTGGTGATACCTCTCCAGTGTACCTTGAGCCTACAGATGGGATGCAGTCAACTTCACTTGTTTACTTCGCAACCTACTGATGATATCGTGAAAAGGTTTTGACATATTACATTTTTCCATTAGCAGTTTAGCTCTGATTGTTCTTAAGGGACCGGCCTTTGGAAATCAAGTATTCATATCCATAACAGTAAGGATATATTCATTTCTGACTTTCATTTATGGAAATGGTCTTACACAAGTCACTGGAACACAACTGAATACTTCCTCAAAAGTAGGTGTAGAGATCAGGGGGTGCTGGTTGAACCACATGTTGAGGTTTACCTCCAACTTGACAAGTATGACATGTTTTACAAAACTGCCCCACATTTTATTACAATTTTTGATCAAGTAAAATACCTGTTTATGGATGCCTGAGTTTGTCAAACTCCTACATTTCCTGCCATGGAAAATTTCACGTGCTATTCATAACATTTCCCTGTGATACTGCAGATGTTGGAATCTGTACTGAAAACACAAGATGCTGGAGATCACAGCGGGAAAGTGAAAGCGACAGGGAGTATGGAGTTAAATGGAAAGATAAGCAGCAGGATAGCATGTGTGCAGGCGGACTTAAACTTGAAGCAGACTGGGAATGCAACAAAAAGGAAGGATAACTTAGGACATCTTATGACTTCCAATATCTCTAATGATAAGAAAGTTAGCATTAAGGCACTTTACCTGAATGCTCATAGCATTCGTAACAAAGCAGATGAACTAATGGCACAGATCATCGTGAATGATTATAATGTGGTAGGCAAAACAGAGACGTGGTTGCAGGGGGGTCAGGACTGGCAGTTAAACATCCAAGGATTTTCAACTTATCGAAAAGACAGGGAGACGGGCAGAGGGGGCGGGGTTGCGTTAAATCTATTATTTTATTATTAAATCTATTAAATCTATTAAAATTAAATCTATGGCACTGAATGACATAGCGTCAGATGATGTGGAGTCAGTGTGGGCGGAATTGAGGAACCACAAAGGCAAAAAAACCATAATGGGAGTTATGTACAGACCTCCTAACGGTGGTCAGGACCAGGGGCGCAACATGTACTGGGAAATAGAGAAGGCATGTCAGAAAGGCAAGGTCACAGTGATCTTGGGAGACTTCAATATGCAGGTGGAATGGGTAAATAATGTTGCCAGTGGAGCCAAAGAAAGGGAATTCATGGAATGCTTACAGGATGGCTTTTTGGAACAGCTCGTCATGGAGCCCACAAGGGAGCAGGCTATTCTGGACCTAGTGCTTTGCAATGAACCAGACTTTATAAAAAATCTTAAAGTAAGGGAACACTTAGGAAGCAGCGATCATAATATGGTAAAGTTCAGTCTGGAGTTTGAAAGAGAGAAGGCAAAATCGGATGTAATGGTGTTACAGTTAAATAAAGGTAATTATGAGGGCATGAGAGAGGAACTGATGAAAATAGAATGGAAGCAGAGCCTAGCGGGGAAGACAGTAGAGCAAAAATGGCAGGGGTTTGTGGGTATAATTGAGGACACTGTACAGAGGTTCATCCCCAAGAAAAGAAAGATTATCCGGGGAGGGATTAGACAGCCATGGCTGACAAAGGAAGTCAGGAAATGTATTAAAGAAAAAGAGAGATCCTATAAAGTGGCCAAGAGCAGTGGGAAATCAGAAAATTGGGAAGGCTACAAAAACAAACAGAGGATAACAAAGAGAGAAATAAGGAAGGAGAGGATCAAATATGAAAGTAGGCTCGCTAGTAATATTAGAAATGATAGTAAAAGTTTATTTCAATACATAAGAAACAAATGACAGGCAAAAGTAGACATTGGGCCACTTCAAACTGATGCTGGAAGCCTAGTGATGGGAGATAAGGAAATAGCTGGAGAACTTAATAAGTACTTTGCGACTGTCTTCACAGTGGAAGACATGAGTAATATCCCAACAATTAAAGGAAGTCAGGGGGCTGAGTTGAGTAAGGTTGCCATTACAAAAGAGAAAGTGCCAGAAAAGCTAAGAGGTCTTAAAATTGATAAATCTCCTGGCCCCAATGGGCGACATCCTAGAGTTCTGAGGGAGGTGGCTGAGGAAATAGCGGAGGCGTTGGTTGAGATCTTTCAAAAGTCACTGGAGTCAGGGAAAGTCCCGGATGATTGGAAGATTGCTGTTGTAACCCCCTTGTTCAAGAAAGGATCAAGACAAAAGATGGAAAATTATAGGCCAGTTAGCCTAACCTCGGTTGTTGGTAAAATTCTAGAATCCATCATTAAGGATGAGGTTTCTAAATTCTTAGAAGAGCAGGGTCGGATTAGAACAAGTCAACATGGTTTTAGTAAGGGGAGGTCGTGCCTGACAAACCTGTTGGAATTCTTTGAAGAGATGACAAGTAGGTTAAACCAGAAACCCAGTGGATGTTGTCTATCTAGACTTCCAAAAGGCCTTTGATAAGGTGCCACATGGGAGGTTGCTGAGCAAGGTGAGGGCCCATGGTGTTCAAGGTGAGCTACTGGTATGGATTGAGGATTGGCTGTCTGACAGAAGGCAGAGAGTTGGGATAAAAGGTTCTTTTTCAGAATGGCAGCTGGTGACAAGCAGTGTCCCGCAGGGTTCAGTGTTAGGGCCGCAGCTGTTCACGTTATATATTAATGATCTGGATGAAGGGACTGGGGGCATTCTCGTGAAGTTTGCCGATGATACGAAGTTAGGTGGACAAGCAGGTAGTACTGAGGAAGTGGGGAGGCTGCAGAAGGATGTAGACAGTTTGGGAGAGTGGTCCAGGAAATGGCTGATGGAATTCAATGTGAGCAAATGCGAGGTCTTGCACTTTGGAAAAAAGAATACAAGCATGGACTACTTTCTAAACGGTGAGAAAATTCATAAAGCCAAAGTACAAAGGGATCTGGGAGTGCTAGTCGAGGATTCTCTAAAGGTAAACATGCAGGTTGAGTCCGTGATTAAGAAAGCGAATGTAATGTTGTCATTTATCTCAAGAGGGTTGGAATATAAAAGCACTGTTGTGCTACTGAGACTTTATAAAGCTCTGGTTAGGTCCCATTTGGAGTACTGTGTCCAGTTTTGGGCCCCACACCTCAGGAAGGACATACTGGCACTGGAACGTGTCCAGCGGAGATTCACACGGATGATCATTGGAATGGTTGGTCTAACATATGAGGAATGGCTGAGGATCCTGGGATTGTATTCATTGGAGTTTAGAAGATTAAGGGAGATCTAATAGAAACTTACAAGATAATACATGGCTTGGAAAGGGTGGACGCTAGGAAATTGTTTCCGTTAGGCAAGGAGACTAGGACCCGTGGACACAGCCTTAGAATTAGAGGGGGTAAATTCAGAAATGCGGAGACATTTTTTCAGCCAGAGAGTGGCGGGCCTGTGGAATTCATTGCCGCAGAGTGCAGTGGAGGCCGGGACGCTAAATGTCTTCAAGGCAGAGATTGATAAATTCTTGATGTCACAAGGAATTAAGGGCTACAGGGAGAATGCGGGTAAGTGGAGTTGAAATGCCCATCAGCCATGATTGAATGGGGGAGTGGACGATGAGCCAAATGGCCTTACTTCCACTCCTATGTCTTATGGTCTTATGGGTCAGGCTGCATCTGTGCAGAGGGAGCGAGTTAACGTGTCTCGATGACTCTTCATCAGAGGTGACATGAAGTGTGGAAGGGGCAGCATTTGTGTACTGGGGGATGGTGTACTGGGAGAGAAAGGGTGTTGATAGGGCATTTTCCAGCACTCCACCACCCACCCATTACATAAATGCTGCCCCCTCCACACTTCACGTCAGCTCTGATAAAGAGTCATCTAGACTCGAAACATTAACTTGCTCTCTCTCCATGAATGCTGCCTAACCCGTTGTGATCTCTGGCACTTTTTGTTTCCAGTACATTTCCCTATGATAGCTGGGGGTTCCACTATCTGATGTAGAACCAATTGTTCTTCACATGTGGGTCTAGGAGGCGGTCTCCACTTCCTCAACAGTTTTTAGGATAATAGTACTCTACAACTCCTTCAGCCTCTGCCTCAGTATGAGCTGACTGTGCTCAATTATTCAACTGAGGATCTGCTTTTTGTGTTGTAATTAGAGCTGTCATGCCAAATACTCCACCTGAATTATCTTCACCTTTTCAGAAAGTTTTGGCTCTCCTTTCACTTGCTTGTGGTGTCATATCAACCCTTATTGATGGATTTTTTTTTAAACATCACCCCGGTTACAATGCATGGAAGGCATCTGGACAAATACGTGGATAGGAAAAATTCAGAAGAATATGGGCTAAGTGCAGGAAAATGGGGTTAGCGTGGATAGACACTTTGGTCGGCATTGACCAGTTTAGGCCGAAGGGCCTGTCCCTGTGCTGTAGGACTCTATGACTCGATGAAGGAAAGATACCAGGAACCTTTGGGCATTCTGTAATTATCGCTGACACATTTACTTTTACTCTTGCCAAATCGTTACCCTGAACGATCTATCACTTAACAGGGTGGTAGAAATGACAATCTTTTCCTTCACTTTCCTGACTCCACTTGCACTTTCCCCATTCAATGATGGACACCTTGGAGAGTTGTGACATGATCAAATGCAGAAATAGCTGCAAATTAACTGACAGACTCATTGGTGAGCGGTGGCCTATTCTCTGAAATGACCAGTTCAGGGATGGCACGTGTTGCAATTCATTGTTGTAGCACAGAAAGAGGCCATTCAGCCCATTATGTCTGCACCGTCTCTCTGAGTGATCATTATACCATTTTCCTGCCTTTTCTCGATAATGCTGAACATTGTTTCAATGTAAATAATCATCTAATTCCCTCTTGAATGCATCGGTTGAACCTGTTTCCATCACACTTCCAGGCAGTTCGTTCCAGACCTTAACTACTCGCTGTGTGAAGAAGATGTTCTTACACCACATTTACTACTTTTGAAAATTATCTTATATTTGTGCCCTGTCATTTTCATTTATGACACCACCATATTCGATCGAATCTCAGATGGCAACAGATGGGAGGTGGCAGACCTGGTAAAGTGGTGCACTGAGAACAACCTAGCTCTCAATGCCGGCAAAACCAAGGAACTCATTACTGACTTTCGGTGGGATGTTACTCATGTCCCCCCTACACATTATCAGCACAGAGGTGGAACAAGTGGAGAGTGACAAGCTCTTGGAAGTGGTCATCCACAACAAGCTTTCTTGGACTCTTCATGTGGATGCACTGGTTACAAAGGCCCAACACTGTCTCTTCTTCCTCAAGCAGCTGAGGAAATTTGACATGACGGCGAATATCCTTGCCAACTTTTATATGTGCACCATCGAAAGCATTCTGTCCGGATGTATCACTACCTGGTATGGCAACTGTACCATTCAAGATCGGAGATGGTTACAGAGAGTGGTGAACTCAGCCCGGACAATCACAAAGGCCAACCTCCCATCTATAGAATCCATCTACCAGGCCCGCTGTCAAGGAAAGGCCACCATCATTCTCAAAGATCCATCCCACCCTGGCAATGTTTTTCTACAATCTCTACCATCGGGGAGAAGGTACAGAAGCCTGAACACATGCACCAGCCAGTTTCAAAACAGTTTCTACCCAACTGCTGTTAGAATACTGAATGGGCTCATAAACTCTTAACATTCACCTGTACCTGTGTTTTTGTTATTGCTGCTGTTTACCTTTTATTTACTCTGTGATCTGCCTGTATTGCTCGCAAGACAAAGCTTTTCACTGTGACACAGGTACACGTGACAATAAATTCAATAATTCAGCTTGTAATGCCATAGAGAGCCACAATGTGGCAGGCTTTACTCAATCAAAAAACTGTCCACAACACACACAGCCAATGCTTAGTTTATTTCCAAAGCGAACAGAATTTCTGTCTTGAAAAATTTGTGCATTGAACAAATCGTTGAGTTTTTTTTCATTATTATCACCTAACCAGGAAATGCACATAGGGTTTCCAAACATTATCAACAACTTCAACACATTCAAGTAAAGGTTAATTAACTGTGAAGTTTTGTTATTGGAGGTGAAACATTTTCCATTGCCCTGCATCAGAGTTCAGCCTTTGACAGGTACTGAGAAACTGGACTGCACAAAGTCAATGCTTATAAGAAAAAAATGGTGATAGACAGGAAACTGGCCAGTCAGATTCAGAGTGAAAACTGGGTTAAGGAAGCAGTTTGAAAGAAGAGGCCACCAACAACCAACTGTACACTGTATCGTGTTGTTCCAAAGGCCTGCACTCAGGTACCATAGTGACAGTGCATCTGTCCACTGAAAGGCACCGACTGAGAACCTCTTGTTTGTATCCGGGTGCGAGGTGAGTTTTCAAATATAAAATAGCTTCCCAAGAAAGCTGAAATGTAGATGTGGCTAGCTGAAGGTTTGTAAACATTAAAGACAATGTTTGAATAGATAATCTGGACTAAATTGATGACAGTCCAAAAGATGTGCAGGTTAGGCGAATTGGCTGTGTTAAATTGCCCGTAGTGTTCAGGGATGTGTAGGTTAGGTGTATTAGTCAGGGGAAATGTGGAGTAATAGCGTAGGGAAATAGGTCTGGGCGGGATACTCTTCAGAAGGTCAGTGTGGACTTGTTGGGCCGAATGGCCTGTTTCCACATGGTAGGGATATTATGTTTCCACTATATGTGGCTAAGAATTAGGTGGTGACCATCTCCTTGACCCGATACTTTATAAATCCACTCCCTATATGTGAACATTCTGAGACTGATATCCTCGAACCTGCTGTAGAGCACTTTTGTTGGTTGATACCTTTCAAAAAATTGAATTAAATTGTTGCACACTTGTATAAACCGACATGTTCCCAGCTCCCATTAGCCCTGAGGAAGGGTCACCCAACTCGAAACATTAACTCTGACTTCTCTCCACAGACGCTGCCAGACCTGATGTGCTTTTCTATCAATTTCTGTTTTTGTTTCTGATTTACAGCATCCACAGTCCTTTCGATTTTCATATATGTTTGGCATTAATTCAGCAACTGCAGAATTTGTAGGATTATATTTGCAGATACATTCAATTTTGTTCAAAAAACGCACAGTCTGCAGGCAGTCAATCCATGTCATCCATGTTCCACTTTGGAAAAAGAACCAGTCTGACTCAAGACTAGGATAGAAACAGACTGTAATCTCACACCTTTAATGCATTGTCTGAACTGAGATATCACTTTTTTTATGAAACATTAAGTTATCTCAAAAATGTGACTTAAAAGAAATTCTGGGATTTACATATTAATGAACCAAAACCTGCAACCCCTTCTGAAAGATGAAAGACTTAACAATCTAGGTTTGTTCAATATATCATTTCAGTTGCATGACACTGTCATATTTGTTATAAATTCTGTGTCTTATGGTCCTGCTCCACAACCACCTGATGAAGGATCAGAGCTCCGAAAGCTAGTACTTCCAAATAAACCTGTTGGACTATAACCTGGTGTTGTGTGATTTTTAACTTAATCCACTGCAGTCCAGCACCAACTCCTCCCACATTATAGAAATCCAGACATTCTAAATATTTTATAATTATAACTCGGATTTATGTATATTACTGAGGGAACATTTTAGCTCTAACCGGCAATAAATAAAAATTGACATTCAGACTATCCATTGGGGAGGGCAATTAAAACTGACTGAATGACAGTGGGTTAAGAAATAATCATCATTTTAGCAACTGACGTGATGAATGGGAAAGAGATGATACGATACTTCAAACTGCCACTGTGGGGCAGTGCTCACCTGCACTATTCCAAATAGTTGAAAAACGTGGAGGGCAGCAAGACATGGAAGAGAGTCATTAAAGTGCCAACAAATGGCAGCAATGTTAACGCACATTAATGCTCAAGGTCTACTTAACAGTGATCCTCCCCCTCCATTCCGTGATGTGGTTATACTCCTCACAGTTATAGCTGTGGCATGTCAGGTAGTCCCTGGGGAAGCTGACTGCAACATGAGGTGGTGAGAGATTTTTATTCTGCACCACGTGACTCTCCCTCTCCCAAGTCTGTACATAATCCTCCATGTGGATCGTGTTCAATTCATTGGACAAAGGAAGACTGAAGAGTGCTAAGTTGTATCAGGAAACATTTTGGAGAGAATACACACAAGCTTCAAGGATGTCCAACCAAAGACAATATGTGCAAAATCTTTGAAAATTTGAGTCAGCTTTGCTTCCCTATTTCTGCTAGTGTTAAAACATACCAACTCAGACTGCGTCCATTTTAAGGGCATAGAGCCATTTTATCAACATTAAATGCACAGTCTCCAACCAAATTTATTCTAGTAAACTGGTTGTCTTGACTAACCCATCACCTGGTCAGTGAAGCCAAATTACTGGCTGATTTGTCATCGAGCTGGTAATGTGTTGCTGGAAAAGCGCAGCAGGTCAGGCAGCATCCAAGGAGCAGGAGAATCGACGTTTCGGGCATGAGCCCTTCTTCAGGAATGATTTGTCATTGAATCATGTTCCTTTAACAAGTGCATCATCCTCAGGGGAAAACATTTGCAGAGTTGCAGAAGTCTATCTATGAGAGAGGGGAAATAAAAAAAATTGTACAACCCGCTGTCTATTTTAGTTCTTCGTTATGAGCAGTTTGGGTTTTTTTTTCATATAAGACCTGCCAAAGCACTTTGAACGTGAAGTGAAGAGCTTTGAGAATTGTGTGATATGTTTGATCATAATCTCACTAAATGGTAGAACAAAACAAGGAGCTATTGAATCCCTAGATTCAGGAAACAGGCCATTTGGCACAATGGGTCCAAACTAATCTTCCGAAGGGCAACCCACCCAGACCCATAATTCTGTATTTTCCATGGCCTAACGTACTGCACCTAACCTACTTAACACAATAGGCAATTTAGCACTGCCAATCCACCTGACCTGCACATCTTTGGACTGTGAGAGGAAACCAGAGCACCCATTGGAAACCCAAGCAGACACGGGGAGAACAAGAAAACTCCATTCAGTCACCCAAGGGTGGAATCGAACCTGTGTCCCTGGTGAGGCAGCAGTGCTAACGATCAAGCCACTGTGCCACTAAACTGACTTATTGTTTCTCGTGTTTCTGGCTCCTTTCAGTATTTCAAAGGGAACTCTATTCACTGCGGGAGTGTATCAGACTGGCAACTTCCCCATCCCGGACTCTCTTTGCCAATCAGGGAAGCAGGTGGGAGGCAATACCCAGTTAAACTCATTGTGAAAACCACAATGGAGGTGAAGCATTTTAAACACATCCTGAGACTTCTGACAATGTCAGCAGCCACAGGGTTTCATTCGAGATCATATTAACGGATCCCTTGAGGCACTGCCATCCTTCGGCCCACTAAGCCTATGCTGACCAACAAACACTGAACAATACATTTGCCATCCACCTGAATGTAGTCCACAGCCTGCTATACCGTGACATTTTAGGTACTCATCCCGATGTTTCTTAAATGTTGTGAGAGTACCTGCCTCCCCTCAGGTAGCACATTCCATATTTCCAACACTCTGTAGTTGGAAAAAATGTTTCACCGGTCTCTTCTAAACCATTCTTCCTCGCCTTCAAATTATGCTCTCTGCTCTCAGACATGTTTGCCATGGAGAAAAGATTCTCATGATCTACTCTGTCTGCCAGGTTTATTTGGAAGCACTAGCTTTCAGAGCGCTGCTCCTTCATCAGGTGGTTGTGGAGATTTCTCCACAGCTACCTTAAAACAGAGCAGCGGTCCGAAAGCTAGTGCTTCCAAATAAACCTGTTGGACTGTAGCCTGGGGTTGTGTGATTTTTAATTTTGTACACTCCAGTCCAACACCAGCATCTCCAAATCATGACTACTCTGTCTGCGCCTCTGTCAGAACCTCCATCAACCTCCTCTGCTCCAAGCAAAACAAACCCAACCTATCCAGTCTCTCCTCACAGCTGAGACTGCAGTTGTTTGTCTTAATTAAGCTATTTTTTTTTGTGAATTTCCTGCTCTCTTTTGCCTCTGCTTATTCTTGCCTTCTTGGAGAGTTGATGAAGGGCATAATGGTTTGGAGAGTAACCATCCAATAGATTTTGTGGGAAGAGTTTAGCCTTGGCAACTTTTATTTTCACTAGGTTCATGGGAGGCAGGTATCATTGGCTGGACTAGCATTTACTACCTATTCCAGTTGCCCAGAGAGCAGTTAAATGTTTACCACGTTGTTGTGGATCTGGAGTCACATATCTGGGTAAGGTTGACAGATTTCCTTCTACAGAGGACATCAGTGCACCAGATTGGTTTTTACCAACAAGCGACAATGGTCAAATGGACATTCCGTCAGTGGAATATTGTCCTTCATTGCTAAAGTTGGAGCTTAAAAATAGCGAGGTTATGCTGCAGCTGTATAGGGTGCTGGTGAGGCCATACCTGGAGTATTGTGTACAGTTTTGGTTTCCTCACTGGCACTGGAGGGGGTGCAGAGGAAGTTCACTGGGTTGCTTCCAGAGTTGAGAGGGTTGACTTAAGAGGAGAGACTGGGACTATACTCATTGTAATTTAGAAGAATGAGGGGGGATCTTTTAGAAACATGCAAAATTATGACGGGAATAGACAGGACAGAAGCAGGGAAGGTGTTTCCACTGGTGGGAGAAACTATATCATAAGGCACAGCCTCAAAATGAGGGGGAGCAGATTTAGGACTGAGTTGAGGAGGAACTTGTTCACCCAAAGGGTTGTGAATCTGTGGAATTCCCTTCCCAGTGAAGCAGTTGAGGCTACCTCATTCAATGTTTTTAAGGCAAAGATAGATTTTGAACAGTGAAGGAATTATCGGTTATGGTGAGTGGGAGGGTAAGTGTGGCTGAGTCAGCCGTGATCATATTGGATGGCGGAGCTGGCTCGAAGGGCCAGATAATCTTCTCCTGTTCCTATTTCTTATGTTACCATTAGGCTAGCTTTTCATTACAGCCTTTTTTTTAATTGAATTCAAACCTCACCATCATCTGCCATGGTGGGATTTGAACCATTGTCTTCAGAGCATTAGTCTAGAGTACTCTGGGTTGCCAATCCAGTGACATTACCTCCACTGCCTCCTCATACCCCCCTTCTGTGACATTCTCACTTTTTCCTCATACACATCGTAGACTAGAATCCCCTTTGGCGCCACACTAACACATTACAGTTTCCCCTTTTACCTCAGAACTGCCCTTCAATTCTGTATCCACACTCCCTCCTGCTTCACTCACCAAATCCTAATGTACAAATACACACGGTTACGTAACAAGAGTAGACTGCTCAACCCTTCAAGCTATTCTATAGTCAATAAGATCATGGCTGACCTGATTTTAATCTCAGCTCCACAATCCTACGTATCCCCGATAATCTTCCATTCCCTGGGTAATCAAGAATGTATCCCTGCATTAAAAATAATTAAAGACTCTACATTCATTGTCTTATAAGGAAGGAAATTCCAGAGACTGACAACACTCTGAGAGGGATAAAAAGTCTTTATATCTATCTTAAATAGGTGATCCCCTAAATAAAGCAGAACACCCTAATCGCTTTCTTGACTACTTTCTGCACCTGCAGTAGCAGCATTGAGTCATAGAGATGTACAGCACAAAAACAGACCCTTTTGTCCAACCCGTCCATGCCGACCAGATATCCCAACCCAATCTAGTCCCACCTGACAGCACCCAGCCCATATCCCTCCAAACCCTTTCTATTCATATACCCATCCAAATGCCTTTTAAATGTTGCAATTGTACCAGCCTCCACCACATCCTCTGGCAGCTCATTCCACTCACATACCACCCTCTGTGTGAAAAAGTTACCCTTTAGGTCTCTTTTATATCTCTCCCCTCTCTCCTTAAACCTATTCCCTCTAGTTCTAGGCTACAAGACACGCTGAAGAAATTCACCAAAGATCCTCAGACAGCACCTTCCAAACCCAAGACCACTTCCATCTAGAAGGAAAAGGGCAGCAGATACATGGGAATGCTGCAAGTGCCCCCTCCAAGCCACTCACCATCCTGACTTGGAAATATACCATTGTTTAGGCAGGTAGAGGGATCCTGAGTTCAGGAACGGAGAAGCCACAGCTCTTGACCTTAAAAGTATGAGGTACTTGCTCCCTGTGTGGATGAGCAAAAGGGCTGTAGAGAGGATGACCCAGCTGACTACAGCACCATGGTGCAGAAGGTCATTCAAGGGGGGGGGGGGGGGGGGATGCTGTAAAAAGACAAGTTATAAGCGATTCTATAATTAGGGGGACAGGCAGCATCATTTGCAAGCCAGATCGGGAGTCCCACATTGTGTGTTGCCTGCCCGGTGCCGAGGCATGGGACTTCTCTGACCAGCTTGAAAGAATATTGCAGCAGGAGAGGGAGGAGCCAATTGTGTGGTCCACATTGGGACAAACAACAGAGGCAAGACTAGGAAGGAGGAACTGGTTGGGAATTGTCAAGTACTGGGAACGAAATGAAGGAAGAGGCCCTCATGCATTATAATCTCTGGATTACTACCCGAGCCATGTACAAATTGACTTAGGGATAAGAAAATGAGGGAAGTAAACACATGGCTAAAGGAGTGGTGTGGGAAAGAGGGGTGCCATTTCAATGGACATTAACATCAAATTTGGAACTGGAGGCATCTGAACCAATGGGACGGTCTCCACCTGAACCGATCTGGAACCAGTGTACTAGCAAAAAAGGATAACTAGAGTGGTCACTCGGACTTTAAACTAGTGAGTCGGGGGAAGGGAAGGGGAAAACGACAGAAAGCATAGTGGCAAATAAGAAGTAAAGCAGCAGGTTAGCATGTGTGCAGGAGTGTTTAACTACATGGCAGACTATGGAAGAAGCAAAAAGGAAGGATAACTCAGGAGATATTATTATTGGGGTTGTTGAAATTGATAAGGAGGGTAAAAAAACTGGGCATAAGGGCACTTTAACTGAATGCTTGTAGCATTTGTAACAAGGTGGATGAGTTAATGGCACAAATCATTGCGAATGAATATGACTTGATAGCCATAACAGAGACATGGTTACAGGATGGTCATGACTGGAAGTTAAATATCTAGGAGTATCGGACTATTTGTAAGGACAAACAGGAAGGTAAGGCAGGTGGTGTAGCTCTGATATTCAAGGACAACATCAGGGCAGTGGTGACAATGATACAGTGAGAAACTAGTGGGCGGCACGGTGGCACAGTGGTTAGCACTGCTGCCTCACAGCGCCGGAGACCCGGGTTCATTTCCCGCCTCAGGCGACTGACTGTGTGGAGTTTGCACGTTCTCCCCATGTCTGCGTGGGTTTCCTCCGGGTGCTCCGGTTTCCTCCCACAGTCCAAAGATGTGCAGGTCAGGTGAATTGGCCATGCTAAATTGCCCGTAGTGTTAGGTAAGGGGTAGATGTAGATGTAGGGGTATGGGTGGGTTACGCTTCGGCGGGGCGGTGTGGACTTGTTGGGCCGAAGGGCCTGTTTCCACACTGTAAGTAATCTAATCTAATCTAGAAGATTGGGAAAGCTTTAAAGGTCAGCAGAAAGTCACAAAAAAGAGCTATAAAGAAAAGTAAGATAGAGTATGAGAAAAAAAAACTAGCTCAGAATATAAAGACAGATAAAAAAAGTTCCTTTAAATATATAGAACAAAAACAAGTGGCTAAAGTAAACATTGCTCCTTTAGAGGATGAGGAAAGGCATTTAGTAATGGGATATGTGAAAATGGCTGAAGTATTGAACAGGTATTGTGTGTTGCTCTTCACAGTGGAGGACACGAATAGCATGGCAGTAATTGACAAAGAGATGAAGGTAGGTGAGGACCTGGAAGCAATCATTATCGCAGAAGAGGTAGTGTTGGGCAAGCTAATGGGGCTAAGGATAAACAAGTTTCCTGGCCCTGATGGAATGCATCCCAGGGTGCTAAAAGAGATGGAGGGAGAAATAGCAAATGCATTTGTGGTAATTTTCCAAAATTCACTGGACTCTGGGGAAGTTCCAGCAGATTGGAAAACAACAAATGTGATGCCATTGTTTAAAAAGGGAGATAGACAAAAGATGGGAATTATAGACCAGTTAGCTTAATTTCTGTAGTGGGGAAAATGCTTGAGTCTATTACCAAGGAAGAAAAAGCGAGGCATCTAGATAGAAATTGTCCCACTGGGCAGATGTAGCATGGGTTCATGAAGGGCAGATCATGCTTAATTCTTCTTTTGGATTTCTACGAAGACATTACAAACAAAGTAGACAATGGGGATCGAGTAGATACAGTGTATCTAGATTTCCAAAAGGTATTTGACAAGGTGCTGCACAAAAGGCTGCTACATAAGCTAAAGATGCAAGACATTCTGGGCAATGGATTAGCATGGCCAGAGGATTGGCTAACCAATAGGAAGCAAAGAGTAGGAATAAATGAATGCTGTTCTGGTTGGCATCAGTGACTAGTGGTGTGCCTCAGGGATCAGTGTTGGGACAAAAAGGAGAAAGTGAGGACTGCAGATGCTGGAGATCAGAGCTGAAAATCCTGAAGATTCCTGAAGAAGGGCTCATGCCCGAAACGTCGATTCTCCTGCTCTTTGGATGCTGCCTGACCTGCTGCGCTTTTCCAGCAACACATTTTCATCAGTGCTGGGACTGCAATTTTTCACAATTTAGATAGATATTTGGAGTTGGGGACCACATGAAGTATGTCAAAGTTTGCTGGTGACACTAAGATGAGTGGTAGGTCAAAGTGTGCAGAGGACTGTGAAACTTTGCAAAGGGACATAGATAAGTTTAAGTGAGTAGGCAAAGGTCTGGTGGATGGATTACAATGGTAATAAATGTGATGTCATCCATTTTAGTAGGTATAACAGTAAAAACGACGATCACTTGAATGGTAAGAAATTACAGTACATTGTTGAAAAGAGGAAGCTGGGTGTCCTTGTGCATGACTCACAGAAGGCTGGTCCGCAGGTACAACAGGTAATGAAGAAGGCAAATGGAATTTTATCTAAATGTTTTGCTAAAGGGATTGAGTTTAAAAGCAGGGAGGTTATGTTGCAGCTGTATAAGATGCTGGTGAGGCTACGCCTGAAGTACTGTGTGTAGTTTTGGTCTCCTTACTCAGAAAAGATGTACTGGCACTAGAGCGGGTGCAGAGGAGGTTCACTGGGTTGATTCCAGAGTTGAGGGGGTTGACTTATGAGGAGAGACTGAGTAGACTGGAATTATATTCATTGAAATTTAGAAGAATGAGGGGGGATCTTATAGAAAGGTACAAAATTATGAAATAAATAGATAAGACAAAAGTAGAGAGGATGTTTCCACTGGCGGTTGAAACTAGGACAGGAGGGCATAGCCTCAAAATTAGGGGGGGGGGGGGGGGCGCAGATTTAGGACTAATTGAGAAGGAGCGTCTTCACCCAGAGGGTGAATTCCCTGCCTAGTGAAATGGTAAATGTTTTTAAAGCTCAGATAGCTAATTTTGGGCATCCAAGATGGCAGAGTCCTGCTAGGATTGCATTTGCTGGGCTCCGTGCCACAACATTGACAGGACAGAGCTGGAACAAGTCCCATCCACGTTACTGTGAGTAAAAACACAGAAAAAGAGTGAGAGAACCTGCAAAAAATTACTTTATCTTTGTTTTTACTGCAGGAGAATACCAAAGAAAGGTGGAAGCTCACCCGAGGCTGGGACTACAGCCCAGCCTAGTGGAGCAGCGGGCTTGCGTACTCACCAGACCCTGGTTGAGGAGCTGGCCAAATCTCGCGAGGTCCTGGCGAGGCAGATCCACAAAAATAAATCAAGGAGAAACTGGCTCCTGTATCTGCTATGCTGCAAGGCCTGGGAAAAAAGGACCAATGAGCTCGAGCGCCAGGCTGCTGGGGAAGAGGCAGAGGCTGACTCCTCCAAAGAGCCGGATTGAAGCCCTGGAAACACAGGTCTGTGGTTTGTTGGATCTGGTGATGATCTCGAAAACAGGGACAGAAGAAGGAACCTGCGCATTGTTGGCATCCCGGAGGGGCTGGAAGGTGAGCAACCGGTGGAGTTCTTTGCAAAGTGGTTCCCAGAATTCCTTCGTTTAGAGGCTGGAAAGGGAAGGATAAAGATTGAGAGAGCCAACCGGATTACAGCACGAAAGTCAGGTATGGACCAGTGTCCCCACCCTGTCCTGGTACAGTTTCATCATTATAATGACAAGCAGAGAGTCACGGAAGCTTCCAGAGCGCAGGGGAGAGATCCGAGGGCGTTGCTGTGTGGGGGCTCCAGAGTCATGTTCTTTCAAGACTTCTCGACAGCGATGATCCAGAAAAGGAAGTCCTACGATGGCATCATGAAGAGATTGAGGGAGCTTGGGATCCAGTATTCTTTAAGATATCCAGCGGTGTTTCGGATCAGTCATAATGGATCGGTACATTTATTCGACTCACCAGAGAAAGCGAGGAACTTTGTGGACACGCTGACTTAATTCAGACAACCGAATAGGCAGAGAGGGCGAAACTGTTCGGTTTTGTTCTCCTTTAAAGAGGACTTGGTGGAGTCTCCTTACTGTTGGTAATAAGATGTGTTAAATTGTGCTCAGGCTGAATTATTTACCTTTAATCTCTAAGCTATGTTATACGAAGGCTGGGTGACATATTTATTTTTAACTTACTTGTTTATAGTACTAATCTTGTTTTTGTTTTTTTTGTCCGTACCAGGCTGCCAGTGTATGTGGCACGATCCGAGTTGGTCAGAGTTGAGAGAGCAGTTGGGATGGTTCGTAGGGTTGTGGGACGTGGCGATGCCCCCTCAGTGGTGAATTTCTCTATTCAGTGCCTTTGGCGATTTTTTTGTTTTTGGTATATATGTAGTTTTTGTAAGTTTTGTAGTTTTGTTGGCTGTAGTTATTTCAGGTTGCGTAGTTTTTTGGTTTTGTGGATATTCTTGCATTGAAGCTCAGTGATCTGTGGTTTGAGTTCTCTCTCTCTGGAGTCTAAATGGTGCTGTATGTGTCCATGTGGTGCACCTCGAACATTAAGGGGAGTCACTCACCAGTCAAGAGGAAGAAGGTACTTTCTAGTGTTAAAAGGCAGAGGGTGGATGTTGCTTTATTGCAAGAAACACACCAAAATGATGCAGAGGCAATCTGGCGCTCTGTTTCTCTGTCACTGTGTGTTTCAGGCAATTTGTTTCTCTAGCATTCTGGTTTTTCTGGCACTCTGTTTCTCTAGCATTCTGTTTAGATTAGATTACTTACATTAGATTAGATTACTTACAGTGTGGTAACAGGCTTTTCAGCCCAAGTCCACACCGACCCTCCAAAGAGCAACCCACCCAGACCCATTCCCCTACACCTAACACACGGGCAATTTAACATGGCCAATTCACCTAACCTGCACGTTTTTGGACTGTGGGAGGAAACTGAAGCATCCGGAAGAAACCCACGCAGACACGGGGAGAATATGCAAACTCCACACAGACAGTTGCCTGAGGTGGGAATTGAGCTCGGGTCCCTGGCGCTGTGAGGCAGCAGTGCTAATTACTGAGCCACCATGCCACCCACAACCTGCGCAGGAAGCTCCCATTGGATTTTAGTTTCTCTGGCTCTCTGTGTTTCAGGCACTCTGTTTCTCTGACATTCTGTTTCTTTGGCACTCTGTTTCTGGCTCTTATATTTTCAGCCTCTGATTGGGTATGACCGGATTTATTTCTCATCTTTCAATTCGTGGAAGAGAGGGGTGGCCATTCTAGTTAGAAAGAATCTCCAACTTAAGTTGTTAGAGTGTATTAAAGACACACCCGGGGGATTTTAATCCTTAATGCTCTGATACATGGGGAAGAATACGGGCTCTTCAATATTTACTGTGCCCTTGCCCACCCCCTTAAGTCTTGACAGATGCACTTTCTAGACTGATTAACCTTGCATCTCAGCATATTATTGTAGGGGGGATATCAAATGTCTAATAGATTCTGCGGTGGACAGGTTGCCCAAAGACCCTCCGATATCTTCTTTGCGATTTGAGCAATTCTGGGATTTGTGCTAAATGTGGGATTGGTAGCTGTTTGGAGGCACCTTCACCGTACTGGTAGGGATTTCATGCTCTTCTTGAATTCGCATAAATGCCATACCAGGATTTATCCTTTTTTGACCCTTGCAGCACATCCAGACTCGATGGTGCCATGTATAATTGGCAATACCACAATTTCCGATCACGCCCCAGTGTATTTAATAGTCAAGAGTAAAGATACTATGGTAGGTTTGAGGCTTGGCAAATGGACCCCTTCATCCTCAAAGATAGCAAATTTACTGAATTCTTTTTTTCTGAATTTAGGGCTTTTCCAGACATTAATTCAGGCTCAGGCAATGATCCATCCATTTTCTGAGAATCTGTTTAAACCTTTGTTATTTATTTCCTAGGTTAGTTATTTCCTATTAGGTAAGAAACAGCAGCAACACTTGCTCAAGATGCGTCTGAAAGTAGATTAGATTAGATTCCCTACACTGTGGAAACAGGCCCTTCGGCCCAACAAGTCCAAACCGACCCTCCGAAGAGTAACCCATTCCCCTCCTCCCTGCTAATGTACAGGCCCTCACTGGCTAAACTGCAGAGGTTCACAGTTCTTCGGTCTACACCGAACGCCGTGCTCACATGGACAGACAAGGAGGAGCTCTCATTTGCAAACCAAAGGCTGTTTGAGCACAGGGATCAGCCGGGCAAGTACCTAGCGTACCTTGCCAGGAAAAGGAGTGCTCCCCAAGCCATTACCTTGATGATACTGGAACTCTAACCAATGATTCTAAAAGAATTAAGGCAGTAATTCAGAAACTTTACTCTGAATTATATCAGTCTGAAAGTTGTGAGGATGGGCAGGTTAGGATGGAGTCTTTTTTTTTAAGAATTTGGACCTTCCAGGATTGATCCCTAAACAAGAGTCTCTCCTTAATGCGCCGTTGTCAGAGCAAGAGGTGCAGGAGGCTGTGAGGCAACTCCAGAATGGAAGGGCACCTGGTCCTGACAGGCTCCCCAGTGAGTTCTATCAGGAATTTATAAGTATATCGTCAGGACTGATGCTCAGTATGTTTAACAACTCACATTGTTTTGGCCTCCTCTCACCATCTCAAAGAGAGGCGAACATCTCTCTCATCCTTAAAAAAGGGAAGGCCCCGGAGGACTGTGCTTCCTATAGCCCCATTTCACTCCTGAATGTCGATTTCAAAATCCTATCTAAGATTTTGGCACTATGGCTCCTCCATCATTAAGAAGGACCAGACAGAGTTTATAAAAGATCGTCGAATAATGTCAGGAGGTTACTTACTATGATCCACGTATGTCAACAATGATCAGTACAGGGATTAGTGATCTCTTGAGATGCGGAAAAGGCATTTGACCAGGTAGAGTCGGCCAATATCTTCTTTATACTTTAAAGCGGTTTGGCTTGGCGAGGCCTTTATCAGATGGGTAGAGGTTTTGTACAGTGACCCTTTGGCCGCAGTCCTCACCAATGGTGTGCAGTCAAGCAATTTCAATATTCATAAGTGCAGTCGACAGGGTTGACCCTTATCACCGTTGCCTTTTACGTAGGTGATCGAACTGCTGGTGGAGGCAATATGTAGGGATCCCAATATATCCACTTCAGAAGTGTGGACGAAGTCAAAATCACATAAGATTGCATTGTATGCGATGACGTCCTTTTTGTCATCAAACCCAACAGTGTCAGTGCTGCGTCTGATACAATGCATTGATCTGTTTGGTGCCTTCCCAGGTTATAAGATCAACTTTGCAAAATTAGAGGCCATACCCATGGGTGGTCCTCCGACAATGCCTGACCCTGAGGGCGAATCTCGATTTCCCTTTAGATGGTCGCAGGAAGGCTTTCCCTACTTAGGTATATTTATTATTCCTATCTCTGATTGGCTTTTTAAAGCCAATTTTGCCCATTTATTCAACAGAATTAAACAGGGCCATTGTAGATGGGAGGCGCTTCCAATCTCCTGGTTAGGTTGGATAGCCCTGATTAAAATAAACATTCTGCCCTGTCTGCTGTATCCTAAGCGAGTGCTTCCTCTGCTCTTCACTAAGCAAGTACTTAGCAGACTGAACAGTTGGTTTAGTTCTTTTATCTGGTTTCGCAAGCGGCCCCTAATTAAATTGACTAAACTGCAGCTACCTTAGAATGGGCCTCCCAGATATCAAAAGCTATCAGTTAGGCTCGTTGTTATCTTATGTTAGGGACTGGGCCTAGGCAGTTGGGGGGGGGCCTCAACTCACTGTGGCTGGACATCAAGGCATCTCAGGCAAGATGCCCCTTACTAGCCTGCTGTTCTTGGACAAAATGAGGACAGTTAAGGAATATTGCCATAGCCCAGTAGTTATTAATACTGTCAAGGCATGGAGTGCAATGCATCAGGGTGAGGGCAATATTGCCAAAACATCATTTTTACACCCATAGTGGGTAAGCCAGGTTTTCAGCCAAGGATGATGGACTCGGGTTTAAACTATGGGCAACTAGGGATGTGTATTGCCAGGGTGATTTATTCATTTACTGATGCCCTTTGACCAGGTCGCTCAGAAATATGAGTTGTCCAATAGGGACCTCTCCCATTTTTTCTCAAATTAGAAATTTCATACAAAAAGAGACCACACTTCTAACTGATCCTTATAGGTCTGACATGGAGAAGAGGGTGCTGAGGGTACACTTTCTGTTAGCAATGTTTATCACCCATTGGGAGAAGATCCCTCAGACGAGTCCAAACGGCTCTGTAGGGCATGGGAGACAGAGTAGGATGTTGAGACTTCTTCTGAAGTATGGGAGAAAATGCAAGAAGGATCTCAATTTGTAACAGAACCCATGCCTTGCAATTGAGGATTCTCCATAGGGTCCACTTGGTTTCAGACCGCGTGACAAAATTTAAAATGGGAGCAAAGTGAGTATGGGCATGTTCACTCATTGTCTCTGGTCCTGCGACAGACTGCAGGCTTTCTGGATCACTGTGGTACAGGAAATAGAGAAGCTCTTGGGGATGGAATTGCAGATGAACCCGGTATCTCTTCTTCGTGGCCTTATTAATTCACTTCCATTAGATGCACACACACAAGAAGGCCTTTCCGTATCCTCACTTTTTGTGCAAGAAAGAACATTTTGTTAGGTTGGATGACTGAAAATATCGCGGTGTTGTCAGGCTGGAACACATCCCCTTAGACTTTCTTACGACTCTGGTGCACCCTAAAACTGACAATTTTTGTAAGATGTTGCAGCTCTTTTTGGCTGATCTGGGTACAGATCTGTCTGCCATACTAGTAATAACCTTTATATAGCCATAGCAATTCTGTTTAATGAATTGGATATCCAGAGAGGAGGAACTACAAACATATGAATATGTACAAATTTATGCTGTCAATGGTCAAGGGCTATTGCTTTGTTTCATTGAGCTGTGTTATCATTATTATTATTATTGTTATGATTGTCCTTTTGTTTTAGTTAGTTATTAGTTATTATTTATCTATCTATGTAATTAGTACTTTTCTAACATTGGTTTGAAATGTTTGGTTTTGCATTTGTTAGAATATGCAAAAAATTTATTTTCCTTTACTTTCAATAAATTGTATATTTTTTTTAAAAAATAGATAATGTTTTGAAAAGTAAAGGAATTACGAGCCATGGTGAGAGGGCAGCTAAGTAGAGCTGTGGCCACAAAAAGATCAACCATGATCTTAATGAATGGCAGAGCAGGCTCAAGGGGCCAGATGGCCTACTCCTGCTCCTAGCTCTTATGTTGTTATTCAGTATTGTTAGGTCAAAATCCTGAAATTCCCTCCTGAAGGGCATTTTGGGTCAGCCTACAGCACATGAACTGTAGTGGTTCAAGAATGCAGCTCATCACCACTTTCACAAGAACAACTAGGGATGGGCAATAAATGCTGGACCAGTCCACGATGCTTACATCCAATAAATTAATGGAAACAAACCTTGTCCTGCACATTAAGTCCCTGGACCCTCTGCCTCCCTTTCTGTTTGACTCCTGTTTCCTTGCAGCTTATTACACTTTCTGAAACTTGTCGAACACAAAAGGTCAAACACACAATCAATAACATTCAGAACTCGCAAAACACTATGAGGTTTTTAAAAAAAGACCACAACAACAATTTACTTAGGTACAGCACCTTTAAAGCAGTAAGATGTCCCAAAGTGCATCATTGGAAAGTTTGTGTAGTCTGAGCACTGTGCAGCGTGACTCAACTCATGAGTTTGATTTGTACATCTGAATTACCAGAACAGGAGTTGGGACATCATACTGAGATTGCACAGGACGTTGGTAGACCTCTTCTGGAGTACCGTGCCCAGTTCTGGTCACCCTGATACAATAAGGATATTATTAATCTGGGAAGGGTTCAGAAAAAATGACAAAAAGTCATTGGCAAGTTATCAGGCAACACCTGATCCCAGTTTGCCTCAATGTGCTCATACTGTTTGAAAATTAGTTGAAGGTTCTAGAATGATACAGCACAGAAACAGAGCCGTCAGTCTAAACAATCCATGTTGACCATCATCCCAAGATAAACTAGTCCCACCCACCTGTACTCCTGGCCCATTTACCTCCAAACATATCTTGTTCATGTACTTATCTAAATGTCCTTTAAACATCATTTTCTCTGGAAGCTCATTCCACAAACGAACCACTCTCTGTGTACAGAAGTTGCCCCTCATGTCTTTCTTAAATCTTTCTTCTCTCACCTTAAAAATATGCCCCCTAGTCTTGAAATCCCCTATCCTTGGGAAAAGACACCTGCCGTTCACATTATCTATACCCTTCATGATTTTATAAACCTCTATAAGGTCACCCCTCAATCTTCTGTGCTCCAGTGAAAAGAAAAACAGCTTATCCAGCCTACTTTTATAACTCAAACCCTCCATTCCCAGTGACTTGCAGGTGAATCTTTTCTGAACCCTCTCCAGATTAATAATACCCTTCCTATAACAGGGTGACCAGAACTGGACACGGTATTCCAGAAGTGGTCTCACCAATGTCCTGCACAACCTCAACATGATGTCCCAATTCCTGTTCTGGTAATTCAATTGTACAAATCAAACTCATGAGATGAGTCACGCTGCGCAGTGCTCAGACTACACCATCACAATTCAAAAATGCTTAACAATAGGATAAGATAATTCATCCAAGTCCAGGAAAAGGTTAAACAAAAGATGCATAATAATGGCAGGAGGCTCAATCCCTTGAGTCTGCTGCACCATTCAGTGGATGATGTGGAGGTGCAGGTGTTGGAATGGGATAGACAAAGTCAGAAGTTACATGACACCAGGTTATAGTCCAACAATTTATTTGAAATTACAAGTTTTCGTATGCTGATCCTTCATTAGATGAAGTGGAGGGAAGCGCACAGGCACAGGGTGTATGGGCAGAGAGATAATGGCAAGATAATTCCAGATAATTAAGAGTGTCAAAACATAAGTACAATGGTGTGAGTGGAATGTTGACAGTCTAAATAACAAATCTTTACAGGTGATCAAAAGTGTCAGATGGTGTCAGTAAAGTGTCAACAGCTGCACGGCAAGTAAAAGGGATAACCTATGATCCAATTAATTAAGGCAGAGAGATAATTACAAATAATCAAAAATAAGATGGTGTTAGAGACAAAATGGCTAGAATAACATGATAGCTGTAAGAGTCACGTGACGAGTGTCTAACCAAAGTAACAAATAATCCAAAACTGTACAAACTAATTAAGGTGGAGAGGTCATAACAAGTTATCAACGAAGCAACAATCGCCAGGTGAGAGTGTTCCTTCCCATTTGGGGAACATGTCAGTGGTCAAGGACAATCACCCTTCGATCTTCAGGTAAGTGTCCTCCAAGGCAGCCTTCGAGATCCTCAACAATGCAGAATTGTCAAGCAGAAACTGATAGCCAAGCTCCATATCCATGAAGACAGCCTCAACCATGATCTTGGCTTCATGCAGTGCTACACGTAACCCCAGTGTACTGTTCTGTACTTGTAAAACCTTCCTTACTGCCCTGTTTTGACATAAATCACCTTAAAACGGGTTATTATCACTCTATCTTTGCACAGTTTTTGATTTGTTCAGCATGTGACTATTAGACCTATAATGTTATTCCAGCCATTTGGTTTGTCACTAGCACCATCTTATTTTTGATTATTTGTAATTATCTCACTGTCTCAATTAATCAGAGCATAGGTCATTCCTTCACTTGTTATTCGGCTGTTGACACTTTACTCACACTGCTAACACTTTTGATCACCTGCAGAGACTTGTTATTCATCCTGTCGACACTCCACTCCCACCATTTGTAGTTATCTTTTGATGCTCTTAATTACCTGCCATTATCTCTCTGCTTCTATATTCTGTGTCTGTGTATACTTCCCTCCACTCCACTGACAAAGGAACAGCGTTCCAAAAGCTTGTGATTTTAAATACATCCATTGGATTATAACCTGGTGTTGTGTGGCTTTGGACTTAATATAATAGACTCATGGCTGATCTAATCACAATCTAAACTCCATCCTCATGCCAGAATCCTTGACTTCTCTTGAGATCAAACTCTCTTCAACTCAGCCTCGAACATATTCAAAGATAAAAAGAACAAAATCATTCTATTCTATGTCATAAATGAGAGAACAACTCTTTAGAAACCATCATCCCTCATTCCAGATTCCACCATCCAAAAGAGAAAAAAAAAAGAGCATCTACCCTGTCAGCACTCACTCAAAATTTGATATAACAAGATCATCTCTAATTCTTCTAACCTCCAATGACTATAGGCTGCACCTGCTCAACCGTTCCTCCTAGGACAAACACATCAATCAGGAATTAAAGTATTGATCCTTTTTGTAATGTCACTAATGCAATTATATCCCTCCATAAATAAGGCGACTGAAAGTTTACACAGAAACAATATGAGCTCACCAATGCACTGTACAGTTATAACAAGACATCCCTACTTGTATACTCCATCTCCCTTACAATAAAGGCCAACATTGCATTTCCTAACTAATGACTGTGTGCACTTGCAGGCTAATGTGGTGTGATTCACGTTCAAGGATATTCAGATCCCCAATTACCACAGCTTTCTACAGTCACTCTTTTTAGATGATATTTCATTTCTCCTTTCTACTAAAGTGGCAATCGCACATTTTCATTGATTACCCTCCTTCTACCAAACGTTTCACCCACTCACTGAATTTGTCCAGATCCCTCTCAACATCCCTCCCCACTCCCAACCTCACGACTGTATATGTTTCAGTTTATGCTGTAGTTGTGTAGGATTATCAGATTAACATCTGTACCTATCAACATTTACGTGGGTAGCATTAGCTAACTGAACATGACCTGCTGAGATGGTAATCCTGGTAATGAGCCCTTCCAAATGGGGAAAAAAACATCCAAAGATGGATCTTGAAGATTTCAAGTGATAAGGCTGTGAATATGACTGTTTCATTTGGCAACTTGTTCCACTGTGGGATTATCCTCAGGGGTTTCTCCCCTACTATTGTGTTGTCAGTGAAGTTGGCTTTCTCCTGCTGTCAAAGTCATTCATCTAGATTTTGAATTGTAAGATTGTTCAGATTGTAAACTGTTGAGAGAGCACTGTTCCCTGTGTCTCTCTATACATTACATTTTACCAAGCTGAACAGGTGAGGTCTTCATGTTAGTTAGCTCATATATTACCATGACATATTTAGCAAAAGCATTAAAATTCACTGAAGACAATTTTTGGATGATCGCTATCATTTATTATGACAGCGACAATACTGGGATTTTAAACATTTTTTTTCAAACCTTTATTACTGAGTTGGAAATTTCTGAGGTGGTGATAGTGGCAGGAATTAGTTGAGATATATAAGATAATCAGAGGGTTAGATAGGGTGGACAGCGAGAGCCTTTTTTCTCTGGTGGTGATGGCTAGCAGAAGGGGACATAGCTTTAAAATGAGGGGTGATAGATATAGGACAGATGTCCGAGGCAGTTTCCTTACTCAGAGAGTAGTAAGGGCATGGAACACACTCCCTGCAACAGTAGTGGACTCGCCAACTTTAAGGGCATTTAAATGGTCATTGAATAAACATATGGATGAAAATGGAATAGTGTAGGATAGATAGGCTTCAGATTGGTTCCACGTGTCAGCGCAACATCAAGGGCCTAAGGGCCTGTACTGTGCTGGAAGGTTCTATGTTCTATGAATAACAACACAGGAAGGATGTATTGTGATTTCTGGGATCTCAGAAGTCAGATTGTATGTCAGAGTAATGCGTCAAAAAATTAAATACATTACAAAGGTGAACACATAAATTTATATTGGGCCAATAGTTGCTAAAAATGTTGAGCAGGAGGTCATCGTGCACAAGAGATGTGCATATAAATTTTGAAGAACACATTTCACTGTAAGAAATAAGAACATGAGCCAGTTATTAGTTCCATTAATCATGCTTGGGATTATGGCTGACATTTTTATATCACTAACACTTTACCACTCTATCTCCATAATCCTTTAATTCTTTCAGTATTATAAAATCTATTAATTTCAATCTTGGATATAATTTTCAATTTAGCATCCACAGCTCTCTGAGCTAAAGATTGAATGAAATGGCTAACTCTTTGGTTGACATTGAAAGAGATTAATTCTTACAGTACTTTTGACCAGTCTGGTCCATTTGGCAGGGCTCTATCTGCCACTATTTTTGCCAATTCATTGAGTTTGTTGCATCTATGAATTAATTGCCCAGATTGCATTGTCTTAAGAACTACAATGCTGTTGGAATTATAAAAACCAGGAGCAGGAATAGCTCATTTAGCCCTTCAAACCTGGTCCACCATTCAATATGATCACGAATGATCCTCTATCTCAATGCTATATTCTTGCAGTCTCTTCATACATTTCGATGTCTTTAAAATCTAAGCAATTATCCATCTCTTCCGAAATTCTGTTCAGTGATTTGGCTTGACAGTTATCGGTCGTCAAGAATTCCACAGGTTCGCTACCCTTTGAGTGAGCATGTTTTCCTTCAACTCAGTCTTAAATAGCCTAGGACCTCTGGTTCTAGACTCCCAAACCGGGAAAAAACACTCCCAGTGCATATAGTCTAACCCAGCCAGTTAGAATTTTATACATTTTAATCAGATCCTCTCTCAACCTTCTAAACTCTGAGCCTGGTCAAATTCATCCCTTCCCATTGGCAGTCCTGCCACCCCAGTATCAGCTTTCTGAACCTCCGCTTCACTCCCTCTCAGGCAGGGAGACCAAAACCACAAGCAGCTTTTCACATAAGGTCTCACCAAGGTCCTGATTAACTGCAATAAACATTTGAACTCAAATCCTCTTGCAACGAAGGCCAATGTATCATTTG
The DNA here is from genome assembly GCF_047496795.1 of Chiloscyllium punctatum. Taxonomy (NCBI): domain Eukaryota; kingdom Metazoa; phylum Chordata; class Chondrichthyes; order Orectolobiformes; family Hemiscylliidae; genus Chiloscyllium; species Chiloscyllium punctatum. Next base: position 107,977,847 of record NC_092746.1, read on the forward strand.
TGTTTCTAATTGTGTGCTGCATCTTCCTGTCTACTTCCATTAACTGATGTACAGGACACCCAGATCCTTTTGTACATCCACATTTCCCAATATAATCACCATTTCCATAATACTCTGCCTTCACATCAAAGTGTATAACTTCATATTCAGCCACATTGTACTGTGTGCACATGTTTGTCATTTAATATCGAATCATCGAGTTTTTACAGAATGGAAAGAGAACTATTGTGTCAGTCATCAAGCATCTATCAATTTTAATCCAATTTTCCAACAGCCATGTGTATGCCCACTCACCCAACTTGTCTAAATCACCCGAAGCCTCTTTGCATCCTCTTCATAACTCACAATCCTGCCCAGTTTGGTGTCATTAGCAAACTTAGAAATGTTGCATTTAGTTCCCTTATCCACGTTATTTATTTGTATTGGGAGTAGCTGGGATCCAAGTACTGATCTCTTTAGCATGACACAAATTATTGCCTGCCACCACCCATTTACTCCTCCTCTCCCTTTCCTGTCTGTCATAAGTTCAGAAATGGGGATGTTCACCAATGATTGCACAATGTTCAATTTCATTTGCAAGTCCTCAGATACAAAAGCAGTCCAGGTTCAAATGCAACAAGATCTGGACAATATCCAGGTTTGGGCTGACAAGTGGCAAGCAACATTTATGCCAGACAAATGCCAGGCTATGTTTATCTCCATTGCACTGCTAACATAGAGGATCTGTTGACATGCAGTGATGGGTGGGTGAGTATGACGAGTGGTGTTCCGCAGGGATCAGTACTGGGACCTCTGCTGTTTGTGGTCTATATAAATGATTTGAAAGAAAATGTAGCTGGTCTAAATCATAAGTTTGTGGATGATACATAGATTGGTGGTGTTACTAATAGTGAGGAGGATTGTCAGAGGATACAGCAGGATATGGATCAGTTGGAGGCATGGGCAGAAAAATGGCAGGTGGAGGTTAATCCAGACAAATGTGAGGTGATGCATTTTGAAAGGTGAAGTACAGGTGTAAATTATACAGTAAATGGCAGAACCATTAGGAGTATTAATATGCAGAGTGATCTGGGTGTGCAGATCTACAGATCATTGAAGGTGACAGCACAGGTAGATGAGGTAGTGAGAAAAGGCTGATAGCATGCTTGCCTTCATTGGAAGGGGCATTGAGAATAAGGATAGACAGATTATGCTGCAGCTTTACAGACCTTTAGTCAGGCTACACTTGGAATATTGCATACAGTTCTGGTCACCACGCTACCAGATGAATGTGGATGTTTTGGAGAGGGTACAAAAAAGGTTTACCAGGATGTTGCCTGGTATGGGGGATGTTTAGCTCTGAAGAAATAGTTAGTTTTCACTGGATCACAGGAGGTTGAGAAGCAACTTGATAAAAGTTTATATGATTGTAAATGGCATGGGAAGAGAGGAAAGCATGAGGTTTTTTCCCAGGGTGGAGGGGTCAATTATTGGGAGACAAAGGCTCAAGATGCAGGGGGGGGATGTTTAAAAGAGATGAACGAGGCATGGTTTTCACACAAAGGGTGATGAGTGCCTGGAACACACTGCCAGAGGAGGTGGTGGAAACAGACACAATACCAACATTCAAGAAGCAGCTGGACAATTACATGAATAGGAACGGAATACTTTTCATCAACATGAATTGGCTATAACATGATTGAAAAACTGTGGACACTGCTTGGATAACGCAAACCTTCTACTGAACAGGTATTGTGACTTTCTGTGAGCGATCTTCTACAACATGATTTTCTACAGCGGTTTTCCATAGCACAAATTTCTATAGCGCAGGGCTGCAGAGGAACTTTGTCGAACGCCTTACTGAAGTCCAGTAAGATTATGCTCACCGCTCTGCCCTCATCAATCCTGTTCATTACTTCTTCAAAAACCTCAATCAAGTTTTTGAGAAACAATCGCCCATGCACAAAGCTATGCTATCGCTAATCAGTCCTTTCCTTTCCAGATATATGTAAATCCCGTCTCTCAGGATTCTCTCCAACTACTTGCCCACCACTGATGTCAGGCTCACTGGTCTATAGTTCCCTGGCTTGTCCTTACCACCTTTCTTAAACAGTGGCACCACATTAGCCAAGCTCCAGTCTTCTGTCACCTTACCTATGACTATCAATGATACAAATATCTCAGCAAGGGGTCCAGCAATCATTTACCTAGCTCTCCCACAGAGTTCTCGGATATACCTGATCAGGTCCTGGGGATTTATCTACCTTTATGCGTTCTAAGACATCCAACACCTCCTCCTCGGGAATATGGACATTTTTCAAGATGTTGCTATTTATTTCCCCATGTACTTTATCTTCCATATCCTTCTCCACAGTAAACAATGATGCAAATAACACTGAGGAAGGTTCTGAGGAAGGGTTACTCGGCATGAAATGTTAACTCTGATTTCTCTCCACAAATTCTGCCGGACCTGCTGAGCTTTTCCTGCAATTACTCTTTTTGATGAAAAATACCTGTACTCGTTTAGAATCTCCCCGATCTCCTACAGTTCCACACACAGGTAGCCTTGCTGATCTTGTTTAGATTTAGATTACTTACAGTGTGGAAACAGGCCCTTCAGCCCAACAAGTCCACACTGACCCGCTGAAGCGCAACCCACCCAGACCCATTCCCCTACATTTACCCCTGCACCTAACACGACGGGCAATTTAGCATGGGCCAATTCATCTAACCTGCACATTTTTGGACTGTGGGAGGAAACCGGAGCACTCGGAGAAAACCCACGCAGACACGGGGAGAATGTGCAAACTCCACACAGACAGTCACCTGAAGCAGGAATTGAACCCAGGCCTCTGGCGTTGTGAGGCAGCAGTACTAACCATTGTGCCACCGTGCCGCCCAAATTCTCTCCCTACTTACTCCTTTTTCCTTAATGTATTAAAAACCCTATTTGCCAAAGCTATCTCATGTCCCCTTGTTACCCTCCTGCTTTCCCTCTTAAGTAAACTCCTACTTCCTTTATACTCTTCTAGGGATTCATTTGGTCTCTGCTGTCTAAATCGGATGCATGCTCCCTTCTTATTAACCAAAACCTCCATTTCCCTGGTCGTCCAGCATTCCCTACACCTACCAGCTATTTCCTTTCACCCTAACTGGAACATACTGTCTCTGAACTCTCATCTCCTCATTTTTGAAGGCTTCCCATTTTCCAGCTGTTCCTTTACCTGCAAACATCTGCGTTCCCCCCCCCCCAACCCCCAAACAACTTTGGAAAGTTCTTGCCTAATCCCATAAAAATTGGTTTTCCTCCAATTTAGTACTTGAACTTTTAGATCTGGTCTATCCAATGTTGAACAACAACTGGAAGAACCACTAAAGGCAACAAAACCACAGCAAGTGCTATAGGTAGGGGCCCTTCAGTGTTCATCACCAAGAAAAAACTCAGCTGCAACACTACTGACAGAGTTTTTTTTTAGATATATATAAAAAGGGCAAAAGAGAGGCAAAAGTGGACATTGACTGTTGGATACTGACGCTGGAGAGATAGTAATGGGAACAAGGAAATGGCTGAGGAACTGAATAATTACTTCATGTCAGTCTTCCTGGTGGAAGACACAAGTAATATCCCAAAGATTCAAGAGAGTGAGGCAGCAGAGCTGATTATGGCAGCCATCACCAAGGAGAAGGTGCTAAAAAAACTGAATAGCCGGAGGGTGGATAAATCACCTGGACCAGATGGACTACACCCCAGAGTTCTAAGGGAAATAACTGAAGAGATAGTGGAGGCATTAATGGTGATCTTTCAGGAATTGCTAGGGTCAGGGAGGGTCCCAGAGGACTGGAAAATTGCTAAAGTGGCACCCCTGAAACAAGCCCTTCGGCCCAACCAGTCCACACCGACCCTCCGAAGAGTAACCCACCCAGACCCATTTCCCCCTGACTAATGCACCTAACACTATGAGCAATTTGGCATGGCCAATTCACCTAACCTGCACATGTTTGGACTGTGGGAGGAAACCAGACCATCCAGAGGAAACCCACGCAGACATGGGGAGAATGTGCAAACTCCACACAGACAGTCGCCCGAGGCTGGAATTGAATCCGGGTCCCTGGCGCTGTGAAGCAGCAGTGCTGTGAGCCACCGTAAGGGAGGAAGACAAAAGGCGGAAAATTACAGACTGATTAGCCTAACCTCGGTTGTGGGTGATATGCTGGAATCCATTGTGAAGGTTGAGATTTCTGAATACTCAGAAGTGTATGGTAAAATAGGGCAAAGTCAGCATGGTTTCATCAAGGGAGGTCATGCCTGACAAATCTGCTAGAATATTTTGAGCAAGTAACGGGCATGATAGACAAGGAGAGCCAATGAATGTTATCTACCTGAACTTCAAGAAGGCCTTTGACAAGGTGCCACACAGGAGGCTATTGAGTAAGATAAGGGCCCATGGTGTAAAAGATAATGTGCTAGCATGGATAGAGGCTTGGCTATCTGGCAGAAAGCAGAGTGTGGATAAAAGGGTCCTTCTGAGGATGGAAGTCAATTTCAAGTGGTGTTCTGCAAGGCTTAGTGTTGGCACCACAACTTTTCACTTTATACGTTAACAATCTAGATGAAGAAACAGAGCATTCTGTTTATGCTTGCAGATAATTCAAAGATAGGTAGAGGGACAGCTAGTATTGAGGAGGCAGGGAGACCGCAGAAGGATTTGGACAGGTTAGGCGAGTGGGCAAAGAAGTGGCAGAGGGAGTACAATATGGGAAAGTGTGAGGTCATGCACTTTGGTAGGACAAATAGAGGCATGGACAATGTTCTAAATGGGGAGAAAATTCAGAAGTCTGGAGTACAAAGAGACTTGAGAGTTCTGATCCAGGATTCTGTCAAGGTAACCTTGCAGGTTAAGTCAGTAGTTCGGAAGCCAATGCAATAAAGGCATTTATTTTGAGATGACTTGAATATAAAAGCAGGGTTACACTTCTGAGGCTCTGGCCAGATCACATTTGGAGTATTGTGCACTATTTTGGGCACCATATCATAGGAAGTATATACTGGCCCTGGAACGTGTTCAGAGGAGGTTCACAAGAATGGTCCCAGGAATGAAAAGCTTAACATATGAGGAACATTTGAGGACTCTGGGTCTGTACTTGATGGAGTTGAGAAGGATGAGAGATCTTGAAATCTACAGAATACTGAATGGCTTGGACAGAGTAAATGTTGGGAAGGTGTTTCCATTGGTAGGAGAGACTAGGAGCCAAGGGCACAGCCTTAGAGTAAAGGGAAGATCTTTTAGAATTGAGATAAGGAGAAACCTCTTCAGCCAGAGAGTGTTGAATCTATGGAATACATTACCACAGAAGGCTGTGGAGGTCAGGTCATTGAGTATAGTTAAGATGGAGATAAATAGGTTATTGATTGTCAAGGGGATCAAGAGTTATGGGGAGAAAGCTGGAGAATGAAGTTGAGAAACATATCAGCCATGATTGAATGGTGGAATAGACTCGATGGGCTGAATGTCCTAACTTCTGCTCCAATGTCTTACGGTCTTACTGGTTGCATCCTAAATGACATTGCTGCCAAACTGTGGCAGGTGGTGCAGGAATCAACAAGAGGAAAATTATATTTTAATTTTCCCTTATCCTCAGCAACCTGCCTGCCCCAGATGCATCTGTCCATGACACTATCGATAAGAGTGACCACCGCAGAGTCCTTATGGAAATCCCATCTTCGCATTAAGAATACCCTCCATTGTGTGGTGTGGCACTGTCAACTTGCAAATAGAACAGATTTTCAACAGATGCCGTAACTCAGAAGTGGACATCCATGAGGTGCTGTGGACCATCAGCAGCTACAGAATGGTACTCAATCACAATCTGCAACTTCATAGAGTGGAATTTCACACATTCCACCATCAAACCAAGCAGCCAATCATTGTTCAATAAACCATGCAGAAGAGCATGCCAGAAGCAGTACCAGACATTCCTCAACATGAGATGTTTATCTGTTATAGATAGAAGGCAGCATTCCTGATGAAGGGCTTCTGCCTGAAACGTCGATTTTCCTGCTCTCGGATGCTGCCTGGCCTGCTGTGCTTTTCCAGCGCCACTCTTTTCAACTCTGATCTCCAGCAGTCATCACTTTCTCCCAGACTGCTTGCATGCAAAAAAGCAGAAGCTGCAAGCAACTGACAGAGCTAAGTCCTACAGCCAATGGATCAGATCTAAGCTCTGCACTCCTACCACATCCAGTAGTGAATGGTGGGGGGTAATTAAACAACTCATTGGTGGAGGAGTCTGTACCAATGATCTCATTGATGGAGGAGCCCAGCACGTCAGTGTAAAAATAAGGCTGAAGCATTCGTATCGACCTTTGGACATGACCTACTCCATAGGTCCTCAGATGCCAGTCTTCAACCAACTGAATTCACTCCATGTGATATATAGAATCGACTGAAAGCACTGGATAGAGAAAAGGCTATGGGCCCTGGCAACATTCAACCAATGGCTTGGGAGACATGTGCTTCAGAACTAGTTTCACCCTGAGCCATTCAATCCCTCTACAGCTACAACGCTGATGTAAATTCAGCATGTGGAAAGTTAGCCAGTTACAGTATTCCTAAAGCAGGGGAAATCCAACCCAGCCAATTACAGCTTTAGTTCAAACTTGGAGAGAAGTGACAAACTCCAGAGATAATGTGGAGTGGCTACCCTTGACATCAAGGCAGCATTTGAATGAATGTACAGAGAGCAGCCTCAGGAGAATTGGAGTCAAAGGGAGTTAGGGTGAAATCTCCCTGCTAGGTGAACTTATACCAGGCTGAAAGCTAGAAAGCTGTCATTGCCAGAGGACATCACTGAAGGTTTCCCCAGGGTAGTGTCTTAGACCCAACATCTATAGTTCTTTCATCAACGACCTTCCCTCCATCATAAGGCCAGAGTGGGGATGCCCAGCACCAATTATGGCTCCTCAGATACTGCAGCAATCATTGGAGCAAATGCAGCAAGATCCGGGCAATACCCAGGCTTGGGCTGACTAGTGGCAAGTAACAATCATGCCATATAAGTGCCAGGCAATGACCACCTCCACTGACAGAATCTAACCTTGACAGTCAATGCTGTTACCATCATTAAATACCCTACTGTCAAATTCTGGTGGTTACCATTGACAAAAACTAAACTGGACAAGGCATGTAACACGAGTCAGGATTTGGAATTAACAAAGCTAATAGTGTAATAATAGTGAAAGGGTAGTGACATGGTTTAGTAATTAGCTAGAAAATCAGCGAGTTAGTAAGGACAAAGGGAACATACTCCAAGTAGAAGAATATGACAAGTAGGAGTCCCCATGAATCTCTGCTGGGAACATTACCTTTTCACTATATATACAAATGATAGGTACAGAGCTAAATAGTCAAGTTTACAGATTCCATTACGTTAAGAAACGCAGAAAGCAACTTATAAACAGATGGAGCAATTTGACAGAACTACAACAGATGGAGCTAGCTCAATGTGGGAAGTGAGAGGTCATCCACTTTGGATCCAAGACACAGAAATCAGAATATTTTCCAAATGGTAAAAAACTCAAAACAGTGGAGGAGCAAAGAGATGGTTTGTTTATTCAGGCTCCACTCTGAGGAATTCCACTCCAGAAATCCCTTTGCTTTTTCATTTCCTTTAACCCTGTAAGGTTTGCCTCAGGCTCCAGTGTTTTTCTGAATATGCTTCTGTAGAACAACTATGATTTTCTGTGCAATATAAATGCAAATTGTTGTTATAATATTTTCCCAGGTGGAACAGAATGTCAGCAACTTTATATCTAGTGAACTGTTCTTTCCTGATGCCACGGTGAACAATGATTGTTTTTGCTTTACTGGTTTATGTTTTCCTAGTCTATATTGGTGAGCCTGATAACTGGGTGATGCCCATCACTAATGACAAATCGCAGATTGCCAGGAGATTACAGCACAGGAGAACATCTCGCCCATCAAGTCTGTGTCTGCAGTTCTCAGTTCTTTTACTGCATCACTGTGACTTTTCCCCTTCAAATTATCTTCCAATTCCCTTTTGAAAGCCATAATTGATTCTCCCCTGCCGCATTGTAAAACAATACATTTCAGATCATACCCATTCACTGCATAAAAGCAAGATTGTTCTTCATGCTTCTGTTGAAGCCTTTGCTAATCACTTTCATAGGTTTCATGGTAATAGAAGCAGGAATAGGCCATTTGGCCCGTTGAGCCTGTTCCGTCATTCATTAAGATCATGGCTGATCTATCCATCATTTCAGCTCTTCCTATCTTCGTTATCCCCATTACCCTTAATTCCTCTACCACGCAAAAAACCCATCCACTGTGTCTTGAATGTAATTAATGAAGTTGACACTACTGCTTCCATAGACAGAGAATTCCATAGATTCACTATTCTCTGGGAAAAGCAGTTCCTCCTCATGTCTGTCCCAAATCTACTCTCCCTAATCTTGAAACCATGTCCCCTCATCCTAATCTCACCCAACAGCAGAAACAACTTGCCTACCTCTTCCTTATTTTTTTTTCGATTAGATTATTTACAGTGTTGAAACAGGCCCTTCGGCCCAACAAGCCCACACCGACCCGCCGAAGCACAATCATTCCCCTACGTTTATCCCTTTACCTAACACTACGGGCAATTTAGCATGGCCAATTCACCTAATCTGCACATTTTTGGACTGTGGGAGGAAACCGGAGCACCCGGACGAAACCCACGCAGACACGGGGAGAATGTGCAAACTCCACATGGTTAGTCGCCTGAGGCGGGAATTGAACCTGGGTCTCTGGCACTATGAGGCAGCAGTGCTAACCACTGTGCCGCCCACCGTATCTTCTCTATCCCTTTCATATTTTCTATGTTTCCAGAAGATTCCCTCTCATTCTTCTAAATTCTAGTGAGTACAGTCCCAGGCGGCTCAAACTCTCCTCTTAGGGTAACCCCCTCATCTCCGGAATCAACCTGGTGAACCTCCTCTGCACCACCTCCAAAGCCATTATATCCTTCTGCAAGTAAGGAGACCAGAACTGCGCACAATAGTCCAGGTACGACCTCACCAACACCTCTGTACAATTGTAGCAGAACCTCCCTGTTCTGAAATTTAATCCCTCTAGCGACGAAAGCCAATATTCCGTTTGCCTTCTGATTACCCGCTGCATGTGCAAATCTTTGTTTAGTGATTCATGTATGAGCACTCCTAAATCCTTCTGCATAACAACATGCTGCAATCGTTCACCATTTAAATAATACTCTGACCTACAATTTCTATTTCCAAAGTGGATAACCTCACATTTCCCAACATGTTACTCCATCTGCCAGACCCTTGCCCACTGGCTTAACCCCCTACTTAAATCTCTCTGCAGACCTTCCACCTTGCCAAAGTTGGTCTTCCCACTCAATTTAGTGGCATCAGCAAACTTGCATATATTACACTTATGCAAGGTTAGGCAGCATCCAAGGAGCAGGAGAATCGATGTTTCGGGCATAAGCCCTTCTTCAGGAATGAGGAAGGTGTGCCAAGCAGGCTAAGATAAAAAGGTAGGAGGAGGGACTTGGGGAAGCGGCATTGGGAATGCGATAGGTGGAAGGAGGTTAATGTGAGGGTGATAGGCCAGAGAGGGGGTGGGGGAGGAGAGGACGGGAAGAAGATTGCAGGTCAAGAAGACGGTGCTGAGTCTGAGGGTTGGGACTGAGATGGGGAGGGGGGGGGGGGGAAGAGGGGAAATGAGGAAGCTGGAGAAATCTGCATTCATCCCTTGGTCATTGGAGGGTTCCTAGGTGGAAGATGAAGCACTCTTCCTCCAGGCATCGTGTTACCATGGTCTGGTGATGGAGGCGGCCAAGGACCTGCACGTCCTTGGTGGAGTGGGAGGGGGAGTTAAAGTGTTCCACCACGGGGTGGTTGGATTGATTGGTGTGGGTGTCCCAGAGGTGTTCTCTGAAACGTTCCGCAAGTAGACAGCCTGTCTCCCCAATGTAGAGGAGGCCACATCGGGTGCAGCAAATGGTGTGTGTGGAGGTGCAGGTGAATTTGTGAAGGATATGGAAGGATCCCTTGGGGTCTTGGAGGGAAGTGAGGGAGGGGGGGGGGGGGGTGTGGGCACAAGTTTTGCATTTCTTGCAGTTGCAGGGAAAGGTGCCAGGAGTGCAGGTTGGGTTGATGGGGGGTGTGGACCTGACGAGGGAGTCGTGGAGGGAGTGGTTTTTCCGGAACACTGATAGGGGAGGGGAGGGAAATATATCCTTGGTGGTGGGGTCTGTTTGGAGGTGGCGGAAATGACGAAGGATGATACAATGTATCTGGAGGTTGGTAGAGTGGTAGGTGAGGACCAGTGGGGTTCCGTCCTGTTGCGATTGGAGGGGCGGAGGAACGGGAAGTGGAGGAGATGCGGTGGAGAGCATCGTCAACCACGTCTGAGGGGAAATTGCAGTCTTTGAAGAAGGAGGCCATCTGGGTTGTTTGATATTGGAATTGGTCCTCCTGGGAGCAGATGCAGCAGAAGCGAAGGAATTGGGAATATGGGATGGCGTTTTTACAGGGGGCACAGTGGGAGGAGGTGTAATCTAGGTAACTGTGGGAGTCGGTCGGCTTATAGTAAATGTCCGTGTTGAGTTGGTCGCCCGAGATAGAAATGGAGTGCTCCAGGAAGGGGAGGGAGGAATCTGAGACGGTCCAAGTAAATTTGAGGTCAGGGTGGAAGGTGTTAGTAAAGTGGATGAACTGTTCAACCTCCTCGTGGGAGCACGAGGTAGCGCCGATTCAGTCATCGATGTAGCGGAGGAAAAGGTGGGGGGTGGTGCCAGTGTAGCTGTGGAAGATGGACTGTTCCATCTTCGATGTGGAACAGTCCATCTTCGCCTTCACAAGGTGACAAGTGAACGTGACTCTCTGCAATTCAGAGCATTTATTTGAAGAAGGCTAGAATACAAGAGTAAGGGTGTACTGCTGAGGCTGAATAAGGGTCTGGTCAGACTACATTTGGAAATATTATGCAGTTTTGGGCCCCATATCTAAGGATGGATGCAATAGTATTGGAAGGGTTCCAGAGGAGGTTCACAAGAATGATCCAGGATGAAGGACTTGGCATATGAACAGTAGTTGAGGACTCTGGGTCTGTACCCAATGCATTCAGAAGGATTGGAGGCGGGGGAGGTTCTCATTGAGGTTTATAGAATACAGAAGGGCCTGGATAGAATGGACATGGAGATGATCTTTCCACTAGGAGAGACTAGGGCCGGAGGACACTAGACTCTTGATTCACATGTGGATCAAGGGTTTACAGGGAGAAGATTGGAGAATGGGGCTGAGAAACGTATCAGCCATGATCGAATGGTGGAGCAGAATCGATAGGCTGAATTCCCCAAGTCTGTTCCTGTATCTTACGAGCTAAGAGCAAACGTGTAACAAGTTTCTCTTTGTTCAGTGGAGAAGCTTCTGTACTCCCAGAGTTTTCTCACTGGTGTGAAACAATAAAACCCTTTCATAACAAAGTGTATCTTGGTGTCAAGTGATTCATTTGGACTCAATTATGTCAAGAGGGTGAATATTTAGTCTTCTGCCCCAAACCCTGATGCAGTTCCCCTCATGTGTTACTGATATTCCTTTTCATCCATCCAGCCCTACATGCCTGTCAGACATCACTTGCAAGGGTCCCATGATTTAAATTAAAAACAAATTATCAAGAAAAATTACTACTTGACAAAAAGAATCATTCTTTTAGGAGATTTCCACTGTAAAAACAGAAATAAAGCATTGCACTTGTATGGTGCTTTTCATTATTTGAGGATTCCACAAAGGAATTACTTTTGAAGTATAGTTATTGTTAATGTAGGAAATTTGCAAATTAAATTCCCACAAACAGTACTATGATAATTTGTAAACTGAGGGATAAATGGTTGTAAGACGAGGATAACGCACCCCCCCAAACCCCGCTCTTCAAAATAGCGCAATGGGATCGTTTAGATTAACACTAGGGAATACTGGGATAGTGCTACGGAAAAGACAGGCCTCAATTGGAATCAACATGACAAATCTGTGTTTACTAATTATCACTGGCAATAAATTATTCAACTTTCAAGTGGGAAATAAGGAAGAGGTGTCTCATGTATGGTATGAACCAAGTTGTTAATGATAAAGACAAAAGATATGAAGTTTATTTTAAGATGTTTTTATTATCAAATCATTCTATTCAGTTCAGCAGTACAAATACAATTCATTTGAATATAAAATGTCAATATTTTAACAGACAAAACAGTAAAAACAAAAATCTGATTGACTCCACAAATGATTAAAAATCAAAAAAATTGAAAATTTGAACAGAATATTTAAGCATTTATAAAATGTAGTACAGTACTATATTTGGACAACTCTAAATCCATTCACCAGAAATTAAAAACTCTTACATCAAGTATTCCAACGTAATGTCACAGTGTCATAGTATTACTAAGTTTAACGTGTTATATCTCCTAAGAACATCTACTTAAACCCCAATTGTAAACTCAGGTTAGGAAGGATCAACTTCAGTGATAGATGTAACTTTGAATACAACAACCCTTTTAAGTTAACTGTGCTCAGTTTTCATGTGTCGAATTGCTAAACTGTTAATCGTTTCTACCACCGAAAACAGTGGGCAACTCAAGTGATAGGCAATCCCTCTATATTCCTCCTGTGCGCTTAAACTGTAAGAAAAACAGCAAGTTAGTGACATACATCAGGAAAATCTCAATATACATTTGACAAGCACGGCTATAGGTCAGAGCCTCCATGAATTACCTGTAACAAAATGCAATTAGTAAATTAGTTAGTATAATCGCAGAAAAATGAGGTATTACCAAATCACAAACCACTTTCATAACAAAGTGTATCCACTCAGTGGATTCTCGACAACTACTTAAAAAAGAGCTACTTAGATGGTGCCCATGTTCTTCAGCTATTATTTTGTGAATTATCTTCAAATTTTCAAGCATAAAAGTTCAAAGTATCCGCTAGACTAACATAGCAACTTTCCTCAGCCATTAAACATAGAATGTGATGTCACTCATGTCACATGCAGCTAGATAAGAAGCTACCTCGTTATGTTAAAGTAATTACAATGGACTGCAAAAACAAATTTAAAACAGTGCTCACTATTACATGAGCAACTGTGAAACTGCCTCCCTAACAGCGAAATAGAATGGAAGAGGTCAGTGTCAAATGAAAGCCTAAACTGTAAATCAGAAAACACACATACAACAAATACAGTTTTTGTCAACGTGTGAAGACAAGCATGAAAGCATTTTCCGAAATGTACGCACACTACATTGCAGGAAGAATTGAAAATGCTAACCATACCATATCACTAAGTACCAAATAGATCTCCATAGTAGTTAAGAAATAATAATTTTAAAAAAACATTAAATTCCCTATGGATAAAAAAAATTATTGCAGGCAAAAATTATTATCCAGATAAATGCAATCTGCTCAGAATGCTGCATCTGTGAAGGGAAGGGGGGTGGGAAAGAGATAATATGTTAGAAACTTCACCTCCAACACCAGCTCATATTTCTTGTTCCCTACAAAAAGAACACAATTGTGAGCAACATTGCACACTTAAAACATTCACACAGACAATATCCATTTCCCTGCTAACCCTCAGCCCAGGCTTGGAGAAATGATACCAGGGAAATCATGTGGCTTAAAATAGCAGTTTTTGAGCGAGCAGTATTTCCTAAAATGCTCAGGAGGAGGAAAGAAAACATGGATGAAGGGAATGTGTAACTTATGTAACTGTTCTAGTCATTTGGGTTGCTGGGTGGAACAGAAGTTATTTGAAATCACAGTTACTTTAGATCGATGAGCTTCATTTTCATGCTACATATACTTTGTGACCAACTAATAAAACACAATCAATATCAAAATAAGGACAGATCTTTACAACTACACAACTCACATCACCCATTGTAACCATCAACTGCGATATTGGTAGACTATCTATTGCTATGGAAAACCATTAACCAAGACCATCAGCAATATTTTGTGAAACTACAATTAAAAAGGAACAGACAATGCTATTATTTTCTGACTGATCTGCCTAGCTATCAAACTAAGATAATCTATGAAATCAAATATTGATGTACGATATACGTCACACTCTGCTCAGCAGAAAGGATGCAACTCTGTGCACAAAGTGACAGATTAAAAAAAGTCTCTGATAAAACATTTTTAAAATGAAGTTTTTTTTTCCATGGTTGGATAACATTGATAATTTACTCAAGAATGCCAGATAGCAAATACATTCTGTAATACAGTACTATAATTTTAACCATAACTTAAAACTAAAGATGTGCCAAATACAATCTTTTTTAAAAAAAGCAACATCCTGACCTACAGGAAAGGAACTTTCAATTCAGCATCTTGCCACAGTAAGTTGAAGGTTTTAAAGCTATAGTCTTCCAGTGTAAAGTATTACAATTTACATATACAGTACTCAAACTTTAACATGCAAAATCCTCAGTCTGGGATTCAGAATTCGAATGAAAATCTTGTTTGTCTATGTAACGCTAGCCCTACAAGCAGTCAATTATCACCATTACGCAATGGAGGAAAACTTCAGCTTTCGTAAGTTTAGACACAGAGGCTGTTATTGGCAATGTATTTTTTGTGGAAAGCCTGGGCCAAGAGATACAAAGACAAAACAGCATACAAGCTGATGTTACAACACACTGATCCTTCCCAACTGTGTTCTATACAGAGCTCTAATAAAAGCTACACCAAGATTCAATGAGAATCAGTTTGTTCACAAACACTTGCAATATGATGGTCACAATTTTCAGCACCAACCTAGTCGGCAATTAAAATGTAGGTCTTACACAAAATCCTTTGGATTGAGATCTTAACCACATAGAACTGCAGCAATGCTTAATATTTAATTACCCACTGGATATTATCTAATGAAACAGTAACCAATTTAAAAGTGAAACAAATTGAAAGATGTGCACAGTCTCATCAATCTCGGATTTTAAGTAAATGTGCATTTTTTTCGTCTTTAGTGAAAGAGCACCCTATCTCATAAGAAGCAGCTCTGCACAAAAACAATTATGAACTCAGCTATTTAAAGAATAAAAAGATAAAAATGGTATTAAAAATGCCAGATATAAATATTGCACTGAAATTATATAAAAAACAAAAATGATTGTGGGAAAAAAAATCGGTTATTTCTGTAGCATTGAGGTTATAGGTATAAAAGGAGGACTGATGAACTCAAAAGCATTTGACTTGCTGTGTAGTGTTAAATACAAGTTGAACACTGGGCTGTTTAATAGCTCAACAAATATCAAACCTTTGAGCCATGGATCAATCAATTCTTAATCCTTCTCTCATATAGAAAGGTTAATAGAATTTCTATTCTAGAAGTGCAGGAAATAACACAATATAAATAAATAAGTAAAATCTGTTAAGTGAGTAAGTGAAGCCAAATTAAAAGCAAATAAAGCAACATCACAAAAATAAAGCGAGACAAACTTGAACAATGCTACACTAAAGGAACATCACAAGTGCAAAAGCAGCACCATATAATACAATACTAAACAGAATATAGCTCAGGTCTTAAAATATCACATAATTCTAATGTTAAGCAACAGCTTAAGACTAAAAGACATTACAGGGTTTTAAACTAAAAAGGGAGAAAATAGCTAGTCTTGTTCCCTTACAGTTTTACATTTTAACTCTTCAATCAGGACAGTGCCAGCTTCATTAATTTATATTTCCACGAAACTGACACTTATCTACAGGGTATTTCATCTCCTCTATAAAGCACTTTAAAATATTTACATCTATTTGAATCTAAGTGCCAAACAAGCTTATTCCCTAGACTTTCAAGTTATGTGCAGGCTTGAGTGTAATGGGTTAGAGAGGGCAGCATGACAAGTAGTGTCTAGGGTTAGTGAGAATCTTCTGTTATAAACAAGCTAGTGTTTTAACTGCAGACTTTTAAAGATTTCAGTTATGATTGCGCCAAAATTACAACTAAACATGTCCAGTCACAAGTCTATTAAACACAAATTGAATGTGTTTTAAAACAAATAACCTAAGAGTAAATAAAGGAGACAACTTTCCTTCCAGTTCACCTGCAACTATTTGTAACTAGTGTTAAAGAAAGAGCACTTTGGGAACAGACACTTTTTTGGGGGGGAAATAGGAGATTGGAGGAAGCTTTGCTAAGAGCTGTTATCATATTAATTACATACAGCATTTTAAAATTTCTCCAACAAAGTCTTGCATAGAGAATGCAGTCCGCAAAATGCCAAACATTTTAAACTGTGGTAAGCAGATGTAGTGAAAATTGGCTGAGATGATGCGTTATGAACCATCAAGTCATGACTACTTCAACTGAGGAGGAGCTGTATTCTACTTTTTAAAACTGGCATGAGAGCTCAGCTAACATGGTTTAGAACATGAAACCACAGTCCTGTCAAAGAATTAGCATGACTCAATGTTTCTCTAAAACACACCATAAAAGTCATTTGTCATGTTGCGTTGATTTACTGCTTCCACATTCAAAAAATGTAGGGTATCTGAGCACCTCAAGGCAACAACTAATTTTAGAATACTGTATGTAGATGGCATAAAAAAGGATAATTGTGTACACTGCAATCCACTTAGAAGCATGCCCCTTCAAACTGTCAAGGTGGGTTCAACAATCCTCATTGACTATTACAAGTTTACTTCCTACAATGTATAGGGCAACAAATTTAGAAGCGACATAATGGACACAAAAATGCCTAGCATCTTCAGAACATTCTAAGTAAAGCTCAACTGTAACACAGATTACAGATTTGTTTTTTTAAACCCCAGTGCATCCTACTACTCTCACAATGACTTCACTGAATGAGGGACGAAAAAAATTTGGCTCCACAGACACACAGAGGAATTTGCAAAATGTCACCCCTGAGTAAGAAGACCCATGTAAATAAACAGGAGAAAGTACATATGGAAGAACTGTGATCTTTATAAAATGTATTAATACACAGGATGTCTTGTTTCAGGTCAATAGTCATTGCATCCAACAAATTTTGAACTAAGATACATGGAAAAAAACACAAGCAACTTCAGAAATTATTAGCTAATGCACAACTTCTAAAAAGTAGATGAACACCACTGATGACTTGAAAGCATTTTGCTCTACTTACATGCTGCCATACAAATGTTTCTTTGCATTTTACATGAAACCCACTAATGTGCAGTGAAAAACTCAGATGATGGTTGCAGCACATCTTCCCCAATACGCTAAAGTTTTACCAAACACATTTTTAATGTGACATGTCCTGCCCCACCTCATCTCTCATGTGTCAACATGGCCAGTGCCATTAAAGCTTATTATTATAAACTGGTAAATACTTCTCTCTCAAAAGACTTCAGCAATGCAAGCTGCTGTTTCAATAATAGAAGACAGATAAGTATATATAAATATATATAAAACACGAGCTGCACATTGTGTTACTGGGAATATGCAGGAGTAGTAACCCATTTAGGTTTCTCAATTGAAGATGACAAATGTCAACAAAGAACTAAAATGTCTGACTCATGAATTTTATGTGCACGACATCACACAAACTCAAGTAAATGAGAAAACAAAATAATGGCCAATAACCCTTACCATTTGTAATGCATTTCAATCTATCTAAATGTGACCATGATACAATCAAACTGTTCCTCATCTTGTGAGAATTGGCACAGAAAGCTCCATTATGCCCAGGCAAAATTCTACTTCAAATGAGTGTCTGTGGCAAGCCTGATAAAACTAAAATGAAAATCTGCATGATACTTTCAATCCTTGTGCCCACTCAGGATTCAGCATCCAATATGAAAAAGAAACTTGCACATAAACTCAATTTACTCCTAGTCCTGCAACTTCTGCCTTTCATTGTCAGAAATTTCCTACTCTGTATATTCTCCTTTGTGGATCATCAGTGCTAATCCTCCTTTGCGTACAGTGCAAGAAACTGCATTTCACAGCCATAAATGAGCATTAACAGAATATGCAGATCTATTACTGATCTATTTTATGAAAGCAATTACAAATCCTCAATGAGCTGCGACATCTGAAAAAGCTGGGAAAGTTTCAACAAATCTGAAGCACATTATGCCTCAATAATTATTAGACGGTTTTATTAAATGGGGCAACACAGGGCAAACTCTTTCAAAGGATGTGTTACAATCTTACAAACATCCATGTATCTTTCTACATAAGTCGTATTTCAGTCTCTTTGACTATCAAATCCTCCATGACAGTTTTCACAGCTGTACTTGAGCTAAATACTAAAGGCTGATGAGGTCAACAAAAACTGACTTAATCCCACAATATCCTTCAGGACATTTGAGATGCAGGTGATATAACTAGCAAGACAACAATTCAAATTATTAACTCTCAATCTTTCAAGGGGAAGATGAGTATCCCTTTTTGTACAAAATTATACCATAAAATGTGCTCCGAAATACAGACAGACATAGACTTTGCTATGTAGCACATACTTGTTAAAAAACCTAAAATCGTTTTCTCTTCTCCTGTCCCCACCGCACAAGATCCCTAGCCAAAAGATGCCTTGCAAAACAACTGCACTTCTGAAGGTCTTTCAGTTTTCATTGTCATCGGCAAGAAGCAGAGGTCCATCTGCTTTGGCAGTCTGGTGTTTGAACAATTCCACCAGCAAGTCCAAGACGTGAAACTGAGCAAGTCAGCAGTCACTGCCTCTGGCAGTGAAACATTTGTTTGTATGGATGGCTGAAATTCAGCAAGTTTTATAGTTAAAAAAGTCACCAACCAACAGACAGGCGAATGAAAATGTGATTCTGGAGTTTAATGTTTCGCCATGCCTGTTAGAACTTAGCCCAGTTTAATTCAAAACGTTTCACATTGAGAAATGTACAGTATCATAGCAATGAATACCTTATGTTACAACCATGAACGAAACATTCAAAATGCCTGCAGAAAGCCCAGAAGGAGTTCTTTGTTCAGTCTCATGTTCTATAGTGTGGAACAAACCAGCTACATATTAACATGTGACAAAGTAATAGGATTTTCATTCTGTTACTGCTCTGGCAGTATTCACATAATGGCTGAATCTGACTATCTTCAATCTGTAGCTCCAAACTAATTCACACTTTTGCTTACTATTTCAATGACAAATAGCTGTATTCCAGATGATCATCAGGTATTTGAAATATTTGACCTGGAAACTGGTTGAGATTCTTTATATTTCACTCTTTAAATAATTTGATGTTCCATTGGTTGCTGAACAAAAGGAATCTGAACGTGTTTTTGTAGTCTGAATATGCAAGTAATTTTGCCTTCAAATGATGCTTTTCAGTGAAATTAATAATGCGCATCTTACTGACACAACAGAAAGAATTACTTTCATTTTTTTCATACTCCAACCTACAATAAACAGGCAAGCACCTTCACCAAAACACTGTCTTCAAGTTGCTTTCTAGTCTTGTAGTTAAGCATCTTCCAAGAGATTTAAAACAACGGACTAACTTACACTTGAAACAGTCATTAACATGCACTTCCCAATGCAAATCAGAGTTCCTTTCAGCTAACTCTTACTTTAGTAGGGCAAAGTGGTGGGCTATTTTGAAGCTAGTCAGACTATAGGTACAAAATTGTTTTAAGGGGTACACATTAAGCACTTAACTATAAACCTGCAAGGAAAGAATTCTGCAGCAACCATTATCTAATGTTATTCACCATTAAAAGTTCTCTATTACGCTTGATAAGCAGCCATTCTACTTCTACAGTGCCTACTTCAGTCACTGTTCACAGTTAAGTCATTTTTTTGTGGTATTTTGAATCCACAGAGGTGTTTTTGCAAAAGACTTTGTTCCATTTGGTGACAACAAACAATAAACATGTGGAAACAAGAGTACAAACAGAGTCTTCTTCAGAAGCATCACATCCTTCATCCCACACTGGATCTGGGCCAACTCCTTTGGTTTCACCAATTTAATAGCATACACATTGGTTAGAAATTGATCATTGTATGCTAGCTCAGCCACTTTGTTTCTTAATTTGACTTGATCTGAACTTCTGCATGAGAGCGAGGCTTTGTTTTCATTCCAAGAATAATCATTCATCCATGATCAGTGCCACATTGATATGAGACAGATCTATCATGTGCCTGTGAAATGTGCAAGGGAAAAGTAATGTGAAACATTCCAAAGATCAAGGGTTAGAAAAAGAAGCATGTAAAATTGTTTTAGTTATGTCTTCCAAGGTAATTCATGAACAGGCATGTCAAATACTGAACAAAATAGCCATGTTTATAAGAGAAGACCAAATACCATTAAAAACAGAGGTTTCATATTAATTGCTGACGGTCAAGATAAAAGATGATACAAGGAGTTAGGAAGACATGGTGCAAGGAGAATGATGACTGATAGCTCTGCACAAATGATGGAATGGAAGTCTAGCAGTAATAACTAAAACAATACAATAAATTTGATTCAGAATGTAGCAGGATGTGGCATCAGGATTTCATTAACAAGAAAGCATTTTGGGATGTAAATTGGAAGCAGTGATATGCCATGGGGCTGGTAATCTTAAATCACTGCCTAATATTCTAGATATTTGGGTTTGAATCCCACCAGGTTGGACGGTGAAATTGGAACTGAATAAAAGATCTAGATTAAAAAGCTAGCCCAATGGCATGTAGTCACTGCTGATTGTTATAAAAACCCTGACTCACTGGTGTCTTATAGGAAATGTGCCATCCTTACCTGGTCTGGCCGACATGTGACTCCAGATCCACAGCAATATGATGGATTCTGATTGCCAGGGGGCAATTAGGAATGAGCAATAAATGCTGATCTAGCCAGTGAGACCCATAACTCGCTTATAAAAAAAATTTTAGGGTGACAACAAAAGCAGGAGTCTGCCAGTCAGCCCCCCCACCAAGTCTGCTATGCCAATCAATTACGTCATGGTTAATCTGATTGTAGACTTAACCCTCAACTCACTTATAGAGCAAAAATCCAATTCTAAATTCAATGCCCCAGCTCCACTGCTTACTGGGGAGACAAGATTAACAACCTTCAAAAGAAGATATTCCTCATCTCAGTCTTAAATGTGAGATGTTTTATTGTAAACTCTCTCTAGTTATTGATTACAAAGATCCTTTCAGCAATCAGTCTGCAGGAATCTTGCATGTTTCCAACTCCAATCAATGTAAGAGAAACAGAAATTGCTGGAAAAACTCAGCAGCTCTGGCAGCACCTATGGACAGAAAGTAGAATTAACGCTTTGGGTCCAGTGACCCTTGTTCAGAACTCCTGTAAGGTTCTGGAGGAGGATCACTGGAACCCAAAATGTTAATTCTGCTTTCTCTCCAATAATGCTGCCAAACCAGCTACATTTGTCCAGCAACTTTTGATTTTATTTCTGATTTTCAACAACCATGATTCTTTTCCCCCAATTAATCTAACTTCTATCTGTTCAAATTTTCATTACAAAACAATCCCTTTACCTCAGAAATTGAACTGCTGAGCTGCTTTTAATGCAAGAAAATACCTCCTTGCGTAAAGGAATCAAAATTGTACATAGTAGGGTGAGAGGGGAAAGATTTAAAAGAGACCTGATGGGCAACCTGTTCACGCAATGGGTGGTGTGTGTATGGAATGAGCTGCCAGAGATAGTGTTGGAGGCAAGTACAATTGCAACATTTAAAAGGTATCTGGATGGGTATATGAATGGGAAGTGTTTAGTGGGATATGGACCAGATGCTGGCAAATGGAACTAGATTAGTTTGATATATCTGATCGGGATGGACGAGTTGGACTGAAGGGTCTGTTTCCGTGCAGTACATCTCTATAACTCTATAGTATTCTTAGTGTGGTCTTACTAATACCCTGTACAGTTGTAAGACTTTCCTTGTCAAACTCTATTCAACTTGCAATAAAGGCCAATATTCCATTTATTTTTCAAAATACTTGCTGTTCCCCTATATGTTAATTTTTATGATTTATGTACAAGAACATACAAATATCTGTTGCTGAGTATTCTATAGCCCCTCTCTATTTAAATACTATTCTGATTTTCTATTTTTCCTGCTGAAGTGGACAAACTTCAGAGTTTCTCATATTATTCTCCATCTATCAAAATCTCATTATAACACCATGAGCTCTTACTACGGCCAGTAACCACTCACGTGGCACCTCATTAATCCAAATGCACATCAATTGTTATTCCTTTATCAACCCCTTCAAAAGATTCTGATAAATTTTTCAAACATGATTTTCCATTCACAATCATCTTGGCCCTGCCTGATTGTATTCTAAATGGCACACAACTGTCTCCTTATTAGCTGATATGAGCCTGATGATGTTTTAAGATGTGAAGAAGTGGGAAAATATCAAAACAGAACGTAGCAAAGCCATGGAAAATTTTCCAATAAATGAGGAGCAGTTAGGTTTTAAAAATGACTTAGGGGACGAGTGAGTGCAATGTTGCATAGAATCAGTGATGGCAGAGGTCTTAGGTGAGCTCCACTTTCCAAAGCTAACTATAAGCATGTTGAAAACTTCAGGTTTGAAACAAATAAAAGTTTCCAACTAGTGCTCATGTCAACTCATGGCAAAAGCCCAATGCCAGGTTTCTTGCCAAGATCATTCATGGAACCTGTAGAATTTTAACAGGTGCAATGCATTTGCACAACACTGGTTAACTAGGAAAGACACAAAAAAACTGCTCGAAAGCCAAAGAAATGGCAAGCTATGGAGGCACATAAACATAACAAGGAGCAGGAGTAGGCCATCTGGCCCTTTGAACCTGCTCCACCATTCAATAAGATCACGGCTGATCTTTTCATGGACTTAGCTCCATTTACCCACTCTCCCACCATATCGCTTAATTCCTTTATTATTTAGGCATCATTTAGGCATGTCAGGCATCAAAATTATTATTTAAAAAAACTCTGATCTTAGCTTTAATAACATTTACTGAAGTAGCATCAACTACTTCGCTGGGCAGGGAATTCCATCGATTCACAATCCTCTGGGTAAAGAAGTTCCTTCTCAATTCAGTCCTAAATCTGCTCCCTCTAATCTTGAGGCTATTCCTTCTTGTCCTAGTTTCACCTGCTAGTGGAAACATCATTTCTACTTCTATCTTACCTGCTCCCGTCATAATTTTATATGTTTCTATAAGATCCTGTCTCATTTTTCTAAATTCCAATGAATGTAATTCCAGGCTACTCAGTCTCTCCTCATAAGCCAAACCGCCCACCCCAACTCCAGAATCAACCTAGTGAACCTCGTCTGCAGCCCTTCTAGTGCCAGTACATCCTTTCTCAAGTAAGGAGACCAAAACTACACACTACTCCAGGTGTGGTCTCACCAGCACCCTGTACAGCTGCAACATAACCTCGCTCGCGATTAAAATCAACCCCTTTCGCAATCAAGGATAAAATTTCATTTGCCTTCCTAATTACATGTTGTACCTCAAACCAACCCTCTGCGATTTATGTGCAAGGACAGCCAGGTTCCTCTGTGTAGCAGCATGCTGCAACTTTTTACCATTCAAGTAATAATCCTTTTCACTGTTACTCCTACCAAAATGGATGACTCCACATTTACTAACATTGCATTCCATCTGCCAGACCTTTGCCCAATCAAACTATCTATGTTCCTCTGCAAAGTTTCACAGCCCTCTGCACACTTTACTCTGCCACTCAATACCTTCTGCAAACTCTGACACACTACATGCGGTCCCCAACTGTAAATCATCCATAGAAATTGTGTATAAATTTTGAATAAAGGTGAGCTTAAGGGAAACCAGAGTATCTTGTAACCAGCATTTGGAGCCTCCACTTGTTCTTGGGCAATTTGTACACAAAGCAACAGGGGCAATTCAGACAATAAAATTGGTTCTGAGAGCTCTCTTAGTGTAGGCCCTGGTTACTACATTCAATGAAGTGTTCGCACAATTTAGGGTAAAGGCATAACAATGCAAAGTGACAGGGGACTAGCTCAGGGAGAGGAAGTTGAAATCCTCACTCCTGTGTTGAATTTCATGTCAGGCATCAAAATAGTACAGTGCTTAGAATTGACAGTCTGTTAAGCCTTAACACCCAGAAACAGAACAAAAGAATTGAGCAATAAAAGAAAATATTAGAGCAAGAGAGAGCGAGACAGACAGACACAGGTAATGTTTCATTCTATTAAGAAAATATTGGACTTAAAATGTCAACTTTGTTTCACTCTCCACAGATGCTGCCAGATCTGTTAAGTTTCTCCAGCACTTTTATTTCAGATCACCAGTGTGCGCAATTCTTTGCTTTTTTAAATATAAATCGAGGAACTGAGGGTGGAGAAACATTACATCCAAATGTACACACTTTATATAAATAGAAAATCTGTTTCACTTGAGTTACAATTTTGATTGCTAAACTTCATCGAATTTTACTATATGCATCTTGTGAAATTTTCCCTAAGTAAAAAAAAGGATGTTTACCTGTGGAATTTCTGCTGAAACGCTGAAGCATGTGCAGGCTCCCTGAATTTTGCAATGGCCTTTCGTTGCTCTCGCATCATCTTGAAGTCCTGCAAAAATATTTTAAAAAGGCATCAGGAAGAAGTAATGTAGGGTGTTTTTGGAAAATGGGTGGTGGAAGTAGGTTCAGTAGTAATTTTCAAAAGGAAATTGTATAAATGCTTGCAGAATTGCTAATTGGACAGCTGAACCAAAGAGCATAAGCATTATCTTCTGTACTGAATCCATATTTAATTCTATAATATGACAATTCATATTCACTTCGAAGCTAAAGGACTTCAGGACAATAAAGACAGAATCACAGAGATGCTTAGCACGGAAACAGAGCCTTCGGTCCAATTCGTCCATTTCGACCAGGTAACCTAAATTCATCTAGTCCTGTTTGCCAGCATTTGGCCCATATCACTCTAAACCCTTCCTAGTCATGAACCCATTCAGCTGCCTTTTAATTGTTGTAATTGTACCAGCCTCCACCAATTCTTTTGGCAGCTCATTCCATATATGCACCATATGAAATAGTTGACATTTAGGCCTTTTAAGTATTTCCCCTCCTACCTTAAACTACTCCCTGTAGTTTTGGACTCCCTTACTCTGGGGAAAAAGACCTTGGCTATTCACCCTATCCATACCCTTCATGATTTTATAAACCTCTAGAAGGTCACCCCAAGCCTTTGACAGACCAGAGAAAATAGCCCAGACTATTCAGGCTCTCCCTATATCTCAAATCCTCCAACCCCAGCAACACCCTTGTAACTCTTTTTGAAAGCCTTTCTAAATTTTAACCACATTCTTCCTTTAACAGGAAGACCAGAATTGAAAGCAGTATTCTGATAGTGGCCTAACCAATGTCTTGAACAGACATAACATGACATCCCAAAATTTTTATACTCAGTGAACTGACCAATAAAGGCAAGAATACCAAATGCTTTCTGCACTGCCTTGTCTACCTGTGATTCTACTTTCAAGGAACAATGAACCTGTACTCCAAGGTCTCTTTGTTTGGCAACACTCCCCAGGACACTACCATTAAGTGTAAGAGTTCTATCCTTATCAAAATGCAACATCTCTTATTTATCGAAATTAAACTTCATCTGGCACTCCTCTGCCCATAGACTCATCTAATCAAGGCCCTGTTGCTCTTCACTGTCCACTATGCCTCCAACTTTGGTGTCATCTGCAAATTTACTCACCATACATTCACATCCAAATCATTTACATAAATGACAAAAAGCAGTGGACCCAGCACTGATCCGTGTGGCACACCACTGGTCACAGGCCTCCAAGTCCAAAAAGCAGCTTTCCATCACCACAAACTGTCTCCTACCTTCAAGTCAATTTTGCATCCAAATGGCGAGCTCTCCCTGGATTCCATGTGATCTACTCTTGTGAACAAGTCTAAGCTGAACCTTATTGAACACCTTGCTGAAGTTCATACAGACAACGTCCACCGCTCTGCCCCCATCAGTTGTCTTTGCCACATCTTCAAAATACTCAATCAAATTATATGAATTCCCATGCACAAAACCATGTTGACTATCCCTAATCAGTCCTTACCCTTCCAAATGTATGTAAATCCTGTCCCTCAGAATCAGGTTTACTGGTCTATAGTCCCTGCCTTTTCCTTACCACATTTCGTAAACAATGGCACCGCATTAGTCAACCTCCAGTCTCTCCGCAGAATCACTTCCTGAGCTTCTCTCAATATTCTGGGAAACACCTGATCAGGTCCCAGAGATTCTTCCACCTCTATGCATTTTAAGAGATTCAGCATCTCTTGCTCTGTAATATGTACACTTTTCAAGATATCACTATTTATTTCTGCAAGTTCTCTACTTTCCATATGCTTCTCCACAGTAAACACTGATGCGAAATACTCGTTTAGTATCTCATCTATCTCCTGCGGTTCCACATAATCAGAAGTCATATGTCACGGTTATAGCCCAATAGGTTTATTTGAGATCACAAGCATTTGGAGCTCTGCTCCTTTGTCATGTGACTTTACTAGACAAAAGGAGCAGAGACCCCAATGTTTGTGATTTCAAATAAACCTGTTACATTACAACCTGGTGTGTGACTTCTGACTTTGTCCAACCCAATCCAACACGGGCACCTCCACATCATGGGTTCCACACACACAGACTGGTTGGTCTTTATGGGGCCCTAATCTCTCCACTATTACGTTTTTTTTTAAACCCTTGACGTATTTGTAGAATCTCTTTGGCAAACCAGGTTAGAGAGAATCCAGAGTCTTCTTTCTGCGCTCCTGACTTCCCTGAAGTATACTTATACTGCTCTTATACTCCTCTAGGGATTCAATTGATCCCAGCCATCTATACTTGACATACGCCTCCTTCTTTTTCTTGACCAGATCAGATAAGTTCTATTAAACTTGAATACACAGTTGTACTATGTACAAAGGAATACTGGTTGTTAACAACTGCACCAGCATCTAAATAAAAGGTCAACTCATCCAGTCCATTTGCTCCAAATGCAAATAAAAAAATGTAAAACATTTATTTAACCATGACAAACTCAGTCCTGTCAACTCAACAAAGTCCTGCTCACTAATTTCTAAGAATTTGTGCCAAAATTCACAGACCCTGACACAGCTATTCTGATGGAATCATATGTTAAAGATAATGCCCAAGAGGTTGTATAAGGCTCTGGTCAGACTCCATTTGGAGCACTGCCAGCAGTTTTGTGCTCCACATCTAAGGAAGGATGTGCTCGTATTGGAGGGAGCCCAGAGGAAGTTTACAAGAATGACCTTGGGATGAAGGGCTTATCATCTCCTGCAATATGTGGGGAATTAGGGTCACTTCCATGGTCTATGGTGACCATGAATGCAGGACGTGTGTTCAGGTGATGACACGAAAATTGGTGTTTTGGTAATGGGGAGGATAGCCTTAGACTGCATCTGCTACTGATCAGCTGGAAAATTGGACAAAGCAAAAGCAGATGGAACTTAATCATGATATGTGCGATGTGATGCATTTTGGGAGGTCTAATAAGGCAAAGATATACACAAACAAATGACAGGTTGCTCGCGAGTACTGAGAAACAAATGGACGTTGCTGTACTAGTCCATAGATCCCTCAAAATGTCAATGTGGGTAGACAGGATAATGAAGGCAGCATAAGGGATGCTTGCATTCATTAGCCAGAGCATAAGACATAGGAAATCTCGTTACAACTTTATGAAGGTAGTTTGGCCACAGATAGAATGCTGTGTGCAGTTCTGGTCGCCACACTTTCAGAAGAGCACGTCTGCACTGGAGAGGGTGCAGAAAAGAAAATATGCTACCTGAGGTGAAAAATCGGAGTTACGAGAAGACTCTGGAAAAGGCTGGGTTTGTTTTCCTTGGAGCAGAGGCAGCTGGGGTTGTATCTGATTGAGGTATACACAAAGGCATTGGCACAGTAGATAGTGAGAATAATTTTTGCCCATGACAGACATGTTGAAAACAAGTGGACATTAGTTTAAAGTCAGGAATAAGTGATTTGGAGGAATCACAGAATTCATACAGTCTGGAAGCAGGCCATTTGGCCCATCGCGTCCACACCAACCCTCCAAAGAGCATCCCACCCTCATCCAACCCACCGAACTTGCACAACTGTGGACTGTGGGAGGAAACTGAAGCCCTCTGAGGAAACCCATGCAGACACAGGAAGAATGTGCAAACTCCACAAAAACAGACACCCGAGGCTGGTAACAAACCAGACTCCCTGCCACGATGAGGCAGCAATGTTAACTACTGAGCCACCATGCTGAAAAGTGGGGTCCTTATGTGGCTGATGAGCCCAATCCTAGAACTGCATCTTGAACATTTGGCAGGAATTCCCAGGAGGTAGAATTGTTTCTTGGGCTTGAGATCGCTAGCATTTCTTCAAATCCTTTTCAATACATCCTCTTGCTGATGGGTGTTCGCAAAGTACTATGTCCCTTTATACAGTAGTTCCGATGACCATAATAAGAATGGATTTTATTTACTTTAGCTTTTTAATATCAAGACTCCTTTAAAGTTTATTTGCTGAATTAATACATAATTTATTGGTTATGAAAGAGAGGACTTATACACTGAATGGTAAAGTCCTAGGGAGTGTTGCTGAAAAAAAAGAGACCTTGAATGCAGGTTCATAGCTCCTTAAAAGTAGAATTACAGGTCGATAGATAGTGAAGGCAGCGTTTGGTATGCTTTCCTTTATTGGTCAGAGCACTGAGTAGAGGAGTTTGGGGGGGGGGGGGGGGGGGGGGGGGGAGGAGGAGAGGGGGTCATGTTGTGGTTGTACAGAACATTGGTTAGGCCACTTTTGGAATATTGCATGCAATTCTGGTGTCCTTCCTATCAGAAAGACGTTGTGAAACTTGAAAGGGTTCAGAAAAGATTTACAAGGATGTTGCCCGGCTTAGAGGATTTGAGCAATAGGGAGAGGTTGAATAGGCTCGGGCTGTTTTCCTGGAGCATCGGAGGCTGAGGGGTGACGTTACAGAGGTTTATAAAATCATGAGGGGATAAGATTAATAGACAAAGTCTTTTCCCTGGGGTCGGGAAGTCCAGAACTAGAGAGCATAGGTTGACGGTGAAAGGGAAAGATATAAAAGGGACCTAAGGGGCAACTTTATCATGCAAGAAGGTGGTACGTGTATGGAATGAGCTGCCAGAGAAGTGATGGAAGTTGGTACAATTGCAACATTTAAAAGGCATCTGGATATATGCCTTTTATCCAGATATGAATATGAATAGGAAGGGTTTGGAGGGACATGGGCCGGGTGCTGGCAGATGGGACTAGATTGGGTTGGGATGAATGGTCGACATGGACGAGTTGGATCGAAGGGTCTGTTTCAGTGCAGTACATCTCTAGGTCTCCAAGTTACTTGAGATAATTGATGTACTAATCTATAACTAACGCTTGCGAAATGAGTAAGTAGGGTTTGGTGCTAGTGGGGGTATTCAGCTTAACTGCAGTTACCGACATCTATGTTAAGATAACAAGGAAGTCAAGGAAACCCTGATGGTCTTCAGTGGGTGCTTTATGTGAGGTATTATAGTTTTACCTTTCTGGAGCCTGCATATTTACACATTAATTGAAAATTGCATCGGATTCTGCATCCACTGGCATACTCCACAGCAGAGAAAACAGTTTATACATCATATGCTCCACAGTGAGATAACCTAAACGCAGAACTAGACAATTGTGGGCGGCACGGTGGCACAGTGGTTAGCACTGCTGCCTCACAGCGCCAGAGACCCGGGTTCAATTCCCGCCCGGACTGTGTGGAGTTTGCACATTCTCCCCATGTCTGCGTGGATTTCCTCCAGGTGCTCCGGTTTCCTCCCACAGTCCAAAGATGTGCAGGTTAGGTGAATTGGCCATGCTATATTGGCCGTAGTATTAGGTAAGGGGTAGATGTAGGGGTCTGGGTGGGTTGTGCTTCGGCAGGGCGGTGTGGACTTGTTGGGCCGAAGGGCCTGTTTCTACACTGTAAGTAATCCAATCCAATCTAACAGAGAATGTACAGAAAGAGAAGTAGATCCTAGATCGGACAGCAGGAGATGGAATCCATAGGTCAGGGGACATGAGAGTTTTAATGTCAAAACAATATTCAGCAGCTCAACAGACAGCTGAACAACATCATAGGACAATGGAGCAAGGAAGAAACCCAAATACCAAGAAATCGGTAAAATAATACCAAAATAGTAGGAGATGAGGATTTCTTGCAATGGTATGGATAGCATTTCTGTAGGCATGACAGGAATTACAAATGATATGGTTCCTCCTTCCTGATGCCAGAGTTGACTGAAGTAGGTATTAAGGCCTTTGGAAGGCGGGAGTTTCACAGTGAAGAATTATGATCCATACTGTAACTTACAGCAAATTGAAGCACATTTCCAGTCCTGAAGAGAATTTAAATAGCACATAAAAAAGTTAATAACATCCAGATTAATACCTGTGTCACATGGTAGACATGTTACAAAGAAGAGTCGAGAAGATGATGCTGGAAAAGCACAGCTAGTCAGGAGTAGGAAAATTGACGTTTCGGGCAAAAGCCCTTAATTAGGAATGAGGTTTGTGAGACAAGGGGGCGGAGAGATAAATGGGAGGGGGTGGGGCTGGGGGAAGTTAGCTGAGAGTGCAATAGGTAGATGAAGGTGGGGATAATGGTGATAGGTCAGAGGGGATGGTGGAGCAGATAGATGGGATGGACAGGTAGGACAGGTCATGAGGGCAGTGCCAAGGTGGAAGATTAGAATTGGGATAAGGTGGGGGGGTAGTGAGGCACTCGTGAAATCCACATTGATCCTATGTGGTTAGAAGGTCCTAAGGCCGAAGATGAGGTGTTCTTCTTCCGGGTTTCGGGTAATTACGGAGTGGCAATGGAGGAAACCTGGGACCTGCACGTCCTTGGCGGAGGGGGAGTTGAAGTGTTTGGCAACGGGGCAGTGGGGTTGGTTGGTGCGGGTGTCCCGGAGATGTTCTGCAAAGCATTCTACAAGTAGGCGTCCTATCTCCCCAATGTCCAAGAGACCACATCAGGAACAACGGATACAGTAAATGACATGTGGAAGTGCAGGTAAAGCTCTGATGGATGTGGAAGGCTTCTTTGGGGCCTTGGATAGAGGTCTGGGGGGAGGTGTGGGCACAGGTTTTACAATTCCTTTGGTGGCACTGGAAGGTGCCAGGAGGAGCGGGTGTGTTGGTGGGGGGTGGGGGATCTGACAAGAGAGTTGTGGAGGGAATGGTCTTTACGGAATGTAAATAGGGGTGGGGAGGGAAATACATCTCTGCTGGTGGGGTCCATTTATAGGTGGCGGAAATGACAGAGGATGATACGATTAGTGGGGTAGAAGTTGAAGACGGGGTGGGGAGGGGGGGGCGCGTTCTGTCCTTTTTGTGGTTGGAGGGGTAGGGTTCGAGGGCACAGGTGCGGGAAGTGAATGAGATGCGCTGGAGGGCATCATCAAACACATGGGAGGGGGAATTGCAGTCTTGGAAGGTGGCGGCCATCTGGTGTGTTATGTGGTGGAACTGGTCCTCCTGGGAGCAGGTGCCGCGGAGGCAGAGGAATAGGGAATAAGGGATAGCATTTTTACATGAGGCAGGGTGGGAGAAGGTAGCTGTGAGAGTCAGTGGGTTTGTAGAAGATGCCAGTATTGAGACGGTCACAGTTGATGGAGATGGAAAGGTCCAGGAAGGGGAGGGAGATGGTTCAGGTGAACTTAAGGACGGGTGGAATGTGTTGAAGTTGATGAACTGTTCAACCTCCTTGTTGGAGCATGAGGTGGTGCCTTCCTCCCATTTATCTCTCCACCCTCTTGGCTCACAAGCCTCATTCCTGATGAAGGACTTTGGCCTGAAATGTCGATTTTCCTGCTTTTCCAGCACCACACTCTCCACTCTGATCTCCAGCGTCTGCAGTCCTCACTTTCTCCCATGTTACAGAGAAGAGCAGCGTCAATAAAATCAATGTTGCACTTATGTAGGAGGAATTTCTTCGCATTTCTGCAAACAGGGTAGGTTATTCTCAAAGGATAGCTTTTGCTCATCCAAAGCTACACCAATATCCTTAAAACATATGGTATGATTAGATTCCCTAATATGGTATGATTAGATTCCCTACAGTGTGGAATCAGGCTCTTCGGCCCAAGTCCACACTGACCATCCGAAGAGTAACCCACCCAGATCCAATCCTCTACATTTACCCGATTAATCCAACTAACACTACGGGCAATTTAGAATGGCCAATTCACCTAATCTGCAAATCTTTGGACTGTGGGAGGAAACCCACGCAGACATGGGGGGTGCATGCAAATTCCACACAGACAGTTGCCCAAGGCAGGAATTGAACCTGGGTCCCTGGTGCTGTGAGGCAGCAGTGCTAACCACTGATCCACCCCATATAGTGCAATGGACAAGTAACCAATATGCCAGGAAGGTGGGGATAGGATAATAGATAATTTTGACAAAGGGAAGCATTGCTTCATAACATCAGATTCAACTGAGCGAGACTGCGATGGGTAGTGCACCAGCTTCTTTCTACTATCATACTGAAGCAAGCAATAGGGTCTCTAGTGGTGCAATGGTGGCGTCCCTGCTGCTGGGCTATTAGTTCCCTGGTTCACTCCAACCTGTTCCACAGGTGCGTACCAATGTCCGAACAAGTTGCTGAGGAAAACATCTACAGAAACAGCCAATCACCATGTTTAATCTTTAAAAATAACCAAAAGATTTAGTCAAGACAGTCAACTTTCTCTTCCTCGTCACGGAAAAGGAAGGATAATATTGGTGCTTATGCAAAGTTAGGTTTGATGATCTTAGTTCCTGTGGCTCAGTAACCCACTGTATACACTCAAGAAGCCATCAGGGAGCTCATTAATGGACTTCCAACAAAAGAAGAGTCATACTACTCACTTTAAGCTAAAAATCCTCAGTCATCATCTTATTCAATTACCTTATTTACATATTTTATGCTGTTTTATGAACAGGGGGGTACTTTCCTGCAATTTACAGGATCCTAACCACCCACGCATCATTTCATTTAGTGCTCCGTAATTAGTACAGGCATTAGGTTTGACACTGAGCATTCATTAAATTTCCAGAATGGGGACAAAACATCGACAGCTTTCTTCTGCTGCCATTAGCATTTTAGAATTTTATTTCAATCGAACACAGTTACTTTTGAGTTAGTTAGCAGAATGATCTGGAGGCTTTTCTGTGAGAGACATCTTGACAGTAAACCTAAAGGCATATCAGAGAACATCTTGTAGGTTGTAAAATCAGCATTATACTATTTGAGACATGGCAAACAAATCATAGAATACATGTGTGATAGCTTTTGCTGACAGTTGAATTTCAAAGTTAAAATTGTTTTTTCAAAAATTGCATGAGCAACATATAATTTCACCACACAACTTCTCATTTTACAGCAAGAATATTAAGGATATTTTGTGATTGCTACTTTTTCTCTTCACCTTCTCTGGAGCTGTAACACTACATTCTAGATTCTGTTCTATTACCCTAATGTACTTATGCAAGGTTTGATTTGCCTGGTTAGCACACAAAACAATACTTTTCACTATATCATACATGAAACCACACAAAAAATACATAATTTGTAATCAAACAGTACATGGAATTCACAATGCTGAAAATGCTTCTCTATTACCAAACGTGCACTATTTGTTCCAAGAAAAATCAAAGAAATTAGATTTATCTGAATTGGTTACATTGTCGGGAAGAGATATTTTTAAAGTCCAAAGGGTATTTATTAACTACCTTACTTTCTAGACTGAAGTTATACTGAAGATGGCATGCATTGAGATCAGAAGATGCCTCATAGCATTCCTTTCTTCCTCATTAAAATATGGTGCACACAGGCAAAGTAAAAGGAGGCCAGAATGGAGAAGTTGCAAGATTTCAAGCCTTCCACAAGCAGGGCAGGATGGAGGGAACAGAGTCTTCAATGTACAGAAACAATGGCCGAACAAGGTGGTGGTTAATGGTGGAGAAGTGGGAGCCATGGTGAAAAAAAAAATCATTGCTCAGAGAAATGGAGCATAAATTCATTGCTCCAAGACAGGAGGTAATTTCACAAGTAGGAGCAAGTAAAGCCATGGAGAAATTTAGAATTAAGGGTAACCAAGAATCCACATACTTGAATTAATGACAGCAGTGGAGCTTGGACTGGAAGAATGAAGTTTAATGTGATTGAAACACAAGTTGCTGTTTAAGTTGAGGTTTAATGTGGAAGATCAGAAAGGAGAGCAGCAGAGAAGTGAAGTTTTAGGGCTACTGAAGAATCAAGTGTAACAGCAGAGATTGGATTTTTGTAGAATTGACATTTAGCCAGTAGAACAGTCTTAATTTTCCTATTTAGCAGAAGGAATTTTGAGTTTTTCAGATCATGAAACAGAGCAAATTTGTATTTTCAAAAGACTCTGATTTCCATTGTAGCAACATCACCTACCAAGTTGATCAAAGACCTACTACACTGGCCATTTTCTCATCTGCGTATTGCCCATCAGTATTACCACTTCCACATGGAGTGCCAATTTTCATACATACATGCCAATGCCCTAAGCTATACCATCGTAATCTCTGCATTGTCAAGCCATTGGACATGAAGTGGGAAATTGAAAAAAGTTTTTGTGTCAACACTCATGATCAACTCTGTCCCCTTGAATTACAAATTTCACTGCTTTCCCTAGACACTATACATATCTCAGATGATTCCAAAGCTGCACCATTCTATTCAGTGCAGAACTGATCTTCACTAATAACGCCAATACGTTTAACTTTCACTTGCCGAATTACATATGCAACACATTGCCTAAGGTCACTCTCATGCACATTCCTATGTCATAATAGCTCCCTGTTTCCTAACCAAGTAAATTTAAAATTTCCAAATGTCTCTAAGACTTCATCTCATTTCTGCAAATTCCTTATGGCTCACATTCTTTCTCACAATCTTTATCACCTGCGCTCCCTGGACCCCTCTCAACTTACATGGGAAGATAAAATTCAAAGCAAAAGTGGCTGCTACAAAACAGAATTAATAACTTGGACAAACAGAAAAGTAACAGGATAAATCCACTGCTAAGATGATAGAAAACACTTCAGGAAATATATCAACATTACAGCTCCCATACAGCATGGGCAAACATTGCTTTCATGTATTACAGGCAGTCGACTCTTGGCACTTGAACAAATTAAACAGGACTGCACAGCTTCTCCTTGAATCAATATCAAAAATCAAGCCTGCCCACATTTGAAAGAAATACTTCCATAACCTCTTTAACATGCTTCACACATATCTTGAAATTATGCTACGGCACATACAGTTAACAGATTAAAACAATTGTGTTTCCTTTCATCAATCAAACAGGATCATGAAGAATGAGCTGGACTTCTTAAGGCAGCAGTTGAAAGCCATACAAAAAGTGTTTTATGTAAAAGTCCAATCGTACAGCATGTGTTAATGAGGAAGCCATGCACAACTGTTGATGCAAAATCTGCAGGTTATCGAAAAGTTTAGAAATGCAATACCATTTGACAGCAGTTATTAAATGTTGGCTTTGTGACAAAAGCTTCCCCTTCAAGTTTGTGCAATTAAAAAACATAATTGATCATTCTGTGTGTGTGTAGTCAAGGGAATTTTTTTTGAGAAGTAACTGGAGACATAAACCTAGAAGCCTTCTCTGTTACAAACATAAATTAAAAGGTAAATTATTCACTATAAAATTCTGCAATCAGCTTCCTTTGATGAAGTTACACACAGTAAGAACTACCTAACTGGAAATTGGTGTTCCTGGCAGAAACCCAAGTAATGCTGTTCTTGCACATATTAACACATAATTAGGGTCACATTGAAGACAGGAGGATAGAAATGAAAATAGAAACTGAGTAATAGGGAAAAAAAAATAAAAAAGTGAAGTGGTTTTATCCTTTATTACATTAAAATTAAATGGTTCAGAAAGACAAATTAAATACAGGAACAAATAATTTAATACTTTAAAAAAATCAAATCACTGGGAAACAAAGAACTTCAAATTACGAATAGAACACATTCAGAGAATACCATGGATCCATACAAGTCTAAGCATAGAACAAGACTATTTGGCAAAGTGAGAGCAATCCAAAACAAATCCCTCTTTCCAAATTCTGCCCACAGCCCTGTATCATGATCTACTACAAATATCTATCAAATTTTCCCTGGTCTCTGTTTCAACTGCACCCTGTGGCGATCCATGCTATGTTCTGAAAACCCTCTAAAGAAATCTCTCCTCATTGTGACAATTTAAATTGATGACCCCTTATCACTAATGCACCAGAGGAAAGAGGCTGTCCCAACTTACCCCATTAAATCATTTCATAGTTTCAGAAACATCTATTAAATCATCTTGGCTTTTTCTAAAACATTGGAATTAGTCCCACGATCACTTTTCTCCTCATAAGTCTAATTTCCAACCCAAAACAACTTCCTAGGTGAAACTGCACTGTATGATGAATATCATTCTTTGAATCAGTGTTGTCCAATAATTAAGGCCAAGAGTTACTGATACCAACTGAGAGTTCAGATGTGGCAAGACGCATTTGCAAATAAAAATGAGTCACAGACAGCAGTATTGACCACAACTTCAGTACAGCTTAAAAATGTACTTTTGTATCTATGTTTGCTAAGATAAAGTGCAACATGCACATTTTTGCAGGTAACTAGTAAGAATTAATCAAGGAAGTGCACACAATGATAAAGTGCAACATGGGTGCAAAAAGAACTGCTTTAGTACTTTGGAACTACTGTAAATGTTATATAGAAAGACTGCTGCTCAATTGGACCAATTGGAATAAACACTCAAGGTCAGCGTTATGTAAGCTCTTTAAGACTCCACAGCAACCCTGGATGATGTCACTGAGCTGCTCCACTCTGAGCATAAACAGTGTTAGAGTTAAGATGGAAAGAGATAAACACAGCAGAAACCTGAAGTCAAGCCATCTGAATGTCTAAAACACAAGCAGATAAGTAGTAGGAGAAAATCTAGCACTAGGTAGCAGAGATCAGTTCTGAAGAGGAGTCATACTAAACTCAAAATGACAATTTCACTTCTCTCCACAGATGCTGCCAGACCTGAGTTTCTCCTGCATTGTGTTTTTGAATTCCTGCATTCTCAGCACTTTGCTTTTATTCAAGAGTTTATGATATAGACTGTCAATAATGCCACAAGAAGATCAGAGTGTGGTTACCTCTGAATACCATGTACTATAGTATTTAACTTTAGTATGTAATAAATTGTGTTACGAAGAAGCTCAACAATTTTTGACTCTGCCCTCTCATCAACCAGTCTATCTTAAACTCAAACTCATGGATATAGGTATAAGCCACACAGCAAAGGATGGATCTGGCAAGTACATCTTTTGCAAGTAAACATTCTCAGCAAATATTCTTGATTATTATTTTGCCAGATCATAGGCCAACATTTCTCACCATCTGTTATTATCTTTGAGGTGGTGGTGGTGACATGCTGTCATGAGATTCTGCACTTAAGAGTGGTTAGGTAAACTTTTAGTGCTGCTGCGGAGGGATTCCAGAATTTTGACCCAACAGCTCTGAGTTAATAGTAACGTAGTTCTAAGTCAGTTGTTAAATTTGAAAGGATGCAGAAAAATTTACAAGGGTGTCATCAGGATTGGAGGTTTTGAGCTATGAGGATAGGCTGGGTCTTTTTCCTCTGGAGCATAGGAGGTTGAGGAGTGACCTTAGAGATTCATAAAATCATTAGGGGCATAGATAAGGTGAACAGCAATGGTCTTTTCCTCAGAGTAAGTGAGGTAAAACTCTAGGGTGTAATTTTAAGGCGAGGGGAGAAAGATTTAGATTGCAACAGAGAGACAACATTTTCACACAGAAGGTGGTTCGTATATGGAATGACCTTCCAGAGGAAGTGGTAGATGCAGGTACAATTACAACATCTGAAAGACTTTTGGACAGATACATGAATTTGTGACGTTTCAAGCGACATAAGCCAAATGGGTCTAGTTTGTTTCGGGAAACCTAGCCAGCATGAATGAGTTTGATCTGTTTCTGTGCTGTATGAATGATCTATTTCCCTGCAGAATAACTCTGACTCTATAACTGGGGAATTGAGTAGCATTCACCAAATCTCAGACCACAAAAGCATCTGGGATGTAACTGACGCCATTTTCTCCAAAGCACACTGCTGATCACTCTCCTCGCCACAGAGAAAGGTTAAGTGGCCCAGGCAGTGGAATTCTTCAACATTATTAACATCTCCATTATAGCAGGGTGCTACAGACTGAACCCACTTGCATCGTCAACTTGAAAGGGAGCAGAAAAGATTTACAAGGATATTGCCTGGTTTAGAGAGTTTGACCTATAAGGAAAGGCTGAATAGGCTAGGGCTATTTTACCTGGAGAGTCAGAGATTGAGGGGTGACCTTATAGAGGTTTATAAAATCATGACGGGCATGGATAAAATTAATTGCCAAAGTCTTTTTCCCAGGGTAAGGTAGTCCAAAACTAGAGGGAATAGGTTTAAGGTGAAAGGGGAAAGATTTAAAAGGGATCTAAGGGGCAATGTTTTCTTACAGAGGGTGGTGTGTGTATGGACTGAGCTGTCAGCGGAATGGTGGAGGCTGGTACAGTTACAATATTTAAAGGGCACCTAGATGGGTGCATGAATACGATGAAATCATTGGGATATG
Organism: Chiloscyllium punctatum; assembly: GCF_047496795.1. Lineage (NCBI taxonomy): Eukaryota > Metazoa > Chordata > Chondrichthyes > Orectolobiformes > Hemiscylliidae > Chiloscyllium > Chiloscyllium punctatum. The sequence goes on from NC_092746.1 coordinate 108,016,584, forward strand.
GGCTAAATGCTGCCAAATGGGACTAGATTAGGATATCTGGTCAGCATGGATGAATTAGATGGAAGGGTCTTTTTCTGTGCTGTACAACTCTATAACTAAGATGGTGTGCGGCTTGGAGGGGAACCTGGACTAGCGGTCTTCGCAAAAAACCATTGCCCTTATTCTTCTTGATGGCAAACGTCAATGGTTTGAAGGGAAATATCTAAGGAAGCATGGTGAGTTGTTGCAATGCATCTCGTGAAATGGCGATACTACCATTTTGCCACGGTGGTCGAAGACTGATGGCTGAAGATGGTAGATAGGATGTCAAGAGACTGCTTTGTTCTGAATGGTGTTGAGCTTGAGTGTTGTTGGAACTGAACTCATTCAGGCAAGAGCCGTGGGGAAGCAATCCCGGGCGAAGACCAACAAGGGGGATTGAGTCACCACTGCGGCCAGTGGTGTGGAAGCAGCCCCGAAGTGGTGACCAGCAAGAGAAATCGAGCCCCTGAAAAAACTTACATTTAAACAGTCGAGAGGAGGTGCAGAGTGGATTGGAGGCTTGGAGTGGAGTGGGGATGGTTGTTCGTCTGGGGTCTGCCATGTGTAGTCTGACTACATGTAGAAGACCCTTCACTCAGCTACTGCAATGTAATGTTTATGTGTAATTTGCTGATAAGACAAGCACCACCCTCTACATGAAAAACATTGCCCCTTAGGTCACTTTAAAGTCTTTCTCCTCCCACCTTCAGCCTATGCCCTCGAGTTTCGGACTCTCCCTGCCCAGGGGAAATAAGTTTTGGCTGTTCCCCCTATCCATGCCTTCACGATTTTATATACCTCCATGAAGTCACCTGTCAGCTTCTGAAGCTCCAGGGAAAATAGCCCCAGCCTATTCAGCCTCTCCCTATATCTCAAACCACCACCCCCTCCCCCCACCCAAAAGCCCTGGCAACATCCCTGTCAATCTTTTCTGAACGTTTTCAAGTTCCACAACATCCTTCCTATAGCAAGGAGACCAGAATTACATGCAGTATTCAAACATTGGCCTAACCAATGTCCTGTACAGCTGCAACATGACCTCCCAACTCCTATACTTAATGCTCTGACCAATAAAGGCAATGCTTTTTTAACTATCTGCAACTCCAATTACAAGGAAGTATGAACTTGCATTTCAATGTCTCTTTGTTCAGCAACACTCCCCAGGTCCTTATCATTAAGTGTGTAAGTCCTGCTCTGATATGCCTTTCCAAGATGCAAAACCTTGCATTTACCGAAATTAAATTCCATCTACCATTTGTAATCCCATTGACCCATCTGATCAAGATCCCATTGTACTGAGGTAACATTCTTCACCGTCCATTGCATCTCCAATTTTGGTGTCATCTGCAAACTTATTAACTATTCCTCTTAAGCACACATCTAAATCATTCATATAAATGACAAAGCACTAGACCCAGCACTGGTCCTTGTGGCATACCAGTGGTCACAGGCCTCCAGTCTGAAAAGTAACCCTCCACCATCACCCTCTGTCTTGTACTTTCGAGCCAGTTCGGAATCCAAATAGCTAGTTCTCCCCCTACTTCACATGATCTAACCTTGCTAACTAGTCTTCCACGAGGATCCTTGTTGAACGCCTTACTCAAGTCAATAGCGATCACATCCATCACTCTGCCCTCATCAATCCTCTCCATTACTTCTTCAAAAAACTCAACTCAGTGATTTTCCATGCACAACGCCATGACTATCCCTAATCAGTCCTTGTTTTTCCAAATACATGTAAATCCTGTCCCTCAGGATTCCCTCCAGCAATGTCAGGCTCACTGATTTTGAAAGTTCCCTGGCTTTTCCTTATTATCTTTCTTAAATAGTGACACATTAGCCAACCTCCAGTCTTCTGGTACCTCACCTGTGGCTATCAATGATACAAATATCTCAGCAAGGGGCCCTGCAATCACTTCTCTAGCTTCCCACAGAGTTTTAGGGTACACCTGATCAGCTTGTGGTGATTTATCCACCTTTAAGACATCCAGCATCTCCTTCTCTGTAATATGGAAATTTTTTAAGATGTTGCTATTTATTTCCCCACAATCTCCATCTTCCATATCCTTCTCCATAATAAATAGTGATGCCAAATACACAATTAGTAGCTCCCCAGTCTCCTGCAATTCCACATATAGGCAGCCTTGCTGATCTTTAAAAGGCCCTATTCTCTAATTAACTCAATGTGTGTGTCTGGAATGAGCTGCCAGAGGAAGTGGAGGAGGCTGGTACAATTACAACATTTAAAAAAGCATCTGGATGGGTATATGAATACGAAGGATTTAGAAGGATATGGGCCAAATGCTGGCAAATGGGATTAGATTTATATAGGGTATCTGGTCAGCACGGACAAGGTGGACCGAAAGCTCTGCTTCCGAGCTGTGTAACTCAATGAGTGTAATGACTATCCTTTTAACTATGTCTTATTTCTGTAAAATAACGCAGCTACTTTTCTTGTTTATATCTCTTTTTGTATCTATGATTTGAACCTAGGTAATTGTACCTAAGATGGCATCGTAAGAGGCAACGTTGTAAAACTTTTCACGATACTGCTCTACGTCCGTGAAGGATTCTATGTGACAATAAAGGATATTCTATTCTAAGTGGTAAGTTTTTGTGATTTGTGCCTCGTAGATGATAATCGTGCTTTAAAGGAAGGGAATTACTTACTGTAACTTTTTCAGCCTTTGAACATACTAACGTGGAGGAGGAGGAATAGGTTGATCTGACTGTAACCACAAATCTGCATTCTCACCTACCCTGATAATCTTTCACTTCTTTACTTAACAGGGATCCAAACTATGCCTTCAAAATATTCAAAGGCGCTGCTTCCACACCTTTTCAGCAAAACAGTTTCAAAGACTCTGAACACATCCAATAGTTTTTTTGAAATAGGAGATCCCAGTTTTTGAAACAGTGTCCCTAGTTCTAGATTATCTGGAGGTTGGTGATAGCTTAGTGGCAATCAGTAATAGAGAAACACAGCTTCATGTTCTGTGGATATGGACTCAAATCTGACCATGGCAGGTGGTGAAATTCTACATCAACAAAACCTGGAATATAAACACTCAGTGTTACAGTCTAGAAAGAAACAAGAAAACAACATGAGTTTAATATTTAGACTTTAGAGCCTGCTCTGCCATTCATTATGATCGTGTCTGATCATCCAATTCAATAGCCTGTTCACACCTTCCTCCCTTGAGTATCCTTGAATAGTTAACTCCACTTGTGATATTCATCTCTTTCCTGAAATCATTCAATACTTTAGACTTGACTACCTCTGTGGTCATGGATTTCACAGACTCATCATTGTCTGATTGAAAAAATTTCTCATCTCAGTCCTCAATAGCTTATCGCATATAATGACCCCTGATTCTGGACTCATGCACCATGAGGAACATCTTTTATGCATCTACCCCGTCCAGTTTTGTTGAATTCCATGTTTCAGTTGGGATAATGAAGTTGTAGAACACATTAATATTAAGGAGGAGAAGGCATTAGATGTTTTAGCAGGCATATAGGTGCACAAAGCCTGAAGGCCTGATGTATTCCAGGCTGCTATGAGATGCAAAGCAGGAGATTGCTGGAGGCCAATCAGAGATATTTAATACTTCAATGGCTGGAGGTGAAATATCAGATGACTGGACAGTAGCTAATACAGTTCCTTTGCTCATGAAGGGCAGCAGGAATAAGCCAGTTCATAGGAAAACATTCTGAAAAACAGAATTAAATCAATACTTGGAAAGGTAGGGGTTGATCATGAAAAAAATCAACACAGATTTGCTGGAGGAACAGCCTGTCTAATTTAATTGAGATTTTTGAAAAGGTGACGAAATACATTGACAAGAGTATTGTAGTTGATGTGTTTTACACGGACTTCAGTAAGGTCTTTGACAAGGTCCCATATGGATGGCTGGTCGAAAAGATCAGACCCAAGGGATCCAAGGCAACTTGGCAAACTGAATCCAAAATTGGTTTATAAATAGGAGGCAAAGGGTGATGATGGTGGGTTGCTTTTGTAATTGGAAGCCTGTGACCGGGTGCTGTTACCCTTATTACTTGCCATGTACATTAACAACTTGGAAGTAAAAGGTATAATTAGTAAGTCACAAATGACACAAAAGTTGGTGGTGTTGTTGATAGAGAGGAGGATGGCGAGAGGTGACAGACTGATACTGATCAAACGGTAAACTGGGCAGGGCAGTGACATATGGAATTTAATCCCAATAAATGTGAATTGATGCATTTTGGGAGGTCTAATAAGGGAAGTTTATAACAATGAATGGGGGACTCTTAGGGATTATGGAAGACGTTAGCACAGGGAAAAAGAGTGGTGGAAAAGGCAAAAGAGAAATCGGCCTTCATCAGCTGGGGCTGAGAACATAGGAGCAAGAATACTAGTTCACCATTATAAAACATTGGTTCGGCCAGATGTGGAATACTGTGCACAGATTTGGTTGCCACACTATTGAAAGGACTTGAGTGCACAAGAAAGTGCTCAGAATGTTGCCATGGATGAAAAATGTCTCAGTTACGAGGAGAGGGCTTGTGTCTTGGAACAGAAGAGGCTGAAAGGATCTTATTGATATACACAAACTTATGAAAAGCATGGACAGAACAGATCATAAAAATCTCTTTCCAAAAGGGAAAGGTATAAGTTTAAGGTGAGGATCTGGATGAGTACTTAAACATAGGACGTAGTGGGCTATGGACCAAGTGCAGGTAAATGGAATTAATGTAGTTTGGTGTTTGTTGGTTGACACGGACACGGTGGGTCGAAGGAACTGTTTCTATGTTATATGACTATTATATAATAATTAGGATGACTGCAAATCCAGAAAAATGACCATTTGTCAGGAGGGGAGCCCCAAAGCAAGTAGGCCCCTAATGTAACATTATCTCTCGAGAGCAGCTTGTGGTATGACGGAATGCAGATTATTGTTGGAAGGTAGCAGGACCAATGCTGAACTGAAAGCTAAACCTTCATGTTTAAGCCAGGAACACTTCTTGGTGAGTGCACACCAAAGTTCTAGTCTCAACTGTCCAGATAATTCCTCCATTAAATCACATATTGCTTATTTTGCCAGTAAAACTCTCTCTCCAGTTTCTTTCTCAGAACTGAGAACTTTGACCATAATTAACAATAGGTACTAAATCAGGATTTTTGAAGCTTGCTTCATCTAGAAGATATCAGTTTTCCAACATTTTTGATCCTTTTTATCTAAGAACATAAGAACTAGGAGCAGCAGTCTGCCATCTGGCCCTTCAAGCCTGCTCCACCATTCAATAAGATCATGGCTGATCTTTTTGTGGCCCCAGCTCCACACACCCACCCTCTCACCATAACCCTTAATTTCTTGATTGTTCAAAAAAAATTACCTACCTTAGCTTTAAAAACATTTACTGAGGAAGCCTCAACCACTTCACTGGGCAGGGAATTCCATAGATCCACAATCCTCTGGGTGAAGAAGTAAATCTGCTCCCTCTAATTTTGAGGCTATGTCCTCTTGTCCTAGTTTCATCCGCCAGTGGAAACATCCTCTCGACTTCTAGATTACCTATTCCCTTCAAAATTTTGAGTGTTTTTATGAGGGCCGCCCTCATTCTTCTAAATTCCAATGAATATAATCTCAGTTGCCCTCATAAGCCAACCCCCTCAACTCTGAATCAACTTAGTGAACCTCCTCTGCACCCTTTCTAGAGCCAGGACATTCTTCCTCAAGTAAGGAGACCAAAACTGTATGCAGTACCCCAGGTGTGGCCTCACCAGCATCCTATACAGCTGCAACATAACCTCTCTCGCTTTTAAACTCAATCCCTTTAGCAATAAAAATAGATTTAAGACAGATGTCAGAGGAAGGTTCTTTACTCAGGAGAGTAGTAAGGGCGTAGAATGCTCTGCCTGCCAATGTAGTTAAATCAGCCACATTAGGGACATTTTACAATCCTTGGATAAGCACATCGATGGATGATGGGATAGTGTAGGGCAATGGGCTAAGATTAGTTCATAGTCGGCGCGACATCGAAGGCCGAAGGGCCTGTTCTGCGCTGTATTGTTCTATGAAGAACAAAATTGCATTTGCCTTCTTAATTACCTGTTGTACCTGCAGACCAGCCTTCTGTGATTCATGCACAAGGACACCCAGGCCCCTCTGCACAGCAACGTGCTGCAATTTCGTACTGTTCAAGCAATAGTTCTTTTTACTGTTATACCTACTGAAATAGACAATAGACAATAGATGCAGGAGTAGGCCATTCTGCCCTTCGAGCCTGCACCGCCATTCAATATGATCATGGCTGATCATTCCTAATCAGTATCCTGTTCCAGCCTTCTCTCCATACCCCTTGACTCCACTATCTTTAAGAGCTCTATCCAATTCTTTCTTAAAAGAATCCAGAGACTGGGCCTCCACTGCCCTCTGGGGCAGAGCATTCCACACAGCCACCACTCTCTGGGTGAAGTAGTGGATGAATGGATGACATCACGCTTATTAACATTGTATTCCATGAGCCACACCTTTGCCCACTCACTTAAACTTTGTCCCTTCGCAAAGTTTCACAGTCCTCTGCACAGTTTGCTCTACCACTCATCTTAATGTCATCTACAAACCTTGAGACACTAACATAGTCCCCAACTCCAAATCATCTATGTAAATTGTGATTAATTGCAGTCCCAACACTGATCACTGAGGCACACCACTAGTCACTGATGTCAACCTGAACAGCACTCATTTAGTCCCACTCTTTGCTTCCTGTTCGTTAACCAATCCTCTCCATGCTAATACATTGTCCTTCTACCTTGCTTCTTTATCTTATGCAGCAACCTTTTATGCAGCAGCTTACCAAATGCCTTTTGAAATCTACTGGGTCCCTGTTGTACACCCATTCAGCATCAGACTCAACTGCACCTGGTTTTGTTGGTCATTTCTGGCAATGTTCCATATACTATTCAAAAATTAAGTAGAATAAAGGTTACCTATAGGTTCAATTTTGTTCCACACATCATCCTTGCCAAGGTTTTTCGAGGACAAGGCTGTAAGATATCTTCAATAGACTATTCTATTTTTTATATTTCAATATATTATACTTCAATATACTATAATATTTTTTCACATTCTCTGGGGGAAAATGCATTCAGAACCAAAACAAACACCAAACGTTGACCCATTAGGACATCATGCACTCATCTAAAGGCTTGTCAAAATGGGGATAAAACTGACCGACTCATTCGAAGTGGGATTCTGGTAAGAGCTTAAGAAATGATTATACAAAATGATTATAAATGATTTGGACGTGAGCATAAGAGGTATAGTTACCAAGTTTGCAGATGACACCAAAATTGGAGGTGTAGTAGACAGCAAATAAGGTAATCTCAGATTACAAAGGGATCTTGATCAGATGGGCCAATGGGCTGAGGAGTGGCAAATGAAGTTTAACTTAGATAAATATGAGATGCTCCATTTTGGGAAAGCAAATCTTAGCAGGACTTATACACTTAATGGTAAAGTCCTAGGGAGTGTTGCTGAATAGAGATCTTGCAGTGCAGGTTAATAGCTCCTTGAAAGTAGAGTCACAGGTCGATAAGATAGTGAAGGCAGCATTTGATATGCTTTCCTTTCTCGGTCAGAGTATTCAGTACAGGGGTTGGGAGTTCATGTTGTGGCTGTACAGGACATTGGTTGGGTCAGTTTTGGAATATTGCGCACAACTTTGGTCTCCTTCCTATCGGAAGTACGTTGTGAAACCTGAAAGGGTTCCGGAAATATTTATAAAGATGTTGCCAGGGTTGGAGGATTTGAGCTATAGGGAGAGGTTGAATAGACTGGGGCTGTTTTCTGTGGAGCATCAGAAGCTGAGGGGTGACCTTTTGGAGGTTTACAAAATTATGAGGGGCATGGATAGGATAAATAGACAGTCTCTTCTCTGGGGTGGGGGAGTCCAGAACTAGAGGGCATAGGTTTAGGGTGAGAGGGGAAAGATATAAAAGAAACTTAAGGGGTAACCTTTTCACGCAGAGGGTGGTATGTGTATGGAATGAGCTGAAAATGTGTTGCTGGAAAAGCGCAGCAGGTCAGAAGCATCCAAGGAACAGGAGGATCGACATTTCGGGCATAAGCCCTTCTTCAGGAATGAGCTGAGCTGCCAGAGGAAGCAGTGGAGGCTGGTACAATTGCAAAATTTAAGAGGCGTTTGGATGGGTACATGAATAGGAAAGGTTTGCAGGGATATGGGCCAGGAGCTGGCAGGTGGGACGAGATTGGGTTGGGATATCTGGTCAGCATGGACGTATTAGACCGAAGAGTCTGTTTCTGTGCTGACAGTAGGTCAGGCCATTGTTTCAGATTTATTCTTTTTCTTCTCTTATTCACGCCATGTCAGTAACACTGACAAGACCGGTATTCGTTGACCATTCCAATTGTCCTTCAGATAGTGACAGTGAACCACCAAAATGTGATAGAATTAGTGCATTGTAAAGCCACTTAGCACTGGTGCTCAACTTATTGGAAATGAGCGCAAATGGCATATCAATGACAATTAAAAACAGTTTGCTTCATTATGCATCACAAACTGTGCGATATGTTTTTCAAAAATATGGTACATTTACTTCCAAGTGCAGCTTACAAAATAAAAGCCTTATTGGATATAGCTGAAACTGTATACATTAAGACAATATTACAGAAGTAACCAAGTAGCCTGTTGAGCTTAAAAGCTAACCAAGGGCAAAGACTGGAACAAAGGAGAAAGATAATGCAAAGAATTAAGGGAAATGGAGTAGAATTTTGGTGATGCACAGCGATCCACATCCAAATCAGACACCTCTGTCAATGTGGGTGACATGCCAGGACAAGCCACTGCCATCTGTGCATTAGAAAAAACTGCAATCAATGTAAAAAGCTGTATGCTAATTCAAATCTTGCATATTATGAAATCTACTAGAGAAGCTACAATTGCATTTGATAGCAATTGCTCATTACCATTTAATTCAAGGAGGTAAAATTTACCAATTATAATAAAAATCTTGTACACTTGAAAGGAGCTTTAAATTCAAGGCCAAAAAGAGCAGCTTAAATTGCAATTGATTTTTAAAAAGCCGTACAATAATTTGTGTGCTAAAAAATGCATGCAAGGGGTCACCTACCTGAATAGGTCCAACTGACATCAGCAGGTTTTTCAACTGGAAATCAGTAGTTGAAGAAGAAAGCCCTTCAATTGACACCACACATGGTTGAGGTCTGCATTCCACCACTCGCAGATTCTGTTTATGTTGCATCATGCGTCCTCGGCCCATCTGGCCTGGTAATGCTGTGCCGCGCCCCTGCATAATGACCTGTAGAGAGCACAACATTCAGCCAATTTATTTTGTCCTTGGGGTGTCAGCTTGTGGTTCAAACTACAGTGGGTCATAAAATGCTTCACAGCAACCTTTACTAGGTGAAGCTACTTAAGTTTATATTTTTAAAGCGGATTTGCCCAATATTTAATATCTATTAGCCTGAACATTACAAATCAACAGAACTTGAGTACTGTCAACTGGCGGCAATATTTAAATAGCTAAGCGCTAATCCATAGGCATGAAGGAGAATTTATATGTTTCTACCAAAGAAATGACAACAGGGCTATTTAAGCAAAACAGTGCATCACTGATTATATGTTGGAATTTTATCCATGGCAACTAAGAAAAAAGCACGACTGATTATTTGGGAACATTTCAAATTTTTGAAGGCGTAAGTCATGCTGGTACTAACTTACTAAACACTTAAAGGGTGAATATCGATTAGAAGATAAATCTTTACGTAACAACCCAAGGAACAACAGATAAAATGCAATTTCAACTTTCCGAGCTAAAATTTGATGAGATTCTGTATATTGGTAATGTAACTGGAATAGTAATTCACAGGCCAAGGTTAATGTTGTGGGAATATTGGTTCAATTCACACCATGGTAGCTGGTGGAATATAAATACAAGTAATAAAATCTGAAATTAAAAGCTAGTCTCAGTAATACTGACCACAATCCAACATTAACCATCTAGTTCACTGACATCCTCTTGGGAAGAAAATTGCTGTCCTTACTTGGTCCAGTCTACATGGGACTCCAGACCAATATCAATACAGTTGACTCTTAAATGCCCTTTCTAGAGTTTATGGAACAATTGGGAATGGACAACAAATGCTGGCCTTGCCATAATGCCCACATTCCATCAGAGAATTTAAAAAAACCTCCATTCAGTTTGAAGAAAAATAAATTTCTACAAATCATTAAGTCGTCTCTCTGAATGAGAATTATTAAATAAAAGATGCAACCGTAGCAACTGCATTTTTCGGAGATGTAAAAACATGGGGCATGTTCTAAACAATCCTCATGTCAACTAATAAACCACAAAACTAACTTACTTAGAAAAAATAAGAAATGTTAACACTATCAAACTGAAGAACACTAGATCTCACACGATCCAAGTGCAAATGAAATTGTAAACAAATAGGTGTGATCCCAGGAATAGTTATGACCTGATATTTATTTAGCATAAATGTTCACTGCCTCATGCCAGCTCAAGTCTGAATATTATCGAGGGTATGTGTAGTTTTTTTTAAAGTGTGTAGTGGTTGTACTAATTTTGTACTTCATTATAAGGTGGCCCCAGAATTCTTCCTGGCACTCAATGAACCTGAACTGGTCTTGCAGTTTTTCATGAAGAATTTATATTGATTCTGATTGCCAACAGCACAGTGTAGCTCTGGACTGCAAGACCTATCCAAAGCTTATTCCATGTAGCATGGTAGTTATGGCACATGACATGATGGAGGATTTCCCTGCAGTGGAACTGAAATTTACTCTTCACAGGAAATATCAAAACTATGGTGGACAGACATTTCTGCAACAGGTGCAGAAGCACACTGAGCGATTTTCCCCATGTCACTTCAACTGATGCAGAGCACCAGATATGCCCTTCAGATGTCAGCTAATTTAATATGAGTGAGTATTGACTGAACAGAGGAGTGGAAGGGAACACTTAACTTTACCTTGTTTGACCTGAATCCATGAGGCTTCATAAGTCACAGTGTCAGAGCTGTACAGCATAGAAACAGACCCTTTGTTCCAACTTGTTTTTACCGCCCAGATATCAGAGATTAATCGAGTGCCATTTGCCAGCATTTGGCCCATATCCTTCTAAACTCTTCCTATTCGTATACCCATCCAGACACCTTTTAAATGTTGCAATTTTACCAGCCTCCACCATGTCCATTGGCAGCTCATTCCATACATGCACCACCCTCTGTACGAAAAGGTTGCTCCTTCAGTCCCTTTTAGATCTTTCCTGTCTCACCTTAAATATATGCCCTCTTAGTTTTGAACTCCCCCACCCCAGGGAAAGTATCTTGGCTATTCATCCTATCCATGCTTCTCATGATTTTATAAGCCTCTAAGGTCTCAGCCTCCAATACTCCAGGGAAAATAGCCCTAGGCTATTCAGCTTCTCCCTATAGCTCAAATCCTTCAATTCTGGCAACATCCTTGTAAATCTTTGTTGAACCTTTTCAAGGTTCACAACATCCTTCCGATAGGAAGGAGATCAGAATTGCACGCGGTATTCCTAAAGTGGCCTAACCAATGTCCTGTACAGCTGTAACATGAACTTCCAACCCCTATATTCAATGTACTGACCAATCAAGGAAACCATACCAAATGCCTTCTTCACTACCTTATCTACCTGCGACTCCACTTGCAAGGAACTATGAACTTGCACTACAAAGTCACCTGGCCCAGCAACACTCCCCAGGAGCTTATCATTAAGTGTATAAATCCTAACCTGATTCGCCTTTCCCAAAAGCAGCACCTCATATTTATCTCAATTAAATTCCATCACCATTCTTGGCTCATTGCACCTGATCAACGTCCCGTTGTACTCAGAGGTAACCTTCTTCACTGTCCACTACATCTCCAATTTTGACGTCATCTGCAAACTTAGTAACCATACCACCAATAAGGTCTATGGATAATGTTGAGAATTCCCAGTATATTCTTGTTCAGTGTATTCTTCTGTCCCTTATCTCTAGTGGATACCTCCAGTCACTGGGACGGAGTAAATCCATTTATGATGCAAAGGGATATTGACGTATTCTGTCAAGTATAAATCTACAAGCCTGTTGCTTAATTAGTATAGTAGATAATTTGTTTAACATTCAGAACTTTACATTCATGTTACGAAGGACTTTTCAGAGTCAGCTGGGCAGAGATATAGTATGTAGTACGATACCTGTGGTGCTGACAAGAGGTTAATTTATTTTTCTTATTCATAAATTATGTAGCAAATGCTTACACCTGGGTAACTTACTAACCTAACGCTTGAGGGAATTAAGTCCACACAATTCAAGTTGTTTCCAAAAGCATGGGATTTCCCTGCATCTGGGGACTGTTTTAAAAAAATCATGAGGAACAACATTACTGAGAAAAGGAGCAACACAATCAAGTTACATATTATTCCAACTTGAACATAAAGACATGTTCTTTTGTAATCACAGTATCATATTTCCTGGAACTTGCTACCAAAACCTGCCATGGGAGAGTCATTTCAAGGTGGCCGACCATCGCTTTCTTGGGATAACACTGGATGTCATTTGTATGCTCAGAGGTAAAGTAGTCTACTGGATTCAGATCTGAGGAAAACCTAGAACTCTTTAACACAAGTTTGACAGAAGGCATTTGGTTAAAATCAATCCTGCAACATTGAAATGTTAACTATCCAGGCTTCAAAGAAAGATGAAGACAGTTAAATTGACAAGTCCAATCCTCAAATTAAACTGAAGCTCTAAACTAGTCTATAGAGTTTTCTCATTCACAGGCTGAAGGCAGGTGTACTAAAATGAATCATATCATGAAAAATCATTTATAAGCAAGGTTACCTGGATGTGGTAATCTGTCACAACTGGTAGAATGACGACACAAATGGCGACAAGTTCATTACTAACTTCAGTCGCCAAGTCAAATCAGATTTCTGAAATCTTGAACAATATTCAACAACCATAATAGTCACTTGAAACACACGTAAACTGAAGATGCGAATTCAGTCCAAATATGTGCAAGGGGGTGTTGTGACCGCATAAGGAATATAGAAAGATTGAAAGAGTGGACAAAAACTTGGCATGGAGTTTAATGTAGGAATTCAAGAGGTTCCACTTTTATGGGAAGAATCAGAAAGCAGTCTATTGGTTAAATGGAGAGAGACTCCAGAAAAAAAAAAGAGTAGAAAGACAGGATCTGGATGTTCTTGTACATGAAACACAAAATATAACTAAGAAATTATTAAAGAAAATTATTAACTGTAGCTAAGATGAAAAATAGAATTTGGGTCTTTATTGCTAGGTGTTGGAGCTTAAAAACAAGGAAGTGTTGTTACAAATGTACCGAGTATTGGAGAGTATAGTATAGTTTTGGTTCCCATATTTAAGAAAGGATGCTCTGGTACTGAAGATAGTTCAAAAGAAATTTACTGGGCTGATTCCTGGGATGAAGTGATCACTCATGAAGAACTCTTAAACAGTTTTGATATGTATTCATTCGAGTTTAGAAGAATGAGCGGTGATCTTATTGAAACATACTGAGGGCGCATAACAGGGTATGTCAAGAGGTTAATTCCACCTAGTAGGGAAAGTTGAACAGGATACATTGATACAGCATGGGAATGCTCATTTGAATCCGATAAATACAGAAATTTCTTCTCTTGGAGGGCAGTGAATGTTTAGAATTATCTATCCAAGGGAATTATGGAAGCGAAATCAAAAAGAGGTGCTCATCGATTTTTTGAATCATCAAGGAGTGAGGGCTACACGGAGCTGACACGCAAGTGGAGTTGAGGTGTGGCAGATCAGCCACAATCTTATTGACTGTAGGGGGAGGCTATTTCTGTGCCAAATTATGTCCTTATCACAATTTATAGATGTCTGTGAAACTAAGTTTTATTGGCCTGAAATTCCAGTTTAATGGCAGGATCAATCCAAGATTCTCCTTAATTGCTTCCATGACTCAAAATGGCACTGCTTTTGACTTGCCCCAAGAACATAAACTGTGGTTCGGAGAAGGTTCACTAGATTAATTCCAGAAATGAAGGGCTCGTCTTATCAAGTGAGATTGAGCAGTCTGGGCCAATACTCATGAGTTTAGAATAATGTGAGGAGATCTATTGGAGGTATACAGGATAACAAAGGGGATTTACAAAGTAGATGTAGAGGGGACATTTCTCTTTGTGGATAAAGCTAGAACAAAAGGTTTTAGGTTAAGCAAGTGCCAGATTTAAAACAGAGATGAGGAGAAATTACTTCTCCCAAAAGGTCATGAAGCTGCAGCACTCACTATCCCGGAGTGCCATGGATAATGAAACACTGAATAAATCTGAGGAGGCAAAGATTTTTAAATTAGTAAAAAGGTTGAAGGGTTTCAAAGAACCAGCAGGGAAGTGGAGTTGAGGCAAGATGGTATCAGCACTGATTGTACCGAATAGCGAAGCAGGCTCGAGGGACTGAATTGCCTTCTCATGCTACGAGTTTTCGTACTCTAACATTCTTATCAACTCCTGATAATTGAACTATGTTAATGAAGACTGCAGGATCATGGGACTGGACAAGGAACACAAATTTGCTATGAAAAATTTTGACAGTGAATTCAGTTCATCTGAAAATTTGCAAAACACCTTAAAATCATGAAAGCTGCTGGAATGTTAAAAATCCAAATGATTCACCGATAACTGATAGCCTAGCTTTGTCTAGTTTGTTTATAACTAACCAACACAAAACAATATGCAATTATAAAGCATCCTTCTCAATTGCACAACAAAGGTGGTTTGCAAACAGCCAAATACTTCTCTGAAACGGGGCAGAATTCTTCTGGTTCCAAGGTAGGCTTGAGGATAGGACTGACAAGAGGGTGTAACAGGTGGGAGTTGAGTTGGTGTATTAATACGTTCTAACCTCCAGCTGAAGCAGCAAAGTGTTTCTTCCAGTATGGCATGGCAGTTGCAATGTCCAGCCACATTTTGTTTTTTTAAACCTTAGAAGCATGTTTCAAAAATTCATGATGCAAAGTAGTAAACAGTGGAACAGCTACAACACTGGCATCAACCTGACAATGTGGACAATTACACTGGTACATCTTACACACAAAAAGCAGGAGAAATCCAACTGGCAAATTAGCACCCTTTCAATCTATTCTCAATCACCAATAATATGATGTAAGGTGTCATCAACAGTACTATTAGGCAGCAGTTGTTTAGCAATAACCTGCCCTGTGACACATGACCTGGAGGTGCCAGCACTGGACTGGGGTGGACAAAGTTAAAAATCACACAACAGGTTATAGTCCAAGAAGTTTTTTTGGAAGCAATAGCTTTTGGGGTGCTGCTCCTTCATGAGGTGGTCACAATCATCTCATGAAGGAGCAGAGCTCTGAAAGCTAGTGCTTCCAAATAAACCTATTGGCCTATAATCTGGTGTTGTGTGATTTTTAACTGCGACACTCAGTTAGGGTTCCATCAGGGCCACTCAGCTTTTGACCTCATTACAGTCTTGGTTCAAACATGAAGATGAACTCCAAAGGTAAGAGGAGAGTGACTACTCTTGACATCAAGGCTACACTTGACCAATAATGGAAGCAGGAACTTTGGCAGAACTGGAAGTGAGCTTGAGAAAGCTTGAAGTAGCAGCATTAACTGGAATTAATCAGGGCAAAAAAAAGACAAAGGAAGATGGTAGTGCCATGCAGATAAGTCATCTCAGTTCCAAGGTATCTCTGGCATTCCTCAGGTTAGTGTCCTTGGCCCGATCATCTTCAGCAATTTCATCAATGACCTTCACTCTATTGTAAGCTAAGAACTGTGGAATTTCTGCTTATGACTGCACAATGTTCAGCACCATTTATGACTCCTCAGATTAAAAGCAGTTCATGCCCAAATGTAAAAAGAATTGTACAACATCCAGACCTGGACTGACAAGTGGCAAGTAATATCTGTGCTGTAGATGTGCCAGTAAATAACCATCTCAAACAGAGAATTTAACCACTGGCCCATGACATTCAATGAAATCACCACTGAATTCCCCCCACCGTGAACACTCTAGGATCTAAAACCTGAACTGTACTGGTCATACAAATACTGTGGGCTACAAGACCAGGTCAGAGGCAAGAAACTCACCTCCTGACCAACGCTCCCTGAATGAACCATGACCAAAAAAAAATGAAAACTTATAGAGAAAGATGGAGGCAGAAGATGCTGAACTTGACAATGAATCCAGAAGGCTATAGATTGCTGTGCCAAAATGAAATGCCGTTCCTTCGGCTTGTGATGAGCTTCATTGGAATAGTGTCGCAGGCCATGGACAGAAAGGCCAGACTGGAAGCAGGGTAGAGAATTAAAACTTCAAGCAGCTCAAATCATGTTTAAGAACTGAACAGAGGTATTCTGCAAAGCAGTCAGCTGGTCTACATTTGACTTCCTCAAAGTCGAGGAAATGTTAAACAAAGTTCCAAATTACACATTTGGGTATTCCTTCCTCAACCACCTGCCAACTGTGTGGAAAAGGGACAACACCCTGTTCTGCAAGTGAGCTTGAGAAAGCTTGAAGTATCAGCATTAACTGCTTATTGAGACAGTGTCAGATGATAATGTCACTGGAATGACAGGTAAGAAACTTGACAGTTTTATGAAAACACTGCAAAACCTGTAAAAATTATTTCTTTCCACATAACATAGGGAAACACCTTTGGGAGTGAGGAGACCAGGACTGTCCAAAGAGAAAAAGAGGATCCAACCCAGACTCTGTTTCCTCTTTAGAGGCAAAACTTTAGAACCAGTTATCAAAATGTATGCATTCAATACAATGAAGGGTTAATGAATTTAAAACAATTAATCCCTTATTACATACGGGCTGACTGCCTCTTTTACTTTTGCAGTATAAGGCAACTGAACTCCAGTATTTGAAAATAGATGTGCTTACCCTGTTCTGCTGATTGGCTGAATTCTTCGTCATTCCTAATAATTGTGGTACAGATTGTTGCCGCTGCTGCTGTGGACGCTGCTGTGGCTGTTGCGCTCCTTTTGTCAATGTGACCTTTCGAACAGGCTGTTGTTTCTGAAGATGCTGCTGGTGTTGCCGCTGTTGAGACTGGACCTCAGGATGAGAAAAGCCTGTGTTCTCGCTCCCCTGCTGTAAGAACACAGCATCATGCTGCTCAGTGTCTTCACTCAACACAAAACCTTTTACCACTCACCATGTGCTAAATGCAGTATGACCTTGCAGAAACTGGAAAAATAAACTACAGACGAATTCCCTTCATCCACATAAAAATGGCTAATTTACTTGCATTTTGTAGGACAAAAGCAAAAGATAGTTTTCCTTGTAATGATGGAAATAAATATTTTATTCTGTTAAATACCCACAGTAACGGCTATAAAGTGTAGAAAAAATCCACTCATTAATTTTCAAGGGTACTATTTAAAGGCATCATCTGGTAATCCCCATCCAGACACAAAATCATGCTTAAATCTCTTGTCACTCCTCCGAAAATCATTGGTACCACAGAACCTAACTGCTCGTGTGTAATTAACAATAGCTAAACCATATTTTGTGAATAAGATCAGGTCTCACAAAGTCTAGTGAGTATAAGGTAATGTATAGTGCAGCACCAATATAAATATTAGAACTCCCAAGTTTCTGCAGTTCTGAAGAAGTCATACTGGATTCAAAATGTCAACTCTGCTTCTCTTTCCACAGATTATTCCAGACTCACTGAATTTCTGCACCACTTTGTGTGTTTATGGCTGTCCCTGCCTGTACTGTTATCAATGAATAACAGGTGACAACTATCCTCACTCTGAACAGTTCAGAATCACCTGAAACAATATGACAAGTTTGGAGAAGTATGTGAGAGCTGCCATCAACCTTGGAAACTGTCTCATGATCTCATTCTCGCGAATTGCAAAAGTGAGTAAGTACTGTCAATTGTGAAAGAACATATTTAAATTGTTCTTCTCTCAGCAATTCCCATTACTTAAATCATACCTGCTTATAAAGCATATTGTTCAATCCTATCAAATGGTATAACATGCAGACTTTGCAATTATCATTGCTCTGCACCAGTGAAAGTTATCTGCATATCTCACGTAGAGTCTTGCACATTGCAAATGCTTAATGTCTATGTGGATTCCTTTTTTAACATTTATCAAGACAACTTTATGATAGAAAAATCACAAATATTTTATTACTAGAATACCGTGCATAAGTAGCGGGACACAATCCTTTATCCAAAATCCGAAAAGCTCTGAAATCTTTTTCATGGAGTGTGGAGCATCATTTCAGCGTGTGAACAGGTGACCCAACTCCACACCCACTTAAACCACGTCACTCAGATGTGACGTGGCAGTGTGGCCCAGCACTGGCAGGCGTCAATTGTGTCTCAGCACTCGTACTATTCGCACGTGCATCTGCTATTGGGTAATTTGTTTTTATTTCACTGTGAGAATGTCATTTATTCCAAAATCTGAAAAATTCTGAATTCCAAGAAAACAACTGTCCCCAAAGATTTCAGATTAAGGATTGTGTACCTGTAATTGCCTAGTATGAATCAAAATGCTATCTAAAATAAGCAGCTATCTTTCCTTCAGTATTTGAAATTTTTAATGTTCAAATGAAAAAAAATCACATTTTAAAGTAACATGAATACATTTACCAACTGATTGTTAAATGTTTCAAAATCTTAATTAAACTTTTAATGTCAAGTTCTCAGACAACAACAAAAGCTTGAGGTTCAGCTTAGTATTTTCACTTCAGCAGTTGGACTTAATCACATCAGTGCATCTGGAACAGCATGCAATTTGTGCAACAATATAAGGCGATATTCTTTGATTCAGTGAAGACTTGGGAGCTTCTCTGCTTTTTCTGTAAACCTTTCAAACAAAATGGGAGCCAAATACTTGAGATATTAGTTTGACATTTCCAGTATGAGCTCCTCACAAACAGCACCTGGGATTAGCAACACCTCAGATTCTGATTTGGTAGGAAACACAAGACTTTTTATTAAAAATTACTCATTCTCCATTCATTACACTCATCTCTATTCCAGTAGAGGAGTGGCAGCCAACCTTCTCACATTGGGTTGAGGCACATTTCAATTTCTGTCTTCCTCATGAGACAAAGTTTAGGAAGTTTAGGAAAGTTTAGGATGCCACAATAATAAATATGAAATTGATGCATAAAATTCAAAAGCAATAAATTAATGATTTAAATGGGCAATTAGTGGAAATGACCAATAAAATGTGCCAAGCAGCCAAGCTTAATAATAAGCCAATCTTCACCTTTTTGGCTAACGTGCAGAGCTAACGAAAAAAAAAAGAATAAGCCCCAATTCATGGCCACCAGAGAAGGGAGAGGTGACTGGGGCCAAGCTAAGGTGTTAGGCTTAGCTAACGCTGAACATGGGGTTGCCAATGGTGAGAAACACTCGGAGCTGGCCTCAGTGGAATTCACACATGCATGTGGGTTGGAAGTGAGTCTCCTTTCAGCCTGGAGTTTTCTCCTCTACTTTTCGCCTTTCCCAGTTTCTCTTACCTCTTCCACCCTCCCTTACTCTGCCCCTTGAAATTCAAAATAATCCATGGGGCTTTGCACCTCAAAAATGTCAACTAAACATGGAGGGGATAAATAGACGAGGTATTTTCCCTCAGTTGGGGGGAGTCCAGAATGAGAGGGCGTAGATTTAGGGTGAGAGGGGGGAAAAATTTAAAAGGGACCTAAGAGGCAACTTTTTCACGCAGAGGCTGGTGCATGTATGGAATTAGCTGCCAGAGGGAGTGGTGAAGGCTGGTACAATGACAACATTTAAAATGCACCTGGATGGGTATATGAATAGGAAGGGTTGAGAGGGATATGGGTCAAGTGCTGACAAATGGGACTAGATGAAGTTAGGATATCTGGTCAGCATGACGACTTGGACTGAAGGGTCTGTTTCCATGCTGAACATCTCTATGACTATTAAATCTGCCAACAAATATTTTGCATTCACATTAAAGTGGCCAAGTAACCTTTTTTCTGGAGTGACTGAAATCCAATTAGATAAATGGTGACTTAATTTTAAAAAGTAAATGAAAGGAAAATTAATGGCAGCAACCCAGCAGGCTGACCATCATTTCCACCCCTGCCCCTCATTGTCACAGCCATACTTGCAGATCCCCTTCACTATTGAACTCTCACAGAGTCTCAGAATCCCCCCATGGCCATTGATCTTTCATTGCCTTCTAACCATGGTGTGACTGTCTTCTTCATCCTTCTCACTTAAACCAGAGTTCCTGAGAGCCTCCTAATCCCAGAAGCAGCCCGCAGTCTCACAGCCAAGGCTCCAGGCTTTGGGTTGCTCACGGCTTATCTTAACCTGACTGGTTCTCACTCATTTGTTTATACACTCACGAGCAAGCCTGCAGTAGCACATATGGGAAAAAAAACCGACCTTGGATCCAATGAGGAGTTCCTTGCAAAATCTTTCACTTTCAGTCATCCGTATTTGAAATTCTGGCTGTATGAATGAGCCGGAAATTTGTCTGAGTTACCAACAAATCAGATCTCAGGCCACATGAAATACTTTGGTGAGCCATGTGCGGTCCATGGTTTTTAGATTCAGCACCCCGACTACAGAAGACTTACGATTTCCTTTATCATCTTATGCATTTTCTGAGCATCTTCCTTATCCTAAAACACTGAACAATGAATATCTGATGCAAATCTTCAAGTGTCCTGAAGCAGGTTAACAAGAGTGGAACAAAAGAGAAGGAACAGGCCCTTCAGCAGCCCCCATGCCTGTGCCAATCATCATGCCCTAACTAAAAAATAAACCTTCAGCCCTTATTCCGCCTGTATCCCTCCATTTCCTCCCCACCCATGTAACCATCCAGATACCTCTTAAATGTTGCCAATTTACCAGCTTCCACCACCTGTCCTGGCTGTGTGTTCCAGGCTCCTACCATTCTCTGCATAAAAAATCTCCCTCCTACATCTCCTCTAAACATTCCCGCTTTCACCTTGAACCTGTGCACCCTTGTAATTGAAACTTCAACCCTGGGAAAAAACCTCTGACTATCCACTGTATCTACGCCTCTTATAATTTTATCAAGTCCCCTCTCAAACGCCATCTTTCCATTGAAAATAATCTTAAACTTTTTAACCTTCCCTGACAAACAATGCCCTCAAGACCAGGCAACATCCTGTTAAATCTTCTCTGCATTCTCTCCAAAGCTTTCATGTCCTTCTGGTACTTTGGTGAACAAAACTGTACAAAATACTCCAAATGTGACCTAACAAGGGTTTTGTACAGCTACAACAACATGATTCGCCAACTCTTGTATGCCATGCCTGGCTGATGAAGGCAAGCATGTCATATGTCTTCCTGATTTGGAGATGCCGGTGTTGGACTGGGGTGTACAGAGTTAAAAATCACAACACCAGGTTATAGTCCAACAGGTTTAATTGGAAGCACACTAGCTTTCGGAGCAACGCTCCTTCATCAGGTGATAGTGGAGGGCTCGATCGTAACACAGAATTTACAGCAAAAATTTGCAGTGTGATGTAACTGAAATTATACATTGAAAAATTGATTGTCTGTTAAGCCTTTCATCTGTTAGAATACAGTGATAGCTTCACTTCTTTCATGTGTAAATCACAAAACCTTTTTTTAAAAGGTTGCATTCTCGGGTTAGCTTTTAACAATGGTGATAGCTAGACAACATGTTGAAGGTGTTAGCCCCGTGTTCTCTGTCTATGACCTGATGTTTAGATTGATTCTAATCTAAAAAGTGAGATAACAGGGTTTTACATAAATTCGCGCAGTTTTTAAGCTCAGAGTTTTACATGAATGTATGCAGTTTTTGAGCAAAGTGCAATGTAACTCTGCAAGTACAAATTCACCCACAAAATATATGTGCGCGTGTGGGTCCGCGTCCGCCTGGTGTGGGGGTTGAGTGTGGGTCCGCGCCCGCCTGGTGTGGGGGTTGAGTGTGGGTCCGCGTCCACGTCCGTGGTGCAATGGTGATCACCTGTAATGTGACATGAACCCAAGGTCCCGGTTGAGGCCCTCCCTATGGGTACCGAACTTAACCACCAGCCTCTGCTGCCTCTCCTGAAGTCCACCTTGGAGGATGGTCACCTGAAGTTCCTGAATGCCCTGGACACTGAAGTGTTCCCCAACTGGGAGGGAACCCTCCTGTCTGTTGATTGTTGTGCGGTTGTCCACACAGTGACATCAAGTTTCATCCCACCAAACTCACTATGGACTACTCTCGACAGTCTCTCATTCTTGGACACGTGCGTCTCCATCAAGGACGGACACCTCAGCACCACACTCTACCGCAAACCCACAGACAGCCTCACAATGCTACACTTCTCCAGCTTCCACCCAAAACATATTAAAACAGCCATTCCCTATAGACAAGCCCTACGCATACACTGGATCTGCTCAGATGAGGAGGAACGTGACGGACACCTGAAAGTATTCATGGATGCCCTCACAAGAACGGGGTACGAGGCTCAACTCATCGATCGCCAGTTCAGACATGCTACAGCAAGGAACCGTAATGACCTCCTCAGGAGACAGACACATGCTGCAACTGATAGGGTACTCTTCATTGTTTAGTACTTTCCAGGGGCTGAAAAATTACGCCATGTTCTTGTGACCTGCAACACATTATCAATGAGGATGAGCACTTCACCAAGACCTTCCCCACACCTCCACTACTTGCCTTTAAACAACCGCCAAACCTCAAACAGATCATTGTTCGTAGCAAACTGCCTGGCTCTCAGGACAACTCCATACAACCCTGTCACTGTGGACGCTGCAAGACGTGTCAGATTGTGGACATAGATACCACTATTAAGCGTGGGAACACCTCCCACCTTGTACATGGCAGGTACTCATGTGACTCAGCCAACATTGTCTATCTTATACGTTGCAGGCAAGGATGCCCGGAGGCATGGTACATTGGGGAAACCGAGCAAAGGCTACGACAGCGGATGAATGGGCACCACACAACAATCAACAGACAGAAGGGTTCCCTCCCAGTTGGGGAACACTTCAGTGGTCCAGGACATTCAGCCTCGGACCTTCGGGTGACCATCCTCCAAGGTGCACTTCGGGACAGGCAGCAGAGGCTCTTAGCTAAGTTTGGTACCTATAGGGAGGGCCTCAACCGGGACCTTGGGTTCATGTCACCTTACAGATGATTACCATTGCACTACACACATATACACACACACACTCACATACACATACACAGGTACACACAAACGCACACAGACACCCACACACACCCTTATAGACACACACTCCCAAATGCACCCCCTCACAGACCTAAGACACTCTGCACTCACTACACACACACACACACACATACACAAACACACTTTCTCACACTCACAACCCCCACACCAGACAGACAGACAGACACACACAGACAAAGACCCACATGCACACATATTTTGTGGGGCGAATTTGTACTTGCAGAGTTACACTGCACTTTGCTCAAAAACTGCATACATTCATGTAGAACTCTGAGCTCAAAAACTGCATGAATTTATGTAAAACTCTGCTATCTCACTTTTTAGATTAGAATCAATCTAAACATCAAGTCATAGACAGAGAACACTGGGGACTAACACCTTCTGCTTCTTGGATGCTGCCTGAACTGCTGTGCTCTTCCAGCACCACTAATCCAGAACCTTCAACATACTGTCTAGCTATCACCATTGTTAACAGCTAACCCGAGAATGCAACCTTTTAAAAAAAGGGTTTGTGATTTACACATGAAAGAAGTGAAACTATCACTGTATTCTAACAGATGAAAGGCTTAACAGACAATCAATTTTTCAATGTATAATTTCAGTTACAATACACTGCAAATTTTTGCGATAAATTCTGTGTTACGATTGAGCCCTCCACTATCACCTGATGAAGGAGTGTTGCTCCGAAAGCTAGTGTGCTTCCAATTAAACCTGTTGGACTATAACCTGGTGTTGTGTGATTTTTAACATATATCTTCCTAATCACCTTGGCCACATGTATTGCCACTTTTCGGGAACTGTAGACCTGCATGCCCAGATCTGCCTGTATATTAATGTTCCTAAGGGTTCTGCCATTACAATAGAATTCAATCCTCGAAAACACATCACCTTGTATCCGTCTGGATTGAACTCCATTTGCCATTCTGTGCCCAAGTTGTCAATCTATATCCTGTTCCATCTTTGTGAAGATTTGTAGCTCAAGTTGTGGTTCAGGTTTTAAGTTTGCTCGCTGAGCTGGTAGATTTGTTCTTAAGACGTTTAGTCACCATGCTAGGTAACATCTTCAGCGAGTTTTCGGTGAAGCGCTGGTGTACTGTTTATGGGTTGTGGCGGGTGATATCACTTCTGGTGCTTTTTCTGAGAGACTGGCAAATGGGGTCCAAACCGGTGTTTTTATTTATGGAGTTCCAGTTTGATTGCAAGGCCTCTAGGAGTTCCGTGCATGTCTTTGTTTTGCCTGTCCCAGGATGGATGTATCGTACGATTTGAACTGGTGTCCCTTGTTGTCTGTGTAGAAGGAGATTTGTGATAGTTGGTCATGTCCTTTGGTGGCTTGTTGTTGCTCCTGTATCCTGATGGCTAGTTTCCTGCCCATCTGTCCAATATAATGCTTGTTGTAGTCCTTGCAGGGTACTTTGCATATGACGTTCATTCTGTTGGTTGTTGGAACAGGGTCCTTTAGATTCATCAAGAATTGTTTCAGTATGTTGGTTGGTTTGTGGGTTAGCATGATGAGCCTGTTGTATCCTTGCACAACTGTCAGAACTATCAGCAACTTCACCAATCTTCGTGTCATCCACAAACTTACGAATCAGACCACTCACATTTTCTTCCAGATCATTGATATATACTAAAAACAACACAGGACACAAGTCTGATCCCTACGGAACACCACTAGTTACCGGTATCCATTCTAAAAAACACCCTTCCAGTGCCACCCTTAGTCAGAATGACCAAGCCAGTTTTGTATTCATCTAGCCAGTCCACCCCAAATTCCATGTAATTTTAATTTTTGTACCAATTTGCCATGTGGGACAATGCTCTCTTGGCTCTCATTGACAGAATATGCTTGTTGTGGACAATATATAGCAAGAGTTTTGGACAAATTAAGCTCACTGAAAGTTTGAATAAGAATTCTGAGAGATCTAGATAGAGCAGACATGAAGATGTTTCCACTGGTAGGTCAGATTAGGGGCAGCATGGTGGCTCAGTGGCTAGTACTGCTGCCTCATAGCGTCAGGAACTCTGGTTCAATTTCAGCCTCGGGCAACTGTGTATGGAGTTTGCACACTCTCCCTGTGTCGACATGGGTTCCCTCGGGGTGCTTCGGTTTCCTCCCACAGTCCAAAGATGTGCAGATTAGGTGAACTGGACATATTAAATTCTCAGAGTGTTCAGGGATGTGTAGGTTAGGTGCATTAGTAAGAGGAAATATCGGGGAATGAGTCAGGGTGGGATGCTCATCAGAGGGTTGGTGTGGATTTGTTGGACTGAGTGGCCTGTATCCACACTGTAGTGATTCTATGAAGGACCCAAGGGCTTAGCCTTAGTGATGGGACAGACCTTTAGAAGTGAGATGAGGAGCAATGCTTTCAGCCAGAGGGTGGCAAAACTGAAACTCATAGCCACAAACGGGCAGTGGAGGCCAATTCACTGCGTGTATTTAAGACTGAGAGAGATAGGTTTTTGATTATTGAGGGGATTAAGATTTACAAGGAGAAGGCAGGAGAATGGGGTTGAGAAACATATCAGAGTTTAGATCAGAGTGGTGCTGGGAAAGCACAGCAGGTCAGACAGCATCCGAGGAGCAGGAAAACCGAAGTTTCGGGCAAAAGCCCTTCATCAGGAATACAGGCAAGGTGCCTCCAGGGTGGAGAGATAAATTGGGGGGGTTTGTGTGGAGAGAAGGTAGCCAAGTGTACAATAGGTGAACGTGGGTGGAGATGGAGGTGATAGGTCAGAGAGGAGGGTGGGGGAAGGTAGCAAAGAGTACATTAGGTGAATGGGGGTGGAGGTGATAGGTCAGAGGGGAGGTGGAGCGGATAGGTGGGATGGGAAATTGGCAGGTAGGACAGGTCATGAGGAAGTGCAGAGCTGGAAGGTTGGAACTGGGATAAGGTGGTGGGGGAGGGGAAATGAGGAAACTGGTGAAGTCCACATTGATGCCCTGGGGTTGAAGTGTTGCGAGGCAGAAGATGAGACATTCTTCCTCCAGGCGTGGGGTGGTGAGGGAGCGGCAGTGGAAGCAGCTCAGGACCTGCATGCCCTCGGCAGACTGGGAGGAGAAGTTGAAATGTTGGGCCACGGGGCAGTGGGGTTGATTGGTGTGGGTGTCCCGGTGGTGTTCCCTGAAGCAGTCTGCGAGGAGGCATCCAGTCTCCCCAATGTACAGGAGATTGCATATCAGCCATGATCGAATGGCAGAGCAGGCTTGATAGGCAAAATGGCCTATTTCTGCTCTGATGTCTTATGGATATTATTTTTTAAAATCAACCTGTCATTATGTTATGGCACACCTCAGTAGCAGGTACAACTTGAACTCAAACAATCTGGCTCAGAGGTAGATAACTAACATAACACTACAAGATAATCTTACAATATCATTGATTACTTGCATTGCAAGAGGAAAGAATAATCAATTTAACAAGTACAGAACAATAGGGTTAGATTTTCTTTACCAGGATTGGATAAAACATTTTGAAATCAAACTAAAGTATGCAAAATCAAGAATGGATGGGACAAGCTAGAAAGACGGGACAATATTTACAACAACTGAGTTGTCAAGACCAAATGCAAATTGGGAAGATAGGAGAAACTTAATAAGAGTATTGCAAGTCTGTGGCTTTCCCATCCAGTGCTAGTAGTTAAATCACAAACTGTCAACTTTCAAGTAGAGAGTGGATAGCTGTTTGAAGAAAATGGGTTAAACATAATAGGGAAACAAGACCAACTCACTGGGACTAGGGTCAGTTTTTTGTATGGAAAGTAAACAGACTGGATTGGCCAACTAGCTATGTATTTTTCACATTTTATCAGTGTTGCAGATGTCTTTACAGTTTTATAAGTCAGAAAATAATTATTTTCTAAATAACAAAAAATGTTTCCAGATGATAAATGCTTTTGCATCTCTTTTTCAGAGAAAAAAAATAATCCTGGTTAAATTCAGAAAATATATGGTTTCCATGAACTGCATACATCTGCCAGCACACTAATGTATTTTTATTAAATCTATCAGTTCTGTCCGAAAAAAATCTTTTCCAAAAGACCTTCAAAATCTGACAGATCAAATCTTATTTCTATTCTCAAACCTAAGCAAGTGGTGATAACACCAACCACATTCAACAGTGCAAATTGATTAATCCCCCTTTTATAGAATTCCACCTCTCCTGATTACACCTATCAAATGTTAAGTACCATTATGCTGGAGTGACAACACATGGCAAATTCCCCATCCATTTGCAGCAGTCTTTGTGGTCCTGCTCGCCTGTACTAACACTGATGAAAAATTAATTTCCCTTATCTACAACTAAGCCACGAAATCCAAATCCGGCAAACTGGCAACTCTTTCTGTACAGGTATTATGAAAACCTCTGAAGATTAATTGCACGTCAGGTGACATGAAATTAATTTCTGTATTCCTGACAGACATTTGATACTCTGTACTGAGAGAAAAGATAACATTGTCAGAGTACACAGAACGACAGCAGTGCAGCTTCCCGGGCAGCTTCGCAAGGATTCCCTTTATAAAAAGGATACACTGCCTGTCAAAGGTACAGCCACCAATCCAGTTGCTGGCAGACTTTGCAAGACAAGAATCTATTAACAGTGACACAGTGCTTTTTTTTAAACCAGTTGCAAATAAAAGAAAATTCAAATTTCTATTCAAATCCTAGTGACAGTTATGGGAAAATAAGGAGATTTAGCATTCTTCTTTCACCTTAAGGTATAAAACCTGAATTATTTGAAGTACTATTAATATCAGTCAAAAGTTTAATTAGTACACATGGGTATTACCTACAGGAGATTTTACTGGAGGTCACATATAGATTATTTTGCACTTCTACAAGCAACACCGTCTGGCAAAACAAAAATCAGATTTAAAGGTGACTCACTATCAAGTCAAAAATGTTGATTTATTTTCGAAGATTTATTTTCCCAACATTAACTTGTACTAAACATAACAAGCAAATGACAGAAAGATGCACTGTGAGGCTATACCAGATTTTAACTTCCTAAACACCTGTGAATGCACAACAGAAGTCTCTGAACCACGGCAAAAAATATATTTGTGTATACTCAGCACTAAAAGGCCACATTCAATGACACTGAAGGAACAATTAAAGACAAAATTTCTATAAATCATGCTACAATTGTTTTTTCTGATGCAACAGGATTTTTTTCAAGCTTCAAAAACCAAACTGCTTTAGCAAATTATTTTAACCTTGAAATGAAGATGAGTAAATTGTAAACCAAAGCTGGAACAAAACATACAAAACCAAACATTCATATTCGCACCTGTGATATGACTTGCAAAAACCGAGGTTATCACTGTCAAAGTTAAAACAAAATTGGCTTTCTTTCTAGCAATTGCACAATGCATATGTCCAAAGAAACCTAGGTCTTACCATAGTTGGAAGCTTGAGGACTCTTATTTTGGGATTAATGTGAGGCCCATCCCCTCCTCCACTGTTCATCCTTTGCATTACAGTCCGTTTCACACCAGGTTTTAATTCTGGAGTCTTGACTGAAGGGACAATCACCTTTCCACATTGCATGCTAGATCCTGGTAAGTTAACAGATTTAGGCTGAACAACTTTTGGAAACTGAAGTGGATTTAAAGGTGCAGGTCTGACCTGTTTGATTTGGTTGATGTTCTTTTTCATTTCTGCTTGAACCTGTATAACATTCCCAGTTTGATGAGTTTTAATAAACTGCTGTTGTGTTCCTGTTCCTGTGACTGGTTTCTTTGTGAATAGTCTGTTTTTTATGTTTGGCTGTACTAGGCTTACAGCTTGTAGTGTGGACGTGTTAATGTTCTGGAGAGCCTGTGAAGTATTTACTGGTTGTGATAGTTGTTGTGCAGTAGGCGGCTGCTGCTGCTGTTGTTGTGCAAGACGTTCAAGCAATTCTTTCTTTCGGGCACCGGCTTGCTGCTGACGTCGGAGTTCCTTCTGTTTCAGAATTTCTTCTCTGAGTTTTTTCTGCTCTTCAATTTTCAAACGATACACTCGTGTTTCCTCATCTTCATCTGCAGGCTAATGAAAAAAAATTCATAAATTCAGACACACAAAATTAAACTATTTACAAAATTGGTTTTACACAATTTTGAAACTGTCTACTTAAGTGCAGAAAATACAAAAAAATTGTTGAAGTCAAACTGCACATTAAGACAATGTCACAGCCAGAACTTCGAGAGATGGAATGCAGTGGTGCAGCAAGGCAGTGAAGCTAATCCATACTCCTTTAAGTTAGCTCAGGCTGAACAATGGAAGATGCTGGGAAATTTTTAAAAAGTTCATTCTCTCCCTGCAGAAACAATGTGACAGAACGCAATTAGTCCGAAGACAATAATTAAAAGTCGAACAAATACTCACAGTAACTGCTGCTTTCAAAGTAGCCATAAAGTGCAGTCTTTTGTAATTCAAGTACAGGTCGTTCTGCTATAACGGGACAGTTGTGTTCCTCTGCAATCTTGTGCTACAAAAAAATCACTAATAGAAAATCGCTACATCCGTTCAGTAGAAAGTTCATGTTATCAAAACTATGGCCACACTTCATCAATCGCATTATAGCCAATTTGCGCTGATGAAACAAGTTATAGCAGAACAACCTGCAAGAAAAGCACACAAAAAATTCATGTGCATATATTCTTCCATTTCATTCAAAAGAGAAAAACACTAAAGAAAACTGGGAAAGGACAGGAGAATAACAAAGTCTGTTGTTCCAATTAATGAGCCAAGACCTGTTTCGGTGCTATGGAACTAAATAGTCCTTTGTACTGTAAATTTCATAATTCAACATGAAGATACACAAAATACAAAGAATGTAAATACCCCTTGAAAAATTAATGACTTACTTTCTTTGACATTTATGTTATTTTAAAGAAAACTTGGAAACCAGTTTACCAACTGAACTATGGTTGTAAAATAATTACTTTAAGAGTATGCCTTTCTTATAATTTTCTACGTATTAAGCATTGGCAAGGGAAAAACAGAATTTGATCAAGCATATGGAACTGGCGAGCTTGCAATCCAATATCTGCCATTCTCTCAATTTTTGTATACAAATTACAGCTAGCCAGTCAAGCCCAATGTACACAACATATTTTTCCTATTTCATAGAAGCATCCAGTCTTTAGACAGTCCACTGTAATTTTACACCACAATCCAGCAGTGGAATCTTAGTAAACTGCCATGAACCTTTTCACTGGCAACCAATTTCTGTGGAGAAGCATATAATTTCTGGGTCAGCAGCTGTCATGGATGGATATAAAAAGGAATCAGAGGTAGTGGAGAACTTCAGTGAGTCCCAAGACTAAACACGACGGCCAAGCTTGCTTTTCTGAGAGGAGAATTCATGTTGGACCAATATATTGGAATTCTTTGAGGTGCTAACAAGTGGATAAGAAGGAGGGATTTGATAAAGTTTCACATCAAAGGCTATCACAGCAAAATAAAAGCTCATGATGCCCAGGGCGACATGTTTGCCTGGATAGAACATGGGTTATTGAACAGAGAGCACAGTGTGCCTCATGCCACAGGGATTGGCATAATTCTATAATTTATAGAAATGACTTTGATGAGGGAATAAAAAGAATGGTCATAAAGTTTTCTGAAGACTCAGAGCTACTGTCAGGACAAATAGTAAAAGGTCTCTGTCTGAGTAAAGATGCTTCAAAAGAGGTGGTGATGTAGTGAAAACGTCACTAGACTGGTAATCCAGAACACAGTGTTAATATTCTGGGTACATGGATTCAAAACCCACCATGCAGATCATGAAATTTGAATTCAATAAAGATCTTGAATAAAAAGCTAGTCTAATGGCAACCATGTAACAATTGTCAATTGTTGTAAAAATCTGTTCAGATTAGATTACTTACAGTGTGGTTAGTTCATGAATATCCTTTAGGTAAGAACATCTGCTGTCATTCCTCGTCTGGCCTACATGTGAAGCCAGACCCAGAGAAATCCAGATGACTCAACTGTGTTCTGGACAATTAGGAACAAACAATGATTGCTGGTCTTGTCAGGAATGCCCACAACCCATGGAGGATTTTAAAATAAAGCATTTGGAAAGAGATTGATGACATTAACATAAATTAATGGATGTGATCTGATTGCCATCACAATGACATGGTTGCAAGGTAATTGGATGGTAATTTAAATGGTCATTGGATAGACATATGGATGAAAATGGAAGAGTGTAGGTTAGACAGGCTTCAGATTGGTTTCACAGGTCAGCGCAACATCAAGGATTGAAGGGCCTGCACTGCACTGTAATGTTCGATATAAACTAGTCTGGGATCTGAACATTGACCTGACCGTTCAGAAAAACTGGAAGGAAAGGACAGACAGTGTCCCTGCTGATGAAAGAGGAGATGAGTATTGTAGTGAAAATGAACCTGGTTTGCAAGGTAAAGATGTAGACATGTTTGATTGTAAATAAGTAAGGACAGCAGGAAAAATATAGGTTACAGGTGGGACCAGTCCTCAGATACCTCAACAGTAGCTACAATGTAGAAGAGAACATAAATCAAATTGTAATTAAAGCTCGCAAGGAAGTGCTGCCATAATCCAGAGTGGCCTTAATCTTCCTACAGATTGGACCAACCCAATTGGCAAAGGTAGTCAGGGGACTGAGTTTAAAGAATGTATGCAGGATACTGTCTTGAAATAATACTGTGGAAGAGATGATTTTAGACTTGGACAAGAACAGTGAGATAGAAGTAATTATTAACCTCACAGCAAATGATTCTTTCGGGAAGAGTGATTATTGCATGCTAAATTGTCTGAAGGCAAGAAATTTGGGACTGAAATTGTGAAAACAAAAGTAATCCCTGCACAGAGGTAGGGCAACAAAGTTGACTAAAATCAATTTAAGTCAGGTCAGTAGATATTTATCAAGATAATATTTAGAGAAGTAGTAATGAGAAAGAATTGTCTACCTTTCTCAACATAAGAGGCGGCAACAGCCTCATGGATATTATTGCTGGATTATTAATCCAGTGACAGAAAAAATGTTCTGGGGACACGGGTTCAAGCCCCACCTAGCAGATGGATGAATTTAAACTCAATAAAAATCTGCAGGAGTCGAATGATGCCATGAAGCCACAGCCAATTTCCAGAAAAAGCCATCTAGGTCACGAACATCCTTTAGGGTTGGAAATTGTCATCCTTACCTGATCTGGTCTACATGTGACTCCAGACTTCAAAGTAATGTGGTTCACACTTAACTGCCCTCTGGGCAATTAGGAATGAGCAATACATTCTAGCTGAGACCCTCATCCCACGGCTGAATAAAAAAAAAATTGAGAAGGAACAATCATCCATAGCAAACTACGGAAAATAAAAGATGGCACCAAATTAAAAGACAAGGCATTAGGTTGTGCAGATTAGTGATAGGCCAAGGTTATGGGTAAATGTTTTAAACCTTCAACTGACAGAAAAAAGGGGTACTAAATAAATTTTTGAATAAACCATCATGAAATATAAAATCAAAACATTTGTTTATTTAAAAATAAAGTATCTGAAGTAAATTATGGACTCAGAGGATGGGAGTAAGAGAGAATGGAAATTAACAATCAGAAAACTGCACTTTGAAATGGAAGAGACTTTGAAGAAATATTTTGCACAGGTCAGATATTCCTTCTCTGTATACCCGGAGCAGACTTAACCAGTCCCGTAGACATGCTGACTTTGGGCCCTTTGGAAAAACTTTGCCTGGCCCAAACGGATCAAGTTATTTTTCTCAGAAGGTCAAACTCAACATGTCTGCACATATTAAAGAAAACCAGAAATTGCTGGAAAAACTCGGCAGCATCTGTAGATAGAAAGCAGAGTTAATATTTCCGGTCCAGTGATGATTCTTCAGAACTGATTGTAGGTAGGAAAAGGTTGATATATATGTGAAAAGGCTGGGGGAGGGGTAAGGAGTTTAAAAAAAAAAGATGGGGCCCAGAGAAAAGGCAAAACTGTTGGGCAGATAAAGGAAAGCCTGGGAGAATGAATTGCGACTAACAGGGACCATTAGGAGATGACAATGGGTGGGTTTGTGGTAGTAGTCCACATGATGACAAGACCGAGTGTATGGGTTGGGGTAAGGACCTGGGACGAGGTACTGAGCCCAGAAGGCTGCAGAGATCCCAAGTGGAAAATGAGGTGTTGTTCTTCCAGCTTGTATTGAGCTTTGCTGGAGCATTGCAGCAAGACCGAGACAGAAATTTTAGCCCTGGAGCATAGCGAAGTATTGACATGGCAGGCAATTCCTGATGAAGGGCTTTTGCCCGAAACGTCGATTTCGAAGCTACTTGGATGCTGCCTGAACTGCTGTGCTCTTCCAGCACCACTAATCCAGAATCTGAAGTGACAGGCCTGATCGGGTTAAACCAAGTTGTTTTCCAAAGAGCCCTAATAGATCAGAACAGATCCAAACTCCAAAAAATATCCTTCATCCAAAAAAATAGTGTTGAGTATTGTTACAGCTATACTCATCCAGGCAAGTGGACAGCGATCCATCACACTCTTGGTGGGTGGTTTATACATGGCTTACAGGATTTGAAGTATCAGGTGAGTTACTCGCCACAGAACCAGGACCAGCCTCTGAACTCCTCTTGTAGAAAATGTGCTTAGATGGCTAGTTCAGTTCAATTTCTAGTCAATAGTACCACCCCAAGAATGATGGTGGGGAATTCAGCAATAGCATGGCCATTGAGCGTCAAGTGACGATGGATGGTTTCACTTCTGTGGGGGGTGGTCATTGCACACGTAAGCAATTACCATGCAATGTCATTTGCAACATCAACCCAATCCTGAACATTGTCCAAGTCTTGTTGCATTTGGATATGCATGTATCAGTATCTGAGGAGTTGCGAATGGTATTCATCACTACGCGATCAGGAAAAACAAAACCCCACTCTGAACTTGTGATGAAAGAATGGTCATTGATGAAGCAGGTGATGACGATTGGGCCAAGGAGGCTACTCAAAGACCCAAGGAACTCCTTTAATGATGTCCTGGGACTTGGATAATTAACCTTCAACTGCATGAACCACTTTTCTTTGGGACAGATTGGACTCCAACAAGTGGAATCTTTTAATGCGATTCCCAGTGATTTTGTTTTGCTAGGGCTTCAGAGTCAAAACATGCCTTTATCTCAAGGGAAGTCACTCTCAGTTCACCACTGGTGTTCAGGTCTTTTGTCCATGTTTGAACTAAGCCTGTAATAAGGTCAGCAGAGTCAGCCTGGAAAAATTCAAATGGAGCATCAGTATGCAGGTTATTGCTAAGCAAGAGCTTCTTGAATACACCGTTGATGATCCCCTCATCACTTTACTGATCACTGGGAATAGACTGATGGAGCAGTAATTGGTCAGATTGAATTTGTCCTGCTTTTTGTCTTGAGGAGATATCCAGGAAATTTTCCACATCATCACGCTGATGCCAGAGTTGCAGCTGTATAAGAACAGCTTGGCTAAAGGCATCACAAGCTGTGCAGGACTAGTCTTAGATTAGATTAGGTTCCTTACAGTGTGGAAACAGGCCCTTTGGCCCAACAAGTCCACACCGACCTGCCGAAGCGTAACCCACCCAGACCCATTCTCCTACATTTACCCCTTCACCTAACACCACGGGCAATTAAGCATGGCCAATTCACCTAACCTGCACATTTTTGGATTGTGGGAGGAAACCAGAGCACCCGGAGAAAACCCATGCAGACACGGGGAGAATGTGCAAACTCCACACAGAGTCACCTGAGGCGGGAATTGAACCCGGGTCCCTGCCGCAATGCTAACCACTGTGTCACCATGCCAACTACAATACTGTGCCTTCCACAATGTCTTCAGGACAATATCGCAATGCTGTCAGATCCCATTGTCTGTGCAGTATCCTGTGTCTCCAACCGTGAAGTGAATTTAGTTGAAGTTGGCATCAGTAATGTTGGGACCTCTGGATTATCTGATGGAAACTAATAGGAGACCTACTCACTGATTATTTATTTCGCAGCTTCATACTATCAGTTTAAGTAGTTTTTCAATTGTTTAAATGGCTGTAAAACTGCTGAAAAGAGTGGGCCCAAAAACACATGGGCTAACAACAGCAGTCATTAAAGGTAAGGTACCTCAGCTTCAATGGTGCAGCTGAATCAAGATTTTGAACACAAATGAACTCAGCAGGTCCTCTTTTTAGTCACAGTTAAACCTTATTGATCTACTGATTTCATGGTATAGTTAAGATGCTCAAATCTAGCTGACTGAACAGAGCTTCTCTAAAAGATGTGTGTTCTTGATGCTTCTGAGTAAGATAGAAACCAACACAATCATATGGAGGACGCAACCTGACAAAAGCCCACAGGACTTAAAATTACCCAGAGACATAATTTTACTATTTGCTACGAGTGATGACTAACTACTGTGTGTTTCCAGAATCCTCAGTTTTTTTTCATTTCCTTACTTTTGTCTTGTTCCCCAATTGGTCCATTTTAAAACTCTCGGTGCCCCCAACAAGGTTCCCTCAATTGCATTTATATTCTTTATAATTAGGACAGAACTATTACAGGAGAAAAATGAAATGCCAGGACTCCACAGGAAGTTCAGAAATGTAAATATCTTCCTCTCAATGTTTTTGAATTCATACTGGTTTGTGGAGGGCAGGTGAAGGACAGCACTGTTGTGCTTTAGTTAGCAGGTATTATAACACTTTACCTTTTCTTCCCCCATCTGTGTTCTAATTTTTCAGCATTTACTAATTTTATAAAATTCAAAAATTAAAGCAGGGGCATTGTTTTTTAGGTCAAGGGAAAACTATTAATACAAAAAGAAAAAACATAGCATTACTGTATTTCTTTTTCCTGGCTTGGAAATTCCTGGCCAGCATCCAAATTCTGCATAATAATCTCCATGTAGATTTCTTCTATCTTGCTTCCTTAAAGTGAGAGCTAAGCAAATGGCAGATTGCAAAAGTGAGTAAAAGAAAATATCTATTACCAGTTAAGTTTATTTTGAACCTTATGGTTACTGTAAATAGTTTGAACAGAACAGTAGTTTGCACACAAGTCACTCTTCATAACACCATTGTTCGTGTTTAATTAACTTTTTATTTGACACATGTGAAAAATCATTCAGAATCCTAAACCCAATTTTAATTTTTTGGTGCAAGATCAACTTGGAAAGGAGAGGTCAAGTGACAGTCTTATGGCTTCACAATTTGATTGTGGTCATGAAAATGGAGTGCGCTCTCACCAAGGAAGGCTCAAGAATTGATTTTAGGATCAAAAGAATATCACTACTGGAACTCAAAATATCCTTCAAAAAAATTAGCAATGTTTCTTGTGTAATCTTTTTCAGGACCTGGAAACTTCCTATGACAGCTTTTTGGCTCTCAAATGGAAGTGCTCATTAACAAAGGAAGAAATATCTGGAGAGTTCAGCAGGTCTGACAGCATCTGTGGAGGGAAAGCATTCAGTGACCCAAATCATCAGCTCTGCTTTCTCTCCAAAAATGCTGCCAGACTTGCTGAATTCCTCCAGCTTTTTCAGCTTTTATTTCATTTTTCTAGCATCTGCAGTTCTTGCTTTTTTCCTTTGGCATAATTCATTAATTGTACTGCCCCAAGTCCCCAACTTCACGGTGTTAAACTAGTACTGGAGCATTAACGAGGTATTCAGATTCTGACTTTCACACGTTAATGAAGCTTATTGAAAGAAACTATTTATTGGAAATGTGGAACATCAAAGATGCTACTGGAAACAAAGAAGCCAAGCTGAAGAAATAGTAAGCTAAAATGAACACTTGCCATTTGTATTAAGTAGGGAAAATATGCAAAATACCAGAAGTTCTAAATAAAAATGGTATTAAGAATCTATGGATGACCATGAAATCATTGCCAATTGTTGGGAAAACCCATCTGCTAATTGTTGGAAAAAACTAATAGCTTAAAGGGAAGGAAATTGGAGGAAATCTGCCATTCTCACTTGTTCTATCATACATGTGACTCCAGACACAGCAATGACTCTCAACTGCCCTCTGAAATTGCCTAGTGAGTCATTCAGCCTTATCAATCACCAAGTCGTCTCAAGGAAGAAATGAAACGAGTCAGATTATCTGGCATCGACCGAGACACCGGAAAAGACCAGAGGCAGAAGCTGGCTGAACTAATGCCCTGTCCAGGTAAAAACAATGACTGCAGATGCTGGAAACCAGATTCTGGATTAGTGGTGCTGGAAGAGCACAGCAGTTCAGGCAGCATCCAAGTACAGCCGCAATGTGACCTCCCAATTCCTGCACTCAACACACTGACCAATAAAGGAAAGCATACCAAAAGCCTTCTTCACTATCTTATCTATCTGTGACTCCACTTTCAAGGAACTATGAACCTGCACTCCAAAATCTCTTTGTTCAGCCACACCTCCCAGGACCTTAGCAATACGTGTTTAAGTCCTGTTCTGATTTGCCTTTCCAAAATGCAGCACTCCACATTTATCTAAATTAAATTCCAACAGTCAATCCTTGACCCACTGGCCCATCTGATCAAGATCATATTGTACTCTATGCAATTCTCCTAGAGGAAGAATGTTGTGAAACTTGAAAGGGTTCAGAAAAGATGTACTAGGATGCTGCCAGGGTCAGAGGATTTGAGCTGTAGGGAGAGGCTGAATAGGCTGAGGCTATTTTCCTTGGAGCGTTGGAGGCTGAGGAATGACCTTACAAGTTGATAAAATCATGAGGGGCATGGATAGAACAAATAGGCAAGGTCTTTTCACTGGGTTGGGGGAGTCTAAAACTAGAGGGCAGAGAGTTAAGGAGAGAGAAGGAAGATATAAAAGGGACCTACGGGGCAACATTTTCAGGCAAAGAGTGATGCATGTATGGAATAAGCTGCCAGAGGAAGTGGTGGCCGGTACAATTATAACAATTAAAAGGCATCTGGATGGGTCTGTGAATAGGAAGGATTCAGAGGAATATGGGCCAAATGCTGGCTAATGGGACTAGATGAATTTAGAATACCTGGTCAGCATGGACAAGTTGGACCAAAGGGTCTACTTCCATGCTGTACACCTGTGACTCTTAGTTTTGTTGATAAATTTGTCAATTTTAAATCAACAACCTGTGCATATTACTCAATTACAATTTAGTTAAATCATGAATGTGTATCCTTTATATAGAATTTTTAGTCACAGTCTTGAAGGAAAAGTCAACTTAATTAAATTATTATTTTATTGTTGGTGCTTTAATGGAACTTAATTAGTTGTGAAGAGATACGCTCTGAGCAATATTGGGACTTAGTCAAGTGATGCTGTGGTCAGTAGCACAATTGACAGGTGTCAAAGTTCTGCAGGCTTTAGAATGCAGACTTTCACTTAACCAGTGTTTCATACAGTGTGGCAGCCTCTAAAGGTTACCTGATAGCATAGCAAGAAACAGCAATGCTCCTTCAACAAACTGAATAATCCTCAGAGAAATGCAAAGTTTACCACAGGAAGTGCAAAGCAAGAGCTATAACTTAAATTTCAATCACATACAAACAGCAGACCAACTGTTTCGGATAAACAGAAGGACCTATGAGAGATAGACAATGTTTTAAAAATTTAATAACGCACATTTGTAGTATAAGTATTGAGTCTTCACATTCTCTGAAAAATTAAATTGCAGAGTTTAAAAAAGTAGTTTCATTGTAACTTTCTCATACCATTAAAACAAAATTAGCACTGAATACACCAACCCTACACCTTACGGTGTCTTTCATGGAAAACACGTGGGTTAGGAAGCCAAAATTCTCACCACTGCTTCACTTTCAATTCCAAGATGAGAATTGGGAGAAGCAAGACATATCTGACAGCATCTTTCTAATTTGTAGATTTGAATACAATGTAGTGTCTAACGTACCCCATAATACTGGGAAGTACAGTGAATTTCACTTTTATTAAGAGAACGTCTTTGACTGGGGTAGGGAAGGCTGGTTTGAACAAAAAATAAGTACGACAAAGACAATGCCTGCATGATTATTTCAGAAGTGCTGGTACTACCCTTTAGATGAGGTCACTTCCACACTTCCACAAAAACAGTAAAGTTAGACCAATTTGTCTAATGTATTCAAATAATTCCAGTATATTCCCAAACAGCATAACCATCTGAACTTCAACC
Organism: Chiloscyllium punctatum; assembly: GCF_047496795.1. NCBI lineage: Eukaryota > Metazoa > Chordata > Chondrichthyes > Orectolobiformes > Hemiscylliidae > Chiloscyllium > Chiloscyllium punctatum. Next base: position 108,056,050 of record NC_092746.1, read on the forward strand.
AAAAGATAACACAGAGACTCGAAGACAAAACTGGGAGATGCCTGAAGTGAACAAGTATCCGCTATCAAAAATGTGACATGTTGAGATCAGGGTTCTTCGATGTCTGCCTGCGCAATTTTCAAATGTGCATTCTTCAGCATTAAGTTCATGTTTAGATTAGAATGTCAGCTAGTTTAGATTAGAATGTTTAGATTAGAATGTTGCTTGAGGGAAATTCTTCAACCCACCGAGAGAAGTGGCATCACAGGTTGACCAATGGATATTCTGCTCTTATTATTTATCAGTGAGCTCCTCATTTCATTATCACTCATTAATCAATCACTGGAACTGAATTACACTATATGATACATTTACTCAGCTGACAATCAAAGCAATTCCCCTAAATTGGCTGGAGCTGGAGAAAGTGGAAACTGAAAAAAAAAGCAAGGTGATACATGAATAGGCCAGAAGAATTGAATTTTGTAGATATTTGCAGTTAGAAAAGAACTACAGGCAACACAGATCAAAACTATGCCTGATTGCCAAATTCCACATTTCAGTAGGGATGCCAATTCCTGTGGAACAGAGGGCAACTTACACTGCTTATAGACAAAGCACTCCACAATGAAGAAGATGCACCAAATAAAGTCTTCTGTCATTTCAGAAAGCTGGAACTTGCCTTTCTACTGAAATAAATTATAACAGAGTGCTTATTTATAGAGTTTGGGGAAGAGCCAAAAGCATTTTTATGCAAAGTAATTTCCTGAACATGTTTCTCCACCAGCCATTTTATGGATAAATTAACACTCCCTTTCTGGAATTGATCCCGAAGTTGCAAGTGGCAAGGTGCTCAATTCTTTAGCAATCAGCAATTAAACACGACCTTTATTGAAGGACCCCCCCCTGTGGAGCTCTTCCACTGAGAACAGGAATCTGAGAATTGATTGCCTTGGAATAGAGATCAGACTTTGTCCTTAGGTCCTATACAACACAGTCAATTAAAACAGCCAAGCCCAAGATAGCATGCAGAAAAGCACCGATTTAAAATACCTGCCAAATGCAGTACGCAAAATGTTTCAACAAAAAAAAATACTGAATGCCTTAACGCAACTTAAAATTTATTGTTTGAATGAAATTGTTTTATTTAGTATATTATGTTTTGTGATTTTGTAATTTTTCAAGAGTGAGCAGGGACAGGACGTGAACGTTTACTAAATTAGTGGAAGCTAATACGCTAAGTCAATCATTCTCCATGACCTTCTCTCTATTTCTAGTGGATCATTCTCATTACCTGTATCACTCTACTTCCTTCTCATAGTTCAGTGAAACAGAAGTGACATCTGCCCACATACCAGATAGCTGCACAATCTCTCCACATAACATGAACTCAGAAATCTACAAAGCATTTTTGCATATTACTTAGAGAACAATTTTCATTATCTTTGCCACCATAAGGTAACAATGAAGTCACCATCGTCTAAGAGGACCATAGGGTGACTCTCTCATTAGACAGATAACGCGTGGCGGTTAACTTGAGGACCAACATACGTAAGGCAGGACCTTTATGACAACCTCAGCTGGTACGGGAATTGAACAAGTACTGTTGGCATCACTCAGCATCACAAAGCAGCTAACCAGCCAAGCAAAGACTGAGTGGATACTAAATATCCCCAACAGCTGACCAATTTTGAAAATTCCTCAACAGAATGCAGGCATCACTGGGTGAGCCAGCACTTATTGCCCATCCCAAACTGCCCCTAACAAGATGGCAGTGAGCTACCTTCTTACATAGAACATACAACAGTACATGGTAAAAACAATGACTGCAGATGCTGAAAACCAAATACTGGATTAGTGGTGCTGGAAGAGCACAGCAGTTCAGGCAGCATCCAACGAGCAGCGAAATCGACGTTTCGGGCAAAAGCCCTTCATCAGGAATAAAGGCAGTGAGCTTGAAGCATGGAGAGAGCTTATCTCTCCATGCTTCAGGCTCACTGCCTTTATTCCTGATGAAGGGCTTTTGCCCGAAACGTCGATTTCGCTGCTCGTTGGATGCTGCCTGAACTGCTGTGCTCTTCCAGCACCACTAATCCAAACAACAGTACAGCCAGGAACAGACCCTTCAGCACACCATGTCTGAGCCAAGCATGCTGCCATGCTAAACTAATCTCACCTGCCGACACATGGTCTGTATCCCTTTATTCCCTGCTTGAACCACTGCTGTAATTCTGATGTAGATAAGCCCACAGTACTGTAAGGGAGTTGTGGGATTTGAAACGAGTAGACAGATATTACTGTTAAAGAAAAAAGGAGTTGGTGGCTGGAGGTGCGCTGGCAAGAGATTAGCCAGTCTTTACCAGATCTCTACATTGAAGAGGATTGTGTTACCTCTGGATTATTTTTCATTGTAGTTTCCCATGAAAGCATCCTCCTTTTGGCTTTGGCCTCCAACAATATTCTGACCATGTATAAACTTCAGAAATTGGGTAAAATTCTAATAATCAGCCTTAAGTGCTAAGGAGAGGCATGCACTTCATCACTTTTGACTTGAGGATGGAGAAAAGACCAATGCAGGAAGCTCACCATGACAGTGATGGGGAGGAAAGTTCAGGTTGTTTATGTGCAGTCTGAGAGGGCATACTTATTGATTTTATTTTTCAAAATTTATTTGTGGAATGTGACCATCACTGTCAATGGATCTTTGTGAATTTCTGTGGTACATCTTGTAGATAGTAGCAACAGTGTACACCGAGTGTTGATGTAGTTTGAATAATCATTTGTGGATGTGGACCCAATTAAGCAAGCTGCTTTGTCCTGAATGGCGTCAAGCTTCTTGAGTGCTGCTGGAACTGCACCTGTCCAGGCAAGTGGGGAGTATTCCATCACATTTCTTATTTGTGCCTTGCAAATGGTGGGGACAAGCTTTCGTGCGTCAGTTCGTGAATTACACTTTGCAGTATTTCTTGATTCTGGCCTGTTCTTGTAGCTAATGTATTTATATGGCAAGTCCAGTTAAGTTTCTGGCCAATGGTAACCTCACAGGATGTTGATAGTCAGGATTCAGTGATGGCGACGCCAGTGAATGTAAAGGTAATTATTGCCTCTTATTGAAGATAGTCACAGCCTGGCATTTGTGTTCTGCAAATGTTACTTGCCACTTGTCAGCTCAAGCCTGGGATATTATCCAGGACCTACACGTTTGAAAATGGGCTTCTTCAGTATCTGAGTCGCCGCAAGTGGTGCTGAATGTTGGGCAATCATTGGTGAAAATCCTCACTTCTGACCTTATGATGGAGGGAAAGTTACTGATGAAACAGCTGAAGATGGTTGGACCTAGGGCACTTCCTTGAGGACCTCCTTCAGAGATGCCTTGGAGCTGAGATGACTGTCTTCAATAACCACAACCATCTTGCTATTTGCCAGGTATGACTGTAACCAGTGGAGAGCTTTCCCTAATTCCCACTGATTCCAGTTTTGCGACGGCTCCTTGATACCGCACTCAGTCAAATGCAGCCTTGATGCCAAGGTTGTAACTTTCACCTCACCTCTGGAATTCAGCAGTTTTGTTCATATTTGAACAAAATCTGTAATGAGGTCAAGAGCTTCCTAACGGAATCCAAACTGGGCTGGCCTCAGATAATGAAAGACTACTTTGGGCTTCTCTATGGTTCAAATCGCCTGCTGCAACTAATTAATCCTTAAAATGAGTTTTCTAAGTGTCAGACTTGGATATGTTAACATTTCTAAATTGGTAGGGGCCAAATCTTTATATTTCCTCATTGACAGCACTGTGGAAATACCTTTGCCAGATTAACTATTGTGATTCAAGGAGGCAGCACAAGGCTCTTAACGCCAAGAATTGATTGTTTTAGCGACAATGCCATATGCATTAAACATACTAAAAAGGAAACTGCAGAATTAGTTCAAGATGGACATAATGAACCTAGCCAAAGTAAAATCCAGGACTGATCTCAGCAAGTTATTTATTTAAAGAATGATCAATATCTGGAAATAAACTCCTTGATAAAGAAGTAGAAGTGATTGTACAAAAAGTTCCAGAGACCTGGATTCTACAACACATTTCACAATCACAGGATATCTTAAGGCACTTTACAGCTAATGGCGCATTTTTAAAATTTGGCCACGGTTATAATTTAAGGGATGCAGCTGCCAAACCACACACAGAAGAGCTTCCACAAACAGTAATATGCTAACAACCAGATAATGGGAGTGGTGGTTACATGACTGGATTAGTGGTACAGAGATCCAGGCTAATGATGTGAGGACATGGGTCCTCAGATGGGCCCAAATGGCACTGGTGAAATTTGAATTTAATAAAATAAATAAGTGCAATGGGGACCATGTAGTTCACCAGTGTCAATCATTGTTTTAAAAAAAAAACTGGTTCACAAATGACTTTTAGGGAAGGACATCTGCTATCATCATCTGGTCTGACCTTTATGTGATTCCAGACCTATAGCAATATGGTTGACTGTTAACTTATCTCTGAGAGGGTCTAGCAAGCCACTCAACAGAATGGCAATTATGGATGGGCATCTAACTGAGTGGTAAGACAACTCTGATTACCAAATTGTTATCACAGAGGAAGCAACAGACCCTCTACACTTTTAAACTGAAAACGAAGCTCCATTGACACTATTCCATCAAATAAATACTCTCAGGACCAGTACAAAACAGGGTTAGGTATCGAGTAAAGCTCCACTATGGTTTTAATATGAAAGCAAACTGAAAGTAAAGCTCACTGAACACCGTCTCCATCAAAGATTCCCAGGACAGGGGCAGCATGGGGTTAGACGCAGAGTAAACATCCCTCAACTCTTTAAATAGGGAAGTCAAAAATATTCTGGATTAGTGGTGCTGGAAGAGCACAGCAGTTCAGGCAGCATCTAAGGAGCAGCGAAATCGACGTCTCGGGAAAAAGCCCTTCATCAAAATAGTTAAAATCAACTATTGCTGGGGCACCGTATCAAATAACACAAATTAACAATTGAACAGAAGCTTTTACACAGAGATTTACAAAATTCAAACGATATCGGTGCTGCGTGATGCCCACGTCTCTAAACACCTTATATTGTGCTGGTGAGCACTGCACACTCCCTCTCCAGGAACATCAGAGCATGGATGCAAATGCGAAAGAGGGGCAGACAGTCCCCTCCATGACCCATTGTTTGGACTGTAGACCAGGAATGTGGGGCTGAAGTTGAACCAAAATTTAAGGTGCAACCCCTTCAAAAAACTATCATGCCCCTTTGACCCGCCATTGTCTTAGTGGGGGGCAGAACAGGCTCAAGGGGTCCAATAGCTTTTCGTGCTCCAAATTCATATGTTGCCTGCAATTTCAAAGTAAAATCTGAAATGAAGCATCCACTCTTTAATGTGATTCCACAAATGGCCTGCACTTACTGATCAATCTTGAGTGACATTTCCCCTAAGCTGCAAGGGGGAATGTCCAATTTTGGAAGCCTCTGTTATGCAAGGACCTTGCAGTACCATGTAGTAGAAAATTACAGGGAATGTAGATCCTGAGTGCACTAACAGCTAAGCTAACAACCAATCTAAAATAATCCTTAGACTCATTCACACTTGACAGAAGCTACATACATTCACACACAGGCACACAGTCTCTATGAACTCTAAAATTATGAGCATGTCTTATGCATTTGTTCAATTATCCAGGAGTCCGAGTACTTACACTCCTAACTCCTCTTCCTGTGACATTACTGAATCAGAGTTGAATTTTCAACCAGTTAACATTCATTTTCCACAACAGTCTAAACTGTTGGGAACATTTGAGATTTTGCATTTGTCCTGATGAAAAAGCTTCAGCAACATGTCTCCCTTTTCAGCACGATCACGCAAGTGATATTTTGTCAGCTGAAGTTTCCAAAAAAAATCAAGTCATTCAGATTTCACGGTACAACAGTGCAACAATTCACAATTTCTAAGATACACTCCCTGTTAGAAATGGGTCACTTTGATCGGAATGGGTGACTGCATGAGGCCCCAAGGCTGTAGGTCAAACACACTATCTTATGGTTGCTCAAATTAACAAGCTGCTTATATGGCCATAAAACAAATCCCACACTTTAACACCTGAATCTTTCACTACAAAAGAAACAAATGATTGCTCGCCAGTAAAAATCTCGATTTGGTTACAGTGGACTCAATTTCACAAGTGATACAAGCTGAATACAAAGCAAATTCTGAAGAGCTGTCATATCATTAAGGTAATGAGCAAACAATTAATCTAATATGGTCAAAAATTATCATAAATTTCTTTACTCATCCTCCACTAAATTAAGCAAACATGAAAAAAATTTGAATGGTGGCTCACTCACATTGAAGTTCGGTGATTTTGCATAAATATAGACCTAGGCTTGTAGACAACTCAGCATACTCTGCCATGACAGAAATGCAAAATTGTTTCTCGCACTTAAACTGTACCAACAATTTCATCCAAAACTGATAATACAAAGCATTAGTGAAATAATCAGTTTAAAAGATATACCATTGATATTACCTTCCATTTTGTCAAGCTCATGCAATTCTTAATACCAACTGTTGTACATTTCACATGAATAAACTTGAGAATCTGATATCAGTCACCCTGCTTGAATCCACTAATTATTTTCAAATAACTTTTGCAGAGTTTCAAAGAATTAGTTGACAAATATGTTTGTGAAAATTCTGACCTCTATTACTGTAGAATCCTGTGACATCGGCTTTTGTTTCTTGATTTTTTGCTGCAAGTTCTTCTGCGGCACCCTCACCCCTGGGGAACCTTGAAGAGTAGGTGCACTTTGAGCAGTCTGTTTCACACGTGAAGTGGTTACAATTGAGGCTGTGGGTTTAGTCCCGGAAACAGATGTAGTTTGAGCAGCGGGAGCTGACAAAGGGCGATGATGTCTTACACTACTGTTATGAGGCGCAATAGGCAATTCACGAAGATTGCTATTGCGTTGAACAGATGTCTGAAATTGATTTGGTAGCTTATTCATATTTTGAATTCCAGGTATATTCTGCAGATAAAAAAAAAACAAAATAATCTGTAATTCCAATGGAAGCTGATACATCAGTTGAAGAATAAAGCTTTTAAAACGTTCCATAATTAAACAAAGACTAAGCAATTTGAATTTGTGAATGAAAACTTGTTAAACAGCAAATTTTCAAAAATGTATTCATGCAGCTAATTTAATAATTTGGTAGTGCAGCAGTAGCATTGGAGACTAGAGTATGAATGTAGCATAAAGAGCAGCATCGAAGATTCAGAACAGAAGATTCCATGCTCGATCTCAATGTTGAAGTAACTAATCTCAGTAAGGCGAAACTTACATTTCCACAATTCAGAATGTGGAAACAGAAAAATGGTCATCAGCAGGATAAAGTAATTTAGGGCTGTTAAGTCAATTGACCCAATTTTTACCTCTCCCACACACTGCTCCAATCGACTAGAGAGGGAGCAATGGAGGGTGGGTTAAAATCGATTTCACATACTGATTAAACTCTCAAATGAAAATGTGTATTTGTGACTCTGCATTCTAAGATAGATTTCAAGCCTTTTTGTAAGGGGAGAAAATTAGAAAGAAACTAAAGGGACAGGAATGTAAACTCATGCCAAAAAGTGATTTGTGAACTAGAAGCAATTTAATTTTATGCTTCAAATAAATTATAGAAAGCAAAGATAGTAATTTGAACATAAATGCTTAACTGACTTTGTGAAAAGAGGTTAATAAAAGAGATTTTAGAACAAATAATTCAGCAACTTTCTTTTTAAGGATAGTACCATTTCCGCACAGATTGTTGGTGTTAATAGAAAATAATTTAAATGGGTTGTTTCCGCAGGCATCGAGAACACAGTGTGCACTGGAGAGGTAATTAGGTTTAGACAATTGCAATTTATTTGTAGTTTAGGGTTAGGAATTAGATTAGGAATTTCAAGTTATAAGGTCATCCACGGGGTACACGAAGACTTAACATAAAAGGTATGATAGATAATGAATTCAATAGCAGAGTTTGCTAAAACATGCATTGGCGTGATGTGACGTGATGAAATCACGACAAATTAACCATAAAACATAACAGGTTTGTTACAGCAACTTGAATTTTCCTTTAATATAGAAAACATCCTTAACGCTTCACAGAAGTAAAAACAGAGGGGAAAAGAAAGACCTGTACTAAACCAATAGTACAGACATTAGAAAGGGTTTGAAAGAAAGTTTGATCAGAGTGATTAGTACAAAGTAGAACCCTTCCTATCATGAAACGTACAAAAATGGTATAGGAAGGACACAATATTTGGTATTATTTCCAAAGTGCCCATCATTCAATGACCAACTATCCTATGAAAAACAACTTTTATTTTCAGTCACGGCAATTACAAATTACACACAAAATCATTTCATGTGGAAAGAGAGAGGCTGCACCAAAAACATTGACATCATATATTCATTTCTAAAGTGCAGCCTGTGAAATTAAAGTGACAGACTGGAAGATGTCAGACAGTGGTGTTTCCCAAGGCTAAGTGCTTGGGGCACCTTTTCTTTGATTTGTGAAAAATGACTTAGATATTGGAATACAAACTAAAATCCCCAGTTTGCTTATTCCAAACGTGGGTGTGGGATAAACGGAGGGGTTGATAAAAACTGAGTGCAAGACGACATTGATAGACCAACACAAGGGGAAGCAAGATGGAATGCAAAACTGAAAGTATAGAGGATGCAGTACAAACTAACTGGCACACATCTAAGATGACTACAGGATCTAGAGAGGTTGAAACACGACAAGAAAGATATTGGACGAATAATAAAGAAAGCATACAGAGCTTGGTTTCATGAATTGAGGCAGTGTACAAAAGCATGGAAGTTTTTCTGAATTTTTAATGAGGTTCTATCTTCCTCACAACTGGAATAATGTGCACATGCCTGGTACAATGCTTGAGGAGGATCCCAATGAGAGTATGCATGAAATTTATTAGACTGGTTCCAGGGATGAAGGGTTTTTCCTGACAGACATTTGCTCATGCCTCGCAATCTCACCTCAGTAAACACCAGGACCAGACCTCAATCACAATGTCTCAACCTAGACAGTCAATTCAACAAGAATTAAAAACAAAAAAGATGAAGGAATTTCATTTCGCTGTAACTATCAAATAAGAAATAACAATTGAAGTAATGGGGTACACACTTGTGAAAGTAAACTTTTCAGGGCCCGGGAGATTATTACAAATATACAAAAAGGTACATTTTCCACACAAGTCAGTCAACTTCTGGAAAGTTAACACTCCTCACACCTACTTTCCTGTTCCTTCCCCATAACCCTAAATTCCCCAACTGATACAGAATCTATGTCAGTTTATACCATGACTCTGCCCCCACCGCACTCGGTAGTACAGAGTTCTAAGGACATTCAACCCTCAAAAACTAAAATCCTAATTTCAGTCATAAATTGGCATCCTTTATTCTGAGACTTTACCTTCTGGCTGTGGACTATCTCATGAGCATAACTATGCCCTCAGTATTGACCATGTTAAGCCCCTTAAGAATCCAAAATGTTTCAATGAGATCACTTCTCATTCTTCTAAACTTCAACGAGTCCCAACCTGTTTAGCTTTTCTTCATAAGACAATCCATCCATACCTCGGATCATCTCTGAACTGTCTCCAATATATTGACACCCTTCCTTAAATAGGGGGAACCAAATTACTCTCAATACTTCGGATGTCATTTCACCAGCACCTTGTACAGTTGCAATAAGACTGCCCTACTCTTCTACTGCAATAAGGATCAACATTCCATTAACATTCCTAGCAACCTGCTGCACTGGTGTGCTAGCTCTGTGTTTAATGCATACATAACCTCCAAATGTAGCTTTCTGAAGATTTTCCTCATTTAAATAATATTGTTCTTTTCTCATCTCTTCCAAAATGAAGAACTACATATTTCTACATATTATATTTTCATTCCAACTTTCCCAGTTATTGTAATAGTCTGGTTGTGCTTTGTTCAAGAAGGGACGCAAGGATAGCCTGGGAACAACAGACCTCAGAGTCTGAATTCAGTGGTGGGTAACTTCTTGAAGATGATTCTGAAAGATACGATTTATATGCATTTGGAAAGGCAAGGAATGATCATGGATTGCCAGCAAGGTTTTCAGACAGGGAAATCATGTCTCACAGACTTGATTGAGTTTTCTGAGGAAGTAACCGAGAAGATTGAAGAGGGCTGAGCATTGCTTACTTCCAATTTAGTAAAACCTTTGACAAGGTTCCGCATGGTAGACTAATTAGTGAAGTTAGATCATTTGGGATTCAGGGTTAGCTTGCCAATTGGATACAAAATTGGGTTAACGGCAGGAGGCAGAGAATGGTGGAATGTTGTTTCTTGGACTGAAGGCCTATTACAAATGGCATTCCAAAGGAAAAAGTGCTGGGTCCACTTTTGTTTGGCATTCATAGAACATTACAGCACAGTACAGGCCCTTCGGCAGTCAATGTTGCAACGAACTGTGAAACCAATCTGAAGCCTATCTATTTTACACTATCCCATTTTAATTCACCTTTTTCCAATGACCATTTACATGCCCTAAAAGTTGGCAAGTCTACTATTGTTGCAGGCAGTGCATTCCACGTCCCTACCACTCTGAGTAAAGAACCTACCTCTGACATCTCTCCTATATCTATCACCGCTCAATATAAAGCTATGTCCCCTCGTGCTAGCCATCACCATCCAAGGAAAATGGCCCTCAGTGTCCACTCTATCTAACCCTCTGATTATCTTATATGTCTCAATTAAGTCACCTCTCAACCTTCTTCTAATGAAAACAGTCTTAAGTCCCTCAGCCTTTCCTCATAAGACCATCCGTCCACACCAGGCAACATCCTAGTAGATCTCTTCCAAAGCTTCCACATCCTTCCTCTAATGCGGTGGCCAGACCTGTACACAATCCTTCAATTGCGGCCGCACCAAAGTTTTAAACAGCTGCAGCATGACCTCGTGGCTCCATTTTTACATGCAATGGAAAATTTGCGCTCGAACTTATTAAAAGCTACATTCACAAATTTAACAACAAGACTTCAATATGTCTGTAGTTTAGTTTTAGTTAAGTAGATAGGGTTGTTACAGTAGAACAGTAGGTTGTTTACTAAGAATGTTTTTTTTCTTTATATATAAATGTTTTGTAAAGGATTTTAAAAAGCTTTCCAAAAAATATCTAAAAAGAGTAATAAAGGAAACACATCCAAAATATCAAAAAAAAGCCTCAACATGGGAAATACAGATAAATGCTAAAACAAAACTACAGCTAGAAGCTACTAAAGTGGGAAAAATATTGAAGTGAATGAAATAATTTATTCAACAGAAAGACATGGGGTGCTACTGTAAAAAACAAGTTAAACCATTTTAAGAGTGTAGTTGCAATGACAGAAACAGTAATTTAAGCATTAGGAGAGGCACAGAACATAAAGAGGTAGTAAGATTTGAGCTTGACCTTACATTACACAGTAGCATTCATTACTTAGAAGACATTGTATTTGATAATGAAGAAAGAGTGCAGTGAGCTCAACTCACACACAAATATTGAAGTCAGACTTGATGATTAGATTCCCTACAGTATGGAAACAGGCCCTTGGGCCCAACAAGTCCACACCGAGTAACCCAAACAGACCCTTTCCCCTACCCTAACACATCTAACACTTTGGCCAATTCACCTGACCTGCACATCTTTGGATTATGGGAGGAAACTGGAGAACCTGGAGGAAACCCACGCAGACACAGGGAGAACATGCAAACTCCAGTCAGTCGCCCAAGACGGGAATCGAACCCAGGTCCCTGAGAGGCAGCAGTGCTAACACTGCGCCACTGCGTTCTTGTTTTAAAAAAAGGAGCGTTCAAGACAGCCATATAAAGTTGCCAAAATTGCTCATAGCATTATTGCAGGTTGCTCTTGGCAAAATACAGTATTTTTAATGACAAAAGTTTCAAAGAAATGGGGAATTCATGCAAGATTACATAATCATGAATATGAGCGATGCGAAATAAGTGAAGATTTTTGAATTGAATACAAGAATATAATAAATAGGAACTGGCTATTCAGACCCTTAAATCGCAGAGTAGGGTTCATGAGTATCAGTTAGTTAAAAACAAAGATGATGCAGCTAAATGCAAAGGCTGAACAATATAATTAAAAAGGATTAGCTGATTAAACTGAATGCCCATTTTTGGAATTTACGATGTCTCAATAAGCCTATATTGATTTTTATTATGTCCTTTACTGCATGACATTTCACAGCTCTTCATATCTCACGCAACCTGAAAAGCCCTAAAAGGTTCAGTCCAGGAAGCTTAATTGACTGGCAAATTACCAGAAATTTTGTTTTTTTGTAATTTGTGGCTAACTATAGAACAATGGCCTCAACCAATAGCTGACAGATTGTGCAGAAGGCTACTGCTTACATGTTAATAATGTTACAGTCTACGTCTGGATGCACTACATTGAACATCAATTCAAGAAGTAGAGGTTCCACATGAACCAACGATAAAGTCAGGATTTTCAGGAAGATACCACCAACATCACTTCCCTCCTCATAAACTATCAACAGAACTAGTGAAGTAAATTCATGTAGATAAGTTACTTCATTAAGAGTAAATTAATTTACAAAAAAAAACAAATGGGCTACTGTTGGTGACCTACAGTTAAATCAAGCCAGTCAAATTTCTCTTTGGTAATTACCCTGAGCATAATGTCACACACCAAAGAATGCACCATTTGCTAAAATTCCAAGAACTGAAGCAGATTATAAAAGCAAAAACAAGTGAAGTGCCAACAAAACAATATTTAAAAATAAGATTTGCCACTTTATGATGTGAGAATTTGAAAATTGAAAAGATGCTCACATGCCGAGGCTTCATAATATTTTGCCGCTGCGGACGCTGCAGTCGTTTGTCATTTACAGATGTAGGAAGAATCTGCAAGTGCGGCCTAAACTGGTGCGGTGCATTAGGAATGATTGGTTGAGGGGAACAGTTATGCTGGTGTTGGGGCAGTGGTTGAAGCTGCAAGGGTGGCTGAAAGAACAAAATAATGAAGGGGTTAAGATTCCAATAACATGAAATAATAATCTATGCTGTGCAAGAAATACACACTCAAAAGAACTTCAGTGACCTACTGAAAGTGCAACAATCTGCAATACAACTGGTTAGGGAAAACGAAAGGTTGTATTCAGATATGGACATGACCGGCCGCACAGCAATGCTGAATACACTGTTTAATACAACAAATGCATTATACACAACCAAGAATAATCAGAGAGCATATTGCTCAAAGATGTAACAAAATTAATGCATACATTACTCTTGTAACACGTTAACTTTTTTTTCCAGTAATTACGACCCCTTCAATTATTTTTGCTGAATAATCACTTTCTTGTTTTAATTTCATGAGAAGTCCAATCATAATTCTCCATGTTTCTTCCACTTTCTCCCTTCCCTCACCAAGTACTTATTCTACATCAACTGTGAGCTATTAGTTTATTTTTAAATTTAATCCTGCTTACCAAGTTGTTGCATGATTTCCAGTTACAAATGTGGAATGCTTAATATCAATGACTCAAGGTTAGTTGAAACTGTATTTGAATGGGTAAATTTCATCCAGTGACACTGTGAACCTTTACTGCTGCAATGGCTGGTAACTAACATATCCACATTTTCAAAAATCTCATCTACAACAGTTACCCAATATATAGGTCCTCACCAAATTTACAAATTCTATGTTACTGCTAATGACATTCAATTGACTAAAATGTTATTTAATTTTTAGCTTATGACTTTTCTAGTTTGTTCTAAAAAGGCTTTTGCATGATTTCAGATTTCAATGAAGTCTTTTCACTGAAAGTGACAAACTATTCCATACTTTTTTGCATTATTTATGGTGCTTAATTCAAAATATTGGATAATTCAACTTTTAAAATTCAAAGAGATTTCAGTGTCAGTGGAGACCTACTTACTTATCATTCAGGCAGCAGAGGGCGCCCCTATCTTCAATTGTACACTCTGGGCATTTTTATACCAACTATTAATTCCATATTTAATATAAATCCAAGACAGAGAATACATTTTCAAGTACACAATCAAGGGGCCATATTGTCATTTATTGGAACACCTATCACTGAGTAAGATGTGTATTTTGGCACACAATGTCAAGAACTATAAACAACCCAAAACAACTGTTAGGAACAGAAAACACTTTTGGTTGGTTCAGTAGTAAATTATATATTGAAGAATCATCTTATATACAAACCCACTGCATAAGTATATAACTTAATCTCATGAGGCAACTATAAATCTTTCACAAGTGCTTACAATACTCTTAACCACAGCTACTGCAGCTAAGATTAGGTTCTCATTATTCTAGTTATTCATGGACTGAGCAAGCTTTTCATTTACCTGCAGATTTTGTTGTATATGGGGTGAGGGTGGAAATGGTTGTCCAGGACCTTGTGGAAATTGCTGTCTTGGAGGAATAAATGGTCTGGGATTCAATGGACCAGGTTGGTTAAAGGGAGACATTCCCATATGACCCTGTGGTTGAAGACTCGTTCTTATTGGAGCCTCCCGCGGAAACATGTGATGCTGTCCCTGTTGGTTGAAACCTGAACCTGGATGGCTGTACACCATGGGAGGTTGCAAAGACATAGCATGGTTATTCATAAGTGGGGGTGGAGGACTTCCTTGTTCAAACACATGTTGCCCTTGGAACCTTGGCTCTGTGAATTCAAACATACATTAACGTGATTTGAACTACGTTGTATTAATATTTCTTTGCACATTACAAACTAACACTTTCACTAAAAAATCTTTAGGTATTGCAAAATGCTTAAGTTGAACCTCCAAGTCTTGAAACTTTTAGCATTGTTTGTAACTTACATTATTCGAAGCATATATTTTCCATAATTCTAACTACTTTTAAATTGATACCTTTTGCATGAAAAAATTTCCATGGTTTCTTACCACCAATGAAGAAAGGTTCTCTCTCTTGAGGGTGTGGTCCTCTCCACGGTTCCTGAAGAGGAAGTCTGGGTGGCTGATTAAAATTAGCAGGGACTGGAATAGGTGGTTGAAATTCTGGAGGGCTCTGATAACAAAATGATTTATTAGTCAGAAGATTGTATTGAATATCTTCTCACAGGCTGTTGGATCTGAATCTTTGTCAATCATTTTCTTAGATGAATCAGAAAACCGAGCATCTAATCAGTCATAAATTCTTCCTCAATATTATTTGCACACACCACTATATGAGCATCATGTATCACTAGACTTGATTTTTGATTCCTAACAGATTCAGTGCAATCATCAGATTTTGCCAATCTGAAATACCAAATTTCCCTAGTCTCAATTGCTCATTAATCTGTTTTCCTTATTAAATACATTAGAAGTTGATAGATCACGACTAAGTGTAGGACAACAAAATCCAAGAGGTAAACAATACAGAGAATGGTAGTGGGTTAATTATTCATTTTGTCCATCAATTTACTTGGTTCAGTCTCTTCTACAGGAGCAAACCTGTGTCATCAGTTTATTATATGTAGTG
Source organism: Chiloscyllium punctatum (assembly GCF_047496795.1). Taxonomy (NCBI): domain Eukaryota; kingdom Metazoa; phylum Chordata; class Chondrichthyes; order Orectolobiformes; family Hemiscylliidae; genus Chiloscyllium; species Chiloscyllium punctatum. The sequence goes on from NC_092746.1 coordinate 108,071,632, forward strand.
AAAATCTCATAATACATTGCATTCACGTAGTACAGAAACACTTTTTAATCACCCACTCAAAGAAAATAGGCAAGATAAGGCTGTTCTAATCCTTTTGCAGAATAAGACAACACTTAGCTTTCTTATTTTGTACTCTCATGGACTCTTCCCAGTTAAGAAATTAACTTCCTTGGCACATGATCCTTACATAAACTGTGCTTTTGCTTTTCTACCTTGGCTAATTATATGATGTTATCAATGGTAATCCATCTTTTCATATGGAATGATGGCACTTGCTTACAATGATAAAACAGCTAAAACTTCACATAAGGTGCTCAACAAAAAGTTAATCAACTATTGAAAAGGAGGAACAGCTAACCAAGAAGATCAAATGGCTATTGTGCCACTTATCAGTTTTCTCAATAGCTTCAGCTATAGTGACAAAAACCTTTAATTAAATACCTTAACAACATTGTTGAAATCTTATGAATTGTTCAACAAATTAATACTGTCCATCTTCAAGGCAGGCATTTATTATTAATCCTACTTAAAATGTAAAATAGTTATACGTGAAAATAAATCTGATATTGTGGGTGAGCATAAGTTAATTCAACTGGCTGTCACTGACTGCTGAAAAAAAAGACAAACCTAAGTAAATTAAATGACTGCTATACAGCCTGCATTACTATTACAATACACTGTGAAGGATCTTCAGTTACAGGATACAGATCCCCTTATCTTCCAGACCAGAAGTGACAGTATCAAGCGCTTGCGAGGAAAAAAAGATGTCATGAATAAACCTGTACGCCTCTCTCTTTACATTCACAGAGGCTACATACACCAAAGTGGTTATTAACCCAGACATACCCCTCAGGCATATGTATTTTTGTTCTTAAGTACAGCCACATCATATTTTAGAAATGCATAAATATTTTAGATCTTTATTTAATGTCCACATTTGCCAAAAAAGTGTTTTCTAAATGCTAATGTTAACTACACTTCATTTACGATCACTGCAAAGCCTACTGAGGCTCAACACCCGACAGTTCATTAGAACAGTTGTAAACCTGAAATTTTAAGATTTAACCTACAATTTAAATAACTTTCACACTAGGATAATTTTCTATCCGAACTTGTCTAGCTTTAAGATGAATTAAGGAGCGCAAAAAGAGTCGGGGAAGCAACTATTGTAAATATTTCACGCCACATCTAACATCTTGGTGTGAATCTTCATTTTAATAATCCATTTGCATACACTTTGCAAATGCTAAAAGGTATAAATAAAAATGGGAATATGGAACATGAGCCTTAATTACCATTTGAAGCTCTACCTTCACTAAGCTGCACTTCCAGAGAAGTTTGAAGATTTTTAAGCTGCTCTCTTCTATACAATTGCAGAGAATGCAAATAGTGAATTCAATATGCAAGACGAAGTTCTAAAATAAAAATTAAACTTTATTATACGCTTGCTAATAATGACAGTTTTACTGAGGTTGATCAACTCTTGCAAGAAGGTGAGTAGCAGACACAAGACAACTTAATGTACAGAAGTAATCCTCTTTGGAAGAAAGAATGTGGAAAGACAAGTTAAATGGAAAATTTCAAGGGAGATGCAGAAACTAAGGACTGAAGGTTAATGCACAGAAATATTTGATTGATAGAACAAGTTGATGAGTGTGTTAATGAAATATGTGAATTCCCTCATTTTACATAAAAGAATATTAAACAAAATCTTCACAAATTACTGAAGTCTTAGATGGTATACTGTATCCAACTCTGGTGCTACATTTTCACGAAGTAGTCAAGACCTAGGGAGGGAGTAGGCCAAGATTTATTTAAATGGCACCAGCAATGAGAATTTTATTGTGAAGGAGAGAAAACTGTTTTTTTCCACCTTATAGCACAGAAGGCGAGAGGGAGTTTTAATATAGATGTTCAAACTTTTGATGTTTTTGCTAAAGAAAATGTGCAAATGATTCAAATTTAAGAATACGAGGAAGAGAACCAAAATTGTAAAAAAGATTTTATTTTAATGCATTGAGTTGTGATCTGGAGTGCACTGGGTGCTAGCAGCTAATTCGATCGTGACTTTCAACAGGCAATTGGGCATTATGTGAAAGGGAAATATTTACATGGCTATGGAATAGAGGAGGGTCTGAACAACTGGATTATCTATTGCCAAGAGGCTGCACAGACACAATAGATCGAATGTCCATCCTCTGTGCTGTCTTGTAAAAAATACCAGGAAGGGTAAATTATTTTCAATATGTATACTGTATAAAATACAGGACAGAATATTAATATTCTGGTTGTTATCTTAAGCTTCAGTGACAGAAACATAAAAATATCCAAGAGGTCATTTAGTTTTCATTTCTCTAATTTATTTTGTTGGCTGAAAGATGCATGCATATTCGTCAAAGGTTATCGCCATTTTTGGTAAATTTTATAAACAATGTTTGAACAAGACTGATTTTTAAAAAAATTTCACGCTATACTGCTCTCGTGCTCCTGATCTCTAAGCAATCTTGCTCACTGTACTTCTATATGAGTAGGGTACCAAGGCTTCAGATGTATGGGAAAACCACTATCTTCAAGTTTCACTCTAAGTTACACATTGTCCCGAATTGGAACTGTATCAACATTCTTTCACTGTTTCTGGGTCAAACGCCTGGGACTCCCTTCCAAACTGCACTGTAGGTGCCTCTACACCCCAAGTACTACAGTTTTCAGTTGTCAGCTCACCACCATCTTCTTCAGGTAATAAATCATGTTACATCATACTAGTGACCAATGCTCCAGTATAAATCTCAATGGCACCAGAGTGCCTGTCAACTACAGAGGCTGGAAGTCAAATTATCTCAACTTGCTTGCTAATAATCAAGAATCTTGGACCACTAATTCCTTCGTAACTCACATATCAACAATTTGGGCGGCACGGTGGCACAGTGGTTAGCACTGCTGCCTCGCAGCGCCAGAGACCCGGGTTCAATTCCCGCCTCAGGCAACTCTGTGTGGAGTTTGCATATTCTCCCCGTGTCTGTGTGGGTTTCCTCCGGGTGCTCCGGTTTCCTCCCACACTCAGGTGAATTGGCCATGCTAAATTGCCCGTAGTGTTAGGTAAGGGGTAGATGTAGGGGTATGGGTGGGTTGCGCTTCGGCAGGGCGGTGTGGACTTGTTGGGCTGAAGGGCCTGTTTCCACACTGTAAGTAATCTAATCTAATCTAATCGTACATTATGGCCTCTTTGACAGTGATCAGCAAGTTGCATGCAACCTTGATCAGAAATGCCTCCTAGCTATCTGGATCACTACTCAAAAAAAGGCAAAAATAATTCTCTCTACCCAGGGTTTCAACAAATGTTAATAAACATTAATATGCATCACAAAACCTTTACCGCAGTCAAATAGACTAACAGTAAGATGTGGATTGCAATAAACACTTCATTTTGTCCCAAAATTAGTGTTCCATTGCTGTTAAGATTATTAGTGCACTGTTGAAATTCAGAGTTACACTTGGAAATATTTTATAACAACAAAAATTTGGAGGGCAACGCATGACAGAAACTCTACAAGCAGCATTGCTTGTCAAGCATGAAAAACTCCACTTTGAATTTTTCATGGAATTATATAACATTTACAGCATTGAAAGAATCAATCATTGCATCCTGTGCACACTGGCTCACTGCAAGGGCAACTCAGCTAGTCCCATTCACCTGCTCTTCCTCTGCAGCATACAATTTTTTTCTCCAGATAATTGTTCAAATTCCTTTTGAAAGCTGCAACTGAGTCTGATCATCCTAAATCTGCATCCTCTAGTTCTTGCTGTTTCTATTAATGGGAACAATTTCCCCATCTTTATTCTTACAGATCTCTCATAATTTTAGTCTCTTTACCTGAGTGTATATTAGCATTTATGATTTCAATAAGGTATTTGAGGTTTTAGTGTCAATTCATTTTTAGCCTGATGCTCTGACACTTCGGCATGAACTGCTCTTTGTGGAGCTACAGAAGCAGCAGCAAAATGAAGGTAAATGAAGAAACAAATTTAAACTATAAATTTTAACAATCCTGTGAAGGTAGTGGACTCAATGAGAAAAAGTAAATTCCTCCTCACTCAATCATAGGAATGCCTATTTAAGACAGCATTTTTTCCCCAAACTTATCAAAGGTTGCAATGCTACGAAAATTCTATGAACACTAGTTACTATACATAAAATATTTAAACATTGGGTAGAGAGAGAACTTTATTCACACACAAATTTTATATTTTCTAATCTTGAAATCAACATACAATGCATATGCAGACATACAAACTCTCAAATCTGAACCATATTCTGTACAGCTACATTGAGCTCTGCAGATGGAAACTCATGGATATGATTAAATTTGATAGTATGATAATGTATGCTAATCATGATTAATCAGATGCCTGGTGGCAAATGGAAGTTGCTTGGTATTATGTCACCTGCATTTTAAATTGTGCACTGTATATGCTAGTCTGACAGTATTTGACAGCTGGTGGTATCTAATACTGCATCTGCTCTCCTCCGCCCAAGATCTGATGAGAGAAAATGCCCATCATTCCTTTACCACCTATAAAGGTTATAATTACTTAGCTTTCCAAAACATGGCTTGAAAACACAAAAAGCTCAGACGGATATCTTATACACAGAACAGAGCCCTGCTTCAGTTTAGCAAGGTCCATAACCTAAATGAAATATAATTTGCTTCAGCAACCTTGTTCATACTCAATTTGCATAAACTGATATGAGAATCTCTAACCAGGAAGTGTCAATCACCAACACCTGATGTCTTGTACCCTGTAGACTACAATGCAACTCTCCATGGTTCTGAACATTAACTACAGCATACCACTGATTCTCTTTCAGTTGATCTGTTTTTACCTTTGTATCCATTTTAATCTTGCCTGAAAATTATACAACTTTATGTTCTTGTTTGCTGCTATTTGGCAGTTATTCAGGATACATAGGAAGAAATTAATTTTTAAGTTGAAGCCAGGAGAAGGAAATTTACAGAGTAGTAGCATCAACTGTTTGAATATTCACCAAATCTGAATGCTTAAATATTGCAATTCCTTCAGTGCTCCAGATTTATATTACAAAATAGTATGGATTCAGATATACAATAAAAAAACTCAAGTCCACATGCTCAAACCTAAAAGAAAAGCAAGTGCAAAACCATTTAGATTTAAACAATGAAAATGTCAGGAAATAATTTAATACATGGGATTTAATCAAGGCCTCTGACCTTGACTAATACTTCCAAATGGAACAGTGGGAATATCTCTCTTGTACTTGAAAAATAAGACATTACATTCATAAAGCAAAAGTCTGTCAATTTTAATAGATTTTGTTCTTGAAAGCATATGAAGTCCTGTTACATATCCTATCATCTTCCCATTTGTAGAGCTCACAGTCAAGTCACCAGATCTATCACAGAATAAAGCTCATATCAAACATTTCCAGCTGTGCAGACAACGAAAGATGTTTACAGATTCTCAAAACTTTATTTAGCATCGCTGGTATTTAATTACTATGTTAATACTACTTTACAGGGGTACATACAATCAATATTGCAATACAAAAGGAAGCAGCTGCTACTCACTAGGAATCTCTGGGGGCCCACAGCAGGCCTCGGCTGGTTTGGCGTAGGCATCAAGGGCACTGCAATTACAATGAGGAGAGGAGAGAAAAACACCAATCATTACCTTTGAGTTCTGATCGTACAAAGAATTCAGGCATACTTGCTGCAATAAATTCAACACCAAAAATGGGAACATTTTTTTGTTAAGACATAAAGCAAATTGTCAGCTCTTTCTCTGCATTTTAAAGCAGCAAAACAGTTTACACACAAGCATGAATATCGATCAAGTTTCTAAAACAAATAAAATCAATTGGGCAGTTAATATTGCCCAAACAGCTTTTGACATATGTAAACTTCCAATTAAACACCATTTGATCCCATCACAAACTGATTAAAAAAAACATTTGGCACTTAAGTATTTTGACATCAGCATTTGATAGTATTTAACAAATTTGCAAGGTTTCTAATGTAACAAGGTTGAAGTCGCATTCATCATCACAAATAATACTATGAATTAACAAAGTTAGTATATTTGGAAAGTACAGATGTTAAATATTGTGGCAGCTTAAAAACTGATCTTTTTCTAGTATGTACAGAGTAGCAGGAGATTTCATTTAAAAGCTATTACAGTAGTAGACAACTTTTCAAAATTCTCATGTGAAAACAAAGGGAAATTATGAATAGAACAGTGGTCACAATGGCAATTGAACTAGCGTCAACAATTTATCCAGCAGCGGAAACAGCCTATTATCAGGGTGCTGTTTTCGAAAATAAGGTTTTATTCTGAGAAAGAATAGTTAACTAATCCTCAGCCAAAGGCAGGCAAGGGGACAATCATTATCCAACATCATGAGTGTCTGTTCCATGGCCCTTGGCCAAAAGGGTTCAGACAATTGATTAACACAGAAAATTACCTGGCCCTCCAAATATCATAAAACAGTTAGTGCCCGGCTCAGACAGGAGCACTCGGGACAGGAAGCATCAAGGTAAGCTTATAGCAGGTTGGCCAATTCCATACTGGAATAATCGTGCTGGGGTCAAAGAAGCTGCAGAAGCTATATTAGCCCTGGAAAAGCCATGTCAGGGCCAAGGGTTATGAAGCTAGATTCCACGCCTGAACAACTGTGTCGGGAATAGGTCAAAACCATGCTGGAGAATTTGCGTAGGGACCTAGAACAGAGTAGACTGAGGACAGAGGGGAGTTTCTCCCAGAGTTTGCACCAAGTAGACCTTGTAGGCAGCAGTCTTCAGCAGGCAGATGTAAGACAAATCATAAGGAAATGAGGAAGACCAAAGAAAAAGATCCTGAACAACTTGGCTACAGAGGAAAATGTTGCCCCCACTACGTTAATGAGATCAAGACATTCCATGCCAACAGCCTGTTTATCCTCTGTTATCAATGAACCACCCCCAATTGTCACACTGTATAATTACTTTATCTAATTAAAGAGTGTATCATATCTAAATTACTGCTTCTTAAACTCATCAAACCACCAGAAAATTGCAAATCGGTGACTGCGTATCAAGCGCCACTAATATTAACACAGGTAAAAGAAAAGTTCCATTGTAAAACAAGGAAATAGAAGTTCCAGTGCTGTCAAGGTTTCATCCCGAGAAGTAACTCATCTTACTACTTATTTCACTTCTCATTTTCGGTGTCCAATAAATCCCCCCTACTTTGTCCCATCCTATCACCAACTTTCTAATCAGGTGCATATCCCCAAACCACCAGGAAAACACTTCATTTTTAAGCATAAAATTAGCAGTGATTTTACAACATATAATGCAAAAATTTGAAAGTATTGAATAAAAAAGAAGGGTGATACGTAAATTGACCAAAAGATGACATCACAGATGCAGCAAAGAACTGATGTGAATCACAAAACAGATTAAAGTTAAAGCATCAAGAAGGAAACAACAGTTTTTGAATTTAGATAGACATTACATTAACATTCATTTCTGACCAACATTCAAAGAAGTTTACAGAATAACACTGAAGGCACACAAATATGAAGCAGGTCCTAAGCAAGTGTATGGGAGCTGAACAACCTAACGGGGAGTGCTGGAAGCACTTCAGAGTCATCCATCCAAAATTAATTCCTTAACAGCTGCTCCCAGTAATTCACTTTTGAAGTTTTAAAGTTCAATTGAAAACTACAGAAAGAAAATGGAGTTTACATTTTTAAAATGATACACCAGTGGGACTGAAATAAAGTTATTTAACTATAATTTCATAGTATTCAATATATAAATTAACTGTCTTCTATAAATAAGCATATGTTATCAAATACAAAGCACTTCAAGAAGGCTTTTCGCAAATGAGATTACTTATTGCATTTTTAAGATTTATTCATGTTGTGGCATTGACAATTGCCCCGCTCTATCTGGCCTCAAAAAGGTGGTGGTGAGCTACCTTCCTAAACCACTGCAGTGTATAGTGTAGATATTCCCATAATGTTGCTACATTAGACGTTCCATGCTTACAAAACCAGAGAGATGATCTTGCACTGACTTCAAGGCAAACAACCAGCTTTACAAGAAATCAAGTTGAACAGATTAAAGTAAACTGCTGCATCAATATTCACTGAATCCTAATAAATGTGCAATTATAATCTTAATGTTAAAAATAAAAAAATTTCAAGTGATATCTTTAAAATAGTGCTACAAAATGATGGTGCGACTCATTTTGACATCACCCCTTCCATTGAAGAGAAAGTCTGAAGTAGCGTAACTGGGAATCAATTCATGGCATCGGTTCAGCAGATTACTGATGCAAATGGTGCAGTTGAAACTGGATCAAAATTTAAGTTACATGTAAAGGATTTCTGCCTTTTATGATAAAAGCTTTAGAATATTTTTCAGAAATTACTTGCATTCAGTTGAAATGATTTACTTTTAAGTTATGAATTAGTTCAAAAAACATGCAAATTACTTCAGCCAACATCCTGCCTGTTCAGAATTAGCATGGAAAAGTAATGCTTCAAAATGGATTAGAATAACAAGTATAAAGTTATATTGGAATCAGTCAAAATCTTAGGGTACAAAAGGTGACAAAGCTATTTGACTGCACCACTTTTAGAGTGAATCAGTTCAGTTACAAATTAACAGAATAGAAATCAAATTGAAAATTCAAGTGGCAGTGAAAATTCTTTATGCTGGAAACAAACCTCTCAAACACCTATTCACTCAAAATTTAAAAATTTAGGTTAATACAAACTACATATAAAATTCATAAAAAAGGCAAAGATTTGAATTTTACTTCAATTCACTATCAAATATTTTCACTGTAATCTTTTCACACTTGAAGAGCAATTAAGATGGAAATGTTCAATGTTATGGACAGGAGCAGAGTAAGTCAGCAGCAAATGAACTTGCTTTTTAAACCAGAAGTTCTTATTCCTAAATCTTCCTAAAACATTTCAATAAAACCTCTAAAATAGTTTACATGCCCATGATCATAGTCTGTACGTTTGTCAGCCAGTCTGCTAAATTCCACCTCTGATCTTTGATAGGTTGGCTAATCTCAGATTTAGTAACGGTCAGTATCATAACAAACTGGCGAAGTGTTCTAGTCTGTTGAAAGGAAAGAACAATTAAATATTCAGTGCCTGACATTAAGTAACCTGTGCTGGAAAGATTAATGTATATCAGCTGAAGACAGAAGCAGGTTGAAATGCTATCCGCATTTACAAAAAAAATTACGTGTAAGTTTAAGCAAGAATGTTTACTTTGGTAAAGTATTGCTGAGAATCCTTTTATTCATAAGTGCACCACTGAATAAGTTACTGTCTTCTGGACAGAAGAGGAGAAAACACACACTGAATTTAAGTAAAATTTTCCAATTCTAACCTTGCACAGGTGTAACCACTGGACCTCGGAAATGAGGATTTATATGAATGTTCTTTGGTTGTTGTGTTGGAATTACTGTTGAATTCACACCAACAGAAGCAGTTTCTGAGTTCTGCTGTTCCTGCTGTTCTGGTTGCTGTGGAGGGCCACTGGGCATTTCAGATGTGGAGGGATGTCGTTGGGGTACCAGAAGAGGTGGTGGCTGCCGTCGCTGTTGTAAAGTGCCTCTGCCAGATTGCTGCTCTGAAGAATTCATTGTAGTACGAGGACTCTAGGAAAATCAATAGTTCATTTGAATTTTTCTGCCAGCTAAAAAGCCAAAAGACAGGCATTTTTCTTCAATACACTTGATTTTTAGTGTATCCTGCTAGGGCATTTATTGCAATTGAAATAGCAAAAATTAGCACAGCATCAACTTCAACAATTTCTGATGACCTCCTAATACAACAAAAGATGTGTGAATAGAGACTAGATTTATCCCTGTAGTACTGTCTAGTTTACATCTCTTAGACTTCACATCAAAATTTATTAAACATATCACTCATAAGCAATTTGAGACATTTTAAAATCCTGCAGTTGCTATTATCGAGTGCAACTGGCAATTTGAATACTGTTGTTTGCAATGCAAACAAGTCTTAGCTTGGTTCAGTTCATATCATTCTTCCTTCCAAATGGAAGATTGCAAGAATATGCATTACTCCAGGACTTGAATAAATAAACTATTTCAAAAGCAGTGCAGTATGGAGCTGGAACTACATTGTCACAGCTGTCATTCCATGATTGAGATGTTAAAGCAAAACTCATTTGTTTGTTCCAGTGATTCAATTTAGCCTGCAACATTATATAAAGAGTACAACATTCTTTATGCTTATTTCATACTATCGAAAACTGATCATTCACTTCATTGCGATTTCTGGGATCCTGCATGATACAAAATATTCAATGTATTATAACATAACACTTTGCCTCTGATGCCTCAATAAAATGCTGCCTCATTATTTGAACAGTACACGCCAGATGCATAACAGAAGAGAACATCCGGGATACTCTTCAACATTTCACACATATATATCTAATAATGGCTGCTGGATAGCAATCAAAACTGTAATGCTGACCAGTCAGTCAAAACTTGGGACCTTGCTAGCCTGTATAGCATTTATCTTTTCTGTAAATTTGGTACATTTAAAATGATCCATCTGTTTTCTAATCATCTTCCCATACTTACTATGCTGCTCTCTTTGCAACAGGAGAAATTCTAATACAATGAATCATATACACTTAAAACAGATATAAAACTTCAGTACATCAATATTTCCAACTTCAAATATAATAGAGTGGTTCAGTCACCCCCTTGAGCTTGCTCAATGAGATCATGAATGATCTGTACCTCAACTCCATTCATCCATCTTGAACATCAAATCATCTTTTATATTTCTATTACTGTCGAGCAAAACTCCACCTGTTTTAGATTAAGAATCATTTGAGTGAACATTTGAAAGCTTATTGCAACAAAGTTCCGCAATGCTACCACTCTTTGCTTTGAAGTGTTTCTCAATGTCCCTCATAAATGGATTGACTGACTTCACTCCATCTACCTCATAAACCTCTTCTCAAAATGCCCTTAACTCCCCAGATGCCAGGGAATGCAAATTTAGCAAATGTAATCACCCCTCATAATCTAATCCTTGATGCCCTGGGAACAGTCTGGTGGCTCTGCCATGCATGCCTTTCAAATCGCAAATGAAATTCAACAATCACATATTCTTTGCAGTGAAGCAGAGATACAACGTTCAAGTGTGCTTAACAATGATGCTGAACAAATATATATGGAGTTGATTTTCAGAAAAGGGCATAACAAACCAATACAAAGTAACAGCAATTGTAGTTAATGCTTATTTTTGATCACTGGCAAAATTCTCCACTCAGAAGTAAAATCAATAAATAACTAGTCTTTCGATCCTTTTAGCTGGATTGCTACAACATCTTGTAAGTAGAAACTATGTGTCAATTAAATGACAAGGTTTAAAGTAGTTTTTCACTTGCACAATTATAGAAAATGCCCAGGTGCAGATTTTCTTTCTCTGACTATTTTGAACTTTTTTATTGCACTCTCATTTCTACATGTCAATACTAACAAATAAGCAGCACAGGTAATTTATGAAAAATATACAAGTTATTACAATTCCCAGAGATACAGAAATCATGGCTGAACAGGCAATGAAGGCAGACAAAAAAAAACTTGCTCACTGGATGCAATCACTGTCTACTCTTCAACACTGTCAAACTTCATTTGCTTAATCCACCAAATTATCAAAAAGAGATTCTATTGAAGATCAAGTACAAGTAGATCTAGTTACCTGCAATGATGGAGGCACTTGCATCAAGGGTGGCCGTTGATCTCTCCTCCTACCACTCTCTCTCCTTGGATCACAAAAAGGAAAATTAGCTGAAGGCCCTCCCCTTCGACCTCTTTTTCCCTGTTTTCGTTGGCGTTCAGTCTCCTCAAACTCACGCAATGCTGCTTTAGCCTCATCAGAAAGTTCTAAAATAATAAATATTACATGGTAACAATTTTATTCAATTATATTCCAAAGCATCTAAACCAATGGCACAGCGATTTTCTACTTAAAAATTATAACATCACCTACTAACTGAAGTGAAAGTCCTGAGAACACAAAGAAAACTAGATTCAGAAATACATGACTGCTTTAAAGGAAAGAAATAAGCAAGAAAGTAGGTTTCAATAAAGTGGATTATGGAGAAAAAGTGGACTTGATGGGCAGAACGCTTTTTTCACTCATTTTTTTAATGATTGCATGTGCACACATATTAGACTGCATACAGCAAACACCTATTAACAAGTGTTGTTTCAATGCAGGATCAAGTAAAGATCCTCACATTCAAAAGAAGATTTAGATTGTGTGCAAATGTGACAAGACACTATCTGCATTGACTTAAGTGTCCTCTGAAATGACCGAGCAAGCATAGAGGCTTTAAATGAACAGCCAACTAAGAACTTCAACAGGACAATTACTGCTCTAACACATGCAAGTATGGCAGCCAGTATGTCCATTCCAATACCCCACAAACACCAAGATAAATTAGCAGGTACTTATTTTACCTAAGTGCAACTATCTGTTGCATAAACATAGGATAGCACACTGCAGAAACATCCGAGGGGATTTGATTAGCTCAGTTGGCCGGACAGTTAGTTTGCAATATAATGAAGCCAACACCATGATTCAATTCCTGCATTGGCTGAGGTTAGCATGACTGGGCCTCCTTCCCAACCTCTCCCCTTGCCTGAGGCATGGTGGCCCTTAGGTTAAACCACTATCAGTCACCTCTAATGACAGATCATGACAATGGCAACGTTATTTTATGAGGAGAGGTGATGGCCTCATGATATTATCACTGTACTGTTAGTCCAGAGACACAGGTTATGTTCTGGGGGCCTGGGCTTGAATCCTGCCATGGGATTTGAATTTTTTTTTAAAATGGGATTAAGAGTCTAATGACGACCATGAAACCACTACTAATTGTGGGAAACCCATCTGGAAATACTGATAGGATCTTCCCTGAAATGTGGGATTTCAAAGAAACCGTAATACTAGAATGTTCACTTAAATTTGTTTGCAGAAATACACAACCCCATATTGAAGTTCAACACATTTTGTGCTTTACATTCTACAAGATATGGGAAACAGATATGGTATTGAGCAAGTAAAGAATATTTAAGATCAGTGAGGTAGAAACAATCATATGCTTGTATTTCATAACTGTGGCACATTCCAAAAAAATGCTGCAATATAGAAAACAAGCCAGTTAATTTGGAAAATTTGCAAACAGCAGTGAAATGAATAACCAGACAATCTGTTTCTTTGATATTGACTCAAGGATAAATCATTGGCTAGGACAGCATGAAAACATTTCATTCTTTTCAAACGATGCTACAGAATTTTTAAAACCAAAGTTTAAAATTCCCTCACGATGGCACTAAAAATCATGGATCAAAACTGCTTTTTCTCAGCAAAGGTTAACATCTAGTTAGTTCTTCATATTTTGCCAACAATCACATTCTGAACTCTCACACAATTACAATGGAAGCAAAACCAACTCTTCAACAATGCAGAACATTCTAGATTTTAGTCATGTTTTCATTAAAGCAAAAATCTATTCAAACAAAGCAATTAAAGGACCAACTTTGAATGAGATATTTTTCATATCAATAATCACTCAACTTTGGCTACAATAACATTCAAAAAGGGCTTGATCTTAAATATGCACAGAACATTTCTCATATTTTGGCGATAGAGTGAATCAGCAATTATAGATGTTATTCATGCATTCTTAGATGTCGAGATTAATTTCAGTATAGCCAATAATAAAATGGTTTCACATGACAACTCTAATCAGTTGGCAAGAATGCTTCCATCCAATAGAAATAAGCTGTCACATTAGGTCAGCAAAATCTGACAAAGTGGAGATTACATTTGCAACGTGAACTGCAATGTCAATTGTCCTTTAAGTGCTTTTTCAACTACTTCAAGATTCCAGTTGAGAGTGGCTGCAGCGCTCTGCTCTTTGTTGCTGTTTATCGATTTCTTTTGCTTTATAATCTGTTCATTTACCATTCTTTAGAAAAAGTCTCAAATTTTCAAAATTGCTGTCATTTTAAAGCATGTTAATTTAAAAGAAAATACAACTGTGTTTTCATTGCTATTTATGGAATATAACTATGAAAATTATTTAAAATCCTTTGATACAGCAACAAATACTTGAAATAAATAATGTTCCAGTTTGTGAAATTCAAGTAAAGCATTGTATCACTTGTTACCTCAAACTACAGATTTTTCGTTCATGGAGAACAGGAGAACATTTTTTTTCCTGCTCTTCCTGACAGAAAGGATGTTTTATTCCCCATCTTAAGTTCTTCATGTGAGGAGGAGAAATAAAACCAATTTTCTAGTTGCCATTCACAATATAACAATGCAATGAGTGGGATAACATTTGTAGGCACAGAAATTGCACTGCTTCAGTGACATAAAACTACAATGGCACAAATAATCTCACAAGCAGGGAATTCAAAACAGTTCCCCATATAATTGTACTAATCGTCTGTCTACACCTGATTTATCCATTTGTCTGTTCCTTTACATTAGTATGACAAAGTCCACAAACTCCCCTTATGATTTCTAATGAGATTTCCAAGGAAATAGAACACACAACTTTCAAATTTAGAGTATTAAAAATGAGTAATTCAGTTTTTTTAAGCAAAGTCATATTACATCACAGATCCCATGCTACAAAATTAAATACATTTATCATTCTCTGTAAAAAAATAATGTTCTTAATAGATATTTCAATAATCGAGCTTTTTGGTCTTGGAAATGCCCTTATTCTTTTCAATGTTCCCAATTATAATTACGCAATAAAACCATCAACTCTTTTCCTGTCAAGTCAGTGAACTTATCCCAGGAATAGTGACACGACATGAGAAAGGATGACTCCAGTTTTAATCTCTCACCCTCTATACAAATACCACTGAACTCAGTGATAAAGTTTATACATGAAGGAAAACTTCTTGGACTAGGACATCTGGTACGCAAGGAACTGTTCTCTATGAAGGAATTAATGCTTTTAAGAAAGAGGGAAAAGGAGAGGAGGAAATGAGAAAATTGCAAGAATGAATGTGATGGTAAGTACTTGCTTTGGGTGAAGGTGACTAGATAATAGACAATAGACAATAGGTGCAGGAGTAGGCCATTCTGCCCTTCGAGCCTGCACCACCATTCAATAGGATCATGGCTGATCATTCTAAATCAGTATCCTGTTCCTGCCTTATCTCCATAACCCTTGATTCCACTATCCTTGAGAACTCTATCCAACTCTTAGATGGTAATTTCTGACATAAAAAGCAAATAAGTCATGATCACTGTCACACATGAAGGCAATCAATAAACTGCAATTCAGTTTTACCACGATAAATAAAGCTACTTGTCATGAAAGAGGAAATTTTAAAAAGTAATTATTAAACCAAAAAACACAGGATGACAATACGCAGACTTCAAATTAAGAAGCTACAGGACAGAAGTCAAGCATACTGTCCCCCATAAATTAATTAAAACTGAAAATTGTCTTTAGTTAGGACAACTGAGCCAATGCTCAAATAACCTAGAGAGGGGTGAACTAAATAAATATCCCCCACCCTACTAATGATTTTATTTACAGACCTCAAATCCCTCAACATCGTTCTAAACAAATGTCAGCCTACATTTTGTGCTCCAATTCTTTCTTTGGGTTACCAATCTCCAGACCTCCAACTGAGGCAATAAATAAGCCTCCTTCCACAGTTCAACCAACCCTTTCTCAGTGGTCTTTGGAAGCATCATAAACCTCCAATATCTCCCAACTCTGCTAATTTAAGTTTCGTTGGCATCCCAAACTCCATTTTCCCTACTTAATGACCCCTTACTTTCAGCTGACCAGGCTCCAGATTCTGAAATTCTTCAACCATAAGATTCTTCAAGAAACAATGATAAATGTAGAAATGTAGAGACTGACAAAGATAACTAGCCTTTTGTATTTCTTAGGTCCCAGGAATCACAACAGGAAAACCTTTATTTGGCACCAAGGGATATCGTCAGCAAAAATACGAAGTGAAAGTGTGTATAGCTGGAATGATTTTAATGGCCTTCTTTATCAATATCCTTTGCAGATATTTTGAGAAAAGATTCCAATATCTAAAATTTTGATAGAAATTCTTCTGGTTGTTTTGCACTAATCTCAACAAACTCTACAAAATGAACCATTTAAGCTTTTTCTTACAAGCTTCTACTAGAAGAATGGTGAATTCCCGCATAAACCATACTCCAGTGTCTCAGAGCAGGTTTCAGGAAATGGTGGTTCAGGAAACGCAACTTGTGGTGTTATACGTTAGATAGTCATTCTTACTGGATAAGCAAAATTCCAGAACCTCAATTCCTCAAATTGCAAGTACATTATAAATTACCTTAATAGCCTTGTCCTATATTTGCAATCTCCCCCAGTCTTAGAATTAATCCAAAATTCTTCATTCCCTCACTGCATCTTGTGTAACTTCCCACCCTCTGTTTGCAAAAATCAACTGTAATTGTGTCTTCAGACAGATAATCCTCATCAGATTACTTACATTACAGTGTAGAAACAGGCCCTTCGGCCCAACAAGTCCACACCGACCCACCAAAGTGTAACCCACCCAGACCCATTCCCCTACATTTACCCCTTCACCTAACACTACGGGAAATTTAGCATGGCCAATTCGCCTAACCTACACATTTTTTGGATTGTGGGAGGAAACTGGAGCACCCGGAGGAAACCCACGCAGACACGGGGAGAATGTGCAAACTCCACACAGTCAGTCGCCTGAGGCGCAAATTGAACCCGGGTCTCTGGCGCTGTGAGGCAACAGTGTTAACCACTGTGTCACCGTGCCGCCCACTAAATGCTCCCCTCCTTTAAAGGCCCAATGGAGAGAGCGTGTCTAATTAAACGTTTGTCTGGCGTTCTCAAATTCTGCTTTTATGGCTCAGCACCTTGGAACAATCATTGGAGTGCTTGTTGTGTTAATCAGCCTGGTGTGGACGTATTTACTACAATGGCTAATTTACTTGCTGGACTCTCACAGCTATTCATTTATACATAACTAAGATGTTGAAATTTTAAAATAAAACAGAAAAAAAGTGGCAAATATTCAGGTTATAAAGAATCTTAGAGGACAGAGTGCACATAAACCAGCAGAACAGAGAATGCACAAGTGCTTCAGGACAATGACCTGTGTAACCAATTACATTTCTAGCTACTCAGTTCCGATGAAGGATCAGCAACCTGAAACATTAACTGTTTCTTTTCACAGATGCTGCCTGACCTATAGACTATTTCCAGCACCTCTTTATTTGCATACATTAGAAACTGGATGCAGAACAAAATCAAGCTTAGCTGTAACATGCCACTAATCAAACATCATGCTGATTAAAAAAACAAATAACAGCAGATGCTAGAAATCAGAAACAGAGATTGCTTGAAAAACGTAGAAGGTCTGGCAACATCTGTGGAGAGAAAACACAGTTAACATTTCAGTTCCAGTGACCATTGTTCAGAACTGAAGGATGTTGACAAATTTTTTTGACAAATATTAGATGAAATAATATTTAATGACTAACGAAGATACATGAATGCTGTCTCTGAACAAAAGTTGACTTACAATATGGAGAAAGGGTCAAATCAATGGTGACATCATTTTTGTCTCATTGAAATGATTAGGAAGAAAAATTTCAAAAGTAAAATTTTGTTTACAAATGACCACTTACCCAATGTGTCTGGAATGTTTCGCCTCTTTCTAGCTGCATCTGTTAACCTAATAACAGTTCCTTCTTTCCGTTCAGTTTTGAAACGCATTCTTCCAGACTCTTCATCATCTTCGTCTTCATCATCAGAGACTTCCTTTCTTTCTTCTATTTCCTGAATTTGTTTCACCGCCTAAACATATAAAAATGTCACATTTCACCAATGACTAAAAGGACCACAGTATTCATCTCTCTATTTTGTACTGAAAGATCAATATTTATCCAGTTTCTGGAATAAGACATGAAATAACACCTTGCAACTCAATTGAGTGCTTCCACTGACCTAACAATGATACTTTAATACGTTAACTGCCAATGTTAAATTTGACTTTAAATTGTTCACAGATTGTAGTTTTGCATAGAAATTTGTTGTGTAAAGGTGGACAAATCACAAACTAACTGCACTGCAGCTTGTAATGGTACATAAATTAGTCAAACTTTGGAATGGACATCCATGAGAAGACACAAATCTGACAAGAGAAATCCATTCAAGACAGTGATAAGTCTAAAAGGTTAAAATACTACCTAAATAAATTAAGCTGACAGCAACAGAATAGGTAGCCAAAGCATTTGAGCTACAAGAAGCTGTAATTGTTTTGGGCTGGTTAATCTGATAAAGGAGAGAATAAATAGGGCATTAACAAATTTTTTTTTCATGGTTTATGGATTTTATAGAAGTAGAGTCAATAAATCCTTGATCCAATTTTGGATCAATTCCACACAAGAAAACGGACTGTGAATTTAATAAGGCTCGTGTTTGTTAATGCCAAATCTTTCAGCTTCAACTTGGTGTTATTATATTAACCAAGATTCATCAATAACCCAAGCAAGCAAATGTGAACTAATGAATGCAGTAAATGTTTGTATAAATGAATAAACCAATCATTAAAGATACCAACTAGCATAAAAATCCTCACTGTTTCCTTGCTCTACTCATATCTGGCAAGTAACATTAACAAAATTAAGTATTATCGAGAACATGAAATACTGGAGTTTACCAACTGTCAGCTGCAGTCTAGTTTCAATGCATCACAGTATTTCACTGAATGTGCCATGGTTAAACAACATATACCATGCATATTAAGTGCAAACATAAGTCTGCAAGATGAGTCATGACATGGCTGATAGATTAATAATTTTGGACAAGTCTCTCCATGTATTTTAAAATCTTATTCCAACACATAGCTATTGACTGACAAACTTTCATGAAACCAGGAGTTCACATGAGCAGCTGTACTGGTACAATTATTATACTGGCTTGGATTTTTTAAAAAAAATTTGGCAATTGCCTGTGGATGTTTGTGATAATAAACAGTTTTAAATTGTGCCTAGCCCTTCATCCCAAATCAGCAAAACAATTGCGCAAAGACTCAACTATAATCAAGTCCCATCTATTTATGAATAATCGGCTTGCTAGTTTGTGTGCTGTTTCCACTCAGCACAGTAAAAAATGCAATTTGCCGCAGCTGCTCCAAGCACTGCAGAGAGTATTGGGCTCTACAGCTGCGTAACTCCTTCCCGTTCTCCAGTCATCACTACTCAAACCCTGCCAAATCAGCTTTGTGAACAAGTGGTTCTGAATTTACTGTTTCCAAAGCTTTCCATTATAGGGAATTCTCGTCTGCTCAAGTTTAGATCTGCTACAAACTCGTCATGATCAGACAAATGTCTCTCTTCACAATAAATCATACAATAACTTGTGAAATTTGAATTGAATTTACAGATGACATAAAACAAAGGGGTACTGTGAACTTCAAGGAGAATAGCAATTGAAATCAAAAGTCACAGAAGGCTGGTGGTGTGGGAAGACATGTAGCAGTTGAAATTTAAAGCTGAGGATCGAATTAGTGTATTGTGGTAGGAAATAAAATGGAGAAGCAATGCAAAGGACAGAGCACAATTCAAAACAGGGTGCAGGACGAGAGAGAGGTCTGAGGGTTTGCTTTATCAGTTTGAAGGTGATATGGTAGATTGAGAAAGTGATCAAAATGGCAGACTGGATTCCAAGCTTCATAAATCAATCTTGCACCAGCTTCATCCTAAATCGGCAAAATAGTGGTAGAAGAGTTCATTTATAGCTGATGAAGCTTGATAAAATACTCGTGTGGCCTTCTAGTGAAACATTATATCCAATTCTGGGCACTATACTTCAGGAATTTTGTGAAGGTTTTACAAAAGGGGTAAAGACTTCAAACAATTGCTCCAAGAATAGACCAACAAGCCAAACCCAGATGATGTCCATCATAGTAACAGTATGGCATGTGTAAAAGGAGTTGCCCTGGGATTCCTCAACATTGACACTGGAGCTTAAAGCCTCATGCAGTCAGGTCAACTCCTGTTCAGTGCATGTACTACCCCCCTCAGCTGATGCATCAGTATTTCTCCATGTTGATCAGCACTTGAAGGAAGCAGGGAGGGTGGCAAGGGCACAGAATGAATCGAGGTGGGCATGTTCATTACCAAGAATCACTTAGAAGCACCACCATCAACTTTATCATAACAAGTACAGTTGCTAGACTGGGTCAGCAGCAGATGGTGAGGAAACCAGAAGGAAAACAATTTGCCCTAGTCCTCATTAACCACCACAGTTATATCAGTTCATGACAGTACTAATAGGAATAGCCACATGTAGTTACTGTAGAGACCAAGTCCTGTCTTCACACTGAGGATACAGTGTTGTGGCACTACCATCGTGCTAAATGCGAAAGACTTGAAGTAGAGTCAGAGCGGAGGCTGGTACAATTGCAACATTTAAAAAGCAACTGGATGGTTATATGAATAGGAAAGGGAGGGATATGGGCCGGGTGCCGGCAAATGGGACCAGATTAGGTTGGCATATCGGCTCAGCATGGACAAGTTGGACCAAAGAATCTGTTTCCATGCTGTACACCTCTGACTCTATACAGCATGGAAACAAAAGCTTCAGTCCAGCTCATCCATGTTGACCAGATATCCTAAATTAATCTAGCCCCATTTGCCAGCATTTGGCCCATATCCCTCTAAACCCTTCCTATTCATATACTCATCTAGGTGCCTTCTAATGTAATTATATCAGCTTCCACTATTTCCTCTGGCAGCTCATTCCAAACACGTACCACTCTTTGTAAAAAGAAAAGCTGCTTCTTCGAGCTCTTTTAAATCTTTCCCTCTCACCTTAAACGTATGCCCTCTGATTTTAGACTCCCCTACTCTGGGCAAAAAGACCTAGGCTATTCGTCCTATCCACTCCCCTCATGATTTTATAAACCTCCACAAGTTCTTCAGCCTCCATCGCTCTAGGGAAAACAGTTGCACTCTAATTCAGCCTGCCCCTCTAGCTCAAACCCTTCAACTATGGCAACATGCTTGTAAATTTTCCTGAACCCTTTCAATTTTCACAACACCCTCCCTACAGGAAGGAGACCAAAAATGAATGCGGTATTCCAAAGTGGCCTAACCAATGCCCTGTATAGATCAGAATGGTGCTGGAAAAGCACAGCAGGTCAGGCAGTATCCGAGGAGCAGGAAAATCGACGTTTCGGGCAAAAGCCCTTCATCAGGATTACAGGGCTTTTGCCTGAAACGTCGATTTTCCTGCTCTTCGGATACTGCCTGACCTACTCTGCTTTTCCAGCACCACTCTGATCTCAACTCTGGTTTCCAGCCTCTGCAGTCCTCACTTCTTCCTCAATGCCCTGTACAGC
The DNA here is from genome assembly GCF_047496795.1 of Chiloscyllium punctatum. NCBI lineage: Eukaryota > Metazoa > Chordata > Chondrichthyes > Orectolobiformes > Hemiscylliidae > Chiloscyllium > Chiloscyllium punctatum. The sequence goes on from NC_092746.1 coordinate 108,093,130, forward strand.
CGCAACATGACCTCCCAACTCCTATACTCAATGCTCTGACGAAAAAAAGAAAGCATACCAACACCTTCTTCACTATCCTATCTAATTGCAACTTCACTTTCAAGGAACTATGAACCTGCACTCCAAGGTCTCTTTGCTCAGCAACACTCCGCAAGACCTTATCATTAAGCACAAGTCCTGCCCTGATTTGCCTTTCCAAAAATGCAACACCTCACATTTATCTAAATTAAACTCCATCTGCCACTCTCCAGCCCATCTGGAGGTCCTGTTGCATTCTGAAATAACGTTCTTCACTGTCCATTACATCTAGATCTGGCAATGCAAAACCATGCACACATGAAGTCCTGTGGACATCAGCAACAGAACTGCATTGAACCACTTAAGTAACCTCATGGCACACCATAAACATACTGCACCATTACTGCCCATGGAGCAGATTGAAGGCAACAGCATGGGTTCAATCCCTGTGGTAGTTCATGAAGCTTCCTCATATTGCCCCATGCTGGAGTGGTTACCCCCAAACTACAAATAATCAATTATGTCTTGCTCTACCTAATGAAGAAAGATGCCATGGTCCTTTGTGACTGCAGCTTCACTATCACCAAACCAGGAGATCAATCCTGATTCAATGAAGAAGTTTGAGAAGCAAAGGTCATTTTTTTTTTAAAGAGAAGCTTGAGAGGAAATTTGATACAATTGTTTGACACCATGAGATGTCCAAAAGGACTACAGAGACAAACTGCACCCATTGGCAGATATGTTGTAATCATTCCATGACGATACAAACATGGATCTGGATACTTCCTATGCTATTTGCTTCTTGGGTTACAGAACCTTGGATAAGAGGTAAACTATAGAGGATATGAAGGAATTTCTTAATTCAAAACGGTGTTGAATCTTTGGAAATCTCTAACCTAGAGTGTTGCAGAGGGTCAGTCATTAAGTATATTAAGAGCTTGGCAGATTTCTAAATAATAAAAATATCAATGCAGTGACAGTCCAGGAAAATGACTGACTGTGATCTAGTTCAATGGTACTGCAGACGTAATAGGAAGTATGATCAGCAGTAGACAATTCAGCTAATGTTTCTCTTTATCGAGGTACACCAAACAATAAGAGAACACTAAATCACATGAGCAAGATGCTGTGCAACTACCAATTTGACCACAGATATCTAAAGCACCATAAAGGAGGAATTGAAAAATATGCTTAAGAAACGGCTCTCAGATGAATATTGAAACAAAATTACAACATTGAAAATGTGAACATTCGGTTGTGGGCTTCATAGACTGCTGCACAGAATTTTTTCCCCTTGCAGCTGGATTAACATGTCAGGTGAAAGCTTCAAAGTTTGAAGCAAGTTACTTAAATAATTATGCTCAAGGGACTGTGACCCAAAACAATCTTAAACCAATCATTTTATTTTCTCTCCATCAAGCTGAATTTATAGTCACTTTGAAAAACATCATGCTTAAAGAAGTCAAAAATGACTGGTTGGACAGAGAACTTCAACCCCCTGCCTTAAAACACACAACAGGCTCAACTATGCATGAATTTACCTCAAGACAAAGTTAATGGTGAGCTTAAGATAAGTACACTTAAAACTAAGCACTAAGGATTTATTACAAAGTCAGGATGGATCTTCCTATTTGAGATGTTCAATTAGAAAGTTCTTAAAAATTTAGGTTCAACTTAAAAGTGAGCAGTTGGAGGATCTCCAACTTGCTTTAAAAAAACGTTTTAAGCAGAAAGACCATTTAAAAAAAGAATCAAGCAAAAATAGGATAAAAAGAGTAATAAGAAACACTGACAGAAGTAGTAGCATTGGAGATTCGTCATACAGGTAGCAAAGCTACATAGGAGCATAATGACCTTGCCGATATAACAGCGTTTATTTCAATCTAAGAGAGCGACAGCTGAAAATGTAGTTCAAGAGCAATTACGGATGGCCAATAATGCTGGTCCAGTCTGCGACACCCACATCCCATAAATTAACAAAAGTAAAATTCACTACTGGGAACTTGTAATCAGGCTAAGCACAAATGCCAAGCTTCCATTTTGTTTACTTTTTTTTGTTCTTTCATGGGATGTGCATGTTGCTGGCAAGGATGAGATTTATTGCCAATCCCCAAAAAGGAGAATTGTATTACTTACTGGAAAAATAAAGCATTAAATATTTCAGGAATACCTCAGATAGAATCATAGACATGTGCAGTACACAAATAGACCCTTCAGTCCAACTTGTCCATGCCAACCAGATATCTTAATCTAGTCCCATTCACCAGCACTCAAGCAACATCCAAGGAGCAGGAAAATCGACGTTTCGGGCAAAAGCCCTTCATCAGGATGAATGGATTTTGCTAGAAACATCGATTTTCCTGCTCCTCGGATGCTGCCTGACCGGCTGTGCTTTTCCAGCACCACTCTAAACTAGACTCTCATCTCTAGCATCTGCAGTACCACTCCCGCCATATCCCATTCAGCCCTTCCTACTAAATGTACCCATCCAGTTGTAATTGCACCAGTCACCCCTTTCCTCATGCAGTTCATTCTATAAACACACCATCCTGTGCATGGAAAAGTTGCCCCTTAGGTCTTTTTTCATCTTTCCCCTCTCATCCTAAACCTTTGCCCTTTAAGTTTGGACTGCCCAGCCCAGCGAAAAGACCTTGCCTATTGTTATGAAGGTATATAAGTGTATTGTACCTTTAAGAGAGTTGAAAAGCTAGCTGGTTGAAAAGGACTGAAAGCGCAGAGTGTCCTGAACAAGGTAACAATGTAATATTTGGGTTGAAACAAATAGCAACATATGGGTTGCCATGAAACAAAAACAAATTCAAACTCAGCCAGTTTAAATTATGCTCCAAGACAGCAAAATCCAATCAAATTTGAATTTAGTATTTTGATAATATTAAAACCAATGAAATGATCCAATGTTTCGGGGTAAAAAACTGGACATTTTGAACAGTCAAGGGGAGAACTACCAGAAGACCAATAAATGTAGGCTGCTAGTTCAAGAGCTCTCTGAAAGGTACGTGTCTGTGGAAGGAGTTTGCACAGGAGAACATCGAAACTGACCTAGACAGAATCTACACAGGAAAATCTACAAAGGGAACTTGACAAAGCTGACTGGTTATGAAACGTGACTTTTTTTTGTAAATTTTAATCAGGTTTTTTTTAAACTCAGACTCGTATTGTAGAGTGGGAGGTAAAAGATAGGTTAAAGAGAAAGAAGTTGTAAACAGTTGTTGGTTTTAATATTCTCTGTTGGACGTAAAGAAAAAAGTTGTTAATGTTTACTTGAAATAGTGACGTTTGAGATTGTTCTTTGCTTTTTTAATTTTAATAATTATAGCATGGGGTGAGTCTCTTTTGTGTGGCTGAGGGGTTTACCCAGGGTCGTAACACTACTTACCTTATCCACGTTCCTCATGATTTTATAAGTCGCTGTAAAGTCACTCCTTGGCCTCCAATGCTCCAGGGAAAACAGCCCTGGTCTATTCAGCCTCTTCCTATAGCTCCAACCCTGGCAACATTCTTGTCAATCTTTTCTGAATCCTTTCAAGTTTCACAACATCTTTCCGATTGGGGGGTGGAGACCAGAACTGCACATAATATTCCAAAAGTGGTCTAACCAATATCCTGCACAGCCACAATATAACCTCCCAACTCCTATACTCAATACTCTGACCAATAAAGTAAAGCATACCAAATGTGTTTTTCACTATCCTCTCGACCTGCAACTCCACTTTCAATGAACTATGAACCTGTACTCCAAGGTCTCTTTGTTCAGCAGCACACTCCAGGACCTTATCATTAAGTGCATAAGGCCTGCCCTGATTTGCCTTTCCAAAATGCAGCATCTTACATTTATCGAAATTAAACTCCATCTACCACTCCTCAGCCCATTGGCCCTACTAATCAAGATCCCATTGTACTCTGAGGTAACCTTCTTCGCTGTCCATCACACCTCCAATTTAGGTATCATCTGCAAACTTAGTAACTATACCTCCTATGTTCACTTCCAAATCATTTTATATAAATAACAAAAAGCAGAGGATCCAGCACCGATCTTTGTGGCACACAATGAGTCACAGGTTTCCAGTCTGAAAATCAACCCTCTACCACCACTCTGTCTTCTACCTTTGAGTCAGTTCAATATCCAAATAGCTAGTTCTCCCTGTACTCCACGTGATCTAACTTTGCTAATCAGTCTACCATGAGGAACCTTGTCAATGCCTTACTGAAGTCAGTGTAGATCATGTCCGCCGTGCTGCCCTCATCAATCCTCTTTGTTATTCCTTTAAAAAACTCAAGTTAGTGAGACATTATTTCCCAACACAAAATCATGATAACATGTTGGACTTCAGTTATGTTCTAGCTTGAGTTCTCTGTTTTATGGCTTAAACAGTAGTTTGCAATTTAACTTTCAGTTCCACGTGATATCACCCAATTCTGCCTACACTCTGCTGCTGTTGAAAATCTTATCTGTACTACTGTAACGTCCATACTTGACTGTTGATAAGCTTTTCTGAACAAGTTTTTAACCCCCCATAAACTTGAACTCAACCAAACGTCCTATCCATTCATCACCCATATTGACATCTTTCATCAACATCAGCAAGGTCTCAGTTCTCACTGTTGTTTCAAATCACTTTGCATCCTTGCTGTCTTATCACTGTAACCTGTTTCCAGTCATTTAACCTCCAAAATCAGTTTCCTCCATGCCTGCTTTCTTCGACATTGCCGATCTTAATCAGATCACAACTAAGGACCATGCCTTCAGCTGGGATGCATACCTGGGTCTTGAGCTCCGGACCTCCTCCTCCTATGATCCTCAGACCCTCCTTTAAGAAACCTTTTAAAACACATACTGATTTCATTAGTCATCCTTTCTGATAGTCTGATATATGGCATGTTGCAAGATATTGCTTGATAGCATTTCTGTGAAGTATCTTGGACACTTGATGTTAAAAACATGAAAATGCTAGCTGTTTTGAGGACTTGCATTTTTGTGAAGATCATCTAAATCTTATAGTCTAGATTTTTTATTAATAAGGAAACGTCTTCATGAGATCATTAGGAGAAGGTATTTTATAAGTTGTCTATTTATTCCCCATATATAGTAGAGCCTCAGACTACTGCTAATTTCACAATCCAAATGCATCAAAAGGAGCCTAGGCTGATTCATCCATTATTTACTCGAGTCAAAAACACTTTACATTTTTGATGCTTTTACCTCTTCAGGTTCTTGCGCAACTTCAACAACTTGCTCCTGTGTATCTGCAGCTGTTGCTTCCTCATAGACTTCATTGTCCTGAGTTTGCAGGCCTTCTGGCATATCCTGGTCTGTGGCATAAAACTGGGTGTAGTCTTCATCCTGATTGTGAAGAAAAAGCGTACCCTTGCAGAAAATTGTGTAATTCGAGATATTAGAAAGTGCATCTAATTGTTTTTTTTCTTTTCTACTTCAGACACTACTCAGCATCATTGTGAAGTGATCTAGTTCCCAAATAATGAATTGATAGCTCTATTTATTATAGAGATAACAGAATGTTTCTTAAAGACCTTTACTGACCTGGTTATATTCAACTTATAGCTTGGAAACAATTGGTTTTACAGACTTACATACCCAAGCCATGGCGAGTTCAGTTTAATTCAACCTTTCATTTCATATTGTTTCATGCATATTCTTAAGAAAAAAAAGCTGTTGAACCTTGTTTCTTAGACTCATTAGAACTAAATCGCAAGACTACCAAATCTCAAAGGGAATAATGAGTTACATTGCATGAGTCGTAGTTGGTAAATACAGGTCATTCTGCTATAACGAGTGTTTCATTAACATGAATTCACTGTAACAAGATTGATGAACTGGGGATTGTGTGTACTGGTTATAATGCAATTCCAGCTAGATTAGTTTAAATGGTGCAGCTATTATATAATTTTTTTATAACACAGGATTGCACGAAAACAGAACTACCGCGTTGGAACAAAACGGACTGCAGATTCTGACTGGAAGAACAGTTTTTCCAACTGGAGAAATTACGAACAGTGGCATGAACATAACTTCCATATACAGCACCAAGAATAGGGAGAGACAGTGACTTCACAGCAATGTCACTGAACAAGAATCCTGAGGCTAATGCTAATGACACAGGTTGAAGTTCTATAACAACAGCTGATTAAATAAATTTAATAAATAAATTCTGGAAGATAAAAGGTGCTATTAATTATTGTAACCAGGAAACTATTAATGAAGTAAAATCCTATCTGGCACGCTAATGCCTTTTCAGATAGAATACTGTTGTCCTTGCCTGGCCTGACCAACATGTGATTCCACATCCACATTCTGAACTGATTTTTCAAATGGCCGAGCAAGCTGCCCAATTCAAGGAAAGTTAGGGAGGAGGCAACAAATGCTGTCCTTGCCAGTGACATCCTCATCCCAAAAAAGAAGAAAAAAAAAGGCTTAGGATTAGAACTATACAGCTAGCTGGCTAAGTCCTAAAGGGATGGGCCAAAAACAGATCTATGAAGTTAGACCACAGAGTAACCATGATCTCACTCAAGGTGGACCAAGGTGGCAGAGCTGAATGGTCTACTCCTGTTCCTATGACTTAGCTGCAAGACACTGTCTGCAACAGAATGGAAGAAAAGAGAAAAAAACACCACAACTCACCCTCAACAATTTACCTTTCCCAAATGCATATGCTCATGACAATATTAATACAAATAACAACTGCAGAATCATTGCAGACATGAAGCCCCATCTTTACATTCCACATAACTTTAACTACCACCATCCTAAATGAGATAAATTTGAACAGTTCTAGCAATTCAAAACTAGACATCTGAGGGGGGTTGTGGTCCATCAGCAGAAGCAGAATCATATTGCAATGTAATCTGCAACATGCAATAAACGAATTGCACACTATTCCAATCTGTAACCTCATAGTGAGGCATATGCCCTACACTTCACATCAAGCCATTGTTCAATAACGTGTTTAGGAATGTAGGTCAGGACAGGCAACAGGTGTATCTAAAACTAAAATCAACGCGAAGCGTCAATGCAGAATGAATTTGCAAGCCAAACAGCAAAAGCATCACTCTCAAGCACAGCTAAACAAACCCACAATCATAGGAACATATTTACATTCTTCAGTCCTGCTACATCTGTTGATGAATAGTGGACAATTAAACAACTGGAGCAGGAGGAAGATCCAGTTATCTTCATTCTCAATGATGGGAGCAGTCTAGCACCTTGGTGTAGAAGACATGGCTCAGCACCGTAAGGGAAAAGAAGCCTGCTGAATTGGTACTCCATCCACCACCTTTCCACATTCACTCTCTCCACAAAGGCTCAGTGACAGAAGTGTCCACGAAACAAACTCGAGCATTTCACCAAGGCGCTTTTGACAGAGCCTTCCAATCTAAATCTTCACCACATCGAAGGATCAGGACAGCGGGCACAAAAGAACAACATCACCTCCAAGCCACACTCCATGCTGGCTGTTAAAACTATTGCCATGTCTTCACTGTCACTGGGTCAAAATCCTGGAACTCCTTACCTAATGCCACTGCAGTTTCCTACATCACAGGATGGTAGTAGTCAAAGGCAATAGTGTAGCACAGTCTTTAAAAGGCAGTTGGAATGGGTAATAAGTGCTTGCCTAGCCAAGCTGCCCATGGTGAAAAACTTTTAAAGTAGCACAACAGATTCAAAGCGCTCAATGCCCTACCTGTTCCTCGGTTATAAAGTTCTATTTTAGCACCATTACAAATGAATAAAATATAATGCTTTTAGAATGTATTATCTGCACTTAATTTGTCAAAGTCGGACAGAATTTGCCTGGTTTACAAAAGATATTTCTCAGAGGAAAATCAGAGGGGATTTTCTCAATTCTTAAAAATATCCATGAAAACATATGCATCAAACATCATGTTTAAATTCTTCTGTGGTCAAGGCAAGAGGCAAGAATGATGAAAAATTGACATCTTTAATCTTTCCACTTACTTGCATGCATCATGTCAAAGATGGTCTGTATCTAAAATGTGCTCAAGGCATATTTAAAGTTCTGTTACCATAGCCCAATTATACATTTTAACCAATTAAAAAGACGCTCCTTATGACATCAGCAAACGTCTATTTTCCATCATAATTTTTACAGCCAAAAGATGCACCGGAGGTTATAATATTAACAGTCTGGAGACTCAAATTCAAATCAGTTTGACAGATATTCATGCTGACCCCAACAGAATAAATTTTCTGGCCTTGAATAGGACACTATAAAGGGTATTTTCTTGCATTGCTAAGAGCACTTCATGGTAAAAACAGAATTGAGCATCCACAACAGCGAAGGTAAATTATTCTGATCAATCATAACAGAACAGTGAAATATTTGGGATGGAACAGAAATAAAATTTAAAATGCTTCAAAGCTTAATTAAACTGGATTTTTTTTCCACCCTCATAATTCACTGAAACCAATTTTAGAAGATTCTGAAATCACTTCTCACAAGGTATACAAAATGCTTTGAAATTACATTACTTGAAGTAATTTAAATTTTTGGTCAAATGTCAGCTTTAATCATTTTTCCAAAAATAATTTTCCTTGTTATGAGAGATTTATAACACTTTCTGTTCGCATTCAAAATGCACTGACTTGTGGTTTTTACCAGTTAATGATGATAAATGCTTCTACACTAGGAGATCATCTCAAAAGCTAAGAGTTAATCTCTTTATTCAGTTTAAAGCTGCAATGTACTGAAAGAAAGGATGCAGAGAACATCAATCATTTCTGAGAATTAACATTCTGAAGAGGTCAGTAATCTATGCACCTTTACAGGGCTCAATCAGATCCCATCCAATCTGCTGATAAAAAACCTTTCACCTTAACTGTGCTTGACAATTGGCAGTGTATCTGCATCAGACAATGCAGGCTTTTTCACAAAGATACAACCCTCAAGGTCATAATGCCAAACAGTCTCTAAGCCTGTCAGAAGAGTATTGCCTACCTCCAAACAAGCTGTCAACATAAACTTTGTCAGACAGGAGATAAAGAAACTGACAGCAAGTGATAATAGGTCTAATTTTCACACATCCCCTGGGACAGAAATAGTTTTAAAATCAGCCTGGATCCTGATGAAGTGTTATCTGAAATGATACAACAGAAAAGGACTTACTTGAAATTCATCATCTAGAGGGTCATTGATTTCAAGGTCTAACACTTCATCATTGTACATTTCTTCCCCCTGTTCTGCTGGATAATCAATTTGGTCGTCTCCAAGCTGTGTATCATCTTCATACTCCACACCTTCTTCCTCATCAGCGTATTCGTCATGTACGTAGCCCTCCATTTCTCCTTGTGCATCTTCTACAACTTCAAGAGTGGCATTTTCATCATCTATATCATGGTCTGCATAATGCATTACCTCTTCACTTGATTTATCACCGACACTCTTGGACAATTCTAAAGATGTACCCACAAAAGATGCTGAGGCATTCATGTCAATAGACACATCTTGGTAACTGAAAGGTAAATAAAGACATTACACACTTTAAAATGCAGAAGCATTAGCAATTTAAAATTTATTCCTCAGCATTACACAACATGGGAGATAGGTGACCAATTTTATCTATAACCATCAAAATGCTATCCAACTCTATTTGAACCTCTTGTTTTAATCCGCAATGATGCTTGAGCAACATACAAATTTTATCACAAAGCAAATTTTGGATATGTACCAAAGTCACATGATTCAATTAATTTTTATCTTTAATCATTGCGATCTGGGCGGCACAGTGGTTAGCACTGCTGCCTCACAGCGCCAGAGACCCGGGTTCAATTCCCGCTTCAGGCGACTGACTGTGTGGAGTTTGCACATTCTCCCAGTGTCTGCGTGGGTTTCCTCCGGGTGCTCCGGTTTCCTCCCACAGTCCAAAGATGTGCAGGTCAGGTGAATTGGCCATGCTAAATTGCCCATAGTGTTAGGTAAAGGGGTATGGGTAGATGTAGGGGTATGGGTGGGTTGCGCTTCGGCGGGGCGGTGTGGACTTGTTGGGCCGAAGGGCCTGTTTCCACACTGTAAGTAATCTAATCAAATTAACATTAATTTGCGGGCATCTTTATACATTACAATAATGGCTCGAAACCATTACTACAAATTAAGATCCTTCTTATAGGTCAGGTATCTTTTAACCACAAGCCTAAAGACTGAAATAACCTTCAAACTCAAAAGACTGCTTTTGAATGCACCCTCAAGTCAATTTGCACAGGAAATCTGTACCCCAAAATATTTTTGACCAGTTCTAGACTGTATGCACTGGCCGTTTTCCTTTCAAGCAGGACTTCAATGTTCATTCCTCTAAGAAAATTTACCCAAACTCTGTTGGAACCCAGAAATAATACATTAATCACCGCAGAAAATCCAAGAGGGTCAGTGGCAGGGTCACTTGCTATCATGTATGCTATTTCAGCCAAGTGCTGCGGCTTGCTCTGATCTAAAATCCATTGAATACAGCTGGTCTGCAACACCACCGACAGTCTCACATACTGGCCTCATCTTGGGATTTTGGGGATTTCCAGTGCAAAGGTAGTTTTATTTTACTAAATAAACATGCCAGAAAGGCCATTAAATATGGCTATGGATGGTGCAAGAAGGAGACGCTGTTCATTATCAATAGCGAAGAAAGTGGAGGTTTCGCAAAGACTTGACAGCAGTGCATCGTAGCATGACTGAGTGAGATAAATGTCACTACTACATGACTTAAAGCAGAAAGTCCAATTGTTAAAATTTTACGGTGAAGGCGAATCTTTAAAACTAATGATCAGTTGAAGAATAATGCAAAAAGTAATTCACTCAATTGTGTTATATTGGAGTGGATCTGTCAGCAAAGTATTGCAAAGGTTCTGTATTCTAACCCGCTGATCAATAAAGCAAGCCAAGATCTACTTTGAAGGGTTGAAGATTGAAAGTGTGTGCGTGGACACAACAGAGGATTGAGGCTAATCACTCAATGGAATGATGGGGGTGACCACTAAGCTTTGGTGGGGATTGTTTGAGTTTTCAATGCTGATCATCTCATGTTGAGTTTCAAACCCAACTGCAGTCTCCAAAACTTCTCTTCATGTGATATTTCTGAGCAAAACTTTAAATCTGTTGAAATCCACAGTCCAGCTTACTCAATGTAACCACGGAGAAAAACTACCTCAGGTAAATACCAACTATCTTCAACTAAAAACCAAAATTATCCCAACTCGAACACACAAATGGTACAGAGGTTTTTAAATAAAAAAACTATCTGGCATGTACCTTATGTGGAGAGTTATTTATAGCAACCTTGTATATGAATGAATTCGCTTTCAAACATCTACAATTGTTTTAAATGAACACCTGCATGACAAAAAGATCGATTGTTGTACATATAGTCTATTTAGTGAGATCTTTAGCAAGGAATGAATGATTAAAACTGCAACTTGTTTTGTTATTAAATTTTTGCATATTTCAAGTTGACATGTTCCATTATAATTGACACTTCCATAATGCAAAAGCCTTTGTAAACCTGTCGTTCTGACTGCACAATATTACCATCACATAATGTAACTGACCCTATGAGGAACTATGAAATGGCCACTATAAATCTGCAAAAACTGAACAGAATGCACATTACCTGTATGGGCTGGCTTTTCAACCTAGTTTGAGACCAGGGACCTGATTGGCACACCTATTTTAGGAGAAAGTGAGGACTGCAAATACTGGAGATCAGATTCGAGAGTGTGGCGCTGGAAAAGCACTGCAGGTCAGGCAGCATCCGAAGAGCAGGAGAATCGACGTTTCGGGCATAGGCCCTTCATCAGGAATGAGGCTTGTGGGCCGGGGAGCTGAGAGATAAATGAGAGGGGGTGAGGTTGGCGGGAAGGTAGCTAGGAATGTGATAAGGAGATGAAGGTGGGGGATAAGGCAATAGGTGGGAGAGGAGGAAGGAGCAGATAGATAGCAAAGTCAATGAACAGGTCAAGAGAGTGGTGCCGAGTTGGAGGCAAAATATGAGGCATTCTTCCTCCAGGTGTCGGGTGGTAAGGGTTTGGCAATGAAGGTAGGCCTGGACCTGATGTCCTTGGCAGAGCGGAAGGAGGAGTTCAAGTGTTCAGCCAAGGAGTGATGGGGTTGGTTGGTGCAGGTGTCATATTCCTCCTTGGGACCCTGCAGCCACACAATCAGTGGGGATTTCCGTTTCCTCATTTCTCCTCCTCCCACACTGTCCCAGTCCTAAGGCTCCAACCCAGCACCACCCTCTTGACCTGTCCATCACCTTTCCCATCTATCTGCTCCACCCTCCTGTCCCACCAACCACCTTCTTCCCCCACCTTCACCTATCACATACTCAGCTACCTTCCCCTCCCTGTCCCATTTATCTCTCAGCTCCCAAGTCGACAAGTCTCATTCCTGAAGAAGGGCTTACGTCCAAAACATTGATTCTCCTGCTCTTTGGATGCTACCTGACCCGCTGTGCTTTTCCAGCGCCACACTCACAACTCACCCATTTTAGGAGGGTAACTCAGATATTTGAAGTTCTCCTCAAACAGAACATTCATTTAGTCAAAGCTTTTAGTTTTGCACTCAAGTTATTTCACAAAAATATGAATTTAGGGGGGGGAAGCCAACATTTACATTGTATGAAAATAGTATTGCATGGCTGGCAAGTGGACTCCAACTGGTACAGGTCTCGTTAACCAGCTAATGATAACAGGCAGTTAACTGCCAGGTTCTAGATTTTAAACCAGGCAGATTGACCGATTAGTCAAAACCCGATGTATGAAGTCACCTACAGCACTGACCAACTGAAAATCTTAATTTACAATTCTTCACTCAGGAATTTTTAGTAATAACATGTAATGTTGGAGCTGTGTTGCAAATTTTGCAAAAGTGACAGGTTAGATAGAGTTAGTATTCTGATTGTTGAAAACAACAAAATAGATATATTATTTAAAACAACAGCCTTTGGGATTCTCATTTTATATATTTGGCATCACACAGGCACTGAAATTTATATACCATATTTTTTTATGACATGCAGAATGTCTTTCTGACTCGAATCCAGTTACAGTGAATATCACTCTTATTGTAAGAGCTTAAAATAACTATCTTAAATTGTTAAAACTTATCAGCATTTTTTACCCATCCAGAGTAATGAGAGGTTGACAAGGTAACTTCACAAATGGGACTCAAGCCATTTGGTTCAAGGAAATGGGGTGAATGATAAAAATCATTATTCCACATGATGGCGATGATCAAATCGTTTTTCACTATATATCATACAAAGTCAAGAACACCCCCAAAGCCATCACTTTTGATCTTGAAGAGTGCCCAGTTGTTTTCATCAATATTCAAGCTGTGTACTATTTTGGAAGTCACTGGCTGCAAAATAGCAATTAAACTATAAAACCATAAGAAATAGCAACAGGAATATGCTGCTTGGTCCATCAAGCCTGCTCCACCATTCAAGAGAATCACGACTGATCCTAAATTCCTCACGTCCACTTTCCTGTTGTTTTCCCATTACCCTGGATTCCCAGACTCATTAGGAACCCATCTATTCTCAGTCTTAAGGAATAAAAGGATGACTAGGGTAGATATCGGTCCAGTCAAGGATAGTAGTGAGAAATTGTGCGTGGAGGCAGAGGAGATTGGAGAGACACTAAATCAATACTTTTCGTCAATATTCACTCAGGAACAGGACATTGTTGCTGATGTGAACATTGAGTCACAAGTGATTAGAATGGATGGCTTTGAGGTATGTAGGGAAGAGGTCCGGGGAATACTGGAAAGGGTGAAAATAGATAAGTCCCCTGGGCCTGATGGCATTTATCCTAGGATCCTCTGGGAAGCTAGGGAGGAGATAGCTGAGCCATTGGCCTTGATTTTTATGTCGTTGTTGTCTACAGGAATAGTGCCAGAGGACTGGAGGATAGCGAATGTGGTCCCCTTGTTCAAGAAGGGGAGTAGGGACAGCCCTAGTAACTATAAACCATTGAGTCTCACATCTGTTGTGGGCAAAGTCTTAGAGGGAATTGCAAGGGATAGGATTTATGAACATCTGGATAGGAATAATGTGATCAAGGATAGTCAGCATGGTTTTGTGAAGGGCAGGTCGTGCCTCACAAACCTTGTTGAGTTCTTTGAGAAGGTGACTAAGGAAGTGGACGAGGGTAAAGCAGTAGATGTGGCGTATATGGATTTTAGCAAGGCGTTCGATAAGGTACCCCATGGTAGGCTACTGCAAAAATTACAGAGGTATGGCATTGAGGGTGCATTAGAGGTTTGGATTAGGAATTGGCTGGCTGGAAGGAGACAGAGGGTAGTAGTTGATGGTAAAGGTTCATCTTGGAGTGCAGTTACTAGCGGTGTTCCACAAGGATCTGTTTTGGGACCATTGCTGTTTGTCATTTTTATAAATGACCTGGAGGAGGGGCTTGAAGGCTGGGTGAGCAAGTTTGCGGATGATACGAAAGTCGGTGGAGTGGTGGACAGCGAAGGAGGATTAGGGGGTTAGATAGGGTTGACAGTGAGAACCTTTTTCCACGTATGGAGTCAGCTATTACAAGGGGGCATAGCTTTAAATTAAGGGGGGGTAGATATAGGACTGATGTTAGGGGTAGGTTCTTCACTCAGCGAGTCGTAAGTTCATGGAATGCCCTGCCAGTAGCAGTAGTGGACTCTCCCTCTTTATGGGTATTTAAGCGGGCATTGGATAGGTATATGGAGGATAGTGGGTTAGTGTAGGTTAGGTGGGCTTTGATCGGCGCAACATCGAGGGCTGAAGGGCCTGTACTGCGCTGTATTCTTCTATGTTCTATGTGGCAGGTTACAGCGGGATATAGATAAGTTTCAGAGCTGGGCAGAAAGGTGGCAAATGGAGTTCAATGTAGCTAAGTGTGAAGTCATTCACTTTGGTAGGAGTAACAAGAAGATGGATTACTGGGCTAATGGTAGGCTACTTGGTAGTGTGGATGAGCAGTGGGATCTTGGTGTCCATGTACACAGATCTCTGAAAGTTGCCACCCAGGTAAAATAGTGCTGTGAAGAAGGCATACGGCATGCTGGGCTTTATTGGTAGAGGAATTGAGTTCCGGAGTCCTGAGGTCATGTTTCAGTTGTATAAGACTCTGGTGCGGCCTTATCTGGAGTATTGTGTACAGTTTTGGTCGCCATACTATGGGGAGGATGTGGAGGCACTGGAACGGGTGCAGAGGAGGTTTACCAGGATGTTGCCTGGCATGGTAGGAAGATCTTATGAGGAAAGGCTGAGGCACTTGGGGCTGTTCTCATTGGAGTAAAGAAGGTTTAGGGGAGATTTGATAGAGGTGTACAAGATGATTAGGGGTTTAGATAGGGTTGACAGTGAGAACCTTTTTCAGCGTATGGAGTCAGCTGTTACTAGGGGACACAGCTTTAAATTAAGGGGAGGTTGGTATAGGACAGATCTTAGGGGTAGATTCTTTACTCAGCGGGTTGCAAGTTCATGGAATGCCCTGCCAGTATCAGTGGTGGACTCTCCCTCTTTATGGTCATTCAATCTGGCATTGGATTATTGGGCTAGTATAGGTTAGGTAGGCTTCGGTCGGTGCAACATCGAGGGCCGAAGGGCCTGTACTGCGCTGTATTTTTCTATGTTCTATGTCTTAAATATATACAAGGACTTGCCCCATAGCTCACTGTAGCAAGGAGTTCCAAAGATGCACAACTCTCAGAATAAAATCCTCCTAATCTCAGTCTTAAATTGGTGTTCCTTTATTCTGAGACTATGCCCTCTGATGAGGGGAACCAACTTCTCAACATTTTACCCTGCTAAGCCCCGAAATAAACCTCTATGTTTCAATAAGATCACTTCCAGACTTCTAAATTGCAATGAATAGAGTCCTCACCTGTTTAGCATTTGCTTAGAAGACAATCCTCCATACCAGGGATCATCCTAGTGAACTTGCTCTGAGCTGCCTTCAATGAAATGATACCTTTTCTTAAATAAGAACACCAAAACTACACACTGTACTCCAGATGTGGTCTCATCAGCACCTTGTACAGTTACAGTAAGACTTCCTACTCTTATAGTCCAATCCCTTGAAATAAGCACCAACATCTCAATAGCCTTCGTGATTACCTGCTGTACCAACATAATAGTTTCTGTTTTCTATGCACAAGTACCGCCAAATCCCTTTGCGTTGCAGCTTTCTGCAGTTTTCCTCCATTTAAATAATATTCTGTCCTTTTGTTCTCACTTTCAAAATGACCTTCAAATTTTCACATAATACACTCAATTTGGCAACTTTTTGCCCAAAGCTCCTATCAATATCTCTCAATAACCTGTTTATATCCCTCTTGCAATCTGCCTTTCCCCATATTGTGTTGTCTGCAAATTTAGCTACAGTATATTCACTTATTTCCTCTAAGTCATTAACATGTATTGTAATTAGCATGTAAGTCATTAGCATCTAAGTCATTAGCATGGTCCCAACACTGATCCCCACGCAACCCCACTGGTCAAGAGTTGTCAACCTTAAAAATAATTATTTTTCCCTACTCCATTTCCAGCCTATTGGCCAAATCTCTATCTGTGCTACCTCCAACACTTTGTGCTCTTTATTGTAAGGCTTAAGATTTTTCAAAGCACCTTGCCAAACGCCTTCTGAAAGTCTAAATACTGAACATCTATCGATTTCCCTGTACCCATGTTGGAGACTTTCGAGAAATTCTAATAAATTGCATTTCATGAAACCATGCTGACTCTACTTAATTAGGTACTGATTTTTCAAATTTTCTGCAATTATTTCCTTAAT
Source organism: Chiloscyllium punctatum (assembly GCF_047496795.1). NCBI lineage: Eukaryota > Metazoa > Chordata > Chondrichthyes > Orectolobiformes > Hemiscylliidae > Chiloscyllium > Chiloscyllium punctatum. The sequence continues at coordinate 108,109,964 of NC_092746.1, forward strand.
GATTGATGCCAATAATTTTCCAAAAACAGATGTCAGACTTAATGACCTACAGTTACCCACTTATGCCTCTGTCCTTTTATGAATAAGTGTGTTGTGTCAGCAATTTTCCAATCTGTTGTTACCTCTCCAGAATCTAATGATTTTTGGGAAATGACAATGCGTCCACCAATCTGTGTTTACCTCTTTTAAGATTCGAGGATACAAGATATTCCTGTCTTTAGCCCCATTAGTTTGTCTAATATTTCTTTTATTGATAGGGATGGTACCTTAATTCCTCCCTTTTCCTTTGCCATGCTTCCATGTGCAGAACTTCCCACACACCCAATGTGAATCTCTCAAGGGTGTCAGGAGACTCAACCAATCCAGAAAGCCAATGCTCTGGGAACATGGGTTAAAATCCCACCATAGCAGATGGCGAAATATAAATTCAACTTGTAAAAATCTGGAATAATGGTCTAATGACTATCAATTGTTTTAAAAACCCAAACCAGTTCACGAACGTCCTTGAGGGAAAGACAGCTGTCAATCTTACCAGGTCTAGCATATGAGACACTTCAGACCCAGAGCAATGTGGTGACTCCTAAAGGCCTTTGTGCAACAAGGGTTAGTCAGTATGAACTTTTTTAACTAAAATAATCAACAGAAATTAACCAGTTAGAATTTTATAGATGGGCCTTCTTCCAGGCAGTCTTGGATGGCAACTATGGAAGTGAAAGGCAAAACATTCAACAGTTCAGCTCATTCTTTGCATGTTAAAGATCAGCTAGTCACACTCTCCCGTCTGGTCCCAACAAGACAGTCAATTAATCCCGTGTGTGTGCAAAGTGTGTGCAAATGGTCTCCAAATGCCCAAGAAGCACCATGTTTTGAGAAATAAAAGCTAAAATGGTAGCAAATACTGATAACATAGAAGGTAGTTATATTTTATTTCCCAATTACAACAAATTCCAAACAAGTTTAATTCTGCCTCCTATCACAATAAAAAAAAATCGATATTGGTTATAGCAAGTTTTCACAAAAGTTCCTTTAGTCTAAAACTGCTATCTTCCAGTATAGGAGAAAGTGAGGACTGCAGATACTGGAGATCAGAGCTGAAAATGTGTTGCTGGAAAAGCGCAGCAGGTCAGGCAGCATCAGCCCTTCTTCAGGAAGTGTTCCTTGGATGCTGCCTGACCTACTGCACTTTTCCAGCAACACATTTTCAGCTGTCTTCCAGTATAGAATAGTTGAACACCATTAAAAGATCTCAATAGTTAAAAACAGCCTAAACATTGTCAATCAACCACTGCACAATAGCTGCAAACTGCAACTTTACAAAGAAGGGAATAGAAATGACCATAAATAGAGGAAAGGAATGTTTAAAAATGAGCAAAACATCATCCACCAAATTGCTAACCTCAAATGAGCTTCACTTCCTCTCAAAGTTAAAAATGGCAAACATAGAACATATAATTGGTCAAGTAATGGTTCTGCTGAATTTCTGTGAAGTCCAAAAGCGGTAATTGGCAAATGCATATCACTGATATTTGCTTTAATATTTTCCTTATCCCCATGCCTCTTTTTATATTACTGATGTTTCTGAAACAAATTAGATTTTGCTAGAAGGGATAGATGTTCAGCATTTGCAAAGGTCAGTGAACGTCGAATGTAATCAAGTAATATCTTCACCGCTGGCTTCTGCTTTGCTCTCAGATGTTTTCTCAATGTTCGACTTACTATTTAGTGCTCGACAGATCATATCTGCAGTACATCACAGACATACATGTGCAGATGTTTTTGTTTATTATTGCAGGCTAATAAAGTTAAACTTGAAACACCAAATTCATCTTTTATGTTTGAGTAGCTTCAAAAGATGTTCGAAATTCCCAGCATTGCGAAATTGTTTCAGTTTTAGTTCATACAAGCCTTCAGCTCTTCTATTACAGCAACTTTAACATTTAAATAATCATCTTCTAACCTCTATTACCATGGAAAACTGTACCAAATATTAAATCATTCTGCAGCAAATATTTCATGAACTTGAATTCAGAACTTATTTTTAACTGATCCACCCATGGCTTTTTAGCCTAAAATTATCAGTATTTCTGCTGTTTTCTACACTCGCCAAGTCTTTGATAACTTTCCTGTGTTTCAACATCGAGAACTGAACAGTACATTAGAAATCACCCATCCTAGAGCACCATGTAGCGCCAGCATAACAGCTTCAGAAATGCATTCTATTCAATTGGCTGCGCACCTCAGGTTTTCTTTCTTAACTGTTGGTCTGCAACGACTGAACAGGGTAAAGGTCACCAACACTTCCAGATCTATTTTAGAATTGTGCAATGTCAAAACATCTGTCAATAATGTAAAGTAACTTTCCTGTCAAATGCTAAAAATAATTACAAAAAGAACCCAAAGAAGAGCAATCCGTAAGTCACAATTATAGCTCCTATTTCAGACAAACAGACAAATTTTCTACAAAGCGTAGAAATAAAGCAAATGTTCAAAAGTTCTGAACAGCCTAAAATAATAATTTAAATTGAGCACAATGTGCACTTTAAAAACTGAAAAAATTTCAATATTAATAAAAGCCCAAATAAAAGCTTCCAAATCCAGTGTTTCATATACATATAAGTATTCATAAAATAATTAGATAAAGCCTTGGGCTTATTAATGAACAAGCTAAAGAGGTAATCGGGTCTTCATTAGTACCCATGGATTTCAACAAATGAGAACCCACTATTTTTTGAAAAGAGTGGACAACGCTGTCTGATGAGATCCTAAACTGCGGCCTAAATTTGGTTGTGTTTCACCAGTCAATACAAGACAAAAGGGTGTGGCAGGAACTTCCAGAGAATTGTTAGCAAAATCATTTCTATCATCCTGACAACACACATGACAAATACGAAATAGCTAAATTTTGCATGCTGTTCACACAATAAAGGACCCCGAATGCCACATGGCATTTACCACGGATCAGGCCCAAAACAATAATCTGATCTTAACAAAATAAACATTTAGTCTAATACTAAACCGATCTGCAAATCTGAAATTTCCTTTCCCCTGATGTGGAACAACTGCATCAACAAGGTTTAGAGCGTAACATTATTACACAAAGCAGATGGCACAGTAAGATTGACAGTGCTGAGATTTACTTACAAATTACACAGAGACAGAAGTGCTGAGTGAATGTTTATTAAGGTTCTTAATGGTTTATCTATACTCCATTGTGTTTCAGAATACGAAAATATGTAAACCAAAATTAAGACTAAATACATTTTTGCATCTTCATCACTCCCTAAACAAAGTGTGTGTTATTTGGCTGTGTGCATAAAAGCAAGTTGTGAACTGAAACGGTTAAAAGAAAAAGTCCAAGATACATCCAATACCACAAAGAATATTGCTTGAGACATGCAATACTTTCTTGACTCCAAAGGCAGAAAATAAACTCCAACAATATTTGCATAATATTTAAGCACTGATGCAGCACAGTGGCTTAGAAGGTAGCACTACTGCCTCAGTATCAGAAACCTGGGCTCAGGTGACTGTGTATGGAGTTTGTACATTCTCCCCATGTCTGCGTGGGTTTCCTCCGGGTACTCTGGTTTCTTCCCACAGTCCAAAGATGGGCGGCACGGTGGCACAGTGGTTAGCACTGCTGCCTCACAGTGCCAGACACCTGAGTTCAATTCCCATCTCAGGCAACTGTGTGTGGAGTTTGCACATTCTCCTCGTGTCTGCGTGGGTTTCCTCCGGGTGCTCCAGTTTCCTCCACAATCCAAAAATGTGCAGGTTAGGTGAATTGGCCATTCTAAATTGCCCTTGTTAGGTGAAGGTGGGTTGCGCTTCGGCGTGTCGGTGTGGACTTGTTGGGCCGAAGGGCCTGTTTGCACACTAAGTAATCTAATCTAATCTAATGTGCAACTTAGGTAGAATAACCGTGCTAAACTGCCCATAACTGTGCAAGCTAGGTGGATTAGCCATGGGAAAATGCAGGATTACAGGGGTTGGGTCTGGGTGGGATACTCTTCATAGCATTAGTGTGGACTCAATGGGTCAAATGGCCTGCTTCCATTTCGATTCTGGTGAGGTCAGGGAAAGTAGTAAATGTTGAAATTATGTACTTACCAAAAAAGTTCAAAGTAAGCAATGTTGTTTCTTTCCCATTCAGAACATCGATATAGCAAGCATCAAGTCAAAACAAATCTGCCTAATTCTTTACGATAAATCAAAATTTATCGTAATTCAGGCACTGAAAAATCTGACTTTCAAAGCAGTCCAAGATATAAAGGCACATCTCATCCTGCATTACAGTTAAAGGCATGGGCAGAAAAATGGCACATGGCGTTTCATCCGGACAAGTGTGAGGGAATGAATTTTTGAAGGTCAAATACAGGTGGAAATTATACACTGAATGGCAGAACCTTTTGGTCTATTGATATGTAGAAGGAGCTGGGTGTGCAGGTCTATAGATCACTGAAGCAGGCAGCACAGGTAGATAAGGCAGTGGAAAAAAAGGCCTGCAGCATGCTTGCCTTCATTGGAAGGAGCATTGAGAATAAGGATAGGCAAGTTATGCTGCAGCCTTATAGAACTTTAGTTAGGCCACACTTGGAATGTTGCGAGCAGTTCTGATCACCATACTACAAGGAGGATGTGGATGCTCTGGAGAGGATACAGAAAAGGTTTTCCAGGATGTTGCCTGGTATGGGGAATTTTAGCAATGAAGAACAGAACACAGGACCTGATAAAAGTTTAAAAGTTTGCGAATGGCATGGAGAGTGGAAAGTTTGAGGCCTTTTCCTAGGGTGAGGGACACAAGTTCAAGGTGCAGGGGGTGGGGGGAGGTTTCAACAGAAATGTGCAAGTTAAGATTTTCACACAAAGCATGGCAAGTGCCTGGAATGGACTGCCAGAGGTGTTGGTGGAAGCAGACACAAAAGCAGCATTCAAGTCGTCCCTGGACAAATATAGGAGTAGCAAGAGAATCGACTAATACAGATCCTTCAACTGAAAACAGTTTTAGTATGAAAGAGCAAAAATGTGTCAGCATAGGGCTGACACATTTCGTACTGTATTGTTGTGTGCATTACTCAAAATTGCATGCTTTGGAGGATCAAATATAATATGCTCAAGTCGATATGATGCCACCTAATTAAGAAAATGGCAGTTCTATCTATACATCCATCACAATACCCATGCATCTTTCGTTTTTCCACCATGACAAAATAACCCTTAGCAGTTACATAATAGAACTGATGGTTAACTTCCACTTTATTCAAGGATCAAATACAAAGCTATTTCTTGAAGGAAACTTAAATGATCTACAGAAGGAATCCAAAATGAGCTTGATTATTAAACACTACCAGAAAAGACTATGTTTAAGAAAAGGGATAGAAAACCAATTCCAGTATGTATGAAACAACTGAAATTCTACCAAAGGGAACAACAGAGAATAACCTGGACAACACATACAAACTAACCAAATTTAATTTTAAATTTCAACAAACGGTGACAACATATTCACAGGGATATGATGAGAGGAAGACTCAGGGATTCACACTATGTGGATGATCATTTTGAGCAACATTTAAGATCATTCCTGCTCCCTCTGGCCCACACAATCAGTTTCAGCCTGGGTATCTTCTGTCCAGCTGCTATCGCTCAGCAGCAATTGGCACAACACTCCTGCACTGAGGTTAAAACTAAGTCATGGCACTGAAGACATCTGGACTTTCACGACAGCCTACTTAGAAGCATGATCCAAACCAATGGCTAAATCATCACCTTAAATACTGTGGTGTCTGGGAAAGGGGCTGCTCAAATTTGAAACTTTCACTCCCATCTTTCACTCATCATGGCAGTGGTAGCAGTGTTGAAATCAGATGGCTTCCAACAAAAACTGACATGGCAGCTTAAAAAAATGGCAAATTAAAAAGGCATATTGAGGATGCACCTGCTTGTCCTTTTTTCAAAGTTACCAAAATATAAAGCTTTCAGGAGAAGGAAGTGAAGAATGTCTCAGTGTGAACATGGGTAAAAACTTTGAACAGCATTCAAGAGGTGCCACATGAAGAGAAGTTTAGAAGGTATCCAAACATTATACAGCCAGCAATGATGTCAAATTCTCCTCTTAATAAACATGGTTTCCATCTTACAATACGGAGAGGAAGTTGAACAAAGACAATCATTAGCTTCTCAGCAGCTCAGAAAGCCTTCAGGCCATCTTCGAATCATTTCCAATGAAGTAGCCATGATTCACACAAGTAATACAATACTAGTAATCAACCTGAAGGCATGCCATTAATGCACGTCACTGTGATGGATCTGTGAATTATCACTGTTGAAGTTTTTACGTAACACTTCATCAAGCAAATTTTAAGGTACTTACATTGTTGAAATCACAATTTCATCTAACGGCAAAGACAGGTGGTGTGGGTGTTGTTATCAGTCCAATGGAAGTTGATCTGCAGCACTTACAATTTCCAAAGAAGGATCTAATTAATTTGTAACATAATTTAAAAACCATCTGGCCAGCAGTAAAGTTACATGGCTAATTTGTGTCGTTATTCTCACCTATCAGCAAAGATTCACTTTGAAGATTAATTATAAGGTTACTTTAAGTGCCCTGAAGCACGTGGACAGTATGAATGTTAGACATTTTTACATTATGTGAATAAAATCAATGCATATGAAAAAGGTTATAATGAACAGGTAATGGCAGCATACAAACAACTAAATACTTTATTTACGGAATTTGAGATCAAAGATATCCGTGCAGATGATTAAAGGTAACTTGCTTCAGGTAAAGCATAGCTCACCAGAGGGAGCATAATTATGAGCACATTCCCCTGTGTCCAATTCTTAATTTTCCGGTGTCTTTTACATTACTGAACACATTTAATTCAGCAAATGTCTGAGTACATTTATTGTCGTTAGCTTAGTAATTGCATTTCAAGGAGTGGTGATGATGATTAACAGGTATTACAAAACAATAAATGGGTCGCAACATAATTAATCCTCAAGATATTGACTTTCATACAGTGTGCTGCATTCTTTCAATGATTTTGACAGTGGAGTCAAATATTACTGTATTATTTATTGCTTACGCAAGACAAAGTGAATCTTTTCAGTTTATTCTAATCATCGAAGGTTGGATTGAGAAAACAAATTGTTTTCTGCAAATTTTGATGAGGATGTAATACTTATATTTCATTGAGCAAAAATATTACTTGAGAAACTAGATCACATTTGCAGTACTTGAAAAATTTCATTGGTTAACTGCTTATCCTTCAAAGAATAGTTCACAGGATAAGGGAGTGTTTAAAAGGAGCAAGAGTCAATATAAACATTATGGTTAATGGATTCCAGACTCACAAGGAGCAGATCACATGGAAAAATGAGACCATTCAGCCCCTTGAGCCTATTCCACTATTCAATGTTTTTAATTGCTTATCTCCATGTCAATGCATTTACCTAATCTGATTGCATATCTTTTGAGATTCAAGGCCAACAAAAAAAATTCATCTCTATCACTGTTGAGAATTTCAATTGATTAATAGCCTTCCACTACCCTCTGAAGTCCAAGTGCTTACTAATTTCACTTCAAAATAAGCCAAATCAAATGTTGATCAATATTTCTCCGGTTCTGGATTCATTCACTGAAAAAAAGGTTTCACTGCACCATTCTGTTAAATCCATTAGTTCATCCAAATACTTGAACTAGATCATCCATTACTATCAAAACTCAAGGGAATACAAACTAAGTTAATAAAATCTAGTTCTTTTTTCTCACATATGCATATTTCATTTGAAGCACGTGTTTGCGGTGATACTGTTTGTCCATCTTATCTTTGGGGCATGGATAGAGTGAATAATCAAGGTCTTTTCCCCAGGGAACTAAGTCCAAAACTAGAGGACATAGGTTTAAGGTGAGAGGGAAATGATTTAGAAGGGACCTAAGGGGCAACTTTTTCATGCAGATGGTGTGTGTATGGAATGAACTGCAAGAGAAAGAGGCGAGACTGGTGCAATTATTACTTTTAAAAGGTATGAATAAGAAGGGTTTGGAGGGATATGAGCCAAATGGGATTAGATTAATTCAGGTTATCTGCTCATCATGGACACGTTGGACAGAAGGGTATATTTCTGTGCTATCATCTTATGCTATTACAAACTGTCAAAGTTGGTTTGGCCCATAAAACAATTCCATACTTTCAATGCCAAGATTGATGTTTAGACCTGTCTCCACCAATAAGGTGATCAACTTTTCACCTAGTAAAATTAATGTTTTGTGCTATACGATCACTAGCAATTGGCCTCAATCCTCAGCCTCCATTTTTCACCTGTATTTTTCAAATCTAAAATCTATGGTAACATGGCAACACCACAGTAACTGCACAAAACATTAGCACAGAACTCCAGACAAGGCCTGAACAAGGATATATTTAACTCACAACTTGGGACAAAGCTTAACAGTCAAATGCCCTAGTTTCTCTTATTTATGAATGTAGATTTTCAAATCTTCTATTCCTCGACAGTATCTCAGATTGAGAAAAAAAAATCTGATTTGTCTCAGTTCAGAGTCAACTAAAGATTTCCTTACATTGACTTCCATATTCATCCTGCACATCTGACAACATCGTAGGTAAATTTATCAGGTGTAACTGTGCTAATACAAAAGATTTTGCAAAATCTTTTCTTCCAGGCCCATCCCTGAAGTAATCTGGTACACTTATCTTTGGAGCTCAATCAGCTGCATAAAGTCCACATTTGTGGTTGGTGGCACTTATACAAAGACTTGTACTTCTCTCAAGGGCACAGTAATTATCTAATGAACACCAGTTAAGTAAGACTGCAACACATACAGTATTAAAATATTAATTTTTTAGACTTCAGAGTGCTGTTTTTTTATCATTTAGGTGACAACTGTAGATGAACAAAACATTGCTACATAACACTTCTGGAGCTATGAGGGGGTCGACATGATCAATGAAAAGTGATAAGCAGGAAGTGGTAGAAAATGCATAGATTATTGAAGCATAAGATCGTGAATCAGTCTTCCTGAAACAATCGCAAATACTTTTTTAATCATATTGGCAGACAAAAGGAAGCTGAACTTACAGAAGTGGAAGGAACTAGCAATATATTCTATCTTATGTTTAACACCTGGTCAAACAGACCAAACTCTGTTGCTCAACACATTTAAATTTAATTTAAACAAACAAAATTACATCAGTGCACAATATTGCTGACTGAGCCATGACTATTATTTTTATCTAAGGTTCAAGCTTACACACCATTTATTTTTGAAGCGTACTAGTTTAGACACCAGGAACACTAAAGACATGGCAGAATTTACTATACCTTTCATTTCCTTCATCATCACTCTGTAGAAGGTTATCATCCAGTTCCTCATCAGATTGATCAGACTGATTCTAGTGTGGGAAGAATAACAAATATCAAATGCAGTTAATTGAGACAGCAACATCATGTTAAATAATTCTGAATGACTTCATGTAAAACTTACAACTTAAGTTTTCATTCACTACAGCACAATTTTCAACTCTCACCCATCAGGTTTCAGCTATTACAAAAACTGTTTCTGATTAAGCAATTCATGATTGCACACAGTAAAACAGCAACTTGGAGGACTAATGCAAAGAAAATCATCAAACAAACTGGAAAAGAGCAATTAGTAAATTTCTGTGTTGTACTCAACAGCACTGATTTTTCTACACTGTGGTTTCAAAACCAGGAAATACAATTTGGCTCATAAACAGCATAAACCACCTCTTCATATCTGCAACAAATTCAAGAGCAACTTCATTGCAATCCAGTTGGGGAAGTGTGATGATCGGTATGGATGACAACCAAAAACTAGGTTTTGAACAAAGAGTGTTTTATTACTGTATTAAGTAACATAGAAACTGCATCATAATCTGTGGCATGAGATCACCTCCAGCATTGTTCACTTCAGAACAGATTTCATGTATAATGGACTACTCATTTTAAAGTTGAATTTAACAAATTTATGTTTATGCTGCCATTCTATGCATTTAATAAAAGATGCACTAAGTTTGCTCATCAATCCAGCGTTTAAAAAAAAACTAGCGGCCCAAATATTAAATCTATTGCTCATTTTGCAATCAAGCATGCAAGAAAGGTACAAAATGGACAGAACTAAGAATTCTAATACATGATCTGTCAAAATCCATTATAGGTTGTTCCTCTATAACGTGATGGTCGCAGTCTTGTGCAACCTTACATAATAGAAATATCGCGCATTAAAAGCAGAGCTTAAAAAGTGTTGGCGATGCAATCGTGTTACTGCCAACGCATGTTTTAAACGTGAGCTATAGAAACAATGTCCCCAATTCGGCAATCATATTATATCCAATTCACATTAACAAAACATGCATTATAGCAGAACAACCTGTACAGAATGGTTTTCGATTCACCTTACCTTTTTGCTCAAACCCCAGTCATCACTAAGCAAATCATCTTCAAGATCACTGTCAGAAAGACAAAATAATTTAATATATACATTTAATTGTTTGCTCACATGATAAACATTTCAAACAATATACAAAACTAAATACTGCAGACTTCCATTTTGCTACCTGGATAGAAATAGTTCTGTTACTGATACATTAACAAGGCATCATTTAATAAGTGACTAATATTCCAAACCAAATCATTTTGCAGAAAGAAATTATTTCAAAAAGAAAACCACTTAATTCTGGTGCATTAAATCACACTTGCAAGCAAGCTTGCATGATCAGTTAACTTGTCTAATAGCACAAAGACAGTACACAAGTGCAATTTATCTACCCATGATGAAAAGCTTTTTTGCAGACACAAATTAACTTGAGGACTATTTTGAATGCAATGGGTGCAAATGTAACCCCACTACTTAAAAACAGAATTAGACACCAATTAGCCAAATATCAATTAAGAGAGGCTGACGTGGGGTCGGGGGGTGAAGATAGGAGGCAGGAGGAGGGGAGACACAGAGGAAGAGCACTGAGATGGGGAGGGGAAGCGAGAGGGGTCGGAAGGGAGGGATTATTAGAAAAACTGAGATACTGTTTGGGAATTATGAATCTGATTAGACAAGCAGACTGGAGGTCTATGACAGTGGGCTGAGAAATAGCAGATGGAATTTAATTCATATAAATAGGAGGTGCTGCATTTTAGGAAAGCAAATCTTAGCAGGACTTGTACACTTAATGGTAAGGTCCTTACGAGTGTTGCTGAACAAAGAAATCTTGGAGTGCAGGTTCATAGCTCCTTGGAAGTGGAATCGCAGGTAGGTAGGATAGTGGAAAAAGGTGTTTAGTATACTTTCCTTTATTGGCCAAAGCATTGAGTATAGGAGTTAGGAGGTTATGTTGCGGCTGTACAGGACATTGGATAGGCCACTTTTGGAACATAGTGTGCAACTGTGATCTCCCTTCCATAGGAAGGAAGGATTTTGTGAAATTGAAAGGACTCAGAAAATATTTACAAAATGTTGCTCGGGTTGGAGGGTTTAAGCTATCGAGAGAAGCTGAATAGGCTCGGGCTGTCGCAGGCTGAGTGGGTGACCTTATAGAGGTTTATAAAATCATGAGGGGTATGGGATAGGGTAAATAGACAAGGTATTTTCCCAGGGTTGGGGGGAATCCAAAACTAGAGGGCATAAGTTTAGGGTGAGAGAGAAGATTTAGAAGGTACCCAAAGGGCAACTTTTTCACACAAAAGGTGGTGTGTGTATGGAATGAGCTGCAAGAGGGAGTGGTGGAGACTGGCACGATTATAATTTGAAAGAAATCCGAATGGGTACATGAATAGGAAGGGTTGAGAGGGATATGGACCAAGTGCTAGCAAACAGGACTAGATTAATTTAGGGTGTCTGGAGGGCATGGACAAGATGGACCAAAGTGTCTGTACATCTCTATGAGCCTGACATCACTGGTGGGCAAGTTGTTGGAGAGAATCCTGAGTGACAGGATGTATAGGTATTTGGAAAGGCAAGGACTGATTTAGGGATCGTCAACATGGCTTTGTGCGTGGGAAATCATGTCTCACAAACTTGATTGAGTTTTTTGAAGAAGTAACACAGAGGATTGATGAGGGCAGAGCAGTAGATGTCATCTATATGGACTTTAGTAAGGCATTCAACAAAGTTTCCCATGGGAGACTGGTTAGCAAGGTTAGATCTTATGGAATACAGGGAGAACTAGCCATTTGGATACAGAACTGGCTCAAAGATGGAAGACAGAAGATGGTGCTGGAGGGTTGTTATTCAGACCGGAGGCCTATGACCAGTTTTTATGATTAGAGGTAAAGTAAAAATAAGCAAAGAAGTTATTAACTATCTTTAAAAATCACTGGCCCAGTCTCAACATTTGTATCACACGATGTTAAGCAGCAAATCTTAGGAATGATGTGAAATTCTCAGAGGTTACAGAAAAGACGTGTAAGAATAGCCCCAGAGATGAAGAGCTTCAAATACATGGATAGATTAGAGCATCAAGCCTTGTTCACGACAGAAGGCAGAAAGGTGATACAAGTGTTTAAAATCACAAATCATAGACAGGCTAGTTAGGGACAAAGTGTTTCCACTGGCAAAAGGGTCAAGAGTCAAAGGACACTGATCTGAGGTCAACGGCAAAAAAAAACCCCAACAGCAGCATCAGGGAAAAATATTTTCATGTGGCAAGCTGATATGACTTGGATTCTACTGTCTGAGAGATTCAATTGTGGCATTCCAAAGGGAACAAGGGAGAAACTTTGCAATTATGGGAAATGGGTAGGGCTTTGAGGCTAACTGAATTGCCCTGAAGAGCAGGCCTGGCCAGGACAGGCCGAACAGCTTCCTTCTGTTCTGTAACCACAGTACAATTCTGTGTAACAGAACTCCTACTCTACTTCAAGTAAGAGCACAGTGGATATTGGAGACCTGATATAAAAACACTGCTGCAGAAACCCAACAGCTCTGGCAGCATCTGTGAAAACAGAAGCAGAGGTAAGGGTCTGAGTACAATATGACTCTTCCTTGAAGCTAGTTTTTACTTTCGGACTGAAAATTAAAGAATTGTTCATTCTCCTCAGGCTTCCAAGATTTAAGATTTGGAAATTACAGATTATCCCAAATAATCAGTGGATAATCCATAAATGATTTTAAGCCAGTTTATTAACAAGCAAGGTTTAGGAATGATACACAAGCTAAGTAAAGCAGAAAAGGCATAGGACTTGAAGTAAATTAAAACACTATCATGCAGCGTGGATGATAAAAGGTGGGGGGAATCAGCGGATTCTGAACAGCATAAATGATTGCGGCCGTCTCCTCAGAATACTTCACTGTTTTCAAGTTGAGCTCCAGGGCTTCAGGCAGCAGCCTTTTCTGTTTTATTCAGTTAGTCTTCGAGTTAATCAAATTGTTGGTGATTGATGCATGGATAATTTTGAAAAGCCTTACTATCCAAAGCCATGTCCTAACAAAAGTTGAAGCTAACATTGTTGCACAGAGATATGCTCTCTCCTGTCAAAAATGTCGGTTTCATGGAACATAGAACAATACAGCGCAGAAAAGGCCCTTCAGCCCTCGATGTTGCGCCAATCTGTGAACTCAGCTCGTTCCCATACACTATCCCAATCATCATCAATGTGCTTATCCAAGGATTGTTTAAATCTCCCTAATGTGGCTGAGTAGACTATATTGGCAGGTAGGGCATTCCACACCTTCACCACTGAGTGAAGAACCTGCCTCTGATATCTGTCTTAAATTTATCACCCCTCAATTTGTCATTATGCCCCCTCATACAAGTGAACATCATTATCCTAAGAAAAAGACTTCCACTGTCTACTCTAATCCTCTGATCATCTTGTAGGTCTCTATCAAATCACCCCTTAGCCGCCTTCTTTCCAATGAGAACAGACCCAAGAGACTCAGCCTTTCCTCATAAGACCTTCCCTCCAGACCAGGCAACATCCCAGTAAATCTCCTCTGCACCTTTTCCAATACTTCTACATTCTTCCCGAAATATGGCGACGAGAACGGTACACAATATTCTAAGTGTGGCTGCACTAGCATTTTGTATTGTTGCAGCATGATATTGCGGCTCCGGAACTCAATCCCTCTTTCAATGAAACCTAACACACTGTATGCCTTCTTAACAGCACTGTCAACTTGGGTGGCAACTTTCAAGGATCTATGTACATGGACGCCAAGATCCCTCTGCACAAGAATCTTTTCATTGACCCAGTACTCTGCCTTCCTGTTATTCTTCCCAAGTGAATCACCTCACATTTAGCTGCATTGAACTCCATTTGCCACCTCTCAGTCCAATTCTGCAGTTTATCCAAGTTCCGCTGCAACCTGCAACAATCTTCCAAACTGTCCACTACTCCACCGACTTTAGTGTCATCTGCAAACTTACTAAACCATCCACCTATACCTGAGTCATTTATAAAAAGTGACAAACAGCAGTGGCCCCAAAACAGATACTTGTGCCACATCACAAGTAACCCAACTCCAGGCTGAATATTTTCCATCAGCCTTCTTACAGGAAACCAGTTTCTAATCCAAACTGCTAACTCACCCTCAATCCCACGCCTCTGCATTTTCTCCAAAAGCCTACCATGTGGAATCTTATCAAAGGCTTTACTGAAGTCCATGTATACCACATCAACTGCCCTACCCTCATCTACATGCTTGGTCACCATCTCAGAAAACTCAATGAGGTTTGTGAGACACGACCTGCCCTTGACAAAACCATGTTGACTATTTGAAATCAAATTGTTGCTTGTTAGATGAATATAAGTCTTATCTCTTATAATCCTTTCCAAAACCTTTCCGACAATAGAAGTACCTGGGTCATCTCTATTGCCCTTCTAGAGCAAGGGCACAACATTTGCAATCCTGCAGTCCTCTAAACCTGTAGACAATGACGACTCAAATATCAAAGCCAAAGGCTCTGCTATCTCCTCTCTAGCTTCCCAGAGAATCCTCAGATAAATCCCATCCAGCCCAGGGGACTTGTCTACTTTCACTCCTTCTAGAATTGATAACACCTGTTCGTAACTAACCTTGATCCTTTCTAGTCTAATATCTCATACCTCATTCTTCTCCTCTACAATATTCTCCTTTTCCCCCCCGAGTGAAAACTGATGAGAAATGTTTGTTTAACACCTCTTCAATCTCCACAGGGTCCACACTCAACTTTCCACTTCTGTCTTTGACTGGCCCTATTCCTACCCTAGTCATCCTTTTATTCCTCACATACCTACAGAAAGCTTTACGGTTCTCCTTTATTCTATTTGCTAAAGCCTGCTTGTGTCCTCTCTTTGCTCTTCTTAACTCTTTAAATCCTACCTAGCTGATCTGTAACTCTCTATCGCCTCATCTGAACCATCTTGCCTCATCAATGTGTAAGCCTCCTTCTTCTGCTTAACAAGAGATGCAATTTCTGTAGTAAACCACGGTTCCCTTACCTTATCACTTCCTCCCTGCCTGACAGGGACATACCTATCAAGGACACGCAATATCGGTTTCCTCTTCAGTCTGTTTATACCTTAAATGCATGGAATCTTACATTAATCATATACTCAATTGTCGATTGGCAAGGAATGGATATTCAAACTAATCTATTTTTGGATATCTGTCAGAAATCTATGAAATCATCTTGTGTCTCATTCTTGTTAGAGTATCCTGTTTGACCTTCAGATAGTTGACTTACATATGGATCATGAAGTCATCTCCTACCCACCCCTACCTCTCAGGATTAGCAATGCCTTGTTTCAACCTGTTTGTACTGGAGACATGTCCTTGACCGAGAAAGTGGTTTTCATTGTCGTGTTTGCCAGTCTAGGAAACTGCTGTGCGAACATTCCTTATATGACTGAATCAGTAATTTCTATAACATTCAATATATTTCACAATATTTTATGAAATTATATTTTTTCCAAAATGTCTGTTTCCCTACACTGTATGTTTACACCCTACACCAGTAACAACTATTCAGTACTCAATGCACCGTTTTTCTCAAATGGTTTTGATGTACAGTACTGTTAATTTGCCTTTCAAATTGCACCTTCCTCTTATGTTTAAAAGCAAAATGAATGAGTAGAAAGCTGCAGAAATCTTTTGCCCAAATATCTCAGTTAAGAAAGGCAATTAGAATTCCTCAGTGACACAGTGGATAAAGGTGTTGGCTTGACTAAGTTCCAGTCAGTGCTGTGTTACCTCATGTCAGCCAAAGCCCCAGTTGCTATAATTAGCCTTTAGCCCTCTGAGCCAGTGATGAAAATTACCATAAAACATTCCATTAATTCTTGCTGGAAAATAGTTACGTCTAGGAATTAGGTTGAGGATAAAAATAGATTCATTTATGCTATCTTCCATGGTTAAGTATTGTATTGACATTCATGTTAAATGGAAGTAAATAAAATGGCTCTTGTATGAGGCACCAGAGGGTTACAAGCACCAATGGCGTTCCAATCCATATCTGAGGGGGAGAAATGGAGAGAAATATTGAAGTGGGGTTTAAAAAAAGCATTTCCCTCATCTCCCATTCCTTTATTTGCATTTATTTTGCTGCTCAGTGGTTGGACTGAACTTCCTGCTGGACTTTATTTCAAATATAGCTTATATCTAGTTTATTGAGAATTCAAGTAATTGAGCCAAAGAGCTTTCAGAGCACAAAACTTGCAACCATTTAAACTTTACAAAGGTTACGATGGAAATCATCCAAAGTCAGGATTCAATCACTCCCAATATTCTTCTCGAAGGTAATTCACTCCTCCCACCCTCCGATTAGTGGAAATCTTTCCAGTAAGGATTCTTTCTCCACTCCACCCATTCCAGGTATCCCACCGAATTGCTGTTACGGGGGAAAAAATCCTTTATCTAGTGTGGAAAAGATTCTTCATTTTTTTTTTAGTTAACTCTGAATGCTGAACCTGTTTTCATGAAAAGAACTCATTTCAGCCTTAAGTTTTTGTACAAAAAATGGGCAACAAGCTTGATCTCCTGCATCAACATGGATATGTTTTAGTACTGAGAATGAATTCATGACCTGACTCAGGACTTCCATTGAACCAAGGTTGGCATCTCACATTTAAATTCATGTTGGTCCCTAATAACACTCCAAATCATTTTGTGCAATTATGGTTTATACTGAAATTATTGACTTGTGTTATCATGAAGTTCCATAAACACGAGCACTTAGAGTCATAGAGATGTACAGCATGGAAACAGACCCTTCAGTCTAACCTGTCCATGCCAACCAGATATCCCAACCCAATCTAGTCCCACCTGCCAACACCCGGCCCATATCCCTCCAAACCCTTCCTATTCATATATCCATCTAAACGCCTCTTAAATGTTGCAATTGTACCAGCCTCCATCACATCCTCTGGCAGCTCATTCCATACACGTATTTATATCTTTCCCCTCTCACCCTAAACCTATGCCCTCTCGTTCTGGACTCCCCAACACCAGGGAAAAGACTTTGTCTATTTATCCTATCCACGTCCCTCATAATTTTGTAAACCTCTATAAGGTCACCCCTCAGCCTCCGACACTCCAGGGAAAACAGCCGCAGCCTGTTCAGCCTCTCCCTATAGCTCAAACCCTCCAACCCTGGCAACATCCTTGTAAATCTTTTCTGAACCCTTTCAAGTTTCACAACTGCCATAAATGCTGTTGGATGCGAATCTTATCAGATTGAGTGGATCGGTTGGAGAGACTGATAGAAGCGATGAGGAACTTGTAACAGTGTGTGACAGATGGCAGTTATAGGAAGGGGGGAAAAGTCTCAGATACAGTCACACAGAGGAGCTAACTCCAGGAAGAGTAAGAGAGGTTGGCACCTAAGGCAGGAGTCTTGTGGATAGACCAATTTCAAACAGGTATGCTGGTTTGAAAAATGTAGGGGGTGATGGATTCTCAGGGGAACGAAGCACGAACAGCCAAGTTTCTGGTATTGAGACTGGCTCGAATGCAACGAGGGATACGTCGGCTTCCAAGAGATCAATTCTGTTCGGGGATTCTGTAGTCAGAGGTACAGACAGACGTTTCTGTGGCCAGCAGAGAAAAAGCAGAATGGCATGTTGTTTCCCTGGTGCCAGGATCAAGGATGTCTCAGAGACGGTGCAGAATGTTCTCAAGGGGGAAGAGGGGCCAGCAAGAGGTCATTGTCCACTTTGGAACCAATGATATTGGAAGGGAAAAGGTTGAAATTCTGAAGGGAGATTACAGAGAGTTAGGCAGAAATTTAAAAAGGTCCTCAAGGATAGGAATATCTGGATTACTCCCAGTGCTACGAGCTAGTGAGGGCAGGAATAGGAGGATAGAGCAGATGAATGCATGGCTGAGGAACTGGTGTATGGGAGAAGGATTCACATTTTTGGATCATTGGAATGTCTTTTGGGGTAGAAGTGACCTGCTACAAGAAGGACAGATTGCACCTAAATTGGAAGGGGACCAATATACTGGCAGGGAAATTTGCTCGAACTGTTTGGGAGGATTTAAACTAGTCAGGTGGGGGGAGGGGGTGGGACCCAGGGAGATAATGAAGAAAGCGATCATTCTGAGACTGGTACAGTTGAGAACAAAAGTGAATCAAACAAACAAACAGTCAGGGCAGGCAGGGACAAGGTAGGACTAATAAATTAAACTGCATTTATTTCAATGCAAGGGGCCTAACAGGGAAAGCAGATGAACTCAGGGCATGGTTAGGAACATGGGACTAGGATATCACAGCAGTTACAGAAACATGGCTCAGGGATGGGCAGAACTGGCAGCTTAATGTTCCAGGATATAAATGCTACAGGAAGGTTAGAAGGGGAGGCAAGAAAGAAGGGGGAGTGGCATTTTTGATAAGGGATAGCATTACAGCTGTGCTGAGGGAGGATATTCCCAGAAATACATCCAGGGAAGTTATTTGGGTGGAACTGAGAAATAACAAAGGGATGATCACCTTATTGAGATTGTATTATAGACCCCCTAATAGTTAAAGGGAAATTGAAAAAAACTTGGAAGGAGATATCAGCTATCTATAAGAATAATAGGGTAGTTGTGGTCGGGGATTTTAACTTTCCAAACATCGACTGGGACTGGCATAGTGTTAAAGGTGTAGATGGAGAGGAATTTCTGAAGTGCATACAAGACAATTTTCTGATTCAGTATGTGGATGTACCTACTAGAGAAGGTGCAAAACCTGACCTCCTCTTGGGAAATAAGGCAGGGCAGGTGACTGAGGTGTCAGTGGGGGAGCACTTTGAGGCCAGCGACCATAATTCTTTCCATTTTAAAATAGTGATGGAAAAGGATAAACCAGATCTAAAAGTTAAGTTCTAAATTGGAGAAAGGCCAATTTTGACCTTTAGTCTAGAACTTTCAAAAGCTCATTGGAGGCAGATGTTCACAGGTAAAGGGACGGCTAGAAAATGGGAAGCCTTCAGAAATGAGATAACAAGAATCCAGAGAAAGTATATTCCTGTCAGGGTGAAAGGGAAGGCTGGTAGATATAGGGAATGCTGGATGACGAAAGAAATTGAGGGTTTGGTTAAGAAAAAGAAGAAAGCATATGTCAAGTATAGACAGGATAGATTGAGTGAATCCTTAGAACAGTATGAAGGCAGTAGGAGTATACTTAAGAGGGAAATCAGGAGGCCAAAAAGGGGACATGAGATAGCGTTGGCAAATAGAATTAAGGTGAATCCAAAGTGTTTTTACAAATATATTAAGCACAAAAGGGTAACTAGGGAGAGAATATGGCCCCTCAAAAGATCAGCAAGGCGGCCTTTGTGTGGAGCCACAGAAAATGGGGAAAATACTAAATGAATATTTTGCATCAGTTTTTACTGTGGAAAAGGATATAGAAGATATAGACTGTACGGAAATAGATGGTAACATCTTGCAAAATGTCCAGATTACAGAGGAGGAAGTATTGGATGTCTTGAAATGGGTAAAGGTGGATAAATCTCCAGGACGTGATCAGGTGTACCCGAGAACTCTGTGGGAAGCTGGAAAAGTGACTGCTGGGCCTCTTGCTGAGATATTTGCATTATTGATCGTCACAGGTGAGGTGCTGGGAGAGTGGAGATTGGCAAATGTGGTGCCACTGTTTAAGAAAGGCAGTAAAGACAAGCCAGGGAACTATAGACTGGTGAGCCTGACCTCAGTGGTGGGCAAGTTGTTGGAGGGAATCCTGAGGGACAGGATGTACATGTATTTGGAAAGGCAAGGACTGATTCGGGATAGTCAACACGGCTTTGTGGATGGGAAATCATGTCTCACAAACTTGATTGAGTTTTTTGAAGAAGTAACAAAGAGGATTGATGAGGGCAGAACAGTAGATGTGATCTGTATGGACTTCAGTAAGGTGTTCAACAAGGTTCCCCATGGGAGACTGGTTAGCAAGGTTAGATCTCATGGAATACAGGGAGAACTAGCCATTTGGATACAGAACTGGTGCAAAGGTAGAAGACAGAGGGTGGTGGTGGAGGGTTGTTCAGACTGGAGCCCTGTGACCAGTGTAGTGCCACAAGGAACGGTACTGGGTCCTCTACTTTTTGTCAGGATTCAGTCACTCCCAATGATTTACACAAATGATTTGGATGCGGGCATAAGAGGTACAGTTAGTACCTCCCCCCCACCTTATTTATCTCTCCACCCTGCAGGCTCCCTGCTCTCTTCCTAATGAAGGGCTTTTGCCCGAAACGTCGATTTTCCCGCTCCTAGGATGCGGCCTGACCTGCTGTGCTTTTCCAGCACCATTCTAATCTTGAGTCTGGTTTCTAGCATCTGCAGTCCTAGTTTTTACCCTTATATCTGAGGCGTTGACTTCTCCACCTCTTGATACTACCTGGCTTGCTGTGTTTTTTCAGCCTCCTGCTGGTCTACCAAACCATGCTGTGGCATTGGTTGCAAAGGTTCAAGAAAGTGGCTGACCACTATTTTCTCAAGAAAAATCAAGGATGGAGAATAAAAGCTAGCCTTGTCAGCAACACAAATCCCATGAATTAATAAGTCAGACTTTCATGCAAAAAGCAGCACACTGGGGAGAATGTATGTCTATGATATAAAGGTCAAATTATATCTTGAGAAAACATTGATTTGAAGATTAATGCTCCTGCTGTCCATTCCACCTCTGCAGCTTTAAACATGGGTTGATTAAGCCGGTTGTAGGTGTGTGCTCTCCAAACTATTTGCATTTCACAGATGACACTGGGTGAAATATGATCTGGCATATTGAGAAACTAAATGACAAACTGATTATAGGACACAAAAATCTGCATATTATTCACGTTAAGTAATTACAGCTTTTATGAAAAAGCTACCAGCAATTACTCATTTATTAATCTTTTATCTAGACAGCATACAAATGGTCAACTGCTGTCAGTGATGGCTGCTGCTGGCATTCATAAGAAATACCAGAGAAATGAAACCATCTGTGCAAATGCACTTGCTCGGGATTAATCTCATGCAGAGGTAGTTGGCTGAATGTTGTCAGGGATCGTTTCTGGGTCAGACTTGAGCAGGTTACAGGATTAATGATTTCAGAGGAAAAGTACTATAATTGCAGCTATCACAGTATGGACTGAATTGTACATCCAATCTGACAGGATAAAGAGTGGATCTAAGACTAGCTTTTGTCATTTAAGTCAGGGCAACTTTGTGGGTGGGCATGAACTCGCTGAAATGAATTGGGATCTTGGGCTAGAAGATAGATTAGTAGGGAGCCAGTGGTGGAAATCTAAAGGGATATTTTAGAATACTCCTAATAAGTACATTCCCTACAATAAAGAAAATTTTCAAGACAACCCCAATATTTATCATTAATTGAAACAGTTAAGGAAAAGCATATATTTGCTAAATGAAGGCTGGACTAAATGACTTGTTAGAATAATAGCAGAGAATGATTACAAGATTAACCAGGACAAATAAATTAAAGCACAAGAGGAGCCTAGCCAGAAATGTAAACAGGGAAATAAAGAATTCTCATAGGTAACTAAAAAGAATACAAAAAAAAACACCCCAGCAATACCTCTAAGTCAAAGGACTGAAGGAAGAGGGGAACTTGGCCAAATTATAATTACGAGGGTAGTAGCACTAAACAAACTGATAGAGGTGCAGGATATTAAGTCTCCAGATCCTGCTTGATGGACGTCATTGTACAATCTTAAAAGAAGTGGCCAAAAAGATATAGATGCACTCGTGTTAATTTTGGAGAATTCATTAGATTCTGAAAAGGTTACATCAAACTGGAAAGCTGTAAATTCAAGAAGGAAGGCAGAAAACATGAAACCATGGGCCAGTTAGCTTGAATCTATCATGGAGGTGGTGTCAAAATCACTCATTAACGGAGTTATAGCTAGGCATTTAGAAGTGATCAAGAGTATGGTTCAATGAAAGAGGAAACTGCTTAACTAATTTTTTGGTGTTTGCTGAAAGAGTAAAATGCACTGTGGATAAAAGTCCACTGATGTAAACTATAGCAATACAGGAATATAAAATATCCCTTTAAATATATGCCACTGCTTCTCTACTGATCTTTAATCCTGACAATTATCTCAGTTCATTTCAGTAGGCACAGCTTTCATGCCCACCATACAGTTGCCCTTCTTTAAATTCTGGAGGGTCTCTGGACCTGAAATGTTAACTCTGCTTCCTCTCAACAGATACTGCCAGACTTGCTGAGTTTTCATTAAATTGAAAAGATTTGGATTTCTACTTTTTAAGGTGCCACAGTAAAGATTATTGCACAAAGTAGGGACTCGGGGTAGAGAGGCTAACATATTAATATTACAAGATTGGTTGGTTTTTAAAAAGTGCATAAACAAGACTTTTTCAGGTTGTCCACCTGTGATGAGTGGCATCTCTCATGTGTCTCGGTGGCAGGCACACAACTTTTTACTATTTCTATCAATAACTTTGATCGTGGAACAAAGATATGATGGCTAAATTTGCAGCTGACAAAGATAGGGAGGAAGGTATGTTGTCAGAGTGACATGAATGCAGATGCAAAGTTATTCAGGAGGTAAATAGAATGTGATCCCTTTTTTAAGGAAGGCTGATTATAAAAGTAAGGAGTTTATGCTTCAGTAATCAGGATGTTGGTGAGATCATATCTTGAATACTGCATGCAGTATAGTCTCCTTATACAAGGACATAAAAGTATTTGGAGGCATTTCAGGGGAGGTTGGCCAGAACCTTCATGGGGGAAACCTATTGTGGAACAACTGCAGTCCGCAGATTCCTTAAGAACAAACCACGACAAGCAGACCAAACACAGCCAGAAACCCTAACCACCTTACCATACATTAAAGAAGTTTCAGAAATGACAGCCAGACTACTAAGACCCCTCGGAATCCTAGTAGCACACAAACCCACCAACACTCTCAAACAAAAACTAACAAACTTAAAAGACCCAGTACAACCCATGGACAAAACCAACGTCATCTACAAAATTCCATGCAAGGACTGCCACAAACACTATGTAAGACAAACAGGAAGAAAGTTAGCCACTAGGATACACGAACACCAGCTAGCCACAAAAAGACACGACCCTCTCTCCCTCGTAGCCCTACACACGGATGAAAAGTAAACACCATTTCGACTGGGACAACACATCTATCCTAGGACAGGCTAAGCAAAGACATGCCAGAGAATTCCTAGAGGCCTGGCACTCCAACCACAACACCATAAACAAATACATAGATCTAGATACCATCTACCAACCCCTCAGAAAACAAACAGGAAATGACATTACCACAAACCCCAGGAACCTTTCAATAGAAAGCAGGAGACAACAGCTACGCTTCACTTGGAGGTTGCCACTGATGATGTTACCTAGCCAGGTAATGAAACATCTGGATATCAAACCTACAGCTCAGCAAGCAAACCTACAACCTAAACTACAGGCGTATATCTAAAAGGAGGAGTGTAATTTGGAATTTTTAAACTTTATTTCTTATTTACAACTTTATACGAAGATGAACTGTTAACTTATTTCTTTATTTATCTACTTTTTAAACCTAAGAGTCTGTACCTAGATAGTTTGTACCTAAGATGGTGTCATGAATGACGACATTATAAACTCTTCACTGTACTCCTGTACATGAGTACATGTGACAATAAAACCTAATTCTAATTGCTGTGGGTCCGGAGTTGTGCGTAAACAAGACCAGGTAAGGATGGCAGATTTCTGGGTTTATACAACAATCAGTAGGGCTGTATAGTCACCCATGCTCATGCTCTTCACTGCAGATTAATTGATTGCAAATTTCATCATCTGCTGTGGTAGGATTTGAACCAGTCACCTGAGAACATTTACTCAGTGCCACCACCTCCAAAATATTATTTCTTTTTATTCTTCCAGCCAAAGGATGGATTATTCCAGAACATGCACTTCCAAGAAACTATTGCTAAAACACTCTACGAACTCAAGCAGGTTGCCTTTGGACAGCTGACTTGTTCGATCTATACGTAGATTAAACTTTTTACTAATTCCTGTGAAGTGGCCCACGCTGGCTGGTCAGCATTTATTGCCCATCCCTAGCTGCCCTTGAGAGAGCAATGGTGAGTTATCTTCTTAAACTACTGCAGTCCATCGGCTGTGGGTTGACCCATAATGCCATCAGGGAGGGAATTCCAGGATTTTGGCTTTGTGACAGCGAAGGAGTGGCACTATATTTCAGGATGGTGAGTGGCCTGGAGGGGAGCTTGCAGGTGGTGGGGTTCCCATTTATCTGCTGTTCTTGTCTTTCGAGATGAAAGTGGTCGTGGATTTGAAAGATGCTGTCTGAACATCTCCGGTGAAATTCTGTAGTATATCTTGTATATAGTATATGCTACTGCTACTGAATGTCCGTGGTGGAGAGTGTGGATGTCCTTGGATGTAATGCCAAGCAAGCAGGCTGATTTGTCCTGAACAGTATCAAGCTTCTGCCATGATTATGGCTGCAATTTTCTGACATGTTTCCACTATTTCTTCCAATATACTCTTCCCAAATGTGAAAGGACCTGTACACCACTTCCACAAGTGACTCATTGCTTTTATAAATTTCTCATTTTTAACCATAACATTCCCACATCCTGGTGTCCTGAACTTAAGTCTGGCTTCTCTGGTTACCTGTCTACCTTGTCCTAGCTTCCTACAATTCTTTAGCAGTCTATTATCTTCCATATTTCCAGTACAAATCCATGCTGACCTACAACCGTCACCCTGTAATGGATTTTAGATCATATTTATTTACTTCCATTTTCACACAGTTCAGGTTTTGCTCTAAATGCTACATGCATTCAAAATCTTTGCTTTTTAAAATTCTTTTAGCAAGCACAAACCATTATGTTGGTTTACTCCAAGGTTTATAATCTCTATGCCTTCGCATCGCATGTCCCCATAATTTCCCATATTAATGCCATTCTCCTCTGCATTGCCTTGACTCTTTGATTTATCCCAGCTCCCCAAATGTAATCTGCAGCTTCCACTATTTAGTTTGAAATGTCATTTTTTGCCTAGTTATGCAGCTGGCAAGAGCACCAGTCCCAATATGGTTCAAGCAGAGGCGGTCCCATTGGTACAAATCTCTTTCCCCAGTACTGTGCCCCAGACCAAAATCCAAATCTTCCATACAAGTCTTTGGGACACAGTAATCTCTCTCACTTTATATGCCTTATTCCAATTTGCATGTGGCACAGGTAATAACAAATTATCAGCTCTGAGTTCCTGGTTCTTTAATTGTCACATGGCTCCTTATATAGGCAGTGCAAAACCTTCTTTGGCGTAATGTCACTAGTACCTACATCGACCATGATGACTAGATCCTACTCCTCCCACTGCAAGCTCCTCTCTAACCCTGAGCACATCCAAATTCTAGTACCAGACAAGCAAAACTGCCCGCTGGACTCATGGTCTTTGCTGCAGAGAATGATAGCAATACCTCTGATGATAATTGCCCCCGACTAACACTGCATTTTTTTTTTACTCCCCCAACACCCAAATGCCTTCCTATACTAGAGTGCCATAGACCTCACTCTCATCAAAGCAATGTGAAAGGACCTCAAAACTTCCGAACAATTTCAAAGGCTAATACTCCTGCAATGCTGTCCTCTAGATCACCTTACTCACTTCACACACAATCACACTTCCAGTCCTTGAGCAATGACCAAAACAGAAGACCCTATCCTTAGAGTTGTAACTGCATCCTAGTACAAAAATACAGGAAACTTGCCAACTCACTGGTGCATCACAACATCTGTAGATCAGCTCGATTTCAGAGCCAACTTCAAACATATGCTTGGCCTGGATCAAACTGGTAAGCTCCTCCACATGCTGCAGCTGTGACACATCACCTTTCCTGCCATCCTTAACGTGTATCAATTAGTTGTTTAATTATTTAATTCAATTACACATTTATTTTTGCTTTTGCTATGTTCTAGATAATTCTGAATGTCTCCAGGTGCTCCTTATTCTTGCTCTTATAAATGATGATAACTGCATCTGTTTGCCCCTTTCACTTACTCTTCAAGATGCTACTTACTGTGTTCAGGTGCTGCTTTCGACTATACCTATTACAGTTTCTCTTTATAGATCCTGCTTTATTTTCCTGTAATTATAGCATTTTCTATTTTTAATTTCAGAACTGTAGTGTTAATGTATTGCTTTAAAAGCATTCCACAGAAGCCTAGCTATATGTTAATTAAAACACTCTTGCCTCAAGTCAAAAGATTGTGGGTGCATATGCCTCTCTCAAAATTCAGTGTAAAATCAAGTCTGACACTTGAACGTAATACTGAGAGTGCTGCACTCTTTGATGCCAACATTTTGGTTAGGCATTAAAATTTAGCATGATATCAGAAGCACAGGGGAGTTCTCTGGTACGAAAACAGAATTTGCTGGAAAAGGTCAGCAGGTCTGGCAGCATCTGTGCAGAGAAATCAGAGTTAACATTTTGGGTCTGGCAACCGTTCCTCAGAACAGGTTCTCTCTGGTATCCTGGTAAGTATTTGTCCTTCAATCAATATCATAAAACAGCAATGTGATAATCACTAATTAACAGCTGCTGAAAGCAAAGTGACTATATTTTCTACTTTGGAGTGACTACATTTCAGAAATACTTCACTGGCTCCAAAGTGTTTTGTGCTATCTGTGAAAGGTTCCGCACAAATGCAAGACTTGGCTATATCACCTATTTATGCTATTTGGTGCACAGGTAGATCTGATTTGTAGCTTCAAGTAGATTTTTTTTTTGAAAAGTATGCCTGAGATGAGGAGAAATTTCTTCTTGACCCTGAGAATTCACTACCAAAGTGGTTTGCATTCAATGGCTGCCCCCATCTTGACATGAATGGTGATGGACAATTATTCACTGGAAGAAAGTGCTCCATTAACATCGCCATCTTCAACAACAGGGAAGCCCAGAACATCATTGTAAAAGAGAAGGCTGAAGCACTTGCATAAGCTTCAGCCAGCAGTGCCAAGTGAATGATCCATCTTGGCATCCTCCTCCAGAGATTCCTAACATCACATTTGTCAATTAGATTCATTCCACTTGATATCAAGAAATAGCTGGAAACAATGAACACGACAGAGGCTATGGGTCCCAACATTATTTCTGCAGTAGTACTGAAGATTTGCGCTCCAGAAGTTACTGAGCCCCTTTCCAGAACAGCAAGAACACTGGCATTTACCTGACAAAACAGAAAATTGCCCAGGTATGTTCAAATGGCAAGACAAATCCAACATGGCCAACTGACACAGAATCAGTCTACCCTTGATCATCAGTAAAGTCATGAACAGTACTATCAAGCAGCACTCTCTCAGCAATAACCTGGTTGCTGAATTTTAGGTTGAATTTTAGCAGGACCATTCTGCTCCTGATCTCACCATAGCCTTAGTTTAAACATGGTCAGAAAAGCTGAATTCTAGAAGTAGAGTGAAATTCACAGCCTTTGACGTTATTTGACCGAGTCTAGAATGAAGGAGCTTGAGCAAAATTGTAGTCAATAGGAATCAAGGGAAAACCTCTTGATTGTGTCATGTTTGACACACAGAAACGTGGTTTATGGTTCATGGAATTAAGTCATCTCAGTTTCAGGATGCCGCTCCAGGAGTTCCTCAGAGCAGAGTCCCTGGCCCAACCATCTTCAGCTGCTTCATTCGAGACTTCCCTCCATCATAAAGGTCAGATGAGGGAATATTTGCAAATGACTACACAAATTTCAGACAAAAGCCCTTCATCAGGAATAAAGGCAGTGAGCCTGAAGCGTGGAGAGTTAGCTAGAGGAGGGTGGGGGTGGGGAGAAAGTAGCATAGAGTACAATGGGTGAGTGGGGAAGGGGTTGAAGGTGATAGGTCAAGGAGGAGAGGGTGGAGTGGATAGGTGGAAAAGGAGATAGGCAGGTAGGACAAGTCCGGACAAGTCATGGGGACAGTGCTGAGCTGGAAGTTTAGAACTAGGGTGAGGTGGAGGAAGGGGAAATGAGGAAGCTGTTGAAGTCCACATTGATGCCCTGGGGTTGAAGTGTTCTGAGGCGGAAGATGAGGCGTTCTTCCTCCAGGCGTCTGGTGGTGAGGGAGCGGCGGTGAAGGAGGCCCAGGACCTCCATGTCCTCGGCAGAGTGGGAGGGGGAGTTGAAATGTTGGGCCACGGGGCGGTGTGGTTGATTGGTGCGGGTGTCCCGGAGATGTTCCCTAAAGCGCTCTGCTAGGAGGCGCCCAGTCTCCCCAATGTAGAGGAGACCGTATCAGGAGCAACGGATACAATGAATGATATTAGTGGATGCGCAAGTAAAACTTTGATGGATGTGGAAAGCTCACTTAGGGCCTTGGATAGAGGTCAGGGAGGAGGTATGGACGCAGGTTTTACAGTTCCTGCTGTGGCAGGGGCAAGTGCCAGGATTGGAGGGTGGGTTACAGTTTCCTCACTTCCCCTTCCCCCACGACACCCTAGTTCTAAACTTCCAGCTCAATAACTGTCCCCCTGACTTGTCCGGACTTGTCCTACCTGCCAATCTCCTTTTCCACCTATCCACTCCACCCTCTCCTCCTTGACCCATCACCTTCATCCCCTCCCCCACTCACTCATGGTACTCCATGCTACTTTCTCCCCACCCCCATCCTCCTCTAGCTTACCTCTCCACGCTTCAGGCTCACTGCCTTTATTCCTGATGAAGGGCTTTTGCCCGAAACGTCAATTTCGAAGCTACTTGGATGCTGCTTGAATTGCTGTGCTCTTCCAGCACCACTAATCCAGAATCTGGTTTCCAGCATCTGCAGTCATTGTTTTTACCTACACAGATTTCAGCACTATCTGTGACTCCTCAGTTAACCGCAGGCTATTCCAATTCAATAATAAAAATCAGGGGTTAAGAGGTCTAATGATGACCAAACAACAAATGTCAATCGTCGGAAAAATCCATCCTGTTCCATAATGTCCTTAAGGGAAGGAAATCTGCCATCCTTTCCCAGACTGGCCGACATGTGACTCCACACCCACAGCAATGCAGTGAACTCTCAACTCAGCGTCGGAGGCTGAGGGGTGACTTAATAGAGGTTTACAAAATTATGAGAGGCACGGATAGGGTAAATAGACAAAGTCTCTTCCCTGGGGTAGGGGAGTCCAGAAGTAGAGGGCAGAGGTTTAGAGTGAGAGGGGAAAGATATAAAAAGACACCTAAGGGGCAACTTTTTCACGCAGAGGGTGGTACATGTATGGAATGAAGGGTCTGTTTCCATGCTGTACATCTCTATGCCTCTGTGACTCTATGCCCTCTGGGCAATTAGGGATATACAGTACATGGTAAAAACAATGACTGCAGATGCTGAAAATCAAATACTGGATTAGTGGTGCTGGAAGAGCACAGCAGTTCAGGCAGCATCCAACGAGCAGCGAAATCGACGTTTCGGGCAAAAGCCCTTCATCAGGAATAATGAAGGGCTTTTGCCCGAAACGTCGATTTCGCTGCTCGTTGGATGCTGCCTGAACTGCTGTGCTCTTCCAGCACCACTAATCCAATATACAGGACATGCCTGACCAGTCCCATGAATATATGTATACAAAAAAAATCTACACCCAAATGCAGCAAGACCTGGACCATATGCAGAATTGAACTCAAAAATGGAAAATATCATTCATGTCACCCAACTACCTGGCAATGACTACCTCCAACAAGTGCCACAGGGGTAGTGTGCTGAAAATCAAGCCATACTGTTCCAGAACAAACAAAAGTTGATGCTTTTATGAGAACTATTTTTGAGATCTAGGTTGCTAGAGAGCATGGACTAGGTGTCTGTAGTTAAGACTTAACCATTATTTATTACAGATAATTATCTCTAAACTCTACAAATTTAAAACTTAAAATTCTTCATAAATTCTCACTTTCACTGCCTGTAAAGCTAAAAGGACAACACCTTGTACTGTACCTCAGTAGATGTGACAGTAATAAATCAAAACAAATAAATCAAATCAAACAGAGGCAAACAGAAAAAACAAAACACAGTGAAGGAAGGAAAACTGGTAAAACAGTTCCATAGTCTTTGTTCCTAAGATGTAATGGGTTGGTTCTTACTGATCCAAAGTGTTTCTCCTTAATCTTCCTTTTCCCAAATGCTTTAACTTGTTTGCAAGAGGTACAGGGTGGCTGACTTTCATGAAAAGTCTCTGACTTATCCATTCTAAGTCACAACTTGCAGATCATGCTGAAGGAAAAAAACTAGTTTTCTTCAGATTTAAAATATCTTATCGAAGAGAACTGTGCATTTCTGGCTGCAGCACATTTATTAGTTTCCAATAGCTTCTCTGCTTTGTTCACAGCCCAGTGTTCAGCCACCTGACAACTAATCGTTTTATTGTTGGCAGGCATGTAGGAGAACCAACCAGCTTTATCTGTAAACAACCCCAAGACACCAGTTCACCTGCATATTGCTGAAACCCACAGCTAGAGTTCACAACAGATTTCAAGTCCTCACTTTCCAACATGTAGCCATCCCTGTAAACGCCAAACAGAAGTTTATTTCAGTTTTAAAAGGCACAAACATAAAAAGGTATCCCATAAGGGAGAAGCTAATCATCACCAGTGAACTTCCACTATCATCCTGGTGTTACCATTGCCCAGACACTACAGGAGCAGGTCAAATGGATCTTGCAGTGAGTAAACTGCTTCTTGACTCCCCAAAGCCTACCTAACATCAAGAAGGCAGAGATCGGGGTACAATGGAACTGAATGATCCATCTGTCTGGATGAGTGCGGTTCCAACAACACACAAGAAGCTTGACAACATCCAGGACAAAGACATCTATTTGATTGGCACCACATCCATAAACACAATCGTTCCAACACTGATGTTCAGCAGCAGTGTTTACCACCTACAAGATGCACTGCAGAAATACACCAAGAATCCATAGCCAGCGCACAGAAACAGAAGATAGAAGCAGGAGTCAGCCATTCAACCTCGCAAGTCAGCTCTACCATTCATCATGATCACAGAATCATAGACATGGACAGCACAGAGACAGACCCTTCCATCCAACTCGTCCCTGCTGACCAGATATCCAAACTTAATCAAGTCCCATTTGGCCAGCACTTGGCCCATATTCCTATAAACCCGTCCTATTCATACATCCATCCAGGTTTCTTTTAAATGTTGTAATTGTACCAGCCTCCAAACACTTCCTCATTCCATACAGGCCCCACCCTCTGTGTGAAAATGTTGTCCCTTAGGTCCCTTTTAAAATTTTCCCCTCTCACCAGTCTCATGATTGTTTGAGATCAAGATCCTAATCCCACATTCCTCTCATTGTCCTTTGATCCCTTTAGCCACAAGACTAAATCTACCTCCTCCTTGAAACCCCACAATGCTTAGGCCTGAATCACTTTCTGTTGTAGTGAATTCCAAAGGCTTACCACTCTCTGCTTGCAGAAATGTCTCATCTGAGTCCTAACAGATTTTCCCCCTCACGAAAGTACAATCCCTGGTTCTGGACTCCCCCAACAATGCCAATATCCTTCCTGCATCTAACCAGTTCTAGCCCTGTTAGAATTTTATACATCTCTATAAGATCCCCACTCATTCTTCTAAACTCCGATAAATCCAATCCTAGCCAATTCAAACTCTCAGTTGTCAGCCATGTCAGCCCAGGAATCAACTTCACTGCACTCCCATGATAACAAAAACATGCTTGCTCAGATAACGAGACCATTCTTGTTCCCGTATTTGAATCTTCCAGCTACAAAGGCCAACCTGCAGTGTGCCTTCTTTGCTGCCTGCTGCACCTTACTTTCAATGACTGGTGCACGAGAACATCCAGACCTCATTGAGCATGTCCCGCTCAAATTACATCCAAACAATAATGTGCCCTCTTATTTTTGCTACCAAAGTGAAAACCTACATGTATCCAGATTATACAACATCTGCCATCACCTTTCAAACCCATGTCCACTTCCATCTAGAAGAGCAGCAGATACATAGGAACATCACCACCTACAAGTTGAGTAGGTGAGTCATTGAGTCATAGAGTCAGAGATGTACAGCACAGAAACAGATCCTTCAGTCCAACTCGTCCATGCCAACCAGATATGCCAACCCAATCTAGTCCCACCTGCTAGCACGTGGCCCATATCCCTCCAAACCCTTCCTCTTCATATACCGATCCAGATGTCTTTTAAATGTTGTCATTGCACTAGCCTTCACCACTTCTTCTGGCAGCTCATTCTATACACGTACCACCTTCTGCGTGAAAAAAGTTGCCCCTTAGGTCTCATGCCTTTCCCCTCTCACCCTAAATCTCTGCCCTCTCGTTCTGGACTCCCCCACCCCAGTGAAAAGACTTGGTCTATTTACCCAGTCCATGCCCCTCAATTTTATAAACCCCTATAAGGTCACCCCTCAGCCTCCAATGCTCCAGGGAAAACAGCCCTAGCCTATTCACCCTCTCCCTATAGCTCAAATCCTCCAACCCTGGCAACATCCTTGTAAATCTTTTCTGAACCCTTTCAAATTTCACAACATCTTTCCAATAGGAAGGAGACCAGAACTGCACACAATATTCCAACAGTGGCCGAACCAATGTCCTGTACAGCCGCAACATGACCTCCCAACTCCTGTACTCAATACTCTGACGAATAAAGGAAAGCATACCAAACACCTTCTTCACTATCCTATCTACCTGCGACTCCACTTTCAAGGAGCTACGTACCTGCATTCCAAGGTCTCTTTGTTCAGCAATACTCCATCGAACCTTACCATTAAGTATATAAGTCCTGCTAAGATTTGCTTTCCAAAAAGGCAGCACCTCACATTTCTCTAAATTAAACTCCATCTGCCACTTCTCAGCCCATTGGCCCATCTGTTCAAGATCCCGTTGTGATCAGAGGTAACCTTCTCCTGTAATTCCCTCCCTAACAGCATTGTGGGTCTACCTACAGCAAATGGACTGCAGTGTCTCAAGAAGGTAGCTCCCCACCACCTTCCAAAGGCAACTACGGATGAGCAATTAATGCTAGCTCACATCCTGTGAATTAAAAAAAAGAGATAATTTGTTTCACCTTTGTTCAAAGTGAGACAGCTTCCCTTCCAACAGAAAAAACATGCCCACACAATGCTTTTATTTCAGTCAGGAAAGGCCAATGAAAACACCCATTGCTACTGCATCTCCATGGTAATGCTCTAACCTGAGTTAACATGCCTCCTTTGAATTTGACAGTTAATAAGCCCCCTTACATCTCCAAATCAACCAAGTCTAACCCTTTTGAAGCTGATTTTCTTGTTTTGCAGACTTGATAACTGCAAGATGAAAAGTTTTGAATCCACGCATCTTTTCAACAATGCTTACTTTTACACTGAAGTTTGTTGTGACCTAATAACACTTGCATAACTCAACAAGGCAGGCAGGTACATCCACAGCAATGAGCAATACCGTGGAGTTTCAACATGTTTCATGGGGCACAAACTTCACAAGCAAAAAAATGTTTATCTATTTTATCATGAAGCATTGGCATTTCTGGCAATATGAGCATGTATAGCCTGTATCTATCAGTGGAAAGGTAGTGGTCAACCACCTTATTGAACTGCTGTTACGATTCCATCAATGGCTACACCTCTAAAATTGCTTCACTACATGTAACACATTGACATGCTAAGGTCACACTATCAATTTTTTTTTCTAGCTTGCAGAATTATTTCAGACAACTGAAAACAGAAAGAGCTACACAGCTAATAACTATTATACCTTCATAAACATTGTGGAAGTATGAACTTGATGCCAATTTTTGTATTGCATAGTTTTTCAAATTTGTTTTCTGATATATTGAATAAGGTAGCTGATGTAATTACTACTTTACTCCATTCTCACCTCCTGAAAATTTCAATATAAGAGCGAAGGATCCTGCTGTGCTCTGTTCTCAAACACTTTGTAATTATCCCTTCAAGGCCTTAAGGCATGGGAATAGTTCTTGGACAACTTTTACATTTGTTTTGTAAAATGCTTTCCTGTGCCTCATTTAAAAGTTAAACATGAAGCTTTTCACTTTTAGTGTAAACTTCAATCTATTAGCAAAAAATGGTAGCTGCAAGCTGTTTTTGCATTTCATTTTTGTCTTGACCACACAAAGAAAAAGATCATAAACCTTTTTAGAAGTACTTCATAACCAAGTTATGTATTAACTAAGAATATTGTAAGGTTAGCTGCTGCTCATGTATAGGAGCTCACTTTTCGATTTTGCAGAGGTCTGACTGCTATGCCTGATGTCAGGGATAATATATTTTAAATTACTTTGGCAAATGCTGAATCTGTACACTGAGGATAAAAAACTGGTAATTTAGTGGTTACTTCAGCATCAATACAAAATCAGGATATGTTATAACACACATCACAAAGGGGGCGCCGTGGTAGTCTGGCGCACTGACCTCTACACCGCCGAAGCCAAATGTCAACTCGAGGACATTCTTCCAACTGCCCCCTCGACCATGACCCCACCCCCCAATCACCAAACCATCATCTCCAAGACCATACAGAACCTTAACACCTCAGGAGATCTCCCACCCACAGCTTCCAACCTCATAGTCCGGGAACCCCGCACTGCCCAGTTCTACCTCCTTCCCAAGATCCACAAGCCTGACCACTCTGGCCGACCCATTGTCTCAGCATGCTCCTGCCCCACTGAACTCATCTCTACCTACCTCGACACTGTCCTATCCCCCCTCGTCCAGGAACTCCCCACATACGTTCGAGACACCACCCACGCCCTCCACCTCCTCCAAGACTTCCGTTTCCCTGGCCCCCAATGCCTCATCTTCACCATGGATATCCAATCCCTCTACACCTCCATCCGCCATGACCAGGGCCTCCAAGCCCTCCGTTCTTTCCTCTCCAGACGTCCCCAACAGTACCCTTCCACTGACACTCTCATTCGTTTGGCCGAACTGGTCCTCAACCTTAACAATTTCTCCTTCGAATCCTCCCACTTCCTCCAGACCAAAGGGGAAGCCATGGGCACACATATGGGCCCCAGCTATGCCTGTCTCTTTGTTGGCTACATAGAGCAGTTGATCTTCCGTAATTACACCGGCACCACTCCCCACCTTTTTCTCGCTACATTGATGACTGCATTGGCGCCACCTCGTGCTCCCGCGAGGAGGTTGAGCAATTCATCAACTTCACCAACACATTCCACCCTGACCTTAAATTTACCGGGACCATCTCTGACACCTCCCTCCCCTTCCTGGACCTCTCCATCTCCATTAATGACAACCAACTTGACACTGACATTTTTTACAAACCCACTGACTCCCACAGCTACCTGGATTACACCTCTTCCCACCCTACCTCTTGCAAAAATGCCATCCCGTATTTCCAATTCCTCCGCCTCCGCTGGATCTGCTCCCAGGAGGACCAGTTCCACCACAGAACACACCAGATGGCCTCCTTCTTTAGAGACCGCAATTTCCCTTCCCACGCGGTTAAAGATGCCGCCAACGCATCTCGTCTACATCCTGCACCTCCGCCCTCAGACCCCACCCCTCCAACCGTAACAAGGACAGAACGCCCCTGGTGCTCACCTTCCACCCTACCAACCTTCGCATAAACCAAATCATCCGCCGACATTTCCGCCACCTCCAAACAGACCCCACCACTAGGGATATATTTCCCTCCCACCCCTTTCCGCCTCCTGCAAAGACCGTTCCCTCCGTGACTACCCGGTCAGGCCCACGCCCCCCTACAATCCTGGCATTTTCCCCTGCCACCGCAGGAACTGTAAAACCTGTGCCCACACCGTCTCCCTCACCTCTATCCAAGGCCCTAAAGGAGCCTTCCACATCCATCAAAGTTTTACTTGCGCATCCACTAATATCATTTATTGTATCCGTTGCTCCCGATGCGGTCTCCTCTACATTGGGGAGACTGGGCGTCTCCTAGCAGAGCGCTTTCGGGAACATCTCCGGGACACCCGCACCAATCAACCACACCGCCCCGTGGCCCAACATTTCAACTCCCCCTCCCACTCTGCCGAGGACATGGAGGTCCTGGGCCTCCTTCACCGCCGCTCCATCACCACCAGACGCCTGGAGGAAGAACGCCTCATCTTCCGCCTCAGAACGCTTCAGCCCCAGGGCATCAATGTAGACTTCAACAGTTTCCTCATTTCCCCTTCCTCCACCTCACCCTCGTTCTCAACTTCCAGCTCAGCACTGTCCCCATGACTTGTCCGGACTTGTCCTACCTGCCTATCTCCTTTTCCACCTATCCACTCCACCCTCTTCTCCCTGACCTATCACCTTCATCCCCTCCCCCACTCACCCATTGTACTCTATGCTACTTTCTCCCCACCCCCACCCTCCTCTAGCTTATCTCTCCACGCTTCAGGCTCACTGCCTTTATTCCTGATGAAGGGCTTTTGCCCGAAACATCGATTGCGAAGCTACTTGGATACTGCCTGAACTGCTGTGCTCTTCCAGCACCACTAATCCAGAATCTGGTTTCCAGCATCTGCAGTCATTGTTTTTAACACATCACAAATCGCTTATATACACTGGGATTCATTTTGCAATCATCCATATCTCTTGCCATGGTGGAAATGAAATGAAGAACCGATATGAGATGGTGCTTCATCCAGTTTCTCCAAAACAACTTCAAATAATAAACTGTAGCATCATTAATTAATTGTCCACCTTCATATACTCAGATTTTAGTCTTCAACATGCTCTTTGGAGGGTCAGTGTAGACTTGGCCTATTTCTGCAAAGTAGGGATTCTATGAAGATAACAGTTATTGGTAGCCAGAGATTGGCGCTGTTTGCGAACAGACTGAGACAATCAACTAACAGCAGGTATTATCAATCAAGAATTCTGGGACAAAGTCTGTATAAGATTCCTGGCAAAGTATACTTTACAGCAGCCGACAAGATCAATGGCTTCCATACATGCACAGAAATCAAAGTAACTGAAGATGGATGCGTATGCATGAAGCAGCAGTGTGTTAATTAAAAACAACAGAATTGCTAAAAACCGTTGAAGTGCCTTGAAAATTGTAGAAACTATATATCGATAAATTTATGTCCAGTATGTCATTAGTCTTTTAAATGTTGTAATTGTACCAGCCTCCACCACTTCCTCTGGCAGCTCATTCCATACAAGCACTACCCTCTGCGTGAAAAGGTTGCCTCTTCGGTCCCTTTTGTATCTTTCCCCTCTCACCTGAAACCTATATAGTTCTCGTCCTGGTCTCCACCACCCCAGTGAAAAGACTTTATCTACTTACCCTACCCATGCCCCTCATGATTTTATTAAACTTTAATGTCAACCCTCAGCCTCTGAAACTCTGGGAAAACAACCCTAGCCTCTCCCTAAAGCTCAAATCCAGAACTAGAGGGCATAAGTTTTGGGGGAAAAGAGGAGAAAATGATATAAAAGGGACCGAAGGGGCAACTTTTTCATGCAGAGGTAATGTGAGTATGGAATGAGCTGATCGAGGAAGTGGTGGAGGCTGATACAATTACAGCATTTAAAATGCTTCTCAATGGGCATATGAGTAGGAAGGGGTTGATGGGATATGGGCCAAGTGGGACTAGATTAAGTTAGGATATCTGGTCAGCATGGACGAGTTGGACTGAAGGGTCTGTTTTCATGCTGGACATCGCTGTGACTCTATGGCGCTAGTCCAACAAGATCTTTACCATGAGGAGGGGCCTGAGAGTTGATTCACATGGGCATTCAAATAAGTAATCACAATACTTAAGCAGCTTCTGTAAACTAAAGCAAGTAATGCCTAAAAGTTCCTCTGTACTCATATCAATTACTGCCAAAAACAGTGCTTTATCTGCAACCACTGCTCCATGAGAATGATCCCACAGATCTGGAGATCTGTTGCTAGTCAATCCCAACAGACTAAAACTCAAATGCATAGAAATGGGAAAAGGCAGCGAACTTCTCAATAGATTTAGAATAAGCATAATGCAAAGCAATCGACTTGGGCATTTTCTTTGAAAATAGATCTTAGCTTTCAATTAAATAAAATGTTCTTTTTGGTCTTTTTGTTGAGACAATTTGATCATCTGAAATACTTGATAATATTTGTTTAAAAGGAAAGCAATTGAGAATTTTGAAAATGACAAAGTAAAATTCCAGAGCCACCTGTCCCACTCTTCATTGGTCGCTCGTCTTCTCCGAGATCTCTCAGCACCAGGTTTATCAAGTTGGTCAAATTCATCTTCTACAAAAGCAAGAAACATTTAGTTAACCAACACAAACCATTCTTTAGAAACACCAGCTTAATCCACACAATATACTGTTAAGTTTTGAACTTAGTTATGTTACTTTTTGTAGTCGAGATAGGAAATTACCAGTGTTGGAATATTACTTGCAAATATAATCAATCATCGATAATAATATCAATCACTGGTGAAGAAAGCACAGGTGCATACGCTGTACAAATATCAGCTGAACAACACTAGGTCTCATTTTTACTGTTTACACCAACAATTATTCTGACTTGATATCCACTAAATATAAAATTGAAAGTGTAATGGAATGTGACAAGTCAAACCAATGATGAATGTGTATGCATCTGTATTCATTGACAAATGTGGATTTTGTGAGCCTCAAGCAAAAATGTTGGAAAAAAATCCCATGTCTGCAAGGAAGAACATCATCATGTAGTGTGGCACTAGCATTGCAATAATTAATCAGACTGTGGGCAAATCTCGATATCCTGTGTTACAGATGCCAAAAGTTAGAAAAATTGTACAACAGGTGAATTAAGGAAAGTAAGAACTGATCTGTTCAGGATAAATCATGTTCAAGTATCTTGTGATTGAAAACCATCAAACAGCAACCCAAGTAGAAACACTTAACATTGCAATGAGCTGTGGCTTTCAAGACAGTATTATTACTTGAACAGAAAAGTGTGCATGGTTACGGGGACAATGCAGGGGAAGGGACAAGATGAGATCCTTTTGCAGAGAAATAGCACAAAAGCAATAGGCCAAACAGCTTTCTTTCATGCTGGGACTATTCTATGGTATGTTTTTACCTTAAATGAAAGCAATACAAAATGGGTGCAAGGCACAAAACCATGCATTTTTTAGAAATGCAAATAGATTAATAAAACCTATCACCAACTCTGATGCACTTGCGGTGCACCAAATAAGGACAGCTACCTGATGAAGGTGCAGCGCTCCAAAAACTAGCACTTTCAAATAAACCTGTTGGACTATGACCTGGTGGCATGTGATTTTTAACTGTGTAAACGTAGACAACAACTATTTTAAAACATTAACAATGTTCTAAGTTGCGATTTACATTCGGAATCCAGTATGAACCTGACTCCAGGGCACTAATTCCAAATATCCTGGAACCAAAAGTTCAGAGTATAACTTTCTTATAAGTGAAGCAGCGTTTAAAACTGGATAAATGAAGTATAGTCTTTCTTTGACTATCAGTCCACAATGAATACCTACCAAACTTACATCATACATGCTCGACTTGCTGTTTATTATCTGCTTTATTTTCCCTTACCGCATCAATATTTTACATATAACAGCTTTTCTTTACTGGACAAAGTATGTCCCAGGACAGTTTGCATACAATACCAGATAACTACTTTTAATACTTAAATTTCTGTCTTTCATATAATGCAATGAATGTGAAGAGGAGCGAAAGAAAAAAATAGGAAAATTACAGTTAAGGAGTAAAATATTCAGTTGACCTACAGACAATGCTCAAACGGATCACTATTAACATCAAACTTTTATAATGAAGGGTAACCACAAAAGCTAGAAAACTATGGATATGATGCACAAGACAACTAGAGTTCTGTGAATTCCGTTCAGTTGTGAGGTCGTAAGTTTTTTTCAGTTAAAGTTGGAGAATATTTGGTCAGACCATATTTGGAGTATCGTGCACAGTTTTGGGCCGCATTGCTCAGGAAAGATGCACTGGCCCTGGAGCGTGTTCAGAGGAGGTTCATGAGAATGGTCCCAGGAATGAAAAGTTTAGCATACGGAGGAACGTTTGAGGAGCTTGGGTCTACATTCGAAGGAGTTGAGAAGGATGAGGGGCAATCTAATTGAAACATGCAGAACACTGAATGGTCTGGGCAGAGATGTTGGGAGCCGTTTCTATTTGTAGGAGAGACTAGAGCCAGAGAGCATAGCTTGACAGTAAAGGGGAGACCTTTTAGAATGAAGATAAGGAGAAACTTCTTCAGCCAGAGTGTGATGAATCTATGGAATTCATTGCCGCAGAAGGCTGTGGAGGGCAGGTCATTGAGTATATTTAAGACTGCGATATATAGGTTCTTGAGGATCAAGGGTTACGGGAAGAAAGCAGGAGAATGGGGTTGAGAAACTTACCAAACGTATTTGAATGGCTGAGCAGATTCAATGGGCTACATAGCCTAATTTCTGCTTCTAATTTCTAACATCCTAGATATTAACTGAAATAAAATACCCCCTTCCAATTGAAACCAAACAGCAGTGCTTTTACGTTACTTTTGTTCATTTTTCAAACTCTCACAGAAATGTGGGAATAATGGTTTACTTTCAAATTTTCCTACACCAATTCCTCATTGGGATGGGTTGGAAGGAGGCTTTGCAACAGATTAAACCAAAATTTTTAATTAAACAATCAATTATGTGGTAAATCATAAAATGTTTTAACAAGAAAGTGTATATAACATATATATGGTCCTGTTAGTATTTACTGGCAACTTAGGTAAAAAAAATTTCAACTAACGCATTCCACAGAAATTTCTTCACCTTATCACTTATTGGTGCTGCTCACCATGAAGTATAAATTTTACACCATGGCTCATTGCTTCAAACAGACTAAAATTAACAAAAAATGGAGGAACTTGGATCCAATAATAAGAACGTCATTGTTAAAAATGTAAAGACTATCTATAGCACTAACATTATACACATACACGACTGAAATCTGAAGACTAAATCATTCTATAATTATCTAGATTTGTCTATGTCAAGCTGTGGCCACAGACACATCAATTTTGGGCCTAAATATTAAAGTTGTGCTCCAGATGACCAGTCAGCACACAAGAAAATGAAATAAAGACAGTAGATATTGGAAATAAACAATCTGCTGTGTTTTATAAACATCTAGTATTATAAAAACTGGACCAGCCAATACCATCACTGAGAAAAAAAGTTAGAGAAAAGAGTCAGGTTAATCAAGTAGCAGTGATAAATAGAATATCAAGCAAAATGCCCATGCTTTTGATACAGAACGGTTCGCATAATGATTTTCAATTATGTATATTGATCAAGTCTTTTATACCTGTCTCTAAATGCGAGAATACAGTAAGGCCAATTTTTTAAAAAAAAAGATTAATCAAAAATACCTAATTTTGTTTTAAATAATCAATGGGTTTATCCTCTTCTAACACGCCAATCCCCACCACAAAACAAATATTTGGTCATGGTTATACGATGGGGAGGAGAAGGAAAGCATCGGTTCAGAAATGGAGGTTTGGGCCATTGAGGCCAAACCACAGGCCACCCTTCTTGCGTGAGCGGCTGGGGGCGCGGGGGGGGGGGGGGGGAAGAGATATACAGTATTCACACCTGAGCTGCACCGAACCAGACAAACCATCCTGGGCTTACTCTGCACCAGGACAGAGACGGACCCAGATCAGGTCCCTCTCCATTCTCCCAAGCTGAGGCTGGGGCCTCGGCATCACGGACAGCCCAACGCAACTGTTTATAATTCAGCGCCTTGTTTTCAGTGCCGGAACCCGTAAGTGGGAAATTACCTTGCGTGTTGCAGGCCATGGTGCAGCGGTTCTATTAAGTCAGAGTTGCATTAATCTAGATTCACTTCGCTCCACTTGTCCGAGATACGGGATGAAAGGGGGGCACCAAAAACATAGAAACCCAGTTGAAATGTTCCGTTTTTTTCTCTCCCTCTCCCTTCGTCTCGAGAGTAAGTGGATCTCTCACAACATGGTGGAACAACACCATCCCCGTGAGGCATCACGGTCTGCTGGAGGACTCCTCCGCAACAACGCATGCGTACTGTAAAGAACCCGCCACCGCGCAATGGAAAGTCGAAATAAATTCATGGACAGCGGCAGAAATGGAAGGGGGATTTGTTTAGTGGTTGAGGTCTCGTGAAGACTCTCCGTTGTTCCGTCCGCTTAAACAATGTTACAGCGTGAAGAGTTTCTAGAAAAAGTTGCACTCGACCCGAAACGTTGAATCAACACCTTTCTGTACAGATGCTGTTAAAAATTACACAACACCAGGTTATAGTCCCAACAAGTTGATGTTCACAGATGCTGCCAGAGTTAAAGCCATAGAGATAGCCGTTGAGTTCTTGGCAGTTTTTTCCCTACCTCCTTTTATTGTCAGGCCTTCAGCATGCACACCCGTTTTCCTTTGTTCACCCTGTAAAGTCTAGCGGATTACACAACACCCGAGAACATTTTGAAAAATAGCATAAATATATTTGGTTTACTGTTAAAAATGCGTAAGTATATAAACTCACGGAATAACTTTCACGTACCCTTCATCATCGAATCGCTACAGTGCGGTAATAAGCCATTCGGTCCATCTCACCCAGACCCAGTCCCCGCCCTATCTCCATATTTAGAATGGCTAATCCACCAGGTCTGCACATCCCAAACACTAAGGGGGAATTTACCATGGACAATCCACCTAACCACACATTTTTGAACTGTGAGAGGAAACTGGAGTATCTGGCATAAACCCACAGAGACAAGAGGAGAATATACAAACTCCACATAAACATGCAAGGCTGGGATCAAACCAAGACCCTGGCGTTATGAGGTAGCAGGGCAAACCACTGTGCCACCCTCATGTTCGTCTGCACAGATTTTTCAACACATTTACAGGTTTGAGGCACAACCATCTGCCCTTCTGTTAGAAATCTGATTTTGAGAATATATTTGGCACATAGTGCTTCCTAAGAATGGGCTCCAGTGAGGTAGGCAACAGATGCTGAAGCTATGCATTTATAATTGGTAGAAATATTATACAGTGTGTCTTATTTCATTCCACTATTAGATTGCACAGTGGACTTTATCAGCCATCCTCAGAGTCCTCCAAACCAGAATGGAGGCAAGGGGCTGCTTAATTTCACCACGGAATAACAGCAAAATCTCAGCTTAATACCCTCCAGGATTATACTGGTATGTCCAGAAATTAAAACTGCTGTGCAATCCTCCCTTAGGAAAAATCAAAGAAACACTTAAAAACCTGTGCTTTTACATTTTCTTTGAAAACTTTTGCAAGTTACAAAATTATTGGAGGTAACAGATTGTTGACAGGTTACGAAACTAGAGACAATGATGAAACCTTCAGGAAAATGTCTGAACTGTGTTGGTGAATCTAGGTTATATGAACTCTTAACAGGCTGTATAGTATTATAATTATTACTTCATTTTGAGGGGGAAAAGGATTATTATTCTGGAGTTTCAGAAAGCTTTTGATAAAGTCCCACATAGGAGGTT
Organism: Chiloscyllium punctatum; assembly: GCF_047496795.1. Lineage (NCBI taxonomy): Eukaryota > Metazoa > Chordata > Chondrichthyes > Orectolobiformes > Hemiscylliidae > Chiloscyllium > Chiloscyllium punctatum. The sequence continues at coordinate 108,153,926 of NC_092746.1, forward strand.
AGTGAGCAAAATTTGGGTGCATGGTATTGGGGGCAAAGTACTAACTTGGATTGAAAGTTAGTTGGCTGATAGGAAACAAAGAGTAGTGATAAACGGCTCCATTTCGGAGTGGCAGGCAGTGTCCAGTGGGATATTGTAGGGATCAGTACTGGGACCGCAGCTTTTTACAATATATGTTAATGATATAGAAGATGGTATTAGTAATAACATTAGCAAATTTGCTGATGATACTAAGCTGGGTGGCAGGGTGAAATGTGATGAGGATGTTAGGAGATTACAGGGTGACCTGGACAAGTTAGGTGAGTGGTCAGATACATGGCAGATGCAGTTTAATGTGGATAAATGTATGGTTATCCACTTTGGTGGCAAGAACAGGAAGGCAGATTATTACCTAAATGGAATCAATTTAGGTAAAGGGGCAGTACAGAGAGATCTGGGTGTTCTTATACACCAGTCAATGAAGGTAAGCATGCAAGTACAGCAGGTAGTGAAGAAGGTTAATAGCATGCTGGCCTTCATAACAAGAGGGATTGAGTATAGAAGCAAAGAGGTTCTTCTGCAGCTGTCCAGGGCCCTGGTGAGACCACACCTGGAGTACTGTGTGTAGTTCTGGTCTCCAAATTTGAGGAAAGACATTCTGGCTATTGAGGGAGTGCAGCGTAGGTTCACGAGGTCAATTCCTGGAATGGCGGGATTACCTTACACTGAAAGACTGGAGCGACTGGGCTTGTATATCCTTCAGTTGAGAAGACTGAGAGGGGATATGACTGAGACATATAAGATTATTCAAGGATTGGACACTCTGAAGGTAGGAAACATGTTTCCGCTGATGGGTGAGTGCCGAACCAGAGGACACAGCTTAAAAATAGGGGGTAGACCATTTAGGACAGAGATGTGGAGAAACTTCTTCACCCAGAGAGTGGTGGGTGTGTGGAATGCTCTGCCCCAGAGGGCAGTGGAGGCCCAGTCTCTGGATTCATTTAAGAAAGAGTTGGATAGAGCTCTCAAAGATTGTGGAATCAAGGGTTATGGAGATAAGGCAGGAACAGGATACTGATTAAGGATGATCAGCCATGATTATATTGAATAGTGGTGCAGGCTCGAAGGGCAGAATGGCCTACTCCTGCACCTATTGTCTATATGAAAAGCTGAAAGAGGAAAGAGTATTAATTATTGGTACAGTTCTAGGGTAGTCTGGTGATATGATACCTGAGAACAAAAGTTCTTTTTATATTAAATGATGCATTTTAATTCATTCCAAGCAAATATAATGTTTTCCAATTAATCAATTTTTGGAAAATAAAGTTGATTTTAAGACTATCCCAAACTATCATTTCCTCAAGTTACAACACAAGAAACGGACCAAAATTGAATGCTTCTCCACCTCCAACCTATCTCATTCCACACAGGATTCTATCTCATCAGATCCAATTCACAGAAATGTGATCCTGATCCTTACGCAGATTTTCATTCTCTTCAACTTTTTCAAATCATAATGGAATGCCTTTATGCTCCATTCCATCACTCTCACCAACATTATGCATTCTTTTTTGAAAACTTTGGCTGATTTCTATTAAAACTATTGGCAATAGGGGAGGCAAAAGAGTTTTAATAGGTCAGGACACTGAACTTGGGGGGTGGTAGCTTAGTGATATCCTTGCTTGACTATTAATTCAAGAAACCAGGTAATGTTCTGGGGTCCCAGGTTCAAATCCCACTGTGAAATTTGAATACAACAAATTTCATTACAACAAATTGAATTAACATTTTACTGATGACTGTGGAACTGCTGCCAATTGTGGGGCAACCCCATCAGGACCTTTTTAGAAAGGAAACGGCTGTCCTTACCTGGTCTGGCATACATGGTGGCTCCAAATCCACAACAATGTGGTTGAATCTAAAACAGCCCTCTGGACAATTAGGGATGGGTTACATGTAGTGGCCTAACCAGTGATCAAAGTTTGTGAGAAGATTTGGAGCTCGGTTGCTCGTTGTTGTGGTTCTGTTCGCCAAGCTGGGAACTTGTGTTGCAGACGTTTCGTCCCCTGTCTAGGTGACATCCTCAGTGCTTGGGAGCCTCCTGCGAAGCGCTTCACAGGAGGCTCACAAGCACTGAGGATGTCACCTAGACAGGGGACGAAACGTCTGCAACACAAATTCCCAGCTCGGCGAACAGAACCACAACTAACCAGTGATGCCCACATCCTATGAATGAAAAATAACACAAGAGAAGATAAAGAAAAAAATAAGAGCTAGAACTTGTTAAGGCAAACAAGTAAGAAAGTGGTACAGAAAGTTCATTGGGGTAAATGGGTGCAGTTTAACCTTAAAACACAGGAGGTCCACCCCAGTAAAAAACATTCAACAGGCAAACTGATGTCCGTATCTCAGATGTACAGTTGATCCCTTTTTAAATGATTGACACCAATATAAGGGAAACAGAAGCTAAATATTTTGAAATGACCAAGTGAAGAAGGGTGGCTGGTTCTTCCATTTGTAACCCTCTCTCATTGGTCATAGCAAATTTTTAAAAATTTCGTTTTAACACAGTAGTCACATTTCAAACAAAATATAACTAACTGTGTCAGAATGAAGGAGTCGATTAATTACAAGATTACAAAGGGAAATTTGTTACCTATTAAGCATTCTTTGTTCATTGCATCTTTATAATGTCCTCCCAATTTCCGTCCTTTTTTTCCCTTCTTGTTGTATTCCACCCTACAATGCCATTAACTTCCTTTTGCAAATGAATACAGCCTACAAGTTCAAGCTTGTGCTGTATCAAAGCCCTTCCCAGAATTAAGAGATGTGCAGTTGAAGTTTAATTTTTATAACATATACATAACATATAGTCATACAGCACAGAAAGAGACCCTTCAGTTCAACTCTTCAGTGCTGACCAGATATCCTAAACTGATCTTTTAGCCTCATTTGCCAGAATTTGACCCATATCTCTCAGTAACCCTTCAGATCTTTTTCAAATCATTTTCCTCTCACCTTAAACCTACATCCTCCAGTTTTGGACTCCCCCCACTCTACAAAAAAGACATGGCCTATTCACCCCATCATGCCCCTCAAGTTTTTATAAACCACTGTAATGTCAGCCTCAGCCTCTGCTGTTCCAGGGAAAAAAGCCTCAGCCTATTCACTCTCTCCTTATAGCTATAACCCTCCAATCCCAGTAACATCGTTGTAATTTTTTATTGCACTCTCTCAGGTTTAACAACACCCTTCCTACAGAAAGGAAATCAGAATTGTATGAGTATTCCAAAAGTGGCCTCACCAATGTCTTGTACAGCTGCAACGTGACATGCCAACTCCTATACTCTGTGTTATGACCAATGAAGGCAAATGCTTTCCTCCCCACTCTGCCTATAAGGAACTATGCACCCACACCCCTCTATCTCCTTGTTTGGCAACCCTTCCCAGAACCCTCCTATTAAGTGTATAAATCCTGCCTAGTTTGTCTTACCAAAATGCAACACCTCACATTTATCTAAATTGAACTCCATCTGCTACTCCTCAGCCCATTGGCCCATCTGATCAAGGGCCAGTTGTACTCAGAGATAATTTTCCACTACCCACCACACCACCTATTTTAATGTCATCTGCAAACTTACTACCCATACCTCTTATATTCATATCCAGATCATTTGTACAAATGATGAACAGTGGACCCAGCATGGATCCTTTTGGCAACCGTCCACCACCATCCTCTGTCTCCTACCTTCAAGTCAATTTTGTATCTAATTGGCTCGCTTCCCCTGGATCCCATGTGATCTCATCTTACTAACCAGCCTATCATGTGGAACTTTATTGAACACTTTGCTGAAGACCACAGAGACAACGTCTACCACTCTACCTTGATCAATCTTCTTTGCCACCTCTTCAAAAAACTCAATCAAATTAATGAGACATGATTTCCCATGGACAAAGCCATTCTGATTGTCCCTAATCAGTCTTTGCCTTCCCAAGTGCGTGTGAATCCTGTCCCTCTGAATCCCCTCCAACAATTTACCCATCACTGATGTAAGGCTCACTGGTTTATAGTTCCTGGCTTTTCCTTCCAGCGTTTCTTAAACAATGGCACCACATTAGCCAACCTCCAGTTTTACGGCACTTCACCCAGGGCCATCGAGAATACAAATATTTCTGCAAGGGGCCGAGCAATCTCTTCCCTAGGTTTCCACAAATTTCCTGGAAACACCTGATCAGGTCCCATAATTTTATCTACCTGTATGTGTTTTAAGACCTCCAACACCTTCTTCTGTAATATGAACTCTTTTCAAGACATCACTGTTTCCCAAGTTCCTGAGCTTCCCTGTCTTCCTTCATAGTGCATACTGGCACGAAAGTTTAGGTTAATATATCACCCATGTATGGTGGATCCACACATGGATGGCCACATTGATCTGTAAGGGGCCCTGAGACATTTGCATTTTTTAAATATTTATGATTCCTTCTGGCTAATCATCCAAACTATCGGCAATGTTAACTGACAGACTCCTGTCACTCCATAGCATTTATTCCACAAGTGGCAAGAACTTGAGCCGAACGTGTCTGAAAATGATTGACATGAAATGTAAATGTAATTTTAAATATAGAAATCATAGAAACTTCAAGTTTGTGCATACCCTGACAAGTAGTCATCCAGCCAGATCCAACTTTTCCACTCTTGTTCATGCAAGTTATAGTTTATGTGAGGTTGCATTTCAGATAGTGAGTTCCAGTTCATCATGCCAAATGCACAAATTTAAACTGTTTGTAATGTACACGTACACATTTAATGAATAAACGTATTTTGGGAAAAAGTAAAAGCCTTGACAATGAGATTTCATATGAAAGCCACTCCAGCTACTCTTAAGAGCTAGTATGCCCGATATTGTGAATATTTTCCATTGGCTAGGTTCCTGCTAATAATAGCACTGAAGAGAATGGTGCTGTTTTAATTAACAATGAACATGAGTACAATACAAAAAGCTGAGCACCAGTAATGAGGTCTGAGGATTAGATTTACATCTATTGTCAGCAAATGATGACCTGTGATCAGGGTTCCAAAATACTGATAGTATGAAATGGGCTTGCATGATAGTGTTGTACCTATGCACTCGCATAGTAATAACTCCACAAAGTGTATGATGAGTTATACTGCTTACTTTATAGATGATGGGGAGCTATTAATATTAACTGCTAACCAAGCAATGAATTCATTCCTCATTTTAGTTATTCAAATGACCAATTGTGATGATTTCTACTGCAGGTCATTAGCTTCTTTTTGGGATGGAAGGCAACTCGGACATGCAGAACCTGCTGAACATCGCCATGAATCTTCAAGTCAAATAATTTTGTAATACTATCCATTTCTAAATTGGAACATGGATTCTTTCACTAGGGACACCTCTTGCCTAATCCAGTAAGCTAAGGTGTTACTAAGTAGAACTAAGTCTGAAGAATCAGTCAGGCTTTGTGACGGTAAAGATCAGTTTCATGTGTGTTTAACCAGTTAAAGCTTCACAGACTAAAAGAACAGATCTCTTTGTTGCATTTTTGGTTAAGACTACTTTCATATTGAAGAATTAACATGAAAGATCAAGTGCCTCCAAGGTGAAATGCCTGACAATGGAAGATGGGAGTCGTAACCATTTTGTAGGAGATTTTGATAAGCATGTTCTCAGTACTCCAGGGCACCGCTGCTAAATGAACAAGCATTTCGGCACATTAATGAAGTCCATGGGACAGGCATGCAGAAACCCCTGATTCTTTTCACTCAGTTTGATATAATCCAGAGACATTGCTCTATCTCATTGTCCAAATCAGCAGAAAGTTTACAAGTGCACTGATCACTGCTGATCTACTATGTTTTAAATTTAAACAATATTCTTGTATTTATTGGAACCAAACCTTCAATTCTTGCCAACCTAAAAGTGTAAAATGTATGCAGAATGGTGTGAAATCTGCCAGTAACATTGCTATTCTCGACTCCAAAAGCTGCTTTCCAGGCTTATTAAGTCTTTATGTGAAGAACTATGGCACAGAGATGTAATTGGTGTCTGGCCCACTCAGGAATTAGTTTCAGGCATTTTGTGCTTGATAATGTTTAGAGACAAACATACTGTGTTTTCTTTCTTCAGTTTATGGGATATGGATATTGTTAGCAAGTACAGAATTCATTGCACATCCCTAAATTGCTTTTGATCTGAGTTGCTTGCTAGGCTAATTCAGAGGGCAGTTAGGAGTTAACCACATTGCTGAGTGTTCCAAGTCATAAGTAGAATGGACCAGCTAAGGAGGGCAGATTTCATTCCATAAAGGTATTGGTGAACCAGATAGATTTTTGTTCATAACAATTGACAATAATGGTCACCATTACCGAGTTTCAAATTCCAGAATTTTATGAACTGAATTTTAATTTCACCAATTGACATGGTGGAGTTTGAATCCCTGTCCACTCATTTAATCTGTCCATATCCCTAAGCAGACTCCTTGTGTCATCTGTAGAACTTATTTTCCTGCCTTTCTTTGTATCTTCAGCTAATGTAGCCACAATCTTTGGATCTAGGGTAGTGGAAGAAGACTCAGTAGAGATACACATTAGGGCATTAGATGATTATTTACATAGAAGTAATATGCAAGATTATGGGGAAAAGGCAGAGATTGGCAATAAGTTAAAATACTCAGAAAGCCAGTACAGGTACAATGAGGCAAACAGCCTCCTTTGCACCATAACAATTCTACCACTTATCTTTGCTGAATTATATGCTTTTTCTTTGTTTGATGCTATTATTAATTTCCTCAAATGGCCATGAGTCTTCCAGAATTTTATGTGTTGCAATCAGATCCCCTCTTATTCTTCTAAACTCCAGTGAATATAGGCCCACTTGAACAAATCTTTCTTCAAAGGACAGTCCTTCCACTCTCAGTATTAGGTTAGTAAACCTTCATTCATTCACTTTATGGTAGGTGTATCCTTTTTTGTGCAGAAAACCCAAAACTGCACGCAGTATTCTAGGTATAATCTCACCAAGACCCAATATAACTTTAGTAAGATATCCCTACTTCTGAACTCAAATCCTCTTGCAATGAAGATTTTCCTTCCTAATTGTTTGCTGTGCTGTTCTGTTTACTTTCATTGACTGGTACAGAAGGCACCTAGATCCTTTTTTGTATATCCACATTTCCCAATATATAACCATTTAAATAACACTCTGCCTTTCTGTTTTTCACATCAGAGTGTGTAAATTAACATTTAGTCTAATTGTACTGCTTTTGGCATGTTTGCCTACTAACACAACTTGTCGAAATTAACCTGAAGCCTCCTTGCATCCTTCCCACAACTGAGTCCAATCTGCAAACTTTCAAATATTGCATTTGGTCATCCAGATCACTTAAATACACTATTAGTACCAATCAATGCAGTATCTCATGTCACAATTTGCTAATGGTCACAAGATCCATTTATTCTCATTCTGTTTCCTGTTTGTCTATCAATTTTCAAACGCTGCCAATTTATTACCTGCATTCCTTTAATTTTACAACTAATCTTTTACGTCACACCTTATCAAAATTCTTCTTAATATCAAAATACACCACATTCACTGGTTCCCATTTATCCAATCCACTAGCTATAAGGTGAATGCTAATAAAGTTGCCAAAAGCCTGATGAAATAACTCCACAGAGGCCACTATCCCATCACCAAGTCACCCTTTATTTACATGTGGAAAGTCTTTGACACTGATCCACCTCCCTCAGAGCCGGCTCTCAGAGTGACAGATAAGAACACTCCTGTTCTTATCTGTCAGCCAGGGCTCCCTGATTAGTTAACAGCCATAACCAGAGAACCCATTTTCTATGAGGTCGACCTGGCTGACGTCCTTACAATCATTATACCTGAAGTTTGGGATAACTTTAGAATTCAGCAAAGGAGGACTAAGAAACTTATATAGAAGAAGGAATATGAATGTAAGAAACATAAAAACTGATGGAAAAGTTTCCATAGATATGTAAAAAGGAAACAATAGGCAATGGCAGGAATGGGAACACATAACAGGAAGTAGCGAAATGGCAGAAAAGTTAAATTAAGGACTTTGCATCTGTCTTCACAGAGGAAGCAATTATCATAAGACTTGTGACTACGAAATGATGCCTTGCTAAAAGGAAGTTTTAATGTCCTTTCATTGACATCTTTAAAAAAAAAGTCAGGTCTCCACAGAACTTGAAATAAGGATATTTTCTACAATTCTTCCAAACTCAAGTTCTCAAATAATTAAATATGAAGCCTTCATTATAAACTGTAATGTACTTTTTCTCATTGAGCAGCAGTCAGGGCATCCTGGTGGCATCAGTTTTCCTCCACAGCTATCTTAATTTGGAATACTGCGTACAGCTCTGATCGCCACATTACCAAAAGGATGTGGATGCTTTGGAGAGGGTGCAGAAGAGGTTCACCAGGATGCTGCCTGGTATGGAGGGCACTAGCTATGAAGAGAGGTTGAATAGATTAGGATTATTTTCATTATAAAGATGGAGGTTGAGGGGCACCTGATTGAGGTCTACAAAATCATGAGAGGTATAGGCAGAATGAATAACAAGAAACTTTTTCCCAGAGTGCAGAACTCAGAACTATTAGAGGTCATGAGTTCAAAGTGAGAGGGGAAAGGTTTAGGGGAGATATGCATGGAAAGTTCTTTACGCAGAGGGTGGTGACAGCCTGGAACACGCTGCCAGCAGAGGTGGTAGAGGCGGAAACAATAGTGTCTTTTAAGATGTATCTGGACAGATACATGAATGTGCAAGTAGCAGAGGGATACAGATCCTTAAAAAATAGGCAGCAGTTTAGATAGAGTATCTAGATCGGCGCAGGCTTGGAGGGCCAAAGGGCCTGTTCCTGTGCTGTAATTTTCTTTGTTCTTTAACTACAATAATCTACTGTGGATGCCTTATGTTCAAATGATGATAGCAAATAACATGTTTGTTTTATTAATATAATAGCGAAAAAGAATTCATTCATGAGCAACAGACAGGAGAAGCAAGGCAATGTTTATAAGTAGGATATCCATCAGGATCTGAGGCCTCTTCAATCCAGATCAGACTTCATTTCCCCAATCCCAAATGGCTGCTGAAATGTGATCCTATTGATGCATCTTGAGGAATAGTTTCTAAGCAACATCAACTGACTCCATCTGAACCTATCAATTTTGATATTTTCAGTATGATCCTCATGTCATGGATGACTACACCAGTTGTCAGGAATTCACCTCATTTGGTTCAGTTTCACTGGAATATGAATGGTGTTTAATTCATCAGTACATATAAGACTATTTTGCATTTGTATAAGTATTACATGTTGAACTGGATTTATCATCCAAAAACTATTGGACTTGGATCAGGTCAGAGTTTAAAGTTTTTTTTTAAAAATCTCAAAGCCGAACCCAAACACCACTTCACTTGCTTCCTGGGTTTGGAAGTGTCAGTCAACCCATGCCCAAGAGATAGGTTGATAATATGAGTATTTTAAAGAAGCTGGAAACCTCTGAACCGACCTATTTTACATGTTTAACTGTGGCCCACCAGGTTTCTGACATGTCAGGTACATGGCCGCTGAAGGGAAGTAAGGTTTTGGTGAGGATGTAATTGAAGTGGCTCCCAAAGTGTAAAAAGGTAAAGTCGCCACAGTTCTGCCAGGTTAGATAAATGTGAGGTGTTACATTTTGGTAAGGCAAATCAGAGCAGGACTTGCACACTTAATGATAAGGTCCTGGGATGTGTGACTGCACTGAGACTTTGCAGTGCAGGTTCACAGTTCCTTGAAAGCAGAGTCACAGGTAGACAGGGTGGTAAAGAAGGCATTTGGAACATAGAACCTTACAGGCCCTTCAGCCCTCGATGTTGTGTCAATCTGTGAAAATAATCTGATGCCCATCCAACCTACACTGTTCCATTATTATCCATATGTATGTCCAATGCCCATTTAAATGCCCTTAACATTGGCGAGTCTATTACTGTTGCAGGCAGGCTGTTCCATGCCCTTACTACTCTCTGAGTGAAGAAACTATCCCTAATATCTGTCCTAAGTCTATCAGCCCTCAATTTAAAGCTATGTCTCCTCATGTTAGCCTTCACCATCTGAGGAAAAAGGCTCTCATTGTCCACCCTATCTAACCCTCTGGTTATTTTATACATCTCGATTAAGTCACCTCTCAGCCTTCTTCTCTCCAAAACAAACGGCCTCAGGTCCTCAGCCTTTCCCTGTAAGACCTTTCTTCCATACCAGGCAACATCCGAGTAAATCTCCTCTGAGCCCTTTCCAAAGCTTCCACATTCTTCCTATAATGCGGTGGCCAGAACTGCATGCAATTCTCCAGGTGTGGCCTTACCAGTGTCTTGTACAGCTGAAGCATGACCTCATGCCTCCGAAACTCAATCCCCCTCCCATTAAATGCCAACACACCATATGCCTTCTTAACAACCCTATCAACCTGGGTGGCAACTTCCAGGGATTTATGCACCTGGACACCGAGATCTCTCTGTTCATTTACACAACCTGCCTTTATTGGTCAGTGCATTGAGTATAGGAGTTGGGATGTCATCTTGCGGCTGTACAGGACATTGGTTAGTCTACATTTGGGATACTGTGTTCAATTCTGGTCTGCCTTACAGAGGAATGATGTTGAGAAACTTGAAAGGTTTCAGAAAAGATTTACAAAGATGTTGCTGGAGTTGGAGGGTTTGAGCTATAGGGAGAGGCTGCACAGGCTGGAGCTATTTTCCCTGGAACATCAGAGGTTGAGGAATGACGTTATAGAGATTTACAAAATCATGAGAGGCATGGATAGGATGAATAGCCATTGTCTTTTTCCCAGGGTAGGGGAGTCCAAAATTAGAGACCAAAAATAGGTTTAAGGTGAGAGGGGAAAGATGTAAAAGGCAATTTTTTTCATGCAGAGACTGGTGTGTGCATGGAATGAGCTGCCAGAGGAAGTGACAGGCTGATACAATTACAACATTTAAAAGGCATCTGGATAGATATATGAATGGGAAGGGTTTGGCGGAATATGGGCCAAATGCTGGCAAATGAGACTAATTTAGGATATCTGCACGGCATGGACCAAAGGTCTGTTTCCGTGCTATACATCTCTTTGATACTTCTCCCTCATCAAACAAGGATAGCCAGTGGAGAGGTTGAAAAGACAACCTGAGCCAGTGTGAGAACTGAGCCCATACTGTTGACATCACTTACCAGTCCAGCCAGATGAACTAACCAACCCCTTGCCAAACAGTAATCAAAGAAAAGAATGTGTATGATTTGCTGTGCATATAGCAAGGATAATTAAATAATCATAGGAAATTTCAAGCTACATGTAGACTGGACAAACGAAAATGGCCAGTCATATGAGGCAATATGATGTTGACAATCAACTGAGGAACACATTGTTTAAGATCTCATATTATATAATGAAACAGGGTTAATAAGTTAACTTATAGTCAAGGATCCTTTGGAGAAGAATGATCATAATATTATCAAACTTCATATTAAAGTTATAAGTTTGCTGGCTGAGCTGGAGGATTTCTTCTCAAGCATTTCATCGCCATGCTCGGCAACATCATTGGTGAGCCTCCGATGAAGCGCTGGTGTTCTGTCCTGGTTACTATTTATTTGTCTTGGTCTGCTGTGGTGGGTGATATCACTTCTGGTTCTTTTTCTGAGAGGTTGGTAAATGGTGTCCAAGTCGATATGTTTGTTAATGGAGTTCCGCTTTGAATGCCAGGCCTCTAGGAATTCCTGTGCATGTCTTTGTTGAGCCTGTCACAGGATGGATGTATTGCCCCAGTCGAACTGGTGTCCCTCTTTGTCTGTGCAGATACTGTTGATAGTTGGTCATGTCTTTTGGTGGGTAGTTGGTGTTCATGTATCCTGTTAGCTAGTTTCTTGCCCACCTGTCTAATGTAATGTTTTTTGCAGTCCTTGCAGGATATTTTGTATATGACGTTCGTTCTGCTGGTTGTTGGTACAGGGTCCTTTAAATTCATCAGGAGCTGTTTCAGTGTGGTGTTAGGTCTGTGGTCTACTATGATGCCTTGGGGCCAGATGTTTTAATGTATGGCAGGGTGGCTACAGTTTCTGGGCGTGTTGTGTCTTCTTGCTTTGGTCTATTGATTAGGAATCGGCAGACCGCACTTATTGGGTATCTGTTGTTCCTGAATACATTGTACAGGTGTTTTTCTCGACGTCTCTTAGTTCCTGGGTTCTACTGTGTGTTGTGACTCATTTATATAATGTCATGATGCAGCTCTACTTGTGGGTGTTGGGATGATTGCTCCTGAACTTAAGTATCTGGTCAGTCCATGTGGCTTTCCTGTAAACACTGGTCTGCAGCTCTCCATTGGCCTTGCATTCTACTGTGTTGTTTGAAAAGGGGAGTCTGTTGTTGTTCTGTTCCTTTTTGGTGAACTTTGTACTGCTAAGGATGTTGTTTATGTGTTTGTGAGTTTCTTCTAATTTGTTGCGTTTTGTGATGACAAAGGTGTCATCCACATAGCGGACCCAAAGCTTGGGCTGGATCATGGGAAGGGCTGTTTATTCTAACCTCTGCATGACTGCTCCCACTAAGAGTCCTGATATTGGTGATCCCATAGGCGTCCCATTGATTTGTTTGTAGGTCTTGTCATTGAAGGTGAAGTGAGTTGTGAGGCACAGGTCCACGAGTTGGGGATGCTGTCTTTGCTGATGGAGTTGATGCTGTCAGGTGTTTGTGTCATTGGTTCATCTAGCAGTGAGGCCAGTGTTTCTTTGGCCAGGGAACACCCATTCGAAGACTCAAGCCACTCCATCCACTCCACCCAGGAATTCCTTAACATCATCAAAGACACCAAGGTAGAGGACAACGAGGTCATGGTTTCCTTTAACGTGATGGCCCTATTCACATCAGTAAACATCACCCTAGCCAAAGAAACACTGTCCTCACAGCTAACCGATAAAATCATCTGATCATTAATGACTGGCATGCATTGGACTACATATTTGGCATGATATTGAGAAACCAGTGTGTGTGTGTGCAAATGAGGTTTGTTCTGTGTGAAGTAACTAACGTGAATATTGAATGCATGGTGAATTTGCACTGAATGTTCTGTCACTTGATATTGACACAACATCAAATAGGCAACATAGGCAGGGGAGTAAGACACTATTTTAAATCATTGGGCATGGACATATACTGCATAAAGAAACCAACCTTGAAAAAGAATGTAGAGTTTAATGTACTGTAAACAGTCAGCGGGATGTAGAATTGAGATTAGGATAAATGATGACGAAGGAGAAATAGTGCTGAGCAAGTCAATCTATAAGAAGGATACTGGTTAAAGAGAGAGCTGGTGAATCATTTAATTTCGTCCATGATCTGTTGTTTGAATGTTAGAGCAAGGTCATAAGGGCTACAACATTATACAATTAAGGATCTATTTTTGCATCAACTAAGCCCTTAGAGCTGTCACACATTTTGAATATTCTAAAATATTTTTGGTGTTGAGCTTTAATCTGAAAATAAAAGGAATATCCACCTCAGTTGATTAAAATGATGCAAAATAACTGATTCAGAATGAAGGCAGTTGAAGATTTAGGTGAACAAAGTGGTGGGAAACTGTTTTTAGTGTGAGAAAGCATACTTAGCTTAGAATATTGTCTTCACTGTTTATGTTGATATTAGCTGTGTAATAATCCTATCATGTCATCAGAAAAGCCTGACCTGACAACTGCAGAGATGAATCTCTAATACAGGTTGAGCCACTTTAATAACAAAATGTGGTGAACCATGAGAGATCTCTAAGTATATTTCACCCTCAAGGTGGGACATTGTCAGGGAATTGAGTTTGGGATTCAATTGTACTATTTGTGTAAACATACAAAAGGATTATGTGAAATTATAAACAGTGCTTAATTATGTTAACATTCTGGAGTTTTAACTACTGAGAATTATCTTAACATTCCAGTTTGTAAATACTGACAACACAAAAAGATCTCAAGGTGATTTCTAAAAATTCATTCACGGGTTAGGTTATAGGCAACAAAGTTAGGCCAGCATTTTTTGTCCATCTCAAATTGCCCTCGTTGCCTTTTTGAACTGCTGAAGGCCATATGTTGTTCGGATTTGCACCACGACTCTGAAGAAACAGTGATATTGTTCTAAGTCAGGATAGCATGTAGATTGGAGGGGGACTTGCAAGAAGTGCTATTATTATGTACCTGCTGCCCTTGTGTGTCTAAGTATTAGGGATCATGGGTTTGCACAGTGCTGTTGGGGGAGCCTTAATGAGTTATTAGTGCGCATCTTGTGTAGTCAGGAGAGTGATAGAATGCCTCCCAATTACCTGGAGGAGTACAGCTCCAACAACACTCAAGAAGCTTGACACTATATAAGACAAAGTATCCCACTTGACTGGCACCACATCATAAATATTCACTCCCACCATTATGTTAACACAGTTAACACAGTAAAAGCAGAATATATCATCTACAAGATGCACTGCAGAAATTCACCAAGGCTCTTTAGAGGACACTTTCAATAAACATAGAATCATAGAAAATAAGAGCAGGAGTAAGTCTTCAGCTCTTGAAGCCTACTCCACCATTTAATATGATGATGGCTGATCATCTAAATCGATATCTTGTTCCCACTTTCTCCCCATACTCTTTGGACCCTTTAGCCATAAGAACTATATCTAACTCCTTCATGAAAGCATTGATCATTTTTGTCTCAACCACTTTCTGTGGCAGAGAAATACACAGGCTCATTTCTTTCTGGGTGAAGAAATTTCTCCTCATCTCAGTACTAACTGAGTCCTGTGTCCTGACTCCCTGTGTCCTTAAACTGTGACCCCTTGTTTTGGACTCCCCAGTGATCAGGAACATCTTTTCTGCATTTATTGTGTCTAGTCCTGCTATTTTCCTAGCACACATCCACTTCCATCTGGAAGGACAAAGCCACCAGATACATCTGCAAGTTCCTCTACCGGCCACTCACCATCCTGACTTGGGAATATATTGTTATTCCTTCATCCTACATAGAACATAGAACATAGAACATAGAACATTACAGCGCAGTACAGGCCCTTCGGCCCTCGATGTTGCGCCGATCAAAGCCCACCTAACCTACACTAACCCACTATCCTTCATATACCTATCCAATGCCCGCTTAAATACCCATAAAGAGGGAGAGTCCACTACTGCTACTGGCAGGGCATTCCATGAACTTACGACTCGCTGAGTGAAGAACCTACCCCTAACATCAGTCCTATATCTACCCCCCCTTAATTTAAAGCTATGCCCCCTTGTAATAGCTGATTCCATACGTGGAAAAAGGTTCTCACTGTCAACCCTATCTAACCCCCTAATCATCTTGTACACCTCTATCAAGTCACCCCTAAACCTTCTTTTCTCCAATGAAAACAACCCCAAGTGCCTCAGCCTTTCCTCATAGGATCTTCCTACCATACCAGGCAACATCCTGGTAAACTTCCTCTGCACCCGTTCCAGTGCCTCCACATCCTTCCTATAGTATGGCGACCAAAACTGCACACAATATTCCAGATGCGGCCGCACCAGAGTCTTATACAACTGCAGCATGACCTCAGGACTCCGGAACTCAATTCCTCTACCAATAAAAGCCAGTACGCCATATGCCTTCTTCACTGCACTATTTACCTGGGTGGCAACTTTCAGAGATCTGTGTACATGGACACCAAGATCCCTCTGCTCTTCCACACTACCAAGTATCCGACCATTAGCCCAGTACCCCATCTTTTTATTACTCTTACCAAAGTGAATCACCTCACACTTAGCTACATTGAACTCCATTTGCCACCTTTCTGCCCAGCTCTGCAGCTTCTCTATATCCCGCTGTAACCTGCCACATCCTTCCTCACTGTCTACAACTCCTCCGACTTTCGTATCATCCGCAAACTTGCTCACCCAACCTTCTAACCCTTCCTCCAGGTCATTTATAAAAATGACAAACAGCAATGGTCCCAAAACAGATCCTTGCGGAACACCGCTAGTGACGGCACTCCAAGATGAACCTTTGCCATCAACTACTACCCTCTGTCTTCTTCCAGCCAGCCAATTCCTAATCCAAACCTCCAACTCACCCTCAATGCCATATCTCTGTATTTTCTGCAGTAGCCTACCATGGGGGACCTTATCAAACGCCTTACTAAAATCCATATATACCACATCTACCGCTTTCCCCTCATCTACCTCCTTAGTCACCTTCTCAAAGAATTCAATAAGGTTTGTGAGGCACGACCTGCCCTTCACAAAACCATGCTGACTATCCTTGATCACATTATTCTTATCCAGATGTGCATAAATCCTATCCCTTACAATTCTCTCTAAGACTTTGCCCACAACAGAAGTGAGACTCACTGGCCTATAGTTACTAGGATTATCCCTACTCCCCTTCTTGAACAAGGGAACCACGTTTGCTAGCCTCCAGTCCTCTGGCACTACTCCTGTAGACAAAGAGGACACAAAAATCAAGGCCAATGGCTCTGCAATCTCCTCCCTTGCTTCCCAGAGAATCCTACGATAAATGCCATCAGGCCCAGGGGACTTATCTATTTTCACCCTTGCCAGAATTTCCAACACCTCTTCTCTACATATCTCAAAGCCATCCATTCTACTTATTCGTGCCTCAGTATTCATATCGACAACAATGTCCTGTTCCTGAGTGAATACTGACGAAAAGTATTCATTCAGTGCCTCCCCAATCTCTTCAGCCTCCACACGCAGCTTCCCATTACTATCCTTGATTGGACCTATTCCTACCCTAGTCATTCTTTTATTCCTAACATACCTATAGAAAGCCTTAGGGTTTTCCCTAATCCTACCAACTAAGGACCTTTCATGTCCCCTCCTTGCTGCTCTTAGCTCTCTCTTCAGGTCCTTCCGGGCTACCTTATAACTCTCAATCGCCCCTATTGAACCTTCACGCCTCATCTTTACAAAGGCCGCCCTCTTCCATTTAACAAGGGATTCCAATTCCTTATTAAACCACGGCTCCCTCACACGACCCTTTCCTCCCTGCCTGATAGGTACATACTTATCAAGGACACTCAATAGTTGCTCCTTGAACAAGTTCCACATATCAATTACGCTCTTGCCTTGGAATCTACTTTTCCAATCCACACATCCTAAGTCATGCCTCAACGCATCATAATTTCCCTGCCCCCAGCTATAACTCTTGCCCTGTAGTCCACACTTATCCCTCTCCATCACTAGAGTAAAAACAAGGCTTGCAGACAGTGCATTCCATTTCTGAATGACTTGCTGCATGAAATCTATACCCTCGTGGCTTGATGCTTTTAAGAGTCGGAACAGTTTCTCATCTTTCAAAGATGTTGTTGGATTGTTTTAAAAAGTTAGGCATCCTAGAAATTACATGACCAGTCATAACTATTTGCTTTACTGTAGACAATGCTGGAGCTGTCTAGAAGAGTGATTAGAGAAGCCTTATGTTGCTGAGTTGGAGGAATGACTTGGAGAGATGATTTGGAGAATTATTTGAATGAGTTGGAGGAAAGCCTGCTAAGAACAAGCAGAACTTGCCAATCGGTCTTTCTTTCTGAAAAGAAAGCCCTCTCCATCAGTTTAATGTGAAATGATTATTTTGAAAGAGTGAATGAAAGAACCACTCCTGTAATTCTTGAGCAGGCCTTGTCTGCAAGACTTCAAAGACCATAAGACCTTAAGACATACCAGCAGAAATTAGGCCATTCAGCCCATCGCGTCTTGTATACCATTCAATCATGGCCGATAAGTTCCTCAACCTCATTCTTCTGCTTTCTCCCCATAACCCTTGATCCCCTTGATATCCAAGAAACTACCTATTTCAGATTTAAATAAATTCAATGACTTACCCTCCACAGCTTTCTGTGGCAATGAATTTCACAGATGCACCACTCTCTGGCTGAAGATTCTTCCTATCTCCATTCTAAAAGGTCTTCATTTTACTCTAAGTTTGTGCCCTCAGGTCTTAGTCTCTCCTACCAATGGAAACATCATCCCAAAATCTACTCTGTCCAGGTCAGTTAGTATTCTGTATTTTCAATTGGATACCCCCTCATTCTTGTAAACTCCATCAAGTATAGACCCAAAGTCCTCCAACGTTCTCATGAACCTTCGCTGAACATGCTCCCAGGCCAGTACATCCTTCTTGTGATATGGGGTCCAAAACTGCGCATAATACCCCACATGTGGTCTGACCAGAGCCTTATAGAGCCTCAGAATCACACCCCTGCTTATATATTCAAATCCTCTCAAAATAACTCAACCTGCAAGTTTACCGTGAGAGAATCCTGGACTAGAACTCCCAAGTCTCTTTACATTTCAGACTTTTAAATTTTCTCCCATTTAGAAAATAGTCCATCCCTCTATTCTTCCTATCAAAGTGCATGACCTCACACTTTCCCACATTGTACTCCCTCTGCCACTACATTGCCCAATCTCCTAGTCTGTCCAAATCCTTCTGCAGCCTCCCCACCTCCTCATTGCTACCTGTTCTTCTACCTAATCGAAATGTGTAGTGCTAGAAAAAACACAGCAGGTCAGGCAGCATCCCGAAGAGCAGGAGAGCTGATGTTTCTGGCATAAGCCCTTCATCAAGAATGTGAAGGGAGAAGGGGCTGAGAGATAAACAGGGGGTGTGGTGGGGCTGCTGGGAAAGTAGCTGGGAAGGCGATAGGTAGATGAAGGTGAGAGGTATTGTGATAGGTCCGTGGGGAGGGTGAGTAGATAGGTGGAAGGAAGATGGACAGGTCAAGACTTGTCCCACCTGTCGATCTTTCTTCCCACCTATCTGCTCCATCCTCCCCACTAACCTATCAGAATCACCCCCCCCACCTTCTTCTATTTATCTCCTTCCCATCTACCTTCGCCCCAGCCCCACCTCCATCCTCTTATTAATCTCTCAGCCTTCTTCCCATCTCCCCACTCACCCCATGTTCCTGATGAAGGGCTAATGCCCAAAATGTCGACTCTCCTGCTCCTCGGATGCTGCCTGACCTGCTGTGTTTTTCCATTGCCACACTTTTCGACTCTGATCTCCAGCATCTGCAGCCCTCACTTTTTACTGTCCCTCTACATATCTTTGTATCATCTGCAAACTTAACCAGAATGCCCTCAGTTCCTCCATCTATATTGTTAATGTATAAAAAAAACCATGATGACCACAAGTGCCAAAATATCAGAGCAGTAGATTCCAGAATGTCCTTTTATCCATTATACCTTTGGCATTTAAAAGTCAACCCATCAGGGAAAGAGTTTTTTCCCTCTCAGAAAGAACATTTCTGCAGGGAAATCATTTTCTTTCTCTCATCCCTGTGTGTTTGCGTGTGTGTATTTTGACATTTAGAGGGAAAAACATTTATATTATTATAACACTCACTGTATTTGTCAATTCATTGTCACATTTTTATTGATAGCATTTTGTCTTAATATTTAACACAAAATTGTGTTTACTAAGAAACTAGTTGACGATTAGTTAAGACTTGACATATATAAGAAATTTTTCAGGTCATCAGGGTAACTGGAAAAGATATTTTTATTTTATGTTGTGACTCATGGAGTAGTGGGATGAGAGCAATGTCCCTCGGTCATCACATCATCCTGGATCCATTGTTTTGTGAATCTTTCCTGCACCCTTTCTAATGCCTTCATTTCCTTCCTAAAGTGTGTGTCCAGAGTGGGCACAGTACTGTTGCGGAGTCATAGAGTCGTACAACTGTACAGCATGGAAACAGACCCTTCGGTCCAACTCAACTATGCTGTCTAGATATCCTAAATTAAACTAATCCCATTTGCCAGCAACTGGTCCATATACCCTCCAAACCCTTCCTGTTCATATACCCATCCAGATGCCTTTTATGTGTTACAATTAGACCAGCCTCCACCAGTTCCTCTGGCAGCTCATTCCACACATGCACCAACCTCTGTGTGAAAAGGTTGCCCCGTAGGTCCCTTTTAAATATTTCCCTCTCACCTTAAACCTATGCCCTCTAGTTCTGGACTCCGCTGCCCTGGGAAAAAGACCTGGCTATTCATCCTGTCTATGAGGAAGGGTCATTAGACCCGAAACGTTAACTCTGATTTCTCTTCACAGATGCGGCCAGACTGCTGAGCTATTCCAGCAACTTCTGTTGAAATGTCCAATATATATTCCTTACACTTGGTTCCATTGTTAAAGCCCAGGATACAATCAATATTTTTAATTAACTTCAGACAGTCTGGAAAGGTGGGACTTGCATCTAGACCTTCTAGTTCAGAGGTAAGCATAATACTACTCATCATAAGAGCCCTCTGGCCTAGGATACTGTATGCTTTGTTAACCATGTTCTCAAGCTATCCTGCCACCTTCAATGACTTAAGCATTTTACACAAGTCACTTAATTCCTGAACTCCCTTTACTTTACCTTGTCTCTCCATATTCTGACTACCAAAATGAAACACTTTTGTATATATCTGAATTGAAATTCATTGCAATCGATCTAGCCTGTCTGACAGCTTTAAAGTTGTACACTGTCCTCCCCACAGTTCTCAATACTTCCAGGTTTTGCATCATTGGCAAATTTTGAAATTATGGCCTCTCTACCAAGGTTTATATAAGTAATGTATGCAGCAGGAAAAGGAAAGGCCCTAACACTGACCTCTGGGAAATGACTCCATTCCAAAACAACCCCCAGCCCCCCAAAAAACCCTAAGATTAAACAAAGAACTGCACATGCTTGAAATCTGAAACAAACACAAAAATTACTGGAGAAACTCAGCAGGTCCAATAGCATCCGTAAAGAGAAAAAGCAGAGTCATTGTTTTGGGTCCTGTGACCCTTCATCAGAACACGGTTAGACTTCCGGATTTCCTCAGAGAACGTAAGATTCTAATGAAGAGTATTCCAGCTGGCAACCAAATAACCTTACATTGAGTAATGTCACTGGTCTAAAAGGAAGGACAGTTCCTCCTTCATTCCTGATTTATTTACAATGTAGTCCAGTACAGAAACGTGGCCCAGATGTCCAATGAAATTGAGAAATTTGAAGTCCGATGGGAGAATAAATTCATTGCTAAGTCATTTCAAGATGTTTACCAAAACTATCTGATAAAGCAGTTTAAACTAACATTAAGTGAAGTTCAGATTAATATTTACCCACTGTTTGAATCATGGGAATTTACTGAGCAGAAGTGAGGATTTCAAAGGGATTATATTGTGGATCTTCCTGCATAGCAGCCATCTCAAAACCAATCAAATCAAGTTTCTCCTCACTGCTGTGGCCTACCAATTTGGGGATGTTCTGACCAGGTAAGAATGGCAGATTCTCCCCATACCACCATGAATATTAGTGAATCAAATGGGATTACATGATCATCTTACCTCTTATTCCAGGTTTACTAATTTAATGGATTACCAGATGACTAACCTTTTTTACCATGCAACTATCCTCTTTAGATCAGGCATATTAAGACATTTTACTACATTAAAACAGCTGTTTAAATGCTTGTTGTTGTTGTTTTTAACTCTTTTCAGCAATCTTAAAAGGAATTTTAGTAGGACAGTATAACCATAGTCATAGGGGTCTGCAGCCCAGAAAAAGGCTTTTTGGCCCATCGCGCCCAGGAAAAAAAATCACCAAACTATGCTCGTCCCATTTTCTAGCATTTGGCCAATTGCCTAGTATGTCTTATCACCACAACTATAATCCAAATACTTCTTAAATGTTAAGAGGAGTTTTGTCTCTATTACCCTTACAGCTCGTGAGTTCCAGATTCCCACCACATTCTCCTTGCATCTCCTCCAAACCCCCTGTCCCTTACCTTAAATCCAGGCCCCCAGTCATTGATACCTCTATCAATAGGAAAAGTTTCTTCCTATCTATCCTACCTATGCCCCTCAATAATTTTATACAGCTCAGTCATGTCTCCTTTCAGACTCCTCAGCTCCAAGGAAAACAATCCCAGTCTATCCACTCAGAACTTGATTACGGTAAATTCGAAACTAACAAACACTGGGACCAGATTTTTATCAGTAAATATATTCTCATGGAAAATTCACCTATTTATGGAAATTTCCTGAGCCTTCTGAGGAAGAAGAGGCATTGTTGTGCCTTCTTGACTGACGCATCTACATGGGAAGTCCAGGACAGGTTGTCGGTTATCATCACTCCCAGGAACTTGACATTCTCCACCCTCTCAACCTCAGCTTCGTTGATGTATTTGGAGGCACATTCTCCTCCTTTCTTTCTGAAGTCAATGATTTTTTTTAGTTTTGCCAACGTTGAGAGAGAAGTTGTTTTCATTGAATCACGACACCAAGCCCTCTATCTCCTTTCTGTTGTGATTAGGAACCTCCAACCACAAGGGGTGAACTCAGACTTCTCCAGTTTCCTCATTTCCCCTCCCCCCACCTTGTCTCAGTCCCAATCCTTGAACTCAGCACCACCTTCTTAACCTGCAATCTTCTTTCTGACCTCTCCGCTCCCACCCCCACTCCGGCCCATCACCTTCACTTTAACCTCCTTCCACCTATCGCATTTCCAACGCCCCTCCCCCAAGTCCCTCCTCCTTACCTTTTATCTTAGCCCGCTTGGCACACTTTCCTCATTCCTGAAGAAGGGCTCATTCCCGAAACGTCAATTCTCCTGCTCCTTGGATGCTGCCTAACCTGCTGCGCTTTTCCAGCAACACATTTTCAGCCCTGATTAGATATCCGACCTACCACAGAGGTGTCGTTAGCAAACTTGTAGATGGCATTCATTTGAAATTTGGCTACATGATTGTTGGCGCAGCTGAAGAACCCGAGGCACTACGGAGGTAGTGCCTCCCACCCGCCCCCCTCCTCTAACCTAATAATAAGATCCGTTGTGGTAAGTAGGTAAGTGCTGAATTTTGCTTGTTGTATTCGTTAGACCCAGTTTTGTTTTAAAATAAAGGTTAGCTTTAGAGGGATGGCAGTGAAGGCAGTGCAATGTTCCTCCTGCAACATGTATGAGGTGAGGGATGCCATGGACGTCCCTGCTGATTACACTTGCAGGAAGTGCACCCATCTCCAGCTCCTCCAAGACCGTGTTAGGGAACTGGAGCTGGAGTTGGATGAACTTCGGATCATTCGGGAGGCAGAGGGGGTCATAGATCGGAGCTATAGGGAAGTAGTAACTCCAAAGATGGCAGATAGATGGGTGACAGTGAGGGGGACTGGGAGGAAGCAGCCAGTGCAGGGACCCCCTGCGGTCGTTCCCCTCAAGAACAAGTATACCGTTTTGGATACTTGTGGGGGGGACGACTTACCAGGGGTAAGTGACGGGGCTCAGGCCTCTGGCACGGAGCCTGTCCCCGTTACTCAGAAGGGAAGGGTGGAGAAGAGCAGAGCAATAATAATTGGGGACTCGATAGTTCGGGGCACAGATAGGCGGTTTTGTGGGAACGAGAGAGACTCACGTTTGGTATGTTGCCTCCCAGGTGCAAGGGTACGTGATGTCTCTGATCGTGTTTTCCGGGTCCTTAAGGGGGAGGGGGAGCAGCCTGAAGTCGTGGTCCATATTGGCACCAATGACATAGGTAGGAGGAATGCTGAGGATGTTAGACAGGCTTTTAGGGAGCTAGGTTGGAAGCTCAGAGTTAGAACGAACAGAGTTGTTGTCTCTGGTTTGTTACCAGTGCCACGTGATAGAGATTCGAGGAATAGGGAGAGAGAAGAGTTAAATACGTGGCTACAGGGATGGTGCAGGAGGGAGGGATTTCGGTACTTGGATAACTGGGGTTCTTTCTGGGGAAGGTGGGACCTCTATAAACAGGATGGTCTGCACCTGAACCTGAGGGGCACCAGTATCCTTGGGGGGAGGTTTGCTAGTGCTCTTGGGGGGGGGGTTTAAACTAACTCTGCAGGGGCATGGGAACCTAGACTGTAGCTTTAGGGTGCAGGACCTGGAGTGTAGGGAGGTTAGGAATATGGCATCAATCTTAAAGGAGGGTGCCTGTAAACAGAAGAGTGGTTTGAAGTGTGTGTACTTTAATGCCAGAAGTATACGAAATAAGGTAGGTGAACTTGCAGCGTGGGTTGGTACCTGGGACTTCGATGTTGTGGCTATTACGGAGACATGGCTAGATCAGGGACAGGATTGGCTGTTGCAGGTTCCAGGGTTTAAATGTTTTAGTAGGGTCAGAGGTGGGGGTAAAAGAGGGGGGGGTGTGGCTTTGCTTGTCAAAGATAGTATTACAGCGGTGGAAAGGAAGATGGACGAAGATTTGCCATCTGAGGTAGTTTGGGTTGAGGTTAGGAATAGGAGAGGTGAGGTCACCCTGTTAGGAGTCTTTTACAGGCCTCCTAATAGTCCTAGAATCGTTGAAGAAAGGATTGTGTAGATGATTCAGGAGAAGAGTGACAGTAATAGGGTGATTGTTAAGGGAGACTTTAACTTTCCTGATATTGATTGGGAAAGCTATAGCTCCAGTTCGTTAGATGGGTCAGTGTTTGTGCAATGTGTGCAGGAGAGTTTCCTGACACAATATGTAGATAAGCCAACAAGAGGTGAGGCCATACTGGATTTGGTTCTGGGTAACGAACCAGGCCAGGTATTAGAACTAGAGGTAGGTGAGCACTTTGGGGACAGTGACCACAATTCGGTGATTTTTACACTCGTGATGGAGAGGGATAAGTGTGTACTACAGGGCAAGAGTTATAGCTGGGGGCAGGGAAAGTATGATGCGTTGAGGCATGACTTAGGATGTGTGGATTGGAAAAGTAGATTCCAAGGCAAGAGCGTAATTGATATGTGGAACTTGTTCAAGGAGCAACTATTGAGTGTCCTTGATAAGTACGTACCTATCAGGCAGGGAGGAAAGGGTCGTGTGAGGGAGCCGTGGTTTAATAAGGAATTGGAATCCCTTGTTAAATGGAAGAGGGCGGCCTTTGTAAAGATGAGGCGTGAAGGTTCAATAGGGGCGATTGAGAGTTATAAGGTAGCCCGGAAGGACCTGAAGAGAGAGCTAAGAGCAGCAAGGAGGGGACATGAAAGGTCCTTAGTTGGTAGGATTAGGGAAAACCCTAAGGCTTTCTATAGGTATGTTAGGAATAAAAGAATGACTAGGGTAGGAATAGGTCCAATCAAGGATAGTAATGGGAAGCTGCGTGTGGAGGCTGAAGAGATTGGGGAGGCACTGAATGAATACTTTTCGTCAGTATTCACTCAGGAACAGGACATTGTTGTCGATATGAATACTGAGGCACGAATAAGTAGAATGGATGGCTTTGAGATATGTAGAGAAGAGGTGTTGGAAATTCTGGCAAGGGTGAAAATAGATAAGTCCCCTGGGCCTGATGGCATTTATCCTAGGATTCTCTGGGAAGCAAGGGAGGAGATTGCAGAGCCATTGGCCTTGATTTTTGTGTCCTCTTTGTCTACTGGAGTAGTGCCAGAGGACTGGAGGCTAGCAAACGTGGTTCCCTTGTTCAAGAAGGGGAGTAGGGATAATCCTAGTAACTATAGGCCAGTGAGTCTCACTTCTGTTGTGGGCAAAGTCTTAGAGAGAATTGTAAGGGATAGGATTTATGCACATCTGGATAAGAATAATGTGATCAAGGATAGTCAGCATGGTTTTGTGAAGGGCAGGTCGTGCCTCACAAACCTTATTGAATTCTTTGAGAAGGTGACTAAGGATGTAGATGAGGGGAAAGCGGTAGATGTGGTATATATGGATTTTAGTAAGGCGTTTGATAAGGTCCCCCATGGTAGGCTACTGCAGAAAATACAGAGATATGGCATTGAGGGTGAGTTGGAGGTTTGGATTAGGAATTGGCTGGCTGGAAGAAGACAGAGGGTAGTAGTTGATGGCAAAGGTTCATCTTGGAGTGCCGTCACTAGCGGTGTTCCGCAAGGATCTGTTTTGGGACCATTGCTGTTTGTCATTTTTATAAATGACCTGGAGGAAGGGTTAGAAGGTTGGGTGAGCAAGTTTGCGGATGATACGAAAGTCGGAGGAGTTGTAGACAGTGAGGAAGGATGTGGCAGGTTACAGCGGGATATAGAGAAACTGCAGAGCTGGGCAGAAAGGTGGCAAATGGAGTTCAATGTAGCTAAGTGTGAGGTGATTCACTTTGGTAAGAGTAATAAAAAGATGGGGTACTGGGCTAATGGTCGGATACTTGGTAGTGTGGAAGAGCAGAGGGATCTTGGTGTCCATGTACACAGATCTCTGAAAGTTGCCACCCAGGTAAATAGTGCAGTGGAGAAGGCATATGGCGTACTGGCTTTTATTGGTAGAGGAATTGAGTTCCGGAGTCCTGAGGTCATGCTGCAGTTGTATAAGACTCTGGTGCGGCCGCATCTGGAATATTGTGTGCAGTTTTGGTCGCCATACTATAGGAAGGATGTGGAGGCACTGGAACGGGTGCAGAGGAAGTTTACCAGGATGTTGCCTGGTATGGTAGGAAGATCCTATGAGGAAAGGCTGAGGCACTTGGGGTTGTTTTCATTGGAGAAAAGAAGGTTTAGGGGTGACTTGATAGAGGTGTACAAGATGATTAGGGGGTTAGATAGGGTTGACAGTGAGAACCTTTTTCCACGTATGGAGTCAGCTATTACAAGGGGGCATAGCTTTAAATTAAGGGGGGGTAGATATAGGACTGATGTTAGGGGTAGGTTCTTCACTCAGCGAGTCGTAAGTTCATGGAATGCCCTGCCAGTAGCAGTAGTGGACTCTCCCTCTTTATGGGTATTTAAGCGGGCATTGGATAGGTATATGGAGGATAGTGGCTTAGTGTAGGTTAGGTGTGCTTTGATCGGCGCAACATCGAGGGCCGAAGGGCCTGTACTGCGCTGTAATGTTCTATGTTCTATGTTCTATGTGTACAGGGAGTACAGTAGGGGGCTGAATTGTACCATTAAAGTGATATTGCCTCTTTTCCCACTTCAGAGCACAATGTCCTACAAAGCAAAACTTGATCAGCAATGCAAAATATATTGATGAATGGAGGGGTTAAATCCAAGTCTAAGCTCCTTTGGAGAGCTAGACCTGACATGGTGGGCTGAATGGCATCCATCTTGTGATTCTATGTATCTACCCATTTTAGTAGTTAATGCCATTCTGAAATCTGTTCTGATCCTCCTGGTTATTCATCACATTTCCAAGTTTCGTATCAATTTCAAATTTAATATTTTACCTTGTATCATGTTTCTCCTCGGGTCATTGGTATATATCAAAAACAATAGTGTCCTTGTTTCTGTACTGGACTACATTGTAGATAAATAGTGACCGCTGGAGAACACCAATTAATAATTCTCTCCAGTTTTAAAAAACAGCCATTCATCAGCAGCTTTGCTGTCTGACTCTTAGGACCCATGCTATCATTGTCTATTTAACTCCTCTGCTTTAATTTTGCTAACTTAGTTAGAGACAAAAAAAAACTGCAGATGCTGGAATCCAAAGTAAACAAGCAGGAGGCTGGAAAAGCGCAGCAAGCCAGGCAGCATCAGGAGGTGAAGAAGTCAACGTTTCAGGTGTAACCCTTCTTCAGGACTGGGGATGGGGGTAAGGGGAGCTGCAGATAAAGGGGTGGGGGGGGCTGCTGGGGAGGGTTTTGGGTGGGGAGAGGGGTGGAGTGATGAGGTGGTGATAGGTGAACACAGGTAGTGGGTATGACCTGATCAGTCAATGGGAAGAATGAATCTGGTTGATAGCTAGAAGGAAGGATTGGTAAAAGGAATGGAGGGAAGGGGGAGGGGCTAGAAAGGGAGGTTATTTGAAATTAGACAATTCAATGTTGAGTCACCCGGGCTGTAGGCTGCCCAGGCAGAAGACGAGGTTTTTTTTAGATTACTTACAGTGTGGAAACAGACCCTTCGGCCCAACGAGTCCACACCGACCCACCGAAGTGCAACCCACCCAGACCCATTCCCCTACATTTACCCCTTCACCTAACACTACAGGCAATTTTAGCATGGCCAATTCACCTAACTTGCACATTTTTGGATTGCGGGAGGAAACCGGAGCACCTGGAGGAAACCCACGCAGACACGGGGAAAATGCGCAAACTCCACACAGAGAGTCGCCTGAGGAGGGGAATTGAACCCGGGTCTCGGGAACTGTGAGGCAGCAGTGCTAACCACTGTGCCACCGTGTCGCGCACGGTGTTGTCCCTCCAATTTGCGGTCTGATTCACTGTGGCAATGGAGGAGGCTGAGGATGGTTGTGTTGGAAAGGGAGTAGGAGGGGGAATTAAAATAGGTGATGACTGTTGGGAAAAATCCATCTGGTTCACTAAAGCTCTTTAGGGAAGGAAACTGCCCTTCTTACCTGGTTTGGCCTACATGAGCAATTTGGTTGTGGCAGTTAGGGATAGGCAATAAATGCTGGCCTATCCAGTGTCACCCTTATCCTTTGAATAAATAATTTCTAAAAATAGTGAAGCAAATGGTTACCTTGCTATAAAACAATTCAATGTGCATACAACATGTAAATAACACACTGGAAATAGTTTCTAATAAGCAATCAAAATCAGTGCAATTTTTCCTTGAATCTGGAAGGTTTGCGTTTATCATTCGAATATAAAAGTAAAGTATTCATGATCCATTTCAACTATCATTCATCAGGCCAGAGTTAGCATATTGTCATTTTTATGCCTCACTATGGAAAGAATATAGGAGGTAAAGCATGCACTGTATAAATTCATCAGGCTGATGGCGGTAATAGGAATAAGTAACAGCAGAACGCCTGAGGAACTATAATAGAATTTCTATTTTCTAAATTATGATGGATTTGATAGAATAAATAGGGTACACTGTTTGGTCTTTGATATTGGATTCATGAATGAGAGATACAAAGAAGGTGTGGTTCGGAGAAATGTTTTGCCCACAGAGGGTTATTGGGGAATGAAGTACTTTGCTGCAGGGAGTTTGCATTGGAAAGCATGCATCTTTTAAAGGAAAAATTAACAAATATATCCATTAGAGAAAAGTAGAGTATGATGAAGAGAGAGTGAAGCACAGAGGGAGACCTGTTGGCCCATTGTATCTGTGTCTGCTCTCTAATGGCTCAGTTTGCATAGTGTCACTCTCCTCTTTTTACCTCATAGCCCTGCACATTCTTCCTTAGGACACCTGTCAACGCTCCAGCACTGAACCCTCAGACTTCTTGCTTTTATGAGCATGAATGGTCAGGTTAGTCAGAATTTGCAAGACATTCTGGCTTGTCCCAGTTAAGCTATTTTAAATTGCTGTAGTACTTTCAACCCACATTACAAATGATTACCTCAATTTATTTCTGTTTTAGTTTAGGATTGCTGCAGCAAAAGTGCAGGCAAACATAATGGTTGAATCGTTCTCCTTCTGTGCAGTACAGAAACACAGACTGGCATTTATATAGCATGTTTCCTGACTTCAGAATACCACAAAATACTTCTCAGTAAATGCTTTTTAAGTATTTTTGAAGTGTAATAGAGAAAACAGCAAACTCAGAAGCTGATTTGTGCACATGTAAAGTCCTATACACTGCAATATATTAATAATCCACATAATCTATTTTAGTTAATGGTAAATATTAGGACAGAGGAGTACTCCATTGTTAACTCATGCCATGGAGCCTTTTAAGCTAACTTGAGAGGATAGATGAGGCCTTGGTTAAATATTCTATTTGAAAGACATCCACCTCCCTTAGAAGTACATTGGCCTGTCAAACCAGATTTTGTAATCAAGTCACTAGAGTGAGTCTTGAAAACAGAACTCTCTCAGAGGAGAGCACAACCAGTGAACATGGTTATGACCTCTGTGGTTTCATTTATAGAAACCCAGAGGTTTTGGGTATTTGCCAGAGCACTCCTCCTAAAGACAGCAGTAGCAGGTTTGATTAGCAATTAACATTTTCGACATTAAATCAGTGACTATACTTCAAAAGTAGTTCATTGCTTGCAAAAGCACATTGGAAAGTCTGATGTCATAAAATACCCTTTAGTAATGCAACTCTGTTTTACTGCTTAAGACCAGAGAGAATTGTCAGTCAATTCTTTGACTTTACGGTAAGCTGAAATCACCATTGTTTCAGAAATGTAATGACATCAACAGTTAGAGAGGGATAAAGCACTCTTTTTTACAGTAAAAGATAGTCTCAGTGATTTTCTCATCTGCAAAGTGAATTAATCGACTGCTGGAGTTAGTGTTGTGCTTTGTTATTTTTGACATGGTGAAGGACATCATGCAGTAAAATGAGATTAATTGAAAACTGCATTCTGATCATTCAAATTTACCCCTAAACTAAACAAATTTGTTGGTTTGTAATTGGTCTTGTCACAGGAACATTGAGCTGTTCACATTCTAGATAAAAGAAGAATTTCAAGAATAAGTATGGAAAATATATAATATATTTAAGTTTGCAAGTTACAATTTGATTTATTGAGTTGTGATATGTTTGTATATTGAACAATACAGGCAAACTCCTATTCATGGAAATCATAGTGGCTTACTATGGCAAAAGTCAGTTGATATTGAACCCAAGAAAAGGTCCATTGCTGACCTCAAATCTTTAATACCTTCTTTCAAGTAAAGTGTTACGTACTTCACAGGCACATCTTCACAGATAGAACCAATTCTTTTCTTGTTCTCTTGCCTCAGAATCCTGTGTAAGTTTCTTTTTGGAAAGAAGAAAGCCCTCTCTTGAACTTGCAAAGACACTCAGTTATATTCTTCAACTGAGTGAATTTTGATTTTGTTTTCTGTTACAAGCTTCAAGTGAGTATCAAATATACTTTCAGCTATTGTAGTCCTGCACACTTGCTGCTTTTCTCTATCATTCATTCATGGAATATAGACATCACTGGCTGGGCCAGCACATATTGCTCAAACCTCTTCTTTTGAAAAGATTCTTGAACTGCTGCAGTCCATTTGCCATAGTTAGCCCTACAATGCCATTGAGGCAGAGGTAAATTTCAGGGTTTGACAGCAACACTGAAAGATCAGCAATATATTTCCAGTCAGTGAGTCAGAGTGGTCAGTGACTTAGAGGGGAACATTCAGGTGAAAGTGCTGTCTAAGATGCCTTGATGCAAAACACTTAGTTTTTTTAAAATGCAAGCAGCCAAAGCAAGAGTGAACCACAGTGGTGTGCCACAAGGATTGGTGCTGAGTCCACTTTTTTTGTATCATTTATGTAAATTATTTGGATGTGAACATAGGAAGTATGGTTAGTAAGTTTGCAGATGACACCAAAACTGGAGGTGTTGTGGACATTGAAAAAGGTTACCTCAAAGTACAACAGAATCTTGATCAGATGGCCCAATGGGCTGAGGAGTGGCAGATGGAGTTTAATTTAGATAAATGTGAGGTGCTGCATTTTGGAAAGGCAAATCAGGGTACGATTTATACATTTAATGGTAAGGTACTGGGGAGTGTTGCTGAACAAAGAGACTTTGGAGTGCAGGTTCATAGTTCCTTGAAAGTGGAGTCATAGATAGGTTAGTGAAACAGGCATTTGGTATGCTTTCCTTTATTGGTCAGAGCATTGGGGAGAGCAGCTGTGAGGTCATGTTGCAGCTGTACAGGACATTGGTAGTCCATTTTTGGAATATTGTGAACAATTCTGATCTCTCTCATATCGGAAGGATGTTGTGAAATTTGAAAGGGTTCAGAAAAGATTTACAAGGATGTTGTCATAGTTGGAGGGTTTGAGCTGTAGGAGAGGCTGAGTAGGCTGGGGCTATTTTCCCTGAAGCATCGGAGGCTGAGAGGTGACATTAGAGAGGTTTATAAAATCATGAGGAGAATGGATAGAGTAAATAAACAAGGTTTTTTTCCCCTGGGTTCGGGCTGACCAAAACTGGAGGGCAAAGGTTTAGGGTGAGAGAGGAAAGATTTAAAAGGGACCTAAGGGGTAACTTTTTCACACAGTGAGAGGTGCGTGTATGGAATGAGCTGCCAGAAGAAGTGGTAGAGCCTGGTATAATTATGACATTTAAAAGGTATCTAGATGAGTATATGAATAGGAAGGATTTAGAGGGATGTAGGCCAAATGCTGTTAAATGGGACTAGATTAATTTAGGATATCTGGTCAACATGGTCGAGTTGCACCAAAGGGTCTGTTTCCATGCTGTATATCTCTATAACGTTATAAGAGTACCATCTTATGAAAATTATACGGTGGCACTAAGCACTGATAGCAAAGTTAAAATTTGCAATAGCTTAATGTAAGTTTTATAATTATCATGCAATGTTCCAGTTACAGCTTGCTGAACTAATATTCATGATTTAATTAACTTTGATATTTGCTTAGAAAAGTTCATGAACAGCTCTTAATAGTTCAGTCACTATCCTTGTTGTGTGTTTGAACAGATGAACTGTTTATGAATGACTTCGACAAAAATATCATGAATTATTATGGGTGACTGGGCACAAGCAGGAATGATAATCCACTTAAAAATGTTTATCAAGGACTATAATCCGCTAAGTGTCAAATAATATTTTTTCAGTTGCATGTATAATCTAACATGCACATTATCAAATTTTACATTACTCTAGCCAGAAACAAATTAACTTTTATGTATTTTTCAATGAAACACTGAAAGCAACAATAGACTGCTATGATTTAGAAAACATTGATGCATTTATTTACCAGATTTCTTCAGTGGGCATAAATACACTGTTGAGTACAGTAGTAAGTCATATAGCTTAATAGGATCTAGGATACTCGCTCATTTAGCTGGTCTGTGGTGGAGCACTGTTGGACTACATTTGGATAAAAGAGATCATTGTATCATAAGGTTTCTAATAGTGATGGAGAAGAGTGGGGAACAATCCAAAGCAGAATTTATAAATTACAAGAACTCTAAATTCAATGGGATGCGATTTCTCCTCTTCCCACAATGGGATAGGATCTTTCCACAATAATCTTTCATTATTTGCATATCAATAATCTATCTATCTGCCTTAAAAATATTCCAAGACTCTGCTTCCCCTGATTTTTCAGGAAGACATTCGGGGTTTTATGCAAGAGATGCAGAGCAAGATGTGAGGAAGAATGTTTGTTATGCAAGGAATGGGAACAACCTGGAAATCTCAAAAGGAAATTGGATGGATATCTGAGAGAAATAAACTTGCAAGGCCAAAGGGATGCAATGGGGAACTGGGACAGAATAGACTGTTCTTTAGAGTGCCAGCATGGACTTGATTGACTAAATGATCTTTTTTGATGTCATTATGATTCTGTGGCAATGAAATTATTGGCCTTATTGTCCCTTGAATGAGTGGAGCCAAATTGGTCAAGCTGCAAAAAGTGGAACATTTAGCCCTGTGATGAGGCCGAGTTGTAGTTTTCTTTTGTTTTTTCATGGTATATGGCCATCCTTGGCAACAATTTACTGTCCTTCACTCATTGTCCTTGAGAATGAGGTGGTAAGCTGCCTTCTTGAATAGCTAATCCATGTGGTATAAGTACAACCACAGCTTGGAAGGGAGTTCCACAATTTTGAATGAATTGAATTGAATCAAATTTATTGTCACGTGTACTGAGGCACAGTGAAAAGCTTTGTCTTGCGAGCAATACAGGAAGATCACAGAGTTAAGTAGCATCGATCAGTAAATAATAGGTAAACAGCAGCAAACACAAAAACACAGGTACAGGCAACTGTTAAGAGTTTGCGAGTCCATTCAGTATTCTAACAACAGTTCGGTAGAAACTGTTTCAAAATCGGCTGGTGCGTGTTTTCAGACTTCTGTACCTTCTCCCCGATGGTAGAAAAACATTGCCAGGGTGGGATGGATCTTTGAGAATGCTAGTGGCCTTTCCTTGACAGTGGGCCTGGGAGATGGATTCTACAGATGGGAGGTTGGTCTTTGTGATTGTCCGGGCTGCATTCACCACTCTCCGATCTTGAATAGTACAGTTGCCAAACCAAATAGTGATACATTCAGACAGAATGCTCTCGATGGCGCACCTATAAAAGTTGACAAGGGTATTCACCATCATGCCAAATTTCCTCAGCTGTCTGAAGAAGAAGAGATGTTGTTGGGCTTTTGTAACCAGTGCATCCACATGAATAGTCCAAAAAAGCCTGTTGTGGATGACCACTCCCAGGAGCTTGATACTCTCCACTTGTTCCATCTCTGTGCTATTAATGTGTAGAGGGGCATGAGTGACATCCCGCTGAAAGTCAGTAATGAGTTCCTTGGTTTTGCCGGCATTGAGAGCTATGTTGTTCTCAGTGCACCATTTTTCCAGGTCTTCCATCTCCTGTCGATAGTCTGTTTCATCGATATCTGAGGTTCAACCAACTATGGGTTTCCCATAGTTTTCCCGCTTATCTTCGCTAAGTTATACTTTTTCTCTTTTACCCTTATATGTTTCTTTACTTCCCTCGTCAGCCACGGCCGCCCATGTCTCCTCCAGGGATCTTTCTTCCTTTTAGGAATGAACTGATCCTGCATCTTCTGCATTATACACAGAAATATCCGCCATTGTTCCTCCACGGTCTTCCCTGTTGGTTGCGCTGGTGATTATTTTCCAGAGTTCAATAGAATCGGGGTTGGTTCCTGAGGATTGGAGGGCGGCTAATGTTGTGCCACTTTTTAAGAAGGGTGGGCGGGAGAAAGCAGGAAATTATAGACCAGTTAGTCTGACCTCAGTGGTGGGAAAGATGCTGGAGTCTATTATAAAGGATGAAATTACGGCACATCTGGATAATAGTAACAGGATAGGACAGAGTCAGCATGGATTTATGAAGGGGAAATCATGCTTGACTAATCTTCTTGAATTTTTTGAGGATGTAACTCGGAAGATGGACGAGGGAGATCCAGTGGATGTAGTGTACCTGGACTTTCAGAAAGCTTTTGATAAAGTCCCACACAAGAGGTTAGTGAGTAAAATTAGGGCGCACGGGATTGGGGGCAAAGTACTAGATTGGATAGAGAATTGGTTGGCTAATAGGAAACAAAGGGTAGTGATTAACGGCTCCATTTCGAAATGGCAGGCAGTGACCAGTGGGGTACCGCAGGGATCCGTGCTGGGACCGCAGCTTTTTACAATATATGTAAATGATATAGAAGATGGTATCAGCAATAACATTAGCAAATTTGCTGATGACACAAAGCTAGGTGGTAGGGTGAAATGTGATGAGGATGTTAGGGGATTACAGGGTGACCTGGACAAGTTAGGTGAGTGGGCAGATGCATGGCAGATGCAGTTTAATGTGGATAAATGTATGGTTATCCACTTTGGTGGCAAGAACAGGAAGGCAGATTACTACCTCAATGGTATCAAATTAGGTAAAGGGGCTGTTCAGAGAGATCTGGGTGTTCTTGTCCACCAGTCAATGAAGGCAAGCATGCAGGTACAGCAGGTCGTGAAGAAGGCTAATAGCATGCTGGCCTTCATAACAAGAGGGATTGAGTATAGAAGCAAAGAGGTGCTTCTGCAGCTGTACAGGGCCCTGGTGAGACCACACCTGGAGTACTGTGTACAGTTCTGGTCTCCAAATTTGAGGAAAGACATTCTGGCTATTGAGGGACTGCAGCGTAGGTTCACGAGGTCAATTCCTGGAATGGCAGGATTGCCTTACACGGAAAGACTGAAGCGACTGGGCTTGTATACCCTTGAGTTTAGAAGACTGAGAGGGGATCTGATTGAAATGTATACGATTATGAAAGGACTGGACACTCTGGCAGGAGGGAACATATTTCCGTTGATGGGGGAGTGCCGAACCAGAGGACACAACTTAAAAATACGGGGTAGACCATTTAGGACAGAGATGAGGAGAAACTACTTCACCCAGAGAGTGGTGGCTGTGTGGAATGCTCTGCCCCAGAGGGCAGTGGAGGCCCAGTCTCTGGATTCTTTTAAGAAAGAATTGGATAGAGCTCTTAAAGATAGTGGAGTCAAGGGGTATGGAGATAAGGCTTCAACAGGATACTGATTAGAAATGATCAGCCATGATCATATTGAATGGCGGTGCAGGCACGAAGAGCAGAATGGCCTACTCCTGCATCTATTGTCTATTGTCTATTGTCTATGGTGGTGTCATCAGTGAACTTCTAAATGACATTAGTCTGGTATTTGACGGTGCAGACATGGGTATACAATGAGTACAGTAGGGAGCTGAGTACGCACCCCTGGGTGTTGAGTGCTAGTGAGGATGAAATATGTCCCCAATCTTCACTGATTGTGGGCTGTGGTTCAGGAAACTAAGGATCCAGTTGCAGAGAGTGGGGCTTAGTCTGAGATCACTAAGTTTAGTAATCAGTCTCAAGGGGATAATAGTGTTGAAGGTTGAACTGTAGTCAATGAGTAGGATTTTTACAAGTTCTTGGTATCAAGATGTTTTAGGGAGGAGTGAAGGGCAAGTGATATGGTATCTGATGTGGATTTGCTGATCCGACAGGCAAATTAGTGTGGGTGAAGAATAGTAGGGAGGCTGGAGTTGATTAATGCCATGACCAGCCTTTCAAAACACTTCATGACCACCGAAGTTAGGGCCACTGGGCGGCAGTCATTGAGACATGTTGCATGAGCCTTGTTAAGCACAGGGATGATGTTGGCCCTCTTGAAACAGGCAGAGACAGTAGTCTGCTGCAGGGAGAGGTTGAAGATGTCCAAGAAGACCTCTGCCAGTTGTTCTCGCATGCTCTGAGTGCACGGTCTGGTACACCGTCTGGTCCCTTCACCTTCCTTGGATTCACATGAAGGAAAACTGATCTGAACTCTGATGCGGTGACTGTTGGGATCAGTTTGTCAGAATAAGTGTAACCTCTCTGCCAAAAGTGAGCATATTAGTCATTGAGACAATCTGGGAGGGATGTGTCATTTTCTGTTATCTTGCACTGTCTCTTTTTAGAGCCTTTGACGTCATTCAGTCCTTGCCATAGTCGCCGGGTGTCTATCTGGGTCTCCAGTTTGGATCGGTATTGCTCCTTGGCTATCTTAATGGCTCTGAGTCATTGAGTCATAGAGATGTACAGTATGGAAACAGACCCTTCGGTCCAACCTGTCCATACCAACCAGATATCCCAACCCAATCTAGTCTAACCTGTCCATACCAAAAAGATATCCCAACCCAATCTAGTCCCACCTGCCAGCACCTGACCCATATCCCTTCAAACCCTTCCTAATCATATACCCATCCAAATGCCTCTTAAATGTTGCAATTGTACCAGCCTCCACCACTTCCTCTGGCAGCTCATTCCATACCCGTACCACCCTCTGTGTGAAAAAAGTTGCCCCTTTGGTCTCTTTTATATCTTTCCCCTCTCACCCTAAACCTATGCCCTCTAGTTCTGGACTCCCCCACCCCAGGGAAATGACTTTGCCTGTTTACCCTTTCCATGCTCCTCATAATTTTGTAAACCTCTATAAGGTCATCCCTCAGCCTCCGACGCTCCAGGGAAAACAGCCTGTTCAGCCTCTCCCTATAGCTCAATTCCTCCAACCCTGGCAACATCCTTGTAAACTTGTTTTCTGAACCCTTTCAAGTTTCACAACATTTTTCTGATAGGAAGGAGACCAGAATTGCATGCAATATTCCAACAGTGGCCTAACTAATATAGCCATAACATGACCTCCCAACTCCTGTACTCAATACTCTGACCAATAAAAGAAAGCATACCAAAGATCATACCAAAGCAAAGGTCATACTTGGATTCCTTATATTTGAGTGTGTCTCCTCATCTGAAGGCCTCATGCCTGGTATTTAGCAGGTTCTGTATGTCCTGATTCATCCATGGTTTCCTTTTGGGGAACACCCGAATTGACTTCCTCAGTGTGCAGTCCTCCACACACTTGCTGATAAAGTCTGTGACGGTGGTGGCGTTCTCGTCCAAGGTACCTGTGGACTGTTTGAACACGGCCCAATCAGCCGATTCCAAGCAGCACTGGAATTGATCCTCTGCCTTCTCTGACCAGCACTGGACCTGTATCCACGAGGGCGTCTCCTGCTTGAGCTTTTGCCTGTAAGCTGGAGAAGAAACACGGCATTGTGGTCAGAGTTCCTGAAATGAGGGCAGGGGATGGAGTGGTCGGCAACTTTCACAGTGGTGTAGCAGTGGTCTAAAATGTTCAGGCCCCAGGTGAGGCAGGTAATGTTCTGGGGGTACTTGGGCAAAACCTCTCTTAGATTTGGTTAATTGAAGTCGCCAGTTACAATAAACAGGGCCTTGGGGTGTTCCATCTCCAGGGTGTTAGTGGTGGAGTACAACACATCCAGACCTTCCTCAACCTTTGCTTGTACATACCGCTGCTATACTAATGGTGGCATGTACACACCATTAGTATAACAGCGGTAAATTCCCATGATAGATAGAAGGGATGGCATTTGATGGTGAGGAATTCAAGGCTTGGGGAGCAATGGCTGCCCAGGGTTGCAACGTCCATGCACTACAAGTTGTTGATTAAAATGCAAACCCCTCCATCCTTTGTCTTACCCGGGGACTCTGCATGGTCCATATGATGGATAGAGAAACCATCAAGCCTTAAACACGTAGTCTGGACTGGATGGATTGAGCCAGGTTTCTGTGAAGCAGAGTGCACAGTAGTCCTGGAGTTCACGCTAGAAGCTGAGTCATGATCTGAGTTCATCCATCTTGTTCTCCAGAGGTTGTAGGTTTGCTGGGAGTAAGCTTGGAAGGGGGAGTCTTGAAACCACATAGTCTCAGTCTTACTAGCAGGCCGGCACGCTTACCTCACTTCCTCGCAGGTTTCTTATGTTTGAACGGTCCAGTGACTGCTTCCAGTTAAGTGATCCTTCCTTGGACTCTGTGGAGTAGGTAGGTTGCAGTTTAGTGTATTTTTGCAGTGGATCTGCTTAGGACCCAATGTAGCAGGTAATTTAATGTATGCTTTTTTATCAGAGAGAGTTTGCTTTGACCAAGCAGCAGTGATGCAATGATGATAAACGGTACAAATTTCTGCTCCCTTGAGTGATGTGGCCAATGTCAAGAAAGTTGGGAAAGTATGGCGAAAATGAGACATTCAGATTTCTTTTATTCACTCTTAGAATGCGGGTATCTCTGATAATATCAGCCCACAATTGTCATAATTACCCTTGAAATTTGTGTCTTGCCATTTGTGCCATTTCAGAAGGCAGTCAAAAATCGACCACATTGCTATGGGTCTGGAGTCACAAGGATGCATTTGACTGAGTATGGCTTCAAAGACCTGAGTAAAACTGGTGTCATCTCAGCTCCAGAGCAGTTTCCTTCCTAAGGACATCAGTGAACCAAATGGATTTTTACATTAGTTAACAGACGTCAACATTAGGCTAATTTTAATTTCAGACATATTGAATTCAAAGTGCACTGCTTGCCTTGGAGAGATTCAAATGTACATCCCCAAAACATTAGCTTGCATTGACTAGTTTAGTGACATTATCTCAAGGCTACTGTCTCCCATCAATGGTGAGAAAAGGGCATCTGATTTCTTCTTGAGATTTAAGTGATGAAGTGGGAATCTTGATAATGAGCGACAACTACATTATTTCCATCTTTTGCATCTCGTTATTAGCCCAATTTGTCTAATTTCTGCACAGGTCTCAATTTTCATCTTCTTAGTTGAGAAAAGAACTGAAGGGACTGTTTCTGTGTTGTATGATGCTGCAACTCAAAAGTAGATAGCGCCAGTTCCCAATATAAAAGTCAGAGCAGTTACTTGTTAGCAGCAGTTTAAGTGGTTCAAAAAGGCAGCTCAACACCACTTTATCCAGAGCATTAGGGATGGGCAATAAATACTGGCCTGGTCAATGACAGTTGCATTCTGTGATCAAATCTTAGAAAGTTTCACTTCAAGGTTCCTATCATGGGCAATTACATGAATCACACATTTATTGATCAGTAATGCAGCTCTTCTAGCATCATGTTGCAATTCATTGGCATGTCATCATTTTTCAAAGAATGAACATTACAAATTATGGCCTCAAGCAATTATGGCCATTTAATTGTTTGCACTCATTATGTCCTTGTCATGTCAGATAAGCAAATCTGTTTGGACACCAACTTAAAAGTATCACCAACTTAAAAGTATGCCATTTCAGCATTTACGTTTCAGCATTACCTGAAACTGGAAGACAACATTTGGAGCTAGCCCATCAGTACACTGAACTGTATGATCAGTTGTGGGTTTCTTTTTGAAGGGGTTTACACTATCAAGATGGCTTGATGCCAGAATTTCATTTCTCCAGTTGGTTCTGCAACACATGTCTGTGAGAGTGACAATCCTTGATATCAAGGATGCATTTGACTGAGTATGGCTTCAAAGACCTGAGTAAAACTGGTGTCATCTCAGCTCCAAGACATTTCTACAGGTGTTTCTCAGGGTGGTGTCCTGGGCCCAACCATCTTCAGCTGATTCATCAATGACCTTCTTTCCATGATAAGGTCAGAAGTGGGGATGTTTATTGATGACTGCACAATGTTCAGTGCCATTCACAGCTCCTCAGGTTCTGAAGCAGTCCTGTCCAACTGCAACAAATCCTGAACAATATCTGGGCTTGAGCTAAAATGTGGCAAGTAACAGCTGCACCACACAAATGCCAGGCAATGATCAACTCCAATAGCAGACAATCTACCCAATGCCCCTTGACATTTTATGGCATGACTATTTAAGTGCAGATCAGAAACATGGGGTCCTGACTCCCCAGAGCCTGACCACCATCTGCAAGGCACAAGTCAGGAATGTAATGGAATACTCACCATTTGCCTGGATAGATGCAGTTCAACAACACTCAAGAGGCTTGACACCATACAGGCCAAAGCAGGCTGATGGATGTGCACCACATCCACAAATATTCATTCAGTCCATCACTGGTGCACTTAAGCAGCAACATGTACTATCCAAGATGCACTGCAGAAATTTGCCAAAGATCCTGAGACAGCACCTTCCAAACCCACGACCACTATCACCTGGAAGGACAAAGGGAGCAGGCACATTGGAACACTGCCACTTGCAAGTCTTCTTCCAAGCCACTCACTATCCTGACTTGGAAATATATCACTGCTCCTTCAGTGTCACTGGTTCAAAATCCTGGAATTCCCTCCCAAATGCCATGTTGGATCTTGCTACAGCACATGGACTACAGCAGTATAAAAATACAGCTCCCCATCACCTTCTCAAGGGAAACTAGGGCTAGGCAATGAATGCTGGCCTAGCCAGGAATGCCTACATATCACAAGTCAATTAGAAAAGAAAAGGTCACATACCTCAGAGCTTCTTATTGAGAAATGATACTGGCATCCATGGCATACTATACGAGGGCAAAATGTGATGCTTCAATATGATTGATATGAGGGATCACGAATACTGTTATTGAAATTCTGTTCTCTTTCTCACATCCCCCCCACCCACCCCCACCCCCCCACCCAGATGACACTCTCATTCATCTGCAAAGGATATTGTTGTTGTTAGAGTCTTTGTTGCCTTGTTTCAAACCAGGTAAATTTCTTCTGCACCTTTCCAATTTACAGGAGACAGCAATTACAAACTGGTCAACTTGTCAAGCAAAAGCACTGACTTCCAGTGGCTGCTGCACAGTCTTCACAGTGGAGAAGCAGCAGGTGAAGGTCCCTCAAGGAAGTAGAGGAAAACAACAAAAACCACGTAATTGTCACTTTCTACAGCTGTGAGAAACACTGTGGCAGTGCAGAATAAGAATGCCCCAGGCCATCGGCACTTCATGTGCTGAAGTAGGACTTGTACTCAGAAGTACAAGCTGGCCATGCCATCCTGGTGGCAATCAAGGTTACATAAGTTTTGAATCTTTATGTGAGCTGCTCATTTGTGAGGTGTTGCATTTTGGTAAGATGAATAAAGGCAGGACTTACACAGTTATCAAATGGAGAAACACAAGGAGTCGGGGTACATAGTTCATTGAAAGTTGCATCGCAGATTGACAAGAGTGATTAAGAATGCATTTGGCACACTTGCCTTCATTGTTCAGACCAGGGAGTGTAGGAGTTGAGACATCATTTTGCAGTTGTACAGGACATTGGTGAGGCCATTTTTGGCATACTATGTAAGTCTTGCTCACCCTGCTATAGGGCGGATATTATTAAATTGGAAAGGTGCAGAAGAAATTTACCAGAACTGGAGGATTTCAGCTGGAAGGAAATGTTGGATAGGCTTGGTTTGCTTTCACTGGAGCATAGGCGGTTGAGGTTTATAAATCATGAGGGGTATAGATAAGGTGAATAGCAAAGGTCTTTTAGGTAAAAACAATGACTGCAGATGCCGAAAACCAGATTCTGGATTAGTGGTGCTGGAAGAGCACAGCAGTTCAGGCAGCATCTGAGGAGCAGTAAAATCGATGTTTCGGGCAAAAGCCCTTCATCAGGAATAAAGGCAGAGAGCCTGAAGGGTGGAGAGATAAGTGAGACAAGGGTGGGGTGGGGAGAAAATAACATAGAGTACAATAGGTGAGTGGGGGAGGGGATGAAGGTGATAGGTCGGGCGGGGAGGGTGGAGTGGATACGTGGTAAAGAAGATAGGCAGGTAGGACAAGTCATGGGGACAGAGCTGAGCTGAAAGTTTGGAACTGGGGTGAGGTGGGCAAAGGGGAAATGAGGAAACTGTTGAAGTCCTCATTGATGCCCTGGGGTTGAAGTGTTCTGAGGCGGAAGATGAGGTGTTCTTCCTCCAGGCATCCAGTGGTGAGGGAGTGGTGGTGAAGGAGGCCCAGGACCTCCGTGTCCTCGGCTGAGTGGGAGGGGGAGTTGAAATGTTGGGCCACCGGGCAGTGTGGTTGATTGGTGCGGGTGTCCCGGAGATGTTCCCTAAAGTGCTCTGCTAGTAGGTGTCCAGTCTTCCCGGGAGCAACAGATACAATAAATGATATTGGTGGATGTGCAGGTCAAGCTTTGATGGATGTGGAAGGCTCCTTTAGGGCCTTGGTTGGAGGTGAGGGAGGAGGTGTGGGCGCAGGTTTTGCAATTCCTGCGGTGGCAGGGGAAGGTGCCAGGATGGGAGGGTGGGTTGTAGTGGGGCGTGGATCTGACCAGGTAGTCATGGAGGGAACGGTCTTTGCGGAAGGCGAAAAGGGGTGGGGAGGGAAATGTATCCCTGGTGGTGGGGTCTGTTTTGAGGTCGCGGAAATGTCAGCGGATGATTTGGTTTATGCGAAGGTTGGTAGGGTGGAAGGTGAGCACCGGGGCGTTCTGTCCTTGTTACGGTTGGAGGGGTGGGGTCTGAGGACTGACGTGCGGGATGTGGACAAG
Organism: Chiloscyllium punctatum; assembly: GCF_047496795.1. Taxonomy (NCBI): domain Eukaryota; kingdom Metazoa; phylum Chordata; class Chondrichthyes; order Orectolobiformes; family Hemiscylliidae; genus Chiloscyllium; species Chiloscyllium punctatum. The sequence goes on from NC_092746.1 coordinate 108,197,130, forward strand.
ATGCATTGGAGGGCATCTTTAACCACGTGGGAAGGGAAATTGCGGTCTCTAAAGAAGAAGGCCATCTGGTGTGTTCTGTGGTGGAACTGGTCTGCCTGGGAGCAGATACAGCGTGGAGGAATTGGGAATACGGGATGGCATTTTTGCAGGAGGTAGGGTGGGAAGAGGTGTAATCCAGGTAGCTGTGGGAGTCGGTGGGTTTGTAAAAAATGGTGGTGTCAAGTCAGTCATCATTAATGGAGATGGAGAGGTCCAGGATGGGGAGGGAGGTGTCAGAGATGGTCCAGGTAAATTTAAGGTCAGGGTGGAATGTGTTGGTGAAGTTGATGAATTGCTCAACCTCCTCACGGGAGCACGAGGTGGCGCCAATGCAGTCATCAATGTAGCGGAGGAAGAGGTGGGGAGCCGGTGTAATTACGGAAGATCGGCTGTTCTACGTAGCCAACAAAGAGACAGGCATAGCTGGGACCCATACGGGTGCCCATGGCTACCCCTTTGGTCTGGAGGAAATGGGATGATTTGAAGGAGAAATTGTTAAGGGTGAGAACCAGTTTGGCCAAACGAATGAGAGTGTCGATGGAAGGGTACGGTTGTGGATGTCGGGAGAGGAAGAAACGGAGGGCTTGGAGGCCCTGGTCATTGCGGATGGAGGTGTAGAGGGATTGGATATCCATGGTGAAGATGAGGCGTTGGGGGCCAGGGAAACGGAAGTCTTGGAGGAGGTGCAGGGCGTGGGTGGTGGGTGGAGTATCGAACATATGTGGGGAGTTCCTGGACTGGGGGGATAGGACAGTGTCGCAGTAAGTAGAAATGAGTTCAGTGGGGCAGGAGCATGCTGAGACAATGGGTTGGCCAGGGTGGTCAGGCTTGTGGATCTTGGGAAGGAGGTAGAACCGGGTAGTGCGGGGTTCCCGGACTATGAGGTTGGAAGCTGTGGGTGGGTAATCTCCTGAGGTGATGAGGTTCTGTATGGTCTGGGAGATGATGGTCTGGTGATGGGGGGTGCGGTCATGGTCGAGGGGACGGTAGGAAGAGGTGTCCTCGAGTTGGGGTTTGGCATCAGCAGTGTAGAGGTCAGTGCGCCAGACTACCACTATGCTCCCTTTATCTGCTGGCTTGATGGTAAGGTAGGGATTGGAGCAGAGGGTTTTTACTGCTTCTCGGATGCTGCCTGAACTGCTGTGCTCTTCCAGCACCACTAATCCAGCAAAGGTCTTTTCCCTAGGTTAGGAGAGGTTAAAGGTCAAGGGTATAATTTTAAAGTGAGAGGAGAAAGTTTAAAAGGGATCTGAGGGACAACTTTTTCACACAGAAAGTGATTTGTTTGCAGAATGAACTGCCAGAGGAAGTGGTAGATACAGGTACATATAGACAAGGAAGAAACTATGGTCTCATTCGATGTAATGGCACTGTTCACCTCTATTGACAAAACCCTATCCAGAGAAACAATAGCCAACCTGCTGGACATACAGAATAGACAACAAGATGGGGGAACCTATCAACAAAGATTGCATACTCAAACGACTGGACCTGTGCCTCACAACACACTTCACATTCAACAACCAAATATATGAACAAATCAATGGCACACCCATGGGCTCACCCATCTCTGAACTCATAGCAGAAGCGGTAATGCAAAGATTAGAACAAACAGTCTTACTGCAAATTCAACCCAAACTCTGGGTCAGATATGTACATGACACCTTTGTAAACATTAAAAACACAGAAATAGAAAAAACACACACCGGATCATCAACGCCACTCTCACAGGAATCAGATTCACTAGAGAGGAAGATAAGGACAACCAACTCCCATTCCTAGACGTAATGGTACAGAGAACACCGAACGGAGAATTCACCACAAAGGTATTCAGGAAAGCCACACACACAGACCAAGTCCTGAACTATGAAAGCAACCACCCCAACACACACAAAAGAAGTTGCATCAAGACAGTGTTCAAAAGGGCCACAACACACTGCAGCACACCAGAACTGCAAAAAGAGGGAGAAGAACACCTCTACAATGTATTCGCCAGAAACGGATTCCCCCGCAATTTCATCAACAGATGCCTAAGGGAAAGACAACGGAATGAGGACATGCCACAATCCAAAGGACTAGCCACGTTACCATACATCAAGAACATTTCTGAACTGACAGCCAGACTACAACGACCACTCGGACTCATAACAGCACACAAACCAACAGCCACTCTCAGACAACAACTCACGAGGACAAAGGACCCGATACCCAGCATGAGCAAAACCAACGTAGTGTACAAAATCCTTGCAAGGACTGCACAAAACACTACATAGGACAAACAGGAAGACAGCTAACGATCCGTATCCATGAACACCAATTAGCCACGAAACGACACGACCAGCTATCCTTAGTAGCCACACACGCGGATGACAAGCAACATGAGTTCGCTGGGACAACACTACTATTATAGGACAAGCCAAACAGAGAACAGCCAGGGAATTCTTCGAGGCATAGCACTCATCTACAGATTCTATCAATAAACACATCGACCTGACCCAGTATACAAAGTCACAATTTTTGCATTACATGCACTGGGACTTCTCCCCTTCCTCCAGCAGAAACCAAGAACTTCAAGAAGAAGCTATGGGATTGCCAGTTTGCTATGTTCAGAAGGCAGAACATCAGCACATGCAGTTTTAAAAAAAAAGTCATTTATGGGATGTGGGCATCGCTGGCTAGGAAATCATTTCGAGTCTGTTCTTAATTGCCATGGAGAAGGTGATGGTGAACTGCATTATGAAAACACTGCACTCCTTGGGATTTAAGAACATCCACAGAACTGTTAAGGAGGGAGTTCCAGGAACTTTACCCAGTGGAACTGGTGATATATTTCCAAGTCAAGATGGTATGTGGTTTGGAGGGGAACTTGCAGATGTTCCCACATATCTGTTGCCCTTGTCTTTCTAGGTGGTGATCGAGTTCAGGGGCTTGTCAAGTGCTATAGGTGAGTTCATGCAGTGCAACTCATAGACGGTCTGCAGTGGTGAATGAAATTAATGTTGAAGGTAGTAGATGTGGTATCAATCAAGAGGCTGCTTTGTTCTCAATAGTATCAAGCTCCTTGACTGTTGGAGCTGCATTAATCCATTAAGTACAGTATTCCATCACTGTCTTGACTTGTGATTTACAGATGATGGATAGGCACTCGAGAAAAAAGTGAGTTGTTCACTGTTGAATTCCTCGTCTCTGAAATGCTGTTGTAGCTACAGTATTTATTCAGCGGGTCAGTTCAGTTTCTGGTCAATGGTAAGTCCCAGGATGCTGACAGTTGGTAATTCAGTGACAGAAATGTCATTGAATGTCAAGGGGCATTGGGTAGACTGTCTGTTATTGGAGATGGTCACTGTCTGCCATTTATGTGATTTGAATGTTACTTGCCCTTTTTCAGCTTCAGCCTGGATATTGTTCAGGTCTCACTGTAATTCAGCATGGACTGTCAGTACTGAGGAGTCACGAATGGTACGATCATCAGGTCAGGCAGCATCAAAGCTTATGCTCGAAACATTGATTCTCCTGCTCCTTTGATGCTGCCTGACCTGCTGCGCTTTTCCAGCAACACATTTTTAAGCTCCGATCTCCAGCATCTGCAGTCCTCACTTTCTCCTGGCACAATCATCAGCAAACATCACCATTTCTGACCTTATGATAGAGGGAAAGTCATTGATTGCATCGCTGAATTTGGTTAGGTCCAGGATGCAGAGATCTCTGGAGCTGACGTGATTGAAATCCAACAACCATCACAATTTTCCAAATGCCAAGAAGGACTCCAACCACCGGAGAGTTTTCTCCTGATTCTCATTGATTCCAGTTTTGCTGGGGCTCATTTTTTTTGTTCACCATATGTATTTCAGCATATGTAAAGGGATTCCACACATCTGAAGATAATGTATGAAATCCCATGATCTAATAACATTGATCAAAACATAGAAGATAGGAGCAGGAGTAGACCATTTGAACCCTCAAACCTGCTCTGCCATTCAATGTGATTGTGGCTGATCATTGAACTCCATACCCTTATCCCGCCCTCACTCCGTCCCTTGATCCCTTTAGCCAAAATAGCGATTTCTACCTCCTTCTTGAAAACACAAAATCTTTTGACTTCAACCACTTTCTGTGGTAGTGAATTTCTTCGCCTCACCACTCTGAGTGATGAAATTTCACCTCATCTCAGTCCCTTATGCACGAACTATGACCCTGGGTTTGGACTCCACCACCATTGGAAACATCCTTCCTGTATTAAACTAGTCTTGTCCTGTTAGAAATTTATACATTTCTTTGAGATCCCCATTAATCTTCTAAACTGCAGTAAATACAATCCCAACCAATTCAGTCTTGTCAGATGTCAGTCTTGTCAGCCAGGAATTAATTTGGTAAATCTTCAATGCACTCCTTTAAGAGCAAGCACATCGTTCATCAGATCGGATGCTAAAACTGCACACAGTATTCCAGGTGTGGCCTCACCAATGTCCTGTTTCACTGCAGCAAGGCATCCTTGTTTCCACACTCAAATCCTCTCACTTTGAGGGCCAACTTACAGTTTGTTTTCTTTACTGCTTGTTTACTTTCAGTGACTGGTGCATGAGGACACCCAGGTCTCATTGAACATACCCCTTTCTCAATTTGAGCCATTCAAATAATGATCTGTCTTACTATTTTTGCTTCCAAAATTAGATAATCTCATAGTTATCCATGTTATACTGCATCTGCCATGCATTTGCCCACTCACTCAGCCTGTCCAAGTCACACAACAACATCTCTGCAGCATCCTGACAGCTCACTTTTCACCCAGCTTTCTATCTACTGCAAATTTTTTGATACTGTCGATTCTGCTATAATTCATGCTTCTTCAACACGAATTGGCTTTAATGAGATTGAAGAATTTATACCATTACTTGTAAAACTCAAAATTTCCTTCCCTGTACTGGCTATAATGTCATTCTGGCACCATTACTTTTAATGATGAGCCTATTGTGCAATTTTCTTATAACGCGAGATCACATGAGAATGGAACTTTTGTGTTATATCAGAGCTGACTGTTACATTTAGTTTCCTCACCCAAATCATTAATATATGTGATGAATAGTTGGGTCCCAGTGATAACGTTGGGGAATCCAAAAGTTAAAAAGTTCTATTATACTAGCTTATCATCATGTCTTTGACTATTGGACTTTCAACGGGTTAAAGATCCCCTATTATAGTGACTTACTATGTGTTTGATTGTATTCCTGTCCTTTGACAGGCTGAGACCAGAAATCACAGCGGGTGTCTGGCTACCTCCGAATTGCCACAATCGTCTGGAGACATATGCATGTATTTTGCTTCCCGACCCACGCAAAGATATTTGTTTTCCTGCATAAGACTCTTGGCCCTGGTTATAGATCTTATTAACTGCCTCCTGTTTCTATTAACACACTTCCTTATCTATTAACAAGGGCACGTGAAGACCAATAATGAGAACAATGCTGGATCCTATTATCTACCTCCTTACCTATTAACACAAGGTTCTGAGTAATAGAGTAACAGGCTCATGTGAACAATTCGGTATTTGTCACAGGAAGGTAGCAATCACTCGTCATTGTAAGATTGAGAAATACCTGTTTTAACAATATAATAGCAATCAGCCATGTGATGTTAAGAACTTTGTATTAGTCACTGCAAAACGGGATATAAGGTGTACTGCTTGCATGTAATGTTGAGGTCTGTCGAGGGGTGCCACCACAAGAAGACTCCAAGATTCCTTTGGTGTCACCCAGGACCTCTCACCTGCTGTTCAGAAATAAAGTGTCTATCTTTGATCTGAAACATGTGATGTCCAGAATTAAGAGTTAACACCAGTAACAATCACTGTGTTGCCCTGTTAGTCTATGCCTGTCATTCAAAATAAAAACCCATTTATTCTTCATCTATGTTTCCTGTCTCCTAACCAATTTTCTATCCATCTTAATACACTACCTCCAATCCCATGTGCTTTCATTTTACACCATAATCTGAGACTGAACATCCAAATAAACCACATTTATTGGTTCCCCCAATCAACTCCATTAGTTACATTTTCAAAGAACTCCTTGAGATTTTGTCAAGCCTGATTTCCCCTTTCTAATACCGTACTAGCTGTGTCTGATTCTACCAATATTTTCTAAGTGCTGTGTTATAAAATCCTTGATAATAGACTCTTGCAACTTCCACATTACTGATATCAGTCTTACTGATGAAGTATGATGCCCTGTTTTCTGTCTACCTTCTTTTTCAAATAGTGGGGTTCCATTAACTACCCTACAATCTGTGGGAACTGTTTCAGAGTCTAAAGAATCTTGGAACTTGACCATCAGTGCATCCACTATTTCTAGGACCATTTCCTTCAGTACTGTGGGATGTAGATTATCAGGGCTTAGGCATTTCTTGGCCTACAATCCCATCAATTTCTCCAACACCATTTCTCTACAAATACAGATTTGTTTCAGTCCCTCCCCCTCACTAAACCCTGTATACCCCCATCATTTCTGGTACATTATTTGTACCCTCCTTTGTGAAGACAGAAGCAAAGTGTCACAAGGTAACAGCTCTCAACAACAATTAAGAAAAAGAAGGAAGCATATGTCAAGTATAGACAGGATAGGTGAAGTGAATCCTTTGAAGAGTATAAAGGCAATTAAAGTATACTTAAGAGGGAAATCAGGAGGGCAAAAAGGGGGCATGAGATAGCTTTGGAAAAAGAGTCAAGGAGAATTCAAACGGTTTTGACAAATATATTAAGGACAAAAGGGAAACAAGGGAGAGAATAGGGCCCCTCAAAGATCAGCAAGGTGGCCTTTGTGTGGAGCCACAGGAGATGGGGCAGATACTAAATGAGTTTTTTGCATCAATACTTACTGTGGAAAAGGACATGTAAGATACAGAATGTAGGGAAATAGATGACATCTTAAAAAATGTCCACATTACAGAGGAGGAAGTGCTGGATGTCTTGAAGTGCATAAAAGTGGATAAATCCCCAAGACCTGATCAGGTGTACCCTAGAACTCTGTGGGAAGCTAAGGAAGTGATTGGAGGTTTACAAATCATGAGGGGCATGGATAGGATAAATAGACAAAGTCTTTTCCTGGGGTGGGGGAGTCCAGAACTAGAGGGCAAAGGTTTAGGGTGAGAGGGAAAAGAGACCTAAAGTGCAACGTTTTCATGTACAGGGTGGTACGTGTATGGAATGAGCTTCCAGAGGAAGTGGTGGAGGCTAGTACAATTGCAACATTTAAAAGGTGTCTGGATGGGTATATGAACAGGAAGGGATTGGAGGGATATGGGCTAGGTGCTGGCAGGTGGGACTAGATTGGGTTGGGATATCTGGTCGGCATGGACGAGTTGGACCAAATGGTCTGTTTCCGTGCTGTACATCTCGATGACTTTATGACAATAACGATTGGCTTGGCACAAAGAGGAAAAGAGTCAAATCTGTATCAACTAACCACCAACTTTATTAATTTAGTTAAAACAGACATACAATTCACACTGGTTAAGAAAAGGTTAACAGGAGGGATGCCACTCATACAAGGCTAAAATATGTGTGCACACCCACTATGTTTTTTGGCCTTTCCTGAACAGTCAAAGAATTTAAAAGCTAATACCCGAGAACAGGAGTTCATGCTGGCCAGGCGATTCCTTAAGTCTTTGGTGTTATCTCCATGCAAATGTTGATCTCCACAGTTTTCGTTGCTGGCACACCTGGAATCTTTCATTTTATCCTTTTTCCTTAACTACCTGAACTATATTGTCTTATTCTTCTTTGGTGCTGGTTCATTTGCTGAATCTGTGTCTTTTCATTATTAGCTCCAGCCCAAGGATACTGGTAACATTTCCTCATTGCTCTTACACCAAGTAAGGATTTACACCTGATGCCATTCCTCTTAGCTGAAGCCAGCTCAAGCCAATGACTGGGGCTTGGGTAACTTCAGTTCACAAGCTGCTGTTTTTATGTGTGAGCAGCCCCTGGCCAAAATCTCCCCGCTCTTGATACAAAGATATCTATCTTAGGATCGTCATTTTCCTTTCATTCTACTAACCGCTTATGGGATCACCACCAACCCCCATTGGATGTGTTACATCCATTTTTATATATTATAAAGCTTACCTAATTAATTTTTTAAAAATCTAACTACTTAATTCACACAATTCCTTTTACAATAACAATTGTCTCTTCTGTTTCATTAGAGCTTCAACTTCTAACTTTTGTATATTTCAAATTTTCCACCTTCTGAGCTGATGTGCATTGGGTATTACAATTACTAATGCGTTTAATATGCTTTCCTTTATTGGTCAGAGTATTGAGTACAGGAGTTGGGAGGTCATGTTGCAGTTCTACAGAACATTGGTTCGGCCACTTCTGGAATATTGAGTGCAATTCTGGTCTCCCTCCTATCGTTGGATGTTGTGAAACTTGAAAGGGTTCAGAAATTATTTACAAGGATGTTACCAGGGTTGGAGGTTTTGAGCAAAAGGGAGAGGCTGAATAGCCTGGGGCTGTTTTCCCTGGAGCATTGCAGGATGAGAGGTGACGTTATAGAGGTTTATAAAATCATGTGGGGGATGGATAGGATAAATAGACAAAGTCTTTTCCCTGGATTAGGGGAGTCCAGAACTAGAGGGCATAGATTTAAGGTGAGAGGGGAAAGATGTAAAAGGGACCTAAGAGCAACATTTTCACACAAAGGGTGATGCAAGTATGGAATGAGTTGCCAGAGGAAGTGGTGGAAGCTTGTACAACTGCAACATTTAAAAGGCATCTGAATGGGAAAATGAATAAGAAGAGTTTGGAGGGCTACGGGTCAAGTGCTGACAAATGGGACTAGATTAATTTGGGTTATTTGATCGGCATGGACAAGTTGACTGAACGGTCTGTTTCCATGCTGTACATCTCTATGACTAAATATCTACTGATTGAAGGATTTCTGTTAAATTCAATATGAGCTTAAAGTATTAATTTTTAATGGCCATGATTTACACCTATAGTGGGGTAGCAAGTGGGCAAGTCTCCAGGATCCTCAATGCAAGAAACAGGAACACTAATCACTACACCGAATCCTGCATACATATACATATACATATACATTTGTGGGTTGAATTTGTACTTGCAGAGTTACATTGTATTTTGCTCAAAAACTGCATGAATTCACGTAAGACTCTGTTAACTCACTTTTTAGATTAGAATCAGTCTAAACATTATGATACAGACAGAGTACACAGGGGGCTAGCACCTTCAACATTATCTGGCTAACACTAATTGTTACAGTTAGCCTGAGAATGTAACTTTTAAAGAAAAGTTTTGTGATTTTCATATGAAAGAAGTGAAACCATCATGGTATTCGAACAGTTGAGACTCAACAAACAATCAAGGTATTTTTCAATGTATAATTTCAGTTACATCACACTGTAAACTTTTGCTATAAATTCTGTGTCTTACAATTGTGTACTCCACAACCACCTGATGAAGGAGCTGCACTCCGAAAGCTAGTGCTTCCAATTAAACCTGTTGGACAATAACCTGGTGTTGTGTGATTTTTAACTTTGTACATCCCAGTCCAACACCGGCATCTCCAAATCACCAGACCCAGTATAAGACAATCTGTTCTCGAGTTGGTTCCTCAACATATTGGTCCAGAAAACCATCCCTATATACTGTCTAGGAATTCCTTCTCAATGTTATTGCGACTAATTTGATGTGCCTAATCTATTTGCAAATTAAAGTCACCAATAAATATAGATGTTCCTTTAGTGCATGAATCTTTGATTTCCTGTTTCATGTCTTTCTCAACATCTCCACTACAGTCTCGTAGTGTACACACCACTCCATTATTATTTTTTCCCTTCAGTATTTCTCAATTCTACCCGCACAGATTCAACATTGTCTGAGCTAATATCTTTCCTCAATATAGTATTTATATCCTCTTCAACCAGTAATGCAACGCCACTTCTTTTCTTTGAGTCTGTGACAAAACCAACTCCAGCTGACCCAGACACAAATAGCAAGCAGGATAGAACACCAGTGCACTGGAGGTGCACTGATTATGTTAGCTAGAATGGTGATGAAAAGTCTGTGAACAAACTTACCAGCTCAGTAAGCAAGTCAGTTAACTGGATATCTGACAGCCAGGGCTTCTTGTTTGGACCAGATTAGCAGCTCCAATCAGGGAATTCACATTTTATAAGGTCCACCTGGCAAACCTTGTTATGACTACTACATCCCTCCCACTCTGTGTCTCAGGACATAAGCCCATTCTTTTCTTTGTAGCTCCTCATGAGGCATTTTAGCATCAGGTCAAGTTCCTCCAACTCTGCCTCTGACACTGGGGGGCATGAAATGCACAGAAGCTTGTCTCTACCGCACAGCATATCTCGGGAGAAATTCCTTCTCTTCTTCAAGTGGCAAAGGTGTCAAGGCAGTGACAGATGCTGTGCCCATCTCAGATTTTGAAGTATCTTTTGGAACAGTCGGAATGGCTGTCAAGGAGCCAGACATATTTTGGTCCTGCACTGTTTGCCAGTTTGCAGCTTTCAGGACTGTTTATACAGTCATACAGCATGGAAAAAGAGTCTTCTGTTCAATCAGTCCATGCCAATCATAATCCCAAACTAAACAAGTCCCACCTGCCTGCGCTTCACCAATATCCTTCCACACATTTCTTATTCATGTAGTTATCAGAATGTCCTTTAAATGTTGTGGCGATGTTCGCCGAGCTGGGAATTTGTGTTGCAGACGTTTGTCCCCTGTCTAGGTGACATCCTCAGTGCTTGGGAGCTTACTGTGAAGCACTTCTGTGATGTTTCCTCCGGCATTTATAGTGATTTGTACCTGCCGCTTCCGGTTGTCAGTTCCAGCTGTCCGCTGCAGTGACCGATATATTGGGTCCAGGTTGATGTGCTTATTGATCGAATCTGTGGATGAGTGCCATGCCTCTAGGAATTCCCTAACTGTTCTCTGTTTGGCTTGTCCTATAATAGTAGTGTTGTCCCAGTTGAACTCATGTTGCTTGTCAACTGAGTGTGTGGCTACTAAGAATAGCTGGTCATGTCGTTTCGTGGCTAGTTGGTGTGCCACTGCAGCGGACAGCTGGAACTGACAACTGGAAGCGGCAGGTACAAATCACTATAAATGCCGGAGGAAACATCACAGAAGCGCTTCACAGGAGGCTGCCAAGCACTGAGGATGTCACCTAGACAGGGGACGAAACGTCTGCAATACAAATTCCCAGCTCAGCGAACAGAACCACAACAACGAGCACCCAAGCTACAAATCTTCTCCCAAATTTTGAATGTCCTTTAAATATTGTAACTGTACCCACATCCATCGCTTCCTCTGGAAGTTCATTCCTAAACAAACCACTCTCTGTGTAAAAAAGTTGCCCTTCATGTATTTTTAAAATCTTTCTCCCCTTACCTTAAAAGTATGTCCCCAGTCTTGAAAACCCCCAACCTAGAGAAAAGATACCTGCCTTTCACCTTATCTATACTCCTCATTATTTTACGAACGTCTTAACCTCCGATACTCCAATGAAAAACATGCCACCTATTCAGCCTCTCCTTGCAACGCAGACCCTCCTTTCCCAGCAATATCTTGATAAATTTCTTCCAAACCCTATCCATATTAATAATATCCTTCCTCTAACAAGGAGACCAGAACTGGACACAATACTCCAGAAGAGGCCTCACCAACATCCTCACAACAACCTCAACATGACATCCCAACTCCTATACTCAAAGGTCTAAGCAATGAAGACAAGCACGCTGATTGCCTTCTCAACCACCCTATCCATACATGATGCAAACGTCAATGATTTATGTACCTGAACTGCCGTGTCAATCTCAGATTCTAATGTATCTCCAATGTTTGATCATGAGGGAGAACCCACAGTCAGAACAATCAGAAAGCTTGTTGAAGGGCCGGGCATATTGTTCCAGATTTGTTCAGGACCATTGCACCTACTCGAGCTTTACATGTCCCTGGACCTGACCTTGCATTGACCATGCTTCTTTCCCATGGTTCGTACACCAAATCTCATCCCCTGAAGTAAACAGTCTCTCTCGCTTAGTGGAGTCTTGTGTCTAGCATTGGCATTCTTGATGCCGTTTCACCCTCTCCCTCATGTCTGGAAAGATCAGATTTAATCTCCATTAACAACTCTGCTGGAGCTATCCCTGTAGTAGCATGAGGGGGTAGTCCTGCAATCAAATAGGAACTTGGACAGTTTGGTACCTAGTGAAGTTGTAGGCTGTTTCTTTACACCTACCTTCAAAGTTTATGCTGTTCTTTCTGATAGGCCATTGGATGATAGAAGATATAGAGTTGTGAGCAAGTTTTGAGAAGATTTGTAGCCCAGATTGAGGCTCTGGGTGTAGTATTGCTTGCTGAGCTGGAAGGTTCATTTTCAGATGTTTCGTCACCATATTAGGCAACATCTTCAGTAAGCTTCTGGACGAAGTAGTGCTCATGTTTCCTGCTTTCCATTTATATCTTTAGGTTTCCTTGGGTTAGTGATGTCACACATGAAATATCTGAAACAGAGACATTCACGAGAATTCCAAGAAGCATAGCTTTCCAACCGGAACTCTATCAACAAATACATTGACTTGGACACCATATACCACCCCTTGAGAAAAAGAACAGGAAATGACATCACCATAGGAAATGGCATCACCACAGGAAATGGCATCAGCAACCCATGCAAACCCAAATATATAAATAGGAAGCAGGAAACACAAGCAGTGCTTCATCCGGAGGCTCACTGAAGATGTTACCTAGTATGGTGACAAAATGTCTGAAAATGAACCTTCCAGCTCAGCGAGCAAACCTACACCCATGTAGAGTTATCCTTACATGTCGAATACCATTTGACTTTAGGAAATACTCAAATTCTCTGCTGGTAAGTGATGGCCTATTATCTGTGACCAACACTTCTGGGAATCCATGTATTGCTAAAGATGTGCACAGTTTTTCTGTGCAATTGTTATCCTCGTATTTGACAAATGACCACTATGCACATCCAGCTGCTTTGAATGGGCATCCACAATGACTAAGTACATTGAGTCTATGAAAGAACCTACATGGTCCACGTATGACCGGGTCCAGCGTTCACCTGGCCATCCTCACAAATGCAGGGAATCTGCTGGTATTAATGTTTTGTCCTTGTTGGCACTCTGGGCACTGCCTCACAAACACGGTTTTGTCTGCATCCAATTCTAGCCACTAGACATATCTTCTTGCCAACATCTTAATTTTTGAAACCTTATAAAACCTTCTCCATCGTCTGCTGAAAAACAGTACAGGCTGACAATAGCCCAAATGGCATGCTTGTATATTGGTACAAACCCTTGGGAATCCTGATCTAACCACAACTGCAACTTTGCATGGCTCATGTCCAGCTTCGTGAAGGACAGATCCCTGCCAGCTTTGCATATGTGTCTTTTATGCAAGGGATTGGGTATTTATCCAGTAATGAAAAGTGGTGTATCGTTTGTTGAAAATCCCCAGAAAGGTGAACTCAACCATCAGGCTTCACAAATGGTACAACTGGTGCTGCCCATTCTGCAAATTGACTGGTATGAGTCATAGAGTCGCAAAGATGTATAGCACAAAACAGACCCTTCAGTTCAACTCATCCATGCCGACCAGTTATGCTAACCTAACCTAGTCCCATTTGCCAGCATTTGGCCCATATCCTTCTAAACCCTTCCTATTCATACACCCATCCAGATGCCTTTTAACAGCAGGTCGTGAAGAAGGCTAACAAGAGGAATGGAGTATAGAAGCAAAGAGGTGCTTCTGGAGCTGTACAGGGCCCTGGTGAGACCACACCTGGAGTACTGTGTACAGTTCTGGTCTCCAAATTTGAGGAAAGACATTCTGGCTATTGAGGGACTGCAGCGTAGGTTCACGAGGTCAATTCCTGGAATGGCAGGATTGCCTTACACGGAAAGACTGAAGCGACTGGGCTTGTATACCCTTGAGTTTAGAAGACTGAGAGGGGATCTGATTGAAACGTATAGGATTATGAAAGGATTGGACACTCTGGCAGGAGGAAACATATTTCCGCTGATGGGGGAGTGCCGAACCAGAGGACACAACTTAAAAATACGGGGTAGACCATTTAGGACAGAGATGAGGAGAAACTACTTCACCCAGAGAGTGGTGGCTGTGTGGAATGCTCTGCCCCAGAGGGCAGTGGAGGCCCAGTCTCTGGATTCATTTAAGAAAGAATTGGATAGAGCTCTTAAAGATAGTGGAGTCAAGGGTTATGGAGAGAAGGCTGGAACAGGATACTGATTAGGAATGATTAGCCATGATCATATTGAATGGCGGTGCAGGCTCGAAGGGCTGAATGGCCTACTCCTGCATCTATTGTCTATTGTCTATTGTCTAAATGCTGTAATTGTACCAGCCTCCACCACTTCTTCTGGCAGCTCATTCCATTCATGCACCACCCTCTGTGTGAAAAGGTTGCCCCTTGGGTCCCTTTCATATCTTTCCCATCTCACTTTAAACCTATGCCCTCCAGTTCTGGACTCTCCCACCCTTGGGAAAAGACCTTGTCTGTTTATCCTATCCATGCCCCTCATGAGTTTATAAACCTCTAGAAGGTCACCCCTCAACCTCTGACACTCCAGGGAAAACAGCCCCAGCCTATGCAACTTCTTCCTTTAGCTCAAGTCCTCCAACCCTGGCAATATCCTTGTAAGTCTTTTCTGAACCCTTTCAAGTTTCACAACATGTTTCTGATAGGAAGGAGACCAGAAGCGCACACAATATTCCAAAAGTGGCCTAACCAATACCCTGAATAGCCACAATATGACCTCCCAACACTTTTCCTCAATGCTCTGACCAATAAAGGAAAGCATACTAAATGCTTTCTTCACCATCTTATCTACTTGTAACTCGACTTTCACGGAACAATGAACCTGCACTCCAAGGTCTCTTTGTTCAGCAACATTCCCTGAGGTGATTCCTTCACTTTCCAGCCTTCTGGTTTCTGCTTGTACTTTTGCCCGTAAGATAAATGGCACTGCTTGGGCTTTGCAGAAGTGTGGAATCGCTTCCTGGTCAACATGCAGGGTGGACTAGGTTCCTTTGATATGCCCTCGACCTTCCTGAAAAACATCAGGGTATTCAATTAGGACTCCATTCAGGCAGCCATTTTCTGATCTAAAAATGTTGAACCATTCTTGGTGAATCTCAATCTATTTCATCACATCAAGCTTGGGCCTGAGCTTTTTACTGCAATCATTGGTAACTGAACCAATTGCTTCTTATAAAAGACCAGAACCAAAGTTGTGTTCTTCATCTGTGAAGATTCCCTGGTATAGGTTCGTCTAGGAGAAAGTGAGGACTGCAGATGCTGGAGATCAGAGTTGAAGATGTGTTGCTGGAAAAGCGCAGCAGGTCAGGCAGCATCCAAGGAGCAGGAGAATCGACGTTTCGGGCATGAGCCCTTCTTCAGGAATAAGAGCTGAAGAAGGGCTCATGCCGGAAACGTCGATTCTCCTGCTCCTTGGATGCTGCCTGACCTGCTGCGCTTTTCCAGCAACACATTTATAGGTTAGTCTAGTCAAGATCTTGGCAAAACCTAAGGGGTGGAGTGAAGGCATGAGAGAAGAGACAGAAAAGATTCATGAGAATGGTTCGAGATATGAGGAACTCCAGGTATGAAGACAGGTTGGCAAAGTTAGGACTGTTTTCCTGAAAGAAAGAAGACTGAGAGGAAATTTAATTAAAGTAGTCAAAACAATGAGGGCACTGGGCAGAGATGATCCGGGAAAGCATTCCTATTTGTGAAAGCATTAAAAGTGAAAGAACGTGGATTTCAATTAGTTCAGAGAAGAAACACAAATGCAGAAAGTGGTTTGGATCTGGAATGCACTGCTTGAGAGACTGGTGGCAGGAGGTTCAGCTGAGGCTTTCAAACGACAGTTACCTGAAAAGAAAGAATGTGCAGCGTTATTGGAGAAGGCAAAGAAATGGCCCTATTTGAATTACAGATATGATAGGTGGATCACTTCCTGCACTATGGTTATGTTTTATTCAAAATAACACTTAACCTTATGAATAACAGGTGTTGTAGTATTCATGAGGGTGAAGCAGAGTTCATGTCAGTGTTACCAACTGTCCTTTATTTTAAAACGACTATTCTTTATTTTGATTATTTGTCCCTTGATCCTTAAGTGATCCCTTAAAATTGGGAACATTTTATGATGTGAGGAAAAATTCCATGTTATTAAGTTACTTCTGAGAAAAGAATGTCATCTCAGATAAAGAATAAACAAAATGTGTTGAATAAAAACAGAAATTACTGGCACACTCAACAGGTCCTGCAGCATCTGTGGAGAGAAATCAGAGTTAGCTCTGCTGCCTCACTGCGCCAGAGACCCGGGTTCAATTCCCGCCTCAGGCAATTGTCTGTGTGGAGTTTGCACATTCTCCCGTGTCTGCGTGGGTTTCCTCCGGGTGTTCCGGTTTCCTCCCACAGTCCAAAAATGTGCAGGTTCGGTGAATTGGCCATGCTAAATTGCCCATAGTGTTCGGTGAAGGGGTAAATGTAGGGGAATGGGTCTGGGCGGCTTGCTCTTTGGAGAGTCGGTGTGCACTGTTTCCACACTGTACGTAATCTAATCTAATCTAATCTTAATGTTTCGTGTCCAGTGATCCTTCTTAAGAACAAAATTTGTTCTTGCCTGAGATCACATATATTTTTAATAATTTCATATAAATACATGTAAATCAACGATGTTTGATTTTTTCAAAAAGATGTTACGAGAAAATTTAATCAGACAATAAAATTTCTCCGGGGTTCAGGAATGAAGTAGGATGGTAACTAGTGGGATATGTAAAATTAAATGAGAACATAGCGACTGAAAAAAACGCAACTACAAATAGAAATTAGAACATTGTTTTCATGTAATTCAGTAGAATATCAATTTGGTATCTGTAGTGATTGTAGCGAGCCAGGTGGACTTAATAGAATATGAATTTCCTGGTTGAAGCTGTTCATCTTATCTAATCAGGGAGCCCTGGCTAACAGATAAAAACATGAGTGTCAAAGGTTCTGTTCATTCTGAGAGCTGGCTCTGAGGGAGCTGGATCAGTGTTAAGGACTCTCCACGTTTAAATAAAGGGTGACTTGGTGATGGGATACTGGGCTCTGGGGAGTTATCTCACTGGCAATAAAAGTATGCTCCTGAAGAAATTTGCTTGCAAGTCATTTTTGAGTTGGGATAATTTCTGGCATCATGCCATTTTTGCAAGGTTTGTAGCTTGGGTTGAGGTTTAGGGTGTAGGTTTGCTCGCTGAGCTGTAGTGTTTGTTAACTGGCTAGGTAACATCATCAGTGGCGACCTCCAAGTGAAGCGAAGCTGTTGTCTCCTGCTTTCTATTTATATCTTTCTCCTGGATGGGGTTCCTGGGGTTTGTGGTGATGTCATTTCCTGTTCGTTTTGATAGATGGCATCTTGATCTATGTGTTTATTTATGGCTTTGTGGTTGGAGTGGCACAAACACTATGTAAGACAAACAGGAAGAAAGTTAGCCACTAGGATACACGAACACCAGCTAGCCACAAAAAGACAACCCTCTCTCCCTCGTAGCCCTACACACGGATGAAAAAAACCCACCATTTCGACTGGGACAACACATCTATCCCGGGACAGGCTAAGCAAAGACATGCCAGAGAATTCCTAGAGGCCTGGCACTCCAACCACATTCCTGATTTTCCCCACAGCCTTGAAATAAACACATCAAATTTACTGTTTCCTTCGGGGAAAGTAAGATGTCACAAACAGGCTTGGGATTGGACCACTGAAGTATGTGTGAGTGATAAATCACAGATCCAACTCTCCCTCGTTCCTAACTCGCCCTGGTTACTGGACGCAACACGTGTAGAAAGCGAGATGGCTGAGGGATCGAGAAAAGGGCGGAGTTCCGGATCACGTGACGCTCCCCAGCTCCCGACGTGTGAAGGCGTGGGCGTGGGAAAGAAGGTTCCGGTGAGGGGCGGGGAAGATAAAAGGGGCGGGGAGCCAGGGCAAGGGGCGGGGCGTACAAGGAAAGGGGTTGTGCCGGCGTCATAGCGTTGGGCATGGTTAAGGGCGGGTCTAGGGAGGAAGGAGGCAGGGCAAGGGAGGAAGGAGGCAGGGCAAGGGCGGGTCGAGGGTGGAAGGAGCGGGAGCTAGAGCGGAAAGCGGGGTTTGCGCTGTAAGAGGCGTGGCTAACAATGGAGACCAGGTCTCGAGCCGAGGTTGACAACGTAGTGGGCGCGCCTAAGGCGCCGGGGGGCGGGACTAATGGTGCAGTCGGTCAGACTTGGGTGTTGGGGGCGGGGTATCCAGCTGCTCCTGCCCCCTCACCTCCGAGCTCATACCTCGCTTGTCTTCCTTTTCCCGGAATGATCCTGTTGTGAGAATCTTGCGTGGGCTGTAAAGTTCCATCGGTCAGTTTTAACATTAATACGAAGCGAAGGTGGAACGATGGAGACAGGCGTCCAGGGTTCCGTCAGACAAGTTCGGCTGTAGTTCAAGAGCACCCAGGACTCCGTTTCGGCCCCATTTATCTATTTGGAGAGAAACTTTCAATCTTCTCACTCTCCGGTTTCAGAAAAAAATATTATATATTATATAGCCGGTGTGAAGAGTGCGGGCTGGTGGATCGGGCCGAGGAAGGTTTGTCGGGGTTAGCATTGGTGCTCATCTGTTTCCCACCAGCCCCAGGCTGAGGTGACGGTTGGGAGGCGCGTGAATTGACCATGGGCTCGAGGCGGCGGCGCGGGGCGCTCGCGCTTTTGCTGGTGGCGTTGCTGGCGCTGAGTCCCCAGGTGCACGGGGAGAAGAACCCGGAACTGTATTGCGGAGGTGAGTGAGTGAGGGGACTGAACATGGCGTTGCACTGTCATTTATTGCACCAACTTGCGTGTGTCATCGAGAGCGCTGCCAAAAACTAGTTCAAAAATCTGCGGAAGGGGCAGGCTGACCTCCAGAGAAAGTTTACTTAGAAATACGGAAGGTAAGTTTTCCGCGGTCCCACCAAGCACGCACACTTCACCAACGCGCAGGTCGTTTGAAAAGAAGATGAAGCTTGCATGCAGTCTGTAGCTGGCATTGATGTCGTTATTGATACGCTGGAAATCTGAAATAAAAACAATTCCAGTCTTTGTTATATTAACTTTCGTACAACATCATATTTTGACGTGGTATAACATCCCTACGTGCTTAAATGAAACACATTGTGATATTGAGCTGCGGGAGGAGATACAAAAGCTAACTACTATCTGCCAGTTAGCTCAATTGATTAAACGCATGGTTGTAAGGTGGGGTGACGCTAACAGCTCGAGTTTAGTTCCCATATTAACTGAGATTACATTAGGGAGCTAGGTTGGAAGCTCAGAGTTAGAACGAACAGAGTTGTTGTCTCTGGTTTGTTACCCGTGCCACGTGATAGAGAGTCGAGGAATAGGGAGAGAGAAGAGTTAAATGCGTGGCTACAGGGATGGTGCAGGAGGGAGGGATTTCGGTACTTGGATAACTGGGGTTCTTTCTGGGGAAGGTGGGACCTCTATAAACAGGATGGTCTGCACCTGAACCTGAGGGGCACCAGTATCTTTGGGGGGAGGTTTGCTAGTGCTCTTGGGGGGGGTTTAAACTAACTCTGCAGGTGCATGGGAACACAGACTGTAGCTTTAGGGTGCAGGACCTGGAGTGTAGGGAGGTTAGGAATATGGCATCAATCTTAAAGGAGGGTGCCTGTAAACAGAAGAGTGGCTTGAAGTGTGTGTACTTTAATGCCAGAAGTATACGAAATAAGGTAGGTGAACTCGCAGCGTGGGTTGGTACCTGGGACTTCGATGTTGTGGCTATTACGGAGACATGGCTAGATCAGGGACAGGATTGGCTGTTGCAGGTTCCAGGGTTTAAATGTTTTAGTAGGGTCAGAGGTGGGGGTAAAAGAGGGGGGGGGTGTGGCTTTGCTTGTCAAAGATAGTGTTACAGCGGTGGAAAGGAAGATGGACGAAGATTTGCCATCTGAGGTAGTTTGGGTTGAGGTTAGGAATAGAAGAGGTGAGGTCACCCTGTTAGGAGTCTTTTACAGGCCTCCTAATAGTCCTAGAATCGTTGAAGAAAGGATTGCGAAGATGATTCAGGAGAAGAGTGACAGTAATAGGGTGATTGTTATGGGAGACTTTAACTTTCCTGATATTGATTGGGAAAGCTATAGCTCAAGTTCGTTAGATGGGTCAGTGTTTGTGCAATGTGTGCAGGAGAGTTTCCTGACACAATATGTAGATAAGCCAACAAGAGGTGAGGCCATACTGGATTTGGTTCTGGGTAACGAACCAGGCCAGGTATTAGAACTAGAGGTAGGTGAGCACTTTGGGGACAGTGACCACAATTCGGTGATTTTTACTCTAGTGATGGAGAGGGATAAGTGTGTACTACAGGGCAAGAGTTATAGCTGGGGGCAGGGAAATTATGATGCATTGAGGCATGACTTAGGATGTGTGGATTGGAAAAGCAGATTCCAAGGCAAGAGCGTAATTGATATGTGGAACTTGTTCAAGGAGCAACTATTGAGTGTCCTTGATAAGTATGTACCTATCAGGCAGGGAGGAAAGGGTCGTGTGAGGGAGCCGTGGTTTAATAAGGAGTTGGAATCCCTGGTTAAATGGAAGAGGGCGGCCTTTGTAAAGATGAGGCGTGAAGGTTCAATAGGGGCAATTGAGAGTTATAAGGTAGCCCGGAAGGACCTGAAGAGAGAGCTAAGAGCAGCAAGGAGGGGACATGAAAGGTCCTTAGTTGGTAGGATTAGGGAAAACCCTAAGGCTTTCTATAGGTATGTTAGGAATAAAAGAATGACTAGGGAAGGAATAGGTCCAATCAAGGATAGTAATGGGAAGTTGCGTGTGGAGGCTGAAGAGATTGGGGAGGCGCTGAATGAATACTTTTCGTCAGTATTCACTCAGGAACAGGACATTGTTGTCGATATGAATACTGAGGCACGAATAAGTAGAATGGATGGCTTTGAGATATGTAGAGAAGAGGTGTTGGAAATTCTGGCAAGGGTGAAAATAGATAAGTCCCCTGGGCCTGATGGCATTTATCCTAGGATTCTCTGGGAAGCAAGGGAGGAGATTGCAGAGCCATTGGCCTTGATTTTTGTGTCCTCTTTGTCGACAGGAGTAGTGCCAGAGGACTGGAGGCTAGCAAACGTGGTTCCCTTGTTCAAGAAGGGGAGTAGGGATAATCCTAGTAACTATAGGCCAGTGAGTCTCACTTCTGTTGTGGGCAAAGTCTTAGAGAGAATTGTAAGGGATAGGATTTATGCACATCTGGATAAGAATGATGTGATCAAGGATAGTCAGCATGGTTTTGTGAAGGGCAGGTCGTGCCTCACAAACCTTATTGAATTCTTTGAGAAGGTGACTAAGGAGGTAGATGAGGGGAAAGCGGTAGATGTGGTATATATGGATTTTAGTAAGGCGTTTGATAAGGTCCCCCATGGTAGGCTACTGCAGAAAATACAGAGATATGGCATTGAGGGTGAGTTGGAGGTTTGGATTAGGAATTGGCTGGCTGGAAGAAGACAGAGGGTAGTAGTTGATGGCAAAGGTTCATCTTGGAGTGCCGTCACTAGCGGTGTTCCGCAAGGATCTGTTTTGGGACCATTGCTGTTTGTCATTTTTATAAATGACCTGGAGGAAGGGTTAGAAGGTTGGGTGAGCAAGTTTGCGGATGATACGAAAGTCGGAGGAGTTGTAGACAGTGAGGAAGGATATGGCAGGTTACAGCGGGATATAGAGAAGCTGCAGAGCTGGGCAGAAAGGTGGCAAATGGAGTTCAATGTAGCTAAGTGTGAAGTGATTCACTTTGGTAAGAGTAATAAAAAGATGGATTACTGGGCTAATGGTAGACTACTTGGTAGTGTGGAAGAGCAGAGGGATCTTGGTGTCCATGTACACAGATCTCTGAAAGTTGCCACCCAGGTAAATAGTGCAGTGAAGAAGGCATATGGCGTACTGGCTTTTATTGGTAGAGGAATTGAGTTCCGGAGTCCTGAGGTTATGCTGCAGTTGTATAAGACTCTGGTGCGGCCGCATCTGGAATATTGTGTGCAGTTTTGGTCGCCATACTATAGGAAGGATGTGGAGGCACTGGAACGGGTGCAGAGGAAGTTTACCAGGATGTTGCCTGGTATGGTAGGAAGATCCTATGAGGAAAGGCTGAGGCACTTGGGGTTGTTTTCATTGGAGTAAAGAAGGTTTAGGGGTGATTTGATAGAGGTGTACAAGATGATTAGGGGGTTAGATCGGGTTGACAGTGAGAACCTTTTTCCACGTATGGAGTCAGCTATTACAAGGGGGCATAGCTTTAAATTAAGGGGGGGTAGATATAGGACTGATGTTAGGGGTAGGTTCTTCACTCAGCGAGTCGTAAGTTCATGGAATGCCCTGCCAGTAGCAGTAGTGGACTCTCCCTCTTTATGGGTATTTAAGCGGGCATTGGATAGGTATATGGAGGATAGTGGGTTAGTGTAGGTTAGGTGGGCTTTGATCGGCGCAACATCGAGGGCTGAAGGGCCTGTACTGCGCTGTATTCTTCTATGTTCTATGAAAGTCCTGCCTTCTCAACCATGTCGATAATTTGAGGCATGATTACTCTCGGGTTAAAAACTCACCCAGATCTTCTCTGTATAATGAGCAATCAGTATTATGGTTCTCTGGGACTATGGTGATTTTAGCTTTATTTTCCCTTTACTATGTGTGTTAGAAAGTCAGGCAGTATTTGTAGAAAAAAATGTTCCAGATCAGTAAAATTTCTTGGTGTTATTTATTGCTGTATACAGAAAGATACAGTGAAAAGTGTTTTGATGCCCCAATCTGGTGCCATTTTGAGTTACAAAAAGAATAAAACAAAGTTACATAAATAGAGTTCATCGTCTGTGGTTGTCAAACACAGTTCCAGAGCTTCTGCAATGTGTCCTGGGCCTCAAGGAGTCTCCACACTTCAGGCCAAATGCAGCCAGGAGTTCATGCTCTGAGCTCTGTTTCTGCCACAGTGCCCCACTGCTGCCAAGCATTCCCATCCCAGGCACTCCTCTGCTGGGGGTGACGACCTGTTGAGTCCATGCTTCAGGCCTATGAGTCCTTGCACCAGGCACTGCCGCCACCGCAGTCAACAACCCGCTGAATACTGCTCCAGCTTCTCCACAACATCAGAAGATGAAGAAAAGAAAAAGTTGAGAAAAGAGTGAAAGAGAAGTGTGCATAAAAATTGATCTGAAATATTAAATTTGTTTATTTTCAGAGTGACCTGCTGATCTGTCCATAGATGTCAGGGCACATGATTAAAACTTCAATAAAAGTCTTAGCATAGGGAAGCTAGACTTGGCACCTCCCAAGAGTGGAGCAAATCAAGTTTGAGATGTGCAAGTGGCTAGAATTAAAGGAGATGCTTGTCAAGCTGAAGGATATTACAAATAGACATAGCTTTATACAACATGGAAACAGAACCTTCAATCCAACTTGTCCATGCCAATCAGATATCCTAAAGTAATCTTCCATTTGCCAGCATCTGGCTCATATCCCTCTAAACTCTTTTTATTCATGCACCCATCCAGATGCCTTTTAAATATTGTAATTGCAGTCACCTCCACCACTTCCTTTGGCAGCTTGTTGCATGCAAGCACCACCTCTCTATGAAAACATTGCCTCTCAGACCCCTTTTAAATCTTTCCCTCTCACCTTAAACCTATGCCCTCCAGTTTTAGACTCCCCTACCCTTGGAAAAAGACCTTGACTATTCACCCTAAACATGCCCCTCATGATTTTATAAACATCTATGAGGTCAACCCTCAGCCTCCAACAGCTGAGGGAAAATAACCCTAGCCTATTCAGCCTCTCCCTATAGCTCAAATGCTCCAGTCCTGGCAAGATCCTTGTAAATCTGTTCTGCATGCTTTGAAGTTTAACAGCATCTTTCCTACAGCAGGGAGACCAGAACTGAACACAGTATTCCAAAAATGACATAACCAGCATCCTGTACAGCCACAGCATGACATCTCAACTCCTATAGACTGAAGTGGGTACTGCAGTTGCTGGAGATTAGAGTCGAGATTAGAGTGGTACTGGAAAAGCACAGCAGGTCAGGCTGTATCCGAGGAACAGGAAAATCAACATTTCAGCCAAAAGCCTTCATCAGGAATGAGGCTGGGTACCTCGGGGGTGGGGGGGGGGATAATTGGGAGGAGGATGGGGCTGGGGAGAAGATAGCTGAGAGTGCAAAAGGTGGATGGAGGTGGGGGTAAAGGTGATCGGCAGGAGCAGATAGGTGGGAAGAAAGATTGACAGATGGGAGAGGTCATGAGGACAATGCTGAGCTGCAAGGTTGAAACGGGTAAAGTGGGGGGGAGGTGAAATGAAACTCGTGAAGTCCACATTGATGCCCTGGAGTTGAAGGGTCCCAACGTGGAAGATGAGGCATTCTTCCTCCAGGCATCAGGTGGTGAGGGAGTGGCGATGGAGGAGGCCCAGGACCTGTATGTTCTTGACAATGGGAGGGGGAGTTGAAATGTTAGGCCACGGGGCGGTGGGGTTGATTGGTGCCAGTGTCCTGGAGATGTTCTCTGAAACGCTCTGTGAGAAGGAGTCCCGTTTCCCAACTTCTGTACTCAATGCTTTGACAAATGAAGGCAAATGTGCCACGCACCTTCTTGACCACCCTGTCTACCGACGACTCCGATTTGAAGGAACTTCCCCCAAATGCATGTAAATCCTGTCCCTCAGAAACCCCTCCAACAGCTTACCCACCATTGACAACAGGCCCACCAATCTTTAGTTTGTGTGGTTTGGGCTGACTTGGAAATAAAGATGAGGATTTAAATTGATTGGTTAGATTTGGAGCCAGTATGCATTGGGATGAGTGAATGGCACTTGGAGCAGATACAGGCAACAAAGTTTTAATAGAATCTAATGCACACCAATATCCCACAAACAATAATCTGATATTCTAAGTATTAGTTTCAGAAAAATTAATTACCAGGATGTCCAGCAATATCTACCCTGTCTGTCTTCAAAATAATGTCATGGGATATTTAATGTACACCTGAGAAAGCTTTCTGGCCTTGGATTAATATATCATCCAAAAACAATGCTACCTCTCGCCAAGGATTGCAATGTTGTCATTGTCAGTCTCGATTTTATGTTAAAGTCTCTGGAGTGGAACTTGAAGTCATAATCTTTTTAGCAGCTTAACTGAGATGGCTCACAATTGTGGAATGGCTGCCACTTGATGTTGGTTTTAATCAAATGGACTTTATTCACATAAATTGATATGAAGTTAAATGAACAGAAGTTGCTAGGCATCATTGTGAACAATGTACCCTGTGCTTGGGCAGAAGAACCCTCTGCCTGTAGTGAATGAAAATTAATAACTTTATTCAACTTAATCAACAAATGTAATTATTAATTTTGTGGATTGGGAGGACAAAGTTGGGAAGAAAATAGGTCATAATTATTGCCCATTTTTAAATGTGATTTTTAACATTAACTCCACTTAATAATTGAAGCAGAACCTCAAATGTTACAATCAGCATGAATTTGATATTATTATTGATATTGAGGCGATGAGGTTTCGTCTCTCTCTCTCTCTCTCACTCACGTGCATGCTTGCACTCTTTCGCACTCTCTCGCTTTGCCTGTTTTCTCTCTCTGTCTCTGCGTGTGCGTGCATCTCTCTCTCTCTCTCTGCCTGCCCCTTTTTTCTCTCTCTGTACCTGCCCCCCTCACTCTCTTTGTTTGTGCCTGCCTCTTCTCTGCTGCAATGCCACCACTCTGTCTACTTGTACTTGGTGTCACCCATTCTCTCTCTGTCTCTCTGCCCCTGCCTGCCCCCCGTCTCTCTGTGCCTCCTCTCTCTCATACTGGTACACTGAAAATGAGCTGTGAAGTTCGACTGATTTCTGATACCTCCTATCTAATAAGAATAACGTGTTGCAAATCATGAGCAGTTTGTTATCAAATTTTGGGTGAAGCACAGTTGCCCATCATGTGACACTTACGTAAAAGTGTTCTTGAGCTCCATCTTTTATTCTATGCCATTTTATTTTCTTCCTTCCTGTTTGAGTTACTTTCATGTCCTCCTTCTCTCCAGCATGAAATAAAACTGAGAAGGAGAGACATTGTACAGTTGGATTCTTTTGTGTGTAATGATGTACTTGAAGCACAAAAATATTTGCATATTTATTAAAATTGTTGCTATCATGTCCATTCAAACTATGAAAAGTTAGGTGTACAGCATGTGATATGATTATAATTGTCATAAACATTAACTTGAGCAAATTTGGCATTTTGATCACATTTTGACTACAAATAACTCCTCATTGTGCCTTCCACACTTAGTTAATTTGGAACAGTCATGATATGGCATGTTTTGTCTGGGAACAATTAGGTGCTGATTATCTAGTTTTACAGCATCAAAAGAAGCAACAGGCCTATGCCATTCGTTCTATTCTGAGAGTCTCCTTCAACAGCAATTCATCTCACTATCACCATATTCTTTTCCATTCTCCTTTGTGTTCTTGACCTAGTTTCTGCATCTGTGCTGTTCATCTCAACCAGTCAATGAAAGTGAGTTCACATTCTCACCACTGCACTCCTGGGGAAAGGGATGTCTCCTGAATCCCTTCCTTTAGTTTTTTTTGGTTGTCTTATATTTGTAAGGGGAAACATCCTATCTTCTGTGTCTGATCTAACAAACATCCTTTAATAATTTTGAAGACCGTTACCTGGTCATCCTCAATCTTTTTCTGTTTGAGAGAAAGAGTCTGGTTTGTTCCTTTACTCAAACATTTTTAGCTTTCAACTAAAATGTGTACAAGGATTTGTATAAAATTGATCAATTGAAAATAGCATTAGATCTTAGAACATAGAACATAGAACAATACAGCGCAGTACAGGCCCTTCGGCCCTCGATGTTGCGCCGATCAAAGCCCACCTAACCTACACTAACCCACTATCCTCCATATACCTATCCAATGCCCGCTTAAATACCCATAAAGAGGGAGAGTCCACTACTGCTACTGGCAGGGCATTCCATGATCTTACGACTCGCTGAGTGAAGAACCTACCCCTAACATCAGTCCTATATCTACCCCCCCTTAATTTAAAGCTATGCCCCCTTGTAATAGCTGACTCCATACGCGGAAAAAGGTTCTCACTGTCAACCCTATCTAACCCCCTAATCATCTTGTACACCTCTATCAAATCACCCCTAAACCTTCTTTTCTCCAAAGAAAACAACCCCAAGTGCCTCAGCCTTTCCTCATAGGATCTTCCTACCATACCAGGCAACATCCTGGTAAACTTCCTCTGCACCCGTTCCAGTGCCTCCACATCCTTCCTATAGTATGGCGACCAAAACTGCACACAATATTCCAGAAGCGGCCGCACCAGAGTCTTATACAACTGCAGCATGACCTCAGGACTCCGGAACTCAATTCCTCTACCAATAAAAGCCAGTACGCCATATGCCTTCTTCACTGCACTATTTACCTGGGTGGCAACTTTCAGAGATCTGTGTACATGGACACCAAGATCCCTCTGCTCTTCCACACTACCAAGTAGTCTACCATTAGCCCAGTAATCCATCTTTTTATTACTCTTACCAAAGTGAATCACTTCACACTTAGCTACATTGAACTCCATTTGCCACCTTTCTGCCCAGCTCTGCAGCTTCTCTATATCCCGCTGTAACCTGCCATATCCTTCCTCACTGTCTACAACTCCTCCGACTTTCGTATCATCCGCAAACTTGCTCACCCAACCTTCTAACCCTTCCTCCAGGTCATTTATAAAAATGACAAACAGCAATGGTCCCAAAACAGATCCTTGCGGAACACCACTAGTGACGGCACTCCAAGATGAATCTTTGCCATCAACTACTACCCTCTGTCTTCTTCCAGAGAGCCAATTCCTAATCCAAACCTCCAACTCACCCTCAATGCCATATCTCTGTATTTTCTGCAGTAGCCTACCATGGGGGACCTTATCAAACGCCTTACTAAAATCCATATATACTACATCTACCGCTTTCCCCTCATCTACCTCCTTCGTCACCTTCTCAAAGAATTCAATAAGGTTTGTGAGGCACGACCTGCCCTTCACAAAACCATGCTGACTATCTTTGATCACATCATTCTTATCCAGATGTGCATAAATCCTATCCCTTATAATTCTCTCTAAGACTTTGCCCACAACAGAAGTGAGACTCACTGGCCTATAGTTACTAGGATTATCCCTACTCCCCTTCTTGAACAAGGGAACCACGTTTGCTAGCCTCCAGTCCTCTGGCACTACTCCTGTAGACAAAGAGGACACAAAAATCAAGGCCAATGGCTCTGCAATCTCCTCCCTTGCTTCCCAGAGAATCCTAGGATAAATGCAATCAGGCCCAGGGGACTTATCTATTTTCACCCTTGCCAGAATTTCCAACACCTCTTCTCTACATATCTCAAAGCCATCCATTCTACTTATTCGTGCCTCAGTATTCATATCGACAACAATGTCCTGTTCCTGAGTGAATACTGACGAAAAGTATTCATTCAGCGCCTCCCCAATCTCTTCAGCCTCCACACGCAACTTCCCATTACTATCCTTGATTGGACCTATTCCTTCCCTAGTCATTCTTTTATTCCTAACATACCTATAGAAAGCCTTAGGGTTTTCCCTAATCCTACCAACTAAGGACCTTTCATGTCCCCTCCTTGCTGCTCTTAGCTCTCTCTTCAGGTCCTTCCGGGCTACCTTATAACTCTCAATCGCCCCTATTGAACCTTCACGCCTCATCTTTACAAAGGCCGCCCTCTTCCATTTAACAAGGGATTCCAACTCCTTATTAAACCACGGCTCCTTCACACGACCCTTTCCTCCCTGCCTGATAGGTACGTACTTATCAAGGACACTCAATAGTTGCTCCTTGAACAAGTTCCACATATCAATTACGCTCTTGCCTTGGAATCTGCTTTTCCAATCCACACATCCTAAGTCATGCCTCAACGCATCATAATTTCCCTGCCCCCAGCTATAACTCTTGCCCTGTAGTACACACTTATCCCTCCCCATCACGAGACTAAAAATCACCGAATTGTGGTCACTGTCCCCAAAGTGCTCACCTACCTCTAGTTCTAATACCTGGCCTGGTTCGTTACCCAGAACCAAATCCAGTATGGCCTCACCTCTAGTTGGCTTATCTACATATTGTGTCAGGAAACTCTCCTGCACACATTGCACAAACACTGACCCATCTAACGAACTTGAGCTATAGCTTTCCCAATCAATATCAGGAAAGTTAAAGTCTCCCATAACAATCACCCTATTACTGTCACTCTTCTCCTGAATCATCTTCGCAATCCTTTCTTCAACGATTCTAGGACTATTAGGAGGCCTGTAAAAGACTCCTAACAGGGTGACCTCACCTCTCCTATTCCTAACCTCAACCCAAACTACCTCAGATGGCAAATCTTCATCCATCTTCCTTTCCACCGCTGTAATACTATCTTTGACAAGCAAAGCCACACCCCCCCCTCTTTTACCCCCACCTCTGACCCTACTAAAACATTTAAACCCTGGAACCTGCAACAGCCAATCCTGTCCCTGATCTAGCCATGTCTCCGTAATAGCCACAACATCGAAGTCCCAGGTACCAACCCACGCTGCGAGTTCACCTACCTTATTTCGTATACTTCTGGCATTAAAGTATACACACTTCAAGCCACTCTTCTGTTTACAGGCACGATCCTTTAAGATTGATACCATATTCCTACCCTCCCTACACTCCAGGTCCTGCACCCTAAAGTTACAGTCTGGGTTCCCATGCCCCTGCAGAGTTAGTTTAAACCCCCCCCAAGAGCACTAGCAAACCTCCCCCCAAGGATACTGGTGCCCCTCAGGTTCAGGTGCAGACCATCCTGTCTATAGAGGTCCCACCTTCCCCAGAAAGAACCCCAGTTATCCAAATACCGAAATCCCTCCCTCCTGCACCATCCCTGTAGCCACGTATTTAACTCTTCTCTCTCCCTATTCCTCGACTCTCTATCACGTGGCACGGGTAACAAACCAGAGACAACAACTCTGTTCGTTCTAACTCTGAGCTTCCAACCTCGCTCCCTAAAAGCCTGTCTAACATCCTCAGCTCTCCTACCTATGTCATTGGTGCCAATATGGACCACGACTTCAGGCTGCTCCCCCTCCCCCTTAAGGACCCGGAAAACACGATCAGAGACATCACGTACCCTTGCACCTGGGAGGCAACATACCAAACGTGAGTCTCTCTCGTTCCCACAAAACCGCCTATCTGTGCCCCGAACTATCGAGTCCCCAATTATTATTGCTCTGCTCTTCTCCACCCTTCCCTTCTGAGTAGCGGGGACAGGCTCCGTGCCAGAGGCCTGAGCCCCGTTACTTACCCCTGGTAAGTCGTCCCCCCCACAAGTATCCAAAACGGTATACTTGTTCTTGAGGGGAACGACCACAGGGGGTCCCTGCACTGGCTGCTTCCTCCCAGTCCCCCTCACTGTCACCCATCTATCTGCCATCTTTGGAGTTACTACTTCCCTATAGCTCCGATCTATGACCCCCTCTGCCTCCCGAATGATCCGAAGTTCATCCAACTCCAGCTCCAGTTCCCTAACACGGTCTTGGAGGAGCTGGAGATGGGTGCACTTCCTGCAAGTGTAATCAGCAGGGATGTCCATGGCATCCCTCACCTCATACATGTTGCAGGAGGAACATTGCACTGCCTTCACTGCCATCCCTCTAAAGCTAACCTTTATTTAAAAAAAAACTGGGTCTAAAGAATACAACAAGCAAAATTCGGCACTTACCTCCTTACCACAACGGATCTTATTATTAGGTTAGAGGAGGAGGTCCATTCCTCTTGTCTGAAATTGCAGAAAATACTTTTCAAGTTTCTCATACCTCAACTGAAATGGAATCAGTTTCTTCCTGATGTTTACATATAAATGTTTTGTGTGATGTCATTAGCAACCAGCAACAGTAACACTGATTCTCTGGTACAGGATGTATGAACCAATGGCTCTGGAGGGGAATGTAGTCTCTGCTCAGTGTACAGAGTTCACACTAGGGGGTAGGATGAAGATTATTCTTTCAGCCTTTTGGGTGCTGAAGTGAAGGATGATATACCTTTATATAGAACTGAATATCTGACGATGTAGGACGTGGTTTGTGTACTGGGCAGCTGGATCACATTTGATCACATTTACTAATGGTGAAAATGGTACTCATCTACACTATAATGCCAAAATCAATAGTTATCTTAATCTATTAAGAATGTTTTCTGTGTGTGCACTTTTTTCGATGTTTTCAACTTTAATTCCCATGTTTATATTCATAATGGAATCTTTCTATGTAAACTTGGGATTTTCTCTGATGCAATTGCAATGCAACAGGCTTGCATTTCTGTTATAAATATGGGTATAATAAGCTGTACTACAAATAAGAAAATAATTCAGTCCACATTTTGAAGTCACATTGTCTTCATGCATTTATCTAATTATTGAAAAGCACAGTTGTTTTGACTTGCACTTGCAATAATGTGGAATATCAAGTACTATCTTGTAAAGATCTTCACTGTGTGCGTGCTTAATGACAGAACTTGCCTCCTATTATTCTTTTATCATATATTTGCTGACTTTTTTCAACCCTAAATTCCTATGATCTTATTTACCGCAATGATGGTTTAAATTGTTGTGTGTGGAGCTGAGCCTTGCTCCCTCTCCACCTCAATAAATTGCTCATTAAAGAACTATTGTTCCTATATTGGTTTTGTGAGAAAGCTATCAAGTAGCCTTACTCTCCTCTCTTCCAATTTCACTTTGTATTTTCTTTGCAGGTAGATATTCAATTCCCCTTCCGACTCCTGTGACTGGTCTGAATCTGCTGGTAGTACTTTCTAGATCGTAACTCAATGTATGAAAATATTATTTTCATCGCCTCTCCTTCAGTTTTTTTTTGTCAATTATCATCAATCTGTGTTCTCTGATAATTTATCCATCTGTTGGTAGAAACTTTGTTTTTCTTCTTTTGATGATTTCTGGCAAGAATTACATCTGCTATTTGTTTAAAACAGGAAAATTGTTCTTCCTTAACAGAGGTCAGAGTTTGTGTCAGAAAGTGAGACACATTTGTATTTATGCACAACTTTGTGAGTTTTTAGATTAGAATTTATAGCAACTAAAATGTTCATCAGAGTGCCATTGAGAGATCTTGGACCTGTGAGCAAGGCAAGCATTTGTGTATTTATGTAGCTCTTAGAAACCGATTGAGACTTAAATGTTGAAGGGTGTGTGACATTTAGGATGGGCAGGAAGCAAAGTGGTGATAGTTCTTTATTTTCCAAATGCCAACAATGTACAAATGTTTGGATGGGGACCACAAATAATAAAGACAAAGGACTTTAGAAGCAAGGATTCAATGACTGTTGGAAACAAGGCTAATTTTTAAAAATATAATTTGCATATGGGATGTGGACATCACTGGATAATATTTGTTTCCCATTCCTATTTAGACTTGAGAAGGTGGTGTTGAGCTGCTGCCTTGAAATGCTGCAGTCATTTGGTGTATGTACACCATGCTGTTAGAGAACAGGTTCTGGAATTTTGACTCCGAAATACTGAAACAACAAATATTTGTAATATCAGAGTAGTTAATAGCTTGGATGGGAACTTGTAGGTGGTCGTGTTCCCACATATCTGCTGCCCTTGTCCTTCCAGTTGGTAGTGGTCATGAGTTTGGGAGGTGCTGTCTAAAGATCCTTGGTGAATTCCTTCAGTGTATCTTGTAGATAGCAGCAGTGTGCACTACCGAGCATTGGTGGTGGAAGGAATGACTAACAGCACATCCTCAGACAATTGAGTGGGCTGCTTTGTTTTGACAATGTCAGGTTTTCTGAGTTTTGTTTGAATTGCTCTCATTCAGGCAAGTGGGTAGAATTCTATTGCACTCCTGACTTATGCTTTGTAGATGGTGGACAGACGTTTTCAGATTTGTTACTTGTTGCAGGATTCTTAGCCTGTGGCCTGCAGTCATACCTTATAGTATTAACGTGGCTAGTCCAATCCAGTTTATGGTCAATGATGAAAACCAGGATCTTGATAGTGAGAGATTCAAAAATAGTAATACTTTTGAATGTCAAGAAGCAATGGTTGGCTTCTCTGTCATTGGAGGTGGTATTTTCCTGTCATTTGTATCACAAATGTTACTCTTCACTAGTCAGCCCAAGCCTAGATATTGTTCAAGTCCTGCTGCATTTGGATACACTGTTTCAGTCTATGGGGAATTGCAAATTGTGTAGCCATCAGCAGCTATCCACAACTTGATCTTATGATGGAGGGAAGGTCATTGGTGAAGAAGCTGAAAATTGTTTGATCAAGGACTCTACCCTGAGGAACCTCTGCCGAGATATCCTCGTGCTGATATGACTGATTTCCAGCAGCCACAACTATCTTCCTTTGTGCCACGTATATGTCTAGCCACTGACTCTAGTTTTGCTGGAGTTCCTTGATGCCACACTTGGTTCAATGCAGTCTTGCTTTTAAGAGAAGGTAGTCTCCCTTCACCTCATGAGTTTCTCATATTTGTTGACGTTTGTGCCAGCTGTCATGAGGTTAGGAGCGGAGTGGCCCTGGTGGAACCCAAACTGAGTGTCAGTGAGCAAATTATTGCTAAGTAGATGTTTGATGGCATTGTTAATGATGTTTTTCAACACTTTCCTCATGATCAAGACTAGATCAATGGGGCTGTAATTGGCTGGATTGCTTTTTGTGTACAGGATATACCTGAGCAATTATCCTCACTGGGAGAAAGTGAGCACTGGAGATTAGTGGACATGCAAGCCCTGGGCCGCCTCCACTGTCAAACCCTTACCACCCAATGCCTGGAGGAAGAACACCTCATCTCCTGCCTTGGGATTCTCCAACCACATGGGATCAATGTGGATTTCACCAGTTCTTCTCACCCCACCTTATCCCAGATTCAACCTTCTAACTTGGCACCTCTTGACCTGTCCTAGATGTCCATTTTCCTTCTCACCCATCTGCTCCACCCTCCAGTCTGACCAATCACCTTCACCCCTACTTCATCTACCTATTGCATTCTCATATACCTTCCTGCCCCCCCACCCCAGCCCCTCCCATTTATCTCTCAGCCCTCTTGAGCCACCCCCTCATTCCTGATGAAAAGCTTACGCTTGAAACGTTGATTCTCTTGCTTCTCAGATGCTGCCTGACCGGCTGTGCTTTTCCAGCATCCCACTCTTCGACTCTAATTATCCACACTATCAGGTAGATACCATTGTTGTCGCTGTGCTGGAACATCTTGGCAAATTCTGGAGCGCATGCCTTCAGTACTATTGCCAGAATGTTGTCAGGGCCCATAATTGCACAAAGGTGTATGGCAGGTTAAAAGATTGGACAGTACATTGAAAAAAGCGAAGAACAACTAAGATTAATGAGCAAAAAATTAATGTATGAGCCCTAATGAGAAATATAAAAAGGGCTATTAATGAGCTAATCAAGTGAGTATTGGTCCTATTGAAGTAGATCTGGAGAATTTAGTGAAAATAAGGAGATAGCGGATAAACAGGCATTTTGCATTTGTTTTCTTGAAGAGGATACAAGTAACATCCTGGAAATGGAAGGGAAGGAGGAACTAAGGAAAACCACAATTACCATAAAACTGGTACTGATAAAATTATTAAAGCTTTGGGGTGATAGGTCCCTGGATTCTTATGAATTTCATCAGAGACTCTCGAAAATCTAGTCGCTAGTGGGATGTTAGAAGTATTGGTTTTAGTTTCCCAAAGCTATATTTGGAGAAGGCCGCATTAGATTAGAAAATATTACTCCTTTGTTCAGAAAGCAGTAGACTGAAAACTAGAAACTATAGTCTGGTTAACTTCACATCTATCATCAGGAAGATATTGGAAGCTGTGCTTAAAGACATTCTAGCAGGGCATTTTGAGAAACTCAGAGTAATCTGGCAGAGTTAACATAATTTTATCAAGAGAAATCCAATTCTTGTTTTGTTAAACATTATTTGTGTCTAAAATATTGGAATTCTTTGAAGAAGTAACATGTAATGTTCATAAAGGGAAACCAGTGGATATACTGTATTTAAATTTCTGGACAGCATTTGATGAATTACCATATTAAAGTAAAAGTTCATGGTATGGAGGTAGCATATTTACATGGATAGAGGGTACGTGAACTATGGAAATGTAGAAAACATAAATGGGTAGGATGTAATGAATGGTGTGCCACTGGGATCAATGCTGGGGTCTCAACTTGTGACAGTTTTAGATAAATGAATGAACTCTAGGTATGATGATAAATTTCTTGATGGCTCGGGATAGAAAACTTGTGTGGAAAACATTAAAAAAGGCTACAAAGTGTTTCATACAGGTTATATGAGTAGGCAAAGATCTGGCTAATGGAGTATAATGTGGGAAAATGATATAATTCAGTTTGGCACGAAGAAAATTGAAGTGAAAAATCATCTAATTGTCTCACTGTGCACCACTGACAACTAGAAAATCTAAATTGTAATTCCTAACAGCTGTCACCAGATAGTGAAGCAGACAATGACTTTACAGCAAGTTGATATCTATTTTGGAGCAAGTTGAATTTATAAAGCAGAGGGTAGAAGATGACATTTCTTGGACCTTTGGGATAAATGAGTTGAATCATATATACTTTATGAACAGTCAGTTTGTGTAAGCATGCTAATTATTGGTGCTGTGAGACACCAATGAGGCAACAGACAGATAATGTTTTTGTCTTGAATTGATTTCCATTTTAAAAGAAGTAAATTGAATTTAGCAAGCAGGCAAGCCTTTTAGAGATAAATTGATAAGTGGAAGAAAAGGAACTGGGTGAGTGTGGAGACCTCTGACCTCTTGCCACATGGAAGAAAAAGCCAGAACAAGAGAGGGAAGCAAAGACACTCAGAGAAGCAGAAAGGATAAACAGCCATATGAAGGCAAGAAATGCACAAAAGTGTAGAATCATAGAATCCCTACAGTGTGGAAGCAAGCCATTCGGCCCATCAAATCTGCATCAACCCTCTGATGACCCATCCCTTTACCCTATCTCTGTAACCCTGCATTTTCAATGGCTAATCCCCGAGCCTGCACACTCCAAGACACTACAGGGAAAGCTCTAGCATGGGCAATCCACTAACCTGCACATCTTTGGACTGTGGGAAGAAACTGGAGCAGCCGGACGAAATCCACGCAGACACAGAGAGAATGTGCAAACTCCACACAGACAGTTGCTTGAGGGTGGAGTTGAACCTGGGTCCTTGGCACTATGAGGCAGTAGTGCTAACCACCGAGCCAGTGTACTGCAGTTTATATGCTGTGAATTACTTTGTGCAGTGCCACAGAAATCCATTTATTATAAATATGGAGGTGTTGTCTCTGACGTCTTTAAGAGATTCTGGAATGTGTTTTTGGATTTGAGGCTGCACACACATGTTGTTTTCACCCAACACTAGACAGAACATTACAAATTTACCATTACTGCTTTTAAGTGGTTCAAGGCTCCTGCTCGGAGATTTGGCTCAACGACCTACTCTTGTGCAGGTAACTGAATCATCAAAACTTAGTGTGCAGAAGGAGGCCATTTGGCCCATTGTAATTGTGCTGGCACTTTGAAAGACCAAATTGATGTTTTCAAGGTTTGATGAAGATTTGATAGAATAGATTGAGAAAAGTCCAAATCAAAGATCTTTCTCTGCAATCTGGAATGCACTGCCTGACAGTGCTGTGAAGCTGTTTTCTCAAAGAGTTGTGCTATGATCGAAAAGATGGTCACAGCTGGATATGAATGTTTAGTGGTGCCAGTGACTCTTGGCTTTTGCCTAAGCTGCAAAACGCCTCTCAACTGTGCAAGAAAGGCCATCATTATCAGCATGAGTTACAATTGAAATGAGAACAAATTCTTCCAACCTCTATTCTTCACCGAACCACACCCTCGTATATTTTCTGTACAATGTTTCACCTAACTGGATCAGTTTCAATTCAGAATTTCGTGTTTCTGATCTGGGAGGTTTAAAAATCCAGTGAAGTGCCATAACTGGAAATAGAGCCCATCAGAAAGGAATTCATTCATTTTGTACCTAAGGAGGTAAAAATAAAATATTTGAAAGCTGCTTCATCAAAATCACATTTCATCAAATTTTTCAAGTATTAGAAATGATTCTGTGAAAAACATTGTATGGTATTCATATGAACTATTTGTTTATTCTTTATATGACTTAGAGTTAATGTTTATGATTTGCAGATGGCCTCTTTCTCATGGCCTGTTTTTGCCTCCATATTTATGAGTCCATCATGTCATTCCCATAATCATTCATTAACTGAACTTTGCTCCTGATCTGTTGTTTTAAGCTTCCTTTACTTTTCATTTTCACTTTAACTTCAGCATCCAAGGGCATTCGATTTGGATTGTTGACTTTTTCTCTTCAAAGGAATATAGCTAGTTTGTACTAGAATTATCTTTTCCCTGAAAATCTTTCATTACCCTGTCACTGCTTTACCCTGCAATCATCTTTGTCAAGTGACCTGTGATTGATCCTCCTTAGCTCTTCTACTTTTGAGCATTTTATCATTTAGATATTTTTCAGTTTTTCATAATCACTTGAACTCAGAATATGTTGTGATCACTGTTGGATAGATGACCTCCATCAGTGACACACCTCACTACCATACTTATTTTCTGTAGATTAGATCTAACACTGCTTCCTTCCTTGTGGGACTGATTTCTTTTCCCATGCATTTATCAGAAATTTTTGCATAAGTCTACTCTTAGCACTATTTTCTGCGACAGTAATCATTTTTCAGTGCTCAGTTGCCATTTTGAGTAATCCTGAAATTGCTACCTTTTTGGAGGCTTTCTTTTAAGCTCCTGAAAGTGCCTAAAAAGACCTAATAGATTTTCTACCAAAACCATTGTTTTAGGGTTTGGCCTTTGTATTAAATTCCAGGGTAAGAAAATTCCTGTTGGAGACTAACGTTATTGGAAAGAAGGGACAATGACTAATTTAGAATTTAAGCTCTCAAAATTTGTTGGCCAACAAAGATTAACATTAAACAGTCAAATAGCTGAGGCATGGCATAATAGACAAGGTCAACAGGTCAATTAGATCCTGGCACTTCTGAGGATTTCTCTTGGTTCCTTTTAACCCAGTTTTTTGCCTCTCTATGTCCTTCAAGATTTTAGCTTAATCAAGTTAACTCCATAAATACAAATGATTTTGCAGCTTTTAAGACTTGAATTCCATATTCCCAGTACACCTTAAATGCTAAAACTGCAAATGGTAGAAATGTTTATTGTTCCACTTTTTTTTTCTTGTTGAAATATTGTAGCTTGTCCCTTAGTATGAATGAGTGGCACCTTTTTTTTCTCAGAACAGAAGCTAAAATTGAAATAGGCTTTCTGCATTAAGATTCTGAAGGAAGATGTTTACTTCTGTTGTGAATGGCTGATTTGAGAATAGAAGTATGTGTCGCTTAGTTCAGCTATTCAGTATCAGTTTTACAAGCACAAAGATAATCAAATTCAGTGTGTTCCACTTGTCCTTGTGTCAAACATAGATTAATCTAATTGTATTCAACTTTAGCAAATTATCAAAGCAGAGAAAGGGATGTGGTGGAAATTTTAATGGGCTAGTAATCTAGAAGCTCATGCTCTCAGGGCATGGGTTCAAGTCCCACCACAGTTGTTAGTGAAATTAAATATAAATTAATTAGAAAAATCTGGAAGTGAAAGTTAATCACAGCAAGGGTGTCATGAAATAGTCATTTGTTCACCCAAAGAAACCTCATCTGGTTCACTAGCATCCTTTTAGGGAAGCAAATCTACATTTCTTACCTAGTCTGGCCTAAATACGACAATGATGTGGTTTTTCTTCCCAACTACCCTCTGAAATGCTCCATGCCACTCTATTAAAGGTCAGTTAGAGATGATGCTGACTTTGCCAGTGATACTGAAATCCCTGGGAGAAAACAAAATCAGACACTTAGCAAACATATTTTAATAAATCTGTGCTCTAGTTTGCGCTAACTGTTGTTCATGCATTACCCCTGTACTGACCACCCTATGTTGATGTGTTCCTCATGCAGTGATGCCTAGATTTTAAAATTCACTTCCTTGCTTGTACATCCCTCCTTCGCTTCTTTCCTTGGCCCTCTTTAACCCTGTATCCTCATCCAACCCTACAATGCTCCTGAGATCTCTGAATCCTTGATATTAATGTTACCTTCGGCTGCCTAAGCTCTGGAATTCCTTCACTATTTCTTAACATGTGCCATCTCCTTTTAACATTTTTTTTAAAGCCTACTTCTAATTGATCTAATTTCTTCTTCCCATTTGATGCCAAATTTTTATTTGACAACCTCTTGTGAAACACTTTGGGACACTTAGCTACTTTGAAGAAGCTATATAAATGTTTTTCTGTTGGAAGTGAAAAAAAATCTGAATTTTGTG
The DNA here is from genome assembly GCF_047496795.1 of Chiloscyllium punctatum. NCBI lineage: Eukaryota > Metazoa > Chordata > Chondrichthyes > Orectolobiformes > Hemiscylliidae > Chiloscyllium > Chiloscyllium punctatum. The sequence goes on from NC_092746.1 coordinate 108,236,746, forward strand.
TAGAATTGTAATGTTGGAAGTTAAACCTTTCTTTGAAGTTTTTTAAGGAGAGATTCACATGATAATTTTATAAATCAGTAATCTATTTGTCCCTGCTGATGCTGTGGCGGCAGTGGGTCAAATTCAATCACAGCAGTTTGTGAAATTTAAATTTGAACTGAAATAAAAATTTTGGAATTAAAGGCTCGATAAGGGTGACTTTATGACATTGGGTACTTGTGATATAGGAAAGATCTGTCAGTGGAAAAAGGCATTCATTAGTTGAATTTGGATTGGACTGATCTTTGGAGGCAATTGTCAGAATGTGGAAGTCTGAACCCATGGTCAAACCTATTTTTTTTTTAAATTTGAAGTTAGTGAATTCATCGTGTTTCCTTTGCATTTTCTGTTTTAGTTTCAGTTATGCAACCTCTCCAACTCTTTCACTTGATATCTCTTTCTTTTGCCTTTTCTTTTTCTACAATTTGGATATTGTTTCAATGTCTGCTTTAACTCAATGTTTTAATATTTCTTTTTCTATTAGCAAATTGGAGATACTTTAGTGGACTAACTCATCATTATGCTGAAAATGTGTTGCTGGAAAAGCACAGCAGGTCAGGCAGCATCCAAGGAACAGGAGAATCGACGTTTCGGGCATAAGCCCTTCTTCAGGAATGAGGAAAGTGTGTCCATCAGGCTAAGATAAAAGGTAGGGAGGAGGGACTTGGGGGAGGGGCGTTGGAAATGCGATAGGTGGAAGGAGGTCAAGGTGAGGGTGATAGGCCGGAGTGGGGTAGGGGTGGAGAGGTCAGGAAGAAGATTGCAGGTTAGGAAGGCGGTGCTGAGTTCGAGGGATTTGACTGAAACAAGTGGGGGGAGGGGAAATGAGGAAACTGGAGAAATCGGAGTTCATCCCTTGTGGTTGGAGGGTTCCTAGGCGGAAGATGAGGCACTCTTCCTCCAACTGTCGTATTGCTATGGTCTGGCAATGGAGGAGTCCAAGGACCTGCATGTCCTTGGTGGAGAGGTAGGGGGTGTTGAAGTGTTGAGCCACGGGGTGGTTGGGTTGGTTGGTCCGGGTGTCCCAGAGGTGTTCTCTGAAATGTTCTGCAAGTAGGCGGCCTGTCTCCCCAATATAGAGGAGGCCACATTGGGTGCAGTGGATGCAAATAGATGATGTGTGTGGAGGTGCAGTTGAATTTGTGGCGGATATGGAAGTATCCCTTGGGGCCTTGGAGGGAAGTAAGGGGGAGGTGTGGGCGCAAGTTTTGCAATTCTTGCGGTTGCAGGGGAAGGTGTCGGGAGTGGAGGTTGGGTTGGTGGGGGGTGTGGACCTGACGAGGGAGTCACGGAGGGAGTGGTCTTTTCGGAATGCTGATGGGGGAGGGGAGGGAAAGATATCCCTGGTGGTGGGGTCAGTTTGGAGGTGGTGGAAATGACGGCGGATGATCCACTGTACATGGAGGTTGGTGGGGTGGTCGGTGAGGACCAGTGGGGTTCTGTCCTGGTGGCGGTTGGAGGGGCGGGGCTCAAGGGCGGAGGAGCGGGAAGTGGAAGAGATGCGGTGGAGGGCATCGTCGACCACGTCTGGGGGGAAATTGCGGTCTTTGAAGAAGGAGGCCATCTGGGTTGTACGGTTTTGGAACTGGTCCTCCTGGGAGCAGATGCGGCGGAGACAAAGGAATTGGGAATATCGGATGGCGTTTTTACAGGGGGCAGGGTGGGAGGAGGTGTAGTCTAGGTAGCTGTGGGAGTCGGTCGGTTTATAGTAAAACTCATCATTATATATAGAGACAAAATCTTACATCTATATAATGCAATTAATAATCTCAAAATTAGTCCAAGCACTTTACACTTAATTTGGTCCATTTGTGTGATTGTGACATAAATAATATGGTTCAAATTGCACCACATAAAACAAAATGATGACAGATTTGTCTGTGACATAGTCAAGTGAGGAATAACTATCAACCAAGACACCAGGGAAAGTATCCTGTAAATATTTGGAATAGTGCCATTGGAATCATGCTAATGCCCAATGGAGTGGGAAGGGAGCATCTCGTTTTAGTGTCTCATCTGAGAGATTTTCATTACTCTGGAACCACAACCCTCTGACTTTGCAAGAGTTAGTGCTAAGCAATCTATTGAATACTTCCATGATCGCCTTAAACGGAACTGTTTATCTTATTGCCTCTGGCCTAATATTCCAATGAAGGGCTTATGGCCAAAACGTCATCTGACCCGCTCCTCAGATACTGCCTGATCTGTTGTGCTTTTCCAACAGTATACTTTTCGACTTCGATCTGATGCTGACTCACCTGCTGTGTATGCCTCATGCTTCATTTTTCTTTCCAGTTTAAAATCTAGTCTCTATTCCATATTATAAATATGGCATGTAGTTGAGTAGTCAGATAAGATAATCTCCAGTATTGGAAGAAAATTTGGGGTACAGGTCGTTCTCTTAAAATGTCGTAGTTATGTTTCAGTGAACGCTGGCTTACTCAAAATAATGGGACCTAGGGAAAAAGTGCGGTTCAGGCAGACCAGCAAATATCACTCATGATTGCTCAAAAGTATAGCACAGCCTGAATGAAGGTATAAATCATATTTATCAATGAAACAAAAATAAATTTAACACAGTACATTTCAAAAATATTGTTAATGCAGCGAACAGAGGGTCGCCATGATGCGTAGTAGACTCCCTCATTCCTGTTAAGTGAGCTATATAACATATTCTTTCCTTATGCTCAAAATGCTTTATAATATCTAGCTTCTCCTCCAGTGTTATAGCCTTTCTTATGCATTCACCACCCGTAATTTTAACACCAGGATGCTTGTTGCTGACATTCTTGTCACTATGCCCTCCATTCTTTTCAAAAAAGCGGATAATCTAGGAGTAGTGTAGCTTTCACAGGATGCAGCTCAATGTATCTCTCTCAGAAAGCTGCTCTTTGTACAGTACCCCTCTCAGAAAGCTGCTCTGTCAGCAGCTGACCTTGGCATATGCGCAGAATGGAAGACAGGTGCTGCCATCAGCACATGCGCAGACGACAGAGACTTCGCCACGACATTGACACTTGTGCAGAAGGAAGCGCATGAAACAATCATCTCTGGAATTACGCTATTGTGAACAGAGCTAAGTGCTTTTGAAAATACTGTGCCCTAATACCTCAGTGATGTTAGAAGTAAATTGTGCTGTCGTAATGCACGTTAATTGAGAACTGCCTGTACTTGGGGAGAAAATTATACAACATGCAAAGATTGAATTCAGAGTGTGAAAAAATGAGGGCGTAATATAAAATTAAAGCCTTAAAAATTACTTGTTCTATAAAATTGCATAATATACAAGAACAGTTTTTACCCCAAGACATTTTATAGGAGTGTCAGCAAGCAAATAAAAGGAGCTGTTGGGATAGGCATTCAAAAACTTAGTTAAAAGCTAGAGTGTCATAAGGGAGGCATAGAGAGTCTGGGACCTTGGCAAATGAATGCAAGCTTGCAATTGATGGAGCAATTGAAATTATGGCTACACAACATGCCAGAACTGGAGGAGTGCAGAAATTGTGAAGTATTGCAGGATAAATGGTGGTTAGAGGTGTTACAGAGCAAGGCCATTGTAGACTGGCCAATATACAATTAGAATAGCCAAGTCTAAAGAGAATAATTTCATGGACAGGATTCCATCAGATGACAAGCAAGGCTAAAAGCAGAGATCGACATGGTGTTACAAATGGGAAAACAGGTGGTCTTTGAATGGAGAGGATTTTGGTTTAGAAGTTCAGCTCAAGGTTAAAAGGACATCAGGGTTAGTTTTATCCTTTGGGTGAGTGTTAGCATTAATGTTGACTGAGCAGACTGTAAAGTGGGTGCCAAAGGCAGTGACTGTAGTCTTCACAATACTTATTTGAAAGTGTTTTCTGCTCTGAGGATGACTTGCAGAATATCAAATCGGTGTAGGGTTCCAACGAAATAATGGTCGTGATATATGACATGGTATTTTATTAGCTTTTAAACAAAATAATCACCCTTAAACTTCTTTCTTTATCTTCAGCTGAAATATAGCAAATATGGCTGATTGTTAGTTTAGTATAATTATTCTCCAGTTTTTCTAATTATTATTTTGGTCATTATTATAAAATATATATTTGTTTACTTTGACATTGCACATACAAAACATATGCACATTGAAAATTGAGGAAAGGAAAAGCCTTTCAGTTGGTATTGATAAAATGCATGGCTGAATGGCACACCACATGGTGTATTTAGCCCTTGAGCTATCTGATTTAACTGACTTTGTTACCAGATGGTGCGAGGAGGCTTCCTGTGATAAGTCATGAACACAGAATCTCTATTCATTTTGTGCCTTTAACTTTTAATTTTCATTTCTTCATCTATACAATTTACTTTTAAAATCTATTTACCAACTGACAAAGTTTAAATGCAGAACTGTTTTGGCCGTCTGTTTTAGCCGCTAGTACTTCTCTATATTAATCAACAATGCAGTCTCATCTGATAACAATTGGTTTTACTCTTGTAACAATCAGCAATTTGCTAAAAGTGCTTGTTAAATAAGCAGTATACATCAAGTTGGAAATTAAATCAAGAATTTAGCTATTGAGGAATCGTGTATACGATATACATTATATTGCTAGACATATTTCTTTCAGGTGCATTTCTCTAAATTTTGCACAGCTACTTCGGAAGACTCGGAGCAACTGCAGATTGTTGTAAAATAAATGTACCAAATATTGGTCCAGACAGGATTTGGATTTCTTTTTTTAACTTCCTCCATTCTGTTGTTTGTTATTCTGAACTGCATGTTTAAACAGTGCAACTCAAGGACATTTTATTGATTGTCATTCCTTGGTTAACTTGCCAGGAATCTGTTTGAAAAAGGAGCCTGTACTTAGTCAATGTTTTAGTTGTTTCCTGTCCAATTTCTTTTTTTGTTGTAGATGTTTTTAAATGAGGTTGCACTTAGATCAGCCATGATCTTATTGTACAGTGAATCAGCTTTGAGGGGCTAAATGGTCAATCCTGCTTCTGGGTTCTCTCCTATCTGCACAGATTTCTCTGAAATCCTGCCTTGTTTTGGAGAGCAGCAAAGTGGTGCAGTTTTGTTTTGCTTTTGCATGAATTGTGGTTACGCTGGGGAAAGATTTCATCCCAACTTATTTTTTCTTCAAATGTTTAATTTTCCTCTTTTCAATATTCCTATATCCCAGTGTGCTTTCAGGTCTGAATAACTAAAAATGTGCATCATTTTCCTCCACTGCTTTTTTGATGCACCTGGTTCTTCAATATTCATAATATTAATTCTAATAAAAAATTAAGACCCATTTTTAAACAAGTGAGAAAGGAAAGAGACACTGTTTCTGTCTTATTTGCTTGTTCCATATTTGGTCCTAAATGTTGCAAAAAAAAGCCTGAACAAAGCTGACGTACTGCTTTGATTGCCTTTCTCCCAATGGATGTGCAAGGGATATCGTCCACAAAACTTGAGTCTATCTCCCTCTTCAGGCCACTGGTGCAGCATATGTGCATCAGCCACGTATGTGGATATATATTTGAAAGTGAGTTTAGTGAGCTGATACAGACATGGGTCGAATGACCTCTTTCTGTACTGTAAAATTTCATGATTCTGTAAACGAATCATGTCTTGATCAGCCAAATACTCCAACTCTAGTACACTATATCAACATAACATTATTAGTAAGTCAACAAGCACAGACCAGATGTGTACCTCCCAAAGTACATCAGGGCTAGTTTGAAACCTAATTGAGGTCATGTAATTAAACTCTCACGTTGCATGCACAAAATGTTCTAAGATTGTAAGTTTATGTCTCATTTAGTTTTGTTCTTCATATCAGAAAAGTGTTTTGTGATGCACAAATTGATTTATATAAAGGTTGGAACTTGATACAGGAAGAATTATTGAACTAATGTATCTGAAATATAAAGTATAGCAAGTTGAAATTGTAGCTATTAGAAGTGGACAACAATATAGGGAGCCATGATTAAAATTATACTTCTGGATGTACAAATCAGGAGCAGGATCGACCATTTGACCATTCACTGTACAATAAGATCATGGTTGATTTAAGTGCAACCTCCAGTCCACATTTCCACCTACGTCAATAACCTTTTAATCCCTTGGTTGATGAAGGATTTATCTGTCTCAAACTTGAAAATATTAGAGTTCACGAGAATGATCTTCAGATTGGAGAGATTGGAATTTAGAAGAATGAGAAGTGATCTCATTGAGTTGTAAAGATTTCCATAGATGTTGACAGAGTAAAGCTGAGAAGTTGATTCATCTCATGGAAATGACTAGGCCCAGACTCAGAATAAAGGAGTGCCACTTTAAGACCGGGATGATGAAAATCTTTTTCTGAGGAGTGAGTGTCAGGCAGCTGTGGGGGCAGAGCTTGTGCATGATTAAAACTGAGATCAACTTGTAATTTCTTGAGCCATAGGGGAATCAAGGTTATCAGGGAAGGGCAAGAAAATGGATGTGAAGAATATCTGATCAACTGTGATCCCATTGAATGGTGGAGCAGGTTCAATTGGCTGAATGGCTGCTTCTGTTCCTATTTCTTATGGTCTTATAAACTTTGCTTTGACCAGCTTTTTCAGGAAGAGAGTTCTAAAGATATATAACCCTCCGAGAGAAAATATTTTGTTCAATCTGTTTTCAAATCAGTGACCTCTGATTTTTAAAGTCATTAAGTTCTAGATTCTCCTTGAAGAGGAAACATCTTTCTCACATCTACTCTGCCAAGACCTCTCAGGATTTTTCATGTTTCAATCAAGTTGCCCCTTTGGGCGGCACGGTGGCACAGTGGTTAGCACTGCTGCCTCACAGCGCCAGAGACCCGGATTCAATTCCCGCCTCAGGCGACTGACTGTGTGGAGTTTGCACGTTCTCCCCGTGTCTGCGTGGGTTTCCTCCGGGTTCTCCGGTTTCCTCCCACAGTTCAAAGATGTGCAGGTCAGGTGAATTGGCCATGCTAAATTGCCCGTAGTGTTAGGTAAGTGGTAGATGTAGGGGTATGGGTGGGTTGCGCTTCGGCGGGGCGGTGTGGACTTGTTGGGCCGAAGGGCCTGTTTCCACACTGTATGTAATCTAATCTAATCTACTGTCCTAAACTCAGCAAGTACAAGCCTCCCCTATCTCATCTTTCCTTTTCAATCAACCTGTCTATTCCAGATATTAGTTGAGTAAATCTTCTCTAAACTGCCTTCAATCCATTAAATCCTTCCTTAAATAAGGTGTCCATTACTGTCTCCAGTATTCGAGATCTGGTTTCTTCAGTACCCTGTATAACTGAAGCATAAGTTCATACTTAGTTTTCATTTCCACTTGAGGAATGATAAAATTCTATGAACTTTCCTAATTAGTTGTTGCATCTGCATCCTTTCTAAAGCTTCCACATCCTTCCTATAATGAGGTGACCAAAACTGAACACAATATTCCAAGAGTGGTTGAACTCGGGCTTTATAGAGCTGCAGCATAAACATGTAAGGAGATCTCAGCTATGTGTAAGAATAATAGGGTGGTTATGGGAGGGGATTTTAACTTTCCAAACATTGCCTGGGAATGCCATAATGTTAAGGGTTTGGATGGAGAGAAATTTGTTAAGTATGTACAAGAAACTTTTCTGATTCAGTATGTGGATGTAACTACTAGAAAAGGTGCAAAACTTGACCTACTCTTGGGAAATAAGGCAGGGCAGTGACTGAGGTGTCAGTGGGGGGGTAGCACTTTGGGGCCAGCAACCACAATTCTAAAAGATTTAAAATAGTGACGGAAAAGGATAGACCAGATCTCAAGGTTGAAGTTCTAAATTGGAGAAAGCCCAATTTTGACGGTATTAGGTAAGAACTTTCGAAAGCTGATTGGGGGCAGATGTTCGCAGGTAAAGGGACAACTGGAAAATGGGAAGCCTTCAGAAATGAGATAACGAGAATCCAGAGAAAGTGTATTCCTGTCAGGGTGAAAGAGAAGGCTGGTAACTATAGGGATGCTGGATGACTAAAGAAATTGAGGGTTTGGTTAAGAAAAAGAAGGAAACCCATATCAGGTACAGACAAGATAGATCCAGTGAATCCTTAGACAAGTAGTAAGGAAGTAGGAGTATACTTAAGAGGGAAATCAGGAGGTCAAAAAGGGGACATGAGATAGCTTTGACAAATAGAATTAAGGTGGATCCAAAGAGTTTTTACAAATACATTAAGGACAAAAGGGTAACTAGGGAGAGAATAGGGCCCCTCAAAGATCAGCAAGGCGGCCTTTGTGTGGAGCCATAGAAAATGGGGGAGATACTAAATGAGTATTTTGCATCAATATTTACTGTGGAAAAGGATTTGGAAGGTATTGAATGTAGGGAAATAGATGGTGACAGGACCTGATCAGGTGTACCCTAGAACTCTGTGGGAAGTAAGAGAAGTGATTGCTGGGCCTCTTGCTGATATATTTGTATCATCAATAGTCACAGGTGAGGTGCCAGAAAACTGGAGATTGGCTAACGTGGTGCCACTGTTTAAGAAGGGTGTTAAGGACAAGCCAGGTAATTTTAGACCAGTAAACCTGACGTCGATGGTGGGCAAGTTATTGGAGGGAATCCTGAGGGACAGGACTTGCATGTATTTGGAAAGGCAAGGACTGATTAGGGACAGTCAACGTGGCTTTGTGCGTGGGAAATCATGTCTCACAATCTTGATTGAGTTTTTTGAAGAAGTAACAAAAAGGGTTGGTGAGGGCAGAGCGGTAGATGTGATCTATACGAACTTCAATAAAACGTTCATCAAGATTCCCCATGGGAGACTGATTAGCAAGGTTAGATCACACGGGAGAACTAGCCATTTGGATACAGAACTGGCTCAAAGGTAGAAGACAAAGGGTGGTGGTGGAGGGTTGTTTTTCAGACTGGAGGCCTGTGACCAGTGGAGTGCCAAAAGGATCAGTGTTGGGTCCTCTACTTTTTGTCATTTATATAAATGATTAGGATGCGAGCATAAGAGGTGTAGGTAGTACCTTTGCAGATGACACCAAAATTGGAGGTGTAGTGGACAGTGAAGAAAGTTACCTCCGATTACAACAGGACCTTGACCAGATGGGCCAATGGGCTGAGACATAATTCCGATAAATGTGAGGTGCTGCATTTTGGGAAAGCAAATCTTAGCAGGACTTGTACACTTAATGGTAAGGTCCTAGGGAGTGTTGCTGAACAAAGAGATCTTGGAGTGCAGGTTCATAGCTCCTTGAAAGTGGAGTTGCAGGTAGATAGGATAGTGGAGAAGGTGTTTGGTATGCTTTCCTTTATTGGTCAGAGTATGGAGTACAGGAGTTGGGAGGTCATGTTGCAGCTGTACAGGACATTGGTTAGGCCACTGTTGGAATATTGCATGCAGTTCTGATCTCCTTCCTATCGGAAAGATGTTGTGAAACATGAAAGGGTTCAGAAAAGATTTACAAGGATGTTGCCAGGGTTTGAGGATTTGAGCTATAGGGATAGGCTGAACAGGTTGGGGCTGTTTTCCCTGAAGTGTTGAAGGCTGAGGGGTGACCTTATAGAGGTTTACAAAATTGAGGGGCTTGGATAGGATAAATAGACAAAGTCTTTTCCCTGGGCTGGGGAGTCCAGAACTAGAGTGTATGGGTTTAGGGTGAGAGTGGAAAGATATGAAAGAGACCTAAGGGGCAACTTTTTTCACACAGAGGGGGTACGTGTATGGTATGAACTGCCAGAGGAAGTGGTGGCGGCTGGTACAATTGCAACATTTAAAAGGCACTTGGATGGGTATATGAATAGGAAGGGTTTGGAGGGATATGGGCCGGGTGCTGGCAGGTGGGACTAGATTGTGTTGGGATATCTGGTCGGCGTGGACAGGTTGAACCGAATGGCCTGTTTCCATGCTGTACATCTCTATGATTCTGTGACTGTAACCTCTCGGTTCTTAAACTCAGTCCTGTTAATGAAAGCCAATATATGCCTTCTTAACAACCTTATCTACTTGGGAGGGAGTTTTGGGCGTGGACCCCAAGATCCCTCTGTTCCTTCACACTGCCAAGAATCCTGCTTTTAACCCTGTATTTCTGCATTCAAGTTCTACCTTCCAAAATGAATCATTTCACACTTTTTTCTAGGTTGAACTCCATCTGCCACTTCTCAGTCCAGCTCTGTGTCCTGTCATTGTCCCGTTACAACCTACAACAACCCTCCACACTATCCACCACTCCACCAACCTTCATGTCATCAGCAAACTTACTAACCCACCCTTCTACTTCACATCCAAGTTATTTATCAAAATCACAAAGAGCAGAGGTCCCAGAACAGATCCCATGTGAAACACTACTGGTCATCAAGCTCCAGGTTGAATACTTTCCATCTACTACCACCCTCTATCTTCTAGAGGGGCCCGCCATATTTCCCTGTATCCCACATCTCCTTACTTTTTGAAAATGCCTACTGTGGGGAACCTTATCAAACACCTTGCTAAAATCTATATGGACCACATCCATTGTTCTATCTTCATCAATGTGTTTTGTCACATTGTCAAAGAATTCAGTAAGGCTTGTGAGGCATGACCTGCCCCTCATAAATCCATGCTGACTATCTCTGATCAAGCTATGGTTTTCCAAATATTCATAAATCCTGTCTCTCAGAATCCTGTCTAATAATTTGTCCACTACTGATATAAGACTGACTGGTCTGTAATTCCCAGGGTTGTACCTGTTCCCTTCCTTGAACAAGGGAATAACATTTGCCACTCCAATCATCAGGTACTACTTCAGTGGACAGTGAGGGTGCGAAGATCTTTGCCAAAGGTGCAGCAATCTCTTCCCTCAATTCCCATTGTCACATTGCGTATATCCTGTCTGGCATGGGAGCCTTTTCGGCACATTCTCCTTATTAACATCAACCTGTTCGAGCGTATCAGCCTGTTTCACACTGTCCTCAGAAACGACAAGGTCTGATTCACTAGTGAATACTGAGGTGAAGCATTCATTAAGGACCTCCCTTACCACCTCCGACTCCAGGCACAAGTTCCCTCTATAATCCCTGCTCGACCCTACCCCCACTTTGACCATCCTCTTGTTCCTCGCATCTCATCCTTGCCTCAGTGGGACAAACCTATCCAGCACTATCAGTGAATGCTACCTAAACAACCTCCACACTTCTGTTGTGCATTTCCCTGAGGATATCTGTTTGCAATTTAAGCTCCACAGTTCCTGCCAAATAGCATTGTAATTCCCCCTCCCCCAATTATATACTTTTCCCTACCATCTGCTCCTATCCCCCTCCATAAGTATAGTAAAGGTCAGGTAGTTGTGATCACTATCATTGAAATGTTGTCCCACCAAGAAATCTGACACCTGACCTGTTTCATTACCAAGCGCCCAATCCAATATGGCCTCCCCTCTAGTCAGTGTATATACGTATTGAGTCAGGAATCCTTTCTGGACACATCTGATAAAATATGCTCCATCCAAACTATTTGCATTAAGTAGGTTCCAATCAATATTGGGGAAGTTGAAGTCACCCATGACATCAACCCTATTACTTCGACACCTTTCTCAAATCTGCCACCCAGTCTGCTTCTCCATGTCTCTATTGCTATTGGATCTATAGAAAACTCCCAATAAAGTGACTGCTCCTTTCCTGTTTCTGATTTACATCCATAGTCTCTCAGTCGACAAACCCTCCTTCACGACCTCCCTTTCTGCAGCTGTTATGGTATCCCTGATAGCAATGCGACTCCCCCACCTCTTTTACCCCCCTCCCTATTCCTTTTGAAACCTTCAACCCCGGAACATCCAACAACCAGTCCCACCCCTCTGATATCCAAGTCTCCATAATGGCCACAACATTGTAGCTCCAAATACTGATCCGTGCTCTCAGTTCACCACCCTCATTCCTGAGACTTCTTGCATTAAAATAGACACACTTGACCCATCACACTGACTGCAGCCTTGCCCTATAAACTGTCTATCCTTACTCACAGACTCTCTGCATGCTGTATCTGCCAGTTCACCAGCTTCCCCATCGTCTGATCTGTAGCTCCGGTTCTAGTTCCCCTGCCAAATTAGTTTAAACTACGTCCGCAATCTCTCTCCATAAAACCATGTGACACAGGAGCAGAATTAGGCCATTTGCTCATCAAGTCTGCTCCACCATTTGATTGTGGATGATCTGTTTCTCAGTCCTATTTTCCTGTCTTGTCCCCGTAATCCTTGATCCCCTTACCAATCAAGAACTAACCTTACTCTGTCTTAAATGCTGTCAAGGACTTGGCCTCCACAGCTTTCTGCGGCAATGAGTTCCACAAGTTCACCACCCTCTAGCTGAAGAAATCCCTCCTTTCTTCAGTTCTAAAAGGTCAGTCCTTCACTCAGATGCTCTGCCCTTGGGTCCTGGTCTCTCCTACTAATGAAAATGTCTTTTCCACATCCACTCTATCCAGTCCCTTGGTGCTTCAGACTTCCAAAGCCTTTCCCCATTTAGAAAATAGACTATGCCTTTATTCTTCCTACCAAAGTGTATAACCTTACACTTTTCCATGTTGTATTCTATCTGGCAATGCTCCAAGCCTGTCAAAGTTCTTCTGCACCCTCCTTGTTTCTTCAACACTACTGGTCCCTCTGTGTATCTTGTGCCATTAGCAGACTTAGCAACAATGCCCTCAATTCCTTCATTTAAATCATTAACATATAATGTGGTCCCAGCATGGACCCCTGCAGAACTCCACTAACTACCAGTTGCCATCCTGAAAAAGACCCCTTTATTCCTACTCCTGCCTTCTCCCAGGCAGCCAATTCTATGTCAGTATCTCGCCCACAGTGTTAGGGATAGCTACTTTATTTTATGTTATATGAATTGTTTATTGTCACATATATCTGGAAAGAAACAGCAAACATTTTGCATTGCCATAATCTGATGCCATCTTGATTTACAAAAGAATAAACAAAATTACACAGAGTTTATGTTCCTGTGCAGCATCTTGTCAAAGGCCTTCCTGAAATCCAAAGCGATTACTACTGGCTCCCCTTTGTCTGACTTGCTCATTACCCCCTCAGAGAATTCTGACAGATCCCTTGGTGGTGCTGTGCTGACTCAACCCTACTTTACTATGCACTTCATAATCTCATCCTTAATAATGGAGTCTAAAATCTTACCCATCACTGATGCCTAAAGTTTTCTATCTTCTACCTCCCTCCTTGACTGCAGTGATTGTAAGGACATTGGTGGTGATCTTTCAGCAGTTTCCTTAGCTATCTCCTTCAAATCTCCAAGTGCAGTGCATCCAGTCCAGGTGATTCATCCACCTTCAAGCCTTTCAATTTCCCCAACTCCTCCTTTGAACTGGCCTCTACTCTTTTAAAGTTCTGATATATTATAAGTTCCTCCACCACTAAGGCTTCCGTCTTTTCGATTTAAAAAGAAATCTCCTACAGTCGTAGAGCACGGAAACAGACCTTTGGTCCAATTAGTCCATGCTGAACACTATCCCAAACTAAATTAGTCCCACCTGTCTGCTCCTGGCCCATATCCCTCCAAATCTTTCCTATTCATGGACTTATTTAAGCGTTTTTTAAAGTTATAATTGTGCCTGCATCCACCACTTCTTCAAGAAATTCATTCTGCATGTGGACCACCCTTGGCGTAAATGATTTGCCCCTCATGTCCTTTTTTTTTCAAATCTGTCTCCTCTCACCTTAAAAATATTAACCCCTCATCTTAAAATCTCCTATCCTAGGGAAAAGATACCTAATATCAACCCTATTTATACCCCTCATGATGTTATTAGCCTCTATAACTCTTTTAATATTACTAGTAGCTTACTCTCATAATTCAGCTTCTCTCAATGCTTTTTCAATTATCCTGTGCTAGTCTTGTCTTCCCAATAATCTTCACCACATTGTGTGCTTTTCTTTTGCTGCCCCTGACTGCTCTAGTCAACCATCCCTCCTCCTCCTCTTCGTTTCACTCTTCTTCCTTCGGATGACATTTTGCTGTGCATCCTAAATTATCCCAGAAACTCTTGCCATTGCTGTTCCACCTTTTTCCTGCTAATCTCTTTTTTTTTTCAATCAACTCTGGCCAGCTCCTCCTTCATGCCTTTGTAGTTACATTTATTTAATTGTAATGCCATTACATTTGATTCCAGTTTCTCCCTCTCAAACTGCAGGGTGAATTCTATCATGTTATGGTCACTGCCCCCTCGGTGTTTCTTCACCTTAAGCTGGATTAGTGGTGCTGGAAGAGCACAGCAGTTCAGGCAGCATCCAACAAGCAGCGAAATCGACGTTTCGGGCAAAAGCCCTTCATCAGGAATAAAGGCAGTGAGCCTGAAACATGGAGAGATAAGCTCGAGGAGGGCGGGGGTGGGGAGAGAGTAGCATCTGCGAATCCTCTTGCAAGGATGCCTGCCTTGAAGAAGTTTTCCTCCTCTCTCTACAACTCTATGCTACTCTCTCCCCACCCCCGCCCTCCTCTAGCTTATCTCTCCATGCTTCAGGCTCACTGCCTTTATTCCTGATGAAGGGCTTTTGCCCGAAACGTCGATTTCGCTGCTCGTTGGATGCTGCCTGAACTGCTGTGCTCTTCCAGCACCACTAATCCAGTATTTGGTTTTCAGCATCTGCAGTCATTGTTTTTACCTTGTCTTCACCTTAAGCTCCCTAGTCAAGGTTAGTTCAGATTAGTTTTTCAATTCTTTCTGCCAAAATGAGCAATTTCACATTTTCCCACGTTATCCTCCATTGGCCACATCTTTGCCACTTGCTTAAGCTATCTGTATCTTATTGTAATCTCATTGTTCCCTCTTTTCAAATTAATTTCCTATCTCTGTATCTGCTATTTATCAATAGAATTCACATTGTATCCTGTCAAGAAACCATACAGGAATAAGTAACATATTTCTGTCCTTTTGAAGCTCTCTGTGGCAGACCAGAGGCCAGACAACATATGATTTGATAAATTGAATAAAATTAGATAACAATTCATTATTGCAATATGAATAACTTGCTTAAATATATGTAAATAATACAGATTTTTTAGTCCTTCAGGAAATTTTACAGCATGGAATTTTAATTGCACTGGTAATTTTAATTTTAATAATCAACGTTTTTGTTTATTTTGGAGCCACAATACAGGTCTCAGGAAAGAAATCCAAGATTTGGCCTTGTATTCCCATAGCTTTATCCACTTCATGATGGTTGCACAAGATAGTAGGTCAAAGCTTCACAAAAATCACTGAAACAAATTTAAATTGGTTTCCCTTGAGCCTTGTGACATTCTGCAATCTCTTATAAAGCCACAAACTGCCTTACACATTCCTCTGGAGGGTATAATCCAGCCATTTTTCTTTTCATTAACCTGTCTGCCTCCAAGTCGTTTGTCTTGTACGTGCTATGAAGACCCAAAGAATTGCTTACATTAACAACAGTCTCTCTTGGTTTTATAGAAATGTATTTCTATATCTCTGCCTTTTCAAAAACAACTATTTTTAGACTTTTTCTGCCCATATTAAGGTTTCTGTATTCTATAATGTGACATACTAAGAAAAGTTAGCAAAGGAAGATATTAGAAGAAGATGAACATGCCAAAATTCAAAGAAAATAAACATTTTATTAACTTTTTTTCCCCATTTTCAATCTTAGTGATATTTTGGCTATTTCATTCCTGGCTTCTTATACTTGGAAATTGGAGCAATTTGTGAATGGTCTTTGACTAAATAGCAACTTCTAATTCATTCAAAAACTGACAACACAACGAAGATGGTTTGTGTGACCAGATCAATGTGAAACAAAAAGTCACCACAACTAAAGGACAAACAAAAAGGATCAATAAACCTATTTATTTGGTTAGAATAACCAAATATCATTTGTGGAGCGAAATTATACTGTTTTGCAGTCGATCAGCATCCATTGCCTGATAGCCTTTGCATCCATTTTTCAATGACTGTTAACTTTTAATAGTCACACATCATAAAGATGCGTTTCCAGTTGAATTCATCACGCAACAATTTCGTAAAACATTTGTCACTCCATGATGTGCTGCATGACTATAAGATGATCAATTTGATTTCTAGAAATATTAAGGTAAAAAACACACAACACCAGGTTATAGTCCAACAGGTTTAAGTGGCAGTACTAGCTTTCGGAGCGCCACTCATCAGGTGGTTGTGGAGTACACAAATGTAAGACCGGAATTTATAGCAAAGGTTTACAGTGTGATGTAACTGAAATTATACATTGAAAAATACCTTGATTGTTTGTTGAGTCTCTCATCTGTTAGAATGACCATGATCGTTTCACTTCTTTCATATGTAAATCACGAAACTTTTTTTAAAAGTTACATTCTCAGGTTAACTGTAACAATTGGTGTCAGTCAGGTAATGTTGAAGGTGTTAGCCCGCGTGTTCCCTGTCTGTGCCATAATGTTTAGACTGATTCTAATCTAAAATGTGAGATAACAGAGTCTTACATGGATTCATGCAGTTTTCGAGCAAAGTACAATGTAAAGGTGCAAGTACAAATTCACCCCACAAACGTGTATGTGTGCATGTGGGTTTGTGTGTGTGTCTGTCTGGGGTGGGGGTTTGTGAGTGTGAGAGTGTGCATATGTGTGTGAGTGTAAAGTGTCTAAGTCTGTGAGAGGATGCGTGTGTGTGTGTTGTGTATAACCTGATGTGTGATTTTTAACTTTGTACACCCCAGTCCAACACTGGCATCTTCAAATCATAGAAATATTAAATTAACGCCTGTGGGATTAATGGGGTAGTGGTACAATGTGGATGATTGTGAATTGGCTGTGAGTAGTGGTGAATGGTTGATTTTTTTTCGAACTGGATGAAATAATGTGGCCATAAGACAGAAAAGCAGAAGTAGACCATTCAGCCCATTGGTTTGGATGGAGATGAGGACTAGTTGGGGAAATAAATCACTCATGGGAGTCGTCTATATGCCCCAGACAGTAATCACATGTGGGGCAAAGTATTGAATAAGGAATATTGGGTAGTTGTGATAAAGTGACAACAAGAATTATGGGTGATTTTAAGCTACACTTAAGTGGAAAAATCACATTGGCCAAAGTAGCCTCAGTGAGTTCATACAATACTTTGTGATTGTTTCTTACAGCAGCACATTCTGGAAACAATCAGCAAACAGGCTATTCAAGGATTGGTATTATGTAACATAACCGAATCCATGACCTCAGAGTAAGGGCACCATCAGTGAAAGATCATAATATAATCGGAGTTTGCACTCATTTGAAAGGAAGGAGGGTAGTATTTAGGACTTAGCAAGGGTAACATATGCAAAGACTAGTATTTTGGATACACACAAAGATAGCAATGTGGGCGTGAGAGGTGAGTTTAGCTGAAGTGACCTGGGTTTATTAGGCGAGGAGACAGATCAATTGAGAAACAGCGGCAAATATTGAAAGGGATAAATTTCTATTATGTCGAAAAATTCCAAGGGAAGAACCCATTATTTATGGTTAACTGAAGAGCATGAGGGAAAAAGCATACTTAAGGTGAGTGAGTGGTCAGAATATAAGGAAAAGTAGACAATGTCTAAAAGCTTAATCAGGATGAATGTGTTAGCACAGAAGTGGAAGCCAGCTAGAAATGTAAAAATGGATAGCGAGAATTTCTATAGGTATTTTAAAAAGGAAAAGAGTACATGAAATGA
This sequence comes from Chiloscyllium punctatum, assembly GCF_047496795.1. NCBI lineage: Eukaryota > Metazoa > Chordata > Chondrichthyes > Orectolobiformes > Hemiscylliidae > Chiloscyllium > Chiloscyllium punctatum. The sequence continues at coordinate 108,254,426 of NC_092746.1, forward strand.
ATGGTCCTCCATAGACAGAGAGAGAGAGAGGATGGTGAGTTATTACTTGGTAATAAGGGAATGACGGATGAAATGAACAAATGTTTTGCTTCTCTCTCCTCTGTCGAAGATACAAAAAGCATTGAAAGATGTGCAAGCTTTGGAAAGGGTTTAGAAGAGATTAACTAGCATGTTGCCTGGTATGGAGGGAAGATCTTCCGAGGAAAGGCTGAGGGACTTGAAGCTGTTTTCGTTTGAGAGAAGGAGGTTGGGAAGTGACTTAATTGAGACATATAAGATAATCAGAGGGTTAGATAGATTGGACAGTGAGAGGTGTTTTTCCTCGGATGGTGTAGAAATAGGAGCAGAAGTAGACCATTTGGTCCTTTTTTTTGAGCCTGCATTGACATTCATTATGAGCACAGTTGATCATTCAACTTAATTCTTTGTTCCTGCTTTTTCACCCCATACCCTTTGATCCCTTTAACCCAAAGAACTATATTTAACTCCTTGAAATCATTCAATGTTTTGGCCTCCACTATTTTCTGTGGCAGCAAAATCCACAGGCTTACCACATTCTGTGTGAAGAAATTGTTTCTCATCTCCGTCCCAAATGGCCTACATTGTATTCTTAGAATGTATCCCCTGTTTCTGGGCTCCCTGGTAATGGGGATTATACTTCCTGCATTTATCCTGCCTAGTTCAGTTGGAATTTTATTGGTTTCTATGAGAGCCCTTTTTTTTTGCAAACTTCAGTGAATAGAGTCCTAACTGATCCAGTCTTTCTTCTTAGGTCAATTCTGCTTTTCCAGGAATCAACCTGGAAAGTCTTTCCTCTGACAAGGATACCAAAACGGTACACACTGCTCCACGTGTGGTCTCACCAAAGCTCTGTACAATTATAGCAAGACACACCTGTTCCTTTACGCTAATTTTCTTGTTATATAAGTTAAAATAGCATTTGCTGTCTTCACTGTCTGCTGCATTGGTGTACTTTCCTTGTGGTGTGCAAGGAAAACATGTTTCCTTTCTCCTGCTCCGCCACCCCCCCCCCCACCCTTTCCCAGTCTATTGGTATTCAAATAATAATCTGTTGTCCTGATTATACTGCCAAAATTAATAACCTCTCCTTTATCCACATTCTACTTTGTCGTGCATTTGCACACTCAACTTATCCAAATCTTACACTGATCTCTGCATTCTCCTCAAAGCACACCCTCCCATCCAGTTTTGTCATCTGCAGTATGGAGGTATGACATTTAGTTCCCTCATCTGAATCAATACAAAATATTGTGAATAGCTGCGGTCCAAGCTGGGCTCTACAGTACCCTACGTGTTGATGGCCGCTGCTCAAAAAAAATCCATTTGTTCCTCCGCTGTTTCCTATCTGCCAACCAGTTCTCTATCCAATAGAATAGAATAGCAATTTATTGTCACTTGACCTTTTATCAAAAGCTTTCTGAACATCCAAGTAAACTATATCCACTGGCTTCCCTTGAAAACTCTACGAGTTACTTCCTCAGAAAATGCTCAATAGATTTGTCAAGCACAAGTTTCCTGTGATTCTTGAGTCCAATCCTGTCACTGTTTTCCAAGTGTTATGCTATTAATTTTTTTTTACAATGGGCTTTAGCATTTTTCACAATGCCAGTGTCAGGCTAAGTAGTCTATAATGTTATTTCTCAACCTCCTTTTTCAAATAATAGGGTTACATTAGCAATCCTTTAATCCATTGGAACTGCTTCAAAGTTCTTGGAATTTTGAAAGATGACCACCATCCACTTTTTCTTGGGCCACTTCTTTATGTCCCCTGGAATGTAGATTATCAAGTCATGGAGATTTGTTGGCCTTTAATCCCATCAATATCCCCAACACAATTTCCCTACAAACATTGATTTCCTTCAGTACAATAAGCAGAAAATGAGTACTGTGTAAACTGATGGATCTGAGGGATGACAAGTGTCTGGGTCCTGATAAACTTCATCCTCAGGTGTTAAAAAAGGACATGGTTTATCAATGTGTAGATGCTTTGGTATTTAATTTTCTAAACTTCCACGGATTCAGGAAAGGTTCAATCAAACTAGAAGATGAAGAACACTAGAACATGACCCCTCAATTCAACGATGGAGGGAAGGAGAAAACAGAAAATTATGGCTGGTAGACAGAAAAGAGATTGTGTGTAAGTGTAGTTCTTTGTGTGATAGGCAGGATCTGACAAGTGGAGTCCTGCAGGGGCCTGTGCTGGAGCCTCACCTTGTACAATTTGCAAGAATGATTGAGAGGAGACAAGTGAAGACATGGTAGCTAAATGTTCTAGTCTCCCTAATCAAGGGTAACGTCATTCCACATTTGTCTGCTTAGCCTTGTGAGAATTCTTTACATTTGAATCAGACCTCTCATTCTTTTCAACTCGAGTGTACCAAGCTCTCTTCACAGTACAGTCCTGCCATCCCTAGAATCAACCTGGTGAACCTTCGCTGCGCTCCCTCTATGAAAAGTATATTTTCTCTTTGGTGCGGACAGCAAAACTGCAAGCAATATTCCAGAGGTGGACTTGCTGAGATCCTGTATAGCTCCAGTAGTATGTCTCTATATCTGAGCTCAATGTCTCTTGCAATGAAGGCCAATATACAATTTACCTTCCTGATTCGTTGCTGCATCTGCCTGGTTACCTTCATTGACTGGTGTACAAGAACACCCAGATCCCACCATACATCCACTTCCAAATATATCATGATTTAAATAACACTCTGCCTTTCTTTATTTCACACTGGTGTTTAACTTCACGTTTATCCATTGTTGTACTACATCTGTCATGTTTTCTGCCACTCAACTTCCTAGATCACCTGGAAGCCGCCTTGCATCCTCCTCACAAATCTCAACAGCAGCTAGTTTTGTGTCCTCAGCAAACATGGAAAACTTGCATTTTATTCTCTCATCTAAGTCTTGAATAGCTGATCCCTATGATACACAACTAGTGCTGTAGGCCATCTGGGAGAAAAGCATTTTTCCCTTGCTGTTTCCAGAATTAAAAATCTCACAACAGCAGGTTATAGTCCAACAGCTTTATTTGGGAGTACAAGCTTTCCGAGCAATGCTCCCTCGCCAGGTAGCCACTGGGGCAGGATCATAGGAAGCAGATCAAAGTGTCAGACATCTGATGCGATATATTCAACAAACCTAGATTGCTTTTAAGTCTTTAATCACTTTGAATGGGTTACAGATTTCGATACATTAATATGCAAGTCCCAGAACTTCTTTCAAGTCATATTCCTGGGATAACTTAAGATTTTAGTTTTTAAAAAAAAGCTGGCATCTCAGCTCAGACGATGCATTGAGGTTTTTCATAAAACCTTCAGTCCTCTGGGAGAGGGGTAGGGGGGCTCCAGTGTTATCATGGAGGAGTTGCAGATGGTGGAGCTGAGACCAAGGTCTCCCAAGTTTTGAGATCAGCCTGGAAGGCATAATGTTGAAGGCAGAGCTGTACTCAATGCACAGGAGTCTGACGTAGGTCACCTTGTTTTCCTGATGTTTCGGGAATGAGTGCAGTGCTGGGGAAATGGTGTTGGCTGTGGACCTGTTACATTGGTCGGCAAATTGCAGGGGATCAAGGCAGGCTGGGATGCAAGAGTTGATGTTGGCCATGACCAACCTCTCAAAGCGCTTCATAAGTATGGAGGTCAGAGCCATTGGGCAGTAGTCATTAAGGCACGCCGCATATGTTTTCTTATCTCCTGCAATGATGGTGGTCTTCTTGAAACAGGTGGGGACTTTAGCTTTTAGGGGGGAGAGGTTGAAGATGTCACTGAATATTTCTGCCAGCTGGTCTGCACAGGATCTAAATGCACGGCCGGAGACTCCGTCTGGGTCCATGGCTTCCTTGGTTCACTCCCGGGAAGACCAATTTGACGTCTGCAGCAGTGATGGAGGGAACAGGTGCATCCAGGGTAATTTGGGTAGGTGACACCATGTCACTGGCATTCTGCTCAAACCGAACATAGAAAGCATTGAGTGCATCAGGGTGAGATGTAACTTTGTTTGCTATCTTGCTCAGCTTCATTTGTATCCCATTACGTTATTTAGGCCTCGCCACAGGTGGCAGTTGGATCCTCAACATAATAGGCCTAAAAAAAATCTCTCATGCACCCCAGGTAATCCTCCACCACAGTATTATCGCTAGTTTGGTCGATATGTCAATTTAAGTCATCCATGGTCACTATTGTACTCTCATTGCATCTTTAATCTCCTGTTTAATGCCAACGCTTGCGTCTCCGGTACTGTTTGGGAATCTGTTTTCGGCTCCAAGGTATTTCCTATCACTAACCATACAGATTCCACATCGTGATTTTCTGAACCATATCCTTCCTCGTGATTAAATTGATATCATCCATAATTAGCAGTGCTATCACATCTCTCTTCCCTGTTTGCCTGTCCTTCCTAAATATCAAATACCCCTGGATATTTAGTTACCATCCTTGGTCACCCTGTAGCCATGTCAACATAATTACAATAATATTAACACTGTATATCCATGAATGTCCATTTGGTCTGTAATCACTTGGACAGACTCTTCCATCAGCTCCCCATCCAATTGTAATGTCACTGTGTTACCACCTCTGCATGATGGTGGGTGACTGAGGCAGACACACTCGCGCAATCATAACTTAGTGATAATGTCAAGCTATTGATTGACTCGTCTGTTGGACTGCTAAACATTCTGCTACAACCATTGGTTTTTCTTTTCACAATTTCATTACACCGATTAATCTAGAGACCGAGATAATATTCTGGAAACCTGGTTTGAATCTGTCGTGGCAGATGATGGAATTTGAATTCAGTAAAATTATGGAATTAAGAGTCTAATGATGACAAAGTAGATTGTCAGAAAATCCGTTTGGTTAACTGATGTCCTTTTTTGGGAAGGAAACTGCCATCCTTGCCTTGCCTGGCCTGCATGTGACTCCTTGATATACATCAAAAGGATGTGGTCAATTAGGGATGGCTTAATCGTGATATCCACATCCTGTGAATGAATTTTTAAAACAATCTGATCAGAAGTGCTAAACCTTCTCAATATCTATAAATAGCAACATGCAATGTGTTTTCTCAATCTTTCATGAACTCGTTGTCTTAATCTCTTTGTTTTTGATATTACATCAGTACTAAACCAATCTATTTTCCTTTCTCTGTTCCATTTTATAAATCAGAACATTTGTAATGTCTCTAAACAACTGTGCCATTTAAGTATTGGTCATATTTTCATTGTTAAAGATGAGCTGGAATTTTTATAATTTGAGATTTTACTTTTAGCAATTTTTCGTATACTTATATGCCAAAAGATGGTAGAAAAGCTTACTAAGTTGATGAGGTAGCTGCATGTTTCAGGTTCAGTTTATGGAGGATAGAAAGCTACTCTGCCAATTTGTAAAATCATTTTGATTTTTTGTAAAAACTGTTATCTTGTATTTATTTGACTTGATTTTGTTTGAATTTTAAGTTTGCAGGGCCTTGGTGGCTGAACTAGACTGGGCAATTAAACAAGTGGATCCAAAGAAAACTATTCAAGTGGGGTCTTTCCGAATTAGTCCTGATGGTTCTCAGAAACCAAATGAGGTATGCATGTTATTTAATAAGCATATTTTAAAGCCACTTATTCAAACAGCAGTGGTCCACGAATTCAGTAACCTTAATCTTATAGGGTAATAGATTATAAATTGAATCTACCCTTGGGAAGTCTAAGTAATCTTTTTGTAATATCTGGGATGGATTTTAATATATTAAGTAATTAAAGTATTCTAAGAATCTTCATGAAATTCAGAAAGCAGAAATACCAAATTTACCATCACTTTGCTGTTTGTAGCTTTTGTTGGTAGTTCTGAGTTTAATGAAATAACTGAGGCAGCATAATGACTTATTCTGAAAGTGCTGGCATATTTTTGTGGTGTGCTGATAATTTTAACTGGGATTCATATGGTCTGTTTGTTTAGAATAATGTTTAACTTCCAGTTTTATTATGTATCTAATAGCTACTACATTGAGTACAAAGCTTCTCTCATTAAATGAAGGGGATTAATTTTATTATATCAGTTTCTCTGAAAATTAAATTTCCTCTGAAGTATCAGTCCCACTGATATATTTAAAGAGACAGTATGGGAAAATGAAATGCTCACAGAAATGACTTATGCCAAAAGTTCTTCCAGCAATAATTTCTGTATAATCTAAAATGAAATATTGTATGAAGAAGAAACTAATTACTGAAGGGGGGAGCAGGAGAGGTAAATGAATTAATTCAAAATTCTGGTCTTCATAATCAAGTATTGTTTTCCTTACATCAAAATGAGGCTGTTAAACTTTAGAATGTATTCCCCTTTAGGACACTTTCAAAGAGGAGATGGTTTTGTTACAGAGTAAGTGAATTCTTGTGAAAGGGATTAAGGCACTTTACCTGAATGCTCGTAGCATTCATAACAAAGCAGATGAACTAATGGCACAGATCATAGTGAATGATTATGATGTGGTAGGCATCACAGAGACTTGGTTACAGGGGGGTCAGGACTGGCAGTTAAACCTCCAAGGATTTTCAACTTATCGAAAAGACAGGGAGGTCGGCAGAGGGGGTGAGGTTGCCTTGTTAGTTAAGAACAAAATTGAATCTATGGCACTGAATGACATAGCGTCAGATGATGTGGAGTCTGTGTGGGTGGAATTGGGGAACCACAAAGGCAAAAAAACCATAATTGGAGTTGTGTACAGACCTCCTAACAGTGGTCAGGACCAGGGACGCGACATGTACCGGGAAATAGAGAAGGCATGTCAGAAAGGCAAGGTCACAGTGATCATGGAAGACTTCAATATGCAGGTGGACTGAGTAAATAATGTTGCTAGTGGATCCAAAGAAAGGGAATTCATGGAATGCTTACAGGATGGCTTTTTGGAACAGCTCGTCATGGAGCCCACAAGGGAGCAGGCTGTTCTGGACCTAGTGCTTTGCAATGAACCAGACTTTATAAAAGATCTTAAAGTAAGGGAGCCCTCAGGAAGCAGCGATCATAATATGTAGAGTTCAGTCTGGAGTTTGAAAGAGAGAAGGCAAAATCGGATATAATGGTGTTACAGTTAAATAAAGGTAATTACGAGGGCATGAGAGAGGAACTGACAAAAATAGGCTGGAAGCAGAGGCTAGTGGGGAAGACAGTAGAGCAAAAATGGCAGGAGTTTGTGGGTATAATTGAGGACACTGTACAGAGGTTCATCCCCAAGAAAAGAAAGATTATCCGGGGAGGGATTAGACAGCCATGGCTGACAAAGGAAATCAGGAAATGTATTAAAGAAAAAGAGAGATCCTATAAAGTGGCCAACAGCAATGGGAAATCAGAAGATTGGGAAGGCTACAAAAACAAACAGAGGATAACAAAGTGATTAATAAGAAAGGAGAGGATCAAATATGAAGGTAGGCTAGCCAGTAATATTAGAAATGATAGTAAAAGTTTCTTTCAATACATAAGAAACAAATGACAGGCAAAAGTAGACATTGGGCCACTTCAAACTGATGCTGGAAGCCTAGTGATGGGAGATAAGGAAATAGCAGGAGAACTTAACAAGTACTTTGCGTCAGTTTTCACAGTGGAAGACATGAGTGATATCCCAACAATTAAAGGGAGTCAGGGGGCTGAGTTGAGTATGGTTGCCATTACAAAAGAGATAGTGCTAGAAAAGCTAAAAAGTCTTAAAATTGATAAATCTCCTGGCCCCGATGCGATACATCCTAGAGTTCTGAGAGAGGTGGCTGAGGAAATAGCGGAGGCATTGGTTGAGATCTTTCAAGAGTCACTGGAGTCAGGTAAAGTCCCGGATGATTGGAAGATCGCTGTTGTAACCCCCTTGTTCAAGAAAGGATCAAGACAAAAGATGGAAAATTATAGGCCAATTAGCCTAACCTCGGTTGTTGGTAAAATTCTAGAATCCATCATTAAGGATGAGGTTTCTAAATTCTTAGAAGAGCAGAGTCTGATTAGAACAAGTCAACATGGATTTAGTAAGGGGAGGTCATGCCTGACAAACCTGTTGGAATTCTTTGAAGAGGTGATAAGTAGGTTAAACCAGGGAAACCCAGTGGATGTGGTCTATCTAGACTTCCAAAAGGCCTTTGATAAGGTGCCACACGGGAGGCTGCTGAGCAAGGTGAGGGCCTATGGTGTTCAACGTGAGCTACTGGTATGGATTGAGGATTGGCTGTCTGACAGAAGGCAGAGAGTTGGGATAAAAGGTTCTTTTTCAGAATGGCAGCCGGTGACGAGTGGTATCCCGTAGGGTTCAGTGTTGAGGCCACAGCTGTTCGCATTATATATTAATGATCTGGATGAAGGGACTGGGGGCATTCTAGCAAAGTTTGCAGATGATACGAAGTTAGGTTGACAGGCAGGTCGTGCTGAGGAAGTGGGGAGGCTACAGAAGGATCTGGACAGTTTGGGAGAGCGGTCCAGGAAATGGCTGATGGAATTCAACGTGAACAAATGCGAGGTCTTGCACTTTGGCAAGAAGAATAAAAGCATAGACTACTTTCTAAACGGCGAGAAAATTGGTAAGGCCAAAGTTCAAAGGGATCTGGGAGTGCTAGTCGAGGATTCTCTAAAGGTCAACATGCAGGTTGAGTCCGTGATTAAGAAAGCGAATGCAATGTTGTCATTTATCTCAAGAGGGTTGGAATATAAAAGCACCGTTGTGCTACTGAGACTTTATAAAGCTCTGGTTAGGCCCCATTTGGAGTACTGTGTCCAGTTTTGGTCCCCACACCTCAGGAAGGACATACTGGCACTGGAGCGTGTCCAGCGGAGATTCACACGGATGATCATTGGAATGGTTGGTCTAACATATGAGGAACGGCTGAGGATCCTGGGATTGTATTCATTGGAGTTTAGAAGATTAAGGGGAGACTTAATAGAGACGTACAAGATAATACATGGTTTGGAAAGGGTGGACGCTAGGAAATTGTTTCCGTTAGGTGAGGAGACGAGGACCCGTGGACACAGCCTTAAAATTAGAGGGGGTCAATTCAGAACAGAAATGCGGGGACATTTCTTCAGCCAGAGAGTGGTGGGCCTGTGGAATTCATTGCCGCAGAGTGCAGTGGAGGCCGGGACGCTAAATGTCTTCAAGGCAGAGATTGATAGATTCTTGTTGTCTCGAGGAATTAAGGGCTACGGGGAGAATGCGGGTAAGTGGAGTTGAAATGCCTATCAGCGATGATTGAATGGCGGAGTGGACTTGATGGGCCGAACGGCCTTCCTTCCACTCCTATGTCTTATGGATGACTACACCCACATCTTCCTGGATGATTAAAGATAGTTGAAATGAGACTGAAAATAGGGAGGTGAATAATACGTCTGAAGATGTGCAGGTTAGGTGGATTGACCATTCTAAATTATCCCATTGTGTCCAGGAATGTGCAGGCCATGAATTAAACATCGTAAATGTGCAGTTATGGCGATAGGGGTTGTGCGTCTGGGAGGGATGATCTTCGGAGGGTCAATATAGATTCAGTGGGCCGAATGGCCTGAATGACCATTCCTCTGTTGGAATTCTGTGATTCTGCAATAGCCACAAGGTGGGTACAGTAGCATTAAGAACCAGGAGGAGGAATTTCAGCCCCTCGAGCCTCCTCCTCCAGTTGATAAGATCATGGCTGACCTCATCTCTGCCTCAACTCCACTTTCCTGCCTGCTATCTATAACCCTTAAATCCATTTCTAATTATAAATCTGTCTATCTTCTCCTTAAATGTATTCAATGTCCTAGCATCCACAGTACTCTGGGGTAGTGATTTCATGACGTTTTGAGAGAAAATAATAAAGTGAAATCTAGAAATTTTTATTTTAAATAAGATCTCTTCTCTCTGAGGGCAAGGAGAGGGTATGAGAATAAACTTATATCTAATGTAAAAACTAAAATAAGAAGTATCTTGGAACACTTAGCTAGTAAAGGCATACCAAAGACAGAATGGTTCCAGTTAGGGACCAACAATGAGATCTTTTGGAGGCAGAAATTTTGACTGAGGGACTTAATGACTTCTTTCCATTTCGCTTCCCTGGTGAAGATGATGTTGCAAATGTAGAAAAAGTGAATAAATACTTGAAGAGAAAATATAATTACAGGGATTTGCAGAAATTGCAGGGAAGTGGGGGTTAATTGAATTATTCTACCAAGGAGCTGAAACAAGAAAGATGAGCTGAATGTGCTGTATCACTCTGATACTTCATATATAAACAATTGCCTTCGAGTAGACTGCACATGTTGTGTACTTCTGTTAACTTGTATGCGAGCTAGGCTTGGAGGTGGTGACTTCCAGAACTGGATTTGTGCGTGTGAGTTTAAATTTATGTAGGACATGATTCCTAAACTTATGAGGCAGAAGTACATTTTCAGAAATGATGTTCTTTATATTTGATGTTAAGCTGGTGTTTTGTCTCCTTTTCCTGGTATCTTAGCCAATATTCTCAGCCAAAGACATCTTCAAAAGAAAAGCAGTCTCAACTGTTCGTTCATTTTAATAATCTTGTGTCTTCATTGGCTTCTTTGACTTCTCAACATTTTAAGCTTGGATTTCTGCCAATTTATTACCCATCCTTAGATATGCACTGCTTAAAAGTGGTGTGCTGATGATTCACCTGGCTGGCCACTTTAGAGAGCAGTTTAGAGGTAAATGACTTGTTATTATTGATTTTTTTTAATATAAAATATTTTACTTTAATTTGAATTTAGATGTTTTTACAACGAGGTTTGGATTTCAATTTGAATTTTGGTTTGCTATTCCAGTAACTTGATGACTACGCTATTACATCGTTTTATCACGTCATTTGTGTTGAGTAGTTTACTTTTATGTATCATTAATCATGCTAATTGTTTGCAGCAGGAGGTGTCTGAACAGCATATAGAACAATAGAATAGAATAGAACAATAGAACAATACAGCACAGAACAGGCCCTTCGGCCCACGATGTTGTGCCGAACTTCTATCCTAGATTAAGCACCCATCCATGTACCTATCCAAATGCCGCTTAAAGGTCGCCAATGAATCTGACTCTACCACTCCCACGGGCAGCGCATTCCATGCCCCCACCACTCTCTGGGTGAAGAACCCACCCCTGACATCTCCCCTATACCTTCCACCCTTCACCTTAAATTTATGTCCCCTTGTAACACTCTGTTGTACCCGGGGAAAAAGTTTCTGACTGTCTACTCTATCTATTCCTCTGATCATCTTATAAACCTCTATCAAGTCACCCCTCATCCTTCGCCGTTCCAACGAGAAAAGGCCGAGAACTCTCAACCTATCCTCGTACGACCTACACTCCATTCCAGGCAACATTCTGGTAAATCTTCTCTGCACCCTCTCCAAAGCTTCCACATCTTTCCTAAAGTGAGGCGACCAGAACTGCACACAGTACTCCAAATGTGGCCTAACCAAAGTCCTGTACAGCTGCAACATCACCTCACGACTCTTGAATTCAATCCCTCTGCTAATGAACGATAATACTCCATAGGCCTTCTTACAAACTCTATCCACCTGAGTGGCAACCTTCAAAGATCTATGTACATAGACCCCAAGATCCCTCTGTTCCTCCACCTGACCAAGAACCCTACCATTAACCCTGTATTCCGCATTCTTATTTGTTCTTCCAAAATGGACAACTTCACACTTGGCAGGGTTGAACTCCATCTGCCACTCCTCAGCCCAGCTCTGCATCATATCTAAGTCCCTCTGCAGCCGACAACAGCCCTCCTCACTGTCCACAACTCCACCTATCTTCGTATCATCTGCAAATTTACTGACCCACCCTTCGACTCCCTCATCTAAGTCATTAATAAAAATTACAAACAGCAGAGGACCCAGAACTGATCCCTGCGGAACTCCACTTGTAACTGGACTCCATGCTGAATATTTACCATCTACTACCACTCTCTGACTTCGACCGGTTAGCCAGTTTTCTATCCAATTGGCCAAATTTCCCTCTATCCCATGCCTCCTGACTTTCCGCATAAGCCTACCATGGGGAACCTTATCAAATGCCTTACTAAAATCCATGTACACTACATCCACTGCTCTACCCTCATCCACATGCTTGGTCACCTCCTCGAAGAATTCAATAAGACTTGTAAGGCAAGACCTACCCTTCACAAATCCGTGCTGGCTGTCCCTAATCAAGCAGTGCCGTTCCAGATACTCGTAAATCCTATCCCTCAGTACCCTTTCCATTACTTTGCCTACCACAGAAGTAAGACTAACTGGCCTGTAATTCCCGGGGTTATCCCTATTCCCTTTTTTGAACAGGGGCACAACATTCGCTACTCTCCAGTCCCCTGGTACCACCCCCGTTGCCAGTGAAGACGAGAAGATCATTGCCAACGGTACTGCAATTTCCTCTCTTGCTTCCCACATAATCCTAGGATATATCCCGTCAGGCCCGGGGGACTTGTCTATCCTCAAGTTGTTCAAAATGTCCAACACATCTTCCTTCCTAACAGATATCTCTTCTAGCTTATCAGTCCGTTTCACACTCTCCTCTTCAACAATACAGTCCCTCTCGTTCGTAAATACTGAAGAGAAGTACTTGTTCAAGACCTCTCCTATCTCTTCCGACTCAATACACAGTCTCCCACCACTGTCCTTGATCGGACCTACCCTCGTTCTCGTCATCAAAGCTAATGTGGATTTTGAATTGAAATTGGTGATCAGTAGATAAAAATATTTGTCCTGGAAATACACAAGGACTTGTAAGCCCCTAACGTTCAAAAAATTGTGGGGTTGTCGAATCGTCATCATCTGACATTGCACAATAAAAATCTGTGTTAGACAACAATTATTCTAACCCTGTTTCTGGCTTTTCACCAAATTCAAATAAAAATATAACTGTTACAATGGACCAGAATTTGCTGTAAAAGTAAGTGTGGCTAAAAATGTTAACTTACTAATGTGAAAACCCAACAGCAACTTTAGCTGAATATAATGTGCAGTTAATAGTAGATATTGCTGTCAGATGTGCACTACAAGACACCAAAACATCATCTCCCCATCTGTCTCCTCATTCAATACGGTACAACCTCTCCTGTCTGAAAATCTATTGTTCAGAAACACCAGTTGTCCAAAACTCTCTTTTTGTGCAGACCCAAGCAATTCATCAGTTGACTGTTGTGCATTGAAAGCAAAAACATTGGCCCACATAGTATTTGAATAAATAAAATAAGTGTTATTACTGATTTGTATATCTACCCTGTTTTTCTATTTAAGCATTTGAGTTAGGCGTTCTATAATGCATAACATTCAGAAATGACTTTTTCCTAAAAATTCCAGACAGGAAGTTTTCAGATCATGGACCAGTTCCAATGCAGTAGGCCAATCAGCCTATCAGGTTTGCACCATCTGTTTGCAAAAGCAGTTGAGCTAGTCTCCTATCCCCCATTGCTGTAACCCTGATAATTCCTTATCTTCAAGAGTTTATCCAATTCACTTGTGAAAATTGCTATTTGATTCTCTTCAACCTTCTCAGAAATGCTACATTTTTTAAAAACAAAGTTTTCTAATGTTTCCTTTTGTTTACCTTGCCAATGGCACTAATCCATGTCCGGTGATTCTCAACTCCTCCACCAAAGGGAACGGTTTTTCGCGACCTAATCTGTGCAGACCTTTGATGATTTTGAATATCTCCATTCAACCTTCCTCAAGGAAAACCACCCCAGGTTCTCCAGTCGCACCATATAACTGAAGTAATCTAATCTGTGAAACTATTCTTGTAATTATTTTCTGTACTTTCTCTAAGCCTTTCACATATATCCTAAAATGCGATGCCCAGAATTGATAACAATAGTTGAGACCAAACCAGTGCGTTATAAATGTTCACCGTAATGTTCTAGCTCTTGTATCATGTACTTCAGTTTTTAAAGCCCCAGATCCTTTTTAACCACTCTTTAACTTGCCCTGCAATCTTCAATGATTTTGACAAATCTCTTCATTATACAATGGCTTTTGGGTTATACCTTTTTATTCATTTTACTTTTTCTTTGTTCTTACCGATAAACTGTATCACTTCTCCTCTGCGTTAAATTTAATCTAGATCTAAGTCATTAAAATAAATTAATAAATAAAATAAATAACTTAGTGCTCTTAGTACCAACTGCTGGAAGAAAACCTCTGGTTGGAAAACCTGCTTTTTACTGCTACTTTGTCTCTTGTGACTGAGCAAACTTCGTTTCCATGCCACAATGTCACTCTTATTTCATAGAACTCAACTTTGCTAACAAGCTAATTATATGGCATTTAACTTAGTATATTTTGCAAGTCCACACACACTTTCTGAAATGTTGATCATGGAAAATAAGCAATGCTTTTGAAAACCATGTGGATATGGCTGAGTTTTCTCTTGCTCATAGTCTCATGGAGATGCCAGCCTGCAACAGGAACTATAAAATTGTGAAGTGTTGAACATCGAATTGTCAGAGTAATTCTAATTATGACCTTATGTTGGAGACAAGGATGTTGAAACAAAGGAAAATAACCTGAGCGCAGCGTGAATTAAGCTAAGAAACTAATTGTGACAAATTCAGTACCAAAGCTTGACTGTGATCTTCCTTTTCTTAAAAAAAAAGGGAAGTTTTATTTTTCTTTCAAAAACACATGGGAGGAACTTTTGAAGTCTGAATTGTTAACACCAGCTGCTGAGCTAAAGGTCCCAGGTTCAAATGCCACTCCAGGACTTGTTGACCACTCGGTGTTGATGACATTGCTCAACAGTTTGTTGATCAGCCTATGAATTCTTTCAAAGCTGCAAGCTGTTTTCCAAGGGAGAAAAAAAAAGTGATACGCCAAACAAACAAAAATGTCATTTTAATATTAATAGGAAAGGGAATTTTGCTGAAATGCATGAATGTTAGTAGATTCCCAGCCAGATGAAAAGATTGAAATTGTGATACATATATCTTTTATGGTGAGTTTCTTCATCTTTACCCTCTCATTCCACCCTTGAAGTTACATCTTCTCCCTATGTATGTGTTCTCAGAAAATTAATGATCATCACCTATTTTTCCATAACCTTAAATGAAAAACATTAGCAAGTTAACTATGTAATTAACCAGACATCTTTGTTCTGAAATGTAAGTTTAGAAAAATTTAAAGTTGCCATGATCCCAGATGACCATAGGGCTGCTCTCCTATTAGAGAGAGACAACTAATGGTGGTTAGACCCGAGGGTCACCACACTTCAGGCGAGTAGAATGGTTGAAAAGGAGGGCTTTCCACGGATAAGAGAATTGAACCCACGCTTTTGGCGTAACTGCATCACAAACCAGTCATCCTGACAAGTCAGCTAACTGAACACCAACTGAGTAGTCAAAAATAATTACAGAGAGTTTGTGTTCTTGCACAAGTACTCCTGCATTATATCTTAGAGACAAATAAAAGTGGTTTTGATCAGGGTGAATTTAAACCATATAACTTCTGCGAGAGAAAGTTCACCTTGAAAACACACAATCCACTTTTTTCAGATGATCATTCAGGCTTCAAACACTGTAGTACCATACTGTTTTTGTATATCACTGTAAAAATGCCAAGTCGAAAAAGTCAGTTTATATTTTTGTAATTTAAATAGATGATGGTTCTCACTCACTGATGTGGGGTAAGTTGAACATTTCATTGTTGAGCACTTAATTGAATTTAGTCGATGATCCCTCAAAATGAATATTTCACAGTTAGTCATTTTTAGAAAGTGATCAGAATGGTGATCCAGAAAGTGTGGAATTTGCACATTCTCCCCACGTCTATGTAAGTTTCCTCTGGGTGCTCTGATTTCCTCCCAAAGTCCAAAGATGTGCAGCTTAGGTAGATTAGTCATGCTAAATTGATTATAGTGTCAGGCCAGGTGGATTAGCCATGGGAAGTGCAAGGTTAGGTGGTAGGGGGTGAGTCTGGGTGGGATGTTCTTCGGTGGGTCAGTGTGGACTCTAAGGGTTGAATGGCCTACTTCCACACTAAGGATTTTATGACTGTAATGACAAACAAATTTTATACAGGACAGTTTTTATTGCAGTTCTTCTCTCTTCATTGTGCATTTACCATGCAGCTTACAAGGCTGTTGGATGAATATTGCCAGTATCACAAAGAACTGGCAGAAGAAGCTTCCCCTCATATTTTCCTCACTTAAAGGTATAAAACTAATTTCCTCAAAGTGGCCCAGTAAGTGGAGAACTGTAGCTCCAATTTAATATTTGGAGTCTTTTTTTTCCAGAAATGAGAAGTTTTGTTTATATAACCAGGCAGACAGAGTCACTCCACCTTGAGAGCGCATTTTGTGCTTGTGTTACTCAAACCATTGTACCAATGATAAAGCATGCAGATAGTGAACATGTCTTTGTCTTCAAATAAAGGATACACATCAAAATCACTTTTTAACACTTATATGAGCAATATCAAACTATCAAACAATGTGCTTTGGAAAATAGTATGATACTGCTTCCTTGTGACTTAGCAGTAATTCCATCATATTGTGGTGCACTGAGCCACATGAAACAAAACCGTTTAGCTTAATCAGGGTGTACATTGGGTTTGATAATTTCAGCTGAGTTAAACAATATTGTTCAGTACAACTCCTTCCGATAGAAATTTCTATTTTCCTCCATTATAGCTCCATCTGCTGGTGCAATGTGCTGATCATTGTTTGCCATTTTTGTTTTGAGATTTGTAGAACTTTGCGTTGGCATGGAGAAGTGATGGGTAATTATCCATTTAAAATTGAGACCTTGATATAATATAAAATGATTAAATTATTACCACATTGATAATGATTTTCCCGTATTACAAAGTGTAGTATAGACTATTAACAATAAACTGCATATTTTATAGTACATTTAATGTGGCAAAGTATCCCAAGGCATCCAGTAGCTTGGTCATACAGGCATTTTATGGACTGTCTAAAAGTAGAGAGATACAGAGAAGTTGAAAGAAAGAAGCTCAGAGTTTGCAACTTTGATAACTGAAGCATAGTGGGACAAGGGAAGTTTATTGTATCAGAAGCAGCTCCTTGAATTTGCGCAAAGTCTGTAGAGATACAAGCCAAGTTAACCTTTCACCAGTAACTGGTTTTAAGGAGTACAAAGAGAGGTGGAAGGAAACAGCAAAAGAGGAAAGACAGGAAGGAAGAAAGGATGAGGGTAATGTGATAGAAAAAGAAACAAAAGTTGGTTTTCCAGGAGGTGCAAGCAACGACAGCAGAATCATAATATTGCTCCATTTTTCAGAAATCAGCTATTGAAATTGTTGAACACGAGTTGAACAAGGAACAAGAGTAGGTCTCTCAGCTTTTCAAGATACTCTCCATTCCTGCATACTCCCAATAATCTTTCAGCTCTTGGTAATCAGGAAGCTATCTACCTCTGCCTTAAAAATATTTAAAGGTTCTATGCCCATTGCCTTTTGAGAAAAAGAATTCTAAAGACACTCAAGCCTTTCAGAGAAAAAATGTTTCTTAAAGCCATTTCTTTCTTAAACGGGCAACCCTTTTTTTTTAAGTTGTGACGTACAGCATCAACCAGGCAGGGAAAAACTCTAGGAAGAGCTGTGTTATTTTATTAATTGGTAAAAAAAAAAGACACCGTATAGTCAAGTTGCAAGAGCTGTCGTTTTACTCATCCATTTAATGATGCTGTGTTAAGATAGAGATGAAGGTGAATTTATTTTCTGTGAGGGGTATAATTCTGTGGATTTTCTATTAACCACAGGAGATTATCAAGGTTAGTCACTCATCAAGTATATTCAAAGGCTGAGATAGACAGATATTTAATCAGTCAGGGAATTAAGGGTTATGGGGAAAATGCAGGAAAGTGTAGTTGAGGATTATTGGATCATCCATGATCATCTTGAATGGTGGAATAAAATCAATGGGCTAAATGGCCTATTTCTACTCCTACGATTAATGGTCTTGGGGAATATTTAGAGATTTTGGTTTTAACTGTTCATTGGGCATGGTTGGCATTGCTGTCAAGGCCAGAATTTATTGAGAAGATGGTGATCAGCTGCCATCTTGAGATATTATAGTCCACCTGGTGTATGCATGTATGCATACCTGCAATGCTGCTCAGGAGGGAAGTCCAGAATTTTAATCCATCACTGTCAAAAGAATGGTGATATACCATCCTGACGTAAAAGTATGTGATTTGGTGGAGAACTTGGAGGTAGTCGCCTTTCCACCAAATGGCTACTCTTGTTCTTCTAGATGGTAGTGAACACTGGTTTGGAAGGAGCCTTGGTGAGCTGTTGAAATACATCCTTTAGTGATACGCACTGATGCCACTGCATGTTGGTGGTGGAAGGAATGAATGCTTAAAGTTTTTGATGGGTTTGTGTCAAGCAAACTGCCTTATTCTGGATTGTGTTGAGTTTCTTAAAGCTGTGGCCTACTTGCTAGAATACACAGCCTCTGATGTGTACTTGTACCCACACTATTTACCTGACTAATCCGGTTAACTCTCTGTTCAATTGGGAGACACTGCACACAGAACAATGCAAATGTTACATTGTTAACCTGAGGCCTCAGCCTCCCTGCAGTCAGAAAGAAAGGATGGAGGCTGCATTGTTGGAAGGCAGTGCTGTTATATAAGTAGGGTACAAATTAACATATGGACATACAATGAAGCAGGATGGGAGAAGGCACCAGTTGCATCTACCCTGACCACTGTAGGCAATGTATAATCTCACAATTGTCTCTCTCTCTCTCTTGCTCCATTCATGCTGGTTATTCCTCATTATATTGAATGTCAGTTGCTTCAAGTTGTACATCTGAAAGATTCTGTATACATATCGTTCTTTTAATGGCACAAATGGTCATCATTGATGAACCTGCCAAAGTGGCTGGAGAAAATCTGTACAGACTAAGGAAAAACAGCAAAATCGTTTGCCATCCTGAATGGAGAGACCTGTGGGTTTCAGTGCAGAGTCTGGCCAGAAGACTCTTCCTGCAATAAGCAGCAACTTTGCTATTGTTTTCTTTACAAGCTTGCTTTGGCAAATTGGCAGTGTAATTATGTTGTGAATAAACTGATTATATCAGCTGAGAAGTACAAACTTCAAGCTGACAATATGATGTACAGTGGCTCTGCCCTAGGCAGTGTATCCATTTATTTAGATTTGATTTATATTTTTGTATCATTTATGAATAGATTTTATATTTGAAATGAAATTTCAGATAAAATTTGCATTGATCTTAGTTTTTGCAAATGGGCATAGAACCCAATTATCCACAGTGACAGTAATCTGAGATGATCTGACTCCCCTGTTTGATGGTAAACAGTCCTCCCATATTAAAGTCGCAAACTAAATTCAACACGGTGTAGACTAATGAAGCTGCAAGATGTTGGACAAGTATCCCAGATGACATGAATCCAAATGCAAGCTACCAATCTGCACAACATTCCTCCACATCTCTCCGCAAAGAAAAGCTCAATTAGTAAATTTACTAAATTTAGTGGTTCAGTGGATAGCACTGTTGCTGCCTCACAATGCCAGGGACTCAGGTTTGATCCAGCCTTGGACAATTGTCTGTGTGGAGTTTGCACCTTCTCCTTATGTCTGTGTGGATTTCCTCTCCACAATCTACAGATGTGTAGCTGAGGTGGATTGTTCATGCTAAATTGACTATAGTGTCCAGGGATCTGCAGGCTAGGTGGATTAGCCGGGGGAAATGCAGGGCTACAGGGATAGGGTAGGTGGGTGGGATGCTTATCAGAGGGTCAGTGTGGACTTGATCAACCAAATAGCCTGCTTCCACACTGTAAGGATTCTATGATTGTATGACCCTGGTTCTAGATTCTTCCATAAGCAGAAACATCTTTTCCACATTCAGTCAGTCAAGTCCCCTCAAAATCTAGTGTATTTTAATGAAGTCACCTCCTTCTCTTCTATACTCCAGAGAATATAGGCCAGGTTTGTCTAGCCTTTCTGCATAAGGCAATCATTCCAGGTATTACCCAGTAAGCCTTCTCTTAACTGCTCTCAACTCATTATATACATCCATAAGTATGGTAACCAGTACTGTACACTGTGCTTCAGATGCACTCTCACCAGTGCCATATATACCAGAAGGATTACGTCCCTACTGTATTCAATTCCCCCTCACAATAAAACAAAACTTGGTTAGCTTTCCTGTATACTTGCAGTGTCTGCATGTGAACTTTATGATTCATTCACTAGGGCACCCAGATCTCTGCATCTCAGACCTCTGCAACCTCTCTCCATTTCGCTAATATGCTTTATTTATTCTTTTTGCCAAAATGGGTAATTTCACACTTCTTCATATTTGTGCTCCATTTGCCAGATCTTTGTCTACTCACTTAGCCTATCTATGTCCATTATGTCCTCTTCACGACTCATTTTCCTACCTTATTTTGTGTCATCAGCAAATGCAGCTACAATTTATTCAATCCCTTCATCTTAATCATGTATATAAATTATAAAGTATTGAGGCGCCAGCACCAACCCCTGTGGCCTACCAGATATGACATCTTGCTAGTCTTAAATTGACTAATTTATTCCTATCCTCTGCTTCCTGTTAACTAGTCAATATTCTATCCATGTGAATATGTTACCCCCTATACTCTGAGCTTTTGTTTTCTGCAAGAACCTTTGATCTGGACCTGGACCCTCCACACCAGCTCCATAACCAAGAAAGCCCGGGGCATCTCTACTTTCTGCGCTGGCTGAGGAAAGCCCACCTCTCACCCTTCATCCTCACTACATTCTACGAGGGTTTCTTGATAGTACCCTGAGCTGCTGCATAATTGACTGGTTCGGGAACTGCACCATCTCTGATCATAAAACCCTACACCGGAGAGTGAGGATAGCTGAGAAGATGATCAGAGTCTCTCTTCCCTCCATTACAGACATTTACACCACACGCTGCATCCAAAAGGCTAAGAGCATTGTGGAAGACCCAACAAACTCCTCACTCAAACTCCCCTCTCCTGCCATCTGGCAGAAGATGCCTGAGCATGTGGTCTCTCACAGTCAGAATGTGCAACAGTTTCTTCCCCCAAGCCATCAGGTTCCTTATCACAGTATGATCGGACTCTTTCCCATCTGGAATTCTTTGCACAACTTAGAATTGCTGCTAGAAAAATATCTAATTAATTATTCTTCTTTTACACTGTAACTCACATGTTTTGCACTTTATGCCTTATATGATTGTGTAGTTTGTGCTGTCCATGTAGCACCCTTGGTCCTGGAGGAACGCTGTCTCGTTTTTTTTTACTGTATCAGTTGTGTACGATAGAAATGACAAATGGAAGCTACTCTACTGTCTACTCATGTGACACCTGATCGAATGCCTCCTAGAAATCGAAGTACAATACAATTGTACAATACAATTCATTCATCTTTATCTACAGCACCTGTTAGTACTTCAAAGAATTCCAGTAAATGGGTTAAACTTGATTTTCCTTTGGTAAAGTATTAACTGTACCTGGTTATCTTGAACTTATCCAAATAACCTATCATAACATCTTGCATCGTAGTTTCTGACATTGTCTCTATGACAATGTTAAGTTAACTGGCCAATGGCTTCCTTCTTTTTGCCTTTTTGAATGCAGGAGTTATAGAGTCATCGAGATATATAGCACAGAAACAGATGCTTTGGGCCAACTCATCCATGCTGACCAGATGCCCAAATAGATCTAGTCCCATTTTCTGGCATTTGGCCCATATCCCTCTAAACCCTTCCTATTCATATGCCTATTCAGATGCCTTTTAAATTATGTAACTGTACCAGCCTCCACCACTTCCTCTGGCAGCTCATTCAAACATACACTACCCTCTGTGTGAAAATGTTGCCCCTCAGGTCGCTTTTAAATCTTTCCCTCTCACCTTAAACCTATGCCTCCAGCTTTTGATAACCCCACCCTGGGGAAAATACCTTGTCTATTTACCCTATCCATGCCCTTCATTTCATAAACTTCCATAAGGTCACCCTTCACTTCTGACACTCCAGGCCAAACAGCCCCAGCCTGTTCAGCGTTCCCTATAGCTCAAATCTTCCAACCATGGCAACATCCTTGTAAATCTTTTCTGAACCTTTCAGGTTTCACAACATCCTTCTGATAACATCGAGACCAGAATTGCGTGCAGTATTCCAATAGTGGCCAAATCAATGTCCTGTACGGCCGCAGCATCACCTCCCAACTCCTGTACTTTACGCACTGACCAATAAAGGCAAGCATACCAAATGCTGCTTTCACTATCCTATCTATCTGCAACTTTCAAGGAACTATGAACCTGTACTCCAAAGTCTCTTTGTTCAGCAACACTCCTCAGGACCTTATCATTCTGTGTATAAGTCCTGCCTGATTTGCCTTTCCAAAATGCAGCACCTCATATTTATTAAAATTATACTCCATACTTGGCCCATTGGCCCTTCTGATCAAGATCCTGTTGTATTCTGAGGTAACCTTCTTCGCTGTCCACTACATCTCCGATTTTAGTGTCATCTGCAAACTTACTAACTGTACCTCCTATGTTCACAACCAATTCAGTTATATAAATGACTAAAAGCACTGACCCTTATGGCACACTGCTGGTCACAAGCCTCCCCAATGAAAAGCAACACTTCATCACCCACCTCTGCCTTCTATGTTCCTAGCCAGTTCTGTATCCAAATGGCTAGTTTTCCCTGTATTCTGTGTGATCTAACCTTACTAACCAGTCTACCATGGGAAACCTTATCGAGCGCCTCACTGAAATCCATACAGATCACGTCAACCGCTCTCCTCATCAATCCTCTTTGTTACTTCAAAAAACTCAATCAAGTTTGTGAGACATGATTTCCCACATACAAAGCCATGTTGACTATCCTTAATCAGTCCTTCCCTTTCCAAATACATGTGCAACCTGTCCCTCAGGATTCCCTCCAACAACTTGCCCACCACTGACGTCAGGTTCATCAGTCTATAGTTCCTTGCCTTTTTCTTATCGCCTTTCTTAAATAGTGGCACCACGTTAGCCAACCTCCCATCTTCTGACACCTCACCTGTGACTATCAGTGATATAAATATCTCAGCAAGGGGCCCAGAAATCACTTCCCTAGCTTCCCACAGACTTCTAGGGTACACCTGATCAGGTCCTGGGGATTTATCCACCTTTATGCATTTCAAGACATCCAGCACTTCCTCCTCTCTAATACGAACATTTTTCACGGTGCTACCATCTAGTTCCCTACATTCTATATCTTCCATATCCTTTTCCACAGTAAATACTGATGCAAAATACTTGTTTAGTATTTCCCTCATTTTCTGCGGCTCCACACAAAGGCCACCTTGCTGATCATTGAGGGGCCATATTCTCTCTATAGTTAACCTTTTGTCCTTGTATTTGTACAAACCATTTGGATTCTCCTTTAACCCTATTTGCCCTCCTGATTTCCTTCTTAAGTATACTCCTACTGCCTTTATACTCTTCTTAGGATTCACTTGATCTATCCTGTCTGTACCTGACATATGTTTCCTTCTTTTTCTTAACCAAACCCTCAATTACTTCTGTTGTTCAGCACTCTCTACACCTACCAGCCTTTCCTTTTACCCTAACAGGAATACACTGTTTCTGGACTCTCATTATCTCATTTCTGAAGGCTTCCCAGAAGTCAGAATAAGATTGCAATGGAGAATTGATGTGACAAGCTATTGGAAGTTTCACCCTGTCTGCAGACTGGACAGAGATACTACATGTGGTGATCACTCATCTTCATTTTCTTGATGAAGAGCGTCTACATCTTGCGCAGTGAATATATTTTGCTAAATTGGAAAAAGTACAACTAAATCACTCTTTCATTTGGAAGGGATGTATGGATGGAGTGAAATTAAGGTGATAAAAGGACAAGCTTGTTTGCTTGCAAATTGTTTTAGGAAGGAAAAGGTGTTGATGGGTCATTGAAGAGTGGATCAGGATGTTGCGGAGTTCCTTTGGAACTCTCAACAAAGAAGCAAGATGTTTTTGCTGATGTTGTCATATTGGAAGTGGTGAAATGATAGAGGATAATCTGTTAAATTAGAAGCTGAGGGGATGGAAGACAAGGATTCTGGAAGACCGAGTGAGGGCAGAAATGGTAAAAGGCCTGGTCAACCATGTTGCAAGTGAATCTTCAGATGAAAGAACTCTTTATTGTGAATATTGCTATGGAAGATGCTATCACCAGACTGATGCAAGGAGAAACAAACTGAAACAATGAAATCGTCTCCTTGCAGGAAGTAGGCTGGGAGGAAATTCAGCCAGGCTGGCAGGAAGAGTTGGTGGGTGTTCTATGTGTTTTCTGTGAGGATCATCACCTTACTGTGGTAGTGAAGTTTGCATGTCCCAATGACCTTTAAAGTGATGTTATTCCAATCCCAACCTTGTGGCAGGGCCAGCTCCCCCCACCCCATGGCAGTAAAGTCAAAGTGGAGGTTCCAAAGAAAGAACAATCCAAGGAGTCAACAGCACTAGCTGAAGTGCCCTTGTCATCTTGAGTCATTGTGCCACTCAACCTGGGCACTAACCATCAAGACCCTATGGAACCTGACTTCAGCATGGAGACTCTGGTGCACCAGTGTCACACTGGGTTCTATCAGGTAATTAATATGGCAATAGAGTGTTAGCGATGGGCAATAGAGTGTTAGATTTGGAAGGTGCCAGCCAAGGTTCTGCAAGCCGGGGGCAGGTGCATGATGGTTTTTGACTTTTGCTTTTGGGGTACCTTGAGCTGCTGCATCCATAACTCAGCCGTCCTCTTTCGTGTGTCTTCTGTCTCAACCCAAACAAAGCAAGAGCTAGAAAAAGTACCTATAAAATAGGCTATCACATATCTATTCTTGTTGAGGAACTGCACCCAGCAAGATTGCCATTTCCCCAAACCAGCCTTAATGGATGACATTCCTGATGAAGGGCTTCTGCCCGAAACACCTACTGTCCTGCTCCTTGGATGATACCTGACCTGCTTTGTTTTTCCAGCGCCACACTTTTTGACTCTGACCTCCGGCATCTGCAGTCCTCGCTTTCTCCCATTATATTCAGATGTTCAAAAGCCAGCACTCAAATGCCAGCCAATGGGAAAGGTGTTAAGGCTCAAGTGGTTCGCACTGCAGTCTGAAAGTGTTAGGGACTTGGATTGGATTCAAGTCTTCAGTGACTGCCTGTATGGTGTTTGTACGTTCTCCCTGTGTCTACATGGATTTTCACCGGGTGCTCCAGTTTCCTCCCACAGTCCAAAGAGATGCAGATTAGGTGGGATTGACTATGCTAAATTACCCCTTTGTGTCCACGAATACAAAGGCAAGGTGGGTTAGCCATACTAAATGTGGGGTTATGGGGATAGGCTGGAGAGTGAGTGTGGGTGGGATGCTCTTTGGAGGGTCAGTGCAGATTTAATGGGCTGAATAGCCTCCATCTGCACTGTAGGGATTCTATGATTCTAAGTTTGCCTCAAACCACAGAGGCATTATCGCCACTGACAGAAGAGAAAGCTGCTAGCCATTCAGCATGGCAGCTGAGTCAGTCATCTTAATCACAGGGCATTATTTAAGGCATTCCTCAAGATAGTGTCCTCAGTGTAACCATCTTCAGCTATTTCATGAATGACCTTCTCTCCATTATCTGGTCAGAAATAAAGATCTTTGCTGATGATTTCACAATGTTCAGCACCATTTGTGACTCCTCAGACACTGAAGCAATCAATGTACATATGCAGCAGGACTTTGACAACCTTGATGCTTGGGCTGATGAGGGCAAATAACTTTTGTGCCACACATATGAACTCAACCGATCATATAGATATAGAGGTTACAAGAACAGGTCAGGAGTGGGAATTCAGTAGTGACTAACTCTCCTAATTCCTCAAAGCCTATCAGCTGTCTACAAGGCACAAGAGAGGAGCATGATGGAATAATCTCCATTTGCCTGGATTATTCCAGCAACACCATCCAGAACAAAACACCCTGTTTTTATTGAAGTACCGTCCACCACCTCTAACATCTCATCCTTCCACCACTGGTGCACGGTGACACAA
The DNA here is from genome assembly GCF_047496795.1 of Chiloscyllium punctatum. Taxonomy (NCBI): domain Eukaryota; kingdom Metazoa; phylum Chordata; class Chondrichthyes; order Orectolobiformes; family Hemiscylliidae; genus Chiloscyllium; species Chiloscyllium punctatum. The sequence continues at coordinate 108,280,466 of NC_092746.1, forward strand.
TGTCTACTGTCTGCAAATTGCAATTCAACAATTGTACCAGACCCTTTAACAGTACCTTCCAAACCCGCTACCATTTAGAAGAATAAGGGCAACAAATATGTGCAAATGTCAACAATTGCAATCCTGACTTAACAGCACTACTCCATCTCCTTACTTTTTTTGCCTGTCCTCCCTAAAAGGGAAGGCAGTGGCTTACTGGTATTATTGCTAGACTATTAATAAAAAAACTCAGTAATGTTCTGGGGACCTGGGTTTAAATCCCATCATGACAGATAGTGGAACTTGAATTCAATAAAAGATAATCTGGAATTAAGAGTCTAAGCCCTCCTAACACGAGGCAAGATGGTGGTGCAGCAGGATCCAAAGACTGAGCTCGTCCATTCCTTTTCTTTTTTTTTCCTCTTTGTTTTATTTTCTTTTTCTTTATTTTCTCTCGACTTACCTTCAATCCTCAGACAGCATCAGTAGTGGAGAGTTGAGCTAGCGCAGACTCGAGGGACTCCCAGCCTCAAGGTCAAGCCCAGCGGGGTCCAACTCGATGGACTCCTGGCCTGGAGGTTAAGCCCAGTGGGTCTGACTCGATGGACTCCTAGCTCTGAGATGAAGCCAAGCATGGACTTCCTGTTTTAGAAGTCCTCGAATGCTGAACACTTAACTTTATATCTTTATTTTTCTAATTTGTATCTGACATTTTGTAACATTGTATGTTTTTCGCTGTATGCCTCTACCCCGTACTTGAGTACACGTGACATTCTCTAATAGTAATTCTAATAATGACCAGGAAACGGTTGTCAATTGTTGGAAAAATCTATCTTGTTCTATAATTTCCTTTAGGAAACTGCCACTCTTACCTGGTTCGTTCTACATGAACTTCAGACCCATAGTAATCTGGTTGACCCTTAACTGCTCTCTGGGCAATGCTGGCCGATGCTAGCCAGTGACTGCCATATCCTGTGAATTAATTTTTAAAAATGTTGACTATCTTTTGAATAAATTCAGATCCTTTGGACACTCTATTACAATTGCAGAGTGCAAGCAATTCACCAACCTCATAACTGCTACTCGCAGGAGGGGTTTGAATGGAGTTGTTGAAACTATTGCCAGTCCTTAAAAATTGCTAGGTCAAAATTATGAACTAACGTCATTGTGCATGTTTGTGCTAATAGGTCACAGTTGTTGAAGAAGGCAGCTTACCACCTTTCGAGATAATCAGCTATGGAGTCTAAGCACAAGTGAAGATATTAGAATGGAAGAACAAGATGTATGATACGTTTGAGTGGAGTTGAGAAAAAATAAGTGACTGCAAACATTGGTAGAGATTGTTTATAGTTGAAAAGTGTGGTGCTGGAAAAGCACAGCAGGTCAGGCATTATCCGAGGAGCAGGAGAATCAACATTTTGGGCATAAGCCCTCTTGAAGAAGGGCTTATGCCCAAAACGTCGATTCTGCTGATCCTCGGATGCTGCCTGGCCTGCTGCGCTTTTCCAGCACCACACTTTTCAACTCTGGTGTCCAGCATCTGCAGTCCTCACTTTCTCCTAGAGATTGTTTATAGGCCACCAAATAATAGTGGTAATGTAGTGTACATTGTGTACATATGTAACAAAGAAAATGCAATAGTCATGGGTGACTTCAGTCTACATTTAGACTGGATTAATTTACTGTGCACTAATGCCGTGAAGTAAGAATTCCTAGAATGTGTATGAGATGTTGGTATTGTTTCAGAAAACCTACGGAATGGGCAACTTTAAATCTCGTACTACGTAGTGTGAAAGGATTAAGTCATCACATTGTAAAATAACCTTTCAGGGAAGAGTGACCATAATGTAGAGTTTTTCATTTAAGTTTGAAAGAAATGTAATTCAATACGAAACTAGAGTCTTCAGTCTAAACAAAAGAAACAATGATGACATGAAGGACAAGTTGGTTATGGTGGATTTGTGAGCTACATTAAAAAATATGATAAAGACAGGCAGTGGTTAGTATTTAAATAATGCACAATTTATAACAAACATATATAATTCTTTCAAGATACCAAAGCTCAATAGGAGTGGGTTAAAGTGAGTCAACAGAAGGGAGATTAGGGATTGTATGAGATCAAAGGAGAAAGCTTATAAAATTGTCACAAGTGTAGGAACCTGATGACAGCAAAGGAAGACAAAGACACTGATTTAGAAAGAGACAATAGAACATGAATGCATACAAGTAAGAAACATAAAAGTAAAACTTTGTGTAGATATATAAAAACAAAATATTAGCAATGACAAATTTGGTTCCATTAAATGCAGGAGTAGGGAAAGAGCAAACTTTCTTCATAGAGGAAGATGCAAGAAATCTGGAAGTAGAGACCAAAAGAGTGATGAGAATGAAGACCAGAACTTTTTTTAAAAATCGTGGTGTTGAAGAATTTAACAGGACTGAAATTTGACAATCCTTGGGACTCAATAGTTTATATCCCAGGGTGCTGAAATAGGTTACTATAGAGAGTGTGGGTGCATTGGTTGTCATCTTTCAAAGGTCCATAGATCCTGGAATGGTGCTTGTAGATTGGAAGGATGCACATGGGACCCTATTTAAGAAAAAAGCGAGAGGAAGAGTGAAGATCTACATATGTCAGCTTGACATCAGTACTATGTAAGACACTAGAATCTATTATAAAGGATGTGACAAATGGACATTGTTGGAATAGAGGCTGCAAACCTGTTGGAGATTTTTATGAATCTCAGTTGCAGAATAGATGGGTGAGAACCATTGCTCATCTGCAATTTATGGCAGTTTGGATAGAGGCAATATACTGACATGGATTTACGATCAGTTGACATAATGCAAACATAGTTAAATGGATCATTCTATAGTCTATGATTAGTGGAGTACCACAAGGATCAGTGTTTGGACTTGCAGCTGTTCGCACTGTCATAATTTTCAAGTGTGCAGACTCTAGAAGACTAGAGGAACAAATAGGATTTTCACACGGCCGGATGGGATGTTATGTGGTTAAGTGAATTCCACAGATTCATTAACCTTTGAGAGAAGTGATTTCTCATCTTTGTTTTAAATCTGCTATCCCTTAACCTAAAACTATGACCTCTCAATCTATATTGCCCCATGTGAGGAGACAACCTTTCTCTATTTTGTCAATTCCCTTTAGCATCATCTATGTCTCAATTATATCTCCTTTCATTATTCTAAACTCCAGACAGCATGGGCCTAAACTGTTCAATCTCTCTTCATAATATAAACCCTTCATCTCTGGAATCAATCTAGTGGGCCTCCTCTGAATTGCCTCTAATACAACTATAGGGCTCCTATAGGAACAAGAGTAGGCCATTCAGCCCTCAGGCCTCTTCCATCATTCAGTGAGATCATGGCTGATTTGTAGTCCAACTCCATGTACCTGCCTTTGGCCCATGTCTCTTAAAAGAATTATCTACCTCAGATTCAGAATTAGCAGTTGATCCTGCGTCCACTGCCATTTGTGGAAGAGAGTGCCAAACCTTTGCCATTCTTTATATGCCATTCTCCCCTGAATGGTCTAGCAATAATTCTCAGTTGAAAGTGAGGACTGTAGATGCTGGAGATTATTGCCAAGATTAGAGTGGTGCTAGAAATGCACAGCAGGTCAGGCAGCATCCAAGGAGCAGGAAAATCAACGTTTCGGGCAGGAGCCCTTCATCAGGAATGAGGGTCGTGATGAAGGGATCTGCCCGAAATATCGATCTTCCTGCTCCTCTGATGCTGCCTGACCTGCTGTGTATTTCCAGCACCACTCTAATCTTGGCAATAATTCTCAGACTAGTTCCAGAATCCTTGACCAATGGGAGTAAGATTATTTTTATCTACCCTGTTTTTTCCTGTTAATACCTTTCTTACAAATTTTAACAACATTTCCAAACTTTCCAAAAGTGACTGATTGGTGGACTCTCTAGCACCAAAAGTATTCACACCTGATACTGCATCTAATAAGAATTAGCAGTACCAAGGCCACATTCTTTTCTTGTTAAAAACATAACCTTTGTCCAAATATCCAGTTCATTTCATTTTTCCATTGATCATAGGTTCAGTTCACAGTACAGTGGGAATTCAGATCCCAATATTTGACATGTGGTTTCAGTCATTCTTCTTAAAGTGTAACCCTAGTCAACATCTTTCACTTTAACAAATTATTCTCTGCGATCATTGTTAATTAGATCCAAACTTCGAGATGGATTCAAAACAAAGACTCAAAGCTTCTCTTTGATGGTATGTTCATTAACTTCAAGAAACTGTCTCGTTTCTCTTTCCCCATTCCAGTTTAACTAATTGCAATGTTAACATTGTGATCCCTGACAGCAAAAAAAGGAAGTACATGTTCCATTAAAATATTAGATGAGGCGAAGGATGAACTGTTGGCCAAACCAACTTTGAGTAGACACTGAGTGGTCACAAATGCACACCATGCTGTGTGCTGTTGAGTATGGACGTCTCAATGCAATAAAAACAGTGGTTTGTGGAACACTAAGCATCTTGATATTTATAAAAGTGGCTGTATCTGAAACATGAAAGGTGAAATCTTAGTTGAAACCAACTTGGAATAGCCTCAAAACAACATTTCAAACGCTTTCTGTTTTTTATTTGCAACTACTGCAATATTTTGCTTTTTTAATAGGTTGTGCTTCTTTCTAAAATTGGGAGGGTTGTTCAAATGTTTTGCACTGTACTGGAATTAAACAAAAAACTGCAGATGCTGAAGAGCTGAAACAAAAACTCAGCAAGTCTAGCAGCGTCCATGTGGAGAAAGAAGATTTGATATTTTGAGTCCAGTGACACTTCTGTAGAACTGATTTATAATGAGATTGTTTTATAATACACCACCCTGACTATGCAAACTGCTTTTTGGGCCATGCAATTCACATGAATAAAGGCACTGTCATCAATTTCAACATTTACTGTAAACCAGTTTTCTGCTTATGCCATTTTGATGTTTCATGTCCCACCACTCCTTTTCTTAAAACAATGTTTTGTTATTCTCAAGCTCATGCAAACATTGTAAGCCGCAAATGCTCAACTGCTTCAAGGATGTCCATCAACTTAGGAAATGCTACTGAACCTCCCTTCATTTCATTTTATGCAATTTTGTATTTCTAGATGAGCTGAGCCATGGGCATTCTCAGGAAATGTTTGAATCCATTTTTTTTTGCTGGAAGCAGATATGAAAACTGCTTGATGCTGTACCAAAGCCATCAGCTCCTCTGCAACAGAAGCAGCTGTGATGGATCCAATCTCTGCCTCGATCGTCTCAATGTCAAAGCATTTCATGCTGTCCAGTCACCTGCATGAAGATGATTCTCCTAGTGCATATACACCTTCTGACAACTTTAAATTATGACACTTCTTCACTGACTTCCCAAGGAAGTAGTCCTTCCAAATTAAACTTATCAAAGTCCATCATAATTTAAAACAACGTTGAATATATCTCCTTCTCCTAAGACCATAAGATAGAAGAGCAGAATTAGGTCATTCAGCCTATCAACTTTGATATGTTTCTCAATTTCATTCTCTTGCCTTCTCCCTAGAACTTTGCTCCCTTTAGCAACCAATTCGTAAATACATTGTGACTTGGCCTCCAAAGCCTTCTGCAGGGATGAGTTCCACAGATTTGCGACCCTTTGGCTGAAAATAAACCCTACTCCTCTCAGTTCTAAAGGGTTGTCCCTTCACTCTGAGGCTGTGCCCTGGTGTTCTAGTCTCCCCTACCAGTCTTTCCAGGCCTCTCCGTATTCTGTAAGTTGTATTGAAATTCAAACCCACCATCGAGTGCAGACCCAGAGTCCTCAACCACTCCTCATGACAAATCTTTCATCCTTGATCTTTAATGTGTAATGTGAGTAGTTATGGTCCAAACATTAACCCCCTGCAGATCTCTACGGGTCACCAGATACCATTCTGCAGAAAGCTTCTCTATTGCTACACTCTGCCTTTGCTAGTCAGCTGATTCTCTATCCATCTTAGCACCTTGCTCCGAACGCCATGGACTGCTATCTTCTTTAGTAGCCTCCTGTGGGGCACCTTGTCAAAGCTAAAGACCTTTGGGAAATCCAAATAGATCACGCCTACTGGCTGTCCTTTGTCGAATTTGCTTGTTTTCTCCTCAAAACGATTCTAACAGATGTCTGGCATGACCTCCCCTTGACGAAGCCCTGCTGACTCAGCCCTATTTTACCTTATGCTTCCAAGTACTCCAGAATCTTAACCATAATAATGGACTCAAAAATCTCATCAACAACAAAGGTCAGCCTAACTGGCCTATTGTTTCCTGTCCTATGCCTCCCTCTTTAAACAGGGATGTTACACTAACCATTTTACAGTTCCCTGGACCTGTCCCTACATGTAGTGATGCCTGAAAGATCATCACCAATGCCTCCTCAATCTCCTTGACCATCCCCTGCAGAATCCTAGATGTAGTCCATCTGATCCTGGTCATTTTTCCACCTTCAGACTTTCCAGCTTCCCCAGCACTTTGTCCTTATCAATGGCCACTATAATCACCCCATCCTCATTCTGGTGTGCTGCTGATGTCTTTCACCATGAAATAGGGAAGTGATTGCCGGACCCCTTGTTGAGGTATTTGGATCGTCAGTAGTCACAGGAGAGGCCCCAGAAGACTGGTAGCTGGCTAACGTGGTACCACTATTTAAGGAAGGTGGCAAGGAAAAGCCAGTAGACTATAGACAGGTGAGCCTAACATTGTGGTGGGCAAGTTGTTGGAGGGAATCCTAAGAGACAGGATTTACATGTATTTGGAAAGGCAAGGACTGATTAGGAATAGTCAACATAGTTTGTATGTGGGAAATCATGTCTCACTAACTTGATTAAGTTTTTTTGAATAAAAAACAAAGGGGATTGATGAGGGCAGAGCAGAGGATGTTCTCTATATGGATTTCAGTAAGGCATTTGACAAGTTCCTCATGGTCGACTGGTTAGCAAGGTTAGATCTCATAGAATACAGGGAGAACTAGCCATTTGGATACACAACTTGCTCGAAGGTAGAAGACAGAGGATGGTGGTGGAGGGTTGTTTTTCAGACTAGAGGCCTGTGACCAGTGGAGTACCGCAAGGATCGGTGCTGGGTCCATTACTTTTCATCATTTATATAAATGATTTGGATGTGAATTTAGGACGTATTGTTAGTAAGTTTGCAGATGACATCAAAATTGGAGGTGTAGTGGACCGTGAAGGTTACGTCAGAGTACAATGGCATCTTGAACAAATGGGCTAATGGGCTGAGTAGTGGCAGATGGAATTTAATTTAGATAAATGTGAGGTGCTGCATTTTGGAAAGGCAAATCAGGGCTGGACTTATACACTTAATGGTAAGGTCCTGGGAGTGTTGCTGAACAAAGAGACCTTGGAGTGCAGGTTCATATTTCTGTGGAAATGGAGTCGCAGGTAGATAGGGTAGTGAAGAAGGCATTTGGTATGCTTTCCTTTCTTGGTCAGTCCATTGAATAAAGGGGTTGGAAGGTTATGTTGTGGCTGTAGAGGACATTGGTTAGGCCACTACTGGAATATTGCATGCAACTCTGGTCTCCCTGTTATCGGAAGGATGTGAAACATGAAAGGGTTCAGAAATGATTTACAAGGATGTTGCCATGGTTGGAGGTTTGAGCTATAGGGAGAGGCTGAATAGACTGGGGCTCCTTTCCCTGGAATGTTGTAGGCTAGGGGTGATCTTATAGAGGTTGATAAAATTGTGAGGGGCATGGATGGGGTCTCAAGGTCTTTTCCCTGTGGTGGGAGAGTCCAGAACTAGAGGGTATAGGTTTAGGGTGAGAGGGAAAAAATTTAAAAGGGACCTAAGATCAACTTTTTCATGCAGAGGGTGGTGTGTGTATGGAATGAGCTGCCAGAGGAAGTGCTGGAGGCTGGTACAATTTCAGTATTTAAAAGACATCTGGATGGTTATTTGAATAGGAACGGTTCAGAGGAATATGGACCAAGTGGGACCAGGGTTTAGGATATCTGGTCACCATGGACGGATTCGACCATAACACAATAAGATATAGGGGCACAAAGTAGGCCATTCAGCCCATTGAGTCTGCTCCGCCATTCAATTGTGGCTGGTAAGTTTCTCAACCTCATTCTCTGGCTATCTCCCTGTAACCCTTGATCCCTTCGTACTCAAGAACCTACCTATCTCAGTCTTAAATATACTAAATGACCTGACCTCCACAGCCTTCTGTGGCAATGAATTCCATAAATTCACCACTCTTTCTGAAGAAGTTTCTCCTTCTCTCCATTCTAAAAGGTTTTTCCTTTACTCTAAGGATATGCCCTCAGGCCCTAGTCTTTTCTCCCAATGGAAACATCTTCCCAACATCTACTCTGTTCACACCATTCAGTATTCTATATGCTTCAATTAGATACCCCCCCAATCCTTCTAAAGTCCATTGAATTAAACCCAGAGTCCTCAAACATTCTTTGTATGTTAAGCTCTTCATTCCTGGGACCGTTCTTGTGAACTTCCTCTGAACACGTTCCAGGGCCAGTACATGCTTCCTCAAATGTGGGGCCTAAATCTGCACATAATACTCCAAATGTGGTCTGACCAGAGTCTTTTAGAGCCTCAGAAGTGCGACCCTGCTTTTATTTTCAAGTCCTCTCAAAATAAATGCTATCATTGCAATTGCCTTCTTAACTACTGACTCAACCTGCAAGTTTACCTTGAGAGAAACCTGGACTAGAACTTCCAAGTCTCTTTGAACTTCAGACTTCTGAATTTTATCCCCACTTAGAACATTGACCATGCCTCTATTCTTCTGACCAAAATGCATGACCTCACACTTTCCCACATTGTACTTCCTCTGCCACTTCTTTGCGCACTCTCCTAACCTGTCCAAATATTTCTGCAGCCTCCCCGCCGCCTCAGTGCTACTTGTCCCTCTACCAGTCTTTGTATCATCTGAAAGCTTAGCCAGTTCCTTCATCAATTTCATTAATGTATAAAGTAAAACGTTGTGGTTCCAACACAGCCCTGTGGAACACAACTTGTCACTGGCTGCCATCCTGAGAAGGACCCTTTGATCCCCACTCTGTTTTCTGCCAGACAGCCAAGCTTCTATCCATTCTGGCCTCTGACACCGTGGGCCCTTATCTTACTGAGTAGCCTCCTGTGTGGCACCTTGTCAAAGGTCATCTTGAAGTTCAGGTAGATAACATCCATTGACTCTCCTTGGTCTAACCTGCTCATTACTTCCTCAAAGAATTTTAGCAGATGAGTCAGGCATGACCTCCCCTTGAGGAAACCATGTTGACTTTACTCTATTTTCTACATTTCCAAGTATTTAGAAATCTCATCGTTCACATTGGATTCCAGAACCTTACCCATGACCAAGGTTAGGCTAATCAGTTTGTAATTTTCCGTCTTTTGCCTTATTCCCTTTCTAAACAGAGGTGTCGCATTAGCGATTTTCCAGTCCTCTAGGACTCTCTGATTCTAAGCGATTCCTGAAAGATCACCACTCATGCCTCAACTATCTCTTCCTTCGAACTCTGGGTGTAGTCCATCTGGTCCAGATGGTTTATCCACCTTCAGGCCAGTCATTTTTTCTAGCACCTTCTCCTTGATGATGGCCACCATACTCAGCTCTGCCCCTTTACTCTGTTCATTTTTTTGGGGGATATTACTTCATGTTTTCCACTGACACAAAGTAATTATTCACTTTCTCAGCCATTTCCTTGTTCCCCACTATCTCTCCAGCACCATTTCCAGTGGCCCAATGTCCACTTATGCTTCTCTTTTGCCTTCTATATATCTAAAGGAACTTGTATAGCCTTTTGTATTACTAGCTAGCTTACCATCCTAGTTAATCTTCTCCCTCCTTATTTCTTTTTCTGTTGCCCTCTGTTGGTCTTTGTAGGCTTCCCAATCCTGTGATTTCCTACTGCCCTTCACCACATTATGTGCTTTCTCTTTTTGCTTTTATGCTGTCCCTGACTTCCCTCGTCAGCCATGGTTGCCTCATCCTCCCTCTACCATACTTCTTTTTCCTCAGGATGAATTACTGCTGTGTCTCCTGAATTACTCCCAGAGTTTCTGGGAGTAATTCAGGAGACACAGCAGTAATTCATCCTGAGGAAAAAGAGTAAATTCAATTATATTATTATCACTGCCTCCTAACGGTTCCTTCACCTTAAACTCCCTTGTCAAGTCTACCTCATTGCACAGCACTATATCCAGTATTGCCTGTTCCCTAGTGGGCTCCACCACAAGTTGCTCCAAATAGCCATCTCATAGAATTTCCACGAATTATTTTTCTTGCAGTGCCCTACCACCTGATTATCCCAGTCCACCTGCATATTGCAATCCCCCATATCACTGTAACTTTGCCTTTCGTACACAACTTTTTTTTTAATCTCCCCTGGTATATCTTGTATCCCAGCTCCTGACTAGTATTTGTAAGCCTGTACATAACTCCAACTATGGTTTTTACCTTTGCGGTTTCTCAATTCTACCCACACGAACTCTACACCACCTGGCCCTACTTTGTTTCTTACTATTGATTAAATTTAATCTCTTACTAATAAGGCAACTCGACCCCTTCTACCCACTGCCTATCTTTTCAACAGAATGTACATCCTTGAGTATTCAGCTCCCAGTCCTGATCCCCTTGTAGCCACCTGTCCGTGATGCCTACCACCTCATACCTACTAATTTCAATCTGCGCCTCAAGCTCTTTTACCTTTTTCCGTATACTGTGTGCATTCAGATAGAACACCCTCAGTCCTGTATTAACTGCTCCTCTTCTCATTGTCATTCGTTTGTCCACTGTGCTTGAGGTTTATTTGCTAACCCTTTCCATACATTCTGTCCTATTTGTAGCAGTGCTGGCGATTTTAATAAACACTCCTGAGTTCTTCACTCTTATCTCCTCCTTTGATTCCAGTTTTCTGATTTCCCCTATAAGTGAGCCCTCCCCCGCCACCCGCATTTAGTTTAGAGCCCTGTCTGTACCCTAGTTATGAGATTTGCTAGGTCTCTGGTCCCAGCACAGTTCAGATGACGACCATCTCATCGCAAACTGGAAGTTTAAGAAGGAAATTGAAGGGAAAGTTAGGACAAGCGAAGTCAAGAAAGATAACGGTATCAATGAAGCAGAAAACTCAAAAAGGGATCATGCTGTAAGGTTGAGTGAAATAGGGGTTGATAGGAAGGGTGAGGGCAGTAACAAATTAAAAATACTATATATGAATGCACAAAGTATTAGAAATAAGATGGATGAGCTTGAGGCTCTTTTGGAAATTGGCAGCTACGATATTGTGGGGATAACTGACACGTGGCTTCACGTGGACAGGGCCTAGGAAATGAATATTCAAGGCTATACGTGCTAACGTAAGCACAGACTGACGGGCAGAGTGGGTGAGTTGGCCCTGTTGGTAAGGGATGATATTCAGTCCCTTGCGCGGGGGGACCTAGAATCAGGGTATGTAGAGTCAGTATGGATAGAGCTGAGAAATTCTAAGGGTAGAAAGTCCCTCTTGGGAGTTATCTACAGGCTCCCAAACAGTAGTATGGATGTCGGGTGTAAGTTGAATAAGGAGCTGAAATTGGCCTGTCGCAAAGATGTTACTACAGTTATTATGGGGGATTTCAACATGCAGGTAGACTGGGAGAATCAGGATGGTATTGGACCTCAAGAAAGAGACTTTGTGGAGTGCATCCGAGATGGATTCTTGGAACAGCTGGTGCTGGAGCCTACCAGGGAGATGGCAATTCTGGATCTGGTATTGTGCAACGAACCAGAATTGATCAGGGACCTCGAAGTGAAGGAGCCATTAGGAAGTAGTGACCATAATACAATAAGCTTCAATCTGCAATTTGAAAGGGAGAGGGTACAATCGGTAGTGACAATATTTCAGTTAAATAAAGGGAACTATGGAGCTATGAGGGAGGAGCTGGCCAAAGTTCAATGGTGCAATACCTTAGCAGGGATGACAGTGGGGGAACAATGGCAGATATTTATGGGTATAATGCAGAAAATGCAGGATCAGTTCATTCCAAAAAGGAAGAAAATCCTATGAGGAGGCAGGGGTGGCCGTGGCTGACGAGGGAAGTTAAGAAACATATAAAGTCAAAAGAGAAAAAGTATAACGTAGCAAAGATGAGTGGGAAAACGGAGGACTGGGAAGTTTTAAAGAACAACAGATGATTACTAAGAAGGAAATACACAGAGAAGAAATGAGGTATGAAGGTAAACTGGCCAAAAATATAAAGGAGGATAGTAAAAGCTTTTTTTTTAGGTATGTGAAAGGGAAAAAAAATGGTTAAGACTAAAATTGGGCCCTTGAAGACAGAAACAGGGGAATAAAGAAATGGCAGAAGAGTTGAATTGGTACTTCAGATCTGTGTTCACTGGGGAAGACACAAGCAATCTCCCAGAGGTAACAGTGGCTGAAGGACCTGAACTGAAGAGAATTTATATTTGCCAGGAATTGGTGTTGAAGAGACTGTTAGGTCTGAAGGCTGATAAGTCCCTGGGGCCTGATGGTCTACATCCCAGGGTACTGAAGGAGGTGGCTCGAGAAATCGTGGATGTGTTGGTGATTATTTTCCAGAGTTCAATAGATTCAGGATCAGTTCCTGCGGATTGGAGGGTGGCTAATGTTGTACCACTTTTTAAGAAAGGAGCAAGAGAGAAAGCAGGAAATTATAGACCAGTTAGTCTGACCTCAGTGATGGGAAAGATGCTGGAGTCAGTTATAAAGGATGAAATTACGACAGTAACAGAATAGGTCAGAGTCAGCATGGATTTATGAACAGGAAATCATGCTTGACTAATCTTCTGGAATCTTTTGAGGATGTAACTCTGAAGATGGACAAGGGCGATCCAGTGGATGTAGTGTACCTGGACTTTCAGAAAGCCTTTGATAAAGTCCCACATAGGAGGTTAGTGAGCAAAATTAGGGCGCATGGTATTGGGGGCAAAGTACTGACTTGGATTGAAAATTGGTTGGCTGACAGGAAACAGAGTAGTGATAAACGGCTCCCTTTCGGAATGACAGGCGGTGACCAGTGGGGTACCGCAGCTTTTTACAATATATATTAATGATATAGAAGATGGTATTAATAGTAACATTAGTAAATTTGCTGATGATACAAAGCTAGGTGGCAGGGTGAAATGTGAGGAGGATGTTAGGAGATTTCAGGGTGATCTGGACAGGTTAGGTAAGTGGACAGATGCAGTTTAATGTGGATAAGTATGTGGTTATCCACTTTGCTGGCAAGAACAGGAAGGCAGATTACTACCTAAATGGAGTCAAGTTAGGTAAAGGGGCAGTACAAAGAGATCTGGGTGTTCTTGTACACCAGTCAGTGAAAGCAAGCCTGCAGATACAGCAGGTAGTGAAGAAAGCGAATAGCATGCTGGCCTTCATAACAAGAGGGATTGAGTATAGAAGCAAAGAGGTTCTTCAGCTGTACAGGGCCCTGGTGAGACCGCACTTGGAATATTGTGTGCAGTTCTGGTCTCCAAATTTGAGGAAAGACATTCTGGCTATTGAGGGAGTGCAGCATAGGTTCACGAGGTCAATTCCTGGACTGGCAGGACTATCTTATGTTGAAAGATTGGAGGGACTGAGCTTGTATACCCTTGAGTTTAGAAGACTGAGAGGGGATCTGATTGAGATGTATAACATTATTAAAGGATTGGACACTCTGGAGGCAGGTAACATGTTTCCGCTGATGGGTGAGTCCCGAACCAGAGGACACAGCTTAAATATAAGGGATAGGCCATTTAGGACAGAGATGAGGAGAAACTTCTTTACCCAGAGAGTGGTGGGTGTGTGGAATGCTCTGCCCCAGAGGGCAGTGGAGGCCCAGTCTCTGGATTCGTTTAAGAAAGAGTTGTATAGACCTCTCAAGGATTGTGGAATCAAGGGTTACGGAGATAAGGCAGGAACAGGATATTGATTGAGGATGATCAGCCATGATCATAATGAATGGTGGTGCAGGCTCAAAGGGCAGAATGGCCTACTCCAGCACTTATTGTCTATTGTCTAACAGGTCCCTTCTTCTCCAGTACTGGTACCAATGTCTCATGAATTCAAACCCATTTCTCCCTCACCAATCTTGGAGCCACCTCCTAGCTGTTCATACTCCCTTAGCAGAACCTCTGCTCTAGTTTTGTCTATGTCATTGGTACCTATGTAGATCACAACCACTGGATCTTTACCCTCCCACTCGAAGTTCCTCTGCAGCCCAGATAAGATATCCCAAACCCGAGCATCAGGCAGGCCACACAACCTTTAGGACTCTTCGATCATGGTCACAGGGAACAGTGTTTGTACCTTTAACTATGCTATCCCAATCACAACATTTCTCTTCTGTCTCCCCACTTTAATGGCTCCCTGCACCACAGGGCTGCGGTCAGTCGGCTGATCCTCCCTGCAGTCCCCATTCCCGTCCACACAAGGAACAAAATTGTTGAACTTGTTGGACAAGAACAGAGACTGAGGCTTCTGCAATTCTACCTCCTGGATCCCTCTATCTGCCTCACTCACAGCCATACCCTCCTGTTCCTGACCACCGGTTGAATTCGAGTTAGTCTAAGGAGTGTAACACTCTCCTGAAACACAGCATCCAGATAACTCTTCCCCCTCCCTGATGTGTTGCAATGTTTGAAACTCCAAGTCCAGCTCATCAACTCTGAGCCAAGTTCTTCCAGCAATCAACATTTAGTACAAACATGGTCACTGGGAACCACAATGGGGTCCACTAGTTGGACCGAAGGGTTTGTTTCCATGCTGTACATCTCTGACTCTATGAGTGATGTCAAATATCTATTCAAGTTCTCCACCTTTTCTTTTTTCCCCGATCACTTCTCCAGCCTCATTTTCCAGTGGTCCAATGTTTACTCTTCTCTCTCTGCTAGCTTTTATATATCTTTTAAGAAGTTCTTTTTTTTTCTTTTGTTACTAGTTGGCTTCCCTCGTAATTCATTTTCTGCACCTTTATTGGTTTTTTTAGTTATCTTTTGGTTTTTAAAGGCTTCCCAATACCTGTTTCCTACTAACCTTTATCACATTGCATGCATTTTTCTCTTGCTTCTATTCTTTGCCTGGTTGCCTCATCCTCCCCTTAATATGTTTCTTCTTCATAGGGATGAATTTCTTCTATGCCTTCCAAATTATCATTCCCCCACCACCCGAAAATCCCACCATTACAGCTTCACTATCTTCTCTGCTAGACTCCCCTTCTGATTAACTCTGATCAGCTCCTCCCTCATGTATCTTGAATACCTTTACTCAATTGTAATGTAATTACATCTGATTCTAGTTTCTCTCTTGCAAACTGCAGGGTGAATTCTATCGTATTGTGGTCACAGCCCCCTATTGGTTCCTTGACCTTCTGCTCCCTAATCAAGTCAGACTCATTATACATCACCCAGTCCAAAATTGCCTGTTCCCTAATGGGATCTACCACATGTTCCTCCAAAAAAATCATCTTGTCAACGTTCCATGAATTCCTTTTCTTGGTATTTGATTTTGTTTTGTTGCATGTACTGAGATACAGTGTAGAGTATTGTTTTGCATGCTAATCGGACAAATCATGCCTTCCATAAGCACATCAGTACTACATTCTGTTCTAAAACCGAATGCAGAATATAGTGTTATAGCTACAAAGAAGGTGCCAAGACAGATCAATTCTATTATATGAGATGTCCATTCATAAGTCTGATAACAGCAGGGAAGAAGGTGATCATAAATCTTTTTCAAGCTTTTTTATCTTCTGCCCATTGGAAGTGCATGGAAGAGAGTATAACCAAGGTGGGAGGAGGTCTTTTTGATTATGTTGGTTGCTTTCCTGAAGCAGTGGGAAGTATAGATGGAGTCAATGGGTGGAAGGCTGGTTTGTGTGATGGACTGGACTGCATTCACAACACTGTAATTTCTTGTGGTCTTGGGCAGAGCTGTTGCCATACCAACCTGTGATGCATCCACATAGGATGCTTTCTGTGGTGCATCAATTAAAATTGGTAAGTGTCATTGTAGATATGCCGAATTTCCTTAGTCTCCTGAGGAAGTAGAGGCATGAGTGTGCTTTCTTGACTATAGCTTCTTAACTATGGTGTCGCAAAACTGGACATGCTGGATTGTAATCAATTGCATAATGTAGGTTTTGCTTTTGAATGGTCAGATCCCTTCTCTAGTGAATGGCTCAGAACAGATTGTTGGTGATATTTACTCCTAGAAACTTGAAGCTCTTGACCGTCTCCACCTCAACACCACTAATACAGACAAGGGTGTGTTCTCCATTCCTCTTCCTGAAGTTGATGACCATTTCCTTCATTTTGCTGACATTGAAGGAGAAATTGTTGTCTTTACACCATGCCACTAAGCTCTCTATCTCTTTCCTGTTCTCTGTCTCGTTGTTGTTTAAGATCTGACCCACTATGATGGTATTATCAGCAAACTTGTAAATGGAGTTATTGCGGAATTTGGCCAAGCAGTCATGAGTGTATGAGGAATATAGTAAAGGGCTGAGTACGCAGCCCTGCAGGGCACTGGTGTTAAGAATTATTGTGGAGAAGATGTTGTCTCCTATCCTTACTGTTTACAGTCTGTGAATCAGGAAGTTGAGGAACCAATTGCAGGGTGGAGAGCAGACCCCTGGGTCTTGGAGTTTGGAGATGAATTTGGCTGGAATTATGGTGCATTGAGGGTGGAGCTAAAGTCAATAAATAGGAGTCAGATGAGGGTGTCCTTGTTCGCCACATGTTCCATGGATGAGTGAAGGACCAGGGAGATGGCTTCTGCAGTGGATTTGTTGCAATGGTAGCCAAATTGTAGTGGATCAAGGCAATCTGGGAGGCTGGACTTGATGTGTTCCATTGTTAACTTACTGAAAGATTTGCAGTCTTTTGGTGTCTTCATCCTGACTTTCTCAACGGACGAAAGTGCATTCCATCTGGACTGCAAGACAAGTGTATTCTTGTTCTGTCATTATCACAGGCCCACTCCTAGCATTCCCCCACACCAACAACAACCCCTCCCCACCTCCCAGGTTGCAAGAATCCCACCTACGTTAACTGATGCTCACTGTGAGCAACGGCAGGGGGATTTCTCAACTTCCAGCATTTCTGTTAACAGAAGTGTGAAATGATTTTGTTTAAAGATCATAAGTTAATGATTTTTCTTTATTATTCAAGGATGCTAAAGACCTAAAAGTACAATTAACATTGTTTCAGTTTCTTCCAGTTTTCCACAAATTCCTTTTGTATTAGCAGAACATAAAATATTCAGTCTACTTGGTACAATTCAACAAGAAAATAATCAGCTTCCTCTGAATAACCATATTTTCAAATGCATCCTTGCATATTGGAGTGGGTGGGAATGAAGGGAAATTTAACTTTGCTAATCTTCTAGTTCATGAACTATATGTCCAACTTGTATAATATTTAAGAATTTTTAAGTATTTTGTGTTTTGGTGATACAAAACTGGACATGCTTGATTATAATCAATTGCATAGTGCAGGTTTTGCTTATAAATGGTCAGATCGCTTGTCAAATGCAAACTGCTTATCAGTCAAGGAATTCTTATGAAATATCTTGCATTGCTGATACCTATACACTTTTTGGTTTATATGTATGTTTAGAGAATAGCAACAATGTTATTAGAGATATTGGTTTCAAACCAAGGTTTGTATTTAATCATTTTTATTTATCTGCCTGAATGTAGTCATTTGTGGATTTCAAATCATATGTATAGGTAAGGTACCTAGCAGAAGAGATGAGTGTCTCCAGGAGGTATGGCTACGAGAACAGGAGAGTGAGGAAAGGTAGGCCAAGCTGGTGCTCCTGTTACCTTCCTTAACAATTTAAGACCTGAAGAGGCCAGTATGGAGGCAGGCCATTTGTTTCCTTCTGGTGAAAAATATGATGTCTGATCTTTTTAATATGTGTAGAATGTTTTAATAAACAAATTGAAATTATTCTTAAAGGTCGAGACTGCTATTGCAAGGGTGTGGTTGCAAGTCATTTTAACTGAATACATTTATCAGTATCTTATTAACTAGTTGACATTTTTCTTTCTGTCACTACCAAGAAATTTATTATACTACACTGCAGATGGATTGACGTAGGTTTAGAAAACCAAACAGACTGGTTGTTAGAGTAAAACATTCAAACTATTTTTATGCAGTGTCATTTTTTAAAGGAATTTTCCATCTGTCATGTTTTATGAAAATATAGAAAGTATGTCTTGCTTCTGAAGATCTTAGTCCCACAATGGGTCAGTTGAGCAAAGTTTGATAATATTCCATTTTACTTTATTCATTATAGAGTATTCACCATCTGAGTATTTGACCTCTTTACTGACCTAAAACTTAAATCCACAGTTTTAAGGTAAAGTGCGACCTTGGTAAGGGCGCTTTTTTAGGTAGTGATCTAATTTTGTACCATGTTTGCACACTCCCCTCTGTCCATTTGTTTCATCAGTGCAGCTATTTCCTGCCTAAATGTTGTGAAATATTGAATTAAAAAATTGCATATATATTAAATACTAAAGTTAATCATGCTTAATAATTTTTATTTTAAAGTTTTTGATGGAATTTCGCATAACTTACGTATCACTACTTTTTAGATTGGCACGCCAATTGTCTTGCTAGTTGTCGTTACTTGACTAAGTTAGAGGTGCCATGTTCCGATGATCCTCTGTGACCAATATTAAAGCTTACTCACTGAATAAGTGTCAAGTATACTCTGTGGAATTTTATTGTTCACCTTCAGTTTTTAAAAAAAATGACTGAAGGGGTTTCATTAAAAGCTGGCTTGAGGCTGAAGACTGACATCTGACAGTTACTATGTAAACCATGGACAATATGGTTTTGATTTGAATCTCACCAGGGTCATTTTTCAAAGCATTGAGGAGATTGGTTTGCTGTAAACAGCTTTAGTTTTTCTTTCATCCAATTTTCACCCTTCTATATTTTTGTTTCTGTTCTGTTCAGTAAAGTAATACTATTAATTTCCAACAAGTTAAAGTTGATATATTAGACAGCATGGAAAGTGTATTTAATTGCACAAAAATATACTACAATAGATCAAGTGCAGTATTAAATTTATAGAATATTTCCATCACTTTAGCCATTCTTTCTATGAACCTGAATAGAAAATTTGCATCTAATGTTTTCAGTTTTTTTAAAAATGAGCAATTCAGAGCAAACACGTATGGAACCCAGTCGGACAGATGGGCTTGTAATGCATAATACAGGCTTGTAATTAACCTACAAGATTTTTTCATTTTAAACAAATTGTTGCAGAAGATCTGCTTTTTTAATCTGGGTCATATTTAGATGGAAACAAATGCTAACACGTAGCAATATAGCTTTGTATTCTATCTCGATCTGATTCTTTAAATTCTGCATATGAAGAAAAGATAGTGGTTAAACACTGTGGTCATGCATTTGGAATGCTAACTTTTTAAGGTAGTATATTCCTCTAACTGAAGCAAAACAAAATTAACATTTTTGATATATCACTGCAAAAACAAATTTTGGTATTAAACATTGGTTTGTGAACTTAACAGTTGAACACAGCCGTGGGAACTGGACAGCAATCATTAAAATAAAACTGCAACTTAAAAGAAGTGCTTTCAAAATTCAAATTGTTTGTATCTACTCTGTAAGCAAGAACGTTTTAGGTTTGTTTTCTTCCAAGTTGCAGATTTCTACTATTCTAGGCAGTCATTCTTGTCTTTTTTTTTGTCATATTTATCTAGTGTAAACAATTTTTTTTATGAAATGTTCTCCAAATGCATTTTTGATAGCAGTTTGGCTATCTGTATTTTAAAATTGTTTTTGTTATCCTGAAGGTGGGAATTCATTCTATTGTGTTTCAACATTGGAAAAATCCAAAGCACTTCACCTTTATCACCTCTTTGCAGAGCATCAGTCTTATTTTTTTCGTAAGATAAGAAACTTTTGTCCATGCAGACAGGCAAAATTGATTGTGACTCTCTTCCATCACATTTTAATAATGGCAGTCTCTTCATTCTCATTTCAATGGCAGCTGCAATTTACAGGGCAGTATCTCAGACATCTTTTCTATTGGCAGAGTGCAGTGTATGTGTTTTTTTCTCCTCCCCTCTGTCACATCAAGGAATGCTCCTAGTAATATAGTGAATTTAAACTACTATGACAGTGTTGAGGGAAAGTGTTTCTTTTCTGGACCTAGCTAAATGGTGCTCTGTAACATTGATTTGTTACAAAGTCACTAGAGAATTGATGTCATCCATAGTGATGGTAGCAATGTTGTTTTATGCAGATATAGCGTAAGATCCAAATGTTCCTATAATTTTCCCTAGATCTTTTTACCAAAAATCTTGATCTGTGATAGATCTTGCAAACAAAGTAATATAAATAGAAGTTGCATCGTTCTGCTCGAATAATCATATTATGTCAGTAAAACAGAGGGAAACTCTGATCTAGCAACATAGTCAGAAAAACACTTATTTTAATGTTTAGGCACTGATGTATTTGCTTTGTGATCAGATGGCAGTGAAGCAAGGAGAAACCTTTTGTGTGAATGAACTGCTTATGTGAAAATGCATCCATAATGTAATCACTGGGACCGGAAGGGGCCATACTGTGTTTGAAAGGAGACAATGGAATCTGGCCATATCTACATTGCTGAAATAGAGTTCATCAGCGATTCAGCCCTTTGACTGCGGTTGTCATGCAAACTTCCTACTTTGATCAGTAGAGGGTGGCAGGAGGGACTCGCATAGGCCTGCGGATGTATCTCTGCTGTTTACCCTGTACTTGGCTTCAATTGAAACCCTTCCGGAGAAAGCAACAGGGTTCATTTTGCACCTTGACCTGTCTAGACAGTTAAAACTTTTTGTCCAGTTACTAAGCTAAAAGACTATTCTGACCTCTTGTGCACTCTTTGTGGCAATTCACCCTAGGAGTATAGGTGTTGACTGGAGGTTTTCTTAAATTTGGTGAAGGGGGAGGAGATGAGACAATTCTGCAGCATTTATTCCAGGAAATGAAAACTGAGACTGTAGACCTGATTGACTTTTGGGCCTTGTTTTCTCCACTGAATCCTGAACAAGGATTAAGCAGCTGCTAGCAAGCAAATGAACAGAGTCTAGACTGACCAGTCATTGAGCAAACTAGTTGTGGTGATCCACTAACTTAATTTTCTGAAGTGAGATTTTTCTTCACATTTTTTTGCAAGCTTTGATTGGACCAAAAATGTGTTTGAAATGAACAAAGATGGCAAAAGCAAATACTAGGACATCTTTCAACTTGAGTTGCATTGTTAGTTTTAGTTTTGAGTTTTTTTTATAAAATGCGTAACGCATTGTTCATATTCTCTGTTTTCCTGCAGATTCCATATGCTAAGTCAGAGACACACTTACTTGAACTCTTCGAAACTATATGTTCAAACATGGATGATTATGCATTATACGTGGATCCAGAGACCCAGAAGAAGACTTACATGAGATTTGCTCCAAGGGATTCTGAGAAACTGGGTTCAGTAGATTTTAAGAATTTCAAGTTTGATCCTGAGAATTCTAAATCACTAAAGTTTGTGGTAAGGATTTTTTTTTGTGTGAACAGGCAGCTATTACAGCAGAGGGCACCAGAACTTCAGCTCATGAAATCTGCATTTAAAATTATGCTATTAAGGTTTCAAATTTTATTAAAAGTAAACCCAAAAAAAGTGTGATAATTGAATGGCTATTAGCTGGTGATCATATTTTTGCAGTTTCATGTTCTGTTATTTTAATGTGAAAATATTACATGATGGTTTTTGCTATATTGGTTAGCTGTAGGGAATAGAAAATGGCAGCAGGTAACAAAGGAACACCTAGAATTATGTGTTTCATTTCAAAATGAGCAAAACAAATTGTACTTTAATGTGATCTTACTGTTTCTGGTCTTAGTGTGAAAGTATACTGGAAGAATATGAAGAGGAAATAATTTCTCTGTTTGCCCACGAGACAGACCATGTGGCTGACAAGCTTTGCAGTGAGAAATCAGGTACTGCATCTTGTGTGGATATTATACTTCCTTTTGTCAGTTTCTTGTAGCTATATTGTATTGGTTACATTGAATGGGAGAGAAATCTTTTAATCTGATTAAATAGTTTGGGTCATTACTTGCACATGTAAGTTTCTTCTGTTAAGGTACCATTAGCCAAACGGAGCTTTTGCCTAATTTTTGATATTTATAGCCAGTTCAAACCATGTTGTTTGATATGCAACTTAAAACTCCGGTCTGTTTCAATAAGTTCTTTTTTATAAACAGAATCAACTATAGTTTACTGGTAAGTAGATATACTGTGTGTTTAGATAATTGTATCCCACTGTTTGTGACTGGTTCCATTAGTATTCAGAAAAGCTGCCTGCTGAAAATCCCCTTAGCTGAAATGAGATTCTTTAGGGAATAAATGGCTAAAATCTCAATTTTCTTTTGATTAGAGTCTATCGTTAATAACTAATATACTTTTCCATCCGTGGTGTTGGTAATGAAAAGGTGATGAATCGTAATGTTAATTTCAAATAGTTAAAAGCTGCAAAGCTTTAAATTCAACAACATTTCACTTGATGTGTTTTAGTATGTCTGATAATAGCTGTTTTTTGCTAATTCTTCAAGCCATTTCTTATGTTTCTCACTAGTGCCATTGTTTTATTTCAAGCTATGGTTAAATCGCCTTGAGAATCTAAATAATCTTTAAAATTTAGTTATGTATTTTGCTGTTCTAGGTTAGTTTACCAGAATCAGCAAAAATAAAGTTTAAAAAACATTATAGCTTTGGAAAATTAGTTCTCCTGCAAAACACTGTTGATTACTAGTTTGTTGTTAGAATTTCTAATTCAATTTGTACAATTGAAGAGGTAAGTTGGTACATATTTGTAACAGACTGAAGTGAGCTGTAGTCACAAAGTGCACCTGACACTGAAGATGAAAAATAATTCTCTTTTGTAGTTCAGAATCTCAAAAATTGATTTTTTCATGCTATTTATTTTCAATTAGATTAATTAGTAATATAGTAGGAATATTTAAATTGGTCTCTATATACTGTCTGATAAGATCTTCAATTCATAAAAATTGAGTCTGATCTTTCAAGTCAGCCCTTGTCTGTTTCTGTAAATGTAGTTATAGTGAACCTCTTTTTATTTTGTATGTTTAACAAGCTATTAAACGAACATAGCAGACTGAAATGTCCTTTCATATTCTGCATAGGTGAAACTTTACAGTTTAAAAATTATTTGTACTTTGAACTCATAGTCTCACACCAATATAATTTTAAATTATCTCCACGGGTTTTGGAATATTTGGTGTACTTAAAACATTTTAAAATTAAAAGAACAGCTTTTTTCCCAACATGGTTCACATAAGAATAGAAAACTGTGTTCAGAGGTTTGCTGCGATCTTTAATGCAAGAACTGCAGAACATATCAACCAAAAATTTGGGTTTTGAATTAACTTTAAGATTTTTGTTTTGAATCACCTTTAAGGCATTGGAGAGGTACTAAATGTGAAGGTCTGTTTACCTCCAATGTAATGATCATTTTAGTGAAGTACTTCTTTAAATAGTACCAAATGACATTGAATTTTGGATTGTTTGTAACAGGTGGTTAATAAGTGTCTGTTCCACTGTTTCCTCAGGCTTTTACAGCTTCAAAAAATCAAAACAATTGACTTTTGGAAAAACTACTACTTAATGCAAGACGCAACAAGACTTTTGTTTAAAAATTGCTTTTTGCCTCAACTAAATCTTTTTATGTTGATCCTTTTAAATATATTATTAAAGTTAACTTAACCTCATGCAAAAACTTAAGCTATTAAAGTATCATAGATATTGGAATATTTCATACTATTTCATGAATAATATCAAAAATATAAACTTGAAATACTTATTTATTTGTCTTTTCCTTAAACCAGAGATATGTGATCTATCTGGACAAAGTTTCCATTCTGATCTATAATCCTGCAAAGAACTGGTGCATATCAAGTTGGACTAGGAGAATTATAAATGACTGCATCAACAGCTGGCGAATTTACACTGGACCAGGGCTACTGCTCTAAATTTGTTGTCTGCTCTTCAATAACTACTAATTCAGATACTTTCATTATGATTGTTCTTTTGATAACTCTTGATTTGTGTTCTCATTACCCTCAATTTTATTAAACAGATTTTATAACCACGAAGAGTTTTGGATTAAACCAATAATCTAAATTTGGAAAGATTTTTAGCTTGACACGGGAACCAAAAAATTATACTTACTACTTTTCTTGTCTTGTTCAAATAAATTATGTGATGATTTTTCACTAGGATTATTGCCAATTTTTATAATCTATGCCTCCAAATAAAAATACAATTTTCTTCTGAAACAGTGGATTTGTTTGAGTTTTATTCTAGTTATCGGGATTGTTGTTTTCCTTGCAGTTTATGCATTAAATATTTAAAGGGTGCACAGCAGTCTCTGTGAATCCCAAATCTAACTTTTGTGTTATCCTTTGATTGTTCTACAGACTTTTAGACTGGGTTTGCCCATTTCAGCTTGGCTGTTTGATATTCTTGGTCAAAATTAAATAACTGTTAATGTGCTGTAAATATCATGTTACATGAAGTAGAAGTCTTTTCATTCTACTGAAGGAGCACAAATTTTCATTTCTCAATTAAATGAGTTAAGGCAACAAAATATTTTTATTTCCAATTTGTATTGTTTATGAACATTTTTGTGATATCAAACTGAAACTAATGTATTTAGCTCAAAATATTTTTAAATCCACTGTCTGCTTCGTACATTTTAATATAGTTCTAACATTTATAGTGTAAATAAAAATCTACATTCATTTTGAATTTTAGTGCCTTTAAACTTTTAACTTATTTTAAATTGATGTTTAGGCTGTTCACACTGCTCATTTTGAACCAGAATATGTCTTAAGAGCAAACCTTCCTTCAAATTAGATTCGTTTTCAATTATGCACACATCTTGAGCGGATTTTTTTAAATGCACTCTTCAATGGATTAGAATAAAAGGAAGACAATGTGCAAGTGTCAGCAAATGTGTTTTTATGTTCAAATCGATGACTTTTTAGCAGATCTACAAGTAAACTTCATTGTCACTTAGTGAAACCAAAGATCCCTTAAAACGTGAAGCTGCTGTCATTGGCTCCATAATTGTTTCTTTATAATGCTGAAATTGACACATAATCTATGGTCAGGAGGTCAAAGTCTTAAAGAATGTCCAGTTTAAACAGGAACTTTCAATTTTGAAATCACCGAACAAGCTGAAAACTGATAAATGGTCTATTTAGCTGTTACCAGCTCACGACCTAGTAAGTAAATGTTTATTATGCAGATACTTTGAAATATTTTTCAATTCTTTGATAATCGCGGCAAACTTTCCCTACCGCGTTTATATTTGGAATTGTGCACGACTCCATTAATGGTGTGTACGTTTTCTTGTGTGTTTTTTTTTGGGGGGGGAGAGCACATACTTGTAATTCAATGCAGAGTCCTGCTGGGAAGTGTAAACACGTGGGAATTTTGTTCACGATGTCCCTTTTAAACGCATATTTGACCATTCGTTCTTTTTTCCCCCCCTAAATGAACTTTGTGAGGATAAGGCCATCGTTTGTGATCATTCAGAACGAAACATCCAGTTTTTTTTTGGTTAAATGGTCTTTACTAATGTTTTTGTGCTGGCTGGACGATAGCCCGCGAGGGCTTCCATTCTGGAAATTCTCGGCGTTAATGAGGAATTAAACCTTTGTTGTGACATGTGGCTTCGTGGTCATAGCTTTTAAATCGAAGAAATCTTCTCAGTCCGGGTTACTGGCCAAAATCTGTTTCGTGTACGTTTAATGCTTTTTAAATGGATAATTGTAAGTTTCCATGAGACTCGTTTATGTTAAACAACTCCAGAAAACAAGGTTACGGCTACTCTTCATTGTACATTTGCAGAGTATACATTTCTCAATGTACTGTGAACATACAAATGAATTCCCATATTAGAAATAAGTAGGTTTGTGAGATTGTGGCTTTTGTTTTAATTACTCGATCTCTTCACCCCCTCCCCCCAACACCCACCCCCACCCTCCTTCCCGAGCCAAGATACTCCGGGTTCTTAGCTTCTCTTTCACCGCCTTCTGTGTGTAGTTGAAGCAATGATTATATATAGTTTTTAAAGCACATTGTCACTACAGTTACATTGAAACAGCCATTACCCATTCTACCAATCACCAAAATCAATAGTCGAAAGGCCCGATTGTGAAACTGGTGGAATGGACTTAGTTTAGCATCTGCAAACTAGATAGATAAATGCTTATTTCCTTCTGTTCCTATACGCCTTGGCAGGGGAGCTTAGCAAGGTCAGTGACACAGCTGCTAAGGCTTTGGGTGGAAGAGAGGGAGTATCTTTCTTTAGACTGGCCTAGTCTGTATGAAGGACTATTTTGTAAAATAACCTAAATTCAATATCATTGAACCAGGAGGTCCACCTCAATCAGAACTGCAGCAAAGTGGCTCTCTACAGTCTGACAAAGTTCAGCCTCTGAGCTGCAGCATTAACTTGTATTCTAACAAGATTAAAATATATTTGTCCTGGGGATTAGCATACTTAAATCCCCCTTCCCCTTTTTTGGTGGTGGCAGTTCTTTGATCTGTGTTGCATGGCAAGAGTCTGGCTTGGTCCTGGCCATCCGAGTGCCAAGTGTGAAATCGGCCTGATGTCATCCCTATTCTTCACTTTTACATCTTTCACCAGTTTAATTATATTTCCGCCACAAAAGACTGGCGCTTCATTGCATATTCAAGTTGGACAAGGAAGCATTAAAAAGTGTGGGTGAAATAACTGAGGGGGGAAGGGATCGCTTTTGTGTTGAAGACAGCTAGTGGGACCCAAAAAAACTTTCCTGCTATTTATTTTGTTTTCACTTCCCCGCCCCCAGTACACTCCACCCCGAATGCTTTAAAACTATAACACTACCTTTCCTGTGAGCGTGAGATGTCGTAAACCAAAAAATATTTAAGATGGCCCGTTTTAGTTCTTAACCGAACGTTTTCTTACGCACCGCCATTTGCAATACTTGTTTGGAAAGTCACTGGGAATAATCCATTTTAGTTCATCACCGCGGGTTTAGGTTGGTTAAAGAGGGATTGATAGGAACATGTCAGCTCGACAGTTTGACGAGAAGCTGTAAGAGATCGCCAGTTTTATTTAGAGGCGCGGGGATGAGAGGAAACGAACCACCTGCAGTTGTGGCAGGAGCTTTGACCTTCACCCCAGTCTCCTGGCCACTGATTCCATTCACAGTGTCTGAGAGGCACAGTTGCTCCCCACTTGTACAGGACCAGGCTCATCAAGGCAGTGACCATTGGGCGTAACTTCCACATACAAGCTAAGCAAGAATAGAAATGCAGATTACTTCTTTAGCATTTGATACCGGGTCAATGCTGGGAAATGCTCTGCTCTGACAGCTTGTATTGTCTGAGATTTTCTGTAACGTTTCCCAGTCTCTGTACTTAGTAGAGAAAGGTAGCAACGAGTGGAACTTAATGTGGTTTGGCGAGGAAATAGAGGTACTCATGGTGTGAAGGGCAAACGGCACCTCCTATTTTCCTGACTGGAGCTACCCTATGGTGCGAATAGAAAATTCATATGATTAGAACTTCCTGCCTCAGACCAAATAAAAAAAATGGAGAAAATGCTGAAAGGGCAATTGGCCCAAAACTTTGTAAAAGAAAAACCTCCATCAAATATCCACGTATAATTTATGACATCAAATTGACATTACACGTGCCATAACTGTTCAGCTGTTTAATTTTGAAAGTTATTTGGAATATATTTTTAAACACAGAGGGAAATTTGAAATACAATCACGTAAATTAATAGTTGTAAAATATTAGAAATTATATATTGGCTGCCTTTATATGTCAAGAAATTAAAATATTGAGGATTTCAAAGTGGATTATCAAAGTGGTGTCCTATGGTTACCGCCTCCTAGAACTATTTCCTCTTCGCTCTCTCTGTTGACAGTTCCAAATATTTGAACCCGAAATATTCTGCTGTTTTTTGTCATAAAATATCACATTTAGTAGGGTAGCAAAGAACTAAGTAGATGTTCTATTTAATCCAAAGGTTTTTGAATTAACGTGAATGTCAGTATTTTGACAAACATTGCAAAGTCGTCAATATAATTGCGTACATTAAAAGAAAATGCACCGTCCGTTAACAACAAGCATATTAACTTGTCATTCAAATGATAATTTATTCGCCATATTTGGTTTAAATGAGATTCTTCAGTCGTCGTAATGTTTCCAGATATGATAAGCGCCAGCCGCAGTCCGAACTTTACTTGTCGGCTCCCAAAATCTAAATATCGGCATTCAGTCTCACGGAACGGGGTCCTGAAATTGTTCTATTGAATGAATATACTTCCCCCACTTAATTAGGGTAATAATTGCCACAGCTCTTCAAACTTGCTGCACGTCTCGTTAAATGTGCAATAAAAACAGAAAATGCTGGATAAACTCAGCGGGTCTGGCAGCATCTGTGGAGAGAGACACAGTGTTAATATTTCGAATCCAAAGACATCTACAGAACTCCAATTTCTTCAGAATTTTCTGATTTTATTTCAGATTTCCAGCATCATCAGTACTTTGCTGTTATCCGTTAAACGTTGAAGTATTCAGAAGTTTGAACGTGGACTGCAATGTGAAACGGCGCTTTATTTTGCTAACAATGAAATTTCGCGTATGGAAAACTTTTCTTCATGTCCAGTCCTGGAATGTTTTTAAATCTCAGCAGTACCCAAGAGTACAGAAAGTGTATTTGTACATTCTTGGGTACTTGAGCGGCTATGTTAATTTACATCTCTCAAAGCATTTACCATAGATCTCTTCACCTCCTTGCCCCTTCTGTGACTTGTTTACCTAAAAACAATCCAATTAAACTTTCTCTTTTGAAGCTTCTGACTATAGTCATAGTTCACAGTTGTTCTCTTTTTCAGTATTTAAATGCTGGCAATACTTTGGTAGAAAGAAGCCATTTGATTCTAAAATTAATTTTATGATTACCAAATCCGTTGAATAATTGGACTATTGTCTGGTAATGATTCATCGGAATGGTTTGAAAATCAGAAAGAGATTGTGCAAATTTATAATTTCTTTGTAATGCGTTCTCGTTTAATGTGCCCTGCCACAGGACTGTTTATTTTTAACCATAAATTTTATTTTCTCAGTGTGATATATGTGATTGTAACCAAGACCATAAAACTCCGGAGCTTGAGAGAATCGGTGGCAAATGCTTGTTTCTTTGCCCTCTTAAACTTACAGACCTATGCTTCTTTATTTCTCTAATGCACATCGATAAATGTACGTTTAGGTGGTGAGAGGAGCCAGGACATTTAATAGAAAAGCATTTAAGGTATTGCTAAGCCCACACGCCCCTAATGTTTATTCACTTGACACAGAACACCGGCCATCATACTTAATCTATTTGGTTGACGAGTGATCACTTGTATCTTTGGTTCAGGTAACAAAATGTGATGGCGTTATAATTTCAATAGTATGCTCCCCAAACAATCCAGAACAACAAAATAAGTCCATGATTATTGATCAGATCCATGATTAGTTGCAATGTTATTGTGATATTTCTTAAACTCGTTTAATTAATAGTATCAAATAAACCAAAAATAAAATCTTCCTTAAGAACGGTTAACATTTCCAATTATACCTCAAAAACTGATAAATTACATTTAAATGAGTACTTCTCAAAGAATAACGTTTTCTCTAAAAACGTATAGGACTACTGACTAAAGAATACGGATTCTGTGCGAGAACAAATCGTCTACAAATCTACTAAATACTACATAGTCCGAAATCAACAATTAGATTCACATGCTTTAAATTTGCACTTAACTCCAAAGAGAATCCACAAATATTACTGGCGTAGTAAGAAATAGCCAGAAATGTTGGGTACACGTGAAAACTCCAGAACTTTGAAGATGAATTCTTCTTTCAGAATAAAATTGGCTAATTTTCAGATCTCTGCGATTAATTCATTTTAGCTTTTGGGAGAAATTTTTTTTTGCCTAACACCACGTGTGAATGTTCAGTATTTATACAGCAAAAACGTAACGGGAAGCCTCAATGTATTTTACTCCCATCTGGACAATTAGGAATTGGTGGTAGAAACGCAATCCACAACTGCATTTCGGTCCCCCCACAAATGCTCAGTTAATTTCTTCTTGTCAAACGTTGGCAGCTGCTTGTGATCATGAAAAGGATTTCTGCTGATTTCCACAGGAATAGTTGCCCCAGGTTCTTTTAGGGTGCAGGTCCCTTTAATTATAATCTGAAATCAAGCCTTTGTGCTTTTTAGAGAAAAACATCAGCTAAACCTTTATTATTGATCTTTTTTTCTAACTTTAAAGAACGCCGTGAGTCTTAACCAAAATGATTGAGTTCTGGACTTTATTTTCCATTGTCTTTCCAAGTATTTATAAATCCTTTCTTCCACTTAAAAAAATATTTTACTTGGTTTCCCTTCCATTTTCAACAACGTGGCTTTACCTCTCGTATTTCACCCATATTTGTTTTGGGAAGCATAATATGGAAAAGACACGGTCGATTGTTAAACACAGGGCCCGTTTTTGCTACTGTAAGCAGTTTAACCAAGATCCGCAAATCCTTTTGTTTTCTGAAACTTTGCCTGCCTGATAAAATGTTCTAGAATACTATGTTGAATCTTTTGTTACAGGCCTTAACAATTGATTTCTTGTCCTTAAATAACATTCTATATATGTTCCCATACAGACAACATACATTTAACCCAGTACGTCAATGCACAGCGTGGCGCCAAAGGCGGTATTTTGAACTTGTCACTTTATCTTTAGAATTAGAATTGGCTTTCTTGTCACATGTACTCACGTGAGTACAATGAAAAGTTTACAAGTCGCCACTTACGGCGCCATTTTAGGTACAAAGGTACCTAGGTACAGATTCTTAAATACACCGTGGGTAATTTTGAGAGTGCTTAGATTACATATTTACTACACATGCGAATGTCCAAGTGCATACAGTCAATTTATGAGTCATTTACAACTAGGTTTTCTTTCGGAGATGATTGAAGAGTACGCAATCGTTGGATTAAAGTACCCATTGTTTGTAAACTGTGATCTTATTAAATAAAGATTGTTTTTATATGTACAATTCCCGTCTGGTACTTATAGCCATAATGGCATAACCTGCTCGCACCGAATTAGATTCGAACCTAATGTTGCAGGCTGTTTCCGAAAGAAACGATAAAACGGTTCATCGTTCAGAATCGTGTTGCACGTGACTATTGTATATTACACACTGCAAGAAACCAGCCAAAGCGAAGCTTAATTTTAGAGCGATTGGATGCAAAATTGCATGCACAACATTTGATGCTCATAATCTAAACTTTAAAAAGTGAGTAAATTGCTAAGAAACCGATTTTTTTTTGCCTGTACTCTATGGGAGCAAAGGGCTTCCATATTATCCGCATTCGGTTCTCAATGAAATATTACTGAATAAATGCTATGCCTGGGAGCGTACAATTGTTTATTTCTCCATAGTCGGAACAAAACACTTGTACAGGACAAATTTGAACGAATGATATATATAGTTCATATATATATATATAAAATTTTCACCGTTTTAAGTCTGGAATAATACAAATAAAATCACAGTCACAATATTATAACTTAGAATGTATACAGATTGAATACCTTTCTTTGATATCTAGTTGGCAAAGCGTTCCTACACGATTTGTATTCCTACCTACTGTATCTTGCTGTTCCTATTTCCCTATGAGTACTTTCTATTCTAGGCACTTGCTGCTAATTTCTGTTCTCTGTTAAACTTTTATCCACTGTCATTGTACTCACGCAGGTTTCACGGAAGTCAAACATCTAACAAAAATCACGGAATTTCCCAGGGTCCAGTCTGTTGTTTATCTCCTATTTAACCAACACCAAGTAAAATGTGTAAAGTGTGAAGTTGAAGGCAACACAGGACGTTTTAAAATATAGTTCGCGTTCCCAGGTTTGCGTCTATTGCGGACAAAGTTACACCAATTTTACTAAGTTTAACGCAGCGAAAGCAAGTGTCATTTTACCAGGTATGACACTAGACAGTGAGGGACCTCCACATCTCTGAACAAATGTTTCCCTTTACTACATATTGGGATAACTGCGACAGAATATAACAAGCGTGCTCACAGCGTCTCTTTTTGTCCGAGATGTTAGATTGTTTGCGATTGAATAGTTAGAAAATAAACCCATGTTTATGTATTTGACACCTACCCTTCGACATACAGAAAGCGACGACCATGTGGGCGTGTAAGGTAACAC
Organism: Chiloscyllium punctatum; assembly: GCF_047496795.1. NCBI lineage: Eukaryota > Metazoa > Chordata > Chondrichthyes > Orectolobiformes > Hemiscylliidae > Chiloscyllium > Chiloscyllium punctatum. The sequence goes on from NC_092746.1 coordinate 108,312,844, forward strand.
TACATTCGCGAAACGAGACACTAAAAAAGGGGCTTTGAAATTACAGCTTGATATAATTCCATATTCCACCTTTAGTTTTTTTTTAAAAAAAGGAGGATAATTGGAATGCCGAACGGTAAACAAAACAAAATCGCAGAAAACGTGTTATACATCTGTGCTGTCTTTGAATTTAGGGCTCGGTGAATCGGTCAGCGTGTTGTAATCTCAGTGTCTTTGTAGGTTAGAGCGCAGATACAGATGTACTCGCCGCTTGGATTAAGTTAATTGATACAATGCACAAACATGTGGCGACTTTCGGGTGGCTTTACGCTGCACAGTATTTGTTTTTCATTCAACAACAGAGCTATCGTGATAGGATCTAAATTAACGTTAATAACGAGTGGCTTTCCATATTCAATGTCCGTTTCCTTTCCTAAAAAAAATAGGCTTTTTTTTCAGAACCGCATACGGACGTTTGGTCATTTGCATCTGGAATCGAGTTTTGTGAGTTTGAACTTGACATTTTGAGACTTTCACTTCCCCAGCTCTTTCCCTCGACCACAGGAAGGCGCTCCAGAGGCGGAAGCCCGTGACTAAGAGTTTTGCTTTCTAACCACCCCTTCTTGTTATTTATTAAAATATAAAACAAAACTTTCAGTGTTTAAACATCTCTTGGGGAGTTCCTCGAACCCTCTGCACCTTTCCAGCGCATGAAATGTTGCAGATATTTCATATCTGACCAGATCAAAGGGGGTTTAACCTTCCAAGTTGTCTTCAGCAATGCGTCTAAACATCTAAGCGTATATTGGAAAAAAATATAGCTCCCCCTCACCGCCTGAAAATCATCTGAACTGCAACTAAGTCCAGTCCATTGAAAAGTCAGCTTCCTCAGAAATGTTTGCGGTTTAAAGGGGACAGGTCGAAGTGTTCTCGCCAGCAAACTGCTTTGTCTTCGTTTCCCTAACTTTTTGTTTTTGTTTTTTACTATTTAAAAAAAAACAATCCCCCCAAAAAAGCTATAAACCTCGTTAGTAGAATCAAACATTTGATATTTATTTAATTTAACATTTTCTTTTCTGTAAAACAACAACGGCAGGAAAATTCTTTGGACTTTAGCAGGTGGGTTTAAATTTCACACCAGACAGTTCACCGAGCGCCTGCAACATCCAGTCGGCGCCGAATAGAAATTTGCAGCCAACAGCATCCACTGCTTCTGAGATTCCCAGAAACAAAAATCTCATCATATATTGAAATATTTCAGTTTCTTTTTACATCGCCTTACCTGAATTATATACACAATATTGCGGAATAATATCTCATACAATTTAACTTTTTTTTTGTTTTAAAAACTATGCTGGTATATTTTTTCTCTCTCTTAGTAACACTGGCCCTTATTTCGATTTATATTATTGCATTGTAGTTTTTCTTTTAACTTCTGTTGTCCGCTCTGTGCTATTCACTCTCTTCCTTGTGCTCTTTCCCCGTGCTGGAGTGGTTGTATAGACCTTGCGCCATTAAGTGGAGTGCCAAGGTGTTCTTTGATCCGCTAGCTTTCTTGATTTTGGCTCGCTTGTTCTGAAACCAGATTTTAATTTGGGATTCGTTGAGACTGAGTTCATGAGCCAAGCTCTGCCGGCGCTGTTCGGTTAGGTAGCGGTTAGTCTGAAACTCGGCTTTCAGTCTCTGTAACTGCTCCGCAGTGAACGCTGTCCTCGGTCGCTTGTCCTCTTTATTAAGATTCTTCTTCTTTGGTTTTCGTGACCTGGGACCTAAACAAAAAACAAAATCAAATCCAACACTTAAAAAAAAAAGCAATAAATGTTGATTTTAAAAAGCCAAAAGAAAATCTATTTTTAACAATAAACTGCTACGAAAAAAAAAATACAATTGTGAGCTTGCTCCCAAATACTCTACAATAAGTCAAAACTTTACAAGATAACAGTGTGAGTTTCCGCCAGGCTTGCACATTTATCAGTCCCTCCTGATTTATCAATTAATTTCAACATGAAAACTCGCGGCCATCAGCTTTCAATTGTAATTTTTGGAAATTAGGTTATTCGCTAGTTTAGGTCAGAGTGGCGGTGGGTTAGATTTCTGAGGTCGGCCTACAGGAACTGACAGTTCCCTCTGCTCTATTAAACGCTATTATTTATTACATCCCCATAACGTCATCCAAATCTTATCCAGGTCCACAGTGTACAGCGTAAGTGTGCATCTTATTGCAAAATTAGACCCACTGAGTTAGTGCTGCCCGTGTGGCGCTCACTCTATTCCTAAACTCTGACGCCCCACTTCAGGCTGTTTTAACGCTTCTGAAATTTACTGGGCGTCGAGTTGACATGCTCCCCACTCCGATATGGCACATCTTCTTTGGTACAGGTGACACAATTCGGGAAATTTTGAGAAAAAGGGCATTGCAGACGACCGCATTTGAACTCACAGATTGTCTGCCGCTTGGTCATGTTGGTTTGATTTGGAAGATGTAACAGTTATTGTGCTGATGGGATTTCCCCCGTTCAATGAGCAATCCAGAAAGGGAAAGACAGAATAAAAGTAACTCTGGCGTGCTCATTATTTGTTGTATGCAATTTGAAATCCATGTGAGGAATCGAATAGTAAGCAGGACGGCTCCATGGTCAATCACCATTTGTCTAAAAAAAAATTTAAATGACACTAAAATGGAGGGACCGAGGTTGGAAAGTAGTGAATTAACAGGAAACCCAATGGCGTGCGCGAGAGACTATCCATTGGTAAATATTTTTGAATAAAGGGTAGGCAATAATGAGAGAGGGGTGTGTGTGAACGGTTCACTCCTACCTGAACGTGCAGTCAGGAAATATCCTAAAATGTTAGAAAAAGCAACACTCCAGCAAATGTTTGATTCGGTGCAGGATGCACATACAAGGTACAGTCACATTTCTCTGGCAAGTGGACTTTGGAAGGGAATGCATTTTAAAACAGACCGTATGGGAGAAGGGGACGTGAAGCCGATTGACACCTATTTGTGGTTGTAATAATAACCGTTATTTCAGGCGATGAATCAGAATGGGAACCAAGTGCAATTATTGGATAGGGAAGGTCTCCTGGTTTTTATATTTTGGCTCCCAGACGGCCATAATGCTGGGGTCGATTAGATTTTTAATGCCCGTTCTACGCCTTGGCTATGCTGAATTTAACAGACCACTATTACATTTGTAAAACTACATGGAAAAACAGTTTTATTTAGAACATACTCTTCTAATGTTCTGCTTTTCCAGAATCTCGCTTGGTTGTAATTTAAAATGAAACCAGGCCGTAATGAAGTGAACGCATCACTGGCTGCACCCCCCTCCCTCCTGCACATAGTCAACCCCCAAATTAAAGGCAATATTTCTACGGAATAAATACGACATCAGAACATTGCTGGAAATTGTGTAGTATTTTAGGGTAAATTATTTAGCCGTGTCTTTCATATGGCCGAGGGCTGAAGTTGCATTTTCAGTCCGTTTAGAAATTTCAGATTCTGCTTCCAACGCAGCGCGTTAGCAATGAATTTACAGCGAGCGTTTCTCTTTTTTTTAAAGAAAATATACTCCTTACGAATTCCGTCGTCCAGTATGCTCCTTGAAAACTGCAAATCGGAAGCCGATCTAGTTTACAGAGGCCTACTTGCCTGATACAAAAATATGCTAAAGACTAGTCAACAAAGAGGGTCTATCTATCTCCCAGACAAACCCGAGCAATGGAGCGCAGCTTGAGCGTTTGCGTATGTTCAAAACGATCAGACTGGTTTGTATTCGGGGGTGAAAAAAAATCTTAGTTTCAGCAGCGGAAACCCCGAGTTACCGTCCATTTTAATCTAACAATGGCTTGGGCTCTGTCTGAAACAATGGGGCTTGTGAGAATTCACCCAGTAGATGCTCCTGTTGAAAAAAAATATGAACAGCAAACCCCGCTCCGGGAAGCAGTTTAACCAGGGCTTTTTTTAAAAAAAAACAGACTGTGCCTCTGCCTACAAACCTCGCCAACTTGAAAATCTAGCCTTTGCCTTTCACGAGAAACCATAACGGAGTTGGACGTGATTCCAAAGTGTATCAAGTGAAGATTGAGCAGTATTCTCTTTTCCTCCTAGGGAGAGAGATATAATCTGGAATTTAGACACAAACACCCTCACTGGGGAAAAAAAATTAAATTATAAAGACGGACTGGATCTGAGGATATCCCACGTGTGTGTGTGTGTTAGGAGGGGGAGTGAAATCTCTTTTGTTAGTTTTGCAAATCGAAACCCATTTTCACAACAGCCAGCCGCACATCTCACGGTCACCGCTGCTGAACTGATCAATTCGGAGTAACTTTTTTTTTCTGACATTGATTTACTGCAGAGCGGGGCTGTATAATATAGTGTCACGTGGAAAACAGTCGAAGTTTCTTTTGCAAGGCACAATGAAGTTAAACAAACAGGAGCAAAAAAAGAGGCGCTTTCACGTTGCCTTTAAAGTTTACAAACAACCTTGTTGCATTTTTTTTTAAAGGCAGGGAATGAATCACGGTTTAAAGTTTTTTTTAGGTTTGTGTGTGTGTGTTTTTGTGTGTGTGAGTGTTCTCTTACCTGAAGAAGGCCTGTCGGAGTATCTAGTGCAGTAAACCCATGCAGGCCATAACATGGGTTGCGAGACCGCGTTGCTGCTGCTCTGGGAGCTGTCCGAATCTGAGTTCTGGGACTGCTCGGCGCTCTCTCCGTTCCTCAACGTTCCCTCAGCCGACACATCGCGTTTCTTTTCCGGGCCGGAAGGGCTGCTCGGAGCCCCTGCACCGACCCCGCTGCCGGCACTACCACCACCGCCTCCTCCTCCTGGCCCAGGAGGACTGCCCCCGCTCTGCCCGGACGGACTGACGTTCTCCCTCCCGGGGATATGACCGGGTTCCCGGTAGCCGTCTTTCCTCTTGCCAAAGTCCGGCCGGAGGATATTGTCGATGAAGAAGTTCGTGATGCGGTGGGGGAGCTGATGACCGGGTCCCTGCAGGAGGGGCAGGATGATCGCACGGTTCGACGCGTCGCTCGACTCCTGGTTGGCTCCGCGGTGGTTACTCGCATCATTTCCTTCCATAGTGTGGATGTGAGAAAGCTTCGCAACTCTTTCAGCTTGCTTCCAAATTGCAACCACCCGCCCACGCCCCCCCCCCTCCAAAAAAAACACACACTTTGTTGCGATCGTCCGCTCACTGGACAACGATATCCAACTTGGCTTGAGAGGTAGGAGCAGAGCAAAGGCACTGAATCTTGCTCCTCTGTGCCTGTATGTATGTATATATAGAGAGAGCAATATATTTACAAGACCTGTCTCGTTTAATTTCGTCCCAGCATCAATCTCTGAAGCACTCTCTCTCTCTCACACCCCCCCTACCCACCCCCACCCTCCCCCCGTCTCTGTCCCTTCGCTGTCGTGCTCTATGGACGAATCTTCATACTTTCTCTTGCTCCTCAGTGGCACAGTCAGGTATCCATAGTTCACTGTTATTCAGCAGCCTTCACTTTCCGAGCCTGTGACCTCCTCTCGACTTGTACAGCAGCACCAAGAAGACAGCAGCAGCAGCCGTGCTTTTTTATACACACACTCACACACACACACACACAGCCACTCTCTGTACGCTGGCAAATAAATATTACAGAGAGCCGCCAACTGATCCAGAAATACTTCCACTCTGCTGGATTTTTTTGTTCTTTTTTTAATAGGGCCCATCACGTGACCCTGGTCCCCGGTATCCTGGACACGTGCCTCCGTCCAATAGACGGGAGGGTTTTTCACCACATGACGATGACACTTTCCCAGTCGATGACACCAGTGCCTTCCATCTCTCCCCCACTTTCCTCCTCCCCCCTCTCTCATATATATACACACACACACACACCCCTTTTTACTTCAACCCGTAATACTCCTCCAAGGCACGACCACAACACAGAGAGGGGAGAAGGGGAAACAGCACCCCGTAACTGCCTCCCCAATCAGTGCTTCATCTGTTTTATATCTGCCCAGCGCCAGTCGATTGCAGCCAACAGCAGATACTACAGCTCTACCATGACAATTGGGGTTCCTGTTCAGTGACACTGTACAATAGACATCTCTGTTTCTGCACACACCTACCCACAATCCTCCGCTCGCTTATAACAAATATTTATTTCATTGGGTGTTAAGGGATTTGGGGGGTGGGGGAGGCAGAGAGAGAGAGAGAGTTCCCTTTTACAATTGAAAGCTTCCTTCATTCCAGCGTCAACTTGTCCAATCACTGCACCGACACTGCAAAAGCTCCAGCCTGGAATTAGATAGGATTTTCCCGTGTTCAGAAAGTCTCAACTTGAGGGGAAGTGGATTGCAGAGCGAGGTTAGGGACCTGGGACTGGAGAGGTGCTCCCGAGCATTTATCAACACCTCCTTGTTTTATTGTTTTGTGTGTGTGATAGAGGGCAAGAGAAAGAGAGAGAGAGAGACTGTGTGTGTGAGAGAGAGAGACAGACTGTGTGTGTGAGAGACAGACTGTGTGTGAGAGGGAGAGAGAGACTGTGTGTGTGAGAGAGAGACTGTGTGTATGTGTGTGAGAGAGAGACTGTGTGAGAGAGAGAGACACAGACTGTGTGTGTGAGAGACAGACTGTGTGTGAGAGGGAGAGTGAGAGAGACTGTGTGTGTGAGAGAGAGACTGTATGTGTATGTGTGTGTGAGAGAGACTGTGTGTGTGTGAGAGAGAGAGACACAGACTGTGTGTGAGAGACAGACTGTGTGTGAGAGGGAGAGAGAGACTGTGTGTTTGAGAGAGAGAGACTGTATGTGTATGCGTATGTGAGAGAGACTGTATGTGTATGTGTGTGAGTGAGAGAGACTGTGTGAGAGGGAGAGAGAGAGACTGTGTGTGAGAGAGGGACTGTGTGTGAGAGGGAGGGAGAGAGAGAGAGACTGTATGTGTGAGAGAGGGACTGTGTGTGAGAGGGAGAGAGAGAGAGACTGTATGTGTGAGAGAGAAACTGTAAGTGTATGTGTGTGAGAGAGAGAGACTGTATGTGTATGTGTGTGAGTGAGAGAGAGACTGTGTGAGAGAGACTGTGTGTGAAAGAGAGACTGTGTGTGTCTGTAAGAGAGAGTCTGCGTGTGTGAATAAGAGAGAGAGACTGTTTGTGTGTGCTTGTGTGTGTGTGAATGAGAGCGTGTGTGAATGAGTGTGTTTGTGTGCGTGAATGAGTGTGTGAATGAGAGTGTGTATGTGAATAAGAGTGTGTGTATGTGTGTTTATGTGTGTGTGTGTGTGTGTGAATAAGAGAGAGAGTGTGTGTGTGTGTAGGCAAACGGTTCTCCACGACCCAAACTCTTGCGAGGATGGGGAGGGGCACGAAGGGAAAGGAAACATCAGAAATTGTTGGGGATACTCAGTAGATCTGTGTGCAGAGAGAAAGCAGAGTTTACGCTTTGGACATGGTCCAGTGACCCCTCTTCAGCAGCGGGAAGGACACGGGACAAAAGCCAAGGCGGTCACCGCTCCGTTGGCTGCCTGGCCAGGGCCTGGGTTTGAAGCTGACCGCGCCACTAGCTGGACCATGAGAATCATTCCCTGCGGAGCCCTACCCGCCCCTCTCCCCTTCCTTGTGACTCGGGAGTTGGTTTCGATTGGAAAGTTGCTGAGCACTGGCTGATATGACGGAGCGAGCTCTAGTGAGGCAGACCCCGCTTTGTTTATCTTCGCTCCTCTGCCCTCCCCTTCTCTCTTTACATCGCTGACCTCGCCGCTCTTCTTTCGCGGTACATTTTTAATGGGAAGGCCGCCCCCCACACCCCCCCCCCCAACCCGGGGGCGAGTGGAAGGGACGGGAAAGGCACCGAGAGCGGTGGGATAGTTGGGAATGCCATGTGATGAGCTGAAGGCAGCCCGCGTTAGTCTCAATGTGCCCCACTCCGCCTGCAGCCCCCGGTCTCCGCATCGAATGCGGATCGCATTTATTTCTGTACCTCCTCAGTTCCTCCCACAACAGGCACTTCATCTCCGCCTGAGCACTTTCAGGTCCCTCAATCCGCTAAAGTTTGGACAGAAAGCGGCAGCGACGCGGATTTGTGTTTATTTTTGCATAACATTTTGGATCTCTCTCTCTCTTCGGTGGGACCTGTCGATCCATTGCTCTCGCCCCTGTTTCCCCGAGCCCCGGGAAAGCATGACAAAGCGATTAAGAGAGACTCCACCAAGCAGTTTGCGATACTTTAACCGCTCTAGCGCGCTAATACCCACTTATTAAAACCTTTGAAAGCTGTTGCAAAGGTGTTTGGCCAACAGGCATTTTCCTTACGGGGCTTGACCAGTTGAAGCAAGTTATAGTTTCAGCCGGGTCGTGTGTTAATTGGGTGCACTTTAAATGCCTCGCCTTTGGCTTTAATCTTCCGATGGCAATGATGCCACATTTGGAAGTCTTTACGTAGCTGACCAAGCACCGCCACAGCATTGGGGTCCTCGGGCCATGCTGCGCTCCTGTAAGGCGCTTTACGAATGCAGATTGTTTGCTGGTTCGGATCAGGTAGTTTCATTCAGAGCTTGGGTCAGTTTTATTGTGGAAACTCTCGTCAACTATCATGGGCCCATTCAGATTCTGGATTAGTGGTGCTGGAAGAGCACAGCAGTTCAGGCAGCATCCAAGGACCCATTCAGAGTTAATGCCATTTATTACCCCCATTATTCTTAGTTTGCGTTGGTCTCTCTCCCTTCCTCCCCCCTCGCTTTTTTTTGGTGTGTGTGGTGGGGGGGGGGGGGGGGGGGAGGGGAGAGTCATTTCCCACTTTACACCGGGCGATATTTGAAATGGTGAATTCAAATAATTTGGTTTCTTCGTCTGCATCCAAGTTTTTCAACTACACAAGCAAAGCTGCAGTCAGACCTACACGTATGAAGCCAATCATTCACTGTTTTCCAACTTGTTACCAACAGAACGTCCCTGGCTTTTGTAATGCTGACAGTTTTGTTTTGTTTCGGATTTAAAATAATATTTTCTGGATGGAATATAGCCTTTCATCTTCAACAGCACCCTCCGCATGCCATACTGTGACTTGTGGCTGGAATGTGCTCTGTTTCACTCTCCTGATCCCATCACACATCCCATGAGTTTGCTAAAGTGGATATTATAATTCTAATGTAAATTAGGTTGCGCTCTTTCCACTGAGCATCCTGGGTAAAATGCCCCATTTCCCACAATTCATACAAATACACTGAAAGCGCCCTTTCCCCATTTTCAGCGATGAGCCTGGCATTTCTTGTCTCTGTTGCCACATACAGGCTACCGTAGGCTGGTTATTCATTGCAGAAGAGCCATGTGAACGGCGAAGGTTTATTTCTGAGTATTTATTCGCCAGGCCTCCCCTCCTATGCTGCAAGGAGTACACTGCGAAGAAACTTCCTAAGGTCCATCAGAACGCTCTCGAGTCGTCAAAGGCGCCATACAAATCCAAGCCATCCTTTGGGGAGAAATGATATGGCGGAGCTGATGTTGGTCTGGGGTGGACAAAGTTAAAAATCACACAACACCAGGTTATAGTCCAACAAGTTTATTGGGAAGCACTAGCTTTGGGAACGCTGTCTCTTCATCGGGTTAGCTATGAAAGAATTAACAGCAATCTCGGTTTGTTCAATATATCACTTCAGTTGCATGACACTGTAATCTTTAGTTATAAATTCTGTCTTACCTGCTCCACAGCTACCTGATGAAGGAGCAGCGCTCCGACAGCTAGTGCTTCCAAATAAACCTCTTGAACTATAACTCAGTGTAGTATGATGTTTAACGTTTTGGGGAAAACGTTAGAGACGATGAAAGTCTTGAGTAGGGTTGGGGTTTGTTTGTCACAGACAGTGATGCCCTGTTCGGCTCAGGAGAAGAAGAGAAAGGCAACAGGAGCTCGGGACTGTTACAAACTTTGCCCATCTTCCTTTTCCAGCAGTGACAGCCCAGAGATTCTCTGCCTATCCTTTTTATACACTGTGTTGCCGGCTTTTGTATTGAATTCGAGTCACCTCCCACTCTCATCATACACACACACAGCAAGATCATTATACTTTCTGATTAAACATGTTCAAAAATGTTATTTCACGCCTCTGGAGCAGGTAGGACTTCAATCCGGGCCTCCTAGCTCAGAGATAGGGACACTACCACTGCACGCCAAGAACCAGATCGTTATAACCTGATGCTGGTTATTTCAGTCGAAATAGTTCTGAAGGCTAAGTGTGTTGATAAACTTTGCCCCAATATCAGTAACAGGAATCGATAAAACCCACAACTTGAATCAAGCTCGCCACACGTCAAGCACAATAGCCCAGGTCTTTGTATTTAGTTTAGGAGGGAGGTGAATTAGCTGGCAGGCCAAAACCTAATGTGTGTGTGTGTGTTGGGTTCTGGGTGGTGGTAGTGAGGAGATGTTCTCAGTGAAATTTCATACCGAAAGTCATCGACCCCGCTTACAGTGACCAAAACATTAACCATCCAGGGACCTTTAGGCTGACTACCCGCCAGCAGAAACGGTCACACATTTCTGAGTAAATACACTCTAGAACACAGACCTGTTGATGTTGACACTGCCCATTCAGTTAGCGTTTGTTTACCACACAGAGCAGAACAATCAAACGAACTGGGACAAAAATTCCAGCCGTTTGCAGGTTTATTCAGTCATGCTGCTGTTCGCTTTACCAGGTTCTCCAACAGCCTGTTTAACGGCACCACCACATTGTTTTTGTCCTTTAGTAGCAGCCTGGTAATCTAATCCTGGTGCCTTGACATATACAGCACAAGGATACTGAGAACCGGTACATTCTCCTGTAATTGAACCACCTACGATCTGAGCATCTGCTCCATGGGGACATTGTTTATGTGAGCTGCCCTTCCCATTCACCGGACATTCTCTCTCCTCCTTGAGTTCAATATCATTTTCCGAAACACTGACCTCCTCTAAAGAGGCTGAAAGGTTAAGGGACATTTCAGTATGAGCGTTGCTTAGTCTCTTGCCATGTCTGATATTTCTTCACAAATTGATTCAAACGCTGAGTATTGAGAATCCATGTGCCCCTACAGACCTTGGGTAAGAAACGCCAGTCTGTTGCTGATATATCAAAAGGCCATAATTCTAAAGACGTTATCCCTTTGGCGTGCTTAAATCAATGAGGCAACAAGAAATCAAAATATCCGCTTAATTTCAAAGAATATTGCCATTAATATTGTCCCACTCCGTTTCTTTTTTGAGTGTTCCTCACCTCGTCTAACATAGTCAGATCTTCCGCTTTTTTTTTTAGAATTCAGGAATATACTTGATGAATTAGGGGGCTCTTTCCCCGTCAGCACTGTGATTGCACTAACTAGAGCTGAGTGCTGGGTAAAGTGCAGCAACTTCCCAATAGAAGCACAACATATTCCCTTCGTTCTGCCACAATGCTGCTGCTGATCATTCCAACTGAGGAATGATTCGGGTAGGTAGTCTGAAATTTGCTGGTGTCTTGATGTTCAACACAACATTTCCAGCAAATATTCCGTGTCTGCTTGCTTTTTTTTTATTAATCCCCCTGTTAGGGGACTTAATGTTCACAACTTGGACAAGGTACGAATGAAATCATTCAACGGGCAGTTTAATCATTAATTAGTGTGTGTAGGATTGTGTGATGATATCAGTGAGAACGCTCTCTCTGTTTGGGGAGAGAGGGAGGGAGGAAAACTTCACCAAAGCATTAATCAAGTTGCGACATTTCCCTCTTTAACGCAGCTCCCCCCGGCTGTTGCTATCGGTGGATGATAGTTTCGAGTTCCCGACCTCGGTAGCAAAACGAAGATGCTTTAAACTTTTTTTAAACAAAAGCTTGCGCGATAGACACAAAGAGTAAAGGGATGTTATGAGCCAAGTTCTTCTGGAATCTCCCTACGGCCTGCCCTGGGAATGCACAGTATGGCTTTTAGACGACTAGAAATTGGATTATTTTAATAGGAGAATCAAAAATCGGAGCTAATCTGTCACTATGTATCCCAGTTCTACTCTCTCCCGAGCTCTGCATTTAGCTGCAGAAATACTTTTCCGGATCATGCGTGAGGGAGTTAGTAGGGAATGCTTGAGTGTTATTTTATTTATAATGGGAGTGTTGTTGTTGGAAGCGGATTATTACTGCAAGACAAATCTAAAGTGAAAGGAAAGGCAGTTTGAGACACCTGGTAGAGAAGCACTTCTTTTTCATATCGGTTGAGTTGAGCTCCACACCAATTAGAAACTGGGTGCTTGCGAGCTAATGGCTGGCCAACTTGTAAGGGGGTCCTTCTGTGATTTGGGTCCAAAGGTGTGAAATGATAGGCAAGGACGCAGACTGGGGGATTGCAGAATTCATCAAAAAATGGAGAAGGATCCTCATTTCAGCAGCTGGGTAAAAAGGGCACGGGATGAGCGGGGGAAGCTGCAACATTATTGTCCGGGGCTCTGGGACCAGTGCACAGTCTTACATGATGCAAGCTCAGAGATGAGAAAGTCAATTGCAAATTAGCAGTAATTCCCCCTCTTCCCAGTGTTTTTTTTTCTTCAGCATTCGAAATGTGCGAAAAAAAACCCTCTCTTTTTTTTCCCCAAAGAAAACCCTCGAGTTTTTTTTTAACCGCCCTACTTCCGAGCTGCTAATCCTTGCAGACACAACAAGGAGTATTGTGACCGTAAACCCCTGCAACACTATCCGATTCGGGGTATTAACGTAGGCCCAAGCGAAGGAAACAAGATCCGCTCGGCCTTTCAGACACACACACACACAAAAAAGTGGCGAATTCTTTTGGATTTTCACGTCGGTATAATTTTCTGCTAACAGGGGGTGCAGCAAACAACCTCAATTAAAGTGACAATTTGAACCCGGGCATTCGATTCTCATTAGTAAGGAAAGGTTACTTTTCAACAATCCTTTTAAATTCACATGAAGTCGGTACTTAAATGTGAAGGGGTTATACAAATTAGATGTGTACATGCACACGTATTACATGTGTGCGTGTGTTTATACACCTTGAGATAGTAACAAAATAAACGTTGGACTGCCCCGAGGAGACACTGTTAATTGCAGCTTTGAGGAGCATATGGATTTAATGTTTATAAAACCAAGAGTTGACACTTGTCTTTTTGGTGATTGGAGACTCTTGTAAATGGGACAGTTCACTCTCATTGCACTCAGTTTAAAAGTCTTGCCTGAATCCTTTTCCTCGACTTTGTTAATGTCAATGCTGTGCTACTTTAGCTTTCTATTAAAAAATAATGAAAGCCCAGATAAAGCGAAATGAAAACACCGTCAACGTGTTCCCCTCAAATTAGCTAATCGGTTGCAAATGCTCAGGTTTCGGTGTCTCTGGTATTTACTAAAGGCGCGCCCCCTCCCCCGCCCCCCATCCCGTCCCATTCCACCTTTTGTCAATCTCATTAAATATAAATCCAGCGTTTTCTGACACTGCCAGAGATGCGCTTGTGTTCAAGTTTAATTTGTACCTTCCATGAAAGAAAATTGACGCCGCGACTTATTAAAACAAAATGAAAGGCGAGCTTTAATTAAACATGTTTGGCTGAGAGTTCAAGTCAAAGGATCTTGTAATTTCCGAAGCAGCAAGGCGTTTGGCACCGTGTTAAGCCTGTATGAATGGGCCGAACGCTATTCTCACGGAAGTAGCGCATGAACTTTGCGGGGAGTTTAAATTTCTCAACATTTCTCTCCATCAAAACTGCTTAAGCAAAAGTGAATGGTTGTACTCGGGTAAATCTCGCCTACGTGTATCTTCACACACACTGGGATTTCACATCTGAGCCTTGTACAATATTCAGAATGTCATTGGCAATTCAGTGCTATAGGTCAGGAGTGTCACACTTGTCTCCGTATTTAAAAGTATTTATGAATGAACGGCGTTGCCAATTGCCAGCCCATAGATCATAGAGGCGAGTGACTACAAGGATGTGGTCCAATGAATCGGCGCAACAGCAGTCCGAACACAATGCAAGGGGTCACAATCTGAATCCTTAAGCATCAAACATGCGGATGGGAGAAGCCAGATTGCTAGGAAGTCATTAAATGTAATTTTATTCTTTCTTTTAAAAAAAAAGAGAGGGAGCGAGTGGGGCGAAAATTGAGTGCTTACGGTGTGAGTCAGGACATGTGTGAGTTGATTGCAAACCTTCTAGCTGGGCGTACTGTCAACAAAACACATTTCAAATCGCCCCCTATGAGAGCTCAGCAGATGACGCAATTTCTATTAAAATGCAGGCGTTATCTAAAGCGTGAAACATCTGCTTTTCTTTCCAAATGGACTTTCCCTCTGACAATGGTTTGAAAGCTGGAGTTCCTCTTCATATATTCAAATTGTAGTAAACTATGTGTGTGTGTGTGTGTGTGTGTGAGAGAGAGAGAGGGTCTGTGGTCGTGATCTTACCGAGGGCAATTTTGTTTTGCTGTAACAACTTACTGCATTTTCTGGCCACCCGTGAAATCCCTATCGGGAGGTTGATTAGAAAAAAAACACTCAAATTGGTGAATACATCGTTTATCCCAAACCAATAAAAGCTGCAGCAAACCAAGTCAATGCTGCACACTCTCTGTCCCAAAGAAAAAAACCCAACAATTTGAAAGCTTTCTCACGATAGAGCGGTTGGAGTTGACTGTTCATTTCGCCGTCTCGATATGATTGGATTTTAATTACAACAGTATCGATGTCCAATTCGGCGCCCGCTAGCTGTGGTTTGTCGCCTTCCTCTCTTTTTTGTTGTTGTTGTTCAGTGTTTGATCCAACTCCTTTTGAAAGGGTAAACGGAGGCATCAAGGGCTTCTGTTCCGCGGAGTGGACACTTTGGGGAGAGAGCGAGAGAGAGAGAGAGAAAAGTTGCGAAAGATAATTTCTGGGTTTTAATTACTCTTTAATCCGCCTGATCGCCGCGGCGTGAAGAAATCCCCTCTGAATGGGTCTGTCTGAAAAGCGCTAGCAGCTCCTAATCGAGCCCTTTGCAGCAGTGTATTACACAGTCCGCTATCCTAAAACGCAATTAAGGACCTGTAGATAAACCTAATTGAATGATGGTTCTTGTCTTTGGAGACACCGTTTAGTAAAATGGCTTCATTGACAGCCGAAGCCTGGTCATTTATCCTGCTTTCAAGTCTTGGTGTACACGGCGCAGGCTATAATAGGATGAAAAACAATTTCCAGTCATTAGTCTTTCAAATTAACGATGTCCTGGTCCGTTTTTATTCTTGGATGCCATTGCCTGATATTTTCATTAGCTCAGGAAAATGCACACGTGGATTCCAGGCGATATTATCATAACCTCAAAGAGGGAAATAAATGACAACAATTAGGGAGACACTAACAGTCGCTAATGTGTTCGCCTCGGTTGCTTTCCATTGGAATTACTGCAGGGAGAACACGTTTACAGCGTGAAAAGGAGCAGGTCTGGGAACACAAGAGCCCAGAAACGAAATGTTTGAAATGTATACATATATATGTATATGGGGTCACATAACATGCTCTGTGACAACACACACACACAAAGTCCACCGAGATATTAAGGAGTTCTCTGCGCTGAACAGACACGAGGTGGTGATTAATAAGTGGGACATCAGAGATTTCCCAATTCACAGCTTTATCATTCTATGTAGAAGGATCTTATTTTAAGGTTCCAGCGCCTTATGTTCCAAATTCTCCATGTTGCACAGAATCGAACGATTTGCTACTTCTGGATGTTAAAAGCATAGTCACTCCGGTGTTAACTGAACGATCACCCAGTGTACACGGTGGAATCCAGGGAGTAGACTATTTTCTAAGAGGCTAACTGTACACTGCATGCAGAAACGATCGATTCAAGGTAATGCAAGCATCAATGACACCGCACACATTTCAGTATGAGGCACACGACCCAAAACCCCTAATATTGTTTTCTCGATTAAACTAACTGAACAGTCAGCTCCGGTCAAATGGCGCCTGGCACTTGCTCCTTCTCTGAAGAAGCTGTCTCACTGAAATGAGACTTTTTTTTACAACTTAAAAGAACATTTTCGAAGTTGCAATTATCAGGAATCACACAAAGGCGAGTTAGGCCACATCTGTTGACATTCCTGGCCTTCATTTCTTCGTCGTGAGGGCTTCCACATTCAATCCTGAAAAGAGGAAGCACTTTCTGAGGAAGTGCTGCTTGAGCCAAACAAAACAAAAACTTCTGATCAAAACTTTCACCCACAGCTTTCACTTGTCTCTGTTTCGTCATGATATCGATAAATATTGCCCAAAACAAAGGCAGCTTGCTTCCAACCTTCAGGTTTTGGTTTTGAGTTTCAAGTAATTGTTCCGAGTTTTGCTTCCGTTTGATTGCTGCGAAATCTTGGAGTGTTCAGAAAATGAGATTCCTGACAAACATTCAGCAGTCAGAGCCTAGGGTGGGGGGTGGCGGTGGAGGGTAATCTGTGTTCGCTGCCTTTCCACCCTGTATATGTGAAACGGCTAACTAATTGGGACTGTCACCCTATCGGAGCTGAGGCAAATAAAAAGCGACATGCATTTAGGATTGAAAGAAAGTTTGGGGGGGGGGAAAAAAAGAGGTTAACTCTATGGAGTTCAGACATAGGACAACACATAACGGTTCAAACCACGCTAACTGCAACATGAAAATCAAACACGATAATCCAAGTTACTGCATGTGGATACATTCGAGAGAATAAAAAAGCCGTCGGGCTCATCTTAAATAAGTCACATCCGTCGAAAATATGACTTTGCATTTTAATCAGACAAGAAATCCTTCAGATGTGTGGAAACATGCACATATTTTGTGTACATGTACAACTACAGAACGAATAGTGCCGAGCACAAATCATTAGCCCTCTTCCTCTCTTGGGAGAGGAAAATAAAGTGACTGAACGCTTTTTTTTTAAGAACTGGGGAATGAAATGTGTCTGCACATTTCATTTCCAGGTCTCGCTAGCACCTTGCTATCGAAAACTTGACACTGTGGAGCCCCAAGCTTTTGGGAGCCGGCACCATGACCAATCGATCCACAGACAACAAACGTCTGGAATTTGAATTCTGAACAAAATAGTTTCCAAAGACCCCTGTTAATAAACTTGACTTGTATATCTGCACACCGGAAGCGTTGATAATAGATGAAAAGGAAGATCTCAGTGCCCCTAATGCCAGGCAGAAGGTATGCAGAGGAACCGGGCTATTACTATGACCCTGCAGCGAGTGATAACTTTCAGAATCACAAGGGCTTGCTTTTCTTGTTCATTCAGGGAGCTTTCAGCCTGTGCAAAGTTTTGGTTCAGCTACCCAGAACTTCCGTTCTGGCTAAAGTAATCCCGATTTGATGAATCCACAAAAGACACCTTTTTTGTTCTGACACGGCTATAAAGGGGACGTTCACCCCCACCCCTCCCCGCCCTGATTTTTCACCCTCCTCCATTTCCAACCTAGTTACCCGATAGCATTGCCACTGCAGAGTGTCAGTCAGTCAGTCCCACAGTTTGTAATCACAGGCCATATTGCCTTTCATCAGGGGTTCTGCTGTTCACTTCACACACTGCACGTTTCCCCATCTTTAATCTGCTCGATCCTACCAACATCCAGGCCCTGGGTTTTCTGTCCTTCTGCCTCATTCGCTATAAAATGCGTCCCCGAATAAATCAAAACAATTATGGGGAATGGCGCTTGTTATTTTGTCCCCATCTAGAAACGTCCAGCCACAATGTGCAGCATTTTAAACTCGGCCTTTGCTTGCTTTAATCCCTGATATTTAGCAATTATGAATTCTCAGAAACTCATTAAAGGCCAAGACAATACAATCCTCTCGCACCGCCTCTAGCCACAGCTGTGGGCTACAATAAACCTAATTATCATAGGCGCCAGCTTTCCAAACATTTTTCAGGGGTGTACAAGTCAAAGTTCAGGTTTAAAAGACGGAACAGGCTAAAAGAAAACATTACCACAACAGACCGTTTCTCAGATATACACACATATAACGATATTTGCAGCCAATATCCAATTTAAATTCGAGCTTTTGGTGCGAGACCTCAGTTGTAAAGCCACCCGGAGTTAGCAGCTATGCTAATTACCCCTGTGGGTTATGGAATGACCAGATAGTTCGCTATAAAGATGGAATGTGACCACGAGAAGGTCCAGTTACACCCTAGAGGTTAATCTGGTAATTTGACGAAACCTTTGCTTTCCCCCGCTGTTATCGACTTAAAGCTATCTTTCCCCACCCTCTGCGTGTTTCTTAAAACAAAACATCTCCGGGTTAGGTCTGTTCAGCATCTCCCTCCCATCTCCATTCCCAGAAAAAAAGGCGGCTTCCTCAGTGTATTTAAATAGAATAAGCCGAAGAGTTAGGGCTTTAAATGGGGCTGAAGCAGTGCTCAGTAATCTTACGCGCAGAAAATTGCAGTCTGTGTTTATTTGTCACAGTCAGTGACCAGGACTCGGAGCGATACAGAGACATTCACAGGAGGCACTTTCTCTGGGTAGGGGGGAGTGACTCGGCCCCCGTGTCCTTATCCCGGGGGAGGACTGGCCCTTTGATGTCAATCACTGCTGTCCCGCACAATGCACACTGCCCCAGCTTCCCATTGACAAGGTCCATCGTTCTGTCATCACCCCACCGTGCACTCGGCAGGGTTCCCAGAGTGAACCGGTTCATCCCACGCAGGAGCTACAGGTGTGGGGAGTTTGGAAACTTGGGAATAAACCCATTTGTGAGTGTCAGCCATCCTGGCAGTCTAAGAAGAAAAAAATAAAAAAATAAACCCATTTGTGTGGAAGCAATGCGGGCCTCCCCAAACAGCTCACACAGGAGTTCTTGAGGGTCACTCGAACCGAAACGTTAACTCTGATTTCTCTCCACAGATACCTGCCGAACTTTTCCAGCAACTTCTGATTTGAGTTCACGCCGTCAGTTACTTTGAATCGAGTGGGGGAGGCTTGGCATTCTTGTGGCGGAGTGCAACTGTTCCAGAAATACTGAGTTCGAGCCCAATCAGGTCTAGAACTGTGTCCTAACATTAGCAGGTAACTTTGAAAGGCAATTAATTTTGGGCTTCCCAGCTAAGCAACAATTTCAATTTCTCGCCTTTGTTTTCAAGTGCTTCCATGACGTTCCCATCTCAACTCTCCTCAAACCCAGTAACCCTCCAAGAAGGGGGTCAGGTGGCTGGACGGCTGGTTTGCAATGCAGAGTGCTGCCAACAGCGCAGGTTCACTTCCCAGACCGCCTAACGCTACCAGGAAGGACACTCCTCAACTTTCTCCTTGCCTGAAAAGCGTTGACCCGCAGGTTAAACCACCACCTCCCCTCATCTCCCTCTGTAATGGGCAGGCAGCCTTATGGTCTGGTAAAGCGAGTAACTTTACCTTCCCTTTAGCCCTCCAAGATCTTTATGCACCTCTAATGCTTTCCTCTCATGGCTCCTTCCATTGAATTACTCCATCACTGGTGCTCACCCCTTCAATTAGGTAGGTCCGAAGCATTAGAATTCTCTCCCTGCAGCTCTTCTGTTTTCTACCAAAGAGGATCCTTGAAACTGACCTTTAACCAAGCTGCTACACAATTGGCTGAATATATGGCCCTGTGAAATGCTTTGGGGAGCATTTACACGTAGAGGATGTCAGTCATTGTAAGAGTGTAAAACCCAAAACTCATTTTTGTGTATTAACAAAACATTTAGAGGGTGTGCCAGTTTGTTGGGGTAGCTATTCCATAATAGACGGCAGCCCTTTTTTTAGAAACTTGGTGCAACGAACAGTAACATATGCTCCTCCAGTGGGAGTGCAGATACTCTGAGGATCCATCATGGTCCAGTAATAAATATTTGGGAGCAGCGTCAAGTCAGCCTGCACTGCCTTTCATATCTGAGCCAGTCCCCATGTCAGTAAACCACTTCAATATATCCTGTCTGCTGCACTTTAATAACACATCAGTCCTCTTAACATCACTAACCCCCTAATCATGCTGCCCTAATCTCCAGTGCTTCACATTAGCGTGCTTTTGGCCTACTATTTTAGCATATTACAAACTGATTTTTCCTTTCCCCCCAATGCTAAACTTGTGCAATATGAATCATGCATTCAAACCTGAACTAATTCTGAAGTGAGACGTTGACCTCTTCTTCTAAAGACTCATGATTGAGGTGTCATTTGTACCATAACTCCTGTAATAGTGCAAAATGAACTGGCTTCACAGCTGAAATGTAATCTTTACACTTCTAACTTGTATCACTGCACTCCAGTACTAATGCTACATACTTCAGTAATTTTTTTTCACACATGCCTTTTAAGCTTGCTATTGGGTATATCAACTCAACCATGCCTTTTATCTGTTCTGACCGCAACTTCTGATATGGTCTTAGATTTACACCAGTCCTGAAGGCGCGCTGTCACCTTCCAATGTTTCTCACCAATCAATAATGTTTGGAAAATGAAGCAAGTCATTTTGCAGTCAGTTTGGATCTTGCCTCCAGATTTACACTGTGTGTGTTTAGCATGGATACAAAGCAAAATATGTAGTGTAATGTAATGTATTTTGAAGCTGAGATGATCTCTTATTTTGTGAACTTTCACATCACATACATTGATTCAATTCATAAATTCTGGGTGCCTTTACAAATGTTTCTCGTCTGCCTTACTCCCTCTGACCAAACCCTCCTTTCGCTCTTTTTGTGGTTAAGTTACTTGGATGAAACATGCAGAAGAGAAAGAAGAACTAGCAAACATATTTACAATGTCTTTCATAACTGAAGAAATTCTAAGACACTTGCCAGCTACTGAAGTGCTTTTGAAGTCACAATGCCATTATGGGACACAAGAGGGGCATCTAGTGTAATTCAGTATATCAAGTCTGCTCTGTGTCTGAATATGACCATGGCTGAACTTTCACATCAACTCCACTTTCCCAGCCAATCCTTATAGTGTTTGATTCCTTTACTGTCCAATTCCCTTACTCTTTTGTGTACTCTACTCAATGGCTGAGTGCCCATACTTCTCTGGGGTTCATTGCCATTTGAATGAAAGTATCTGTCCTCCACACAGTCTTAAATGGTTGACCCTGACCCTGAGATGGTGATTGCCAATAGACTCACGAACCAAGCGAGTTGGAGTTTATTTTAAACTCAGCAGCTACCCTGTAAAGTTCTTCAAAACTTTGAAACGCTTCAGTGAGATCAGTTCTCAACTTTTTGAACTCGAGTGAATATATGACTGTTTTCATCCCTCTCCTTAGAGAACATCTCTCTCATTTCAGCAAGCAATCTAGTGAACCTTGTTGCACACCCTCTAAGGCAAGTATTTCATCTTTACCTAAGATCAAAATTGATCACGTACTGTATGGTCCAGGTGTGGTCTCATCAAAGTTAAATACATGCAGCAACACTCGCTCACTGCAGTCCTCTAGCCCTGACTGAAATGACATAACATTTGCCTTTCCATTTGCTTGCTTCATCCTCATGTGAAGTTTTTCTGCTTCATCTGTCGCAACATTCAAATTCACTTTAATCCGGCAATTTACTCAGCTCTCGCCTCATAAAGATATTTTGTTTTCTTCACATTATACTTGATCTGTCAACTTCTTGCCTAATGATCAAAAGTCACTAACAATGCAATCAAACATTTCAAGGTGCTTAACAGAGATGTCATAAAACAAAAATATGATGTTGAGCTACAAAAGGAGATATTACAGCCGATGATCAAAAATTTGTTAAAGAGGTGGAGTTTGAAATGTATCTTAAAGGAGGAATGCAGGGTAGTGACTTGGAGAGAATTGTGTTGACAAGAGGTTAGGGAACTGAAAACATGGTCACTGATAGTGGAGTAATTAAAGTTAGGGATACTCAGGAGATCAGAGAAGTGCAGATACAAAATGGAAGATTATAATGCTAGAAACGTGTACAGAAGCAGACAGAAGCCAGGTTGCAGAGGACAAGGATCCATTGAGTGCTAGAGTAGGCTTGACGGGCCAAATGGCCTTCTTTTGCTTTCATTCATATGATTGACTCTCTTGTCAGGTTCTCATATGGGAGAAAGTAAGGACTGCAGATGCTGGAGATTAGAGCTGAAAAATGTGTTGCTGGAAAAGCGCAGCAGGTCAGGCAGCATCCAAGGAGCAGGAGAATTGACGTTTTGGGCAGAAGCACTTCTTTAGGAAATGGATTTCCTGAAGAAGGGTGTATGCCCGAAACGTCGATTCTCCTGCTCCTTGAATGCTGCCTGACCTGCTGCGCTTTTCCAGCAATACATTTTTCAGGTTCTTATATGTTTCAGTGTAATAACCTTGCAATCTTGAATTTCACTGTCTTGTGATCCCAGCTACTGTCATAACTGCACAGGTCAGATCACAGTTGGAAACCTGGATGTATGGAGCATATTTTGTTGGTTTTGGTTTTAACAAAGTGGTCTCTCACTGAAACATAAACATGGAATGGTATAGAATTACCTTAAACAGAATTTTATTGTCAAAAGAAGTGAAGATAAAATAGAATAAAACATATTATCTACTTTTGGCATAAGCTTGAAGAATTTCAAACATGCAGCAAAAATATAGTCCAATTTATCCTAAAACATTCCTTTTTAAATAGAAAAGAAAAAACAATAGCTTTTAAAAATATAAAAGATGCACATTTGGTACAACACCCAAAACTCCACTTATACAGTACTCGGACCACAATTCCTGTTTCTGACACCTTTAAGTCACTGTTGACTTTAACTTATAGGCTGGAACTGCAGATAACCTTTTCCTGAAGCCATTCATGCACCTTATCTTTAACATATGCATCTTCAAGGTTTTATCCCAACATTTCACTGTTTAAGCTAATCCAGTTCACTATATCTTTCCCTTCTCAGAAGCACTGATCTCTACATGCAGTGAAGGATTTCATAGAACAGCTTAAAACTCAATGTAAAACTAAAATAGTTTTACTTTCTGTTTTACTAAAGCTGAAAAATTCCTTTCCTGACCTTCTAAGTTAGACCTTACTTATCTTATTCAGAGGTAAACCACTACAATGGTACACAAAAGTTCATAATTCTGAAGCTGATGTTCAAAGCTGTTTAAAAAGAACTCACCATGGCTACAGAAATATTAAAAGTTAATTGGGAAATGAAATGATGGCAGAGGATGTGAATTGGTACATTGCATCAATTTTCACAGCTGGATGGCCTGAAGGTGAATAAGTCACCCTGATCAAATGGACCAAATCCCAGAGTACTGGAGGAGATAACTGAGGAGATTGTGGAGTCATTGGTGGTGATCTTTCAGGAATCACTAGAGTCAGGAAGGATTCTGAAAAATGGGTAACGTAGCACCCCTGTTTAAGAAGGGATGGAAGCAAAATACAGAAAACTATGGTCAGTTAGTCAATACTCAGTCATTGGTAAGATTTTAGAATCCATTATTAAGGATGAGATTGCAGAGTACTTGGAAATGCATGGTAAGATAGAATGGAATCAGTGTGGCTTCGGCAAGGGAGGTCTTGTCTGACAAATCTGTTAGTATTCTTTGAGGAGGTAATGAAAAAGTTAGACAAAGGAGAGCCAGTGAATATGATCGATTTGAATTTCCAGAAGGTTTTTGACAAGGTGCCACACAGGAGGCTGCCGAGTAAATTAAGAGTCCATGATGTTAGGGGCAAGGTACCAGTATTGATAAAGACTAGTATTGGCCGACAGGCAGAAGGCAGAGAGTCGGGATAAAGGGGTCTTTTTCAGGATGGCAGCCAATGATTAGTGGAGTTCCATGGGTTTGTGTTGGGGCTATAATTAATTAAGTAATACATTAACAAATCTAGATGAAGGAATTGAGGTCACTGTTGCTAAGTTTTCAGATGGTACAAAGAGAGGTGGAGGGGCAGGTAGAGTTGAGGAAATGGGAAGGCTACAGAAGGACTCGAATATGCTAAGCGAGTGACAAATAGAATACAATGTGGGAAAGTGTAAGATTGCACACTTTGATAGAGGTGTAGATTATTTTCTAAATCATAGAATCCCTACAGTGCTGAAAGACACCATCCAGTCAGTCTGCACTGACTGTGCAAAGAACATTCCGCCCAGACCTAGCCCCATCACCCTAATCCTGTTACCCACCATTTGCCATAGTACATCTACACATCACTGGATACTACAGAGCAATTTAACAGGTCAAGTCTCCTATCCTGCACAACTTTGGATTGTAGGAGGAAACTGGAGCACCCGGCAGACACCCATGCAGACACAGGGAGAATGTACAAACTCTACACAGACAGTTGTCCAAGGCTGGAACTGAAGTCAGGTCGCTGGCACTGAGACAGCAGTGCTAACCACTGAACCACCATGCCACCCATTCTTGATTCCCTAACTGGGAAATGGGGAAAGCCTTTGGAAATCCGATGCACAAAGGGAATTATGAGTCCTTGTTCAGGATTCTCTTAAGATTAACATGCAGGTTCAGTTGTAGGTTAAAAAATCAAATACAATGGTAGTATTCATTTCAAGGGGGGCAAGAATACAAGAGCAATAAACTAATGCTGAGACTGTACAGGCTCTGTTTAGATTGCATTTGGAATATTGTGAGTAGATTTGGGCTTCTTATCCAAGGAAGGATGCGCTGGGGTTGGATGGGGCCCTGAGGAGATTTGGAAAAATGATCCTCGGAATGAAGGGACTGTCATATGAGGAGTGATTGAGGACTCTGCATTTGGACTCGATGGAGTTCAGAAGGATGAGGGGGCTTCTGATTGAAACTTACAGAATATTCAGAGGCCTGGTTAGAGCGGAGGTGGAGAAGATGTTTCCACTAGTAAGAGAGAGTAGTGCCTGAGGGCACGGCCTCAGAGTGAAGGGATGTTCCTTTTGAACTGAGAGGAGGAAGTTTTTTTTCAGCCAGAGGGTGGTGAATCTGTGGAACTCATGGCTGCAAAAGGCCAAGTCATTCAATGTATTTAAGACAGAGATCAATAGTTTCTTAATTAGGAAGCAGATGAATAGTTACGGGGAGAAGGTAGAAGAATGGGATTGAGAAATGTACCATTCATGATTGAATGGTGGAATAGGTCAATGGGCTGAATGGCCTTATTCTCCTCTGATATCCTATGGTACTATGCTACAATTATTAACTTTGAACACATGGAAAAATGTCACTAACTCAAAAAAAACAAAAACACAAACATACAATAAGTAATACAATAAATGATATTATCTCTGTCTTTATAAATTACACAGTGTACATCACAAGACGATCTATCCGTTTTGGATAATCTCAAGTTTTTAAGATATAGCGATTAGAAGGTTGTCTAAAGAGGAGGTCATCGAGGGTAGTAATATCTGGATTACTCCCGGTGCTACGAGCTAGTGAGGGGAGGACTAGGAGGATAGAGCAGATGAATGCATAGCTGAAGATCTGATCTATGGGAGAAGATTCACATTTTTGGATCATTGGAATCTCTTCTGGGGTAGACATGACCGGTACAAGAAGGATGGATTGCACATTTATTGGAAGGGCACTAATATATAGACAGGGAGATTTGCTAGAGCTGCTGGGAGGATTTAAACTAGTAAGGAGATGAGTTGGGATGCAGGGAGACAGTGAGGAAAAAGATCAATCTGAGACTGGTACAGCTGAGAAAAGAAGCCAGGGCAGGCAGGAACAAAGCAGAGAACAAGGTACGACTGATAAATTAAACTACATTTATTTCAATGCAAGGGACCCAACAAGGAAGGCGGATGAACTCAGGGCATGGTAAGGAACATGGGACCAAGATATCTTAGCAATTACAGAAAGGTGGCTCAGGGATGGACAGGACTGGCAGCTTAATGTTCCAGGATACAAATGCTACAGGAAGGATAGAAAGGGAGGCAAGAGTGGAGGGGGCGTGGTGTTTTTGATAAGGGATAGCATTACAGCTGTACTTAGGGAAGATATTCCCAGAAATACATCCAGGGAAGTTATTTGGGTGGAACTAAGGAATAAGAAAGGGGTGATCACCTTATTGGGATTGTAATATAGACCACCTAATAGTCAGAGGGAAATTGAGAAACAAACTTGTAAGGAGATCTCAGCTATCAGTAAGAATAATAAGGTGGTTATGGTAGGAGATTTTAACTTTCCAAACATAGACTGGGACTGCCATAGTGTTAAGCGTTTAGATGGAGAGGGATTTGTTAAGTGTGTAAAGTTTCTAATTCAGTATGTGGATGCATTTACTAGTGAAGGTGCAAAACTTGACCTACTCATGGGAAATAAGGCAGGGCAGGTGTCTGAGGTGTCAGTGGGAGAGCATTTTGGGGCCAGCAACCATAATTCTATTAGTTTTAAAATAGTGATGGAGAAGGATAGACCAGATCTAACTGTTGAAGTTCTAAATTGGAGGAAGGCTAATTTTGACGATGTTAAGCAAGAACTTTCAAAAGCTTATTGGGGGCAGATGGTTGCAGGTAAAGGAACAACTGGAAAATGGGAAGCCTTCAGAAATGAGATAACAAGAGTCCAGAGAAAGTATTTTCCTGTCAGGGTGAAAGGTAAGGCTGGTAGGTACAGGGAATGCTGGATGGCTAAAGAAATTGAAGTTTTGGTTAAGAAAAAGAAGGAAGCATGTGTCAGGTATAGACAGGATAGATCGAGTGAATCCTGAGAAGAGTATAAAGGCAGTAGGAGTATACTTTAGAGGGAAATCATGAGGGCAAAAAGGGGACATGAGATAGCTTTGGTAAATAGCATTAAGGAGAATCTAAAGGGTTTTTACAAATACATTAAGGTCAAAAGGGTAACGAGAGAGAGAATAGGGCCCTCAAAGATCAGCAAGGCAGCCTTTGTGTGGAGGTATAGGGGATGGGGGAGATGCTAAACAAGTATTTTGCATCAATATTTACCATGGAGAAAGACATAGAAGATATAGAATGTGGGGAAATAGATGGCGACATCTTGAAAAATGTCCATATTACAGAGGAGGAATTGCTGGATGCCTAATTGCTTGAAATGCCTAAAAGTGAATAAATCCCCAGGATATGATCAGATGTAGCCTAGAACTCTGTGGGAAGCTAGAGATGTGATTGCTGGGCACCTTGCTGAGATATTTTTATTATCGTTAGTCACAGGTGAAGTGCCGGAAAACTGGAGGTTGGTTAACATGGTGCCACTGTTTAAGAAGGGTGCTAAGGATAAACCAGGGAACTATAGACCAGTGAGCCTGACTTTGGTGGTGGGCAAGTTGTTGGAGAGAATCTTGAAGGACAGGATTTACATGTGTTTGGAAAGGCAAGGTACTGATTAGGGATAGTCAACGTGGCTTTGTGTGTGGGAAATCACGTCTCACAAACTTGATTGAGTTTTTTGAAGATGTAAAAAAGAGGATTGATGAGGGCAGTGCAGTAGATATAATCTATATGGACTTCAATAAGGCATTCGGCAAGGTTTCCCCATAGGAGACTGATTAGCACGGTTAATTTTCATGAAATACAGGGAGAACTAGCCATTTGGATACAGAACTGGCTCAAAGGTAGTAGACAGAAGGTGGTGGTGGAGGGTTGTTTTTCAGATTGGAGGCCTGTGACCTGTGGAGTGCCACAAGGATTGGTGCTGGGCCCACTACTTTTTATTATTTATATAAATGAACACAGGAGGTATAGTTAGTAAGTTTGCAGATGACACCAAAATTGGAGGTGTAGTGGACAGTGAAGAAAGTGACCTCAGATTACAACAGGATCTTGATCAGATGGGCCAATGGGCTGAGGAGTGGCAGATGGAGTTTAACTTAGATAAATGCCAGGTGCTGCATTATACACTTAATGGTAAGGTCCTAGGGAGTGTGGCTGAACAAAGAGACCTTGGCGTGCAGGTTCATAGCTCCTTGAAAGTAGAGTCGCAGGGAGATACTAGAGTGAAGAAGATGTTTGGCATGCCTTCTTTTATTGGTCAGGGCATTGAATGTAGGAATTGAGAGGTCATGTTGCGACAGTACAGGACATTGGTTAGGTCACTTTTGGAATATTGTGTGCAGTCCTGGTCTCCTTCCTATCATATGGATGTTGTGAAACTTGAAAGGGTTCAGAAAAGATTCAGAAGGCTGTTGCCAGGGTTGGAGGATTTAAGCTCTAGGGAGAGGCTGAAGAGGCGAGGGATGTTTTCCCTGGAGCGTTTGAAGCTGAGGGGTGACCTCATAAAAGTTTATAAAATCATGAGGGGCATGGACATGATAAATAGACAAAGTATTTTCCTTGGGTTGGGGGAGTCCAGAACTAGAGGGCATAGGTTTAGGTGAGAGGGGAAAGACATAAAAGGGACCTAAGGGGCAACTTTTTCTCACAGAGGGTGGTGCTTGTATGGAATGAGCTGCTAGAGGAAATGGTGGAGGTTGGTATAATTGCAACATTTAAAAGGCATCTGGATGGGTATATGAATAGGAAGGGTTTGGAAGAATATGGGCTAAGTGCTGGCAAATGGGACTAGATTAGTTTAGGATATCTGGTCGGCATGGATGAGTTGGACCAAAGGTTCTGTTTCCATGTTGTATATTTCTATAACTATGATTCTTGAAGGGTATCAGAATAAGCAAATCTGGAGGTAACAATGGCACGCATGAGAGTTTCAGCATCAGAAGAATGATGCCATGGAGA
Source organism: Chiloscyllium punctatum (assembly GCF_047496795.1). Classification (NCBI taxonomy): domain Eukaryota; kingdom Metazoa; phylum Chordata; class Chondrichthyes; order Orectolobiformes; family Hemiscylliidae; genus Chiloscyllium; species Chiloscyllium punctatum. The sequence continues at coordinate 108,341,413 of NC_092746.1, forward strand.
CGGAAATGGATGGTCTTTGTGTTGCATACATTTTTGGTTCTTCAACTCATCTCCATATCTGCTCTGACACTATTGTTCTGACCAGTCTAGTTCCACCTCAGGTTGTTTCCAGGGGGAGAGAGGCACTCAGTGAGCAGAGAGCAGAGATTTTATTGGGGTCTGAAGGCAATGGTTTAAGTCTTCCTCATAGTTATTTGGCCTCAATTCCTTTGCAGCCTCTTTGCATATACGTCGGTTTACTTTCTTGCCAACCTTATATGATAATCATTGAATCGTTGATATCAAAATCATTAATAGAGATCATAATTTTCTGAAGCGCATCAACTGAATCTTCTGGTACTCCACAAGTTGCACTCTGCGATCAGAAAAATGACTCATTTGTTCCTATTGAATAGTTTATATCTGTGATAGAATTAATGTATTTTCTATACACGTGGTAGGTTTTTTTTAACAATGCTTACAAATATCCACTCCATACTTCAGCTCTGGATTTCAACTCTTGCTGCAGAGTGTTCACTTCTCCGAGTGCAACCCAGGTTTATCCACTCAGATGCAATGACCATCAGTATTAAACAGCCTCACTTATCAAAGACCAAACAATTGGACACTACAATTACTACTGTCTCTTATTTGTCCAGTAATAAATCCTGAATCCATGTTAATATAGTATCCTTAACTCCAAGAACCTTAATCTTGTTTGGGAATCTCTTGTGTGCATCATAACGAATCGTTTCTGAAAATCCAAATGCAGTGGTTTTCTCCACATAGCACAAAGCCAGGGATATCCGGTTTAGGATATCTGGTCGGCATGGATGAGTTGGACCAAAGGTTCTGTTTCCATGTTGTATATTTCTATAACTATGATTCTTGAAGGGTATCAGAATAAGCAAATCTGGAGGTAACGTAGCAATATAACTCATCAAACAAAAGGTTTTTAGAAGATTTGTTGAACATTATTTTCATAATATCCTGTTGGTGCTGCCTAATCAAATGCTTGATTTTCCAGATGCCTTGTTGCAATATTTCAAATAATAGGACAGAACCTCAGTGATGGTCTGAGTAACATGGTTTGTGGAAAAAGTTAGGACAAAATTGGGCGAGAAGTCCAGTGAGGTCTATTCAAAATAACAAACATCTCACTGCAATTTTTATGCATTTGCTGAGACAAGAGTTTCGTACTAATCTTTTGCAACTGCCAGTTAAGTGGGAATTATGGGAGTTAAACACTATATTAACACCACAACTTAGCTCAGTAACATTTAGCTTCCTACCATACCTCACTCCCTAACAAGGGGAGGATCTGACCCTGACCACTCAGAGCAGCTGACTGATGATGTCCAATCTCCTGGACTGGTATCAGAGAGTGCCCCCGACTCATGGTGCAAGTGTGATCTTCCCACATTCAACAGAGGCTTATTGTCAACCACAGCAAGGTCCCTGGCTTTGTGGTTGTGCTAAATGCACTGATAAGCTATTTCCACATAGAGGTGAGAGTGGCTACCTGGCAACTTCAACTATCCGTTTTCTCTGCAGGGCCTCCTGTTGGACACTGGGCACCAGCCAACTGCATCCCACTCCAATGTCTCCAATTCACTTACAGTATAGCTCCACACGTCAACACTGCACCTCGGGCTGTAACGACAAGAATCATTATCATGCTGCAGCAAGGACACTGTGCGCTTAGGGACACACACCCTGCTTATGAACTGGAACAGCCTGGATCTTTGGCCTGTTTGCCCAGTATCATAGCACTCACTCACTCTGAGCCTAGCTGTATGCACACAGCACCTATGTCTTCCCTTGCCCCCTCAGCCAGAGATACCAGGCTCACAGTACTGCTTGCCTTGCTGTTTAGCACAGACACAAAGCCAGGAAGCTTGCTGTGGTTGTCAGCAGGCCTCAGTCAAGTGAAGAGAGATTGTGTTTGCACAGTGAGTCAGGGCAGCCTCTGGTATGAGCCTCGGAACTTGGACACACTCAGTCAGCTGCTCATCAGGGTGGCCAGGGTCAGATCCTCCCTGCATAAAGGAATAAGCAGTTGAATATTGTGCAGCCCAACACTGGTGTTGAGCTTTTCTGTGCGTTTGTGGGCTGTTTTCCTCCTGGAATGACAGAGACAGACAGACAAGTATTATGAGAGATGAAAGTGGGTGTTACAGCTTTGACAAAGGGTCAGTTACACTGCTCTTTTCTCTCCTACAGATGCTGCCAGACCTGTTGAGATTTTCCAGCATTTTCTCTTTTGGTTACAGCTATGGGAGCAGGTGGAGAGGCATCTCAAGTGAGCGAGTGGGCAGTGTGCAGATCATGCAGGAGTAGTAGTGTCACCCCAGTACTGGGATAGTTGAGGACACAAAGATGTTGGAAGCAAAAGTGAGGCTAGTAGAGCATGAGCCTTGAATGGGGAGGTGGGTACAGTAGCAGAGATAGAGTGAGTGGACGTATCAGAGAGAAGGTGGGAGCATTTACACTGGCATAATGAAGAAAGTCCGTCATCTTCGTCCTGCGCTGCTGGGTATTCCGTCAGATAGGTGAGACTGCACTGACCTGGATGGCAAGTTCAGAGTGGGCTGGCATGGTTTGGTCTTGTGGCCTCTACTGCTGGTCTCTGGAAAAGAGGCTGACCCACCTCTGCAGCACACTGTCCAACAGAGCCTCCAAGTTTCCACATACAAAGTAGCTCCCAATTTTCTCCACGTGGCACATGTGCAGCAAATATCCAGAACTGTGCAAGGAAGCTCTGGACTGACAGTGCACAAAGTGGTCTTGAAGATGGTGTGGGTATAAAGGATGCTGTGGCTATCTTTCTTTTTATTCGTTTGTGGGATTTGGGCGTCTCTGGCTTGGTCAGTATTTTTTGCACATCCCTAGTTGCCCTTGAGCAGGTAGTGGTGAGCTGCTTTCTTCAACCGCACAGTCAGTTGTCTATGCCATTCAGGAGGGATTCCAGGATTTTGATCCAGCAAAAGTGAAGGACCAGCAATATATGATCAAATCAGGATGGTATGTGGCTTGGAGGGGAACTTGCAGTTTTGCAAGGACTCCTTGATACCACACTCAGTTGATGTCAACGGCTGTCACTCTCACCTCTCCCCTAGAATTCAGCTCTCTTGTCCAAGGCTGTAATGAAGTCAGGAGCTGATTCGCCCTGGCAGAACCCAGACTGGGCATCACTGAGCAGGTGCTGTTTGATAGCATTGCTGATGACACCTTCCATCATTTTACTGATGATTGACAGTAGACTGATGGGGCAATAATTGGCCAGTTTGAATTTGTCCTGCTTTTTGTGTACAGGATATACTAGGACAATTTTCCATGTTGCCAGGAGGATGCCAGTGTTATTACTGCATGAGAAGAGCTTGGCTAGGGGAGCAGCAAGTTCTGGAACATAAGTCTTTGGTATTATTGATGGAATGTTGTCATGACTGTAGCCTTTGCCATATCCTGTATCTCCAACTGTTTCTTGGTATCATGTGGAGTAAATTTAATTGGCTGAAGACTGGTATCTATAATACAGGAGACCACTGGAGGAGGCTGAGATGGATCATCCACCTGGCACTTCTGGCTGAAGATTGCTGTGAAAGTTTCAGCCTTATCTTTTTTGCTGATGTGTTGTGCTCTTCCATCATTCACAATGGGGATATTTGTGGAGCTTCCTCCTCCAGTGAGTTCTTTAAGTGTCAACAACCATTCTCGACTAGATGTGGCAGGATCGCAGAGCTCAGATCTGATCCGTTGGTTGTGGGATTGCTTAGCTCTATCAGTTGTTTAAAATCAATGAGGTAAAAACAATGACTGCAGATGCTGGAAACCAGTTTTACTTGCACATCCAGTAATAGCATTTATTGTATCCGTTGCTCCCGATGTGGTCTCCTCTACATTGGGGAGACTGGGCGCCTCCTAGCAGAGCGCTTTAGGGAACATCTCCGGGACACCTGCACCAATCAACCACACCGCCCCGTGGCCCAACATTTCAACTCCCCCTCCCAATCTGCCGAGGACATGGAGGTCCTGGGCCTCCTTCACCGCTGCTCCCTCACCACCAGACGCCTGGAGGAAGAACGCCTCATCTTCCGCCTCGGAACACTTCAACCCCAGGGCATCAATGTGGACTTCAACAGTTTCCTCATTTCCCCTTCCCCCACCTCACCCTAGTTCTAAACTTCCAGCTCAGTAACTGTCCCCATAATTTGTCCGGACTTGTCCTACCTGCCTATCTTCTTTTCCACCTATCCACTCCACCCTCTCCTCCTTGACCTATCACCTTCATCCCCTCCCCCACTCACCCATTGTACTCTATGCTACTTTCTCCCCACCCCCACCCTCCTCTAGCTTATCTCTCCAACCTTCAGGCTCACTGCCTTTATTCCTGATGAAGGGCTTTTGCCCGAAACGTCGATTTTGAAGCTACTTGGATGCTGCCTGAACTGCTGTGCTCTTCCAGCACCACTAATCCAGAATCTATCACTTGTTTGGCATGAAAGTAGTCCTGTTTGGTGGCTTTAGCAGGTTGACACCTCATTTTCAGGTTTGCCTGGTGCTGCTCCTGGCATACCCTCCTGCATCTTTCTTTTGAAGCAGGGCTGATCCCCAGGCTTGATGGTAATGGTTGAGTAGGGGTTATGCCAGGCCATGAGATTACAGATTGTGCTGGGATCTAATTCTGTTGATGGCCCTCAGCGCCTCATGGATGCATTGACTTGAAGTTGCCAGATCTATTTGAAGTCAGTCCCATTTAGCACGGTGATACTCTCAATGTGTAGGGAGGGCTTTGGCTCCTTAAGGACAGTGCAGTGGTCACTCTTACTGATACTGTCATGGTCAGATGCATGTGCAGCCAGCAGATTGGTAAAGATGAAGTCAATTATTTCCCACTTGTTGGATCCCTCAACACCTGCTGCAGTCCCAGTCTAGCAGTTTGTCCTTTTGTATCCAACCACTCAATCAGTCGTACTGCCGTTGTCTCACAATTGGTGGTGAATGTGTGAATGTTGATGTCCCCCTCCCAGAGTACATTTTGCACCCTTGTCACGATCAGTACTTCCTCTAAGGGTTGCTCAACAATAAGGAGCATTGATTCATCAGCCAAGGGAGGATGGAGTGTGGTAATCAGCAGGAGGTTTCCTTGCCCATGTTTAACCTGAAGAAGCGTGAGATCCAAAGTCAGTGGTGAGGGCTCCCAGAACAACTTCCGACTGTCTACTACTGTGCCGCCACCTCTGCTGGATCTATTATGCAGTTGGGACTGAACTGGGATCCAGGGATAGTGATGATGGTATCTGGGGCATTGTCTGTAAGGTATGATTCTGTGAGTGTGAATACATCAGGTTATTGCTTGAGACAGCTCTCCCAATTTTGGCACTATCTCCCGGATGTTAGTGAGGAGGACTTTGTATTGTTGATAAGGCTGCTTCTGCCATTGTCTTTTCTGGTGCCTAGATTGATGCCTGGCGGTCCCTTGTTGAGACTTCATTGCAGTTGATACAACTGAATGGTTGCTGGGCTATTTCAGAGGATGGTTGAGAGTGATCGACATTGCTGTGCATCTGGAATCACATGTAAGTCAGACCAGACGAGGAAGTCAGGTTTTCTTCCTTGAAAGACATTATTGTGCCCGATGGGATTTCCCAACAATTGACAATGGTTTCATAGTCATCAGTAGATTCTTTATTCCTGAATTTCATTCTATTTTAATTGAGTTCAAATTTCACCATTTGCCAATGTGGGATACAAACCCAGGTCTCCAGAACTACAACTGAGTTTTTGGATTAATAGTCCTGCGGTAATACCACTTGGCCATCGTGTCCAGTAAGTGGTGGGTTGTTTTGGGAACAGAGTGGGATCAGATAGGTATAGAGTCAGACATGTGGGGTGCCTTGGGATGGGGAGGTCATTAAGAGGGACATGTTTGGTAAAATGCAGCAACCAACCATGCTGGGCCTCATGGCAAGAATTCCTCCATAAAAATTCAACATAATTCACACAAAACCAAAAGAAAAGATTCAGCCCATTGTTTCTAACATTTGCCTTCCTACTGATTTTTAGCTCACTGAATTGAAATTCTCTGCTTTCTCTCTTCTTTCTGTTTTGAACTGTGGGGTTACAATCACTATCTTCAAATCCATGAGGATTGCTCCAGGATATTCTAGAAAATTGAAACTAATGTACTCACCTTCTGTGTAGCAAACTTTTTAAAAACTAAAATATTTAGGCATTGGATTCATGAGGTGAGTCTCATTAATTTGTTTCATAAGTTTTCTTTATTACCCATAATTATTTTAAGTCCCTCTCTCTCATTAGACCCTGGATTCCTTGCAAATTCCAATATACTATTTGTATTTTCTTCATAGACAAAAATAGAAAATATTGGTTTGCCATTCCCATCTGCTGTATGATTACATTATTGTATTGTTTTGTCCTCTATTATAATAGGTTCTTTTCATTCCCCTGTTGCTACCTCTACATATCCCATTATAACATAAGGTAATCTCTTCCTTTCTTCATCTTATCAAAGCATTCATAACTTTTTTGAATTCTTCCAAGTTTACTCTCATATTCCATTTACTTGCTCATTGAAGTTTGGTAATTTCCTGATGATTTTAAGACCTTTCCAAATATTCAAGTTCATTAATCCTTACAGCAACATTGTAAACCTGGTCTTTTAATTTTAAATCATTTTAGACTAGTAGAATTAGTCATGTTTTCCTGTAAGATCTTTACTCCTGTATGTATACTCTTTGGGGGTTATGACTTTTAAATGGATGCGTTCCTTTCTTTTTCTACCATCATATTGTTGATTTTATTTTTCAAACGACCACATTTAACTCACGGCTCATTTCTGTGTATTTAGTTTTGATTAAATTTAACAGCATTGTTTTGGCCTTAGCCAAAAAAATCACTTGGAAACATGACATGAAATTCTATCATAGCATGACCACTCTCCCCCAGAGAATCCTTCACTCTAAGATTATTAATCCTGTTCCACTACTCGATCCAAAATAATTTATATCCAAGTTAATTCTTACAACATAAGAGGCATAGCAGTCAATTTGTGCACAGCAAAGTCTGACATTTGGCAATATGGTAATGACTTTATCAACAGTTTTAGTAATATTGTCTGAGGGATAAATTTTGCTAACTCTTCAGAGAATTGCCCATCTCTTCTTTGAAATAATAACTCAGGTCCATGTACATGGAGAGGGATGATGGGACATCATCTTCAACCACATAACACTTCTGTTGTATTATGCTGGAATGTCAATCTGGATTATGTGCTCAGATCTTTAATATGGACTTCAATCCACACAGACATTCAGCTGCTACAAATTGAGAACCATGACTGGTATCTAATTCTGTCATTGTATTTCAAATCGTGAATATCAACTGGAAATTTAAAGTATAGATCCAACACTTTTTGTTTATTTTCCTTTTTTCACAATATCGTGTGCTACCCATTCAGGGAGGACACATTACTTACAGAACTCCACAAGCATTCAATGAACTGGGAGGAAGTAAAAAAGTGCTAAGTGACCCTCCCTTCCTCATGACTAAGACTTGTCTTTGGAGATTTAACTCAGATGATGAGCTTGCTATGCAGAGAATTGTAGAAAGGAGTAGTTTCAGCTTTCTACTTTTCTACCACCATGTCACCATGTCATATTATGAATGAATAATAGTGTCCAATTTCAGTAATTAAATTCTATAAATTAAGGTATGGATTCTGTTCTGAGCTATAACTAATGTTCACATTACAGGAACAAAAACATTCTTAATGAGTTTTTCTTGAGAAACCGCAATGAAAGAATATTATAATTTTAGCTGATATTAAAATAAACCTGGTGATGAAATTTCATCACAAAGCCATGTTGAATAAAACTAAGCACATAAACTGGATGGAAGGATAATAAAGGGCAGAAAATCTGTCCATCCTGATATTAAGGAACTGACAATCACATTTACTAGTCCAATTTAAAAAATTTATTTTCCAACTCCCTTCACTATCCAGCGGTTGCGAGATTCTTGCAAGTTGTGTGAACAAGAGTGGGTCTGCAGGACTGGTGAGTGAACTGACCATGGCACCTTGGTAAAGGGAACCACTCAAGTTGAGGGAGAGAGGAAATAAGAATGAAGTTGTGATAGGGACAATGTAATTAGGGGCATAGATATTATTCTATGCAGCCATAAGCAGAAGTACCGCTGGCTGCATTATCAGCCCAGTGCCAGGGTTAAGGACATCTCCTTTGTGTTTAAGAAGAACCTGGAGAGAGAGGGGAGAGATCCATTTGTCAACATCTACATTGGAAGAGCAAAGCATGTCAGGCAGCATCGGAGGAGCAGGAGAGTTGATGTTTTGGGCAAAAGCCCTCCTGATGAAGGGCTTTTGTCCAAAACTTTGATTCTCCTGCTCCTCGGATGCTGCTTGACCTGCTGCGCTTTTCCAGCACCAAACATTTGACTCTATTCTCCAGCATCTGTAGTCTTCACTTTAGCCAAACATCTACATTGGTACCAATGACATTGGTAGGACTAGAAAGAAGGATTTGCGAATAGTTTTGAACATTTAGGAACTAAACTATAAAGCAGAACCTCCAAGGTGACAATCTCTGGATTGCTACCTGACCCATGGCTAGTGTAGATAAGGTCAAGGAGTTAAATGCATGGCTTAAAGCTTGTGTAAGTAGAATGGGTTTGAGAACAAAGAACAAAGAAAATTTAGAGCCCAGGAACAGGCCCTTCAGCCCTTCAAGCCTGAGCCGATCCAAATGTACTGTTTAAATCTGTTGGTCAATTCCTAAGCATCTGTATCCCTCTGCTTCCCACCTATTCATGTATTTGTCCAGATGCATCTTAAATGAATCCACTGTGCCTGCCTCTACCACCTCTGCTGGCAACACGTTCCAAATGCCCACCACCCTCTGCCACGTGCAACCCCCTTACAGTTTCCACCTCTCACCTTGAAAGTGTGACCTTGTTATTGAATCCTTCACCCTGGGAAAAAGCATGTCTCTATCCACCCTGTCCATACCCTTCATGATTGTGTAAACCTCAATCCAAAAATAAACCTAACCTACTCAAACTTTCTTCATAGCTAGCATCTTCCATACCAGGCGACATCCTTGTAAACCTTCTCTGCACCCTCTCCAACGCGTCCACACCCTTTCGGCAATGTGGCAACCAGAACTATACACAGTATTCTAAAATGCGGCCGAGCAAATGTCTTGTACAATTTTAATATGACCTGCCAGTTCTTATACTCAATACCTCATCCAATGAAGGCAAGCATACTATATGCTTGCTTGACCTATCTACCTGTGCAGCAACCTTCAGGGTACAATAGACCTGCAGTCCCAGATCTCACTGCCTATCAACTTTTCCCAAGGCTCTTACATTCATTGTATAATTCGCTCCAGAATTAGTCTTGCCTAAATGCATCACCTCACATTTGTCTGGATTGAAAACCGGAAGGGTACCAATACCAGTGCTGGGGTAGAAGGATGCTGTTCTGAACTGCTATGGCACTGGATGCTGTTATGGCACTGAATGACATAGCACTGGATGATGTGGAGTCTGTGTGGGTGGAATTGAGGAACCACAAAGGCAAAAAAACCAAAATGGGAGTTGTGTACAGACCTCCTTACAGTGGTCAGGACCAGGGGCGCAACATGTACTGGGAAATAGAGAAGGCATGTCAGAAAGGCAACGTCATGGTGATCATGGGAGACTTCAATATGCAGGTGGACTGGGTAAATAATGTTGCCAGTGGATTCAAAGAAAGGAAATTCATGGAATGCTTACAGGATGGCTTTTTGGAACAGCTCGTCATGGAGCCCACAAGGGACCGAGTGCTATTCTGGACCTAGTGCTATGTAATGAACCAGACTCTATAAAAAATCTTAAAGTAAGGGAACACTTAGGAAGCAGTGATCATAATATGATAGAGTTCAGTCTGGAGTTTGAAAGAGAGAAGGCAAAATCGGATGTAATGGTGTTACAGTTAAATAAAAGTAATTATGAGGGCATGAGAGAGGAACTGACGAAAATAGACTGAAAGCAGAGCCTAGCGGGGAAGATAGTAGAGCAAAAATGGCAGGAGTTTGTGGGTATAATTGAGGACATTGTACAGAGGTTCATCCCCAAGAAAAAAAAGATTATCCGGGGAGGGATTAGACAGCCATGGCTGACAAAGGAAGTCAGGAAATGTATTAAAGAAAAAGAGAGATCCTATAAAGTGGCCAAGAGCACTGGGAAATCAGAAGATTGGGAAGGCTACAAAAACAAACAGAGGATAACAAAGAGAGAAATAAAGAAGGAGAGGATCAAATATGAAGGTAGGCTAGCCAGTAATATTAGAAATAATAGTAAAAGTTTCTTTCAATACATAAGAAACAAATGACAGACAAAAGTAGACATTGGGCCACTTCAAACTGATGCTGGAAGCCTAGTGATGGGAGATAAGGAAATAGCTGGAGAACTTAACAAGTACTTTGCATCAGTCTTCACAGTGGAAGACATGAGTAATATCCCAACAATTAAAGGAAGTCAGGGGGCTGAGTTGAGTATGGTTGCCATTACAAAAGAGAAAGTGCTAGAAAAGCTAAAAGGTCTTAAAATTAATAAATCTCTTGGCCCCAATGAGCTACATCCTAGAGTTCTGAGGGAGGTGACTGAGGAAATAGCAGAGGCATTGGTTGAGATCTTTCAAAAGTCATTGGAGTCAGGGAAAGTCCCGGATGATTGGAAGATCGCTGTTGTAACCCCCTTGTTCAAGAAAGGATCAAGACAAAAAGATGGAAAATTATAGGCCAATTAGCCTAACCTCGGTTGTTGGTAAAATTCTAGAATCTATTATTAAGGATGAGGTTTCTAAATTCTTGGAAGAGCAGAGTCTGATTAGAACAAGTCAACATGGATTTAGTAAGGGGAGGTCATGCCTGACAAACCTGTTGGAATTCTTTGAAGAGATGACAAGTAGGTTAGACCAGGGAAACCCAGTGGATGTGGTCTATCTAGACTTCCAAAAGGCCTTTGATAAGGTGCCACATGGGAGGCTGCTGAGCAAGGTGAGGGCCCATGGTGTTCGAGGTGAGCTACTGGCATGGATTGAGGATTGGCTGTCTGACAGAAGGCAGTGAGTTGGGATAAAAGGTTCTTTTTCAGAATGGCAGCCGGTGACGAGCGGTGTCCCGCAGGGTTCAGTGTTGGGGCCACAGCTGTTCGCATTATATATTAATGATCTGGATGAAGGGACAGGGGGCATTCTAGCGAAGTTTGCCGATGATACAAAGTTAGGTGGACAGGCAGGTAGTACTGAGGAAGTGGGAAGGCTGCAGAAAGATCTAGACAGTCTGGGAGAGCGGTCCAGGAAATGGCTGTTAGAATTCAATGTGAGCAAATGCGAGGTCTTGCACTTTGGAAAAAAGAATACAAGCACAGACTACTTTCTAAACGGTGAGAAAATTCATAAAGCCAAAGTACAAAGGGATCTGGGAGTGCTAGTCGAGGATTCTCTAAAGGTAAACATGCAGGTTGAGTCCGTGATTAAGAAAGCGAATGTAATGTTGTCATTTATCTCAAGAGGGTTGGAATATAAAAGCACTGTTGTGCTACTGAGACTTTATAAAGCTCTGGTTAGGCCCCATTTGGAGTACTGTGTCCAGTTTTGGTCCCCACACCTCAGGAAGGACATACTGGCACTGGAGCGTGTCCAGCGGAGATTCACACGGATGATCCCTGGAATGGTAGATCTAACATACGAGGAACGGCTGAGAATCCTGGGATTGTATTCACTGCAGTTTAGAAGATTAAGGGGAGATCTAATAGAAACTTACAAGATAATACATGGCTTGGAAAGGGTGGATGCTAGGAAATTGCTTCCGTTAGGTGAGGAGACTAGGACCCGTGGACACAGCCTTAGAATTAGAGGAAGTAAATTCAGAACAGAAATTTCTTCAGCCAGAGAGTGGTGGGCCTGTGGAATTCATTGCCGCAGAGTACAGTAGAGGCCGGGACGCTAAATGTCTTCAAGGCAGAGATTGATAAATTCTTGATATCACAAGGAATTAAGGGCTACGGGGAGAATGCAGGTAAGTGGAGTTGAAATGCCCATCAACCATGATTGAATGGCGAAGTGGACTCGATGGGCCGAATGGCCTTACTTCCACTCCTATGTCTTATGGTCTTATGGTCTTATGGTTCTGGTAGGATGGGCTTCACTTGAACAGAGCTGGGGCCAGTGTCTTTGCAAATTGAATATTGAGGGTATTAGAGAAGGCTTTAAACTAATCAGAGCGGTTGGGGAGGGATTGCAAAAGGGGAAATATAAGCTTTCAAAGAAGGAGGATAAGGCAATATTACAAGGCAGCTATTTGGGTCATGAAACCCAGAGTGGGACAGGAAGGGATAAAGTTTATAGGCATAGAACAACAGCAGGGCCAAAAGAGAAAGAATAGCAAAAAGGCAAAATTAATGTTTTGTAAATTAATGAACACAATGTATTGTGTTCAGAAAAATATAAATGAATTAACAGCACAAATAGACATTAATGGGTATGTAGTTACATAGTCATTACAGAGACTTGGTTACAATGATATCAAAACTGGGTTTTAAATATTAAATATTCCGGGGTTCAGACCTTTCAAGAGGACAGACTGAAAGGAAAGTGAAAGTGGGGTAGCATTGTTAGTACAAGATGGAATAATTGCAATCACAAGAAATGAACTTGGATTAAAAGACGCAGAATCCATATAAGTGGAGTTAAGAGATAAAAAAGGGAAGCAGACAAAATTGGTGGTAATAGCCTACAGGAGCCCTAACAGGATCTAATATGGTGTGGCAGGAAATAAATCAGGAAATAATGAAGGCTGGTGACAAAGGCAGTGCATTAATCAGAGTGCTATTAATCCTCATGTGGATTGGGATGGTCAGATTAGTAGAGACAACCATGAGGAAGAATTCATAGAGTGTATTTAAGACAGTTCTCTGAAACAATATGTAATGGATTCAGGCTATTTGGGAACTTGAGATGTGCAGTGAGGCAGCTTGATTGAATGATGTCAGAATGCAAGATCCACATGGCATCAGTGACTTGGAGTCATAGAGTTGTACAGCAACTTTGGATCCTAAATTAACCCAAATTAATCAAGTCCCATTTGCTAGCATTTGGCCCACATCTCTCTAAACCCTTCCTATTCATATACACATCCAGATGCCTTTGAAATATTGTAATTGCACCAGCCTCTATCATTTCCTCTGGCAACTCATTACATACAAGGTCCACCCTCTGTGTGAAAAAGTTGTCTCTTTGGTTCCTTTTAAATTTTTCCCCTCTCAACTTAAATCTATGCTGTCTAGTTCTGGACTCCCTCACCCCAGGGAAAAGAGCTCATCTGTTTACCCTATCCATGCCCCTCATGATTTTATAAACCACCATAAGGTCACCCGTCACCCTCCGATGCTCCTGGGCAAACAACCCCAGACTATTCAGCCTCTCCCTTTGGCTCAAACCCTCCAACTCTGACAACATCCTTGTAAATCTTTTCTGAACCCTTTCAAGTTTCACAACATCCTTTGGTCAGAATCAACTGTGCTAAACTTAGATAAGGGTCATTCGAAAGGAATAAGGGCAGTTCTGGCTGGAGTGGACGAGGAAATGAGTTTAGCAGCAAATATGGTTGAGGAGTAATGGCAGATTATGGCTCACAGAAGAAGTATGTTCCAATTAGGAAGAAGGATTCTAGAAAAGAGGTGAGCCAACCATGGCTAACTTGGGAAGTTAAAGACAGCATTAAATTGAAAGAGACAGTGCACAATGTTGCAGACATTCATATAGGAAGCCAGAGGACTAAGAAAGTTCTAAAAGTCAACAAAGATGACCTAAAAAGAAGAGACAGAAAACGGTATTTGATGGTAAACTTGCAAGTAATATCAAGATGGCCAAGAAGAACGTTTTTTAATATATATAAAAAGAAAGGGAGAGACTAAAGTGAATATCATTCCCTCAGAAAATGAGGCTGAAGTATAACAATGTGGAACAAGGAAATGGCAGAGGAATTGAATAAATGTGTTTCATCAGTCTTCACAGTAGAAAGCACTAAAATAATTTCAAAATTAATGAATAATCAAGGGGAAAAGGAGGAGAGGAAATCCTATAAAATAGTCTAACTATCAATAACTAGAGTCAGAGAGTCATAGAGATGTACAGCATGGAAAAAGACCCTTTGGTCCAACCCGTCCATGCCAACCAGATATCCCAACACAATCTAGTCCCGCCTGCCAGCACCCAACCCATATCCCTCCAAACCCTTCCTATTCATATACCCATCCAAATGCCTCTTAAATGTTGCAATTGTACCAGCCTCCACCACATCCTCTGGCAGCTCATTCCATACAAATACCACCCTCTGCGTGAAAAAGTTGCCCCTTAGGTCTCTTTTATATCTTTCCCCTCTCATCCTAAACCTATGCCCTCTAGTTCTGGACTCCCCAACCCCAGGGAAAAGACTTTGCCTATTTATCCTATCCATGCCCCTCATAATTTTGTAAACCTCTATAAGGTCACCCCTCAGCCTCCGATGCTCCAGGGAAAATAGCCCCAGCCTGCTTAGCCTCTCCCTCTAGCTCAGATTCTCCAACCCTCGCAACATCCTTGTAAACCTTTTCTGAATCCTTTCAAGTTTCACACCATCTTTCCGATAGGAAGGAGACCAGAATTGCATGCAATATTCCAACAGTGGCCTAACCAATGTCCTGTACAGCCGCAACATGACCTCTCAACTCCTGTACTCAATACTCTGACCAATAAAGGAAAGCATACCAAACGCCTTCTTCACTATCCTATCTACCTGCGACTCCACTTTCAAGGAACTATGAATGTAGTGCTCAGGAAACAAATGGTTCTAAAGACTGATAAGTCACCTGGACTTGATAGAATGCATCCTAGGATATTAAAGGAAGCAGTTACAGTAACAATGGATACAGTGGTAGTAATATTCCAAGAATTCTTACATTCCTGGAAGCATCCAGAGGCTTGGAAAACTATCAATGTAACAACTTTATTTAAAAAGGAAATGACACAAAAGAAGTAAATATAAACAAATTAGCTTAATGTCTGTTATTGGGAAAGTGTGAAGTTTATTATTGAGGCTGTAATAGCATTTAGAAATACATAACATGATCACATAGTGTTAGCATGACTGCATGAAGGGGAAATCATGCCCAGCAAATTTACTGGAATTCTTTAAGAAGGTAGCAAGCAGGATAGATTAAGGGGGAGCAGTTGGTGTAATGTATTTGGATTTTCAGAAAGCATTTTATAAGGTACCATTCATTAGGCTATTTAATATAAGATAAAGCCAATGGTGTTGGAAGTAGTAAATTAGCATCACTGGAGGATTGGCTAACTAATAGAAAACAGAGATTTACAATAAGGGGGACAGTTTCAAGGTGGTAACTTGTAAATCGTAGTGCATAACTGGGAGATAATCCAGATGAGATTCACTACACTGAAAGCAGGTATGGAGGGACTGTCTTAAGAAGAAAGGTTGAGTGGGCTGTTTCTGTTCTTGTTGGAATTTAGAAGAATGAGAGACAACTTTAACGAAACATGCAAGATTCATACAAGTTCCACAGGGGGACGTAAGAGGATAGATGTTTGTTTCTCCTTGTGTGAGAGTCTAGGACCAGGGAGCATAATCTCAGACTAAGGGGTTACAATTTAAGGCAGAGATAAGGAGGATTTTATTCTCTCAGAGCATTGTGAATCTGTGGATTTCTTTACTGCAGACGGTTGTTAAAGTTGGTTCATTAAGTATATTCAGGGCTAAAATAGACAGATCTTTAATTTGGAAGGAAATCAGGGATTATAGTGAGAAGGCATGATGTTAGAGCAGACTTTATGGGCTGAATGGCCTACTTATGTTCCAATGTCATTTGATCTTATCCTTTAAATCAACTTCCTGGAGAAGGTTTCCATTGATACAAACAGATCCTTCAACTCTAGTTGCCATTCTTTATGAGCAACCCAGAACAATTAATATCAATAGAATATTTAATATTTTGAGTCTTAAAGTTAAATACTGCCTTCTCCCACCATGTCACTTTCACAGATTACAGTCACTGAATAACAATTGCGAAGAGGACATATCGTAGAGTTATCGACTCGGTAAGGCAGATTGCACCAAGCCAAGTGCTGACAAGCTGAGGCCCAGTAACTAGGTTCAGATCAGGATTCTGCATCATTTAGTTTGTGTCATTTATGGTTTTGTGTTAACAGGGCCCTGGTTTTATCCACAAAGCCAAGGGAAAGGTCAAAGGTTTTAAATTGTGCCCTTTGCCTCTCTCCCTATTTTGCATAGTTTCTCTACTATCTCCACTATGTACTAAGTATATGCAGTAACTCCCTGCGTCCCTGTGTCCCTGTGCCATTAAGTGCCTTTCTGTGTTAAGGGCTGTATCCCTGTGGCATGCAAAATCTCTCTGTGTCATGCACCATGTTCCTGTGCCATGCAGGACCAGTCTGTGCCATACAGTATTTGTTGCCACAGCTATTGCAGTGTGATCCCTGGAGTTTGGCATATTGCTCCTATATTGGTTGCCAGAGGTATGTTATTGACAGAAGTTGCTGGATAAATTCAGCAGGTATGGCAGCATCTGTGGAGCAAAAACAGAATGGACATTTCAAATCAAGTGACCCTTCTTCAGATCTAGTAGCAACTAGGAAAGGTGATATTTCTGCTGAAGACAGGGGTGGGAGAGTGTGTAAAGTGGAAAGGAAGTTGCTTACACATGTCTGGAATCTTAAGCGGAGCAATTTTTCTCTTTCCACTAGCCAACACTTGCATCAATGCTTCTTTGAGCCCGGGATTGCCATCTATTTTCCATTTGTGAAAACTATCTTACCTTCTAATGAGTGCTTCTAAATGACTGCACAGCCAACACTGGGAACTCCGAGTGGAGGGAATATTAATCCGTGGCACAATGGATACATTTCTGAAATGCATTACTGCACTTACTGAACATTGTAACTTCTAATCCAGGAGAAGTGTCTCACTAGTTGAGGAAAGTGTCTCATAATAAAAGTGAGAGTTAAACCCAAGTGCTAACCACATAGTGGTTATTCACACAGTCATAATACAACTAGGTGAGCAAGGCTTTGTTCTTGCATTCACATAATTGTTTTAGTTTCTGTTGATAATAAGAGATTGTTGTTTAATGTTTTATCTGCATAAATCTCTTAGAGTGGCCAGACAATAATAGAAAGTAACTTTATGTTTGTAAAGATCTGAGGACTAGCTGATGGAATAAAATATATGTAGGTAAAAACAATGACTGCAGATGCTGGAAACCAGATTCTGGATTAGTGGTGCTGGAAAAGCACAGCAGTTCAGGCAGCATCTGAGGAGCAGTAAATATATGTATCACAATGAATATCATATTTATTCCAGATCTGAGTGTTAAGAATTAATTCAAATTCTCCTTCTCATTTTTTTTTCTGAAAACTGTGCTTACACATGTCTGGAATCTTAAGCAGAGCAATTTTTCTCTTTCCACTAGCCAACACTTGCATCAATGGTTCTTAGGACAGAACAAAGTTTGATGCACAGCAAGTGTTTGGCACAATGTCTGAATGATGTATCTTCATTTCCTTGTCAGGAGAACATCCCTTCAATAAGAATTTACCATTTCACAGACATTTCTGAATGACACAGCAAGCATACCACCAAATAGTGTTCACTTATGGAGAATTTATGCCAGGATCACACATGATGTTTGTATTGGGTAATGGTTGCTGCACCTATTTTAATTTATCGGTGCAAAAGATGAGGATGCAGCAATTGCATCCACCTTCAGCCAGAGGTGCCAAGTGGCTGATCCAACTCAGCTTCCTCCTGATGGCCCCAGCATCACAGGTGTCAGCCTTCAGCCAATTCAATTTACTGTGTGTGACGTCAAGAAACAGCTGATGGCACTGGATACCACAATGCTGACAGCATACCAGCCATAATCCTGAAGACGTGTGCTTCAGAACTTGCTGCACCCCCACCAAGCTACTCCAGTGCAGTTACTACACTGGCATTTACTCAACATTGTGGAAACATGCCCAGGAATGGCTTGTACACAAAATGAGGCATTTTATCTCCCATCAGTCCACTCTCAATCATCAGTAACATTACAGAAGGTATTCTTAATAATGCTATTGATCTGCTTAGCAAAGCTGTATTTGGGTTCGCCAAGGCCATTCAGCTCTTGACCTCATTACAACTTTGTCCCATGTATGGATAAAAGAGCTGAACTTGAAAATGAGGATGACATCAAGACATAATTTTATTGAGGTTGGCATCAAAATGCTCTTGCAAATCTAGAGTTAATTATCAGGGAAAATAGGTAAGATACATTCTGACCACAAAGAAAATATGGTTACACAGTGGCTCAGTGGTTAGCACTGCTGCCTCACAGCGCCATGGATCTGGCTTTGATTCCAGCCTCACGCAACTGTATTTGTGAAATATCTCCCCTTGTTTGCATGGGTGTCCTCCAGTTTCCTCCCACAATCCAGAGAGATGCAGGTCAGGTGAATTGGCCATGCTAAATTATCCATAGTATTCAGGGATGTGTAGGTTAGATGTGTTTGTCAGGGGAAAAATGTCGAGTAATGGGGAATGGGTTTGGATGGGATACTCTTCGGAGGGTTGGCATGGGCTGGTTGAGCTGAAGGGCCTGTTTCCGTACTGTCGGGATACTAATTCTTATTCTAGAGATTCTAAAAAAGGGTAGTTATGGTTGTTGAAGTCTTAGCATCTCAGGTGCAGGACTTCCTCAGGGTAATGTCCCAAGTCAAATCCTCTTTAGCTGCTTCATCAATGACCTTCCCTGCATCATTAAGTCATAAATGGGTTGTTTGCAGATCATTACAAAATGTTCAGCACTTTTCATGTCTTCTCATTTTTGATTGCAGTAATACCAGAACGCGGGGAGGATAAGTAGCAAGTAACATTTATGTCACTGACAACCTCCAGCAAGAGAGAATCCAATCATCACTCCTGATATTTAATGACATTGCCATGAATTCCACGCTAGTCATATCCAGTGGGTGACCAGTTGGAGGAGATGGAGACATGGGTTTAAATCCAACCAAGGTAATGGGGTGGAATGTAAATTCAATTAATAAATTTTGAATATAAATCTAGACTCATTGATGGTATCAAGAAACCACTACCGATAATGTTAAAGAAAAGAACTGTTGGTTGACTCATGTACTTGAGGGGAAGGAAATCTATCATTCCTGATCTGTCCTACATGTGAATCCAAATCCATGTAATGCAGTTGACTCTTAACTGGCCGAGCAAGCAACTCAGTTCATTGCTAATTAGGGATGGAAAATGACAATGATACTCACATTTCATGAAAGAATTAATAAAACAAGCTGAACTGGATGACATGGTGGCTCAGTGGTTAACACTACTGCCTCACAGCACCAGTGACCCAGGTTCAAATTCCAGCCTCAGTGACTGTCCTAGTGGAGTTTGCAAATTCTTCCTGTGTCTGCCTGGGTTTCCTCTGGGTTCTCCAGTTCTCCAAAGATGTGCAGATTAGCCAGACGTGATACAAGCTAAATTGCTTCATAGTGTACAGGGGTGTGCAGGCTGCGTGGATTAACCACGGGAAATGCAAGGTTAAAGGGACAGGGAAGGGGAGTAGGTCTGAGAGGCTCTTCCAATGGTCAGTGTGGACTTGACGGTCTGAATGGCCTACATCCATACTGTAGGGATTCTATGGATAAACCATATAAATACTGAGGCTACAAGGGCAGGTCAGATGCTAGGAACCCTGCAGTGCGTAACTCCTACTTCTCACAACCTGTCTACCATCCACAAGCCATGAGCATTCTCCATTTGCTTGGATGGGTGATGCTCCAATGCCAAAGAACCCCAACATCATTGAGGACATGGCAGCCTCTGGATCAGCACCTCATCCACCACATTGTGCATTTATTCCTTCTATCACTGATGCATACTATGTACCATCTACAAAATGCATTGCAGCAGCAATCTCAAACCTTCATGGCAGCACTTTCCAAACCAATAACCTCTACCACCTAGAACAATGAGGATAACAGACACATGGGAACACCGCCACTATATGCAACCTCCCATCTAAACCCATGCCTACCTAACCTGAAAACGTTTCACTTTCTTTACTGACTCTAAGCCAAAATCCTGCATCACTCTCCCAAACAATGCTGTGGTTGGCTCCAATCCAGATGGACTGCAGTTTAAGAAGATAGCTCAATGGTGTATAAGGATGCTGGCCTTCCCAATACTGTCCACATTGTGGAAAATGAAAAGAAAAAAAAATTCATTGTTTTATTTGGTGTCATAATCATAAATTACAGGAATCAAAATACCTTTTTATTAGCAGTTTGTGTAAAAAAAATTCTTCTGATAAGAATTGTACATTTTCACTTTGCATTGTTAGAATTTTGATGTGACCCTTGCTGACACATACTACTTCAGTGTGCAAGGTTATCATCTGCTTCCAAGGATACAGATTTTATATTTCTGAAAGTAATTGTATAAGGCAAAATCAGTCTGCTTTAGAATTTGTTTAGGGAAGCCTTCTTCCTCCAACCAATGTGCAACATTGATTACTGCACCACTTGAAATGTGCTCCTCACCCAATTTCACTGATTCAACTACGGTCATTGCTTCTCCAATTTTTCCTCTTCCCTTGAAGCTAAGTTTTCCCTCATACATGTATTTTCTCTCCATTCTTTGACTATGTTGAATTCCAAAACCGTATCATAATTTCATACTTCAGCATATTTTTTCTGAGACCTCTAAACTATTCCATTCCATATTCCTATCAATCTTCCCTCTCTTCTATAAACTTCAGGTTGGCATCGGAGACCAGTATCTGCAATTTATGTGTCCACCAACATTTAAGCGTGATTTCAAGATTGCTTTGGTCCTTAATTTTCCTTCTGTGAATGTAAGGCGTGGTGGAGAGTGTAACTTGCATTATTCATCTTCACTTTGGTCGCTCAATATTTTAATCAAATTTTAAATTTTAATGATACAGCTACTTGGTATTGCATTTGGACTGGTTCTTTCAATAAACTTCATTGATACAGGAATGGCACTCACTAATTAAGGTTGTCCTTCTGTACTTTAGAGATTAACCATTGTCTGTCATAAATATTCTCCCCCTTACACCTCATCTTCAGGGCCATTAGAGATGTTCAATAAACATTGGCCTTGCCAGCAACACCACATTGCAGGAGCAAAGGATGTGGAAATGCTGTGAAAGAGGCAATTTTTGTTTTGTGAGCCTAGACTACACTCGTGACTTAAAGCCTTAATACTTCTTTTTGGATGAATCTCCTAGAATTGTCATCTTAGGAGTGTATAAATGAACTATGAATTTATCAGGAGTGAAACACTTCAGTAATGAGCATAGATTGAAGCAGTTTAGACTGCTTTCCTCTATGAGGAAAAGGTTGAGGGAGATCTTGTAGAAGTTTTGAAAATCATGAGGGGTCTGGATGAGCAGAAAGAGAGAAACTGTTCTCATCCATAAATGGATCAAGAACCAGAGGGCACAGTTTAAGTCGATACACATGGCTGTAAGGTCTAGACATCTGATATGTGATAGGTAAACATTGCATCTAGCCCAAGGTGTACGCTATCTATGTACATTACCAGATAGAACTACTGACAACCAGTGCAGCATCACTATTGACCCTGGCTGAATATTGTTATCTTCATGCTTCATGTGTCACAGCATCAAGTCATGCAATATACTTGCTTATTGAACCATCAGGGTAACTCAAACACATTTTGGAAGTAATTGTTATTGATCCTGTGCAATTGATCGACTCTGGCTTGGGACCTTGAAGTTGCACAGTTAGGTCCCGGATAAACCCAACTTTGCCAGACCAACAAAACACTTGATGGACCTATTTTCTCTAAGGAAAAGGAAACACTGATGGATGACTTTGTTGTGCTTGTTGTGCTCCATATAGAGAATGATATTAAAAAGGGGTGAATTTCCCAAAAGATCAACAGAAATACTTTGAAGATAAGATTTCAGATTTTAGAGCTGTTACTGCAACAAACAACTAAAATTATCCCAAATCAAATACTACTTAACAAGTAACTAACACACTGAAGAAACAAAAGGGGTTTTTTGCATTGACAAATTAATGCAATAGAGATACCTAGGTGTCAGAAGAACATAAAAGGAGCAGGAATGGGCCATCTGGCCGGCTCCTCTATTCAATAAGATCATGGCTGAGCTTTTTGTCGACTCAATTCCACTTACCTTCCTGAATTTATTAGCCAGCCTTCAGCGACCTCATTCTGAAGTTCTGGAATTCCCTCCATAAACCTGCTTGAAAGTCTACATCCCTTTCTCTTTTTAAGACAATTCTTGAAGATTCCTAAGGGCTTGACAGGGTAAATGCTGAGAGGATGCTTCCCCTCATGGGAGAATCTCAGACCAAAGGGCATAGTCTCAGGATAAAGGGCACCAACATAACACTAAGATGATGAATAATGGGTGGCATGGCGGCACAATGGTTAGCATTGCTGCCTCACAGTGCTGGAGACCCGGGTTCAATTCCCACCTCGGGCAACTGTCTGTGTGGAGTTTGCACATTCTCCCTGTGTCTGCGTGAGTTTGCTCCAGTTTCCTCCCACAGTCCAAAGATGTGCAGGTTAGGTGAATTGGCCGTGCAAAATTGCCTGTAGTGTTAGGTGAAGGGGTCAATGTAGGGGAATGGGTCTGGGTGAGTTGCTCTTCGGAAGGTCAGTGTGGACTTGTTGGGCCAAAGGGCCTGTTTCCACACTGTAAGTAATCTAATGTCTTCTCTCTGAGTCTTTGGAACTCCTTGTCATAGGCAATTGTGTGGGTAGCGTCCTCGTGTATACTGTATTTAAATAGATTCTTGATTGATGGGGGAGTCAAAGGTTATGAAGAAAGGACATGAGGAATATCAGATCAGCCATGATCCTATTGAATGATGGAGCAGGCTGGAGGGGCTGAGTGGCCTATTCCTGTTCCTATTTACTATGATCTTAAGACCCGTGTCTTTGTAGAAGTGTTACATGTTTTGGCATCTAGTTTTGCCCTATCAACCTCCTGCAAAATACCTTGGCATGTTTTATTCTGATAAAGTAGCTGCATAAATATAAAATTTACTGTTGTTGAATTTTGACAGTGCTAGATCAGATCTGCTTCTACACTTTTACCTCTGTGTAATGAACAGAATTTTCCAGCTGAAGAATCAGGAGTGTGAACTTGTGTCCAAACATATCTGACTCACCTCAGTTATGTGTCTTCATGCGGGAAATGCAGAGTTATCTATTACATACAGTTTTATATAAGTAATTCTGATCTCTCTCCTCTTGGAGCACTGCTGTGTGACATTCACTGCCGAACAATATTCAATTCGAACCACTACATCCAAGGTTCAAAATTATGACAGGAAACACTTCATAAGGTGTGTGAACAGAAAATGAAAGATAACTACAAGGGTTTAGAATGTATTTGTAGAAAAGGCAAGTTACTGTTTGCATCAACACCACACCTCCAATGTGACCCCCTCAGCTGAGAGTTCAGGTGCTTAACACAGTTGTGAACACATCAATCCTGGGCTTGTGAGTCAGGAAGCTCATGTGAAGATTATGCAGGCAGAACCCTTTGGGAAGGAGACAGAATTATCAATTTTTTTTTAACAATTTGTCTTGTTGACAAGTATCTTCAGAGAGGTTCCACTGCATCGGTTATATTTCATGATGCATGCCAGTACCTACAATCTCAGGCAACCTGGAGTCACTCCCTTAAGACTGAGTGCAGGCAGTAGATTTTTGCATACTCTTGGCGGATCCATGCAGAGGAAAGGAAGCAAATGAGGAAAGGCAAGATCAAGTATATATTGTAAATAGAGTAAGATAAAGAAGTCTGCCTGTATTCCATTAGGAAAGCAAGGATTGGTAGATTGCTAGAAGGACTCAGCGTGTAGTTTTATCCTTTAATCAAGCTACCTATTCCCAATTCCCCTGTGTGATTCAGGCAAGTCGTTCAATATTACTTAACTCTGACAGTGAGTCTATGTATTCAAATACACTTGAACTGGGTCTGCCTGTGAGAGCAGCTCTCGTTGACTTTCTATTACAATGATCAATCTTTGGCTCTGTCATTCATTATTACAGAGATTCTCTCAATGGAGAACCCAACAATCTGACTGGCTAGTCATTCTATCTTCATTTAAACGTCCTTTACTGGGTTAAGTAATCAGCCAACAGTGATACAATTACTGTATCATTTCTTTTTAAATTAGAATTTGACATCTGCTGTCAATGACATTATTACCTTTGCTAATGGGCAGGTGAGTGATGGCTGACATGGACGTCTTAACATAACTCTTGTTTGCAGTATCCTGGAAATAGTGCTAGCATGTATTTGGTTCTGGGATAACTATGGTGACCATCTGCCATTATTGCCACAGTAACGCAGTCATCCACAACATGGGGGACCCTCAGGATTTGTTTTCCATGTTCACTGTCTTCAGAAAGGGAGCTACGCAATTGCATCACGTATGTGCCTAAAATACGGATGCATCACAACGGGACAGATCAAGGGAAAGAAACTGCAAATGCCAAAAATCTAAAATGCAAGCCCAAAAATGTTGGAAAAATATGTGATCTTCAGTCAGTAACTAAACAAGCACAGATTAACCTGGGGGCCGGGGAATTCTGAATAACTGGCGGGTTCTTGGATGAGTAGGTGGATGCTAGTGTCACATTAGAATCATCGTCTCTATCTTCTGTTTCATATTTTGCTCGACCTGCTGTGTATGATCAGCATTTTTTCTATCTAATGGAGAATTCATTTTTCCTTTCTAATTCATGTTTAGCATTTTGAGGCATTTAAAGATATAATTTTGGTCACCTGGCAAGGTTTCAGTTCATTGTGGTTGTTATTTTCTCTGTCATCAACTTGATAATTTCCTGACCTGACATTTATGAACAGTAATGGACACTTGAGAATTAATTACAGCTCTGTAATATAATTGAAGGGTTCCAATCACTTCAATTCAAACAGATGAGTGAAGCCTGAGTAAGTTGCGACTGCAATGTGAACCCTCAGATTAATTCACAGCCTTGAGCTGACTCATTGTTTTACATTTCTAAAAATAAAATCAATCACTTGATATGATGCATTTCTTGATCCCACCGCTGTCAGCTAGACCATGTCTGTCAGTGCTCTTTAAGCACATTGAGACATTCGGGAAAAGAATATTAATGCCTTTAAGTATAAACACAAGAAACTGCGTTGACAGGATCAAAGAGAAACCACAAATGCTGGAAATGTGAAATACAAAGAGGAATCACAGGAGGTTTGCAGGAAGGGCTGTTCATGTCTGAGGGGAAACTAAGTGGGGCATTTCACTAGTCAAAGAGTCATAGAAATTACAGCGAGGAAACAGATCTTTGGTCCAACCCATCTATGCTGACCAGGTAATCTAGTCCCATTTGCCAGGACTTGGCCCATATCCCTCTGAACCCTTCCTATTCATGTACCAATCCGGGTGCCTTTTAAATGTTGCAATTGGACCAGCCTCCACCACTTCCTCTGGCAACTCATTCCATACAAGCACTACCCTCTGTGTGAAAAGTTGTCCCATAGGTCCCTTTTATATCTTTCCCCTCTCACCCTAAAAGTATGCCCTCTAGTTCTGGACTCCAACACCCCAGGGAAAAGACTTTGTTTATCCTACCCATGTCCCTCATGATTTTATAAACCTCTATAAATCACCCCTCAGCCTCCAATGCTCCAGGGAAAACAGCCCCAGCCTATTCAGCCTCTCCCATTAGCTCAAATTCTCCAACCCAGGCAACATGCTTGTATATCTTTTCTGAACCCTTTCAAGTTTCACAAAATTCTTCCAATAGGAAGGAGACCAGAATTGCACGCAATATTCCAACAGTGGCCTAACCAACATCCTGTACAGTCACAACATGACCTCCCAACTCCGATACCCAATGCTCTGACCAATATAGGAAAGAATTCTTCACTATCCTATCTACCTGCCTCTTTACTTTCAAGGAGCTATGAACCTGCACTCCAAGATTATTTTGTTCAGCAACACTCCCTAGGACCTTACCATTGACTAGTATTTGCATGGTCAAGCGGGAGAGGTCATTTTGCAGCACTGGCCAAAGCAAAGTGGGGAATGGAGGACAACAGGGAGCCTTCAAAAATTCAAAGCTGCTTCATTATGCAATGAGATGTTTAATTGAAGTATTTATTCTAAAAGATATAGCAGCATGTTGCAGATGATGAAGTGACCAACAAGAGGGAGAAATCCACTTGATCTCATCTCTGCCAATTGACTTGGGTCGTACATGCGCCTGCCAATGATGACATTGCTAGGAGTGACCACTGCATAGTCATTGTGGAGACAAAGATCCACCTTCTCATTGAAAATACCCTCCATTGTGGTGTTTGGCATGACTACTGATTAGATTGTGAACAGATCTAGCAACTCAAAACTGGGCACTTAAAGCAGCAGAATTGTATTCAACAACAAAATGTCATCTTATGGTCACATTCCCCACTCAAACATATTTATCAAGTTAGGGGATCATCCCTGGTTCAATGGAGAGTGCAGGAGAGCATGTCAGGAGCAGCACCAGGCACATCTAAAAATGGGGTGTCAACCTGGTGCTGCCATCAAATAGAACTACCTGCATGCCAAACAATGGGATCAACAAGTGGACAACAGAGATAAATGATCCCACAATAGTTGATCAGATCTAAGCTCTGTAGTCCTGCAACATTTAGTCATGAACAGTGCCGAGCAATTCAGCAAAGAACAGATAGAGGAGCTCCACAAATATTGCTCAGCACATCAGTGCACAACACAAGACCAAATGATTTACAAAAATTGCCAATCAGAAGTGCCAAGTAATTGATCCATCCAGGAAAGGTTCAGAGAGATATGGGCCAAACGCAGGTAAGTTTAGTTTGGGAAACTTGGTCAGCGTGGAGGAATTGGACCAAAGGGTCTGTTTCTGTGCAGTATGATTCTATAACTCTGTGCCTTCTCTGATCTCCAGGATCATAGATATCAGTCTTCAATCTATTCCACTCACTCCAGATGATATCAAGGAATGGTTGAAGGTACTGCATACTGCAAAAACTATGGGCTGAGGCAATATTAAAGCAATATTAATACAGACCTGAGCTCCAGAATTATCCATGTCCCAACTTAAGCTGTTCCGGTGCAGTTAAGGCATTGACATCTATGTGGAAAATTGCCCAAGCAAGTCTTGTCCATATAAAGCAGAACAAATCCAACCTGGTCATTAGCAAATGATGGAAAAGTTATCAATAGTGCTAGCCTTTGGCACACCCTCAGCAATAACCTGTTTACTGAAGTTAATGGAAGCTCAGTTAGGGTCCTGGCAGGGCCTCTCTGCTTTTGGCTGCATTGCAGCCTTCACCCAAACATGGCCAAAGGAGCTGAACTCCACACGTCAGGTGAGAGTGACTGCCCTTGTCATCAAGGGAGCACTTGACTGAGTGTGACAGTAAGGAGCCCTAACAAAACTTGAATCGATAGGAATCGGGGAAAAAACTCTCTGCTGGTTGGAGCCATACCTGGCAGATAGGAAGATGTTTGTAGCTGTTGGAGATCAGTCACACCAACTCCAGGACATCTCTGCAGGAGTTGTTCAGGGTAGTGTCCCTGACTCAACCATCTTAAGCTGCTTCATCAATGACATTCCCTCCATCATAAAGTCAGAAGTGGGATGTTCACTGATGATTGCGCAGTGTTCAGCACCATCCACGACTCTTCCAATACTGAAGCAGTCCATGGTCACCTGTCACAAGATTTGGACAATATTCATGTTTGGGCTGACAAGTAGCAAATAACATTCACACCAGGCAATGACCATCTCCAACAAGAGAGAATTTAATCATCTTCCCTGAAGTTCAATGGTGTTACCCTCACAGATTCTGCTGCTATCAACTTCCAGGGGGTTTACCATTGACCATGATCTGGAACTCACCACCTAAATAGAGTGGCTACAAGTACTGTAATTGGAAATTCTGTGGTGAGTTGCTCACCTCCTGGTTCTTACCTCAGATTTGCAGAGGCACACCATTTAACTGTTCGCAGCTGGACCTGACTGAGTATGAAACAAGAATGAGAAAAACAATAGTGTCATCAGAGGAATACTGTAAATCCATTGATTGGTAAGAAACTTCTAACCGGGACTCAGTTTCAAATGCTGAAAATTAGAACATATTATGTTTAAATAAATAACTATACATAGATTTAACTGAGAAACACCAGGAGTAAGAAAAAGGCAGGGCCAATATAATAAAGTAATATAAATAGCCAAAGTAGGGTAAAATTAATGGAAGTTCTTCCAGCAATTTTTGTTTTTGTTTCTGATTTCCAGCCAACACGGTTCTTCAGGTATTTTATGCCCTCAAGAATCATAAGACAAACTTACACTGTTTTGAGTCATACTTAGCACAACGGAAGATAGTTTGGATAAAAGGGGTCAATCGTATCATTCTTGGAGCATCACTGAAGGGTATTCTCAGGGCAATCTCTTAGGCCAAACCATCTCCGATTACTTTACAGGCGAACTTCCCTCCATAATGAAGTCAGAAAATGGGATGTACACTGATGACTCAATATAGATGTGGTCACCCTGGATCACCTTGGAGTCCAACAGCTCCAATA
Source organism: Chiloscyllium punctatum (assembly GCF_047496795.1). NCBI lineage: Eukaryota > Metazoa > Chordata > Chondrichthyes > Orectolobiformes > Hemiscylliidae > Chiloscyllium > Chiloscyllium punctatum. Next base: position 108,370,175 of record NC_092746.1, read on the forward strand.
TGATGCAGCAGCAACACATCAACTGTTGTGCCATCTTTACTGTATTTAATTCATTCGTTCATCAATTACTCTCCAGTCCCTGTGCTCTTTCCACTATAATAATTCTCTGTTCTTTGCACTCTATTATAATTTTTTTCAAATTCCTTTATCAATTTGAGACTGAACAAGCTATTTTTCAGAAAAGGTATGAGATTAAGGGAGATCATTGAAAAGAAAGGGGATGTCCTGGAAGGTTCAAGGGCAGAATGAATTTGGCTAGAGCTAAAGAATAAAAAGGATGCAGTCCTCTGCTTGTTGGACTAGAGGCCACCAATTCATGGAAACGATGGACAGGAACAAAACTACAGGAAAATTACAGAGAAATGCAAACATTATAAAGTAGCTATAATGGGGAGCTTTAATGACCCAAATATTGACTGGGACTGTGGTAACCTTGAGTGTGGATTAAGGCAAATGTTCCTAGATTTTATTCATGAAAATTCTCTACAGCAGAATGTGCACCTTCAGGCTAAGATGAAAATGAACTGCTGGACCCCATTCTTGGAACGGAGATGAGTCAAATAGATCAAGTGTCAGTGAGTGAACACTTAGGAGGCAGTGATCATTGTATCAAATGGTTTAGAATGAAAATAGAGCGTGGCAATAGGACAACACAAAGTCATAATCTGTGGCTAGAACAAAGAAGATGAGAGAGATTGGAACAAAATGTTGGTGGGGAAAACTGTAGCTGAGAAATGAGCGACCTTAGTAGATGGTTCAAATACAGTCATAATATATTCCCTCAAAAGGCAAAGGGAGAACAAACAATTCCTTAACAAGAGTTCCCTATATGAAATAAATCAAATAGAAGTTAAAGCAAAGAAGAAATTGTCTACTTGTGACAAGTGTCAAATAGAAAATAGGTTTAAGAACCAAAACAAAGGAGAGACATTTCAGATTGGTGGCACAAAGCTTATTAAAGAATAAAGATGAATAATGAGAAAAGACTGGTAGCAGAATCCCAAAGCATTCTATTGGCACTTAATATGTAAAAAGGGGTCAAAGGATGAGCAGGGCAGATTAGAGACCAATAAGAAAATTTATATTTTCAAATGCAGTAGATGATATCCAGACCACAGAGTGACAGAGGACGGGGCTGTCACAAGAAGAATTTAACATTTATAAAAAGGAAATGTTAGCTAGACTATTGAAACTTAAAGGTTGACAAGGTGCCAGGACCAGATTAGCTATATCCAAGGATATTGAAGGGAATGTGAGCGGAAATTGCATAGATACTGGATATAATCAGTCTTCCCTGGATTCAGTGGAGGTGCCAGAGAATTGGAGAACTGCAAACATCATACCCTTATTTTAAAAAAAGGCTGTAAGGATAAGCCCAGAAATTATAGACAAGTATTCTTTAATTTCTGTGGTTGTAAAGCATCTAGAAATAATTATTTGAGATTGAGCTAATCATCACATGGAAATAAGTAGGTCATGTTGGAGTAGCCAGCATGGATTTCTAAAGAGCAAATCAGTATACCTAACTTACTGGAGTTTTTCTGAAGAGGTAGCAGGAAAGTTAAAATGAGGATGATGCTATTGATAAGGTATACATGGATTTTCAAAAGGCATTCAATATAGTGTCGCACAACAGACCGGTAAGAAAAAACTTATAGTTCTTGGGATAAAGGACACAGTGGTGATGTAGATGCAAAATTGACTGAGTGGTAGAAGTATGGGCCACTGGATATTTTTTGGACTGAAGGGTCAAGCCAGGGAAAGGGGGTGGGTTTTGAGAGTTAAACCATTGGTGGGAGGGGTGGGTGGTGGAGTGGGATTCAGCCTATTTGCTGGAGAAGGGGAAGAACTGGAATGAGAGTCTGTTTGTACAGATGGCAGGAAGTGGAATAATACTTCAGCTGAGAGTGTGGTGTGGGAGCAGAGTGACTGATTGAAGGGAGGTGTCAGTGACTGATTCACTGGTGGGATGGGAGAGTGAGTCCCCACAAGATGATGCAGATGTAAGTGCATGAATGATGGATGGTGGGTCAGTGGGTGGGTGAATGATTGGGATGTGGTTGAATGGGTGACAGGAGGGATATGTGAGGGATTGAATGACTGGGGCAACTGGCTTGGTGGATGGATGGCCAAGGTGGGGATGTGTTAGTGAGTGAGCAATGTGGATGCCATTGTGGGTGGGTGAATGGGATTTTACTGGACATCCCCAGCCTCCCCTTATCCTCCTCCTCCTCTTCCTCCTACCCCATCCAGCATGGAATATGTCCCATCAGAACAATCCAAGGTCAATGCGAGACAAACTTACCCATCTATGGTGATCAGGAGGCTGAACCTAGCCCTTTTTTCTCTCTCTGTAACTCTGTTTCTTAAAGGAAAGGGAAAGTAAAGGTTTCACTACTGAGCTCTGCTGCTATGCACTTTGTATGGTCATTTAAAAATAATTGCTAATTTAAATGATCCACCAATTGCTTTGGAATTTTTGTCCCTGAAATTCACGTTTTGTTCTAATCAATTTCAACTTCCTGAAATTTGCTCACGGGCTTCACAAGTCAGAGATAAATTGACAAGTGTCCCAAACTCCTCCCTCTGAGACTGGCACTCACTGTCCGTGTTGTTCTGGGACTCACTGTCCCTGTTGTTCCGGGACTCATGGTCCGTCTTGGTCTGGGACGCACTGCCCGTGGTGTTCCGGAATTCTCCGCCCGAGTTGTGCCGGGACTCACTGTCCGTGTTGTTCTGTGGCTGACTGCCCGTGTTTTTCCAGGACACACTGCCCGTGTTATTCTGAGACTCACTGTCCATGTCGTTCTGGGACTCACCGTCCGTGTTGGTTTGGGACTAACTGCCGTGTTATTCTGGGAATTGCTGTCCGTGCAGTTTCGGGACTCACAGGGAGCATTGTTCTGGGATTCGCTGTCCACGATTTTCCAGAACTCACTGTCAGTGTGGTTCTGGGAGTCAATGTCCATGTTGTTCCAGGACTCACTGTCCATGTTGTTCTGGAATTCACTGTTCGTGTTGTCCACGGACTCACTGCCCTTCTTGTTCTGGGACTCGCTGCCCGTGTTGTTCTGGGAAAAACGGTCGGTGTTGGTCTGGGACTCGCTGCGCGTGGTGTTCCGGGACTCACTGTCCGTGTTCAGGGACTCATTGTCCGTGTTGTTCTGGGATTCACTATCCATGCTGTTCTGGGACTCACCGACTGTGTTGTAGTGGGACTCACTGCCCGTGTTGTTCTGGGAACCACTGACTGTGTTGTTCTGGGACTCACTGCCCGTTTTGTTGTGGGACTCACTGCCTGTGTTCTGGGACTCACTGATCGTGTTTTTCTGGGACTCACTGCCCGTGTTGTTCTGGGACTCACTGCCTGTGTTGTTCGGTGACTCAATGCCAGTGTTGTTGCAGGACTCACTGTCCGTGTTGTTCTGGGACTCACAACCCGTGTTGTTCTGAGACTCACTGCCTGTGTTGTTCGGTGACTCACTGCCAGTGTTGTTGCAGGACCCACTGTCCGTGTTGTTCTGGGACTCACAACCCGTGTTGTTCTGAGACTCACTGCCTGTGTTGTTCAGGGACTCACTGCCCGTGTTGTTCTGGGACTCACTGCCTGTGTTGTTCGGTGACTCACTGCCAGTGTTGTTGCAGGACTCACTGTCCGTGTTGTTCTGGGACTCACAACCCGTGTTGTTCTGAGACTCACTGCCTGTGTTGTTCTGGGACTCACTGTCCGTGTTGTTCAGGGACTCACTGTCCGTGTTGTTCTGGGACTCACTGCCCGTGTTGTTCTGGGACTCACTGCCTGTGTTGTTCGGTGACTCACTGCCAGTGTTGTTGCAGGACTCACTGTCCGTGTTGTTCTGGGACTCACAACCCGTGTTGTTCTGAGACTCACTGCCTGTGTTGTTCGGTGACTCACTGCCAGTGTTGTTGCAGGACTCACTGTCCGTGTTGTTCTGGGACTCACAACCCGTGTTGTTCTGAGACTCACTGCCTGTGTTGTTCAGGGACTCACTGCCCGTGTTGTTCTGGGACTCACTGCCTGTGTTGTTCGGTGACTCACTGCCAGTGTTGTTGCAGGACTCACTGTCCGTGTTGTTCTGGGACTCACAACCCGTGTTGTTCTGAGACTCAGTGCCTGTGTTGTTCTGGGACTCACTGTCCGTGTTGTTCAGGGACTCACTGTCCGTGTTGTTCTGGGACTCACTGCCCGTGTTGTTCTGGGACTCACTGCCTGTGTTGTTCGGTGACTCACTGCCAGCGTTGTTGCAGGACTCACTGTCCGTGTTGTTCTGGGACTCACAACCCGTGTTGTTCTGAGACTCACTGCCTGTGTTGTTCTGGGACTCACTGCCCGTGTTGTTCTGGGACTCACTGCCCGTGTTGTTCTGGGATTCACTGCCCGTGTTAGAACTTAGAACATAGAACAGAAAAAAATACAGCGCAGTACAGGCCCTTCGGCCCTCGATGTTGCGCCGACCTAAGCCTACCTACCCTACACTAGCCCAATAACCTCCATATGCTTGTCCAATGCCCGCTTAAATGACCATAAGGAGGGAGAGTCCACCACTGCTACTGGCAGGGCATTCCATGAACTCACAACCTGCTGAGTAAAAAATCTACCCCTAACATCTGTCCTATACCTACCACCCCTTAATTTAAAGCTGTATCCCCTCGTAACAGCTGACTCCATAAGCAGAAAAAGGTTCTCACTGTCAACCCTATCTAAACCCCTAATCATCTTGTACACCTCTATCAAATCTCCCCTAAACCTTCTTTTCTCCAATGAGAAAAGCCCCAAGTGCCTCAGCCTTTCCTCATACGGTCTTCCTACCATGCCAGGCAACATCCTGGTAAACCTCCTCTGCACTCGTTCCAATGCCTCCACATCCTTCCTTTAGTATGGCGACCAAAACCGCACACAATACTCCAGATGAGGCCGCACCAGAGTCTTATACAACTGCAACATGACCTCAGGACTCCGGAACTCAATTCCTCTACCAATAAAGCTCAGTACACCATATGCCTTCTTCACAGCACTATTTACCTGGGTGGCAACTTTCAAAGATCTGTTGTCATGGACACCAAGATCCCTCTGCTCATCCACGCTACCAAGTCGTCTACCATTAGCCCAGTAATCCATCTTCTTGTTACTCCTACCAAAGTGAATGACTTCACACTTAGCTACATTGAACTCCATTTGCCACCTTACCGCCCAGCTCTGCAACTTATCTATATCGCGCTGTAACCTACCACATCCTTCTTCACTGTCCACAACTCCACCGACTTTCGTGTCATCCGCAAACTTGCTCACCCAGCCTTCAAGCCCCTCCTCCAGGTCATTTATCAAAATGACAAACAGCAATGGTCCCAAAACAGATCCTTGTGGAACACCGCTAGTAACTGCACTCCAAGATGAACCTATACCATCAACTACTACCCTCTGTCTCCTTCCAGCCAGCCAATTCCTAATCCAAACCTCTAATGCACCCTCAATGCCATACCTCCATAGTTTTTGCATTAGCCTGCCATGGGGTACCTTATCGAACGCCTTGCTAAAATCCATATACACCACATCTACTGCTTTACCCTCGTCCACTTCCTTGGTCACCTTCTCAAAGAATTCAATAAGGTTTGTGAGGCATGACCTGCCCTTCACAAAACCATGCTGACTATCCTTGATCACATTATTCCTATCCAGATGTTCATAAATCCTATCCCTTACAATTCTCTCTAAGACTTTAGGACTCACTGTCCGTGTGGTTCTGGGACTCACTGCCCATGTTGCTCGGGGACTCAGTGCCCGTGTTGTTCTGGGATTCACTGCCCGTGTTGTTCTGGGACTCACTGTCCGTGTTGTTCTGGGATTCACTATTCGTACTGTTCTGGGACGCACTGCCGTTGTTGTTCTTGGACTCAAAACCCGTGTTGTTCTGAGACTCACTGCCTGTGTTGTTCTGTGACTCACTGCCAGTGTTGATGCAGCACTCAATGTCCGTGTTGTTCTGGGACTCACTGCCCGCGTTATACTGGGACTCATTGTCCTTGTTGTTCTAAGACTCACTGCCAGTGTTGTTCCAGGACTCACAGCCCTTGTTGTTCTGGGACTCACAACACGTGTTGTTCTGAGACTCACTGCCTGTGTTGTTCGGTGACTCACTGCCAGTGTTGTTGCAGGACTTACTGTCCGTGTTGTTCTGGGACTTACAGGTCGCGTTGTTCTGGGACTCACTGCCAATGGTGTCCTGTGACTGACTGCCAGTGTTGTTCCAGGACTCACTGTCCGTGTGGTTCTGGGACTCACTGCCCATGTTGTTCTGGGACTCACTGCCCGTGTTGTTCTGGGACTCACTGTCTGTGTTGTTCTGGGATTCACTAACCGTGCTGTTTTGGCATTCACTGCCGTTGTTGTTCTGGGACTCAAAACCGTGTTGTTCTGAGACTCACTGCCTGTGTTGTTCGGTGACTCACTGCCAGTGTTGATGCAGGACTCACTGTCCGTGTTGTTCTGGGACTCACTGCCCGCGTTGTACTGGGACTCATTGTCTGTGTTTTTCTGAGACTCACTGCCAGTGTTGTTGCAGGACTCACAGCCCTTGTTGTTCTGGGACTCACAACCCGTGTTGTTCTGAGACTCACTGCCTGTGTTGTTTGGTGACTCACTGCCAGTGTTGTTGCAGGACTCACTGTCCGTGTTGTTCTGGGGCTTACTGCCCGCGTTGTACTGGGACTCATTGTCTGTATTTTTCTGAGACTCACTGCCAGTGTTGTTGCAGGACTCACAGCCCTTGTTGTTCTGGGACTCACAACCCGTGTTGTTCTGAGACTCACTGCCTGTGTTGTTTGGTGACTCACTGCCAGTGTTGTTCTGGGACTCACTGTCCGTGTTGTTCTGGGGCTTACTGGTGGCGTAGTTCTGTCACTCACTGCCTGTGTTGTTCTGTGACTCACTGCCTGTTGTGTTCCAGGACTCACTGTCGGTGTTGTACTGGGACTCACTGGTCGCGTTGTTCCAGGACTGACTGTCCGTGTTGTTCTGGGAATGACTATCAGTGTTGTTCTGGGACTCACTGTCCGTGTTGTTCTGGGACTCACTATCCGTGTTGTTCTGGGACTCACTATCAGTGTTGATCTGAGACTCACTGCCTGTGTTGTTCAGTGACTCACTGCCAGTGTTGATCGAGGACTCACTGTCCGTGTTGTTCTGGGACTTACAGGTCGCGTTGTTCTGGGAATCACTGCCAATGGTGTCCTGTGACTGACTGCCAGTGTTGTTCCAGGACTCACTGTCCGTGTTGTTCTGGGACTTACAGGTCGCGTTGTTCTGGGACTCACTGCCAATGGTGTCCTGTGACTGACTGCCAGTGTTGTTCCAGGACTCACTGTCCGTGTGGTTCTGGGACTCACTGCCCATGTTGTTCTGGGACTCACTGCCCGTGTTGTTCTGCGATTCACTGTTCGTGTTGTTCTGGGATTCACTGCCGGTGTTGTTCTGGGACTCACTGTCCGTGTTGTTCTGGGACTCACTGTCCATGCTGTTCTGGGATACACTGTCCATGTTGTTCTGGGATTCGCTGCCCGTGTTGTTCTGGGACTCACTGCCCATGTTGTTCTGGGACTCACTGCCCATGTTATTCTGGGACTCACGGCCCATGGTGTTCTGGGACTCACTGCATGTGTTATTTTGGCACTCACTGCCCATATTGTTCCAGGAATCGGTGTCCGTGCTGTTTCGGGTCTCACTGGGAGCATGGTTCTGGGACTCACTGTCCACGTTTTTCCAGAAATCACTGCCCATGTTGTTCTGGGAATCACTGTCTGTGTTGTCCTCGGATCCACTCCCAGTGTTGTTCCGGAACTCACTGCCTGTGTTGGTCTGGGACTCACTGCCCGTGTTGTTCTGTGAATCACTGCCCATGTTGCTGCAGGACCCACTGTCCTTGTTGTCCTGGGACTCGCTGCCCGTGTTGTTCAGGGACTCACTGCCCATGTTGTTATGGGACTCACACCCGTGTTGTTCTGGGACTCTCTGCCCGTGTTGTTTTGGGACTCACTGTCCTTTTTGTTCTGGGACTCACTGCCCATGTTGTCCTGGGACTCACAGTCCCTGTTGTTCTGGGACTCGCTGCCCGTGACGTTCCGGGACTCACAGCACATGTTGTTCTGAGACTCTCACTGCCTGTGTTGTTCTGTGACTCACTGCCAGTGTTGTTCGTGGACTCACTGTCCGTGTTGTTCTGGGACTCACAGGTCGCGTTGTTCTGGGATTCACTATCCGTACTGTTCTGGGACTCACTGCCCATGTTGTTCTGGGATTCACTATCCGTTCTGTTATTGTACTCACTGCCCATGTTGTTCTGGGACTCACTGCCCATGTTATTCTGGGACTCACAGCCCATGGTGTTCTGGGACTCACTGCATGTGTTATTTTGGCACTCACTTTCCATATTGTTCCAGGAATCGGTGTCCGTGCTGTTTCGGGACTCACTGGGAGCATTGTTCTGGGACTGACCGTCCACGTTTTTCGAGAACTCACTGCCCATGTTTTTCTGGGACTCACTATCTGTGTTGTCCTCGGACCCACTCCCAGTGTTGTTCCGGAACTCACTGCCTGTGTTGGTCTGGGACTCACTGCCCGTGTTGTTGTGTGACTCACTGCCCATGTTGCTGCAGGACCCACTGTCCGTGTTGTCCTGGGACTCGCTGCCCGTGGTGTTCCGTTACTCTCTGCCCGTATTATGCCGGGACGCACTGCCCGTGTTGTCCTGGGACACACTTTCCGTGTTGTTCCGGGACTTCATTTCCGTGTTGTTCTGCGACTCACTGTCCGTGTTGTTGCAGGACTCACTGTCCGTGTTGTTATGGGACTCACTGTCCGTGTTGTTCTGGAACTCACTGCCCGTGTTGTTCCGGGACTCCATTTCCGTGTTGTTCTGCGACGCACTGCCCGTGTTGTTCAGGGATTCACTTCCCATGTTGTTATGGGACTCACTGCCCGTGTTGTTCTGGGGCTCACTGCCCATGGTGTTATGGGACTCACTGCCCGCGTTGTTCTGGGACTCACTGCCCGTGTTGTTTTGGGAATCACTGCCCATGTTTTTCTTGGACTCACTGCCTGTGTTGTTCTGGGACTCACTGCCCGTGACGTTCCGGGACTCAGCACATGTTGATCTGAGACTCACTGCCTGTGTTGTTCTGTGAGTCACTGCCAGTGTTGTTCGAGGACTCACTGCCCGTGTTGTTCTGGGACTGACAGGTCGCGTTGTTCTGGGACTCACTGCCAATGGTGTCCTGTGACTGACTGCCAGTGTTGTTCCAGGACTCATTGTCCGTCTGGTTCTGGGACTCACTGACCATGATGTTCCGGTACTCATTGTCCGTGTTGTTCTGGGATTCATTATCCGTACTGTTCCAGGACTCACTGCCCGTGTTGTTCTGGGAATCACTGTCCGTGTTGTTCTGGGATTCACTATCCGTACTGTTCTGGGACTCACTGCCCGTGTTGTTCTGGGACTCACTGCCCGTGTTGGTCTGGGATTCACTGTCCTTTTAGTACTGGGACACACTGTCCATGTTGTTCTGGGACTCACTGCCCATGTTATTCTGGGACTCACGGCCCATGGTTTTCTGGGACTCACTGCATGTGTTATTTTGGCACTCACTGCCCGTACTGTTCCAGGAATCGGTGTCCGTGCTGTTTCGGGACTCACTGGGAGCATTGTTCTGGGACTCACTGTCCACGTTTTTCCAATACTCACTGCCCATGTTGTTCTGGGACTCACAGTCTGTGATGACCTCGGACCCACTCCCAGTGTTATTCCGTAACTCACTGCCTGTGTTGTCCTGGGACTCGCTGCCCGTGGTGTTCCGTTACTTTCTGCCCGTATTGTGCCGGGACGCACTGCCCGTGTTGTTCTGTGACATACCTTCCGTGTTGTTCCGGGACTGCATTTCCGTGTTGTTCTGGGACTCACCGACTGTGTTGTTCTGGGACTTACTGTCCGTGTTGTTATGGGACTCACTGCCCGTGTTGTTCAGGGACTCACTGCCCATGTTGTTATGGGACTCACTGTCCGTGTTGTTCTGCGACTCACTGCCCGTGTTGTTTTGGGACTCATTGCCCATGTTTCTCTGGGACTCACTGCCTGTGTTATTCTGGGACTCACTGTCCTTTTTGTTCTGGGACTCACTGCCCATGTTGTTCTGGGACTCACAGCCCCTGGTGTTCTGGTACTCAATGCCTCTGGTGTTCTGGGACTCACTGCCCATGTTGTTCTGGGACTAACAGGTCGCGTTGTTCTGGGACTCACTGCCAATGGTGTCCTGTGACTGACTGCCAGTGTTGTTCCAGGACTCACTGTCCGTGTGGTTCTGGGACTCACTGCCCATGTTGTTCTGGGACTCACTGTCCGTGTTGTTCTGGGACTCACTGCCCATGTTATTCTGGGACTCACTGCCAATGGTGTCCTGTGACTGACTCCCAGTATTGTTCCAGGACTCACTGTTCGTGTTGTTCTGGGATTCACTGCCCGTGTTGTTCTGGGATTCACTGCCCGTGTTGTTCTGGGACTCCCTGCCCGGTTGTACTGGGGGTCATTGTCCGTGTTGTTCTGAGACTCACTGCCAGTGTTGTTGCAGGACTCACAGCCCTTGTTGTTCTGGGAATCACAACCCGTGTTGTTCTGAGACTCACTGCCAGTGTTATTGCAGGACTCACTGTCCGTGTTGTTCTGGGACTTACTGGTGGCGTTGTTCTGTGACTCACTGCCTGTGTTGTCCTGTGTCTCACTGCCTGTGTTGTTCCAGGACTCACTGTCGGTATTGTTCTGGGACTCACTGGACGCGTTGTTCCAGGATTCACTGTCCGTGTTGTTCTGGGACTCACTATCAGTATTGTTCTGGGACTCACCGTCCGTGTTGTTCTGGGACTCACTGTCCTTTTTGTTGTTCTGGGATTCACTATCCGTACTGTGCTGGGACTCACTGTCCTTTTTGTTCTGGGACTCACTGTCCATGTTGTTCTGGGACACAGTATCCATGTGGTTCTGGGATTCACTATCCGTGCTGTTCTGGGACTCACTGTCCTTGTTGTTCTGGGACTCACTGTCCGTGTTGTTCTGGGACTCACTGCCCATGTTGTTCTGGGACTCATAACCCGTGTTGTTCTAGGACTCACTGCCCGTGTGGTTCTGGGACTCACTGCCCATGTTGTTCTGGGACTCACTACCAGTGTTGTTCTAGGACTCACTGCCCGTGTTGTTCTGGGACTCACTGCCCATGTTGTTCTGGAACTCACTGCCCGTGTGGTTCTGGGACTCACTGCCCGTGTGTTTCTGTGACTCACTGCCCATGTTTTTCTGGGACTCACTGCCCGTGTTGTTCTGGGACTCACTGTCCGTATGGTTCTGGTACTCACTGCGCATGTTGTTCTGGGACTCACTGATCGTGTTGTTCTGGGACTCACAGGTCGCTTTGTTCTGGGGCTCACTGCCAATGGTGTCCTGTGACTGACTGCCAGTGTTATTCCAGGACTCACTGTTCTTGTGGTTCTGGGATTCAGTAATCGTACTGTTCTGGGACTCACTGCCCGTGATGTTCCGGGACGCACAGCACATGTTGATCTGAGACTCACTGCCTGTGTTGATCTGTGACTCACTGCCAGTGTTGTTCGAGGACTCACTGTCCGTGTTGTTCTGGGACTCACAGGTCGCGCTGTTCTGGGACTCACTGCCAATGGTGTCCTGTGACTGACTGCCAGTGTTGTTCCAGGACTCACTGTCCGTGTGGTTCTGGGACTCACTGCCCATGTTGTTCTGGGACTCACTACCCGTGTTGTTCTAGGACTCACTGCCCGTGTTGTTCTGGGACTCACTGCCCATGTTGTTCTGGAACTCACTGCCCGTCTGGTTCTGGGACTCACTGCCCGTGTGGTTCTGGGACTCACTGCCCATGTTTTTCTGGGACTCACTGCCCGTGTTGTTCTGGGACTCACTGTCCGTATGGGTCTGGTACTCACTGCGCATGTTGTTCTGGGACTCACTGATCGTGTTGTTCTGGGACTCACAGGTCGCGTTGTTCTGGGGCTCACTGCCAATGGTGTCCTGTGACTGACTGCCAGTGTTGTTCCAGGACTCACTGTTCTTGTGGTTCTGGGATTCAGTAATCGTACTGTTCTGGGAAGCACTGCCCGTGTTATTCTGGGAGTCACTGCCCATGTTTTTATGGGACTCACTGCCCGTGTTGTTCTGGGACTCACTGTCCGTGTTGTTCAGGGACTCACTGCCTGTGTCGTTCTGGGACTCACTGCCCGTGTTGCTATGGGATTCACTGTCGGTGTTGTTGTGTGACTCACTGATCGTGTTGTTCTGGGACTCACTGCCCGTGTTGTTCCGGGACTCCATGTCCGTGTTGTTCAGGGACTCACTGCCTGTGTTGTTCAGGGACTCACTGCCCGTGTTGATCTGAGACTCACTGCCTGTGTTGTTCTGGGACTCACTGCTCGTGTTGTTCTGGGACTCACTGCCCATGTTGTCCTTCGACTCACTGTGTGTGTTGTTCAGGGACTCACTGCCGTGTTGTTCTGGGACTCACTGCCTGTGTTGTTCTGGGACTCACTGCCTGTGTTGTTCTGGGACTCACTGCCCATGTTGTTCTGGGACTCACAGCCCCTGGTGTTCTGGTCCTCACTGCCCAAGTTGTTCTGTGACTGACTGTCCTTATTGTTCTGGGACTTACTGCCCAAGTTGTTCTGGCACTCACAGCCCCGAGTGTTCTGGGACTCACTGCCCGTGGTGTTCTGGGACTCACTGCCCGTGATGTTCCGGGACTCACAGCACATGTTGATCTAAGACTCACTGCTTGTGTTGTTCTGGGACTCACTACTCGTGTTGTTCTGGGACTCACTGCCCATGTTTACTGGGACACACTACCCGTGTTGTACTGGGATTCACTGTCCGTGTTGTTCTGGGATTCCTTGCCCGTGTTGTTCTGGGACTCACAGCCCCTGGTGTTCTGGTCCTCACTGCCCAAGTTGTTCTGTGATTCACTGTCCTTATTGTTCTGGGACTTACTGCCCATGTTGTTCTGGCACTCACAGCCCCTAGTGTTCTGGGACTCACTGCCTGTGTTGTTCTGGGACTCACTGTTCGTGTTGTTCTGGGACTCACTGCCCATGTTTACTGGGACACACTACCCGTGTTGTACTGGGATTCACTGTCCGTGTTGTTCTGGGATTCCTTGCGCGTGTTGTTCTGGGACTCACTGCCCATGTTTTTCTGGGACTCACTGCCCGTGTTGCCCTGGGACTCACCGTCCGTGTTGTTCTGGGATTCCTTGCCCGTGTTGTTCTGGGACTCACTGCCCATGTTTTTCTGGGTCTCACTGCTCGTGTTGCCCTGGGACTCACCGTCCGTGTTGTTCTGGGATTCCTTGCCCGTGTTGTTCTGGGACTCACTGTCCATTTTGTCCTGGGACTCACTGCCCATGTTATTCTGGGACTCACGGCCCATGGTGTTCTGGGACTCACTGCCTGTGTTATTTTGGGACTCACTGCCCGCGTTGTTCCAGGAATCGGTGTCCGTGCTATTTCGGGAGCATTGTTTTTCAGCTCCTTATTCAACTTACATCCGACATCCAGACTACTGTTTGGGGGCCTGTGTTGTTCTGGGATTCACAATCCGTGATGTTCTGGGACTCACTGCCGTTGTTGTTCTGGGACTCAAAACCCGTGTTGTTCTCAGACTCACTGCCTGTGTTGTTCTGTGACTCACTGCCAGTATTATTGCATGACTCACTGTCCGTGTTGTTCTGGGACTCACTGCCCGCGTTGTTCTGGGACTCACTGCCTGTGTTGTTCTGAGACTCACTGCCAGTGTTATTGCAGGACTCACTGTCCATGTTGCTCTGGGACCCAATGCTCTTGCTGTTCTCGGACTCATTGTCCGTGTTGTTCTGAGACTCACTGCCCGTGTTGTTCCAGGACTCACTGTCGGTGTTGTTCTTGGACTCACTGGTCGCGTTGTTCCAGGACTCGCTGTCCGTGTTGTTCTGGGAATCACTGCCCGTGTTGTTCTGGGACTCACTGTCGTTTTTGTTGTTCTGGGATTCACAATCCGTACTGTTCTGGGACTCACTGTCCTTTTTGTTCTGGGACTCACTGACCATGTTGTTCTGGGACAGACTGTCCATGTTGCTCTGGGACTCACTGCACATGTTTTTCTGGGACTCACTGCCCGTGTTGTTCTGGGAGTCACTATCCGTGCTGTTCTGGGACTCACTACCGTTGTTGTTCTGGGACTCACTGCCTGTACTGTTCTGAGACTCACTGCCTGTGTTCTTCTTGGATTCACTGTCCATGTTGCTCTGGGACTCACTGCCCTTGCTGTTCTTGGACTCATTGTCCGTGTTGTTCTGAGACTCACTGTCGTTCTTGTTGTTCTGGGATTCACTATCCTTACTGTTCTGGGACTCACTGTCCTTTTTGTTCTGGGACTCACTGTCCATGATGTTCTGGGACACACTGTCCATGTTGCTCTGGGACTCACTGCCCGTGTTGTTCTGGGACTCACTGTCGTTCTTGTTGTTCTGGAATTCACTATCCGTACTGTTCTGGGACTCACTGTCCTTTTTGTTCTGGGACTCACTGTCCATGTTGTTCTGGGACACAGTGTCCATGTTGCTCTGGGACTCACTGCCCGTGATGTTCCGGGACTCACAGCACATGTTGATCTGAGACTTACTGCCTGTGTTGTTCTGTGACTCACTGCCAGTGTTGTTCGAGGACTCACTGTCCGTGTTGTTCTGGCACTTACAGGTCGCGTTTTTCTGGGACTCACTGCCAATGGCGTCCTATGACAGACTGCCAGTGTTGTTCCAGGACTCACTGTCCGTGTGGTTCTGGGACTCACGGCCCGTGTTGTTCTGGGATGCACTGTTCGTGTTGTTCTGGGATTCACTGCCCGTGTTGTTCTGGGACTCACTGTCCGTGCTGTTCTGGGATTCACTATCCGTACTGTTCTGGGACTCACTGTCCTTTTTGTTCTGGGACTCACTGCCCATGTTGTTCTGGGACTCACTGTCCACTTTGTTCTGTGACTCACTATCCATGTTGTTCTGGGACACTCTGTCCATGTTGTTCTGGGATTCGCTGTCCGTGTTGTTCTGGGATTCGCTGTCCGTGTTGTTCTGGGATTCGCTGCCCGTGTTGTTCTGGGACTCACTGCCCATGTTATTCTGGGACTGACAGCCCATGGTGGGTTCTGGGACTCACTGCATGTGTTATTTTGGCACTCACTGCCCGTATTGTTCCAGGAATCAGTGTCCGTGCTGTTTCGGGACTCCCTGGGAGGATTGTTCTGGGAATCACTGTCCACGTGTTTCTAGAACTCACTACCCATGTTGTTCTGGGACTCACTGCCCATGTTGTTCTGGGACTCACTGCCCATGTTGTTCTGGGACTCACTGCCCGTGTTGTTCTGGGACTCACTGCCCATGTTGTTCTGGGACTCACTGTCCACTTTGTTCTGTGACTCACTGTCCATGTTGTTCTGGGACACACTGTCCATGTTGTTCTGGGACACACTGTCCATGTTGTTCTGGGATTCGTTGCCCGTGTTGTTCTGGGACTCACTGCCCATGTTGTTCTGGGACTCACTGCCCATGTTGTTCTGGGACTCACTGTCCACTTTGTTCTGTGACTCACTGTCCATGTTGTTCTGGGACACACTGTCCATGTTGTTCTGGGACACACTGTCCATGTTGTTCTGGGATTCGCTGCCCGTGTTGTTCTGGGACTCACTGTCCACTTTGTTCTGTGACTCACTGTCCATGTTGTTCTGGGACACACTGTCCATGTTGTTCTGGGATTCGCTGCCCATGTTGTTCTGGGACTCACTGCCCATGTTATTCTGTGACTCACTGCCCATGTTATTCTGTGACTCACTGTCCATGGTGTTCTGGGACTCACTGCATGTGTTATTTTGGCACTCACTGCCCGTGTTGTTCCAGGAATCGGTGCCCGTGCTGTTTCGGGACTCACTGGGAGCATTGTTCTGGGACTCACTGTCCACGTTTTTCCAGAACACACTGCCCATGTTGTTCTGGGACTCACTGTCTGTGTTGTCCTCGGACGCCCTCCCAGTGCTGTTCCAGAACTCACTGCCTGTGTTGGTCTGGGACTCACTGCCCGTGTTGTTCTGGGACTCACTGCACATGTTTTTCTGGGACTCACTGCCCGTGTTGTTCTGGGAGTCACTGTCGGTGTTGTTCTGGGACTCACTGCCTGTGTCGTTCTGGGACTCACTGCCCGTGTTGTTATGGGACTCACTGTCCGTGTTGTTCTGGGATTCACTATCCGTGCTGTTCTGGGACTCACTACCGTTGTTGTTCTGGGACTCACTGCGTGTGTTGTTCTGGGACTCACTGCCCTTGCTGTTCTTGGACTCATTGTCCGTGTTGTTCTGAGACTCACTACCCGTGTTGTTCTGGGACTCACTGTCGTTTTTGTTGTTCTGGGATTCACTATCCGTACTGTTCTGGGACTCACTGTCCTTTTTGTTCTGGGACTCACTGTCCATGTTGTTCTGGGACACACTGTCCATGTTGCTCTGGGACTCACTGCCCGTGTTGTTCTGGGACTCACTGTCGTTCTTGTTGTTCTGGGATTCACTATCCGTACTGTTCTGGGACTCACTGTCCTTTTTGTTCTGGGACTCACTGTCCATGTTGTTCTGGGACACAGTGTCCATGTTGCTCTGGGACTCACTGCCCGTGATGTTCCGGGACTCACAGCACATGTTGATCTGAGACTTACTGCCTGTGTTGTTCTGTGACTCACTGCCAGTGTTGTTCGAGGACTCACTGTCCATGTTGTTCTGGCACTTACAGGTCGCGTTTTTCTGGGACTCACTGCCAATGGCGTCCTGTGACAGACTGCCAGTGTTGTTCCAGGACTCACTGTCCGTGTGGTTCTGGGACTCACTGCCCGTGTTGTTTTGGGATGCACTGTTCGTGTTGTTCTGGGATTCACTGCCCGTGTTGTTCTGGGACTCACTGTCCGTGCTGTTCTGGGATTCACTATCCGTACTGTTCTGGGACTCACTGTCCTTTTTGTTCTGGGACTCACTGTCCACTTTGTTCTGGGACACACTGCCCATGTTGTTCTGGGACTCACTGCCCATGTTATTCTGGGACTGACAGTCCATGGTGGGTTCTGGGACTCACTGCATGTGTTATTTTGGCACTCACTGCCCGTATTGTTCCAGGAATCGGTGTCCGTGCTGTTTCGGGACTCCCTGGGAGGATTGTTCTGGGAATCACTGTCCACGTTTTTCTAGAACTCACTACCCATGTTGTTCTGGGACTCACTGCCCATGTTGTTCTGGGACTCACTGCCCGTGTTGTTCTGTGACTCACTGCCGGTGTTGTTCGAAGACTCACTGTCCGTGTTGTTCTGGGACTCACAGGTCGCTGTGTTCTGGGACTCACTGCCAATGGTGTCCTGTGACTGACTGCCAGTGTTGTTCTGGGACTCATTGTCCTTTTTGTTCTGTGACTCACTGTCCATGTTGTTCTGGGACACTCTGTCCATGTTGTTCTGGGACTCACTGCCCGTGTTGTTCTGGGACTCACTGCCCATGTTGTTCTGGGACTCACTGCCCGTGTTGTTCTGGGACTCACTGCCCGTGTTGTTCTGGGACTCACTGCCCGTGTTGTTCTGGGACTCACTGCCCGTGTTGTTCTGGGACTCACTGCCCGTGTTGTTCTGGGACTCACTGTCGTTCTTGTTGTTCTGGGATTCACTATCCGTACTGTTCTGGGACTCACTGTCCTTTTTGTTCTGGGACTCACTGTCCATGTTGTTCTGGGACACAGTGTCCATGTTGCTCTGGGACTCACTGCCCGTGATGTTCCGGGACTCACAGCACATGTTGATCTGAGACTTACTGCCTGTGTTGTTCTGTGACTCACTGCCAGTGTTGTTCGAGGACTCACTGTCCATGTTGTTCTGGCACTTACAGATCGCGTTTTTCTGGGACTCACTGCCAATGGCGTCCTGTGACAGACTGCCAGTGTTGTTCCAGGACTCACTGTCCGTGTGGTTCTGGGACTCACTGCCCGTGTAGTTCTGGGACTCACTGCCCGTGTGGTTCTGGGATTCACTGCCCGTGTTGTTCTGGGACTCACTGTCCGTGCTGTTCTGGGATTCACTATCCGTACTGTTCTGGGACTCACTGTCCTTTTTGTTCTGGGAATCACTGTCCACGTTTTTCTAGAACTCACTACCCATGTTGTTCTGGGACTCACTGCCCATGTTGTTCTGCGACTCACTGCCCATGATATTCTGGGAATCACGGCCCATGGTGTTCTGGGACTCACTGCATGTGTTATTTTGGCACTCACTGCCCGTGTTGTTCCAGGAATCGGTGTCCGTGCTGTTTCGGGACTCACTGGGAGCATTGTTCTGGGACTCACTGTCCACGTTTTTCCAGAACACACTGCCCATGTTGTTCTGGGACTCACTGTCTGTGTTGTCCTCGGACGCCCTCCCAGTGCTGTTCCAGAACTCACTGCCTGTGTTGGTCTGGGACTCACTGCCCGTGTTGTTCTGGGACTCACTGCACATGTTTTTCTGGGACTCACTGCCCGTGTTGTTCTGGGAGTCACTGTCGGTGTTGTTCTGGGACTCACTGCCTGTGTCGTTCTGGGACTCACTGCCCGTGTTGTTATGGGACTCACTGTCCGTGTTGTTCTGGGATTCACTATCCGTGCTGTTCTGGGACTCACTACCGTTGTTGTTCTGGGACTCACTGCGTGTGTTGTTCTGGGACTCACTGCCCTTGCTTTTCTTGGACTCATTGTCCGTGTTGTTCTGAGACTCACTGCCCGTGTTGTTCTGGGACTCACTGTCGTTTTTGTTGTTCTGGGATTCACTATCCGTACTGTTCTGGGACTCACTGTCCTTTTTGTTCTGGGACTCACTGTCCATGATGTTCTGGGACACACTGTCCATGTTGCTCTGGGACTCACTGCCCGTGTTGTTCTGGGACTCACTGTCGTTCTTGTTGTTCTGGGATTCACTATCCGTACTGTTCTGGGACTCACTGTCCTTTTTGTTCTGGGACTCACTGTCCATGTTGTTCTGGGACACAGTGTCCATGTTGCTCTGGGACTCACTGCCCGTGATGTTCCGGGACTCACAGCACATGTTGATCTGAGACTTACTGCCTGTGTTGTTCTGTGACTCACTGCCAGTGTTGTTCGAGGACTCACTGTCCATGTTGTTCTGGCACTTACAGGTCGCGTTTTTCTGGGACTCACTGCTAATGGCGTCCTGTGACAGGCTACCAGTGTTGTTCCAGGACTCACTGTCCGTGTGGTTCTGGGACTCACTGCCCGTGTTGTTCTGGGCTGCACTGTTCGTGTTGTTCTGGGATTCACTGCCCGTGTTGTTCTGGGACTCACTGCCCATGTTATTCTGGGACTGACAGCCCATGGTGGGTTCTGGGACTCACTGCATGTGTTATTTTGGCACTCACTGCCCGTATTGTTCCAGGAATCGGTGTCCGTGCTGTTTCGGGACTCGCTGGGAGGATTGTTCTGGGAATCACTGTCCACGTTTTTCTAGAACTCACTACCCATGTTGTTCTGGGACTCACTGCCCATGTTGTTCTGGGACTCACTGCCCATGTTGTTCTGGGACTCACTGCCTGTGTTGTTCTGGGACTCACTGCTCGTGTTGTTCTGGGACTCACTGCCCGTGTGTTTCTGGGATTCACTGCCCGTGTTGTTCTGGGACTCACTGTCCGTGCTGTTCTGGGATTCACTATCCGTACTGTTCTGGGACTCACTGTCCTTTTTGTTCTGGGACTCACTGTCTACATTGTTCTGTGACTCACTGTCCATGTTGTTCTGTGACTCACTGTCCATGTTGTTCTGGGACTCACTGCCCATGTTATTCTGGGAATGACAGCCCATGGTGGGTTCTGGGACTCACTGCATGTGTTATTTTGGCCCTCACTGCCCGTGTTGTTCCAGGAATCGGTGCCCGTGCTGTTTCGGGACTCACTGGGAGCATTGTTCTGGGACTCACTGTCCACGTTTTTCCAGAACACACTGCCCATGTTGTTCTGGGACTCACTGTCTGTGTTGTCCTCGGACGCACTCCCAGTGCTGTTCCAGAACTCACTGCCTGTGTTGGTCTGTGACTCACTGCCCACGTTGCTGCAGGACCCACTGTCCGTGTTGTCCTGGGAATCACTGCCCGTGTTGTTCATGGACTCACTGCCCATGTTGTTCTGGGACTCACTGCCCGTGTTGTTTTGGGACTCACTGCCCATGTTTTTAAGGGACTCACTGCCTGTGTTGTTCTGGGACTCACTGCCCATGTTGTTCTGGGACTCACTGCCAATGGTGTCCTGTGACTGACTGCCAGTGTTGTTCTGGGGCTCATTGTCCTTTTTGTTCAGGGACTCACTGTCCATGTTGTTCTGGGACACTCTGCCCAGGTTGTTCTGGGACTCACTGCCCATGGTATTCTGGGACAGACAGCCCATGGTGGGTTCTGGGACTTACTGCATGTGTTATTTTGGCACTCACTGCCCGTATTGTTCCAGGAATCAGTGTCCGTGCTGTTTCGGGACTCCCTGGGAGGATTGTTCTGGGAATCACTGTCCACGTTTTTCTAGAACTCACTACCCATGTTGTTCTGGGACTCACTGCCCATGTTGTTCTGGGACTCACTGCCCGTGTTGTTCTGGGACTCACTGCCCGTGTTGTTCTGGGACTCACTGCCCGTGTTGTTCTGGGACTCACTGCTCGTGTTGTTCTGGGACTCACTGCCCGTGTGGTTCTGGGATTCACTGCCCGTGTTGTTCTGGGACTCACTGTCCGTGCTGTTCTGGGATTCACTATCCGTACTGTTCTGGGACTCACTGTCCTTTTTGTTCTGGGAATCACTGTCCACGTTTTTCTAGAACTCACTACCCATGTTGTTCTGGGACTCACTGCCCATGTCGTTCTGGGACTCACTGCCCGTGTTGTTCTGGGACACAGTGCCCATGTTATTCTGGGAATCACGGCCCATGGTGTTCTGGGACTCACTGCATGTGTTATTTTGGCACTCACTGCCCGTGTTGTTCCAGGAATCGGTGCCCGTGCTGTTTCGGGACTCACTGGGAGCATTGTTCTGGGACTCACTGTCCACGTTTTTCCAGAACACACTGCCCATGTTGTTCTGGGACTCACTGTCTGTGTTGTCCTCGGACGCCCTCCCAGTGCTGTTCCAGAACTCACTGCCTGTGTTGGTCTGGGACTCACTGCCCGTGTTGTTCTGGGACTCACTGCACATGTTTTTCTGGGACTCACTGCCCGTGTTGTTCTGGGAGTCACTGTCGGTGTTGTTCTGGGACTCACTGCCTGTGTCGTTCTGGGACTCACTGCCCGTGTTGTTATGGGACTCACTGTCCGTGTTGTTCTGGGATTCACTATCCGTGCTGTTCTGGGACTCACTACCATTGTTGTTCTGGGACTCACTGCGTGTGTTGTTCTGGGACTCACTGCCCTTGCTGTTCTTGGACTCATTGTCCGTGTTGTTCTGAGACTCACTGCCCGTGTTGTTCTGGGACTCACTGTCGTTCTTGTTGTTCTGGGATTCACTATCCGTACTGTTCTGGGACTCACTGTCCTTTTTGTTCTGGGACTCACTGTCCATGTTGTTCCGGGACACAGTGTCCATGGTGCTCTGGGACTCACTGCCCGTGATGTTCCGGGACTCACAGCACATGTTGATCTGAGACTTACTGCCTGTGTTGTTCTGTGACTCACTGCCAGTGTTGTTCGAGGACTCACTGTCCATGTTGTTCTGGCACCTACAGGTCGCGTTTTTCTGGGACTCACTGCCAATGGCGTCCTGTGACAGACTGCCAGTGTTGTTCCAGGACTCACTGTCCGTGTGGTTCTGGGACTCACTGCCCGTGTTGTTCTGGAATGCACTGTTCGTGTTGTTCTGGGATTCACTGCCCGTGTTGTTCTTGGACTCACTGTCCGTGCTGTTCTGGGATTCACTATCCGTACTGTTCTGGGACTCACTGTCCTTTTTGTTCTGGGACTCACTGTCCACTTTGTTCTGTGACTCACTGTCCATGTTGTTCTGGGACACTCTGTCCATGTTGTTCTGGGATTCACTGCCCGTGTTGTTCTGGGACTCACTGTCCACTTTGTTCTGTGACTCACTGTCCATGTTGTTCTGGGTCTCACTGTCCTTTTTCTTCTGGGACTCACTGTCCACTTTGTTCTGTGACTCACTGTCCACTTTGTTCTGTGACTCACTGTCCATGTTGTTCTGGGACACTCTGTCCATGTTGTTCTGGGACTCACGGCCCATGGTGTTCTGGTACTCACTGCCCATGTTGTTCTGGGACTCACTGCCCATGTTATTCTGGCACTGACAGCCCATGGTGGGTTCTGGGACTCACTGCATGTGTTATTTTGGCACTCACTGCCCGTATTGTTCCAGGAATCGGTGTCCGTGCTGTTTCGGGACTCCCTGGGAGGATTGTTCTGGGAATCACTGTCCACGTTTTTTCTAGAACTCACTACCCATGTTGTTCTGGGACTCACTGCCCATGTTGTTCTGGGACTCACTGCCCGTGTTGTTCTGGGACTCACTGCCCATGTTGTTCTGGGACTCACTGCTCGTGTTGTTCTGGGACTCACTGCCCGTGTGGTTCTGGGATTCACTGCCCGTGTTGTTCTGGGACTCACTGTCCGTGCTGTTCTGGGATTCACTATCCGTACTGTTCTGGGACTCACTGTCCTTTTTGTTCTGGGACTCACTGTCTACTTTGTTCTGTGACTCACTGTCCATGTTGTTCTGGGACTCACTGTCAACGTTTTCCAGAACACACTGCCCATGTTGTTCTGGGACTCACTGTCTGTGTTGGCCTCGGACGCTCTCCCAGTGCTGTTCCAGAACTCACTGCCTGTGTTGGTCTGTGACTCACTGCCCATGTTGCTGCAGGACCCACTGTCCGTGTTGTCCTGGGAATCACTGCCCGTGTTGTTCATGGACTCACTGCCCATGTTGTTCTGTGACTCACTGCCCGTGTTGTTTTGGGACTCACTGCCCATGTTTTTAAGGGACTCACTGCCTGTGTTGTTCTGGGACACTCTGTCCATGTTGTTCTGGGACTCACTGCTCGTGTTGTTCTGGGACTCACTGCCCGTGTGGTTCTGGGATTCACTGCCCGTGTTGTTCTGGGACTCACTGTCCGTGCTGTTCTGGGATTCACTATCCACACTGTTCTGGGACTCACTGTCCTTTTTGTTCTGGGACTCACTGTCCACTTTGTTCTGTGATTCACTGTCCATGTTGTTCTGGGACTCACTGTCCATGTTGTTCTGGGATTCGCTGCCCGTGTTGTTCTGGGACACACTATCCATTCTGTTATGGTACTCACTGCCCATGTTGTTCTGGGACTCACTGCCCATGGTATTCTGGGACTGACAGCCCATGGTGGGTTCTGGTACTCACTGCATGTGTTACTTTAGCACTCGCTGCCCGTATTGTTCCAGGAATCGGTGTCCGTGCTGTTTCGGGACTCCCTGGGAGGATTGTTCTGGGAATCACTGTCCACGTTTTTCTAGAACTCACTGCCCATGTTGTTCTGGGACTCACTGCCCATGTTGTTCTGGGATTCACTGCCCGTGTTGTTCTGCGACTCACTGCCCATGTTGTTCTGAGACTCATTGCCCGTGTTGTTCTGGGACTCACTGTCCGTGTGGTTCTGGATCTCACTGTCCTTTTTGTTCTGGGACTCACTGTCCACTTTGTTCTGTGACTCACTGTCCATGTTGTTCTGGGACACACTGTCCATGTTGTTCTGGGATTCGCTGCCCGTGTTGTTCTGGGACTCACTGTCAACGTTTTCCAGAACACACTGCCCATGTTGTTCTGCGACTCACTGTCTGTGTTGTCCTCGGACGCACTCCCAGTGCTGTTCCAGAACTCACTGCCTGTGTTGGTCTGGGACTCAATGCCCATGTTGCTGCAGGACCCACTGTCTGCGTTGTCCTCGGATGCACTCCCAGTGCTGTTCCAGAACTCACTGCCTGTGTTGGTCTGGGACTCACTGCCCGTGTTGGTTTGGGACTCACTGCCCATGTTTTTAAGGGACTCACTGCCTGTGTTGTTCTGGGACTCACTGCCCATGTTGTTCTGGGACTTACAGCCCCTGGTGTTCTGGGACTCACAGTCCCTGGTGTTCTGGGACACACTGCCCGTGACGTTCCGCACTCACAGCACATGTTGATCTGAGACTCACTGCCTGTGTTGTTCTGTGACTCACTGCCGGTGTTGTTTGAAGACTCACTGTCCGTGTTGTTGTGAGACTCACAGGTCGCGTTGTTCTGGGACTCACTGCCAATGGTGTCCTGTGACTGACTGCCAGTGTTGTTCTGGGACTCATTGTCCTTTTTGTTGAGGGACTCACTGTCCATGTTATTTTGGCACTCACTGCCCGTATTGTTCCAGGAATCGGAGTTCGTGCTGTTTCGGGACTCCCTGGGAGGATTGTTCTGGGAATCACTGTCCACGTTTTTCTAGAACTCACAACCCATGTTGTTCTTGGACTCAGTGCCCAAGTTGTTCAGGGACTCACTGCCCGTGTTGTTCTGGGACTCACTGCTCGTGTTGTTCTGGGACTCACTGCCCGTGTGGTTCTGGGACCCACTGCCCATGTTATTCTGGGACTCACTGCCCGTGTTGTTCTGAGACTCATTGCCTGTGTTGTTCTGGGACTCACTGTCCGTGTGGTTCTGGATCTCACTGTCCTTTTTGTTCTGGGACTCACTGTCCACTTTGTTCTGTGACTCACTGTCCATGTTGTTCTGGGATACGCTGCCCGTGTTGTTCTGGCACTCACTATCCATTCTGTTATGGTACTCACTGCCCATGTTGTTCTGGGACTCACTGCCCATGTTATTCTGGGACTCACGGCCCATGGTGGGTTCTGGGACTCACTGCATGTGTTATTTTGGCACTCACTGCCCGTGTTGTTCCAGGAATCGGTGCCCGTGCTGTTTCGGGACTCACTGGGATTATTGTTTTGGGACTCACTGTCCACGTTTTTCCAGAACACACTGCCCATGTTGTTCTGGGACTCACTGTCTGTGCTGTCCTCGGACGCACTCCCAGTGCTGTTCTGGAACTCACTGCCTGTGTTGGTCTGGGACTCTCTGCCCGTGTTGCTTTGTGACTCACTGCCCATGATGCTGCAGGACCCACTGTCCGTGTTGTCCTGGGACTCGCTGCCGGTGTTGTTCGAAGACTCACTGTCCGTGTTGTTCTGGGACTCACAGGACGCTTTGTTCTTGGACTCACTGCCAATGGTGTCCTGTGACTGACTGCCAGTGTTGTTCTGGGACTCATTGTCCTTTTTGTTCAGGGAGTCACTGTCCATGTTGTTCTGTGATACTCTGTCCATGTTGTTCTGAGATTCGCTGCCCGTGTTGTTCTGGCACTCACTATCCATTCTGTTATGGTACTCACTGCCCATGTTGTTCTGGGACTCACCGGCCATGGTATTCTGGGACTCACGGCCCATGGTGTTCTGGGACTCACTGCATGTGTTGTTTTGGCACTCACTGCCCGTGTTGTTCCAGGAATCGGTGCCCGTGCTGTTGCGGGACTCACTGGGAGCATTGTTCTGGGACTCACTGTCCACGTTATACCAGAACACACTGCCCATGTTGTTATGGGACTCACTGCCCGTGTTGTTCTGGGACTCACTGCCCATGTTGTTCTGGGACTCACTGCTCGTGTTGTTCTGGGACTCACTGCCCGTGTGGTTCTGGGATTCACTGCCCGTGTTGTTCTGGGACTCACTGTCCGTGCTGTTCTGGGATTCACTATCCGTACTGTTTTGGGGCTCACTGTCCATGTTGTTCTGGGATTCGCTGCCCGTGTTGTTCTGGGACTCACTATCCGTTATGTTATGGTACTCACTGCCCATGTTGTTCTGGGACTCACTGCCCATGTTATTCTGGGACTCACGGCCCATGATGTTCTGGGACTCACTGCATGTGTTATTTTGGCCCTCACTGCCCGTGTTGTTCCAGGAATCGGTGCCTCTGCTGTTTCGGAACTCACTGGGAGCATTGTTCTGGGACTCACTGTCCACGTTTTTCCAGAACACACTGCCCATGTTGTTCTGGGACTCACTGTCTGTGTTGTCCTCGGACACACTCCCAGTGCTGTTCCAGAACTCACTGCCTGTGTTGGTCTGTGACTCACTGCCCATGTTGCTGCAGGACCCACTGTCTGTGTTGTCCTCGGACGCTCTCCCAGTGCTGTTCCAGAACTCACTGCCTGTGTTGGTCTGGGACTCACTGCCCGTGTTGTTTTGGGACTCACTGCCCATGTTTTTAAGGGACTCACTGCCTGTGTTGTTCTGGGACTCACTGCCCATGTTCTGGGACTCACAGCCCCTGGTGTTCTGGGACTCACAGTCCCTGGTGTTCTGGGACACACTGCCCGTGACGTTCCGGGACTCACAGCACATGTTGATCTGAGACTCACTGCCTTTGTTGTTTTGTGACTCACTGCCGGTGTTGTTCGAAGACTCACTGTCCGTGTTGTTCTGGGACTCACAGGTCGCTTTGTTCTGGGACTCACTGCCAATGGTGTCCTGTGACTGACTGCCAGTGTTGTTCTGGGACTCATTGTCCTTTTTGTTCAGGGACTCACTGTCCATGTTGTTCTGGGACTCACTGCCCATGTTATTCTGGGACTGACAGTCCATGGTGGGTTCTGGGACTCACTGCATGTGTTATTTTGGCACTCACTGCCCGTATTGTTCCAGGAATCAGTGTCCGTGCTGTTTCGGGACTCCCTGGGAGGATTGTTCTGGGAATCACTGTCCACGTTTTTCTAGAACTCACTACCCATGTTGTTCTGGGACTCACTGCCCATGTTGTTCTGGGTCTCACTGCCCGTGTTGTTCTGGGACTCACTGTCCGTGTTGTTCGAGGATTCACTATCCGTATTGTTCCAGGACTCACCGCCCGTATTGTTCTGGGACTCACTGTCCGTGTTGTTGTGGGATCACTATTCGTACTGTTCTGGGACTCACTGCCCGTGTTGTTATGAGACTCACTGCCCGTGTTGTTCTGGGATTTACTATCCGTGCTGTTCTGAACTCACTGCCGTTGTTGTTCTGGGACTCAAAACCCGTGTTGTTCTCAGACTCACTGCCTGTGTTGTTCTGTGACTCTCTGCCAGTGTTGTTGCATGACTCACTGTCCGTGTTGTTCTGGGACTCACTGCCCGCGTTGTTCTGGGACTCACTGCCTGTGTTGTTCTGAGACTCACTGCCAGTGTTGTTGCAGGACTCACTGTCCATGTTGGTCTGGGACCCACTGCTCTTGCTGTTCTGGGACTCATTGTCCGTGTTGTTCTGAGACTCACTGCCCGTGTTGTTCCAGGACTCACTGTCATTGTTGTTTTTGGACTCACTGGTCGCGTTGTTCCAGGACTCACTGTCCGTGTTGTTCTGGGACTCACTGCCCGTGTTGTTCTGGGACTCACTGTCGTTTTTTTTGTTCTGGGATTCACTATCCGTACTGTTCTGGGACTCACTGTCCTTTTTGTTCTGGGACTCACTGACCATGTTGTTCTGGGACACACTGTCCATGTTGCTCTGGGACTCACTGCCCGTGTTGTTCTGGGACTCACTGCACATGTTTTTCTGGGACTCACTGCCCGTGTTGTTCTGGGACTCACTGTCCGTGTTGTAACAGGGACTCACTGCCTGTGTCGTTCTGGGATTCACTGCCCGTGTTGTTATGGGACTCACTGCCCGTGTGGTTCTGGGATTCAGTATCCGTGCTGTTCTGGGACTCACTGCCGTTGTTGTTCTGGGACTCACTGCCTGTGTTGTTCTGAGACTCACTGCCTGTGTTGTTCCAGGACTCACTGTCCAAGTTGCTCTGGGACTCACTGCCCTTGGTGTTCTGGGATTCAGTGTACGTGTTTTTCTGAGAATCACTGCCCGTGTTGTTCTGGGACTCACTGTCGTTCTTGTTGTTCTGGGATTCACTATCCGTACTGTTCTGGGACTCACTGTCCATGTTGTTCTGGGACACAGTGTCCATGTTGCTCTGGGACTCACTGCCCGTGATGTTCCGGGACTCACAGCACATGTTGATCTGAGACTTACTGCCTGTGTTGTTCTGTGACTCACTGCCAGTGTTGTCCTCGGACGCACTCCCAGTGCTGTTCCAGAACTCACTGCCTGTGCTGGTCTGGGACTCACTGCCCTTGTTGCTCAGTGACTCACTGCCCATGTTGCTGCAGCACCCACTGTCCGTGTTGTCCTGGGACTCACTGCCCGTGTTGTTTTGGGACTCACTGCCCATGTTTTTATGGGACTCACTGCCTGTGTTGTTCTGGGACTCACTGCCCATGCTGTTCTGGGACTCACATTCCCTGGTGTTCTGGGACTCACTGTCCGTCACGTTCCGGGACTCACAGCACATTTTGATCTGAGACTCACTGCCTGTGTTGTTCTGTGACTCACTGCCGGTGTTGTTCGAAGACTCACTATCCGTGTTGTTCTGGGACTCACAGGTCGCTTTGTTCTGGGACTCACTGCCAATGGTGTCCTGTGACTGACTGCCAGTGTTGTTCCAGGACTCACTGTCCGTGTGGTTCTGAGACTCACTGCCCGTGTTGTTCTGGGACTCGCTGTCCGTGTTGTTCGAGGATTCACTATCTGTATTGTTCCAGGACTCACTGCCCGTGTTGTTCTGGGACTCACTGTCCGTGTGGTTCTGGGACTCACTGCCCGTGTTGTTCTGGGACTCACTGCCCGTGTTGTTCTGGGACTTACTGCCCATGTTGTTCTGGGACTCACTGTCGGTGTTGTTCTGGGACTCACTGCCCATGTTGTTCTGGGACTCACTGTCCGTGTTGTTCGAGGATTCACTATCCGTACAGTTCTGGGACTCACTGCCCGTGTTGTTCTGGGACTCACTGTCCATGTTGTTCTGGGATTCGCTGCCCGTGTTGTTCTGGGACACAGTGCCCATGTTGTTCTGGGACACACTGCCCATGGTATTCTGGACTCACAGCCCATGGTGTTCTGGGACTCACTGCATGTGTTATTTTGGCACTCACTGCCCATATTGTTCCAAGAATCGGTGTCCGTGCTTTTTCGGGACTCACTGGGAGCATTGTTCGGGGACTCACTGTCCACGTTTTTCCAGAACTCACTACCCATGTTGTTCTGGGACTCACTGCCCATGTTGTTCTGGGACTCACTGCCCGTGCTGTTCTGGGACTCACTGCCCATGTTGTTCTGGGACTCACTGCTCGTGTTGTTCTGGGACTCACTGCCCGTGCGGTTCTGGGTCTCACTGCCCATGTTGTTCTGGGACTCACTGCCCGTGCTGTTCTGGGACTCACTGCCCATGTTGTTCTGGGACTCACTGCCCGTGTTGTTCTGGGACTCACTGCCCGTGTTGTTCTGGGACTCACTGTTCTTATTGTTCTGGGACTCACTATCCATGTTGTTCTGGGACACTCTGTCCATGTTGTTCTGGGATTCGCTGCCCATGTTGTTCTGGGACTCACTGCCCATGTTGTTCTGTGACTCACGGCCCGTGGTGTTCTGGCACTCACTGCATGTGTTATTTTGGCACTCACTGCCCATATTGTTACAGGAATCGGTGTCCGTGCTGTCTCGGGACTCACTGGGAGCATTGTTCGGGGACTCACTGTCCACGTTTTTCCAGTACTCACTGCCCATGTTGTTATGGGACTCACTGCCCGTGTTGTTCTGGGAGTCACTGACCATGTTTTTCTGGGACTCACTGCCAGTGTTGTTCCAGGACTCACTGGCTGCGTTGCTCTGGGACTCACTGCCCGTGTTGTTCTGTGACTCACTGCCAGTGTTGTTCGAAGACTCACTCTCCGTGTTGTTCTGGGAATCGCAGGTCGCGTTGTTCTGGGACTCACTGCCAATGGTGTCCTGTGACTGACTGCCAATGTTGTTCCAGGACTCACTGTCCGTGTGGTTCTGGGACTCACTGCCCGTGTTGTTCTGGGACTCACTGTCCGTGTTGTTCTGGGACTCACTGCCCATGTTGTTCTGGGACTCACTGTCCGTGTTGTTCTGGGACTCACTGCCCATGTTGTTCTGGGAATCACTGTCCGTGTTGTTCGAGGATTCACTATCCGTATTGTTCCAGGACTCACTGCCCATGTTGTTCTGGGACTCACTGTCCGTGTTGTTGTGGGATTCACTATCCGTACTGTTCTGGGACTCACTGCCCGTGTTGTTCTGTGACTCACTGTCCTTTTTGTTCAGGGACTCACTGTCCGTGTTGTTCTGGGACTCACTGCCCATGTTGTTCTGGGACTCACAGCCCATGGTGTTCTGGGACTCACTGCATGTGCTATTTTGGCACTCACTGCCCATATTGTTACAGGAATCGGTGTCCGTGCTGTCTCGGGACTCACTGGGAGCATTGTTTGGGGACTCACTGTTCACGTTTTTCCAGTACTCACTGCCCTTGTTGTTCTGGGACTCACTGTCCGTGTTGTTCTGGGATTCATTATCCGTGCTGTTCTGGGACTCACTGACCGTGTTGTTCTGGGAGTCACTGTCCATGTTTTTCTGGGACTCACTGCCCGTGTTGTTCTGGGACTCATTGTCCATGTTGTTCAGCGACTCACTGCCAGTGTTGTTTCAGGACTCACTGCCTGTGTTGTTCATGGACTGACTGTCCTTTTTATTCTGGAACTCACTGCCCATGCTGTTCTGGGACGCACAGCCCCAGGTCTTCTGGGACGCACTGCCCGTGGTGTTCTTGGACTCACTGCCCGTGTTGTTCTGGGACTCACTGCCAGTGTTGTTCGAGGACTCACTGTCCGTGTTGTTCTGGGACTCACAGGTCGCGTTGTTCTGGGACTCACTGCCAATGGTGTCCTGTGACTGACTGCCAGTGTTGTTCCAGGTCACACTGTCCGTGTGGTTCTGGGACTCACTGCTCATGTTGTTCTGGGACTCACTGCCCGTGTTGTTCTGGGACTCACTGCCCATGTTGTTCTGGGACTCACGATACGTGTTGTTCTGGGACTAACTGTCCATATTGTTCTGGGATTCACTGCCCGTGTTGTTCTGGGATTCACTGTCCGTGTTGTTGTGGGATCACTATTCGTACTGTTCTGGGACTCACTGCCCGTGTTGTTCTGGGAGTCACTGCCTGTGTCGTTCTGGGACTCACTGCCCGTGTTGTTATGGGACTCACTGCCCGTGTTGTTCTGGGATTCACTATCCGTGCTGTTCTGGGACTCACTGCCGTTGTTGTTCTGGGACTCAAAACCCGTGTTGTTCTCAGACTCACTGCCTGTGTTGTTCTGTGACTCACTGCCAGTGTTGTTGCATGACTCACTGTCCGTGTTGTTCTGGGACTCACTGCCCGCGTTGTTCTGGGACTCACTGCCTGTGTTGTTGCAGGACTCACTATCCATGTTGGTCTGGGACCCACTGCTCTTGCTGTTCTGGGACTCATTGTCCGTGTTGTTCTGAGACTCACTGCCCGTGTTGTTCCAGGACTCACTGTCATTGTTGTTCTTGGACTCACTGGTCGCGTTGTTCCAGGACTCACTGTCCGTGTTGTTCTGGGACTCACTGCCCGTGTTGTTCTGGGACTCACTGTCGTTTTTGTTGTTCTGGGATTCACTATCCGTACTGTTCTGGGACTCACTGTCCTTTTTGTTCTGGGACTCACTGACCATGTTGTTCTGGGCCACACTGTCCATGTTGCTCTGGGACTCACTGCCCGTGTTGCTCTGGGACTCACTGCACATGTTTTTCTGGGACTCACTGCCCGTGTTGTTCTGGGACTCACTGTCCGTGTTGTTCAGGGACTCACTGCCTGTGTCGTTCTGGGACTCACTGCCCGTGTTGTTCTGGGACTCACTGCCCGTGTTGTTCTGGGACTCACTGCACATGTTTTTCTGGGACTCACTGCCCGTGTTGTTCTGTGACTCACTGTCCGTGTTGTTATGGGACTCACTGCCCATGTTGTTCTGGGATTCACTATCCGTGCTGTTCTGGGACTCACTGCCGTTGTTGTTCTGGGACTCACTGCCTGTGTTGTTCTGAGACTCACTGCCTGTGTTGTTCCAGGACTCACTGTCCATGTTGCTCTGGGACTCACTGCCCTTGCTGTTCTGGGACTCATTGTCCGTGTTGTTCTGAGTATCACTGCCCGTGTTGTTCTGGGACTCACTGTCGTTCTTGTTGTTCTGGGATTCCCTATCCGTACTGTTCTGGGACTCACTGTCCTTTTTGTTCTGGGACTCACTGTCCATGTTGTTCTGGGACACAGTGTCCATGTTGCTCTGGGACTCACTGCCCGTGATGTTCCGGGACTCACAGCACATGTTGATCTGAGACTTACTGCCTGTGTTGTTCTGTGACTCACTGCCAGTGTTGTCCTCGGACGCACTCCCAGTGCTGTTCCAGAACTCACTGCCTGTGCTGGTCTGGGACTCACTGCCCTTGTTGCTCAGTGACTCACTGCCCATGTTGCTGCAGCACCCACTGTCCGTGTTGTCCTGGGACTCACTGCCCGTGTTGTTTTGGGGCTCACTGCCCATGTTGTTCTGGGATTCACTATCCGTGCTGTTCTGGGACTCACTGCCGTTGTTGTTCTGGGACTCACTGCCTGTGTTGTTCTGAGACTCACTGCCTGTGTTGTTCCAGGACTCACTGTCCATGTTGCTCTGGGACTCACTGCCCTTGCTGTTCTGGGACTCATTGTCCGTGTTGTTCTGAGAATCACTGCCCGTGTTGTTCTGGGACTCACTGTCGTTCTTGTTGTTCTGGGATTCCCTATCCGTACTGTTCTGGGACTCACTGTCCTTTTTGTTCTGGGACTCACTGTCCATGTTGTTCTGGGACACAGTGTCCATGTTGCTCTGGGACTCACTGCCCGTGATGTTCCGGGACTCACAGCACATGTTGATCTGAGACTTACTGCCTGTGTTGTTCTGTGACTCACTGCCAGTGTTGTCCTCGGACGCACTCCCAGTGCTGTTCCAGAACTCACTGCCTGTGCTGGTCTGGGACTCACTGCCCTTGTTGCTCAGTGACTCACTGCCCATGTTGCTGCAGCACCCACTGTCCGTGTTGTCCTGGGACTCACTGCCCGTGTTGTTTTGGGGCTCACTGCCCATGTTTTTATGGGATTCACTGCCTGTGTTGTTCTGGGACTCACTGCCCATGTTGTTCTGGGACTCACATTCCCTGGTGTTCTGGGACTCACTGCCCGTGACGTTCCGGGACTCACAGCACATGTTGATCTGAGACTCACTGCCTGTGTTGTTCTGTGACTCACTGCCGGTGTTGTTCGAAGACTCACTATCCGTGTTGTTCCGGGACTCACAGGTCGCTTTGTTCTGGGACTCACTGCCAATGGTGTCCTGTGACTGACTGCCAGTGTTGTTCCAGGACTCACTGTCCATGTGGTTCTGAGACTCACTGCCCGTGTTGTTCTGGGACTCGCTGTCCGTGTTGTTCGAGGATTCACTATCTGTATTGTTCCAGGACTCACTGCGCGTGTTGTTCTGGGACTCACTGTCCTTTTTGTTCAGGGACTCACTGTCCATGTTGTTCTGGGATTCACTGCCCGTGTTGTTCAGGGACTCACTGTCCATGTTGTTCTGGGACTCACTGCCCATGTTATTCTGGGACTCACGGCCCATAGTGTTATGGGACTCACTGCATGTGTTATTTTGGCACTCACTGCCCGTATTGTTCCAGGAATCGGTGTCCGTGCTGTCTCGGGACTCACTGGGAGCATTGTTTGGGGACTCACTGTCCACGTTTTTCCAGTACTCACTGCCCTTGTTGTTCTGGGACTCACTGTCCGTGTTGTTCTGGGATTCATTATCCGTGCTGTTCTGGGACTCACTGCCCGTGTTGTTCTGGGAGTCACTGCCCATGTTTTTCTGGGACTCACTGCCCGTGTTGTTCTGGGACTCATTGTCCATGTTATTCAGCGACTCACTGCCAGTGTTGTTCCAGGACTCACTGCCTGTGTTGTTCTGGGACTGACTGTCCTTTTTATTCTGGAACTCACTGCCCATGCTGTTCTGGGACGCACAGCCCCAGGTCTTCTGGGACGCACTGCCCGTGGCGTTCTTGGACTCACTGCCCGTGTTGTTCTGGGACTCACTGCCAGTGTTGTTCGAGGACTCACTGTCCGTGGTGTTCTGGGACTCACAGGTCGCGTTGTTCTGGGACTCACTGCCAATGGTGTCCTGTGACTGACTGCCAGTGTTGTTCCAGGTCTCACTGTCCGTGTGGTTCTGGGACTCACTGCTCATGTTGTTCTGGGACTCACTGCCCGTGTTGTTGCATGACTCACTGTCCGTGTTGTTCTGGGACTCACTGCCCGCGTTGTTCTGGGACTCACTGCCTGTGTTGTTCTGAGACTCACTGCCAGTGTTGTTGCAGGACTCACTGTCCATGTTGGTCTGGGACCCACTGCTCTTGCTGTTCCTGGACTCATTGTCCGTGTTGTTCTGAGACTCACTGCCCGTGTTGTTCCAGGACTCACTGTCATTGTTGTTCTTGGACTCACTGGTCGCGTTGTTCCAGGACTCACTGTCCGTGTTGTTCTGGGACTCACTGCCCGTGTTGTTCTGGGACTCACTGTCGTTTTTGTTGTTCTGGGATTCACTATCCGTACTGTTCTGGGACTCACTGTCCTTTTTGTTCTGGGACTCACTGACCATGTTGTTCTGGGCCACACTGTCCATGTTGCTCTGGGACTCACTGCCCGTGTTGCTCTGGGACTCACTGCACATGTTTTTCTGGGACTCACTGCCCGTGTTGTTCTGGGACACACTGTCCGTGTTGTTCAGGGACTCACTGCCTGTGTCGTTCTGGGACTCACTGCCCGTGTTGTTCTGGGACTCACTGCACATGTTTTTCTGGGACTCACTGCCCGTGTTGTTCTGGGACTCACTGCCAGTGGTGTTCGAGGACTCACTGTCCGTGTTGCTCTGTGCCTCACTGCCCATGTTGCTGCAGGACCCACTGTCCGTGTTGTCCTGGGACTCGCTGCCTGTGTTGTTCATGGACTCACTGCCCATGTTGTTATGGGACTCACTGCCCGTGTTGTTTTGGGACTCACTGCCCATGTTTTTCTGGGACTCACTGCCCGTGTTGTTCTGGGACTCACTGCCCATGTTGTTCTGGGACTCACTGCCCATGATGCTGCAGGACCCACTGTCCGTGTTGTCCTGGGACTCGCTGCCTGTGTTGTTCATGGACTCACTGCCCATGTTGTTATGGGACTCACTGCCCGTGTTGTTTTGGGACTCACTCCCCATGTTGTTCTGGGACTCACAGCCTCTGGTGTGCTGGGACTCACAGTCCCTGGTGTTCTGGGACTCACTTCCCGTGACGTTCCGGAAATCACAGCACATGTTGATCTGAGACTCACTGCCTGTGTTGTTCTGTGACTCACTGCCAGTGTTGTTCGAAGACTAACTCTCCGTGTTGTTCTGGGAATCGCAGGTCGCGTTGTTCTGGGACTCACTGCCAATGGTGTCCTGTGACTGACTGCCAATGTTGTTCCAGGACTCACTGTCCGTGTGGTTCTGGGACTCACTGCCCGTGTTGTTCTGGGACTCACTGTCCGTGTTGTTCTGGGACTCACTGCCCATGTTGTTCTGGGACTCACTGTCCGTGTTGTTCTGGGACTCACTGCCCATGTTGTTCTGGGAATCACTGTCCGTGTTGTTCGACGATTCACTATCCGTATTGTTCCAGGACTCACTGCCCATGTTGTTCTGGGACTCACTGTCCATGTTGTTGTGGGATTCACTATCCATACTGTTCTGGGACTCACTGCCCGTGTTGTTCTGTGACTCACTGTCCTTTTTGTTCAGGGACTCACTGTCCATGTTGTTCTGGGATTCACTGCCCGTTCTGTTATTGTACTCACTGCCCATGTTTTTCTGGGACTCACAGCCCATGGTGTTCTGGGACTCACTGCATGTGCTATTTTGGCACTCACTGCCCATATTGTTACAGGAATCGGTGTCCGTGCTGTCTCGGGACTCACTGGGAGCATTGTTTGGGGACTCACTGTCCACGTTTTTCCAGTACTCACTGCCCTTGTTGTTCTGGGACTCACTGTCCGTGTTGTTCTGGGATTCATTATCCGTGCTGTTCTGGGACTCACTGACCGTGTTGTTCTGGGAGTCACTGCCCATGTTTTTCTGGGACTCACTGCCCGTGTTGTTCTGGGACTCATTGTCCATGTTGTTCAGCGACTCACTGCCAGTGTTGTTTCAGGACTCACTGCCTGTGTTGTTCATGGACTGACTGTCCTTTTTATTCTGGAACTCACTGCCCATGCTGTTCTGGGACGCACAGCCCCAGGTCTTCTGGGACGCACTGCCCGTGGTGTTCTTGGACTCACTGCCCGTGTTGTTCTGGGACTCACTGCCAGTGTTGTTCGAGGACTCACTGTCCGTGGTGTTCTGGGACTCACAGGTCGCGTTGTTCTGGGACTCACTGCCAATGGTGTCCTGTGACTGACTGCCAGTGTTGTTCCAGGTCTCACTGTCCGTGTGGTTCTGGGACTCACTGCTCATGTTGTTCTGGGACTCACTGCCCGTGTTGTTCTGGGACTCACTGCCCATGTTGTTCTGGGACTCACGATACGTGTTGTTCTGGGACTAACTGTCCATGTTGTTCTGGGATTCACTGCCCGTGTTGTTCTGGGACTCACTGTCCGTGTTGTTGTGGGATCACTATTCGTACTGTTCTGGGACTCACTGCCCGTGTTGTTCTGGGAGTCACTGCCTGTGTCGTTCTGGGACTCACTGCCCGTGTTGTTATGGGACTCACTGCCCGTGTTGTTCTGGGATTCACTATCCGTGCTGTTCTGGGACTCACTGCCGTTGTTGTTCTGGGACTCAAAATCCGTGTTGTTCTCAGACTCACTGCCTGTGTTGTTCTGTGACTCACTGCCAGTGTTGTTGCATGACTCACTGTCCGTGTTGTTCTGGGACTCACTGCCCGCGTTGTTCTGGGACTTACTGCCTGTGTTGTTGCAGGACTCACTATCCATGTTGGTCTGGGACACACTGCTCTTGCTGTTCTGGGACTCATTGTCCGTGTTGTTCTGCGACTCACTGCCCGTGTTGTTCCAGGACTCACTGTCATTGTTGTTCTTGGACTCACTGGTCGCGTTGTTCCAGGACTCACTGTCTGTGTTGTTCTGGGACTCACTGCCCGTGTTGTTCTGGGACTCACTGTCGTTTTTGTTGTTCTGGGATTCACTATCCGTACTGTTCTGGGACTCACTGTCCTTTTTGTTCTGGGACTCACTGACCATGTTGTTCTGGGCCACACTGTCCATGTTGCTCTGGGACTCACTGCCCGTGTTGCTCTGGGACTCACTGCACATGTTTTTCTGGGACTCACTGCCCGTGTTGTTCTGGGACTCACTGTCCGTGTTGTTCAGGGACTCACTGCCTGTGTCGTTCTGGGACTCACTGCCCGTGTTGTTCTGGGACTCACTGCACATGTTTTTCTGGGACTCACTGCCCGTGTTGTTCTGGGACTCACTGTCCGTGTTGTTATGGGACTCACTGCCCATGTTGTTCTGGGATTCACTATCCGTGCTGTTCTGGGACTCACTGCCGTTGTTGTTCTGGGACTCACTGCCTGTGTTGTTCTGAGACTCACTGCCTGTGTTGTTCCAGGACTCACTGTCCATGTTGCTCTGGGACTCACTGCCCTTGCTGTTCTGGGACTCATTGTCCGTGTTGTTCTGAGAATCACTGCCCGTGTTGTTCTGGGACTCACTGTCGTTCTTGTTGTTCTGGGATTCACTATCCGTACTGTTCTGGGACTCACTGTCCTTTTTGTTCTGGGACTCACTGTCCATGTTGTTCTGGGACACAGTGTCCATGTTGCTCTGGGACTCACTGCCCGTGATGTTCCGGGACTCACAGCACATGTTGATCTGAGACTTACTGCCTGTGTTGTTCTGTGACTCACTGCCAGTGTTGTCCTCGGACGCACTCCCAGTGCTGTTTCAGAACTCACTGCCTGTGCTGGTCTGGGACTCACTGCCCTTGTTGCTCAGTGACTCACTGCCCATGTTGCTGCAGCACCCACTGTCCGTGTTGTCCTGGGACTCACTGCCCGTGTTGTTTTGGGGCTCACTGCCCATGTTGTTCTGGGATTCACTATCCGTGCTGTTCTGGGACTCACTGCCGTTGTTGTTCTGGGACTCACTGCCTGTGTTGTTCTGAGACTCACTGCCTGTGTTGTTCTAGGACTCACTGTCCATGTTGCTCTGGGACTCACTGCCCTTGCTGTTCTGGGACTCATTGTCCGTGTTGTTCTGAGAATCACTGCCCGTGTTGTTCTGGGACTCACTGTCGTTCTTGTTGTTCTGGGATTCACTATCCGTACTGTTCTGGGACTCACTGTCCTTTTTGTTCTGGGACTCACTGTCCATGTTGTTCTGGGACACAGTGTCCATGTTGCTCTGGGACTCACTGCCCGTGATGTTCCGGGACTCACAGCACATGTTGATCTGAGACTTACTGCCTGTGTTGTTCTGTGACTCACTGCCAGTGTTGTCCTCGGACGCACTCCCAGTGCTGTTCCAGAACTCACTGCCTGTGCTG
Source organism: Chiloscyllium punctatum (assembly GCF_047496795.1). NCBI lineage: Eukaryota > Metazoa > Chordata > Chondrichthyes > Orectolobiformes > Hemiscylliidae > Chiloscyllium > Chiloscyllium punctatum. The sequence continues at coordinate 108,408,903 of NC_092746.1, forward strand.
GTCTGGGACTCACTGCCCTTGTTGCTCAGTGACTCACTGCCCATGTTGCTGCAGCACCCACTGTCCGTGTTGTCCTGGGACTCACTGCCCGTGTTGTTTTGCGGCTCACTGCCCATGTTTTTATGGGACTCACTGCCTGTGTTGTTCTGGGACTCACTGCCCATGGTGTTCTGGGACTCACATTCCCTGGTGTTCTGGGACTCACTGCCCGTGACGTTCCGGGACTCACAGCACATGTTGATCTGAGACTCACTGCCTGTGTTGTTCTGTGACTCACTGCCGGTGTTGTTCGAAGACTCACTATCCGTGTTGTTCCGGGACTCACAGGTCGCTTTGTTCTGGGACTCACTGCCAATGGTGTCCTGTGACTGACTGCCAGTGTTGTTCCAGGACTCACTGTCCGTGTGGTTCTGAGACTCACTGCCCGTGTTGTTCTGGGACTCGCTGTCCGTGTTGTTCGAGGTTTCACTATCTGTATTGTTCCAGGACTCACTGCCCGTGTTGTTCTGGGACTCACTGTCCTTTTTGTTCAGGGACTCACTGTCCATGTTGTTCTGGGATTCACTGCCCGTGTTGTTCTGGGACTCACTGTCCTTTTTGTTCTGGGACTCACTGTCCTTTTTGTTCAGGGACTCACTGTCCACTTTGTTCTGGGACTCACTATCCATGTTGTTCAGGGACTCACTGTCCATGTTGTTCTGGGATTCACTGCCCGTTCTGTTATTGTACTCACTGCCCATGTTGTTCTGGGACTCACTGCCCATGTTATTCTGGGACTCACGGCCCATAGTGTTATGGGACTCACTGCATGTGTTATTTTGGCACTCACTGCCCGTATTGTTCCAGGAATCGGTGTCCATGCTGTCTCGGGACTCACTGGGAGCATTGTTTGGGGACTCACTGTCCACGTTTTTCCAGTACTCACTGCCCTTGTTGTTCTGGGACTCACTGTCCGTGTTGTTCTGGGATTCATTATCCGTGCTGTTCTGGGACTCACTGCCCGTGTTGTTCTGGGAGTCACTGCCCATGTTTTTCTGGGACTCACTGCCCGTGTTGTTCTGGGACTCATTGTCCATGTTGTTCAGCGACTCACTGCCAGTGTTGTTCCAGGACTCACTGCCTGTGTTGTTCTGGGACTGACTGTCCTTTTTATTCTGGAACTCACTGCCCATGCTGTTCTGGGACGCACAGCCCCAGGTCTTCTGGGACGCACTGCCCGTGGCGTTCTTGGACTCACTGCCCGTGTTGTTCTGGGACTCACTGCCAGTGTTGTTCGAGGACTCACTGTCCGTGGTGTTCTGGGACTCACAGGTCGCGTTGTTCTGGGACTCACTGCCAATGGTGTCCTGTGACTGACTGCCAGTGTTGTTCCAGGTCTCACTGTCCGTGTGGTTCTGGGACTCACTGCTCATGTTGTTCTGGGACTCACTGCCCGTGTTGTTCTGGGACTCACTGCCCATGTTGTTCTGGGACTCACGATACGTGTTGTTCTGGGACTCACTGCCAGTGTTGTTGCATGACTCACTGTCCGTGTTGTTCTGGGACTCACTGCCCGCGTTGTTCTGGGACTCACTGCCTGTGTTGTTCTGAGACTCACTGCCAGTGTTGTTGCAGGACTCACTGTCCATGTTGGTCTGGGACCCACTGCTCTTGCTGTTCTGGGACTCATTGTCCGTGTTGTTCTGAGACTCACTGCCCGTGTTGTTCCAGGACTCACTGTCATTGTTGTTCTTGGACTCACTGGTCGCGTTGTTCCAGGACTCACTGTCCGTGTTGTTCTGAGACTCACTGCCCGTGTTGTTCTGGGACTCACTGTCGTTTTTGTTGTTCTGGGATTCACTATCCGTACTGTTCTGGGACTCACTGTCCTTTTTGTTCTGGGACTCACTGACCATGTTGTTCTGGGCCACACTGTCCATGTTGCTCTGGGACTCACTGCCCGTGTTGCTCTGGGACTCACTGCACATGTTTTTCTGGGACTCACTGCCCGTGTTGTTCTGGGACACACTGTCCGTGTTGTTCAGGGACTCACTGCCTGTGTCGTTCTGGGACTCACTGCCCGTGTTGTTCTGGGACTCACTGCACATGTTTTTCTGGGACTCACTGCCCGTGTTGTTCTGGGACTCACTGTCCGTGTTGTTATGGGACTCACTGCCCGTGTTGTTCTGGGATTCACTATCCGTGCTGTTCTGGGACTCACTGCCGTTGTTGTTCTGGGACTCACTGCCTGTGTTGTTCTGAGACTCACTGCCTGTGTTGTTCCAGGACTCACTGTCCATGTTGCTCTGGGACTCACTGCCCTTGCTGTTCTGGGACTCATTGTCCGTGTTGTTCTGAGAATCACTGCCCGTGTTGTTCTGGGACTCACTGTCGTTCTTGTTGTTCTGGGATTCACTATCCGTACTGTTCTGGGACTCACTGTCCTTTTTGTTCTGGGACTCACTGTCCATGTTGTTCTGGGACACAGTGTCCATGTTGCTCTGGGACTCACTGCCCGTGATGTTCCGGGACTCACAGCACATGTTGATCTGAGACTTACTGCCTGTGTTGTTCTGTGACTCACTGCCAGTGTTGTCCTCGGACGCACACCCAGTGCTGTTCCAGAACTCACTGCCTGTGCTGGTCTGGGACTCACTGCCCTTGTTGCTCAGTGACTCACTGCCCATGTTGCTGCAGCACCCACTGTCCGTGTTGTCCTGGGACTCACTGCCCGTGTTGTTTTCGGACTCACTGCCCATGTTTTTATGGGACTCACTGCCTGTGTTGTTCTGGGACTCACTGCCCATGTTGTTCTGGGACTCACATTCCCTGGTGTTCTGGGACTCACTGCCCGTGACATTCCGGGACTCACAGCACATGTTGATCTGAGACTCACTGCCTGTGTTGTTCTGTGACTCACTGCCGGTGTTGTTCGAAGACTCACTATCCGTGTTGTTCTAGGACTCACAGGTCGCTTTGTTCTGGGACTCACTGCCAATGGTGTCCTGTGACTGACTGCCAGTGTTGTTCCAGGACTCACTGTCTGTGTGGTTCTGAGACTCACTGCCCGTGTTGTTCTGGGACTCGCTGTCCGTGTTTTTCGAGGATTCACTATCTGTATTGTTCCAGGACTCACTGCCCGTGTTGTTCTGGGACTCACTGTCCGTGTTGTTGTGGGATTCAATATCCGTACTGTTCTGGAACTCACTGCCCGTGTTGTTCTGTGACTCACTGTCCTTTTTGTTCAGGGACTCACTGTCCATGTTGTTCTGGGACACTCTGTCCATGTTGTTCTGGCACTCACTGCCCGTGTTGGTCTGGGACTCACTGCCCATGTTGTTCTGCGACTCACTGCTCGTGTTGTTCTGGGACTCACTGCCCGTGTGGTTCTGGGACTCACTGCCCATGTTGTTCTGGGACTCACTGCCCGTGTTGTTCTGGGGCTCACTGTCCGTGTGGTTCTGGGTCTCACTGCCCATGTTGTTCTGGGACTCACTGACCAAGATGTTCTGGGACACACTGTCCATGTTGTTCTGGGATTTGCAACCCGTGTTGTTCTGGGACTCACTGTCCGTGTGGTTCTAGGTCTCACTGCCCATGTTGTTCTGGGACTCACTGACCATGATGTTCTGAGACTCACTGTCCGTGTTGTTCTGGGATTCACTATCCGTACTGTTCCAGGACTTACTGCCCGTGTTGTTCTGGTACTCACTGTCTGTGTTCTTCTGGGATTCACTATCCGTACTGTTCCAGGACTCACTATCCGTTTTTTTATGGTACTCACTGCCCATGTTGTTCTGGGACTCACGGCCCATGTTGTTCTGGGACTCACTGCATGTGCTCTTTTGTTCTGGGACACACTGCCCGTGTTGTTCTGAGACTCGCTGTCCGTGTTGTTGTGGGATTCACTATCCGTACTGTTCTGGGTCTCACTGCCCGTGTTGTTCTGTGACTCACTGTCCTTTTTGTTCAGGGACTCACTGTCCATGTTTTTCTGGGACACTCTGTCCATGTTGTTCTGGGATTCGCTGCCCGTGTTATTCTGGGACTCACGGCCCATGGTGTTATGGGACTCACTGCATGTGTTATTTTGGCACTCACTGCCCGTATTGTTCCAGGAATCGGTGCCCATGCTGTTTCGGGACTCACTGGGAGCATTGTTCTGGGACTCACTGTCCACGTTTTTCCAGAACACACTGCCCATGTTGTTCTGGGACTCACTGTCTGTTCTGCCCTTGGACGCCCTCCCAGTGCTGTTCCGGAACTCACTGCCTGTGTTGGTCTGGGACTCACTGCCCGTGTTGCTCTGTGACTCACTGCCCGTGTTGCTGCAGGACCCACTGTCCATGTTGTCCTGGGACTCGCTGCCTGTGTTGTTCATGGACTCACTGCCCATGTTATTATGGGACTCACTGCCCGTGTTTTTCTGGGACTTACTGCCTGTGCTGTTCTGGGACTCACTGCCATTGTTGTTCGAGGACTCACTGTCCGTGTTGCTCTGTGACTCACTGCCCATGTTGCTGCAGGACCCACTGTCCGTGTTGTCCTGGGACTCGCTGCCTGTGTTGTTCATGGACTCACTGCCGATGTTGTTATGGGACTCACTGCCCATGTTGTTTTGGGACTCACTGCCCATGTTTTTCTGGGACTCACTGCCCGTGTTGTTCTGGGACTCACTGCCCATGTTGTTCTGGGACTCACAGCCTCTGGTGTTCTGAGACTCACAGTCCCTGGTGTTCTGGGACTCACTGCCCGTGACGTTCCGGGACTCACAGCACATGTTGATCTGAGACTCACTGCCTGTGTTGTTCTGTGACTCACTGCCAGTGTTGTTCGAAGACTCAGTCTCCGTGTTGTTCTGGGAATCACAGGTCGCGTTGTTCTGGGACTCACTGCCAATGGTGTCCTGTGACTGACTGCCAATGTTGTTCCAGGACTCACTGCCCGTGTGGTTCTGGGACTCACTGCCCGTGTTGTTCTGGGACTCACTGCCCGTGTTGTTCTGGGACTCACTGCCCATGTTGTTCTGGGACTCACTGTCCGTGTTGTTCCGGGACTCACTGCCCGTGTTGTTCTGGGACTCACTGCCCATATTGTTCTGGGACTCACTGTCCATGTTGTTCGAGGATTCACTATCCGTATTGTTCCAGGACTCACTGCCCGTGTTGTTCTGGGACTCACTGTCCGTGTTGTTGTGAGATTCACTATCCGTTCTGTTATTATACTCACTGCCCATGTTATTCTGGGACTCATTGCCCATGTTATTCTGGGACTCACTGCCCATGTTATTCTGGGACTCATTGCCCATGATATTCTGGGACTCACTGCCCATGTTGTTCTGTGACTCACGGCCCGTGGTGTTCTGGGACTCACTGCATGTGCTATTTTGGCACTCACTGCCCATATTGTTACAGGAATCGGTGTCCGTGCTGTCTCAGGACTCACTGGGAGCATTGTTCGGGGACTCACTGTCCACGTTTTTCCAGTACTCACTGCCCTTGTTGTTCTGGGACTCACTGTCCGTGTTGTTCTGGGATTCATTATCCGTGCTGTTCTGGGACTCACTGCCCGTGTTGTTCTGGGAGTCACTGCCCATGTTTTTCTGGGACTCACTGCCCGTGTTGTTCTGGGACTCATTGTCCATGTTGTTCAGCGACTCACTGCCAGTGTTGTTCCAGGACTCACTGCCTGTGTTGTTCTGGGACTGACTGTCCTTTTTATTCTGGAACTCACTGCCCATGCTGTTCTGGGACGCACTGCCTGTGGTGTTCTTGGACTCACTGCCCATTTTGTTCTGAGACTCACTGTCCGTGTTGTTGTGGGACTCACTGGCTGCGTTGCTTTGGGACTCTGCCCGTGATGTTCGGGGACTCACTGCCAGTGTTGTTCCAGGACTCACTGTCCATGTGGTTCTGGGACTCAGAGGTCGCGTTGTTCTGGGACTCAGTGCCAATGGTGTCCTGTGACTCACTGCCAGTGTTGTTCCAGGACGCACTGTCCGTCTGGTTCTGGGACTCACGATACGTGTTGTTCTGGTACTCACTGTCCATGTTATTCTGGGATTCACTGCCCGTGTTGTTCTGTGACTCACTGTCCGTGTTGTGCTGGGACATTCTGTCCATGTTGTTCTGGGACTCACTGTCCGTGTTGTTCTGGGATTCATTATCCGTGCTGTTCTGGGACTCACTGCCCGTGTTGTTCTGGGAGTCACTGCCCATGCTTTTCTGGGACTCACTGCCCGTGTTGTTCTGGGACTCATTGTCCATGTTGTTCAGCGACTCACTGCCAGTGTTGTTCCAGGACTCACTGCCTGTTTTGTTCTGGGACTGACTGTCCATTTTATTCTGGAACTCACTGCCCATGCTGTTCTGGGACGCACTGCCTGTGGTGTTCTTGGACTCACTGCCCATGTTGTTCTGAGACTCACTGTCCATGTTGTTGTGGGACTCACTGGCTGCGTTGCTTTGGGACTCTGCCCGTGTTGTTCGGGGACTCACTGCCAGTGTTGTTCCAGGACTCACTGTCCGTGTTGTTCTGGGACTCAGAGGTCGCGTTGTTCTGGGACTCAGTGCCAATGGTGTCCTGTGACTCACTGCCAGTGTTGTTCCAGGACGCACTGTCCGTCTGGTTCTGGGACTCACAGCCCATGGTGTTCTGGTACTCACTGTCCATGTTGTTCTGGGATTCACTGCCCGTGTTGTTCTGGGACTCACTGTCCGTGTTGTGCTGGGACACAATGTCCGATCTGTTCAGGGACTCACTGCCCGTGTTGTTCTGGGACTCACTGCCTATGTTGTTCTGGGACTCACTGTCCGTGTTGTTCTGGTATTCACTATCCGTACTGTTCCAGGACTCTCTATCCGTACTATTATGGTACTCACTGCCCATGGTATTGTGGGACTCATGGCCCTTGGTGTTCTGGGACTCACTGCATGTGCTATTTTGTTCTGGGAGTCACTGTCCGTGTTGTTGTAGGATTCACTATACGTGTTGTTCTGGGACTCATTGTCCTTTTTGTTCAGGGACTCACTGTCCATGTTGTTCTGGGACACTCTGTCCATGTTGTTCTGGGATACGCTGCCCGTGTTGTTCTGGCACTCACTATCCATTCTGTTATGGTACTCACTGCCCATGTTGTTCTGCGACTCAATGCTCCTGGTATTCTGGGACTCACAGCCCATGGTGTTCTGGGACTCACTGCATGTGTTATTTTGGCACTCACTGCCCGTATTGTTCCAGGAATCGGTGTCCGTGCTGTTTCGGGACTCCCTGGGAGGATTGTTCTGGGAATCACTGTCCACGTTTTTCTAGAACTCACAACCCATGTTGTTCTGGGACTCACTGCCCATGTTGTTCTGGGACTCACTGCCCGTGTTGTTCTGGGACTCACTGCCCATGTTGTTCTGGGACTCACTGCTCGTGTTGTTCTGGGACTCACTGCTTGTGTGGTTCTGGGACTCACTGCCCATGTTGTTCTGGGACTCATTGCCCGTGTTGTTCTGGGACTCACTGTCCGTGTGGTTCTGGGATTCACTATCCGTGCTGTTCTGGGACTCACTGCCGTTGTTGTTCCAGGACTCACTGTCCATGTTGCTCTGGGACTCACTGCCCTTGCTGTTCTGGGACTCATTGTCCGTGTTGTTCTGGGACTCACTGCCTGTGTTGTTCTGAGACTCACTGCCTGTGTTGTTCCAGGACTCACTGTCCATGTTGCTCTGGGACTCACTGCCCTTGCTGTTCTGGGACTCATTGTCCGTGTTGTTCTGAGAATCACTGCCCGTGTTGTTCTGGGACTCACTGTCGTTCTTGTTGTTCTGGGATTCCCTATCCGTACTGTTCTGGGACTCACTGTCCTTTTTGTTCTGGGACTCACTGTCCATGTTGTTCTGGGACACAGTGTCCATGTTGCTCTGGGACTCACTGCCCGTGATGTTCCGGGACTCACAGCACATGTTGATCTGAGACTTACTGCCTGTGTTGTTCTGTGACTCACTGCCAGTGTTGTCCTCGGACGCACTCCCAGTGCTGTTCCAGAACTCACTGCCTGTGCTGGTCTGGGACTCACTGCCCTTGTTGCTCAGTGACTCACTGCCCATGTTGCTGCAGCACCCACTGTCCGTGTTGTCCTGGGACTCACTGCCCGTGTTGTTTTGGGGCTCACTGCCCATGTTTTTATGGGATTCACTGCCTGTGTTGTTCTGGGACTCACTGCCCATGTTGTTCTGGGACTCACATTCCCTGGTGTTCTGGGACTCACTGCCCGTGACGTTCCGGGACTCACAGCACATGTTGATCTGAGACTCACTGCCTGTGTTGTTCTGTGACTCACTGCCGGTGTTGTTCGAAGACTCACTATCCGTGTTGTTCCGGGACTCACAGGTCGCTTTGTTCTGGGACTCACTGCCAATGGTGTCCTGTGACTGACTGCCAGTGTTGTTCCAGGACTCACTGTCCATGTGGTTCTGAGACTCACTGCCCGTGTTGTTCTGGGACTCGCTGTCCGTGTTGTTCGAGGATTCACTATCTGTATTGTTCCAGGACTCACTGCGCGTGTTGTTCTGGGACTCACTGTCCTTTTTGTTCAGGGACTCACTGTCCATGTTGTTCTGGGATTCACTGCCCGTGTTGTTCAGGGACTCACTGTCCATGTTGTTCTGGGACTCACTGTCCTTTTTGTTCAGGGACTCACTGTCCACTTTGTTCTGGGACTCACTATCCATGTTGTTCAGGGACTCACTGTCCATGTTGTTCTGGGATTCACTGCCCGTTCTGTTATTGTACTCACTGCCCATGTTGTTCTGGGACTCACTGCCCATGTTATTCTGGGACTCACGGCCCATAGTGTTATGGGACTCACTGCATGTGTTATTTTGGCACTCACTGCCCGTATTGTTCCAGGAATCGGTGTCCGTGTTGTCCATGTTGTTCAGCGACTCACTGCCAGTGTTGTTCCAGGACTCACTGCCTGTGTTGTTCTGGGACTGACTGTCCTTTTTATTCTGGAACTCACTGCCCATGCTGTTCTGGGACGCACAGCCCCAGGTCTTCTGGGACGCACTGCCCGTGGCGTTCTTGGACTCACTGCCCGTGTTGTTCTGGGACTCACTGCCAGTGTTGTTCGAGGACTCACTGTCCGTGGTGTTCTGGGACTCACAGGTCGCGTTGTTCTGGGACTCACTGCCAATGGTGTCCTGTGACTGACTGCCAGTGTTGTTCCAGGTCTCACTGTCCGTGTGGTTCTGGGACTCACTGCTCATGTTGTTCTGGGACTCACTGCCCGTGTTGTTCTGGGACTCACTGCCCATGTTGTTCTGGGACTCACGATACGTGTTGTTCTGGGACTCACTGCCAGTGTTGTTGCATGACTCACTGTCCGTGTTGTTCTGGGACTCACTGCCCGCGTTGTTCTGGGACTCACTGCCTGTGTTGTTCTGAGACTCACTGCCAGTGTTGTTGCAGGACTCACTGTCCATGTTGGTCTGGGACCCACTGCTCTTGCTGTTCTGGGACTCATTGTCCGTGTTGTTCTGAGACTCACTGCCCGTGTTGTTCCAGGACTCACTGTCATTGTTGTTCTTGGACTCACTGGTCGCGTTGTTCCAGGACTCACTGTCCGTGTTGTTCTGAGACTCACTGCCCGTGTTGTTCTGGGACTCACTGTCGTTTTTGTTGTTCTGGGATTCACTATCCGTACTGTTCTGGGACTCACTGTCCTTTTTGTTCTGGGACTCACTGACCATGTTGTTCTGGGCCACACTGTCCATGTTGCTCTGGGACTCACTGCCCGTGTTGCTCTGGGACTCACTGCACATGTTTTTCTGGGACTCACTGCCCGTGTTGTTCTGGGACACACTGTCCGTGTTGTTCAGGGACTCACTGCCTGTGTCGTTCTGGGACTCACTGCCCGTGTTGTTCTGGGACTCACTGCACATGTTTTTCTGGGACTCACTGCCCGTGTTGTTCTGGGACTCACTGTCCGTGTTGTTATGGGACTCACTGCCCGTGTTGTTCTGGGATTCACTATCCGTGCTGTTCTGGGACTCACTGCCGTTGTTGTTCTGGGACTCACTGCCTGTGTTGTTCTGAGACTCACTGCCTGTGTTGTTCCAGGACTCACTGTCCATGTTGCTCTGGGACTCACTGCCCTTGCTGTTCTGGGACTCATTGTCCGTGTTGTTCTGAGAATCACTGCCCGTGTTGTTCTGGGACTCACTGTCGTTCTTGTTGTTCTGGGATTCACTATCCGTACTGTTCTGGGACTCACTGTCCTTTTTGTTCTGGGACTCACTGTCCATGTTGTTCTGGGACACAGTGTCCATGTTGCTCTGGGACTCACTGCCCGTGATGTTCCGGGACTCACAGCACATGTTGATCTGAGACTTACTGCCTGTGTTGTTCTGTGACTCACTGCCAGTGTTGTCCTCGGACGCACACCCAGTGCTGTTCCAGAACTCACTGCCTGTGCTGGTCTGGGACTCACTGCCCTTGTTGCTCAGTGACTCACTGCCCATGTTGCTGCAGCACCCACTGTCCGTGTTGTCCTGGGACTCACTGCCCGTGTTGTTTTCGGACTCACTGCCCATGTTTTTATGGGACTCACTGCCTGTGTTGTTCTGGGACTCACTGCCCATGTTGTTCTGGGACTCACATTCCCTGGTGTTCTGGGACTCACTGCCCGTGACATTCCGGGACTCACAGCACATGTTGATCTGAGACTCACTGCCTGTGTTGTTCTGTGACTCACTGCCGGTGTTGTTCGAAGACTCACTATCCGTGTTGTTCTAGGACTCACAGGTCGCTTTGTTCTGGGACTCACTGCCAATGGTGTCCTGTGACTGACTGCCAGTGTTGTTCCAGGACTCACTGTCTGTGTGGTTCTGAGACTCACTGCCCGTGTTGTTCTGGGACTCGCTGTCCGTGTTTTTCGAGGATTCACTATCTGTATTGTTCCAGGACTCACTGCCCGTGTTGTTCTGGGACTCACTGTCCGTGTTGTTGTGGGATTCAATATCCGTACTGTTCTGGAACTCACTGCCCGTGTTGTTCTGTGACTCACTGTCCTTTTTGTTCAGGGACTCACTGTCCATGTTGTTCTGGGACACTCTGTCCATGTTGTTCTGGCACTCACTGCCCGTGTTGGTCTGGGACTCACTGCCCATGTTGTTCTGCGACTCACTGCTCGTGTTGTTCTGGGACTCACTGCCCGTGTGGTTCTGGGACTCACTGCCCATGTTGTTCTGGGACTCACTGCCCGTGTTGTTCTGGGGCTCACTGTCCGTGTGGTTCTGGGTCTCACTGCCCATGTTGTTCTGGGACTCACTGACCAAGATGTTCTGGGACACACTGTCCATGTTGTTCTGGGATTTGCAACCCGTGTTGTTCTGGGACTCACTGTCCGTGTGGTTCTAGGTCTCACTGCCCATGTTGTTCTGGGACTCACTGACCATGATGTTCTGAGACTCACTGTCCGTGTTGTTCTGGGATTCACTATCCGTACTGTTCCAGGACTTACTGCCCGTGTTGTTCTGGTACTCACTGTCTGTGTTCTTCTGGGATTCACTATCCGTACTGTTCCAGGACTCACTATCCGTTTTTTTATGGTACTCACTGCCCATGTTGTTCTGGGACTCACGGCCCATGTTGTTCTGGGACTCACTGCATGTGCTCTTTTGTTCTGGGACACACTGCCCGTGTTGTTCTGAGACTCGCTGTCCGTGTTGTTGTGGGATTCACTATCCGTACTGTTCTGGGTCTCACTGCCCGTGTTGTTCTGTGACTCACTGTCCTTTTTGTTCAGGGACTCACTGTCCATGTTTTTCTGGGACACTCTGTCCATGTTGTTCTGGGATTCGCTGCCCGTGTTATTCTGGGACTCACGGCCCATGGTGTTATGGGACTCACTGCATGTGTTATTTTGGCACTCACTGCCCGTATTGTTCCAGGAATCGGTGCCCATGCTGTTTCGGGACTCACTGGGAGCATTGTTCTGGGACTCACTGTCCACGTTTTTCCAGAACACACTGCCCATGTTGTTCTGGGACTCACTGTCTGTTCTGCCCTTGGACGCCCTCCCAGTGCTGTTCCGGAACTCACTGCCTGTGTTGGTCTGGGACTCACTGCCCGTGTTGCTCTGTGACTCACTGCCCGTGTTGCTGCAGGACCCACTGTCCATGTTGTCCTGGGACTCGCTGCCTGTGTTGTTCATGGACTCACTGCCCATGTTATTATGGGACTCACTGCCCGTGTTTTTCTGGGACTTACTGCCTGTGCTGTTCTGGGACTCACTGCCATTGTTGTTCGAGGACTCACTGTCCGTGTTGCTCTGTGACTCACTGCCCATGTTGCTGCAGGACCCACTGTCCGTGTTGTCCTGGGACTCGCTGCCTGTGTTGTTCATGGACTCACTGCCGATGTTGTTATGGGACTCACTGCCCATGTTGTTTTGGGACTCACTGCCCATGTTTTTCTGGGACTCACTGCCCGTGTTGTTCTGGGACTCACTGCCCATGTTGTTCTGGGACTCACAGCCTCTGGTGTTCTGAGACTCACAGTCCCTGGTGTTCTGGGACTCACTGCCCGTGACGTTCCGGGACTCACAGCACATGTTGATCTGAGACTCACTGCCTGTGTTGTTCTGTGACTCACTGCCAGTGTTGTTCGAAGACTCAGTCTCCGTGTTGTTCTGGGAATCACAGGTCGCGTTGTTCTGGGACTCACTGCCAATGGTGTCCTGTGACTGACTGCCAATGTTGTTCCAGGACTCACTGCCCGTGTGGTTCTGGGACTCACTGCCCGTGTTGTTCTGGGACTCACTGCCCGTGTTGTTCTGGGACTCACTGCCCATGTTGTTCTGGGACTCACTGTCCGTGTTGTTCCGGGACTCACTGCCCGTGTTGTTCTGGGACTCACTGCCCATATTGTTCTGGGACTCACTGTCCGTGTTGTTCGAGGATTCACTATCCGTATTGTTCCAGGACTCACTGCCCGTGTTGTTCTGGGACTCACTGTCCGTGTTGTTGTGAGATTCACTATCCGTTCTGTTATTATACTCACTGCCCATGTTATTCTGGGACTCATTGCCCATGTTATTCTGGGACTCACTGCCCATGTTATTCTGGGACTCATTGCCCATGATATTCTGGGACTCACTGCCCATGTTGTTCTGTGACTCACGGCCCGTGGTGTTCTGGGACTCACTGCATGTGCTATTTTGGCACTCACTGCCCATATTGTTACAGGAATCGGTGTCCGTGCTGTCTCAGGACTCACTGGGAGCATTGTTCGGAGACTCACTGTCCACGTTTTTCCAGTACTCACTGCCCTTGTTGTTCTGGGACTCACTGTCCGTGTTGTTCTGGGATTCATTATCCGTGCTGTTCTGGGACTCACTGCCCGTGTTGTTCTGGGAGTCACTGCCCATGTTTTTCTGGGACTCACTGCCCGTGTTGTTCTGGGACTCATTGTCCATGTTGTTCAGCGACTCACTGCCAGTGTTGTTCCAGGACTCACTGCCTGTGTTGTTCTGGGACTGACTGTCCTTTTTATTCTGGAACTCACTGCCCATGCTGTTCTGGGACGCACTGCCTGTGGTGTTCTTGGACTCACTGCCCATTTTGTTCTGAGACTCACTGTCCGTGTTGTTGTGGGACTCACTGGCTGCGTTGCTTTGGGACTCTGCCCGTGATGTTCGGGGACTCACTGCCAGTGTTGTTCCAGGACTCACTGTCCATGTGGTTCTGGGACTCAGAGGTCGCGTTGTTCTGGGACTCAGTGCCAATGGTGTCCTGTGACTCACTGCCAGTGTTGTTCCAGGACGCACTGTCCGTCTGGTTCTGGGACTCACGATACGTGTTGTTCTGGTACTCACTGTCCATGTTATTCTGGGATTCACTGCCCGTGTTGTTCTGTGACTCACTGTCCGTGTTGTGCTGGGACATTCTGTCCATGTTGTTCTGGGACTCACTGTCCGTGTTGTTCTGGGATTCATTATCCGTGCTGTTCTGGGACTCACTGCCCGTGTTGTTCTGGGAGTCACTGCCCATGCTTTTCTGGGACTCACTGCCCGTGTTGTTCTGGGACTCATTGTCCATGTTGTTCAGCGACTCACTGCCAGTGTTGTTCCAGGACTCACTGCCTGTTTTGTTCTGGGACTGACTGTCCTTTTTATTCTGGAACTCACTGCCCATGCTGTTCTGGGACGCACTGCCTGTGGTGTTCTTGGACTCACTGCCCATGTTGTTCTGAGACTCACTGTCCATGTTGTTGTGGGACTCACTGGCTGCGTTGCTTTGGGACTCTGCCCGTGTTGTTCGGGGACTCACTGCCAGTGTTGTTCCAGGACTCACTGTCCGTGTTGTTCTGGGACTCAGAGGTCGCGTTGTTCTGGGACTCAGTGCCAATGGTGTCCTGTGACTCACTGCCAGTGTTGTTCCAGGACGCACTGTCCGTCTGGTTCTGGGACTCACAGCCCATGGTGTTCTGGTACTCACTGTCCATGTTGTTCTGGGATTCACTGCCCGTGTTGTTCTGGGACTCACTGTCCGTGTTGTGCTGGGACACAATGTCCGATCTGTTCAGGGACTCACTGCCTGTGTTATTTTGGGACTCACTGCCCGTGTTGTTCTGGGACTCACTGCCCGTGTTGTGCTGGGACCCTCTGCCCGTGTTGTTCTGGGACTCACTGCCTATGTTGTTCTGGGACTCACTGTCCGTGTTGTTCTGGTATTCACTATCCGTACTGTTCCAGGACTCTCTATCCGTACTATTATGGTACTCACTGCCCATGGTGTTGTGGGACTCATGGCCCTTGGTGTTCTGGGACTCACTGCATGTGCTATTTTGTTCTGGGAGTCACTGTCCGTGTTGTTGTAGGATTCACTATACGTGTTGTTCTGGGACTCATTGTCCTTTTTGTTCAGGGACTCACTGTCCATGTTGTTCTGGGACACTCTGTCCATGTTGTTCTGGGATACGCTGCCCGTGTTGTTCTGGCACTCACTATCCATTCTGTTATGGTACTCACTGCCCATGTTGTTCTGCGACTCAATGCTCCTGGTATTCTGGGACTCACAGCCCATGGTGTTCTGGGACTCACTGCATGTGTTATTTTGGCACTCACTGCCCGTATTGTTCCAGGAATCGGTGTCCGTGCTGTTTCGGGACTCCCTGGGAGGATTGTTCTGGGAATCACTGTCCACGTTTTTCCAGAACTCACAACCCATGTTGTTCTGGGACTCACTGCCCATGTTGTTCTGGGACTCACTGCCCGTGTTGTTCTGGGACTCACTGCCCATGTTGTTCTGGGACTCACTGCTCGTGTTGTTCTGGGACTCACTGCTTGTGTGGTTCTGGGACTCACTGCCCATGTTGTTCTGGGACTCATTGCCCGTGTTGTTCTGGGACTCACTGTCCGTGTGGTTCTGTGTCTCACTGTCCATTTTGTTCTGGGACTCACTGTCCACTTTGTTCTGTGACTCACTGCCCATGTTGTTCTGGGACTCACTGCCCATGTTATTCTGGGACTCACGGCCCATGGTGTTATGGGACTCACTGCATGTGTTATTTTGGCACTCACTGCCCGTATTGTTCCAGGAATCGGTGCCCATGCTGTTTCGGGACTCACTGGGAGCATTGTTCTGGGACTCACTGTCCACGTTTTTCCAGAACACACTGCCCTTGTTGTTCTGGGACTCACTGTCTGTTCTGCCCTCGGACGCCCTCCCAGTGCTGTTCCGGAACTCACTGCCTGTGTTGGTCTGGGACTCACTGCCCGTGTTGCTCTGTGACTCACTGCCCGTGTTGCTGCAGGACCCACTGTCCATGTTGTCCTGGGACTCGCTGCCTGTGTTGTTCATGGACTCACTGCCCATGTTATTATGGGACTCACTGCCCGTGTTTTTCTGGGACTTACTGCCTGTGCTGTTCTGGGACTCACTGCCATTGTTGTTCGAGGACTCACTGTCCGTGTTGCTCTGTGACTCACTGCCCATGTTGCTGCAGGACCCACTGTCCGTGTTGTCCTGGGACTCGCTGCCTGTGTTGTTCATGGACTCACTGCCCATGTTGTTATGGGACTCACTGCCCATGTTGTTTTGGGACTCACTGCCCATGTTTTTCTGGGACTCACTGCCCGTGTTGTTCTGGGACTCACTGCCCATGTTGTTCTGGGACTCACAGCCTCTGGTGTTCTGAGACTCACAGTCCCTGGTGTTCTGGGACTCACTGCCCGTGATGTTCCGGGACTCACAGCACATGTTGATCTGAGACTCACTGCCTGTGTTGTTCTGTGACTCACTGCCAGTGTTGTTCGAAGACTCAGTCTCCGTGTTGTTCTGGGAATCACAGGTCGCGTTGTTCTGGGACTCACTGCCAATGGTGTCCTGTGACTGACTGCCAATGTTGTTCCAGGACTCACTGCCCGTGTGGTTCTGGGACTCACTGCCCGTGTTGTTCTGGGACTCACTGCCCGTGTTGTTCTGGGACTCACTGCCCATGTTGTTCTGGGACTCACTGTCCGTGTTGTTCTGGGACTCACTGCCCATATTGTTCTGGGACTCACTGTCCGTGTTGTTCGAGGATTCACTATCCGTATTGTTCCAGGACTCACTGCCCGTGTTGTTCTGGGACTCACTGTCCGTGTTGTTGTGAGATTCACTATCCGTACTGTTCTGGGACTCACTGCCCGTGTTGTTCTGTGACTCACTGTCCTTTTTGTTCAGGGACTCACTGTCCATGTTGTTCTGGGATTCACTGCCCGTGTTGTTCTGGGATTCACTATCCGTTATGTTATGGTACTCACTGCCCATGTTGTTCTGGGACTCATTGCCCATGATATTCTGGGACTCACAGCCCATGGTGTTCTGGGACTCACTGCATGTGCTATTTTGGCACTCACTGCCCATATTGTTACAGGAATCGGTGTCCGTGCTGTCTCAGGACTCACTGGGAGCATTGTTCGGGGACTCACTGTCCACGTTTTTCCAGTACTCACTGCCCTTGTTGTTCTGGGACTCACTGTCCGTGTTGTTCTGGGATTCATTATCCGTGCTGTTCTGGGACTCACTGCCCGTGTTGTTCTGGGAGTCACTGCCCATGTTTTTCTGGGACTCACTGCCCGTGTTGTTCTGGGACTCATTGTCCATGTTGTTCAGCGACTCACTGCCAGTGTTGTTCCAGGACTCACTGCCTGTGTTGTTCTGGGACTGACTGTCCTTTTTATTCTGGAACTCACTGCCCATGCTGTTCTGGGACGCACTGCCTGTGGTGTTCTTGGACTCACTGCCCATGTTGTTCTGAGACTCACTGTCCGTGTTGTTGTGGGACTCACTGGCTGCGTTGCTTTGGGACTCTGCCCGTGATGTTCGGGGACTCACTGCCAGTGTTGTTCCAGGACTCACTGTCCGTGTTGTTCTGGGACTCAGAGGTCGCGTTGTTCTGGGACTCAGTGCCAATGGTGTCCTGTGACTCACTGCCAGTGTTGTTCCAGGACGCACTGTCTGTCTGGTTCTGGGACTCACAGCCCATGGTGTTCTGGTACTCACTGTCCATGTTGTTCTGGGATTCACTGCCCGTGTTGTTCTGGGACTCACTGTCCGTGTTGTGCTGGGACACAATGTCCGTGCTGTTCAGGGACTCACTGCCTGTGTTATTTTGGGACTCACTGCCCGTGTTGTTCTGGGACTCACTGCCCGTGTTGTGCTGGGACTCACTGTCCGTGTTGTTCTGGGATTCACTATCCGTACTGTTCCAGGACTCTCTATCCGTACTATTATGGTACTCACTGCCCATGGTGTTCTGGGACTCATGGCCCTTGGTGTTCTGGGACTCACTGCATGTGCTATTTTGTTCTGGGAGTCACTGTCCGTGTTGTTGTAGGATTCACTATACGTGTTGTTCTGGGACTCATTGTCCTTTTTGTTCAGGGACTCACTGTCCATGTTGTTCTGGGACACTCTGTCCATGTTGTTCTGGGATACGCTGCCCGTGTTGTTCTGGCACTCACTATCCATTCTGTTATGGTACTCACTGCCCATGTTGTTCTGCGACTCACTGCTCATGGTATTCTGGGACTCACAGCCCATGGTGTTCTGGGACTCACTGCATGTGTTATTTTGGCACTCACTGCCCGTATTGTTCCAGGAATCGGTGTCCGTGCTGTTTCGGGACTCCCTGGGAGGATTGTTCTGGGAATCACTGTCCACGTTTTTCTAGAACTCACAACCCATGTTGTTCTGGGACTCACTGCCCATGTTGTTCTGGGACTCACTGCCCGTGTTGTTCTGTGACTCACTGCCCATGTTGTTCTGGGACTCACTGCTCGTGTTGTTCTGGGACTCACTGCTTGTGTGGTTCTGGGACTCACTGCCCATGTTGTTCTGGGACTCATTGCCCGTGTTGTTCTGGGACTCACTGTCCGTGTGGTTCTGGGTCTCACTGTCCATTTTGTTCTGGGACTCACTGTCCACTTTGTTCTGTGACTCACTGTCCATGTTGTTCTGGGACACACTGTCCATGTTGTTCTGGCATTCGTTGCCCGTGTTGTTCTGGGACTCACGGCCCATGGTGTTATGGGACTCACTGCATGTGTTATTTTGGCACTCACTGCCCGTATTGTTCCAGGAATCGGTGCCCATGCTGTTTCGGGACTCACTGGGAGCATTGTTCTGGGACTCACTGTCCACGTTTTTCCAGAACACACTGCCCTTGTTGTTCTGGGACTCACTGTCTGTTCTGCCCTCGGACGCCCTCCCAGTGCTGTTCCGGAACTCAATGCCTGTGTTGGTCTGGGACTCACTGCCCGTGTTGCTCTGTGACTCACTGCCCGTGTTGCTGCAGGACCCACTGTCCATGTTGTCCTGGGACTCGCTGCCTGTGTTGTTCATGGACTCACTGCCCATGTTATTATGGGACTCACTGCCCGTGTTTTTCTGGGACTTACTGCCTGTGCTGTTCTGGGACTCACTGCCATTGTTGTTCGAGGACTCACTGTCCGTGTTGCTCTGTGACTCACTGCCCATGTTGCTGCAGGACCCACTGTCCGTGTTGTCCTGGGACTCGCTGCCTGTGTTGTTCATGGACTCACTGCCCATGTTGTTCTGGGACTCACAGCCTCTGGTGTTCTGAGACTCACAGTCCCTGGTGTTCTGGGACTCACTGCCCGTGACATTCCGGGACTCACAGCACATGTTGATCTGAGACTCACTGCCTGTGTTGTTCTGTGACTCACTGCCAGTGTTGTTCGAAGACTCAGTCTCCGTGTTGTTCTGGGAATCACAGGTCGCGTTGTTCTGGGACTCACTGCCAATGGTGTCCTGTGACTGACTGCCAATGTTGTTCCAGGACTCACTGCCCGTGTGGTTCTGGGACTCACTGCCCGTGTTGTTCTGGGACTCACTGCCCGTGTTGTTCTGGGACTCACTGCCCATGTTGTTCTGGGACTCACTGTCCGTGTTGTTCTGGGACTCAGTGCCCATATTGTTCTGGGACTCACTGTCCGTGTTGTTCGAGGATTCACTATCCGTATTGTTCCAGGACTCACTGCCCGTGTTGTTCTGTGACTCACTGTCCTTTTTGTTCAGGGACTCACTGCCCATGTTGTTATGGGACTCACTGCCCATGTTATTCTGGGACTCACAGCCCATGGTGTTCTGGGACTCACTGCATGTGCTATTTTGGCACTTACTGCCCATATTGTTACAGGAATCGGTGTCCGTGCTGTCTCGGGACTCACTGGGAGCATTGTTCGGGGACTCACTGTCCACGTTTTTCCAGTACTCACTGCCCTTGTTGTTCTGGGACTCACTGTCCGTGTTGTTCTGGGATTCATTATCCGTGCTGTTCTGGGACTCACTGCCCGTGTTGTTCTGGGAGTCACTGCCTATGTTTTTCTGGGACTCACTGCCCGTGTTGTTCTGGGACTCATTGTCCATGTTGTTCAGTGACTCACTGCCAGTGTTGTTCCAGGACTCACTGCCTGTGTTGTTCTGGGACTGACTGTCCTTTTTATTCTGGAACTCACTGCCGATGTTGTTCTGGGACGCACAGCCCCTGGTCTTCTGGGACGCACTGCCTGTGGTGTTCTTGGACTCACTGCCCATGTTGTTCTGAGACTCACTGTCCGTGTTGTTGTGGGACTCACTGGCTGCGTTGCTCTGGGACTCTGCCCGTGTTGTTCGGGGACTCACTGCCAGTGTTGTTCCAGGACTCACTGTCCGTGTTGTTCTGGGACTCAGAGGTCGCGTTGTTCTGGGACTCAGTGCCCATGGTGTCCTGTGACTCACTGCCAGTGTTGTTCCAGGACGCACTGTCCGTCTGGTTCTGGGACTCACGATACGTGTTGTTCTGGTACTCACTGTCCATGTTGTTCTGGGATTCACTGCCCGTGTTGTTCTGGGACTCACTGTCCGTGTTGTGCTGGGACACAATGTCCGTGCTGTTCAGGGACTCACTGCCTGTGTTGTTTTGGGACTCACTGCCCGTGTTGTTCTGAGACTCACTGTCCATGTTGTTGTGGGACTCACTGGCTGCGTTGCTTTGGGACTCTGCCCGTGTTGTTCGGCGACTCACTGCCAGTGTTGTTCCAGGACTCACTGTCCGTGTTGTTCTGGGACTCAGAGGTCGCGTTGTTCTGGGACTCAGTGCCCATGGTGTCCTGTGACTCACTGCCAGTGTTGTTCCAGGACGCACTGTCCGTCTGGTTCTGGGACTCACGATACGTGTTGTTCTGGTACTCACTGTCCATGTTGTTCTGGGATTCACTGCCCGTGTTGTTCTGGGACTCACTGTCCGTGTTGTGCTGGGACACAATGTCCGTGCTGTTCAGGGACTCACTGCCTGTGTTGTTTTGGGACTCACTGCCCGTGTTGTTCTGAGACTCACTGTCCATGTTGTTGTGGGACTCACTGGCTGCGTTGCTTTGGGACTCTGCCCGTGTTGTTCGGCGACTCACTGCCAGTGTTGTTCCAGGACTCACTGTCGGTGTTGTTCTGGGACTCAGAGGTCGCGTTGTTCTGGGACTCAGTGCCAATGGTGTCCTGTGACTCACTGCCAGTGTTGTTCCAGGACGCACTGTCCGTCTGGTTCTGGGACTCACGATACGTGTTGTTCTGGGACTCACTGTCCGTGTTGTGCTGGGACACAATGTCCGTGCTGTTCAGGGACTCACTGCCTGTGTTGTTTTGGGACTCACTGCCCGTGTTGTTCTGAGACTCACTGTCCATGTTGTTGTGGGACTCACTGGCTGCGTTGCTTTGGGACTCTGCCCGTGTTGTTCGGCGACTCACTGCCAGTGTTGTTCCAGGACTCACTGTCCGTGTTGTTCTGGGACTCAGAGGTCGCGTTGTTCTGGGACTCAGTGCCCATGGTGTCCTGTGACTCACTGCCAGTGTTGTTCCAGGACGCACTGTCCGTCTGGTTCTGGGACTCACGATACGTGTTGTTCTGGTACTCACTGTCCATGTTGTTCTGGGATTCACTGCCCGTGTTGTTCTGGGACTCACTGTCCGTGTTGTGCTGGGACACAATGTCCGTGCTGTTCAGGGACTCACTGCCTGTGTTGTTTTGGGACTCACTGCCCGTGTTGTTCTGAGACTCACTGTCCATGTTGTTGTGGGACTCACTGGCTGCGTTGCTTTGGGACTCTGCCCGTGTTGTTCGGGGACTCACTGCCAGTGTTGTTCCAGGACTCACTGTCGGTGTTGTTCTGGGACTCAGAGGTCGCGTTGTTCTGGGACTCAGTGCCAATGGTGTCCTGTGACTCACTGCCAGTGTTGTTCCAGGACGCACTGTCCGTCTGGTTCTGGGACTCACAGCCCATGGTGTTCTGGTACTCACTGTCCGTGCTGTTCAGGGACTCACTGCCTGTGTTATTTTGGGACTCACTGCCCGTGTTGTTCTGGGACTCACTGCCCGTGTTGTGCTGGGACCCTCTGCCCTTGTTGTTCTGGGACTCACTGCCTATGTTGTTCTGGGACTCACTGTCCGTGTTGTTCTGGGATTCACTATCCGTACTGTTCCAGGACTCTCTATCCGTACTATTATGGTACTCACTGCCCATGGTGTTCTGGGACTCATGGCCCTTGGTGTTCTGGGACTCACTGCATGTGCTATTTTGTTCTGGGAGTCACTGTCCATGTTGTTGTAGGATTCACTATACGTGTTGTTCTGGGACTCATTGTCCTTTTTGTTCAGGGACTCACTGTCCATGTTGTTCTGGGACACTCTGTCCATGTTGTTCTGGGATACGCTGCCCGTGTTGTTCTGGCACTCACTATCCATTCTGTTATGGTACTCACTGCCCATGTTGTTCTGCGATTCACTGCTCATGGTATTCTGGGACTCACAGCCCATGGTGTTCTGGGACTCACTGCATGTGTTATTTTGGCACTCACTGCCCGTATTGTTCCAGGAATCGGTGTCCGTGCTGTTTCGGGACTCCCTGGGAGGATTGTTCTGGGAATCACTGTCCACGTTTTTCTAGAACTCACAACTCATGTTGTTCTGGGACTCACTGCCCATGTTGTTCTGGGACTCACTGCCCGTGTTGTTCTGGGACTCACTGCCCATGTTGTTCTGGGACTCACTGCTCGTGTTGTTCTGGGACTCACTGCTTGTGTGGTTCTGGGACTCACTGCCCATGTTGTTCTGGGACTCATTGCCCGTGTTGTTCTGGGACTCACTGTCCGTGTGGTTCTGGGTCTCACTGTCCATTTTGTTCTGGGACTCACTGTCCACTTTGTTCTGTGACTCACTGTCCATGTTGTTCTGGGACACACTGTCCATGTTGTTCTGGGATTCGTTGCCCGTGTTGTTCTGGGACTCACTGCCCATGTTATTCTGGGACTCACGGCCCATGGTGTTATGGGACTCACTGCATGTGTTATTTTGGCACTCACTGCCCGTATTGTTCCAGGAATCGGTGCCCATGCTGTTTCGGGACTCACTGGGAGCATTGTTCTGGGACTCACTGTCCACGTTTTTCCAGAACACACTGCCCATGTTGTTCTGGGACTCACTGTCTGTTCTGCCCTCGGACGCCCTCCCAGTGCTGTTCCGGAACTCACTGCCTGTGTTGGTCTGGGACTCACTGCCCGTGTTGCTCTGTGACTCACTGCCCGTGTTGCTGCAGGACCCACTGTCCATGTTGTCCTGGGACTCGCTGCCTGTGTTGTTCATGGACTCACTGCCCATGTTATTATGGGACTCACTGCCCGTGTTTTTCTGGGACTTACTGCCTGTGCTGTTCTGGGACTCACTGCCATTGTTGTTCGAGGACTCACTGTCCGTGTTGCTCTGTGACTCACTGCCCATGTTGCTGCAGGACCCACTGTCCGTGTTGTCCTGGGACTCGCTGCCTGTGTTGTTCATGGACTCACTGCCCATGTTGTTATGGGACTCACTGCCCATGTTGTTCTGGGACTCACTGCCCATGTTTTTCTGGGACTCACTGCCCGTGTTGTTCTGGGACTCACTGCCCATGTTGTTCTGGGACTCACAGCCTCTGGTGTTCTGAGACTCACAGTCCCTGGTGTTCTGGGACTCACTGCCCGTGACGTTCCGGGACTCACAGCACATGTTGATCTGAGACTCACTGCCTGTGTTGTTCTGTGACTCACTGCCAGTGTTGTTCGAAGACTCAGTCTCCGTGTTGTTCTGGGAATCACAGGTCGCGTTGTTCTGGGACTCACTGCCAATGGTGTCCTGTGACTGACTGCCAATGTTGTTCCAGGACTCACTGCCCGTGTGGTTCTGGGACTCACTGCCCGTGTTGTTCTGGGACTCACTGCCTGTGTTGTTCTGGGACTCACTGCCCATGTTGTTCTGGGACTCACTGTCCGTGTTGTTCTGGGACTCACTGCCCATATTGTTCTGGGACTCACT
This sequence comes from Chiloscyllium punctatum, assembly GCF_047496795.1. NCBI lineage: Eukaryota > Metazoa > Chordata > Chondrichthyes > Orectolobiformes > Hemiscylliidae > Chiloscyllium > Chiloscyllium punctatum. The sequence goes on from NC_092746.1 coordinate 108,432,759, forward strand.
GTCCGTGTTGTTCGAGGATTCACTATCCGTATTGTTCCAGGACTCACTGCCCGTGTTGTTCTGGGACTCACTGTCCGTGTTGTTGTGAGATTCACTATCCGTACTGTTCTGGGACTCACTGCCCGTGTTGTTCTGTGACTCACTGTCCTTTTTGTTCAGGGACTCACTGTCCATGTTGTTCTGGGACACTCTGTCCATGTTGTTCTGGGATACGCTGCCCGTGTTGTTCTGGCACTCACTATCCATTCTGTTATGGTACTCACTGCCCATGTTGTTCTGCGACTCACTGCTCATGGTATTCTGGGACTCACAGCCCATGGTGTTCTGGGACTCACTGCATGTGTTATTTTGGCACTCACTGCCCGTATTGTTCCAGGAATCGGTGTCCGTGCTGTTTCGGGACTCCCTGGGAGGATTGTTCTGGGAATCACTGTCCACGTTTTTCTAGAACTCACAACCCATGTTGTTCTGGGACTCACTGCCCATGTTGTTCTGGGACTCACTGCCCGTGTTGTTCTGGGACTCACTGCCCATGTTGTTCTGGGACTCACTGCTGGTGTTTTTCTGGGACTCACTGCTTGTGTGGTTCTGGGACTCACTGCCCATGTTGTTCTGGGACTCATTGCCCGTGTTGTTCTGGGACTCACTGTCCGTGTGGTTCTGGGTCTCACTGTCCATTTTGTTCTGGGACTCACTGTCCACTTTGTTCTGTGACTCACTGTCCATGTTGTTCTGGGACACACTGTCCATGTTGTTCTGGGATTCGTTGCCCGTGTTGTTCTGGGACTCACTGCCCATGTTATTCTGGGACTCACTGCCCGTGTTTTTCTGGGACTTACTGCCTGTGCTGTTCTGGGACTCACTGCCATTGTTGTTCGAGGACTCACTGTCCGTGTTGCTCTGTGACTCACTGCCCGTGTTGCTGCAGGACCCACTGTCCGTGTTGTCCTGGGACTCGCTGCCTGTGTTGTTCATGGACTCACTGCCCATGTTGTTATGGGACTCACTGCCCATGTTGTTTTGGGACTCACTGCCCATGTTTTTCTGGGACTCACTGCCCGTGTTGTTCTGGGACTCACTGCCCATGTTGTTCTGGGACTCACAGCCTCTGGTGTTCTGAGACTCACAGTCCCTGGTGTTCTGGGACTCACTGCCCGTGACGTTCCGGGACTCACAGCACATGTTGATCTGAGACTCACTGCCTGTGTTGTTCTGTGACTCACTGCCAGTGTTGTTCGAAGACTCAGTCTCCGTGTTGTTCTGGGAATCACAGGTCGCGTTGTTCTGGGACTCACTGCCAATGGTGTCCTGTGACTGACTGCCAATGTTGTTCCAGGACTCACTGCCCGTGTGGTCTGGGACTCACTGCCCGTGTTGTTCTGGGACTCACTGCCCATGTTGTTCTGGGACTCACTGTCCGTGTTGTTCTGGGACTCACTGCCCATATTGTTCTGGGACTCACTGCCCGTGTTGTTCGAGGATTCACTATCCGTATTGCTCCAGGACTCACTGCCCGTGTTTTTCTGGGACTCACTGTCCGTGTTGTTGTGAGATTCACTATCCGTAATGTTCTGGGACTCACTGCCCGTGTTGTTCTGTGACTCACTGTCCTTTTTGTTCAGGGACTCACTGCCCGTGTGGTTCTGGGACTCATTGCCCATGATATTCTGGGACTCACAGCCCATGGTGTTCTGGGACTCACTGCATGTGCTATTTTGGCACTCACTGCCCATATTGTTACAGGAATCGGTGTCCGTGCTGTCTCAGGACTCACTGGGAGCATTGTTCGGGGACTCACTGTCCACGTTTTTCCAGTACTCACTGCCCTTGTTGTTCTGGGACTCACTGTCCGTGTTGTTCTGGGATTCATTATCCGTGCTGTTCTGGGACTCACTGCCCGTGTTGTTCTGGGAGTCACTGCCCATGTTTTTCTGGGACTCACTGCCCGTGTTGTTCTGGGACTCATTGTCCATGTTGTTCAGCGACTCACTGCCAGTGTTGTTCCAGGACTCACTGCCTGTGTTGTTCTGGGACTGACTGTCCTTTTTATTCTGGAACTCACTGCCCATGCTGTTCTGGGACGCACTGCCTGTGGTGTTCTTGGACTCACTGCCCATGTTGTTCTGAGACTCACTGTCCATGTTGTTGTGGGATTCACTGGCTGCGTTGCTTTGGGACTCTGCCCGTGTTGTTCGGGGACTCACTGCCAGTGTTGTTCCAGGACTCACTGTCCGTGTTGTTCTGGGACTCAGAGGTCGCGTTGTTCTGGGACTCAGTGCCAATGGTGTCGTGTGATTCACTGCCAGTGTTGTTCCAGGATGCACTGTCCGTCTGGTTCTGGGACTCACAGCCCATGGTGTTCTGGTACTCACTGTCCATGTTGTTCTGGGATTCACTGCCCGTGTTGTTCTGGGACTCACTGTCCGTGTTGTGCTGGGACACAATGTCCGTGCTGTTCAGGGACTCACTGCCTGTGTTATTTTGGGACTCACTGCCCGTGTTGTTCTGGGACTCACTGCCCGTGTTGTGCTGGGACCCTCTGCCCGTGTTGTTCTGGGACTCACTGCCTATGTTGTTCTGGGACTCACTGTCCGTGTTGTTCTGGGATTCACTATCCGTACTGTTCCAGGACTCTCTATCCGTACTATTATGGTACTCACTGCCCATGGTGTTGTGGGACTCATGGCCCTTGGTGTTCTGGGACTCACTGCATGTGCTATTTTGTTCTGGGAGTCACTGTCCGTGTTGTTGTAGGATTCACTATACGTGTTGTTCTGGGACTCATTGTCCTTTTTGTTCAGGGACTCACTGTCCATGTTGTTCTGGGACACTCTGTCCATGTTGTTCTGGGATACGCTGCCCGTGTTGTTCTGGCACTCACTATCCATTCTGTTATGGTACTCACTGCCCATGTTGTTCTGCGACTCAATGCTCCTGGTATTCTGGGACTCACAGCCCATGGTGTTCTGGGACTCACTGCATGTGTTATTTTGGCACTCACTGCCCGTATTGTTCCAGGAATCGGTGTCCGTGCTGTTTCGGGACTCCCTGGGAGGATTGTTCTGGGAATCACTGTCCACGTTTTTCTAGAACTCACAACCCATGTTGTTCTGGGACTCACTGCCCATGTTGTTCTGGGACTCACTGCCCGCGTTGTTCTGTGACTCACTGCCCATGTTGTTCTGGGACTCACTGCTCGTGTTGTTCTGGGATTCACTGCTTGTGTGGTTCTGGGACTCACTGCCCATGTTGTTCTGGGACTCATTGCCCGTGTTGTTCTGGGACTCACTGTCCGTGTGGTTCTGGGTCTTACTGTCCATTTTGTTCTGGGACTCACTGTCCACTTTGTTCTGGGACACACTGTCCATGTTGTTCTGGGATTCGCTGCCCATGTTGTTCTGGGACTCACTGCCCATGTTGTTCTGGGACTCACTGCCCATGTTATTCTGGGACTCACTGCCCGTGTTGTTCTGGGACTCACGGCCCATGGTGTTATGGGACTCACTGCATGTGTTATTTTGGCACTCACTGCCCGTATTGTTCCAGGAATCGGTGCCCATGCTGTTTCGAGACTCACTGGGAGCATTGTTCTGGGACTCACTGTCCACGTTTTTCCAGAACACACTGCCCATGTTGTTCTGGGACTCACTGTCTGTTCTGCCCTCGGACGCCCTCCCAGTGCTGTTCCGGAACTCACTGCCTGTGTTGGTCTGGGACTCACTGCCCGTGTTGCTCTGCGACTCACTGCCCGTGTTGCTGCAGGACCCACTGTCCATGTTGTCCTGGGACTCGCTGCCTGTGTTGTTCATGGACTCACTGCCCATGTTATTATGGGACTCACTGCCCGTGTTTTTCTGGGACTTACTGCCTGTGCTGTTCTGGGACTCACTGCCATTGTTGTTCGAGGACTCACTGTCCGTGTTGCTCTGTGACTCACAGCCCATGTTGCTGCAGGACCCACTGTCCGTGTTGTCCTGGGACTCGCTGCCTGTGTTGTTCATGGACTCACTGCCCATGTTGTTCTGGGACTCACTGCCCATGTTTTTCTGGGACTCACTGCCCGTGTTGTTCTGGGACTCACTGCCCATGTTGTTCTGGGACTCACAGCCTCTGGTGTTCTGAGACTCACAGTCCCTGGTGTTCTGGGACTCACTGCCCGTGACGTTCCGGGACTCACAGCACATGTTGATCTGAGACTCACTGCCTGTGTTGTTCTGTGACTCACTGCCGGTGTTGTTCTGGGACTCACTGTCCGTGTTGTTCTGGGACTCACTGCCCATGTTGTTCTGGGACTCACTGTCCGTGTTGTTCTGGGACTCACTGCCCATATTGTTCTGGGACTCACTGTCCGTGTTGTTCGAGGATTCACTATCCGTATTGTTCCAGGCCTCACTGCCCGTGTTGTTCTGTGACTCACTGTCCTTTTTGTTCAGGGACTCACTGTCCATGTTGTTCTGGGACTCACTGCCCGTGTTGTTCTGGGACTCACTGCCCATGGTGTTCTGGGACTCACTGCATGTGCTATTTTGGCACTCACTGCCCATATTGTTACAGGAATCGGTGTCCGTGCTGTCTCGGGACTCACTGGGAGCATTGTTCGGGGTCTCACTGTCCACGTTTTTCCAGAACTCACTACCCATGTTGTTCTGGGACTCACTGTCTGTTCTGCCCTCGGACACTCTCCCAGTGCTGTTCCGGAACTCACTGCCTGTGTTGGTCTGGGACTGACTGCCCGTGTTGCTCTGTGACTCACTGCCCGTGTTGCTGCAGGACCCACTGTCCGTGTTGTTCTGGGATTCATTATCCGTGCTGTTCTGGGACTCACTGCCCGTGTTGTTCTGGGACGCACAGCCCCTGGTCTTCTGGGACGCACTGCCTGTGGTGTTCTTGGACTCACTGCCCATGTTGTTCTGAGACTCACTGTCCGTGTTGTTGTGGGACTCACTGGCTGCGTTGCTCTGGGACTCTGCCCGTGTTGTTCGGGGACTCACTGCCAGTGTTGTTCCAGGACTCACTGTCCGTGTTGTTCTGGGATTCAGAGGTCGCGTTGTTCTGGGACTCAGTGCCCATGGTGTCCTGTGACTCACTGCCAGTGTTGTTCCAGGACGCACTGTCCGTCTGGTTCTGGGACTCACGATACGTGTTGTTCTGGTACTCACTGTCCATGTTGTTCTGGGATTCACTGCCCGTGTTGTTCTGGGACTCACTGTCCGTGTTGTGCTGGGACACAATGTCCGTGCTGTTCAGGGACTCACTGCCTGTGTTGTTTTGGGACTCACTGTCCGTGTTGTTCTGGGACTCACTGCCCGTGTTGTGCTGGGACCCACTGCCCGTATTGTTCTGGGACTCACTGCCTATGTTGTTCTGGGACTCACTGCCTGTGTTGTTCAAGGACTCACTGTCCATGCTGTTCTGGGACTCACTATCCATCTTCTTCTTCGACTCACAATTCGTGTGGTTATGGGATTCACTGCCCGCGTTGTTCAGGGACACAATGTCCGTGCTGTTCAGGGACTCACTGCCTGTGTTGTTGTGGGATTCACTGCCCGTGTTGTGCTGGGACTCACTGCCCATGTTGTTCTGGGACTCACTGCCTGTGTTGTTCTGGGACTCACTGCCTGTGTTGTTCTGGGACTCACTGTCCATGCTGTTCTGGGACTCACTATCCACGTTGTTCTGGGACTCACCGTCTGTGTTGTTCTGGGTCTCACTTCCCATGTTGTTCTGGGTCTCACCGTCTGTGTTGTTGCAGCACTCACTGTCCGTGTGGTTCTGGGACTCCCTATCCGTGTTGATCGGGGACTCACTGCCCGTGTTGTTCTGGGACTCATAGCCCCTGGTGTTCTGAGACTCGCTGCCCGTGTTGTTCTGAGACTCACTGCCCGCGTTGTTCTCTGATTCACTGCCAGTGTTGTTGCAGGACTAACTGTCTGTGTTGTTCTGGGACTCACTGCCCGCGTTGTTCTGTGACTCACTGCCCGTGTTATTCTGGGACTCACTTCCTGTGTTGTTCTGGGACTCACTGCCTGTGTTGTTCTGGGACTCACTGACTGTGTTGTTCTGGGACTCACTGCCTGTGTTGTTCTGGGACTCACTATCCGTGTTGTTTGTGGACTCACTGCCCGTGTTGGTCTGCGACTAACTGTCCTTTTTGTTCTGCGACTCACTGACCATGGTGTTCTGGGACTCACTGCCCATGTTATTCTGGGACTCACAGCCCATGGTGTTCTGGGACTCACTGCATGTGTTATTTTGGCACTCACTGCCCATATTGTTACAGGAATCGGTGTCCGTGCTGTCTCGGGACTCACTGGGAGCATTGTTCGGGGACTCACTGTCCACGTGTTTCCAGAACTCACTACCCATGTTGTTCTGGGACTCACTGTCTGTTCTGCCCTCGGACACCCTCCCAGTGCTGTTCCGGAACTCACTGCCTGTGTTGGTCTGGGACTGACTGCCCGTGTTGCTCTGTGACTCACTGCCCGTGTTGCTGCAGGACCCACTGTCCGTGTTGTTCTGGGATTCATTATCCGTGCTGTTCTGGGACTCACTGCCCGTGTTGTTCTGGGACGCACAGCCCCTGGTCTTCTGGGACGCACTGCCTGTGGTGTTCTTGGACTCACTGCCCATGTTGTTCTGAGACTCACTGTCCGTGTTGTTGTGGGACTCACTGGCTGCGTTGCTCTGGGACTCTGCCCGTGTTGTTCGGGGACTCACTGCCAGTGTTGTTCCAGGACTCACTGTCCGTGTTGTTCTGGGACTCAGAGGTCGCGTTGTTCTGGGACTCAGTGCCCATGGTGTCCTGTGACTCACTGCCAGTGTTGTTCCAGGACGCACTGTCCGTCTGGTTCTGGGACTCACGATACGTGTTGTTCTGGTACTCACTGTCCATGTTGTTCTGGGATTCACTGCCCGTGTTGTTCTGGGACTCACTGTCCGTGTTGTGCTGGGACACAATGTCCGTGCTGTTCAGGGACTCACTGCCTGTGTTGTTTTGGGACTCACTGCCCGTGTTGTTCTGGGACTCACTGCCCGTGTTGTGCTGGGACCCACTGCCCGTGTTGTTCTGGGACTCACTGCCTATGTTGTTCTGGGACTCACTGCCTGTGTTGTTCAAGGACTCACTGTCCATGCTGTTCTGGGACTCACTATCCATCTTCTTCTTCGACTCACAATTCGTGTGGTTATGGGATTCACTGCCCGCGTTGTTCAGGGACACAATGTCCGTGCTGTTCAGGGACTCACTGCCTGTGTTGTTGTGGGATTCACTGCCCGTGTTGTGCTGGGACTCACTGCCCATGTTGTTCTGGGACTCACTGCCTGTGTTGTTCTGGGACTCACTGCCTGTGTTGTTCTGGGACTCACTGACTGTGTTGTTCAAGGACTCACTGTCCATGCTGTTCTGGGACTCACTATCCACGTTGTTCTGGGACTCACCGTCTGTGTTGTTCTGGGTCTCACTTCCCATGTTGTTCTGGGTCTCACCGTCTGTGTTGTTGCAGCACTCACTGTCCGTGTGGTTCTGGGACTCCCTATCCGTGTTGATCGGGGACTCACTGCCCGTGTTGTTCTGGGACTCATAGCCCCTGGTGTTCTGAGACTCGCTGCCCGTGTTGTTCTGAGACTCACTGCCCGCGTTGTTCTCTGATTCACTGCCAGTGTTGTTGCAGGACTAACTGTCTGTGTTGTTCTGGGACTCACTGCCCGCGTTGTTCTGTGACTCACTGCCCGTGTTATTCTGGGACTCACTTCCTGTGTTGTTCTGGGACTCACTGCCTGTGTTGTTCTGGGACTCACTGACTGTGTTGTTCTGGGACTCACTGCCTGTGTTGTTCTGGGACTCACTATCCGTGTTGTTTGTGGACTCACTGCCCGTGTTGGTCTGCGACTAACTGTCCTTTTTGTTCTGCGACTCACTGACCATGGTGTTCTGGGACTCACTGCCCATGTTATTCTGGGACTCACAGCCCATGGTGTTCTGGGACTCACTGCATGTGTTATTTTGGCACTCACTGCCCATATTGTTACAGGAATCGGTGTCCGTGCTGTCTCGGGACTCACTGGGAGCATTGTTCGGGGACTCACTGTCCACGTGTTTCCAGAACTCACTACCCATGTTGTTCTGGGACTCACTGTCTGTTCTGCCCTCGGACACCCTCCCAGTGCTGTTCCGGAACTCACTGCCTGTGTTGGTCTGGGACTGACTGCCCGTGTTGCTCTGTGACTCACTGCCCGTGTTGCTGCAGGACCCACTGTCCGTGTTGTTCTGGGATTCATTATCCGTGCTGTTCTGGGACTCACTGCCCGTGTTGTTCTGGGACGCACAGCCCCTGGTCTTCTGGGACGCACTGCCTGTGGTGTTCTTGGACTCACTGCCCATGTTGTTCTGAGACTCACTGTCCGTGTTGTTGTGGGACTCACTGGCTGCGTTGCTCTGGGACTCTGCCCGTGTTGTTCGGGGACTCACTGCCAGTGTTGTTCCAGGACTCACTGTCCGTGTTGTTCTGGGACTCAGAGGTCGCGTTGTTCTGGGACTCAGTGCCCATGGTGTCCTGTGACTCACTGCCAGTGTTGTTCCAGGACGCACTGTCCGTCTGGTTCTGGGACTCACGATACGTGTTGTTCTGGTACTCACTGTCCATGTTGTTCTGGGATTCACTGCCCGTGTTGTTCTGGGACTCACTGTCCGTGTTGTGCTGGGACACAATGTCCGTGCTGTTCAGGGACTCACTGCCTGTGTTGTTTTGGGACTCACTGCCCGTGTTGTTCTGGGGCTCACTGCCCGTGTTGTGCTGGGACCCACTGCCCGTGTTGTTCTGGGACTCACTGCCTATGTTGTTCTGGGACTCACTGCCTGTGTTGTTCAAGGACTCACTGTCCATGCTGTTCTGGGACTCACTATCCATCTTCTTCTTCGACTCACAATTCGTGTGGTTATGGGATTCACTGCCCGCGTTGTTCAGGGACACAATGTCCGTGCTGTTCAGGGACTCTGCCTGTGTTGTTCTGGGATTCACTGCCCGTGTTGTGCTCGGACTCACTGCCCATGTTGTTCTGGGACTCACTGCCTGTGTTGTTCTGGGACTCACTGCCTGTGTTGTTCGGGGACTCACTGACTGTGTTGTTCAAGGACTCACTGTCCATGCTGTTCTGGGACTCACTATCCACGTTGTTCTGGGACTCACCGTCTGTGTTGTTCTGGGTCTCACTTCCCATGTTGTTTTGGGTCTCACCGTCTGTGTTGTTGCAGCACTCACTGTCCGTGTGGTTCTGGGACTCCCTATCCGTGTTGATCGGGGACTCACTGCCCGTGTTGTTCTGGGACTCATAGCCCCTGGTGTTCTGAGACTCGCTGCCCGTGTTGTTCTGAGACTCACTGCCCGCGTTGTTCTCTGATTCACTGCCAGTGTTGTTGCAGGACTAACTGTCTGTGTTGTTCTGGGTCTCACTGCCCGCGTTGTTCCGTGACTCACTGCCCGTGTTATTCTGGGACTCACTTCCTGTGTTGTTCTGGGACTCACTGCCTGTGTTGTTCTGGGACTCACTGACTGTGTTGTTCTGGGACTCACTGCCTGTGTTGTTCTGGGACTCACTATCCGTGTTGTTTGTGGACTCACTGCCCGTGTTGGTCTGCGACTCACTGTCCTTTTTGTTCTGCGACTCACTGACCATGGTGTTCTGGGACTCACTGCCCATGTTGTTCTGGGACTCACTGCCCGTGATGTTCCGGGACTCACAGCATATGTTGTTCTGAGACTCACTGCCTGTGTTGTTCTGTGATTCACTGCCATTGTTGTTGCAGGACTCACTGTCTGTGTTGTTCTGGGACTCACTGGCCACGTTGTTCTGGGACTCACTGTCCGTGTTGTCCTGTGACTGACTGCCAGTGTTGTTCCAGGACTCATTGTCCGTGTTGTTCTGGGACTCACAGGTCGCGTTGTTCTGGGACTCACTGCCAGTGATGTCCTGTGACTCACTGCCAGTGTTATTCCAGGACTCACTGTCCGTGTGGTTCTGGGACTCAGTATCGCTAGTGTTCTGGGACTCACTGCCCGTGATGTTCCGGGTCTCACAGCACATATTAATCTGAGACTCACTGCCTGTGTTGTTCAGTGACTCACTGCCAGTGTTGTTCGAGGATTCACTGTCCGTGTTGTTCTGGGACTCACTGCCACTGGTGTCCTGTGACTGACTGCCAGTGTTGTTCCAGGACCCACTCTCCGTGTGGTTCTGGGACTCACTGCCCATGTTTACTGGGACTCACTGCCCGCGTTGTTCTGGGATTCACTGTTCGTGTTGTTCTGGGATTCACTGCCCGTGTTGTTCTGGGACTCACTGTCCGTGTTGTTCTGGGATTCACTATCCGTACTGTTCAGGGACTCACTGCCCGTGTTGTTCAAGGACTGAATGCCCATGGTGTTCTGGGACTCACTGCCCATTTTATTCTGGGACTCACTGCCCATGTTTTCCTAGGACTCACTGCCCGTGTTGTTTTGGGATTCACTGTCCGTGTTGTTCAGGGACTCACTGCCTGTGTCGTTCTGAGACTCACTGCCCGTGTTGGTATGGAATTCACTGCCCGTGCTGTTCTGGGACGCACTACCCGTGTTTTACTGGGCCTCACTGTCCGTGTTGTTCTGGGATTCACTATCCGTGTTGCTCTGTGACTCACTGCCCGTGTTGCTGCAGGACCCACTGTCCATGTTGTCCTGGGACTCGCTGCCTGTGTTGTTCATGGACTCACTGCCCATGTTATTATGGGACTCACTGCCCGTGTTTTTCTGGGACTTACTGCCTGTGCTGTTCTGGGACTCACTGCCATTGTTGTTCGAGGACTCACTGTCCGTGTTACTCTGTGACTCACTGCCCATGTTGCTGCAGGACCCACTGTCCGTGTTGTCCTGGGACTCGCTGCCTGTGTTGTTCATGGACTCACTGCCCATGTTGTTATGGGACTCACTGCCCATGTTGTTTTGGGACTCACTGCCCATGTTTTTCTGGGACTCACTGCCCGTGTTGTTCTGGGACTCACTGCCCATGTTGTTCTGGGACTCACAGCCTCTGGTGTTCTGAGACTCACAGTCCCTGGTGTTCTGGGACTCACTGCCCGTGACGTTCCGGGACTCACAGCACATGTTGATCTGAGACTCACTGCCTGTGTTGTTCTGTGACTCACTGCCAGTGTTGTTCGAAGACTCAGTCTCCGTGTTGTTCTGGGAATCACAGGTCGCGTTGTTCTGGGACTCACTGCCAATGGTGTCCTGTGACTGACTGCCAATGTTGTTCCAGGACTCACTGTCCGTGTGGTTCTGGGACTCACTGCCCGTTTTGTTCTGGGACTCACTGCCCGTGTTGTTCTGGGACTCACTGCCCATGTTGTTCTGGGACTCACTGTCCGTGTTGTTCTGGGACTCAGTGCCCATATTGTTCTGGGACTCACTGTTCGTGTTGTTCGAGGATTCACTATCCGTATTGTTCCAGGACTCACTGCCCGTGTTGTTCTGGGACTCACTGTCCGTGTTGTTGTGAGATTCACTATCCGTACTGTTCTGGGACTCACTGCCCGTGTTGTTCTGTGACTCACTGTCCTTTTTGTTCAGGGACTCACTGTCCATGTTGTTCTGGGATTCACTGCCCGTGTTGTTCTTGGACTCACTATCCGTTATGTTATGGTACTCACTGCCCATGTTGTTCTGGGACTCACTGCCCATGTTATTCTGGGACTCACAGCCCATGGTGTTCTGGGACTCACTGCATGTGCTATTTTGGCACTCACTGCCCATATTGTTACAGGAATCGGTGTCCGTGCTGTCTCGGGACACACTGGGAGCATTGTTCGGGGACTCACTGTCCACGTTTTTCCAGTACTCACTGCCCTTGTTGTTCTGGGACTCACTGTCCGTGTTGTTCTGGGATTCATTATCCGTGCTGTTCTGGGACTCACTGCCCGTGTTGTTCTGGGAGTCACTGCCCATGTTTTTCTGGGACTCACTGCCCCTGGTCTTCTGGGACGCACTGCCTGTGGTGTTCTTGGACTCACTGCCCATGTTGTTCTGAGACTCACTGTCCGTGTTGTTGTGGGACTCACTGGCTGCGTTGCTCTGGGACTCTGCCCGTGTTGTTCGGGGACTCACTGCCAGTGTTGTTCCAGGACTCACTGTCCGTGTTGTTCTGGGACTCAGAGGTCGCGTTGTTCTGGGACTCAGTGCCAATGGTGTCCTGTGACTCACTGCCAGTGTTGTTCCAGGACGCACTGTCCGTCTGGTTCTGGGACTCACGATACGTGTTGTTCTGGTACTCACTGTCCATGTTGTTCTGGGATTCACTGCCCGTGTTGTTCTGGGACTCACTGTCCGTGTTGTGCTGGGACACAATGTCCGTGCTGTTCAGGGACTCACTGCCTGTGTTGTTTTGGGACTCACTGCCCGTGTTGTTCTGGGACTCACTGCCCGTGTTGTGCTGGGACCCACTGCCCGTGTTGTTCTGGGACTCACTGCCTATGTTGTTCTGGGACTCACTGCCTGTGTTGTTCAAGGACTCACTGTCCATGCTGTTCTGGGACTCACTATCCATCTTCTTCTTCGACTCACAATTCGTGTGGTTATGGGATTCACTGCCCGCGTTGTTCAGGGACACAATGTCCGTGCTGTTCAGGGACTCACTGCCTGTGTTGTTCTGGGACTCACTGCCCGTGTTGTGCTGGGACTCACTGCCTGTGTTGTTCTGGGACTCACTGCCTGTGTTGTTCTGGGACTCACTGCCTTTGTTGTTCTGGGACTCACTGCCCGTGGAGTTCTGGGACTCACTGCCAGTGTTGTTCAAGGACTCACTGTCCATGCTGTTCTGGGACTCACTATCCACGTTGTTCTGGGACTCACCGTCTGTGTTGTTCTGGGTCTCACTTCCCATGTTGTTCTGGGTCTCACCGTCTGTGTTGTTGCAGCACTCACTGTCCGTGTGGTTCTGGGACTCCCTATCCGTGTTGATCGGGGACTCACTGCCCGTGTTGTTCTGGGACTCATAGCCCCTGGTGTTCTGAGACTCGCTGCCCGTGTTGTTCTGAGACTCACTGCCCGCGTTGTTCTCTGATTCACTGCCAGTGTTGTTGCAGGACTAACTGTCTGTGTTGTTCTGGGACTCACTGCCCGCGTTGTTCTGTGACTCACTGCCCGTGTTGTTCTCGGACTCACTGCCAGTGTAGTTCCAGGACTCACTGTCCGTGTTGTTCTGGAACTCACTGTCCGTGTTGTCGTGTGACTCACTGTCCGTGCTGTCCTGAGACACACTGCCCGTGTTTTTCTGGTACACACAGCTCATGTATTTTCTGGGACTCACTGACCACGTTGTCCTGGAACTCACCTCCTATGTTGTTCTGTGTCTCACTGCCTGTGTTGTTCTGGGACTCACTGCCCTTGCTGTTCTGGGACTCATTGTCCGTATTGTTCCCATACTCACTGGCCATGTATTTATGGGACTCACAGTCCGTGGTGTTCTGGGACTCACTGGCCGCGTTGTTCTAGGACTCACTGTCCATGCTACTCTGGGACTCACTGCCAGTGTTGTCCTGGGACTCACTGTCCATGTTGTTCTGGGATTAACCGTCCGTGTTGTTCAGGGACTCACTGCCTCTGTTGTTCTGGGACTCACTGTCCGTGTTGTTGTGGGACTCACAGTCCGTGTTGCTCTGGGACACACTGCCCGTGTTTTTCTGGTGCACACTTCTCATGTTTTTTCTGGGACTCACTGCCCGTGTTGTCCTGGGACTCACTGTCACTGTTGCTCTGGGAATCACTGCCCGTGTTGTCCTGGGACTCACCTTCCATGTTGTTCTGGGACTCACTACCCTTGCTGTTCTGGGACTCATTGTCCTGTTGTTCCCGTACTCACTGCCCCTGTTGTTCTGGGAGTCACAGCCCGTGGAGTTCTGAGACTCACTGTCCATGTCGTTCTGGGACTGACTGCCCGTGATGATCCGGGACTCACAGCCCGTGTTGTTCTGGGACTCCCAGCCCGTGTTGTTCTGTGACTCATTGGCCGCGTTGTTCTAGGACTCACTGCCCATGTTGTGCTGGGACTCACTGCCCGTGTTGTTCTGGGACTCACTATCCGTGTTGTTCTGCGACTCACTGCCCGTGTTCTCCTGTAACTCACTGGCCGCGTTGTTCTGGGACTCACTGCCCATGTTGTTCAGGGATTCACAGCCCGTGGTGTTCTGGGACTCACTGCCCGTGGTGTTCTGAGACTCACTACCCTTGTTTTTCTGGGACACACGGCCCGTGATTATCCGGGACTCACAGCACATGCTGTTCTGGGACTCACTGTCCGTTTTGTTCTGGGAATCACTGTCTGTGCTGTTCTGGGACACACTGTCCGTGTTGTTCCAGTACTCACTGCCCATGTTGTTCTCTGACCCACTGCCCGTGGTGTTCTGGGACTCACTGCCCCTGTTTTCCTGTGACTCATGGCCAGTTTTGTTCCAGGACTCACTGTCCATGTTGTTCTGGGACTCACTGGTTGCGTTGTTCCAGGACTCACTGTCCGTGTTGTTCTGGGACCCACTGTCCGTATTGTTGTGGGACTTACTGTCCGTGCTGTTCCAGGACTCACTGTCCGTGTTTATCTGGACTCACTGTCCGTGTTGCTGTGGGACTCACTGTCCATGTTGTTCCGGGACACACCGCCCGTGTTTTTCTGGTATGCACTGCTCATGTTTTTCTGGGACTCACTGCCCGTGTTGTCCTGTGACTCACTGCCCGTGTTGTTCTGGGACTCACTGCCAGGGTTGTTGCAGGACTCAGTGTCCGTGTTGTTTTGGGACTCACTTGTCGCATTGTTCCAGGACTCACTGTCCGTGTTGTTCTAGGACTCACTCTCCGTGTTGTGCTGGGACTGACTGCCTGTGTTGTTCTGGGACTCACTGCCCTTGCTGTTCTGGGACTCATTGTCCGTGTTGTTCCTGTACTCACTGCCCATGTTGTTCAGGGATTCACAGCCCGTGGTGTTCTGGGACTCACTGCCCGTGGTGTTCTGAGACTCACTACCCATATGGTTCTGGGACTCACTGCCCGTGATGATCTGGGACTCACAGTCCGTGTTGTTCTGGGACTCACTGCACGTGTTGTTCTGGGACTCACTGCCCTTGCCGTTCCGGGAATCATTGTCCGTGTTGTTTTGGGACTCACTGGTCGCGCTGTTCTGGGACTCTCAATCCGTGTTGTTCTGTGAGTCACTGTCCATGTTGTTCTGCGATTCACTGCCCGTGTTGTTCTGAGATTCACTGCCCGTGCTGTTCTCGAACTCACTGTCCATGTTGTTCTGGGAATCATTGTCCGTGTTGTTCCGGTACTCACTGGCCATGTTGTTCTGGGACTCACTGCCCGTGTTGTTCTGGGACTCGTTGTCCGTGTTGTTCCAGTACTCACTGCCCATGTGGTTCTGGGACTTTCTGCCCGTGGTGTTTAGGGACACACTGCCCGTGGTGTTCTGGGACTCACTGCCCATGTTGTTCTGGGACTCACTGCCCGTTTTGTCGTGTGACTAACTGTCAGTGTTTTTGCAGGACTCACTGTCAGTGTTGTTCTGGGACTCCCTGGTCACGTTGTTCCAGGACACAATGCCCGTGTTGTTCTGGGACTCACTGCCCGTGTTGTTCTGGGACTCACTGCCCGTGTTGTTCTGGGACTCACTGTCATTTTTGTTCTGGGACTCACTGTCCATGTTGTTCTGGGACCCACTGTCCTTGTTGTTCTGGGACACACTGCCCATGATGTTCTGGGATTCATGGCCCGTGTTCGTCTGGGACTCACTGTCCATGCTGTCTGGTCCTCACTGCCCATGCTGTTCTGGGACTCACTGCCCATGTTATTCTGGGACTCCCTGCCCATTTTATTCTGGGACTCACTGCCCATGTTATTCTGGGACTCACTGCCCATTTTCTTCTGGGACTCACTGCCCGTGTTGTTCTGGGTCTCACTTCCCATTTTGTCCTGTGACTCACTGTCAGTGTTGTTCCAGAACACACTGTCAGAGATGTTCTGGGACTCCCTGCTCGCATTTTTCCAGGACTCACTGCCCGTGTTGTTCTGGCACTCACTATCCGTGTTGTTCTGGGACTCATTGCCCGTGTTGTTCTGGGACTCACTGTCCGTGTTGTTCTGGGACTCAAAGCCCGTGGTGTTCTTGAACTCACTGCCCGTGTTGTCCTGGGGCTCACTGTCCATGTTATTCTGGGACTCACCGTCCGTGTTGTTCTGGGACTCACTGCCTGTGGTGTTTAGGGACTCACTGCCCATGTTGTTCTGGGACTCACTGCCCGTGTTGTTCTGGTACTCACTGCCCATGTTGTTCTGGGACTCACTGCCAGTGGTGTTCTGGGACTCACAGCCCAAGTTGTTCTGGGACACACTGCCTGTGTTGTTCTGAGTCTGACTACCTGTGTTGTTCTGTGACTCAGTGCCAGTGTTGTTGCAGGACTCACTGTCTGTGTTGTTGTGGGACTCACTGGCCGCATTGTTCATGGACTCACTGTCCATGTTGTTCTGGGACTCACTGCTCGTGTTGACCTGTGACTCACTGTCAGTGTTGTTCCAGGACTCACTGTCCGTGTTGTTCTGGGACTCACTGGTCGCTTTGTTCCAGGACTCGCTGTCCGTGCTGTTCTGGGCCTCACTATCCGTGTTGTTCTGGGACTCACTGGTCGTGCTGTTCTGGAACTCTCAATCCGTGTTGTTCTGTGACTCACTGTCCATGTTGTTCTGGGATTCACTGCCCGTGTTGTTCTGAGATTCACTGCCCCTGCTGGTCTGGAACTCACTGTCCATGTTGTTCTGGGACTCACTGCGCATGTTGTTCTGGGACTCACTGCCCTTGCTCTCCTGGGACTCATTGTCCGTGTTGTTCCAGTACTCACTGCCCATGTTGTTCTGGAACTCACTGGCCATGGTGTTCTGGTACTCACTGCCAATGTTGTTCTGGGACTCACTGCCCATAGTGTTTTGGGACACACTGCCCGTGTTGTCCTGGGGCTCACTGTCCATGTTATTCTGGGACTCACCGTCCGTGTTGTTCTGGGACTCACTGCCCTTGCTGTTCTGGGACTCATTGTCCGTGTTGTTCCGGTACTCAATGCCCATGTTGTCCTGGGACTCACTGCCTGTGGTGTTTAGGGACACACTGCCCATATTGTTCTGGGACTCACTGCCCGTGTTGTTCTGGTACTCACTGCCAATGTTGTTCTGGGACTCACTGCCCATAGTGTTTTGGGACACACTGCCCGTGGTGTTCTGGGACTCACTGCCCATGTTGATCTGGGACTCACTGCCAGTGGTGTTCTGGGACTCACAGCCCAAGTTGTTCTGGGACTCACTGCCCGTGTTGTTCTGAGTCTGACTACCTGTGTTGTTCTGTGACTCAGTGCCAGTGTTGTTGCAGGACTCACTGTCTGTGTTGTTGTGGGACTCACTGGCCGCATTGTTCATGGACTCACTGTCCATGTTGTTCTGGGATTCACTGCCCGTGTTGTTCTGAGATTCACTGCCCCTGCTGGTCTGGAACTCACTGGCCATGTTGTTCTGGGACTCACTGCGCATGTTGTTCTGGGACTCACTGCCCTTGCTGTTCTGGGACTCATTGTCCGTGTTGTTCCAGTACTCACTGCCCATGTTGTTCTGGAACTCACTGGCCGTGGTGTTCTGGTACTCACTGCCAATGTTGTTCTGGGACTCACTGCCCATAGTGTTTTGGGACACACTGCCCGTGTTGTCCTGGGGCTCACTGTCCATGTTATTCTGGGACTCACCGTCCGTGTTGTTCTGGGACTCACTGCCCTTGCTGTTCTGGGACTCATTGTCCGTGTTGTTCCGGTACTCAATGCCCATGTTGTCCTGGGACTCACTGCCTGTGGTGTTTAGGGACACACTGCCCATATTGTTCTGGGACTCACTGCCCGTGTTGTTCTGGTACTCACTGCCAATGTTGTTCTGGGACTCACTGCCCATAGTGTTTTGGGACACACTGCCCGTGGTGTTCTGGGACTCACTGTTCATGTTGTTCTGGGACTCACTGCCAGTGGTGTTCTGGGACTCACAGCCCAAGGTGTTCTGGGACTCACTGCCTGTGTTGTTCTGAGTCTGACTACCTGTGTTGTTCTGTGACTCAGTGCCAGTGTTGTTGCAGGACTCACTGTCCGTGTTGTTGTGGGACTCACTGGCCGCATTGTTCATGGACTCACTGTCCATGTTGTTCTGGGACTCACTGCCCGTGTTGACCTGTGACTCACTGCCAGTGTTGTTCCAGGACTCACTGTCGGTGTTGTTCTGGGACTCACTGGTCACGTTGTTCCAGGACTCGCTGTCCGTGCTGTTCTGGGACTCATTGTCCGTGTTGTTCTGGTACTCAATGCCCATGTTGTTCTGGGACTCACTGCCTGTGGTGTTTAGGGACTCACTGCCCATGTTGTTCTGGGACTCACTGCCCGTGTTGTTCTGGTACTCACTGCCCATGTTGTTCTGGGACTCACTGCCAGTGGTGTTCTGGGACTCACAGCCCAAGTTGTTCTGGGACTCACTGCCTGTGTTGTTCTGAGTCTGACTACCTGTGTTGTTCTGTGACTCAGTGCCAGTGTTGTTGCAGGACTCACTGTCCGTGTTGTTGTGGGACTCACTGGCCGCATTGTTGATGGACTCACTGTCCATGTTGTTCTGGGACTCACTGCCCGTGTTGACCTGTGACTCACTGCCAGTGTTGTTCCAGGACTCACTGTCCGTGTTGTTCTGGGACTCACTGGTCACGTTGTTCCAGGACTCGCTGGCCGTGCTGTTCTGGGCCTCACTATCCGTGTTTTTTTGGGACTCACTGCCAATGTTGTTCTGGGACTCACTGCCCATAGTGTTTTGGGACACACTGCCCGTGTTGTCCTGGGGCTCACTGTCCATTTTATTCTGGGACTCACCGTCCGTGTTGTTCTGGGACTCACTGCCCTTGCTGTTCTGGGACTCATTGTCCGTGTTGTTCCGGTACTCAATGCCCATGTTGTCCTGGAACTCACTGCCTGTGGTGTTTAGGGACACACTGCCCATGTTCTTCTGGGACTCACTGCCCGTGTTGTTCTGGTACTCACTGCCAATGTTGTTCTGGGACTCACTGCCCATAGTGTTTTGGGACACACTGCCCGTGGTGTTCTGGGACTCACTGCCCATGTTGATCTGGGACTCACTGCCAGTGGTGTTCTGGGACTCACAGCCCAAGTTGTTCTGGGACTCACTGCCCGTGTTGTTCTGAGTCTGACTACCTGTGTTGTTTTGTGACTCAGTGCCAGTGTTGTTGCAGGACCCACTGTCCGTGTTGTTGTGGGACTCACTGGCCGCATTGTTCATGGACTCACTGTCCATGTTGTTCTGGGATTCACTGCCCGTGTTGTTCTGAGATTCACTGCCCCTGCTGGTCTGGAACTCACTGGCCATGTTGTTCTGGGACTCACTGCGCATGTTGTTCTGGGACTCACTGCCCTTGCTGTTCTGGGACTCATTGTCCGTGTTGTTCCAGTACTCACTGCCCATGTTGTTCTGGAACTCACTGGCCGTGGTGTTCTGGTACTCACTGCCAATGTTGTTCTGGGACTCACTGCCCATAGTGTTTTGGGACACACTGCCCGTGTTGTCCTGGGGCTCACTGTCCATGTTATTCTGGGACTCACCGTCCGTGTTGTTCTGGGACTCACTGCCCTTGCTGTTCTGGGACTCATTGTCCGTGTTGTTCCGGTACTCAATGCCCATGTTGTCCTGGGACTCACTGCCTGTGGTGTTTAGGGACACACTGCCCATATTGTTCTGGGACTCACTGCCCGTGTTGTTCTGGTACTCACTGCCAATGTTGTTCTGGGACTCACTGCCCATAGTGTTTTGGGACACACTGCCCGTGGTGTTCTGGGACTCACTGTTCATGTTGTTCTGGGACTCACTGCCAGTGGTGTTCTGGGACTCACAGCCCAAGGTGTTCTGGGACTCACTGCCTGTGTTGTTCTGAGTCTGACTACCTGTGTTGTTCTGTGACTCAGTGCCAGTGTTGTTGCAGGACTCACTGTCCGTGTTGTTGTGGGACTCACTGGCCGCATTGTTCATGGACTCACTGTCCATGTTGTTCTGGGACTCACTGCCCGTGTTGACCTGTGACTCACTGCCAGTGTTGTTCCAGGACTCACTGTCGGTGTTGTTCTGGGACTCACTGGTCACGTTGTTCCAGGACTCGCTGTCCGTGCTGTTCTGGGACTCATTGTCCGTGTTGTTCTGGTACTCAATGCCCATGTTGTTCTGGGACTCACTGCCTGTGGTGTTTAGGGACTCACTGCCCATGTTGTTCTGGGACTCACTGCCCGTGTTGTTCTGGTACTCACTGCCCATGTTGTTCTGGGACTCACTGCCAGTGGTGTTCTGGGACTCACAGCCCAAGTTGTTCTGGGACTCACTGCCTGTGTTGTTCTGAGTCTGACTACCTGTGTTGTTCTGTGACTCAGTGCCAGTGTTGTTGCAGGACTCACTGTCCGTGTTGTTGTGGGACTCACTGGCCGCATTGTTGATGGACTCACTGTCCATGTTGTTCTGGGACTCACTGCCCGTGTTGACCTGTGACTCACTGCCAGTGTTGTTCCAGGACTCACTGTCCGTGTTGTTCTGGGACTCACTGGTCACGTTGTTCCAGGACTCGCTGGCCGTGCTGTTCTGGGCCTCACTATCCGTGTTTTTTTGGGACTCACTGCCAATGTTGTTCTGGGACTCACTGCCCATAGTGTTTTGGGACACACTGCCCGTGTTGTCCTGGGGCTCACTGTCCATTTTATTCTGGGACTCACCGTCCGTGTTGTTCTGGGACTCACTGCCCTTGCTGTTCTGGGACTCATTGTCCGTGTTGTTCCGGTACTCAATGCCCATGTTGTCCTGGAACTCACTGCCTGTGGTGTTTAGGGACACACTGCCCATGTTCTTCTGGGACTCACTGCCCGTGTTGTTCTGGTACTCACTGCCAATGTTGTTCTGGGACTCACTGCCCATAGTGTTTTGGGACACACTGCCCGTGGTGTTCTGGGACTCACTGCCCATGTTGATCTGGGACTCACTGCCAGTGGTGTTCTGGGACTCACAGCCCAAGTTGTTCTGGGACTCACTGCCCGTGTTGTTCTGAGTCTGACTACCTGTGTTGTTTTGTGACTCAGTGCCAGTGTTGTTGCAGGACCCACTGTCCGTGTTGTTGTGGGACTCACTGGCCGCATTGTTCATGGACTCACTGTCCATGTTGTTCTGGGACTCACTGCTCGTGTTGACCTGTGACTCACTGCCAGTGTTGTTCCAGGACTCACTGTCCGTGTTGTTCTGGGACTCACTGGTCGCTTTGTTCCAGGACTCGCTGTCCGTGCTGTTCTGGGCCTCACTATCCGTGTTGTTCTGGGACTCACTGTCCATGTTGTTCTGGGATTCACTGTCCGTGTTCTTCTGGGATTCACTGCCCGTGTTGTTCTGGGACTCACCGTCCATGTTGTTCTGGGATTCACTGCCCCTGTTGTTCTGAGACTCACTGCCCATGTATTTCTGGGACTCACTGCCTCTCTTGTTCTGGGACTCACTGCCCGTTTTGTCCTGTGACTTACTTTCAGGGTTGTTCCAGGACTCACTGTCCGTGTTGTTCGAGGACTCACTGCCCATGCTGTTCTGCGACTCACTGCCCGTGTTGTTCTGGGACTCACTGCCAGGGTTGTTCCAGGACTCACTGTCCGTGTTGTTTTGGGACTCACTTGTTGCGTTGTTCCAGGACTCACTGTCCAGGTTGTTCTGGGACTCACTGTTCATGTTGTTCTGGGACTCACTGCCTGTGTTGTTTTGTGACTCACTGCCCTTGCTGTTCTGGGACTCATTGTCCGTGTTGTTCCTGTACTTACTGCCCTATGTTGTTCTGGGATTCACAGCCCGTGGTGTTCTGGGACTCACTGCCCGTGGTGTTCTGAGACTCACTACCCATATCATTCTGTGACTCACTGCCCGTGATGATCCGGGACTCACAGCCCGTGTTGTTCTGGGACTCACTGTCCGCGTTGTTCTAGGACTCACTACCCGTGTTGTTCAGGGACTCACTGCACCTGTTGTTCTGGGACTCACTGCCCTTGCTGTTCTGGGAATCATTGTCCATGTTGTTCACGTAGTCACTACCCATGGTGTTCTGGGACTCACTGTCTGTTTTGTTCTGGGACTCACTGTCCGTGTTGTTCTGGGACTCACTGGTCGTGCAGTTCTGGAACTCTCAATCCGTGTTGTTCTGTGACTCACTGTCCATGTTGTTCTGGGATTCACTGCCCGTGTTGTTCTGAGATTCACTGCCCCTGCTGGTCTGGAACTCACTGTCCATGTTGTTCCGGTACTCACTGCCCATGTTGTTCTCTGACCCACTGCCCGTGGTGTTCTGGGACTCACTGCCCCTGTTTTCCTGTGACTCATGGCCAGTTTTGTTCCAGGACTCACTGTCCATGTTGTTCTGGGACTCACTGGTTGCGTTGTTCCAGGACTCACGGTCCGTGTAGTTGTGGGACCCACTGTCCGTATTGTTGTGGGACTTACTGTCCGTGCTGTTCCAGGACTCACTGTCCGTGTTTATATGGACTCACTGTCCGTGTTGCTGTGGGACTCACTGTCCATGTTGTTCCGGGACACACCGCCCGTGTTTTTCTGGTATGCACTGCTCATGTTTTTCTGGGACTCACTGCCCGTGTTGTCCTGTGACTCACTGCCCGTGTTGTTCTGGGACTCACTGCCAGGGTTGTTCCAGGACTCACTGTCCGTGTTGTTTTGGGACTCACTTGTCGCATTGTTCCAGGACTCACTGTCCGTGTTGTTCTAGGACTCACTCTCCGTGTTGTGCTGGGACTGACTGCCTGTGTTGTTCTGGGACTCACTGCCCTTGCTGTTCTGGGACTCATTGTCCGTGTTGTTCCTGTACTCACTGCCCATGTTGTTCTGGGATTCACAGCCCGTGGTGTTCTGGGACTCACTGCCCTTGGTGTTCTGAGACTCACTACCCATATGGTTCTGGGACTCACTGCCCGTGATGATCTGGGACTCACAGTCCGTGTTGTTCTGGGACTCACTGCACGTGTTGTTCTGGGACTCACTGCCCTTGCCGTTCTGGGAATCATTGTCCGTGTTGTTTTGGGACTCACTGGTCGCGCTGTTCTGGGACTCTCAATCCGTGTTGTTCTGTGAGTCACTGTCCATGTTGTTCTGCGATTCACTGCCCGTGTTGTTCTGAGATTCACTGCCCGTGCTGTTCTCGAACTCACTGCCCATGTTGTTCTGGGAGTCACTACGCGTGTTGTTGTGGGACTCACTGCCCGTTTTGTCCTGTGATTAACCGTCGTTGTTTTTGCAGGACTCACTGTCAGTGTTGTTCTGGGACTCCCTGGTTGCGTTGTTCCAGGACTCACTGCCCGTGTTGTTCTGGGACTCACTGCCCGTGTTGTTCTGGGACTCGTTGTCCGTGTTGTTCCAGTACTCACTGCCCATGTGGTGTGGGACTTTCTGCCCGTGGTGTTTAGGGACTCACTGCCCATGTTGTTCTGGGACTCACTGCGCGTGTTGTTCTGAGACTCACTGCCCATTTTGTCGTGTGACTAACTGTCAGTGTTTTTGCAGGTCTCACTGTCAGTGTTGTTGTGGGACTCCCTGGTCACGTTTTTCCAGGACTCACTGCCCGTGTTGTTCTGGGACTCACTGCCCGTGTTTTTCTGGGACTCACTGCCCGTGTTGTTCTGGGACTCACTGTCATTTTTGTTCTGGGACTCACTGTCCATGTTGTTCTGGGACCCACTGTCCGTGTTGTTCTGGGTCTCACTGCCCATGATGTTCTGGGATTCATGGCCCGTGTTCTTCTGGGACTCACTGCCCATGGTGTTCTGGTCCTCACTGCCCATGTTGTTCTGGGACTCACTGCCCATGTTATTCTGGGACTCACTGCCCATGTTATTCTGGGACTCAGTGCCCGTGTTGTTCTGGGACTCACTTCCCATTTTGCCCTGTGACTAACCGTCGTTGTTTTTGCAGGACTCACTGTCAGTGTTGTTCTGGGACTCCCTGGTCACGTTGTTCCAGGACACAATGCCCGTGTTGTTCTGGGACTCACTGCCCGTGTTGTTCTGGGACTCACTGTCATTTTTGTTCTGGGACTCACTGTCATTTTTGTTCTGGGACCCACTGTCCATGTTGTTCTGGGACCCACTGTCCTTGTTGTTCTGGGACTCACTGCCCATGATGTTCTGGGATTCATGGCCCGTGTTCTTCTGGGACTCACTGTCCATGCTGTTCTGGTCCTCACTGCCCATGTTGTTCTGGGACTCACTGCCCATGTTATTCTGGGACTCCCTGCCCATTTTATTCTGGGACTCACTGCCCATGTTATTCTGGGACTCACTGCCCATTTTCTTCTGGGACTCACTGCCCGTGTTGTTCTGGGACTCACTTCCCATTTTGTCCTGTGACTCACTGTCAGTGTTGTTCCATTACTCACTGTCAGAGATGTTCTGGGACTCTCTGCTCGTATTTTTCCAGGACTCACTGCCCGTGTTGTTCTGGCACTCACTATCCGTGTTGTTCTGGGACTCATTGCCCGTGTTGTTCTGGGACTCACTGTCCGTGTTGTTCTGGGACTCAAAGCCCGTGGTGTTCTTGAACTCACTGCCCGTGTTGTCCTGGGGCTCACTGTCCATGTTATTCTGGGACTCACCGTCCGTGTTGTTCTGGGACTCACTGCCTGTGGTGTTTAGGGACTCACTGCCCATGTTGTTCTGGGACTCACTGCCCGTGTTGTTCTGGTACTCACTGCCCATGTTGTTCTGGGACTCACTGCCAGTGGTGTTCTGGGACTCACAGCCCAAGTTGTTCTGGGACTCACTGCCTGTGTTGTTCTGAGTCTGACTACCTGTGTTATTCTGTGACTCAGTGCCAGTGTTGTTGCAGGACTCACTGTCCGTGTTGTTGTGGGACTCACTGGCCGCATTGTTCATGGACTCACTGTCCATGTTGTTCTGGGACTCACTGCCCGTGTTGACCTGTGACTCACTGCCAGTGTTGTTCCAGGACTCACTGTCCGTGTTGTTCTGGGACTCACTGGTCACGTTGTTCCAGGACTCACTGTCCGTGCTGTTCTGGGACTCATTGTCCGTGTTGTTCCGGTACTCAATGCCCATGTTGTCCTGGGACTCACTGCCTGTGGTGTTTAGGGACTCACTGCCCATGTTGTTCTGGGACTCACTGCCCGTGTTGTTCTGGTACTCACTGCCCATGTTGTTCTGGGACTCACTGCCAGTGGTGTTCTGGGACTCACAGCCCAAGTTGTTCTGGGACTCACTGCCTGTGTTGTTCTGAGTCTGACTACCTGTGTTGTTCTGTGACTCAGTGCCAGTTTTGTTGCAGGACTCACTGTCCGTGTTGTTGTGGGACTCACTGGCCGCATTGTTCATGGACTCACTGTCCATGTTGTTCTGGGACTCACTGCCCGTGTTGACCTGTGACTCACTGCCAGTGTTGTTCCAGGACTCACTGACCGTGTTGTTCTGGGACTCACTGGTCACGCTGTTCCAGGACTCGCTGGCCGTGCTGTTCTGGGCCTCACTATCTGTGTTGTTCTGGGACTCACTGCCAATGTTGTTCTGGGACTCACTGCCCATAGTGTTTTGGGACACACTGCCCGTGTTGTCCTGGGGCTCACTGTCCATGTTATTCTGGGACTCACCGTCCGTGTTGTTCTGGGACTCACTGCCCTTGCTGTTCTGGGACTCATTGTCCGTGTTGTTCCGGTACTCAATGCCCGTGTTGTCCTGGGACTCACTGCCTGTGGTGTTTAGGGACACACTGCCCATGTTGTTCTGGGACTCACTGCCCGTGTTGTTCTGGTACTCACTGCCAATGTTGTTCTGGGACTCACTGCCCATAGTGTTTTGGGACACACTGCCCGTGGTGTTCTGGGACTCACTGCCCATGTTGATCTGGGACTCACTGCCAGTGGTGTTCTGGGACTCACAGCCCAAGTTGTTCTGGGACTCACTGCCCGTGTTGTTCTGAGTCTGACTACCTGTGTTGTTCTGTGACTCAGTGCCAGTGTTGTTGCAGGACTCACTGTCTGTGTTGTTGTGGGACTCACTGGCCGCATTGTTCATGGACTCACTGTCCATGTTGTTCTGGGACTCACTGCTCGTGTTGACCTGTGACTCACTGCCAGTGTTGTTCCAGGACTCACTGTCCGTGTTGTTCTGGGACTCACTGGTCGCTTTGTTCCAGGACTCGCTGTCCGTACTGTTCTGGGCCTCACTATCCGTGTTGTTCTGGGACTCACTGTCCATGTTGTTCTGGGATTCACTGTCCGTGTTCTTCTGGGATTCACTGCCCGTGTTGTTCTGGGACTCACCGTCCATGTTGTTCTGGGATTCACTGCCCCTGTTGTTCTGGGACTCACTGCCCATGTATTTCTGGGACTCACTGCCTCTCTTGTTCTGGGACTCACTGCCCGTTTTGTCCTGTGACTTACTTTCAGGGTTGTTCCAGGACTCACTGTCCGTGTTGTTCTAGGACTCACTGCCCATGCTGTTCTGCGACTCACTGCCCGTGTTGTTCTGGGACTCACTGCCAGGGTTGTTCCAGTACTCACTGTCCGTGTTGTTTTGGGACTCGTTGCGTTGTTCCAGGACTCACTGTCCGTGTTGTTCTGGGACTCACTGTTCATGTTGTTCTGGGACTCACTGCCTGTGTTGTTTTGTGACTCACTGCCCTTGCTGTTCTGGGACTCATTGTCCGTGTTGTTCCTGTACTTACTGCCCTATGTTGTTCTGGGATTCACAGCCCGTGGTGTTCTGGGACTCACTGCCCATGGTGTTCTGAGACTCACTACCCATATCGTTCTGGGACTCACTGCCCATGATGATCCGGGACTCACAGCCCGTGTTGTTCTGGGACTCACTGTCCGCGTTGTTCTAGGACTCACAACCCGTGTTGTCCAGGGACTCACTGCACGTGTTGTTCTGGAACTCACTGCCCTTGCTGTTCTGGGAATCATTGTCCGTGTTGTTCCCGTAGTCACTACCCATGGTGTTCTGGGACTCACTGTCTGTTTTGTTCTGGGACTCACTGTCCGTGTTGTTCTGGGACTCACTGGTCCTGCTGTTCTGGAACTCTCAATCCGTGTTGTTCTGTGACTCACTGTCCATGTTGTTCTGGGATTCACTGCCCGTGTTGTTCTGGGACTCACTGCCCTTGCAGTTCTGGGACTCATTATCCGTGTTGTTCCGGTACTCACTGCCCATGTTGTTCTGGAACTCACTGCCCGTGGTGTTCTGGGAGTAACTGCCCATGTTATTCTGGGACTCACTGCCCGTGGTGTTCTGGGACTCACTGTCCATGTTATTCTGGGACTCACTGCCAGTGATGTCCTGGGACTATTTGTCAATGGTGTTCTGGGACCCACCGTCCATGTTGTTCAGTGACTCACTGCTTCTGTTGTTCTGGGACTCACTGCCCTTGCTCTTCTGGGACTCATTGTCCATGTTGTTCCAGTACTCACTGCCCATGTTGTTCTCTGACCCACTGCCCGTGGTGTTCTGGGACTCACTGCCCCTGTTTTCCTGTGACTCATGGCCAGTTTTGTTCCAGGACTCACTGTCCATGTTGTTCTGGCACTCACTGGTCGCGTTGTTCCAGGACTCACTGTCCGTGTTGTTCAGTGACTCACTGCTTCTGTTGACTGGGACTCACTGCCCTTGCTGTTGTGGGACTCATTGTCCATGTTGTTCTGGGACTCACTGGTCGCGCTGTTCTGGGACTCTCAATCCGTGTTGTTCTGTGACTCACTGTCCATGTTGTTCTGCGAATCACTGCCCGTGTTGTTCTCGAACTCACTGTCCATGTTGTTCAGGGACTCACTGCCCGTGGTGTTTAGGGACTCACTGCTCGTGGTGTTCTGGGACTCACTGCCCATGTTGTTCTGGGACTCACTACGCATGTTGTTCTGGGACTCACTGCCTGTTTTGTCCTGTGACTAACCGTCGTTGTTTTTGCAGGACTCACTGTCAGTGTTGTTCTGGGACTCCCTGGTCGTGTTGTTCCAGGACTCACTGCCCGTGTTGTTCTAGGATTCACTATCCGTGTTGTTCTGGGACTCACTGCCCATGTTGTTCTGGGACTCACTGACCATGTTGTTCTGGGACTCACTGTCCTTTTTGTTCTGGGACTCACTGTCAATGTTGTTCTGGAATCCACTGTCCGTGTTGTTCTGGGACTCACTGCCCATGATGTTCTGGGATTCATGGCCCGTATTGTTCTGGGACTCACTGTCCATGCTGTTCTGGTCCTCACTGCCCATGTTGTTCTGGGACTCACTGCCCATGTTATTCTGGGACTCACTGCCCGTGTTGTTCTGGGACTCACTTCCCATTTAGTTCTGTGACTCACTGTCAGTGTTGTTCCAGAACTCACTGTCAGAGTTGTTCTGGGACTCCCTGGACGCGTTGTTCCAGGACTCTCTGCCCGTGTTGTTCTGGCACTCACTGTCCGTGTTGTTCTGGGACTCACTGCCCATGTTGTGCTTGGACTCACCGTCCGTGTTGTTCTGGGACTCACTGCCCGTGCAGTTCTGGCACTCACTGTCCGTGTTATTCTTGGACTCACTTCCCATTTTGTTCTGTGACTCACTGTCAGTGTTGTTCCTGAACTCACTGTCAGAGTTGTTCTGGGACTCCCTGGTCGCGTTGTTCCAGGACTCACTGCCCGTGTTATTGTGGCACTCACTGTCCACGTTGTTCTGGGACTCACTGCCCGTGTTGTTCGTGGACTCACTGTCCGTGTTGTTTTGGGACTCCCTGGTCGCATTGTTCCAGGACTCACTGCCCGTGTTGTTCTAGGATTCACTATCCATGTTTTTCTGGGTCTCACTGCCCGTGTTGTTCTGGGACTCACTGCCCGTGTTGTTCTGGAACCCACTGTCCGTGTTGTTCTGTGACTCACTACCCATGATGTTCTGGGATTCATGGCCCGTATTGTTCTGGGACTCACTGTCCATACTGTTCTGGTCCTCACTGCCCATGTTTTTCTGGGACTCACTGCCCATGTTATTCTGGGACTCACTGCCCTTGTTGTTCTTGGACTCACTGTCAATGTTGTTCTGGAACCCACTGTCCATGTTGTTCTAGGACTCACTGCCCATGCTGTTCTGCGACTCACTGCCCGTGTTGTTCTGGGACTCACTGCCAGGGTTGTTCCAGGACTCACAGTCCGTGTTGTTTTAGGACTCACTTGTCGCATTGTTCCAGGACTCACTGTCCAGGTTGTTCTGGGACTCACTGTCCATGTTGTTCTGGGACTCACTGCCTGTGTTGTTTTGTGAATCACTGCCCTTGCTGTTCTGGGACTCATTGTCTGTGTTGTTCCTGTACTTACTGCCCTATGTTGTTCTGGGATTCACAGCCCGTGGTGTTCTGGGACTCACTGCCCGTGGTGTTCTGAGACTCACTACCCATATCGTTCTGGGACTCACTGCCCGTGATGATCCGGGACTCACAGCCCGTGTTGTTCTGGGACTCACTGTCCGCGTTGTTCTAGGACTCACAACCCGTGTTGTTCAGGGACTCACTGCATGTGTTGTTCTGGAACTCACTGCCCTTGCTGTTCTGGGACTCATTGTCCGTGTTGTTCCCGTAGTCACTACCCATGGTGTTCTGGGACTCACTGTCTGTTTTGTTCTGGGACTCACTGTCCGTGTTGTTCTGGGACTCACTGGTCCTGCTGTTCTGGAACTCTCAATCCGTGTTGTTCTGTGACTCACTGTCCATGTTGTTCTGGGATTCACTGCCCGTGTTGTTCTGAGATTCACTGCCCCTGCTGGTCTGGAACTCACTGTCCATGTTGTTCTGGGATTCACTGCCCGTGTTGTTCTGGGACTCACTGCCCTTGCAGTTCTGGGACTCATTATCCGTGTTGTTCCGGTACTCACTGCCCATGTTGTTCTGGAACTCACTGCCCGTGGTGTTCTGGGAGTAACTGCCCATGTTATTCTGGGACTCACTGCCCGTGGTGTTCTGGGACTCACTGTCCATGTTATTCTGGGACTCACTGCCAGTGATGTCCTGGGACTATTTGTCAATGGTGTTCTGGGACCCACCGTCCATGTTGTTCAGTGACTCACTGCTTCTGTTGTTCTGGGACTCACTGCCCTTGCTCTTCTGGGACTCATTGTCCATGTTGTTCCAGTACTCACTGCCCATGTTGTTCTCTGACCCACTGCCCGTGGTGTTCTGGGACTCACTGCCCCGGTTTTCCTGTGACTCATGGCCAGTTTTGTTCCAGGACTCACTGTCCGTGTTGTTCTGGGACTCACTGGTCGCGTTGTTCCAGGACTCACTGTCCGTGTTGTTCAGTGACTCACTGCTTCTGTTGACTGGGACTCACTGCCCTTGCTGTTGTGGGACTCATTGTCCGTGTTGTTCTGGGACTCACTGGTCGCGCTGTTCTGGGACTCTCAATCCGTGTTTTTCTGTGACTCACTGTCCATGTTGTTCTGCGAATCACTGCCCGTGTTGTTCTCGAACTCACTGTCCATGTTGTTCAGGGTCTCATTGTCCGTGTTGTTCCGGTACTCACTGTCCATGTTGTTCTGGGACTCACTGTCCTTTTTGTTCTGGGACTCACTGTCAATGTTGTTCTGGAATCCACTGTCCGTGTTGTTCTGGGACTCACTGCCCATGATGTTCTGGGATTCATGGCCCGTATTGTTCTGGGACTGACTGTCCATGCTGTTCTGGTCCTCACTGCCCATGTTGTTCTGGGACTCACTGCCCATGTTATTCTGGGACTCACTGCCCTTGTTGTTCTGGGACTCACTGTCAATGTTGTTCTGGAACCCACTGTCCGTGTTGTTCTGGGACTCACTGCCCATGATGTTCTGGGATTCATGGCCCGTATTGTTCTGGGACTCACTGTCCATGTTGTTGTGGTCCTCACTGCCCATGTTGTTCTGGGACTCACTGCCCATGTTATTCTGGGACTCACTGCCCGTGTTGTTCTGGGACTCACTTCCCATTTTGTTCTGTGACTCACTGTCAGTGTTGTTCCAGAACTCACTGTCAGAGTTGTTCTGGGACTCCCTGGTCGCGTTGTTCCAGGACTCACTGCCCGTGTTATTGTAGCACTCACTGGCCATGTTGTTCTGGGACTCACTGCCCGTGTTGTTCGTGGACTCACTGTCCGTGTTGTTCTGGGACTCAAATCCCGTGGTGTTCTGGAACTCACTGCCCGTGTTGTCCTGGGGCTCACTGTCCGTGTTGTTCTGGGACTCACTGTCCGTATTGTTCTGGGACTCACTGCCCTTGGTGTTCTGGGACTCATTGTCCATGTTGTTGCGATACTCAATAACCATGTTTTTCTGGGACTCACTGCCCGTGGTGTTCTGGGACTCACTGCCCGTGTTTTCCTGTCTCTCACGGCCAGCATTGTTCCAGGACTCACTGTCCATGTAGTTCTGGGACTCACTGCCCGTGTTGTCCTGGGACTCACCTTCCATGTTGTTCTGGGACTCACTGCCTGTGTTGTTCTGGGACTCACTGCCTCTGTTGTTCTGGGACTCACTGCCCGTTTTGTCCTGTGACTTACTTTCAGGGTTGTTCCAGGACCCACTGTCCGTGTTGTTCTCGGACTCACTGCCCATGTTGTTCTGGGACTCATTGCCCGTGTTGTTCTGGGACTCACTATCCGTGTTGTTCTGTGACTCACTGCCCGTGTTGTCCTGTGCCTCATTGCCAGGGTTGTTCCAGGACTCAGTGTCCATGTTGTTTTGGGACTCACTTGTCGCATTGTTCCTGTACTTACTGCCCAAGTTGTTCTGGGATTCACAGCCCGTGCTGTTCTGGGACTCACTGCCCGTGATGATCCGGGACTCACAGCATATGCTGTTCTGGGACTCACTGTCTCTTTTGTTCTGGGAATCACTGTCTGTGCTGTTCTGGGACACACTGTCCGTGCTGTTCAGGTACTCACCGCTCATGTTGTTCTGGGACTCACTGCCCATGTAATTCTGGGACTCACTATCCGTGTTGTTCTGGGACTCACTGTTCATGTTGTTCTGGGATTCACTGTCCGTGTTCTTCTGGGATTCACTGCCCGTGTTGTTCTGGGACTCACCGTCCATGTTATTCTGGGACTCACTGCCAGTGTTGTTTTGTGACTCACTGCCCTTGCTGTTCTGGGACTCATTGTCCGTGTTGTTCCTGTACTTACTGCCCTATGTTGTTCTGGGATTCACAGCCCGTGGTGTTCTGGGACTCACTGCCCGTGGTGTTCTGAGACTCACTACCCATATCATTCTGTGACTCACTGCCCGTGATGATCCGGGACTCACAGCCCGTGTTGTTCTGGGACTCACTGTCCGCGTTGTTCTAGGACTCACTACCCGTGTTGTTCAGGGACTCACTGCACCTGTTGTTCTGGGACTCACTGCCCTTGCTGTTCTGGGAATCATTGTCCATGTTGTTCACGTAGTCACTACCCATGGTGTTCTGGGACTCACTGTCTGTTTTGTTCTGGGACTCACTGTCCGTGTTGTTCTGGGACTCACTGGTCGTGCAGTTCTGGAACTCTCAATCCGTGTTGTTCTGTGACTCACTGTCCATGTTGTTCTGGGATTCACTGCCCGTGTTGTTCTGAGATTCACTGCCCCTGCTGGTCTGGAACTCACTGTCCGTGTTGTTCTGGGACTCACTGCGCATGTTGTTCTGGGACTCACTGCCCTTGCTGTTCTGGGACTCATTGTCCGTGTTGTTCCGGTACTCACTACCCATGTTGTTCTGGAACTCACTGGCCATGGTGTTCAGTGACTCACTGCTTCTGTTGTTCTGGGACTCACTGCCCTTGCTCTTCTGGGACTCATTGTCCATGTTGTTCCAGTACTCACTGCCCATGTTGTTCTCTGACCCACTGCCCGTGGTGTTCTGGGACTCACTGCCCCTGTTTTCCTGTGACTCATGGCCAGTTTTGTTCCAGGACTCACTGACCGTGTTGTTCTGGGACTCACTGTCCGTGTTGTTGTGGGACTTACTGTCCGTGCTGTTCCAGGACTCACTGTCCGTGTTTATCTGGGACTCACTGTCCGTGTTGCTGTGGGACTCACTGTCCATGTTGTACTGGGACACACCGCCCGTGTTTTTCTGGTATGCACTGCTCATGTTTTTCTGTGAGTCACTGCCTGTGTTGTCCTGGGACTCACTGTCCGTGTTGTTCTGGGACTCACTGCCTGTGTTGTTTTGGGACTCACTGCCCTTGCTGTTCTGGGACTCATTGTCCGTGTTGTTCCTGTACTCACGGCCCATGTTGTTCTGGGATTCACAGCCCGTGGTGTTCTGGGACTCACTGCCCGTGGTGTTCTGAGACTCACTACCCATATCGTTCTGGGACTCACTGCCCGTGATGATATGGGACTCACAGTCCGTGTTGTTCTGGGACTCACTGCACGTGTTGTTCTGGGACTCACTGCCCATTTTCTTCTGGGACTCACTGCCCGTGCTGTTCTCGAACTCACTGTCCATGTTGTTCTGGGACTCATTGTCCGTGTTGTTCCGGTACTCACTGCCCCTGTTGTTCTGGGATTCACTGCCCGTCGTGTTTAGGGACTCACTGCTCGTGGTGTTCTGGGACTCACTGCCCATGTTGTTCTGGGACTCACTACGCGTGTTGTTGTGGGACTCACTGCCCGTTTTGTCCTGAGACTCACTTCCCATTTTGTCCTGTGACTCACTGTCAGTTTTGTTCCAGAACTCACTCTCAGAGATGTTCTGGGACTCCCTTCTTGCATTGTTCGAGGACTCACTGCCCGTGTTGTTCTGGCACTCACTATCCGTGTTGTTCTGGGACTCATTGCCCATGTTGTTCTGGGACTCACTGTCTGTGTTGTTCTGGGACTCAAAGCCCGTGGTGTTCTTGAACGCACTGCCAGTGTTGTCCTGGGGCTCACTGTCCATGTTATTCTGGGACTCACCGTCCGTGTTGTTCTGGGACTCACTGCCCTTGCTGTTCTGGGACTCATTGTCCGTGTTGTTCTGGTACTCAATGCCCATGTTGTCCTGGGACTCACTGCCTGTGGTATTTAGGGACTCACAGCCCATGTTGTTCTGGGACTCACTGCCCGTG
Source organism: Chiloscyllium punctatum (assembly GCF_047496795.1). Lineage (NCBI taxonomy): Eukaryota > Metazoa > Chordata > Chondrichthyes > Orectolobiformes > Hemiscylliidae > Chiloscyllium > Chiloscyllium punctatum. The sequence continues at coordinate 108,466,952 of NC_092746.1, forward strand.
TTGTTTTGGTACTCACTGCCAATGTTGTTCTGGGACTCATTGCCCGTGTTGTTTTGGTACTCACTGCCCGTGTTGTTTTGGTACTCACTGCCCATTGTGTTTTGGGACACACTGCCCGTGGTGTTCTGGGACTCACTGCCCATGTTGTTCTGCGACTCACTGCCAGTGGTGTTCTGGGACTCACTGCCCGTGTTGTTCTGAGTCTGACTACCTGTGTTGTTCTGTGACTCAGTGCCAGTGTTGTTGCAGGACTCACTGTCCGTTTTGTTGTGGGACTCACTGCCCGTGTTGACCTGTGACTCACTGCCAGTGTAGTTCCAGGACTTACTGTCTGCGTTGTTCTGGGACTCACTGATCGCGTTGTTCCAGGACTCGCTGTCCGTGCTGTTCTGGGCCTCACTATCCGTGTTGTTCTGGGACTCACTGTTCATGTTGTTCTGGGATTCACTGTCCGTGTTCTTCTGGGATTCACTGCCCGTGTTGTTCTGGGACTCACCGTCCATGTTATTCTGGGACACACTGCCCGTGTTTTTCTGGTATGCACTGCTCATGTTTTTCTGGGACTCACTGCCCATGTTGTCCTGGGACTCACTGTCCGTGTTGTTCTGGGACTCACTGCCTGTGTTGTTTTGGGACTCAAGCCCTTGCTGTTCTGGGAATCATTGTCCGTGTTGTTCCTGTACTCACTGCCCATGTTATTCTGGGATTCACAGCCCGTGGTGTTCTGGGACTCACTGCCCGTGGTGTTCTGAGACTCACTACCCATATTGTTCTGGGACTCACTGCCCGTGATGATCCGGGACTCACAGTCTGTGTTGTTCTGGGACTCACTGACAGCGTTGTTCTAGGACTCACTACCCGTGTTGTTCAGGGACTCACTGCACGTGTTGTTCTGGGTCTCATTGCCCTTGCTGTTCTGGGACTCATTGTCCGTGTTGTTCTGTGACTCACTGTCCATGTTGTTCTGGGATTCACTGCCCGTGGTGTTTAGGGACTCACTGCCCGTGGTGTTCTGGGACTCACTGCGCGTGTTGTTTTGGGACACACTGCCCGTTTTGTCCTGTGACTAACTGTCAGTGTTTTTGCAGGACTCACTGTCAGTGTTGTTCTGGGACTCCCTGGTCGCGTTGATCCAGGACTCACTGCCCGTGTTGTTCTGGGATTCACTATCCGTGTTGTTCTCGGACTCACTGCCCGTGTTGTTCTGGGACTCACTGCCCGTGTTGTTCGGGGACTCACTGTCAATGTTGTTCTGGGACCCACTGATCGTGTTGTTCTGGGACTCACTGCCCATGATGTTCTAGGATTCATGGCCCGTATTGTTCTGGGACTCACTGTCCATGCTGTTCTGGTCCTCACTGCCCATGTTGTTCTGGGACTCACTGCCCATGTTATTCTGGGACTCACTGCCCATGTTGTTCTGGGACTCACTGCCCGTGTTGTTCTGGGACTCACTGCCAGGGTTGTTCCAGGACTCACTGTCCGTGTTGTTTTGTGACTCACTTGTCGCGTTGTTCCAGGTCTCGCTGTCTGTGTTGTTCTGGGACTCACTGTCCATGTTGTTCTGGGATCCACTGCCTGTGTTTTTTTGTGACTCACTGCCCTTGGTGTTCTGGGACTCATTACCCATGTAGTTCTGGGATTCACAGCCCGTGGTGTTCTGGGACTCACTGCCCGTGGTGTTCTGAGACTCACTACCCATATCGTTCTGGGACTCACTGCCCGTGATGATCCGGGACTCACAGCCCGTGTTGTTCTGGGACTCACTGTCCACGTTGTTCTAGGACTCACTACCCGTGTTGTTCAGGGACTCACTGCACGTGTTGTTCTGGGTCTCACTGCCCTTGCTGTTCTGGGACTCATTGTCCGTGTTGTTCTGGGACTCACTGGTCACGCTGTTCTGGGACATCAATCCGTGTTGTTCTGTGACTCACTGTGGATGTTGTTCTGGGATTCACTGCCCATGTTGTTCTGTGATTCACTGCCCGTGCTGTTCTCGAACTCACTGTGCATGTTGTTCTGGGACTCATTGTCCGTGTTGTTCCGGTACTCACTGCCCATGTTGTTCTGGGACTCACTGCCCGTGGTGTTTAGGGACTCACTGCCCGTGGTGTTCTGGGACTCATTGCCCATGTTGTTCTGGGACTCACTGCGCATGTTGTTCTGGGACACACTGCCCGTTTTGTCCTGTGACTAACTCAGTGTTTTTGCAGGATTCACTGTCAGTGTTGTTCTGGGACTCCCTGGTCGCGTTGTTCCAGGACTCACTGCCCGTGTTGTTCTGGGATTCACTATCCATGTTGTTCTGGGACTCACTGCCCGTGTTGTTCTGGGACTCACTGCCCGTATTGTTCTCTGACCCACTGCCCGTGGTGTTCTGGGACTCACTGCCCCCGTTTTCCTGTGACTCATGGCCAGTTTTGTTCCAGGACTCACTGTCCATGTTGTTCTGGGACTCACTGGTTGCGTTGTTCCAGGGCTCACTGTCCGTGTTGCTCTGGGACCCACTGCCCGTGTTGTTGTGGGACTTACTGTCCGTGCTGTTCCAGGACTCACTGTCCGTGTTTATCTGGGACTCACTGTCCGTGTTGTTGTGGGATTCACTGTCTGTGCTGTTCCGGGACACAATGCCCATGTTTTTCTGGTATGCACTGCTCATGTTTTTCTGGGACTCACTGCCCATGTTGTCCTGGGACTCACTGTCCGTGTTGTTCTGGGACTCACTGCCTGTGTTGTTTTGGGACTCACTGCCCTTGCTGTTCTGGGACTCATTGTCCGTGTTGTTCCTGTACTCACTGCCCATGTTATTCTGGGATTCACAGCCCGTGGTGTTCTGAGACTCACTATCCATATCGTTCTGGGACTCACTGCCCGTGATGATCCGGGACTCACAGTCCGTGTTGTTCTGGGACTCACTGACCGCGTTGTTCTAAGACTCACTACCCGTGTTGTTCAGGGATTCACTGCACGTGTTGTTCTGGGTCTCACTGCCCTTGCTGTTCTGGGACTTATTGTCCGTGTTGTTCTGGGACTCACTGGTCACTCTGTTGGGACTCTCAATCCGTGTTGTTCTGTGACTCACTGTCCATGTTGTTCTGGGATTCACTGCCCGTGGTGTTTAGGGACTCACTGCCCGTGGTGTTCTGGGACTCACTGCACATGTTGTTCTGGGACTCACTGCGCGTGTTGTTCTGGGACACACTGCCCGTTTTGTCCTGTGACTAGCTGTCAGTGTTTTTGCAGGACTCACTGTCAGTGTTGTTCTGGGACTCCCTGGTCGCGTTGATCCAGGACTCACTGCCCGTGTTGTTCTGGGATTCACTATCCGTGTTGTTCTGGGACTCACTGCCCATGTTGTTCTGGGACTCACTGCCAGTGTTCTTCAGGGACTCACTGTCAATGTTGTTCTGGGACCCACTGATCGTGTTGTTCTGGGACTCACTGCCCATGATGTTCTAGGATTCATGGCCCGTACTGTTCTGGGACTCACTGTCCATGCTGTTCTGGTCCTCACTGCCCATGTTGTTCTGGGTCTCACTGCCTATGTTCTTCTGGGACTCACAGCCCATGTTGTTCTGGGACTCACTTCCTCTCTTGTTCTGGGACTCACTGCCCGTTTTGTCCTGTGACTTACTTTCAGGGTTGTTCCAGGACTCACTGTCCATGTTGTTCTCGGACTCACTGCCCATGCTGTTCTGCGACTCACTGCCCGTGTTGTTGTGGGACTCACTGCCAGGGTTGTTCCAGGACTCACTGTCCGTGTTGTTCTGGGACTCACTGTCCATGTTGTTCTGGGACTCACTGCCTGTGTTGTTTTGTGACTCACTGCCCTTGCTGTTCTGGGACTCATTGTCTGTGTTGTTCCTGTACTTACTACCCATGTTGTTCTGGGATTCACAGCCCGTGGTGTTCTGGGACTCACTACCCGTGGTGTTCTGAGACTCACTACCCATATCGTTCTGGGACTCACTGCCCATGATGATCCGGGACTCACAGCCCGTACTGTTCTGGGACTCACTGTCCATGCTGTTCTGGTCCTCACTGCCCATGTTGTTCTGGGACTCACTGCCTATGTTCTTCTGGGACTCACAGCCCATGTTGTTCTGGGACTCACTTCCTCTCTTGTTCTGGGACTCACTGCCCGTTTTGTCCTGTGACTTACTTTCAGGGTTGTTCCAGGACCCACTGTCCATGTTGTTCTAGGACTCACTGCCCATGCTGTTCTGCGACTCACTGCCCGTGTTGTTGTGGGACTCACTGCCAGGGTTGTTGTGGGACTCACTGTCGGTGTTGTTTTGGGACTCACTTGTCGCGTTGTTGCCGGACTCACTGTCCGTGTTGTTCTGGGACTCACTGTCCATGTTGTTCTGGGACTCACTGCCTGTGTTGTTTTGTGACTCACTGCCTTTGCTGTTCTGGGACTCATTGTCTGTGTTGTTCCTGTACTTACTACCCATGTTGTTCTGGGATTCACAGCCCGTGGTGTTCTGGGACTCACTGCCCGTGGTGTTCTGAGACTCACTACCCATATCGTTCTGGGACTCACTGCCCATGATGATCCGGGACTCACAGCCCGTGTTGTTCTGGGATTCACTGTCCACGTTGTTCTAGGACTCACTACCCGTGTTGTTCAGGATCTCACTGCACGTGTTGTTCTGGGACTCCCTGGTCGCGTTGTTCCAGGACTCACTGCCCGTGTTGTTCTGGGATTCACTATCCATGTTGTTCTGGGACTCATTGCCCGTGTTGTTCTGGGACTCACTGCTCGTATTGTTCAGGGACTCACTGTCAATGTTGTTCTGGGACCCACTGATCGTGTTGTTCTGGGACTCACTGCCCATGATGTTCTAGGATTCATGGCCCGTACCGTTCTGGGACTCACTGTCCATGCTGTTCTGGTCCTCACTGCCCATGTTGTTCTGGGAGTCACTGCCTATGTTCTTCTGGGACTCACAGCCCATGTTGTTCTGGGACTCACTTCCTCTCTTGTTCTGGGACTCACTGCCCGTTTTGTCCTGTGACTTACTTTCAGGGTTGTTCCAGGACCCACTGTCCATGTTGTTCTAGGACTCACTGCCCATGCTGTTCTGCGACTCACTGACCGTGTTGTTGTGGGACTCACTGCCAGGGTTGTTGTGGGACTCACTGTCCGTGTTGTTTTGGGACTCACTTGTCGCGTTGTTGCCGGACTCACTGTCCGTGTTGTTCTGGGACTCACTGTCCAAGTTGTTCTGGGACTCACTGCCTGTGTTGTTTTGTGACTCACTGCCTTTGCTGTTCTGGGACTCATTGTCTGTGTTGTTCCTGTACTTACTACCCATGTTGTTCTGGGATTCACAGCCCGTGGTGTTCTGGGACTCACTGCCCGTGGTGTTCTGAGACTCACTACCCATATTCTTCTGGGACTCACTGCCCGTGATGATCTGGGCCTCACAGTCCGTGTTGTCGTGGGACTCACTGCACGTGTTGTTCTGGGACCCACCATCCATGTTGTTCAGTGACTCACTGCCCTTGCTCGTCTGGGACTCATTGTCCATGTTGTTCCAGTACTCACTGCCCATGTTGTTCTCTGACCCACTGCCCGTGGTGTTCTGGGACTCACTGCCCCAGTTTTCCTGTGACTCATGGCCAGTTTTGTTCCAGGACTCACTGTCCATGTTGTTCTGGGACTCAATGGTTGCGTTGTTCCAGGACTCACTGTCCGTGTTGCTCTGGGACCCACTGTCCGTGTTGTTGTGGGACTTACTGTCCGTGCTGTTCCAGGACTCACTGTCCGTGTTGTTGTGGGACTCACTGTCTGTGCAGTTCCGGGACACACTGCCTGTGTTTTTCTGGTATGCACTGTTAATGTTTTTCTGGGACTCACTGCACATGTTGTCCTGGGACTCACTGTCCGTGTTGTTTTGGGACTCACTGCCCTTGCTGTTCTGGGACTCATTGTCCGTGTTGTTCCTGTACTCACTGCCCATGTTGTTCTGGGATGCACAGCCCGTGGTATTCTGGGACTCACTGCCCGTGGTGTTCTGAGACTCACTACCCATATCGTTCTGGGACTCACTGCCCATGATGATCCGGGACTCACAGCCCGTGTTGTTCTGGGATTCACTGTCCACGTTGTTCTAGGACTCACTACCCGTGTTGTTCAGGGACTCACTGCACGTGTTCTTCTGGGACTCACTGCCCTTGCTGTTCTGGGACTCATTGTCAATGTTGTTCCCGTACTCACTACCCATGGTGTTCTGGGACTCACTGTCTGTTTTGTTCTGGGACTCACTGTCCGTGTTGTTCTGGGACTCACTGGTTGTGCTGTTCTGGAACTCTCAATCCGTGTTGTTCCGGTACTCACTGTCCATGTTGTTCTGGGATTCACTGCCCTTTTGTTCTGAGATTCACTGCCCCTGCTGGTCTGGAACTCACTGTCCATGTTGTTCTGGGACTCACTGCGCGTGTTGTTCTGGGACTCACTGCCCTTGCTGTTCTGGGATTCATTGTCCGTGTTGTTCCGGTACTCACTGCCCATGTTGTTCTGGAACTCACTGCCCGTGGTGATCTGGGACTCACTGCCCATTTTATTCTGGGACTCACTGCCAGTGATGTCCTGGGACTTTCTGTCAATGTTGTTCTGGGACCCACCGTCGATGTTGTTCAGTGACTCACTGCCTCTGTTGTTCTGGGACTCACTGCCCGTGACGTTCTGGGACTCACAGCACATGTTGATCTGAGACTCACTGCCTGTGTTGTTCCGTGACCCACTGCCCGTGGTGTTCTGTGACTCACTGCCCCTGTTTTCCTGTGACTCATGGCCAGTTTTGTTCCAGGACTCACTGTCCATGTTGTTCTGGGACTCACTGGTCGCGTTGTTCCAATACTCACTGTCCGTCTTGTCCTGTGACTAACCGTCGTTGTTTTTGCAGGACTCACTGTCAGTGTTGTTCTGGGACTCCCTGGTCGTGTTGTTCCAGGACTCACTGCCCGTGTTGTTCTGGGACTCACTACCCGTGTTGTTGTGGGACTCACTGCCCGTGTTGTCCTGTGACTAACCGTCGTTGTTTTTGCAGGACTCACTGTCAGTGTTGTTCTGGGACTCCCTGGTCGCGTTGTTCCAGGACTCACTGCCCGTGTTGTTCTAGGATTCACTATCCATGTTGTTCTGGGACTCACTGCCCGTGTTGTTCTGGGACTCACTGCCCGTGTTGTTCTGGGACTCACTGTCCTGTTTGTTCTGGGACTCACTGTCAATGTTGTTCTGGAACCCACTGTCCGTGTTGTTCTGGGACTCACTGCCCATGATGTTCTGGGAGTCATGGCCCGTATTGTTCTGGGACTCACTGTCCATGCTGTTCTGGACCTCACTGCCCATGTTGTTCTGTGACTCATTGTCCGTGTTGTTCCCGTACTCACTAAGCATAGTGTTCTGGGACTCACTGTCTGTTTTGTTCTGGGACTCACTGTCCGTGTTGTTCTGGGACTCACTGGTCGTCCTGTTCTGGAACTCTCAATCCGTGTTGTTCTGTGACTCACTGTCCATGTTGTTCTGGGATTCACTGCCCGTGTTGTTCTGAGATTCACTGCCCCTGCTGGTCTGGAACTCACTGTCCATGTTGTTCCGGTACTCACTGCCCATGGTGTTCTGGAACTCACTGCCCGTGGTGTTCTGGGACTCACTGCCCGTGTTGTTCCGGTACTCACTGCCCATGGTGTTCTGGAACTCACTGCCCGTGGTGTTCTGGGACTCACTGCCCATGTTATTCTGGGACTCACTGCGTGTGTTGTTCTGGGACTCACTGCCCATTTTGTCCTGTGACTCACTGTCAGTGTTTTTGCAGGACTCACTGTCAGTGTTGTTCTGGGACTCCCTGGTCACATTGTTCCAGGACTCACTGCCCGTGTTGTTCTGGGACTCACTGTCCTGTTTGTTCTGGGACTCTCTTCCTATTTTGTCGTGTGACTCACTGTCAGTGTTGTTCCAGAACTCACTGTCAGAGTTGTTCTGGGACTCCCTGGTCGCGTTGTTCCAGGACTCACTGCCCGTGTTGTTCTGGGACTCACTGCCCCTGTTTTCCTGTGACTCATGGCCAGTTTTGTTCCAGGACTCACTGTCCATGTTGTTCTGGGACTCACTGTCCATGTTGTTGAGTGACTTACTGTCCGTGCAGTTCCAGGACTCACTGTCCGTGTTTATCTGGGACTCACTGTCCGTGTTGCTGTGGGACTCACTGTCCATGTTGTTCCGGGACACACCGCCCGTGTTTTTCTGGTATGCACTGCTCATGTTTTTCTGGGACTCACTGCCCGTGTTGTCCTGGGACTCACTGTCCGTGTTGTTCTGGGACTCACTGCCTGTGTTGTTTTGGGACTCACTGCCCTTGCTGTTCTGGGACTCATTGTCTGTGTTGTTCCTGTACTCACTGCCCATGTTGTTCTGTGATTCACAGCCCGTGGTGTTCTGGGACTCACTGCCCGTGGTGTTCTGAGACTCACTACCCATATTCTTCTGGGACTCACTGCCCGTGATGATCTGGGCCTCACAGTCCGTGTTGTCGTGGGACTCACTGCACGTGTTGTTCTGGGACCCACCATCCATGTTGTTCAGTGACTCACTGCCCTTGCTCGTCTGGGACTCATTGTCCATGTTGTTCCAGTACTCACTGCCCATGTTGTTCTCTGACCCACTGCCCGTGGTGTTCTGGGACTCACTGCCCCAGTTTTCCTGTGACTCATGGCCAGTTTTGTTCCAGGACTCACTGTCCATGTTGTTCTGGGACTCAATGGTTGCGTTGTTCCAGGACTCACTGTCCGTGTTGCTCTGGGACCCACTGTCCGTGTTGTTGTGGGACTTACTGTCCGTGCTGTTCCAGGACTCACTGTCCGTGTTGTTGTGGGACTCACTGTCTGTGCAGTTCCGGGACACACTGCCTGTGTTTTTCTGGTATGCACTGTTAATGTTTTTCTGGGACTCACTGCACATGTTGTCCTGGGACTCACTGTCCGTGTTGTTTTGGGACTCACTGCCCTTGCTGTTCTGGGACTCATTGTCCGTGTTGTTCCTGTACTCACTGCCCATGTTGTTCTGGGATGCACAGCCCGTGGTATTCTGGGACTCACTGCCCGTGGTGTTCTGAGACTCACTACCCATATCGTTCTGGGACTCACTGCCCATGATGATCCGGGACTCACAGCCCGTGTTGTTCTGGGATTCACTGTCCACGTTGTTCTAGGACTCACTACCCGTGTTGTTCAGGGACTCACTGCACGTGTTCTTCTGGGACTCACTGCCCTTGCTGTTCTGGGACTCATTGTCAATGTTGTTCCCGTACTCACTACCCATGGTGTTCTGGGACTCACTGTCTGTTTTGTTCTGGGACTCACTGTCCGTGTTGTTCTGGGACTCACTGGTTGTGCTGTTCTGGAACTCTCAATCCGTGTTGTTCCGGTACTCACTGCCCGTGGTGATCTGGGACTCACTGCCCATGTTATTCTGGGACTCACTGCCAGTGATATCCTGGGACTTTCTGTCAATGTTGTTCTGGGACCCACCGTCGATGTTGTTCAGTGACTCACTGCCTCTGTTGTTCTGGGACTCACTGCCCGTGACGTTCTGGGACTCACAGCACATGTTGATCTGAGACTCACTGCCTGTGTTGTTCCGTGACCCACTGCCCGTGGTGTTCTGTGACTCACTGCCCCTGTTTTCCTGTGACTCATGGCCAGTTTTGTTCCAGGACTCACTGTCCATGTTGTTCTGGGACTCACTGGTCGCGTTGTTCCAATACTCACTGTCCGTCTTGTCCTGTGACTAACCGTCGTTGTTTTTGCAGGACTCACTGTCAGTGTTGTTCTGGGACTCCCTGGTCGTGTTGTTCCAGGACTCACTGCCCGTGTTGTTCTGGGACTCACTACCCGTGTTGTTGTGGGACTCACTGCCCGTGTTGTCCTGTGACTAACCGTCGTTGTTTTTGCAGGACTCACTGTCAGTGTTGTTCTGGGACTCCCTGGTCGCGTTGTTCCAGGACTCACTGCCCGTGTTGTTCTAGGATTCACTATCCATGTTGTTCTGGGACTCACTGCCCGTGTTGTTCTGGGACTCACTGCCCGTGTTGTTCTGGGACTCACTGTCCTGTTTGTTCTGGGACTCACTGTCAATGTTGTTCTGGAACCCACTGTCCGTGTTGTTCTGGGACTCACTGCCCATGATGTTCTGGGATTCATGGCCCGTATTGTTCTGGGACTCACTGTCCATGCTGTTCTGGACCTCACTGCCCATGTTGTTCTGTGACTCATTGTCCGTGTTGTTCCCGTACTCACTAAGCATAGTGTTCTGGGACTCACTGTCTGTTTTGTTCTGGGACTCACTGTCCGTGTTGTTCTGGGACTCACTGGTCGTCCTGTTCTGGAACTCTCAATCCGTGTTGTTCTGTGACTCACTGTCCATGTTGTTCTGGGATTCACTGCCCGTGTTGTTCTGAGATTCACTGCCCCTGCTGGTCTGGAACTCACTGTCCATGTTGTTCCGGTACTCACTGCCCATGGTGTTCTGGAACTCACTGCCCGTGGTGTTCTGGGACTCACTGCCCGTGTTGTTCCGGTACTCACTGCCCATGGTGTTCTGGAACTCACTGCCCGTGGTGTTCTGGGACTCAATGCCCATGTTATTCTGGGACTCACTGCGTGTGTTGTTCTGGGACTCACTGCCCATTTTGTCCTGTGACTCACTGTCAGTGTTTTTGCAGGACTCACTGTCAGTGTTGTTCTGGGACTCCCTGGTCGCATTGTTCCAGGACTCACTGTCCGTGTTGTTGTGGGACTCACTGTCTGTGCAGTTCCGGGACACAATGCCTGTGTTTTTCTGGTATGCACTGTTAATGTTTTTCTGGGACTCACTGCACATGTTGTCCTGGGACTCACTGTCCGTGTTGTTTTGGGACTCACTGACCTTGCTGTTCTGGGACTCATTGTCCGTGTTGTTCCTGTACTCACTGCCCATGTTGTTCTGGGATGCACAGCCCGTGGTATTCTGGGACTCACTGCCCGTGGTGTTCTGAGACTCACTACACATATCGTTCTGGGACTCACTGCCCGTGATGATCCGGGACTCACAGTCCGTGTTGTTCTGTGACTCACTGCACGTGTTGTTCTAGGACTCACTACCCATGTTGTTCAGGAACTCACTGCACGTGTTGTTCTGGGTCTCACTGCCCTTGCTGTTCTGGGACTCATTGTCCGTGTTGTTCTGGGACTCATGGTCACAATGTTCTGGGACTCTCAATCCGTGTTGTTCTGTTAGTCACTGTCCATGTTGTTCTGGGATTCACTGCCCGTGTTGTTCTCGAACTCACTGTGCATGTTGTTCTAGTACTCATTGTCCATGTTGTTCCGGTCCTCACTGCACATGTTGTTCTTGGACTCACTGCCCGTGTTGTTCAGGGACTCACTGCACGTGGTGTTCTGGGACTCACTGCCCTTGCTGTTCTGGGACTCATTGTCCGTGTTGTTCCCGTACTCACTACCCATGGTGTTCTGGGACTCACTGTCTGTTTTGTTCTGGGACTCACCGTCCGTGTTGTTCCAGGACTCACTGTCTGTTTTGTTCTGGGACTCACTGTCCGTGTTGTTCTGGGACTCACTGATCGTGCTGTTCTGGAACTCTCAATCCGTGTTGTTCTGTGACTCACTGTCCATGGTGTTCTGGGCTTCACTGCCCGTGTTGTTCTGAGATTCACTGCCCCTGCTGGTCTGGAACTCACTGTCCATGTTGTTCTGGGACTCACTGCCCGTGTTGTTCTGGGACTCACTGCCCTTGGTGTTCTGGGACTCATTGTCCGTGTTGTTCCGGTACTCACTGCCCATGTTGTTCTGGAACTCACTGCCCGTGGTGTTCTGGGACTCACTGCCCATGTTATTCAGGGACTCACTGCCAGTGATGTCCTGCGACTTACTGTCAATGTTGTTCTGGTACCCACCGTCCATGTTGTTCAGTGAGTCACTGCCTCTGTTGTTCTGGGACTCACTGCCCTTGCCCTTCTGGGACTCATTGTCCATGTTGTTCCAGTACTCACTGCCCATGTTGTTCTCTTACCCACTGCCCGCGGTGTTCTGGGACTCACTGCCTCTGTTGTTCTGGGACTCACTGCCTCTGTTGTTCTGGGACTCACTGCCCGTTTTGTCCTGTGACTTACTTTCAGGGTTGTTCCAGGACTCACTGTCCGTGTTGTTCTCGGACTTACTGCCCATGTTGTTCTGGGACTCACTGCCCGTGTTGTTCTGGGACTCACTGCCAGGGTCGTTCCAGGACTCAGTGTCCTTGTTGTTTTGGGACTCACTTGTCGCGTTGTTCCAGGCCTCACTGTCCGTGTTGTTCTGGGACTCACTGTCCGTGTTGTTCTGGGACTCACTGCCTGTGTTGTTTTTTGACTCACTGCCCTTGCTGTTCTGGGACTCATTGTCCGTGTTGTTCCTGCACTTACTGCTCATGTTGTTCTGGGATTCACAGCCCGTGGTGTTCTGGGACGCACTGCCGGTTGTGTTCTGAGACTCGCTACCCATATCGTTCTGAGACTCACTGCCCGTGATGATCCGGGACTCACAGCCCCTGTTGTTCTGGGACTCACTGTCCACGTTGTTCTAGGACTCACTACCCGTGTTGTTCAGGGACTCACTGCACGTGTTGTTCTGGGACTCACTGCCCTTGCTGTTCTGGGACTCATTGTCCGTATTGTTCCCGTACTCACTACCCATGGTGTTCTGGGACTCACTGTCTGTTTTGTTCTGGGACTCACTGTCCGTGTTGTTCTGGGACTCACTGGTCGTGCTGTTCTGGAACTCTCAATCCGTGTTGTTGTTTGATTCACTGTCCATGTTGTTCTGGGAATCACTGCCCGTGTTGTTCTGAGATTCACTGCCCCTGCTGGTCTGGAACTCACTGTCCATGTTGTTCTGGGACTCACTGCACGTGTTGTTCTGGAACTCTCAATCCGTGTTGTTCTGTGACTCACTGTCCATGGTGTTCTGGGCTTCGCTGCCCGTGTTGTTCTGAGATTCACTGCCCCTGCTGGTCTGGAACTCACTGTCCATGTTGTTCTGGGACTCACTGCCCGTGTTGTTCTGGGACTCACTGCCCTTGGTGTTCTGGGACTCATTGTCCGTGTTGTTCCGGTACTCACTGCCCATGTTGTTCTGGAACTCACTGCGCGTGTTGTTCTGGGACTCACTGCCCTTTGTTGTTCTGTGACTCATTGTCCGTGTTGTTCCGGTACTCACTGCCCATGTTGTTCTGTGACTCACTGTCCATGTTGTTCTGGGATTCACTGCCCGTGTTGTTCTGAGATTCACTGCCCCTGCTGGTCTGGAACTCACTGTCCATGTTGTTCTGGGACTCACTGCCCGTGTTGTTCCGGTACTCACTGCCCATGGTGTTCTGGAACTCACTGCCCGTGGTGTTCTGGGACTCACTGCCCGTGTTGTTCCGGTACTCACTGCCCATGGTGTTCTGGAACTCACTGCCCGTGGTGTTCTGGGACTCACTGCCCATGTTATTCTGGGACTCACTGCGTGTGTTGTTCTGGGACTCACTGCCCATTTTGTCCTGTGACTCACTGTCAGTGTTTTTGCAGGACTCACTGTCAGTGTTGTTCTGGGACTCCCTGGTCGCATTGTTCCAGGACTCACTGCCCGTGTTGTTCTGGGACTCACTGCCCGTGTTGTTCTGGGACTCAGTTCCTATTTTGTCCTGTGACTCACTGTCAGTGTTGTTCCCGAACTCACTGTCAGAGTTGTTCCGGGACTCCCTGGTCGCATTGTTCCAGGATTCACTGCCCGTGTTGTTCTGGGACTCACTGCCCCTGTTTTCCTGTGACTCATGGCCAGTTTTGTTCCAGGACTCACTGTCCATGTTGTTCTGGGACTCACTGGTCGCGTTGTTCCAGGACTCACTGTCCGTGTTGTTCTGGGACCCACTGTCTGTGCAGTTCCGGGACACACTGCCTGTGTTTTTCTGGTATGCACTGTTAATGTTTTTCTGGGACTCACTGCACATGTTGTCCTGGGACTCACTGTCCGTGTTGTTTTGGGACTCACTGCCCTTGCTGTTCTGGGACTCATTGTCCGTGTTGTTCCTGTACTCACTGCCCATGTTGTTCTGGGATGCACAGCCCGTGGTGTTCTGGGACTCACTGCCCGTGGTGTTCTGAGACTCACTACACATATCGTTCTGGGACTCACTGCCCGTGATGATCCGGGACTCACAGTCCGTGTTGTTCTGTGACTCACTGCACGTGTTGTTCTAGGACTCACTACCCATGTTGTTCAGGGACTCACTGCACGTGTTGTTCTGGGTCTCACTGCCCTTGCTGTTCTGGGACTCATTGTCCGTGTTGTTCTGGGACTCATGGTCACAATGTTCTGGGACTCTCAATCCGTGTTGTTCTGTTAGTCACTGTCCATGTTGTTCTGGGATTCACTGCCCGTGTTGTTCTCGAACTCACTGTGCATGTTGTTCTAGTACTCATTGTCCATGTTGTTCCGGTCCTCACTGCCCATGTTGTTCTTGGACTCACTGCCCGTGTTGTTCAGGGACTCACTGCACGTGGTGTTCTGGGACTCACTGCCCTTGCTGTTCTGGGACTCATTGTCCGTGTTGTTCCCGTACTCACTACCCATGGTGTTCTGGGACTCACTGTCTGTTTTGTTCTGGGACTCACCGTCCGTGTTGTTCCAGGACTCACTGTCTGTTTTGTTCTGGGACTCACTGTCCGTGTTGTTCTGGGACTCACTGATCGTGCTGTTCTGGAACTCTCAATCCGTGTTGTTCTGTGACTCACTGTCCATGGTGTTCTGGGCTTCACTGCCCGTGTTGTTCTGAGATTCACTGCCCCTGCTGGTCTGGAACTCACTGTCCATGTTGTTCTGGGACTCACTGCCCGTGTTGTTCTGGGACTCACTGCCCTTGGTGTTCTGGGACTCATTGTCCGTGTTGTTCCGGTACTCACTGCCCATGTTGTTCTGGAACTCACTGCCCGTGGTGTTCTGGGACTCACTGCCCATGTTATTCAGGGACTCACTGCCAGTGATGTCCTGCGACTTACTGTCAATGTTGTTCTGGTACCCACCGTCCATGTTGTTCAGTGAGTCACTGCCTCTGTTGTTCTGGGACTCACTGCCCTTGCCCTTCTGGGACTCATTGTCCATGTTGTTCCAGTACTCACTGCCCATGTTGTTCTCTTACCCACTGCCCGCGGTGTTCTGGGACTCACTGCCTCTGTTGTTCTGGGACTCACTGCCTCTGTTGTTCTGGGACTCACTGCCCGTTTTGTCCTGTGACTTACTTTCAGGGTTGTTCCAGGACTCACTGTCCGTGTTGTTCTCGGACTTACTGCCCATGTTGTTCTGGGACTCACTGCCCGTGTTGTTCTGGGACTCACTGCCAGGGTCGTTCCAGGACTCAGTGTCCTTGTTGTTTTGGGACTCACTTGTCGCGTTGTTCTAGGCCTCACTGTCCGTGTTGTTCTGGGACTCACTGTCCGTGTTGTTCTGGGACTCACTGCCTGTGTTGTTTTTTGACTCACTGCCCTTGCTGTTCTGGGACTCATTGTCCGTGTTGTTCCTGTACTTACTGCTCATGTTGTTCTGGGATTCACAGCCCGTGGTGTTCTGGGACGCACTGCCGGTTGTGTTCTGAGACTCGCTACCCATATCGTTCTGAGACTCACTGCCCGTGATGATCCGGGACTCACAGCCCCTGTTGTTCTGGGACTCACTGTCCACGTTGTTCTAGGACTCACTACCCGTGTTGTTCAGGGACTCACTGCACGTGTTGTTCTGGGAGTCACTGCCCTTGCTGTTCTGGGACTCATTGTCCGTATTGTTCCCGTACTCACTACCCATGGTGTTCTGGGACTCACTGTCTGTTTTGTTCTGGGACTCACTGTCCGTGTTGTTCTGGGACTCACTGGTCGTGCTGTTCTGGAACTCTCAATCCGTGTTGTTGTTTGACTCACTGTCCATGTTGTTCTGGGAATCACTGCCCGTGTTGTTCTGAGATTCACTGCCCCTGCTGGTCTGGAACTCACTGTCCATGTTGTTCTGGGACTCACTGCGCGTGTTGTTCTGGGACTCACTGCCCTTTGTTGTTCTGTGACTCATTGTCCGTGTTGTTCCGGTACTCACTGCCCATGTTGTTCTGGGACCCACTGTCCGTGTTTTTCTGGGACTCACTGCCCATGCTATTCTGGGACTCACTGCCCGTGTTGTTCTGGGACTCAGTTCCTATTTTGTCCTGTGACTCACTGTCAGTGTTGTTCCAGAACTCACTGTCAGAGTTGTTCCGGGACTCCCTGGTCGCATTGTTCCAGGATTCACTGCCCGTGTTGTTCTGGGACTCACTGCCCCTGTTTTCCTGTGACTCATGGCCAGTTTTGTTCCAGGACTCACTGTCCATGTTGTTCTGGGACTCACTGGTCGCGTTGTTCCAGGACTCACTGTCCGTGTTGTTGTGGGAATTACTGTCCGTGCTGTTCCAGGACTCATTGTCCGTGTTTATCTGGGACTCACTGTCCATGTTGCTGTGGGACGCACTGTCTATGTTGTTCCGGGACACACCGCCCGTGTTTTTCTGGTATGCACTGCTCATGTTTTTCTGGGACTCACTGCCCGTGTTGTCCTGGGACTCACTGCCTGTGTTGTTTTGGGACTCACTGCCCTTGCTGTTCTGGGACTCATTGTCCGTGTTGTTCCTGTACTCACTGCCCATGTTGTTCTGTGATTCACAGCCCGTGGTGTTCTGGGACTCACTGCCCGTGGTGTTCTGAGACTCACTACCCATATCGTTCTGGGACTCACTGCCCGTGATGATCTGGGACTCACAGTCCGTGTTGTTCTGGGACTCACTGCACGTATTGTTCTGGGACTCACTGCCCCTGCTGTTCTGGGACTCATTGTCCGTGTTGTTCTGTGAGTCACTGTCCCTGTTGTTCTGCGATTCACTGCCTGTGTTGTTCTGAGATTCACTGACCGTGCTGTTCTCGAACTCACTGCACATGTTGTGCTGGGACTCATTGTCCGTGTTGTTCCGGTACTCACTGCCCATGTTGTTCTGGGACTCACTGCCCGTCGTGTTTAGGGACTCACTGCTCGTGGTGTTCTGGGACTCACTGCCCATGTTGTTCTGGGAGTCACTACGCGTGTTGTTCTGGGACTAACTGCCCGTTTTGTCCTGTGACTAACCGTAATTGTTTTTGCAGGACTCACTGTCAGTGTTGTTCTGGGGCTCCCTGGTCGCGTTGTTCCAGGACTCACTGCCCGTGTTGTTCTCGGATTCACTATCCGTGTTGTTCTGGGACTCACTGCCCATGATGTTCTAGGATTCATGGCCCGTATTGTTCTGGGACTCACTGTCCATGCTGTTCTGGTCCTCACTGCCCATGTTGTTCTGGGACTCACTGCCCATGTTATTCTGGGACTCACTGCCCATGTTGTTCTTGGGACTCACTTCCCATTTTGTTCGGTGACTCGCTGTCAGTGTTGTTCCAGAACTCACTGTCAGAGTTGTTCTGGGACTCCCTGGTCGCGTTGTTCTGGGACTCACTGCCCGTGTTGTTCTGGGACTCACTGCCAGGGTCGTTCCAGGGCTCAGTGTCCGTGTTGTTTTGGGACTCACTTGTCGCGTTGTTCCAGGCCTCACTCTCCGTGTTGTTCTGGGACTCACAGTCCATGTTGTTCTGGGACTCACTGCCTGTGCTGTTTTGTGACTCACTGCCCTTGCTGTTCTGGGACTCATTGTCCGTGTTGTTCCTGTACTTACTGCCCATGTTGTTCTGGGATTCACAGCCCGTGGTGTTCTGGGACTCACTGCCCGTGGTGTTCTGGGACTCACTGCCCGTGGTGTTCTGGGACTCACTGTCCTGTTTGTTCTGGGACTCACTGTCAATGTTGTTCTGGGGCCCACTGTCCGTGTTGTTCTGGGACTCACTGCCCATGGTATTCTGAGACTCACTACCCATATCGTTCTGGGACTCACTGCCCGTGATGATCCGGGACTCACAGCCCCTGTTGTTCTGGGACTCACTGTCCGCGTTGTTCTGGGACTCACTGCCCTTGCTGTTCTGGGACTCATTGTCCGTATTGTTCCCGTACTCACTACCCATGGTGTTCTGGGACTCACTGTCTGTTTTGTTCTGGGACTCACTGTCCGTGTTGTTCTGGGACTCACTGGTCGTGCTGTTCTGGAACTCTCAATCCGTGTTGTTCTGTGACTCACTGTCCATGTTGTTCTGCGATTCACTGCCCGTGTTGTTCTGAGATTCACTGCCCCTGCTGATCTGGAACTCACTGTCCGTGTTGTTCCGGTACTCACTGCCCATGTTGTTCTGGAACTCACTGCCCGTGGTGTTCTGGGACTCACTGCCCGTGTTGTTCTGGGACTCACTGCCCGTGTTGTTCTGGGACTCACTGTCCTGTTTGTTCTGGGACTCACTGTCAATGTTGTTCTGGGACCCACTGTCCGTGTTGTTCTGGGACTCACTGCCCATGGTATTCTGGGACTCACTGCCCGTGTTGTTCTGGGACTCACTTCCTATTTTGTCCTGTGACTCACTGTCAGTGTTGTTCCAGAACTCACTGCCCATGTTGTTCTGGCACTCACTATCCGTGTTGTTCTGGGACTCACTGCCCATGTTGTTCTGGGACTCACTGTCAGTGTTGTTCTGGGACTCAAAGCCCGTGGTGTTCTTGAACTCACTGCCCGTGTTGTCCTGGGGCTCACTGTCCATGTTGTTCTGGGACTCACTGGTTGCGTTGTTCCAGGACTCACTACCGTGTTGCTCTGGGACCCATTGTCCATGTTGTTGTGGGACTTACTGTCCGTGCTGTTCCAGGACTCACTGTCCATGTTTTTCTGTGACTCACTGTCCATGTTGTTGTGGGACTCACTGTCTGTGCAGTTCCGGGACACACTGCCCGTGTTTTTCTGGTATGCACTGTTCATGTTTTTCTGGGACTCACTGCCCATGTTGTCCTGGGACTCACTGTCCGTGTTGTTCTGGGAGTCACTGCCTGTGTTGTTTTGGGACTCACTGCCCTTGCTGTTCTGGGACTCATTGTCCGTGTTGTTCCTGTACTCACTGCCCATGTTGTTCTGGGATGCACAGCCCGTGGTGTTCTGGGACTCACTGCCCGTGGTGTTCTGAGACTCACTACCCATGTCGTTCTGGGACTCACTGCCCGTGTTGTTCTAGGACTCACTACCCATGTTGTTCAGGGACTCACTGCACGTGTTGTTCTGGGTCTCACTGCCCTTGATGTTCTGGGACTCACTGTCCGTGTTGTTCTCGAACTCACTGTGCATGTTGTTCTAGTACTCATTGTCCGTGTTGTTCCGGTACTCACTGCCCATGTTGTTCTGGGACTCACTGCCCGTGTTGTTCAGGGACTCACTTCACGTATTGTTCTGGGACTCACTGCCCTTGCTGTTCTGGGACTCCTTGTCCGTGTTGTTCCCGTACTCACTACCCATGGTGTTCTGGGACTCACTGTCTGTTTTGTTCTGGGACTCACCGTCCGTGATGTTCCAGGACTCACTGTCTGTTTTGTTCTGGGACTCACTGTCCGTGTTGTTCTGGGACTCACTGTCCATGTTGTTCTGGGACCCACTGTCCGTGTTGTTGTGGGACTTACTGTCCGTGCTGTTCCAGGACTCACTGTCCGTGTTTTTCTGTGACTCACTGTCCATGTTGTTGTGGGACTCACTGTCTGTGCAGTTCCGGGACACACTGCCCGTGTTTTTCTGGTATGCACTGTTCATGTTTTTCTGGGACTCACTGCCCATGTTGTCCTGGGACTCACTGTCCGTGTTGTTCTGGGAGTCACTGTCCGCGTTGTTCTAGGACACACTACCCGTGTTGTTCAGGGACTCACTGCACGTGTTGTTCTGGGACTCACTGCCCTTGCTGTTCTGGGACTCATTGTCCGTGTTGTTCCCATTCTCACTACCCATGGTGTTCTGGGACTCACTGTCTGTTTTGTTCTGGGACTCACTGTCCATGTTGTTCTGGGACTCACTGGTCGCGCTCTTCTGGAGCTCTCAATCCGTGTTGTTCTGGGACTCACTGTCCATGTTGTTCTGGGACTCACTGCCCGTGTTGTTCTGGGAATCACTGTCCTTGCTGTTCTGGGACTCATTGTCCGTGTTGTTCCGGTACTCACTGCACATGTTGTTCTGGAACTCACTGCCCGTGGTGTTCTGGGACTCACTGCCCATGTTGTTCTGGGACTCACTGCGCGTGTTGTTCTGGGACTCACTGCCAATTTTGTCATGTGACTAACTGTCAGTGTTTTTGCAGGACTCACTGTCAGTGTTGTTCTGGGACTCCCTGGTTGCATTGTTCCAGGACTCACTGCCCGTGTTGTTCTGGGGTTCATTATCCGTGTTGTTCTGGGACTCATGGCCAGTTTTGTTCCAGGACTCACTGTCCATGTTGTTCTGGGACTCACTGGTCGCGTTGTTCCAGGACTCACTGTCCGTGTTGTTCTGGGACCCACTGTCCGTGTTGTTGTGGGAATTACTGTCCGTGCTGTTCCAGGACTCACTGTCCGTGTTTATCTGGGACTCACTGTCCATGTTGCTGTGGGACACACTGTCCATGTTGTTCCGGGACACACCGCCTGTGTTTTTCTGGTATGCACTGCTCATGTTTTTCTGGGACTCACTGCCCGTGTTGTCCTGGGACTCACTGTCCGTGTTGTTCTGGGACTCACTGCCTGTGTTGTTTTGGGACTCACTGCCCTTGCTGTTCTGGGACTCATTGTCCGTGTTGTTCCTGTACTCACTGCCCATGTTGTTCTGTGATTCACAGCCCGTGGTGTTCTGGGACTCACTGCCCGTGGTGTTCTGAGACTCACTACCCATATCGTTCTGGGACTCACTGCCCGTGATGATCTGGGACTCACAGTCCGTGTTGTTCTGGGACTCACTGCACGTATTGTTCTGGGACTCACTGCCCCTGCTGTTCTGGGACTCATTGTCCGTGTTGTTCTGGGACTCACTGGTCGCGCTGTTCTGGGACTCTCAATCCGTGTTGTTCTGTGAGTCACTGTCCCTGTTGTTCTGCGATTCACTGCCCGTGTTGTTCTGAGATTCAATGACCGTGCTGTTCTCGAACTCACTGTCCATGTTGTGCTGGGACTCATTGTCCGTGTTGTTCCGGTACTCACTGCTCATGTTGTTCTGGGACTCACTGCCCGTGGTGTTTAGGGACTCACTGCTCGTGGTGTTCTGGGACTCACTGCCCATGTTGTTCTGGGAGTCACTACGCGTGTTGTTCTGGGACTCACTGCCCGTTTTGTCCTGTGACTAACCGTCGTTGTTCTTGCAGGACTCACTGTCAGTGTTGTTCTGGGGCTCCCTGGTCGCGTTGTTCCAGGACTCACTGCCCGTGTTGTTCTCGGATTCACTATCCGTGTTGTTCTGGTACTCACTGCCCGTGTTGTTCTGGGACTCACTGCCCGTGTTGTTCTGGGACTCACTGCCCATGATGTTCTGGGATTCATGGCCCGTATTGTTCTGGGACTCACTGTCCATGCTGTTCTGGTCCTCACTGCCCATGTTGTTCTGGGACTCACTGCCCATGTTATTCTGGGACTCACTGCCCGTGTTGTTCTGGGACTGACTTCCCATTTTGTTCCGTGACTCGCTGTCAGTGTTGTTCCAGAACTCACTGTCAGAGTTGTTCTGGGACTCCCTGGTCGCGTTGTTCCAGGACTCACTGCCCGTGTTGTTCTGGGACTCACTGCCCGTGCTGTTCTTGGACTCACTGTCCGTGTTGTTCTGGGACTCAAAGCCCGTGGTGTTCTTGAACTCACTGCCCGTGTTGTCCTGGGGCTCACTGTCCATGTTGTTCTGGGACTCACCGTCCGTGTTGTTCTGGGACTCACTGCCCTTGCTGTTCTGGGACTCATTGTCGATGTTGTTCTGGGACTCACCGTCCGTGTTGTTCTGGGACTCACTGCCCGTGGTGTTCTGGGACTCACTGCCCGTGTTTTCCTGTGACTCACGGCCAGCATTGTTCCAGAACTCACTGTCCATGTTGTTCTGGGACTCACTGCCCGTGTTGACCTGGGACTCACCTTACATGTTGTTCTGGGACTCACTGCCTGTGTTATTCTGGGACTCACTGCACTTGCTGTTCTGGGACTCATTGTCCGTGTTGTTCCCGTACTCACTGCCCATGTTGTTCTGGGACTCACTGGCCATGGTGTTTGCGGACTCACTAACCGTGGTGTTCTGGGACTCACTGCCCATGTTGTTCTGGGACTCACTGCCTCTGTTGTTCTGGGACTCACTGCCCGTTTTGTCCTGTGACATACTTTCAGTGTTGTTCCAGGACTCACTGTCCGTGTTGTTCTCGGACTTACTGCCCATGTTGTTCTGGGACTCACTGCCCGTGTTGTTCTGGGACTCACTGCCAGGGTCGTTCCAGGACTCAGTGTCCGTGTTGTTTTGGGACTCACTTGTCGCGTTGTTCCAGGCCTCACTGTCCGTGTTGTTCTGGGACTCACAGTCCATGTTGTTCTGGGACTCACTGCCTGTGCTGTTTTGTGACTCACTGCCCTTGCTGTTCTGGGACTCATTGTCCGTGTTGTTCCTGTACTTACTGCCCATGTTGTTCTGGGATTCACAGCCCGTGGTGTTCTGGGACTCACTGCCCGTGGTGTTCTGGGACTCACTGCCCGTGGTGTTCTGGGACTCACTGTCCTGTTTGTTCTGGGACTCACTGTCAATGTTGTTCTGGGGCCCACTGTCCGTGTTGTTCTGGGACTCACTGCCCATGGTATTCTGAGACTCACTACCCATATCGTTCTGGGACTCACTGCCCGTGATGATCCGGGACTCACAGCCCCTGTTGTTCTGGGACTCACTGTCCGCGTTGTTCTGGGACTCACTGCCCTTGCTGTTCTGGGACTCATTGTCCGTATTGTTCCCGTACTCACTACCCATGGTGTTCTGGGACTCACTGTCTGTTTTGTTCTGGGACTCACTGTCCGTGTTGTTCTGGGACTCACTGGTCGTGCTGTTCTGGAACTCTCAATCCGTGTTGTTCTGTGACTCACTGTCCATGTTGTTCTGCGATTCACTGCCCGTGTTGTTCTGAGATTCACTGCCCCTGCTGATCTGGAACTCACTGTCCGTGTTGTTCCGGTACTCACTGCCCATGTTGTTCTGGAACTCACTGCCCGTGGTGTTCTGGGACTCACTGCCCGTGTTGTTCTGGGACTCACTGCCCGTGTTGTTCTGGGACTCACTGTCCTGTTTGTTCTGGGACTCACTGTCAATGTTGTTCTGGGACCCACTGTCCGTGTTGTTCTGGGACTCACTGCCCATGGTATTCTGGGACTCACTGCCCGTGTTGTTCTGGGACTCACTTCCTATTTTGTCCTGTGACTCACTGTCAGTGTTGTTCCAGAACTCACTGCCCATGTTGTTCTGGCACTCACTATCCGTGTTGTTCTGGGACTCACTGCCCATGTTGTTCTGGGACTCACTGTCAGTGTTGTTCTGGGACTCAAAGCCCGTGGTGTTCTTGAACTCACTGCCCGTGTTGTCCTGGGGCTCACTGTCCATGTTGTTCTGGGACTCACTGGTTGCGTTGTTCCAGGACTCACTGTCCGTGTAGCTCTGGGACCCACTGTCCGTGTTGTTGTGGGACTTACTGTCCGTGCTGTTCCAGGACTCACTGTCCGTGTTTTTCTGTGACTCACTGTCCATGTTGTTGTGGGACTCACTGTCTGTGCAGTTCCGGGACACACTGCCCGTGTTTTTCTGGTATGCACTGTTCATGTTTTTCTGGGACTCACTGCCCATGTTGTCCTGGGACTTACTGTCCGTGTTGTTCTGGGAGTCACTGTCCGCGTTGTTCTAGGACACACTACCCGTGTTGTTCAGGGACTCACTGCACGTGTTGTTCTGGGACTCACTGCCCTTGCTGTTCTGGGACTCATTGTCCGTGTTGTTCCCGTACTCACTACCCATGGTGTTCTGGGACTCACTGTCTGTTTTGTTCTGGGACTCACTGTCCATGTTGTTCTGGGACTCACTGGTCGCGCTCTTCTGGAGCTCTCAATCCGTGTTGTTCTGGGACTCACTGTCCATGTTGTTCTGGGACTCATTGCCCGTGTTGTTCTGGGAATCACTGCCCTTGCTGTTCTGGGACTCATGGCCAGTTTTGTTCCAGCACTCACTGTCCATGTTGTTCTGGGACTCACTGGTCGCGTTGTTCCAGGACTCACTGTCCGTGTTGTTCTGGGACCCACTGCCCATGTTGTTGTGGGAATTACTGTCCGTGCTGTTCCAGGACTCACTGTCCGTGTTTATCTGGGACTCACTGTCCATGTTGCTGTGGGACGCACTGTCCATGTTGTTCCGGGACACACCGCCCGTGTTTTTCTGGTATGCACTTCTCATGTTTTTCTGGGACTCACTGCCCGTGTTGTCCTGGGACTCACTGTCCGTGTTGTTCTGGGACTCACTGCCTGTGTTGTTTTGGGACTCACTGCCCTTGCTGTTCTGGGACTCATTGTCCGTGTTGTTCCTGTACTCACTGCCCATGTGGTTCTGTGATTCACAGCCCGTGGTGTTCTGGGACTCACTGCCCGTGGTGTTCTGAGACTCACTACCCATATCGTTCTGGGACTCACTGCCCGTGATGATCTGGGACTCACAGTCCGTGTTGTTCTGGGACTCACTGCACGTATTGTTCTGGGACTCACTGCCCCTGCTGTTCTGGGACTCATTGTCCGTGTTGTTCTGGGACTCACTGGTCGCGCTGTTCTGGGACTCTCAATCCGTGTTGTTCTGTGAGTCACTGTCCCTGTTGTTCTGCGATTCACTGCCCGTGTTGTTCTGAGATTCACTGACCGTGCTGTTCTCGAACTCACTGTCCATGTTGTGCTGGGACTCATTGTCCGTGTTGTTCCGGTACTCACTGCCCATGTTGTTCTGGGACTCACTGCCCGTCGTGTTTAGGGACTCACTGCTCGTGGTGTTCTGGGACTCACTGCCCATGTTGTTCTGGGAGTCACTACGCGTGTTGTTCTGGGACTCACTGCCCGTTTTGTCCTGTGATTAACCGTCGTTGTTTTTGCAGGACTCACTGCCCATGTTGTTCTGGGACTCACTGCCCGTGTTGTTCTGGGACTCACTGCCCGTGTTGTTCTGGGACTCACTGTCCTTTTTGTTCTGGGACTCACTGTCAATGTTGTTCTGGAACCCACTGTCCGTGTTGTTCTGGGACTCACTGCCCATGATGTTCTGGGATTCATGGCCCGTATTGTTCTGGGACTCACTGTCCATGCTGTTCTGGTCCTCACTGCCCATGTTGTTCTGGGACTCACTGCCCGTGTTGTTCTGGGACTCACTTCCCACTTTGTTCCGTGACTCGCTGTCAGTGCTGTTCCAGAACTCACTGTCAGAGTTGTTCTGGGACTCCCTGGTAGCGTTGTTCCAGGACTCACTCCCCGTGTTGTTCTGGCACTCACTGTCCGTGTTGTTCTGGGACTCACTGCCCGTGTTGTTCTTGGACTCACTGTCCGTGTTGTTCTGGGACTCAAAGCCCATGGTGTTCTTGAACTCACTGCCCGTGTTGTCCTGAGGCTCACTGTCCATGTTGTTCTGGGACGCACCGTCCGTGTTGTTCTGGGACTCACTGCACTTGCTGTTCTGGGACTCATTGTCCATGTTGTTCCGGTACTCAATACCCATGTTTTTCTGGGACTCACTGCCCGTGGTGTTCCAGGACTCACTGCCCATGTTTTCCTGTGACTCACGGCTAGCATTGTTCCAGAACTCACTGTCCATGTTGTTCTGGGACTCACTGGCCATGGTGTTTGCGAACTCACTAACCGTGGTGTTCTGGGACTCACTGCCCATGTTGTTCTGGGACTCACTGCCTCTGTTGTTCTGGGACTCACTGCCCGTTTTGTCCTGTGACTTACTTTCTGGGTTGTTCCAGGACTCGCTGTCCATGTTGTTCTCGGACTTACTGCCCATGTTGTTCTGGGACTCACTGCCCGTGTTGTTCTGGGACTCACTGCCAGGGTCGTTCCAGGACTCAGTGTCCGTGTTGTTCCAGGCCTCACTGTCCGTGTTGTTCTGGGACTCACTGTCCGTGTTGTTCTGGGACTCACTGCCTGTGTTGTTTTGTGACTCACTGCCCTTGCTGTTCTGGGACTCATTGTCCGTGTTGTTCCTGTACTTACTGCTCATGTTGTTCTGGGATTCACAGCCCGTGGTGTTCTGGGACTCACTGCCCGTGGTGTTCTGAGACTCACTACCCATATCGTTCTGGGACTCACTACCCGTGATGATCCGGGACTCACTGCCCCTGTTGTTCTGGGACTCACTCTCCGCGTTGTTCTAGGCCTCACTACCCGTGTTGTTCCGGGACTCACTGGTCGTGCTGTTCTGGAACTCTCAATCCGTGTTGTTCTGTGACTCACTGTCCATGTTGTTCTGGGATTCACTGCCCGTGTTGTTCTGAGATTCACTGCCCCTGCTGGTCTGGAGCTCACTGTCCATGTTGTTCTGGGACTCACTGCGCGTGTTGTTCTGCGACTCACTGCCCTTGGTGTTCTGGGACTCATTGTCCATTTTGTCCTGTGACTAACTGTCAGTGTTTTTGCAGGACTCACTGTCAGTATTGTTCTGGGACTCCCTGGTCGCATTGTTCCAGGACTCACTGCCCGTGTTGTTCTCGGATTCACTGTCCCTGTTGTTCTGGTACTCACTGCCCGTGTTGTTCTGGGACTCACTGCCCGTGTTGTTCTGGGACTCACTGTCTTTTTTGTTCTGGGACTCACTGTCAATGTTGTTCTGGAACCCACTGTCCATGTTGTTCTGGGACTCACTGCCCATGATGTTCTGGGATTCATGGCCCGTATTGTTCTGGGACTCACTGTCCATGCTGTTCTGGTCCTCACTGCCCATGTTGTTCTGGGACTCACTGCCCATGTTATTGTGGGACTCACTGCCCGTGTTGTTCTGGGACTCACTTCCCATTTTGTTCTGTGACTCGCTGTCAGTGCTGTTCCAGAACTCACTGTCAGAGTTGTTCTGGGACTCCCTGGTAGCGTTGTTCCAGGACTCACTCCCCGTGTTGTTCTGGCGCTCACTGTCCGTGTTGTTCTGGGACTCACTGCCCGTGTTGTTCTTGGACTCACTGTCCGTGTTGTTCTGGGACTCAAAGCCCGTGGTGTTCTTGAACTCACTGCCCGTGTTGTCCCTGGCTCACTGTCCATGTTGTTCTGGGACGCACCGTCCGTGTTGTTCTGGGACTCACTGCACTTGCTGTTCTGGGACTCATTGTCCATGTTGTTCCGGTACTCAATACCCATGTTTGTCTGGGACTCACTGCCCGTGGTGTTCTGGGACTCACTGCCCATGTTTTCCTGTGACTCACGGCCAGCATTGTTCCAGAACTCACTGTCCATGTTGTTCTGGGACTCACTGCCCTTGCTGTTCTGGGACTCATTGTCCGTGTTGTTCCCGTACTCACTGCCCATGTTGTTCTGGGACTCACTGGCCATGGTGTTTGCGGACTCACTAACCGTGGTGTTCTGGGACTCACTGCCCATGTTGTTCTGGGACTCACTGCCTCTGTTGTTCTGGGACTCACTGCCCGTTTTGTCCTGTCACTTACTTTCTGGGTTGTTCCAGGACTCACTGTCCATGTTGTTCTCGGACTTACTGCCCATGTTGTTCTGGGACTCACTGCCCGTGTTGTTCTGGGACTCACTGCCAGGGTCGTTCCAGGACTCAGTGTCAGTGTTGTTTTGGGACTCACTTGTCGCGTTGTTCCAGGCCTCACTGTCCGTGTTGTTCTGGGACTCATTGTCCGTGTTGTTCCTGTACTTACTGCTCATGTTGTTCTGGGATTCACAGCCCGTGGTGTTCTGGGACTCACTGCCCGTGGTGTCCTGAGACTCACTACCCATATCGTTCTGGGACTCACTACCCGTGATGATCCGGGACTCAATACCCATGTTGTTCTGGGACTCACTGCCCGTGGTGTTCTGTGACTCACTGCCCGTGTTTTCCTGTGGCTCACTGCCAGCGTTGTTCCAGGACCTCACTGTCCGTGTTGTTCTGGGACTCACTGTCCGTGGTGTTCTGGGACACACTGCCCGTTTTTTTTTCTGGTACACACTGCTCATGTTTTTTCTGGGACTCGCTGCCCGTGTTGTCCTGGGACTCACCTTCCATGTTGTTCTGGGACTCACTGCCTGTGTTGTTCTGGGACTCCCTGCCCTTGCTGTTCTGGGACTCATTGTCCGTGTTGTTCCCGTACTCACTGCCCATGTTGTTCTGGGACTCACTGGTCATGGTGTTTACGGACTCACTACCCGTGGTGTTCCGGGACTCACTGCTCATTTTGTTCTGGGACTCACTGCCTCTGTTGTTCTGGGACTCACTGCCCGTTTTGTCCTGTGACTTACTTTCAGGGTTGTTCCAGGACTCACTGTCCATGTTGTTCCAGGTCCTCACTGCCCGTGGTGTTCTGGGACTGACTGCCCATTTTGTCATGTGACTCACTGCCCGTGTTGTTCTGGGACTCACTGTCCTTTTTGTTCTGGGACTGTCTGTCCATGTTCTGGGACACACTGTCCGTGTTGTTTAGGGACTCACTGCCCGTGTTGTAATGTGACTTATTGCCAGTGCTGTTCCAGGTCTCACTGTCCGTGTTGTTCCGGGACTCTCTGGTGGCGTTGTTCTGGGACTCAAAGCCCGTGGTGTTCTTGGACTCACTGCCCGTGTTGTCCTGGGGCTCACTGTCCATGCTGTTCTGTGACACACCGTCCGTGTTGTTCAGGGACTCACTGCCTGTGTTGTTCTAGGTCTCACTATCCGTGTTGTTCTGGGACTCACTGTCCGAGTTGTTCTGGGACTCACTGCCCGTGTTGTTCTGGGACTCACTACCCGTGTTGTTCTGCGACTCACTGCCAGTGTTGTTCCAGGACTTACTGTCCGTGTTGTTCTGGGACTCACTGGTCGCACTGTTCTGGGACTCACAATCCGTGTTATTCTGTGACTCACTGTCCATGTTGTTCTGGGATTCACTTCCCGTGTTGTTCTGGGATTCACTGCCCGTGCTTTTCTGAGATTCACTGCCCATGCTGTTGTGGAACTCGCTGTCCATGTTGTTCTGGGACTCAACGTCCGTGTTGTTCTGGGACTAACTGCCCGTGTTGTTCTGGGACTCACTGTCCTTTTTGTTCTGGGACTGTCTGTCCATGTTGTTCTGGGACACGCTGTCCGTGTTGTTCAGGGACTCACTGCCCGCTGTTCAGGGACTCACTGGCTCTGTTTTTCTGGGACTCACTGCCCGTGTTGTCTTGGGACTCACTGCCCTTGCTGTTCTGGGACTCAGTGTCCGTGTTGCTCCAGTACTCAATGCCCGTGGTGTTTAGGGACTCACTGCCCGCGGTGTTCTGGAAATCACTGCCCGTGGTGTTTTGGGTCTCACTGCCTGTGGTGTTCTGTGACTCACTGCCATGGTGTTCTAGGACTCACTGCCCGTGTTTTTCTGGGACTCACTGGTGGCGTTGTTCCAGGACTCAGTACCCATGCTGTTCTGGGACTCACGATCCGTGTTGTTCAGGGACTCATTGTCCATGTTGTTCCGGGACTCACTGTCCGTGCTGTTCTGGGACTCACTGCCCGTGTTGTTCTGGGACTCACTACCCGTGTTGTTCTGGGATTCACTGCCCGTGTTTTTCTGAGATTCACTGCCCATGCTGTTCTGGAACTCGCTGTCCATGTTGTTCTGGGACTCAACGTCCGTGTTGTTCTGGGACTAACAGCCCGTGTTGTTCTGGGACTCACTGGTGGCGTTGTTCCAGGACTCAGTACCCATGCTGTTCTGGGACTCACGATCCGTGTTGTTCAGGGACTCATTGTCCATGTTGTTCCGGGACTCACTGTCCGTGCTGTTCTGGGACTCACTGCCCGTGTTGTTCTGGGACTCACTACCCGTGTTGTTCTGCGACTCACTGCCCGTGTTGTCCTGTGACTCACTGCCAGTGTTATTCCAGGACTTACTGTCCGTGTTGTTCTGGGACTCACTGGTCGCACTGTTCTGGGACTCACAATCCGTGTTATTCTGTGACTCACTGTCCATGTTGTTCTGGGATTCACTTCCCGTGTTGTTCTGGGATTCACTGCCCGTGTTTTTCTGAGATTCACTGCCCATGCTGTTCTGGAACTCGCTGTCCATGTTGTTCTGGGACTCAACGTCCGTGTTGTTCTGGGACTAACTGCCCGTGTTGTTCTGGGACTCACTGTCCTTTTTGTTCTGGGACTGTCTGTCCATGTTGTTCTGGGACACGCTGTCCGTGTTGTTCAGGGACTCACTGCCAGCTGTTCAGGGACTCACTGGCTCTGTTTTTCTGGGACTCACTGCCCGTGTTGTCTTGGGACTCACTGCCCTTGCTGTTCTGGAATTCACTGCCTGTGTTGTTCCTGTACTCACTGCCCATGTTATTATGCAACTCTCAGCCCGTGCTGGTCTGAGACTTACTACCCATGTCGTTCTGAGACTCACTGCCCGTGAAGATCCGGACTCACAGCCCGTGTTGTTCTTGGACTCACTGGCCGCGTTGTTCTAGGACTTACTACCCGTGTTGTTCTGGGACTCACTGCCCATGTTGTTCTGGGATTCACTGCCCGTGTTGTTCTGGGATTCACTGCCCGTGTGTTTCTGAGATTCACTGCCCATGCTGTTCTGGAACTCACTGTCCATGTTGTTCTGGGACTGAACGTCCGTGTTGTTCATGGACTCACTGCCCGTGTTTTTCTGGGACTCACTGCCCTTGTTGTTCTGGGACTCACTGCCCATGTTGTTCTGGGACTCACTGCTTGTTTTGTCCTATGACTCACTGTCAGTGTTCCAGGACTCACTGTCAGAGTTGTTCTGGGACTCCCTAGTCGCATTGTTCCAGGACTCACTGCCCTTGTTGTTCTGCAACTCACTATCCGTGTTGTTCAGGGACTCACTGCCCATGTTTTTCTGGGACTCACAGCCCTTGTTGATCTGAGACTCTCTGTCTGTGTTGTTCTGTAACTCACTGCCAGTGGTGTTGCGGGACTCACTGTCCGGTTGTTCTGGGACTCACTGTCAGTGTTGTTCAGGGGACACACTGCCTGTGTTGTTCTGGGACTCACTGCCAGTGTTGTTCTCGGACTCACTGGCCTTGCTGTTCTGGAACCCATTGTCCGTATCGTTCCCGTACTCAGTGCCCATGTTGTTCTTGGACTCACAGCCCGTGGTGTTTTGGGACTCATCGTCCGTGTTGTTTTAGGACTCACTGCCCATGTTGTTCTAGGAACCGATGTCCGTGCTGTGTCGGGACTTACTGGGAGCATTGTTCTGGGACTCACTGTCCACGTATTTCCAGAATTTACTGTCTGTATTGTTCTGGGACTCGCTGTCCATGTTGTTCTGGGACTCACTGTCTGTGTTTTCCTAGGACCTATTCCCAGTATTGTTCCGGGACTCACTGCCTGTGTTGGTCTGGGACTCACTGCCCGTGTTGTTCTGTGACTCACTGCCCATGTTGTTGCAGAACCCACTGTCCGTGTTGTCCTGGGACTCGCAGTCCATGTTGTTTCGGGACTCACTGGGAGCATTGTTCTGGGACTCACTGTCCCCGTTCTTCCAGAACTCACTGTCTTTATTGTTCTGAGATTCGCTGTCCATATTTTTCTGGGACTCACTGTCCATGTTGTCCTCGGACTCACTGCCAGTGTTGTTCCGGGACTAACTGCCTGTTTTGGTCTGGGACTCGCTGCCCTTGTTCTCTGGGACTCACGGTCCATGTTGTTCTGAGACTCACCGTCCGTGTTGGTTTGGGACTCACTGCCCGTGTTGTTGCAGGACTCACTGTCCGTGTTGTCCTGGGACTCACTGCTCGCGTTGTTCCGGGACTCTGTCCGTGTTGTTCTGGGTCTCACTGTCCGCGTTGTTCTGGGACCCACTGCCCACGTTGTTCTGGGAATCACTGCCCGTGTTGTTCCACGACTCCATTCCCGTGTTGTTCTAGGACTCATAATCCATGTTCCGGGACGCACTGCCCATGTTGTTCTGGGATTCACTGTTCATGTTGTTCTGGGACTCACCGTCCGTGTTGGTTTGGGACTCACTGCCCATGTTGTTCTGGGACTCACTTGCCCGTGTTGTTCTCGGACTCACTGCCCATGTTGTTCCGGGAATCGCTGCCCGTGCTGTTTTGGGACTCTCTGAGAGCATTGTTCTGGGATTCACTGACCACGTTTTTCCAGAACTCAATGCCCGTGTTGTTCCGGGACTCACTGCCTGTGTTGGTCTGTGACACGCTGTCCGTATTGTTCTGTGACTCACTGCCCGTGTTGTTGCAGGACTCACTGTCCGTGTTGTCCTGGGACTCACTGCCTGTGTTGTTCCGGGAAAAACGGTCTGTGTTGTTCCGGGACTCGCTTCCCGTGGTGTTCCGGGACTCTCTGCCCTGTTGTGACGGACTCACTGTCCATGATGTTCTGAGGCTGACTGCCCGTGTTGTCCTGGGACTCACTGCCCGTGTTGTCCTGGGATTCACTGCTCGTGTTGATCCTTATTCCTGGACTCACTGTCCGCCTTGTTCTGGTACTGACTGCCGTGTTGTTCTGGGACTCACTGCCCGTGTTGTTCTGGGACTCACTGCCTTTGTTGTTCTGGGACTCATTGCCCATGGTGTCCTGGGACTTTCTGTCCGTATTGTTCCATTACTCACTGCCCTTGTTGTTCTGGGACTCACTGCCCACGTTGTTCCAGCACACACTGCCCATGATGCTCCGGGATTCACAGCCCATGTTGTTCTGGGACTCACGGCTGGTTTTGTTCTGGGACTCGCTGCCCTTGTTTTTCGGAGACTCACTGCCCTTGTTGTTGTGGGACTCACTGCCGGTGGGGTTCTGGGACTCACTGAAAATGATGTTCTGGGACTCCGTTTCCGTGTTGTTCCGGGGCTCACTGAGCTTGTTGTTCTGGGACTCACTGTCCGTGTTGTTCTGGGACTCACTGTCTGTGCTGTTCTGGGGACTCGCAGTCCATGTTTCACTGGAACTCACTGCCCGTGTTGTTCCGGGATTCACTGACCTTGTTGTTCTGGGACTCACTGTCCGCGTTGTTCTGGGACTCATTGTCTGCATTGTTCTAGGACTCACTGCCTGTGTTGTTCTGCGATTCACTGTCCGTGTTGTTCTGGGACTCACTATCTGTGTTGTTCCAGGGCTCACGGTCCACGTTGTTCTGGGACTCACTGCCCGTGTTGTTCTGGGAGTCACTGCCCGTGTTGTTGCAGGACTCACTGTCCATGTTGTTTTGGGACACACTGCCCGTGTTGTTCCGGGACTCACTGTCCGTATTGTTCTGGGACTCACTATCCGTGTTGTTCTGGGACTCAATCCTCATGTTATCCTGGGACTCCCTGTTCATGTTGTTCCGTGAATTACTCTCGCGTTGTGTTTGGATCTCTATCCGTGTTGTTCCAAGACTCGCTGTCCGTCTTGTTCTGGGACTCACAGCCCATGTTGTTCAGGGATGCACTGCCAGTGATGTTCCGGGACTCACTGCCTGTGTTGTTCTGGGACTCACAGCCCGTCTTGATCTGGGACTCACTGCCTGTGTTGTCGTTGGACTCACTGCTCGTGTTGTTCTGGGACTCACTGACCTTGTTGTTCTGGGACTCACTGTCCGCGTTGTTCTGGGACTCACTGTCTGTGTTGTTCTGGGACTTACTGTCCGCGTTGTTCTGGGACTCACTGTGTGTGTTCTGGGACTCACTGACCTTGTAGTTCTGGGAGTCACTGTCCGCGTTGTTCTGGGACTCATTGTCTGCGTTGTTCCGGGACTCACTGTCTGTGTTGTTCTGGGACTTACGGTCCATGTTTTTCAGGGAATCACTGCCGCTGTTGTCCTGGGATTCACTGCCCATGTTGTTCTGGGACGCACTGTCCGTGTTCTTCTGAGACTCGCTGCACATGTTATTCCTGGGCTCACTGTCCGTGTTGGTCTGGGACGCAATGTCCGCATTGTTCTGGGACTCACTGTCCCTGCTGTTCCAGGACTCTCTGTCCGTGTTGTCTTGTGACTCACTGCCTGTGTTGTTTCAGGACTCACTGTCCACGCTGTTCTGGGACTCACTGTCCGCGTTGTTCCAAAACTCACTGCCCGTGTTGTTTTTGGACTCACTCTCCACGTTGTTCTAGGACTCTCTGTCCGTGTTGTTCCGAGACACAGCTCGTGTTGTTCTGGGACTCACTGTCGGTGTTGTTCCCGGACCCACTGCCCGCATTGTTCTGGGACTCACTGCCCATGATGTTCCGGCACTCAATGCCCATGTTGTTCCGGGACTCACTGTCCGTGTTGTTCTGGAACTCACTGTCCATGTTTTTCTGGGACTCACTGTCCATGTTGTCCTGTGACGCAGTGCCCGTGTTGTTCCAGGACTCACTGTCTGTGTTGTTCCGGGACTCACTGCCCAAGTTGTCCTGTGACTCACTGCCCATGCTGTTCTGGGACTGACTGTCAGCGTTGTTCTGGGACTCACTGCTGGTAGTGGTCGCGGACTCACTGCCTTTGTTGTTCAGGGACTCATTGCCCGTGCTGTTCTGGGACTCACTGCCCGTGGTGTTCTGGGACCCACTGTCCATGTTGTTCTGGGATCACAGCCCATGTTGTTCTGGGACTCATTACCTGTGTTGTTCCTGGATTCAATGTCCGTGTTGTTCTGGGACTCACTGCCCTTGTTGTTCTGGAACTCACTGGCTGAGGTGTTCTGTGGCCCACTGCTCATGCTGTTCTGGGAGTCACTGCCCTGAGTGCTCAGGGACTCACTGCTCATGATATTCCCGGACTCACGGCCAGCGTTGTTCTGGGACTCACTGCCAGTGTTCTTCCGGTACGCACTGACCGTGTTGTTCTCGGACTCACTGACTGCAATGTTCCGGACTCACTGTCCGTGTTGTTCTGGGACTCACTGACGGTGTTGTTCCAGGACTCATTGTCCACATTGTTCTGGGACCCACTGCTGGTGTTATTCCAGGTCTCGCTGTCGGTGTTGTCCTGTGATTCACTGCCTGTGTCGATCCAGGACTCACTGTCCATGTTGTTCTGGGACTCACTGTGCACGTTGTTCTGGGACTCACTGCCCGTGTTCTTCCGGGACTCACTGCCCATGTTGTTCTGGGTCCCACTGCCCGTGTTGTTCCGGGACTCACTGCCCATGTTGTTCCGGGACTCACTGCCCATGTTGTTCTGGGTCCCACTGCCCGTGGTGCCCTGGGACTCACTACCCATGATGTTCCGGGACTCACTATCAGTGTTGTTCTGATACTCACTGCCCATGTTGTTCTGGGACTCACTGCCTGTGTTGTTCTGATACTCACTGCCCATGTTGTTCTGGGACTCACTGCCCTTGTTATTCTGGGACTCACTGCCCGTGTCGTTCTGGGACTCACTACCCATGATATTCTGGGACTCACTCTCAGTGTTGTTCTGAGACTCGTTGCGCATGTTGTTCTGGGTCTCACTGCCTATGGTGTTCTGGGACCCAATGTCCATGTTGTATTGGGACTCATTGCCGGTGATGTTCTGGGACTCACTGCCTGTGGTGTTATGTGACCCACTTCCCGTGTTGTTCTGGGACTCACTGTCCGTGGTGTTCAGGGACTCACTGCCGGTGTTGTTCTGGGACTCACTGCCCGTGTTGTTCAAGGACTCACAGCCCGTGTTGTTCTGGGACTCACTGCCCCTGTTGTTCTGGGTCTCCCTGCCGGTGTTGTTCTCGGACTTACTGTACGTGTTGTTCCGGGAGTTACTGTCCGTCTTGTTGTGGAACTCGCAGCCCGTGTTGTTCCGAGACTCACTGCCTGTGTTGTTCTGGGACTCGATGTCCTTTTTGTCCTTGGACTCAATGTCCGCGTTTTTTGTGTGACTCACTGTGCGTGTTGTTCCGGGAGTCACTGTCCGTGTTTTGTGATTCACTGTCCGTGTTGTTCCGGGGCTCACTGTCCATGTTGTTCTGGAAGTCACAGCCCGTGTTGTTCTGGGACT
This sequence comes from Chiloscyllium punctatum, assembly GCF_047496795.1. Classification (NCBI taxonomy): domain Eukaryota; kingdom Metazoa; phylum Chordata; class Chondrichthyes; order Orectolobiformes; family Hemiscylliidae; genus Chiloscyllium; species Chiloscyllium punctatum. The sequence continues at coordinate 108,503,059 of NC_092746.1, forward strand.
CACTGTCCACGTTATTCTGGGACTAACTGTCTGTGTTTTTCCAAGACTCCCAGTCGGTGTTGTTCGTGGACTCACTGCCGGTGTTGTTCTGGGACTCACTGGCCGTGTTGTTCAAGGAATCATGCCCGTATTGTTCTGTGAGTCACTGCCCGTGTTGTTCTGGGACTCACTGTCCGTGTTGTTCTGGGACTCACTACCCGTGTTGTTCTGGGACTCACTGTCCGTGTTGTTCAAGGACTCACAGCCCGTGTTGTTCCAGGACTCACTGCCCATGGTGTTGCAGGACTCATTGTCCGTGTTGTCGTGGGACTCACTGCCCGCTTTGTTCCGGGACTCACTGTCCGTGTTGTTCTGGGACTCATTGCCCGTGTTGTTCTGGGACTCATTGCCCGTGTTGTTCTGGGATGCAATGCCGTGTTGTACCTGGACTCACTGTCCGTGTTGTTCTGGGGCACACTGTCCATAGAACATAGAACAATACAGCACAGAACAGGCCCTTCGGCCCACGATGTTGTGCCGAACTTCTATCCTAGATTAAGCACCCATCCATGTACCTATCCAAATGCCGCTTAAAGGTCGCCAATGATTCTGACTCTACCACTCCCACGGGCAGCGCATTCCATGCCCCCACCACTCTCTGGGTAAAGAACCCACCCCTGACATCTCCCCTATACCTTCCACCCTTCACCTTAAATTTATGTCCCCTTGTAACACTCTGTTGTACCCGGGGAAAAAGTTTCTGACTGTCTACTCTATCTATTCCTCTGATCATCTTATAAACCTCTATCAAGTCACCCCTCATCCTTCGCCGTTCCAACGAGAAAAGGCCGAGAACTCTCAACCTATCCTCGTACGACCTACTCTCCATTCCAGGCAACATCCTGGTAAATCTTCTCTGCACCCTCTCCAAAGCTTCCACATCTTTCCTAAAGTGAGGCGACCAGAACTGCACACAGTACTCCAACTGTGGCCTAACCAAAGTCCTGTACAGCTGCAACATCACTTCACGACTCTTGAATTCAATCCCTCTGCTAATGAACGATAATACTCCATAGGCCTTCTTACAAACTCTATCCACCTGAGTGGCAACCTTCAAAGATCTATGTACATAGACCCCAAGATCCCTCTGTTCCTCCACCTGACCAAGAACCCTACATTAACCCTGTATTCCGCATTCTTATTTGTTCTTCCAAAATGGACAACCTCACACTTGGCAGGGTTGAACTCCATCTGCCACTCCTCAGCCCAGCTCTGCATCATATCTAAGTCCCTCTGCAGCCGACAACAGCCCCCCTCACTGTCCACAACTCCACCTATCTTTGTATCATCTGCAAATTTACTGACCCACCCTTCGACTCCCTCATCTAAGTCATTAATAAAAATTACAAACAGCAGACGACCCAGAACTGATCCCTGCGGAACTCCACTTGTAACTGGGCTCCATGCTGAATATTTACCATCTACCACCACTCTCTGCCTTCGACCGGTTAGCCAGTTTTCTATCCAATTGGCCAAATTTCCCTCTATCCCATGCCTCCTGACTTTCCGCATAAGCCTACGATGGGGAACCTGTGTTGTTCTGGGACGCACTGTCTGTGGTGTTCAGGGACTCACCGTCCGTGTTGTACTGGGACTCACTGTCTGTGTTCTTCTGGGGCTCATTGCCCGAGTTGTTCCGGGACACATTGCCCGTGTTATTCCAAGACTGACTGTCCGTTTTGTTCTGGGACTCAATGTTTGTATTGTTCCGGGACTCACTGGCCGTGTTGTTCTGGGACTCACTGCCAGGTTTGTTTTGGCACTCATTGTCCATGTTGTTCTGGGTCACGCTGCCCTTTTTGTTCCAGGACTGACTCTCGGTGTTGTTCTGGGATTCAGTGCCTATGTCGTTCCGGAACTCACTGCACGTGTTGTTCTGGGACTCACTGCCAGTGATTGTCTGGGACACACTGCCCGTGTTTTTCTGGCACTCCCCGCCGGGTTGATCTGGGACTTACTGCCTGAGTGTTCTGGGATACAATGCCCGTGTTGTTCTGGGACGCACTGTCTGTGGTGTTCAGGGACTCACCGTCCGTGTTGTTCAGGGACTCACTGTCTGTGTTGTTCTGGGACTCATTGCTCGTGTTGTTCCGGGACACAATGCCCGTGTTATTCCAGGACTGATTCCATGTTGTTCTGGGATTCAGTGCTTGTGTTGTTCCGGGACTCACTGCCCATGTTGTCCCGGGACTCAATGCCTGTATTGTTCCGGGACTCACTGGCCATTTTTTCTGGGGCTCACTGCCCATGTTGTTCTGGGACTCACAGGCCGTTTTGTTCTGGGGATCACTGCCCATGTTGTCCTGGGACTCACTGGCCGTTTTGTTCTGGGTCACGCTCCCTGTGTTGTTCTGGGACTGACAGTCCATATTGTTCTGGAACTCACTGTGTTTTTCTGTGACTCGCTGTCCGTGTTGTTCTGGGACTCAACGTCCGCGTTTTTTTGGGTCTCACTGCCCATGTTGTCCCAGGACTCACTGCCCGTGTTGTTATGGTACTCCCTGCCCTTGGTGATCTGCGACTCACTGTCCGTGAATCGGTGTCCGTGGTGTTCTTGGACAAACTGCTCGTGTTGTTCCGGGACTCACTGCATGTGTTGTTCTGGGACTCACTGCCAGTGATTGTCTGGGACACACTGCACGTGTTGTTCTAGGACACAATACCCCTGTTGTTGCTGGACTCACTCCGCGACTTTCAGTCCGCGTTGTGCTGGGGCTCGCTGCCCTTGTTGTTCCAGCACTGACTGTCCGTGTTGTTCTGGGACTCAGTGCCTGTGTTGTTCCGGAACTCACTGCCCATGTTGTTCCGGCATTCACTGTCCGTGTTGTTCCGGAACTCACTGCCCATGTTGTTCCGGAACTCACTGCCCATGTTGTTCCGGGACACAATGTCCATGTTGTACTGGGACACACTGTCCGTGTTGTTCCGGGACTCAATGCACGTGGTGTTCTGGGACTCACTGCTAGTTTTGTTCTGGGAGTAACTGTCTGTGTTGTTCTGGGGCACACTGTCCATGTCGTTCTGTGACTCACTGTCCGTGTTGTTCTGGGTCACGCTGCCCGTGTTGTTCTGGGACACACTGTCCGTGTTGTTCCGGGACTCACAGTCCGTGTTGTTCTTGGAGACACTGTCGGTGTTGTCACGAGACTCGCTGTCAGTGTTGTTCTGTGACTTATTGTTCCCGTTGTTCTGGGACACATTGCCCGCGTTTTTCTGGTTCTCACTGCCCGAGTTGATCTGGGATTCACTGCCCGTATTGTTCTGGAGCTCCCTGCCTGTGTTGTTCTTGGCGACACTGACCGTGTTGTTCTGGGATTCACTGCCCGTGTTGTTCTGGGACTCACTGCCCGTGTTGTTCTGGTACTCCCCGCGCGTGTTGTTCTGGGACTCGCTTCCCGTGTTGTTCTGGGACTCACTGCCCGTGTTGTTCTGGTACTCGCTGCGCTGTGTTGTTCTGGTACTCCCTGCGCGTGTTGTTCTGGGACTCACTGCCCGTGTTGTTCTGGTACTCCCTGCGCGTGTTGTTCTGGGACTCACTGCCCGTGTTGTCCTGGTACTCCCCGCGCGTGTTGTTCTGGGACTCACTGCCCTTGTTGTTCTGGGACTCACTGCCCGTGGTGTTCTGGGACTCACTGCCCGTGGTGTTCTGGGAAACACTTTCCGTTTTGTTCTAGGGCTCATTGCCTCTGTTGTTCCCGGACTCACTATCAGTGTTGTTCTGGGACTCACTGCCCGTGTTGTTCTGGGACACACTGTCCGTGTTGTTCCGGGACTCACAGTCCGTGTTGTTCTTGGAGACACTGTCGGTGTTGTCACGAGACTCGCTGTCAGTGTTGTTCTGTGACTTATTGTTCCCGTTGTTCTGGGACACATTGCCCGCGTTTTTCTGGTTCTCACTGCCCGAGTTGATCTGGGATTCACTGCCCGTATTGTTCTGGGGCTCCCTGCCTGTGTTGTTCTTGGCGACACTGACCGTGTTGTTCTGGGATTCACTGCCCGTGTTGTTCTGGGACTCACTGCCCGTGTTGTTCTGGTACTCCCTGCGCGTGTTGTTCTGGGACTCACTGCCCGTGTTGTTCTGGTACTCCCTGCGCGTGTTGTTCTGGGACTCGCTTCACGTGTTGTTCTGGGACTCACTGCCCGTGTTGTTCTGGGACACACTGTCCGTGTTGTTCCGGGACTCACAGTCCGTGTTGTTCTTGGAGACACTGTCGGTGTTGTCACGAGACTCGCTGTCAGTGTTGTTCTGTGACTTATTGGTCCCGTTGTTCTGGGACACACTGCCCGCGTTTTTCTGGTTCTCCCTGCCCGAGTTGATCTGGGATTCACTGCCCGTATTGTTCTGGAGCTCCCTGCCTGTGTTGTTCTTGGCGACACTGACCGTGTTGTTCTGGGATTCACTGCCCGTGTTGTTCTGGGACTCACTGCCCGTGTTGTTCTGGTACTCCCTGCGCGTGTTGTTCTGGAACTCGCTTCCCGTGTTGTTCTGGTACTCGCTGCGCGTGTTGTTCTGGGACTCACTGCCCGTGTTGTTCTGGTACTCGCTGCGCTGTGTTGTTCTGGTACTCCCTGCGCGTGTTGTTCTGGGACTCACTGCCCGTGTTGTTCTGGTACTCCCTGCACGTGTTGTTCTGGGACTCACTGCCCGTGTTGTCCTGGTACTCCCTGCGCGTGTTGTTCTGGGACTCACTGCCGCTTGTTGTTCTGGGACTCACTGCCCGTGGTGTTCTGGGACTCACTGCCCGTGTTGTTCTGGGAAACACTGTCGTTTTGTTCTAGGGCTCATTGCCTCTGTTGTTCCCGGACTCACTGTCAGTGTTGTTCTGGGACTCACTGCCCGTGGTGTTCTGGGATTCACTGCCCGTGGTGTTCTGGGACTCACTGCCCGTGTTGATCTGGGAAACACTGTCCGTTTTGTTCTAGGGCACATTGCCTCTGTTGTTCCCGGACTCACTATCCGTGTTGTTCTGGGACTCACTTTCCACGTTGTTCTGGGACCCACTTTCTGTGTTGTTCTGGGCCTCACTGCCCGTGTTGTTCTGGGACTGGGTCTGTGTTGTCCTGGGCCTCACTGTCCTTGTTGAGCTGGGACTCATTGCCAGTGTTCTTCCGGGTCTCACTGCCCGCGTTGTTCTGAGACCCACTTTCTGTGTTGTTCTGGGACTCACTGCTTGTGTTGTTCTCGGACTCACTGCCCTTGTTGTTCCAGGAATGACTGTCCGTGTTGTTCTGGGACTCAGTGCCTGGGTTTTTCCGGAACTCACTGCCCATGTTGTTCCGCGACTCATTGGCCGTATTGTTCTGGTCCTTCCGGAACAACACGGACTGCGAGGCCCAGAACAACAGGGGCAGTGATTCACAGAACCACACGGACAGTGAGTTTCTGAACAACACGGGCAATGAGTCCCAGAACAACACGGGCAGTGAGTCCCTGAACACCACGGCCAGCGAGTCCCCGAACAACAAGGGCAGTGAGTACCAGTACAGTACGGGCAGTGAGTGCCAGAACAACAAGAGGACTGAATCCCCGAATAACAAGGGCAGTGAGTCGCGGAACAACACGGACAGTGAGACCTGGAACAACACGAGCAGTGAGACCCAGAACAACTCAGGCAGTCAGTCCTGGAACAACACGGGCAGCGAGTCTCTGAACAACGCGGGTAGCGAGTCCCAGAACAGCACGGACTGTGAGGCCCAGAACAACAGGGGGAGTGAGGCCCAGAACAACAGGGGGAGTGAGTCCCAGAACCACACGGACTGCGTGGCCCAGAATAACACGGGTAGTGAGTCCTGGAACAAAATGGGCAGTGAGTCCCAGAACAACATGGATAGCGAGTCCCGGAACAACACGGGTAGCGAGTCCAAGAACAACATGGTCAGTATGTCCCTGAACAACACGGTCAGTGAGTCGCAGAACAACATGGGCAGGAAGTCCCAGAAAAAGCATGAGTAGTGAGTCCCAGAAAACACGTGCAGTGAGTCCTGGCACAACACCGGCAGTGTGTCCCAGAAAAAGACGGGCAGTGAGTCCTGCCACAACACGGGCAGTGAGTCCCAGCAAAACACGGGCAGTGAGTCTTGGAACAACAAGGGCAATGAGTCCCAGAACAAGGGGGGCAGTGAGTCCCTAAACAACACCGACAGAGACTCCCAGAATAACGTGGGCAGTGAGTCCTGGAACAAAACTGACAGTGAGTCCGAGAACAACACAGACACTGAGTCCAAAAACAACACAGACAGTGAGTTTCAGAACAATATAGACAGTGAGTTCCAGAACAACACGGCAGTGAGTCCCAGAACCACACGGACAACGAGTCCCAGAACAACATGGACAGCGAGTCGCTAAACAACATGGGTAGTGAGTCCCGGGACAACACGGACAGTGAGTCCCAGAACAACATGGACAGTGACTGCTGGAACAACAAGGTCATTGAGTCCCAGAAGAACACGGGCAGTGAGTTCCAGAACAACACGGGGAGTGAGTCCTGAAACAAAAAGGTCAGTGAATCCCGGAACAACACGGTCAGTGAGTCCCAGGACAACTAGTGCAGTGAATCCTAGAACAGCACGGGCATCGAGTCCTAGAACGATACGGGCAGTGAGTCCCAGAACAACACAGGCAGTGAGTCCCAGAACAAAATGGGCAGTGAGTCCCAGAGCAACACGGCCTGTGAATCTCAGAACAACATGGACAGTAAGTCCCAGAGCAACATGGACAGCGAGCTCTGGAACAACACGTGCAGCGAGTCCCTGAACAACATGTGCAGATTGTCTGCAAACAGCATGGACAGTGAGTCCCAGAACAACACGGGCAGTGTGTCCCAGAAGAACATGGGCAGGAAATCCAAGAACAACATGGGCCATGAGTCCCGGAACAACACGGATAGTGAGTCCCAGAACAACGAGGGCAGTGAGTCCCTGAACAACACAGACAGTGAGTCCTGGAATAACATGGGCAGTGAGTCCTGGAACAACACGGGCAGTGAGTCCTGGAACAACAAAGGCAGTGAGTCCTGCATCAACAAAGGCAGTGAGTCCTGAATCAACACGGGCAGTGAGTCCTGAAAAAACAAGGGCAGAGTCCCAGAACAGCACGTTCAGTGCGTCCCAGAACAACACGGTCAGTGAGTCCAAGAACACCATGGGCAGTGAGTCCCTGAACCACAAGGGCAGTGAGTCCCAGAAAACCACGGGCAGCGAGTCCCAGAACAACACGGACAGTCAGTCCCAGAACAACATGGGCAGTGAGTCCCAGAAAACGGGCAGTGTGTCCCAGAACAATGCGGGCAGTGAATCCTGGAACAACACGGGCAGTGAGGGTCGGAACAACATGGGCAATGAGTCCCTGAATAACATGGGCAGTGAGTGTAGAACAACATGGACAGTGAGTCCAAGAACAACATGGGCAGCGAGTCCCAGATCATCACGGACAGCGTCCTAGAACAACAAGGTCATTGAGTCCCAGAAGAACACGGGCAGTGAGTTCCAGAACAACACGGCAGTGAGCCCTGAAACAACAAGGTCAGTGAATCCCAGAACAACACGGGCAGTACGTCGCGGAATAACACAGGCAGTGATTCCCAGAACAACATGTGGAGTGAGACCTGGAGCAACAAGGGCAATGATTCGCTGACCAACACGGACAGCGAGTCGCTAAACAACAGGGGCAGTGAGTCCTGGAACAACCACGGCAGTGAGTCCTGCATCAACACGGGCAGTGAGTCCTGAAACAACAAGGGCAGTGAGTCCCAGAACACCATGGGCAGTGCGCCCCGGAACAACATGATCAGTGAGTCCCAGAACACCATGGGCAGTGAGTCCATGAACCACATGGGCAGTGCGCCCCGGAACAACATGATCAGTGAGTCCCAGAACACCATGGGCAGTGAGTCCATGAACCACATGGGCAGTTAGTCCCAGAAAAGCACGGGCAGCGAGTCCCAGAACAACACGGTCAGTCAGTCCCAGAACAACGTGGGCAGTGAGTCCCAGAACACGGGTAGTGTGTCCCAGAACAATATGGGCAGTGAGTCCTGGAACAACACGTGCAGTGAGTCCCAAAACAACATGGGCAGCGAGTCCCAGAACATTACGGACAGTGAGTACTGGAACAACAAGGTCATTGAAACCCAGAAGAACACGGGCAGTGAGTTCCAGAACAACACGGGCAGTGAGTCCTGGAACAACACGTGCAGTGAGTCCTGGAACAACAAGGTCAGTGAGTCCCAGAACAAAACGGGCAGCGAGTCCCAGTACAACATGGACAGTCAGTCCCAAAACAACAAGTGCAGTGAATCCTAGAACAACACGGGCAGCAACTCCTAGAACGACATGGGCAGTGAGTCCCAGAACAATGCAGGCAGTGAGCTCCTGAACAAGATAGGCAGTGAGTCCCAGAGCAACATGGACAGCGAGCTCTGGAACAACACGGGCAGTGAGTCACTGAACAACATGGGCAGATTGTCTGCAAACAGCATAGACAGTGAGTCCCAGAACAACACTGGCAGTGAATCCCGGAACAACACAGGCAGCAAGTCCAAGAATAACATGGGCAGTGAGTCCTGGAACAACATGGACAGTGAGTCCCGGATCAACATGGACAGTGAGTCCCAGAACAACATGGACAGTGAGTCCCTGAACAACACAGACAGTGAGTCCCGGAATAACATGGGCAGTGAGTCCTGGAACAACACGGGCAGTGAGTCCTGGAACAACAAGGGCAGAGAGTCCCAGAACAACACGGGCATGGCGTCCCGGAACAACATGATCAGTGAGTCCCAGAACACCATGGCCAGTGAGTCCCAGAACCACATGGGCAGTGAGTCCCAGAAAACCACGGGCAGCAAGTCCCAGAACAACACGGTCAGTCAGTCCCAGAACAACATGGGCAGTGAGTCCCAGAACACGGGCAGTGTGTCCCAGAATAATATGGGCAGTGAGTCCTGGAACAACAAGGGCAGTGTGTCTCAGAACAACACGGGCAGTGAGTCCTGGAACAACAGCGGCAGTGAGGGTCGGAATAACAAGGGTAATGAGTCCCTGAATAAAATGGGCATTGAGTGTAGAACGACACGGACTGTCAGTCCAAGAACAACATGGGCAGCGAGTCCCAGAACAACACGGGGAGTGAGTCCTGAAACAACAAGGTCAGTGTGCCGCGGAACAACACGGTCACTGAGTCCCAGGACAAATAGTGCAGTGAATCCTAGAACAGCACGGGCATCGAGTCCTAGAATGATACGGGCAGTGAGTTCCAGAACAACACAGGCAGTGAGCTCCTGAACAAAATGGGCAGTGAGTCCCAGAGCAACACGGTCTGTGAATCTCAGAACAACACGGACAGTGAGTCCCAGAACAACACGGTCTGTGAGTCTCAGAACAACATGGACAGTAAGTCCCAGAGGAACATGGACAGCGAGCTCTGGAACAACACGGGCGGCAAGTCCCTGAACAATATGGGCAGATTGTCTGCAAACAGCATGGACAGTGAGTCCCAGAACAACACGGGCAGTGAGTCCCGGAACAACATGGGCAGCAAGTCCAAGAACAACATGGGCCATGAGTCCCGGAACAACACGGACAGTGAGTCCCTGAACAACACAGACAGTGGGTCCTGGAATAACAGGGGCAGTGAGTCCTGGAACAACACGGGCAGTGAGTCCTGGAACAACAAAGGCAGTGAGTCCTGCATCAACAAAGGCAATGAGTCCTGCATCAACACGGGCAGTGAGTCCTGAAACAACAAGGGCAGAGTCCCAGAACAGCACGTTCAGTGCATCCCAGAACAACATGGTCAGTGAGTCCCAGAACATCATGGGCAGTGAGTCCCTGAACCACAAGGGCAGTGAGTCCCGGAAAACCACGGGCAGCGAGTCACAGAACAACATGGACAGTCAGTCCCAGAACAACATGGGCGGTGAGTCCCAGAACACGGGCAGTGTGTCCCAGAACAATGTGGGCAGTGAGTCCCAGAGCAACACGGTCTGTGAATCTCAGAACAACATGGACAGTGAGTCCCAGAACAACACGGTCTGTGAGTCTCAGAACAACATGGACAGTAAGTCCCAGAGGAACATGGACAGCGAGCTCTGGAACAACACGGGCGGCAAGTCCCTGTACAATATGGGCAGATTGTCTGCAAACAGCATGGACAGTGAGTCCCAGAACAACACAGACAGTGAGTCCCGGAACAACATGGGCAGCAAGTCCAAGAACAACATGGGCCGTGAGTCCCGGCACAACACGGACAGTGAGTCCCTGAACAACACAGACAGTGGGTCCTGGCATAACAGGGGCAGTGAGTCCTGGAACAACACGGGCAGTGAGTCCTGGAACAACAAAGGCAGTGAGTCCTGCATCAACAAAGGCAATGAGTCCTGCATCAACACGGGCAGTGAGTCCTGAAAAAAACAAGGGCAGAGTCCCAGAACAGCACGTTTAGTGCATCCCAGAACAACATGGTCAGTGAGTCCCAGAACACCATGGGCAGCGAGTCCCCGAACCACAAGGGCAGTGAGACCCGGAAAACCACGGGCAGCTAGTCACAGAACAACACGGACAGTCAGTCCCAGAACAACATGGGCAGTGAGTCCCAGAACACGGGCAGTGTGTCCCAGAACAATGTGGGCAGTGAGTCCTGGAACAACACGGGCAGTGAGGGTCGGAACAACATGGGCAATGAGTCCCTGAATAACATGGGCAGTGAGTGTAGAACGACACGGACAGTGAGTCCAAGAACAACATGTGCAGTGAGTCCCAGATCATCACGGACAGTGAGTCCTGGAACAACAAGTTCATTGAGTCCCAGAAGAACACGGGCAGTGAGTTCCAGAACAACACGGCAGTGAGTCCTGAAACAACAAGGTCAGTGAATCCCAGAACAACACGTGCAGTGCGTCACGGAACATCACGGGCAATGAGTCCCAGAACCGCACCGACAGTGAGTCCAAGAACAACATTGGCAGTGAGTTCCAAAAAAATAAGTGCAGTGAATCCTAGAACAACACGGGCAGCGAGTCCTAGAATGGCACGGGCAGTGTGTCCCAGAACAACACAGGCAGTCAGCTCCTGAACAAAATGGGCAGTGAGTCCCAGAACAATATGGATAGCGAGTCCCGGAACAACACGGGTAGCGAGTCCAAGAACAACATGGTCAGTATGTCCCTGAACAACACGGTCAGTGAGTCGCAGAACAACATGGGCAGGAAGTCCCAGAAAAAGCATGAGTAGTGAGTCCCAGAAAACACGTGCAGTGAGTCCTGGCACAACACCGGCAGTGTGTCCCAGAAAAAGACGGGCAGTGAGTCCTGCCACAACACGGGCAGTGAGTCCCAGCAAAACACGGGCAATGAGTCCCAGAGCAACGGAGGCAGTGAGTCCCTAAACAACACCGACAGAGACTCCCAGAATAACGTGGGCAGTGAGTCCTGGAACAATACTGACAGTGAGTCGGAGAACAACACAGACACTGAGTCCCAGAACAACACAGACAGTGAGTTCCAGAACAATACAGGCAGTGAGTTCCAGAACAACACGGACAGCGAGTCGCTAAACAACATGGGCAGTGAGTCCCGGAACAACACGGACAGTTTCAGGAGTCTCTGCCCGTGTTGATACTGGACTCACTGCCATTGTTGATGCAGGACTCACTGCCCTTGTTGTTCCAGGACTCACTGCCCGTGTTGTTCCAGGACTCACTGCCCGTGTTGTTCCAGCACTCACTTCCCATGTTATTCCGGACTCACTGTCTGTGTTGTTCAGGGACTCACTGTCCATGTTGTTCCGGGACTCACTGCCCGTGTTGTTCTGGGACTCACTGCCCATGTTGTTCAGGGACTCGCTGCCCGTGTTGTTCTGAGATTCACAGACCGTGTTGCTCTGGAACTCACTGCCCATTTTGTTCAGGAGCTCACTGCCTGTGTTGTTCTGTGAATCACTGCCCGTATCGTTCTAGGACTCGATGCCCATGCTGTTCTAGGATTCACTGCACTAGTTGTCCTGGGACTCACTGACCGTGTTATTCCAGGACTCACTGCCCATATTGTTCTGGAACACATTGCCCGTGTTCTGGGATTCACTGCCCATGTTGTTCCAGGACTCACTACTCGTGTTGTTCCGGGACTCACTGCCGGTGTTGTTCCGGGACTCACTGCCCATGTTATTCTTGGACTTGCTGCCCGTGTTGTTCCGGGACTCACTGCCGGTGTTGTTCTGGGACTCACTGTCCATGCTGTTTGCAGACAATCTGGCCATGTTGTTCAGGGATTCGCTGCCCGTGTTGTCCCAGAGCTCGCTGTACATGTTGCACTGGGACTTACGATCCGTGTTGTTCTGAGACTCATAGATCGTGTTGTTCTGGGACTCACTGTCCGTGTTGTTCTGAGATTCACAGACCGTGTTGCTCTGGGACTCACTGCCCATTTTGTTCAGGAGCTCACTGCCCGTATCGTTCTAGGACACGATGCCCGTGCTGTTCTAGGATTCACTGCACTAGTTGTCCTGGGACTCACTGACCGTGTTGTTCCGGGATTCACTGACCTTGGTGTTTCAGGACTCACTCCCCGTGTTGTTCTGGGACTCGCTGCCCATGTACTTCTTGGACTGACTGTCCGTGTCGTTCTACACTCACTGCCCATTTTATTCAGGGGCTCATTGCCCATGTTGTTCCGACCCTCACTGCCGGTGTTGTTCCAGGACTCACTGCCCGTGTTGTTCTGAGACACACTGCCCTTGTTGTTCCAGGACTCACTGCCCATATTGTTCTGGGACACACTGCCCGTGTTCTGGGACTCACAGCCCATGTTGTGCTGGGACTGACTGACCGTGTTGTTCTGGGACTCGCTGCCCGTGGTTTTCTGGAACTCACTGCCCTTGTGGTTCAGGGACTCACTGCCCATGGTGTTCTGGGACTCACTGCCCGTGTTGTTCTGGGACTCTCTACCCTTGTTGTTTCAGGAGTCACTGTCCGTGTTGTTCCAGGACTCACTGCCCTTGTTGTTGCAGTACTCACTGCCCATGTTATTCCAGGACTCACTGTCTGTGTTGTTCAGGGACTCACTGTCCATGTTGTTCCGGGACTCACTGCCCGTGTTGTTCTGGGACTCACTGTCCATGCTGTTGCAGACAATCTGCCCATGTTGTTCAGGGACTCGCTGCCCGTGTTGTTCCAGAGCTCGCTGTCCATGTTGCCCTGGGACTTACTGTCCATGTTGTTCTGAGACTCACAGATCGTGTTGTTCTGGAACTCACTGTCCATGTTGTTCTGAGATTCACAGACCGTGTTGCTCTGGGACTTACTGCCCATTTTGTTCAGGAGCTCACTGCCTGTGTTGTTCTGGGACTCACTGCCCATATCGTTCTAGGACTCGATGCCCGTGCTGTTCTAGGATTCACTGCACTATTTGTCCTGGGACTCACTGACCGTGTTGTTCTGGGATTCACTGACCTTGTTGTTTCAGGACTCACTCCCCGTGTTGTTCTGGAACTCACTGCCCGTGTTCTTCTGGGACTCAATGACCTTGTTTTTCCAGGACTCACTATCCGTGATGTTCTGGGACTCGCTGCCCATGTACTTCTTGGACTGACTGTCCATGTCGTTCTACACTCACTGCTCATGTTATTCAGGGACTCATTGCCCATGTTGTTCCGACCCTCACTGCCGGTGTTGTTCCAGGACTCACTGCCCGTGTTGTTCTGAGACGCACTGCCCTTGTTGTTCCAGGACTCACTGCCCATATTGTTCTGAGACACACTGCCCGTGTTCTGGGACTCACTGCCCATGTTGTGCTGGAACTGATTGACCGTGTTGTTCTGGGACTCGCTGCCCGTGGTTTTCTGGGACTCACTGCCCTTGTGGTTCAGGGACTCACTGCCCATGGTGTTCTGGGACTCACTGCCCGTGTTGTTCTGGGACTCTCTGCCCTTGTTGTTTCAGGAGTCACTGCCCGTGTTGATGCTGGACTCACTGCCTTTGTTGATGCAGGACTCACTGCCCTTGTTGTTCCAGGACCCACTGCCTGTGTTGTTCCAGGACTCACTGCCCTTGTTGTTCCAGTACTCACTGCCCATGTTATTCCGGGACTCACTGTCTGTGTTGTTCAGGGACTCACTGTCCATGTTGTTCCGGGACTTACTGCCCGTGTTGTTCTGGGACTCACTGCCCATGTTGTTCTCGGACTCACTGCTGGTGTTGTTCTGGGACTCACTGTCCATGCTGTTTGCAGACAACATGCCCATGTTGTTCAGGGACTCGCTGCCCGTGTTGGTCGAAAGCTCGCTGTCCATGTTGCTCTGGGACTTACTGTCCATGTTGTTCTGAGACTCACAGATCGTGTTGTTCTGGGACTCACTGTCCGTGTTGTTCTGAGATTCACAGACCGTGTTGCTCTGGAATCTGCACTAGTTGTCCTGGGACTCACTGACCATGTTGTTCCGGGATTCACTGACCTTGTTGTTTCAGGACTCACTCCCCATGTTATTCCGGACTCACTGTCTGTGTTGTTCAGGGACTCAGTGTCCATGTTGTTCCGGGACTCACTGCCCGTGTTGTTCTGGGACTCACTGCCCATGTTGTTCAGGGACTCGCTGCCCGTGTTATTCTGAGATTCACAGACCGTGTTGCTCTGGAACTCACTGCCCATTTTGTTCAGGAGCTCACTGCCTATGTTGTTCTGTGAATCACTGCCCGTATCGTTCTAGGACTCGATGCCCATGCTGTTCTAAGATTCACTGCACTAGTTGTCCTGGGACTCACTGACCGTGTTATTCCAGGACTCACTGCCCATATTGTTCTGGGACACATTGCCCGTGTTCTGGGATTCACTGCCCATGTTATTCTTGGACTTGCTGCCCGTGTTGTTCCGGGACTCACTGCCGGTGTTGTTCCGGGACTCACTGCCCATGTTGTTCTTGGACTTGCTGCCCGTGTTGTTCCGGGACTCACTGCCGGTGTTGTTCTGGGACTCACTGTCCATGCTGTGTGCAGACAATCTGGCCATGTTGTTCAGGGATTCGCTGCCCATGTTGTCCCAGAGCTCGCTGTACATGTTGCTCTGGGACTTACTGTCCATGTTGTTCTGAGACTCACAGATCGTGTTGTTCTGGGACTCACTGTCCGTGTTGTTCTGAGATTCACAGACCGTGTTGCTCTGGGACTCACTGCCCATTTTGTTCAGGAGCTCACTGCCTGTGTTGTTCTGGGACTCACTGCCCGTATCGTTCCAGGACACGATGCCCGTGCTGTTCTAGGATTCACTGCACTAGTTGTCCTGGGACTCACTGACCGTGTTGTTCTGGGATTCACTGACCTTGTTGTTTCAGGACTCACTCCCCGTGTTGTTCTGGGACTCGATGCCCATGTTGTTCTTGGATTCACTGACCTTGTTGTTTCAGGACTCACTCCCCGTGTTGTTCTGGAACTCAATGCCCGTGTTCTTCTGTGATGCAATGACCTTGTTGTTCCAGGACTCGCTGTCCGTGAAGTTCTGGGACTCGCTGTCCACGTTGTTCTTGGACTGACTGTCCGTGTCGTTCTACACTCACTGCCCATGTTATTCAGGAACTCATTGCCCTTGTTGTTCCGACCCTCACTGCCCTTGTTATTCCAGGACTCACTGCCCATATTGTTCTGGGACACACTGCCCGTGTTCTGGGACTCACTGCCCATGTTGTTCTGGGACTGACTGACCTTGTTGTTCTGGGACTCACTGCCTGTGTTGTTTCAGGACTCACTGCCCATGTTGTTGCCAGACTCACTGCCTTTGTTGATGCAGGACTCACTGCCCTTGTTGTTCCAGGACTCACTGCCCGTGTTATTCCAGGACTCACTGCCCATGTTATTCCGGGACTCACTGTCTGTCTGTGTTCTTCAGGGACTCACTGTCCATGTTGTCCAGGGACTCACTGTCCATGTTGTTCTGGGACTCACTGTCCATGCTGTTTGCAGACAATCTTCCCATGTTGTTCAGGTACTCGCGGCCCGTGTTGTTCCAGAGCTCGCTGTCCATGTTGTTCTGGGACTCACTGCCCATTTTGTTCAGGAGCTGACTGCCTGTGTTGTTCTGGGACACACTGCCCGTGCCATTCTAGGACTCGCTGCCCGTGTTGTTCGAGGATTCACTGCAGTTGTTGTTTTGGGACTTAGTGTCCATGTTTTTCTGGCACTTACTGCCCATGTTGTTCTGGGACTCACTGTCCGTGTTGTACTGGGACTCACTGCCCGTGTTGTTCTGGGACTCACTGACCTTGTTGTTTCAGGACTCACAGCCCATGTTGTTCTGGAACTCACTGCCAGTGTTCTTATGGGACTCAATGACCTTATTGTTCCAGCACTCACTGCCCGTGTTGTTCTGGAACTCACTGCCCGTGTCCTCCAGGGACTCAATGACCTTGTTGTTCCAGGATTCGGTGTCCGTAATGTTCTGGGACTCGCTGCCCATGTTGTTTTGGGACTCACTGCACGTGTTGTTCTGGGACACACACATCCCATGTTCTGGGACTCACTGCCCAGGTTGTTCTGGGACTGACGGACAGTCAGTCCCAGAACAACATGGGCAGTGAGTCCAAGAACACGGGCAGTGTGTCTCAGAACAATATGGGCAGTGAGTCTTGGAACAACAAGGGCAGTGCGTCTCAGAACAACATGGGCAGTGAGTCCTGGAACAACACCGGCAGTGAGGGTCAGAACAACATGGGCAATGAGTACCTGAATAAAATGAGCAGTGAGTGTAGAACGACACGGACATTCAGTCCAAGAAGTACATGGGCAGTGAGTTCCAGAACAACACGGTCAGTGAGTCCCAGGACAACTAGTGCAGTGAATCCTAGAACAGCACGGGCATCGAGTCCTAGAACGATACGGGCGGTGAGTCCCAGAACAACACAGGCAGTGAGCTCCTGAACAAAATGGGTAGTGAGATTCCGGAGCAACACGGTCTGTGAATCTCAGAACAACACGGACAGTGAGTCCCAGAACAACACGATCTGTGAGTCTCAGAGCAACATGGACAGCGAGCTCTGGAACAACACGGGCAGCGAGTCCCTGAACAACATGGGCATGTTGTCTGCAAACAGCATGGACAGTGAGTCACAGAACAACACCTGCAGTGAGTCCCAGAACAACATGGGCAGTGAGTCCCAGAACAACACGGGCAGTGAGTCCCGGAACAACATGGACAGTGAGTCCCTGAACAACACAGACAGTGAGTCCCGGAATAACATGGGCAGTGAGTACTGGAACAACAAGGGCAGTGAGTCCTGGAACAACACGGGCAGTGGGTCCTGGAACAACAAGGGCAGTGAGTCCTGCATCAACAAAGGCAGTGAGTCCAGCATCAACACGGGCAGTGACTCCTGAAACAACAAGGGCAGAGAGTCCCAGAACAACACGGGCAGTGAGTCCCAGAATACCATGGGCAGTGAGTCCCTGAACCACAAGGGCAGTGAGTCCCAGAAAGCCACGGGCAGCGAGTCCCAGAACAACACGGTCAATCAGTTCCAGCACAACATGGGCAGTGAGTCCCAGAACACGGGCAGTGTGTCTCAGAACAATATGGGCAGTGAGTCCTGGAACAACAAGGGCAGTGCGTCTCAGAACAACACGGGCAGTGAGTCCTGGAACAACACCGGCAGTGAGGGTCGGAACAACATGGGCAATGAGTCCCTGAATAACATGAGCAGTGAGTGTAGAACGACACGGACAGTCAGTCCAAGAAGTACATGGGCAGCGAGTCCCAGAACATCACGGATAGTGAGTCCTGGAAAAACAAGGTCATTGAGTCCCAGAAGAACACGGGCAGTGAGTTCCAGAACAACACGGGGAGTGAGTCCTGAAACAACAAGGTCAGTGAATCCCAGAACAACACGGTCAGTGAGTCCCAGGACAACTAGTGCAGTGAATCCTAGAACAGCACGGGCATCGAGTCCTAGAACGATACGGGCGGTGAGTCCCAGAACAACACAGGCAGTGAGCTCCTGAACAAAATGGGCAGTGAGTCCCAGAGCAACACGGTCTGTGAATCTCAGAACAACACGGACAGTGAGTCCCAGAACAACACGATCTGTGAGTCTCAGAACAACATGGATCGTAAGTCCCAGTGCAACCTGTACAGCGAGCTCTGGGACAACACGGGCAGCGAATCCCTGAACAACATGGCCAGATTGTCTGCAAACAGCATGGACAGTGAGTCCCAGAACAACACCGGCAGTGAGTCCCGGAACAACACGGGCAGCAAGTCCAAGAATAACATGGGCAGTGAGTCCCGGAATAACATGGACAGTGAGTCCTGGACCAACACGAGTAGTGAGTCCTGGAACAACAAGGGCAGTGAGTCCTGCATCAACAAAGACAGTGAGTCCAGCATCAACTCGGGCAGTGACTCCTGAAACAACAAGGGCAGAGAGTCCCAGAATAACACGGGCATGGCGTCCCGGAACAACATGGTAAGAGAGTCCCACAACACCATGGGCAGTGAGTCCCTGAACCACAAGTGCAGTGAGTCCCACAAAACCACGGGCAGCGAGTCCCAGAACAACACGGTCAGTCAGTCCCAGAACAACATGGGCAGTGAGTCCCAGAACACGGGCAATGTGTCCCAGAACAGTATGGGCAGTGAGTCCTGGAATAACACGGTAAGTGAGTCCCAGGACAACTAGTGCAGTGAATCCTAGAACAGCATGGGCATCGAGTCCTAGAACGATACGGGCAGTGATTCACAGAACAACACAGGCAGTGAGCTCCTGAACAAAATGGGCAGTGAGTTCCAGAGCAACACGGTCTGTGAATCTCAGAACAACACGGGCAGCGAGTCCCAGAACAACACGATCTGTGAGTCTCAGAACAACATGGACAGTAAGTCCCAGAGCAACATGGACAGCGAGCTCTGGAACAACACGTGCAGCGAGTCCCTGAACAACATGGGCAGTGAGTCACAGAACAACACGGGCAGCGAGTCCCTGAACAACATGGGCAGTGAGTCCCAGAACAACATGGGCAGTGAGTCCCAGAACAACACGGGCAGTGAGTCCCGGAACAACATGGACAGTGAGTCCCTGAAGAACACAGACTGTGAGTCCCGGAATAACATGGGCAGTGCGTCCTGGAACAACACGGTCAGTATGTCCCTGAACAACACCGTCAGTGAGTCCCAGACCAACACGTGCAGTGAGTCCTGCCACAACACGGGCAGTGAGTCCCAGAAAAACACGGGCAGTGAGTCCTGGAACAACAAGGGCAATGAGTCCCAGAACAACGCGGGCAGTGAGTTCTTAAACAACACCGACAGAGACTCCCAGAATAACGTGGGCAGTGAGTCCTGGAAAAATACTGACCGTGAGTCCCAGAACAACACAGACACTGAGTCCCAGAACAACACAGACAGTGAGTTCCAGAACAATACTGACAGTGAGTCCCAGAACCACACGGACAACGAGTCCCAGAACAACACGGGCAGTGAATACCCCGAACAACACGGACAGTGCGTCCCAGAAGAAACCCGGCAGCGAGTCCCAGAATAACACGGTCAGTCAGTCCCAGAACAACACCTGCAGTGCATCCCAAAACAACACGGTCAGTGCGTCCCAGAACAACACAGTCTGTGAATCTCAGAACAACACGTGGAGTGAGACCTGCAACAACAAGGGCAGTGAATCCCGGAACAACACGGTCTGTGAGTCTCAGAACAACATGGACAGTAAGTCCCAGAACAACATGCACAGCGAGTCCCTTAACAACACGGTCAGTGAGTCCTGAAACAACGCTTGCAGCGAGTCCCAGAACAACACAGACAGTGAGTCCATGAAAAACGCAGACAGTGAGTCCCAGAATAACACGGGCAGTGAGTCCTGGAACAATAAGGGCAATGAGTCCCAGAAAAACGCAAGCAGTGAGTCCCTAAACAACACCGACAGACACTCCCAGAATAACATGGGCAGTGAGTCCTGGAACAACACGGGAAGTGAGTCCCAGAGCAACACGGGCAGCAAGTCCAAGAACAACACAGGCATTGAGTCCCCGAACAGCACGGACAGGGAGTTCCAGAACAACACGGCAGTGAGTCCCAGAACTACACTAGCAGCGAGTCCCAGAACAACACGGACAGTGAGTCCCAGAAGAACCCCGGCAGCGAGTCCCAGACCATAAGAGCATAAGACATAGGAGTGGAAGTAAGGCCATTCGGCCCATTGAGTCCACTCCGCCATTCAATCATGGCTGATGGGCATTTCAACTCCACTTATCCGCATTCTCCCCGTAGCCCTTAATTCCTCGAGACAACAAGAATCTATCAATCTCTGCCTTGAAGACATTTAGCGTCCCGGCCTCCACTGCACTCTGCGGCAATGAATTCCACAGGCCCACCGCTCTCTGGCTGAAGAAAGGTATCCGCATTTCTGTTCTGAATTGAGCCCCTCTAATTTTAAGGCTGTGTCCACGGGTCCTAGTCTCCTCACCTAACGGAAACAATTTCCAAGCTTCGACCCTTTCCAAGCCATGTATTATATTGTACGTCTCTATTCAGTCTCCCCTTAATCTTCTAAACTCCAACGAATACAATCCCAGGATCCTCAGCCGTTCCTAATATGTTAGACCTACCATTCCAGGGATCATCCGTGTGAATCTCCGCTGGTCTCGTTCCAGTGCCAGTAAGTCCTTCCTGAGGTGTGGGGACCAAAACTGGACACAGTACTCCAAATGGGGCCTAACCAGAGCTTTATAAAGTCTCAGTAGCACAATGGTGCTTTTATATTCCAACCCTCTTGAGATAAGAGACAACATTGCATTCGCTTTCTTAATCACAGACTCAACCTGCATGTTGACCTTTAGAGAATCCTCGACTAGCACTCCCAGATCCCTTTGTACTTTGGCTTTACGAATTTTCTCACCTTTAGAAAGTAGTCTATGCTTTTATTCTTTTTGCCAAAGTGCAAGATCTCGCATTTGTTCACGTTGAATTCCATCAGCCATTTCCTGGACCACTCAGCCAAACTGTCTAGATCCGTCTGTAGCCTCCCCACTTCCTCAGTACTACCTGCCTGTCAACCGGCACGGTGGCACAGTGGTTAGCACTGCTGCCTCACAGCGCCTGAGACCCGGGTTCATTTCCCGCCTCAGGCGACTGACTGTGTGGAGTTTGCACGTTCTCCCCGTGTCTGTGTGGGTTTCCTCCGGGTGCTCCGGTTTCCTCCCACAGTCCAAAGATGTGCAGGCCAGGTGAATTGGCTATGCTAAATTGCCCATAGTGTTAGGTAAGGGGTAGATGTAGATGTAGATGTAGGGTATGGGTGGGTTACGCTTCGGCGGGGCGGTGTGGACTTGTTGGGCCGAAGGGCCTGTTTCCACACTGTATCTAATCTAATCTAATCTAACTTCGTATCATCTGCAAACTTCGCTAGAATGCCCCCAGTCCCTTCATCCAGATCATTAATATATAATGCGAACAGCTGTGGCCCCAACACTGAACCCTGCAGGACACCGCTCATCACTGGCTGCCATTCCGAAAAAGAACCTTTTATCCCAACTCTCTGCCTTCTGTCAGACAGCCAATCCTCAATCCATGCCAGTAGCTCACCTCGAACAACATGGGCCCTCACCTTGCTCAGCAGCCTCCCGTGCGGCACCTTATCAAAGGCCTTTTGGTAGTCTCGATAGACCTCATCCACTGGATTTCCCTGGTCTAACCTACTTGTCACCACTTCAAAGAATTCCAACAGATTTGTCAGGCATGACCTCCCCTTACTAAATCCATGTTGACTTGTTCTAATCAGACTCTGCTCTTCTAAGAAGTTAGAAACCTCATCCTTAATGATGGATTCTAGAATTTTACCAACAACTGAGGTTAGGCTAATTGGCCTATAATTTTCCATCTTTTGTCTTGATCCTTTCTTGAACAAGGGGGTTACAACAGCGATCTTCCAATCATCCAGGACTTTCCCTGACCCCAGTGACTGTTGAAAGATCTCAACCAATGCCTCCGCTATTTCCTCAGCCGCCTCTCTCAGAACTCTAGGATGTATCCCATCGGGGACAGGAGATTTATCAATTTTAAGACTTTTTAGCTTTTCTAGCACTATCTCTTTTGTAATGGCAACCATACTCAACTCAGCCCCGGACTCTCTTTAATTGTTGGGATATTACTCATGTCTTCCACTGCGAAAACTGGCGCAAAGTACTTGTTAAGTTCTCCTGCTATTTCCTTATCTCCCATCACTAGGCTTCCAGCATCAGTTTGAAGTGGCCCAATGTCTACTTTTGCCTGTCGTTTGTTTCTTATGCATTGAAAGAAACTTTTACTCTCATTTCTAATATTACTGGCTAGCCTACCTTCATATTTGATCCTCTCCTTTCTTATTACTCTCTTTGTTATCCTCTGTTTGTTTTTGTAGCCTTCCCAATCTTCTGATTTCCCACTGCTCTTGGCCACTTTATAGGATCTCTCTTTTTCTTTAACACATTTCCTGAATTCCTTTGTCAGCCATGGCTGCCTAATCTCTCCCCGGATAATCTTTCTTTTCTTGGGGATGAACCTCTGTACAGTGTCCTCAATTATACCTACAAACTCCTGCCATTTTTGCTCTACTGTCTTCCCCGCTAGGCTTTGCTTCCAGTCTATTTTCGTCAGTTCCTCTCGCATGCCCTCATAATTACCTTTATTTAACTGTAACACCATTACATCCGATTTTGCCTTCTCTCTTTCAAACTCCAGACTGAACTCTACCATATTATGATCGCTGCTTCCTAAGGGTTCCCTTACTTTAAGATCTTTTATAAAGTCTGGTTCATTGCAAAACACTAGGTCCAGAATAGCCTACTCCCTTGTGGACTCCATGACAAGCTGTTCCAAAAAGCCATCCTGTAAGCATTCCACGAATTCCCTTTCTTTGGATCCACTGGCAACATTATTTACCCAGTCCACCTGCATATTGAAGTCTCCCATGATCACTGTGACCTTGCCTTTCTGACATGCCTTCTCTATTTCCCAGTACATGTTGCGTCCCTGGTCCTGACCACTGTTAGGAGGTCTGTACACAACTCCAATTATGGTTTTTTTGCCTTCGTGGTTCCCCAATTCCACCCACACAGACTCCACATCATCTGACGCTATGTCATTCAGTGCCATAGATTTAATTTTGTTCACGGTCAGTCAGTCCCAGAGCAGCATGGGCAGTACGTCCCAGAAAATCATGGCCAGTGAGCCCCAGAACAACACGTGGAGTGAGTCCCAGAACAACACCAGCAGTGCGTCCCAGTACAACACGGTCAGTCAGTCCCAGAACAACACGTCCAAGAACAACACTTGGAGTGAGTCCTGGAACAGCACGGGCAGTGAGTCCCAGAAGAACATGGGCAGTGAGTCCCAGAACGACATGTGTAGTGAATCTCAGAACAACATTCACAGTGAGGCCCAGAACAACATGGACAGCGAGTTCTGGAACAACACAAGCAGCGAGTCCCTGAACAACATGGGCAGATTGTCTGCAAACAGCATGGGCAGTGAGTCCCTGAACAACACGGGCAGCGAGTCCTGAAACAACGCGTGCAGTGTGTCCCAGAACAACACGGGCAGTGAGTCCCAGAACAACACGGACAGTGAGTCCCTGAATAACACAGACAGTGAATCCCGGAAAAACACAGGCAGTGAGTCCTGGAACAACGCAAGCAGTGAGTCCTGCGTCAACAAGCGCAGATCGTCCTGAAACAACACGGGCAGCAAATCCCAGAACAACACGGGCAGAGAGTCCCAGAACAACACGGGCAGTGAGTCCCAGAGCAACACCGGCAGTGAGTCCTGGAACAACACGTGCAGTGAGTCCCAAAACAACACGGGCAGTGCGTCCCGGAACAACACGGTCAGTGAGTCCTATAACAACACGTGCAGTGAGCCCTGGAACAACACTGGCAGCGAGTCCCAGAAGAACATGGGCAGATAGTTCGAGAACAACACGGGCAGTGATTTCCTGAACAACACGGGCAAGATTCCTTGAACAACGCGGGAAGCAAGGCCTGGAACAACGTGGGCAGTGAGTCCCAGAACAACACGGGCACTGAGTCCCGCAAAAACACGGGTAGTGAGTCCCAGAACAACATTGGCAATGAGATCCAGAACAACATGGGCAGTGTGTCCCACAATAACATGGGCAGCGAGTGTAGAACGACACGGACAGTGAGTCCAAGAACAACACGGGCAGTGAGTTCCCGAACATCATACGCAGCAAATCCCAGAACAACACTGGCAGCGAGTCCCCGAACAACACGGGCAGTGTTTCCTGAAACAACATGGGCAGCAAGTCCCGAAACAACACAGGCAGTCAGTCCCAGAACAACTCGGGCAGTGAGTCCCAGAACAACATGGGCAGCGAGTCCTGGAACAACACGGGCAGTGAGTACCAGAACAACATGGGCAGTGATTGCGAGAACAAAATGGGTAGCGAACCCTGGAACAACACGGACAGTGAGGGCAGAACAACATGGGCTATGAGTCCCAGAGCAACATGGGCAGTGAGTCGCAGAACAACATGGGCAGTGAGTCCCAGAACAACACGGGCAGTGAGTCCCAGAACAACACGGGCAGTGAGTCCCAGACAAACACGGGCAGTGAGTCCTGGAAAATCATAGGCAGTGAGTCCCCGAACAACACGGGCAGTGAGTCCCAGAACATAATAGGCAGTGAGTCCCAGAATAACACGGGCAGTGAATCCTGGAACAACACGGGCAGTGAGTTCCCGGACATCATACGCAGCAACTCCCAGAGGCAAATGGGCAGTGAGTCCTGAAACAACACGGGCAGTGAATCCCAGAACAATACGGGAAGCAAGTCCCCGAACAACACGGGCAGTGTGTCCTGAATCAATATGGGCAGCAAGTCCCAAAACAATAAGGGCAGAGAGTCTCAGAAAACTCGGGCAGTGAGTCCCAGCACAACATCGGCAGCGAGTCCTGGAACAACACGGGCAGCGAGTTCTGGAACAGCCCGGCAGTGAGGCCAAGAATAACACGGGCCGTGAATCCTGGAGCAACACGGGCAGTGAGTCCCCGAACAACACAGACAGTGAGTCCAAGACCAACATAGGCAGTGAGTCCCAGAATAACACGGGCAGTGAGTCCTGGAACATCATAGGCAGTGAGTCCGCGAACAATACGGGCAGTGAGTCCCAGAACATCATAGGCAGTGAGTTCTAGAATAACACGGGCAGTGAATCCTGGAGCAACACGGGCAGTGAGTCCCCGAACAACACAGACAGTGAGTCCAAGACCAACATAGGCAGTGAGTCCCAGAATAACACGGGCAGTGAGTCCTGGAACATCATAGGCAGTGAGTCCGCGAACAATACGGGCAGTGAGTCCCAGAACATCATTGGCAGTGAGTTCTAGAATAACACGGGCAGTGAATCCTGGAACAACACGGGTCGTGAGTTAGCGAACATCATACGCAGCAAGTCCCAGAACAACATAAGCAGTGAGTCCTGAAACAACACGGGCTATAAGTCCCAGAACAACACGGGCAGTGAGTCCCAGAACAACATGGGTAGTGAGGCATAGAACAACACGGGCAGTGTGTCCCAGAACAACATGGGCAGTGACTTCCGGAACAAAACAGGAAGTGAGTCCCAGAACAACACGGACAGTGAATTCCAGAACAACCCTGGCAGTGCGTCCCAGAGCAACACCGACAGCGAGTACTGAAACAAGGCCAGCAGCGACTCACAGAACAACACAGGCAGTGAGTCTCTGAACAATACGGGCAGTGAGTCCCAGAACAACTCGGGCAGTGAGTGCCAGAACAACCCGGGCAGCGAGTCCTGGAACAGCACGATCAGTGACTCCCTGAACAACACGGGCAGTGAGTACCGGAACAACACGGGCTGATAGCCCAAGAACGACACAGGCAGCGAGTGCCAGAACAATATGGGCAGCGAGTCCCAGAACAGTATGGGCAGTGATTGCGAGAACAAAATGGGTAGCAAACCCTGGAACAACACGGACAGTGAGTGCGGAACAACATGGGCTGTGAGTCCCAGAGCAACACGGGCTGTGAATCTCAGAGCAACACGGGCTGTGAGTCCCAGACCAACACTGGAAATGCGTCCCGGAACAACACGGGCAGCGAGTTCTTGAACAGCCCGGCTGTGAGTTTCAGAATAACACGGGCAGTGTGTCCTGGAACAACGCGGGCAGCGAGTTCTGGAACAGCCTGACAGTGAGTCCAAAAATAACACGGGCAGTGAGTCCCAGAGCAACACGGGCCGCGAGTCCTGGAACAGCACGGGCAGTGAGTCCCAGAACAACACGGGCAGTGAGTCCAAGAACAACACGGGCAGTGAGTCCAAGAACAACGTAGGCAGTGAATCCCAGAATAACACGGACAGTGATTCCTGGAACATCATAGGCAGTGAGTCCGAACAACACGGGCAGTGAGTCCCAGACGAACACTGGAAATGCGTCCCGGAATAACACGGGCAGCGAGTTCTTGAACAGCCCGGCTGTGAGTTTCAGAATAACACGGGCAGTGAATCCTGGAACAGCACGGGCAGTGAGTCCAAGAACAACACGGGCAGTGAGTCCCAGAAAATCATAGGCAGTGAGTTCCAGAATAACACGGGCAGTGAATCCTGGAACAACCCGGGCAATGAGTTCCCGAACATCATAGGCAGCAAGTCCCAGAACAACAAGAGCAGTGAGTCCCAGAACAACATGGGCAGCGAGTCCTGGAACAGCACGGTCAGATAGTCCGAGTACAACAGAGGCAATGAGTCCCAGAACAACATGGGCAGCGAGTCCCAGAACAATACGGGCAATGCGTCCCGGAACAACACGGGCAGCGAGTTTTTGAACAGCTCGGCAGTGTGTTTCAGAATAACACAGACAGTGAGCCCCAGAACTACACGGGCAGTGAGTTCCTGAACATAATGGGCAGTGAGTCCCAGAATAACACGGGCAGTGAATCCTGGAACAACACTGGCAGTGAGTTCCCGGATATCATACGCAGCAAGTCCCGGAGGAAAATGGGCAGCGAGTCACAGAACAATACGGGCAATGCGTCCCGGAACAACACGGGCAGCGAGTTTTTGAACAGCTCGGCTGTGTGTTTCAGAATAACACAGACAGTGAGTCCTAGAACATCATAGGCAGTGAGTTTCAGAATATCACGTGCAGTGAATCCTGGAACAACACGGGCAGTGAGTTCCCCAACATCATACGCAGCAAGTCCCAGAACAACATGAGCAGTGAGTCCTCAAACAACACGGGCTGTAAGTCCCAGAACAACCCGGGCAGTGAGTCCCAGAACAACACTGGCAGTGAGTTCCTGAACACGGACAGCGAGCCCTGATAAAATACCGGCAGTGAGTCCCAGAACAACGCGGGCAGTGACTCCCGGAACAAACCCGGGCAGTGAGTTCCAGAACAACATGGGCAGTGAATCCCAGAACAACACGGCAATGAGTCCTGGAACACCGCGGGCAGCGAGTTCTGGAACAGCCCGGCAGTGAGTTCCATGAATAACACGGGCAGTGAGTCTCTGAACAACAAGGGCAGTGAGTCCCAGAACAACACGGGCAACAAATCCCAGAACAACATTGGCAGTGAGTCCCAGAACAACGCGGGCAGCGAGTCCCCGAACAACACGGGCAGTGTGTCCTGAAACAATATGGGCAGCAAGTCCCAAAACAACTCGGGCAGTGAGTCCCAGAACAACACGGGGTGTAGGTCCCAGAACAACACTGGCAGTGAGGTCCTGAACAACACGGGCAGCGCGCCCTGAATAAATACGGGCAGTGAGTGCCAGAACAACAAGGGCAGCCAATCTCAGAACAACATGGGCAGTGAGTCCCAGAACAACACGGGCTGATAATCCGAGAAGGACACAGACATTGAGTCCCAGAACAAGACGGCAGTGAGTCCGGGAACAACGCGGGCAGCGACTTCTGGAACAGCCCGGCAGTGAGTCCAAGAATAACACGGGCAGTGAGTCCCTGAACAACACGGACAGTGAGTCCCAGAACAACCCGGGCAGCGAGTCCTGGAACAACACGGGCAGATAGGCCGAGAACAACAGAGGCAATGTCTCCCAGAACAACACGGGAAATACGTCCAGGAACAACACGGGCAGCGAGTTCTTGAACAGCCCGGCTGTGAGTTTCAGAACAACACGGGCAGTGAGTCCAAGAACAACACGGGCAGTAAGTCCCAGAAAATCATAGGCAGTGAGTTCCAGAATAACACGGGCAGTGAATCCTGGAACAACCGGGGCAATGAGTTCCCGAACATCATAGGCAGCAAGTCCCAGAACAACAAGAGCAGTGAGTCCCAGAACAACATGGGCAGCGAATCCCAGAACAATAAGGGCAATGCGTCCCGGAACAACACGGGCAGCGAGTTTTTGAACAGCTCGGCAGTGCGTTTCAGAATAACACAGACAGTGAGTCCTGGAACAACGCAGGCAGCGAGTCCGAGAACAACCCGGCAGTGAGTCCCAGAACAACACGGGCAGTGAGTACCGGAACAACACGGACCGTGAGTTCCAGAACAACATGGGCAGTGAGTCCCAGAACAACACGGGTTGATAGTCCGGGAACGTCACAGGCAGCGAGTGCCAGAACAAAACGGGCAGTGAGTACCAGAACAATATGGGCAGTGATTGCGAGAACAAAATGGGTAGCGAACCCTGGAACAACACGGACAGTGAGTGCGGAACAACATTGTCTGTGTGTCCCAGAGCAACAGGGCAGTGAGTCCTGGAACAACGCGGACAGCGAGTTCTGGAACAGCCCGGCAGTGAGTTCCATGAATAACACGGGCAGTGAGTCTCTGAACAACAAGGGCAGTGAGTCCCAGAACAACACGGGCAACAAATCCCAGAACAACATTGGCAGTGAGTCCCAGAACAACGCGGGGAGCGAGTCCCCGAACAACACGGGCAGTGTGTCCTGAAACAATATGGGCAGCAAGTCCCAAAACAACTCGGGCAGTGAGTCCCAGAACAACACGGGGTGTAGGTCCCAGAACAACACTGGCAGTGAGGTCCTGAACAATACGGGCAGTGAGTGCCAGAACAACAAGGGCAGCCAATCTCAGAACAACATGGGCAGTGAGTCCCAGAACAACACGGGCTGATAATCCGAGAAGGACACAGACATTGAGTCCCAGAACAAGACGGCAGTGAGTCCGGGAACAACGCGGGCAGCGACTTCTGGAACAGCCCGGCAGTGAGTCCAAGAATAACACGGGCAGTGAGTCCCTGAACAACACGGACAGTGAGTCCCAGAACAACCCGGGCAGCGAGTCCTGGAACAACACGGGCAGATAGGCCGAGAACAACAGAGGCAATGTCTCCCAGAACAACACGGGAAATACGTCCAGGAACAACACGGGCAGCGAGTTCTTGAACAGCCCGGCTGTGAGTTTCAGAACAACACGGGCAGTGAGTCCAAGAACAACACGGGCAGTAAGTCCCAGAAAATCATAGGCAGTGAGTTCCAGAATAACACGGGCAGTGAATCCTGGAACAACCGGGGCAATGAGTTCCCGAACATCATAGGCAGCAAGTCCCAGAACAACAAGAGCAGTGAGTCCCAGAACAACATGGGCAGCGAATCCCAGAACAATAAGGGCAATGCGTCCCGGAACAACACGGGCAGCGAGTTTTTGAACAGCTCGGCAGTGCGTTTCAGAATAACACAGACAGTGAGTCCTGGAACAACGCAGGCAGCGAGTCCGAGAACAACCCGGCAGTGAGTCCCAGAACAACACGGGCAGTGAGTACCGGAACAACACGGACCGTGAGTTCCAGAACAACATGGGCAGTGAGTCCCAGAACAACACGGGTTGATAGTCCGGGAACGTCACAGGCAGCGAGTGCCAGAACAAAACGGGCAGTGAGTACCAGAACAATATGGGCAGTGATTGCGAGAACAAAATGGGTAGCGAACCCTGGAACAACACGGACAGTGAGTGCGGAACAACATTGTCTGTGTGTCCCAGAGCAACAGGGCAGTGAGTCCTGGAACAACGCGGACAGCGAGTTCTGGAACAGCCTGACAGTGAGTCCAAAAATAACACGGGCAGTGAGTCCCAGAGCTACACGAGCCGTGAGTCCTGGAACAGCACGGGCAGTGAGTCCCAGAACAACACGGGCAGTGAGTCCAAGAACAACACGGGCAGTGAGTCCAAGAACTACGTAGGCAGTGAATCCCAGAATAACACGGACAGTGATTCCTGGAACATCATAGGCAGTGAGTCCGAACAATACGGGCAGTGAGTCCCAGAACATTATAGGCAGTGAGTTCCAGAATAACACGGGCAGTGAATCCTGGAACAACACGGGCAGTGAGTTCCCCAACATCATACGCAGCAAGTCCCAGAACAACACGGGCAGTGAGTTCCTGAACAACACGGGCAGTGAGTTCCTGAACAACATGGGCAGTGACTCCCGGAATAAAACAGGAAGTGAGTCCCAAAACAACACGGACAGTAAATTCCAGAACAACCCGGGCGGTGCGACCCAGAGCAACACCGACAGCGAGCACTGAAACAACGCCGGAAGCGACTCACAGAACAACACAGGCAGTGAGTCCCTGAACAACACGGGCAGTGAGTCCCAGAACAACATGCGCAGTGAGTCACTGAACAACACGGGCATTGATCGCCACAACAACACGGGCAGTGAGTCCCAGAACATCATAGGCAGTGAGTCCCAGAATAACACGGGCAGTGAATCCTGGAACAACACGGGCAGCAAATCCCAGAACAACACGGGCAGCGAGTCCCAGAACAACACGTGCAGGGTGTCCTGAAACAACATGGGCAGTAAGTCCCAAAACAACATGGGCAGTGAGTCCCAGAACAACTCGGGCAGTGAGTCCCAGAAGAACATGGGAAGCGAGTCCTGGAACAACACGGTCAGATAGTCCGAGAACAACAGAGGCAATGAGTCCCAGAACAACATGGGCAGCGAGACCTAGAATAACACGGGCAGTGAGTCCCAGAACAGCCCGGGCAGTGAGTTTCAGAATAACACGGGCAGTGAGTCCTGGAACAACACAGGCAGTGAGTCCCAGAATAACACGGGCAGTGAATCCTGGAACAACACTGGCAGTGAGTTTCCGGACATCATACGCAGCAAGTCCCGGAGGAAAATGGGCAGTGAGTCCGAGAACAACACAGGCAGCAAATCCCAGAACAACACGGGCAGCGAGTCCCCGAACAACACGGCAGTGTGTCCTGAAACAATATGGGCAGCAAGTCCCAAAACAACACGGGGTGTAGGTCCCAGAACACCACTGGCAGTGAGTTCCTGAACAACACGGGCAGCGCGCCCTGAATAAATACGGGCAGTGAGTCCCAGAACAGCACGGGCAGTGACTCCCGGAACAAATTCGGGCAGCGAGTCCCAGAAAAACATGGGCAGTGAGTGCCAGAACAACAAGGGCAGCCAATCTCAGAACAACACGGGCTGTAAGTCCCAGAACAACACGGGCAGTGAGTTCCTGAACAACATGGGCAGTGACACCCGGAATAAAACAGGAAGTGAGTCCCAAAACAACACGGACAGTAAATTCCAGAACAACCCGGGCGGTGCGACCCAGAGCAACACCGACAGCGAGCACTGAAACAACGCCGGAAGCGACTCACAGAACAACACAGGCAGTGAGTCCCTGAACAACACGGGCAGTGAGTCCCAGAACAACATGCGCAGTGAGTCACTGAACAACACTGGCATTGATCGCCACAACAATACGGGCAGTGAGTCCCAGAACATCATAGGCAGTGAGTCCTAGAATAACACGGGCAGTGAGTCCTGGAACATCATAGGCAGAGTCCCCGAACAACACGGGCAGCGAGTCCCCGAACAACACGGGGTGTAGGTCCCAGAACAACACTGGCAGTGAGTTCCTGAACAACACGGGCAGCGCGCCCTGAATAAATACGGGCAGTGAGTCCCAGAACAGCACGGGCAGTGACTCCCGGAACAAAGTCGGGCAGCGAGTCCCAGAAAAACATGGGCAGTGAGTGCCAGATCAACAAGGGCAGCCAATCTCAGAATAACATGGGCAGTGAGTCCCAGAACAACACGGTCTGATAATCCGAGAAGGACACAGACATTGAGTCCCAGAACAAGACGGCAGTGAGTCCTGGAACAACGCGGGCAGCGACTTCTGGAACAGCCCGGCAGTGAGTCCAAGAATAATACGGGCAGTGAGTCCCTGAACAACACGGACAGTGAGTCCCAGAATAAAACGGGCAGTGAATCCTGGAACAGCACGGGCAGTGAGTCCCAGAACAACACGGGCAGTGAGTCCCAGAATAACACAGGCAGTGAGTCCTGGAACATCATAGGCAGTGAGTCCGCGAACAATTCGGGCAGTGAGTCCCAGAACATCATTGGCAGTGAGTCCGCGAACAATACGGGCATTGAGTTCCCGAACATCATACGCAGCAAGTCCCAGAACAACATGAGCAGTGAGTCCTGAAACAACACGGGCTGTAAGTCCCAGAACAACACGGGCAGTGAGTTCCTGAACACGGGCAGCGAGCCCTGATAAAATGCGGGCAGTGAGTCCCAGAACAACAGGGGCAGTGAATCCCAGAACAACACGGCAGTGAGTCCTGGAACACTGCGGGCAGCGAGTTCTGGAACAGCCCGGCAGTGAGTTCCAAGAATAACACGGGCAGTGAGTCTCTGAACAACACGGGCAGCAAATCCCAGAATAACATTGGCAGTGAGTCCCAGAACAACGCGGGCGGCGAGTCCCCGAACAACACGGGCAGTGTGTCCTGAAACAATATGGGCAGCATGTCCCAAAACAACACGGGCAGTGATTCCCAGAACAACTCGGGCAGTGAGTCCCAGAACAACTCGGGCAGTGAGTCCCAGAACAACATGGGCAGCGAGTCCAGGAACAACACGAGCAGTGAATCCCAGAAGAACACGGCAGTGAGTCCTGGAACAACACGGGCAGCGATTTCTGGCACAGGGGGTCAGTGAGTCCTGGAACAACAAGGGCAGTAAGTCCTGGAAAAACGCGGGCAGCGAGTCCTGGAACAACCCGGAAGTGAGTCCTGGAACAACGCGGGCAGGGAGTACCGAAACATCACGGTCAGGGAGTCCCAGAACAACACGGGCTGTAAGTCTCAGCACAAGACGGGCAGTGAGTTCCTGAACACCAGCAGCAGCGAGCCCTGCAAAACTACGGGCAGCGAGTCCCAGAACAACACGGGCTCTAAGTCCCAGAACAACACGGCAGTGAGTCCTGGAACACCGCGGGCAGCGAGTTCTGGAACAGCCCGGCAGTGAGGTCCAAGAATAACACGGGCAGTGAGTCCCTGAACAACACGGACAGTGAGTCCCAGAAAAACACGGGCAGTGAGTCCCTGAACAATACGGGCAGTGAGTCCCAGAACATCATAGGCAGTGAGTTGCAGAATAACACGGGCAGTGAATCCTGGAACAACACCGGCAGTGAGTTCCCGAACTTCATAAGTGAGCAAGTCCCAAAACAACACAGGCAGTGTGTCCTGAAACAACATGGGCAGCAAGTCCCAAAACAACGTGGGCAGCGAGTTCCAGAACTACACGGGAAATGAGTCCCAGTACAACACGGCAGTGAGTTCTGGAACAACACGGGCAGCGAGTTCTGGAACAGAGGGGCAGTGAGTTGCAGAATAACACGGACAGTGAATCCTGGAACAACACGGGCAGCGAGTTCTGGAACAGCGGGGCAGTGAGTCCCAGGGCAACACTGGCAGTGAGTTCCTGAACACGGACAGCGAACCCTGATAAAATACGGGCAGTGAGTCCCAGAACAACGCGGGCAGTGACTCCCGGAACAAACCCGGGCAGTGAGTTCGAGAACAACATGGGCAGTGAATCCCAGAACAACACGGCAGTGAGTCCTGGAACACCGCGGGCAGCGAGTTCTGGAACAGCCCGGCAGTGAGTTCCAAGAATAACACGGGCAGTGAGTCTCTGAACAACAAGGGCAGTGAGTCCCAGAACAACACGGGCAACAAATCCCAGAACAACATTGGCAGTGAGTCCCAGAACAACGCGGGGAGCGAGTCCCCGAACATCACGGGCAGTGTGTCCTGAAACAATATGGGCAGCAAGTCCCAAAACAACTCGGGCAGTGAGTCCCAGAACAACTCGGGCAATGAGTCCCAGAAAAACACAGCCTTGACGATGCATCCTCGCACCCCTTTTCCTGTAAAGACTCCATTCCATTCTCCCAGCTCCTCTGTCTCAGTCTCAGATGTTCCAATGAAACCAACTTCCACAAGGAAATGTCTGAAGTGTCCACCTTCTTCCTCAACCACGGATTTCCCCAGCACTGTTGTCGACAGGGCCCTCAACTGGGTTTGACCCATCTCTGGCATTTCTGCCTTCACTCCCTCTCTTCCCTCCTGTAACAATGATAGGGTTCCCCTTGTCCTTACCTACTATCCCACATCCAGAAAAACATCAGCTGCCATTTCTGCCACCTCCAGTGAGATGCCACTACCAGGTACATATTCCTGTCCCCTCCCTTGTCCCCACTGGTCTACTCTTCCTTCACTCCCAACACCGCCACCCCCCCCACCCCCCCACCTCCCAGTCCCAACGCACCTTTCTTTGCAATCGCAGTACATGTACACCTGCCCATTTACTTCCTCCCTCTTTGGTATCCAAGGGCCCAAACACACCTTTCAGGTGAAGCAGTACTTTACCTACAATTCACGCAATCTAGTCTACTGCATTCGTTGCTCAGTGTGGTCTCCTCTGCATTGGGGAAACAAAGTGTAGACTGGGTGACCACTTCACAGAACACCTACATTCTGCTAAATCAACACACCACCCTGTTCCCTGGCCGACATTTCTGTTTTGGCCTTGCTGCAGTGCTCCAGCAAAGCTCGGCAGAAACTGGAAGAACAGCACCTCATTTTCTGCTTGGGGACCCTACAGCCTTCTGCATTCAATATCGAGTTCAACAATTCTTGAACCCGGAAGTGAGTCCTGGAACAACGCGGGCAGGGAGTACCGAAACATCTCGGTCAGGGAGTCCCAGAACAACACGGGCTGTAAGTCCCAGAACAAGACGGGCAGTGAGTTCCTGAACACCAGCAGCAGCGAGCCCTGCAAAACTACGGGCAGGGAGTCCCAAAACAACACGGGCTGTACGTCCCAGAACAACACGGCAGTGAGTCCTGGAACACCGCGGGCAGCGAGTTCTGGAACAGCCCGGCAGTGAGGTCCAAGAATAACACGGGCAGTGAGTCCCGGAATAACACGGGCAGTGAATCCTGGAACAACACGGGCAGTTTGTCCTGAAACAACATGGGCAGCAAGTCCCAAAACAACGCGGGCAGCGAGTCCCAGAACAACACGGGAAATGATTCCCAGTACAACACGGCAGTGAGTCCTGGACCTACACGGGCAGCGAGTTCTGGAACAGCGGGGTAGTGAGTTGCAGAATAACACGGGCAGTGAGTCCTGGAACAACGCGGGTAGTGAGTCCCCGAACAACACGGGCAGTGAGTCCCAGAACAATATGGGCAGCAAGTCCCAGTACAACACGGCAGTGAGTCCTGGAACAACACGGGCAGCGAGTTCTGGAACAGCGGAGCAGTGAGTCCCAGAACAACACGGGCTGTGAGTCCTGGAACAACCCGGCAGTGAGTCCTGGAACAACGCTCCTAGTGAGTACCGGAACAACACGGACAGCGAATCCCAGAACAACACGGGCTGTAAGTCCCAGAACAACGCGGGCAGTGACTCCCGGAACATCATAGGCAGTGAGTCCCAGAATAGCACGGGCAGTGAGTCCCAGAACAACACGGGCAGCAAATCCCAGAACAACACGGGCAGCGAGTCCCCGAACAACACGGGCAGTGTGTCCTGAAACAATATGGGCAGCAAGTCCCAAAACAACACGGGCAGCGAGTCCTGGAACAACTCGGGCAGTGAATCCCAGAACAACAAGCAGTGAGTTCTGAAACAACACGGGCAGCGAGTTTTGGCACAGCGGGGCAGTGAGTCCTGGAACAACGCGGGCAGCGAGTCCTGGAACCAACCCGGCCGTGAGCCCCAGAACAACACGGACAGTGAGTCCAAGAGCAACCCGGAAGTGAATCCTGGAACAACGCGGGCATTGAGTACCGGACCATCACGGTCAGGGAGTCCCAGAACAACGCGGATAGTGACGCCCGGAACAAACTCGGGCAATGAGTCCCAGAACAACACGGCCAGTGAGTACCAGAACAACATGGGCAGTGAGTGCCAGAACGACAAGGGCAGCCAATCCCAGAACAACATGGGCAGTGAGTCCCAGAACAACACGGATTGAGAGTGTCAGAACAGCGTGACCAGTGAGTCCCAGAACAACACGGACAATGAGTCCCAGAACAGCAAGGGCAGTGAGACCCAGAACAACACGGGCAGTGAGTCCCAGAACAACACGGGTAGTGAGTCCTAGAACAACGCGGTCAGTGAGTCCCAGAACAACGCGGTCAGTGAGTCCCAGAACAACACGGGCTGATAGTCCGAGAACGACACAGGCATTGAGACCCAGAACAACACGGCAGTGAGTCCTGGAACAACGCAGGCAGCGAGGTCTGGAACAGCCCGGCAGTCAGTCCAAGAATAAGCCAGGCAGTCTGCCCCTGAACAACACCGACAGTGAGTCCCAGAATAACACGGGCATTGAGTCACTGAACAACACAGGCAGTGATCCCAAGAACAACACGGGCAGTGAGTCCCAGAACATCATAGGCAGTGAATCCCAGATTAACACGGGCAGTGAGTACCCGAACATCATGCACAGCAAATCCCAGAACAAGATGGGCAGCAAATCCCAGAACAACACGGGCAGCGAGTCCCCGAACAACACAGGCAGTGTGTCCTGAAACAACATGGGCAGCAAATCCCAAAACAACACGGGCAGTGAGTCCCAGAACAACTCGGGTAGTGAGTCCTGGAACAACACAGTCAGATAGTCCGAGAACAACATGGGCAGCGAATCCCAGAACAACACTGACAGTGAGTCCCAGAGCAACACGGCCAGTGAGTCACAGAACAACACGGGCAGCGAGTTCTGGAACAGTGGGGCAGTGAGTTCCTGAATAACACGGGCAGTGAGTCCCAGAACAATACGGGCAGTGAGTCCTGGAACAACCCGGCAGCGCGTCCTGGCACAACGCGGGCATTGAGTACCGGAACAACAAGGACAGCGAGTCCCAGAACAACACGGTCAGTGAGTCTCAGAACAACACGGGCAGTGAGTCCCAGAACAACACGGTCAGTGAATCCCTGAACGACATGGGCAGTGAGTCCAAGAACAACATGGGCCGTGAGTCCTGGAACAACACGGTCAATGAGTCTCAGAACAACACGGGCAGTGAGTACCAGAGCAGCACGGGCAGAGAATCCCAGAACAACATGGGCAGTTAGTCCCAGAACAACACGGGCCGATAGTCCGAGAACGACACAAGCAGTGAGTCCCAGAACAACACGGTAGTGAGTCCTGGAACAACGCGGGCAGTGAGTTCTGGAACAGCCCGGCAGTGAGTCCCAGAACAACACGGGCAGTGAGTCCTAGAACAACATAGTCAGTGTGCCCCAGAATAACACGGGCAGTGAGTCCTGGAACATCCTAGGCAGTTAGTCCCCCGAACAACACGGGCAGTGAGTCCCAGAACATCATAGGCAGTGAGTCCCAGAATAACACGGGCAGTGATTCCTGGAACAACACGGGCAGTGAGACCCCGAACATTATACACAGCAAGTCCCAGAACAACATGGGCAGTGAGTCCTGGAATAACACGGGCAGTGAGACCCCGAACATTATACACAGCAAGTCCCAGAACAACACGGGCAGTGAGTCCCAGAACAACATTGGCAGCTAATCCCAGACCAATACGGGCAGCGAGTCCCCGAACAACACGGGCAGTGTGTTCTGAAACAACATGGGCAGCAAGTCCCAAAACAACACGGGCAGTGAATCCCAGAACAACTCGGGCAGTGAGTCCCTGAACAACACGGGCAGTGAGTCCCAGAACAACATAGGCAGTGTGTCCCAGAATAACACGGGCAGTGACTCCTGGAACATCCTAGGCAGTGAGTCCCCGAACATTATACACAGCAAGTCCCAGAACAACATGGGCAGTGAGTCCTGGAACAACACGGGCCGTGAGCCCCAGAACAACACGGGCAGCTAATCCGAGAACAACACGGGCAGCGAGTCCCCGAACAACACGGGCAGTGAATCCCAGAACAACTCGGGCAGTGAGTCCCTGAACAACACGGACAGTGAATCGCAGAACAACTCGGGCAGTGAGTCCCTGAACAACACGGACAGTGAGTCCCAGAACAACACGGGCAGTGAGCCCTGGAACAACACGGACAGTGAGTCCTGGAACAACACGGGCAGCGAGTGCCAGAACAACACGGGCAGTGAGTCCCAGAACAACACGGGCAGCGAGTACTGGAACAACAGGGGCAGTGAGTCGCAGAACAACACGGCAGTGAGTCCTGGAACAACGCGGGCAACGAGTTCTGGAACGGCCCGGCAGTGAGTCCAAGAATAACACTGGGAGTGAGTCCCTGAACAACACAGACAGTGAGTCCCAGAATAACACGGGCAGTGAATCCTGGAACAACGCGGGCAGCGAGTCCTGGAACAACCCGGCAGTGAGTCCCTGAACAACACGGGCAGTGAGTCCCAGAACAACACGGACAGTGAGTCCCAGAATAACACAGGCAGTGAGTCCCTGAACAACACGGACAGTGAGTCCCAGAATAACACGGGCAGTGAGTCCTTGAACCACGCGGACAGCGAGTCCTGGAACAACACGGGTAGTGAGTCCCAGAACAACATGCGCAGTGCGTCCCAGAACAGCATGGGCAGCGAGTTGTGAAGCAGACTGATTAGATTAGATTAGATTACTTACAGTGTGGAAACAGGCCCTTCGGCCCAACAAATCCACACCGCCCCGCCGAAGCGTAACCCACCCATACCCCTACATCTACATCTACCCCTTACCTAACACTACGGGCAATTTAGCATGGCCAATTCACCTGACCTGCACATCTTTGGACTGTGGGAGGAAACCGGAGCACCCAGAGGAAACCCACGCAGACACGGGGAGAACGTGCAAACTCCACACAGTCAGTCGCCTGCGGCGGGAATTGAACCCAGGTCTCTGGCGCTGTGAGGCAGCAGTGCTAACCACTGTGGGCAGAGAATCCTGTGCGGAGACTGGCATGGGAGATACAGTCCTGGAACGTACCTTGGTGCAGCTGAATATTGGTATGGAGCAGATTGAAGGCTTGGAGCGCCACGGGGACTGCTGTTGGACTGGGGTCTGAAGCGGGCGGCTAAATCGCGTGTGGGAGGCCCTGTTCTGAGTTTCTACAATGTAATATTTATTTGCATTTTTTTTTTACCTGGCTGTATTGTGCTTCCTTTAACAATGCCCTATTTCTAATTTATTTTTTAAACTTTGTAATGTAATGCTACTTACTTCCTATTCCTCTTTTGTATCCATGACTTGTACCTCGGTACTTGTACCTCAGATAGTGCCATAAGAGGCAGACACTGTAAAAGCTTTTCATTGTATTTCCACAATGGACTACCTGCAACAGTAAGGGATATTCTGCTTTATTCTAATAAAAGGAATGAATTGTATGCCGTATCTGATTTACTCATCAACACACCCACTGACACCAGCATGATGACGGAATAAGAAAAGTCTTGCGTAAATTCAAAGATGCTCAGTTGACCCATCACTTAAAAGTCTGCATTTTTTAAAAGATACCCTACGGTGTGGAAACAGGTCCTTCAGCCCATGCTAACCATCCGAAGGGTAACCCAACCAGTTCATTTCTCTCTGACTAATGCACCTAACACTATGCAATTTAGCATGGCCAATTCACCTGACCGGCACATCTTTGGACAGTGGGAGGAAACCTACGCAGACACGGGGGGAGTGCTCAAACTCCACACAGACAGTCGCTTGAGGTTAGAATTGAACATGGGACCGTGGCCCTGCAAGGCAGCAGTACTAACCACTGAGCCACCGTGCCGCACAATTCTCAAAGTAACAAATTAAATTTTTGAGGCATGTTATCCAGGCAACAGGGATTAAGGCTGACCCACAAAGCATAGAAACCATCAGGATCTTTTCACCATTCCAGAGTTTCAGGAGACTCCAATGGTTCATGAAAACTGTAAACCTGTTGTGAAAATTCTTAGTTCACTTAGGACAGGTTAATGAACCTTTCAGACAATTCAGACAAGCAAGGTAAGACGTGGTGTTGACCAAGCATCGGCAGTACTCGGTTGATTGAATCCAAGTCATGTTCATTTTGTCCGTGGTCGTTGCACATTATGATTCTGCTCTACTGACTACAATCATGGTGGACACCCTATCCACCAGTCTGGGAGCAGTCGTATTTCAGATTCAACTTGATAGAATTCGACAACCAGTACATTCTGCTTCCAGACCTCCTGCTGATGCAGAATAATGATATGCTATCATTGAGAAAGAAGCACTTTCAGCAAAACTGACAGGTGAGAAATTCTCTGGTGTCTGTCCAAACCTAGGCCTTTGGATCAAGCTTGAAATGACCACAGGCTGTTGATGAGTTTGTATTTGCATCATTTAGAGGAAACTTTGAGGGTGATAAGGGCACAAAGTGTATTCTGGGTGGAGGACTTCAATTTCCATTGGCAAGAGTGGCTCTGTAACATGTATCGTGCACTGCTGCTAGACTGGGTTTGCAGTGAGGGATCCAACAAGAGTGGATAACTGATTTGAACTCACCCTCATCAACCCTCCTGTCACAGATGCATCTGTCCATGACAATATCAGTAGGAGTGATCTCCACGCAGTTCTTGTGGAAGTGATATCCCATCTCCACATTGAGAATACCTTCCGTTGCTTTGTTTGGCACTGCCACTGTAGTAAAAAGATTGGACTTTGAACAGATCTAGCAACTGAGATGTTGTGGGCCATCAACAGTAGCTGAATAATATTCAACCACAATCTGGAACCTCATAGTCCAGCATGTCCTGTGCTCTACCATTACCATCAAGCTGGGAGATCAATCTTGGCTCAAAGAAGATTGCTAGAGGGCATGCCAGGAGCAGCACCAGGCATACCTCAAAATGAGATATCAATCTAGTCAAGCTACCAAACAAGAATATATATATATATATATTAGATTACTTTTAGATTACTTACAGTGTGGAAACAGGCCCTTCGGCCCAACAAGTCCACACCGCCCCGCCGAAGCGTAACCCACCCATACCCCTACATCTACATCTACCCCTTACCTAACACTATGGGCAATTTAGCATGGCCAATTCACCTGACCTGCACATCTTTGGACTGTGGGAGGAAACCGGAGCACCCAGAGGAAACCCACGCAGACACGGGGAGAACGTGCAAACTCCACACAGTCAGTCGCCTGAGGCGGGAATTGAACCCAGGTCTCAGGCGCTGTGAGGCAGCAGTGCTAACCACTGTGCCACCGTGCCGCCCACAAATATATATATATATATATATATATATATATTCCAAAGAGCAAAGAATCATGCAACAGACAGGCTAAGCAATCCCAAATCCAATGTGTCAGATGTAAACTCGACAATTCAGTTATATCTACTTGTGGACAGTTAGGTGTCTGATAAGCATCCTCATCCTCAACACTGGAGAGCCCAGTACATGAGGGTAAAAGGCAAGGAGGAAGTATTTGCAACCATCTTCAGCTTGAAGTGTTGGACGGCTGAACCATCTTGAGCTCCACCTGAGGATTCCAGCAACATAGGCACCAGTTTTCAACCAATTCAATTCACTCCATGTGATATTGAGAAGTGCAAATTTGAATAGATACTGCAAAGGATCCTGACAACATTCTGACAATAGTAATGAAAACTTGCGTTCCATAACTAGCTGCACCCCTGGATAAGCTGTTCCAGTACAGCTACCCCAGTAGTGTTTACCTGACAATGTGAAAACTTACTCAGGCATGCCTTATCCACAAGAAACTGGGCAAATCTGACAGGATACATTGCTGCACTAATAGCTTAGACTTTACTGTCAGCAAAGTGATGGAAAGGGTCATCAACGGTGCTATCAACTGACACCTGCAAATGTATAACCTGTTCACTGATGTTCTATCAGGGATGCTCAGCTCCTTACATCATCATAGCCAAGGTCAAAACATGGGCAGAACAGCTGAACTCCAAAGGTGAGACTGACCTTGATGTGAAGGCCCCATTTGAAAGAGTATGCCATCAAGGAGACAAACCAGATAATGCTGGAAAAACTCAGCAGGTTTGGCAGCATCTGTGGAGAAATATCAGGATTAATGTTTTGGATCAAGTGACTCTTCTTCAGAATGGTTCTGAGGAAGTGTCACAGGACCTGAAATGTTAATTCAGATTTCTCTCCATAGGTGCTGCCAGAACTGCTGAGTTTTTAAAGCAATTTCTATTTTTGTTTCTGATTTTCAATATCTGCAGTTCTTTCAGTTCTTTGTGCCATCAAGCAGCCATGGCAAAACTAAAATAATTGAGAATCAGGGGAAGAACTTAGACTGTTTTGAGTCATACTTAGCACAAATAAAGACAGTTTGGATAAAGGAGATCAATCATCCCAGTCTCGGAGCATCACTGAAGGAGATCCTCGGGTTAGTCTCCCAGGCCAAACCCTTTTTGATCATTTCATCAATGAACTTCCCTCCATAATGAAGTCATAAGATGGGATGTTCATTGATGATTACACAATGTTCAGGACCATTCTTAACTCCTTGCATACTGAAAC
Source organism: Chiloscyllium punctatum (assembly GCF_047496795.1). Classification (NCBI taxonomy): domain Eukaryota; kingdom Metazoa; phylum Chordata; class Chondrichthyes; order Orectolobiformes; family Hemiscylliidae; genus Chiloscyllium; species Chiloscyllium punctatum. Next base: position 108,545,888 of record NC_092746.1, read on the forward strand.
AGTATAGACAATCCCATATGCATACGCAGCAAGACCGAGACAACATTCAAGCTTAATCTAATAAATGGCAAATATTCATACCGTACAAATACCAGGCAATGACCATCTCCAGCAAAAGAGAATATAACCATTGCCCTTTGAAATTCAAAGGTGTCACAATCACTGCATTCTCCACTATCATTAACGTGGAGGTTACCTTTGACCAGAAACTGAACTGGATCAACCATATAATTATTCTGGTCACAAGAACAGGTCATAGTAACAGAGGAACATGAGTTGGCCTTTCAACCCATACAGGCTTCCCATAGCAATCAAATATTCTTGACTGATCGAACACTTCAATGCATATTACGCATCCCATCCCAAATCCCCTTATGCCACAGGTAATCAGAAATCTATCTATCTCTGCCTTAAATATAGTCAAAGACTGAACTTCCATAGACCTCTGTGGTAGAGATTTCCAAAGGTTCACAACCCTTTGAGAAAAAAAAAATTCTCCTAATCTCTAACAGAACTGAGGACACTTGAAATCTAAAATGAAAGCAGACATTGCTGGAGAAACTCAGCAAATCTGGCAGCATCTGTGGAGTGAAAGCATGATTTAACATTTTGGTCCAATGACCCTTCTTCAGAACTATGTGTTAGATGGGAAAAGCTGGAAGATATGCTGAAACCAGGATGGGGGGGTTGTAAAGGAGTTGGAGCCAGCCTGCTTTTGTCTCCCAATCTCAGGCCTAAGTGGCACCTGCATTTATTTTTTAAAATGTACCCCCTGTTTCTAGACAACCCCTCAAACAGGAAAAACATCTTACCTGCAATACCCTATCTTTTTCAATATTCTGCAACCTTCAAGGAGATGATCTTACATTTTTTCAAAACTCTAAAGAATGCAGGCTCAGTTCTTTCAAAACTCTTTTCATAAGACAGGTGTACCATCCTGAGACCAAATCTGGTGAGCTTTTGATGCACTCCCTCAATGACAATAGTATCTCTGCTGAGATGCAGTGTCTAAAACGGTGCACAGTACTAAGTGGCTTAGAAATCAGCGGGGAGTAACCATTACTTCACCAAAGTCTATCCACCATCCGCAAGACTCATGTTTGGATGGTGATGAAATATTATGCACTTGCCTGGATGGGTTCAGCTTCAAAGTCACTCAAGAAGTTCAACACTATCGACAGCTCGCATGTTTTGGCACCATATCCTCCACATTCCACATGCTCTCCCTTTACCATTGTAGCAGCAGACTGTACCATTTACAAGATGCACTGCAGTAACTGACCTTAACTTCACTTTCCAATCCCCACCTAGATGGACAAGGATAGCAAATGGATGGGAGCACCACAACCTGTAAATTCTCCTCCATGCCATGCATCGTCTGGACTTGGAAATATATTGGCATTTATTCACTGTCATGGATCAAAATGATCTCCCTTCCTAACAATAAACTATGTGTTAGAACACATAAACAATAACACTGCCACTTACACCGGGGCAATTAGGAGTGGGCAATAAATGCTAGATCAGCCAGTGATGTCCATGACTCATGACCAAATAAAAAAGACAATGCTTCCCAGATCGAAAGGTCCCGAGATTGATGTGGTATGACACAATCATGTGATATGAATAGGGGAAGTCTGCAAATCCTGCTCATTTCTTCTCATGGATTCCCATCCACAGTCAAGTGAGAAAGTAACAGGACTTCTATGATGCTCGATTAAAAATGTGTGCAGACCTGCATGCTCTGCTTTAACAGCTGGTTGAAGTATTTCCCCAGTAACTCTTCCCTGTGACAGCAGTACCATCATATCAATATTATCAATGGCTGCTTGGCTTATAACGAGACTTTGGTGGTCCATGAGCTCCCCATCTTGATATCTTCAGGTATCTCAAGGTATTTCCAATTGTGGGAGCAGGTGCTTTGGAGGCCAGATATCCCACACTCACCCAAGGATTTTATTTTTCACAGGATGTGGACATTGCTGGGTACACCAGCATTTATTCCCATCCCCAAAAGGCAATTAGGAGTTAACCACATTGCTGTGGGTCGTGAGTCACATGTAGACCAAAACAGACGAGGATGGCAGTTTTTATTTATCTAAAGGACATCAATAGATCAGATAGTGTTGCTCCCCAATAGGTGACAATAGTTTATGGTTATTTATGGACCCTTAGTTCCAGATTAAATTGAATTCCGATTCCAGTATCTGTCATATTGGGAGACAAACTCAGGTCTCTACAACATTACCTGAGTCTCTGAATGAAGGGCTTATGCCCAAAACATCGACGCTCCTCCTCCTTGGATGCTGCCTGACCTGTTGGGCTTTTCCAGTGCCACACATTTTGTCTCTGAATTAATATTGTGGACAATAATTCCACTATACCATCATCAACTGAAATGTATGCAGACCATGGCCCTTTGGTTTCTTTCTTGAAGTGATTCCATGATAAGGATTTAGGACAGTTTTGTTTGAGTTTAATGCTACAATCATGCAATCTAAAAATTAATCATGTTATAAGGAAGTATAATATTATATTGAGCATATTAACAAGATCAAATAAGAAAGAGAGTTTCATGTTTAATATCAATGAATACAGAACATGATTATGAAAATTCTTCTGTGCTTAATGTGAATATATTCTTATGTAGTTGGATATGGGAATGTTATGACAATGGGAATCAATATTATTCTCTGTAGCCATGCTCAAGAGTTGTGACGGCCGTGTTGCCTACCTGGTGCCAGGGTCAAGAATACTTCATATGGGTTGCAGAAGAACTTGGAGTCAGAGGGGAATGCTTCAGTTGTCAGGGTCCATATAGGTACTAAGGATAAAAGTAGAACAAGGAAAGAGAGGGTATATGAACAGCTGTGGGCTACATTAAAAAGCAGAACTACAAATGTAATAATCACTGGAGCACTACCTGAACCATGAGTGAAATGGCACAGGGTCAACAAGATTAAAGAGGCAGATATGTAGCTCAAACATTGGTGTGGGAGAAACATATGTGAATTCATGGGGGCATTGGCTTCATTACTGGGGAATGGGGGAGATATTCTGTTGGAATGGACTCCACTTGAATCATGCTGGGACCCAAGTCTGGGCAAATTGCGTGAATTGGGCTGTAGATAAGGCTTTAAACTAAATATGTGGGAGGAGTGTTCAGTTGCATGGAAAATTTTAGGATATCAAACTATAAGGTGAAGATTGAAGTGTGGGTTAGTGATGAGACTGATTGTTGTCAGAAAGTGAAAGAAAGGGACAGAACTTGTGAATGTCATTTTGCAGCAAGTGTGGGAAAGATTGATAGTAAAACAACCTTGAAGACTTTGTAACTGAATGTTCATTGCATTTAGGATAAAATTAATGAGCTAGCAGCACAAATAGAAATAAATGGTGGTGCTTAATGTGGTTATAGCAAGACCAGGTACAGTATGGGGGTTGAAAATTTGAGGATATTCAGTGCTTCAGAAGAATAGGCAGTTTTGAAAAGGAGATGGTGGTATAGCTTTGTGAGTAAAGGACCAGATCAGTGCTGCAATGAGAAATAATTTTGGCCAGATGACCTACATCCCAGGGTCTTAAATGAACTGACAGCAGAGATTTTGGATGCATTGGTTATATGTTCTAAATTCAATGGATTCTGGAAAAGTTCCAGTGGATTGGAAATTGCTAATGTAGTGCCTTTATTCAAAAAGGAGGGAAAGCAGAAAGTAGGAAACTATAGACCAGTTAATTTGCCAACTGTTGTTAAGAAATTGGTGGAACCAATTATAAAGGAAGTAGGAACCAGACAAAGTCAAAATATCAGAGTCAGAATGGTATTACGAAGAGTAAATTGTATTTGACTAAGTTGCTCAAGTTCTTCAAAGATGTAGCAACCAAAATGGATAATAAGGTCCTATAGATGGAGTATATCTGGGACTTGCAGAAGGCATTTGATAAGGTACCACTGACAAGGTAAGATCAAATGAGGCTATGGATAACATACAGTATTAGCTTGGATAGAGGATTGTCTCACCAACAGAAAGCAAGTTGCATTAATAGGGCTTTGTTTTGTTGACAAGCTGTAATGAGTGGGTTGCCCCAAGGTTCATTCCTCAGGCCCCAACTATTTACAATCTATTGGGATGATTTGGATATGGGAGAGATAGTATTGTAGTCAAATTTGAAAATGACATTAAAATAGGTGGGAAAGTAAGTTGCAATGCAGGAAGTAAAAAATTACAAATGGGTAAGTCAGGTGAATGGGCCAAACTTTGGCAGGTGGAGTTTAATTTGGATAAGTAGGAGATTATTCATCTTGATTAGAAGAATGGAAAGACAACTTCTTATCTGAATGGACAGAAATGTCAGTGTCTTCGCACATGAATTATAGAAACTTGGTCTGCACGTTCAGCAAGTCATAAGGTATAAAGTTGAATTTTGGCATTTATTGCAAGCAGAATCAAGTAAAGTTGCCATAGCCCCAGAGGATCCCATGGTTGTTCTCTCATTAGAGAAAGACACGACTCATTTTTAGTTTAACTTGAGGGCGACCACACCTTGGGTGAGGGGTAATTTTGCGAAAGTGGGATTTTCTTGGTGACTTCAGCTGGGTGTAGGATTCGAACGTACACTGTTGGTGTCACGCTGCATCACAAACCAGCCATCCAGGCTAATAGGGAGGCAATGCTTCAATTGTACAAGTCACTGATGAGACCGCATCTGGAATACTGCTTACAGTTTAGGCTCCCCTTTCTTGGGTGAGTATGTAATTGTATTGGAGGAAGTTCAGTGAAGGTCACTAGGTTAATCCTAGAGATGAAAAGGTTTGTCTTATGAAAGAATTGAGTAGTTGAGGCCAATAGAGGCATAGTCATTGAGTCATGCAACATGGAAATAGGTCCTTTTGTCCAACCAGGTGGAAGTGAGGACTGCAGATGTTGGAGATTAGAGTTGAGAATGTGGTGCTGGAAAAGCACTGCAGGTCAGGCAACATCTGAGGATCAGGAAAATTGATGTTTCAGGCAAAAGTCCTTCATCAGGAATTCCTGATGAAAGGCTTTTGCCCAAAACATCAACGTTCCTACTCCTCGGATGATGCCTGACCTGCAGTGCTTTTCCAGCACCACATTCTCAACCCTCTTGTCCAACCAATCCATGCTGACCATAATCCCAAAGTGAACTAGTCCCACCTGCCTGCTCCTCGCCCATATCCCAACAAATCTTACTCATTCAGGTAATTATCCAAATGTCTTTTAAACACTGCAGTTGTGCTCACATCCACTTCCTCACGAGGTTTATTCACATGCGAGCCACCCTCTATGTAAGAAGATTGTCCCTCATGTTTTTTTTAAAATCTCTCTCCTCTCACTTTAAAAATGTGCCCCCTAGCCTTGAAGTCTCCCATCCTAAGGAAAAGACAACTACCATTAACCCCCTATTTGTACCCCTAATGATTTTATAAACTTTCACAAGGTCACCTCTCAACCTCTTATTCTCCAGTTGAAGAAGTCCCAGCCTATCCAGCCTTTCTTTATAAATCAAACCTTCCACACCGGCAACATCAAGGCAAGTCTCTTCTGAATCCTATCCAGCTAAATAATATACGTTTTTTCTATATCTCGCTGACCAGGACTGGACATAGTACTCCAGGCTAGGCCACACCAATGTCCTGTACAACCTCAACATGATGTCTCAACTGCTATACTCAAAGTACTGAACAATGAAGGCAGCTGTGCTATACTTCCAGAGTTTAGAAGGATGAGAGATCTGATTGACATCTGTAAAATGCTAAAGGCGATTCACCAAGTAGATGTAGAGAAGCTGTTTCCCCTTGTGGGGCAACCTAGAAAGAGGAGTCACAGTTTAAGGATAAGGAGTCATAGATTTAAAACAGAAGTAGGAGAAATTGTTCCTCCCAAAGTGTTGTGAATCTGTGGAACTCACTACATCAGAATGTGCTGAATGCTGGGACACTGCATCTACCAGGCCCACTGTCAAGGAAAGGCTACCAGCATTCTCAAAGGTCCAACCCACCCTCGTAGTTTTTTTCTACAGCATCTAGCATTGGGGAGAAGGTACAGAAGCCTGAACACACGCACCAGCTGGTTTCGAAACAGTTTCTACCCTACTGTTGTTAAAATACTGAATGGACTCACAAACTCTTAACATTTGCCTGTACCTATGTTTTTGTTTTTTGTCACTGTTTACCTATTTTTAACTTATCTATGCTACTTAATTCTGTGATCTGCCTGTACTGCACGCAAGACAAAGATTTTCACTGTGCCTCAGTACATGTGACAATAAATTCAATTTAATTCAATACAATTCAATTTAAGGAGGAGAGAGACAGATTTTTAATTAGTTCATGTTTAATGGGTTAAAAGCTTATAAAGAGTAGATTGGAAAGTGGAGTTAAGGCTGAAATGGGATCAGCCATGGTCATATTAAATAGCAGAGCAAGCTGGAGGGGCTGAATTTTCTCCTCCTCCTCTTAGTTTTTTTTTTGTTCTTACATTCTTCTTGCTGTCAATGTAACATAGATTCATAGAGTCATACATCTGGAAACGAACCCTCAGTCCAACTCATTCATGCCAGCCAGACAGCCCAATCTGACGTCTTGTTTGCCAGCACTTAGCCCGTATTCCTCTAAACCTTTCCATTCATGTACCCAACCAGGTGTCTTTTAAATAGTGTAGTTGTACCCACCTCCATCACCTCCTCTGGCAGCTAATTCCATTTAAAAAAATACCCTCTACCTGAAAAAGTTAAACCTCAGGTCCTTCTTAAAACTTTCCCCTTTCACTTTAAACCTATGCTCTTTAGTTTTCGACTCATGCTCCCTTGGAAAAAGACTTTGACTATTCACCCTATCCATGCCCCTCATGATTTTATAAACCTCTGTAAGGTCACCCCACAGCCTCCAACACTCCAGAGCAAAACGCCCCAGCCTATTTAGCTTCTCCCTATAACCCAAACCCTCCAGTTACAGCAACATCTTTGTAAATCTTTTCTGCATGCTTTCAAGTTTAACAACATCCTTCCCATAGATGGGCAATCAGAATATTCTAAAATATTATTTAAAAGATGGGAAGTGAAAAGAAGACATTTCTAACTGGCAATGAAAATGCCTCTTCATGATACCTTTCCATTGTTTTTTTTCGAGTGAAGTGTGTAAAAGATTGAGAATATATTATCAATTGGGAATCTGGATTTTCAGAAAGAGTTAAATGAGTTTATGGGTTTAGGTCTGTGAAGGTCACTTTGAATGTCAGAAAGTCATATTTAAACAATGAGTTCAAACATAATTTCCCAAGAAATAATGTGTTAAGCTAAATGACTAAATAACCTCCGCATGAAGTAAGACCACAATAAATAGGAACAGGAGTAGGCCATTTGGCCCCTCAAACCTGCTGCACCATTCAATAGGATCACGGCTGATCCAACGCTCTTCACATCCACTTTCCAGCCCTTTTGCTGTCACCCTTGATTCCCTGACTGATTAAGAATCTATCGATCTTTACCTTAAATAGATGCAAGGAATCTATACCCAAAGCTCTTTTTGTCAAGGAGTTCTAAAGGTTCACAAACATTTCAGAGAAGAAATTGCTTCTCATTTCAGTCTTAAATTGGCACTTCTTTATTCTGAGACCATGCCCTCTGGCCCTAGATTTTACCACGCGGGAAAGCATCCTCTCACCATTCACCCTTTCAAGCTCCTTAAGAGCTGTTCTGAAGAAGGGTCACTTGACCCAAAACATTAACTCTGATTTCCCTCCGCAGATGCTGCCAGACTTGATGAGCTTTTCAGGTATTTTCTGTTTTGTTTGAGTCTTAATTGTTGTCCAATCCAGATTTTTGGGTGAAGACTTGTTTTAACCAGTGCAGTATTTTGAATGAACATTGATGTCCAGTCCAGTGTATTAAGTGAAGAATATCGTCCAATCAAATGTGTTGACTGAAGAGTTTTGTCTAGTTCAGTGTGATAGGTGAATATTATTGTATAATATTTTATTGTATTGAACTGGGTGAAGATTATTATCCAGTCCAGTGCATTGGGTGAAGATTATGGTCCAATGCATAATGTTGGATGAAAATTATTATTCAGCCCAGACTATTGAATGCCAATTATTGCCCTGACCAGTGTATTGTGTTGAAGGTTATTCACCAGTTCAGTATATTTGGTGAAGAGTATTTGTCCATCCACGGTATATGATGAAGATTATTGTCCAGTCCAGTGTGCTGGTTTAAGATAATTGTCATGTTCACTGCATTGGGTGAAGATTATTGTCCATCCACAGTTTTGGTTGAAGATTATTGTCAAGTCGGGTGCATTGGGAAAAGATTATTGTCCAGTTCATTGTGTCAGTAAGTTAGAATTCATATGATACCATGTTATAGCGCAAAAATAATGACTGCAGATGCTGGAAACCTGAGTTTAGATCAGAGTGGTGCTGGAAAAGCACAGCAGGTCAGGCAGCTTCTGAGGAGCAGGAAAATCAATGTTTTGGGCTCTATTCCTGATGAAGGGCTTTTGCCCGAAACGTCGATTTTCCTGCACCTCGGATGCTGCCTGACTGCTGTGCTTTTCCAGCACCACTCTGATCTAAACTCTGATACCAGGTTATAGTCCAACAAGTTTATTTGAAATCACAAGCGTTCGAGCTCCTTCATCAGGTAAAGTGGAGGGAAGCGCACAGACACAGAATTTATAAGTGGAGAGATTATTGCAAGATAATTCTAGGGAATTAAGAAAGTCAAAAGATAGTATGATGGTGCAAGTGTTGTGTCGACAGGCTGAATAACAAATCTTTGCAGGTGATCAAATGTGTCAAGCAGTGTGAGTAAAGTGTCAACAGCTGAATAACAAATGAAGGGATGACATATGATCCAATTAATTAATGCAGCGAGATAATTACAAATAAACAAAAATTAAATAGTGCTATAGACAAACCAAATGGCTGGAATAACATCAGAAGCAAAAACAGGTTGATGGAAAAGGTCAGCAGATCTGACAGCATCTGTGAAGAGAAATGAAAGTTAACATTTTGGGTCAGGTGACCCTTCCTCAGAACTTATTCTGATACACCCCATTCTGAGGATAGGTCACTACACCTAAAATGTTACTTTCATTTCTCTTCACAGATGCTGCCAGACCTGCTGAGCTTTTCCAGCAATTTCTGTTTTTGTTTCTGATTTACAGCATCTGCAGTCCTTTCAGTCTTTATTTGGCTGGAATAACATGATAGGCATAAGAGTCACATGATGAGGGTCTAACTAAAGTAACAAGCATTCCTAAACTGTACAAACTAATTAAGGTGGAGAGAGCAGAACAAGTTATCAAGGTGATGGTGTCAAAACAGGATAGTAAGGACTTTTTTATAAATATATAATGGTATCATGGGGTTACATGTAGTGTGACATGAACCCCAGATTATGGTTGAGGCTGTCTTCAAGGGTATGGAACTTGGCTATCAGTTTCTGCTCAGCAACTCTACATTATTGTGTATCTCAAAGGCCACTTTGGAGGACGCATATCCGAAGATCGGAGGCGGATTGTCCTTGACCACTGAAGTGTTCTCCAAATGGGAGAGAACATTCCTGTCTGGCTATTGTTGTGCAGTGTCCATTTGTCTGTTGTCATAGTGTCTGCATGGTCTCACCAATATACGTGCCTCAGGGTATCCATTCCTGCAGTGTATGAAGTAGAAAACATTGGCCAAGTCATATGAGTACCTCCCATGTGTGTGGTGGGTAATGTTCCCAAGTGTGATGGTAGTATCCATGTCAATGATCTGGCATGTCTTGCAGCAGTTGCCATGACAGGGGTTGTGTGGTGTTGTGGTCACTATTCACCTGAAGGCTGGACAGTTTGCTGTGAGTGACGGTCTATTTGAGGTTTGGCAGTAATTTGAAGGCGAGAAGTGGAGGAATCAGGATGGCCCTGGCAAGATGGTCATTGTAATTGATGACATGTTGAAGGCAGTGAAGAACATGGCATAATTTCTCTGGTCCAGAAAGACTGCCTCAACTGTGATGTTGTTATACAGGTAACCCCACCATACTGGTTTCTGCTTGTAAAATCTTCCTTACTATCCTGCTTTGACGTCATCACCTTGAAAACTTGTTATGATCTCTCCACCTTAACTATTTTGTACAATTTTGAATTACTTGTTACTTTGGTTAGATCCCTTATCATGAGACTCGTATACCTATCATGTTATTCCAGCCATTTGGTTTGTCTCTAGTACCATCTCATTTTTGTAATTATCTCTCTGCCTTAATTATTTGCATCAAGGGTCATCCCTGCACTTGTTATTCAGCTACTGACACTCTATTCACACCATTTGTACTATCTTTTGACTCTCTTAATGACCTAGAATTATCTTGCTATGATCTCTCCATCTATAAATTCTGTACCTGTGAACTTCCCACCACTTCACCTGACGAAGAAGCAGCACTGTAAAAGTTTGCGATATCAAATAAACCTGTTGGACTCCAATTTGGTGTCATGTGACTTCTGACTTTGTACACCCCAGTCCAACACTGGCACCTTCACATCATAAGTTGTGCAAGATCAGGACGGAAAGATCACATCTGTGTTGAGACACAGCCCGAGTGACTATATAGTTTGGGGACTTTGAAGGCAGAGTGAGAATTCAGTGCAGAAGGGAATAGGCCCTTTTTGCTTGCTTTCTTAGTTTGTAGTATTTTCTTTTAACAGGGTAAATTAAAGCCCAGGATTAGGGCCCCAGCACAAGAGAAAGAGTGACATCACAGGAAAGCTGTAAGTTCATTGGTTGGTAGTAGTTGCTAATTTGACCTACTGTTATAAATTACTTTCAGATTAAAGGTAAACAGAGGAATTACAGGTTACAAATTAATGCTATGTTTCAAGAGGCAGTCACATCTCTTTGATTTGAAAAAAAGTTAAGAATTAAGAAAATAAAATAGGATTGCAGGGCCAGGAGATGTGTTGTACCTGAATTAAACGGGAGCTGGTGGACCCCACTGTGCGTCATAGTGACCACATAGTAGCAAGTGTTGGTTGCTTGAGGAACTCTGGCTCAGAATAGATGAGCTGGACTCTGATCTCTGAACACTGTGACAGATCAGTGAGGGGAAGAGCTATCTAGATGCTATGTTTCAAGAGGCAGTCACATCTCTTTGATTAATCACCTTGACTTCAATCGGTTGTCAGAGACAGGAGGGTGTGACTATGAGCAAGGCAGGTCGAAGGATCCAGGAGGTAGTGCTGCAGGAGCCTCAGACCTTGAGCTTGTCTAACAGGTTTGAGATTCTTGCTCCCTGGGTGGATGAGAGTGGGGGTTTTAGGCAGGACCAGCAAGCTGACCATACATCATGGAAAAGTAACCATTCAAGGGGTAGGGGGGAGGGGGAGAAAGGAGAAATGAAGTTGTAATTGGGGATAATATAGTGAAGTAATTAGACTGTTTTCTGCAGCCAGGGTCAACAGACCCAAAAGCCATGTCACCTGACTGGTGCCCAGGTCCAGGATCTCATCTGGCCTGCCGTGAAACTTGGAGTAGGAAGGGAAAGATACATGTGTTGTGATCCATATAAGTACCAAGAATACAGGTACAGAGAGGGAAGAGATTCCGCTGAGGTAATATGAGCAGCATGGGGCTAAATTTAAAAGCAGAACCCAATAAGCAATGATCTCTCGATTACTACTTGAGTGATGAGCTAATTGGCACAAGGTCAACAAGATTAGAGGCAAACGCTTGGCTCAGAGATTGGTATGGGAGGAATGGGTTGAATTTATGGGGCATTGACACCAGTACCGAGGTAGGAGGGAGTTGTTCTGATGGGATGGGCTCCAGCTGATTCATGCTGGGCCTAAAGTCCTAGCAAATTGCATAATTAGGGCAATGGATAGGTCTATAAACTAAAGAATGGTGGGTGGGTTCAGTTGCATGGATAATTATGGAAAGAAATAAAGGAGGGCTGGGAGGGCTCAGCAAAGTATATTAAATTTTACAGAACAAGTATTAGGATGGAGAATATGAAAAGGGTCAGGAATCTAACGTTAGGCACAGCAGATAAGGGGATAATAAGGAGAAGGGCACAGTCAATGAGATGGATGACCTCCAGCAACCATGATTAGCTTCCTATGCTCTCTAAGTATGACTCCAACCATTGGAGAGTTTGCCCTAACACCCATTGATTCCAGTTTTGCCAGTGCTCCTAAATGCCACACTCGGTCAAATGTGAGCTTGGTGTCAAGGGCTGTCACTCTGTCTTCAACTCTTTTGTCCATGTTTGAACCAAGGCTGCAATGAGGTCAGGAGCTCAGTGGCCCTGGCAGAACCCAAGCTGGGCACCACTGAGTAGGTTATTGCTGCGCAGGTGGTGCTTGATAGTACTGTTGATGACACCTTTACTGATGATTAAGAGTAGACAGATGAGGAGGTAATTGGTCAAGTTGGGTTTGTCCTTTTTTTGTGTACAGGACATACCTGGGCAATTTTCCATATTGTCGGGCAGATGGCAGTGTTGTAACTATACTGGAAAAGCTTGGCCATGGGAATGCCAAGTTCTGGAGCACAACTCTTCAGTACTATTGGGCAGCACAGTGGCACAGTGGTTAGCACTGCTGCCTCACAGTGCCAGAGACCCAGGTTCAATTCCCACCTCAGGCAACTGACTGTGTGGAGTTTGCACATTCTCCTCGTGTCTGCGTGGGTTTCCTCCGGGTGCTCCAGTTTCCTCCCACAGTCCAAAAATGTGCAGGTTAGGTGAAGTGGCCTTGCTAATTTGCCTGTAGTGTTAGGTGAGGGGGTAAATGTAGGGGAATGGATCTGGGTGGGTTGTGCTTCGGCAGGTCAGTGTGGACTTGTTGGGCCAAAGGACCTGTTTCCACACTCGAAGTAATCTAAAGTTAAATTGCCGGAATGTTGTCAAGGTCCATAGCCTTTGAATTATCCAGTGATTCCAACTGCTTCTTGTGATCATGTGGAGTGAATCAACTTGACTGAAGACTAGTATCTGTAATGCTGGAGAGCACTGGAGGAGTCCAAAATGGATAACCCATTCGGCACTTCTGGTGCAAGATTGCTGTGAACATTCAGCCTTACCTTTTGCACAAAATGTGCTGGGCTTTTCCATCAGTGAGGATGGAGATATTTGTGGAGCCTCCTCCTCCAGCGAGGTACTTAATTGTCCATCACCATTCATGACTGGATGTGGCAGGACTCCAGACTCTTGATCTGTTTGATTGGTTGTGGGACTGCTTCCCTCTGTCTACCACTTGCTGCTGATGCAGGTTGGCATGCAAGTAGTCATGTTTGGTGGCTTCAACAGGGCAACATCTGTTTTGTAGGTACACCTGGTGCTCCTCCTGGCAGTCCCTTCTGCACTGTCCTTTGAACCAAAGTTGATTCCCTGGCTTGATAGTACAGGTTGAATGGGGCATATGCTGGGTAATGAGGTTGCAGATTGTGTTGGAATACAATACTGCTGCTGTCGATGGCCCACAGTATCACATGGACTTCCAGTCTTAAGTCGCTAGATCTGTTCGAAGTCTGTCCCATTTTGTATTATGGTAGTGCACATGACACGATGGAGAATATTCTCAATGTGAAGGCTGGATTTTGTCTCCACAAAGACCGTGTGCTGGTCACTCTTACAGATATGCTCAAAGACATCTGCATCTGCAGCCAGTAAATTGGTAAGGTTGAGGTTATGTATGTCTATCCCTCCTGTTGGTTCCCTTACAACTTGCCACAAATCCAATCTGGCAGCTATGTCCTTTAGGACTCCACCAGCTCAAACACTGGTGCTGCTGCCAAATAACTGTTGGTGGTCAACATGGAAATCCCCCATCCAGAATATAATTTGTGCCCTTGCATCCTCTTTATGTAGTGACAAAAAAAAAATAACAATCTTGTCTAAAAGAACATTTAGGATAAGTGACCACAATATGTTTACATTAAGAGGTAGTTCATTCTAATGCATCAGTGTTAAATTTGAATAAGGAGAATTGCGAAGATATCAGGCATAAATTGGCTGAGGTGTATTGGGAAAATATGTTAAAAGGCATAACTTTGCACAGTCTTTAAAGACAATGCATAGTCTTTATTAACTATCCTAAGACTTGCAGTAACTCTATATCCTGCAAATGCAATAACTCAAAAAAAGTCAATCAACCATCTAATAAGAAGTTCAGCTAGGAGAAAGTGAGGACTGCAGATGCTGGAGATCAGAATTGAAAATTGTGATGCTGGAAAAGTGCAGTGCTTTTCCAGCACCACACTCTTCAACACCAACAAGGAGTTCAGGTGTGTATAAGATGAAAACAGTCTGTAAACTTGACAGAAATAGCAGTAAATCAGAGCTTTGGGAGGTATATAGAATACATTTAAGGAGGCCCAAGAAGCTGATAAGGAAAGAGAGAATAGAATATAAATGCAGTTTGCCAAAAATAGCAAATATGGACTGGTGAAGTTCATCTAGGAATGCAAAAAGGAAATGTTTGGCTAAAACGAATGTCGATCCACACAAGCATAATTGAGAGAATTTATAATGGAAAATAGAGAAATAGCAGTAAAGCTAAGTGATTGCTTTGTGTCAATTTCCATTAAAGAGGATACCAGAAATCTCCCAGAATGAGAAATTAAACTGGCTGGGGAAAATGAGGAGTTGAAGGATATTAGCATGAGTAAGAAGATTTTATTGAAGAAGTTAATCGGGCAGAAAGTAGATAAATCCCCAAGGCATCATATTTTACATCCCAGAGTGTGGAAGGAGGTGGCTATAAAGATAATTTATGCTTTAGTGACTATCTTGCAATATTTCATAGATTTTGTAAAGACTCCTGCAGATTAGAAGCTAGTAAATTGCACCATACTGATTAGGGAGTGGTGAGAGAGAATCTAGGGAAGTACATATCTGTTAGCCTTAGGTACTTGGATACTGATGATCTGACTGGATGAGTTCAGCATGAATTTGCAAATGGGAAATTGTGTTGATGAGCTTTTTGGAATTTGTGAAGATGTTTCAAACAGAATTGATAAAGGAAACCTGAGAGCTGTCCTTGCAAGAGAAGAGGATGCTTCCTGGCTATGGTGATGGTGGAGCAAACTCTGATAGGAGAAGGTTTCAGAATTAATAAGGAAGAAGTCCTGGATACATTGTTGGCACTTAAAGTTAACAGTGCATCAGGATTGCATGATATGCATCCAAGGTTTGTGAAGGAAGTGAGAGTAGCAATCATGGGGGCACTGGCCCCATTGAATCTTTCAGTCCACGCCCATCCACCCATTGTACTCTTTGCTACCTTCCCCCACCCTCCTCCCCAACCTATTGTACTCTGTGCTACTTTCTCCCCACCCCCACCCTCTTCTCATTTATCTCTCCACCCTTCAAGCACTCTGCCTGTATTTCTGATGAAGGGCGTTTGCCCAAAACATCGATTTTCCTGCTCCTCAGATGCTGTCTGAACTGCTGTGCTTTTCCAGCACCACTCTAATCCAGAATCTGGTTTCCAGCATCTGTAGTCATTGTTTTTACCTTGGGCAGGTATCCTAAAGCCTTCCATAGGTATGTGAGAAGTAAAGGGGCACGGTGTGAGAGCGCGGCACGGTGGCACAGCAGTTAGCACTGCTGCCTCACAGCGCCAGAGACCCGGGTTCAATTCCCGCCTCAGGTGACTGACTGTGTGGAGTTTGCACATTCTCCCCGTGTCTGTGTGGGTTTCCTCCGGGTGCTCCGGTTTCCTCCCACAGTCCAAAGATGTGCAGGTCAGGTGAATTGGCCATGCTAAATTGCCCATAGTGTTAGGTAAGAGGTAAATGTAGGGGTATGGGTGGGTTACGCTTCGGCGGGTCGGTGTGGACTTGTTGGGCCAAAGAGCCTGTTTCCACACTGTAATCTAATGTAATCTAATCTAAAAAGGATGACCAGGGTAGGAATAGGGCCAGTCAAAATGGGAAGTTGTGTGTGGACTCTGTGCAGATCATTATTTCTCATTGTGTTTCACTCAGGAAAAGGAGAATATTGTAGAGAAGAAGACTGAGATGTAAGATATTAGACTAGAAAGGATCAATGTTAGTAAGGAAAAGGTGTTATCAATTCTAGAAAGAGTGAAAGTAGGCAAGTCTCCTTGGTCGGATGGGATTTATCTGAGGATTCTCTGGGAAGCTAGGAAGGAGTATTGGAGCTTTTGGCTTTGATATTTGAATCACCATTGTCTACAGGTCTGGTACGAGAGGACTGGAGGATTGCAAATGTTGTGCCCTTGTTCAAGAAGGGCAGTAGAGATGACCCAAGTAATTATGGACCAGTGAGCTTTACGTCTGTTGTAGGAAACATTTTGGAAAGGATTATAAGAGATAGGATTTATAATAATCTAGCAAGCAACAATTTGATTGCAGATCGTCAACATAGTTTTATCAAGGGCAAGTCATGTCTCATAAACCTCATTGAGTTTTTTGAGAAGGTGACCAAGCATGTGGATGAGGGTAGGGCAGTTGACGTGGTATACATGGACTTCAGTAAAACCTTTGATAAGGTTTCACATGGTAGGCTTTTGAGAAAATGCAAAGGCATGGGATTAAGGGTGATTTAACAGTTTGGATTAGAAACTGGCTTTCTGTAAGAAGGCAGCGAGTGGTGGTTGATGGAAAATATTCAGCCTGGAGTCCGGTTACTGGTGGCGTGCCACAAGGATCTGTTTTGGGACCACCGCTGCATGCCATTTTTATAAATGACTTAGACCCAGGCTTGATGGATGGGCTAGTAAATTTGCAGTTGACACTAAAGTCGGTGGAGTAGTGGACAGTTTGGAAGAATGTTGCAGGTTGCAGGGGGACTTGGATAAACTGCAGAATTGGGCTGAGGGGTGGCAAATGGAGTTCAATGCAGCTAAATGTGAGGTGATTCACTTGGGAAGACTAACAGGAAGGCAGAGTACTGGGTCAATGAAAAGATTCTTGTGCAGAGGGATCTTGGAGTCCATGTACATGAATCCCTGAAAGTTGCCACTCAGATTGATAGTGCTGTTAAGAAGGCATACAGTGTGTTAGATTTCATTGAAAGAGGGATTGAGTTCCGGAGCTGCATTATCATGCTGCAACAATACAAAATGCTGGTGCAGCCACACTTAGAATATTGTGTACAGTTCTGGTCGCCATATTTCAGGAAGAATGTGGAAGTATTGGAAAAGGTGCAGAGGAGATTTACTGGGATGTTGCATGGTCTGGAGGGAAGGTCTTATGAAGAAAGGCTGAGTCTCTTGGATCTGTTCTCATTGGAAAGAAGGTGGATAAGGGGGGATTTGATAGAGACATATAAGATGATCAGAGGATTAGAGTAGACAGTGGAAGTCTTTTTCTTAGGATAATGATGTTCGCTTGTACGAGGCGGCATAATGACAAATTGAGGGGTGATAAATTGAAGAGAGATGTCAGAGGCAGGTTCTTTATTCAGTGGTGAGGGCGTGGAATGCCCTACCTGCCAATGTTGTTAACTCAGCTACATTAGGGAGATTTAAACAATCCTTGGATAAGCACATGGATAAAGTGAGGACTGCAGATGCTGGAGATCAGAGCTGAAAAATGTGTTGCTGGAAAAGCACAGCTGGTGAGGCAGCATCCAAGGAGCAGGAGAATCGATGTTTCGGGCATAAGCCCTTCTTCAGGAATGAGGAAGGTGTGCCAAGCAGGCTAAGAAACAAGGTAGGGAGGAGGGACTTGGGGGAGGGGTATTGGGAATGCGATAGGTGGAAGGAGGTTAAGATGAGGGTGATAGGCCGGAGAGGGGGTAGGGACGGAGAGGTTGGGAAGAAGATTGCAGGTCAAGAATGTGGTGTTGAGTCTGCGCCTACTTCTTCAACCAGGATTCTTGCCGACCCTCTGATGACCCCTTCTCCTGCCTCCAACACACCCAATCCACCTGGACACCCCGTGCTGGCCTCTTACCCGCCCTCGATCTCTTCATAGCCAACTGCTGCCGCGACATTAACTGCCTCAACATGTCCACCCCTCTTACCCACTCCAACCTCTCACCCTCACAATGTGCAGCCCTCCCTCCGTTCCAACCCCAACCTCACTATCAAACCGGCAGACAAGGGAGGCATGGTGGTAGTTTGGCGCACCGACCTTTACACCACTGAGGCTAAATGCCAGCTCACGTACACCTCCTCCTACTGCCCCTTTGACCATGACCCCACCTCCCACCACCAAACCATCATCTCCCAGACCATCCATAACCTCATCACCTCAGGGGATCTCCCATCCACCGCCTCCAACCTCAAAGTCCCACAACCCTACACTGCTCGTTTCTACCTCCTGCCCAAAATCCACAAACCTGACTGCCCCGGCTGACCCATTGTCTCAGCCTGCTCCTGCCCCACCAAACTCATCTCTGCATACCTCGACATGGTCCTGTCCCCCTTAGTCCAAGATCTCCCCACCTACGTTCAGGACACCACCCACGCCCTCCACCTCCTCCATGATTTTCGCTTCCCCGGTCCCCAACGCCTTATCTTCACCATGGACATTCAGTCCCTATACACCTCCATCCCCCATCATGAAGGCCTCAAAGCCCTCCACTTCTTCCTTTCCTGCAGTACCAACCAGTACCCTTCCACTGACACCCTCCTTCGACTGACTGAACTGGACTTCACTCTGAACAACTTCTCTTTCCAATCCTCCCACTTCCTCCAAACCAAAGGAGTAGCCATGGGCACCCGCACGGGCCCCAGCTATGCCTGCCTCTTCATCGGATATGTGGAACAGTCCATCTTCCACAGCTACACTGTCACACCCCCCACCTTTTCCTCCGCTACATCGATGACTGTATCAGCGCTACCTCGTGCACCCATGAGGAGGTTGAACAGTTCATCCACTTTACTAACACCTTCCACCCCAACCTCAAATTTACCTGGACTGTCTCAGACTCCTCCCTCCCCTTACTAGACCTCTTCATTTCAATCTCGGGTGACCGACTCAACACGGACATTTACTATAAACCAACTGACTCCCACAGCTACCTAGATTACACCTCCTCCCACCTTGCCCCTGTAAAATTGTCATCCCATATTCCCAATTCCTTCGCCTCTGCCGCATCTGGTCCCAGGATGACCAGTTCCAATACCGAACAATCCAGATGGCCTCCTTCTTCAAAGACCGCAATTTCCCCTCAGATGTGGTTGACGATGCTCTCCACCACATCTCCTCCATTTCCTGCTCCTCCACCCTTGATCCCCACCCATCCAATCGCCACCAGGACAGAACCCCACTGGTCCTCACCTACCACCCCACCAATCTCCAGATACATCGTATCATCCTTCGTCATTTCCGCCACTTCCAAACAGACCCCACTACCAAGGATATATTTCCCTCCCCTCCCCTATCAGTGTTCCGGAAAGACCAATCCCTCCGTGACTCCCTCATCAGATCCACATACCCCCACCAACCCAACCTCCACTCCGGCACCTTCCCCTGCAACTGCAAGAAATGCAAAACTTGCGCCCACATGTCCCCCCTCACTTCCCTCCAAGGCCCCAAGGAATCTTTCCATATCCATCACAAATTCCCCTCACCTTATCACCCTCACCTTAACCTTCTTCCACCTATCGCATTCCCAACGCCCCTCCCCCAAGTCCCTCCTCCCTACCTTTTATCTTAGCCTACTTGGCACAACTTCCTCATTCCTGAAGAAGGGCTTATGCCCAAAACATCGATTCTCCTGCTCCTTCGATGCTGTCTGACCTGCTGCGCTTTTCCAGCAACACATTTTTCAGCTAAGAATGTGGATGATGGGATAGTGTAGGGGGATGGGTTTAGATTAGTTCACAGGTCAGTGCAACATTGAGGGCCAAATGTCCTGTTCTGTGTTCTATTGTGCTATGTTCTATGAATAAATATTTCCTCATTTCAGACCTAGATGGACTACCCAGGTCCTGAGACTGTGAACCCTGGTTTGAGGCTCCCAATGAGGGAAAATATCATCCTGCACCATTTTCTGATAGCATGTGGAATAAAGCAAATTGACTATAATGCTGGGGACCTTTGGACTCTGTGTGGTATCAACAGCAGCAGAATTGTACTTCAGCAAAATCTAAAAACTTCATGAGCTGATGTATCTCCCACTCAGCTATTACCATCAAGCCAGGGCACCAACCCTGGTTGAATGGAGAGTGCACGAGGGTATGCCTGGAGCTGCACCAGGAATACTTAAAAATGAATTAGGAGAAAGTGTGGACTGCAGATGCTGGAGTTCAAAGTCGAGAGTTTGGTGCTGGAAAAGCACAACAGGTCAGGCAACATCTGAGGAGCAGGAGAATCGATGTTTCAGGCATTAGCCCTTCATCCATTTTGGCCTCTTCCAGTGATCCCTAGTTTTATAGATACCAGTCTTCAGCCAATTCAATGTACTCCACATGATATCAAGAAACAGTTGAGATACAGGATACTGCAAGGGCTATGGGCCCTGTCAACATTCTAGAAATAGTACTCAAGGCATGTGCTCCAGGAATTGTTGCTACCCTCACCAATACAGTTACAACACTGGCATCTACCCAACAATGTGGAGGGAACGAGGCAGGAAAATTCCAAAAACTAAACAATTACTGCCTCATTCGTCTATTCTTGATCATCAGTATAGTGATGGAAGATGTCATCAACATGGAAGATGTGATCAAGCAGCACCTCTTCAGCAATAACCTGTTGAGTCATGCCCAGTTTGCGCTCTGCCACTCAGTTTCAATGGCCACAAGAGCAGGCCATGGTCTAGGAATATGGCGGCAAGTGACTCACCTCCTGACTCCTCAGATCCTGCCCACCATCTACAAGGCACAAATCATGAGTATGATGTAATACTCCCCACTTGCCTGGATGGGTAGCAACAACAACACTCAAGAGGGATCTAGGACAAGGCAGCCTACTTGATTGCTGTCACTTCCAGAAGTATCCACTCCCTCACCATCAACAGTCAGTAGCAGCAGTGTGAGAAATTCACCAAAGATCCTTAGACTGCACATTCCAACCCACAATCACATCCACCTGGTAGGACAAGGGCAGCAGATTCATGGGAACACCACCACTTGCAAGTTCCCTCCAAGCAACTCACCATCCTGACTTAAGAATATATCGCCATTCCTTCATTGTCGCTGGGTTAAAATCCTGGAAATTCTTCCCTAAGAATATTATGGGTCAAACTACAGCACATGCACTGCAGCGGTTAAAGAAGGCTGCTCAGCACCACCTTCTCAATGGGAACAAGAGACTGGCAATAATTCTGGTCAGCTAGCAATGCCTATGTCTCACAGGGGAATAAAAGAAAATAAAATAACATTTTTAAAAGAACTAGCTCGACAGCTAGTCAATATATTTTCATAGTGAAAGGAAGGACAATGGGAACTGAATATTGTTACTTAAGAAATTCAAGGAAATCTCTAAAGATACACCTGGATGCATCATCTTTGCCAGTCATCATGTGGATGGAAGATATTCCATTGCAGATAAAGCATCATCCTTATCAGTTAAGCCTGGACAAACAAGCTCAGGTGGAAATAGAGATTCAATAAATGCTGGAAAATCATTTGGTTGAACCTAACCAAACCTTATAGTGATCATTGGTGGCATTAGTTCCTAAATCAAAATGGACAACTAGATACTGCTTAGGTTTCAGTTGTAGAGCACCACTCCCTAATGTGACTGAGAAAAGTTCACCACTAAGTTTTCCGTCTCCAATTTATCGTCTCGCAAAAAATTTGCAACTATCCCAAAATACTTACATTAATTGCGATTTTGACGGGTTTTGTGAAGTCAAGAGTAGTCAATACTGGTTCATTTATCAGGATACTCTTTAGCTTCTTGAAGATAGCTTGATACACTGCTGACCATATCACCTTTGACTGTGTGTTCATAAAAATCTGTTAAAGGTATGATTATTGTGCCTATGATAGGCACAAATTTCCAACACAATCCAAACACACCCAGAAATCTCATGGCTTCTCCATTTAGTTTTAGGACTTTGATTTCTTGGCAACACATGCCCTTGTCCTTTGATACGTTCTCAGAAATTACATTCCCTTTCGCAAATTCACTTATGTTGAGAGCTATTATAAAATCAGGTAACTGCAATATTCCCTTCCAGCCATGATGGTCATTGAGATTATTATTGGATGGAAGGATATACTAGTATGTACTGACCATAAACTATTAACTTTTGTAGAGAAATTTAAGATTGAAAATGTAAAATTGTTCAAATGTAACTTAATAATTCAAGCATTCAATGTAAAAATTGTTCACATTACATGAAAGGTTGATGGAATTGTCAACTCATTATCAAAGATGAGATTGCACTGAAACAGTCTAAGTATCTGAGGACTAAATTACAAGCAACTGTTTAAATTTTGTGTATGGAATGAATGAGGC
This sequence comes from Chiloscyllium punctatum, assembly GCF_047496795.1. Taxonomy (NCBI): domain Eukaryota; kingdom Metazoa; phylum Chordata; class Chondrichthyes; order Orectolobiformes; family Hemiscylliidae; genus Chiloscyllium; species Chiloscyllium punctatum. The sequence continues at coordinate 108,568,276 of NC_092746.1, forward strand.
TACATGTTGTGTGTAGATTATTTTTACCAGACCAGTCTATTGGGTGTCGAATATTTTGCAGCTCAATGTACTGGTGAAGATCATTATAAAGTCCTGTATGTTGAGTGCAGATTATTTTCCAGTCCAGTGTACTGGCTGTAGATTGCTGAGTGTATTGAATGTAGGTTATTATGTAATCCATTGTGTTGCACGCAGGTTATTGTCCAGTCCAGGGAATTTGCTGTACATTATTGCACACCACAATGTAAAATGTGTACAGTTTTGCTTACAGAATGCATTGGGAATAGATTGTGGTCCAGTTTAGTGTATTGAGTGTATATTATTGTCTAGCCCAATGCAAACATTTTAGATTATTGCCCATCTCAGTGTATTGGGTATGGATTATTTTCCAGTCTACTGTATTGCGTAAAGAATACTGTCCATGTCTGTGTATTGAGCAAAGTCTATTGTTCAGTTCTGTCTAATGGATATAGCTAATCATCTGGCCCAATGTTATCATGTGTGCAACTCAATGTAAGCATAGATTTTTACCCCCGCATGTATGAGGGTAGATTTTGGTCCAGTGTAATAGATGAAGGCTATTGTCCAGTCTAGTCTATAAAGTGAAGGTTATTTTCCAGTTGGGCTGGTCCTGTGCATTGAGGGCGAATTATTGTCTCGTCCATTACTTTTGGCAAATTGTATTATTTAGCCCAATTATTGAGAGCAGGTTATTGTCCAACTCTATGTATTGTATGAAATCCTCTATGTTAAGTGTGGATTGTTATGTAGTTCAGTGTATTGACTGAATGTTATCATCTAACACAGTGTACTGGTTGAAGATTATTGTCAAATCCTCTATATTGGGTTGAAATGTTTGTCCAATGTATCGTATTAAGGGAGAATGATTGTCCAGTATGTCTATCCAGTATTGTCCAACCCAATATATTGGGTGACGATTATTGCCCAGTTCTGTATATTCGGTTTAGATTATTATTTAGGCAAGTGTGTTTGGTTTACATTATTGCCCACTCATGTACATTGGGCAAAAATAGTTGTTTAATCCTTTGTATTGAGTTTAGATTATTGTCCAGCCCAAAGTATTGTGTATGGGCAGCTGTATAGCCCAGAATTTTGCATTGTTGATTGCTATCCAGCCAGTCTACTTGGTGGAGATTATTATCAAATCCAATATATTGTGTGAACATTATTGTGTGCGGGTTATTGTGCTCTCTTCTGATTATCGCTAAGTCAAATGCATTGGGTGAAAATTATTGTTTGCTCCCCTGTATTTGGTATAACATACAATCTAGCGCAATGTGTTCTGTATAGATTATTATCCAGATCATTGCGCTGGTGTAGATTGTTGCCCAATTCAATGTACTGAATGCAGATTGTTATCCATTTTAATTTGTTGGCTGTCATTTTTTCTAGTCCAGTGTTGTGTGGAGATTATTGTTCAGCCTAGTCTATAAAGTGAAGATTATTGTTTAATAAATTGCAGAGTATTGCCCAGTCCTCTACATTAGATGTAGATTATTGTCCAGTCCGGTATACTGACTACAGATGTTTTTTCCAGCATGTTGTGTTGGATGAAGTGTACTGTCCAACCTAGTGTATTGCAGGTAGATCATTGATGAACCTGAAGTTATCAGTGTACAGTTTGCCCAGCTCAATGTAATAAATATAGATTATTGTCTACACAATGGACTGGAAGTACATTATGGTCTAATCCAATGTATTCAGCATAGAGGTTTTTGCAGCACAGTGATTTGGGTAAAGATTATTATCCCATCCTGTCTATTGTGTGTAGATGTTTGTCCAACCCAGTGTATTAGGTGTAGACTATTTTCCAGTTCAATGTATTGAGTGAACAATATTATCCAAACCAAATATTGAGCATTGATTATTATCCAGACCGGTGTGTTGGATGAAGATTACCATCCAATCTTGAACATTGAGTATAGGTTATAGTCTAGTTCAATTAGGTAAAAATAATGACTGCAGATGCTGGAAACCAGATTCTGGATTAGTGGTGCTGGAAGAGCACAGCAGTTCAGGCAGCATCCAAGGAGCTTCGAAATCAATGTTTCTAGTTCAATTAGTTGAGTGAATGTTATTATCCAACCCAGTACATTGATTGTAGATTGGAAAGCAGCCCTCTGTATTGGCTGGATATTTTATCAATCTAGCATACATATTGTGAAAATTATTGCCCAGTCCAGATACACTTGACGAGATAAAAATGAACAATTTATTGGTATGAATAATAACCCATAAACATTGGGTGTTTTGAGTGCAATTTTTTGTCCAATCCAGTGTATTGGGGAAGGATGATTGTGCAATCCTGTCTATCCAGTGTAGATTATTGTCCAGCCTAGTGTATTGTGTGAAGATTATTGACTAGACCTGCGCATTAAATTCAGAGTATTGTCCAGCCCATTTTATTGGGAGTAATCTTTGTCTAGACCAGTATATTGGGTGTAGATTATTTTCCAGTCTAGTGTTTTGAATATTAATTGTTGTCTAGCCCAGTGTAGTCATTGAGAAACATTGTCATGTTCAGTGTATTGGGTGTAGAATATTGTCCTCACTGTAGTATGTTTTGAAAATGATTGTCCTGTCCAGTGTGTTGGGTAATGATTTTGTCCAGTCCCATATATTGAGCATGAATTACTGTCCTCAAAGGTGCATAGGTGTAGCTCATTCACTTTTGTAGATTATTGACCGGCCTGATTTATTGCATGTAGACAATTACCTAGTCCTATGTTTTGGGTGTAGGTTATTGTCTAATTCTATGCATTTAGTGAATGTTATTATCGAGGCCTGCATAATTTTTATAGATTAGAGACCAGCCTGCTGCATTTGGTGAAAATTGCAACTAATCCAAGGTATACGTTGAAGATTATTGTCCAGTTCCATGTATTAAATACACATTTTTCTACAGATCAACGTATTAGTTGAAAATTATTGTCAAGTCCAATGTATTACATGAAGACTACTGTTCAGTGATGTATTGAGTTTAGGTTATTGGCTATTTCTCTGTATTGAGTGCAGGTTATTGACCAGTCCAGTGTATTGAGTTCAACTCGTTGTGAAACTCAATGTATTGGTTGAAGATTTTTGTCAAATCCTGTGTATTTGGTGTAAATGATTGTTCAATTCATTGTCTTAAGTACAGATGATTTTCCAGTTCTGTGAATTGAGTGTAGATTATTGATCTTTATCCAAACCTATTTATTCGGTGTAGATATTGTTAAATGCAGTATTTTATTCTCCAAACCAGTGCTTAGTTATTATCCAGTCATTTCCATTGTGAGTAGATTTTCATCCAGCCCAGTATACTGAGTAAAGATAATTATTCGTAAAGCCAAAGTACAAAGGGATCTGGGAGTGCTAGTTGAGGATTCTCTAAAGGTAAACATGCAGGTTGAGTTCGTGATTAAGAAAGCAAATGCAATGTTGTCATTTATCTCAAGAGGGTTGGAATATAAAAGCATCGGTGTGCTACTGAGACTTTATAAAGCTCTGGTTAGGCCCCATTTGGAGTACTGTGTCCAGTGTTGCTCCCCACACCTCAGGAAGGACATACTGGCACTGGAGCATGTCCAGCGGAGATTCACACGGATGATCCCTGGAATGGTAGGTCTAACATATGAGGAACAGCTGAGGATCCTGGGATTGTATTCATTGAAGTTTAGAAGATTAAGGGGAGATCTAAAAGAAACGTACAAAATAATACATGGCTTGGAGAGGGTGGACGCTAGGAAATTGTGTCCGTTAGGCGAGGAGACTAGGACCTGTGGACACAGCCTTAGAATTAGAGGGGGTAAATTCAAAACAGAAATGCGGAGACTTTTCTTCAGTCAGAGAGTGGTGGGCCTGTGTAATTCATTGCCGCAGAGTGCAGTTGAGGCTGGGATGCTAAATGTCTTCAAGGCAGTGATTGATAAATTCTTGATGTCACAAGGAATTAAGGGCTACAGGGAGAATGTGGGAAAGTGGAGTTGAAATGCCCATCAGCCATGATTGAATGGCGGAGTGGACTCGATGGGCTGAATGGCCTTACTTCCACTCCTATGGCTTATGGTCTTATGGTCTTATTATTCAGTCCAATATATTGGCTGTAGGTTATTGTTCTGCCCAGTCTACTACTGAAGATGTTGTTGAGTCCTGTTTATAGAAGGCAGATTATAGTCTTGTCCAGCGTGTTCTGTATATATTATTGTCCAGTTCAGTGTGTAGCTGTAGGTCATTTTCCAGTCCAGTGCATTGAATGTAAATTATTATTTAGCCCCATGTATTGAATGCAGAATGTTATCTCTTTTTGTATATTCTGTGTAGGCTACTTTCTACTTCAGTCTGTTGTGTGTAAGTTATTGCCCAGCCCAGTATACTGAGTATTATTCAGTCCTGTGCATGGTTGAATGTTAATGTCTAACTCAATGTGTTGAGTAGATATTCTTGTGTAGGCCTGCATTAGATGTAGATTATTGTCCAGTTCTTGGTTTGGTTGTAGACTATTGTTGTACCCAGTGTATTGAGTGTTGATTATTGTTAATTTAATGCATTATGTGCACGTTATTGTCTGGCTCAATGTAAAAAGTGTAGATTGTTGCCTAGCCAAAATGTTGAGAATAGACGATATCAGACAATTAAAATCAGCCCAGTGTGTTGGTTGAAAACTATTGTCCAGCCCAGTTTATAAAATAAAGATTATTATCCAGTCCATTATATTTTTGAAATTTACTTTCCATTCATTTGAATTAAGTGTAGACTATTGTCCAGTCCAGTGAAGAAAATAAAAATTAATTTCCAGCTAATTGTATTGTGTGAAGACCATTGTTCAGTCCTGTGTATGAGTGTTGGTTACTATGAAGCATGGTGTATTGGCTGTGGGATATTGTGCAGTTCAGTTAATTGGATGAGGAATATTATCCAGTCCTATGTATTGACCATAGATTAATGAACAGTCCAATGTATTGTCTATAGGATATTGTCCAGAGCTGAAAAATGTGTTGCTGGAAAAGCGCAGCAGGTCAGGCAGCATCCAAGGAGCAGGAGAATCGATGTTTCGGGCATAAGCCCTTCTTCAGGATATTGCCCAGCCCATTTTATTGATTGAAGAGAAATGTCCAGTCCTGTGTATTGAACATAGATTTTTTTTCTTATCCATTGTATTGGGTTGAGATTGTTGGTCAGTACAGTGTATTGGCTGCAGATTACTGTTCAACCTAATGCATTGAGCACAGATTACTGTCTGGCCAATTGTATAAAGCAAGATGATCACCCAGTCTAGTGTATTGGATGAAGATGATTGTTTTGCCCTCTGTATTGAATGTAGCTTAATGATCATCCAAGTGTAATCTGCATATATAATTGTCCAGTCCAGTGTATTGGGTGAAGGTTATTGTCCAGTATCTGCGTTTAGTGTAAATAATTGTCCAACCCATTTGTTAAATGAAGACTTTGTGTCTGGATCAATGCATTTGGTGCGGATTAATGTCTAGTCCAGTGTATTGAGCTTAGGTTATTTTCCAACCCAATTTACTAATGGTGGGTTATTATTCATACCAGTAAATTGTCTATTATTATCTGGTCAAGTGTATCTGTTGTTGATTATTTTCCTGCTCAGTGCATTTTGTCTGTGTATTATTCAGTCAAGTGTGTCAACTGTAGATTACTTTTCACCCTACTGTTTTTTTTTGTCAAACATGCCCAGTTAGAGTCTTCAGTGTAGATTATCATATATTGGCTGTAATTATGGTGCAATATATTATTTACATTTCAGTCATTTTACTTCAAGTTTACAAAAGATGTACATTCTTGGACAACGAAGTGACCAACTAATTTGTGGTGGTAGTAAGTATTCTCCGGTGTTGCCAAGTTGTGGATCCCATAATAAATTGCTTTGCGCTACTCTATCCAAGGAATTATTGCACTACTTTATAAGAGTACAGACACATGAATAGTTCCTATTTGCTCCATTTGGGAAGACCTAAATGTCACAAAACTAATGTTCCAGTGGATATTAACATGTTGCCTCTCTACTAATTTTGTTGCATAGGTTATGCTATGCCATTTGGTTCAAACACTCTATTCTCCTCCACTTTAGTCTTCCCTCACCTTCCTTTATTGAAAAATATCAGCTCCCTTCTCCTCACTGTTTCCGTATGGGTGTTTCTTCTGAATTTTGTATTGAAATTCTTGTTGACTGTGTTTTTCCTATTATTAACGATCAATGTTCATTCATCCCAGTACTTGATATTCTTGGAAGCTGTTTCTTAATGAAAGGTCCCAAATGAAAACGTGCCTAGCATTCTGGCACGTTTCTGTTTTCTGTAGCTGTAAAAGTCAGTAGGAGACGAACTTCAACAGATGGCATAAAACCAGAAGAGATAATGAACCTGGAAGGATTTTACAGTCAAATGGCAAGCACTTCATTCAATCTTCCATGCTTGGAATCCCTCAATGCCTCATGCAATCCTTTCAGGCGCACTATGCCTGCATGGTTATATCTATCTCGTTCCGTTTGTTTATGAGTGGGTAGCACTTACTACTCCTGCATGGACTGACAATGGGTTTTCATAGGATTCCAGTGTTGTTACTGTATTGATACTAATCTATGCTTGGTCTGAAGACAAGCACAATTGAAAAAAAAATAAATTGGAGGGTTTGGTGGCCTTAATCTGTGGTTATACAGATTGATCTCTGACGACCCTTCCCTATCATATTTTTAATCTCGGGGAAATCCTAAAGCTGAAGATAGTTGAGTGCCACAGTGGGACCATGGAGATATTGCAATCCAGGAAGGAGGATTTTGGCGCGGGGTTGTTTTGGATTTGCAACAATCAAAACGCTCCTCTCTCCCGCCTTAAGTAGCGCCTGATGGCAGCGACTGTATCATTGGGAGACAGGTCTGGAAAAAGACATAACAAAAAAAAAACTGCTGGAGAAACTTAGCAGATCTGGCAGCATCTGTGGACAAGGAAACAGAGTTAACGTTTCGAGTTCAGTGACCCTTCTTCACAACTGGAGTTATGTTATTCCTATGTGTGTTTATTACTGTAGAAATGTGTTCTGCGGTCAATTGGTTTTGAGGATTCAAGGCAACCACACAGCACAAGTGACATTTATTTGCACAGTCAACTCTCTTCAACTACGAGACGTGACTAATAATTTCGAGTCTTGTTATTTATATTATTGATGATATTATCACGGTTGTTACAAAGCTAGTTTCAGGAGTGTGAATACAGGTTTGGCAGAACTAGAGTCAGTTGTTTTTTTCAGATACATTTCCCTTCAAAAGCACCTTCGTCTGTCCAGGTTGGACTGTGGACTGTGGGGTTTGGGGGGTGGGGGGCGAGGTCAGAGTGTCACTGTTAAAACAAGAGCATTTACTCTCTCACCGCGTTAGGAACAGAAAGGCAATCTTATTAATTGTTGCACGTTCTCACCGTGTTCTAATATCGTCTGGTAAATTAAACAGAACAGAAACAAGGATTCTGGGATGCCGCTGAACAGAGCACGGTGTGACCGGTCTGTCTGTCAGTCTGTAATGCACGGTGTACACTGTCTGGCACTCTGCGTGGCAGCCTATGCCACAGTTTTGGCAGTGCGTGGTACACGCTGCCTGGCACTCTGCAGGGTTATATATTGGCTCACGCGTGCAGAGGAAATTCGCAGACAGGTTTATTCGCTGTCACAGTATATGAGTAATCCGCAGAGCGGCGGTGAATGTGATGGAGCCACGGAACAGGTTCTGTTACTTGCCCTTGAACTTAGGGGGCTTCAGTTCTGAACCGGTGATCTGTGCAATGTCCCAGGGCGGGTCTTCAACAAATTCCAATCAGCCTTCCTCTGATGATCTGTCAGAGTCAAATGGCCATCAAACAATCATCAAGCACCACATCAAGAACTCTGGAGGGAAATATAGGGATCATACAATGACATTAAAACTAATTAATTCATTTCAGAAATGCCATTATTGATCTACGTAAAATCCCTGAGCCTCGTACCCTCGACCTTACCTGCTGGTCATCAGAGGATGGCCTGACTGCTTCTCACTGAGGCAACAGATGCCAAAGGACTGGCAGCTCCCCTCTGCCCACAGCACTGGCACACAGTGTTAATGTAATAGTTGGTGTCTCTAAACGTCTACCCCCAGTCAGATAAAATATTCACTTCTAAATACGCAAAGACATTTAAACATTCATAGGCATTGGTAAACATACACAGATGTAGACATAAACTCAGACAGAGATATACACACACAGGCACAGATATAAACACTCAGACGCATAGACACGGGTATTGACAGTTTACACACAGACAGGTTTAAATACAGGCTTAAAGATACACACTCACATATAGACACAGGTATAAATACAGATTTAGCTATACACACCCAGACACATAGAACGCAGGTATAAATGTAGGTATAGATATACACTCTCGGACACACGGGCGCAAATATAAACACACTCGGGCATAGACATAGGTATAAATATATATATATATATATATATAAATGCTCAGACTCATAGACTCAGGTATCAACACAGGCAAAGGTAATCACACTTAGACACACAAACACAGATATAAACACAGGCTTGATATATACATTCTGACACACAGGCACAGGTATAAATGTAGATATATATATGCACACACAGACACAGGTATAAATGTAGATATATATATATACACACACAGACACAGGTGTATATATATATATATATATGCACACACAGACACAGGCGTAAGCACAACCATAGATGTACACAGACACACAGATACATGTATAAACATCGGCATAGATATACACACACAGGCACAGACGCAGGTATAAACACAAAGGCTGGAAACACAAGGGATGCAGAGAAATATACACAAAATTTCACGCATAAACGTACACACGAACACTTAGTCAAATATACAGATAAAACCTTAAAATGAAATCAAAATGTGGTTGCTGGAGATTTGAAATATAACGGAAAGCGATGGGGAAGCTCAGCAGGTCTGGCAGCATCTGTGTCGAGAGAATCAGAATTCTGAAGTTCTGACGAAGAACCACTGTATTCTAAGTGTTCATTCTGTTTCTCTTCACAGATGCTGACAGACCTGTTGAGTTTCTGAACGACTTTCTGATTTTATTTGTTTGAAGCAGAGTTAATGTTTCAAGTCTAATAATATCTGAACTTGGAATATATAAACCCTCACTTACATATAGAGAGACATAGACTCTCACCCACTCGCAAATATATAAAGTCCTACACACACGGACGTATATTCGAACGCAATCACGGGTAATTTAAGCACTCATCTAGATCAGCGCATTGCCACTCGCTCTCTCTCCCACATTGCTGCTACGTATGGAATCACAAATAAATAAACACATGCACAGACGTTCTTACTTGACATCAACCTGAGCAATAAATCTTCTCAAAAATCGCTTACAGATACATACGTTCAACACTCACTTAGATATACACACTCACATACAAATGCATACATAAAACCACACTAGTTCACGCCCCGGACTCATTTCCTTGTATGTGGCACTATGGGGTATTTTTTCGTTATATCACTTGCTACTAGATTTGTCATGATTGACACACTGTGCTAGTAAACTTTCTATCGTTGAGAGCTGTCTTGCTGAAAAATTCTCAGATTCCCAGTTCCTAGTAACATCAGAACCGCCGCGGTTTGACATTTTAGTGAGTACTGGCCAGGTTTGTACAAGCTCAGATTTCATTTGACTCCACACACACAAAAAAAACAACACATGCACTTGATTTCTTCCAGGGACATCATTAACTTCATTGTGTATGAAATAAAAAGCGACGCGGGTAATTTGAAAGGGTGATATCCCGATTGTGTGATCTGTGTTCACATTTTATGTTATGAACATACCCAGGCTGACTACAGCTGGAGGAAAACAGCGGCGCAGCTCCCGGTTTCATTCGATATCGTTTGTTCAAGCACGAGTGGGTTTCTCGTTTTGTTCCTAACTGTTGAGTACTGGAAAAGCAGTATGCGCCGTTAGGATGTGTCTCCCCGATTGTACACCCCGCTATACGGGGAGTGAAGGCGAACACAATTACTTGCGATAGTCAGACTTCTCAAATTGTCCACCACTTCGTCTAAATCACATCACTCAACCTCCTGCAGTGGTTACTGTGTTTGAACTGCTTTTATTTGTCGGTTTGAGACGTTTTATTCCAGTTTTTCGAACCCATTTACACCAATACAGCAACTTTGTCAGAACCGGCATCACTGGGAAAAAACACATTCAGACGTGTCCTTACAATAATTTACTTTATATCGTTTGCAATCATTTTAAATTTTTTTTTTGCCTGCACACACTGCAATAAATTCTACTCACGCTGGCACGCAGTGTTTGGGAATGGTTTGAATGATTTGTATGATTTGTGTTCTTCTGGGATACTGGTAGTTTGACGGGAACACACGGGTGTGTAAGCACATTATTGGAGCGAAGCAGTTTTGCAGAGTTCGCATCCCCCTGCGTCGTGTTACCCACCTTGGGGTTTTCACCCAGATCCGCTTGGTCTGTGTGTTCAGTCTGAGGTGAAATTTCGTTCTTTTCCCCTGCTCGCTCTAAACCCACTCCCGTGAATTCTGCCTCGCCTTTTTGTTTGGCGATGTGGGCCGGAATGTCGAAAAATAAAACTCTGGAAGGAGACAGGACATTTTTCTAATTGGGAAAGACTTATTCTCTTCCCCACAGCAGATTCCCGGGAGTCCCTACTGAAATGGTTTGCACGAGAGTGGGGTTATTACAGGTGAGAGGCGCCATCATGGTCTCTAACCACCACTTCGCATCTGTGCCGACAAACTTTGCAGTTTATTTCTTTTTGAATTATGAAAGGTCAACACCATATTAATTACTCCTCTAAATCCCCATTGCTCGGTCCACAGAAATCCGAAACGAGCTGCAGAAACGAGGCGGAAGATCCCAAAATAAAAGCTGTTCCCTTTCATCTGACGTACTTCTATTTCAGGCAATTAAAACCCCCCAACTAACCCCGGTAAATAAAAAGCTCATTTGCACTTTTTTTCTTTCTCTCTCTCTGTCGCTGAAATGGTGCTATCAAAAGCCATACCATTTAGCCAGAGTTTATCTGAGGTTCTCTGCACTCGGCAATACTCATTATAATGGGGAAGAAATAGTCAATTATCGATTATCATTGAAATAACACATCGAGATGTTTTCGAATCGGCCGCATATTCCCTTCCTTCAACCTTTCAATATCGTTGAGAGTAAGGTTGGGTTAATGATGGGCTTACTTAAATGCAATTATGTCTAACACGATTTGGAGGTGACAGTGTTGGGCTGGGGTGGACAAAGTTAAAAATCACAAACATCAGGTTATAGTCCAACAGGTTTAATTGGAAGCACTAGCTTTCGGAGTGCTGCTCCATCATCCGGATGTCTAACACGGATGTATGTTCTGTATGAACACAAAAAATATTAACCCCGAGAAGACAGCGATGGCGCAGCAAACCTGCAGTGTTGCATAAGTTGGTTAGAGGCCGAAGTAACTTCAGTCTTTACAGTATAAACAAATAACCAGCACTAAATGGACGGAATTTTATTTAGGTATAAACAGTTGACAGGAAATCTCGGGGAAAAAAGCTTCCCTTACTCAATTTAACCTCCCACGAGCACACACACAAAGTAACAAGCTGTTTTCCATACTAATTGGACTAATGTCCTGGGCACAATGCTATGAGCTGGGGCAAGGTGCTGAAGAAAGGCTGGCTAATGGCCTTGTAACTTGATGGTGTTGGCTAAACAAGCCCGTGTTGCGAGATCAAAACGCGGCTCGACCCAAGCAGTGAATTGTTACCCATAAAGTGAGAGTGGCCACTTTTCAAGAAAGCCCAGGTGATCGAGTGGACAGACCATAAACTACACACACACCAGCTCGCCCCGGAGGCAGTGGAAGCGTCTCGGCAGAGCTCTTGCCGCGTTTCCGTTGACTGCCTTTCCCTAGACCACATTCGGCCATTGCTCGGTTCCGTATTCGGAGTCATTTCTGATGAAGGCTGTCCCAACTCGGAAGGCGTTCATGCATAGTCTCCCTGAGCCGAGTGGCCGCATGGGTCAGAGATTGTTTGTCTACAGGCATACAAAGACAGAGGGTGGGGGTGAACTCACCCTTGAAGGCTCACACAGTTCAAGGTAGAATGACCTCCCCACACTATTGACAGTACCAGCCGCCTGTGATGTATTCTGGTGGCGCATTTATTGCAACAGGTGTGTGTCTGTGTCTGTGTGTGTGTCTGTGTGTGTCTGTATGTGTGTGAGTCTGTATGTGTGTCTGTGTCTGTATGTGTGTCTGTGTGTGTCTATGTGTCTGTGGGTATCTGTGTGCTTGTGTGTCTGTGTGTCTGTATGTATCTGTATGTGTTTGCGTGTCTGTGTGTGTTTATGTGTGTCTGTGTGTCGAGATCAGAGTGGTGCTGGAAAAGCACAGCAGGTCAGGCAGTATCCGAGGAGCAGGAAAATCGACGTTTCGGGCAAAAGCCCTTCATCAGGAATCCTGATTCCTCACTTTTGCCCTGTGTCTGTGTGTGTGTGTGTCTGTGTGTGTGACTATGTGTGTGTATGTATGTCTGTGTGTGTGCATGTGTGTCTGTGTCTGTATGTCTGTGGGTATCTGTGTGCTTGCGTCTGTGTGTGTCTGTATGTGTGTCTGTGTGTCTGTGGGTATCTGTGTGCTTGTGTGTATGTGTGACTGTATGTATCTGTATGTGTTTGCGTGTCTGTTATGTGTTTATGTGTGTCTGTGTGTGTCGAGATCAGAATGGTGCTGGAAAAGCACAGCAGGTCAGGCAGTATCCAAGGAGCAGGAAAATCGACGTTTCGGGCAAAAGCCTGATTCCTCACTTTTGCCCTGTGTCTGTGTGTGTGTGTGTCTGTCTCTGTGTGTGTGTGTGTGGCTGTGTTTGGTTCTATCTGCAACTAAGGTCGTTTCATTCACTTCCATCAGTTAGAAAAACAAAGCGAGAGCCTCGAACCTGCTTTTCCCGGGGCTAACAGTTTAATCGTTTCGGGGGAACACCACACCACTCTCCACCAACTTGACAAAGAACCCCATCCCAGTTCAACTCCTACTGCTCTCAGGGGAAGCGAGCATTGGAATATTTTGCTGCAATGTTTACTGGGATCATGTATTGAGGTGGGGGGGGGGGGGGGGGTGCGAGGTGAAGCGAGGAGCGGGAAGAGAGAGAGCGAAAGGGGGGTAAATGCAGAGTCACTGATGTCCAGCGAGTGTTGGAAAGTAGGCAGGGCCTTAAGCACAGGCTGAGTTTCTGGCTATCTGAAGTTTCTATACACAGTGACTTCACAAGAATAGGGTGTTTGCGTGTGTGGAGGGCTGGGGGCAAGTTGTGAAACTAAGGACGGCCACTGGCGACTCTCATCTCTCCCCAGCCCACCCATCCCCAAGCTATGCCTGATTCAAGTTCACCCAAAGGCGGGGGGGGGGGGAGCGGAATTATGAGCACCTCGGCCCCTCATTGTCTCTGAAACCCGAGGCCCATCAAACCCTCCAGCCGTTCAGAGCATCGCAGCCCTTTAGCCGTCCCCTCAAAAAAAAGGATTTCACTCGCGCCAAAACAAAAATCCGGAAGTTTCACAAAGTTTAATGGCAGAGAGCCGAGTTCTGGATTAACTCCACTCCACAAGGGACTGAAAACGCACCAATACACTGGGAAATTTCGCGTATAACATCTTGGCATTTCTGTAACTGACCAGAAATGGACAGGTTCACTAAACTGGAGTTCAAATGGACAAATCAGTCAGATTCAGGACTCATGATTTCTTAACAATTGCTGCTAGGGCTGCAACTAATGCAACATGTATTTAATTTTTTTAAAAAGCCCCCTCCCGGCCCCCTAACGAAATGGGAAAGTTACCGGAAACTGGGCGGGCGGTTTGTTAAATATGAAAAGAAAACTTCCTGCTTTTCTTTCTTCGTCTTTTGAAATGTTTTTGGGAATAAGTTTGTCGGGGAGAAATCCCATTGTTTGAAAGTCTTTATCCGCATTATGAAGTGATTTCTTAGCTGGAAATCAAAGTTAGAAGCCGCGATAGCATTTAAATGGCATTGAATTCAGCAGCCGGGCCAGCGCCAGTACATTTCAGACGGGACGTTATTTAATTTCCGTTTGTATAGATTTGAACACCCAACAGCGTGTTGTGGATGTAGGTTTGCTCGCTGAGCGTGTTGTCTCTCTCTGTGTGTGCTTCTATTTATTACTTCTGTAGATAACACACAATAAACCGACATCTGAACGCATACAAGATCTATAATAATACCTCTCATTGTTACAGCTCCAGCGTGAAGTTACAGTATATCTCCCTGGTTCAGATTTCGGATTTTCTTTTTGCTAAATTAAAGGGGGAATTGATGTCTGCAGTTGAGAATTTATGAATTATGTATTTGAAAGATGTGCGGTTGCCACTCAATGTGACTTCCTCCGGGAAGGAAATTAATATACACGGTTGGTTCGATGAGATAGTATTCTCCATAGTTTGCAGTAAACCTTACATTTCAAAGTGATTAATAACCAAATATACAACAAATCTCAGACACCATTCTCGCATTTGTCTTCTGGTAATGTGAATAACACTCACCTGATTTATAATAAGTGTCTTGCCGCTCTTCCAGTATTCTGACACTGTAGTTGTGCGCGTTAATTGCCACAGAAATATATAACTCAGCCACATAAATTATGTTAAGGAATTCATTAACAACACATATGTTCCCACAATATTACTGTCTCTTTAAATAAAGCATTAAGTCAGGCCGGAGCTGCAAGGAGAGAAGAAAGGGCATCGACTGGCCCGAGCTCCCCGCTCGTTTATGCATTGCTGCTTTTTTTAAAAAAGAGGTTTCACTTCAGTGATTTCATTCTGTGCCTTAAACGTCTGCGCTCAGATCTAGGCCAGTGCAAGTCCCTGAGTCCTACGGCGAGAGAAATGGCCCATGCACAAAGCCAGACGCGTAGGTGTCTTCTGCCGGCAATGCTGACTGCTTGCTCCTACTTTAACCCTAGCCCTTTGATGTAGAACTGCCTATCTTAAAGAAAGACACACAAGTAAGTACATGCATTCTTGGGCATCGAATTTAACCAGCAAAATATGCATGTTAGTGCTTTTGAATATAATTTCTGGAAAAGAAAATGCTTTCTTTATTTCTTGTTCCACTTAAAATCATGAGTTTTTTTTTCCTCGCCGGTTCGGTTTCCAGCATGTGATAACAGCAAATGTTGTTTGCAACGTGAAGTGGATTTGCTAAAATGTTACTAATTGCACTGAAGGTGACTTTGACTTTCATGATTCTCAAGTTTTTAATAGTTGCTCTCTGCTGCCACCTACTGCTCGGTCTGCAGTATAGGTTTGAAGCCTTTTTTTATATCATCCCGGCCAACGCCTTGGGTGCATTTTGTTTGGCCTTTAGAGTTTATCAGCAGACGTCAGTCAAAGGGAATCTGTTCATGTTAAGGCTGGCGAGATACCGCATCGGGAAGAACTCATATCAAATCTCAATACATTTCTGAGCTGATCTGGCAACAGGCTAGAAATATGAAAAGCGCTATCGCATCTCAATGGTTCCTAACGTCCTAAGCGTAAACACATTATATTCATCATTTTTCTATGCATACGTATTGGCCAAGAAATTGTGAACCACGTTTTACTGGGACTAGGTCATATATTTTAAGACAAGAATCTTGTCAGGTATCCGATATTAATTTAAATGCAAACCTCAGAAGCAAAGTAAAATCAAATGATCAGTTACTATTGCAGTCATCAATTATGTCATATATTTATGTGGTTGAAGTTTACAAGAAACAGAGTAATTTTAAAGGATCTTTTGCTTCAAAATAATCTGATCCAATGATCAGGCGGTTTTATTCTAGGCTATCCCACTGAAAATTATAGTTTGTGGGAGTGAATCGAACTCCCGTTCTCCGGGAACCTGACATTTAATCGGTTTCAGGAACAACAATAAAATAAAACTGCTTTAAGGCTAAGTATTCCTTCTCAGCGGATAGATAGCAAACCGCTGGGAGGATTGCATCCATGTGTGAAACTCTCTCTCTGTTTCGCAGCTGCGTGACCAGCCTTTTAGGAAGCACTGAGAGAGAGAGACACACACAAACATATTGTCTTTATGAGTTTGAGAAACAGACACAACTATTTTCTAATCGTTGTCCGTACTGTTGTCAGTTTGATAAACGCATCTGTTTTGTGGGAGGTCGCACTCTCCCTTTCAAACTCCGAAATTATCAAAATGTCAACATGGAATACAAATATTTGCCCTAGCGCCGCTTACACAGAATGACTTTAGGGCCACTTCATGTTAGTAACAGGGAGATTTAACTGCACCATATTTTGTATTTAATAACATATAGACAAAGGAGAGCAAGGAAGGAAGTACAGGACATGATTTCCCTTCTTTATAGATCTTGCCAAAGAAAGAAACTTGGCTTCCACTTGCGGAGGCGATATACTGCTGAAAACGCCAAAGCGTATTTATTGAAATTAGTTGCAATATTGGGTTTCCTGTAGGTCATTTTGTAATTTCAATGAATAATCACTGCTGTAGGTTCAAGAGCGATTCTGGCCAGCTTATCCCTTGTTTAACATTAGAATTTTTTATTGTCACATTTTAGGAAAGTCACCAACCAAACACAGACCTGGTACTAAAACACTCAACGATTTCAGGTTTAACATTGTATTGTGTATGTCGCAGTTTAAGGAAATTGTTGGGGCCTGGGGAAGACAAGAAATCGGAAAATATATTTATATAGGGACGGTAACTACATGCGATAGGGTACAACATACAACAGCATAAAGGACATTTGGATGCAGTACAGAGGGAGAATACAGCTAACATTCATACACAATAAATCTGAGATTGCATTGATATCATTTTAATATCCCGCACATATGACCATTGAACACATATGTGGACGCATTCAGTTAACCGGAAAATTGTTCGCTGTTGATCTCGTTAACTTCTATTTCGCTGGGAGCTGATGGCAGTGTACAAGCGCCTGAATCGGGACACGCATAAACATATACATGTGTCTTTGCATCAGCGAATCAGTTGCCCGTGCCTCACCAAATCTAATCCGAAGACATCTCATCTAAAAGTGCAATACATAGTTTTGACATATCAATTTACACCGGTATCACCGTATCAGTGGGAGTTTGAAAATTCCTAAAGCGAGGGCAGGAGGTGAAACTTGAGTCCGTGGCAGCAATGACTGCTGTCTGGGTGATTGACGTATGTCTCTATCATGGGCAGCTGGTCTGCACCCTAATCTGACCACTCCACACCTTCTGGAGAGCCCCAGGGCATTTACACTGAATATTTGCATGGGGGTGGGGCGGGATTTGGTAGTAAACGGCGGTGGACAGGTAGGAAAAGCCCCCGGGCTATCAGGACACTGCGACTAAAAGGACACGCCGTACAGTGCGTTTCGCAGAGATATATAAACTTGGTTAAAGGATGTACCAATAGGGGATGTGCACAGTGTGGTACGGTCTCCCATAGATTGCTCCCTGGGCTCTGCATGATATGGGCTGTAGTCATCTTTACACTGTGTTGCGGGACTGAATTGATATTTGTGGGCTTTCGTTTTCCAATTTTTGTGCATATCCTCTGCATAATAACACCGGGCACAAATCTGCCCCAAAGGATGATGCCTCTTTTCGATGTAAAAGGATAGATACGGCTCAGAGGCATATTCGAGATTCGATTGCATTTTTATTGCAAACACCCGAGTCCAACCGATGACGAAGACTGTACATTTTACTGTTGGTAAAGTGGGCAGTCCATTTATTGAATTATGTGTGCCGTTTGCTCTCGCATGGCCAGCACTCAATAAACAGAACAAATGGCCGGTCTTTTGTCAGCACCATGCCTTACTTAAGCCACAATGTTGCTTAAAAGCCCTGTCTGATTCCATTCCACCGATGTCACGGTGGAAATGACTGTACAGTCACCTTGCAGGGAAAAGCCGGCACGTGACTTTTTCTGATTCCTATGATTCCCAAGATAAAGCGCCTGTAAATATTTCACTGGGGGAAAAAAAACCTGGTGACAAACACCTTTCTCCTCGTTGTTAATTGCGAATGAATGTGAAGGTCATTGTGCCTGAGCATACTGTACACGGGAGTTCATATTGTGGGTCTGTCGTTTTCCAAACAGATTTTTTTCCCTTGATACTCAGGCTGAACAACAACAACTGTTGGGGGGTGGGGGTTGGGGGAGGGGGTGGGGGTGGGGTGGGGTGGTGGGATCAAATGTAAAAAAAAAATCAGCCAGTCTAATTAGATCCGTGATCGCCTGAAGTGACTTTACAAAGTGGTGATGGGAGTAATATTACTCAGATTTACCTTATAGCGAAAGGCCCCACTGCCTTCTTTTATCACATTGATTTTCCAAAAAAAAACCCTTAAATCAATATTAATCTTGCACCTCGTCCACAAAAGCGGCGCCCATTTCGGCTGAGGACAGAATAATATGACAGGGGCCCTGCTTCGAAAGCTCCTCGTTATTTTGACCCATTATATTGTGGTTGCCTGTAGTTAACATCGCCACAATATACCACAGACATTACAGCAGCGCCGTAATCAGTTGGAGATTATGAGGTACTCCATCACTCTTCAGAGAAGGATTAATATTAACACCAAGCTGCTGCCCTGTGCTCTCGCTTCGGTTACATTACAGTGAATGTCAGCCGCAGACTAAATAAATGGAACTATTTCTCTTCAGATAACCTATTTTTCTACGATAAACAATAAAACGGTATGCGGGAGATGCACGGACAAAAGCCTGTCACTGAATTTTATGTCAGTATATTAACATACTAATTAACATACTCTCTAATTAAACAAGCAAACGCCTGTTATACAGGTGTCGAGCTCCCTATACCGCTCTGTCTCCACCTAACTATAACATTATCTTATTTGTACCAACACGTATATCAATGTCCTTCATCATCCTGTTGACGAGTTTATTAATCTTAAATAAACACACACGTACAAACATACATACAGCAAGCATACAAACATACGTACAGGCAAACATACACAAACATATAAACATAAACACATTTAGCACACAAACGCGTAAGCCACGCACAAACATGCATGCAAAAACACAACACACCCATACATATAAACAAATACACACAAACACAGACAACACACAAACGCGTGAGCCACACACAAACGCACATGCAAAAACACACAACACACACTCAAACACACACAAAGCCTAGGGCACACACAAACAGGCAAACGCACGCACTAAAATACACAAGTACACACTGAAACACAAACTGACAAACGCACGCACTCAAAGACACACGCTCAAACATACAGGCAACCTTCGGTCTGACTCTGGTCAGTCGACCGGGGTTTGTATTTGACCCTGTGTGTTTCTCTGCGTTGGGATTTCATCACATACTCGCGCATTCACGTTTTTGATAGCAATTTAAAATATATACACGGTAAAGAGACAAAAGGGTTCACCTTTCCCCTTGCTATCGGCACCCCTGCTTTTTAACCTCTATTTCCGCGCGTACTGTATTCAATAGCGTTATCAAGGCCGAGCTTGGAGGGCGAGCATGCATTTACTACTGACTCTTCCGCTCTATACAAATCAACGGGGCGAGCATAAAAACGCCTCTGTTGATGGTTGTTGGCTTGGTCATTAAAAATAATACACAGTAGGACTTATCAATTCGAGCTGTTTGACAAGTAAGAGTTGGGGATGTTTGTTGAACTCCACGCTTTTAATGAACTCAAACTAACTGCCACTAAAATTTCCAAAAATGCAAGTGTCTCGGACGAATTGCAGCGAAAGGTTCCTCTTTCTGGAGTGGGGCCCTAGCATGTATCTGTCTTAACTGTAAACTCACAGCGGGACAGGAGCAACTAGTTCCCTCCCCATCCTGACTTTTTGGAAATTGCAGGGCCTTCTCCTCGCCTGCGCTCAATTTACTCTCCGACTGCGCATAAGTGGCACACGGCGCTGCGGAGGGAATTTCGCCAGTTTGCTCCCCGCGCAGGCTGACATTTCCCGTTTATTTTGAGGTTAAGACCTGGGAACTGCAACCTGAATCATTAGCCTTCACCACTGTGCTCTGTAAGTGAAAAGAGACCACCAAAATCCTCGACATTTCCTGAAAAATACAAAAGAAAGAGAACGAAACACCGCGGCGGAAAATAGCGAAGCGTTCTGGGATCTGGTTTCGGCTGTTCTTTACCAGTGGAGCCGTGTGTTTCCAAAGCTACAAGTTAATTAATTCGCTATTTTCAAAGGTCACAATGTTAACGGGTTTGATAATTAAAGTCGTATATTTCTGAAGCTTACAGTATAATTACAGAGCCGCAATGCTCACTACATTAATGAGCAACCAAGGAAGCTGCTGAATTTTTTTTACCGCCCGAAAGATTTCCACTAGTTCTGTATTCTCATCTATAGGCACCGGTTCCGGTCTTGTTTGTCCTTTTCCCGCGAAATATTTATATAATGACCTACACCGTGGTGCAAACGTTTCAACATGTGACTATGGATATTGATCTAAAATTAAGCTGAATTATTTTCGACTCCTCTTTTTTTCAAACAAAACTAGCTATTCCTTTGCCGTTATCTGTATTGTTATAGATTTGCGATTTCGTATGGAATTATGATTAAGAATGCTTGTTTGAAGACACTGGTGTGAATTTATTTGGAAGCAGTTATGTGTTAGTGTCTGCAAGTATATGTTTAAAAACGTCTCTGTTTTGTTTAAGTGAATGTGTTTTGTATGTGGGTAGTGTTCGTTTGGAAACCCAGTGTCTTACTTGCATATGTGAGCCTGTGTTAGTGAAAACCGTAAGAATTGTGGATGCTGTAAATCAAAACCAAAATAAAACCCCAAAAATTGCTGGAAACGCTCAGCAGGTCCGGCAGCATCTGTGGAGAGAAATCAGAGTTAACGTTTCAGGTTCGGTGACCCTTCCCGAAACCTTCTCCAGCAATTTCTGTTTTTGAGTCTATATTAGTGTACGTGTCATTCAGTCCTTGAGAATACAGGTACATATTCCTGAATGTATATGCGAATGTGGCGTTTTCATGTCACTGTGTATGCGCCTATATAGGTGCGTGGGGTCATAGTGTGTAGACACATCCGCATGCACCAATACGTGGATGTGACATTTAAATAAAAACAGAAATTGCCAGAGAAACATAGCAGCTCTGGCAGCATCTGTGGAGTGAGAGCAGAGTTAATAAATCAGTCAAGTTAGACTTTCTTCAGCATTTTGCGCTTTCGTTTCAGTATTTTAGTTTTGTTTTGGGACAGATGCATGTGTGAGCCGGTATGTGAGGATTCCTTTGGGCGTGCATGTGTATACACGGGCGAACGTGTGTGTGTGTGTCTGTTTGTATGTGTGTACCTATGCATATTTGGATGTGTGTATATCTGCTTATGTATGGATTTACGCAAATGTATATGAATGTGTGTATGGATGTGTAAATGTATGTGCATGGGTGTGTATATGTATGGGTGTGTGGTCTCCATATGGATGTGCGCATCT
The DNA here is from genome assembly GCF_047496795.1 of Chiloscyllium punctatum. Taxonomy (NCBI): domain Eukaryota; kingdom Metazoa; phylum Chordata; class Chondrichthyes; order Orectolobiformes; family Hemiscylliidae; genus Chiloscyllium; species Chiloscyllium punctatum. The sequence goes on from NC_092746.1 coordinate 108,589,889, forward strand.
ATATGCTTGCACATAAGTGTGTGGCATGTGTAAATGTTTTACCTCGTTGATTTTAAATGCCTATACAGGCATGTATATATGAATATGTGCAAATATATGCGTGTGCACCTACTGTTGCATGCCTGAATGGATTGAAAGTCAGGATCTAATATTTGCAGCTGACTGAATTTTATCTGTTTTGAAATTCCCTCTGAAGGTCTGATAGCTTAAAACAAACATCTCGCTTTAAAAGCCTCCGGCAAATCAAACACTTTCCGAACCTTTCCCACAGACTAAAACATCGAGAGCGGGAACAGAGGAAGATCTTCCTGCTAAAACACACCGGGTCCAATCATTACCCAATATTACATGTCGCTAAAACCAGAGCATCTACACTTAGGGTTTCCAGTTTCATAACTATTTCTGGGTCAGATTCGATAATTGTTCATTTGCTTTGAGCGGCGTTTTTCATCCTACATTTGTGCCGTTTTGTTTTCAGATTTTCGCTTATCCTTGCAACGCTGGAGAAAAACCAGAAGCCAGTGAAATAAGCTTTCAAGAGGCAGTTTATTTGGAGAAATAGGCTTACTTCACCCAGGCACACTTTCCAATGCCCTTTCAGATTTTGACTGCGTTTTTTTTCCCCCCAGTAATGATGTCTGAGTGTTAACCCTAACGATCCCGGCGTTACTCAGCTCAATATTTTCTCGCGCCGGGCGCGTTCATCTGCATAGCAATTATCCTTAAATATTCGACTCGTTTATCTGCTGCAAACTGGGGTTGCCTCTGTGCGGCTGAGTTTCATTTTGCTGGCGGGGTGCGAAAAGAAATTACTTGCATTCGGATAGCGCCTTTCACCCTTCCCCGAAGTATTTTTCAGACAAGTGTTTTGGAATAAAAAAAAGTCTCATCATCATTGTCATAGAACACATGATTTCAGAGCGCAGGTGATATTATAAACGGTTGAGACTGAGGCCTGAATAGTTCACAGCGGGTCAGCTCAAGTCCGGGGTGTGTGCAACATTGCTGCATTGCACCTCACAGTCCTGGTCAGCTGTTATTGATCATACACGCAGCTTGTTTGAGAGACCAACACTGTAATTGAACTTCCTATGTGTTTCTGGACTGATGTCAGTTCCCGCCACACCAGGTGATAAGATTGGCGAAAGCTGCAAGCAACAACATGGATCATTGTCACTCAACAGGGAAGATAAGGCGAACTGGAAATTATTCCCTCCATCTCTCTGTGTTAAACTGCGTTCTGTATAAGATCACTATGAGTCATGAGGGGTACAAATCATAGCACATATGTAAGGAGGATGCTCTCCAGTTATCCGGCGTGTAGCCAATAATCTTGTGTCGTTTGAGCACTCATCAAGTGGTCTCATGTAGTTCTCTTAGTCTAGCATCCCTGGGACTTAAGTACTGGCACCAACCTTGCAGACATTGCTTTACGTGCCAATTTCTATCCATGGGATCAGTGAAAAGATGGTCACAAATGGTCAATGTTTCATGCTGTCCAATTAATTTCTCTGTTGTTGGCCAATCAAAACTGAAATGGAATTTGATGTAATCACCTGTCTATGAGTTAGACCGTAAGGTGACAAGTTATAAGTACAGCAGTTGGCAATTTGGCCCATTGAGTCGGCTCCATCATTCAACGGGATGGTGAGATAATCCTCAACTCCACTTTCCTGCCTTATCTTCATAACCCTTGATTCCATAAGTCTATAAACTGTTGCCCTCTGTGTTAAAGAATACCACCAATCGACTACGCTCTAATATAATTATATCCTGTAGCCACACATAGATAGTAAGATGGTGCACCAACAGATGGTACATTATTGTGGTTATTTGCTGGTTTGTGTCAATGATTCTTTGTCTGGTGAATACCAGATCTCCTGTGGTGGATGTAAGGGAGATATTGAGGGATGATTTAATATTCCCACTGAACAACTTTTAAGCAGACTATTCAACTGCCTGTATTATTGACTTGGACTAGGTGGCGTACATTTTTGATATAGAACTAAAAACAAAATGGCTGGAAGCAAATACAAGTGTGGCCATTGGATTGTCAAAGTTTTTTAGAGTGGGCTTAATTATCTTCCATCACACTCACTTTTGGTGTTGCTTTTGCTACAAACATGAAAAGTAAGTGTACGAAAATGTTTCTGAAATGTAGATATTGTCAAACTGTTAAACACTGGAAACAGTGAAGCTGCCCCATGATGATAGTGGACGGGACAGTAGCATGATAGTCTGGCACAATTAAGGTTTTCCTCCACTGTAATATAATAAACTAGCATTAAGAGTGAAAAATGCAGAGACATGAGATGCCTCAAAGCAAATGTACCACAGGCTGCAAAATGACAGCCCCACGGCTGCAAAATAATGTTGCGCAGCATTGCATAGATTCAAGTTTTCTTCCAATTTCTGCTTTTACTTCTGAAGATGGGAACTCATCCTGGCGTAGATCCTTGATTTGGATGCCGAGAGTGTGGTGCTGGAAAAGCACAGCAGGTCCTCACTTTCTCCCTTGATTTAGATGGACAATTTTCGAGTATGAGTCTAATCCTTCGGTATGACCAGCCAATCTATACGTATCGCAGAGTGAATGCGTGTATGTGTAATGTGTGTATGTGTATGTGTGTTTAAATGTGTGTATATATCATGTCCGTGTGCGCACATGGGGTGCAAGAACGCAGGGAGGGTCACAATTTACCATCCCTTTAGTGGAATGACTAGGTATGACACAGGTAACAGCTTTTCCCAATGAAATCAAGTGTGTGTGTGTGTGTGTGTGTGTGTGAAATCACTCTTTCTTAGGCTGGGGATCCAGTGTCAAGTTGTGATACAAATTTGCAGCAACAAGAGGAAATATTTGCCAAGAACATTGGTTGCAGCCTACATTGAGTTATTGTTCAGCAGCCTAGACAGAAGTCAAATTGACTGCTGTAAAATGACCTTCATTAAACAATTAATGATAAGTAAGCATGATACATGGTAACAAAACTACAGTGAAATTACGAGGAGTCAAATTCAGATAACCCAAACATCAATGGTGTTGAAATCCCAACAGCAAAATAATAAATCCAACAAAATTATGCTGTGATATATCAAATTTCTGGACTGGTACCTCTGGATTTGCTGAACTTGTGCAAGTTTCAACATTGTCGATGTATCTACACCAAATGGACTGCAGTGATCTAGAAGAGCGCTTTCTACCACTTTCTCAATGGTAAAGTAGGATGGGGTATAAATGCTGGCCCAGCTAATGACGCCCGCATCTCATGAATACATTTTTAAAAAGTCATATGTCCACACCAACTAGTCTGAGCAGAGTTAGAGCATTCTAGGGCAGAAAATCACAGACCTTTGAGCAAATTGCCATTGGGTGTCAAACTCTCGCCGTTGAAAGGACATTCAAAAGCTGCAAGTGTGTCCAAACGTGCGCGAAAGTTCCAAGTTATCAATCGGGGAGAAAGTGAAATTGACACAGCAGTGGAAAACGGTGGTATGAAGTAACAAGCAGACATGACTAAGGAATGGGTAAAAACAATGACTGCAGATGCTGGAAACCAGATTCTGGATTAGAGTGGTGCTGGAAGAGCATAGCAGTTCAGACAGCATCCGAGGAGCAGTAAAATCGACGTTTCGGGCAAAAGCCCTTCATCAGGAATACAGGCAGAGAGCCTGAAGGGTGGAGAGATAAGCTAGAGGAGGGCGGGGGTGGGAGAAAGTAGCATAGAGTACAATAGGTGAGTGGGGGAGGGGATGAAGGTGATAGGTCGGGGGGGGGGGAGGGGGGAGTGGATAGGTGGAAAAGAAGATAGGCAGGTAGGACAAATCAAGGGGACAGTGCTGAGCTGGAAATTTGGAACTGGGGTGAGGTAGGGGAAGGGGAAATGAGGAAACTGTTGAAGTCCACATTGATGCCCTGGCGTTGAAGTGTTCCAAGGCGGAAGATGACATGTTCTTCCTCCAGGCGTCTGGTGGTGAGGGAGCGGCGGTGAAGAAGGCCCAGGACCTCCATGTCCTCGGCAGAGTGGGAGGGGGAATTGAAATGTTGGGCCACAGGGTGGTGGGGTTGATTGGTGAGGGTGTCCCGGAGATGTTCCCTAAAGCGCTCTGCTAGAAGGCGCCCAGTCTCCCACATGTAGAGGAGACCGCATCGGGAGCAACGGATACAATAAATGATATTGTTGGATGTGCAGGTAAAACTTTGATGAATGTGGAAGGCTCCTTTAGGGCCTTGGATGGAGGTGAGGGAGGAGGTGTGGGCGCAGGTTTTGCAATTTCTGCAGTGGCAGGGGAAGGTGCCAGGATGGGAGAGTGGGTTGTTGGGGGGGGGGGGGGGGGGGGGGTGGCGTGGACCTGACCAGGTAGTCACAGAGGGAACGGTCTTTGTGGAAGGTGGAAAGGGGTGGGGAGGGAAATATATCCCTGGTGGTGGGGTCTGTTTGGAGGTGGCGGAAATGTCGATGGATGATTTGGTTTATGCGAAGGTTGGCATGTGGAAGGTGAGCACCAGGGGCGTTCTGTCCTTGTTGCAGTTGGAGGGGTGAGGTCTGAGGGTGGAGGTGTGGGATGTGGATGAGATGCGTTGGAGGGCATCTTTAACTACGTGGGAAGGGAAATTGTGGTCTCGAAAGGAGGCCATCTGATGTGTTCTGTGGTGGAACTGGTGCTCCTGGGAGCAGATACAGTGGAGGTGGAGGAATTGGGAATATGGGATGGCATTATGGTGGAGACGCCCACCCTACCTCCTGCACACCTCTTCCCACCCTACCTCCTGAAATGTGATGAGGATGTTAGGAGATTACAGGGTGACCTGGACAAGTTAGGTGAGTGGGCAGATGCATGGCAGATGCAGTTTAATGTGGATAAATGTCTGGTTATCCACTTTGGTGGCAAGAACAGGAAGGCAGATTACTACCTCAATGGTATCAAATTAGGTAAAGGGGCTGTTCAGAGAGATCTGGGTGTTCTTGTCCACCAGTCAATGAAGGCAAGCATGCAGGTACAGCAGGTCGTGAAGAAGGCTAATAGCATGCTGGCCTTCATAACAAGAGGGATTGAGTATAGAAGCAAAGAGGTGCTTCTGCAGCTGTACAGGGCCCTGGTGAGACCACACCTGGAGTACTGTGTACAGTTCTGGTCTCCAAATTTGAGGAAAGACATTCTGGCTATTGAGGGAGTGCAGCGTAGGTTCACGAGGTCAATTCCTGGAATGGCAGGATTGCCTTACACGGAAAGACTGAAGCGACTGGGCTTGTATACCCTTGAGTTTAGAAGACTGAGAGGGGATCTGATTGAAACGTATAGGATTATGAAAGGACTGGACACTCTGGCAGGAGGGAACATATTTCCGTTGATGGGGGAGTGCCGAACCAGAGGACACAACTTAAAAATACGGGGTAGACCATTTAGGACAGAGATGAGGAGAAACTACTTCACCCAGAGAGTGGTGGCTGTGTGGAATGCTCTGCCCCAGAGGGCAGTGGAGGCCCAGTCTCTGGATTCATTTAAGAAAGAATTGGATAGAGCTCTTAAAGATAGTGGAGTCAAGGGGTATGGAGATAAGGCTGGAACAGGATACTGATTAGGAATGATCAGCCATGATCATATTGAATGGCAGTGCAGGCTCGAAGGGCAGAATGGCCTACTCCTGCATCTATTGTCTATTGTCTATTGTCTATTGTCTATTGCATACCTGGATTACACCTCTTCCCACCCTACCTCCTGCACAAAAAATTTACCTGCACATGCTTATCATTCAATAGATGAGAAGGAGCCTTTGAAGTGGAGGATGAAATATGCTACAATTATTACTTGGATGTTAACTCCCTAATGGGGAGCTTGTCTATGACACAGAAAAATTTCCTTCAGCCTATTGAGTCTGTGCCAGTCAAAAACAAGCACCGAGCTATTCCAAACCCATTTTCCAGCACTTATCCCATACCCTTATATGTTTTGGCATTGGACAGTTAGGTGGTTCTCCTGAATTCTTTCCAGGAGAACACAGAGGGTGGAGTTGAAAGAATGTCTGTGGAAAACTCAATGATCCAGTGCTGGAACAGGCAGGTTCTGAGGCATTTCAGAACATTTGCACTGACATATCATCATCTTCTTCACTGGGGATACCTGGTGGAAACAAAATGCTGCAATTTTGGCATTCGGTTTCTTCCCATTCTGTTCAAATAGTAATTGAGTAATTGAACGGATTGTTTTAGCTGGATATTCAGAATCGTTTTTCCAAAATTATGCCTTTGCAAGCTGCATTGTTTTAAATTGTTTTACTCTAACAATCCAAGCTACAATATGGAATTCCAAACCTTGGATGCTGTCAACCTGTGCCAAAGCTCTCAGTATGGCAGAAGGGAGGGGAAGGTATATCTCATTCGATCAGGGAGTTCTGTCTGCACACATTTGGTAGTTTGATTTGGAGATTGCAAGAGAGTTCGGTGAGTTTAATAATCCACCAAATTAGGAAAAATGACTCAGAAATTGAACCGAATTTCCTTTAAAATCTGGTTTGTTTATTCTGAAAAGGAAAAGTAAAATAGATTTGACTGATTTCAGCTGGCGTTTGCGTATTTAGTTCCCTCACCAGTGTTGCTTGTATTATTTAGCTAGTTGGTGGCGATATCACAGCTCAGCAGACAGGATAAATTTGACTGTACAAAATATGCAATTAGGACACATAAGAAAGAACAATTTATTTTTTTTAACTGAATACATTTGAGTTCGGACTGTAACTGTTCCATGACGTGTTGTGTCCCGGACTGAGGGCTGCTTTTGAAAAAAAAAATACAATTTACAAAGCAGTTGAAGAAGATCTTGGTTAGTTATCGCTGTAAGGCTAGAGGACGTGTGAAAATGAAAACGGAAATGTGCTTTAGTCAAGAGTTGAGACTGGCCCGGGGTTGTGCCATTTAATAGCATGAGTCACTGTTAACTTAAAATAGACCTTAACAGATATTTAACCTGGTGACATCCGTGTGTTATTCAAGATAAATCGTTTCTCCATTGTTTCAATAAAGGTGTTAAGTACATATATCGAGTACCATGTTAAGTGAGGGACGGGTTGTTAAGTGAGGGACGGGTTGCAAAAAAGGTAGGAAATAATTTTAAATTTGTATAGCAGCTGTAATCTGGGCACCAGTTCGGAACGTTTGAGTCTCTGAGTCACCAGGAAAGGACAACGCTTTATATGTCGTAAGACATAGAAACAAAAAATTGTTAGATGTCCGCAAGGTGGACAAGAAAGAGCCTTGGCGCTTTGGGACCTGTTGTGGTTTCCCAATAGTTTCCATTTTGTTTTGTCAAATATTTAACATTAATAGTTTTTTTTCTTTTGACTTATCCTTAGCAGTGGTCAGCAGTGTTTTTGTGTTCCGGGTGTTTCCAGGATTTTTAACTGTCGTGTTAATTTCAGTGCGGCAAAGGAAGGTTAAGTAAATGTAGAAACATTCCAAATAAATATATTTCAGATTTGCAATATGTAACAAATGTAATTCACGCATGCAATAGAAATAATTATATATAAACGTACAGGGAATAAACATTCTGTGTTATAGTATATATTTAATAACAGAACGATTATAAACTTAAACGACATCTAATGCTTACAAACGATTAATTCCCTTCATCCATTAATTATCTTCTGGCCCCTACCATCATATTTGATAATTTTCTCTCGATTATTGCAGACCTAAGAGAGGAAGTCAGGAGGATCAGGGGCCCAGTTATGATATTGAGGATCCTTCAGTTTCGGACGAGAGCACAGAGGAATTAACGCAATATTAGCTCTTAAAGGAAGCACAAATTTGGAGCTATCAAAACAGCAATTTCGTATTCTCATTTTTGGCATATTTAAATGTTTACTTTTTCACGGCAGTGGAACATATTTGAAATGTTTTTTTTTCAAAATAAAAAGAAGTACTTTTCTCTCCTGTCTTTTGGTCAGCGACAGTGGTCCATAAGTGATTTATCATCGTGCAGTTCAACAAAAATAAAAATGCTGCATGTTTAGCACAGACTGCTTGCTCCTTTGACTAAGTCGCGCTGGATGGAGCTGCCCAGAACTCTCTGGGTTTTTTTTTAGCATCTTGATGAACGTTAGTTTGAAGATAGCACCGTGCTCTCGATCCTTGCACAAACAACTGGTAAATTCAGACAAGGCTCCGTTGTGGAGGGCTGTGTTGTATGAACTGAGTCGTAAACAGATTTCAACCTTCATGCTTAATTCTGCGAGCGGTCTGAATGCAGCTGGGAGTGTTTAATATGTGCCAGCCCAAAACAAAATCAAATTGAGTCGAATGTTCGAGTTAAAAAAACATTGTATTGTGTCTCAGACTAGGCTCGTTTTAACTTCTGTCAGTTATCTAACTCACGGATCGTACGTCCTGAGGCGAACCATCCGAACTTACATTGTTATCCTCGCCGTTTCAAGTGCAGATCCCAGGCCATTATATTTAATCGTGTTTCTATTAATTCAGTTAGTCAGGTAAAAAAAAAAGTCCATTTATTGGGCCGATGTGGGTTGTAACTAGGTCAGGAGTTTTCAATCATCCCTATGTTTAGAGAGCACGGTTGGCTTGAAAGAGGGTCGTGAAAATTCACGTCAGCTGATGTTTATTAAGTAAATCCAACTTTATAGTCTACATCCACAATAAATAGTGAGATGCAGTCGTTTTGCGTGAGTGAGCAGTGTGCATTGTTACTGAACACAGAGTGTGTTATTACGGAGAGATGTCTAAGCTGTCACTGAGCGCAGTGTGTGCTATTTCTGAGCATAGTGTGTGCGATTACTGACCATAGCATGTGCTATTACTGAGAACAGTGAGTGCTTTACTAAGAGCAGTGTGTACTATAGCTGAGAGTTGTGTATCCTAAGAAGCGTGTATCCCATGACTGAGCACATGTGCACTATTACTGAGAACAGTGTGTGCTGTTACTGAATACACAGTCTGCCATTATTGAGCACAGTATGTGCTATTACTGAGCAGTGTGTGCTATTACTGAGAGCAGTGTATACTATAGCTGAGGGGTGTGCATGTGCACACTGAGAAATGCGTGACCCATTACTGAGTATATGTGTGCTATCAGTGAATGTAGTGTGTGATACTACTGGGAGCTGTGTGTGCTATTATTGGAAGCACACTACTGAGTACGGTGTGTGCTGTTACTGAGAGCAGTGTGTGTTATAACTGAGCCAGTGTGCTATTACTGAGAACAGTGTGTACTATAGGTGAGGGGTGTGTATGTACACACTGTGCTATCAGTGAGTGCAGTGTGTGATATTACTGGAAGCAGCGTGCGCTACTACTGAGCAAAGTGTGTGCTCTTACCGAACATAGTATGTGCTATAACTGTGAAAAGTATGTGCTGTTACTGAACAGTGTGTACTATTACTGAGCACAATATATGCTATCATTGAGCGCAGTGTGTACCATTACTAAGCACATTGTGTGTTATTACTGAGCACAGTTTGTGTTATTACTAAGCACAGTGCGTGCTATTACTGACTGTGCTATTACTGAGCGCGGTGCGCGCTATTACTGAGCACAGTGTGCGCTTATACTGAGCACAGTGTGTGGAACTATTGAACGTAGTGCGCGCTATTACTGAGCGCAGTGTGTGCTATTACTGAGCATTGTGTTGTGCTATTACTGAACATCGTGTGTGCTATTACTGAGCGTAGTGAGTGCTATTACTGAACACAGCGTGTGCTAATACTGAGCACAGTGTGTCAGTGTGTGCTATTACTGAGCATTTTATTGCTATTACTGTGAGGAGTGTTTGCTGTTACTGGGTGCAGTGTGTGCTCTTACTGAGCTAGTGTGTGCTGTTACTGAGCACAGTGTGAGCTATGAGTGAGCACAGTATGTGCTATTACTTAGCACAGGGTGTGCTTCCACTGAGCATTTTATTGGTATTACTGTGAGAAGTATGTGCTGTTACTGAGTGCAGTGTGTGCTATTACTGAGCACAGTGTGTGCCATTATTGGGAACCGTGTGAGCTATTACGGAGCACAATGTTTGCTATTACTGAGCACAGTGTGTGCTACTACTTAGTGCAGTGTGTGCTATTACTGAGCATAGTGTGTGCAGTTATTTAGTGCAATGTATGCTATTTTGGAGTGCAGTGTCTGCTATTATTGAGTACAGTGCGTGGTATTACAGAGCGCAGTGTGTGATATTACTGAGTGTAGTGTGCTTTGTTACTGAGTGCAGTGTATGCTATTATGGAGCACAGTGTGTGCTATTACTGAGCACAGAGTGTGCTATTATTGAACATAGTGTGCGTTGTTACTGAGCACAGTGTGTGCTATTACTGAGCACAATGTGTGCTATTATTGAGCACAGTGTGCACTATTATTGAGCACAGTGTGCGCTATTATTGAGCACAGTGTGCATTGTTACTGAGCACAGTGTATGCTATTACGGAGCACAGTGTGTGCTATTACTGAGCACAGTGTGTGGTATTACTGAGCACAGTGTGTACTGTTACCGAGCACAGTGTGTGTTCCTACTGAGCGCAGTGTATGCTATTACTGAGCACAGTGTGTGCTATTACTGAGCACAGTGTGTGCTATTACTGAGCACAGTGTGTGCTTCCACCGAACATTTTATTGGCATTACTGTGAGAATAGTGTGCTGTTAATGAGTGCTGTGTGTGCTATTACTGAGCGTAGTGTGTGCTACTACTGAGCGTAGTGTGTGCTATTACTTAGCATAGTGTGGGCTACTACTGAGTGCAGTGAGTGCTATTACTGAGTGTAGTGTGTGCTATTACTGAGTGCAATGTATGCTATTATTGAGAATAGTGTGTGGTATTAATGAGCACAGTGTGTACTGTTACCGAGCACAGTGTATGTTCCTACTGAGTGCAGTGTGTGCTATTACTGAGCACAGTGTGAGCTATTACTGATCACATTGTGTGCTGTTAATGAGCACAGTGTGTGCTGTTAATGAGCACATTGTGAGCTATTACTGAGCACAGCGTGTGCTATTACTGATCACATTGTGTGCTGTTAATGAGCACAGTGTGTGCTGTTAATGAGCACAGTGTGAGCTATTACTGAGCACAGCATGTGCTATTACTGAGCACAGCGTGTGCTATTACTGAGTGTAGTATGTGCTATTATTGAATACAATGTGTACTATTATTGAACACAATGTGTGCTATTACTGAGCACAGTGTGTGCTATTAATGAGCACAGTGTGAGCTTTTACTGAGCACAGTGTGTGCTATTAATGAGCATAGTATATGGTATTACTGTGAGACGTGTGTGCTGTTACTGAGTGCAGTGTGTGTTGTTACTTGAGTGCAGTGTATGCAATTATTGAGAACAGTGTGAGCAATTATTGGGTGCAGTGTATGTTATTATTGAGAAGAGTGTGTGCTATTACTGAGCATAGTGTGTGCTTTTACTGAACGTAATGTATGCTACTGCTGAGTGCAGTGAGTACTATTATTGAGCATAGTGTGTGCTGTTACTGAGTGCAAAGTATGCTATTATGGAGCGCAGTGTGTGCTATTACTGAGAACATTTTGTGGTATTACTGAGTGCAGTGTGTTCTATTACTGAACACATTGTGTGCTATGACTGAGTACTTTATTGCTATTACTGTGAGAATCGTGTGCTCTTACTGAGCACAGTGTGTGCTATTACTGAGACCAGCGTGTGCTATTACTGAACACTGTGTGTGCTGTTACTGAACACTGTGTGTGCTATTACTGAGCGCAGTGTGTGCTATTACTGAGCGCAGTGTGTGCTATTACTGAGCGCAGTGTGTGCTGTTACTGAGCACAGTGTGAGCTACTACTCAGCACAGGTGTGTGCTATTAGTGAGCATAGTGTGTGCTGTTACTGAGCATAGTGTGTGGAACTACTGAGCGCAGTGTGTGCTATTACTGAGCATAGTTTGTGCAGCTACTGAGTGCAATGTATGCTATTATGGAGTGCAGTGTGTGCAAGTATTGAGAACAGTGTGTCCTATTATTGAGCGCAGTGTGTCCTATTATTGAGCACAGTGTGTCCTATTATTGAGCACAGTGTGTGCTTCCACTGAGCATTTTATTGCTATTACTGTGAGAAGTGTGTGGTGTTAATGAGTGCAGTGTGTGCTATTACTTAGCATAGTGTGGGCCACTACTGAGCGCAGTGAGTGCTATTACTGAGCGTAGTGTGTACTCTTACAGAGCGCAGTGTGTGCTACTACGGAGCGCAGTGTGTGCTACTACGGAGCGCAGTGTGTGCTACTACGGAGCGCAGTGTGTGCTACTACTGAGCGCAGTGTGTGCTACTACTGAGCGCAGTGTTTGCTACTAAGTGCAGTGTGTGCTATTATTGAGCACAGTGTGTGCTATTACTGAGCGCAGTGTGTGATACTACTGAGCGCAGTGTGTGATACTACTGGGCGCAGTGTGTGGTATTACTGAGCACCGTGTGTGCTATTACTTAGCGCAGTGTGTGCTGTTATTAAGAACAGTGTGAGCTACTACTGAGCACAGATTTGCTATTACTGAGCACAGTGTGTGCTACTACTTAGTGCAGTGTGTGCTATTACTGAGCATAGTGTGTGCCATTACTGATTGCAATTTATGCTATTATGGAGCACATTGTGTGCTATTATTGAGAACAGTGTGTGGTATTACTGAGTGCAGTGTGTGCAATTATTGAGAACAGTGTGTGCTATTATTGAGAACCGTGCGTAGTATTACTGAGTGCAGTGTGTGCTATTACTGAGAACATTGTGTGGTATTAATGAACACAATGCATGCTATTACTGAGCACAGTGTGTGCTATTAATGAGCATAGTGTGAGCTATTACTGAGCACAGTGTGTGTTATTAATTAGCATATTATTTGCTATTACTGTGAGAAGTGTGTGCTGTAACTGAGCACAGTGGTATTATTGAGAACAATGTGTGCAATTACTGAGCGCAGTGTGTGCAATTACTGAGAACAGTGTGTGCAATTATTGAGAACAGAGTGTGGTATTACTGAGTGCAGTGTGTGCAATTATTCAGAACATTGTGTGCTATTACTGAACACAATGTGTGCTATTACTGAGCACAGCATGTGCTATTATTGAGCATAGTGTGTTCTGTTACTGAGCGCAGTGTGTACTCCTACTGAGTGCTGTGTGTGCTATTACGGAGAACAGTATAAACTATTACTGAGCACAGTATGTGCTATTACTGAGAACAGTTTGAGCTATTACTCAGCACAGTGTGTGCTAATAATGAGCACAGTGTGCGCTATTAATGAGCAAAGTGTGTGCTGTTACTAAGTGCAATGTGTGCTATTACGGAACACAGTATGTGCTATTTCTGAGCGTAGCGTGCACTATTACTGAGCACAGTGTGTGCTATTATTGAGAACAGTGTGTGCTATTATTGAGAACAGTGTGTGCTATTATTGAGAACAGTGTGTGCTATTATTGAGAACAGTGTGTGCTATTACTGAGCACAGTATGAGCAGTTACTGAGTGCCATGTGCGCTATTACTGAGTGCAGTGTGAGCAATTACTGAGCGCAGTGTGTGCTATTACTGAGCAGTGTGAGCAATTACTGAGCGCAGTGCGAGCAATTACTGAGCACAGTGCAAGCAATTACTGAGCACAGTGTGTGCTATTATTGAGCACAGTGTGTGCTATTATTGAGCACAGTGTGTGCTATTATTGAGAACAGTGTGTGCTATTATTGAGCACAGTGTGTGCTATTACTCAGCACAGTGTGTGCTAATAATGAGCACAGTGTGCGCTATTATTGAGAACAGTGTGTGCTGTTACTGAGCACATTGTGTGCTGTTACTGAGCACATTGTGTGCTGTTACTGAGCACATTGTGTGCTGTTACTGAGCACATTGTGTGCTGTTACTAAGTGCAGTGTGTGCTATTATGGAACACAGTATGTGCTATTTCTGAGCGCAGAGTGCGCTATTACTGAGCACAGTGTGTGCTATCATTGAGAACAGTGTGTGCTATTAATGAGCAAAATGTGTGCTGTTACTGAGCACATTGTGTGCTGTTACTAAGTGCAGTGTGTGCTATTATGGAACACAGTATGTGCTATTTCTGAGCGCAGAGTGCGCTATTACTGAGCACAGTGTGTGCTATTATTTAGAACAGTGTGTGCTATTACTGAACACAGTGTGAGCAGTTACTGAGTGCCATGTGCGCTATTACTGAGTGCAGTGTGAGCAATTACTGAGCACAGTGTGTGCTATTATTGAGCGCAGTGTGTGCTATTATTGAGCACAGTGTGTGCTATTATTGAGCACAGTGTGTGCTATTATTGAGCACAGTGTGTGCTATTATTGAGCACAGTGTGTGCTATTATTGAGCACAGTGTGTGCTATTATTGAGCACAGTGCGTACTATTACTGAGCATAGTGTGAGCAATTACTGAGCGCAGTGTGAGCAATTACTGAGTGCAGTGTGAGCAATTACTGAGTGCAGTGTGTGCTATTACTAAGTGCAGTGTGTGCTATTATTGAGCAGTGTGTGCTATTATTGAGCACAGTGTGTGCTATTATTGAGCACAGTGTGTACTATTACTTAGTGCAGTGTGCATTATTATTGAGCACAGTGTTTGCTATTATGGAGCGCAGTGTTTGCTATTATGGAGCGCAGTGTGTGCTATTATTGAGCACAGTGTGTGCTATTATTGAGCACAGTGTGTGCTATTATGGAGCACAGTGTGTACTATTACTGAGCATAGTGTGAGCAGTTACTGAGTGCTGTGTGTGCTATTACTGAGCGCAGTGTGTGCTATTACTGAGCAGTGTGAGCAATTACTGAGTGCAGTGTGAGCAATTACTGAGCGCAGTGTGTGCTATTATCGAGCACAGTGTGTGCTATTAGTGCAGTGTGTGCTATTATTGAGCAGTGTGTGCTATTATTGAGCACAGTGTGTGCTATTATTGAGCGCAGTGTGAGCAATTACTGAGCGCAGTGTGCGCAATTACTGAGCGCAGTGTGCGCAATTACTGAGCGCAGTGTGTGCTATTATGGAGCACAGCGTGTGCTATTATTGAGCACAGCATGTGCTATTATTGAGCACAGCATGTGCTATTATTGAGCACAGCGTATGCTATTATTGAGCACAGCGTGTGCTATTATTGAGCGCAGCGTGTGCTATTACTGAGAACAGTGTGTGTTATTACTGAGAACAGTATAAACTATTACTGAGCACAATATGTGCTATTACGGAGAACAGTTTGAGCTATTACTGAGCACAGTGTGTGCTATTATTGAGCGCCGTGTGTGCTATTACTGAGCACAGTGTGTGCTATTACTGAGAACAGTATAAACTATTACTGAGCACAGTGTGTGCTATTACTGAGAACAGTATAAACTATTACTGAGCACAGTATGTGCTATTACGGAGAACAGTTTGAGCTATTACTGAGCACAGTGTGTGCTATTACTATGCACAATGTGTGCTAATAATGAGCATAGTGTGTGCTATTACTGAGAAGTGTGTGCTGTTACTGAGCACAGTGTGTGCTGTTACTGAGCGCAGTGTGTGCTATTACTGAGCACAGCGTGCGCTAGTACTGAGCACAGTGTGTGCTATTATTGAGCACAGTGTGTGCTATTATTGAGCACAGTGTGTGCTATTATGGAGCACAGCGTGTGCTATTATTGAGCGCAGCGTGTGCTATAATTGAGCGCAGCATGTGCTATTATTGAGCACAGCATGTGCTATTATTGAGCGCAGTGTGTGCTATTACTGAGCGCAGTGTGTGCTATTATTGAGCACAGTGTGTGCTATTACTGAGCACAGTGTGTGCTATTACTGAGCACAGTGTGTGCTATTACTGAGAACAGTATGCGCTATTACGGAGAACAGTTTGAGCTATTACTGAGCACAGTGTGTGCTATTACTATGCACAATGTGTGCTAATAATGAGCATAGTATGTGCTATTACTGTGAGAAGTATGTGCTGTTACTGAGCACAGTGTGTGCTGTTACTGAGCGCAGTGTGTGCTATTACTGAGCACAGTGTGTGCTATTACTGAGCACAGTGTGTGCTATTACTGAGCACAGTGTGTGCTATTATTGAGAACAGTGTGTGGTATTATTGAGCACAGTGTGTGGTATTACTGAGTGCAGTGTTTGCTGTTACAGAGCAATATATGCTATAACTGAGAGCAGTGTATGCTATTACTGAGAGCAGTGTAATCCATTGCTAAGAGTCATAGAGTCATTGAGGCACAGAGATGTACAGCATGGAAACAGACCCTTTTGTCCAATCCATCCATGCCGAACAGATATCTCAACCCGGCCCATATCCCTCTAAACCCTTCCGATTCGTATACCCATCAAAATTAGAGCAGTGTATGCTGTTGCTGAGAGCAGTGTATACTAAAAATGAGAGATGTGTATGTACACACGGAGAAGTGCGTGTCCCATTACTGAGCACATGTGCAATATTAGTGAGCGTATTTTTGGAAGAGTGTATCTGTTATTATTGTGAGTCATGGGTACTATTACTGAGAGAAGTGTATGCATTACAGAGAACAATCTGTGCTATTATGGACATCAGCATGAGCTATGAATGGAAGAAACATATGCTGTTACTGGGAGCAGTGCATACTGTCACTCTGAGCAATGTCGACTATCACTAAGTGTATTGTGCACAATTACTGAAAACACACTAAGTGTGATATTACTGGGAGCACTGTTTACTCTTCCTGAAAGCAGTGTGTACTGTTAATGAGACCAGTGTGCGCTATTAATTGGAGCAGAGTGCGCTATTACTGAGAGCAGTGTGTGCGATATATTGGATTTGTGTGTGCTAATAATGGGAGCAGTGTGTACTATTAATGTGTGCAGTTTGTGCGAATACTGGGAACAGTGCGTGTGAATATGGGAGCAGTGTGTGCAAATACTGAGAGCAGTGTGTGAAATACTAGGAGCAGTGTGTGTGATTACTGGGAGCAGTGTGTGTGAAATACTGGGAGCAGTGTGTGTGAAATACTGGGAGCAGTGTGTGAAATACAGTGAGCAGTGTGTGCGAATATTGGAGCAGTGCAAGCGAATACTGGGAGTAATGTGTGCGAATATTGAGAAGTGTTTGAAATACTGGGAACAGTGTGTGCGAATACTGGAAGCAGTGTGTACTAATGCTGGGAGCAGTGTGCGTGAATACTGGGAGCAGTGTGTGCGAATACTGGGAGTAGTGTGTTCTAATACTGGGTGCGGTGTGTGCGAATACTAGGAGTGGTGTGTGCTAATACTGGGAGCAGTGTGTGTGTAGACTGGGAGCAGTGTGTGTGAAGACTGGGAGCAGTATCTGCTATTACTGGGAGCAGAGTGTGCCAAGAGAAGTGTGTGAGTATACTGGGAGCGGAGTGTGTGAATGCTGGGAGCAGGGTGCAAGAATACGGGATGCGGTGTCTGTGAATACTGGGAGCGGTATGTGCTAATACTGGGTGCAGTGTGTGTGAATACCAGGAGCAGTGTCTGTTATTACTGGGAGCAAAGTGTGCAAATACTGAGTGTAGTGTGTGCTAATACTGGGAGTGGTGTGTGCTAATACCGGGAGTAGTGTGCGTGAATACTAGCAGCAGTGTTTGCTAATACTGGGAGCAGTGTGTGTGAGTAGTGGGAGCAGTAGGAGCTAATACTAGGAGCACTGTGTGCTTGTAGTGGGGCTGTGTATGTGAAATACTGTGAGCAGTGTGTGTGACTACTGGGAGCAGTGTGCGCGAATACTGGGAGCAGTGTGTGCAAATGCTGGGTGCAGTGTATGCGATTACTCAGAGCTGTGTGTGTGAACAGTGGGAGCAGTCTGCTAATTATGGGGGCGGATTGTGCAAATACTGGTTGCGGTGTGTGCAAATACTGGGAGCAGTGTGTACTAATGCTGGGAGCGGTGTGTGCTAATAATGTTGGCAGTATGTGCGAATACTGGGCCAGTGTGTGCGGATACCAGGAGCAGTGTGTGCTGATACTGGTAGCAGTGTGTGCTAATACCAGGAGCAGTGTGTGCTAATACCAGGAGCAGTGTGCATGAATACCGGGAGCAGTGTGTGCTAATACCAGGAGCAGTGTGTGCTAATACCGGGAGCAGTGTGCACGAATACTGGGAGCAGTATGTACTAATACTGGGAGTACCGTGTTCTAATACTGGAAGCGATGTGTACTGATACTGGGAGCAGTGTGTGTGAATACGGAGAGCAGTGTGTGTGAATATGGGGAGCAGTGTGTGCTAAGACCGGGCACAGTGTGTTCTAATACTGGGAGCAGTGTGTGTGCGAATACTGGGAGCAGTGTGCGCTAATACTGGTAGCAGTGTGTGTGAATACTGGGACGAGTGCTTGTGAATTATGGGGGTGGATTGTGTGAATACTGGGTGCGGTGTGTGCGAATACTGTGAGCAATGTGCACTAATGTTGGGAGTGTTGTGTGTTAATACTGGTAGCAGTGTATGCGAACACTGGAAGCAGTATCTGCTAATACTGGGAGCCAAGTGTGTTAATACTGGGATCAGCCTGTGCAAATACTGGGAGCAGTGTGCATGAATACTAACAGCAGTGCTTGCGAATAGTGTGAGCAGTGTGTGTGAATAGAGGGAGCAATGGGAGCTAATACTGGGAGCACTGTGTGCTAATAGTGGGAGCAGTGTGTGTGCGAATACTGGGAGCAGTGTGTGCGAATACTGGGAGCAGTGTGTGCGAATACTGGGAGCAGTCTGTGCGAATACTGGGAGCAGTCTGTGCGATTACTGGGAGCAGTCTGTGCGAATACTGGGAGCAGTCTGTGCGAATACCGGGAGCAGTGTGTGCAGTGTGTGAATACTGGGCACGGTGTGTACTAATACTGGGAAAAGTGGGTGCAAATACAGGGAGCTGTGTGTACTAATGCTGGGAGCAGCGTGCGAATACCGGTAGTAGTCTGTGCTAATAACGGGGGCGGTGTGTTCTAATACTGGGAATGGTGTGCACTGATACTCGGAGCAGTGTGTGCGAATGTTGGGACCAGTCTGTACGAATGCTGTGAGCAGTGTGCGCTAATACTGGGAGTGGTGTGTGCAAATACAGGGAGACGTGTGTGAAATTACTGGGAGCGGAGTGTGCGAATACCGGGAGCAGTGTGTGCTAATACTGGGAGCAGCCTGTGTGAATACTGGAGCAGTGTGTGCGAATACTAGCAGCAATGTTTGCTAATACTGGGAGCAGTGTGTGTGAATGCTGGAAGCAGTGTGTGCTGATACCAGGCACAGTGTGTTCTAATACCGGGAGAGGTGTGGGCGAATATTGGGAGCGGAGCGTGCTAACTCTGGGAGCAGTGTATGCAAATACTGGAAGCAGTGTGTGCTAATACTGGGAGCGGTGTTTGTGAGAATACTGAGAGCAGTGTGTGCAAATGCTGGGAACAGTGTGTGCGAATACTGGGAATAGCGTGTACTGATGCTGTGAGCAGTGTGTGGTAATACTGGGAGCAGTATGTGCGAGTACTGGGAGCAGTATGTACGAATACTGGGAGCAGTGTGTTTTAATACTGGGTACAGTGTGTGTGAAAGACTGGGAGCAGTGTGTGTGAATACTGCAAACAGTGTGTGCGAATACTGGGAGCACTGTGTACTAATGCTGGGAATGGTATGTGCTAATACTGGTAGCAGTGTGTGCGAATACCGGGAGCAGTGCCCGCGAATTATGGGGGTGGATTGTGCAAATACTGGGTGCCGTGTGTGCAAATACTGGGAGCAGTGTGTACTAATGCTGGGAGCGGTGTGTTTTAATACTGGGTACAGTGTGTGTGAAAGACTGGAAGCAGTGTGTGCGAATACTGGGAGCAGTGTGTGCGAATACTGGGAGCAGTGTGTGTGAATACTGGAAACAGTTTGTGTGAATACTGGGAGCAGTGTGGGCTAATACTGGGAGTAGTATGGGCTAATACTGGGAACAGTGGGTGCGAATACTGGGTGCCAAGTGTGCTACTACTGGGAGCAGCCTGTGTGAATGCTGGGAGCAGTGTTTACTAATACTGGGAGCATTGTGTATGAATACTGGGAGCATTGTGAGCTAATACTGGGAGCAGTGTGTGCGAACACTGGGAGCAGTGTGTGCGAACACTGGGAGCAGTGTGTGCGAACACTGGGAGCAGTGTGCGCGAATACTGGGAGCAGTGTGCGCGAATACTGGGAGCAGTGTGCGCGAATACTGGGAGCAGTTTGTACGAATACTGAGAGCAGTGTGTAGAAATACTAGGAGCAGTGTGAGCAAATACTGGGAGTAGTGTTTGTGAATCTTGCGAGCAATGAGTGTGAATAGTGGGAGCAGTGTGTGCTGATGCTGGGAGCAGTGTGTTCAAATACCAGGAGAAGTGTATGTGAATACTGGGCATGGTGTGTACTAATACGGGGAACAGTGTGTACTAATGCTGGGAGCTGTGTGTGTGAATACCGGGAGCAGTGTGTGCTAATACTGGGATCAGTGTGTGCAAATACCGGGAGCAGTGTGTGCAAATACCGGGAGCAGTGTGAGCTAATACCGGGAGCAGTGTGTGCTAATACCGGGAGCATTGTGTGCTAATACCGGGAGCATTGTGTGCTAATACCGGGAGCGGTGTGTACTAATACAGTGAGCAGTGTGTACTAATGGTGGGAGCTGCGTGTTCTAATATTGGGATTGGTATGTACTAATACTGGGAGTGTGTGCTAATATTAGGAACGGTGTGCCTGAATGCCGGGAGAGGTGTGTGCGAATACTGGGAGGGAGTGTGCGAATACCAGGAGCAGTGTGTGCGAATACTGGGAGTAGTGTGTGCTAATACTGGGAACAGAGGGTGTGAATATTGAGAGCCAAGTGTGCTAAGACTGGGAGCAGTGTGTGCTAATACTGGGAGCATTCTTTGCAAATACTGGGAGCAGTGTGTACGAATACTGGGAGCAGTGTGAGCTAATACTGGGAGCAGTGTGAGCTAATACTGGGAGCAGTGTGGGCTAATACTGGGAGCAGTGTGGGCTAATGCTGGGAGCAGTGTGGGCTAATACTGGTGAGCAGTGTGAGCTAATACTGGGAGCAGTGTGAGCTAATACTGGGAGCAGTGTGGCTAATACTGGGAGCAGTGTGGGCTAATATTGGGAGCAGTGTGGGCTAATATTGGGAGCAGTGTGGGCTAATACTGGGAGCAGTATGGGCTAATACTGGGAGCAGTGTGGCTAATACTGGGAGCAGTGTGTACGAATACTGGGAGAAGCGTGAGCAAATACTGGGAGTATTACATAGAACATAGAACATAGAACAATACAGCGCAGTACAGGCCCTTCGGCCCTCGATGTTGCGCCGATCAAAGCCCACCTAACCTACACTAACCCACTATCCTCCATATACCTATCCAATGCCCGCTTAAATACCCATAAAGAGGGAGAGTCCACTACTGCTACTGGCAGGGCATTCCATGTTCTTACGACTCGCTGAGTGAAGAACCTACCCCTAACATCAGTCCTATATCTACCCCCCCTTAATTTAAAGCTATGCCCCCTTGTAATAGCTGACTCCATACGCGGAAAAAGGTTCTCACTGTCAACCCTATCTAACCCCCTAATCATCTTGTACACCTCTATCAAATCACCCCTAAACCTTCTTTTCTCCAAAGAAAACAACCCCAAGTGCCTCAGCCTTTCCTCATAGGATCTTCCTACCATACCAGGCAACATCCTGGTAAACTTCCTCTGCACCCGTTCCAGTGCCTCCACATCCTTCCTATAGTATGGCGACCAAAACTGCACACAATATTCCAGAAGCGGCCGCACCAGAGTCTTATACAACTGCAGCATGACCTCAGGACTCCGGAACTCAATTCCTCTACCAATAAAAGCCAGTACGCCATATGCCTTCTTCACTGCACTATTTACCTGGGTGGCAACTTTCAGAGATCTGTGTACATGGACACCAAGATCCCTCTGCTCTTCCACACTACCAAGTAGTCTACCATTAGCCCAGTAATCCATCTTTTTATTACTCTTACCAAAGTGAATCACTTCACACTTAGCTACATTGAACTCCATTTGCCACCTTTCTGCCCAGCTTTGCAGCTTCTCTATATCCCGCTGTAACCTGCCATATCCTTCCTCACTGTCTACAACTCCTCCGACTTTCGTATCATCCGCAAACTTGCTCACCCAACCTTCTAACCCTTCCTCCAGGTCATTTATAAAAATGACAAACAGCAATGGTCCCAAAACAGATCCTTGCGGAACACCACTAGTGACGGCACTCCAAGATGAATCTTTGCCATCAACTACTACCCTCTGTCTTCTTCCAGAGAGCCAATTCCTAATCCAAACCTCCAACTCGCCCTCAATGCCATATCTCTGTATTTTCTGCAGTAGCCTACCATGGGGGACCTTATCAAACGCCTTACTAAAATCCATATATACTACATCTACCGCTTTCCCCTCATCTACCTCCTTCGTCACCTTCTCAAAGAATTCAATAAGGTTTGTGAGGCACGACCTGCCCTTCACAAAACCATGCTGACTATCCTTGATCACATCATTCTTATCCAGATGTGCATAAATCCTATCCCTTATAATTCTCTCTAAGACTTTGCCCACAACAGAAGTGAGACTCACTGGCCTATAGTTACTAGGATTATCCCTACTCCCCTTCTTGTGTGTGAATCTTGCAAGCAGTGAGTGTGAATAGTGGGAGCAGTGTGTGCTGATGCTGGGAGCAGTGTGTTCAAGTACCGGGAGAAGTGTATGCGAATACTGGGCATGGTGTGTACTAATACTGGGAGCAGTGTGTGCAAATACCGGGAGCAGTGTGTGCTAATACCGGGAGCGGTGTGTAAATACAGTGAGCAGTGTGTACTAATGGTGGGAGCTGCGTGTTCTAATATTGGGAGCGGTATGTACTAATACTGGGAGCAGTGTGTGCTAATTTTGGGAGCGATGTGCGTGAATGCCGGGAGAGGAGTGTGATAATACTGGGAGTAGTGGGTGCGAATATTGAGAGCCAAGTGTGCTAATACTGGGAACAGCCTGTGCGAATACTGGGGAGCAGTGTGAGCTAATACTGGGAGCAGTGTGAACTAATACTGGGTGCAGTGTGGGCTAATACTGGGTGCAGTGTGGGCTAATACTGGGTGCAGCGTGGGCTAATACTGGGTGCAGCGTGGGCTAATACTGGGAGCAGTGTGAGCAAATACTGGGAGCAGTGTGAGCAAATACTGGGAGTATTGTGTGTGAATCTTGCAAGCAGTGAGTGTGAATATTGGGAGCAGTGTGTGCTGATGCTGGGAGCAGTGTGTTCAAGTACCGGGAGAAGTGTATGCTAATACTGGGCATGGTGTGTACTAATACTGGGAGCAGTGTGTGCAAATACGGGGAGCAGTGTGTACTAATACTGAGAGCAGTGTGTGCGAATACCGGGAGCAGTATGTGCTAATACCAGGAGCGGTGTGTAAATACAGTGAGCAGTGTGTACTAATGGTGGGAGCTGCGTGTTCGAATATTGGGAGCGATATGTACTAATACTGGGAGCAGTGTGTGCTCATTTTGGGAGCGGTGTGCGTGAATGACCGGAGAGGTGTGTGCAAATACTGGGGGGAGTGTGCGAATACCAGGAGCAGTGTGTGCTAGTACTGGGAGCAGCGTGTGCGAGTATTGAGAGCCAAGTGTGCTAACACTGGGAACAGCCTGTGCGAATACTGGGAGCAGTGTGTGTGTGCAAATACTGGGAGCAGTGTGTTCTAATACTGGGAGCGGTGAGTGAAAATACCGGGAGAAGTGTGTGCAAATATTGGGAGTGGAGTGTGCGAATACTGGGTGCGGTGTGTGCGGATACTGGGAGCACTGTGTATTAATGCTGGGAACAGTGTGTGCTAATACTGGCAGCAGTATGTGCGAATACCGGGCGCAGTGCCTGCGAATTATGGGGGCGGAATATGTGAATACTGGGTGCCGTGTGTGCGAATACTGGGAGCAGTGTGTACTAATGCTGGGAGCAGTGTGTGCGAATACCGGGAGCAGTGTGTGCTAATACCGGGAGCAGTGTGTGCTAATACTGGGAGCAGTGTGTACTAATGGTGGGAGCTACGTGTTCTAATATTGGGAGTGGTATGTACTAATACTGGGAGCAGTGTGTGCTAATATTGGGAACAGTGTGCGTGAATACCGGGAGAGGTGTGTGCGAATACTGGGAGGGAGTGTGCGAATACCAGGAGCAGTGTGTGATAATACTGGGAGTAGTGTGTGCTAATACTGGGAACAGTGGGTGTGAATATTGAGAGCCAAGTGTGCTAATTCTGGGAACAGCCTGTGCGAATACTGGGAACAGCCTGTGCGAATATTGGGAGCCGTGTGTGCTAATACTGGGAGCAGTCTTTGCAAATACTGGGAGCAGTGTGTACGAATACTGGGAGCAGTGTGTATGAATACTGGGAGCATTGTGTGCTAATACCGGGAGCATTGTGTGCTAATACCGGGAGCATTGTGTGCTAATACCGGGAGCGGTGTGTACTAATACAGTGAGCAGTGTGTACTAATGGTGGGAGCTGCGTGTTCTAATATTGGGATTGGTATGTACTAATACTGGGTGTGTGTGCTAATATTGGGAACGGTGTGCGTGAATGCCGGGAGAGGTGTGTGCGAATACTTGGAGGGAGTGTGCGAATACTGGGAGTAGTGTGTGCTAATACTGGGAACAGTGGGTGTGAATATTGAGAGCCAAGTGTGCTAAGACTGGGAGCTGTGTGTGCTAATACTGGGAGCATTCTTTGCAAATACTGGGAGCAGTGTGTACGAATACTGGGAGCAGTGTGTACGACTACTGGGAGCAGTGTGGGCTAATGCTGGGAGCAGTGTGGGCTAATACTGGGAGCAGTGTGGGCTAATACTGGGAGCAGTGTGAGCTAATACTGGGAGCAGTGTGGCTAATACTGGGAGCAGTGTGAGCTAATACAGGGAGCAGTGTGGGCTAATACTGGGAGCAGTGTGGCTAATACTGGGAGCAATGTGGGCTAATACAGGGAGCAGTGTGGGCTAATACTGGGAGCAGTGTGTACGAATACTGGGAGAAGCGTGAGCAAATACTGGGAGTACTGTGTGTAAATCTTGCAAGCAGTGAGTGTGAATAGTGGGAGCAGTGTGTGCTGATGCTAGGAGCAGTGTGTTCAAGTACCGGGAGCCGTGTATGCGAATACTGGGTATGGTGTGTACTAATACTGGGAGCAGTGTGTACTAATACTGGGAGCAGTGTGTGCGAATACCGGGAGAGGTGTGTGCTAATACCGGGAGCGGTGTGTACTAATACAGTGAGCAGTGTGTACTAATGGTGGGAGCTGCGTGTTCGAATATTGGGAGCGGTATGTACTAATACTGGGAGCAGTGTGTGCTAATTTTGGGAGCGATGTGCATGAATGCCGGGAGAGGAGTGTGATAATACTGGGAGTAGTGGGTGCGAATATTGAGAGCCAAGTGTGCTAATACTGGGAACAGCCTGTGCGAATACTGGGGAGCAGTGTGAGCTAATACTGGGAGCAGTGTGGACTAATACTGGGTGCAGTGTGGGCTAATACTGGGTGCAGCGTGGGCTAATACTGGGTGCAGCGTGGGCTAATACTGGGTGCAGTGTGAGCGAATACTGGGAGCAGTGTGAGCAAATACTGGGAGCAGTGTGAGCAAATACTGGGAGTATTGTGTGTGAATCTTGTGAGCAGTGAGTGTGAATATTGGGAGCAGTGTGTGCTGATGCTGGGAGCAGTGTGTTCAAGTACCGGGAGAAGTGTATGCTAATACTGGGCATGGTGTGTACTAATACTGGGAGCAGTGTGTGCAAATACGGGGAGCAGTGTGTGTGTGCGAATACTGGGAGCAGTGTGTTCTAATACTGGGAGCGGTGAGTGCAAATACCGGGAGAAGTGTGTGCAAATATTGGGAGCGGAGTGTGCGAATACTGGGTGCGGTGTGTGCGGATACTGGGAGCACTGTGTATTAATGCTGGGAACAGTGTGTGCTAATACTAGCAGCAGTATGTGCGAATACCGGGTGCAGTGCCTACGAATTATGGGGGCGGAATATGCGAATACTGGGAGCAGTGTGTGCGAATACTGGGAGCAGTGTGTGCTAATACCGGGAGCAGTGTGTGCTAATACCGGGAGCAGTGTGTGCTAATACTGGGAGCAGTGTGTACTAATGGTGGGAGCTACGTGTTCTAATATTGGGAGTGGTATGTACTAATACTGGGAGCAGTGTGTGCTCATATTGGGAACAGTGTGCGTGAATACCGGGAGAGGTGTGTGCGAATACTGGGAGGGAGTGTGCGAATACCAGGAGCAGTGTGTGCTAATACTGGGAGTAGTGTGTGCTAATACTGGGAACAGTGGGTGTGAATATTGAGAGCCAAGTGTGCTAATTCTGGGAACAGCCTGTGCGAATACTGGGAACAGCCTGTGCGAATACTGGGAGCCGTGTGTGCTAATACTGGGAGCAGTCTTTGCAAATACTGGGAGCAGTGTGTATGAATACTGGGAGCAGTGTGGGCTAATACTGGGAGCAGTGTGGGCTAATGCTGGGGGCCGTGTATGCTACTAGTAGGAGCAGCCTTTGCCAATACTGGACGCAGTGTGTGCTAATACCAGGAGCAATGTGTGCTAATACCTGGCCCAGTGTGTTCTAATACTGGGAGCAGTGTGTTCTAATACTGGGTGTGCTGTGTGCGAATACTGGGAGAAGTGCCTGCGAATTATGGGGGTGGATTGTGCAAATACTGGGTGTTGTGTGTGCAAATACTGGGAGCAGTGTGTACTAATGCTGGGAGCGGTGTGTTTTAATACTGGGTACAGTGTGTATGAATACTGGGAGCAGTGTGTGCGAATACTGGGAGCAGTGTGTGCGAATACTGGGAGCAGTGTGTGCGAATACTGGGAGCAGCGTGTGTGAAGACTGGGAGCAGTGTGGGCTAATACTGGGAGTAGTATGGGCTAATACTGTGAACAGTGGGTGCGAATACTGGGTTAGTGGTGCTGGAAGAGCACAGCAGTTCAGGCAGCATCCAACGAGCAGCGAAATCAACGTTTCGGGCAAAAGCCCTTCATCAGGAAAGTGCCAAGTGTGCTACTACTGGGAGCAGCCTGTGCGAATGCTGGGAGCAGTGTTTGCTAATACTGGGAGCATTGTGTCTGAATAGTGGGAGCATTGTGAGCTAATACTGGGAGCAGTGTGTGTAAATGCTGGGAGCTGTGTGTGCGAACACTGGGAGCTGTGTGTGCGAATATTGGGAACAGTGTGTGTGAATTCTGGGAGCAGTGTCTGCTAATATTGGGAGCAGTGTGTGCTAATATTGGAAGCAGTGTGCGCGAATACTGGGAGCAGTGTGCGCGAATACTGGGAGCAGTGTGCGCGAATACTGAGAGCAGTGTGTGCGAATACTGGGAGCAGTGTGCGCGAATACTGGGAGCAGTGTGCGCGAATACTGGGAGCAGTTTGTACGAATACTGGGAGCAGTGTGTACAAATACTAGGAGCAGTGTGAGCGAATACTGAGAGTAGTGTGTGTGAATCTTATACTGGGAGCAGTGTGGGCTAATACTGGGAGGAGTGTATAGGAATACTGGGAGCAGTGTGAGCAAATACTGGGAATATTGTGTGTGAATCTTGCAAGCAGTGAGTGTGAATAGTGGGAGCAGTGTGTGCTGATGCTGGGAGCAGTGTGTTCAAGTACCGGGAGAAGTGTGGGCGAATACTGGGAGCAGTGTGCGCGAATACTGGGAGCAGTGTGTACAAATACTAGGAGCGGAGTGAGCAAATACTGGGAGTAGTGTGTGTGAATCTTGCAAGCAATGAGTGTGAATAGTGGGAGCAGTGTGTGCTGATGCTGGGAGCAGTGTGTTCAAATACCGGGAGAAGTGTATGTGAATACTGGGCATGGTGTGTACTAATACGGGGAGCAGTGTGTACTAGTGCTCGGAGCAGTGTGTGTGAATACCGGGAACAGTGTGTGCGAATGCCGGGAGCAGTGTGTGTGAATACCGGGAGCATTGTGTGATAATACCGGGAGCAGTGTGTGCTAATACCGGGAGGAGTCTTTGTAAATACTGGGAGGAGTCTTTGCAAATACTGGGAGCAGTCTTTGCAAATACTGGGAACAGTGTGTACGAATACTGGGAGCAGTGTGGGCTAATGCTGGGAGCAGTGTGGGCTAATACTGGGAGCAGTGTGGGCTAATACAGGGAGCAGTGTGGGCTAATACTGGGAGCAGTGTGTACGAATACTGGGAGCAGCGTGAGCAAATACTGGGAGTATTGTGTGTGAATCTTGCAAGCAGTGAGTGTGAATAGTGGGAGCAGTGTGTGCTGATACTGGGAGCAGTGTGTGCAAATACCGGGAGCAGTGTGTGCGAATACCGTGAGCAGTGTGTACTAATACAGTGAGCAGTGTGTACTAATGGAGGGTGCTGGTGTGTTCGACTATTGGGAGTGGTATGTACTAATACTGGGAGCAGTGTGTGCTAATTTTGGGAGCGGTGTGCGTGAATGCCGGGAGAGGTGTGTGCTAATACTGGGAGTAGTGGCTGCGAATATTGAGAGCCAAGTGTGCTAATACTGGGAACAGCCTGTGCGAATACTGGGTAGAAGTGTGAGCTAATACTGGGAGCAGTGTGGATTAATACTGGGAGCAGTGTGTACGAATACTGGGAGTATTGTGTGTGAATCTTGCAAGCAGTGAGTGTGAATATTGGGAGCAGTGTGTGCTGATGCTGGGAGCAGTGTGTTCAAGTACCGGGAGACGTGTATGCGAATATTGGGTATGGTGTGTACTAATACTGGGAGCAGTGTGTACTAATACTGGGAGCAGTGTGTGCAAATACCGGGAGCGGTGTGTAAATACAGTGAGCAGTGTGTACTAATGGTGGGAGCTGTGTGTTCGAATATTGGGAGCGGTATGTACTAATACTGGGAGCAGTGTGTGCAAATACCGGGAGCGGTGTGTAAATACAGTGAGCAGTGTGTACTAATGGTGGGAGCTGTGTGTTCGAATATTGGGAGCGGTATGTACTAATACTGGGAGCAGTGTGCGCTAATTTTGGGAGCGGTGTGCGTGAATACTGGGGGGGGGGGGAGTGTGCGAATACCAGGAGCAGTGTGTGCTAGTACTGGGAGCAATGTGTGCGAATATTGAGAGCCAAGTGTGCTAATACTGGGAACAGCCGGTGCGAATACTGGGAGCAGTGTGTTCTAATACTGGGAGCGGTGAGTGCAAATACCGGCAGAAGTGTGTGCAAATATTGAGAGCGGAGTGTGCGAATACTGGGTGCGGTGTGTGCGGATACTGGCAGCACTGTGTACTAATGCTGGGAACAGTGTGTGCTAATACTGGTAGCAGTACATGCGAATACCGGGTGCTGTGCCTGCGAATTATGGGGGCGGAATATGCGAATACTGGGTGCCGTGTGTGCGAATACTGGAAGCAGTGTGTCCTAATGCTGGTAGCGGTGTGTGCTAATACTGGGAGCAGTGGGTGTGAATACTGGGAGCCGAGTGTTCTAATACTGGGAGCAGTGGGTGTGAATACTGGGAGCCGAGTGTTCTAATACTGGGAGCGGTGTGCGCGAATACCGGGAGCAGTGTATGTGAATACTGGGCATGGTGTGTACTAATACGGGGAGCAGTGTGTGCGAATACCGGGAGAAGTGTGTGCAAATACCGGGAGCAGTGTGTACCAATGGTGGGAGCTGCGTGTTCTAATATTGGGAGTGGTATGTACTAATACTGGGAGTGTGTGCTAATATTGGGAACGATGTGCGTGAATGCCGGGAGAGGTGTGTGCGAATACTTGGAGGGAGTGTGCGAATACCAGGAGCAGAGTGTGGTAATACTGGGAGTAGTGAGAGCTAATACTGGGAACAGTGGGTGTGAATATTGAGAGCCAAGTGTGCTAATACTGGGAGCAGTGTTTGCAAATACTGGGAGCAGTCTTTGCAAATACTGGGAACAGTGTGTACGAATACTGGGAGCAGTGTGGGCTAATGCTGGGAGCAGTGTGGGCTAATACTGCGAGCAGTGTGTACGAATACTGGGAGCAGCGTGAGCGAATACTGGGAGTATTGTGTGTGAATCTTGCAAGCAGTGAGTGTGACTAGTGGGAGCAGTGTGTGCTGATGCTGGGATCATTGTGTTCAAGTACCGGGAGAAGTGTATGCGAATACTGGGCATGGTGTGTACTAATACTGGGAGCAGTGTGTGCAAATACCTGGAGCGGTGTGTACTAATACAGTGAGCAGTGTGTGCTAATGGTGGGAGCTGCGTGTTTTAATATTGGGAGCGATATGTACTAATACTGGGAGCAGTGTGTGCTAATTTTGGGAGCGGTGTGCGTGAATGCCGGGACAGGTGTGTGCTAATACTGGGAGTAGTGGCTGCGAATATTGAGAGCCAAGTGTGCTAATACTGGGGAGCAGTGTGTGCTAATACTGGGAGCAGTGTGTGCTAATACTGGGAGCGGTGTGTAAATACAGTGAGCAGTGTGTACTAATGGTGGGAGCTGCGTGTTCTAATATTGGGAGCGGTATGTACTAATACTGGGAGCAATGTGTGCTAATACTGGGAACAGCCTGTGCGAATACTGGGAGCAGTGTGTGTGCGAATACTGGGAACAGTGTGTGCTAATACTGGTAGCAGTACGTGCGAATACTGGGCGCAGTGCCTGCGAATTATGGGGGCGGAATATGCGAATACTGGGTGCCGTGTGTGCGAATACTGGGAGCAGTGTGTGCGAATACTGGGAGCAGCATGTGTGAAGACTGGGAGCAGTGTGGGCTAATACTGGGAGTAGTATGGGCTAATACTGTGAACAGTGGGTGCGAATACTGGGTTAGTGGTGCTGGAAGAGCACAGCAGTTCAGGCAGCATCCAACGAGCAGCGAAATCAACGTTTCGGGCAAAAGCCCTTCATCAGGAAAGTGCCAAGTGTGCTACTACTGGGAGCAGCCTGTGCGAATGCTGGGAGCAGTGTTTGCTAATACTGGGAGCATTGTGTCTGAATAGTGGGAGCATTGTGAGCTAATACTGGGAGCAGTGTGTGTAAATGCTGGGAGCTGTGTGTGCGAACACTGGGAGCTGTGTGTGCGAATATTGGGAACAGTGTGTGTGAATTCTGGGAGCAGTGTCTGCTAATATTGGGAGCAGTGTGTGCTAATATTGGAAGCAGTGTGCGCGAATACTGGGAGCAGTGTGCGCGAATACTGGGAGCAGTGTGCGCGAATACTGAGAGCAGTGTGTGCGAATACTGGGAGCAGTGTGCGCGAATACTGGGAGCAGTGTGCGCGAATACTGGGAGCAGTTTGTACGAATACTGGGAGCAGTGTGTACAAATACTAGGAGCAGTGTGAGCGAATACTGAGAGTAGTGTGTGTGAATCTTATACTGGGAGCAGTGTGGGCTAATACTGGGAGGAGTGTATAGGAATACTGGGAGCAGTGTGAGCAAATACTGGGAATATTGTGTGTGAATCTTGCAAGCAGTGAGTGTGAATAGTGGGAGCAGTGTGTGCTGATGCTGGGAGCAGTGTGTTCAAGTACCGGGAGAAGTGTATGCGAATACTGGGAGCAGTGTGCGCGAATACTGGGAGCAGTGTGCGCGAATACTGGGAGCAGTGTGTACAAATACTAGGAGCGGAGTGAGCAAATACTGGGAGTAGTGTGTGTGAATCTTGCGAGCAATGAGTGTGAATAGTGGGAGCAGTGTGTGCTGATGCTGGGAGCAGTGTGTTCAAATACCGGGAGAAGTGTATGTGAATACTGGGCATGGTGTGTACTAATACGGGGAGCAGTGTGTACTAGTGCTCGGAGCAGTGTGTGTGAATACCGGGAACAGTGTGTGCGAATGCCGGGAGCAGTGTGTGTGAATACCGGGAGCATTGTGTGATAATACCGGGAGCAGTGTGTGCTAATACCGGGAGGAGTCTTTGTAAATACTGGGAGGAGTCTTTGCAAATACTGGGAGCAGTCTTTGCAAATACTGGGAACAGTGTGTACGAATACTGGGAGCAGTGTGGGCTAATGCTGGGAGCAGTGTGGGCTAATACTGGGAGCAGTGAGGGCTAATACTGGGAGCAGTGTGGCTAATACTGGGAGCAGTGTGGGCTAATACAGGGAGCAGTGTGGGCTAATACAGGGAGCAGTGTGGGCTAATACTGGGAGCAGTGTGTACGAATACTGGGAGCAGCGTGAGCAAATACTGGGAGTATTGTGTGTGAATCTTGCAAGCAGTGAGTGTGAATAGTGGGAGCAGTGTGTGCTGATACTGGGAGCAGTGTGTGCAAATACCGGGAGCAGTGTGTGCGAATACCGTGAGCAGTGTGTACTAATACAGTGAGCAGTGTGTACTAATGGAGGGTGCTGGTGTGTTCGACTATTGGGAGTGGTATGTACTAATACTGGGAGCAGTGTGTGCTAATTTTGGGAGCGGTGTGCGTGAATGCCGGGAGAGGTGTGTGCTAATACTGGGAGTAGTTGCTGCGAATATTGAGAGCCAAGTGTGCTAATACTGGGAACAGCCTGTGCGAATACTGGGTAGAAGTGTGAGCTAATACTGGGAGCAGTGTGGATTAATACTGGGAGCAGTGTGTACGAATACTGGGAGTATTATGTGTGAATCTTGCAAGCAGTGAGTGTGAATATTGGGAGCAGTGTGTGCTGATGCTGGGAGCAGTGTGTTCAAGTACCGGGAGACGTGTATGCGAATACTGGGTATGGTGTGTACTAATACTGGGAGCAGTGTGTACTAATACTGGGAGCAGTGTGTGCAAATACCGGGAGCGGTGTGTAAATACAGTGAGCAGTGTGTACTAATGGTGGGAGCTGTGTGTTCGAATATTGGGAGCGGTATGTACTAATACTGGGAGCAGTGTGTGCAAATACCGGGAGCGGTGTGTAAATACAGTGAGCAGTGTGTACTAATGGTGGGAGCTGTGTGTTCGAATATTGGGAGCGGTATGTACTAATACTGGGAGCAGTGTGCGCTAATTTTGGGAGCGGTGTGCGTGAATACTGGGGGGGGGGGGGGGGGGGGGAGTGTGCGAATACCAGGAGCAGTGTGTGCTAGTGCTGGGAGCAATGTGTGCGAATATTGAGAGCCAAGTGTGCTAATACTGGGAACAGCCGGTGCGAATACTGGGAGCAGTGTGTTCTAATACTGGGAGCGGTGAGTGCAAATACCGGCAGAAGTGTGTGCAAATATTGAGAGCGGAGTGTGCGAATACTGGGTGCGGTGTGTGCGGATACTGGCAGCACTGTGTACTAATGCTGGGAACAGTGTGTGCTAATACTGGTAGCAGTACATGCGAATACCGGGTGCTGTGCCTGCGAATTATGGGGGCGGAATATGCGAATTCTGGGTGCCGTGTGTGCGAATACTGGAAGCAGTGTGTCCTAATGCTGGTAGCGGTGTGTGCTAATACTGGGAGCAGTGGGTGTGAATACTGGGAGCCGAGTGTTCTAATACTGGGAGCAGTGGGTGTGAATACTGGGAGCCGAGTGTTCTAATACTGGGAGCGGTGTGCGCGAATACCGGGAGCAGTGTATGTGAATACTGGGCATGGTGTGTACTAATACGGGGAGCAGTGTGTGCGAATACCGGGAGCAGTGTGTGCAAATACCGGGAGCAGTGTGTACCAATGGTGGGAGCTG
Source organism: Chiloscyllium punctatum (assembly GCF_047496795.1). Lineage (NCBI taxonomy): Eukaryota > Metazoa > Chordata > Chondrichthyes > Orectolobiformes > Hemiscylliidae > Chiloscyllium > Chiloscyllium punctatum. The sequence goes on from NC_092746.1 coordinate 108,623,529, forward strand.
CGTGTTCTAATATTGGGAGTGGTATGTACTAATACTGGGAGTGTGTGCTAATATTGGGAACGATGTGCGTGAATGCCGGGAGAGGTGTGTGCGAATACTTGGAGGGAGTGTGCGAATACCAGGAGCAGAGTGTGGTAATACTGGGAGTAGTGAGAGCTAATACTGGGAACAGTGGGTGTGAATATTGAGAGCCAAGTGTGCTAATACTGGGAGCAGTGTTTGCAAATACTGGGAGCAGTCTTTGCAAATACTGGGAACAGTGTGTACGAATACTGGGAGCAGTGTGGGCTAATGCTGGGAGCAGTGTGGGCTAATACTGCGAGCAGTGTGTACGAATACTGGGAGCAGCGTGAGCGAATACTGGGAGTATTGTGTGTGAATCTTGCAAGCAGTGAGTGTGACTAGTGGGAGCAGTGTGTGCTGATGCTGGGATCATTGTGTTCAAGTACCGGGAGAAGTGTATGCGAATACTGGGCATGGTGTGTACTAATACTGGGAGCAGTGTGTGCAAATACCTGGAGCAGTGTGTGCAAATACCGGGAGCAGCGTGTGCGAATACTGGGAGCATTGTGTGCTAATACCGGGAGCATTGTGTGCTAATACCGGGAGCAGTGTGTGCAAATACCGGGAGCGGTGTGTACTAATACAGTGAGCAGTGTGTGCTAATGGTGCGAGCTGCGTGTTTTAATATTGGGAGCGATATGTACTAATACTGGGAGCAGTGTGTGCTAATTTTGGGAGCGGTGTGCGTGAATGCCGGGACAGCTGTGTGCTAATACTGGGAGTAGTGGCTGCGAATATTGAGAGCCAAGTGTGCTAATACTGGGAACAGCCTGTGCGAATACTGGGGAGCAGTGTGTGCTAATACTGGGAGCGGTGTGTAAATACAGTGAGCAGTGTGTACTAATGGTGGGAGCTGCGTGTTCTAATATTGGGAGCGGTATGTCCTAATACTGGGAGCAATGTGTGCTAATACTGGGAACAGCCTGTGCGAATACTGGGAGCAGTGTGTGTGCGAATACTGGGAACAGTGTGTGCTAATACTGGTAGCAGTACGTGCGAATACTGGGCGCAGTGCCTGCGAATTATGGGGGCGGAATATGCAAATACTGGGTGCCGTGTGTGCGAATACTGGGAGCAGTATGTACTAATGCAGGGAGCGGTGTGCGCTAATACTGGGAGCAGTGGGTTTGAATACTGGGAGCCGAGTGTTCTAATACTGGGAGCGGTGTGCGCGAATACCGGGAGCAGTCTGCGCGAATACCGGGAGCAGAGTGTGCAAATAACGTAGCAGTGTGTGCTAATACCGGGAGCAATGTGTGCTCGTTCTGGGAACAATGGGTGTGAATACTGGGAGCTGAGTGTGCGAACACTGGGAGAAGTGTTTGCGAATACTGAGAGTGGAGTGTGCGAATATGGGTGCGGTGTGTGCGAATACTGGGAGCAGTGCCTGCGAATTATGGGGGTGGATTGTGCAAATACTGGGTGCAGTGTGTGCAAATACTGGGAGCAGTATGTACAAATGCTGAGAGTGGTGTGTGCTAATACTGGGAGCCATGAGTGCTAATAATGGGAGCAACCTGTGTGAATACAGGAAGCAGCGTGTGCGAATACTGGGAGTAGTGTGTGTGAATGCTGGAAGCAGTGTGTGCTAATACCAGGCACAGTGTGTTCTAATACTGGGAGCGGTGTGCGCGAATACCAGGAGAGGTGTGTGCGAATACCGGGAGCAGTGTGTGCTAACTCTGGGAGCAGTGTTTGCTAGCTCTGGGAGCAGTGTGTACTAATACCGGGAGTAGTGTGTTTTAATACTGGGTGCAGTGTGCAATAATACTGGGAGCAGTGTGTGCTAATACTGGGAGCAGTGTGTGCTAATACTGGGAGCAGTGTGTGCTAATACTGGGTGCTATATGTTTTACTGTTGGGAGCAGTGTGCACGAATACTGGGAGCTGCGTGTACTAGTACTGGGAGCAGTGTGTGCTGATGCTGGGAGTAGTGTGTGAGAATACTGGGAGCAGTGTGTGCGAATACTGGGAATAGTGTGTACTGATGCTGGGAGCAGTGTGTACGATTAGTGGAAGCAGTATGTGCAAGTACTGGGAGCTGGGTGCGAATGCTGGGAGCAGTGTGTGGTAATACTGGGAGCAGTATGTGCCAGTACTGGGAGCAGTGTCTGCGAATACTGTGAGTAGTGTGTTTTAATACTGGGCACAGTGGGTGTGAAAGACTGGGAGCAGTGTGTGTGAATACTGGGAGCAGTGTGTGTGAAAGACTGGGAGTACTGTGTGTGAAAGACTGGGAGCAGTGTGCGTGAATACTGGGAGCAGTCTTTGCAAATACTTGGAGCAGTGTGTGTGAATACTGGAAACAGTATGTGCTAATACTGGGAGCAGTGTGGGCTAAGACTGGGAGCAGTATTAGATTAGATTAGATTAGATTAGATTAGATTAGATTACTTACAGTGTGGAAACAGGCCCTTCGGCCCAACAAGTCCACACCGCCCCGCCGAAGCACAACCTACCCATACCCCTACATCTACCCCTTCGCTAACACTACGGGCAATTTAGCATGGCCAATTCACCTGACCTTCACATCTTTGGAGTGTGGGAGGAAACCGGAGCACCCGGAGGAAACCCACGCAGACACGGGGAGAATGTGCAAACTCCACACAGACAGTTGCCCGAGGTGGGAATTGAACCCGGGTCTCTGGCGCTGTGAGGCAGCAGTGCTAACCACTGCTGTGCCAGTACTGGGAGCAGTGTGTGCGAATACTGGGAGTAGTGTGTTTTAATACTGGGCACAGTGGGTGTGAAAGACTGGGAGCAGTGTGTGTGAATACTGGGAGCAGTGTGTGTGAAAGACTGGGAGTACTGTGTGTGAAAGACGGAGCAGTGTGCGTGAATACTGGGAGCAGTCTTTGCAAATACTTGGAGCAGTGTGTGTGAATACTGGAAACAGTATGTGCTAATACTGGGAGCAGTGTGGGCTAATACTGGGAGCAGTGTGTGCTAATACTGGGAGCAGTGTATGCAAATATTGGAAGCAGGGTGTGCTAATACCGGGAGCAATGTGTGCTCATACTGGGAGCAGTGTGTGCTCATACTGGGAGCAGTGGGTGCGAATACTGGGAGCAGTGTGTGCTAATTCCGGGAGCTATTTTTGCTAATACTGGCAGCAGTGTGTGCTAATACTGGGAACAGTGGGTGTGAATACTGGGAGCTGTGAGTGCTACTACTGGGAGCAGCCTTGCGAATACTAAGAGCAGTGTGTATGAGCAGTGGGAGCTAATACTGGGAGCAGTGTGTAAGAATACTGGGAACAGTGTGTGTGAATTCCGGGAGCAGTGTCTGCTAATACTGGGAGCAGGGTGTGTGAATACTAGGAGCAGGGTGTGTGAATTCCGGGAGCAGTGTCTGCTAATACTGGGAACAGGGGTGTGCGAATACTGGGAGCAGTGTGTGCTAATATTGGAATCAGTGTGTGCAAATACTGGGAGTATTGTGTGTGAATCGTGTGAGCAGAGAGTGTGAATAGTGGGAGCAGTGTGTTCAAGTACCGGGAGAAGTGTATGCGAATACTGGGCATGGTGTGTACTAATACTGGGAGCAGTGTGTGCAAATACGGGGAGCAGTGTGTACTAATGCTGGGAGCAGTGTGCACTAATACCGGGAGCGGTGTGTGCTAATACACCGTGTGTACTAGTGTGTGCAAGTATGGGGAGCAGTGTGTACTAATTGTGGGAGCAACGTGCTCTAATACTGGGAGCAGTGTGTACTAATACTGGGAGCAGTGTGTGCTAATATTGGGAGCAGTGTGCGTGAATACCGGGAGAGGGGTGTGCGAATACTGGGAGGGAGTGTACGAATACCAGGAGTAGTGTGTGCTAATACTGGGAACAGTCTGGGCGAATACTGTGGGCAGTGTGTGCTAATACCGGGCACAGTGTCTTCTAATACTGGGAGCGGTGTGTGCGAATATTGGGAGCGGAGTGTGTGAATACTGGGTGCGGTGTGTGCGGATACTGGGAGCAGTGTGTACTAATGCTGGGAGCGGTGTGTGCTAACACTGGCAGCAGTGTATGTGAATACTGGAAGCAGTGTGTACTAATACTGGGAGCGGTGTGTGCTAATACTGGGAACAGTGGGTGTGAATACTTGGAGTCGAGTGTTCTAATACTGGGAGCGGTGTTCGCGAATACCGGGAGCAGTCTGTGCGAATACTGGGAGCAGAGTGTGCAAATAACGTAGCAGTGTGTACCAACACTGGGAGCAGTGTGTGCCAACACTGGGAGCAGTGTGTGCTAATACTGGGAGCACTGTATGCGAATATTGGAAACAGGGTATGCTAATACTGGGAGCAGTGTGTGCTCATACTGGGAGCATTGTGTGCTCATACTGGGAGCATTGTGTGCTCATACTGGGAGCATTGTGTGCTCATACTGGGAGCAGTGTGTGCGAATTCTCGGAGCAGTGTGTGCGAATTCCGGGAGCAGTGTGTGCTAATTCCGGGAGCAGTGTGTGCTAATACCGGGAGCAGTATGTGCTAGTACTGGGAACAGTGGGTGCGAATACTGGGAGCAGAGTGTGCAAATAACCTAGCAGTGTGTACCAACGCTGGGAGCAGTGTGTGCTAATACTGGGAGCAGTGTGTGCTAATACTGGGAGCAGTGTGTGCTAATACTGGGAGCAGTGTGTGCTAATACTGGGAGCAGTGTATGCGAATATTGGAAGTAGGGTGTGCTAATACTGGGAGCAATGTGTGCTCCTACTGGGAACAGTCTGTGCGAATACTGGGAGCAGAGTGTGCAAATAACGTAGCAGTGTGTACCAACACTGGGAGCAGTGTATGCGAATATTGGAAGCAGGGTGTGCTAATACTGGGAGCAATGTGTGCTCATACTGGGAGCGGTGTGTGCTAATACTGGGAGCAGTGTGTGCGAATTCCGGGAGCAGTGTGTGCTAATTCCAGGAGCAGTGTGTTCTAATACCGGGAGTAATGTGTGCTCATACCGGGAGCAGTGTATGCTAGTACTGGGAGAAGTGTATGCGAATACTGGGCATGGTGTGTACTAATACTGGGAGCAGTGTGTGCAAATACGGGGAGCAGTGTGTACTAATGCTGGGAGCAGTGTGCGCTAATACCGGGAGCGGTGTGTGCTAATACACCGTGTGTACTAGTGTGTGCAAATATGGGGAGCAGTGTGTACTAATGGTGGGAGCAGCGTGCTCTAATACTGGGAGCAGTGTGTACTAATACTGGGAGCAGTGTGTACTAATTGTGGGAGCAACGTGCTCTAATACTGGGAGCAGTGTGTACTAATATTGGGACCAGTGTGCGTGAATACCGGGAGAGGGGTGTGCGAATACTGGGAGGGAGTGTACGAATACCAGGAGCAGTGTGTGCTAATACTGGGAGTAGTGTGTGCTAATACTGGGAACAGTCTGTGCGAATACTGTGGGCAGTGTGTGCTAATACCGGGCACAGTGTCTTCTAATACTGGGAGCGGTGAGTGCGAATACCGGGAGCAGTGTGTGCTAATTCCGGGAGCAGTGTGTGCTAATACCGGGAGCAGTGTGTGCTAGTACTGGGAACAGTGGGTGTGAATACTGGGAGCTGAGTGTGCTAATACTGGGAGCAATGTGTGCTCATACTGGGAGCAGTCTGTGCGAATACTGGGAGCAGAGTGTGCAAATAACGTAGCAGTGTGTACCAACACTGGGAGCAGTGTGTGCTAATACTGGGAGCAGTGTGTGCTAATACTGGGAGCAGTGTATGCGAATATTGGAAGCAGGGTGTGCTAATACTGGGAGCAATGTGTGCTCATACTGGGAGCAGTGTGTGCTAATACTGGGAGCAGTGTGTGCGAATTCCGGGAGCAGTGTGTGCTAATTCCGGGAGCAGTGTGTTCTAATACCGGGAGCAATGTGTGCTCATACCGGGAGCAGTGTGTGCTAGTACTGGGAACAGTGGGTGCGAATACTGGGAGCCGAGTGTGATATTACTGGGAGCAGACTGTGCGAATACTGGGAGAAGTGTGTGCGAATTCTGTGAGCAGTGTCTGCCAATACTGTGAGCAGTGTGTGCTAATAGTGGGAGCAGTGTCTGCCAATACTGGGAGCAGTGTGTGCTAATACTGGGAGCAATGTGTGCTAATGCTGGGAACTATGAGTGCGAATACTGGGAGTCGTGTGTGCTACTAGTGGGAGCAGCCTATGCGAACACTGGAAGCAGTGTGTGCTAATACCAGGAGCAATGTGTGCTAATACCGGGCACAGTGTGTTCTAATATTGGGAGCGGTGTGTGTGCGAATACTGGGTGCGGTGTGTGCGAATACTGGGAGCAGTGTGTACTAATGCTGGGAATGGTGCGTGCTAATACTGGTAGCAGTGTGTGCAAATACCGGGAGCAGTGCCTTCGAATTATGGGAGTTCATTGTGCAAATACTGGGTGCAGTGTGTGCAAATGCTGGGAGCGGTGTATGCTAATACTGGGAGCAGTGTGTGCTAATACTGGGAGCTGTGTGTGCGAAAACTAGCAGCAGTGTTTGCTAATACTGGGAGCTGTGTGTGCTAATACCAGACACAGTGTGTTCTGATACTGGGAGCGGTGTGCGCGAACACCAGGAGAAGTGTGTGCGAATACTGGGAGTAGTGTGTGCTAACTCTGGGAGCAGTGTGTGCTAATACTGGGAGCAGTGTATGCGAATACTGGAAGCAGTGTGTGCTAATATCGGGAGCAGTGTGTTTTAATACCGGGTGCAGTGTGTGTGAAAGACTGGGAGCAGTGTGTGTGAAAGACTGGGAGCAGTGTGTGTGAAAGACTGGGAGCAGTGTGTACTAATGCTGGGTGCTATAAATTTTACTGTTGTGAGCAGTGTGTGCGGCGACTGGGGACAGTGTGTGCGAATACTGGGAGCTGTATGTACTAATGCTGGGTGCTGTGTATGATAATACTGGGAGCAGTGCGTGCGAATACTGGGAGCAGTGTGTGCCGCATACTGGGAGCAGTGTGTGCGAATACCGGGAGCAGTGCCTGCGAATTATGGGGGTGGATTGTGTGAATACTGGGTGCGGTGTGTGCGAATACTGTGAGCAATGTGCAGTAATGCTGGGAGCAGTGTGTGTTAATACTCGTAGCAGTGTATGCGAACACTGGAAGCAGTATCTGCTAGTACTGGGAGCCAAGTGTGTTAATACTGGGATCAGCCTGTGCAAATACTGGGAGCAGTGTGCATGAATACTAGCAGCAGTGCTTGCGAATACTGTGAGCAGTGTGTGTGAATAGAGGGAGCAGTGTGTGCGATTAGAGGGAGCAGTGTGTGTGAATACTGGGAGTAGTGTGTGTGAATACTAGGAGCAGTGTGTACTAATGCTGGGAGCAGTGTGTGCGAATACTGGGAGCAGTGTGTACAAATACTAGGAGCGGAGTGAGCAAATACTGGGAGTAGTGTGTGTGAATCTTGCGAGCAATGAGTGTGAATAGTGGGAGCAGTGTGTGCTGATGCTGGGAGCAGTGTGTTCAAATACCGGGAGAAGTGTATGTGAATACTGGGCATGGTGTGTACTAATACGGGGAGCAGTGTGTACTAGTGCTCGGAGCAGTGTGTGTGAATACCGGGAACAGTGTGTGCGAATGCCGGGAGCAGTGTGTGTGAATACCGGGAGCATTGTGTGATAATACCGGGAGCAGTGTGTGCTAATACCGGGAGGAGTCTTTGTAAATACTGGGAGGAGTCTTTGCAAATACTGGGAGCAGTCTTTGCAAATACTGGGAACAGTGTGTACGAATACTGGGAGCAGTGTGGGCTAATGCTGGGAGCAGTGTGGGCTAATACTGGGAGCAGTGTGGGCTAATACAGGGAGCAGTGTGGGCTAATACTGGGAGCAGTGTGTACGAATACTGGGAGCAGCGTGAGCAAATACTGGGAGTATTGTGTGTGAATCTTGCAAGCAGTGAGTGTGAATAGTGGGAGCAGTGTGTGCTGATACTGGGAGCAGTGTGTGCAAATACCGGGAGCAGTGTGTGCGAATACCGTGAGCAGTGTGTACTAATACAGTGAGCAGTGTGTACTAATGGAGGGTGCTGGTGTGTTCGACTATTGGGAGTGGTATGTACTAATACTGGGAGCAGTGTGTGCTAATTTTGGGAGCGGTGTGCGTGAATGCCGGGAGAGGTGTGTGCTAATACTGGGAGTAGTGGCTGCGAATATTGAGAGCCAAGTGTGCTAATACTGGGAACAGCCTGTGCGAATACTGGGTAGAAGTGTGAGCTAATACTGGGAGCAGTGTGGATTAATACTGGGAGCAGTGTGTACGAATACTGGGAGTATTGTGTGTGAATCTTGCAAGCAGTGAGTGTGAATATTGGGAGCAGTGTGTGCTGATGCTGGGAGCAGTGTGTTCAAGTACCGGGAGACGTGTATGCGAATATTGGGTATGGTGTGTACTAATACTGGGAGCAGTGTGTGCAAATACCGGGAGCGGTGTGTAAATACAGTGAGCAGTGTGTACTAATGGTGGGAGCTGTGTGTTCGAATATTGGGAGCGGTATGTACTAATACTGGGAGCAGTGTGTGCAAATACCGGGAGCGGTGTGTAAATACAGTGAGCAGTGTGTACTAATGGTGGGAGCTGTGTGTTCGAATATTGGGAGCGGTATGTACTAATACTGGGAGCAGTGTGCGCTAATTTTGGGAGCGGTGTGCGTGAATACTAGGGGGGGGGGAGTGTGCGAATACCAGGAGCAGTGTGTGCTAGTACTGGGAGCAATGTGTGCGAATATTGAGAGCCAAGTGTGCTAATACTGGGAACAGCCGGTGCGAATACTGGGAGCAGTGTGTTCTAATACTGGGAGCGGTGAGTGCAAATACCGGCAGAAGTGTGTGCAAATATTGAGAGCGGAGTGTGCGAATACTGGCAGCACTGTGTACTAATGCTGGGAACAGTGTGTGCTAATACTGGTAGCAGTACATGCGAATACCGGGTGCTGTGCCTGCGAATTATGGGGGCGGAATATGCGAATACTGGGTGCCGTGTGTGCGAATACTGGAAGCAGTGTGTCCTAATGCTGGTAGCGGTGTGTGCTAATACTGGGAGCAGTGGGTGTGAATACTGGGAGCCGAGTGTTCTAATACTGGGAGCGGTGTGCGCGAATACCGGGAGCAGTGTATGTGAATACTGGGCATGGTGTGTACTAATACGGGGAGCAGTGTGTGCGAATACCGGGAGAAGTGTGTGCAAATACCGGGAGCAGTGTGTACCAATGGTGGGAGCTGCGTGTTCTAATATTGGGAGTGGTATGTACTAATACTGGGAGTGTGTGCTAATATTGGGAACGATGTGCGTGAATGCCGGGAGAGGTGTGTGCGAATACTTGGAGGGAGTGTGCGAATACCAGGAGCAGAGTGTGGTAATACTGGGAGTAGTGAGAGCTAATACTGGGAACAGTGGGTGTGAATATTGAGAGCCAAGTGTGCTAATACTGGGAGCAGTGTTTGCAAATACTGGGAGCAGTCTTTGCAAATACTGGGAACAGTGTGTACGAATACTGGGAGCAGTGTGGGCTAATGCTGGGAGCAGTGTGGGCTAATACTGCGAGCAGTGTGTACGAATACTGGGAGCAGCGTGAGCGAATACTGGGAGTATTGTGTGTGAATCTTGCAAGCAGTGAGTGTGACTAGTGGGAGCAGTGTGTGCTGATGCTGGGATCATTGTGTTCAAGTACCGGGAGAAGTGTATGCGAATACTGGGCATGGTGTGTACTAATACTGGGAGCAGTGTGTGCAAATACCTGGAGCGGTGTGTACTAATACAGTGAGCAGTGTGTGCTAATGGTGGGAGCTGCGTGTTTTAATATTGGGAGCGATATGTACTAATACTGGGAGCAGTGTGTGCTAATTTTGGGAGCGGTGTGCGTGAATGCCGGGACAGGTGTGTGCTAATACTGGGAGTAGTGGCTGCGAATATTGAGAGCCAAGTGTGCTAATACTGGGGAGCAGTGTGTGCTAATACTGGGAGCAGTGTGTGCTAATACTGGGAGCGGTGTGTAAATACAGTGAGCAGTGTGTACTAATGGTGGGAGCTGCGTGTTCTAATATTGGGAGCGGTATGTACTAATACTGGGAGCAATGTGTGCTAATACTGGGAACAGCCTGTGCGAATACTGGGAGCAGTGTGTGTGCGAATACTGGGAACAGTGTGTGCTAATACTGGTAGCAGTACGTGCGAATACTGGGCGCAGTGCCTGCGAATTATGGGGGCGGAATATGCGAATACTGGGTGCCGTGTGTGCGAATACTGGGAGCAGTGTGTGCGAATACTGGGAGCAGCATGTGTGAAGACTGGGAGCAGTGTGGGCTAATACTGGGAACAGTGGGTGCGAATACTGGGTTAGTGGTGCTGGAAGAGCACAGCAGTTCAGGCAGCATCCAACGAGCAGCGAAATCAACGTTTCGGGCAAAAGCCCTTCATCAGGAAAGTGCCAAGTGTGCTACTACTGGGAGCAGCCTGTGCGAATGCTGGGAGCATTGTGTCTGAATAGTGGGAGCATTGTGAGCTAATACTGGGAGCAGTGTGTGTAAATGCTGGGAGCTGTGTGTGCGAACACTGGGAGCTGTGTGTGCGAATATTGGGAACAGTGTGTGTGAATTCTGGGAGCAGTGTCTGCTAATATTGGGAGCAGTGTGTGCTAATATTGGAAGCAGTGTGCGCGAATACTGGGAGCAGTGTGCGCGAATACTGGGAGCAGTGTGCGCGAATACTGAGAGCAGTGTGTGCGAATACTGGGAGCAGTGTGCGCGAATACTGGGAGCAGTTTGTACGAATACTGGGAGCAGTGTGTACAAATACTAGGAGCAGTGTGAGCGAATACTGAGAGTAGTGTGTGTGAATCTTATACTGGGAGCAGTGTGGGCTAATACTGGGAGGAGTGTATAGGAATACTGGGAGCAGTGTGAGTAAATACTGGGAATATTGTGTGTGAATCTTGCAAGCAGTGAGTGTGAATAGTGGGAGCAGTGTGTGCTGATGCTGGGAGCAGTGTGTTCAAGTACTGGGAGCAGTGTGCGCGAATACTGGGAGCAGTGTGCGCGAATACTGGGAGCAGTGTGTACAAATACTAGGAGCGGAGTGAGCAAATACTGGGAGTAGTGTGTGTGAATCTTGCGAGCAATGAGTGTGAATAGTGGGAGCAGTGTGTGCTGATGCTGGGAGCAGTGTGTTCAAATACCGGGAGAAGTGTATGTGAATACTGGGCATGGTGTGTACTAATACGGGGAGCAGTGTGTACTAGTGCTCGGAGCAGTGTGTGTGAATACCGGGAACAGTGTGTGCGAATGCCGGGAGCAGTGTGTGTGAATACCGGGAGCATTGTGTGATAATACCGGGAGCAGTGTGTGCTAATACCGGGAGGAGTCTTTGTAAATACTGGGAGGAGTCTTTGCAAATACTGGGAGCAGTCTTTGCAAATACTGGGAACAGTGTGTACGAATACTGGGAGCAGTGTGGGCTAATGCTGGGAGCAGTGTGGGCTAATACTGGGAGCAGTGAGGGCTAATACTGGGAGCAGTGTGGCTAATACTGGGAGCAGTGTGGGCTAATACAGGGAGCAGTGTGGGCTAATACAGGGAGCAGTGTGTACGAATACTGGGAGCAGCATGAGCAAATACTGGGAGTATTGTGTGTGAATCTTGCAAGCAGTGAGTGTGAATAGTGGGAGCAGTGTGTGCTGATACTGGGAGCAGTGTGTGCAAATACCGGGAGCAGTGTGTGCGAATACCGTGAGCAGTGTGTACTAATGGAGGGTGCTGGTGTGTTCGACTATTGGGAGTGGTATGTACTAATACTGGGAGCAGTGTGTGCTAATTTTGGGAGCGGTGTGCGTGAATGCCGGGAGAGGTGTGTGCTAATACTGGGAGTAGTTGCTGCGAATATTGAGAGCCAAGTGTGCTAATACTGGGAACAGCCTGTGCGAATACTGGGTAGAAGTGTGAGCTAATACTGGGAGCAGTGTGGATTAATACTGGGAGCAGTGTGTACGAATACTGGGAGTATTGTGTGTGAATCTTGCAAGCAGTGAGTGTGAATATTGGGAGCAGTGTGTGCTGATGCTGGGAGCAGTGTGTTCAAGTACCGGGAGACGTGTATGCGAATACTGGGTATGGTGTGTACTAATACTGGGCATGGTGTGTACTAATACTGGGAGCAGTGTGTGCAAATACCGGGAGAAGTGTGTGCAAATACCGGGAGCAGTGTGTACCAATGGTGGGAGCTGCGTGTTCTAATATTGGGAGTGGTATGTACTAATACTGGGAGTGTGTGCTAATATTGGGAACGATGTGCGTGAATGCCGGGAGAGGTGTGTGCGAATACTTGGAGGGAGTGTGCGAATACCAGGAGCAGAGTGTGGTAATACTGGGAGTAGTGAGAGCTAATACTGGGAACAGTGGGTGTGAATATTGAGAGCCAAGTGTGCTAATACTGGGAGCAGTGTTTGCAAATACTGGGAGCAGTCTTTGCAAATACTGGGAACAGTGTGTACGAATACTGGGAGCAGTGTGGGCTAATGCTGGGAGCAGTGTGGGCTAATACTGCGAGCAGTGTGTACGAATACTGGGAGCAGCGTGAGCGAATACTGGGAGTATTGTGTGTGAATCTTGCAAGCAGTGGGTGTGACTAGTGGGAGCAGTGTGTGCTGATGCTGGGATCATTGTGTTCAAGTACCGGGAGAAGTGTATGCGAATACTGGGCATGGTGTGTACTAATACTGGGAGCAGTGTGTGCAAATACCTGGAGCGGTGTGTACTAATACAGTGAGCAGTGTGTGCTAATGGTGGGAGCTGCGTGTTTTAATATTGGGAGCGATATGTACTAATACTGGGAGCAGTGTGTGCTAATTTTGGGAGCGGTGTGCGTGAATGCCGGGACAGGTGTGTGCTAATACTGGGAGTAGTGGCTGCGAATATTGAGAGCCAAGTGTGCTAATACTGGGGAGCAGTGTGTGCTAATACTGGGAGCAGTGTGTGCTAATACTGGGAGCGGTGTGTAAATACAGTGAGCAGTGTGTACTAATGGTGGGAGCTGCGTGTTCTAATATTGGGAGCGGTATGTACTAATACTGGGAGCAATGTGTGCTAATACTGGGAACAGCCTGTGCGAATACTGGGAGCAGTGTGTGTGCGAATACTGGGAACAGTGTGTGCTAATACTGGTAGCAGTACGTGCGAATACTGGGCGCAGTGCCTGCGAATTATGGGGGCGGAATATGCGAATACTGGGTGCCGTGTGTGCGAATACTGGGAGCAGTGTGTGCGAATACTGGGAGCAGCATGTGTGAAGACTGGGAGCAGTGTGGGCTAATACTGGGAACAGTGGGTGCGAATACTGGGTTAGTGGTGCTGGAAGAGCACAGCAGTTCAGGCAGCATCCAACGAGCAGCGAAATCAACGTTTCGGGCAAAAGCCCTTCATCAGGAAAGTGCCAAGTGTGCTACTACTGGGAGCAGCCTGTGCGAATGCTGGGAGCATTGTGTCTGAATAGTGGGAGCATTGTGAGCTAATACTGGGAGCAGTGTGTGTAAATGCTGGGAGCTGTGTGTGCGAACACTGGGAGCTGTGTGTGCGAATATTGGGAACAGTGTGTGTGAATTCTGGGAGCAGTGTCTGCTAATATTGGGAGCAGTGTGTGCTAATATTGGAAGCAGTGTGCGCGAATACTGGGAGCAGTGTGCGCGAATACTGGGAGCAGTGTGCGCGAATACTGAGAGCAGTGTGTGCGAATACTGGGAGCAGTGTGCGCGAATACTGGGAGCAGTTTGTACGAATACTGGGAGCAGTGTGTACAAATACTAGGAGCAGTGTGTGCAAATACCGGGAGCAGCGTGTGCGAATACCGGGAGCATTGTGTGCTAATACCGGGAGCAGTGTGTGCAAATACCGGGAGCGGTGTGTACTAATACAGTGAGCAGTGTGTGCTAATGGTGCGAGCTGCGTGTTTTAATATTGGGAGCAATATGTACTAATACTGGGAGCAGTGTGTGCTAATTTTGGGAGCGGTGTGCGTGAATGCCGGGACAGCTGTGTGCTAATACTGGGAGTAGTGGCTGCGAATATTGAGAGCCAAGTGTGCTAATACTGGGAACAGCCTGTGCGAATACTGGGGAGCAGTGTGTGCTAATACTGGGAGCAGTGCGTGCTAATACTGGGAGCGGTGTGTAAATACAGTGAGCAGTGTGTACTAATGGTGGGAGCTGCGTGTTCTAATATTGGGAGCGGTATGTCCTAATACTGGGAGCAATGTGTGCTAATACTGGGAACAGCCTGTGCGAATACTGGGAGCAGTGTGTGTGCGAATACTGGGAACAGTGTGTGCTAATACTGGTAGCAGTACGTGCGAATACTGGGCGCAGTGCCTGCGAATTATGGGGGCGGAATATGCAAATACTGGGTGCCGTGTGTGCGAATACTGGGAGCAGTATGTACTAATGCAGGGAGCGGTGTGCGCTAATACTGGGAGCAGTGGGTTTGAATACTGGGAGCCGAGTGTTCTAATACTGGGAGCGGTGTGCGCGAATACCGGGAGCAGTCTGCGCGAATACCGGGAGCAGAGTGTGCAAATAACGTAGCAGTGTGTGCTAATACCGGGAGCAATGTGTGCTCGTTCTGGGAACAATGGGTGTGAATACTGGGAGCTGAGTGTGCGAACACTGGGAGAAGTGTTTGCGAATACTGAGAGTGGAGTGTGCGAATATGGGTGCGGTGTGTGCGAATACTGGGAGCAGTGCCTGCGAATTATGGGGGTGGATTGTGCAAATACTGGGTGCAGTGTGTGCAAATACTGGGAGCAGTATGTACAAATGCTGAGAGTGGTGTGTGCTAATACTGGGAGCCATGAGTGCTAATAATGGGAGCAACCTGTGTGAATACAGGAAGCAGCGTGTGCGAATACTGGGAGTAGTGTGTGTGAATGCTGGAAGCAGTGTGTGCTAATACCAGGCACAGTGTGTTCTAATACTGGGAGCAGTGTGCGCGAATACCAGGAGAGGTGTGTGCGAATACCGGGAGCAGTGTGTGCTAACTCTGGGAGCAGTGTTTGCTAGCTCTGGGAGCAGTGTGTACTAATACCGGGAGTAGTGTGTTTTAATACTGGGTGCAGTGTGCAATAATACTGGGAGCAGTGTGTGCTAATACTGGGAGCAGTGTGTGCTAATACTGGGTGCTATATGTTTTACTGTTGGGAGCAGTGTGCACGAATACTGGGAGCTGCGTGTACTAGTACTGGGAGCAGTGTGTGCTGATGCTGGGAGTAGTGTGTGAGAATACTGGGAGCAGTGTGTGCGAATACTGGGAATAGTGTGTACTGATGCTGGGAGCAGTGTGTGGTAATACTGGGAGCAGTATGTGCCAGTACTGGGAGCAGTGTCTGCGAATACTGGGAGTAGTGTGTTTTAATACTGGGCACAGTGGGTGTGAAAGACTGGGAGTACTGTGTGTGAAAGACTGGGAGCAGTGTGCGTGAATACTGGGAGCAGTCTTTGCAAATACTTGGAGCAGTGTGTGTGAATACTGGAAACAGTATGTGCTAATACTGGGAGCAGTGTGTGCTCATACTGGGAGCAGTGTGTGCTCATACTGGGAGCAGTGGGTGCGAATACTGGGAGCAGTGTGTGCGAATTCCGGGAGCAGTGTGTGCTAATTCCGGGAGCTATTTTTGCTAATACTGGCAGCAGTGTGTGCTAATACTGGGAACAGTGGGTGTGAATACTGGGAGCTGTGAGTGCTACTACTGGGAGCAGCCTTGCGAATACTAAGAGCAGTGTGTATGAGCAGTGGGAGCTAATACTGGGAGCAGTGTGTAAGAATACTGGGAACAGTGTGTGTGAATTCCGGGAGCAGTGTCTGCTAATACTGGGAGCAGGGTGTGCGAATACTAGGAGCAGGGTGTGTGAATTCCGGGAGCAGTGTCTGCTAATACTGGGAACAGGGGTGTGCGAATACTGGGAGCAGTGTGTGCTAATATTGGAATCAGTGTGTGCAAATACTGGGAGTATTGTGTGTGAATCGTGTGAGCAGAGAGTGTGAATAGTGGAAGCAGTGTGTTCAAGTACCGGGAGAAGTGTATGCGAATACTGGGCATGGTGTGTACTAATACTGGGAGCAGTGTGTGCAAATACGGGGAGCAGTGTGTACTAATGCTGGGAGCAGTGTGCACTAATACCGGGAGCGGTGTGTGCTAATACACCGTGTGTACTAGTGTGTGCAAGTATGGGGAGCAGTGTGTACTAATTGTGGGAGCAACGTGCTCTAATACTGGGAGCAGTGTGTACTAATACTGGGAGCAGTGTGTGCTAATATTGGGAGCAGTGTGCGTGAATACCGGGAGAGGGGTGTGCGAATACTGGGAGGGAGTGTACGAATACCAGGAGTAGTGTGTGCTAATACTGGGAACAGTCTGGGCGAATACTGTGGGCAGTGTGTGCTAATACCGGGCACAGTGTCTTCTAATACTGGGAGCGGTGTGTGCGAATATTGGGAGCGGAGTGTGTGAATACTGGGTGCGGTGTGTGCGGATACTGGGAGCAGTGTGTACTAATGCTGGGAGCGGTGTGTGCTAACACTGGCAGCAGTGTATGTGAATACTGGAAGCTGTGTGTACTAATACTGGGAGCGGTGTGTGCTAATACTGGGAACAGTGGGTGTGAATACTTGGAGTCGAGTGTTCTAATACTGGGAGCGGTGTGCGCGAATACCGGGAGCAGTCTGTGCGAATACTGGGAGCAGAGTGTGCAAATAACGTAGCAGTGTGTACCAACACTGGGAGCAGTGTGTGCCAACACTGGGAGCAGTGTGTGCTAATACTGGGAGCACTGTATGCGAATATTGGAAACAGGGTATGCTAATACTGGGAGCAGTGTGTGCTCATACTGGGAGCATTGTGTGCTCATACTGGGAGCATTGTGTGCTCATACTGGGAGCAGTGTGTGCGAATTCTGGGAGCAGTGTGTGCGAATTCCGGGAGCAGTGTGTGCTAATTCCGGGAGCAGTGTGTGCTAATACTGGGAGCAGTGTGTGCTAATACTGGGAGCAGTGTATGCGAATATTGGAAGTAGGGTGTGCTAATACTGGGAGCAATGTGTGCTCCTACTGGGAACAGTCTGTGCGAATACTGGGAGCAGAGTGTGCAAATAACGTAGCAGTGTGTACCAACACTGGGAGCAGTGTATGCGAATATTGGAAGCAGGGTGTGCTAATACTGGGAGCAATGTGTGCTCATACTGGGAGCGGTGTGTGCTAATACTGGGAGCAGTGTGTGCGAATTCCGGGAGCAGTGTGTGCTAATTCCGGGAGCAGTGTGTTCTAATACCGGGAGTAATGTGTGCTCATACCGGGAGCAGTGTATGCTAGTACTGGGAGAAGTGTATGCGAATACTGGGCATGGTGTGTACTAATACTGGGAGCAGTGTGTGCAAATACGGGGAGCAGTGTGTACTAATGCTGGGAGCAGTGTGCGCTAATACCGGGAGCGGTGTGTGCTAATACACCGTGTGTACTAGTGTGTGCAAATATGGGGAGCAGTGTGTACTAATGGTGGGAGCAGCGTGCTCTAATACTGGGAGCAGTGTGTACTAATACTGGGAGCAGTGTGTACTAATTGTGGGAGCAACGTGCTCTAATACTGGGAGCAGTGTGTACTAATATTGGGACCAGTGTGCGTGAATACCGGGAGAGGGGTGTGCGAATACTGGGAGGGAGTGTACGAATACCAGGAGCAGTGTGTGCTAATACTGGGAGTAGTGTGTGCTAATACTGGGAACAGTCTGTGCGAATACTGTGGGCAGTGTGTGCTAATACCGGGCACAGTGTCTTCTAATACTGGGAGCGGTGAGTGCGAATACCGGGAGCAGTGTGTGCTAATTCCGGGAGCAGTGTGTGCTAATACCGGGAGCAGTGTGTGCTAGTACTGGGAACAGTGGGTGTGAATACTGGGAGCTGAGTGTGCTAATACTGGGAGCAATGTGTGCTCATACTGGGAGCAGTCTGTGCGAATACTGGGAGCAGAGTGTGCAAATAACGTAGCAGTGTGTACCAACACTGGGAGCAGTGTGTGCTAATACTGGGAGCAGTGTGTGCTAATACTGGGAGCAGTGTATGCGAATATTGGAAGCAGGGTGTGCTAATACTGGGAGCAATGTGTGCTCATACTGGGAGCAGTGTGTGCTCATACTGGGAGCAGTGTGTGCTAATACTGGGAGCAGTGTGTGCGAATTCCGGGAGCAGTGTGTGCTAATTCCGGGAGCAGTGTGTTCTAATACCGGGAGCAATGTGTGCTCATACCGGGAGCAGTGTGTGCTAGTACTGGGAACAGTGGGTGCGAATACTGGGAGCCGAGTGTGATATTACTGGGAGCAGACTGTGCGAATACTGGGAGAAGTGTGTGCGAATTCTGTGAGCAGTGTCTGCCAATACTGTGAGCAGTGTGTGCTAATAGTGGGAGCAGTGTCTGCCAATACTGGGAGCAGTGTGTGCTAATACTGGGAGCAATGTGTGCTAATGCTGGGAACTATGAGTGCGAATACTGGGAGTCGTGTGTGCTACTAGTGGGAGCAGCCTATGCGAACACTGGAAGCAGTGTGTGCTAATACCAGGAGCAATGTGTGCTAATACCGGGCACAGTGTGTTCTAATATTGGGAGCGGTGTGTGTGCGAATACTGGGTGCGGTGTGTGCGAATACTGGGAGCAGTGTGTACTAATGCTGGGAATGGTGCGTGCTAATACTGGTAGCAGTGTGTGCAAATACCGGGAGCAGTGCCTTCGAATTATGGGAGTTCATTGTGCAAATACTGGGTGCAGTGTGTGCAAATGCTGGGAGCGGTGTATGCTAATACTGGGAGCAGTGTGTGCTAATACTGGGAGCTGTGTGTGCGAAAACTAGCAGCAGTGTTTGCTAATACTGGGAGCTGTGTGTGCTAATACCAGACACAGTGTGTTCTGATACTGGGAGCGGTGTGCGCGAACACCAGGAGAAGTGTGTGCGAATACTGGGAGTAGTGTGTGCTAACTCTGGGAGCAGTGTGTGCTAATACTGGGAGCAGTGTATGCGAATACTGGAAGCAGTGTGTGCTAATATCGGGAGCAGTGTGTTTTAATACCGGGTGCAGTGTGTGTGAAAGACTGGGAGCAGTGTGTGTGAAAGACTGGGAGCAGTGTGTGTGAAAGACTGGGAGCAGTGTGTACTAATGCTGGGTGCTATAAATTTTACTGTTGTGAGCAGTGTGTGCGGCGACTGGGGACAGTGTGTGCGAATACTGGGAGCTGTATGTACTAATGCTGGGTGCTGTGTATGATAATACTGGGAGCAGTGCGTGCGAATACTGGGAGCAGTGTGTGCCGCATACTGGGAGCAGTGTGTGCGAATACCGGGAGCAGTGCCTGCGAATTATGGGGGTGGATTGTGTGAATACTGGGTGCGGTGTGTGCGAATACTGTGAGCAATGTGCAGTAATGCTGGGAGCAGTGTGTGTTAATACTCGTAGCAGTGTATGCGAACACTGGAAGCAGTATCTGCTAGTACTGGGAGCCAAGTGTGTTAATACTGGGATCAGCCTGTGCAAATACTGGGAGCAGTGTGCATGAATACTAGCAGCAGTGCTTGCGAATACTGTGAGCAGTGTGTGTGAATAGAGGGAGCAGTGTGTGCGATTAGAGGGAGCAGTGTGTGTGAATACTGGGAGTAGTGTGTGTGAATACTAGGAGCAGTGTGTACTAATGCTGGGAGCAGTGTGTGCGAATACTGGGAGCATTGTGTGCGAATACTGGGAGCTGTGGGAGCTACTACTGAGAGCAGTGTGTGCGAATTCTTGGAACAGTATATACTAATGCTGGGAGCAGTGTGTGAGAATACTGGGAAGAGTGTGTGTGAATACTAGAAGCAGTGTGTACTAATACTGGGAGCAGCATGTGTGAATACTGGGAGCAGCATGTGGGAATACTGGGAGCAGCGTGTGTGAATACGAGGAGCAGTGTGTGTGAATACGAGGAGCAGTGTGTACTAATACTGGGAGCAGTGTGTGTGAATACGAGGAGCAGTGTGTGTGAATACGAGGAGCAGTGTGTGTGAATACGAGGAGCAGTGTGTACTAATACTGGGAGCAGTGTGTGTGAATACGAGGAGCAGTGTGTACTAATGCTGGGAGTGGTGTATACGAATACTGGGCACAGTGTGCACTAGTGTTGAGAGCAGTGTGTGTGAATATTAGGAAGAGTGTGTGTGAACTCTGGGAGCAGTGTGCGTGAATACTGGGAGCAGTTTTTGCAAATGCTGGGAGCATTGTGGGTGGCATGGTGGCACAGTGGTTAGCACTGCTGACTCACAGCGCCAGAGACCCAGGTTCAATTCCCACCTTAGGCGACTGACTGTGTGGAGTTTGCACGTTCTCCCCGTGTCTGCGTGGGTTTCCTCCGGGTGCTCCGGTTTCCTCCCACAGTCCAAAGATGTGCAGGTTAGGTGATTTGGCCATACTAAATTGCCTGTAGTGTTAGGTAAGGGGTAAATGTAAATGTAGGGGTAGGGGTATGGGTGGGTTGCGCTTCGGTGGGTCGGTGTGGACTTGTTGGGCCGAAGGGCCTGTTTCCACACTGTAATGTAATCTAATCAGTGTGTGTGAATGCTGGAATCAGTGTGTGCTAATACCAGGCACAGTGTGTTCTAATACTGGGAGCGGTGTGCGCGAATACCGGGAGCAGACTGTGCACTAATACTGGGAGCAGTGTGCGCTAATACTGGGAGCAGTGTGTACTGATGCTGGGAGCAGTGTGTACGATTACTGGAAGCAGTGTGGGCTAATACTGGGAGTAGTGTGTGCGAATACTGGGAGCAGTGTGTGTGAATACTGGGAGCAGACTGTGCACTAATACTGGGAGCAGTGTGCGCTAATACTGGGAGCAGTGTGTACTGATGCTGGGAGCAGTGTTTACGATTACTGGGAGCAGTGTGTGCGAATACTGGGAGCAGTGTGTGCGAATACTGGGAGCAGTGTGTGCGAATACTGGGAGCAGTGTGTGCGAATACTGGGAGCATTGTGTGCAAATACTGGGAGCAGTGTTTGCGAATACTGGGAGCAGTGTGTGTGAATAGTGGGAGCAGTGGGAGCTAATACTGGGAGCAGTGTGCGCGAATACTGGGAGCAGTGTCTGTGAATACTGGGAGCAGTGTCTGTGATTACCAGGAGCAGCGTGTGCAAATACCGGGAGCAGTGTTTGCGAATACTGGAAGCTGTTTTTGCTAATACTGGCAGCAGTGTGTGCTCATACCGGGAACGGTGTGTACTAATACAGTGAGCAGTGTATACTAATGGTGGGAGCAGCGTGCTCTAATACTGTGAGCGGTGTGTACTAATACTGGGAGCAGTGTGTACTAATACTGGGAGCAGTGCGTACTAATATTGGGAGCAGTGTGCGTGAATACCGGGAGAGGTGTGTGTGAATACTGGGAGGGAGTGTGCGAATACAAGGAGCAGTGTGTGCTAATACTGGGAACAGTGGGTGCGAATATTGGGAGCCAAGTGTGCTAATACTGGGAACAGCCTGTGCAAATACTGGGAGCAGTGTGTGCTAATACCGGGCACAGTGTCTTCTAATACTGGGAGCGGTGAGTACGAATACCGGGAGAAAAGTGTGTGCGAATATTAGGAGCGGAGTGTGCGAATAGTGGGCGCAGTGTGTGTGGATACTGGGAGCACTGTGTACTAATGCTGGGAACAGTGTGTGCAATACTGGTAGCAGTAAATATGAATACCGGGCGCAGTGCCTGCAAATTATGGGGGCGTATTGTGCCAATACTGGGTGCAGTGTGTGCGAATACTTGGAGCAGTGTGTACAAATGCTGGCAGCGGTGTATGCGAATATTGGAAGCTGTGTGTGCTAATAGCGGGAGCAGTGTGTGCTAATACTGGGAACAGTGGGTGTGAATACTGAAAGCCGAGCGTTCTAATACTGGGAGCGGTGTGCGCGAATACCAGGAGCAGTCTGTGCGAATACTGGTACCAGAGTGTGCAAATAACGTAGCAGTGTGTGCCAACACTGGGAGCAGGGTGTGCGAATACTGGAAGCCATGTATGCTAATTCTGGGAGCAGTGTGTGCGATTACTGGGAGCAGCGTGTGTGAATACTGGGAGCAGTGTGTGTGAATACCAGGCACAGTGTGTTCTAATGCTGGGAGCGGTGTGCGTGAATACCAGGAGAGGTGTGTGCGAATACTGGGAGCGGAGTGTGCGAATACCGGGAGCAGTGTGTGGTAATACTGGGAACAGTGTGTGGTAATACTGGGAACAGTGTGTGGTAATACTGGGAACAGTGTGTGCGAATACCGGGAGCAGTGCCTGCGAATTATGGGGGTGGATTGTGTGAATACTGGGTGCAGTGTGTGCGAATACTGCGAGTAATGTGCACTAATGCTGGAAGAGGTGTGTGTTAATACTGGTAGCAGTGCATGCAAACACTGGAAGCAGTATCTGCTAGTACTGGGACCCAAATGTGTTAATACTGGAATCAGCCTGTGCAAATACTGGGAGCAGTGTGCATAAATACTAGCAACAGTGTGTGCGAATACTGTGAGCAGTATGTGCGAATGCTGTGAGCAGTGTGCGCAAATACTGGGAGCAGTGTGAGTGAATACTGGGAGCAGTGTGTACTAATGTTGGGAGCAGTGTGTGTGAATACTGGGAGCAGTGTGTGTGAATACTGGGAGCAGTGTGTGCGAATACTGGGAGCAGTGTGTGCGAGTGCTGGGAGCAGTGTATACTAATGTTGGGAGGAGTGTGTACTAATGGTGGGAGCAGTGTGTGTGAATACTGGGAGCAGTGTGTATTAATGTTGGGAGCAGTTTGTGTGAATACTGTGAGCAGTGTGTACTAATGCTGGGAGCAGTGTGTGTGAATACTGTGAGCAGTGTGTGTGAATACTGGGAGCAGTGTGTACTAATGGTGGGAGCAGTGTGTGTGAATACTGGGAGCAGTGTGTACTAATGGTGGGAGCAGTGTGTGTGAATACTGGGAGCAGTGTGTATTAATGTTGGGAGCAGTTCGTGTGAATACTGTGAGCAGTGTGTACTAATGCTGGGAGCAGTGTGTGTGAATACTGTGAGCAGTGTGTACTAATGCTGGGAGCAGTGTGTACTAATGCTGGGAGCAGTGTGTGCGAATACTGGGAGCAGTGTGTACTAATGGTGGGAGCAGTGTGTGTGAATACTGGGAGCAGTGTGTGCTAATGTTGGGAGCCGTGTGTGTGAATACTGTGAGCAGTGTGTACTAATGTTGGGAGCAGTGTGTGCGAATACTGGGAACAGTATGTGCGAATACTGGGAGCAGTGTGTGCGAATACTGGGAGCAGTATGTACTAATGCTGGGAGCAGTATGTACTAATGCTGGGAGCAGTGTGTGCGAATACTGGGAGCAGTGTGTATTAATGTTGGGAGCAGTGTGTACTAATGCTGGGAGCAGTGTGTGCGAATACTGGGAGCAGTGTGTATTAATGTTGGGAGCAGTGTGTACTAATGTTGGGAGCAGTGTGTACTAATGGTGGGAACAGTGTGTGTGAATACTGGGAGCAGTGTGTGCGAATACTGGGAGCAGTGTGTGCGAATACTGGGAGCAGTGTGTGCTAATGCTGGGAGCAGTATGTGCGAATGCTGGGAGCAGTATGTGCGAATGCTGGGAGCAGTATGTGCGAATGCTGGGAGCAGTATGTACTAATGCTGGGAGCAGTGTGTGCGAATACTGGGAGCAGTGTGTGCGAATACTGGAAGCAGTGTGTATTAATGTTGGGAGCAGTGTGTACTAATGCTAGGAGCAGTGTGTACTAATGCTGGAAGCAGTGTGTGTGAATACTGGGAGCAGTGTGTACTAATGTTGGGAGCAGTGTGTACTAATGGTGGGAGCAGTGTGTGCGAATACTGGGAGCAGTGTGTGCGAATACTGGGAGCAGTGTGTGCGAATACTGGGAGCAGTGTGTGCTAATGCTGGGAGCAGTATGTGCGAATGCTGGGAGCAGTGTGTGCAAATACTGGGAGCAGTGTGTACTAATGCTGGGAGCAGTGTGTGCGAATACTGGGAGCAGTGTGTGCGAATACTGGGAGCAGTATGTACTAATGCTGGGAGCAGTGTGTGCGAATACTGGGAGCAGTGTGTGCGAATACTGGGAGCAGTGTGTATTAATGTTGGGAGCAGTGTGCGCGAATACTGGGAGCAGTGTGTACTAATGCTAGGAACAGTGTGTACTAATGCTGGGAGCAGTGTGTGTGAATACTGGGAGCAGTGTGTACTAATGTTGGGAGCAGTGTGTACTAATGGTGGGAACAGTGTGTGTGAATACTGGGAGCAGTGTGTGCGAATACTGGGAGCAGTGTGTGCGAATACTGGGAGCAGTGTGTGCTAATGCTGGGAGCAGTATGTGCGAATGCTGGGAGCAGTATGTGCTAATGCTGGGAGCAGTGTGTACTAATGCTGGGAGCAGTGTGTGTGAATACTAGGAGCAGTGTGTGTTAATACTGGGAACAGTGTGTACTAATGTTGGGTGCAGAGTGTACTAATGCTGGGAGCAGTGTGCGTAAATAGTGGGAGCAGTGTGTGTGAATACTGGGAACAGTGTGTACTGATGCTGGGACCAGTGTGTGCGAATACTGGGAGCAGCGTGTGCGAATACTGGGAGCAACGTGTGAGAATGCTGGGAGCAGCGTGTACTAATGCTGGGAGCAGCGTGTACTAATGCTGGGAGCAGCGTGTGCGAATGCTGGGAGCAACGTGTGCGAATGCTGGGAGCAGCGTGTCAGAATGCTGGGTGCAGCGTGTGCGAATACTGGGAGCAGCGTGTGCGAATACTGGGAGCAGCGTGTGCGAATACTGGGAGCAACGTGTGAGAATGCTGGGAGCAGCGTGTACTAATGCTGGGAGCAGCGTGTGCGAATACTGGGAGCAACGTGTGAGAATGCTGGGAGCAGCGTGTACTAATGCTGGGAGCAGTGTGTGCGAATACTGGGAGCAGCGTGTACTAATGCTGGGAGCAGCGTGTGCGAATACTGGGAGCAACGTGTGAGAATGCTGGGAGCAGCGTGTACTAATGCTGGGAGCAGTGTGTGCGAATACTGGGAGCAGCGTGTACTAATGCTGGGAGCAGCGTGTGCGAATACTGGGAGCAACGTGTGAGAATGCTGGGAGCAGCGTGTACTAATGCTGGGAGCAGTGTGTGTGAATTTCTAGGAGCAGTGTGTACTAATGCTGGGAGTGGTCTATGCGAATACTGGGCACAGTGTGCACTAATGTTGGGAGTAGTGTGTGTGAATATTGGGAAGAGTGTGTGTGAACACTGGGAGCAGTGTGTGTGAATACTGGGAGTAGTTTTTACTGATGCTGGGAGCAGTGTGTGCGAATGTCCTCCAGCACCACTAATCTAGAATCTGGTTTCCAGCATCTGCAGTCATTGATTTTACCTTGTTGATTTTAACCCTACTGCGAATCCTCTTGCAAGGATGCCTGCCTTGAAGAAGTTTTCCTCCTCTCTCTACAAGAATCTCAGGGAGTCCCTCTCCCACTGCAACTCCCAGGTTATTTCCTCTGCCTTGAAGCTCTTCAACCATGTCGTGAAACTAACTCGCTACCACAGCCACATTTGCTTCCTCAGTGCCTGCCTCCATAACCAACTCATCCCACACGGACTCTGGACCACCTTTAAACCAGCAGAGTTCGGACCGGAACAGGACAAACAGTACAGACTACAGATTCAAAAACACCAGCAATAGTTCTCCTTCAAGATCCTCCGCTCCACGCTTGCAGCAATGCGCCAGCACCTAACCTCTCTACAGTCAGCCCTGCCTCAGCTGAGGGCCACACTCTCTCAGAATTGCAAAGGGCCCACTCTGTACTACATCCTCAGGAGAATTCATACTCTCAACAAACAGTATTTCAACTCCATCTCAAACATCAAAAATTGTAAGTACAACAAACTTTTAACTACCCACCTCCATAACCAGCGCTCCTCAAACATTCCAGAATATTCCCCTGGCCTCACAATCTACTCACACGCCATTAGCCATGCGGCTGATGCAGCTGCCACCCCCACGCTGATTGATGATGTCACTTCTGCCCCCATCATGGCCACTCCCACAACCACTTCCACCCCTCACAATTCCTCATGCATCACACGTGACATCACTTCTGCCCTTCACATCATCGCTGCTGCCACATGCTCAGTGACTTCCGCGACCCCTACTGCCGTGGTCACCACCACGTCCGCCCCCACCAGCGCCACTCACCTGCATTCTGCTGACATACCCCCTACAGACCCCACTGTCACTATCCCCATCCCCCAGAACCCCTAGGGGAACACTACCCCTGCTCATGACTCCACCCCCATTCCTCCCACCATCACACCCACTCCAGTTACAGGTTCCGCCCCCACTCCCAGCTCTACACCCACACCAGATCCCAGCTCCCAGCCCTGCCAAGTTTTCACTATCCCCCCAGACCTCCCCCTTACTGAGGACGAACGATCAGTCCTCAGCAAAGTACTCACCTTCATCCCCCTCCGTCCACGCATCAATGAATTTAATACACGCCATGACGTCGAACAATTCTTCCGTCGCCTCCGCCTCCGAGCTTACTTTCACAATCAGGATTCCCGCCCACCTTCCAAGGATCCCTTCACCCACCTCCAACACACTGCATCCACCTGGACACCCCGTGCTGGCCTATTACCTGCCCTCGACCTCTTCATTTCCAACTGCCACCGGAACATTAACCGCCTCAACCTGTCTACCTCCCTCCCCCACTCCAATCTCTCACCCTCACAACGCGCAGCCCTCTAATTCCTCTGCTCCAATCCCAACCTCACCATCAAGTCAGCAGATAAAGGGGGCGCAGTGGTAGTCTGGCGCACTGACCTCTACACCGCTGAAGCCAAAAGCCAACTCAAGGACTGCCCCCTCGACCATGACCTCACCCCCCATCACCAAACCATCATCTCCCAGTCCATACAGAACCTCATCACCTCAGGAGATCTCCCAGCCACAGCTTCCAACCTCATAGTCCGGGAACCCCGCACTGCCCGGTTCTACCTCCTTCCCAAGATCCACAAACCTGACCACCCTGGCCGACCAATTGTCTCAGCATGCTCCTGCCCCACTGAACTCATCTCTACCTACCTCGACACTGTCCTGTCCCCGCTATTCCAGGAACTCCCCACATACGTTCGAGACACCACCCACGCCCTCCACCTCCTCCAAGACATCCGTTTCCCCGGCCCCCAACGCCTCATCTTCACCATGGATATCCAATCCCTCTACACCTCCATCCGCCATGACCAGGGCCTCCAAGCCCTCCGTTTTTTCCTCTCCAGACGTCCCCAACAGTACCCTTCCACCGACACTCTCATTCATTTGACCAAACTGGTCCTCACCATTAACAATTGCTCCATTGAATCCTCCCGCTTCCCCCAGAACAAAGGGGTAGCCATGGGCACATGTATGGGCCCCAGCTATGCCTGTCTCTTTGTTGGCTACGTAGAGCAGTTGATCTTCTATAATTACACTGGCACCACTCCCCACCTCTTCCTCTGCTACATTGATGACTGCATTGGCACCACCTCGTGCTCCCGCGAGGAGGTTGAGCAATTCATCAACTTCACCAACACATTCCAACCTGACCTTAAATTTACCTGGACCATCTCTGACACCTCCCTCCCCTTCCTGGACCTCTCAATCTCCATTGATGACGACCGACTTGACACTGACATTTTTTACAAACCCACCGACTCCCACAGCTACCTGGCTTACACCTCTTCCCAACCTGCCTCTTGCAAAAATGCCATCCTGTATTCCGAATTCCTCCGCCTCCGCCGTATCTGCTCCCAGGAGGACCAGTTCCACCATAGAACACACCAGATGGCCTCCTTCTTTAGAGACCGCAATTTCCCTTCCCACGTAGTTAAAGATGCCCTCCAACGCATGTCATCCACATCCCGCACCTTCGCCCTCAGACTCCACCCCTCTAACCGTAACAGAACGCCCCTGGTGCTCATCTTCCACCCTACAAACCTTCGCATCAACCAAATCATCCACCGACATTTCCGCCACCTCCAAACAGACCCCACCACTAGGGATATATTTCCCTCCCCACCCCTTTCCGTCTTCTGCAAAGATCGCTCCCTCCGTGACTACCTGCTCAGGTCCACGCCCCCCACGACCCACCCTCCCATTCTGGCACTTTCCCCTGCCACCGCAGGAACTGTAAAACCTGCACCCACACCTCCTCCCTCACCTCTATCCAAAGCCCTAAAGGAGCCTTCCACATCCATGAAAGTTTTACTTGCACATCCACCAATATCATTTATTGTATCCGTTGCTCCCGATGTGGTCTCCTCTACATTGGGGAGACTGGGCACCTCCTAGCAGAGCGCTTTAGGGAACATCTCCGGGACACTCGCACCAATCAACCACACCACCCTGTGGCCCAACATTTCAACTCCCCATCCCACTCTGCCGAGGACATGGAGGTCCTGGGCCTCCTTCACCACCGCTCCCTCACCACCAGATGCCTGAAGGAAGAATGCCTCATCTTCCGCCTCGGAACACTTCAACCTCAGGGCATCAATGTGGACTTCAACAGTTTCCTCATTTCCCTTTCCCCCACTTCACCCGACTTCCAAACTTCCAGCTCAGCACTGTCCCCATGACTTGTCTGGACTTGTCCTACCTGCCTATCTCCTTTTCCACCTATCCACTCCACCCTCTCCACCCTGACCTATGACCTTCATCCCCTCCCCCACTCACCCATTGTACTCAATGCTACTTTCTCCCCACCCTCCTCTCACTTATCTCTCCATGCTTCAGGCTCACTGCCTTTATTCCTGATGAAGGGTTTTTGCCCGAAACGTCGATTTCGAAGCTCTTTGGACGCTGCCTGAACTGCTGTGCTCTTCCAGCACCAATTAACCAGAAGCACTATTTGCTCATGCTGGGAGCAGTGTGTGCTAATTCTGGTAGCAGTGTGTGCAAGAACTGGGTGCAATGTGCACGAATAATGGGGCCAGTGTAGGTGAATACTGGGATCAGTATGTACTTATGTTGGGAGCAGTGTGTGTGAATATTGGGAACAGTCTGTGTAAATGCTGGGAGCAATGTGTGCGAATACTGAGAGCAGTGTGTGTGAATGCTGGGAGCAGTGTGTGTGAATTCCTGGAGCAGTGTGTACTAATGTTGGGAGCAGTGTGTGTGAATACTTGGAACAGTGTGTGTAAATACTGGGAGCAGTGTGTGCGAATACTGGGAACAGTGTGTGCGAATACTGGGAACAGTGTGTGTGAATACTGGGAGCAGTGTGTGTAAATACTGGGAGCAGTGTGTGCGAATACTGGAAGCAGTGTGTACTAATGCTGGGAGCAGTGTGTGAGAATACGGGGAGCTGTGTGTGTGAATACTGGGAGCAGATTGTGTGAATACTGGGAGCAGTTTTTACTAATGCTGGGAGCAGTGTGTGTGAATACTGGGAACAATGTGTGTGAATACTGGGAGCAGTGTGTGTGAATACTGGGAGCAGTGTGTACTAATGCTGGGAGCAGTGTGTGAGAATACGGGGAGCTGTGTGCGTGAATACTGGAAGCAGTGTGTACTAATGCTGGGAGCAGCATGTGCGAACACTGGGAGCAGAGTGTGTGAGTACTGGGAGGTGTGTGTGTGATTAGTGGGAGCAGTGTGCGAATTTTGGGAGCAATCTTTGCTAATACTGGGAGGATTGTGCACTAATGCTAGGATCCATGTGTGCGAGTACTGGGAGCAGTGTGTGTGAGTACTGGGAGCAGTGTGAATACTGGGAGCAGAAATAAGGTGGGTGAACTTTAGGCGTGGGTCGGTACTTGGGACCACGATGTTGTGGCCATCACGGAAACGTGGATAGAAGAGGGACAGGAATGGTTGTTGGAGGTTCCTGGTTACAGATGTTTCAGTAAGATTAGGGAGGGTGGTAAAAAAGGAGGAGGGGGGGGTGTTGTTGCTAATTAGAAATGGTATAACGGCTGCAGAAAGGCAGTTTGAGGGGGAAATGCCTTTGGAGTAGTATGGGCTGAAGTCAGAAATAGGAAAGGTGCAGTCACCTTGTTGGGTGTTTACTATAGGCCCCCCAATAGCAGCAGAGATGTGGAGAAACAGATTGGGAAACAGATTTTGGAAAGGTGCAGAAGCCACAGGGTAGTAGTCATGGGCGATTTCAACTTCCCAAATATTGATTGGAAGCTCTTTTTAGATCAAGTATATTGGACGGGGCAGTGTTTGTGCAGTGTGTCCAGGAAGCTTTTCTAACTCAGTATGTAGATTGTCCGACCAGAGGGGAGGCCATATTGGATTTGGTACTTGGTAACGAACCGGGACAAGTGGTGGGCTTGTTAGTCGGTGAGCATTTTGGTGATGGTGACCACAATTCTGTGACTTTCACCTTGGTTATGGAGAGAGATAGGTGCGTGCAACAGGACAGGTTTTACAATTGGTGGAAGGGTAAATATGATGTGCAAGACAGGATCTGAGGAGCATAAATTAGGAGCATAGGCTGTCAGGGAAGGATGTCGTTGAAATGTGGAACTTTTTCAAGGAACAGATACGACGTGCCCTTGATATGTATGTACCTGTCAGGCAGGGAAGAGATGGTCGTGTGAGGGAACCTTGGTTGATGAGGGAGGTTGAATGCCTTGTAAGGAGGAAGAAGGAGGCTTACATAAGGTTAAGCAAACAAGGTTCAGGCAGAGCGTTGGAGGGATACAGGATAGCCAGGAGGGAGCTGAAGAAAGGGATTAGGAGAGCTAAGAGAGGGCATGAAAAATCTTTGGCGGGTAGGATCAAAGATAGCCCCAAGGCCTTTTATGTGTATGTGAGAAACATGAGTATGACGAGAACGAGGGTAGGTCCGATCCAGGACAGTAGAGGGAGACTGTATTGAGACAGAAGAGACATGAGAGGTCTGGTCTTGAATGAGTACTTTTCTTCAGTATTTGCAAATGAGAGGGACCATATTGTTGAAGAGGAGAGTATGAAACGGACCGGTAAGGTAGAGGAGATACTTGTTAGGAAGGAAGGTATGTTGGGCATTTTGAAAAACTTGAAGATAGACAAGTCCCCTGGGCCTGACGGGATATATCCTAGGATTATGTGGGAAGCAAGAGAGGAAATTGCAGAACCGTTCGCAATGATCTTTTCGTCTTCACTGTCAACGGGGGTGGTGCTAGGGGACTGGAGAGTGACGAATGTTGTGCCCCGGATCAAAAAAGGGAATAGTGATAACCCCGGGAATTACAGGCCAGTTAGTCTTACTTCTGTGGTAGGCAAAGTAATGGAAAGGGTACTGAGGGATAGGATTTATGAGTATCTGGAAAGACACTGCTTGATTAGGGACAACCAGCACGGATTTGTGAGGGGTAGGTCTTGCCTTACAAGTCTTATTGAATTCTTTGAGGAGGTGACCAAGCATGTGGATGAGGGTAGAGCAGTGGATGTAGTGTACATGGATTTTAGTAAGGCATTTGATAAGGTTCCCCATGGTAGGCTTATGCGGAAAGTCAGGAGGCATGGGATAATGGGAAGTTTGGCCAGTTGGATAGAAAACTGGCTAACCAGTCGAAGTCAGAGAGTGGTGGTAGATGGTAAATATTCAGCCTGGAGCCCAGTTACAAGTCGAGTTCCACAGGGATCAGTTCTGGGTCCTCTGTTTGTAATTTTTATTAATGACTTGGAAGAGGGAGTTGAAGGGTGGGTCATTAAATTTGCAAATGAAACGAAGATTGATGGAGTTGTGGATAGTGAGGAGGGCTGTTGTCGGCTGCAAAGGGACTTAGATATGATGCAGAGCTGGGCTGAGGGGTGGCAGATGGAGGTCAACCCTATCAAGTGTGAGGTTGTCCATTTTGGAAGGACAAATAAGAATGTGGAATACAGAGTTAACGGTAGGTTTCTTAGTAAGGTGGACGAGCAGAGGGATCTTGGGGTCTATGTTCATAGATTTTGAAAATTGCCACTTAGGTGGATAGAGCTTGTAAAAAGGCCTATGGTGTATTAGCGTTCTTTAGCAGAGGGATTGAATTCAAGAGTCGTGAGGTGATGT
This sequence comes from Chiloscyllium punctatum, assembly GCF_047496795.1. NCBI lineage: Eukaryota > Metazoa > Chordata > Chondrichthyes > Orectolobiformes > Hemiscylliidae > Chiloscyllium > Chiloscyllium punctatum. The sequence continues at coordinate 108,655,655 of NC_092746.1, forward strand.
TGCAGCTGTATAGGACCTTGGTAAGGCCACATTTGGAGTACTGTGTGCAGTTCTGGTCACCTCATTTTAGGAAAGATGTGGATGCTTTGGAGAGGGTGCAGAGGAGATTTACCAGGATGTTGCCTGGAATGGAGAATAGGTCATACGAGGATAGGTCGAGAGTGCTAGGCCTTTTCTCATCGGAACGGCGAAGAGTGAGGGGTGACTTGATCGAGGTTTATAAGATGATCAGGGGAATAGATAGAGTAGACAGTCAGAGACTTTTTCCCCGGGTACAACAGAGTGTTACAAGGGGACATAAATTTAAGGTGAAGGATGGAAGGTGTAGGGGGGATGTCAGGGGTAGGTTCTTTACCCAGAGAGTGGTGGGGGCATGGAATGCGCTGCCTGTGGGAGTGGCAGAGTCAGAATCATTGGTGACCTTTAAGCGGCAATTGGATAGGACAAATGTTCGGCACAACATCATGGGCCAAAGGTTCTGTTCTGTGCTGTATTGTTCTCTATTCTATGTTCTATGTACTGGGAGCAGTGTGTGTGAGTACTGGGAGCAGTGTGTGTGAATACTGGGAGCAGTGTGTGAGTACTGGAAGCAGTGTGTGCGAATACTGGGAGCAGTTTTTGATAATACTGGGAGCAGTGTGCACTAATGCTGGGATCCGTGTATGCCAATACTGGGAGCAGTGTGTGTTAATACTGGGAGCAGTGTGGACTAATGCTGGGAGCAGTGTGTGCAAATATTGGGAGCAGTGTGTGCGAATACTTGGAAAAGCTGGAAGAGTGCACAGATTACACAGTCGAGTGTTCCTCAGTGCCGGAAGGCAGGCTCTTTTTTAATGCAATGAAATCCTGGGATAATCATTGCGTCCCAATTCATTCCCATGTCACTGTTATAAACATGAAGAACCGGGGCCCTTTGGTTTTTACCCATCCCATTGCCAGTGGGTGCAGCAGAGCAGATCCACGCGCTCAACTTCCGTCTGGTTAACAAGGATTTCTCAGCTGCTGGCAATGGAAGTTCCCAACGCCAAATGAAAGGAGCAGACTTTGCCGATGGGTCCGGGTGTGTTCAGTGCCGGAGTAAGTGCCGTGCTGTCGAATAGGAGAGCCAGAAAGCAGCGTAAGCTGGCCGGTATTATTTTGATTCTGTCGAACCGTCTTTACTAATTTAACCGCTGTCTAAGAATCCCCCAAGTGGGTATCCTAAGCATGGAGGGGTGTTACAAAGAGGGTGTGCAGACAATTTGTGTACAATCATATCTGAATTGGTATTCTTAATTATTCAAATAATAGATGAATATTAACAAAATTCACTCTTAAAAATACCTTCTTAGGGGCAGAAAAAGAACTCAAATTGCAAGAATGCAGATTTATTAAACTGACAGATTCTCAGAGGTGTATTTTCACCTTTCTGTCCCGCTGCTGTTTCTGTTGTGGAAGGATATTTATTCAAGCTCTTGCTGTAAATATTGAGACTGACATGGGCTCCTGTGTTCCCAGCTTTCTCTAACTGTCGCCCTTTCTGGCAAACCAGGTCACCAAGCCCCTTTCTTTATTCAGCTGGTGTCCACCCAATTTTGGCATCTTTCGTGGATCAACTCAAAATTCAGGAGTTTTAAGGATGTGGAACAGGCCGACACAGGTAGCTATAGCTTCAAGTCAAGATGAGCAGGTTTGCATACAACAGTGGGGGTCATAAGGACAGATCTGTAAAACTCTAAGGATATTCAGGTAATCAAGAGTCACTAGCTCCACTCACTCAATGATAGGGTATAACCCAAAATAATTCATGGAATGCGGGTGTCACTGGCTGGGCCAGTATTTACTGCCATGGGCACCAGTATGGGCCCCAGCTATGCCTGTCTCTTTGTTGGCTACGTAGAACAGTCCATCTTCCGTAACTACACCAGCACCACTGCCCACCTCTTCCTCCGCTACATTGATGACTGCATTGGCGCCACCTCGTGCTCCCGCGAGGAGGTTGAGCAATTCATCAACTTCACCAACACATTCCACCCTGACCTTAAATTTACCTGGACCATCTCTGACACCACCCTCCCCTTCCTGGACCTCTCCATCTCTATTAATGACGACCGACTTGACACCGACATTTTTTGCAAATGCACCGACTCCCACAGCTACCTGGATTACACATCTTCCCACCCTACCTCCTGCAAAAATGCCATCCCATATTTCCAATTTCTCTGCCTCCACCGTATCTCTCCCAGGAGGACCAGTTCCACCACAGAACACACCAGATGGCCTCCTCCTTTTTTCGAGACCGCAATTTCCCTTCCCAAGTGGTTAAAGGTGCCCTCCAATGCATCTTGTCCATATCCCGCACCTCCGCCCTCAGACCCCACCCCTCCAACCGTAACAAGGAGAGAACGCTCCTGGTGCTCACCTTTCACCCTACCAACCTTCACATAAACCAAATCATCTGTCGACATTCCTGCCACCTCCACATGGACCCTACCACCAGGGATGTATTTCCCTCCCCACCCCTTTCCACCTTCTGCAAAGACCGCTCCCTTCGTGACTACCTGGTCAGGTCCACGCCCCCCCAACAACCCACACTCCCGTCCTGGCACCTTTCCCTGCCACCGCAGGAATTGCAAAACCTACGCCCACATCTCCTCCCTCACCTCCATTCAAGGCACCAAAGTAGCCTTCCACATCCATCAAAGTTTTATCTGCACATCCACCAACATCATTTATTTTATCTGTTGCTCCCGATGCGGTCTCCTCTACATTGGGGAGACTGGACGCTTCCTAGCAGAGCGCTTTAGGGAACATCTCTGGGACATCCGCACCAATCAACCACACCGCCCTGTGGCCAAACATTTCAACTCCCCCTCCCACTCTGCCGAGGACATGGAGGTCCTGGGCCTCCTTCACCGCTGCTCCCTCACCACCAGACACCTGGAGGAAGAGTGCCTCATCTTCTGCCTCAGAACACTTCAATCCCAGGGCATCAATGTGGAATTCACCAGTTTCCTCATGTCCCCTTCCCCCACCTCACCCCAGCTCCAAACTTCCAGCTCAGCACTGTCCCCATGACTTGTCCTACCTGCCTATCTTCCTTTCCACCTGTCCACTCCACCCTCCTCCCTGACCTATCACCTTCATCCCCTCCCCCACTCACCTATTGTACTCTATGCTACTTTCTCCCCACCCCCACCCTCCTCTCACTCATCTCTCCACCCTTCAGGCACCCTGCCTATATTCCTGATGAAGGGCTTTTGCCCGGAATGTCGATTTTACTGCTCCTCGGATGCTGCTTCAACTGCTGTGTTTTCCAGCACCGCTCTAATCTAAACTCTGGTTTCCAGCATCTGTAGTCATTGTTTTTACCTACTTGAGTATCTGCTAACTTGTCCTTCTAAATGATAATGGTCCTAGATTTGGAAGATTAAGGAACAATGTGAAGGGAATTTTTTTGAAGAGAATTGAGACAATATGGGTTTGTCCAGGTTCAGACTGCCATATATCTTTTCAAAGGCAAGTTGATGAATATTGAATAAATAGGGCTACAGGTGTAAAGTGTTTTAGGAGCATTAGTGCAGGGACTTATCGCGAATCACTCTCTCCAGCACTGTGTCCATCTTTTTCTTTCTTTATTCTTTCATGGGATGTGGAAATCACTGGCAAGTCCAGCATGTAGTGTCCTTCCCATCTGCCCTTAAGTCAGCATCTTGCTAGGGTCATTCCAGGGGGCTGTTAAATTAGCTGCAGGTCTGGTATCACATATCAGCCAGCCCAGGTAAGGACAACGCATTTCATTCCTTAAAGGACATTAGTGTATCCTCACCCACACTGAGACTAGCCAGATATTCCATATTTTGATTAACTGAATTTGAACCATGTCCAAAAGTACTAGCCTGGCTCTCTAGATTTTTAATCCAATGACAATGCCACAATACCGCTCTAATATATGATGGGTTGCACTACTGTACAGTAGTAATTTATTTTACAGCACCACATTCCTAATGAGTGTGCCTGGGGAGACAGAACAATTCCTTGTCCTGCCTGGCAAGAGCTGTAATAAAATTTACTGCACACGATGGTATTTATAATTTAATCCTTGGCTTTGTCTTAAAGTAGATTATCCAAGGATAAGTCTACAATCAATGGAATAAAAATGCAAGCATTTGGAAGATTAAAACAAAATCTGCCGATGCTATAAATCAGAAACAGAAATCAAAATCACTGGAAAAGCTCAGCAGGTCTGGCAGCATTCATGGAGAGAAATCAGAGTTAACATTCGGTTCTGAGGAAAGGTCACTCAGCCCGAAACGTTAACTCTGATTTCCCTCCACAGATGCTGCCAGACCTGCTGAGCTTCTCCAGCTTGATGTGAAGGAAAGCCATCTCTTTTCAGTCTCTGTTTTTAGAAATGTTCTTTTCTCAGATGAAAGAGTTGTGTATTTCTGCATGTGTTTTTCAGATTCTGGTTGTTTAAATCCTTCCATTGGCTTGTCCCTTCTCTATCTCTGCAACCTCCTTTAGTCTTCCCTTCAAGCTCTCTGTACTTCAGCAAAATACATCCTGACTTTAGTTGCTCCACCATTAGAACTTGCGCTTTTAGAAGCCTAGGTGTTAAGATATTGGATTTTCTTCATAAACCTTAGATTACTTACAGTGTGGAAACAGGCCCTTCAGCCCAACAAGTCCACACTGACCCACCGAAGCACAACCCACCCAGACCCATTCCCCTACATTTACCCCTTCACCTAACACTACAGGCAATTTATCATGGCCAATTCACCTAACCTGCACATCTTTGGACTGTGGGAGGAAACCGGAGCACCTGGAAGAAACCCACGCAGACACGGGGAGAATGTGCAAACTCCATACAGTCGCCTGAGGTGGGTCTCTGGCGCTGAGAGGCAGCAGTGCTAACCACTGTGCCACCGTGCCGCCCTCTCTACCTCTTTACCTTCCTGACTTTCTTTAAGATTCCCTCTCAAATCTAGCTGTTGGGCCAAGCTTTTGTTTATCTGGTCCAATATATTTAAGTATTATCTCTTAGAATGATAGAGTCATTGAGATGTACAGCACGAAATCAGACCCTTCAGTCCAACTCGATCATGCCAATCAGATATTTTAAATTAATCTAAACTCATTTGCCAGCACTAGGCCCATATCCCTCTCAAAGCTTCCTATTCATATACCCATCCAGATGCCTTTTAAATGTTGTAATTGTATCAGACTCCATCACTTCCACTGACAGCTCATTCCATACACGCATGAAAAAAATGCCTCTTAGGTCCCCTTTAAATCTTTCCCTTCTCAACCTAAGCTTATGCCCTCTAGTTTTGGACTCCCCTACCCTGGGTAAAAGACATTGACTATTCATGCTGTCCATGCTCCTCATGATTTTATAAACTTCCATAAGGTCATCCCTCAGCCTGTGATGCTCCAGGGAAAACAGCCCCAGCTTATTCAGCCTCTACCTATCAATGAGGCCCTCCGATCCTGGCAACACCCTTGTAAATCTTTTCTGAACCCTTTTAAGTTTAATGTTATCTTTGCTATCCCAGGGAGACCAGAATTGATCTCCAAAAGTAGTCGAACCCAGTGCCAACGTTTTGATAATAATCTTGTGATACAGCATGAGATGTTTTACTAAGTTGATGGCACTATATGAATGTGAGTTGCCACTGTTGATTCCATGGGAACATACTCCATTCCCAGTGTTCCATCCAGGCAGCCATTTCTCAGGTGTGAGTCCATCCTGTCAGTGTTGGCAAGTGCTTAAACCACATGGGTTTCACAGTGACTCCTAGTCTTGCCGCAGCTGATGATCAAGTGTCAAATTTACGGCTTTAAGCACCAGATGAGCATCATACACATGAGCGCAGCTACCTCCTCAAACTTGCTGCTTCTGAAACAATGATCCATGTGTATTACCTCTACAAATGTTATTCTACCTCACCCCTGCTCACCATCCAGCCTTATATCCTGTGTAAACGTGGGCTTATCTAGAGATTGCTGAAAAAGCTCAGCAGGTCTGTCAGCATCCAACTGCCAGTGATGCTGTCAGATGCGGTGAGTTTTTTCAGCAATCTCTCTTTTTGTTTCTGATTAACAGTTTGTTCTGCTTTTCCTTTGACATATCAAAACTGAAGCCATCTCTGTGCTAACACACCAACTGTTATTCAACCTGCAACTGCCTTGGCCCTAAACTCTCAAATTCCCTGCCTAAACCTCTACCATACATTCTCCCTTTAAAGTGCTCCCTAAGACCGACATCCATAATTAAGCTTCTGGACCATTTTTTCCTAATATTGCCTCATGTGGTTTGGTGTCTAACTGCTTTATAATGTCCCTGTGATGTTCCTTCAGATGTCCTTTTATGTTGAAGATCCCATACATAAATTCAAGTTGTTGCTTTTGTTTGGTCATCCCAGTTAGCCCTGAGGTAATGAGGTCAGTTATGATAACCCCTCCACCCCATTACCATTCAGATCAGCTAATTCAACCTAGTCCAGAACCTTGCAGTCTGTGTATCGTAGCCAAACACTAGGGGATGCCAAATGAAAGTTTCTTTCTCATTCTTTCTTTTCCCTCAGTTCTTCCTCCATTATTCATCCTCCTCTCCTGAAGTAATTGACTTGTTGTGGTACATTTCCAGGGAAATCTATCATTCTTTACTACTATATCAAAGTGGACACTGCTCAGTAGTTCGCATGGGTAGTGAGAGTTAGGGAGCTGTATAGTCCTGGGGGGTGGTATCATATTGATCCTGATTCTATTCTGATCTCTCTGCACGTACACAAGGAACAATGGCCAGGGTACAGTGAATCTGATCACCATCTCAGGTGAAGTTAGCTAATGCAGTGCATTAAAAGAATTGCAGTTCATTTTTGTAAGCCTGATCACAGTATTCCTTCGTTCCTAGTTTAGAAGGTTGGAATTCATCTATGGATGGGGACTGACTCTGAGTGCATGCATTCTTTTGCTTTTTGTAGCAATGTGAATCCCTGGCATCTTGATCTATTAACGTTATGATGCTCACTTATACAACAGGATTATTGTGTTGGTATAACACTGCTAAACCCACAACAAAAACTCAAATTACTCTGACTCCAGAGTTAATCAGTGTGAGGTTTGTAGCAAAGTGCAGCCTGCAGTTGATGGCACCTGGAATTGTAAATCCAGTACAATGGGTGGCAAACCCAGTTTGCAGATCCCTAGTAAACCCAAAGGATTTGAATATTTTGTAAATAAACCTGTGTTTATTTTAAATTTTATGCTCTGTGCTCCATGAACATTTAGAGTTCAAGCCATTGTGAGGTAGCTCTGCCAGGTTTCTTGCCAACTTGTCTCAAACAGATTGTCTCAAACTGGATTTTTATGTTAGAGGTACCCTAAATGCACAAGGAGGTTTTGCTGCAATTAACTCTCTATTGAACAATGTTACTAAACCTGGAAGATTTTTCTAAAATTTCACCTTTGCACAAAGTGAAGCTGAATTTGATGTCAGATTAGACTCTTACTATGTGAATGAGTTTGGCTCAATATATTCTTAACAAGGTAAACTTTAACCTAATAATACTTAAACTTTTTAAGTACAAGAATACTGATCGCAGAAATGTAAGGCAAATTTTATGTGATGTGGATATTTCTAGCAATGACAGCATTTGTTGACATTGAACTACTGCATTATGGATCTAGAGTCACAAACATTTACAAAAATGTCAATTTAAAACACACTGGATCATAGGAATTTGAGGGGTGACCTTATAGAAGTTTATAAAAATCACAATTGCTGTTCATAAGGTGAACAGCAAAGGTCTTTTCCCGAGGGCAAGGAAGTTCAAAAATCGAGGGCATATTTTTAAGGTGTGAGGAGAAAGATTTGAAAGAGACCTGAGAGGCAACTTCTTCATCAGAGGGTGGTTCAAATGCAGAATGAACTACCAGAAGAAGAGTAGATGCAGGTACAGTTACATTTAAAAGACGTTTGGACAGGCAAATGAATAAGAAAGGTTTATAGACATATGGACTAAACACAGACAAATGGAACTAGTTTAGTTTGGGAAACCACCTTGCACCTTCCTGATGATTTATGTTCCCACTAAATTTTAATGTCATCTGCAAGTTTTTAAATATTACAACTGGTCCCCAAATCTGAATCATGTATCTATGTTGTGAACAGCTCGCAGAGATTTTTGAAATACCACACTCATAACAACCTGCCATCCTTAGAATGAAACTATCCTCTCTTTCTGTTTGTTAACTAATTTTCAATCCACACTGGTATCGTACCCCAGTCCCTTGTGGTTTAATTTTGTTTATTAAAGTCCTGTGTGGGACCCACCAACTTATCCACTTGACTGGATGGTTAGTTTTTAATGCAGAGTGACACCAGCAGCATGGATTCAATGCCAGCATTTTGCCTGAGTTGTGGTGCCTCTCTGGTTAAACTCCCCACCAGTTCTTTCCCTAATGAGGATACAGCCCTTTGGTTCTCTGGGACTTTGGTGACCTTTGCCTTTGCTATAATACCATGTCCACTGGTTCTCCTATACAAATGCTACAAAAAAACATGCTGAATATGCTCCAACAGGTTTGTCAGATGTGGTTTCTTTTCCAGTGATTCTTGTTGACTCAGCTTAATTCTATCATTCTTCTCCATCTTTAAGAGCATAAGAGATTCAGCCATTCTTCCTACTACTGACATTAGGCCTGTCATTCCTCATTCCCCTCCTCCCTTTCTTTATTAAACAGTAGAGTTTAATTTGCTCCTTTCCAATCTGCTGGTACCTTTCTGGAATCTAAAGAATTTTGACTACATTCTATTTTATGTTTTGTCCTATTTTAAATATAACATTAGACTAATTTATTTCCTCTCAGTTACTCTAGCCTACACTTGTGTTGAAAACGTTGACCTGCTGGAGTACTCCTCCAGCAGTTTCTTGTGTGTGAGTTTAGAAAGTCCATGTTGACAGACTGGATGACCGAAGGTGTCACCGAAGACCTTCCCCTCACACACATCTTTCGGGGTCACTGGCTTGAAATTAGGAATCATCTTAAAGTCCCCCTCCTTCACTGAAGGCTGCTGAGGCCAATTATGGTGTCACACTGTGGACCTGGCTAAAACCTGCTAACTCAGCAACAGACTGGAAATCCAACCTGGGACCTTCTGGTCTGTGTGGCTCAGTGCCATGTCCTGCAATGGATTTACCAACTAAAACATCAGGGGAGCTGTCAATATTCCATCTTTAATAGCATAATAAATGTACCCTGTAAATATTATACAGCGAATTCTTGCTGGTTTTGGGTTAGAAGAGAAAATGCACTAATTAAGTGAGAACTCCAATTGACTCACACTCTTGTCTGATTTCAGCGACAGAGATGGATTTTATTTGATGAATATCTAATCGGTTTTATCCCTCCTCACCCACACATAATTTCTTACTTAAGAAGAGGGACTTCTGAATGAAAGGACCAGTGCAGTTATTGATGCTTCAGTTAAGAGGTTACATAGATATCATGTTTTAAAACTCATTTGTGGGATGTGGACAATCTGGTTTAGCCAGCAACATCCACATTGGAGGAAATGAGCTTAATTGGGCAATTTGGCTGTTCAAGGCTGGATTTTCCATTCTAAAATGATGGATCTATCAGACCCACCTCACTTTGCATGGGGAAGGGACACGTAATCTGTCGAAATGTCTTATTTTGCAAGATGGACTTAGAATTGTTTTAATGATAGACTGACCCCACTAACAAATTAGTTAGGAAGAATTTATGCAGAAATTATTTTGTACAAATTTCTCACCATTGGTATTTGTGGGAGAATTTTATTCTTGAGCCTGTTCCATCTCCCAGGCAATTCAGGTTTCCAGTCAAGGCACAACTTACAATGATATAAAATAAGTGAGTGCTTCCTTCCCTTGTTTCAATTGTTCTCAGTGATTGAGATAGATCTGGCCAAGTTCCATAAACCAAATCATTATAATTATATCCCTATGGCCCGCCAGACCTTGCCTTCAGTTTTTGATATTCTGCAAACTAGGTTTGTCATGGAGCACTTGGGCACTCCATCAGGGGATGACTTGGTACTGATGCCCCATCTTATGGCATGAGACATCCTTTTACTCATGTTTTTCACTAGAGATCATTGACTTACCTTTGCAACCCAGTAAAGGGATTGACTAGTAGCTGCCGCTGTTGATTTGAGCTGCTCTTTGATTAATTTGGACAGATGTTGCTTGATTAGCAGTTTCCCTGTAGTCCAATCTCTCCAGGTTTTCAGGAATCCACAACCGGCTCATATGAATCTGCATTGGAACGGAATCATCCCCTTGGTTTGCGTCCATTCTTTAAGGGCTATTCCTAAACCTCGTGTATGAGTATCCTTGTCTCTTTCTTCACCCAGTTTGACAGTTCTCATTGGAGGGCAGGTTAAATATCTCTGCTGCCATCTGGTGAGACTTGCTGTGATACTGACATTGAAGCATTTCAAAACATTGCTTTAGCTAGAGGCTGACTCATGAGACTGAACAAACATACCTCAGATTCCAAATGGGCTATTGTGCTTGAACACAGCCTGGGCCAAGAACTGGCACAACATCATTGTAGTTATATCCGCCATCCATGTTTCCTTTGAGTTCAGATTGGTGAATTTCCCCAATGTTTTGGATCTATTGAGATTGTGCTATTGAATCCTGTGTTGTATAAATTGGAAACAAAGTCATTTTCAGTTGGTCAAATTCCAGCAAGCTACAAGAGACCGACTGACTTCAATTTAATCACATTAATGGTAACAAAGAATAATAGTCACGTTGGCTGTTTTCAAACATGAAAATCTCACAGAATTTTTGTCGGAAGATATTACATAATCAGCAATATGACATGGATTTTCCAATTCAATATCACTTTAAGCAGGCTATCAGTTTCAGACCATGCTATTCGGAATTATTTTTGCTGTGAATATTATAATATGAATGTGCTAATGTCTAACTTTAGTTTGCATGATCTTGCCTACTATGATGTTTGTGCTGGCTTTCAGTAAAGTTTCTTTACCATTCTTACTTGGATAGTGCTTGTATTTGTTTCTTTACAATTTTTTTAATGACATTAATACATAAATGCACCTTCAAGTAAATGTCGCCAGCTACTGGTCAAGCCTGGGAGCTCTGGCTATTTTTTACTTAAAGAATTGGCCTTAATGCCAATGAGAAACTAATTGATGTGGAGTTCTCCGCTGCATTGGTAATATGTAGAACACAGTGTCATTCACTTAAATGAATGCAAAATACTGCTGACACTGGAGATCTGAAATAAGAATAGAAAATGCTGGACAAACTTAGCAGATTTGATGACATCTTTGGAGGGAGAAGCAGAATTAATGCTTCAAGTCCAGTATGACTCTTCTTTGGAACTTAAAAGAAAGCAACTGTATACTTCTTGTGATACCGCATGGCACATTTACCACCGAAGCCTCCAGGGATCCCCTTTCATGTTACTCAAATATGACATTTTATACACTCTCGACTATGATATTTTATTGTAGGGTCACTTTGAAGAATGTGGACTTTGACATCTTTGTTCCAGACTCAAAGCATCACCGAATGAAATAAAATGTCCATGAGTTGCCTGCATCTGCGGCAAGGTTAATAATTAACGTCCAATCCTTAATTACCCTTGAGAGGTGGTGCTGCAGTCTGTGTGGCATAATTATCACTGTTTTGCTCAGAAGTAAATTCCTGGTTTTTGATGATGAAGGCGCAGTGATTTCCAAGTTAGAAATGTGTCTAACTTCCATTTACCTAACTGAATTGAGGGAGAAGAGAGTGGGAGAGAATGGGTTTTTGTGTAAAGTCATGGATAAAAAATGCAACATGAAAGTCTTGGACATTTATGAAACAAAAGTGACAACATCTTTGAATGCATTTAAAATGCTTCATTTTGCATCATAATAAATGTAAGTGTAGTTAAAATGATAATTCTGTTCCACTTTCTAGCCTTAATTTAGAAACCAGCTCATCTTTGTTTGAACTCTAATGATTGGAAGTTAGACACTCCTAACTTGCAACAAAATCATTGTGGCTTCATCATCAAAAAGCAGAAATTTCCAGCTGTTGATAGACAGTTAGCTCTGAAAATATGCAACTATGCTAAAAGAAATCACTGCAATTTTTGCTTTGCTTCTGTAAGAGATTAGCTCCTCATTGCATTGGAACACACAAAGAGTTGAGATATTTTTCAGCTCACTCAGCCTTTCCTCAATATCTGTGTCTGGACATTTGGGGAATAAAATTGATATTGGTAATTGATATTGAAAGGGCGGCACGGTGGCACAGTGGTTAGCGCTGCTGCCTCACAGCGCCGGAGACCCGGGTTCAATTCCCACCTCAGGTGACTGTCTGTGTGGAGTTTGCACATTCTCCCCGTGTCTGCGTGGGTTTCCTCCGGGTGCTCTGGTTTCCTCCCACACTCCAAAGATGTGCAGGTCAGGTGAATTGGCCATGCTAAATTACCCGTAGTGTTAGGTAAGGGGTAGATGTATGGGTGGGTTGTGCTTTGGCGGGGCGGTGTGGACTTGTTGGGCCGAAGGGCCTGTTTCCACTCTGTAAGTAATCTAATCTAATATTTATAATGATGGAGCACAGAATTTAGGCTGACACTCTAGTGTCGCACTGTCAGAGGTGCGGTCTTTTGAAGGAGATATTAAACAGAGGTCCTGTCTGCTCTCTCAAGTGGATTTTAAAAATCTCATGCCACTATCAGAAGACAAGCTTGTGAGTTCTTCCAATATCCTGGCCATCACTTATCCCTCAAGCAGCACTTAGATACAGATGATCTGGTCACTAGGGATAGTGAGTATGGTTTTGTGAAGGATAGGTCATGCCTCACTCTGTCAATCCCATTGAAGTGAAGCAGCAGCTGGGAGAGACATCAGCCATGCTGCAGGTCCCTTACACACCTGTGTGTCTGCTCAGAAACAAACCCTGAGACAGGGAAAGGGAGCAAGGCACAGTGAGGAAAAAGGAAACTTCAGAAATATTCAAGTCCCTGAGAAGAGGTATTGAATCAGTCATCCGAATAATCAATTACCGAAACAAAATTCTGCACGTCCATCTTGTTCAGATAATTGAGGTTCCTCTGTAGTGCCAGAAGACTAGAGGAGAGCAAATGTTGTCCCCTTGTTCATGAAGGGGAGCAGGGATGATCCTGGTAATTATAGACCAGTGAGCCTTGCTTCGGTTGTGGGTAAGGCTTAGAAGAGAAAGGAGTTATAATCATCTAGAGAGGAATAAGTTGATTAGGGATAGGTGGGCGGCACGGTGGCACAGTGGTTAGCACTGCTGCCTCACAGTGCCAGAGACCCGGGTTCATTTCCCACCTCAGGCGACTGACTATGTGGAGTTTGCACGTTCTCCCCGTGTCTGCGTGGGTTTCCTCTGGGTGCTCCGGTTTCCTCCCACAGGTCAGGTGAATTGGCCATGCTAAATTGCCTGTAGTGTTAGGTAAGGGGTAAATGTAGGGGTATGGGTGGGTTGCACTTCGGCAGGGCGGTGTGGACTTGTTGGGCTGAAGGGCCTGTTTCCACACTGTAAGTAATCTAATCTAACATAGTTTTATGAAGGGTAGGTCATGCCTCACAAACTTTATTGAATTCTTTGAGAAGATGACCAAGCAGGTCAATGAGGGTAAATCAGTTGATGTGGTGTATATGGCTTTCAATAAGGTGTTTGATAAAGTTCCCCATGGTAGATATTGCACAAAATATGGAGGCATGGGATTGAGGGTGATTTAGCTGTTTGGATCAGAAATTGGCTAGCTGTAAGAAGACAGAGGGTGGTGGTTGATGTGAAATACTCATCCTTGAGTTTAGTTACTAGTGGTGTATCGCAAGGATCTGTTTTGGGGCCACTGCTGTTTGTCATTATTATAAATGACCTGGATGAGTGTGTAGAAGGAGGGTTAGTAAATTTGCGGATGCCTAAAGTTGGTGAAGCTGTGGACAGTGCGGAAGGATGTTGCAGCTTATGGATAGACATGGATAAGCTGCAGAGCTGGGTGGAGAAGTGGCAAATGGAGTTTAATGTGGAAAAGTGCAAGGTGATTCACTTTGGAAGGACACACAGGAATTCAGAGTACTGGGCTAATGGGAACATTCTTGGTAGTATGGATGAGCAGAGAGATCTCTGTGTCCATGTGCAAAGATCCCTGAAAGTTGCCACCCAGATGTAAGAAAGCATATGGTGTGTTGTTGATTGGTAGAGAGATTGAGTTTCAGAGCCATGGGGTCATGTCGCAACTGTACATAACTTTGATGCAGCTGCACTTGGTGTATTGTGTACAATTCTGGTCACTGCATTATAGGAAGGATGTGGGAGCATTGGAAAGGGTGTAGAGAAGATTTACCAGGATGTTGCCTAGTATGGACAGAAGGTCTTATGAGGAAAGACTGAGGGACTTGAGGCTGTTTTCGTTAGGGAGAAGAAGGTTGAGAGGTGACTTAATAGAGGCATACAAGATGATCAGAGGATTAGGTAGGGTGGACAGTGAGAGCCTTTTTCCTCAGATGGTGATGGCTTACATGAGGGGACATAGTGTTAAACTGAAGGGTGATAGATATAGGACAGATATCAGAAGTAGGTTCTTTACTCAGAGAGTAGTAAGGGCATGGAATGCCCTACCTCCAGCAGTAGTGGACTCGCCAACTTTAAGGGCATTTAAATGGTCATTGAATAAACATATGGATGATAATGGAATAGTGTAGGTTCAATGGGCTTTCGATTGGTTTCACAGGTTGGCGCAACATTGAGGGCTGAAGGGCCTGTATTGTGCCGTGTTATATGTTCTTTGCTGTTTATGGGACCTTGCTATGTGAATTGACTGCCATCTTTCCAAAACAGTGACTGCATTTCAGAAAGACACAATCAGATGTAAGGCAATTTGGGATGGCCTTTGGCACTGAGAGGCACCAATAGATGAAAATCTTTCTTTGCCAAGTTTTCTTGCAATTTCTCTGCTCTCCACTTCAGAATATTCTTTCATGTGGTTAAAGGTTATGGGTTAACACATGGTCAAAAAAACAAGAGAAGTATCTCACTTGAAGTAGTAAAATGTGATTTCATCCCTTAATGATGTTTTAGAGATGAGAGCTATTAACATTTCATTTCCGGATGAGAGCTAATAAAATTTCTTCTCTGGATGAGAGATTTTGCCAGCAAGTCTGCTTTTCTGAGAGAAACATCAGGGGATAAAACAAAATCAGATTTGATGCTGCCTTCAGGAGAAGGAATTGCCACATGGCAGAAAAGCCTCAGGACACAACAGTCTGTTGCTAGAATGGGATTCAGCACAGACTGATAGAATTGTAAAGAACTGCAAAGGCTTACCTCCCAACATTGTGCTCAATAATTGTCCATTCAGCACTTCTTTAAAAACGTAAGAAAAAAATCCAGAAATGGTGCAAAGGTTAAATTAAAAAATGTTATATGCAGGTCATCTGAAATGCTTTGTAATAATGCCACCTCAATATCACCAAGTTATTCAAGCCCTGAATTTGCACATAGGTTCTCTTGATGTCCTGCTAACTCACTGATCCCTCTTGGAAGCTACTGGGGAATATCAGGAATGTGCGATCTAGCTAACTGTTGAGCTTTGATGCCTAAACCTTTACTCTGTTTCTGATGGAAACACCATCTTCAGATTTCAAGGGACCTTTCCTTACGATCATCACACTCATGTTGTTTGTGTGCTTTAGCTAGACAGTTACAAAGGGATACAGTTACTTTGTTCGGACAAAGATACAAGGGAAGCTATTTGATGCTAATGTCTGATGTTTGATGCCTGTACATTTCTAGAATTTAAACTGTTTTGTTTCTCATCTACAACAAAACTCTTAAAAGTGTAAGAATCTCGGTGGGCCTAACCTCAGAAACGTTCTGCTTACCTTACATATATCAAATGGATGCAATGTTTAAAAATATAGTGGTGTAACAACTTGCGCACAATGTCTGTTTGCCCACTGTTAGATTTTATATTAAAGATCATTTTTATAAAGAAATAAAAATTGCAATTATAAAGCGCCTTTCACAATCTTAAGGACAGCCTGAAGTGCTCTGCAGTCAATTAAGTATGTTTTGTTGCAGGAGTACTCGCTGAGCCAGAAGCTCTGGGTTTGAATTCCATGTCAGGGGTCAATGGCCAATGAAGAAGTATGGTCAGAAACACAGGTTAAGCATCAACTAGTTTAAAAAAAAGTATTTTCACATGCGTTAATGACAAGAATGGGGACACCCCAGGACAGCCATTTGCAACAGACAATGGCAAACCACTGTAGTACCTGGAGAAGCATAACCATGCTCTAACACAAAAGTTCATGTTTGCCAATAGCCCTGTTGGGTACACAGACTTATTTTTCCCTCATTCAGAGAGTGGTGAGACTATGGAAAACATTCTCCTCAAGAACAATGGAGGCAGAGTCATTAAACTATTTCAAGGTGGAGGTGGACCCGTTCTTGACTACCAAGAGAGTCATATAATATAGGGGTGGGGTTGTTGGTATGTGGGAATGTGGCTCGAATGCCACAATGAGATAGATCAGTCGTAATTTTATTGAAAGGTGGAGCAGACTTGAGAGACCAAATGGCCTATTCCCATGCCTAATTTGCATGTTAGACAGGAAAATAAGAACAAAGGAAAAGGAGGAGGCCATTCGGCTCCTCGCATCTGTTCCACCATTCAATGAGATCAGGGATGATCTGTGGTCTACTGCCTTTGGCCCCGTATCTCTCAATACTTTTGAGTGACAAAATAATTCTATCGCAGATTTAAAATTAACAACTGATACACTTCCATTTGTGGAAAAGAGTTCCAAATAACCAAAGATGTCCAACTAGTCCAAAGATGTGCCGGTCAGGTGAATTGGCCATGTTAAATTGCCCATAGTGATAGATGCATTAGTCAGAAAGAAGTGGGTCTGGGTGGGTGACTCTTCGGAGGGACGGTGTGGACTGGTTTGGCCGAAGGGCCTGTTTCCACACTGTAGGGAATCTAATCTAATCTAATGGCTACCATCCTTTGTCTGTCGAAGTGCTTCCTAACATCTTTCCAGACTCGCCTCAGCCTATGCTCAGAGCTGAAAATGTGTTGCTGGAAAAGCGCAGCAGGTCAGGCAGCATCCAAGGAGCAGGAGAATCGCCCGAAACGTCGATTCTCCTGCTCCTTGGATGCTGCCTGACCTGCTGCGCTTTTCCAGCAACACATTTTCAGCTCTGATCTCCAGCATCTGCAGTCCTCACTTTCAGCCTGTGCTCAGACTAGTTCCAGAAACCCCAACCAGTAGAAATGGTTCATCTTTATTGACACTGCCTTTTCCTATTAATTTCTTGAAGACTTTGATTAGGCCACCACTTGACCTTTTAAATTCTAGAGAAAACAGGCCTAATTTGTATCATCCTCCTCATTATTTCACTCAAAAGTCCAGGCATCTTTGTTGTAAACCTACGTTGCACTCCCTCCAAGGTCAGTATATTCTTCCTAAGGTGTGGTGCCCAGACCTGCTCACAGTGCTCCAATGGGGACTAACCTAGGTTTTGTATAGCAGCAGTATTATTCCTGCATTCTTGTACTCTAGTCCTTGAGATAAAAAGGCCATCATTCCATTAAAGCTGTTTAAATTACTTTCTGCACCTTTTCATATGGCACCTGAAAACTTGCCAACTAAGCATTACAAACAGCAATGACAATCTGTCTTTGGGTATTAGTTGTGTGTTAAAAAATGATGAACACAAAATAATCTTATTTATTTATCCAAAGTATTTTACTTGTCCTGCAAATAATGATTCGTAAGCAAAGAAAATACCCAGAGCGTAAATAGAAAATCAACCCCAATCTCTCATGTCCTTTAACTGTGGATAATATAATGCGTTACTCTGTGGAAAGTTAAGACTTAACTTGTCCTTAATGTAAATACACAAATCAATTATTCTGGCTAATTTCTGCACTGTTCTAGTTGAGCAATCTTGGCCTTTTCCCAATCCAGCCATCAAAATTTCTCAAAAAGTATGAGACAACCGTAATTATTTATATGCCTTCAGACTGCTAATGAAAACTTGTAACATACAATTATGTAATACACGTTTCCTGTGAATGGATTTATTTTTCC
This sequence comes from Chiloscyllium punctatum, assembly GCF_047496795.1. Taxonomy (NCBI): domain Eukaryota; kingdom Metazoa; phylum Chordata; class Chondrichthyes; order Orectolobiformes; family Hemiscylliidae; genus Chiloscyllium; species Chiloscyllium punctatum. The sequence continues at coordinate 108,673,791 of NC_092746.1, forward strand.
GATTAGTACCAAGCAGTTGGGATGCACCAGCGATAATGATCTTTCCTTGTTTCTCAAGCAATTAATGAGCTACTTAACTACTACAGAGGCCAGAAAGGTCATTAATCCAGCTGTAGTGTGCTTTATTACATTCAGAAAAAAGCTGAAATCCAGCAGAGGAAATCCTGATTTACCTGTACGTTATTGTAGATTCTTAGACCCTTAGTGGAGGTTATCTATCCCCCGAAGACTGGTTTGAAGGGCAGAACAGAAAAACAAATGTCAGTTTTGGCACTGGTAACTTTGCATCTCTGTCTGACTGAACTATTTGGATGAAGTGTACTACATTTAGTTTAGTTTTAGTTTGGTGAAGCACGGTAGTCTTTGGGATGGCAGTACTGACATACAAAGAGAGACTGGATTGGTTTGGACTATATTCACTGATGTTTATCAGAATAATAGGGGACTTCATCAAAACCTACAACATTCTAACAGGACTAGACAGGGTAAATGCGGAATGATGTTCCTAATGACTAGGGAGTCCAGCCTAAGGATATGAGGTGGGCCATTTTGGACTGAGATGAGGAGAAATCTCTTCACCCAGAGAGTAGTAATCTTGTGAAATTCTCTGCCACAGAAAGTCAAAGCATTAAATATTTTCAAGAAGGAGGTAGATGTAGTTCTTCAGGCTAAAGGGTTCAAAGGGTGGACGTGGGAACTGAGGACTAAGTTGGATCATATTGGATGGCACAGTTGGCCCAAAGGGTTGAATATCTGAACCCTGCTCCTTTTTTCTATGTTTTTATGTTTAGAATTTTACAGGGTTGTTTGATGAGATGATGGGAGATGATCATATTTTGAATTTGCCTGAAGACACTAAAGGTTTACTGCTGAAGCACTGAGAAGGTAAGGAAGAGGGAATGCAGCATCTTGGAGATGGTACTGAATGTCTTGGTGGAAGAGGTTCAGAGATGTAGGAAGTGGGTCATCTTGTCCACCTGTTTCTACCTGTCTCCAGTTCTAATCTGCTTGGCCTGATGTCCTCCTCCCATTTGTCCAATACTCTTAAGAGGAACCCCAGCAAGATGCATGCAATCATTGACTCCTGCTTTTCCGGTGACTCCTGTAAGATGCCTAATGAAGTAGAGTAGCACACTCTTTTCAGGAGAAATCCTCCAAGGATTTCTGACACAGGAAGTTGGGTCAAGGGGATGTCACACAATCTTGTAAATGGGTGCGAGCAGGTAATTTGTTCATTAGCCATCTTGGGGGCAGTTGGCCATATTGCAAGCTTTGATTCCATCAGACACCATGTTGCTGTAACCAAGGGCCAAACAGCTGTTGCAGTTTAAGACATAAAGTGGATACCTTAGAGGGTCTTTAACACTTGAAGCAGTGTCAAAAATATCTCCCCAACCTGAGACACGTTTTAGAGCAAATTTTTCAGTAAAATAAAAGAATACTATAAATTGCCTATGCCCAGTTTGTAGATTCAGTCATAGTCACTTAAAAGTTACCTAAAGCTAGAACAGAATTTCAGATGAAAACAAACACTCATTTCAAAATATGCTTCGGTATCCTTTGAAAAGAAAAGAGAAATATAATAGGCTTCTCTTTACAGTCGAATAATCATGAAGCTGTGAAGTGGGGATCAAAGAGTAAATGATTGTGTATGCATTCTAAAGTGTACGATTGATATCTGGGAGGTTTTCCACTCCCCACTGTAGGAAATGGCCTATCCATCAGATCTCTGGGATTGGGTGTACACTTAATATTCAATTTGAGCACTTGCCATGGATTGGATTGCAAACTCAGCCAAAGTCGTACAATGCTGGAAGTTATTGAGCAGCTTTTCCAAAGACTCTGCAGGATAAACAATGTAGTTCGGCGAACCAATATTTGGCAGAACAAATGTAACTTCAGGAAACGGAGTCTGTGGACAACTGTTGGAGTGGCTGAGCCATCAACCTCCAACACTAGGCACTCTGTGGGGATCGGGTTGCTTTGCCTGACACTTCATGAGCTGAAAAGAGGACATTATTCCTGGCAAAAGGCTATATTGTGCTGTATGCAGTGCTTAATGGACCAGATGTGTTGGCACGTCTGAAGTAGTTTGTAAAGGTGCAACTGCACAATAGTAACATAGCCAATTAGTGCAGACCAAATACATGCACCATAAAATGTTACCAGTCAACCTGTTGCACATTTAATGTTTTCCATTTCTTTCACTGTTTAATGCATGTACTCACACTCCAGTGCTGAATCTCTCAATTGGAACTGAAGCTAAGCATCCAGCCATACTGACATCTTAAAAAGTCTACACGTAACACAGAAGACCACATACTTTTAGATATCAGAACTGCTTCAATCTCCAAAGCATCGGGATGATTAAACTCTGACCTGACAGGTGCAAACGGAGAGACTCTGGGTCGGGGAAAGCAAAATTGTATTGGGTATAAAACTGTTTACCAATCCTTACTGTCCCCAATCCAAGCATGCGTTAAGCTAAAAAGTACTCTCAATGACTGTGCTTTAATGGTGAGATGATAATTAGCATAAACCACATAATCTAATTAGAATGGGGCCTAAAAATCACAAGCCTTGAATTTGAATATTGCTGAAAAATACATTTTTTCAATGTTTTCATCTTGTCCTCATCAGGACATTTTGCAAGAATATAAGTTCTAATCGAAGATCAACATTTATACTGCATGAGAGGAGAGTATTGATCGGTTGGCAAGTGGATTCTCCTCATGTGCAGTACAAATACTAGTTTCCCCTTGAAGAATTTGAGGACATTCATGTCAGTAATCCAACTCAGTCTTACAGTTTGTACCATTCTGCTCTCGTTTGGGGGTTCGTTCAGTTATCAGACACCTTGGTGCCTCTAATCCATGTAAATATAGTCCTGTACAAGGAAGAGATACCGTGAGTTTGTTTGTTGGATACAGCCACATTCCAATATTTGTTTGTTCTCTCTTATGTTACCATACAGAACCAAACTGCATGAGTGACTATGTATATAAATAAAGATTTTTTAATGTATAAAGTATATTTTTAAATAAAAAAGCCCTGTTATCCTTTGTCCATTTGCTGAAATGCACAGACATCACACACATGCCTGGAGTTTCCACAAGGGCTTTGCTGCTCATCTGCTGTACCTTTGGCAGGCACCTCAGAGGAAGGACCAGCAGCTCTGAGCTTTTAAGCTTATGTAAAGACGTTTCTGATTCCCGCTCCCCTGACTCTGTTGAGAAGTCTGCGCTGTGAAATTCATCAAGGCCAAGTGTTACTGTTGAAGAATCTTAAATGATCAGGCAAATTTAAAATGTACAAATTTGCATTTCTATTCCCCAAATTGGCGGATAGGTTTGTGCGTTTGTGAAAAGAAGCACGGCTCTGGCACTTATTAAACTGTGTTTGAATATCTCTCCTCAGTCTTTCTGCTTTTATTGGAGCCCCTGTGCAGAACTGTAAAAATTCTGTAAAGCTGTATTTAATTGAGAATATTTATGTTTCCTTTCATGGGAATGGATGTCACTAAGTGAAGCAGAATTGTAGTGTGCATTAACCTTTGTAGTCTTCATTCTTGTGTTTCACATGCACTTTTTCAAATCCGCAGACTGAAATATCTTCTTCCTCCAGTGTGAAAGGCTGGAACAACTTCATTCATCTCCATGCTTTTTCACCCTTTGGTAATCTTGTAACATTTCACAGGCAATTAATTCCTTTCCACTGCTGCAATGCAGGCAACTGTAGTCTGATTGCCATAATTCTATGGTCCTCCTTGCCAGTAGCATAGAACATGCAATGAACCATGTCAACTGCTTGCTATATGCACAGTTAAACCATGCCTGCAGCTCTCCATAGGGTAGGTCTGCTACCACCAGTATTTTTAAGTGTGGCTGTTTTTAAGTGCCCACTTGGTCTTCTGTGGTAGAGGAGAACTCCATACCATTCTCACTAAAAGATGCTCTTGCATTTAATAAGTAGTAGTTTATAGCATGTTGTCAATTAATTACAGTTTAAATTGATATGTTAGTCTTCATTACAGATACTTCAAGAAAATCTGATGTTAGGTCTTTCTCCTTCGATATCCTAAACTGCTTTGCTCACAAGTCCATATGCCATCATCTTTTTGGATGGTGCTTAAGGCAGTCCTTTCAGAATAGTACAGTTTTGTATAATATGTCCCCTCAAGCTTTCTTTCATTGTTAATACCGTATGTACTCATGTATAGGTCAGTCTCATGTCTAAGTCGACCCCTTAGTTTTGACCAAAAAATCTTGTATTTTACATATATCTTGTGTATAAATCGAGCCTACTATATTGCATTATAAACGTCCTACAAAGGAAACTTGTTCCCATTAGCCCACTTAAACGAAACCACATTCATTCATTCATACAGGTAACTCTACTCATCGCTCTTTGTTTACTGTATTGTGTTTCTATTCAATCATTCATTCATTCATTCATTCATAAGTCTACTTAGCCCACTTTAGTTTACTACAGAATGTTTTGATTCATTGTTCATTCAAACTGGTACTAAGTTTATCGGTACTTATCACACTTTGTACAGTATACATCCAAAAGTTAATATCGTTCAAAAGTTAATAATTTTGATTGTGCCATTATATCTGAATAAAAGTGGGATATATTAGCTACATACCGGTATTATCTTTAATTCCTAGACAAATTTGTTAATGTTGTTGAGGTTTATAACATATGAGAGTAAAAGGGAGGGAAACGGAAGAATTTGGCAGGAAAGTTCAAGACCCACATATTCAGAATTGAATAAATGTGTCATTTTAAGTGCGCCATTATACCAAGTCATGACAATGGAGAACAATGTGATTTTTCAGGTTTTCAATGAATCTTTGACATGTTAAATTTTCGTACCGGCCTCTTGCTTTTATTTGGTTATTACCTTTACCATAATTCATTGTGTTTTTCTTTACCCAGGATTAGTTGTGCAATCAAATTGACTTCTGTTAATAATATGGTCTTTCGAACAGCAGGATGAATTTCAGCCCCTCAAAGCTTGTGCCCATGTATTAGTTGACCCTCTAAACCGAACCTTTAAAAATAGCCTTAAAAATTCGACATATTAGATTAGATTACTTACAGTGTGGAAACAGGACCTTCGGCCCAACAAGTCCACACCGCCCCGCCGAAGCGCAACCCACCCATACCCCTACATTTACCCCTTACCTAACACTGCAGGCAATTTAGCATGGCCAATTCACCTGACCTGCACATCTTTGGACTGTGGGAGGAAACCGGAGCACCCGGAGGAAACCCACACAGACACGGGGAGAATGTGCAAACTACACACAGACAGTCGCCTGAGGCAGGAATTGAACCCAGGTCTCTGGCGCTGTGAGGCAGCAGTGCTAACCACTGTGCCACCGTGCCACCCCATGAGTATTTGCAGTATATGATACATTTGTGTATATAAAACATTCTCTTTGAATACTTTGAAGACTGGTAGGTCTCCAGGTTGACAACTGTAGACTTTGTTGCTAAGTTTGCAAATGACAAAAGGGTAGGTGGAGGGGCAGGTAGTGTTAAGGAAGTGAGAAGGGCTTAGGTAGGCGAGGAGAGTGGGCAAAGAAGTGACAGATGGAATACAGTGTGGTAACGTGTGAGGTTATGCAGGAAAAGTAGAGGCTTTGGAAATCTGAAGTTCAGGGTTCTTTTAAGGTTAACATATAGGTTCAGTTGGCAGTGAAGAAGGCAAGTGCAATGTTTGCATTCATTTCAAGAAGGATAGATACAAGACCAGAAAAGTGCTGCTGAGGCTGTATAAGCCACTAGAGAGATCGCGCTTGGAATATTGTAAGCAGTTTGGGCCCCATTTCTAAGGAAGAATGTGCTGGCATTGGAGGAGATCTACAGGAGGTTTACAAGAATAATCCCATGATGAAGAGTTTGTGATATCAGGAGCAGTTGAGGACTCCGGGTCTCCACTTGATGGGGTTTAGAAGGATGAGGGAGGGAAGAACTCATTGAATTTTATAGGATACTGAGAGGCTTGGATAAAGTGGACATTGAGAAAATGTTTCCACTAGTGGGAGAGGCAAGAACCTGAGGGAACCGGCCTCAGAGTGAAGGGATGACCCTTTAGAACTGAGGTGATGAGGAATTTCTTTAGCCAGTGGACAGTTAATATGTGGAATGCATTGCTGCAGAGGGATGTGGATGCCAATTCATTGAGAAAATTTGGAACAGAGGAAGATAGGTTCCTGATTAGAATCCCTACAGTGTGGAAACAGGCCATTCGGCCCAACAGGTCCACACTGTCCCTCTACATTTACCCCTGTCTAATGCACCTAATCTATACATCCCTGAAGACTATGGTATAACTTAGCATTGCCAATTCACCGGGCCTGCACATCTTTGGTTTGTGGGAGGAAACCAGAGCACTCAGAGGAAGCCCACACAGATACAGGGAGAATGTGCAAGCTCCACATATCCAGTCACCTGAGGCTGGAATTGAACCTGGGTCCCTGATGTTGTGAGGCAGCAGTGCTAACCACTGAGCCACCATGCTGCCCCAAGTAAGGGTTGCGAGGAGAAGGCAGGACAATGGAGTTGAGAAACATCAGCCATGGTCAAATGATAGAGCAAACCTGATTGGCCAAATAGTTTAATAATGCTCCTATATCTTATGCTCTAAATCTTCCTAGCAATATTATTTCTGATGCCATTTGTTCCTAACTATGAGACCCTTCTTAAATGTCTCCACCTATCTTGCTGTAATATATTAAGATGCTCTTTAAAATCTCCTCCTGTAACTATATCATGCCCTCATATCTTTTTTGTGATTTGGTGTCGATTCTTGTTTGATAAAATCCTGTGAAGTTCCCTGAGAGGTTTCATTATGTTAAAGGCTCTTAAGTTGTTGATTCTCGGTGGCTGATCTGAAGATGGTAAGTTCCGGTTTGTGATTAATAAGGACCCGGGGCCAAACTATGCTCAGATATGTGTTAATTTTAGAAGTGCCTTTATCAAGTTTTCAATTTAATTTATTTGCATCATGGGAAAGGTAAAATCTGTCATGGGAAGTTAGGATTTGACAATGTTTAAAAACATCAGTTTCATAAACATGAAATTTAAAAAAAATTCTTGACATGTTTGCAATTCAGTGCAGTTTGATTAATAGAGTTGGAGATAGATCTTTTGATCAGAGTTACTCATCCATTACCTGCATGTACCACGATTTTAAATGCTCTCAAAAGAACAATGGAGAACCAAGTATCACTTATGTCAATTTCTTTACTTAAAGCAGAACTTACATTAAAGCTGTGGAAACAGGCTTAATAATATCATTTTGCCCAAATGAATTATATTAATTTTATGAGTCTGCTCAAAAGCCTGCCAGGAAATGTGATTTGTGGAAATTTTCATTGTTTAATTTGATTTTTGGCATGGCTCTGTTGAGGAACAACTTTGGAACAAAGAACAAAGAAATTTTACAGCTGAGGAACAGGCCCTTCAGCCCCTCCAAGCCTGAGCCAATCCAAATCAACTGTCTACAGTACCAAACACAATACTTTTTTAAACAAGCACAGAAAACTGCAGAAAGTGGGAAGCCAACAAATATAATCTGTGTTTAATTTTCTGAAACCTTCCTTGCATATGAACTGCTATAAGAAAATAACACAGTCATCCAGGAACACAGTAACCTCATGGAGCTGTGAAATAGTATTTTTGGAGGACAGTGCACCAAACTGAATAAAACTCCAGCAGAACTAATGGAGGCATTGGAAATTATCTTGCAAGATTCTATTCTGAGTGACAGGTGCCAGAAAATTTGATGTGACCAACTTAATATCCTTTTAACAAAAGGCAGACATGGTGAACCAAGGCATTTTTGACAGTGATGAGGTTAGCAAATGTGGAATATTTATTTGATTATGCAATGACCAAATATTTAAATGTAGAGAAAGTAATAAGAAACCAGACAAGAAGATCACACTTGACATTGTTGACTGGATACTTTGAGGATGTGCCTGATGAATGGGAGAATGTTGTGGGTGTGGTAAGCATGGACCTTCAAAGAAAGCATGTGCGTGAACCACACAGATGGGATTGTAGAAAACGTGAAGAAAAATAACCAAGTGGAGGACAATAAATTAGATGAAAAACTGGCTAGAAGCGAGAAAACAGAGGGCAGAGCTTGAGGACATGTTTTCAGAGTAGAATTGGGTAACAGTGTCCAACCGGGAGCCATCCAAGACTGCTTCAATCCACATTTACTTGGATATGGGCCCAAAGCAAGTGGTATTAAATCAAACGATGATGTAAATATTAATGGTGGAGTGAATAGGTAAAATTTTACTGGCTCCCAGTGGTAGAAACAAAGGCTGGTCGGCCAGTGCAATAATGTGGCATTGCATTGGGATAGTTCCACCTCTCGGATAATTCCTAGGAGCACGCTATGTCCTTTGCAAGGAAGGGGACTGCTGATTGCACAAACAATGTTATGATGAGAGTCATTTTTCAGGGTGCCCAGGGCATTTTGCCACTGACGAGATAACTCCTACAGGTAGGAATACCACAGGCATCATAGAACAAACTCACGGGCCATCCAGGGAACCATTGCAACTTGTAGATGGAAGCAGACTGTTTTCAATATTGAAGCATTTGCCAAAAGAATGGATGAATAAATATAAGATTAAATGGAAATGACTGAGCACATAAATCAAAGAGAATTTTAATATGATCATATGTTGTTGAATGCACTATTGGAATTTGTGACTGAAACTAAAGTGAACCAAACATGGTGGCTCAGTGGTTAGCACTGCTGCCTCACAGTGCAAGAGACCTAGGTTCAATCCCTGCCTTGGGTAACTGTCTGCGTGGAGTTTGCACATTCTCTCCGTATCTGCGTGGGTTTCTTCTGGGTGCTCCGGTTTCCTCCTACAGTCCAAAGATGTGCAGGTCAGGTGAATTGGCCATGCTAAATTGCCCATAGTGTTAGGTGCATTAGTCAGGAGTAAATACAGGGTAGGGAAATGGCTATGGGTGGGTTACTCTTCAGAGGGTCAGTGTGGACTTGTTGGACCAAAGGGCCTATTTCCACACTGTAGGGAATCGAATCAAATCTAGACCGTTAGTGCAGGCTTGGAGAGCCAAAGAGCCCATTCTTGTGCTGTATTGTTCTTTGTTTTATGACAATAATGAAAAACAAGTTGATCGATTGACAAATGAAAAAAAAGAATGATAAAGGGATACCTCTCCATATAAAGAATAAGGAACAACCTGCATTGCTTGGGCCAGATGGATTATTTCCATTATCTAATTTTAGTGTTATTCTGTACAATCTCTGTGGGGAAGTATTGACTCTGGCTATCGCCCTTGCAACTTCTCCTTCCATGGGGAGAACACGCGTTAATGAATAGATAGCACACACCCAAACCTTTGGGGGAACATCCTGAGTTAGTGGTAAAGTGAGGCAATCAGTTCGTACCTTTTTCAAAGAGTCAGTTGGATAGGAATGTACAGTCATTGTATTTGACTAGTTAAACAGTTGGGTCTGGTATAGGTGGTGGCAAAGTGTGGCTAAAGGATGACAGTGCAGGTATCATTGGCTCAGGACTGGTTGATCGACTCTCTTCAAGCCAGATCACTCCTTTTTCCCTTATTCTTGAATTAATCAAGATGGTGCCATATCATGGTGACAAATGAAAGCTTTTCACTGTATTTTATTGTATCTTATGAAAAATACATGTGACAATAACATAAAGATTGAATCAAATCAAACATGGAAATTCGTAGGTTTCTGTCTAACTTGTCTCTGCAGCTCTACAAATTTCACTGCATTGACGTCTCACTTAGAATTGAAACACCTAAAAATGATAACAGTTGCAAAACTTACTTGGTGAGCATTTTAAAATAATTCTTTGGTGGAAATGTGGCTTGTCTGGCACGGCCAGTATTTATTGCTCATCCTTGATTCCTTTCGAACAGACTGGCTTACCAGTCATTTCAGACAGCCATAAGTCAGCTACATAACTGTGGGTGAATGTAGACCTGAACAAAGAATGACTGTGGATTTTCTTCCCTGATATGGTCACTGTCATTCATTTTCAATTCAAGAATTTGTAAAGTGAACTGAATTTAAATTCCACAAGCTGCCATTGTGAGACGTGAATCCATGCCCTCAAATTGTTAGACTGGACATCGAGGTTATTAACTCTGTAGTATAACCTTTACACTCCAGCCTCCCACTTAACATGCTTGAGAGTTAAGGCAGTTCATTACAACGTCCCACTGTTTTAAAGACATGAACAGCCTTAAGTACTATAAAACTAGCACTCTGGCAAAAAAACACTTTTGCAAGTGTGGAGTCTCATTCTTTCAAAATTGAATGATTGGTAGAGATCTAAAAGTGTTGAAAAATGCATTTTTTAAACCTTTCCTTTCTGTCTTTTTTAAAATTTATCTTGCTTAAATGCATCTTTCTTCTCCTCTTTTCATTCTTTGCTGAGACTGATTTGGTTTCGAATTAAATATTCCAAATGATACTTCCTAGTTCCTGACAAAGTTGATTGATGAGGGAAGGGGTGTAGATGTCACATACATAGACTTCAGTAAGCCATTTGATAGAGTTCCCCATGGTAGGCTGATGAAGAAGGTGAAGTCGCATGGAGTCCAGGGTGTTCTAGCTTGATGGATAGAGAGCTGGTTGGCAATAGGAGACAGACAGTAGTAATGGAAGGGAGCTTCTCAAAATGGGGACCTGGGACAAATGTTGTCCCACAGGGATCTGTGCTGGGACCACTGTTGTTTGTGATATACATAAATGATTTGGAGGAAGGGTCAGGTTGCCTCATTAGCAAATTTGCAGATGGCACTAAAATCGGTGGAGTAACAGATAGTGAAGGGGACTGTCAGAAAATACAGCAGAATATAGATAGATTGAAGAGTTGGGCACAGAAATGGCAGATGGAGTTCAATCTGGACAAATGTGAAGTGATGCATTTTGAAAGATGCAATTCAAGAGCGAATTATACAGTAAATGGAAAAGTCCTGCGGAAAATTGATGTACAGAGAGATCTGGGTATTCAGGTCCATTGTTCTCTGAAGGTGGCAACACAGTTCAGTAGAGTGGTCAAGAAGGCATACAGCATGCTTTCCTTCATTGGACAGAGTATTGAGTACAAACGTTGGCAGGTCATGTTACAGTTGTATAAGACTTTGGTTTAGCCACATTTGGAATACTGCATGCAATTTTGGTTGCCACATTACTAAAAGGATGTGAATGCTTTGGAAAGGGTGCAGAGGAGGTTCACCAGAATGTTTCCTGGAATGGAGGACATTAGCTATGAAGAGAGGTTGAGTAGATTAGGATTATTTTCATTAGAAATATGGAGGTTGAGGGGAGACCTGATTGAGGCCTACAAAATCATGAGTGACGTAGACAGGGTGGATAGCAAGAAGCTTTTTCCCAGAGTGGGGGACTCAATTACCAGTGGTCACGAGTTCAAAGTGAGAGGGGAAAAGTTTAGGGGAGATATACTTGGAAAGTTCTTTAGGCAGAGGATGGTGGGTGCCTGGAATGCATTGCCAGCTGAGGTGGTTAGGCCAGGAACAATAGCTTAATTTAAGATGTATCTAGACAGATAAATTAATGGACAGGGAGCAGAGGGATACAGATCCTTAGAAAATAGGTGGAAGGTTTAGATAGAGGATCTGGAGTGGTGCAGGTTTGAAGGGCCAAAGGGCCTGTTCCTATACTTTAATGTTCTTTGTTCTTTGTTCTTGTTTTTGGTTCAGACTCAGCTAATCTCTGTCAGGATTCTTCAACATGATTGGACAAAGAAATGCCTAGCTGTGTACCTCTTCCCTGATTCCCAGCAAATGACAATATCCTGAAATAGCTTTCTAATCACTGCATTAATGGGCAAGTTTAATTGCATTGATAGGTCAGTGCTGTTGGTTCACTGCTGACTGCAATATCAGGATCAATGAACACAACTGTACCACACACTAGAAGGTTAACAAGAGGTGCATTAACTGATACCAGAATGTCAGTTTATTCTTGTTCTGGGCTCACTTCGGAACGTACACCAAAAAAAAAGTCCATTTCACAGATGTTGCTATACTGATGGCGAAGGATGATTTGGAGTGAGGAGTGCTACAGGATATCAGGAAGACTGCTACGTGGATCTGAAAGTGCCTGAAGGGGTTAACACTCGGCCATGAATAAACCCACCAATGAGATGTTACATGGGCTCGTAGACAGAAAGCTGAGGATCTTGAATGAGTGAGACCCAACATCCAAGTCTCCCTCAAAGTCTCATTAACAATGTCAATTGTTTCAATGTAACTTCAGCTAGTTGCTAAAATACAATAAGTTATATATTGTTACCACCAAGAGACTCTTCTAGTTAGACCTCAGTAAGAGGTTTTCCTGTACCACACTAGACCAAGCAGGCCCTGTCATGTCTTACTCTTTAGGAGGATATTGGTAGCAACCTTCACCACAAGCAGCAGCCCATCCAGTGTTGTGAGCTGGCACGGTCATATAGTGACACAGTGCCACAGACAAGGCTTTGAACGGAAGATTTGAATAATTGGATCCCGGAAGATGACTGCAGAGATCTAAGCAACATGTTTAGTTCTGATTCCATGGACCATAAGATGTAGGAGCAGAAGTAGGCTATTTAACCCATTGAGTATCTTTCAGTATTCATCAAAATCTTGACAGGTCTAATTCCCTCAACTCCACTTTGCTGCCTTCCCCCCCCCCCCCATAGTCCTTACTAATTTAAAATCTGTATAATTCATCCTTTAATTACCAGCCTCCCAGTCCTCTGCATTAAAGAATTACTCCAATTCACTACTCTCATGGAGAAGCAATTTCTCCTCATTTCTGTCCTGAATGGGGTGATCCCTTATTCTGAAATTATGCCCTCTGGTCTGAGACTCTCCAACAAGGGGAAACAACCTCTGAGGATCTAACTTGTTAATCCCTCTAAGGATCTTATATGTTTCAATATGGTCACCTCTAATTCTTGTAAGCTTCAATGAGTACAGCATCTCTTCTCATAAAAACATGCATTTCTGAACTGTTTGTAATGCCAGTATATCATTTCTTAGATATGGAGCCCCAAATTTTTTATGTGTGTCGTCTGTTTAGTGCCTTGTATAGTTTTAGCAATAATTCTGCGGTAATCCCACAAGGCCCGGGGGAAGCACTAACTAATGTCTCTCTGGAATTTCTAAGTATAAGCTGCCTTGGTGACAGGTAATGGCCTGCCCAGATGGAACTCATCACCTGAGCCCTTTATAAAGTAGATTCTCTCCAACTCCATTTTGCTGTCTCTACCTCTCCCTCACACTTTCTGGTTTACATTGCCCATAATGGACTTTGCCTGTAAATATTTAATTGGCTACACGGGTGATTACTCATGGTGGTTCATTGAAAAAAACATTTAGACAAAATCTCATTCAGAAAACTGTTCAGTTGCATGCAATAGCCCTTCTTGATATAGAAAAGAAAATAAAGTAGACAGTATTGAACACTCTTGTTGTGTTTTTGGTTGCACTCCAGCCCCACTGTCCTGATCTTTGGTCACCCAGTGTGGAGGATTGTGGGCAGACTGGAGGACCACCTCGTGTATCTGCTCCTGGGCCTGACCAGAATGGCAGGACACAGGTCCAGGCAGCAGGTTGTGGATGGGGTCATCTCTGCCGAGTGTCGGCCCTTCTTTCTCAATTGTGTTTGTGCTCAGGCATCCTTGGAGGTCATGTTCACCAACAGCTTCAATGCCAAAGGGATGGCCACTGTGGCCACTTATATCCCCACAACTCCATTTTGATTTAGACCTTGCCCCTCTTCCTATTCCCCTTCATTTTTGATGGTTGGCATTACCCTGAATGGGCTTTGCAGGAATAGAGAACCTCGATTATCCAAACGAGACAGGCAGGGAATATTTTGTTCGGATAACTGATTTTTTGGATTACTGATCTGATCGTAAACAAAGGAAGCCATATTGGGACATTGAGATCTTGTTCGGATAATCCGACATTCGGATAATTGATGTTCGGATCACTGAAGTTGTTCTGTAGACCTAATTGGCTACATGAGTGTTTTACTGGTGGTGGTTAACAGCTAAAGACAAAAAAGAAAGTCACAGTGATTTGCTGGTGGGGAGAAAATGGACAGTTGTGCAATAACACATCTGGATGTAACAAAAACAAAATAAAGTAGATCCAGACTTTTTAAAATCCATTTTGATTTTGCCTCTTCCTACTCTCCCTCATCTTTGAAGGTTTGCAATGTCCTTCATGGGTTTTGCGCATAAAGTATTCAGTTGGAAACATGGGGTGATTTATTGATGATGGTTAACAGAAGGAAAAAAATACCACAGGTAATCTGGTGATGGAGAAAACAACTATTCAGTTGTGTGCAATAACACTTCTGGAAGTAAAAAACAGACCCAAGCTGGGATTAGATTCACAGTCATTGAGTCATACATCATAGAAACAGACCCTTCAGTCCAACTTGCCCCTACCAACCTAGTTTCCTGAACCAAACTAGTCACGCATGTCTGCGTTTGGCCCATGCCCACCTAAATCTTTCCTATTCATGTACCTGTCCAAAGTGGCTCTTTTTTGGTATTCAGCAATAAACAATGTTCCTTTCCAATCTTCCCTACTTTTATACTCCTTGTGTTTAGCTCCATTATCTTCCTTTTCTCTTTCTGATGCCCTTTGTCTGCTGTCTGCCCCATCATTAGCCCCTCTTTTTGGTAAAGATGGAAATTCAAGCAAGCAGCAATGAAACAGGCCTAAGGCTGAGTTACATTGTCAAATTAATTGTTCCTTCAGAATGCTGAAGAGTTGTTCTGTTGCAATCTTAATGAATATGTGAGAGATGCTGTAATTGTCTTCAGCACTAGTCCTCAGGCAGTTTCTCCCTTTCTCCAAAAGCCCTTCACTGATCAATCTTCAATGCTCAAATAAAGCTAGCTCCATTGACAGCTGTAACATGAAAGGATGCTAGGAGCTGTCAGAAAAATGCCTGGGGACACCAGGTATGTTTACTCATTCTGACAGACTCCCGTTGCATCTTCACAGAGAATGTGTTGGGACAAAACAGGAAACTCTGCAGGGTTTTGGTGCCACTGAGACCTCACCTTAGATCAACAACCTTAGATCGCAGTAAGCACCAAGACTATTTCCACAGTAAGTCCTGGGAGAGGGTGTATACAGTATGATGCTGTACAGCATTCTAGCGCAGGATTCAGATAGACTCTGTCTCTCCCTGGTGAGGACAGAGCATCTAATAGATTAGGCATATCTGCATCATCCACTGATGAAGCAGTTTGGGGCTTGGATATTTAAAGATGATCATGATCTTTGACTGGAAAATCCTCCCTGTTTTACATCCTTATTGGCTATATCTCTGTGAAGACTTATGTGAGTTCAGCATTACAAATTAACTGCATGATGAAGGTGAACTATCACAATGACTCAATAACCTCCAAACGTGGACCATCAGCCACTTTTAGGAAAAATAAAACTTATTCATACTTCAGCCCTCAACTCCCCCAAACCCCACACCACCTCAACCCACTCAGAGTGATAGGGAACTGCTTCACCTTGCCATTAGGCACTTAGAATGGGCACACCTGTTGTAGGGAAGATATGATGGTAATGTTACTAGACGAGTAATTCAGAAAATCATGTTCCTGTTCTGGGACCATGGGTTCGATTCCTACCACAGCATCTGGTGAGATTTGAATTCAATAAAAATCTGGAATTAAAAACTGGCCTAATGACAACCTTGCAACCACTGTCAATTATTGTAAAAACCCATCTGATTCACTAATGTTCTTTAGGAAAGGAAATCTTCCATCCTGATCCAGGTATGGTCCATAGGTGACTCCAGAAATAGGATAATGCAGATGATTCTTAATTATGCTTTGGGCAATTAAGGATGCCCACATCCATGAATGCACAAGAAAACTGTAAACTAAACTGGACCAGCCATGTAAATAAAGTGGTTACAAGAGCAGGTCAAAGGCTGGAAATCCTGCAGTGAGTAATTCACCTCCTGACTCCCCAAGGCCTGTCCATAATCTACAAGACACAACTCAAGAGTGAGATGGAATACTCTCTTCTTGCCTGAATGTGTTCAACTCCAACAACGCTCAACAACACTATCCTGGTCAATGCTGCACACTTAGTTGGCATTCCATCTATTCAGCCCTCCAAGCACTGAGATACAGCAGCAACAGAATGTATCACCCACAAGAAGCACTCCAGAAAGTTGTCAAGACTATATTGACAGCACCTTCCAAACCTGTGAACTCTAAGAGCAAGATGTGGTGGTGCAACTCAGTCAAGTGGAATCTTTGGCTTGCGATATGAGGGAAGTTATTGATCATAACAGTGCCATCGATGACCACATCTGTAGGAACCTCTGCCAGCTGTGGAAACATGAACTCCAAATTTCAGAGTTCTGGTAGTGACTAGATTCACTCTATAGCATCAATAGGCTATGAGTTACATGGATAACACATTCAGACACTCACCATACCTTAAGGGCTTGGTGGCAGCAATGGAATGAGTGACAACCAGCACGTTCAAGAGAAATGGGCAGACAGTTCATTTGGAGTCCATCTCATAAATTGGTTTTCCATTTTGGAAGCTGATGAGAGCTCTGGTTCCTCGAAGGTGTATAGGCAGAGCCATATTTGTGGAAATTTGGATGAGGGGAGGAACAAGAAAGGAAGACAAATAATGATGGATGTTTCATGAGTTAGGGAATGGAGATATATTTTTTGTGGCTCCAAATGTGAATAAAGGATGCTATGTTGTCTCCTTGGTGCCAGGGTCAAGGATGCCACAGGGGAGGTGGGCATTCTTATGGTTCATGTCAGTACCAATGTCATAATTCAGAAGGGGAATGTGGTCCTACAATCAGAATTTAAGGGGCTAGGTAGTAAATTAGCAAGCAAGACCTCCAATGTAGTAATCCCTTGTTTACGCCTAGTGGCACATGCAAATGAGCACAGAAAAAGGAGGCTAAGGCAGATGAATGCATGACTGTAAAACTGGTGCAGAGGGGGGGCTTTAGATTCCTGGGACACTGGGACTGGCATTAGGGAAGTTGGCACCTGTACAAGCCAGAACAGTTTACACCTAAACAGACCTGGGACTGACTTCCATTTTGTCAGTAATGTGGGAAAGGCTTTAAGGTACCTTGGAAGGAAGATGGGAACGCATAGAGAAGGTTAGAGACACAGGTTCATAAAATATCTGGAGAGACTAATCGCACTCAATGAGAAAATGGTAAGTCAACAGGTGAGGTTGGGATAAAGGAGAAAGTAATAATGATTAAACTGGGCTACTGTAAGTATAGTAAATATGACTGGGGAGTTACTGGTGTAGATTGCGTTGTGGAATCATGATGTTTTATTCATAACAGAGACCTGGCTGAAGGAAGGGAAGGACTGGATGTTAAACAATTCTGGGCAAAAGGTGTTCAGAAAAGATAAGAAAGGAAAGAAAGGAAAAGGAGTGACAATGTTGGTTAGGAGGGCAGCACAGTGTTGGAGAATGAGGATGTCCCAAAGAGTTCAAGGACAGAATTAATTGAATTGTCCATATCTAAAAGTCTCTTAAACACCCCTATCGTATCTACCCCCACCACCATCCCTGGCAGCGTGCTCCAGATCCTGCCACTCTGTGTTTAAATGGAACCCACAATCTGGGCCACTATTCCTGAAGGTTAATCCTGCAAAGAATTTCCCAGTGTTGACAGCCTGGATTGTGATGGAGATAAATTTAATATGTACTGTTGAAATGACAGCTTTTCGAACCATGTAGTGTTCACGACTTTACTGACTGGTGATAATTTAACTGTCGCACATTGTCAGAGTTAATAAGTCCTCAAGGCCATTTACTCCAATGATCTCATCGGTACAGGCAGCTGAAATAAAAGCATAATCATGAGAAAAAAATAACCTGCAAGCATATCTGGTGAATAGATTCACAACTAATATATAAAACTAATGTATATCACTGAGCAGATTTGAATGGAGGAATTCCCAAGTTGGGCTTGTGTGTGAGGACTGGCAGGAGTGAAGGATAGACTGTTTTCCATCACTTTTCTTCTTCTGCAGATTAAGTTACTTTTCTTGATCACAAACTCGGGAGGGTTGGTTCATTACTTTACAAACTTAGATCGGTAAGGCTGCTGTGCTCTTCCAGCACCACTAATCCAGAAACTTAGATTGGTGCAAGTTGACCATTAAACTGCAGCCTCAGAGTAGTTAGCTCTCTCGCTTTGCATTGTTCCTAGAAATGTGAGCAAAGTGCAGTCCCTTTTGTGACGTTATAATGCCTCAGTGAAAGTTTTTAAAATTTTTTCACAGGATGAGGGTGTTGTTGGCTGGACCAACATTTATTGCCTATCTCTAATTGCCTCAAGGGCAACCATATTGTTGTGGGTCTCAAATCACATGTAGGTCAGACCATACAAAGATGGCAGTTTCCTTCATTAAAGAACATTAGTGAACCAGATGGGTTTTGACTAATAATCAACAACAGATTCATCATCAACATTAGACTTTTTATTCCAGTTTTTTATTGAATTCATATGCCACCATCTCATATGGCAGGATTCAAACCTGGACCCCTAGATGTTACATGGGTCTCTGGATTAACAGTCCAGTAATGATACCACTTGGCCATCGCGTCCCCTTAATATTTTTGTAGTCATGATTGTAACATTGGAAGCACCAGTTTCTGAACAGCCACCTCCCTCAAATAGCAACGGCCAGATCAGCACCTTCAAATGATATTGCTTGAGAGATAGATATTGAGTAGGCCACTTAGATTTTGCCATGGAGTCCATTACATACGATATTCTGAAAGTTTGCAGTATTTAAGATGAATGGGATAAGATCACTTTGAGCATATTTGCATTGGAGAATTTTAAAAATACAACGGGTGGGGGATTCAAAATGGTGGCGATCTGAATAGATCAGCCTTGCACCCCAACCCAGGGGAGTAATACTTTTTCACCCACCACCTTAGTTGTTTTATTGGAAAAAGTTATTGTTAAATGGTAATACAACCATTTAAATCCTTTCTTGAGGATTTTCTTGCGAAAATGACTAAGGGGAAACAAACGGCCAAGACTCAACACTCATGACACTCGAAAACAGTGGGCGGGTGGGCCCAAGACTGTAACCAGGGAAGCAGCTGCAGCACCCTCTGCAGCTGTGAAAGAAAGGCCTGCACAGCAGAGCATCGTGGAGGAACTCGGAGCGATCTGACAGCTGATCCAGGAGATGAGGGAAGAGACTCGTAATCAACTGGAGCCCATCTCAGCCATGCTGCAGAAGCATGGGAAGGAGTTGGAAGGGCTCAGGAAGCGAGTTGAAGAGGTTGAGCGACGGACCGCGGCGTCGGAGACCAAGGTCGAGTCCTCGGGCAGGGTGAATCCAGGACCTTGAGAAACATGTTCGGGCCCTAACTGAGCAAGTCGATGACCTGGAAAATAAAGGTAGGAGAAAGAATACCCAGGTCGTTGGCCTGCAGATGGAGTCTAAAGTGGGCAGCCAGCAAGTTTTTTTGAAGAGTGGTTGCCACAATTTCTTGGCTGGGAAGCTGAGGCAAACTGGGTGAAGGTTGACAGAGCTCACCAGGTTGCGGTGCACAGATCTGGGTTCTGATACGATTTCAATGCTACAGGGACAAGCAGAGAGTTATGGAAACTTGTGGAAGGTTGGGGAGAGGTCTGCAGGCCCTGACCTTATTAGGGAACTAAGGTAATGTTTTTCCAGGACTTTTCTGTGGCAGTGATCCATAAGAAGAAATCATGTGATGAGGTTAAGAGAAGGTTAAAGGACCTTGGTATTCAATATTTGATGAGATACCCAGCGGTATCTCACAAATTACTTACTTATTACTTACAAGGAGACTGTGTGGTCATTTGATTCCTTGGATCAAGCCAAAAACTTCTTGGACACTTTAAAATAATGTAGATGTATTTATGGACATAGTGTCATTTTTTTTTGTCTTGCTTTTATTTCATGCATTTTCACTCTTTTCCCAAAGAAGCTGTTGTTGGTGGGTTTTTTATTGTCTCCGAGCTGGAGTGGTTTGATATATTGTGGTGGGTGGGCAGAATGCTCACTGTTTTTGTTGTACCTTTGTGTTTACAATGTCCTTTATTTGGTTTCTTCCATTGCTTTGGTTTGGGGTGCGGCTCGAGCTGGAAGGGCGGGTGAAGGGGTGTGTGGGAAATGTAAGCTCCCTCTGTGGGCAGGAGGTAGAGTCCCTCATTAATTGCCTTTTGTGTTTTGTAGTTTTATTTTTGTAAATAGACTCCATGAGTCTCTTTTTAGTATGCTCAGGGTGTTACAAAATGAATTCTTCCTCTCGGCAGGTCAAAGGAGATTGTAAAGGATCATGGTTAGCAGCATTCTTAAATGGTGCACCTGGAATATCAGCGGGATTCATTCACCAGTTAAAGGAAAAGAGGTGTTGTTGAGCCTTAGAAAGGAGTAGGTGGATGTTGCCCTGTTGCAGGAGACTTTCCTGTTGCTCGGATGCTGCCTGACCTGCGGTGCTTTTCCAGCAACACATTCTCAACTACAGCTAGTAATCCATTCTTTGGGAGGCTGCTAAGGCCTATGCTAGAGGGATAATTATCTCATAGTCTGCCAGCCAGAAGCGATGGAAGGGAGAGCAGCAACGTGTGCTTGAGGCACGACTGAAGGCAGCTAAGATGGCATATTACAGTAGACCGTCAGTGACTAAGCTGCAGCGGATCACAGCTCTCCAATCCACCTTAAACTCCATGCTAATGCACACAGCATGGAAGGAACTTTCCTTTGTGAAGCAGAGGCTGTTTGAGCATGGTGATGGGCTGAGTAAATACTTGACACATTTGGTCAGGAGGAAGAATGCCTCCCAGTCTATTGCTTATATTAGGGAAGGGAATGGGACTCTTACTTACAGTGTTAAATTGATCAATGAGGCACTTTGGAGGTTTTACTCTGAACTTTACCAATCTGAATGCTGTGAGGACAGATGGGTTAAGATGGAGTTTTTTTATAGGAGTTTGGAACTTCCTGGTGTGTCTGCTGAACAGGCATCTCTCTTTAGTGCTCTGTTAACAGCCCAAGAGATACTGGAGGCGGTGAGGCAACTTCGAAGTGGAAAGGCATCCAGCCCTGATAGCTTGCCCAGTGCGTTCGATAAAGGATTTGTAAACATACTGTCAGGACTGATGCTAGACATGTATAATTTTTCTTATAGTCAGGATTGCCTCCCGCTATCCTTGAGTCATAGAGTCATAGAGATGTACAGCATGGAAACAGACCCTTCGGTCTAACCCGTCCATGCCGACCAGATATCCCAACCCAATCTAGTCCCACCTGCCAGCACCCAGCCCATATCCCTCCAAACCCTATTTATTCATATACCCATCCAAATGCCTCTTAAATGTTGCAATTGTACCAGCCTCCACCACCTCCTCTGGCAGCTCATTCCATATACGTACCACCCTCTGTGTGAAAAAGTTGCCCCGTAGGTCTCTTTTATAACTTTCTCCTCTCACCCTAAACCTATATCCTCTAGTTCTGGACTCCCCGACCCCAGGGAAAAGACTTTGCCTATTTACCCTATCCATGTCCCTCATAATTTTGTAAACCTCTATAAGGTCACCCCTCAGCCTCCGACGCTCCAGGGAAAACAGCCCCAGCCTGTTCAGTCTCTCCCTATAGCTCAAATCCTCTAAACCTGGCAACATCCTTGTAAATCTTTTCTGAACCCTTTCAAGTTTCACAACATCTTTCTGATAGGAAGGAGACCAGAATTGCATGCAATATTCCAACAGTGGCCTAACCAATGTCCTGTAGAGAGGCTAATATCTCTCTTATCCTCAAGAAAGGGAAGACCCTGGAAGACTGTGCTTCTTACAGACCCATCTCACTTTTAAACTTTGATTTTAAAATTTTATTAAAGACTCTGGCATTGAGGTTGAAAAGGGTGTTCCCTTTATTGTTAAGGAGGATCAGATGGGTTTCATAAAGGGTCGCAGATCTTCTAAAAGTGTTCGGACACTGCTTAACATGATTCAATAGTGCCATCAACAGTCAGTTCAAGGGTTGGTGTTTTCCTTGGGTGCAGAGAAGTCATTTGACCGGGTGGTACGGCCGTATCTTTTTTATACTCTGGAGTGGTTTGTCCTGGGTGAAGTCTATACTTGATGGGTAAAGGTCCTTTACAGTGATCCTCTGGCGGCGGTTCTCACTAATGGTATATGGTCTGATCATCTTAACGTTGGTAGGGGCAGTCAGCAAGGCTGTCCCCTCTCACCTTTGCTCTTCACATTGGTGATTGAGCCGCTGGCAGAGGTGATTCGTGGGGACCCTAATATCGCTGCCTCAAAGGTGGGGTCAAAGGTGCATAAGATCACATTATATGTGGATGATGTTCTCATTTTTCTTTCGAACCCAACAGATTTGGTGCCCTATTTGATACACCGTATTAATTCATTTGGCTTTCTGTCAAGTTATAAGATCAATTTTTCAAAATTGGAGGCTATGCCTATTGGGGGGGCGGGGGTGGGGGTGGGGGGGGGTCTTAGGGGAATACCGGACATTGAAGGTGGGTTCCCCTTTAAGTGGACACAGGGAGGCTTTCTTTATGTGGGCCTCTCTGTTGCCCTTAGCTTTAATCAATTATTTAAAGCTAATTTTGTCAATTTGTTTGAAATGTTTAAACAAGACCTTCAAAGATGGGGGTCCTTCCATTATCTTGGCTAGGTTGAGTTGGTCTTATTAAAAAGAATGTTCTTCCTCACTTATTATACCCTCTGTGGATGCTTCCCTTGCTTTTTCCTAGACAAATGTTTCGGAAATCAAATGGTTGGTTTAGTTGTTTTATTTAGCGCCATAAGCGGCCCCTTATCAAGTTAACGAAGCTGCAAATGCCCCAGGGGTTGGGAGGATTGGATCTCCTGGATGTCAGAAGGTATCACTTGAGCTCCTTTCCATCTTTTGTGAGTGATTGGGCCCGTGTGGACTCGGAATCAATATGGTTGGGCGTTGTGGCCTCCCAGGCAAAGTGTCCTCTTATTAACCTGTTGTTTCTGGACAAAATGAGGGTAGTTGCGGAACATTGCCGCAATCTAGTTATTAACACTGTTAAAGCGTGGAGGGCAATGAGACAGATGGAGGGTAATATGTCTAAAACATCTTTCCATCCTCCCATACTTGGTATGGCAGGTTTCTGGCCGGGGACAATAGATCCTGGGTTAAGTCCAGGGCAGATAGGGGAGTCTCTTGTTTGGGTGACCTGTATGAAGATGAAACGCTAATGTCATTCGATCAAATAACCTGTGAGTATGGATTATCGAGCAGGGATCTCTTCCATTTTTTTCAGATGAGAGATTTTATCTAAAAAGAAACTACGCTTCTAACTGAGTGTTATAGATCTGATACGGAACAGAGGGAGCTTCAGGCTAAGAGCATTCTTTCAGTGAGTACTCTATCATTTTTTGGGGAAAGGTTTCTTGGGTGACATCGAGCGATTGCGGGAGGTCTGGGAGAGAGAGTTACGGTGGAGATCACTCCGGAAACTTGGGAGGACATTTGTGAGATTGCGAGGAGGACCTTCATATGTAGTAGGACCATGTATTGCAGTTAAAGATTCTCCATAGGGCTCATCTGGCCCCAGATTGTCTTGCAATATTTACATACGGTGCGTCTTCAATGTGCCCCGAATATAAGATAAATGCACGTGCCCTCACGCATTGTTTGTGGTCCTGCCACAGGCTCCGAACATATTGGAGCGCTGTGACCCGAGTAATAGAGAGGGTCTGGGGGACCAAAGTTAACGTAGACCCAGTTTCTCTTCTCTTGGGTTTGCCAAATTTATCTCCCTTAGTTGTATATGGGAGAAAGCTTTTTAGCATCCTCACTTTTTGTGTGAGGAAGAACATTCTGATGTGCTGGGTATCTATGAACCACACCCCCACCCCCCCCCCCCCCCCCCTCTCCGGGCCTGTCAGGGTGGCATAACTTAATTATGGAACATATTGCTTTGGACTTTCTTACAAACATGGCACACCAGAAAACAGATAATTTTTAATAGGACACAGCAGCCCTTTTTGAATTATTTGATTAGATTAGATTCCCTACAGAGTGGAAACAGGCCCTTCAGCCCAACAAGTCCACACCAAAGAGTAATGCACCTAGACCCATTCCCTCTAATACACCTAACTCTGCAGGCAATTTAGCATGACCAATTCACCTAATCTGCACATCTTTGGACTGTGGGAGGAAACCAGAGAAAACCCACGCAGATACAGGGAGAACGTACAAACTCCACACAGACAGTCACCTGAGGCTGGAATCAAACCCAGGTCCCTGGTGCTGTGAGGCAGCAGTGCTAACCACTGAGCCACCAAGGTCTGGGAGCAAATCTGTCTGCCATTTTAATTAGGGTTTTTATCCAGCCAAGGTTGGTTTAATAAGCTGAATGTCCTGAGAGGAAGAATTTCAAGCAACGTGGGTTTAATAATTGATGTTTCCAAGGGTTGAGAGCTGAGGACTTGTTACGTTGAGCAGTAACAATGTTGTTTGTGAATTCTCATCTATCCTCTTCAAAAAAAAAGCCACATAGAGATGCTTTTATTTACTTTTCTTTTCCACGGAATAATCAATAAACTTTGGTTTTGTTGAAACATTGATGGCTCATCTTTGCTTGCTCTTGAGAAGGTGGGCTGTGGGTTTGAATGAGGTTTAATTTACTTAATTATTTACTTATTTATTGATGCATAATGAGTGAGTTCTTTTGTAGAGTAGTATAGTAGTTGGTTTATTGTTAATGTTTGCTGTTTTTGTTATTATAATTTTATATTTTCATATTTTTGTAATTTTATAATTTTGTAAAGAAAAGTTTCTCAATAAAAGTATTTTTTTGAAAAGTACAACAGATGGCTGGTTTAGACCTTTGCTACTTTTCGTTTCCTTTTCATTTTAGTGTATTCAAAACTGGAGCTTTCCTGTCTTCCCATCGCTAATGTTTAATCTTTAACTGGACTCCGGGTGAACCTTTCTTTTTGACTGGCAAGATGTTTGCAACAAGAAGCAAAATAAACCACCAGCAATTGTTGACATCCTGAAGGTTAAAACAAAACACTTGGAAACACTCAGCAAATCAGTCAGCATCTTTGGAGAGCAGTTGAGAAGCTACTGGGGGCAAAAGTCAAATTCAGTGAAGGGTCAAAGTTGGCAGACATGGATTGGTTGTCTGTGTAGCTGGTTGTAAGGAAATTATTGGGCATGTCGCATAGGGGCACACACAGCCATTTTGCACCCCAAGCAATAGTGACTTTTACCCTCAGTGTATCAAGGTCACATTTTCAGTGTTTCAGGGTCATAACTTAAACTCTGACCATGAAGGAAGATGCAGACTTGAGACATTAACTTGTCTGCTCTGACTGTGCAACTTTCTCTGTTATTGATGCTTGCAACACACAGGTTAAGGCACCTAAATGGAGTGTTTATCTGTTAAAATATAAATGAGTTAACAACTTTATTAAATTGAGGAACACATTTACCAATAATTTGAAATAGTCATTTCAAAAGTCAGAGTGTTCAATACCAGAATTATCCGTGTGATTTGTCACGGATTGTCCCTCAGTGCTTTGAAACTTTGATCCCCAAAATGACACATTTTCCAACTTTCACTGGGATATAGTAATCTAGTGGTAATCTAGCAGAGGGATCATGAGCTTTAATTGGACTACTTTTCAGATTTGTGCTCAAACCCATGTAAATTTGCCCACAGCAAACTGATATAGTATTCAACAGAGAACAATCTCACCTGAAGAGCACTGTCTCCTAGTCTTTGGGTACCTGGCTGGGTCAGAACAATATGGTTGAGACCTTGCTTCGACCGGTGCTTATTGCATCTCGATTCCTGAACTGTTGTGGTTCTGTTCGCCGAGCTGGGAATTTGTCTTGCAAACGTTTCGTCCCCTGTCTAGGTGACATCCTCAGTGCTTGGGAGCCTCCTGTGAAGAGGTTCTGTGATGTTTCCTCCGGCATTTATAGTGGCCTGTCTCTGCCGCTTCCGGTTGTCAGTTCCAGCTGTCCGCTGTAGTGGCCGGTATACTGGGTCCAGGTCGATGTGTTTGTTGATAGAGTCTATGGATGAGTGCCATGCCTCTAGGAATTCCCTGGCTGTTCTCTGTTTGGCTTGCCCTACAATGGTAGTGTTGTCCCAGTCGAATTCATGTTGCTTGACAAGTTGGTACATCAGAATTTACAAGCAACATTTCAAAACATACCTCAGTGTATTATATTGTTTGGAGGGTGGATATAATTAAACAATAGAAACAGACTGGTCAGCCTACTGGTTTATGCTGATATTTATCTTTCAAACAAATTGGGAATACTGCAGCAAGGAACTCATATCCTGATTTCCCAAAGCCATCTACATATATAATGGAATACTCCATACTCACCTGGATGGGTGCACTCCCAACAACACTCAAGAAGCCATTCAAGACAAAGGAGCATGCTTGATTGTCACCATATCTAGAAGCATCTATTCCCTTTACCACCATAGTAGCAGCAGTGTGTTCTATTTACCAGATGCACAGCAGAAATTCACCAAAGATCTTTAGACAGTACCATTCAAACCCAAGTTCACTTCCATCTCAAAGGAAAAAGGTAGCAAATACATGGGAACATGACCACCTTCAAGTTCCCCTCCAAGTCATTCACTATCCTGACCTGGAAAAATATCATTGTTCCTTGAGTCAATTCCTGGAATTCCCTCCGTAATGGCATTGTGGGTCTACCCACAGCACGTGGACTGCAGTGGTTCAAGAGGCAGCTGACTACCACCTTCTCAAGGGCAAATAGGGATGGGCAAAAAGAGCTAGCCCAGCCAGCAACACCCACATCCCAAATGAGAATAAGACCAAACTTCCTCCCACTCTATTCCATCTCACCCAATGTTCCCACCCTCATAAATATTCTTACATCACCTGTTTTATATATGTTTGAGACAGTTGGGACTGAACGCAGGCCTTCTCATTCACAAACAGGGAAACTACCGCTATACCACAAGAGCCCCTGCTTGCTCTCATTTTCATATGTTCAATGTGAAGGTTAGGGTTAGGGTTAACCCTAGGCTAATCCTAATGGAGCCTAATAAGCCACTGAGCTATATTTTGAATTGTCATTTGTGAATTCTGATATACCCTCTTCAAAAAAGCACATAAAATGCCGTGGGCAGCATGGTGGCTCAGTGGTTAGTACTACTGCCTCACAGTGCCAGGGCCCTAGGTTCAATCCCAGCCTTGGGCAACTGTCTGTGTGGAGTCTGTGCTGGTTTCCTCCAGATGCTCCAATTTCCTCCTACAGTCCAAAGATGTGCAGGTCAGGTGAATTGTCCATAGTGCTAGGTGCATTAGTCAAAGGGAAATGGGTCTGGGTGGGTCACTCTTTGGAGGGTCAGTGTGGGCTGAAGGACCTGTTTCTGCACTGTAGGGAATCTAATCTAAAAGTTGCCTTTAATTACTTTTCTTTGGCATGGTGGCTCAGTGGTTAGCACTGCTGCCTCACAGCGCCAGGGACCCGGGTTAGATTCCAGTCTTGGGAGACCGTCTGTATGGAGTTCTCCCTGTGTCTGCATGGGTTTCCTCCCATAATCCAAAGATGTGCAGATTAGGTGAACTGGCTACGCACAATTGCCCATAGTGTACAGATGTTTAGTCAGGGGTAAATGTCAGGGAGGGAGAATGGGTCTGGGTGGGTTACTCTCCAGAAGGTTGGTGTGGATGTGATGGGCTGAATGGCCTATTTCCACACCATAAGAATTCTACGATTGTAAAGAAACTTAAATAAACTGTGAATAGAAAGGGGCTGTTCTTTCACTGGGGAGTAATAGGTGGTGATGCGTTTAACCTTAGGGTCACCACACCTCATGCAAGGGGCTAGGTTGAGAAAGTGGAACCTTCCTAGAGATCTCAGCTAGTACAGGAATCTGTACTGTGGACTAGATATCTAGCCAACTAAACTAACCAACTCTCTATTTATGAACATGCAAAATTGTACATATATAAAAATGACCCATGTTCATGCCTTGTTAAACAGCAGGGTAAGACATCCTCCTCAACTCATTTAACTTTGGAGATGCACACTTTGAACAATCAGTGTGATTTGTTTAGAGTTTAAGCTTAAACAACGTTTGAAGTTTGAGTTTTTCTTTTGGACATCTATTCTTAAGCCAAAAGCAATAATCCACTTTTTCAGGACTATTTTGTGTGAGCTGGATACAATTTTATGTAACAAGTAATCCAGGATAACATGATTGATGCAGGACAAACAGTGAGCCGTCTTTATTGTTAGGGAATGCACTAGAAAAGGGACTGGATTGCAACTTGTAAACCTGAACTCTCAAACACTCGGATAACAGAGCGATGGAGAGGGGCAGATAACAGATAGCAGGCTAAAGCTACTTATGGAATTTTTAAAGAAACAGAATAGAAGCAGGATTAAAATGAACTGCTTCTGATACATGTCTATATCAACAGAAATACTATGACACACCCCTGGAGCACAATGGGACTTGAACCCAAGTCTCCTTGCTTAAGGCCATTATTACTGCACCACAAGAGCCCCATAAGAGGTTTGGCAAATTTATAACAACTATTTAACTCGCAGGAGTTTCTATTAAACAATCAAAGTCATAAAGCTTTAACAGCTTGCTGGGATTATTGTTTAAACCCTTCATTATCCACTGGCCGCCTGAGGGTACAGAGTTAGAAAGAATGTATTATGTTTAAATGTAATTTCAAGTAGCTGCTGACCACTCTCCTTGTTTGCTCTTCAACAGTAGAGTGGGAACGTCTGGGTGAGGATGGGAATCTGACATCACCATGACTCCATCCATATTTGAACAGCCCAGTGACACTCATAGTCAGCTCAAACCTGAATGGTCTCCTTCCAGCACCTCTGGTACTGTACTCTCAGAATGGGTTAACAGCTTCAGGTCAGGACAGAGAGAAAAAGATAATGATTATAAGGAAAGCAGTATCATTATTTTACAGTCTTTTAATATTGAAGCAGAACAGCACCCAGTCAATAATCTATCCGCTGACTGATTTTGGAATGCTGCGTCTTCATCAGTTGGAACCTATGTGGTGCACATACAATTATAGTGCTACTAAGAACATACAACAGAATAGTACAGCACAGGAACACATGTCTGCACTGACCATGATAACATTCTAAACACATGGTCCATACCCCTCTATTCCCTGCCTGCTCACGTGTCTGTCTAAATGCCTCCTAAACATTGCTATCGCATCTGCTTCTAAAACTCCCATTACACGTTCCACGTAGCTAAACTTGACTTGAACATCTCCTTTAAACTTTTCTCGTCTCACCTTAAACCTCAGTAATTGATTTAATAAACCTATTCATAGTGATTTCTTCCATTTGATCTCTTTAGCAAAAAAGACCCTACACATGTTCCTGATTTCTCCACTACCCATTGTACCTCGATACATTTGCACCTCCATTGATGGTGACATAAAATGAAACAGTCAAGATGTAATCATGAACTGTCCTTCCTTTTATTCAAGACCACATTCTTGCAAAAATAATGTTACAGGAAACATGTGCACGAGATAATGCAAAGGGTTTAGTCTCTGGTTTTGGTCATCATTAATACCGGTGAGGATGATTCTTTTCTCAATCCTAATTTCTGAAATCCTCCTTTCATTGACTGGGTGCATAATAAATCGCATTTGTTAGCATCACCTGTAAGTTCAGAAGAACAATCCAACCTGCCAGCTGAAACCTTAGCTGTGCGGACTGCCCTAAATGGAGACCGTATATCTTCCACACGGGGTAGTTGCATGTCTTTCTGAGCAACAGTGTTCTGACTCTGAAACATGGCAACTAGTTTCCATACACATGAGAACTCCAGCTGACTGAAGTAAAGCCATACCATTTAAAAAAAAACAAACAAGGAAGATACAACTAATTCCAACCACAGATCATTCCAACAGTAATGACAATTTACCTCCTTGATCTTGGCTGAAGTTTAATGATTGTTTTTGGCTTTAGTATAACAACATCTATGGTGATTACTTTATTGTGGACCGTAGACTTACATTAGTTTGGTTCTGTGGGAACTGCCTGGCCTCTGATCAAAACCTTTGAGATCAAATAAAGGTAAAGTACTATGGATGCTGGAAACCTACAACAAACCACAGAACAATAAGGAGCTCCAGGAATTTGTCACAGTAGCCATGGAGGGACCTTCATATTTTTCCAAGTTAGTTAGCCATAGAGTCATAGAGGACTGCAGCACAGAAAAAGGCCCTTCGGCTCATTGAGTCTGCACTGGTCATAAACTACCAGTGAGACTTGAAATAGGGAGCTGGTACAGTCAAATATATAGTTAAAGAACTGGTGTAAGACAGAAGACATCAGGTATGTGGATCATTGACTTGACTTCCAGGTTAGGTGAGACCTGTACAAGAAGGATGGGCTGTATCTAAAAGGGAGGAGCACCAACATCCTGGCAGGGAGATTTGGTCGTGTCACTCAGGAGGTTTAAGCTAGTGTGGCATTGGGGTGGGGACCAGAGCAGTAGGTCAGCAAATGAATTGACTGAGGAGGAGTTAGAGTCTAAGGTCAGTAAGACTAAAAGAAAGGACAGACAGGGAGAGGTTGCTGAATGCAGTGAGACTGGCGGTCTGAAGTATATATGTTTTAATGCAAGGAGTAGTATACATAACGTACATGAACCTAGAGCTTAGGTTAATGCATGTTAGTATATCTGAAATTGTAGCTATTACCAAGACTTGATTGAGACAGGGACAAGACTGATAATTGAGCGTTCCAAGATTTAGCTGTTTTAAGTGAGATAGAGTTGGATGAAAAAGAGGCAGGGCAGTTGTGTTACTATTAACCTAGAAAGTCACAGGCTGTACTGAGGGAGGATACCTTGGAGAGATCAGCCAATAAGGCCATGTGGATATAGTTTAGGAATTGGAAGGGATGGATGGGATTTGATGGGATTGTACCAAACAGACAACAGTCAACAGAGGAACAGCGATATAGATGACTCTGAGAATGGGTCACTTGACCCGAAATGTTATCACTAATTTCTCTCCACAGATGTTACCAGACCTGCTGAGCTTTACCAGTAATTTCTATTTTTGTGTCTGATTTTCAGCATCCACAGTTCTTTTGGTTTTTATTTAGATAAATGTACAAACAACAGGATTGTTGTGGTGGGTGATTTTAACTTCTCCGATATTAACTGGATCTCCCTAAATGCCATGGGCCTTGATGGAGGGAGGAATTTGTTAAGTGTGTCCAGGGTGGTGTCTTGAAGTAATATGTAAATATTGTAAATATGTAAATAGCCGAGCCAAATACAAGGCCTGGTATTGGGGAATGGGCCTGGCCAAATGATCAAAGTTTCAGTGGGAAGCATTTCAGGGACAGTGACCATAATTCCATCAATTCTAAGTTACTTATGGATAAGGATAAGAATAGTTCACAGCTGGAAGTACTAAACTGGGGGAAGGCTAGCAAGGACAATATTAGGAAGGAATTGGGGATTCTGTGAGTATGATCTGGACCTCCACAACCACCCGATGAAGGAGCGGCACTCTGAAAGCTCGTACTTCCAAATAAACCTGTTGGTCTATAACCTGGTATTATGTGATTTTTTAAACTGGGGAATGTAGATTGAGAGCTTAAACAAAAAGGAAAAGGAGGCACACGTAAGGTTTAGGAAACTGAAGATAGGCAGAGCCCTCACAGAACATAAAGAAAGGAGGAAAAAAACTTAAACAAGGAGTTAGGAGGGCTAAAGGGACATGAAGTACCCTTAGCAAATATTATTTAGGAAAGTCCCAAGGCTTTTTATACATATATAAGGGGGCAAGAAGGTAGCTAGGGAAAGGATAGGTCCATTCAAGGACAAAGGAGGGAATTTATGTGCGGAACTGGAGCAAGTAGATGAGGTCCTTAATGGGCATTTTGCATCGGTATTGACAAAGGACTGGGTGAATGGTGAGTGTAGAGAGAGATATTTTGATATTCTAGCAAATGTCAACATGTAAAAGGGTTGTGCTTTGAAAAGCATTAAGGCAGACATGTCCCCAGGACCTGATGGGATCTATCTCAGAATCCTGAGTGAGATGACGGAGAATTTTGCTTAAGACTTGTACAAAACCTTGGTTTACTTAAGCCTTGTACAAAACCTTGGTATCCTCTTTAATCACAGGACAGGTCCCAGAGGACTGGAGAATAGCCAACGTTGTTCTTTTGTTTAAGAAGGGTAACAGAGATAATCCAGAAAATCACAGGCCGCTGAGACTTATGATGGTGGTAGGGAAATTATTGGAGAAGATCCTTAGGGACAAGGTTTATTCACATTTGGAAAAATATGGACATATTAGCAATAGGCAATTTGGCTTTGTGCAGGAAAGGTCTTGTGTCAAAAGCTTGGTTATAGAAGAGAGAGGCTAGCAATGGAAGGGTGTTTTTCATGTCTGGAGATCAGTGACTAGTGGTATTTCACAGGGATCAGTGTTGGGACACTTGTTGTTTGCAATATACGTAAATGATTTGTAGGAGAACTTGGGTGGTCTGATTACTAAGTTTGTGCACAACAGCAAGATTGGGAGAGCTGCAGATAATAAGAAGGATTGCCAAAAGATACAGCAGAATAAAGGTAGGCTGGAGACATGAGTGATGAAATAGCAAATGGAATTTAATCAAGACAAATCTAAGGTGATGCATTTTGAAAGGTCTAATGCAGGAGGCAAGTGTACATTAAATGGCAGAACCCTTAATGGCATCAATGTATAGAGGAATTCAGGTGTACAAATCCACAATTCCCTGAAAATGACAACACCACTGGTTAAGGTGGTCGAGAAGTCACATGACATGCTTACCTTCATCGGCCAATACATAGACTATAAACATTTGCAAGCCATGTTGCAGCTGTATCAAACTTTATCGAGGCAACATTTTGGAATATTGTTTACAGTTCTGGTCACCACACTACCAGAAGGCTGTAAAGGTTTTGGAGAGAGTACAGAAATGGTTTTTCAGGATGCTGCCTGGTTTGGAGGGTATTAGCTCTGAGGAGAGATTGGATAAACTTGGCTTGATTTCATTTGAAGATTGGAGGCTGAGGGGTGACCTGATCGAATTGTACAAAATTATGAGATCCATGTCAATTACTATGGTACATAGGTTTAAAGTAAAAGGGGGTAAATTTGAAGGAGATGTAAGAGGCAGGTTTTTTACATAGAGGGTGGGAAGTGCTTGGAACTTGCTGCCAGAGGGGGAGGTGGAGCCAGATATAATAGCAACGTTTATGCGGCATCTTGATAGTTATATAAATAGACAGGAAGCAAGGCGATACGAACTGCGTAGAAGCAAAAAGCTTTTAGTTTAAAAAGAGATTGTGTGCCAGTGCAGGCTTGGTGGGCCGAAGGGCCTATTCCTGTGCGGTACTGTTCTTTATTCTATTCTGATCTCATTTTCTAGCACTTGGACCAAAGCCTTGTATGCCTTGGCATCATAAGTATACATTTAAATACTTCTTAAATATTATGAAGGTTTCTGCTTCTCCTACCCCTTCAGGCAATGATTCCAAACTTCCACCACCCTCTGAGTGAAAATGTTTATCCTCTAAACATTCTGCCCCTTTCCTTACATCTACACCATCGGTCATCAATCCCCGCACCAAAGGGAAAGATTTCTTCCTGTTTATCCTGTCTATGCTCCTCCTAATTTTATATATTGCAATTACGTATCACCCTCAGTCTCCTCTGCTTCAAGGAAACCAATCCCAGTCTGTCAAGTCACCCACATAAATAAAACTTTCCAGTCAGGCAACATCCTGGTAAATCTCCTCTGTACCTTCTCTGATGCAATCTCACCCCTTCTATTGTGTGGATTCCAGAACTGCACACAATATTCTAGCTGTGGTTTAACCAACTTTTTATACAGTGTCCCGCTCTATGACTTGAGAGGTGCCTCCGGAACCCTTTAACCCTCTGTCCTAATACCTTAAGTACATGGTTTACATGCACACCTAGGTCTCTCTGGTCCTTGCGGCTTCCCAGGACTTGACCATTCATTATGTCTTCCCTTACTTCATTTGCCCTGCTTAAATGCAACTCCTCACATTAATCCGGATCGAATTCCATTTGCCACTGATCAGCCAATCTGACCAGACAATCTATATCAATCTGTAATCTAAGGCTATCCTCCTTATTATTTACCACCCCTCCAATTTTTCCATCAATCCTGAACAAACTGATAAATCCTTTTACATTCAAGGCTAAACGATTTATAGACAAGAACGAAGAACAGTGCAGAACAGGAACAGGCCCTTTAGCCCTCCAAGCCTGCACTGACACATTTTGCCCTTCCACACTAAAACAGTCTTTGCTCACAGGATCCATATCCCTCTATGTTCCTGTTCATGTATTCGTCCAGGTGCTTCTTGAATGCTGCTGTTGTGTCTGCTTCCACCACCTCCTCTCGGAACACTTTCTCGGTACTTACCACCCTTTGTGTGAACCACAACCAGCAAAGGCCCTGACACTGATCCCTGTGGGACCCCACTAGACACAGACTTCCACTTACAAAAAAACACCCTTCAACCGTCACTTTCTGCTTCCTGCCACTCAGACAATGTTGGATCCGATATGCCAATTTCCTTTGGATCTGAAGAGCTCTTATCTTCACTCTCAGTCTCCTGTGCAGGACCTTATCAAAATTCTTGTTGAGGTCTAAGCTATCACATGCACTACTCTCATCTACACACCTATCACTTATTGAGTCACAGAGTTATACAGCACAGAAACAGATCCTTCAGTCCAACTCATTCACGCTGAACAGACATTCCTATCTGACCTAGTCCCATTTGCCAGCATTAGCCCAAATCCTTCTAAACCCTTCCTATTCATGTACCCATCCAGATGTCTTTTAAATGCAGTAATTGTACCCGTATCCACCATTTCCTCGGGCAACTCGTTCCATGCACCAACGTCTGCTTGAAGAACTTACCCCTCAGGTCCCTTTTAAATCTTTCCCTTCTCACCTTAAACCTATGCCCTCCAGTTTTGGATTCCTCTACCCTAGAAAAAAAGGCCTTGACTCTTCTCCTTATCCATGCCCCACATGATTTTATAAACTTCTATAAGGTCACCCCTCAGCCTCTGACACTCCAGGGAAAACAGCCCCTGCCTATTCAGCCTTTTCCTATAAACTCAAACCCTCCCTCCCAGCAGCAGCTTTGTAAATCATTCAGGACCTTGCAAGTTTAACAACATCCTTCGTTCTTCAAAAAAATCAATCAAGTTGATGAGACATGATCTCTCCTCAACAAAATCGTGCTAACTATTCTGGATTAGTCCCTGCCTCTCCGAATACTTTTCCAAATTAATGCAGTCGAGGTTACGTGCTTGGAAGGAGTTTGATCAGGACGAGTCAAGAAGGCATAAGGC
This sequence comes from Chiloscyllium punctatum, assembly GCF_047496795.1. NCBI lineage: Eukaryota > Metazoa > Chordata > Chondrichthyes > Orectolobiformes > Hemiscylliidae > Chiloscyllium > Chiloscyllium punctatum. Next base: position 108,709,327 of record NC_092746.1, read on the forward strand.
ATGCTTTCCTTCAGCAGACGGGACATTGAGTACAAGACTTGGCAGGTCATGTTACATTGTACAAGACTTTGGTTCAGCCACATTTGGAAAACTGCATAGAGTTCTGGTTGCCACATTACCAAAAGGATGTGGATGCTTTGGAAAGGGTGCAGAGGAAGTTCTTCAGGATGTTGTCTGGTATGGAGGGTGCTAGCTATGAAGAGAGGTTGAGTAGATTAGGATTATTTTGATTAGAAAGACAGAGGTTGAGGGGGGGACTTGATTGAGGTCGACAAAATCATGAGAAGTACAGACAGGGTGGATAGTAAGAAACTTTTTTCCCAGAGTGGAGGACTCAATTACTAGGTGTCATGAGTTCAAGGTGAGAGGGGAAATGTTTAGGGGAGATATGTGTGGAAAGTTCTTTACGCCTGGAATGCGTTGCCAGTTGGGATGGTAGAGGCTGGCATGATAGAGTCATTTAAGATGTATCTAGATAGATACATGAATACTGGATTAGTGGTGCTGGAAGAGCACAGCAGTTCAGGCAGCATCCAACGAGCAGCGAAATCGACGTTTCGGGCTTTTATTCCTGATGAAGGGCTTTTGCCCGAAACGTCGATTTCGCTGCTCGTTGGATGCTGCCTGAACTGCTGTGCTCTTCCAGCACCACTAATCCAGTATTTGGTTTTCAGCATGTGCAGTCATTGTTTTTACCCAGGTACATGAATAGGCAGGGAGCAGAGGGATACAGACCCTTGGAAAATAGGTGACAGATTTCGATAAAGGATCTGGATTGGCACAGACCCGGAGGGCTGAAAGGCCTGTTCCTGTGCTAATATTTTTCTTTGTTCTTTGTTCTTTGATGCATTCGCTTTGCACATTGCAATGCATTATCAACAGCAAAAGGATGAATAAGCAGATAGTTTCCATTACTTCTGGGTGACAGATATGTGTTTGCTTGAGTACCAGCAGAACTAGATCTCTCTCAAGGCATCGCAAAGTGTTTTACATAATGAGTTGTGCAACTACCATTGTTATGCAGGTAAACACACAGACACTTTGCACACTGCAATGCACTGAGATGAATAAAGTTAAAAATCACACAACACCAGGTTGGAGTCCAACAGGTTTACTTAGAAGTACAGAGGAAACTTGATTATCTGGACGAGATGGGCGGACACTAATTCATTCGGAAATCGATTATTCTGTTAATCGATTCGAGGCCTTTCCTCTGCGGCTTGAACTTTTCTGAAAAGTCTGCTTCCCCGTTCAGGAGACAAGGCTGCAGCACATTGTGTGCAAGACCCTGCCAGCACCCCAAACCCACCTAACACTGTCCCCCCACCCGACCACCCCCAAAACCCACCCAACACCGCCCCCCCTGCCAAACCACATCCCAAACCCGTCCAACACCGTCCCCCCGCCCGACCAACCCCCAACCCGTCCAACTCCATCCCCCCGCCCAACCACCTCCCAAACTCGTCCAACACTGTCCCCCTGCCAACCACCCCCCAAACCCACCCAACACTGCCCCCCGCCCGACCACCCTCCACACCCGCCCAACACTGTACCCCTGCCCGTACACCCCCCAAACCCGTCCAACACCGTCCCCCTGCCCAGACACCCCCCAAAACCCACCCAACACTGCCCCCTGCCTGACCACCCTCCAAACCCATCCAACACCGTCCCCCTGCCCGACCACCCCCCAAACCCGTCCAATACCGTCCCCATGCCGTGCCCCCCAAACCCACCCAACACCGTCCCCCTGCCCAACCACCCCCCAAACCCACCCAAATCCATCCCCCCGCCTGACCACCCCCCAAAACACGTCCAACACCGACCCCCGCCCGACCATCCCCCAAACCCACCCAACACCGCCCCCCTGCCAAACCACACCCCAAACCCGTCCAACACCGTTCCCCCGCCCGACCCCCTCCCAAACCCACCCAACACCGCCCCCCTGCCAAACCACACCCCAAACCCGTCCAACACCGTTCCCCCGCCCAACCCCCTCCCAAACCCATCCAACACTGTCCCCCTGCCCGACCACCCCCCAAACCCACCCAACACTGCCCCCCCACCCGACCACCCTCCAAACCCGCCCAACACCGTCCCCCTGTCCGGACACCCCCTAAACCCGTCCAACACCGTCCTGCCCGGACAGACCCCAAAACCCACCCAACACCGCCCCCCTGCCTGACCACTCCCCAAACCCGTCCAACACCGTCTCCCTGCCCTGCCCCCCAAACCCACCCAACACTGTCCCCCTGCCCAATCACCCCCAAACCCACCCAACACCGTCCCCCTGCTCAACCAACCCCAAAACCCACCCAACACTGTCCCCCTGCCCGACCACCCCCCAAACCCACCCAACACTGCCCCCCCACCCGACCACCCTCCAAACCCGCCCAACACCGTCCCCCTGTCCGGACACCCCCTAAACCCGTCCAACACCGTCCTGCCCGGACAGACCCCAAAACCCACCCAACACCGCCCCCCTGCCTGACCACTCCCCAAACCCGTCCAACACCGTCTCCCTGCCCTGCCCCCCAAACCCACCCAACACTGTCCCCCTGCCCAATCACCCCCAAACCCACCCAACACCGTCCCCCTGCTCAACCAACCCCAAAACCCACCCAACACTGTCCCCCTGCCTGACCACCCCCCAAAACCCGTCCAACACCGACCCCACCCACCCCCCAAACCCGTGCAACACTGACCCCCCTCTCAACCACCCCCCAATCCCACCCAACACCGCCTCCCTGCCCAATTACACACCAATTCTGGATTAGTGGTGCTGGAAGAGCACAGCGGTTCAGGCAGCATCCAAGGAACCTCATTGTTTTTACCTCAACCACCCACCAAACCTGTCCAACACCACCCCCCCGCCCGACCACACCCCAGACCCATCCCCCCGCCCGACCAACCCCCCAAACCCGTCCAACACCATCACCCTGCCTGACCATCCCCCAAACCCGTCCAATACTGTCCCCCACCAGACCACCACCCAAACCCATCCAACACCGTCCCCCACCAGACTACCCCCCCAAACCCGCCAAACACCGTCCTCCTGCCCAACCAACCTCCAAACCCACACAACACTGTCCCCCTGCCCTGCCCCCAAACCCGTCCAACACCGCCCTCTGCCCGACCAACCCCCAAACCCATCCAACACCGTCCCCCCAGCCGACCACACCTCAAACCCGTCCCCCCGCCCAACCAACCCCCCCAAACCCATCTACCACCGTCCCCCTGCCTGACCACCCCCCAGACCCGTCCAACACCGTCCCCCCTGCTCCACCACCCCCCAAACCCATCCAACACCGTCCCCTGACCCGTCCAACACCATCCCCCTGCCTGACCATCCCCCAAACCCATCCAACACAGTCCCCCACCAGACCACCCCCCCAAACCCGCCAAACACCATCCTCCTGCCCAACCAACCCCCAAATCCACACAATACTGTTCCCCTGCCCTGCCTCCAAACCCATCCAACACCGTCCCCCTGCCCGACCACCCCCCAAACCCGTCCAACACCGTCCCCCCACCCGACCACCCCTGAAACCTGTCCAACACCTTCCCCCTGCCTGACCACCCCCAAAACCCACCCAACATCGTCCCCATGCCCTGCGCCCCAAACCCGTCCAACACCGTCACCCCGACCGACCACCCCCCCCCAAACCCGTCCAACACCGTCCCCCTGCCTGACCACCCCCCAAACCCGTCCAACACTGTCCCCTACCAGACCACCCCCCAAACCCGTCCAACACCTTCCCCCACGAGACCACCCCCCCCAAACCCGCCAAACACCGTCGTCCTGCCCAACCAACCCCCAAACCCACACAACGCTGTCCCCCTGCCCTGCCCCCAAACCCGTCCAACACCGTCCCCCTGCCCGACCACCCCCCAAACCCGTCCAACACCATCCCCCGCCCGACCACCCCCCAAACCCGTCCAACACCGTCCCCCTACCTGACCACCCCCCAAACCCACCCAACACCGTCCCCATGCCCTGCGCCCCAAACCCGTCCAACACCATCCCCCTGCCCAACCACCTCCCAAACCCATGCAACACCGTCCCCCTGCCTGACCACCCCTCAAAATCGTCCAACACTGTCCCCCTGCCCGACCACCTCCCAAACTCACCTAACACCGTCCCCCTGCCCGACCACCCCCCAAACCCACCCAACACCGTCCCCCCGCCCGACCACCCTCCAAACTGGTCCAATACCGTCCCCCTGCCCAACCACCCCCCAAACCCGCCCAACACCGTCGCCCTGCCTGACCACCTCCCAAACCCACCCAACACCGTCCCCCACCCACCCCCCAAACCCGTTTAGCACTGTCCCCCCGCCCGACCACCTCTCAAACCCGTCCAACACCATCCCCCACCTGACCACCCTCCAAACCCATCCCACATCGTCCCCCTGCCCGACTACCCCCCAAACCCACCCAACACTGTCCCCCAGACCGACCACCCTCAAAACCCGTAAAACGCCGTCTCCCGCCCGCCCCCAACACTGCACCCCTGCCTGCCCCTCAACCTCGTCCAACGCTGCCACCTGTCTACACACACACACACACAATTTTACTGCAAAAGCCTTTGCCCTGTACAAGACAATGTTGGAGAGATTATCTGGGGAAGGGCGATTTAGGATACATGCCTGTGTAGAACTCCCGGGATAAGTGTGGGAAGAGAGAGAGAGGTGGGAGGTCAGTCATTTAGAAACACTGCCTATGCTTCCATTAGTCCAGGACTATTCTCGGCAGCATTGAGTTCACTTTTAATTACTGTAAACAAAAGATAGGATCATTGTTGGAAACATGTCTTTGATGTAATGTTTCTGTCGGGATCTCGAGATCTCCTTCGGATAATCTGATATTCGGATTGTTGTGATTCTGTTCGCCGAGCTGGGAATTTGTCTTGCAAACGTTTCATCCCCTGTCTAGGTGACATCCTCAGTGCTTGGGAGCCTCCTGTGAAGCGCTTCTGTGCTGTTTCCTCCGGCATTTATAGAGGCCTGTCTCTGCTGCTTCCGGTTGTCAGTTCCAGCTGTCCGCTGCAGTGGCTGATATATTGGGTCCAGGTCGATGTGTTTGTTGATAGAGTCTGTGGATGAGTGCCATGCCTCTAGGAATTCCCTGGCTGTTCTCTGTTTGGCTTGCCCTATAATAGTAGTGCTGTCCCAGTCGAATTCATGTTGCTTGTCTTCTGCATGTGTGGCTACTAAGGATAGCTGGTCGTGTCGTTTCGTGGCTAGTTGGTGTTCATGGATACGGATTGTTAGCTGTCTTCCTGTTTGTCCGATGTAGTGTTTTGTGCAGTCCTTGCATGGGATTTTGTACACTACATTGGTTTTGCTCATGTTGGGTATCGGGTCCTTCGTTCTGGTGAGTTGTTGTCTGAGCATGGCTGTTGGTTTGTGTGCTGTTATTAGTCCTAGTGGTCGCAGTAGACTGGCTGTCAGTTCTGAAATGCTCCTGATGTATGGTAGTGTGGCTAGTCCTTTGGGTTTCGGCATGTCCTCGTTCCGTTGTCTTTCTTTTAGGCATTTGTTGATGAAATTGTGAGGGTATCCGTTTTTGGCGAATACCTTATATAGGTGTTCCTCTTCCTCTTTTTGTAGTTCTGGTGTGCTGCAGTGTGTTGTGGCCCTTTTGAATAGTGTCTTGATGCAACTTTGTTTGTGTGTGTTGGGGTGGTTGCTTTCATAGTTTAGGACTTGGTCTGTGTGTGTGGCTTTCCTGAATACCTTTGTGGTGAATTCTCCGTTCGGTGTTCTCTGTACCATCACGTCTAGGAATGGGAGTTGGTTGTCCTTTTCTTCCTCTCTAGTGAATCGGATTCCTGTGAGTGTGGCGTTGATGATCTGGTGTGTATTCTCTATTTCTGTGTTTTTAATTATTACAAAGGTGTCATCAACATATCTGACCCAGAGTTTGGGTTGAATTTGCGGTAAGACTGTTTGTTCTAACTTTTGCATTACTGCTTCTGCTATGAGTCCAGAGATGGGTGAGCCCATGGGTGTTCCGTTGATTTGTTCGTATATTTGGTTGTTGAATCTGAAGTGTGTTGTGAGGCACAAGTCCAGTAGTTTAAGTATGCCGTCTTTGTTGATAGGTTCAACGTCTTGTTGTCTGTTATGTCTGTCCAGCAGGTTGGCTATTGTTTCTCTGGCTAGGGTTTTGTCGATGGAGGTGAACAGTGCCTTTACATCGAATGAGACCATAGTTTCTTCCTTGTCTATGTGTATATTTCTGATGATGTCCAAGAATTCCTGTGTTGATTGTATAGATTGTCTGGATCCGCTGATCAGGTGTTTCAGTTTCTGCTGTAGTTCTTTGGCCAGTTTGTGTGATGGTGTCCCTGGTAGTGATACTATGGGTCTGAGTGGGATGTCTGGTTTGTGCACTTTGATATTCGGATTACTGGTATTCGGATAATTGAGGTTTTTTTGTACCAGCTTTTGGAGTGCTGTTCCTTCAACAGGCAGCTGTGGAGTAGGATCATAAGACACAGAATTTATAACAAAAGATCTTAGTGTCATGCCTATCTATTGAACAAGGGCGGCACAGTGGTTCGCACTGCTGCCTCAGAGCACCAGGGTCCTGGGTTTGATTCCCACCTGTCTGTGTGGAGTTTGCACATTCTCTGTATGTCTGACCTCCCACAATCCAAAGATGTGCAGGTCAGATGAATTGGCCATGCTTAAATTGCCCACAGTGTTAAGTGCGTAACTTAGGGTAGGGGGGTGGGTTTCTCTTCGGAGGGGTGGTGTGGACTTGTTGGGCTGAAGGGCTTGTTTCCACACTATAGAGAATCTAATCTAAATCTAGATTGCTGTTAAGTCTTTCATCTTTGAGAATGGGTTGCAGGTTTTGGTTCATTAATTTGTAAAACCCAGAACTTCTTTTAAGTCACATTCTCAAGATAACTTAAGGTTTTATTTTAAAAAAAGGTGACATCTCAGCTCAACCAATGCATTAAAAAGTGTGAGGTTAGAGTCTGTCTATATCCCAGTCTTGAGCCAGACTGGTTCTATTTCCAATGTAGGAATTTATAAAATATTACATGGATTGACTGCCTGCAGATTTTGTGCTTTTTGAACAAAATAGAATACATCTGTAATTAAAATTCTGCAGATGAAAATTTACCCCGTATGTGTGTATGCGTGCATGTGAGGGAGAGAAAGAGTGTGCGTGTGTGTGTGAGACAGTGTGTGTATGTGAGTGTGAGTCCATGTGAGATTGTGTGTTTGTGTGTGTGTGTTTGGTAGTGTGTGCGTGAGTGTGATGGAGTATAAGCTCATGAAAGAATGTGTCATGGATCTGAGTGTGCGGGATGTCTGAGTGTGTCTGAGAGTGGGTCTGTGTGTGTGTGAGTATGTAAGAGTGTCTGTGTGTGTGTGTGTCTGTGTCTGTGTAGTGTAGTGGAGTCAGCTGCAGTGTGACATGAACCCAAGGTCCTGGTTGAGGCCATCCTCATGGGTACCGAACTTGGCTATAGCTTCTGTTGTTGCGTATCCCAAAGTCTGCCTTGGAAGATGGTCACCCAAAGATCTGAGGCCGAAGGTCCCTGACCACTGAAGTGTTCCCTGATTGGGAGAGAACACCCCATCTTGGTGATTGTTGTGTGGTGTCCATTCATCTGTTGTCGTAGCCTCTGCTTGGTCTCACCAATGTACCATGCCTCTGGGCATCCTTGCCTGCAGCGTGTGAGATCGATGAGTTGAGCATTGCACCATGTTCTTATGATGGCATTCTTCAGCACCTTCAGGTGTTTATCGCATTCCTCCTCATCTGAACAGATCTGTGTATGTGTAGGGCTTGTCTGTAGGGGACAGCTACCTTAATGTGTTTCGTGTATCACCTTTTTAATAAAACCTGAAGTTATCTTGAGAATGTGACTTAAAAGTAGTTGTGGGTTTTACATATTTATGAACTGAAACCTGTAACCCATTCTAAAAGATGAGGCTTAACAGCAGTTTAAGTTTGTTCGATTTATCGTTTCAGTTGTATGACACTGAGATCTTCTTCTATAAATTCATATGATCCTTCTCCGCAGCTACCTGATGAAGGAGCAGTGCTCCGATAGCCAGTACTTCCAAATAAACCTGTTGGACTATAACCTGGTGTTGTGTGATTTTTAACTTTGCCCACCCCAGTCCAACGCCGGCACCTCCACATCACTGAGATGAATAAGCAGTTCATTTGTTTTCAGTACTTCTCAGGGAGAGAATCTTGTTAGCCCAGATATCAAGAGAACCAACTTCCTTTCAGATCACCTCAAGGGATCTAGATCACCTCAAGGGATCTATGCTTAAACCATGGGCCAGGTTGGTCCTCGCGGAAGGACAGGATTTCTCAAATTCTAGTATTCACACCCACCCATGCAGTATTAAACTAAATGAGAAATAAAAACTTATGTTTTTATACACTGTTCAACTCAGGTCACCACCAAGTATTTTATAACTAATGAAGTGTATTAGAAATACATTCATTATTCTGATGCACAAACCACAGCAGCCAATTTGCATACAGTAAGCTCCTACAATGAACAACAACATGCTGATAGCCAAATGAAGGAAGATTGACCCAATGTTAGATGAAGGATAGTCATTGGCTTTGTTGAAATGCAAGATGTCCTTCTCGTTTACCTCAGTCATGGTTCAGAACTGAAAGAGCAATGTTAAATTATTAGAAATGCTGTCCTTTCTAACATTTCAACCATTCCTCATGGTTCGTGTAACAGAACCCAGGGCATGACTGCAGGAGAAGCTGCTCTGTGGGTTCGCTCGGGGGGTCAGAAAGAAAACGAGAGACTTGAGAATAAAAATCAGACTGACACAGTATTGAGGGAATGCAGCACTCTCAGAAATGCTATCTTTATGAGAGACTCGGGTGAGACTCTGTCTACCCTCTCAGGCAGATATACAATATTTTGTTGCAGCATGGCGTCTTTAACACAGGCCTTGGTGCTATCAGGCAGGATATTGGTGCTATCAGGAGAGCTTTTCAAGCACTACACTCTCGACCCTTGGTGCTATCAGTCTGGTAACAGCACCCCTGCAATGCTGCACCTAACCTCTAGTGCTAGTCTCTCACACTTTAACTCAGAGAAGCCTCAAAGAGAGCTGATGTGGGAAATGGAAATGATACTTTAGTACAATAGAGGGAGCTATGTCACCATTAAAGCCAAGAGCAGAACCAGCACTCTCCTCAGAAAGAGGTTAGAACCAAATGATTTTTGGTTTGATTTGATTTATTATTGTCACATGTACCTTGGCACAGTGAAACGTTTTGTTTTGCTGACATTACAGGCAGATCATACCATACAAAAGTGAATCAGGGTATTAGAACAGAGCGAGGAATACAATGTTACAGCTGCTGAAAAGGTGCACAATGAGCAAGATCAGTATTAAATTTGAAATTTGAGAGCTCCATTCAGAAATTTAATAACAGCGGGGAAGAAGCTGTCCTTGAATCTGTTGGTTTAAGCTTTGTATCTTCTGGCTCTCAGAAGAGGTTCGAAGAGATTATAACTGGGGTGGGCAAGGTCTTTGATGATGTTAGCTGCCTGTAACTGAGGGGCAGACAAGGTTAAGGTGCCAACAGTCTGCACTACCACTGCTGACCTCCTCAAGCTATCCATGAAGTGTGGACAGTGCATTTGTGAGGGTGTGACCATCTTCAATGGAAGCTAAAAGCACATTTATCTGTTCTTTTTGAAATTTCAAGAAGGGTATAGCAGAGGCTTTATAATGTGTTTTAGAATGTTATTTGATATAAAAGTGTTTGTGGTGGCAGGGGAATTGGAGTGAGGCAAAGCAGGACGGACAGCAAAGACTGATTAGGGATAGTCCGCATGGCTTTGTGCGTGGGAATTTATGTCTCATGAATCTGATTGAGTTTTTTGAAGAAGTAACAGAGGATTGATGAGGGCAGAGTGGTGGACGTGATCTATATGGACTTCAGTAAGCGGTCGACAAAGTTCCTCATAGGAGACTAGTTAGCAAGGTTAGATCTCATGGAATACAGGGAGAACTAGCCATTTGGATACAGAACTGGCTAAAACGTAGAAGACAGTGGGTGGTGGTGGAGGGTTGCTTTTCAGACTGGAGGCCTGTGACCAGTGGAGTGCCACAAGGATCAATGCTGGGTCCATTGCTTTTCGTCATTTATATAAATGATTTGGATGTGAACATAGGAGGTATAGTTAGTAAGTTTCGAGATGACACCAAAATTGGAGTGTAGTGGACAGCGAAGAAGGTTACTTCAGATTACAACAGGATCTTGATCAGAAGGGCAAATGGACTGAGGAGTGGTAGATGGAGTTTAACTTATATAAATGCGAGGTGCTGCATTTTGGAAAAAGCAAATCTTAGCAGGACTTATACACTGAATGGTAAGGTCCTAGGGAGTGTTGCTGAACAAAGAGACCTTGGAGTGCAGGTTCATAGTTCCTTGAAAATAGAGTCACAGGTAGATAGTATAGTGACGAAGGCGCTTGGTATGCTTTCCTTTATTGGTCAGAGTATTGAGTCAGAAGGATGTTGTGAAACCTGAAAGGGTTCAGAAAAGATTTGCAAGGATGTTGGCAGGGTTGGAGGATTTGACTATCGAGAGAGATTAAATAGACTGGGGCTGTTTTGCCAGGAGCATTAGAGGCTGAGGTGTGACCTTATAGAAGTTTATAAGATCATGAGGGGCATGGATAGGATAACTAGATATGGTCTTTTCCCTGGGGTGGGGTTGTCCAGAACTAGAGGTTTAGGTGAGAGGGATCTATAAAATGGACCTACGGGGCAACTTTTCACGCAGAGAGAGGTAAGCATATGAAATGAGCTGCCAGAGGAAGTGGTAGAGGCTGGTACAATAACAGCATTTAAAAGACATCTGGATGGGTATATGGATAGGAAGGGTTTAGAGGGATATGGGCCCAATGCTGGCAAATGGGACTACATTGGGTTGGGATATCTGGTCGGCATGGACAAGTTGGACCGAAGGTTCTGTTTCTCTGTGGTATATCTCTATGACTCGGCCAAACGTTTAAAATTTTCTTCAGGATCCATATCAGCAAGCCTTTGTAGTTGCTGCCAGTATGTGGACTTAAGACAGCAATGGGGTCCTGCTGGACCTGAATTGAGCAAAAGAAATCAAAGCCATTATCCAGGAGAGTGCACACCTTGGAAAGTCCACCTTTCCACTGTTTGGAACTGTTAAATTGCTTAGCAACATCCAAATTAGAACCAATCAAAATAAACACCTGGTTAAATTGTCACCTGGTTCAAATAGTGGTCGACACCAGTGTGGCTGTTTCAGTGATTGCAGAACCGGCCTTTATCAAATTTGCTCTGGACTCCAACTTAAATTTGCGTAAGACCACCTTGGCTAGTTTGAGAACCTATACTTGGAAACCTTTCAGACTAAAGGTACAACTTTGGTTCCTGTCTCTTATGAGAAGCAATTGATTCAGTTGCCACTACTTGTCGGAGAAGGCTTGGGCCTAAACTTGATGGGGTGAAATTGGTTGAGAAAGATTCACCATGATTGGCTCAACATTTTTCAGTCAGAAAATGGCTGTCTGAGTGAAGTCTTAATTAAATATCCCAAGGTCTTTCAGGAGTTTCTAGGGGCTATCAAACGTGCGAAGACCATCTTGCATGTCGATCAGGAAGCAATTCCACAATTCTGCAAGGCCCGCCCAGTGCCATTTATTTTACAGACAAAAGCACTATCATACCCATGTTGAAGTCTGACGGTCGGTTCGCCCTTGTGAGGATTTCAAACAAATAAATTTCAAATAAATGGATTTCAAATAAACAGTTCAAATTTCACAGCTGAATAAATACCTAATTCCTCGCATAGAGGATTTATACGTAGAGCTGGCAGGGGGACTGTCCTTCACAAAGCTGGACATGAGCCAAGTGTATTTGCAATTGCAGTTAGATGAGGGTTCCCAGAAGTATGCTACAATTAATACCCATAAGAATTTGTCCCGATGTACGAGATTGCCATTTGGGGTATTGTCAGCCTGTGTAATTTTTCAGTGGATGATGGAGAACAGTTTGTAAGGTCTACCCCACCTCGCCATTTATTTAGATGATGTGGGAGTAACAGGAAAGATGAATTTGGAGATAGTCTTTCGATATTTCTTCCAGGTGTACATATTCCTGAAGGGTGTGCAGGAGTAGAGAGACCTGGATGCATATTTACACAGATCATTCAATGTCGGAGAGCAGGCAAACCTGGTGAAAAAGCAAAAAAGCATTCTAAGGTTTCATAATTATGGCCATTGGGTAGAAAACCAGGGAACTTATGATGAATTTATACGGAAGACTAGTTTGACCTCAGCTGGAGTACTGTGTACAGTTCTGGGTACTACACTTCAGGAAGGACGTGAATGCACTGGGGCGAGTTTTTTTAAATTTATTCTCAGGATGCAGGCACTGCTGGCTAGGCCAACATTTATTACAGAATGAATTATTCAGATGGCAATGAAGAGTTAATCACAGTGCTGTGGGTCTGGACTCACATTCAGGCCAGACCAGGTAAAGATGGCAGATTTCATTTCCTAAAGGAACCTGATAGGGTTTTCCCAACAATCGACTGTGGTTTCACAGTCATTATTAGACTTTTAATTCTAGATTTTAAAAAAAACTATATTCAATTTCCACCATCCTCCATGACAAGATTCAAACCTAGGTCCCTAGAGTATTACCTCGGTGTCTGGATTAACAGTCGAGCAATAATACTACTAGGCTATCACCTCCCCTCAATGCAAACCTGGTTTATGAGAAATATCAGTTATGAGGAAAGATTGGAGAAGTTGGGACTATTGGAGAGGTAAAGGCTGACGAATGACTTGATAGAAGTTTTCAAAATCATGAGGGATCTGAACAGAAGAGATAGGGAGAAACTGTTCATGTTTGTAATATGAATCAATTTGAAGGAATAGTTTTAATGTACATGAGGAAAGATTGTGTCGAGTTATTTTTTTGATAAAAAGTTAAGGATGTTTTTTTAATGGGACTTTAAAACGAGGCCATGTCTGCCATTTTGAGTTAATGCAAAAGATTCATTGATGCACTTTGACAGAAGAGCAGAGGAGTTATCATGAATTCATACAACATGGAAACATACCCTTTGGTCCAACTAGTCCATGTTGATTATGTTCCCAAACCAAACTAAGTCACACATCTCTGGTATCCTGTCTTAATACTTCCCACAACATCCCAAAAACAGGTTACTTAGTCATTATCAATTGCTGTTTTATAACTTGCTGTGCTCAATTTAGCATCTACTTTTAAACAGTGCAACAGTAACAGTGCTTCAAAAGTACCAAACATTGGGATATCTTGTAGGCATGGAAGGAGAGATGTAAGACTTTTTTCATGTAATCGAAAATAAGCAAATGTAGAATAGCAAATTAAAAAGGTATTGGTTATAATCAAAATAAACTCAAATGTAATGTACCAATGAGACTCCTCATTTTTCCGACTTTTTTACCTTTCAAGCTTCCAACACTGCTGACTTGGAAACAGTTAAAAATCACACACCAGGTTATAGTCCAAATAAACCTGTTGGACTATAACCTGATGTTGTGTGATTTTTAACTTTGTCCACCCCAGTCCAACACTGGCTCCTCCACATTGTGACTTGGAAACAGTACAGGACCTACAGTGCACTCGTGTTAGATTCCCGACTTTGTGCTGTGGTGCTGAGTGCACCATCTAGTGGCTGCAAAGAACCTTGCACATTTGTGGTAGCAACAAAGAGATTTACTTAATTTGGCATGACGGCAAATACTCTTGCCAATTTTTATAGGTGCACCATTGAGAGCATTCTGTCTGGATGTATCACTACCTGGCATGACAACTGGACCATTCAAGATCGGAGACGGTTACAGAGAATGGTGAACTCAGCCTGGACAATCACAAAGGCCAACCTCCCATCCATAGAATCTATCTCCCAGGCCCGCTGTCAAGGAAAGGCCGCCAGCATTCTCAAAGATCCATCCCACCCTGGCAATGTTTTTCTACAGCCTCTACCATCGAGGAGAAAGTACAGAAGCCTGAACACACGCACCAGGGTTTTGTAACAGTTTCTACCCTACTGTTGTCAGAATACTGAATGGACTCACAAACTCTTAACATTCACCTGTACCTGTGTTTTTGTTTTTGCCACTATTTACCTATTATGTACTTATCTATGCTACTTAACTCTGTGATCTGCCTGTATTGCTCACAAGACAAAGCTTTTCACTGTGCCTCGGTACACGTGACAATAAATTCAGTTCAATTCAATTGATGAACCACATGCATTTTTCAACAATCTGGAGGTGATCTTAGTTTTTCTCATTGGTATTAATGACTGTTAGATAAATGTGCCATTTGGTTGGACATCAGAATCGCCCAATCAGCACTGGGACAAATGAATGATCTGTTTTTGGAAATGGAAAGAACTGCAAATGCTGTAAATCAGAAAACAAAACAGAAATTGCTGGAAAGACCCAGCAGGTCTGGCAGCATCTGTGAAGAGAAATCAGAGTTAACTTTTCATGTCTAGTGACCCTCCTTCAGAACTGGGGAAGTTCTGAGGATGGGTCACTGGATCAGACTGGACCTGCTGAGCTTTTCCAGCAATTTCTGTTTTTGAAACCAATTTTTGGATATCTCTTTGATGAAGAAATGATGGCCAACATCACATAGAATGCCCTGCATTCAAAATCTATCAACTCTAGACATGAGCACAACTGAAAATTTAACAATGCCATGCTAAACACCCATTTTACCTGAACCAAGTTAGTGGAGGTATTCAGTGATAATACTCAGAAAATCTCCAAGTCAGAAGGGGCCAGTTCAAGTCCCAGTTCAACAGCTTACAACAGTTGAAGGTGATATTTCAGTGCAGTAATGAAGGAGTGCTTCACTTTCAGTGGTGCATTATTCCCATTAAGTTACAGTCATTTTCATTAACTACTGGGAGCATCAGTGAGAAATTGGCAGAATCTGTCTGGATAGCATTTGGTAATTAATGTGAGGAGATTGATCATAGCACATCCATTGCTTCTAGTTCAAAATAAGTTGTACATGCTTTGTAGATTGTATCATTGTTCCTAAAAAATTGTAAAACATTGTTCAAAACTGTGGAACCTTGTGGCTTTAACCTACAGAAAGACCCCTGGAGTTTAGTTTTTGTCCACTTCAAAATTAAGGGTTGTTGATCCTTAACAACATTGGAATGTAATTTGATTCTAGATTAGAGTGGTTCAGGCAGCATCCGAGAAACAGGAAAATCAACGTTTTGGGCAAAAGCCCTTCATCAGGAATAGGATTGTAATAGAATTGGAATGTAATTTGGTGATCTCACCCGGGATTGTAACAATAAATTTGGCAACCTGGTCCAGGATCATTGAAAAAAATCATGACGTAGTGTACATGCTTAAACCTCTTTAATAATCGAGCACAGCAAATCCCCAATGACAAATGTTAATCTTAGTGATTGATAGTTTCCTGCTTTCTGTCTCCCTCCTTATTTGAATAAAGGTGTTACATTTGCTATATTCCAAACAGTTGGGCCACTTCGGCAATCTAAGGAATTTTGGAAGGTTATTACCAATGTGTCCATGAACTCTCAGCCACTTTATTTTACAGACTCAAGTTTTCTTGTCTGGGTATTTGTCAACCTATCAGCCTAAGGGTTTCCCAGCACATTTTCTCTGGTGATGGTGACTCTTTTAAATTCCTCCCTCTGATTTTCAAATATTTCAGAAAGTTTTAAATGTAAAATAACTTACTCGATGCCTCTGCCATTTCCATCTCTCTATTGATTCGCCACATCTATTCTCTTGAAGGGTTGGAGAGGATTCTGGGAGATTTATATGCATTTGGAAAGGCAAGGAGAGATTAAGGATAGGCAACATGGCTTTGAGCTTGAGAAATTGTGTCTTACAAACTTGATTTGAGTTTTTTAGAGGATGTTCCCAAGAAAATAGATGGGGGCAAAGTGGTAGACGTTGTTTACATGAACCTTATCAAGACTTGACAAGGTTCGGCATGGTAGACTGTTAGTAAGATGAGATCTTAGAGGATTCAGAGACAGCTAGCCAATTGGATACAAAATTGGCTTGATGGTAGGACAAGAGGGTGATGCTGAAGGGTTGTTTTTCAAACTGGAGGCCTGTAACTAGCTGTGTTCCACAGGGATTGGTGCTAGATCCACTGTTGTTTGTCATTTATATAATTGATGTGGATGATATAAATGAAGCATGGTTGGTAGGTTTGTGGATGACACCAAAGTTGTTGGTATAGTGGATAGTGTAGAAGGTTATCTAAGGTTACAAAGGGATCGGGATCTATTATGCCAATGGGCCAGAGTGGCAGATAGAGTTTAATTTGGATAAATGTGAAGTGTTGCATTTTGGTAAGACAAACACGAACAAGGGCAGGGCTTACACAATAAACGGTAGGGCTTTGATGGAACATAGATCTAGGGGTTCAGATGCATACTTCATTTGAAGTAGCGTCACAGGTGGACAGAGTGGTAAAGAAAGCGATGGAAGTGCTTGAATTCATTGCTCAGACCATTGGATGCACAGGACGTTGGTGAGGTCATTTTTGGAGTACTGTGTACAGTTCTGGTTGCCCTGCTACAGGAGGATATTATTAAAGTAGGGAAGGTACAGAAAAGATTACCAAGGATGTTACGTTGACTGGAAGGTTTGGAGAATTATAAGGAAAGGCTGGATAGGCTGGGAGTTTTGTCCCCAGAGTGTAGGATACAGAGAGATGACCTTCTAGAGGTTACAAAATCATGAGATAAGGTGAACAGCAAAGGTCTTTTCCCTCGGCTTAGAGTGTTCAGACTAGGGGGCATAATTTTAAGGTGAGAGGAGAAAGATTTAAAAGGGACCCGAGAGGCAACTTTTTCACACAAAGAATGGTTCTCATGTGGAATGAACTGTTAGGAGGAGTGACAGATGCATATATAGTTACAACATTTAAGAGATGTTTGGATAGGTACATGAATAGGAAAGGTTTAGAAGGATATAGGTCAAGTGTAGGCAAACGGAATTAATTTGGTTTGGGAAATTTGGTTGGGGTGGACAGGTTGGGTCTGTTTTTGTGCTGTATGACTCCATGACCAATGCTAGCTTTACTGGTAATGTCCCTATCTTTGAGGAGGTGACCTAAGCTCCACCTGCTTCAGAGCTGTGTAGTAACATCTCTGAATAAGTCTGAGCTGTTACTCTAAGACACACACTGCTCTTCTCCATACTGAATTCTTGCCATATTACGATAACTTTCACCTAGAGTCTCCTTTATCATACGGTTATTGATTAATAGGGCTGGTGTTTTGAAGGATTGTCTGTTGCAACTCCCGTGTTCTTAAAATTGCACATACACCTCTGAAACTCAAGTATCTGTTCTCTCCAGTAACAATTAAAGGCAAAGTTTTATTACTTTTGTGCGATTTAATATATGGGAAACTTGTTGCTGGTGATAAGGTTTCAGATTGTGCCTTGCCTGAGGGACGTAGCAAGGTGTTACAATGTGATTAATGGCAGAACGCCATAATTGGGCACTGGCTGAATTGAAGGGTTTGTGTGGCATTTAGAGCAATTTAAACAATGTGAGATGGAGTAGGTGGTTTGTGTATTACCTGCATTCTACACATTTGCCTGTTATCTCTAGTGGACCCTTCAAAAGCACCTTGCTGACCTCTGGGGCTATGGACCCCCTTGAGAACCACCTTGTTATGATTAAATATTCCAATTGTGAAGTGCAGCTTGTACCCACAGCCTTCTCGCTCAGAAACCTGTGTGTGTCAATTTTGGAAAGCACGCCTACCGCGCAAAGTTTAATTTACACGACTTCCAGAACTTATGGTGCTAGTTAAAAATCTTTGCTTTCACGTCAACAGTGCTTGATAGTTTTCAGATGACTGGCAATTTTCAGTTGCTGCTTTTTGTTTTAGAAAATGTAGCCATTTGACAATTACTGTACATTTTTTATTGGGAACAGTGAAAGGAGAAAAAAAACCTCAAACATATTTAAACTGAATGTGTACATTCCGTTTACAAAAATCAGGTAAATTATCTTATCGACATGTGAGAAAGTGAGCTGATTGGTTCATATCGGAAACACTAACACTGCAAAAACCAAACAAAATAAAATCACTTCACTCTCGCAGCAGAGACAGATCCAGACTGACGAAGCCCAAAGCAATGGAAGTATTCTGTCACTGACTTATTGCACTGCATTGGCCAAGTGGAAAAGCGCAGCTTCACTGTGTGACTATCTCAATATAGGTTCAAGTGGAGATTTCGAGCTCGAGGGAGAGAGAGTTCACTTCCTTCTGTTCAGCACTATGTACATCCCTTAGGATTATATATCTCCACTGTACAAATACACACTGTGACACAGCAGCTAAACTCTGATGAACATTATCATCACTCGCAGGGACTGAATAACAGGCTGGAGGGGGAAAAAAAAAGACAGAACATCTCTTTGTTTCCATTCTATCACCATGCTACACAAAGAGATTGGCCCCCTCCACCCTCTCCCCAACACAAACATACACCTGTATGTTGTACAAATGAATCAAAGATAGGAAATTAAATAGGGTACAATTATACAACGAGACTCAGATACGGTGAACATTGCACTTTCATCAAGCAGATCTAATACTTGCTACTTAGGTCTGCTGTAGCAACAGAGTAATGGCATTGCAGTTCATACACAGACTAAATGATTACACTTAGAAGACCTGGTATGTACAGGTTGCAACAGAAGTATCTTCAATGTTGAGAAACAAATGAATTGTACAAAGGCAATCACAGATTGCAAAATTTTCCCTTTTATGAATATCATGCAGTAATCACATCTTCCACCATATATAGCACCTACTCATCTCCCTGGTGTATATATGTGCACTCCTACACGAAGTTATCTACATTGGCACCGTTATCACTTCTCATGGCTAACACTCAATCCTTGTGCATCTTCTCAAGGCAATCCTTGTGTGCAATTTCAGAAACTCCCTATGAAAACAGAAAAAGGGCAAATCAGGATAAAAACACCACACACAGATTACCACATGAGGTTAGACAGGCATTTAGCATTTCAAAACAAATATTAGGAAAAAAATGTACAGTGGGTGTGAAACTGAGAATCAGATTAGATGATTCAGGTGTGGCTCCCTTCTTCACATCTGGCCATTCTTGTATTTGATGGTCTATTCCTATCAATTTTCTGATTTTGCAATTTATAATTTGACATTAATAATGACATAGAATTTACATTGACAAATAGGTCATTCAACCTAACTAGTGCTTATATCACAAACAAGCCTCCTCCACTTTATTGACTTCATCTCATCCCCTCAAAAGAATTCTTCAATCATTTTCTCTCTTGCAACATTCCGCTGAAATGTGGAAAAGAAAATAAAAGACTTGCATTTACGTAGCACCTTTCATGACCACTGGCTATCACACCACCAGATTCGTCAGGGTAATTAAGAATGGATGACAATTGCTGGCCTACTTAGCCAACGACTCTACAACTGAGACAAGGCAGACTCAGGAAGGCACATGGTGTTAGATTTGTTAAAAATAATTATTTTTATATTCAGAAATTTGAAAATTGGTAATATGAATCATTAAATGTAAGATGAAGAGTGGGAGTTGCAAATCTGAAATATAAACATTTTGCCTTCAACTGAAGATTAATCTTTTTAGATAAGAGTCATACAGCACTGGAACAGACCCTTCAGCCCAACTTGTCCATACTGACCAGATTGCCTTCACTGAACTGGTCAGGTTTGCTTGCATTTGGCCCATATCCCTCTCAACCTTTCCTATCCATGTATCTGTCCAAATGCCTTTTAAATGTTGTAATTGTACTCAACTTTATCACTTCCTCTGGCAGCTCGTTCCATACATGCATCACTCTCTGTGCGAAAACGTTGCCCCTCAGGTCCCCTTTAAATCTTACTCCTCTAATCTTAAATCTATGCTCTCTCGTCTTGGACTCCCCTACTCTGGGGAAAAGACCTTAGCAATTCACCTTATCTATGCCCCTCATGATTTTACAAACCTCTAGAAGGTCACCCTGATTATTTCTTCTGAGCAGTACTTAAAAAAAAAAATCACGGGAAAATATCTGTCCTACATCTTTAGGGAGGCAGCTTGCATGGTGTGATTCATTCATTCAGTTGTTGAGACTAGAAACCCTGGAATACAATCATCAAAACTCTCCCTCTGTTTTTCTCCCTTATAAAACCCCTAACTTTGACTTATCTGCCTGACTGTCACCTTGTATGCCTTAGCGTCAACTATTGATGAATACTGCTGCTGTAAATCACCATGGGGCATTTTAGTTGTTATATAAATAAAAGTGTGAATCCAATATAGCATCCTGTGATTAAAATTGTTACAGAATGCGAAAGCAGAAATACAGAAGACTATTTCCTTCTATGACAATGACTAAAAACAGGGGACACTTTTTCATCTGTGGCTCAGTTGGTTAGGTCTCTCACTCCAAAGACCTGAGCTCAGAAATCGAAGGTGACACTCCAGTGTGTACTGAGGGAGGGCTGCACTGTTAAGACGTGCCAGCTTTTGGATAGGAGGTTAAACTGACATCCCCAACTGTCTCTCAGAAGGACGCAAAAACATCCTCAGGGATTGCTCTCCCGTGTCTTCAACCAACATCAGAAAGAACGGATTGCCTGGTCATCATTTCATTGTTGTGTATGGAAGCTGGCTTTGTGTAAACTGGGACAAGGGGCAGGGTCATTAGAGGAGGTTGCATTTTCGATTATGACAGCAACTACACACAAGTATTTTATTGGTTGGAAGGTGATGAAATGAGATCATGATAAGCTGCTGTATAAATATAGGTTTTTAAACTAGAAGTGAGATTGTTCAAGAGGGAAACCAGTAAGCCCTTTTGCAATCAAAGAAAAACTGCAATTTGGAATTCTCAGACTGTGCATGCTGGGATTATAAGTTTTCAGGACTCCAGTATGTTCACTTGCTTTGCTAACCCTGAGGGCCTGACAGAGGCAGCTCAATGACATTCCAGTAGATTGTGCAGGTCTGGTGGGGGCGGTGGGGTTTGGGTAACTGGCCTTCTGCTGTACAACTGTATAAACTCGCTGACCAAAGCAAGTAATGGTTAGAACCACAAAAGGTAGAATGGAGAGGAATGGGTGAATAGACAGCTCTAATATTGCTCTGATGTTGTTATTATTTTTTCAAACTTTATTTGTAACTTTCACAATCCGTATATAATATTTACCTTCCAGGAATAAATCTTGTCTTGCCTATACAGGGATATACGTATGACAGACTTTTAAAAATGGACTCAGTGGGACGATGAGATGGCTGCCAAGTGGCCAGCTGATTTTTGAAAACTAAAGACTCTTCAAAACGTAGACCAAACACAGGGGCAATAAATCCTGGACTCCCTGACCCTTGGTCTGCTTGAGTATCGAAGGAGAGTTGTCAGGACTGGTCACCAATAATGAAGTGCGAAACTTTCCTATCTACTATTGTCTGTATCAATGGTCTTTGGCTGCTTTATTGAGTGTGCTTCATAACTACGAAAGATGATCAATTAGATCCCGCTCTGTATCCATGATCATAAGATTAAAATGCCACTGACTATGAAATATTTTCATTATAAAACCTGTCTGCTATGAGACACTTCATTAAAAACAGCATTAACAAGATGCTGAAACAAGCCTGTAACACCTTCTTACTTTTCCAGAAATGCGAGAGCTAAAGACCTCTAACAGCCTTCTTGAACGAGTTTCCAAAATCTCTCGAGTTTGCTTGTACAGAAATTGGACCTCCAGTTACAACCTCTATCAGTGGTTGCCTACAAGAACAAAGTGGCTCCTTAGATTCTGACCTTAGCCATGTGAACTTGACTGGATTTCAGGATGAAAGAGCTCCTTCCTCAATTCAACTCTTACAGAAATGAGAACTGATAACTATTGTGTGATCTTAGGTCCTTTCTTTATTTCTCTCTTAGGTGTTCAATGCAGTTATAAACCATTCCATTTTACCGGGAATGGGGACGATGATTAAAAAAAAACTAATATAGTTATGTGGAGACAACAAACAAGCTGGGGTTACATTTTCTGGAATTACGATCGTCAAGGAGTGATTTGATTGAAATTTAAAAGATATTGAGGAACAGATAAGTTTTTCCCAATCCACCCCGTTTCCATTAATTCATGAATCTAGGCTGAGTGGTGGGGTAGAGTACAAATTCAGGAGTAAAATGAGGCAACATATCTTTGAGTAAACGATCTTGGAGGTTTGACACTTTTCAGTAAATGACAATTGGTGTTCGATCAAATGTTAATTTTAAAACAGAGATGGACAAGTTTAGGTTAGACCTAGGTATTAAGGGATCTGGGGCAAAAGTTATGGAATGCAGTCACAGACTGGCCATGAGAATGGTTTCATCAAGGGGACGTCACACCTGACAAATCTGCTCGAATTATCTGAGGAAATAACGAGCAGGTTAGACAAAGGACAGCTAATGGATGTTATCGACATGAACTTCTAGAAGACCTTTGACAAGGTACCACACAGGAGGCTACTGAGTAAGATAAGGGCCCATGGTGTCAGAGGCAAGGTGCCAGCATGGATAGAAGCTTGGCTTCTATAAGAATGAGGATCAAAGGGTCCTTCTCAGGATGGCAGCCAGTGGCAAGTGGTGTTCCGCAAGTCTCAATGTTGGGAGCACAATTTTTCATTTTATACATTAATGATCTAGATGAAGGAACTGAGGCTGTTCTGGCTATGTTTGCAGGCAATGCAAAGGTAAGTAGAGGGACAGGTCGCATTGTGGAGGTGGGGAGGCTGCAGAAGGATTTGGACAAGTTAGGAGATTGGGCGAAGAAGTGGCAGAGGGAGTACAACATGGGAAAGTGTGAGGTCATGCACTTTGGTACAAAGAATAGATGCATGAACTATTTCCGAAATGGGGATAAAGTTTATAAGTCTGAAGTGTAAAGAGACTTGGGAGTTCTAGTCCAGGATTCTCTCAAGATAAACTTGCAGATTGAGTCAGTAGTTCGGAAGGCAAATGCAATGATGGCATTTATTTTGACAGGACTTGAACATAAAAGCAGGGATGTACTCCTGAGGATCTACAAGACTCTGGTCAGACCACATTTGGAACATTGTGTGCAATTTGGATCCCATATCACAGAAGGAATGTACTGGCCCTGGAACATGTTCAGAGGACGGATCATGAGAATGGTCCCAGGAATGAAAACCTTGACATACGAGGAATGTTGAGGATTCTGGGTTTATACTCAACGAAGTTTAGAAGGATGAGGGCGATCTAATTGTAACTTACAGAATACTGAATGGCTTGGACAGAGTAGATGTTGGGAAAAAGTTTCCATTGAGACTACGACCTGACAGCACAGCCTCAGAGTAAAGGGAAGACCTTTTAGAATGGAGATAAGGAGAAACTTCTTCACCCAGAGAGTGGTGAATCTCCGGAATTCATTGCCACAGAAGGCTGTGGAGGCCAGGTCATTGAGTATATTTAAGACTGAGATAGATAAGATCCTGAGAATCAAGGGTTATGAGGAGAAAGTGGGAGAATAGGGATGAGAAACTTATCAGCCATGATTGAACAACGGAGAGACTTGATGGGCTGAATAGCCTAATTTCTGCTCCTATGTCTTATGGAGAATGGGAGAAAAGGTCAAATGACTACGTGCTCTCCCAAGCAGCATGATGGCTCAGTGATTAGGACTGCTCTTCACAGTATCAGAGTCCTGAGTTTAATTCCACCCTGGGGTAACTGTCTGTGTGGAGTTGATATATTGTCCCTGTGAATGCGTGGGTTTCTGCCCACAGTCCAAAGATGAGCAGGTTAGGTGGATAGGCCGCGGGAAATGCAGGGTTGCAGGAATAGGGTAGGGGGGTAGGTCTGGGAGGGGGAATCCTGCTTTTCGGAGGATTGGTGGATACTTGATGGGCCGAATGGCCTGCTTCCATACTGTAGTGATTCTATTCTATGATTCTTTGCGCATTGTAATCTCCTGTTGCAGTGAATTATTGAATCATTGTACAAGGCCAAAGAAATCCATGAAGCTCATGAATTTGACAAGCAGTCATGCTCCAGTTCAAGACTAGGGGGCATATTTTTAAGGTGAGAGGAGAGAGATTTTAAAAAGTCATAAAAGGCAATTTTTTTTTTTACACAGAAGGTAGTTTATGTGTGGGATGAACTTCCTGAAGAGGTGGTGGATGTAGCTACAATTACATTAAAAAGACATTTGGATAGATACACGAACAGGAGAGGTTTGGAGAGATATTGTCCAGGAGCAGGCAGTTGGGACTAGTTTTAGTTTGGTATTATGGTTGGCATGGACTGGTTGGATCGAAGGGTCTGTTTTTGTGCTATACGACTCAACGTCTATTTTGAAATTTTATTTCTGAGGCTTGCTTTCGTGATTGAAAGTAAAATGGGAAAAGTATTTGCTTTGGATGATTTAACAATTGCTGCACTTCGCAAGTTTCACAAGGGCAGGCAGGAACTCCGATTTACTGCCTTTGACAAATGTTATCTAAAAATATATTGTGCAGTTGTCAGCAGGTTTATTTCAAACCTTCATTGGGTTGGTTGCAGTGAAATGTGTGTGCCGTAAATTAAGGATTTGACTTAAACAAATCAAACATCTATTTAAACAAGACTGAGAATCAGCTTAATGTTAGGGCCTTGATGTAGAGCAGAGGGACCTAGGGGTTCAGGTACACTGTCCTTTTAAGTTTACTTCACATATAGACAGGTTGGTTAAAAAGGCTTTTGGCATTCTTACCTTCGTTGCTCAGGCCTTTGAGTAAAGGAGTTGGGAAATCATGTTGAGGTTGTACAGGACAGTGATGAGGCTTCTTCTGGAATACTGTGTCCAGTTCAGTTCACCCAGTTATAGGAAGGATATTATTAAGATGGAGAGGCGTCAGAAGAGATTTACCAAGATGTTGCCAGGAATGGAAAGTTTGAGTGAAAAGAAAGGCTGGGACTTTTTAACTCTAGCGGAGGAGGTTGAGAGACAACCTGATAGAAGTTTATAAAATAATGAGAGGCATAGATCGTTAATAGTAGTTGTCCTAGGATGGGGGATTTAAAGACTGGAGCACATTTTTAAGGGGAAATGGAGAGAGATTTAAAAAGACATGAGAGAAACTTTTTTACACAGAGGGTGGTTTGCATGTGGAATGAACCTCCTGAGGAGGTGGTGAATGTGGGTACAATTAAAACATTTAGATAAATAAATGGGAAAGAAAGGTCTGGCGGGATATAGTCCAGGAGCAGGCAGGTGGGACTAGTTTAGTTTGGGATTTTGTTCAGCATGGACTGGTTGAACCGAAGAGTCTGTTTTCGTGGTGTACGACTCTGAGAGTCAGCTGATAACCTGAGGTGGTCTTTGGAATAAAGTCACAGGAGACCTATTCCCTGAGTAAGATTGAGAGTGGGTCAGTTGGGAGCACTCTTGCTTCTGAGTCATGAGGTTGTAGGTTCCAGTCCCACTCTAAGAGTTAAGCTCAAAATAATGCTTCACTAATTTTGCGGTAACAGGCTTTGAACCAAAGCTTTGTTTACGCTCCTTAGGTGGGTATAAAAGACTTATGACATGATTTTTGCGGAAGAGCAAAGTTATTTCCTCCTTAATCAACCTCAACAAATGAAAAAGCTATCCATCATACATCTCATTGATTTCTTAGAGATTGTGTTTTCCACTTATTGGCTGCCACATTCTTTGCATTACAATAATCACCACTTTAGCACTGCTGCCTCACAGCGCCAGGGACCTGTGTTTGATTCCAGCCTCGGGAGACTGTCTGTGTAGAGTTTGCACATTCTCCCCATATCTGTTTGGGTTTCCTCTGGATTCTCCGGTTTCCTCCCACAGTCCAAAGTTGTGCAGGTCAGGTGAATTGGCCAAAGCTAAATTGCCCAGTGTTAGATGCATTAGCCAGGGGTAGGGGAATGGGTCTGGGTGGGTTACTTTTTGGAGGGTTGGTGTGGACTTGTTGGGTTGAAGGGCCTGTTTCCATTCTGTAGGGAATCTCATCTAAAACTACTAACCTCAACTGTACAGCAATTTGAGACATCGTGAAATTACAAGGAGTGCTGAGTAATGCAAGTGGTTCTCAAAAAAAACCTAAAGACATTCCCTAGCATCACAAAAGCACAATGCTTATAGAATGATTCCACAGATTTTGGTTGCTTTGCTCTGTTCAAACATTTGTAAGAATGTAACCACAGTAAGGAATTGTGCCAGACATTCCGCAGCAGATTCCCTGCAACTTTCTGATCTGATACTGATAAGCATCGCTTGTCAGTACACCAATGCGATAATCAGTCTTTGTGGGAAACTTTATTCCTCTTGTCCCACAAGGCACATTTTGCCAATTCTATACAATTACCATCTTGTCTTTTAAGTCCTCTCTTAGTTACTTCATTTCATGTCCAGCTGGATATATACTTGAAAAAATAACTTTGCAAGACTATGAAAAGAAGGCGGGTTAAGTGAAGACTAATTGGACAATTCTTTCAAAGGACAAGTACAGACAAGATGGCTGAATGGCCTGGTTTTATAGAAGCATAAAACACCTAGAGTGTGGAAACAGGCCATTTGGCCCAACAAGTCCATATTGACCCTCCAAAGAGTATCCTCCCATCCAGTTAACCAAATTCCTACATTTCCCATGCCTAGTGCTTCGACTCAACACTTCCCTGAACACAATGGGCAATTTAGCACGGCCAATTCACCTAACCTACACATCTTTGGACTGTGGGAGGAAACCCACGCAGAAAAGGGAGAACGTGCAATCCCCACACAGACAGTCACCCGAGGCTAGAATCAAACCTGGAACCCTGGCACTGTGAGGCATCAGTGCTAACCACTGTGCCACCCTATACTGGAAGGCTTGATGAAGTTGGAGCTCAGCCCTTGTTGGCTCATTTCCACCTTGCCACTAGTGATTAAAGGTCCCAGACATCCAACACTAGGCAACATAGTCGTTTTAGAAAGCCAATTTTGAAAAGGATTTGTGATACTTTTCAAGGAAGATTAACATAGAGCAGCGAAGCAGATATTACAGGTTGGCTGCCCCCTCTGCCCGAGTAAATGGGGAAACCAAAAATATACAGAATAGTCAGGACTAACACGGTTGCTGGTTGTTTACATTCCTTGCTGGGCACACTGTACTTTTGACATAGCCCCTTCCAAGCTACTCCTTATATCGTAGCGCTGCCTTGTTTATGTGACATCACTGTCAGCCAAGTCACGGTAGGTAATGGTGACAATAATGCAACATAAAGACAACATCACATTGAAGAGGAACTCTGCAGCAGTACACAACATTCAAAATGTACATAGGATCATGGGGACTTAGATTCACAGCGCGGAAACAAACTCTTTGGCCCAACTTGTCTATGCCGCCAAGATATCCTAAAATTAAGGTAATCCCATTTGCCAGCACTTGGCCCATGTCTCTCTAAACCCTTCCTATTCATATACCCATCCGGATGCCTTTTAAATGCTGTAATTGTACCAGCCTCCACCACTTCCTCTGGCAGCTCATTCCATACACATACCACCCTCTGCGTGAAAATGTTACCCTTTAGGTCCCTTTTAAACCTTTCCTCTCTCACCTTAAAAGCCACCCTGCTGTGAGCTCCCCATACAGGTTTCTTCAAGGGAAGCTGCGAATCTCACTGTTTGTTTATTTCTCTTAGAACTAACTCCAATGTCTAGAGATAGTTGAAACTAACAGCAGATGCAGTCAGCTATGAAGGTTCACGACCTGGTCAGACAGCTGTGCAGGTTCACGGCTCCCACGGGTTACCCACTTGCTTCTCTCTTCCTCATTTTTAAAAGTGCCGTTGTTTTGATCTTTTTTTTGTCCTAAGTTCCAAACAATGCAACAGCTTGTAAAACAAAGTTCAAAATCAGACAACACCACGTTATAGTCCAACAGGTTTAATTGAAAGCACTAGCTTTCAGAGTGCTGCTCCTTCTGATGAAGGGGCGTCGCTCCGAAAGCTAGTGTGCTTCCAATTAAACCTGTTGGACTATAACCTGGTGTTGTGTGATTTTTAACTTTGTACACCCCAGTCCAACACCGGCATCTCCAAATTATAGCTTGTAAAACAGTAAATTACAGTCCCAAAAAATTTGAGAAAATACCTCAAAAAAGCAGCTTTTACAAACACAATTTTTTCCCATCCTCCATCTTGGAATGGGAGGCCATTCAGCCCCTTGTGCCCTACAACTAGATCATGGCTAACCTTTTGTCCTAACCCTATTTATTTGTCACGGTTCTGTAAGGCTTAGTACTTCTGCCAAACAGGAACAATCAATAACAACTTGTACTTCGAGAGGGTGTGGTGTTTCAGCCATGGCTCAGTGGAGACTCACAATCTGACAAGTCTCACACCAGAGCTTGAACACAAAATTCAATACTGATGCTACAATGCAGCACCAAGTGTTGCACCATAGGGGTGCTGTCTTGCAGGTGAGAGAGGCCCTACCTACCTGCTCGGGTGAGTGTGAAAGATCTATCAGGAGACACCAGAGGGGCTTGGATTGTTTTCTTTGGAACATAGAAGGCTGAGGGGGGAGGACTTGATTGAGGTGTATAAGATTATGAGGGGCATGGTCAAGGTAAATAAACAGCAGCTCCTCCCCTTGGTTGGGGGGTCAGTCATAGTTTTAGAGAGCATAGATTTAGGGTAAGGGGCAGGAGATTCAGATAATATTTGGGAAAAAACACTTTCACTTCGTGGGTGGTGGGCATCTGAAATGCCTGTCAAGGTAGTGGAGGCTGGAAACCTTACAACCTTTAAAAACAACATCTGGATAAGTACTTCAAATATCATAACATTCAAGGATATGGGACGACAAGTGCAGGAAATTGGGATTAGCACACTTCTAGTGGCAGGTATGGCGGTGCAGACCCGATAGGCCAAAGGGTCTTTTCTGCACTGTAGGAATCTATGAAATTGAAGTCCCGGGGAGTTATCCCTAAGTGTTGTAGTGTTAATTATCCCTCAACCAAATCACCAAAACCAGATTATCTGGTCAATATTTTGTTGCTGGTCATGGGATTCTGCTGTGTGAAAATATTTTCCATTACAACAGAGACAGCACTTTGTAGATGGAGACAGAGAGATTATTAATGAGGATGGGGATTAAACCTTGAGAAGGCAGGAGACTGGGGATGAGAAACATCAGTCGGAGAAGATTTGTAGCTCAGGTGCTCGTTGTTGTGGTTCTGTTCGCCAAGTTGGGAATTTGTGTTGCAGATGCTTCGTCCCCTGTCTAGGTGACATCCTCAGTGCTTGGGAGCCTCCTGTGAAGCGCTTCTGTGATCTTTCCTCCGGCATTTGCAGTGGTTTGCATCTGCCGCTTCCGGTTGTCAGTTCCAGCTGTCCGCTGCAGTGGACTACTGCGACCACTAAGACTCATAACAGCACACAAACCAACAGCCACTCTCAGACAACAACTCACCAGAACGAAGGACCCAATACCCAGCATGAGCAAAACCAATGTAGTGTACAAGATCCCATGCAAGGACTGTACAAAACACTACATAGGGCAAACAGGAAGACAGCTAACGATCCGTATCCATGAACACCAAATATCTACGAAACGACACGACCAGCTATCCTTAGTAGCCACACACGCAAATGACAAACAACATGAATTCGACTGGGACAACACTACTATTACTGGACAAGCCAAACAGAGAACAGCCAGGGAATTCCTAGAGGCACGGAACTCATCCACAGATTCAATCAATAAGCACATCGATCTGGACCCAATATACCGAACACTGCAGCGGACAGCTGGAACTGACAGCCGGAAGCGGCAGATGCAAACCACTACAAATGCCGGAGGAAAGATCACAGAAGCGCTTCACAGGAGGCTCCCAAGCACTGAGGATGTCACCTAGACAGGGGACGAAACATGTGCAACACAAATTCCCAGCTCGGCGAACAGAACCACAACAATGAGAAACATCAGCCACGATTAAATGTTGTAGCACATTCGATGGGCTGAATGGCCTAATTTGACACCAATGTCTTATGGTCTAAAAGCACTCAGCTAGTTGCAAAGCACTTGGACATTTGGTAATTGTGAAGGATGCTAGATAAACACAACAGGTCTTTCTTTTCCCGGCTCTGTTAATGAAGTAAAACATTCTAAAATGCTTAACAAGAGTAAACCCGGAAAAATCGGCAACTTTAGACACTTGCACAGATGAGAATGATCAGATTCAGTTTCAAGAGACAACTTACCATGGCCAGCTGTCTTCCGATATTTCCAACAGTCACTCCTCCAGAGAAAAATATACATGGCAGCCAAGAGCGAATGTACAGGAAATCTGGTGAGGTGTACCTAGATCAACAATGAAACATACTTCCCTTATTTCCAGGCTTGATGCATGAATGTTCACAGTACTATTGATCCAGCTGATGTTTTTATCCTTCAGAGGTGAGTGATTCTGGGACCAGGTCTTCATCAATCATACAATGCACACCCACAGTCTCTGTCTCTGCACTGCACAGTGGCTGATCATGGGTCACCTCGACTTGCCAAAATTACAACAGTGCTCAGCAGCATTCTGTAAATTCCACTTTTCTCCCATGGGCTCTGGCAACAAATATCTTTAACAATCACACAACACCAGGTTATAGTCCAACAAGCTTATGTAAAAGCACAAGCTTTCAAAGCGCTGGTGTTGTGTAATTTTTAACTTTTTCCACCCCAGTCCAACACCTGTAGCTCCACATCATAGCAAATATCCAGGCATCTCAACTGCCAACGTCAGGGTCATCATTCTCCATGATGTAGATCTATGAATGTGGGAGACGTCACAGCTCTCTGCACTCACTCATAGAATCTCTACAGTGGAACCAGGCCATTCGGCCCATTGAGTCCACACCAACCCTCTGAAGAGCATCCCACCCAAATCCAACCCCCACCTTCCCTATCCCTGTAACCCTGCATTTCCCACGGGTAATCTAACTAGACTGCACATCCCTGAACATTTTGGGCCATTTAGCAAGGCCAATCTACCTGACCTGCACATCTTTGGACTGTGGGAAGAAACCCACGCAGACACAGGGAGAATAAGCAGACTCCATACAGACAGTCAGCCAAGGGGGAAATCGAAACTGTGTCCCTGATGCTGTGAGGCAGCAATGCTCACCACTGAACTACACCCTTCCTAAAGAGTGGGGTGGGGATATCAGGCTCACAGATAGCAACCCATACAGGAGAGAGACACTGAGAATCACAGGTTCATTGCAATGCCACCATCACCACTCTTGCTGACACACGTAGCTCACCAGTGTTTTGCAGCCAGAATAAAGTGTTTTGGCACCTTATTCCACGGCTACGAGCTCCGTGACATATTGTCTATTGTCTAAGTGAGGCAATTGGCTATGCCTCGCTTCTTGCATCTCTCCATGAGCACCCACTTCATGGTTTAGCAGTCAGCATCTTCACTCCCCACAAAAGAGTGGCAACCCTGTCCAACGTGGCAATGTGAAACGAGGGAGTAAAGAGAAATATCCACCTAGCTAACTGTGAAATGGTTAGACAGACTTCATGAGGTACTAATATCCAACTGCTCAGGCACTTAACAGGATTGGGCATGACATATACCAACTAATGGACGAGGAGTGGGAGGAGGGGGGAGTAGTAAGTGGATGAATTTCATAATAGATATGGGAAGAAAACATATGTGGATGTTGCAACTTAACATGACCTTAATGAAGTAGTCCAAAAACAAGGTTATTTTTACAAGTCATGATAAAAGAAACTCAAAGAAAACTGAATTACTATTGTACAAAACCTCACGGACCTTTGTGATATTATAACTTCCAACAAATGAGCCCCAGGATGGTTAAAAGCGTATTGTTGCAGTATTGATCAGGTTCAACACAGCACCAGAACTGAATCCAAATGCCAACCTTGGCTGATTTTCACATTTGGGATCCCCAGTGCTTTTCCTCCACTTTGAAGACCACATTTAAGGGGAAGAAATTTAAATATTTTCTTACGGAGGTGCTTTTGGTACTTTCCAAGACCGTTCTCCTAGGTCGGTAATAATCAGGGAGATATCTGTAAATTCCATGTTGACACTTATTAAATTTATAAATATTCCTATCATCCAATTCTGGTCGGGGTAGAGGGTGTGACTGGAAGTAGGATCATACAAGTTAAAATTATAAATCAAACATTTTGCACTTACTGGTAAACGCCATTATACACCAACAGTTGAGTGACCAAGGTTGCTACAAAGGCTATTGTAAGGCCAAGTCCAAATCCACTTCTAGAGCGATCAAATGTCCACCACAGACCCAGTGAGAGGGCTGCCAGGGTCAAAGACAATTGCATGTTATTGGCAAAGTCCAATTTCTGGTTAAACAAGTGTTAAGGAAAGAACCCAAGTGACCTTCAATTATAAAATACAACAGATCCATAAGGCACCTAATAATGCATAACACCTGCACCAAAATGCAGTTGAATTCTTCAGCCTTATGTGCATGAATCTGACAGTAAGTTAAAAGTCCTGAATTCAATCAAATGATTCCTCTGATGACATAAAGTGCATAATCTGAGACATGCAATGGAACTACAAATGTTGAAGAAATGGAGCTATACTTGGTGAGAATAAGAGGCAGTTTTTGTCTATTACAATGAGTAAACTCTCAGAGATTCCAATTTTACTTTTGCTTACGGTATAAATCTATGGCTGTTTTGGCATTCTTCTACCACAATGTTTTTTTGTTTTTTTTTTGTTACCCTTAAGGTAAGGTTCACTCCAATATAAAACCTTGCTGACAATTCAGTACAGTAGTGAATGGGTTGGATGTGCCTTCATCCAGATGTGGGATTAAACCTGTAGGACCTCTCTGGTGAATTTAAAAAGATCCCATCACACTATTTAACAAAGAATGGGCTGCTAGGCCCTGGTGTCATTTATTATGTTTATCTCTCAATAAACATCGCCAAAAAAAACTATTTGGCTTTTGTCATATTATTGAATATGTGGGAGCTTGGTCAATATAATTTGCTGTGTTTCTCAAATTTCAACAATGACTACATTTCAAACGTACCTCAAAGACTATTTGAGTAGGCGCTATGAAAATGCAATTCACTCTTTCACTCATTTTCTGTGTTTTCGTGTTATACACAAAAACTTTTTGTGGATTGATTTCTGATCCACTCCCTGACAGTATTAAGCTCCAATACTTTGCCCCTATGTAGGCATCAGAGAGTTGGTGGGACAGATTTGTATGTGAGGCTGACCAATACAATACTAGGACCATGAGAGTGAAGTAAGAAGGACAAGTTCAAATCAGTGCCTTAATTTTACAAAGCTAATGGGGTTTAAAGCCAGACATTGAACATTAAATGATGGAAAAGAGCGTAATCAATTAAACAAAAATCAAACTTAGGTCCTGAAGGGCAAATGGTAAATCAAATCATGCCTTAAATTAAAATGAAATAAATGATGGAATTTGGAGTCCAACATGAAGACCAGGTTACGACTAGCAAACTGTTGAGTTCCAAACACAAATGAGAAGATGGAGGTGGAACTGGTGAGTCACTAGGAGATCAGGATTAGCTGAACTGTCTTCCCTTCCAGATGGTGACTCTTCACATTTTGTTTGTCAGGGAAAAAAAGAAGCTGTGCTCATCTAAAAAACAAGTTTTTTTTTTAAACATTGAAGATTGGTAATTATGACTGAATTTGTTGGAATCACCTCTCCTGTATTTAAAGAAAGTGGGCACTATTAATGACATAACAAGAACCTGACTGATGGTAGTGGAACAGATCTGGATGCCACTATCATTTGATGATGTCACTAAATTAACAACAATTCATAGTGCACAACACTGCATTATTATTTTAGCATTTTCTGGAAATCAAAGGAACCAAGCAGTTTTACAACCGCATTAAAATAAAACAAAGAACAGCAATGCTGGGCATCTGAAACAAACAAAAACAGGAAGTGCTGGAGATATTCAGCAGCTGCTGTGGAGAGGAAACAGAACTCATGTTTTGAGTCCTGCGACCCAATCGTTCTGATGATGCCACCTGCTTGCAAAGGGTCTCAGAAAGGCCAACTTTTTTTCCTCAGCCAAGGTTCTCTGCTACATTGGTCCACAGGGTTCTTAACTGTGTCTGACCCTTTTCCCTCACTTCTGCTCTCACCTCTTCTCTTCCCTCCCACAACAGAGACCCCTGGTCCTCAATTTCCACCCAATAGTCTCCGCGTTCAAAAGATCATTTGCCGCCAGTTCTGCCACCTCCAGCAGGATGTCACCATCAGACACATATTCCCATCCCTTCCCTTGTTAGCATTCTACAAAGTTCTCTCCCTCTGGGACACTCCACCTCCACTCCCAACACTTCCACTCACCCCCATGGGCAGCTTCCCCTGCAACTGCAGAAAGTGCAATACTTGCTTGTTTACCTCCTCCCTATCCAAGGCTCCAGACACACTTTCCAGGTGAAGCAGCAAATTACCTGCACCTAACTCAACCTAGTCAACTCCATTCAGCAGTCGAAATGGGATTTCCTCCACAATAGGCAGACAAAACGCTGACTGGCTGACCACTTTGCAGAATACATGCGTCTGTCCACAGAATGAGCCTGAGCCTCCAGTTGCCTGACATGTTATCATACCACTGCGTTCCCATGCCACGTCTATCACCTCCCTCCATGTCTATCAACCACTTCCATACCTCTGGTCCTATGTTGATACAGGTTTCTTTCAGCACAATCAACCCCTATAATAACTGTGCATA
Organism: Chiloscyllium punctatum; assembly: GCF_047496795.1. Lineage (NCBI taxonomy): Eukaryota > Metazoa > Chordata > Chondrichthyes > Orectolobiformes > Hemiscylliidae > Chiloscyllium > Chiloscyllium punctatum. Next base: position 108,744,190 of record NC_092746.1, read on the forward strand.
AGCCTTGGTATTACCTATCCAGTTTCTTTTCCTTCCTGGCTTACTATCAACAATCCCTTTGTCTGCCTATCTCTTCTGTCCCTCCAGGTGCCCTTGCCACCCATCCAATCACTCCTTCTCCCTGCCACCTTCTCCCGTCATCAGCATAAATACCATCTTTCCCTCGCTGCTATCAGTTCTGGAGATGGGTTGCTGGACTCAAAACCGATAACTGATTTCTCTCCACAGATATGGCTAGACATGTTGAGTTTCTCCAACAATTTCTGTTTTTTTGTTTGTCACAACAATAATCTGAAGTTATTGTGCCTTTACCATAGTTGCAAGGGTGCAGTAAAGAACTTGCATTTATACAGAGTCTTTCATGCTGCCTCAAAGCATTTTACAGCCAAAACCTAAATATATCAGATAAGGGCAATAACTAGCTAGTCTGTTTAATATTTTTTAAGTTAAATTAAATTTCTTAGTTAATCTTTCACCAAGCTCTGGGTCATCCAGCTGAATATTGCCTTACATGGCTCAGTGCCAAGTTCTGATTGAGAAAAAGGTTTTGAAGTGCCTTTTGATGTTTTTCTACAGTAAAGACATTGCATAACTATAAGTTATTGTTGGTGGAGAGATCAATGCTGGTCCAAATACTAACTGCTTCCCTCTCTGAGAACAGTTCCAATGGATTCTTGGCCTCCTAAATAAATAGGAACCTCAAAATGGCGGCACGGTGGCAGTGGTTAGCACTGCTGCTTCACAGCGCATGAGACACGGGTTCAATTCCCACCTCAGGCAACTGACTGTGTGGTGTTTGCACATTCTCTCCGTGTCTGCGTGGGTTTCCTCTGGGTGCTCCAGTTTCCTCCCACAGTCCAAAGATGTGCAGGTCAGGTGAATTGGCCATGCTAAATTGCCCGTAGTGTTAGGTAAGGGGTAAATGTAGGGGTATGGGTGGGTTGCGCTTTGGCAGGTCAGTGTAGACTTGTTGGGCCAAAGGGCCTGTTTCCACGCTGTAATGTAATCTAAAATCTAAGTATGCAGGTCAGGTGAATTGGCCATGCTAAATTGCCCATAGTGTTAAGTGAAGGGTTAAATGTAGGGGTATGGACGAGTTGCACTTCGGTGGGTTGGTGTGGACTTATTGGGCTGAAGGGCCTGTTTCCACACTGTAAGTAATCTAATAAAAAACAAGGGACTGCGGATGTTGGGGATCTGAAATGAACAAAAACAGAAATTGCTGGAGAAACTCAGGAGCTCTGGCAGCACCCACAGAGAGAAAGCACAGTTAATGTTTCGAGTCCAGTGACCCTTCTTCAGAGCATCAAGTTCCGAAGTCACGGCACCTCGAAACGTTAACTGTCTTCTCTCCATAGATGCTGCCAGATCTGAGTTGAAACTTTGGGTTTTGTACAAATCAGGACTAAGACACAAGAAAAACTCAGAAATAAAAAGGACACCAATGTGTATAGTGTCCTGTTTTCCAGTCAGTTCCTTACAGCCAGTCCTGGTAAGTACAGGATGATAAAGTATAACTTTTTATCTCTTTTTAGCAATGTTTCAGTCTGGTACCAACAAGCAATTTTTGATGTTTCAGATAGTGATTGCTGCGACATATTCTCCTCATTTTAAATAATGGTCATTGACAAATTATAAAGTTCATCTTTTGCACTGTGTTTCTTGACATGTAGGGCTGATGGTTGTTTCACAGGTAAGCACACCTTACCCTCAACCACTTTGACCTCCCTGTTAGCAAGTTGTTATGATTAGATTAGAGTAGATTAGATTCCATTCCCTCCAGTGTGGAAACAGGCCATTCAGCCCAACAAGTTCACACCAACCCTCTGAAGAGCAATCCACCCAGACCCATTCCCCTACATTTACCCCTGACTAATGTAGTTAACATTACGGGCAATTTACAATGGCCAATTCACCTGACCTGCATGTTTGGGCTATGGGAGGAAACCAGGGAACCCGGAGGAAACCCACACAGACACAGGGAGAATGTGCAAACTCCACATAGACAGTTGCCCGAGGCTGGAACTGAACGTGGGACCCTGGTGCTGAGGCAGCAGTGCTAACCACTGAGCCACCGTGCCGCCCCCTGTTCTGTCAGGGGCAAAAGAGAGATAGAACTTCCTTCTCAATTGACTTTCTGTCCTTTTAAAAATTAAGACACTGCCTTACACTAAAAAAGTAGCAATAAATGTTCATTTGGCAGTTCCACAAAAATATTAACATTAATTTGGTGGGGGGGAGGAAGCAAATAAACTGCTGGAATTTGTCCCACTAACGATTGGAAGGATACAGCACTCGCGTGGTTGATGCCAACGAAGACTGCTACACATCTCATAACACTTGCCCACTCTCTTTTGAACTTGTGAGGCTCTCCAAGGTGGCTGTCAATGCAGGGATACAGCAGACCTACCACAGCTGAAGGAAGATTAGATGTTAAAACAGTTGCAACTGTAAACTTCATGCAGAAGGACATTCGTTAAAGCTTGCTGTCATGAATTTCTTAAAATGCTTACAGATTTGTGGAAGGTAAAATACTTACCTTTCACTACATGAATAGGAAAAAAATTATCAATATTTCAGTTTGTTAAAATGTTACTAACAGGGAAATAAAAAACAAAAAATAAATGCAGGAGATGGTCAATTTAATAATCATTATCAGACAGAAAAGGCTACTGTTTAGGGATGAGCTTTTCCCTCCAAATGTTAATTGATTTGCATGCTAATTATGTAACTCAATCATTTTCCATTCCTCTCTAGAAAATAGAAGAATTATGACAATCAACTTCAATATACTATGTCACTGCTGAGCTCAACTAATGACATTGAGCAACAAGTTACTTCTGTAAGCCCAACAGAATGCTGAATCAGAGATGTGCCATTAAGCCATTGAATGAGATATGGCTGTGGACAGTGTTTGACGATCAGTGTTCACCCTAATACAAACACAACCTATTTTTCCAAACGACAGGACTGAGAACAGTCACCAAGATGCATGCAGTTCACTGAAATAAAATAAAGAACTGGGATGGTGAAGATCTAAAATAGAAGCTGCTGGAGAACCCCAACAGCTCTAGCAGCTTCTGTGGAGAGAAACCAAGGCTAACATTTCCAGTCCAGTGACCCTTCTTCAGGAGTCGACTCTACATTCTCTCCACAGATGCTGCCAAACCTGCTGAGCTTCTCCAGCAAGTTTCTGTTCCTTGTTGCACGAAGTTTCCCATCAACCAGAAGTAGTCACACCAGAAACTCCAAAGGTCGATCATGTGAGCTGTACAGGCCTGAGGGAGTGAAAGGTATTATATGAAATGCAAATCTTTTCTGGCCACCTTTCAGGAGTACTCTCCTTGCTACTGCGCTGAGAGATTGGGCTGAACCTTTTTAAAAGCAGCTTGAATACTAACATCAGTGAAATAGGAGGGAAAACACACAATGTCAATAAGTTGAGGACTCAGCAGTATTGCAAACTCCTGAGACAGCCTCCGTTTCCTGCCACCTCATTTCCTTGTTTTCATTCTGCTTTTTATTTTAAAAAGCCAAGTGGCATGTTGCACATAGCAACCAATCAGAAACAAGTTATCCAGCTCACCCGTTGCTAGCTGAGCCAATCAGAAAGCGATTCTACACAGCAAGGCCCCACCCCCTTCAGCTCTGTTGCAGTTTTATGCAAATCCATCGACACGTGGCGCGAAAAACCTCCCTCAGGAATGGGACACAAATATCATATTCGAAAATACATTAACTGAGTTAAAAACTCTGGCATTCTCCCTCCTACCACCTTTTTTTAAAAAACTTCAACTGGTCTTATTTCGTTGCCATTTCAAGCATGGAAATTGGCAATACTTTATCATTTCTGAAAGAAGAACTGACTTCCTCTTTTAAAAATGCCCTTATTTTGTGCGCGGGGAGATTTGTGTGCTGCAGAGGAGCTTGGGGATTGATCGAATTAAACCACATTTTAGATGCTAGGAGTTGCTTCCACTTCACTGCAAGTTTCACCCCAAAGTTGAGATCCATTTCTGAAAGTATCGAGGGTTTAAAGTGTCACAACACAAAAAGATTGATACATTGCCACGTTTGGAGAGAGAGAAAAGAATTGAACTACGAGCAATGAAAAACACACATCCTTGTAGTCGAACACAGATGTGTACCTGTTCAAGATTTAATAAATTATTGATGTATGGGTTTAACTGCTGTAGCTTAAAAATGTTGCTGGAAAAGCGCAGCATGTCAGGCTGCATCAAAGGAGCAGGAGAATCAACGATTCAGACATAAGCCCTTCTTCAGGAATGAGAAGGGTGTGCCAAGCAGGCTAAGATAAAAGGTACGGAGGAGGGACTTGGGGGAGGGACCTTGGGAATACATAGGTGGGAGGAGATTAAGGTGAGGGTGATAGGCTGGAGAGGGGGTGGGGGTGGAGAGGTCGGGAAGAAGATTGCAGGTCAAGAAGGCGGTTCTGAGTCTGAGGGTTGGGACTGCGAAAAGGTTGGGTGGGGGGGAGCGGGGAATAAGAAAGCTGGAGAAATCTTCATTCATCCCTTGTGGTTGGAGGGTTCCTAGACGGAAGATGAGGCGCTTTTCCTCCAGGCGTTGTGTTGCCATGGTCTGGCGATGGAGGAGGCCAAGGACCTGCATGTCCTTGGCGGAGTGGGAAGGGGAGTTAAAGTGTTCTGCCATGGGGCGGTTCAGTTGGTTGGTGCGGGTGTCCCAGAGGTGTTCTCTGAAATGTTCCGCAAGTAGGCGGCTTGTCTCCCCAATGTATAGGAGGTCACATCGGGTGCAGCGGATGTAGTAAATGATGTGTGTGGAGGTGCAGGTGAATTTGTGAAGGATATGGAAGGATCCCTTGGGGCCTTGGAGGGAAGTGAGGGGGGAGATGTGGGCGCAAGTTTTGCATTTCTTGCGGTTGCAGGGGAAGGTGCCGGGAGTGGAGGTTGGGCTGGTGGAGGGTGTGGATCTGACGAGGGAGTCGTGGAGGGAGTGGTCTTTCCACAACGCTGATAGGGGTGGGGAGGGAAATATATCCTTGGTGGCGGGGTCTGTTTGGAGGTGGCGGAAATGACAAAGGATGATACGATGTATCTGGAGGTTGGTGGGGTGGTAGGTGAGGACCAGTGGGGTTCTGTCCTGGTGGCGATTGGAGGGGCAGGGTTCAAGGGCGGAGGAGCGGGAAGTGGAGGAGATGCGGTGGAGAGCATCATCAACCATGTCTGAGGGGAAATTGCAGTCTTTGAAGAAGGAGGCCATCTGGGTTGTTAGGTATTGGAATTGGTCCTCCTGGGAGCAGATGCGACGAAGGCGAAGGAATTGGGAAGGGGGCAGGGTGGGAGGAGGTGTAATTTAGGTAGCTGTGGGAGTCAGTCGATTTATAGTAAATGTCCATGTCGAGTCGGTCGTCCGAGATAGAAATGGAGAGGTCTAGGAAGGGGAGGGAGGAGTCTGAGGCGGTCCAGGTAAATTTGAGGTTGGGGTGGAAGGTGTTAGTAAAGTGGATGAACTGTTCAACCTCCTCATGTAACTGCTGTAGTATTTACAACTCATGAGATTATCAGGTTTGGTGACAGATGTCCAATGCAAGAACACAGTAGGATTGGCATGGTTTTTTTTAAAAGACTGAAAACGTCTATCGAGGCTTCCAAAACATTTGTATTCCAAATGCAAGCCTCGTTGATGTTTCAATAATACAAGATGTAATAAAATATTCTTTTAAAAATAAAATTATAATTTAAGATAGGTCTTGTTGATATTTAAAGTGCACCCTCTGATTGAATGGAAGTCAAAATCTGCCGCACATCATTCTCTTGAACAACTTTGTAGCATCAAACTGTAATGGGCCTAAACTGCACGGCCCTCCCAGTACCCCTGTGCTTACCTGCTGCTGTGCCACAACAAGGTGGCACCCACCAGGCCGAAGAGAAGATTGTGGCGATGACCTCTTCAGGGAACAGGGTGACGTGCCTCTGGATCTGCAGCAGGTTCAACACCAGGGCCAGAAAGACTCCCACAGTGAAAAGCACCAAGCCCCGCCGCAGTAAGTTCATAGTATGCCCGCTGACCAGGGAGCAGTAGGCACTGCCCAGGATCGAGCTGACGATGGTCATCATTTCGTGGACCTTTGTCACTAGCAGCGTGCCGTTGCTTTCAGACGGATGTACCCGGGTGCAACTGCACGACCAACAAGTTTCTTCAATCCTTGACATTTGGTACTGGGGGGCAAGTAGCAGGAATTACATTAAATTGGCGGCGCCTCTGCGGCCCTGCTGGGGTGAAGAGCAAACGGAAAGTGTATAATGAAATGACTTCATTCGAGTGACACTAAAACTCATCTTGTCCAAGTCCCAAACTTTTGTGAAATTATGGACACAGCAACACCAATAAATACTAACACTACGATATCCCAAGTGCCAAGCCAATGTGAATGGCAGCGGAATTGTAAGTGAAGATGATCTCAAGAGTTAATGGCAAAGAAACAGGCTTGATATGTTAGTTTCGCTTTCCATACTAACGATTATCTCTGCCAGGATTCTGGCCTTAAACATAAGGAGAGCTGGCCGTACAATTAGGAACCTGAACAGAGAAAGGAATATTTACAGGCAAAAACATCCTGTCGCCCCGACACAAAATAAATACCCATTGTACTTCTCAAAGCCACACCGGGTTACAGTATAACCAACTCACTGAAAATAAAACAATAAATCTCGTTGCAGTGAAATCTCGCCCGAGAAACAAATGCAAGACCTTACCGTCCACTTTTGTGTAGCCCCAAATATGAAAGCACCATTAAATGCTAGCCTTCTGTAAAAAATGAAGGGGAACTTTGTGCAAGCGACGCTTTGCAGGTTGCCAGTTGCTTTACATTGTATGTGTGGAATCATTAGCTCACATCCTGCAATGGGACTATTCATACGGCGCAGGCAGGCAAGCGGTCAAAACAATCTGTCTGGTGAGACGACTGGAGCCAATCGCAGTCTGAACGGCCCATATGACGTTCAGGACACACCATTCAGTGCACCGTCCCTCCAGAGAAAGAGGAAGAGGAGGACAAAGCACACCCTCCCGTCACAGCATCATGAGATGCGCGCACCATCTACTCTTTACTCGTTCGCCCCCTCCCCCTCCTCCCGCTTGAAGGTTGATAATAAAATCGAGGTGCAAAGTGGTGACACAGAGATTACTTGGCAGGGTGAGGTGACCTTGTGTGAATTACAGACAGGAGAAAGTGAGGACTGCAGATGCTGGAGATCGGAGCTGAAAATGGGTTGCTGGAAAAGCGCAGCAGGTCAGGCAGCATCCAAGGAGCAGGAGAATCGACGTTTCGGGCATGAGCCCTGCTTCACGAATTACAGACAGTCGGGGAATGTGGGAGGCAGCCAGAACGTGTAGAGAGTCAGTAGCAGGGCATGACAGCAGCAAGGCAGGTAAATAAAGTGGTTAAGAAAGCAGAAATAAGATCAGAAATTGCTGGAGTAGCTCAGCAAGTCTGGCAGCATCTGTGCAGAGAAATCAGAGTGAACTTTCAAGTCCAATGATACATCTGCGGAACCTTCTTTAGACCCTCCCCTGTGTTCTGAGGAAGGGTCACTGGACCTGAAATGTTAGCTCTGATTTCTCACCGCAGATGCTGCCACATTGTCAACCTTTTGCCGGAATTCCTGTTTTTGTTTCTGATTTCCAGCATCCGCAGTTACTGATAGTTCTATAACGCGACGGTTGCAATCTTGTGCACCCCCATGTTATAGAAAAATCACGCTTTAGAAACAGTGCTTCAAGTGTTGCCGATGTAATCTTGTTACAGCCACCACATATTTTAAAAGTTGGCGCTTTAGAAACGATGTCCCCAAGTTGTCAATTGCGTTACAGCCAATTCACATTAATGAAACACACATCATAGCAGAACAAACTGCAGAGTCATAGAGATATACAGCAAGGAAACAGACCCTTCAATCCAACTCGTCCATGCCAACTAGATATTCCAACCTAATCTAGTCCCATTTGCCAGCACCCGGCCCATACACCCATCCAGATGTCTCTTAAATGTTGCAGTTGTATCCGCCTCCACAACTTCCTCTGGCAGCTCATTCTACACATGCACCACTCTCTGCATGAAAAAGTTGCCCCTTAGGTCCCTTTTATATCTTTCCCCTCTCACCCTAAACCTATGCCCTCTAGTTCAGGATTCCCCCACCCCAGGAAAAAGACTTTGTCTATTTACCCTATCCATGCCCCTTGTGATTTTATAAACCTCTTTAAGGTCACCCCTCAGTCTCCCAACACTCCAGGGAAAATTGCCCCAGCCTATTCAACCTCCCCTGTAGCTCAAACCCTCCAACCCTGGCAATATCCTTGGAAATCTTTTCTGAACCCTCTCAAATTTCACAACATCCTTCCAATAGGAAGGAGACCAGAATTGCCTGTAAAATTCCAATAGTTGCCTAACCAACATCTGCTTTCTGCAAAGACCATTCCCTCTGTGACTACCTGGTCAGATCCATGCCCCCCAACAACCCAACCTCTCTTCCTGGCACCCTCCCCTGCCACCGCAAAAATTGCAAAACCTGCGCCCACACCTCCTCCCTCACATCCAACCAAGGCCCAAAGGAGCCTTCCACATCCATCAAAGTTTTACCTGCACATCCACCAATATCATTTATTGTATCCGTTGCTCCCGATGCAATCTCCTCTACATTGGGGAGACTGGATGCCTCCTTGCAGAACGCTTTAGGGAACATCTCCGGGATACCCAACACCAATCAACCACCCCGCTCTGTGGCCCAACATTTCAACTCCCGCTCCCACTCTGCCAAGGACATGGAGGTCCTGAGCCTCCTCCACCGCCGCTCCCTCATCACCCGACGCCTGGAGGAAGAACAGCTCATCTTCTGCCTTGGAACACTTCAACCCCAGGGCATCAATTTGGATTTCACCAGTTTCCTCATTTCCCCTTCCCCCACCTCACCCCAGCTCCAACCTTCCAGTTCAGCATCGCCCTCATGACCTGTCCTACCTACCTATCTTCCTTTCCACCTATCCACTCCACCTTCCTCTCTGACCTATAACCTTCATCGCCACCCCCATTCACCCATTGTACTCTTTGCTACCTTACGGATGAAGGGCTTTACCTGAAATATCGATTTTCCTGCTCCTCGGATGCTGCCTGACCTGCTGTGCATATCCAGCACCACTCTAATCTAGAGTCTGGTTTCCAGCATCTGCAGTCCTTGTTTGTAACCTCTTTGCTACCATCCCCCACCCTCCATCTGACCTATCACCTCCATCCCCACCCCCCACTCACCTATTGTACTCTATGCTACTTTTGCCCCACCCCCACCCTCCGCTTATTTATCTCTCCACTCTGCAGGCACCCTGCCTCTATTCCTGATGAAGGGCTTTTGCCCGAAACGTCGATTTTCCTGCTCCTCAGATGCTGCCTGACCTGCTGTGCTTTTCCAGCACCACTCTAATCTCAACATCCTGTACAGCCGCAACATGATCTCCCAACTCCCATACTCAATACTCTGACCAACGAAGGAAAGCATCCCAAACGCCTGTTTCATTATCCTACTTTCAAGGAATTATGAACCTGCACTCTAAGGCCTCTTTATTCAGCAACATTCCTTCGGACCTTGTCATTAAGTGTACAAGTCCTGCTAAGATTTGTTTTCCCAAAGTGCAACACTTTGCATTTAGCTAAATTAAATTCCATCTGCCATTTGATCAAGGTCCAGTTGTAATCTGAGGTAACCTTCTTCGCTCTCCTCTACAGCTCTAATTTTAGTGTCATTTAGTGTCTAATTTAGTTAGTAACTACACCTACTATGTTCACATCCAAATAATTTATGTAAATGATAAAAAGTAGTGGAACCAGCACCGATCCTTGTGGCACTCCACTGGTTACAGGCCTCCAGTCTGAAAAGCAACCCTCCACCGCCACCCTCTGTCTTCTACCTTTGAGCCAGTTCTGTATCCAAATGGCTAGTTCTCCCTGTATTCCATGAGATCTAACCTTGCTAACCAGTCTCCCATGGGAAACCTTGTCGAACGCCTTACTGAAGTCCATTTGGAACATGTCTACTGCTCTGCCCTCATCAATCCTCTTTGTTAGTTCTTCAAAAAACTCAATCAAGTTTGTGAGACATAATTTCCCATGCACAAAGCCATGTTGACTATCCCTAATCAGTCCTTGCTATTCCAAATACATGTACATCCTGCCAGTCAGGATTCCCTCCAACATCCTGCTCACCACTGACGTCAGGCTCACTGGTCTATAGTTCCCTGGCTTGTCCTTACCACCTTTCTTAAATAGTGGTACATGTCTGCCAATCTTCAGTCTTCTGTGACTATCGATGATACAAATTTCTCAGCTAGGGGCCCAGCAATTATTTCCCTAGCTTCCCACAGAGTTCGAGGGTACACCTGATCAGGTCCTGGGGATTTATCCACTTCTGCACGTTTCAAGACATCTAGCACTTCCTCCTCTGTAATATGGGTATTTTATGTCTTCCCTACATTCTATATCTTCCATGTCCTTTTCCACAGTAAATGCTGATGAAAAATACTCATTTAGTATCTCCCACATCTCCTGTGGCTCCACACAAAGGCTGCCGGAGTTACCCTTTTGTCCTTAATGTATTTGTAAAAACTCTTTGATTCCCTTTAACTCTATTTGCCAAAGATATCTCATGTCTCTTTTTTTGCCCTCCTGATTTCCCACTTAAGAATACTCCTACTGCATTTGTACTCTTCTGACGATTCACTCGATCTAGCCTGTTGATATCTTACATATGCTTCCTTCTTTTTCTTAACCAAACCCTCAATTTCTCTAGTCATCCAGCATTCCCTATACCTACCAGCCTTTCCTTTCACCCTAACAGGAATGTACTGTCTCTGGATTCTTGTTATCTCATTTCTGAATGCTTCCCATTTTTCAGTCTTCCCTTTATCTGCAAACATCTGCCGCCAATCAGCTTTTGAAAGTTCTTGCGTAAAACAGTCAAAATTAACCTTTCTCCAATTTAGAACTTTGACTTTTAGATATCATCTATCCTTTTCCATCACAATTTTAAAACTAAAATAATTATGATCACTGGCCACAAAGTGCTCTCCCACTGACACCTCAGTCACCTGCCCTGCCTTATTTCCCAAGAGCAGGTCAAGTTTTGCACCTTCTGTAATAGGTGCACCCACATACTGAATCAGAAAACTTTCTTGTACGCTTAACAAATTCCTCTCCATCTAAACCCTTAACACTATGGCAATCCCAGTCTATGTTTGGTAAGTTAAAATCCCCTGCCATAACCACCCTATTATTCTTACAGATAAATGAAATCTCCTGACAAATTTGTTTCTCAATCTCCTTCTGGCTATTACTTAGTCTATAATACAATCCCAATAAGGTGATCATCCCTTTCTTATTTCTCAGTTCCACCCAAATAACCTCCCTGGATGTATTTCCAGGGAATATCCTCCCTCAGTACAGCTGTAATGTTATCCCTTATCAAAAACACCACTCCCCCTCCTCTCTTGCCTCCTTTTCTATCTTTCCTGTAGCATTTGTATCCTAGAACATTAAGCTGCCAGTCCTGTTCATCCCTGAGCCATGTTTCTGTAATTGCAATGATATCCCAGTCCCATGTTCCTAACCATGCCCTGAGTTCATCTGCCTTCCCTGTTAGGCCTCTTGCATTGAAATAAATGTAGTTTAATTTATCAGTCCTACATTGTTCTCCTCGCTTCTTTTCTCAACTGTACCAGTTTCAGATTGATCTCTTTCCTCACTATCTCCCTGGATCCCACCCCCACCTTACTAGTTTAAATCCCCCTGAGCAGCGGTAGCAAATCTCCCTTTCAATTATATTAGTCCCCTTTCAATTCAGGTGCAAACTGTCCTTGTACAGGTCACTTGCTATCCCAGAAGAGATTCCAACGATCCAAAAATGTGAATCCTTCTCCCACACATCAGCACCTCTCAGCCACACATTCATCTGCTCCATCCTACTATCCCTACCCTCATAGCACATAGCACTGGAGTAATCCAGATAATACTACCCTTGAGGACCTCCTGTTTAAATTTCTGCCTAACTTTCTATATTCTCCCTTCTGAATCTCATCCTTTTTCCCTTCCCATGTCATTGGTTCCAATGAGTACAATGACCTCATGCTGGACCCTCTCCCCTTTGAGAACATTCTGCATCCTTTCTGAAACATCCTTGATCCTGGTACTAGGGAGGCAACACACCATTCTGATTTTTCACTGCTGACCTCTGAAATGTCTATCTGTGCTTCTGACTAGAGTGTCCCCTAACACAACTCAATGTTGCCCTCATTACATTAGAGCCAGTCTTGATACCAACACAATGGACAGGCACAATGGGCCGAATGGCTCCTTTCCATGCTGTAAAAATTCTATGAATCTATTTGAGCAGCAAACACACCTACTCAAACACACAGGAGGCAGTGATGTAGTGGTAATGTTACTGATGAAGGGCTTTTGCTCGAAATGTCAATTTTCCTGATCCTCGGATGCTGCCTGACCTGCTGTGCTTTTCCAGCATCGCTCTAATCTTGACTCTGATCTCCAATTTCTGCAGTCCTCACTTTCGCCTGGTAATGTTACTGGACTAATAATCCAGAACAAACACTGAAATTAGTGGAGAAACTCAGCAGGTCTGGTGACATCTTTGTCTGAAGAAAGGTCACTGGACTTGAAACATTAGCTCTGCTTTCTTGCCACAGATGCTGTCAGACCTGATGAATTTCTCCAGCAATTTCTGTTTTTCATTTCAGATCTTCAGCATCTGTAGCTCTTTGCTTTGTGATACTCCAGAGCCCCAGGCTAACGGTCTGGGGACATCGGTTTGAATTCCTCCATGGCAAATGGTGTAATTTGAATTAATGATGGCGGCTATGTGGCAGGACTGAGCCCGGGGCACGTTCACTGCCATCCGATTTCTTTCTTTCCTTATCTTTTCTTTTCGCTTTTTCTCTTTTATCTTTTGTTTTCTTTTCTTTAAAGCCTTTTATGGTGATTGAATTCAGTGGCGTCAATGACATGGCTTCTTCCAGCATTCAGGGGGTGATGGCAGCAGCGGCGGTAATGATCCTCCAGTGATTGAAGGCTGTGACAACATTATCAACGGCAACGAGAACGTTGCTCCTCCCAGTGATCAATACGAGACTCTCAGGCTGAACTAGACTCCAGGCCACAGCTCGCCCAGGTGGCTGCTTCGAAGACTGTGCATTCCAAACACCTTCATGATGATAAACATTAGACTTTAAAATCTAAACTTTTTTTACCTTTTGGCTTTTTAAAAATGTTTTCTTTTTAAAAATTCTGGTTTTACAGTCAGGTTGGCGGCAGAGAATGGTGACATTGTACATTTTTCACTGTACTCCTGCAATTCTATAGTTGAGTACAAGTGGCAATAAATTCTAATTCTGATTCTAATCAAAAATTCAAAGCTTAGCCATTCTCCACATAATCATTGTTATAAGAAAAAAAAATCTGATTCAGTAATGTTCCTTTTGAGAAGGAAATCTTCCAAACCTGCTGAGTTTCTCCAGCATTCTCTGTGTTTGGTTCAGATTTCCAGCATTCGCTGTATTTTATTTATATTCAAATTTATCCAGCTGGCAGTCCAGGAGAGTATAATACTCATTGGGTAAGACTGAACCACACTGATGCTGAATTTTCATCCCTGGCAAGTCTGCCCACTTTTATGCCTGTAATATTACTGCTGCTCAACTCTGCCCTGTCTCACTGCTACTGACGCACTCATTCATGTCTCAAATCAGCAGAGACTGGATTAGTGGTGCTGGAAGAGCACAGCAGTTCAGGCAGCATTCGCTGCTCGTTGGATGCTGCCTGAACTGCTGTGCTCTTCCAGCACCACTAATCCAGTATTTGGTTTTCAGCATCTGCAGTCATTGTTTTTACCTCAAATCAGCAGAGACCTGTTGGACAGAATGCCATGTTTCTGCACTGCAAATTCTAGATAACGTTTTTAAGTGGAAATGTTTGTTTCAGAAGGAGTAATTTTACACTGAGTCACTCTCTCCATACTGTCCTGGGTTTCAAGAAAATCTCTGTTCGCTCTTCCAGTACCACAGTGTATGGAGCAGTTGAAAATATGTCAGGGTGACCCAGTGAGAATGCTTGGCTGACCCTAAATAATGGGATTGAATAAGAGGAATATAAACATAAGTACAGATTATCTGAGCCAACTGGCCTATTTATGTAACTTTTTAATGCAAAAACGTGACTGCGACACCAGTTGTATTTGCTCCCACAGTAACTTACCTGACATAGGATACTCTCCGAGTGAAGGATCTCGCCCTGCTGATAGTGCAAGAAAATGGTGGTGACATAGAGATCAGTCATCATCTTATTCAGTCATTCAAAAGGCTGAATGGCCTGCTACTGCTCTTACTCCTTACATTCCTATGATAGCTGACACTTTCCATGTTCACCATGTCATGTGCGCAAATCTGAATGCACCCCGTTTTGTATCAAAACAAAATTCTCTGGATGCTGGACTTTTAAAAAAATCATTCACGGGTTGGGGATGCTGGTGACCTGGCCAGCATTTATTGTTCATCACTAATTGCCCAGAGGGCAGTTGAGAGTCAACCACATTGCTGTGGGTCTGGGGTTACATGTAGGCCAAGTGAGGATGGCAGTTTCCTCCCCTAAAGGACATTAGTGAACCAGATGGGTTTTCCCAGCAATCAACAAAAATTTCATGATCAACATAGAATCACTATTGTGTGGAAACAGTCTATTCGGCTGAACAAGTTCACACTGACCCTCTGAACAGCATCCCATCCAGACCCATCCCTGTAACCCCACATTTCCAATGGCTAATGCACCTAAACTGCACAACCCTTAACACTACGGGCAATTTAGCGTGGCCAATTTACCTAACCTGCACATTTTTGGACTGTGGGAGGAAACCAAAGCACCCAGAGGAAACCCACACAGACAACGTGCAAACTCCGCACAGACAGTTACCCAAGGGGGGAATTGAACCCAGGTCCAGGGTGCCGTGAGGCACCAGTGCTAATCACTGAGCCACCGTGCTGTCCCAATCAATTCTTAATTCCAGACTTTTATTGAATTCATATTCCACAATCTGCCATGGCAGGATTTGGACTAGGTCCCCACACATTACTTGGCTCTCTGGATTAATAGTCTAGTATCAGACCACCAGGCCATTGCTCCCCCCTGCAATGCAGTCAGAAACTGCTGGAGAAACTCAGCAGGCCTGGCAGCATCTGTGGCAAGAGAAACAGAGTTAACATTTAAAATCCTGTATGACTCTTTGTATCAAACCCGAAATGTTATTTTATTTATCTGTCTTCACAGATGCTGCTAGGCGTCATGAGTTCCTCCAGCGATTTTTCTCCAGTACTTTATGCCTTTAACGCAGGTTTGGATACACCAGTCCAACCACACAATAATTTGGCTTGAGATCTTTCAGAAGGGAAGAGGAACTGAAATTCCAGTTTGAGAAACAGAGCATTAAAATATGAGTTGGACATGATCGCATTTCATTCTAGCTTGCCGCTCAAAACCAAAAGAGAACTGTAATTTCCTCCCGAGAGATAAGCAATTGAAGTCTTGCTGCTTTTGTTAATCACTGCACTATTTCTTTCACTAACTTTCTGCCTGGAATACAATCAGAATTGCAAAATTAAGTGAAAATCTCACAACGCTAGGTTTCAGTCCAACAGGTTTATTTGGAAGAACTAGTTTTCGGAGCGCTACTCCTTCATCAGGAAGATGTGAAGCAGGACTCCAAAGGCTAGTGCCTCCAAATAAACCTGTTGGCCTATAATCTGGTGTTGTGTGATTTTTAACTTTTTCCACCCCAGTCCAACACTGACTCTCCAAATCAAACTTAAGTTGGCAACTGATACACGTGACATTTAATGTAGGTGAAAGTGCTTCATAACTACATGTTAGTTTCACAAACACCCATGCATTTGCGACAACATAGAATTACACATATTATTTAGCACAGAAACAGACCATTAAGCTTAACCTTGCTGACTAATAAGCTCCTCATTAGCCTGCGGTCATCCATTCTCAACTGCCTCTCTAAGCACAACCCTCAATATCTTTCCCCTCATACACTTATCTAGTTTTCCCTTTATCATTCACTTCAATTACTTCTAGTGGTAGCAAGATCCATCCACAATCTTTACCAATGCACACATTTAATTATTTGTTAAATGCATTCCATAACATGTAGGTTCTGTCTGCAAACCTTAGCTCCAGTTATTAATTAACTTTTTTTTAATCAACATCTACAATCCAAATACCTGCCTGTTTGTCTGACTCAACCTCTCTTTCTCTCTCTCTCTACTTATCAAGATAGAAAGGAAAGAAAGATGTTCGTTTTTAGACATTTTAAAAGCTTTTCAACTGATTAAATATTTTGAAGAGTGGTCATTATATATGGTGCAGTTCCAACAACAATTTGCATTTACACAGCACCTTTCACATAAGCAAATGCCTCAAGGGGAGAAGTCAGATAAAAATTGGCATGTAACCAAAGAAGAATTTATTAGGACGAGCTACTAAACACTTGGCCAGAAGTAGATTTTAAGCAATGTCTTAAAGAGGGAGGAGCAAGGAAGAGCCGGAGAGGTGTCAGAAAGAACTTCCCAAGCTTACAGCTGAGATGACTGAAAGCAGAGTTGCCACCAATGGTGCAAAGGGAAGGAAGTGAGGAATGTTTGTGAAATCTTGAGACCTAAGAGGGGCATCTACTCTACTAGAGCCTGAAGAGATCAGGTCTCACACCCCCAGACTACTGCAGAATGGTTCTGGATACAAGCACTGAGTTATCCAGACTCATGTAAGCAAACAAAAAGGACAACAGGAATGCAGGACAAAACACATTCCAGAAAGACTACCCTGTCACACAGGACAAAAGACCAAATTCCAAAACAGCCTAGAAAATTGTCTCACCATGGCACAGAATATGAATGCATCAGTTGCAGTTTTGCAAATTTTATTATTATCTAGATTGGCCCAGGGGATTAGAAATTCACAAATGTCAAACAAAACAACTATTCAAGAAAGAAGGGAGAGAAAAAACAGGAAACTACAGGCCAGTTAGCCTGACAGTCTTTGTGAAAGTGCAGTAATTTATTTTAGCAGTGCTCTTAGAAAATCGTAGTGTGTTTAGACAAAGTCAATATGGTTTTACGAAAAGGATACTGTTTGACAAACCTGTTAATTTTTTTTCAGGATGTAACTGGTCAATCAGGGAACTGGTCAATGTCCAAAAGACTATAAGAAATAGCAATAGGCCATTCGGCCCTCTCAAGCCTGTTCCACCATTCAATAGGATCATGGCTGATCTGACATTCCTCATGTCCATTTCCTGTCCTTTTCTCATAACCCTTAATTTTCCACTGATTAAGAATCTATCTATCTCAGTCTTACATATACACAAGAGCTCTGCCTCACAACTTTCTGTGGCAATGAGTTCCAAAGACTCACATGCCTCTGAGAGAAGAAATTCCTCCTTTTCTCATTCTCTTAATTAACACCCTTTTATTCTGAGACTGTGCCCTCTGCTTCTAGATTCTCCTATGAAGGGCAACATCCTCCCAGCATTTATCCTGCCAACCCCCTTAAGAATTCTCCCTTTCTTAGAAATTCCAATGAATACAATCCAAATCTGTTTAATCTTTGATTAGAAGACAATCCCTTCACACCAGGGATTGCCCTTCTCTGAACCGTCTCCAATGAAGTAATGCCATACATCTGAGCACAGTGGCTCAGTGGTTAGCACTGCTGCTTCACAGCATCAGGAATCCGGGTTTGATTCCTGCCTCGGGCGAGTGTCTTTGTGGAGCTTGCACATTCTCCCCGTGTCTGCGTGGGTTTCCTCTGGGTGCTCCGGTTTCCTCCCACAATCCAAAGATGTGCAGGTCAGGTGAATTGGCCATGCTAAATTGCCCATGGTGTTAGGTGCATTAATCAATGGTAAATATAGGGTAGGGGAATGAAGCTGGGTGTGTTACTCTTCTGAGGGCCGGTGCGGACTTGTTGAGCCGAAGGGCCTGTTTCCATACTGTAGGGAATCTAATCATATCTGTATTTCCAAAAGGCATTCATTCACAAAGGTACCACATAGGCAAAATAAGACCTCATGTAGTTGGGGGTCATGTATTAACACGGAGAGAGGATTGATCAATAGACAGTAGTAAGGAGTAGGGATATACCAAACATCCAAATTAGAACTTGGAGTAGGACCCCTTTACTCCTCGAACTTACTTTGTCATTCAATAAGAAAATGGCTGATCTGATTACTCCCCATTTCCACCTACCTTCAATAACTTTTCACCTCCTTGTTTATTAAGAATCTATCTACCTTAGCCTCGAAAGTATTTGAAGACATTGCATGCATTGTCTTTTGAGGAACAGAGTTCCAAAGATTCACGATCCTCTGTGAGTAAAGAGTTCTCCTAATCCTTTTTTAAATGGGAGACACCTTATTTTGAAACAGTAGCCTTTAGTCCTAGATTCTCCCTCAAGAGGAAATATCTCTTCCACACCCATCCTGTCAAAACTATTCAGATCCTGATTTGGAGATGCCAGTGTTGGACTGGGGTGTACAAAGTTAAAAATCATGTAGTCCAACAGGTCTAATTGGAAGCACACTAGCTTTCGGAGCGCCGCTCCTTCATCAGGTGGTTGTCCACAATCACCTGATGAAGGAGCGACGCTCCGAAAGCTAGTGTGCTTCCAATTAAATCTGTTGGACTATAACCTGGTGTTGTGTGATTTTTAACTCTTCAGATCCGATATAGTTCAATCAAGGCACTACTTACTGTTCTACATTACAGTAGATATAAGCCTAACCTGTCCAATCTTTCCACATAAGACAACTTGCACATTTCAGTACTGGTATTAATTCAGTTAACATTCTCTGAACTGTTTGCAATGTGCGTGCATCCTTCCTTAAATCAGGAGATCAATAGTGTACACAGCACAGGACATTTTTAAGTTGTCAGTAAGTAACTGGTGGTGTACCACAAGGATCAGTGCTGGTCCCTCAACCACATCCAATCTGTATTTAAAACTTAGACTAAGAGGCAGTGAATAATATATCCATGTTTGTATCCATGTTTGCTGATACAAAGCTAGGTGGGAGTGTATGAGGAGGACGCAAAATGGCTGCAAAATCAAAGACAGGTTAAATGACTGGGCAATAAATGGCATAACTTGGGGAAGTGTGAGTTCATTCACTTTGGCTGTAAGAAGAAAGAAGATTATTTTTATGAGGTGCAAAATGTGTAAGTTTTATATTTAAAGGGACCTTGGTGCATTTGTACAAGTACACAATCCTTTATCCGAAATCCTTGGTGCCAGTTGTTTTTCGGAATTCAGAATTTTTCCAATTTTGGAATAAATGACTTTCTCACAGTGAAATAAAAACAAATTACCCAACAGCCGACGCACGTATGACTAGTATGAGCGTTGAGACACAATTGACGCCTGCCAGTGCTGGGCCACACTGCCACGTCACATCTGGGTGACGTGGGTCAAGTGGGTGTGGGGTTGGGTCACCTGTTCACATGCTAAAATGACGCTCCACAGTCCACAAAAAAAAAATTTGGATCTCAGAGCTTTTCTGATTTCAAAATTTAGGATAAAGGATTGTGTACCTGTACAAGCAATATAGAAAGTTAGTATCTTTAAAAGTTCTTCAACTTCTGAGAAGGTTGCTGGCTAGGCCAACATTAATTGTTCATCCTCAAGGCCCATGAGAAAGTTATAGTGAACCCTCTTCTGGAACAAGTGCAGTTCATGTAGTGTAGGTGCACTCACAGTGCTGTTAGGAAGAGATTTTTAATTCATTTGCTGTATGTGAGCAGTGCTGTATAGACCAACACTTATAGTCCCTCCCTAATTGTCATTGAAAGCATAACAATGAGCTTACCTTCTTGTAGTGCTGCAGTCCATGTGGTGAAGACAGACCCAGAACCCTGTTAGGAAGGGAGTTGCAGGATTTTGATGCAGCTACAGTGAAGGAGTTGCTAGGTACAGGTACATCCAAGTCAGGGTAGATTCGATCTTGAAGAAAGGTCGTTGCACTGGAAATGTTGACTCTGCTTTCTCTTCACAGATGCGGCCATACCAGCTGTGTTTCTCTGGCAATTTCTGTTTCTGTTTCAGGTCAGGATAGTTTGTGGTTTGGAAGAGGCAGATTACAGGTGGCAATGATCCCATGTGTCTGCTGCCCTTGTTCTTCCAGGTGGGTAGAGGTTGTGGGTCTGCAAGGTGCTATTGCAATGCATCTTGCAGACAGGCACACACTGTTGACACCGTGTGTCAGTGGTGGAGAGTATGAATATTGAAGATGGTAGATGGGATATCTATCAAGCTGGCTGCTTTGTCCTGGATAGTGTGGGCTTCTTGAGCATTGTTGGAGATGTGCACATCCAAGCAACTGGAGGGCATTCCATCACATTCCTGAATTGTTGACAGTGCGGGTGTTGATATACAGCTTTGTTAATACCATTGATTATCAAGCAGCGGTGGATTCTCTTTTGTGGGAGAATGTCATTGCCTGGCATTTATTCCTTGTCATTTACCAGCTCAAGCCTTGTTGCTTTTCAGGTTTTGCTGAATTTGGACATGGACGGTTCAATATCTCAGGACTAGTGAATGGTATGGAGCATGGTGCTTTTTGTGTCCTCCTCATACATTCCCTCCCAGCTTTATATCAGCAAACATCCCCATTCCTGACCTTCCAAATGAGGGAAGGTTACAGACAGAGCAGCTGAAAATGTTTGAGCCGAGGACGCTTCCTTGAGGAACTTTCACAGAAATGTCCTAAAGCTGTGATTATTGACCTCTAAAAACTATAGCCATAATTGTTTCTGCTTGGTGCAACTTCAAACAGTTGGAGCTTAATCCCTGATTCCCAATTCCTCCAGTTCTCCCTGATGCCACACTCAGTCAAATGCTGGCTTGATGTCAAAGGCAGTAATCCTCACTTCGCCGCTTGACCTCAACTTGTCTTGTCTGTTTCTGGAACTAGGCTGTAATGAGGTCAGGAGCTGAGCTGTCTGACAAACTAAACTGAGGAGAAAGTGAGGACTGCAGATGCTGGAGATCAGAGTCGGGAGTGTGGTGCTGGAAAAGCACAGCAGTTCAGGCAACATCCGAGGAGCAGGAGAATCGATGTTTTGGGTATAAGCCCTTCATTCTCCCCGTGTCTGCATGGGTTTCCTCCGGGTGCTCCGGTTTCCTCCCACAGTCACAAAGATGTGCAGGTTAGGTGAATTGGCCATGCTAAATTGCCCGTAGTGTTAGGTGAAGGGGTAAGTGTATGGGTAGGTTGCGCTTCGGCGGGTCGGTGTGGACTTGTTGGGCTGAAGGGCCTGTTTCCACACTGTAGGTAATCTAATCAGGAGTGAGACTAACTGACTAACCTAACCTGGGTGTGAGTGAACAGGTTATTGCTGAGTAAGTGTCATTTGATATCAATGTGGATGACTAGCTCCCTTTACTGATGATAAAGAATTAACTGACGGGGCGGTAATTGGGGTTGAGTCAGATATTTCCTCTTATTTGTTGGCAGGACGTGCCAGGGTAATTCTGCATGTAATTAGGTAGATGTCAAATGTTGCATCTGCACAGGAAGCGTTGGCATGGCTAGTTTAGCAGAACAACTGAATCATACTAATGTCAGAATGCTATCAGGGTCTGTAACCTTTGGAGTATCCAATACCTTCAACATCTTGTTGTTCCTTGACAATATCTGCACTGTTGGTTGTTCCCCCGCATTGCAAACCAGCCTCTCAGCTAACTGAGTGAACCAACCCCCATAAAGGGACTGAAGTACATGACACGCTGTTACAACTCTGTAAGGTATGGTGAGATCACACCTGCCATACATTAGATTACCTACAATGTGGAAACAGGCCCATCAGCCCAACAAGTCCACACTGACCCGCCGAAGCGCAACCCACTCCCCTACATTTACCCCTTCGCCTAACACTACAGTCAATTTAGCATGGCCAGTTCACCTAACCTGCACATTTTTGGACTGTGGGAGGAAACCCACACAGACACGGGGAGAATGCGCAAACTCCACACAGTCAGTCGCCTGAGGCGAGAATTGAACCTGGGTCTCGGGCGCTGTGAGGCAGCAGTGCTAACCACTGTGCCACTGTGCCACCCACTTTGTGTAGTTTGTGTCTCCATATTTAGGAAGGGATGTTTTATTTGTTCATGGGAATGTGGGTATCACTGGCTACACCTGAACTTATTGTCCAGCCCTAATTGCCCCAGGGAAGATAGTGGTCAGCTGCACTCTTTTGAATCACTACAGGACTTGGGGTGTAAGGGTATCTATAATTTCATTAGCAAGAGAGTTCCAAGATTTTTACACAGGATAAACTTGTATTAGAGCTGTTACACTAAAGGTTGGTCCCTGGAATCAAAATCTGAGTAAATTGTGCCTGCATTCCCTGGAGTTTGCAAGAATGAGAGATGACCTGACTAAAACATACAGGAAATTGAAGGAGATTGATACATTGACAACCCAACTTAAAAATTGAAACGAGAAGTCTTTTTTTTTAATTGTTCAAACAGTTGCAAATCTTTGCAATTCTCTATCGAAGAGGGTTATGTTAGCTCCATCATCAAATATGACTGAGGCTGAGGTAAACCCGCTTTTGGTCGGTCAGGGAATTAAGGGAGATGGGGAGTAGGAAAATGGAAAACGAAGATCAGCCACGATGGTACTGAATAGCAGAATAGACACAAGGAGAGGGTCATATTGCATATGCTGGCCCCTGATCCTTATGTCCTTCTGTTTTTATTGGGGAATCTAATAACGATAATGTTCAGTATTACTAGGACCATATTATTACTTGCTCAGGCAACTTTGTTTCCGATAAACAATGGAAAGCCTGTATTTGCACCATTGAAGTTTGGGAACAAGACCGATGATTTTCACGCACTGTTTCTCCCTGCCCAGTAATTAAGCACTTAACTTTTGATAGATGCAGCCTCATCCACAGTGCACAATGGCTAAATAAGTTTATTTGAACAGAAATTCCAAAGCAAGATAGGTTGAGCCGACTGAAGTGTGCAATTTACAGCGATTGGAAGTAATGGCAAAGTAATGTATCTCCCTGGTGATCTAGTGGTTAGGATTCGACGCTCTCAATGCCGCAGCCTGGGTTCGATTCCTGGTCAGGGAAGCAGTTTTCAGGAGAGCTACCAACACGTGTTTGTCTACAAGTTATTGGGTGGCACAATGGCTCAGTGGTTAGCACTGCTGCCTCACAGCACCAGGGTCCCAAGTTCAATTGCATGTTCTCCCTGCGTCTGTGTGGTACTCTGTCTCTGGGTACTCTGGTTTCCTCCCATATTCCAAAGATGTGCAGGTTAGGTGAATTGGCCATACTAAATTGTCCATAGTTGTTAGTTGCATTAGTCGTGGTGGGTTATTCGTTGGTTGGGCCGAAGGGCCTGTTTCCACATTTAGGGAATCTAAGCTGAGGTTAAAGAGCAGAAAAGGCCAAATGCACCAAGGAGAGAGGGCTTATACTTGTATTTTGTATGCTGTTATAGCAGTCTCCCATGACATGATTAGTGTCTTGATCCACGTTTTTCAGAAATGTGGAATATTATTCAGGAAAAATTTAGATGTACAGTAGTGAAGAAAGAGGAGGGAATGTAATACCCTCTAACATTAATCAGTTGTGATCATCTCAGACAGTCTGAGGTAAACTTCCTCATTCTTTCTCTCATAATTACTTGAGGTTTTCTGCTTGTTTGCCTCTCTCATGCAATGACATGATCCTAGGTGGAGCAGGAAGTGTATGCATAATGATGCATCATGATAGTACTGGACAAACGGGATGCACTGACGTATTCTTCCTTTCAGTCATTTTCCATATGATTGCTGGAATGGAATCAGGGAAACATCAGCGAAGAATTGTAAAATGAGGAATACGCCATGGTCCATTCTCTACAGAATTATCTCCCTTTTTAATTCTCCTTATCTTCAGTATTTGCTTTGCAGAATGTGTGAGCACGTGCGATACATGCAGAAAAGTGTTGCTTCACATTTAACGAAGTGTGGGAATGGAGGGGCGGGAATTTGGGGATTTGGGATTCGCTGTCACCTCAAGATCAAAAGCTTTTAGGTCAAAGTTCACATCAGATGTTACCACAGAAATGAGGCTGACACAGTGCATCCTAAAGGGAGTGTCTCACTTATAAAGATAGAACATAGAAAAACATAGAAAAATACAGCGCAGTACAGGCCCTTCGGCCCTCGATGTTGCACCGACCGAAGCCTACCTAACCTACACTAGCCCAATAACCTCCATATGCTTATCCAATGCCCACTTGAATGACCATAAAGAGGGAGAGTCCACCACTGATACTGGCAGGGCATTCCATGAACTCGCAACCCGCTGAGTAAAGAATCTACCCCTAACATCTGTCCTATACCAACCTCCCCTTAATTTAAAGCTGTGTCCCCTAGTAACAGCTGACTCCATACGCGGAAAAAGGTTCTCACTGTCAACCCTATCTAAACCCCTAATCATCTTGTACACCTCTATCAAATCTCCCCTAAACCTTCTTTTCTCCAATGAGAACAGCCCCGAGTGCCTCAGCCTTTCCTCATACAATCTTTCTACCATGCCAGGCAACATCCTGGTAAACCTCCTCTGCACCCGTTCCAGTGCCTCCACATCCTTCCTATAGTATGGCGACCAAAACTGCACACAATACTCCAGATAAGGCCGCACCAGAGTCTTATACAACTGCAACATGACCTCAGGACTCCGGAACTCAATTCCTCTACCAATAAAGCCCAGCATGCCGTATGCCTTCTTCACAGCACTATTTACCTGGGTGGAAACCTTCAGAGATCTGTGTACATGGACACCAAGATCCCTCTGCTCATCCACACTACCAAGTAGCCTACCATTAGCCCAGTAATCCATCTTCTTGTTACTCCTACCAAAGTGAATGACTTCACACTTAGCTACATTGAACTCCATTTTCCACCTTTCTGCCCAGCTCTGCAACTTATCTATATCCCGCTGAAACCTGACACATCCTTCTTCGCTGTCCACAACTCCACCGACTTTCGTATCATCCGCAAACTTGCTCACCCAGCATTCAAGCCCCTCCTCCAGGTCATTTATAAAAATGACAAACAGCAATGGTCCCAAAACAGATCCTTGTGGAACATCGCTAGTAACTGCACTCCAAGATGAACCTTTACCATCAACTACTACCCTCTGTCTCCTTCCAGCCAGCTAATTCCTAATCCAAACCTCTAATTCACCCTCAATGCCATACCTCCGTAGTTTTTGCAGTAGCCTACCATGGGGTACCTTATCGAACGCCTTGCTAAAATCCATATACACCACATCTACCGCTTTACCCTCGTCCACTTCCTTGGTCACCTTCTCAAAGAACTCAATAAGGTTTGTGAGGCACGACCTCCCCTTCACAAAACCATGCTGACTATCCTTGATCACATTATTCCTATCCAGATGTTCATAAATCCTATCCCTTACAATTGTCTCTAAGACTTTGCCCACAACAGAAGTGAGACTCACTGGCCTATAGTTACTAGGGCTGTCCCTACTCCCCTTCTTGAACAAGGGGACCACATTCGCGATCCTCCAGTCTTCTGGCACTATTCCTGTAGACAACGACGACATAAAAATCAAGGCCAATGGCTCCGCTATCTCCTCCCTAGCTTCCCAGAGGATCCTAGGATAAATGCCATCAGGCCCAGGGGACTTATCTATTTTCACCCTTTCCAGTATTCCCCGGACCTCTTCCCTACATACCTCAAAGCCATCCATTCTAATCACTTGTGACTCAATATTCACATCAGCAACAATGTCCTGTTCCTGAGTGAATACTGACGAAAAGTATTGATTTAGTGTCTCTCCAATCTCCTCTGCCTCCACGCACAACTTCCTACTACTATCTTTGACTGGACCGATACCCACCCTAGTCATCCTTTTATTCCTGACATACTTATAGAAAGCCTTAGGGTTTTCCCTAATCCTACCAACCAAGGACTTTTCATGTCCCCTTCTCGCTGCTCTTAGCTCTCTCTTTAGATCCTTCCTGGCTACCTTATAACTCTCAATCGCCCCAACTGAGCCTTCACGCCTCATCTTTACATAGGCCGCCCTCTTCCCTTTTACTAGGGATTCCAATTCCTTATTAAACCACGGCTCCCTCACAAGACCCTTTCCTCCCTGCCTGACTGGTACATACTTATCAAGGACACCCAATAGCTGCTCCTTGAACAAGATCCACATATCATTTGTGTCCTTCCCTTGAAGCCTATTTTTCCAATCCACACATCCTAAGTCATGCCACACCGCACCATAATTTCCCTGCCCCCAGCTATAACTCCTGCCCTGCAGTGCACACTTATCCCTCTCCATCACTAGAATAAAAGTAACCGAGTTGTGGTCACTGTCCCCAAAGTGCTCACCTACCTCCAAGTCTAACACCTGGCCTGGTTCATTACCTAGAACCAAATCCAGTATGGCCTCACCTCTTGTTGGCCTGTCTACATATTGTGTCAGGAAACCCTCCTGCACACATTGGACAAACACTGACCCATCTAACGAACTCGAGCTATAGCTTTCCCAGTCAATATCTGGGAAGTTAAAGTCCCCCATAACAACCACCCTACTACTTTCACTCTTCTCCTGAATCATCCTTGCAATACTTTCCTCTACGTCTCTCGGACTATTAGGAGGCCTGTAGAAAACTCCTAACAGGGTGACCTCACCTTTCCTATTTCTAACCTCAGCCCAAACTACCTCAGATGGCAAGTCTTCCTCCATCGTCCTTTCCACCGCTGTAATACTATCCTTGACAAGCAATGCCACACCTCCCCCTCTTTTACCCCCATCTCTGACCCTACTAAAACATTTAAACCCTGGAACCTGCAATAGCCATTCCTGTCCCTGTTCAACCCACGTCACTGTAATGGCCACAACATCAAAGTCCCAGGTACCAACCCACGCTGCAAGCTTACCTACCTTATTTCTTATACTTCTGGCATTGAAGTATACACACTTCAAGCCACCTTCCTGTTTACCGGCACCCTCCTTCGAGATCGATGCCTTGTTCCTCATCTCCCTACACTCAAAGTCCTGTACCCTAAAGCTACAGTCCAGGTTCCCATGCCCCTGCAGAGATAGTTTAAACCCTCCCAAAGAGCACTAGCAAACCTCCCCCCAAGGATGCTGGTGCCCCTCAGGTTCAGGTGGAGACCATCCTGTTTATAGAGGTCCCACCTTCCCCAGAAAGAACCCCAGTTGTCCAGAAATCGGAATCCCTCCCTCCTGCACCATCCCTGTAGCCACGCATTTAACTGTTCTCTCTCCCTATTCCTCGACTCTCTGTGATGTGGCACGGGTAACAGACCAGAGACAACAACTCTGTTCGTTCTAGCTCTGAGCTTCCAACCTAGCTCCCTGAAAGCCTGCCTAACATCCTCACTCGTCTTCCTACCTATGTCGTTGGTGCCAACGTGGACCAAGACCTGGGGCTGCTCCCCCTCCCCCTTAAGGACTCGGAAAACACGATCAGAGATATTGTCATTTGCATGGAATTTTAAATGCGAGTTTTAACCAAGATTTGGTGAGTGCCTTTGGTGAAGGAGGGTGTAATGTAAGAGCAAAGAGTGAAGAACTGAAGATAACAGGAGCCAGAGAGGGCTGGAAAGTTTAATAAATACCCAGTATAGGCTACCAGATATACAACAGTTCTCTAGGCCTTGGGTTTGCTGTGAATGGGAAAAGGGAGAGGATGTGAATCAGGACAAAGAGAAAGTCATGAACAGTATCTGTTCAAACAGCAGAGTCTGAGATGGCGGGATGATGCTGATGGTTGAGAGTGCGGGCAGCGCCGAGCAGCAGGGAGATGGCCACGGCCATGCTGGCTGACTGCTTCACGCTGTTGGACCATGGAGTGCAGGTAGGCCATTACGGTCACCTCCCAGGAAATAGAAGGACAGTCCTTTCCATGGCGAGTCAGCTGGGGCTAGGCCTCATGCAGCCTCAGGGATGGTTGCAGAGGTTGTAGCATCAGCAGTAGAGGGCCTGGAACCAGGACCCCAGTGACTGATGACAGGCAGACAGCATCTAGAGGTGTGCCCCTATACATAGACTCCAGCTAAAGTCAAGTGGCAACTGGGGGAGCAACAGAAGGGGAGCAGTAGTTAGAGAGAATGAAGAACTCTATTGCCATAATACCTTGCAGCGCATTCAGTATTTAAACATGGCTCCAGGGTGTGGTGGCATCTTGCGTGTAGCACACTTTTCACTGGATTTATATACATGTGACAATAATCTAAACCTGACAAGATAGGTTCAACACTTACCCTTCTTATGACTTAAATTCCTGAAACAAATAATTATCTTTGTTGCCTAACAAAAACTAATGTCCCTTTATGTCTCGAACACCAGTAATGAGCAGAGGGGTTATTGGGCAAGAATTCATTCCCTGGCCCTAGAGAAAAGTAGAGGTAGCTATTGCTATTCAATGGGAAACAAAAAAAAAGCAAAAACACAAGAAATTACATGCTTTTAGCCTCCCATCTTGTAAGTTAACAACAACATCTCCAAATATAATATTGAAATGTATGTGGGAAAACCCAAATGTCCTCAATTTTCCAAAATGTAAATGATCTCCAGATGAGGCATGTGTTGACCGTGTAGCGTTATTAGATTACTTACAGTGTGGAAACAGGCCCTTCGGCCCAACAAGTCCCCACTGCCACGCACCCACCCAGACCCATTCCCCTACGTTTATACTTGCACCTAACACTATGGGCAATTTAGCATGGCCAATTCACCTAACCTGCACATTTTTGGATTGTGGAAGGAAACCGGAGCACCCGGAGGAAACCCAAGCAGACACAGGGAGAATGTGCAAACTCCACACAGAGAGTCACCTGAGGTGGGAATTGAACCCGAGTCTCAGGTACTGTGAGGCAGCAGTGCTAACCACTGTGCCACTGTGCCACCCTCATTCATTTACCTCATTCTGACACAGCAAAAGTGGGTGGGAAGAATATCATCTCTCTGCCAGCTGGAGTAGTCTGAATGAAATGAGTTGGGGAAGTCTGAGTCCAGTTCCAAGTTGGCTTAAGTTCACGACACAAATCCACTTGGCACAAACTACAGTCCCTAAGGAAACGTGCAATGCTGACTAGTGCGGGAAATTTGAATCTCACATTTGTACAGAGTGGGAGAGTCTTCTTGAAGGAATAGGGTGGAGCAGGAGGAAGTGAGCCAACGTGTGAGGTGGGGATGCCTGACATTCACAATGCTAAGAAATTCTCAAAATCTTCAGCGCTTGATAAATAGAGATTTCCCCATAACATCAGAATGTCACAATGCACTTTGGAAACAATTTAATGCTTTCCATGAGGAAATTGGCTCTGGTTCTGTTTTGTTCCAGCTCATTTGGCTTCTAAACGGTCTCATTTCCCCAGAACCAGTCCAACTGTCCCAGGAATCTAAAGCCCTCCCATCAACCAGACCAATTTTGCAACCAGGCATCATCTGTCTTATCCTTCCAATTTTGTCTTCATTTGGTTTCAGATATGAGCTGGAGTGTTTTTTATTTATTCACTAGAACTGGCTGGCCGTTTGTTGCCTGCCCTTAGTTGCCGTTAAGAAAGTAGTTGTGAACCTTCTTGAATCATTGCAGTCCCTTGTTTCCTATATTTTCCACATTTGAGGTACTGCTTCCTCATTTCTCACTTAACTCTCTAAACTCCAACCGCGGGACCACATCCCTCTTGCTAAGTTTGGTACTGATGTGGACTGTGAGTGCTGGCTGTTCATTGATAGGAATACCCTCACACTCCCCAACCCCAATACACCCCATTCCAAGCCCACACCCCACCTTCAGGATGCTCTGTAGCCATTCAGTGATATCCTTAGCCTTAGTGACAGGGAGGAAACATGTCGCCCTGGGTTTAGACCAGATGTTGCCAGGGCTGGAGGGTTTGAGTTATAAGGAGAAGCTGGGACTTTTTTCACTGGAGCGTATGAGGTCGAGGAGTTATAAAATCGTGAGGGGCATAGATAAGGTGAATAGCAAAGGTCTTTTCTATATGATGGGGGAGTTGAAAACTAGGGGCATATTTAAAAGGGACCTAACTTTTTCACACAGAGGGTAGTTTATATGTTGGAGTTGTAAGTGTGGTGTTGGAAAAGCAAGTCAGACAGCATCCGAGGAGCAGGAGAATCGATGTTTTGGGCATAAGCTCTTCATCAGGAATGCCTGAAACATCAATTCTCCTCCTCCTTGGATGCTGGCTGACCTGCTGTGCGTTTCCAACACCACACTCTCAACTCTGAGCTCCAGTATCCACAGTCCTCACTTTCTTCTGGTTTGTATGTGGAATGAAGTGCCAGAGAAAGTGGTAGATGCAGGTCTAGTTGCAACATTTAGAAGGCATTTGGCCAATTATATGAATAAGAAAGATTTAGCGGATATGGGCTAAATGCAGGCAAATGGTGGAGCAATTACTACAGATGTGAGAATTTGTACTTAAAACAATAAATACTGGAGATCACAACTGGTCAGGCAGCATCTGTAGAGAGACAGCAAGCTAACGTTTCAAGTCTAGATGACTCTTCATCAGAACTGACATGATGTGTGGACGGGACAGCATTTCCCAAATGGTCCGTTTCTGTGCTGTATGACTGTACGACTCTATGACTCCATAAACGCCTGGCTATTTTTCTAAATATTGAATCACCTATCACTATTGCTCTTTCAGCCTTCCCTGTAACTCCTGTGCTGCTAGGTTTCCATGATGTCATGAACTTAGCTCTGGTTACAAACCCCATTTCTCTCACCACTGTTGAGAACTGAATCCTGGTTGAAGAGTGAAAAGGGGACTTTTTTAGTACCTGCATGTTCCTTTTTGACTACCTGGTGGTCACACATTCCCTGTCTCCCTGCATTGTGTCGAACTCTGAATGACCACATGTATAAACATCAACATCTCGAAGTGATGGATGCATTACACTGAGGCCAGCTGCTGCTCAGGTTCTGAACTCCAGAGCTCAAGCTGCTGCAGCTGATGTGAATGTCTTCTCGTTAGATTATTCAGGGCGATGGAAGTGTCCTGACCTCCTCACACAATGAAGAACGTACACTCTCTGGAGTTTAGCACTGCCATTCCTCTATCTAATGGATACCACTATTGCTGAGGTCCCATTGTGTGTGAGTGTCTTTGGCTCTCTGGTTAACAAACCTGCTGCCATCCTCTTACATGTTGACAGGATTCACACATTCATAACTGCTACTCTGCCAGTGCCTCTGCTGCTGTCTGTCAGTCAGCTAGTGGAGACCCCTATTAGGTTTCCCTTTCAGCTTCTCCTCCAAGACATTCACCATCCTGTTTTGGAAATATATTGCTGTTCATTAAATGTTGCTGGGTCAAAATCCTGGTAATCCTTCCCTAATGGAATTGTGAGTCTACCTGGACTGCAGAGATTCAAGAAGACAGCCCTTCACCGCCTTCTCAAGGGCAGCTAAGGACAGGTGATGGAAGTTGACCCGGCTGCTGATACCTATCTCTTGTCAGTGAATGAAAAAGAACTCCTCCCCCCTCCTCCTGTTGCAAAGAACTGGCTTGAGCTTCTCAAAAACACAATGCTCAGTGTTCCCAAAAATTCTGACACAGCAAAAGAAAACCGAGAGGTACTCCCTTTGTAACCCCTTCAAATAGTGGTAGTGACTCTCAGAGCCTGTTTTTGCATTCAGCACTGTGTGCATCACGAAGGAGACTGAGAAGACATTGAAGTCCAAAAGAACAGGCCTGCTACTAAACCAGGGCACTGCAGAGCTACATTGTGTGGCCCTGGTATTATGTCCAATGGTTTAACTGATCTGCTTGGCAATTTAATAATGACAGTAGTCCAACAACTGCTCTGTACTCACTGTGCTTGATTGAGTGAACCTGGGTGGTGACTCAGAGCTGGCATAAACAAAATCCCCGAAGCTAGAGTTGGGGCACAGGTGCTGGGATTGCTGTGATATTGTAAGGTGCTGTAATGAAACCTGTTGCACACTTCAAAGCTCATTTCATCTCTACATTGCTCTGAGGTAAAACAATTGCATAAAGCACAGCACTGGAAAGGGTGCAGGATGGTGGATGCTGTCTACATGAACTTTGGCAAGGCCTTTGACAAGGTCCCTCATGATAGGCTAACACAAAAGATGAAATCACATAGGATCTGAAGTAGGCTGTTGAGATGGATACAGAACTGGTTTACTCATAGAAGACAAGACAGTGGAAGTGGAAATGTGTTTGTCTGATTGGAGATCTGTGACCACTGATGTTCTGCAGGGATCAGTGCTGGGACTCCTATTGTTTGTAATATATATAAATGATTTGGAGGATAATGTAGGCATCTGATTAGCACATTTTGTGGATGACACAAAGGTTGGCGGAGCTGCAGATGTGAGGATGATTGCCAGAGGATACAGCAGAATACAGGTAGGTTGGAGAATCAGGTGGAGAAATAGCAGATGAAGTTTGATCCAGATAACTGTAAGATTTTGGAAGATCTAATACAGGAGGGAAGTATACAGTAAATGGCAGAGCCCTTAGGAGCATTAACGTACAGAGGATCTGGGCTACAGGTATACAGTTTTCTGAAAATGGCAACACAAATGGATAAGGTGATCAAAAAGGCTTTTGATATGCACATCTTTATTGGTCGGAGCATGGAATATAAAAATTGGCAAGCAATGTTGCAGCTGTGTAGAACTTTAGTGAGGCTACATTGTGGACAGTTCAGGTCACCACAATATCAGAAGGTTGTGGACGTTTTGGAGAGGGTACAGAAACAGTTTACCGGGATGTTGCCTAATTTGGAAGGTATTAGCTATGAGGGGAGAATGGACAAATTCGGTTTGTTTTCACTTGAACATTGGAGGCTGAGGGGCCAACTCACGGAAGTTTGCAAAATTATGAGAGTCATGAATAGAATAGATAATCAGAATCTTGATCCCAGGGTAGAAATGTCAATTACCAGGGATTTCGGTTTAAGGCTCAGGGGGATAAGTTTAAAGGAGATGTGAGACACATGGCTTTTACACAGAGGGTGGTAAGTGCCTGGAGCATGCTGCTAGAGGAGATGGTGGAGATGATACAACAGCAACATTTAAAAGGCATCTCGACAGATATGTGTATAGGCAGGGAATCGAGCGATCCGGACTGTGTAGAAAGAAAATGGCTTCAGACTAGGAAGCTGTCATGTGTCAGCACATGTGGGAACATCATCACTTCAAATTCCTCTCCAATACATTCACCATCCTGACTTGGAAAGATATCACTATTCCTTCACTTCCTTCATCCTTCCTATAGCAAAGTAACCAAAACTGACACAATACTCCAAGTGTGGCCTCACCAACATCCTGTAACACTGCAATATATCTTCCCAACTTCAATACTCAATGCTCTGACTGATGAAAGCCAGTGTGCCAAAAGCCTTCCTTACTGCCCTGTCTACCTGTGACTCCACTTTCGGAGAACCATACGCCTGAACAGTAAGGTCCCTCCATTCCACCACACTCCTTAAGGCCCTACCATTCACCATGAAATTCCTACCTTGAGTTGACTTTCCAAAATGCAAGACCTCATAGTTACCTATATTAAACTCCATTTGCTATCTCTTGGCCCACTTCCCCAGCTGATTAAGGTCCTGCTACAATTTCTGAAAACCTTCCTCACTATCCACAATACCTCCTATTTTATGTATCTTCTGCAAACTTACTAATCATGCCTTGTACATTCTCATCCAAGTCATTGATATGGATAACAAACAGTAATGGGCCCAGCACTGACCCCTGAGGCTCTCCACTAGTCACAACCCTCCAATCTGACAAGCATCCTTCCACTATTACCCTCTGCTTCCTACCATCAAGTCAATTTTGTATCCAATTTGCCAGTTCCCCCTGGATTCCATGTGGCTCAACCTTCCAGAGCAGCCTACCATGTCGAATCCTATCAAAAGCCTTACTGGAATCCAAATAGTCTACGTCTACTGCCCTGCCCTCATCATTCTTCCTGGTCAGTTCATCAAAAAAACCGCAACACACTTGTGAGGCATGGTCTCCCACACATAAAGCCATGCTGACTACTCCTAATCAAAACCTGTCTTTCCAAATGGTGGTGAAGACAGAATCCCTCATAACAATTACAAGTTATTTGATGTTTATTAGATATGTTGTTCCAGCAGCAGGAAATGTGGAAGTATTGAGTAGGAGGCTGGTCATGAGGTTACGTATTTGGGCAGTTGCTTTACTCGAACCACTACTCGGTAGTGTCTCCCACCCATTCTCCTCCTCAAACCAAAAAACATGTTCTGTGCATTGGTTGATAAGGTGGTAAGTGTTTTCTTTCATGTTTCATTTTATCAGCAATCTATTTGGAATTTAGGATAGTGGGGATGGAGGTTAGGACAGTTAAATGTTCCTCCTGTAGTATGTGGGAGGTAAGGGTCCCCTCTAATGTCCCTGTTGTCTTCATTTGTGGGAAGTGCACCCAACTTCAACTCCTCGAGAACCGTGTTAGGGAACTGGAGCTGGAGCTGGATGAACTTTAGATCATTT
This sequence comes from Chiloscyllium punctatum, assembly GCF_047496795.1. Taxonomy (NCBI): domain Eukaryota; kingdom Metazoa; phylum Chordata; class Chondrichthyes; order Orectolobiformes; family Hemiscylliidae; genus Chiloscyllium; species Chiloscyllium punctatum. Next base: position 108,778,871 of record NC_092746.1, read on the forward strand.
GGGAGGCAGAGGGGGTTATTGAGAGGAATTACAGGGAGGTAGTTACTCCATAGTGAAGAAGGTAGATGAGTTACCATCAGGGGTAGAAAGGAGAACTGGCAGGCAGGGTGGGGATATCGTGTGATGGTGCCCCTCAACAACAAGTATACTGTTTTGGATACTGTTGTGGGTGGGGAAAATGACCTACCAGTGGGGCACAGGTCTCTGGCGCAGAGTCTGTCCCTGCTGCTCACAAGGGAAGAGGGAAGAGGAGCAGAGCTTTAGTCATTGGGGACTTCATAGTTGGGGAAGAGATAGGAGGTTTTGTGGGAACGAGAGAGACTCACAATTGGTTTGTTGCCTCCCAGATGCCAGGGTTCGTGATGTCTCTGATCCTGTTTTCAGGATCCTTGAGGGGTGGGGGAGGGGGAGCAGCCCCAAGTCGTGGTCCACATAGGCACCAACGACATAGGTAGGAAAAGGGATGGGGATCTAAGGCAGAACTTCAGGGAGCTAGTTTGGAAGCTTAAAGCAGGAACAAACAGTTGTTAACTCTGGTTTGTTACCCATGCCATGTGCTAGCGTGGTGAGGAATAGGGGTAGAGCGGAACTGAACACGTGGCTGCAGGGATGGTGCAGGAAGGAGGGTTTTGGATTCTTGGATAATTCGAGTTGTTTCTGGGGAAGTTGGGACCTCTACAAACAGAACGGTCTTCACCTGAACCAGCAGGGTACCAATATCCTGGGGGGGAAATTTGCTAATGCTCTTCGGTGGAGGTTTAAACTAATGCGGCTAGGGAATGGGAACCTGAATTGTAGTTCCTGAGTATGGGAGGTTGAGGGTAGTGAGGTCAGGTATAGCTTTACAAGGTTGCAAAAGGGCGCCGGCAACCAAGATGTTGGTTTGAAATGTATGTACTTCAATGCCAGGAGCATCTGGAATAAGGTGGGTGAACTTGCAACATGGGTTGGTACCTGGGATTTTGATGTTGTGGCCATTTCAGAGACATGGCTAGAGGAGGGACAGGAATGGTTGTTGCAAATTCCAAGATTTATATGTTTCAGCAAGAAGAGAGAAAATTGTAAAAGAGTTAGGGGTGTGGCATTGTTAATCAAGGGTAATATTACAGCAGCTGAGATGACATTTGAGGATTCATCCACTGAAGGTAGTTTGGGCTGAGGTTAGAAACAGGAAAGGAGAGGTCACCCTGTTTGGAGTTTTCTATAAGCCTTCAAGTTGTTCCAGAGATGTAAAGGAAGGGATAGCAAAGATGATTTTCGAGAGGAGCGAGATTAACAGAGTAGTTGTTATGGGGTCTTTAACTCCCCCAATATTGACTGGGAATACTAATGTTCAAGTAGCTTAGATGGGTCAGTTTTTGTTCAATGTGTGCAGGAGGGCTTTCTAACACAGTATGTAGTCAGGCTAACAAGGAGTGATGCCATATTGGATTTGGTACTGGGGAATGAACCCAGCCAGGTGTTAGATTTGGAGGTAGGTGAGCACTTTGGCGACAGTGACCATAATTTAGTTACATTTACAGTAGCAATGGGCAGGGGTAGGTATATACTGCAGGGAAAGAGGTATAACTGGGGGAAAGGCAAATATGATGTGATTAGGCAAGATTTAGGATGCATAGGATGGGGAAGGAAACTGCAGGGGATGGACATAGTTGAAATGTGGAGCTCATTCAAGGAACAGCTACTGCAGGTCCTTGATAAGTATACACCTATCAGGCAGGGAGGTAGTTGTCGAGAGATGGTTTACTAAAGAAGTTGAAGCTCTTGTCAAGAGAAAGAAGAAGGCTTATGTGAGGATGAGACATGAAGGCTCAGATAGGGGGCTTGGTGTTATAAGTTAGCCAGAAAAGATCTAAAGAGAGGGCTACGATGAGCCAGAAGGGGACATGAGAAGTTGTTGGTGGATCAGATCAAGGAAAACCCTAATGCCTTCCAGAGGTATAGCAAGAATAAAAGAATGACTAGAGTAAGATTAGGGCCAATCAATGATAGCAGTGGAAAGTTGTGTGTGGAATCTGAGGACATGGGGAAGTGCTTAATGAATACTTTTCATCAGCATTCACATTGAAAAAGGGCAATGTTAGTGAGAATATGGAGATACAGGCTACAAGTTTGGATGGCATTGAGGTTGACAAAGAGGAGGGTTTAGCAATTTTGGAAGATCTGAAAATAGATAAGACCTGTGGGCTGGACGTAATTTATCCTTGGATTCTCTGGGAAGCCAAGGAGGAGACTGCAAAGCCTCTGGCTTCGATCTTTATGTCATCATTGTCGACAGGAGTAGTGCCAGAAGCCTGGAGGATAGCAAATGTTGTACCCTTGTTTAAGAAAGGGAGTCAGGTCAGCCCAGGTATTTATAGGCCAGTGAGTCTTACTTCAGTTATGGGTAAGATGTTGGAAAAGGTTAGAAGAGATAGGATTTATAATAATCTGGTAAGGAATAATTTGACTAGGGATAGTCAACACAGTTTTGTGAAGGGTAGGTCATGCCTCACGAACCTTATTGGGTTCTTTGAGAAGGTGACAAAAAAGGTGGATGAAGATATTGTTGATGTGGTGTATATGGACTTCAGTAAGGCATCTGATAAGGTTCCACACGGTATTTGTACAAAATACGGAGTTTTGGGATTGTAGGTGATTTAGCGATTTGGATGATAAATTGGCTAGCTGAAAGAAGACAGGGTGGTGGTTGATGGGAAATGTTCATCCTAGAGCTCAGTTACCAGTGGTGTGCTGCACTGCTGTTTGGGGCCACTGCTGATTGTCATTTTTATAAATGATCTGGATGTAGGCATAGAAGGATGGTTAATGAATTTGCAGATGACACGAAGGTAGGCAGAGTTGTGGATAGTGCCGAACAATGCTGTGGGTAACAGAGAGACATAGTAAGATGCAGAGCTGGGCTGAGAAGTGGCGAATGGAGTTTAATACAGAAAAGTGTGAGGTAATTCACTACGGAAGAAATAACAAGAATGCCAAGTAATGGGCTAATGGTAAAATTCTTGGCAGTGTAGATGAACAGAAAGATCTCGGTATCCATGCGCATGAATCCCTGAAAGTTGCCACCCAGGTTGATAAGGTTGTTAAGAAGGCAAATGTTGTGTTGGTGTTTATTGGTAGGGGGATTGAGTTTTGGAGCCATGAGGTCATGCTTCAGCTATACAAGACATTGGTGAGGCTGCATCTGGAGTATTCTGTACAGTTCTGGTCACCGCATTGTAAGAAGGATGTGGAAGCTTTGGAAAGGGTTCAAAGGAGATTTACTAGGATATTGCCTGGTATGGAAAGAAGGTCTTATGAGGAAAGGCTGAGGGAACTGAGACTGTTTTCGTTGGTGAGAAGAAGGTTGATAGGTGACTTAATCGAGATGCATAAGATAATCAGAGGTTTAGATAGAGTGGGCAGTGAGAGCCTTTTTCCTTGGATGGTGAAGGCTAACACAAAGGGATATAGCTTTAAATTGAGGGGTGATAGATTTAGGACAGATATTAGGGGTAGTTTCTTCACTCAGAGAGTGGTAGGGGCATGGAACGGTCTGCCCTCAACAGTAATAGACTCAGTGATGTTAAGGGCATTTAAATGGGCATTGGACATGCATATTGATAATAATGGAATGGGCATCAGATAATTTTCACAGGTCAGCACAACATGCAAAGCCAAAGGACCTGCACTGCGCAGTAACGTTCTATGTTCTATGTTCACTTGTGACGCCAAGGCACCCAAGGCTATGGGCCAGATACTGGAAAAAGGGATGAAAATAGTCAGGTGACTTTGACCAGATACAATGTGCTGAAGGCCATTTTCTGTGCTGTGGATGTCTATGACTGTATTACACCAAATCAGCAAAACATTATATCTGGTATTGCATTTTCTTCAAACTTGGGTTAGGGTATGTACTGGTTAGAACATAGAACATAGAACATAGAACAATACAGCACAGAACAGGCCCTTCGGCCCACGATGTTGTGCCGAACTTCTAACCTAGATTAAGCACCCATCCATGTACCTATCCAAATGCCACTTAAAGGTCGCCAATGATTCTGACTCTACCACTCCCACGGGCAGCGCATTCCATGCCCCCACCACTCTCTGGGTAAAGAACCCACCCCTGACATCTCCCCTATACCTTCCACCCTTCACCTTAAATTTATGTCCCCTTGTAACACTCTGTTGTACCCGGGGAAAAAGTTTCTGACTGTCTACTCTATCTATTCCCCTGATCATCTTAAAAACCTCTTTCAAGTCACCCCTCATCCTTCGCCGTTCCAACGAGAAAAGGCAGAGAACTCTCAACCTATCCTCGTACGACCTACTCTCCATTCCAGGCAACAACCTGGTAAATCTTCTCTGCACCCTCTCCAAAGCTTCCACATCTTTCCTAAAGTGAGGCGACCAGAACTGCACACAGTACTCCAACTGTGGCTAACCAAAGTCCTGTACAGCTGCAACATCACTTCACGACTCTTGAATTCAATCCCTCTGCTAATGAACGATAATACTCCATAGGCCTTCTTACAAACTCTATCCACCTGAGTGGCAACCTTCAAAGATCTATGTACATAGACCCCAATATCCCTCTGTTCCTCCACCTGACTAAGAACCCTACCATTAACCCTGTATTCCGCATTCTTATTTGTTCTTCCGAAATGGACAACCTCACACTTGGCAGGGTTGAACTCCATCTGCCACTCCTCAGCCCAGCTCTGCATCATATCCAAGTCCCTCTGCATCCGACAACAGCCGTCCTCACTGTCCACAACTCCACCTATCTTCGTATCATCTGCAAATTTACTGACCCACCCTTCGACTCCCTCATCTAAGTCATTAATAAAAATTACAAACAGCAGAGGACCCAGAACTGAACCCTGCGGAACTCCACTTGTAACTGGGCTCCAGGCTGAATATTTACCATCTACCACCACTCTCTGCCTTCGACCGGTTAGCCAGTTTTCTATCCAATTGGCCAAATTTCCCTCTATCCCATGCCTCCTGACTTTCCGCATAAGCCTACCATGGGGAACCTTATCAAATGCCTTACTAAAATCCATGTACACTACATCCACTGCTCTACCCTCATCCACATGCTTGGTCACCTCCTCGAAGAATTCAATAAGACTTGTAAGGCAAGACCTACCCTTCACAAATCCGTGCTGGCTGTCCCTAATCAAGCAGTGTCTTTCCAGATACTCATAAATCCTATCCCTCAGTACCCTTTCCATTACTTTGCCTACCACAGAAGTAAGACTAACTGGCCTGTAATTCCCGGGGTTATCCCTATTCCCTTTTTTGAACAGGGGCACAACATTCGCTACTCTCCAGTCCCCTGGTACCAACCCCGTTGCCAGTGAAGACGAGAAGATCAATGCCAACGGTACTGCAATTTCCTCTCTTGCTTCCCACATAATCCTAGGATATATCCCGTCAGGCCCGGGGGACTTGTCTATCCTCAAGTTGTTCAAAATGTCCAACACATCTTCCTTCCTAACAGGTATCTCTTCTAGCTTAACAGTCCGTTTCACACTCTCCTCTTCAACAATACGGTCCCTCTCGTTCGTAAATACTGAAGAGAAGTACTTGTTCAAGACCTCTCCTATCTCTTCCAACTCAATACACGGTCTCCCACTACTGTCCTTGATCGGACCTACCCTCGTTCTCGTCATTCTCAGGTTTCTCACATACGCATAAAATGCCTTGGGGTTATCCTTGATCCTATCCGCCAGGGATTTTTCATGCCCTCTCTTAGCTCTCCTAATCCCTTTCTTCAGGTCCCTTCTGGCTATCCTGTATCCCTCCACTGCTCTATCTGAACCCTGTTTCCTCAACCTTATGTAAGCCTCCTTCTTCCTCTTTACTAGACATTCAACCTCCCTCGTCAACCAAGGTTCCCTCACACGACCATTTCTTTCCTGCCTGATAGGTACATACATATCAAGGATACGTCGTATCTGCTCTTTGAAAAAGTTCCACATTTCCACCACATCCTTCCCTGACAGCCTATGCTCCCAACGTATGCTCCTCAAATCCTGTCTTACAGCATCGTAATTTCCCTTCCCCCAATTGTAAAATCTACCTGGTTGTGCGCACCTATCTCTCTCCATAACCAAGGTGAAAGTCACAGAATTGTGGTCACCATCACCAAAATGTTCACCCACCACTTGTCCCGGTTCATTACCGAGTACCAAATCCAATATGGCCTCCCCTCTGGTTGGACACTCTACATACTGCGTTAGAAAAGCTTCCTGGACACACTGCACAAACACCGCCCCATCCAATCTACTTGATCTAAAGAGCTTCCAATCAATATTTGGGAAGTTGAAGTCGCCCATGACTACGACCCTGTGGCTTCTGCACCTTTCCAAAATCTGTTTCCCAATCTGTTTCTCCACATCTCTGCTGCTATTGGGGGGCCTATAATAAACACCCAACAAGGTGACTGCACCTTTCCTATTTCTGACTTCAGCCCATACTACCTCCAGAGGCAGATCCCCCTCAAACTTCCTTTCTGCAGCCGTTATACCATTTCTAATTAGCAATGCCACCCCCCTCCTTTTTTACCACCCTCCCTAATCTTACTGAAACATCTGTAACCAGGAACCTCCAACAGCCATTCCTGTCCCTCATCTATCCATGTTTCCGTGATGGCCACAACATCGTAGTCCCAGGTACCGATCCACGCCTTAAGTTCACCCACCTTATTTCTGATACTCCTTGCGTTGAAGTATACGCACTTGAGCCCATCTCTGTGTCCGCAAGTTGTCCCTGTCAGTGCTACCTTCTCCACAGCCTCCCTACAGTCTTGGGCATCCTGAGACACAGCTAGCTTAGATGCAATGTGGGTCCTTCTTCAGAAATCTGTGAGAAACCCTGCGTGAACGTGTGCCTTTGTGGCAATTCTACACCCAAGAAACATCAGGGATTAGTTATAATTACGAGACCCTGGGTTTACAAGCAGCCTGCTGCCACCCATTAGCTTTCTACATATGTTCAGGATCCTCAGAGGAGAGCAATTAGTCCACTGAAGGAGCAGATGCTCAGGTCAGTGGCCAGAGACTGACAGCTCAGCCTGGCATTTATAGACCAACAGGGCACAGTTTCTCACTGCTGGAGTGTAGAAATCCCTCCCTACATTTACAGGTGTTGAGAGAATGCTAACACTGGTGCGATAAGCTGCGAATCACTCATTTGAAAAGGAATGCATAGCATGGATTTTCCTATTTGCGGTTAAAGTTCTGTAGCAAGGCATCTTGTCCACCAAGGGCTGGGAGAGAATGTTCTCCCGCAATCTGCTGCTCATTAATTTGGTAGCTGGGCCCTCGAGGACAGTTCTCAGGGAACTGCGCGGCTGAAATGGTGCAAACCTGCAGTCCAGCTGCACAGCACTTTGAATGGTACAAACCTGGAACCAGCCCTCATAGTGTGGTGTTTGACCCTGACAATGTCTCAGAGGAAATCTAGAGTTGCTGCTGGATGGGATGGTGGGCAGGCAGGCAGTCCCTTCCCCTGTGGACTGCCTGAAGGGTTTATGCCAACAGACCCGGTCAGAATGCAGCTAAACTGCAGTACTGGTCAGTGGACAAAGGACACATAACAATCCCAGAATAAAGATAATAATCTTCAACACTCCATAAGAGTAAGTGTCATCAACCTCCCCCTCCTACCTCAAACTCATGATGCCAGGACCCAACATAACTCTGCCAGTGCACAACCAGATCACGGCTTGGTATGACAACTGCTGTGCTCAGGATCATAAGAAACTACAGAGAGCTGTGAACACTGCCCAGTCCATCTCATAAGCCAACTTTCCATCCATTGATTCCATCTACACTTCTCACTGCCTCGGGAGGGCAGCCAACATCATCAAAGACCCCTCCCAACCCGGTTACAAACTCTTCCAACCTCTTCTGTCGGGAAGAAGGTATACAAGCTTAAACACATGTTCCAACAGATTCAATAACAGCTTCTTCCCTGCTGTTATTAGACTTCTGAATGAGGCTCTCAAATGTTAAATTTAATGCTGATTTCACTCTTTGTATACCTTCTATGCAGCTGTAACATTGTATTCTTCGCTCTGTTTATTATCTTAATACTCTGTATGGTATGATCTGCCTGTACTGCACGTGAAACAAAACTTTTCACTGTACCCAGGTACATGTGACATTAATAAATCAAATCAGAAATATCTTACCAAGATGCATGCGTTACAATGAGTAGATGATCCATCTTGGCCTTCTCTAGAGATTTCCAACATCACACAAGCCAGTTCGGTTCACTCTATCTGACAGCATGAAATGGTTAGAGTCACTGAATACTGCAAAGACTATGGGCTCTGGTAAAATTCCGGCAATAGTACCGAAGGCTTGTGCTCCAGAAGTTGCAGTCCCTTTAACCAAATTCTTTTCATGCAGCTGCAACCCTGACATTGACCAATGTGGAAAATTGCTCAGATATGAGATGAACACTAAAAACAGGACAAATCCATCCCTGGCAAACACCACTGTCTCAATGTATTGTTGATCATCAGTAAATTGACAGAAGGTGTCAGCAACCATGCTATTAAGCAGCACCTGCTCAGCAACAACCTGCTCAGTGATGTTCAGTTTGGGTTCTGCCATGTCCATTCAGCTTCTGACCTCACTGAAACCTTGATTCTAACATGGACATAAGAGCTGGACTCCAGAAGCGAAGTGTGAGATGTTGACCAAATGTGTGAAGAAACCCTAACAAACCTGGGGCCAATAGAAATCAAGGGGAAGCTCTCATATGGCTAAGTCATACTGCCTGACACAAAGGTCAGTCATCTCAGCTCCAGGCCATCTCTGCAGAGGTTCCATTGGGTAATGTCCTAGACCTAATAACGCTAGCTCCTTTATCAGTGACCCTTCATTAATCGTAAGGCCAGAAATGGGAATATAAGACTATAAGACCATAAGACATAAGAGGAGAAATTAATCCATTTAGCCCATTGAGTCTGCTTCACCGTTCAATCATGGCTGATAAGTTTCTCAACCCCATTCTCGTGCTTTCTCCCTGTAACCCTTGATCCCCTTTACAATCAAGAACCTATCTATCTCCGTCTTAACTATAATGAATGACCTGGCCTCCACAGCCTTCTGTCGGAGTGAATTCCACAGATTCATCACTCTCTGGCTGAAGAATTTCTTCTTATCTCCATTCTAAAAGGGTCTTCCCTTTACTCTAAGACTATGCCCTTGGGTTCTAGTCTCTCCTACCAATGGAAACATCTTCCCAACCTCCACTCTGTCCAGGCCATTCAGTACTCTGTAAGTTTCAATTAGATACCCCCTCATCCTTCTAAACTCCATCAAGTATTGATCCAGAGTCCTCAAATGTGTATGTGGATGATTGCAGAATGGCCAACACCATCTGCCTCTGATTCTAAAGCAGTCCATGTTCAAACACAGCAAGACCTGGACAACATCCAGGTGTGGGCTGACAACCATCAAGTAACATTTGTGCCACACAAGTGCCAGGCAATGACCACCAATGACACTACCATGACTGAATACCCCACAATTAACATCCTGATGGGTTTCCATTAACCAGAAACTTGGCTGGACTCATCATATAACCACTTGACTAAAAAAGGAAGTCAGAAGCTGTGAATCCTGCAGCAAGTAACTCATCCCCTGATTCCCCACAACCTGTCCACCATCTACAATGCATAAGTCAGGAGTGTGATGGAATACTTACCGCTTGCCTGGATGAGTGCAGCTTCTGCAACACTCAAGATGTTTGACACCATCTAGGACAAAGCAGGTTAATTGGGACCTCATTCACCATCTTAAATATCCACCCACTTCATGCACTGTAACATCTGTGTGTACTCTCTATGAGATACACTGCAGCAATTTATCAAGGTTCCTTTAACAGCACCTTCCAAACCTGCAGAAGGGCATGGGAGATACATGGGAACACCAGCAACTGCAAGGCACTCTCCATCCAGAAAATATATTGGAAATATATTGCCATTCCTTCAACGTTGCTGGATCAAAATCTGGGAATTCCCTCCCTAAGTGCATTGTGGATTTACCAACATCTAAATGAACGCAGCAGTTCAAAAGGGAAGCACACCATCATCTTCGCAAGAGATGGGCAATAAATTCAGGTTTAGTCAGTAGCACCCACACTCCCATGAATGGAAGACAAAAGAGAATATAAGATGACATGACATAGCTGTGTACTATTGATTGCATCTGGATTCAGAGATGTCACCATATACTGAGTATATTGCTCACCTGATCCAGCAGTGCAGATCAATGGAAAATATTCCACAGCAACAGCTTAAGGGAAACAGGGAATTTTCCCAATCCCCTGGGCAACATTCCTCTCTGTTAACAAATAAAACAGTTCCTTGCATTCCTGATGAAGGGCTTATGCCTGAAACATGACTCTTCTGCTCCTCCGATGCTGCCTGACCTACTGTGCTTTTCTAGCGCCACACTTTCTGACATTTGTGAAGCTTTGTTGCGCACATTTTGGTGAAAACCTTTGGGTTCATAGTAATAGTAATTATCCTTCAGAAAGTAACCAATTACTTGTGAAGCATTTTGGCAAGTCCCACCCACATAATCATGTGCTACCTATACTGAAAGAAAATAAATCATCTACTGAGCCCTTTTCATAACCTCAGAATGTTCAACAATGTTTTTGAAGATTAGTCATCGTTGTAATGTATGAAAGATAGCAGCCAGTTTAGGGATGGTAAGGTCCTGTTAATGCAATGAGTGCTTTAGTTCAGGATCTACTACTCTTAAAAATAATAGTCTGAGAGATGTTGTATCTACCCAAGGAGAAAACAGGGCTTCACTTTAATGTCCTACCTGAAAAAGGGACTATCCAACAATTCAGCACTCTCTCTGTTCCTTACCGAAGCATCAGCCTCTCTTTTGTGCTCAAAATTCTCAGGGTATGTTCAAAAGTGGATGAACTTCTGAACAAGTTTTTCCATTTGTGGAGAGGAGTACAAGATGGAGTTGCATTGCACTCGGGGGGGGTCTCAACTTTTCAACTTCTGCTTGCAAGCTGGGAGGAGGAACACAGCGTTGTGATCCAATTTAGCAAAGTGCGGATGGACTATGGAGCAGTAGGCATCTTTGAGGGTAGTGTAACAATAGTCGAGGATGTTTGACCCCCTGGTGGGATAGGAGACGTGTTGGCGGTAGTTTGGTAGCAGTCTCTTGAGGTTGGACTGATTGAAGTCGCTGAATAACGCCGTGGAGAATTTTGTCTCCAGAGCATTGGCAGCCCCAGAGCATCTTCACATCTGCCTGGGTGGGACATAGACTGCTGCCAGAATGGTGGAGGTGAAGCTGCGTGGCAGATAGTGGGGATGGCATTTCACTGTAAGATATTCTAGGCCCAGGGAGTACGTCTGAGCACCAGGAGGTGTTGATTAGGAGGCAGACCCCACCTCCCCTTATCTTACCCTCAGACACCATGCAGTCCATGCAATGTATAGCAAAACCATCAGGTTGTAAGGCACAGTCAGGTGTAGCAGGAGTGAGCCATGTCTCTGTAAATCAGAGCACACTGCAGTCTCTCAGTTTCTGCTGGAAGGTAAATCAGCCTTTAAGTTCATCCATCTTGTTTTCAATGGCTTGGTTGTTTGCCAGCAGTGTGCTGGGGAGGGGGGACTTGAAACCGTATTGTTTCACTCTCACCTGCAGGCCAGCGGGTCTTCCACGTTTCCAGGATAGGTTCCCTGCTGCTGGGAAGCTCCAGGTGTTGGTGGTGCGAGTCTGCTGCTTTGGAGGATAAGTGAGTCAGGTCAGGTTGTGTCTGGCCTCCCCAGGGTCAAGTTGCCACAGGGACCGGTGTTTGTGCCTGGGCTGGTAGGGCCTCCTGGAGCTAGGGTCACCGTAGTAAGTTTCCTACTTCTGGACTGTCCTGGGTGTTGGTGGTGCAAGTCTATTGCTCCAGCTTGTAAGTGAATTGGGTCAGGTTGTGTTGAGCCTGCTCGGGGCCAAGTCGTCATGGGGTCGATCTCGGGCCTGGGCCGGTCGGGCCTTCTCGAGGTCAAATTTCTTTCTGGGTCGGGTCAGGTCTTCAAGGTGTCGGGTGACTGTGGGGCCAGAGTTCGGGACTCAGTTCCTTGTGATTGGGTAGATCGGGCCTATGGGAAGGTGGAAGGTTTATTTTGGGCCTGCGAATCCAGCATTGGTAATACTCAGGTCTGGATGTTGGTAGGATTTTCAGACCTGTAAATACAATTAAAAGAACCTTATTAGTCATTTTTGCAGATTTAGAATTAAGGTTTAAAAGTGCAGAAAACGCCTGTGAGAAATGTAAGAATAAGATCTGCTGTAGAGAGCTCGCAGAGAGTAGCACTGTGTCGACACCATCTTGAATACTTGCAGACCCACTGAGATTCTTCAGCAATTTCTGTCTGACAGAAGTACTGTTTGAGGGAATTTGCTGTGTACAGTGTCACAAGGCTGGTCCTTTTTCCCAATAGCGGCTCCTTTTCTCAAAGATACTGTGTCCTTGATTTTTTTCAGAGGGGTCGTAAACAGGCTGGGCTCTGATTAGGCCAGTTTAGTACAGAGATTAAAGGGTATTGAGAGGTCTTTTTGTTTATATGTAAACAGATGAGACTGCAAGCCAAAGTGGTCATGTGTTAGAAGTGACCTGTATAATGGAAGGGGAGTGGCCTTATCTCTAGCTGAACAATTTGGTCCAGAACTAGTTGAGAGATCAGCAGTGGACTGTGTGAACACGCTCTCTCTCTTTCTGCCTTTCTAACTTCAACCTGTAAGCATCTGTTGCTTTTTTTAACTGTGTTTTAAGGGGGTTTGCTTAGTGGGACTGTCATGTATATTTGGAACAGCATAATTAAGTGTAGATTGGATATACTGGGTTCTGTAGGGATTCTATATTCTGTTCTTTATGTTTCATTGTGTATCTTGTGAATTTTTTTTGTCTGTTTTAAAACCTGGTAGTCAACCTAGCTAACTTTGGATAATTTGCACTGTACAGTTACCAAAACAAATTGTGAAGTTATGGTCTGGTCTGCCTGCTTAAGGATGTTTTGAGTGGTCTGGCCTAGTCCATAACAACAGATTAGATGTTGTTTTTTCTGAATTTATAACAGTGGAAACATTTCAAAAGAATTTAATTGGTTATAAAGTAATTTGTAATAACTCAAGGTCATTAACGTGCAAATATATACATTTGGAGGAGGAGTAGGCCTTTAAGCCCCCACCTAACCTGTTCCACCATTCAATAGACAATGCTTGATTTGATTGTGATCTCAAATCCACATTCCTGCTTATTCTTGATAACCATTGAATCACTACATATAGAGATCTTTTGGTCTATCCGAGTCTATGCCAATCCTCTGAGAAGCATCCCATGTCCCCACCCTAACCCCATAACCCCATACTGTGTTTACTACAGCTAACCCATGAAACCTGCATACTTAGACAATTTAGCATGGCTGATTCACCTAAACTGCAAAACTTTGGACTGTGGGAGGAGAATGAGGCAGCCAATGGAAACCCACAGAGTCACCCAAGGCTGGAATTAAACCCGGGACCTGGTACTGAGAGGCAGCAGTGATAACCACTGCGCCTCTGTGCCATCCCCAGCTCACGAGTTAGTCAACAATTTATCTACCTCTACCTGAGAAAGATTCAATTATCTCACCTGCACCACTCCTGGGGAAGAGAGTTTTAAAGACTTAGGAGCCTCTGAGAATAAAAAAAAATCATCTCTTTCTCAAGTAGGAGGCCCCTTTTTAGAATGGAATAGAATAGCCTTAATTAGCACAAGCACTCTAATGAGTGCGGTGAGAATTTTGTAATGTCACCTCTTGGCATCATCTTAGGTACAGGGTGCTTTAAATGTTTGTTGTAAAATTAAAAGATAAATCTCCAGGACTTGTCTCCGGGACTCACCTCCAGGACTCACCTTTGGGCCCACCTCCAGGACCCACCTCCAGGATTCACCTTAAGGACTCACCTCTGGGACCCACCTCTGGGACCCACCTCTGGGACTCACCTCTAGGACTCACCTCTTGGATTCGTCTCCAGGACTCACCTCCAGGACATATCTCCAGGATTCGTCTCCAGGACTCATCTCTAGGACTCACCTCTGGGCCTTGCCTCCTGGGCTCACCTCCGGGACTTGGCTCAAGGACTTGGTGCCAGGACTTGCCTCCAGGACTCACGTCTGGGACTTGTCTCCCAGGCCGGCCGGGGCTCGGACTGCCTCCCGCTCTATGCTCCAGCCTGTGACTCACCTCCAGGACCCATCTCCTGCACTGGCATAGTCTCTGACACACCTCCCGCACTGTGCTGGACTCGGACTCACCTCCATTCCCTTTGGGTAGGGTAAGTTTAAGAAGTTAAAAGTGGGGGTGGGGGTGTGGGGGAATGGTGGGGAAGAGAAACTGCAGAAAAGAAGGAAGAAAAGAAACAAAAAGCCAAAGGAACCAGGTAAGCATAGGAGCTCTGGCTGGAGCGCCCTAATCTGCCACCATCTTGAAGAAGTTGTTTTAAAAGTTGTTCTCCCCAGTTCTAGTCTCTCCAACTTAGGGAAACATCCTTTCAGTATGCACCCTTTCCAGTTCCCTCTGGATCTTGTACTTTTTAATAAGGTCACCTCCCATCTGTCGAAATCTCAATGGAGATAGGTCTGGTGTGTCCAACCTTTAATGACAAGACAGTCCTCCATGCCACGTATCTGTTGAGTGAACTTCAGTGAACTGCTTCTCATGCATTTACATTATTTCTTATTTCTTATTTAAGCAGTAAACAATACTCCAGATCTAACCTTTATAGAACAGGAGAAAAACATTTCTATTTTATATTAAATTCTTCCCTCTGCATTAAATGACAATATTCTGCTTGCCTTCCACTTGCTGCCTTCCACTTATGACTGACATTTTGTGATTCATGGACTAGGATATGATATAAGGACCCTGTATGAAAGGCACTATATAAATGAAACCCTTTATTTAATGTGTAATGGTTACAATGTGAAGCCCTTCAACCACCATATTGTGTGGATGATTCAAATAGAACATTCATTAATTCTAAATATTTACATAACATATGGAGTGAATAATTCTGGGAACTATGCTTCACCAGTAAAATTTAGCACTTCCAATTTGGATATAAGCAAATATCTTACTGCAAACAATAAGTAAAATGGGATAACCCAGATTAAAGTGCCACATCCTTTTATGTGAATGATGTGGATTGCAATGGGTGCCATTAGATTCAACATGAGCCAACTCCCTCAGTGTAAATATAGCCTCAGCATATATTCCCAGTAATCACAATGATATCACGTTCACATTACCAATTATCTTGTTCTCACCATCAATTCCACATAAATTTACACAAGAATTACCCTCGTCTGGACAGCAGTAATTACACCTCTACTCACGCCAACAATTATAATGGGAGAGATTTTGTTGTCAAGCAAAGGTTGAGATAACTTAGTGTTGAATTTTATTATATATAATTGATGCAGCAATTTCAGGAGAGAGACAGATGCACTGTTAAGTGCCAATATCCAGACGTTACTGTCTGTGTGGTGCTGTTCTACTGTTTAGCTTCATGAACACTGTATCCTACTGTCTGTCTCAAGATACTCAACAAACAGAAAGCACAATACTATTCAGCACAAAGAAGACTACTTGATCAGCATCCTATTCACCACCGTCAATATTCATGTCTCCAACACCCACCCTAAGGCAGCAACTACATGCAGTAACCTGTCAACTTCCTCCAGCAGCCTCTTAAAATCATAGAGTCATTATAGCATGAAAACAGAACCTTCAGCCCAACTCATCCATGCAGACCAGGTTTCCTAAACTGAACGAATTCCATTTGCCTGCATTTGGTCCACATCCTTCTAAGTCTTTCTTTTCCATGTACCTGTACAAATGTTTTTTAAATGTTGTTATTGTACTCACCTCTACCACTTCTTCTGGCAGTTTGTACCATATACACATCATCCTCTGCGTGAAAAAATGACCCCACTGGTCCCTTTTAAATATTTGCTCTCTCACCTGTGCCCTCTAGTTTTGGACTCCAATACTCTGGGGGAAAGACCTTGCCTTTTCATATTATCTATGCCTCTTACCATTATATAAATCACTGTAAGATTAGCCCTCAGCACCCTTACCAGTTTAATAATATTCTTCCTATAGCAGGGCGACCAGAAGTGTACACTGTGCTCCAAATGTTGTCTCAGGGAAAGTGAGGACTGCAGATGCTGGAGACCAGAGTTGAAAAGTGTGGTGCTGTAAAAGCACAGCAGGTCAGGCAGCCTCCGAGGAGCAGGAGAATCAACTTTTCAGACATAAGCCCTTCTTCAGGAATGAGGCCTCATTCCTGAAGAAGGGCTTATGCCCGAAACATCGATTCTCCTGCTCCTTGGATGCTGTCTGGCCTGCTGCGCTTTTTCAGCACCACACTTTTCAACTCCAAATGTTGTCTCACCAATGTCTTGTCGAGCTCTAACATGACATCTCAACTCCTGTACTCAATGCTCTGATTAATGAAGGCAAGAATGCCAAACACCTTTCTCAACACCCTGTGCCCTGTGATGCCACCTTCAAGAAATTATGTATCTGCACCCCTAGGTCTCTCTGTTCGACAACACTCCCCAGGACCCCCCTCTTAACTGTGTAAGTCCTGCCCTGTCTTATCAAAATGCAACAGCCCTCATTTATCTGAATTAAACGCCATCTGCTATTCCTTGACGCACTGGCCCAGTTAATTAAAATAAGATTTTACTGGATGTAAGTTAGCTCGCTGAGCTGGAAGATTTGTTTTCAGATGTTTCATCATCATACTAGGTAATATCATCAGTGAGCCTCCAGTAAAGTGCTGGTGATATGTCCCACTTTCTATTTATGTGTTTAGGTTTCCTTAGGTTGGTGATCTCATTTCCTCTGGTGATAAATAGAAAGTGGAACATAACAATTGTACTTCACTGGAGGCTCACTGATGATGTTACCTAGTATGGTGATGAAACGTCTGAAAATGAACTTTCCAGCTCAGTTAGCAAACCTACATCCAGAATCTCAACCTGAGCTACAAATCTTCTCCATCTGATTGTACTCTTCGCCAACTTTCTTCGTTGTCTACTATACCACCAATTTTGGTGTCATCTGCAAACTTATTAACCATGTCTCCTATATCCTCATCCAAATCCTTCCAGTCTGAATAACATCTCTCCACTATCCCCCTCTGTCTCCTGTCATTAATTTTGTAGTTTTCTCTGGCTAGGTCTCCTTGGATCTCATGTGATCTAATCTTATTAACCAGTCTACCATGCGGAACCTTTTTGAAGGCCTTGCTAAAGTCCATGTAGATCCTTCCAAACTCACAATCTCAATCTTGAGGGGCAGGGCAGCAGGTGTGTAGGAACATCATCACCTCCAGGTTCCCCTCCAAGCGATGCATCATCTGGACTTGGAAATATTATTCACCATTCCCATTCTTCACATGAAGAAAAATATTGCATTTGCACCAATTGAATGTCCCTCCTGCAGAATGTGGGAGGTAAGGGTCACCACAAGTGTCTCTGCTGACTGCATCTGAGGAAAGTGCACCCACCTCCAGCTCCTCGAAAACTGTTTTAGGGGAACTGGAACTGGAGCTGGAGCTGGATGAACTTTGGATCATTCGGGAGGCAGAGGGGGTTATTGAGAGGAGTTACAGGAAGGTAACTCCTCAGGTACAAGAACAAAGCAGATGGGTTACAATCAGGTGACAGAAAGGGAATCATCAGGCAGTGCAGGGATCCCCTGTGGCTGTTCCCCTCAAAACAATTAAACTATTTTGGATACCGTTGGTGGGGGGGGGGGGGGGGCGGTGGGGGGGAAATGACTTACCAGGGGTAAGCCATGGGACACAGGTCTCTGGCACAGAGGTTGTCCCTGTTGCTCAGGTGGGAAGTGGAGACAGGAGCAGAGCATTTGTCACTGGGGACTCTATAGTTAGGGAGACAGAGGTTCAATGGGAACGAGAGAGACTCACAGTTGGTGTGTTGCCTCCCAGGTGCCAGGGTTCTTGATGTCTCGGATCATGTTTTCGGGAACCTTGAGGGGGAGAGGGAGCAGCCCCAAGTTGTGGTCCACATAGGCACCAACGACATAGGTAGGAAAAGGGATGAGGATTTGGGAGAGAAATTCAGGGAGCTAGGGTGGAAGCTTGGAGCTAGAACAAACAGAGTTGTAATCTCTGGTTTGTTGCCTGTGCCATGTGTTAACGAGGTGAGGAATAGGGAGAGACAGAAGTTGAACACATCTCTACAAGGTATGGTGCAGGAGGGTGGGTTTCGGACTCCCGGATAATTGGGGCTCATTCTTGGGTAGGTGGGATCTCTATAAACAGGATGGTCTACACCTGAACTAGAGGGGTATTAAAACCCTGGAGGGGGGAAATGGTAAAATTCTCGGTACTATAGATTAGCAGAGACACCTCAGTGTCCATGTACATAGGTCTCTGAAAGTTGCCACCCAGGTTGATAGGGTTGTTAAGAAGGCAAATGGTTAGCTTTTATTGGCAGGGGGATTGAGTTTTGAAGCTACAAGGTCATATTGCAGCTGTACAATACTCTGGTGCGGCCACTGCATTATGGGAAGGATGTGGAAGCTTTGGAAAGGGTTCAGAGTAATAGGATGTTGCCTGGTAAGGATGGAAGGTCTTATGAGGAAAGGCTAAGGGACTTGAGACTGTTTTCATTAGAGAGAAGAAGATTGAGAGGTGACTTAAGTGAGATTACATAGATAATCAGAGGGTTAGATAGGGTTAAATGAGAGCCTTTTTCCTTGGATGGTGATGGCTAACATGAGGGGACATAGCTTTACATTGAGGGGTGATAGGTATAGGATAAATATCATAGGTTGTTTCTTTACTCAGAGAGTAGTAGGAGCATAGAATGCCCTGCTTGCCTCTGTCGTAGATTTGCCAAATTTAAGGGCATTTAATGGTCATTGGGTAAACCTATGGATGAAAATGGAATAGTGTAGGATAGATGGGCTTCAGATTGGTTCCACAGGTCGGCACAATATTGAGGGCTGAAGGGCCTATACTGTACTGTAATGTTCCATGTTCTATATTCATAGATACAGACTTAAGGTAGCAAGGTGGCTCAGTGGTTAGCACTGCTGTCTCACAGCACCAGGGATCCATGTTCAATTCCAGCCTCGGGTCACTGTCTGCATGGAGTTTGCACCATGGAGTTTGCACATTCTCCCCGTGTCTGTGTGGGTTTCCTCTGGGTGCTTTGGTTTCCTCCCACAGTCCAAAGATGTGCAGGTTAGGTGAATTGGCCATTCTAAATTGCCCATAGTGTTAGGTGCATTAGTCAGAGGGAAATGGGTCTGGGTGGGTTACTCTTCAGAGGGTCAGTGTGGACTTGTTGGGCCAGAGGGCCTGTTTCCACACTTTAGGCACAATAAGTACAAATGCAAGTTCCCTCTAAACTGACATACTGCAAATCAACTTTCCTGCTGCTGCAGGTTAACTATTTTAAGTACAAACCCTTCAGGAGACAAAAAAAACCAAAAGAACTGTGTATGTTGGAAACCTGAAACAAAAACAGAAATTGTCAGGAAAATTTTAGCAGTTCTTGGCAGTATCAGTGGAGAGAAATTAGAGTTGATGTTTTGGGTCCAGTGACCTTTGTTCAGAACACAAAGTTGTTATAGCAAATTTTAAAAACCTCAGATTTTAAACTCAGTTTACCCCTTAACATGTTTCCTTAATTTCTCTCTCTCTTTCTTCAACCATCTTTGTTTCTTTCTCTTCAATTGTTTCTCTATCTGGTCTGAAATTGAATTCACCCATTTTCATACAATCTCCTACTCAGGCTTTTGCTGGTTATTTCCCAACCCTTGAACCATGAAATGTCATCAGTTAAGGAGATATGTTGTTGGTTGTCCTGTTCTCTCAGTTCCAGATGTCCTGTCACTGTTGCTATGTTGTAATCAACTCGAAGCTTGAGCAACCAAGTGGTCAAAATAACCTTAAGCTGAAGGGTATAGGGAGAAGCTTAGCTAGTAGCAGATATAGCTGTTATTTATGTCTAAGTGCTGGTGCAGATTTATTGAGCCTATTTGAATATCAAAGATGATTCAAACTGGGAATTAAGCTTGTGGCAGTTTGCTCTTTCCAAAGCCTCAGTTTTACACTGTAGGTGGAGCAAATCAGAAATGTATGCAATATATTTTGATAGCATGTCAATTAAAAATGTGAAGAAAGAATTTGAGAAAAAAAGGAGGCATGATTAGTGAAAACTTTAATAATGATGACATGGGGTGAAATATTCCCCTCTCTGGTGGGTGTGAACAATGGTGAGTAAGGTGACAAAATACAGGGTGAGTTTGAAATGACAAATTCTCAATGTCAAGAAAGATTTTCCAGATGTTCCTCAACTTTAAAAGGCAACTTCAGAACTTCTTCCCTGAGTATTAGGTACCATGCAACCATGATTTGCACTGCCTTAAATCTCCCACTTCCAATTCTCCTCTCCTTCAAAGAGAAAGTTGATACCAGATGATCAGAATGGATACTTGGCAGCTGCAGGCCACTGAATTCATGGTCTGACCATCACGTGTAAATGCTTTTTCAGACACCTCTGCATGCTTCATAGTCACCATCCTTCTTGATCCTTCATCCACGCAAGTTACCATTGGCAAACCACTGGCTCACCACTTCATCATGACTGCTGACAGGCCAACTCACACATCACTTCAGGTTTTCAACACTTCGCTTCGGAGCTAATGGACAGCACTGACATTCATCCTTCTGCCAGGTCTCTTTGCAGCAATCAGAGTCAATACGTGTGGTGCTGGAAAAGCACAGTTGGTCAGGTAGCATCCAAGGAGCAGGCGAGCTGATGCTGGCAAGCAACTGGAAACTCAGGGTCGTTTTTTGCAGGCAGAACATTGGTGTTCTGTAAAGCGGTCACCCAGTTTACACTTTGTTTCCCCAGTGTAGAGGAGACCACATTATGAACAGCAAACGCAGTAGACTAGATTGCGTGAAATGCAGGTAAAGTGCTGCTTCACCTGGAAGGTGTGTTTGGGCCCTTGGATACTGAGTAGGGAGGAGGTAAATGGGCAGGTGTTACACCTTCGGCGGTTGCAGAGTAAGGTGCCATGGGGGGCTGTGTTAAGAGTGACGGAAGAGTGGTCCCGGGTGTATCGGAGGGAACAGTCTTTGTGGAAGGTAGACAAGGGAGGGGAGGGAAATGTGTGTCTGGTGGTGGCATCTCACTGGAGGTAGCAGAAATGGCGGCTCATGACCTTCTGGATGTGAATGCTGGTGGAATGGTAGGTAGGGGCAAGGGGAACCTGATGGAAGGTTCTGACCTGAAACATCAACTCTCCTTCTCCTCTGATGCTGCTTGACCTGCTGTGTTTTTTCTAGCCTCACTCCATCCACTCTGACTCTCCAAGATCTGCAGTTTTCACTTAGGACAAGGGGAACCTTGTCGCTGTTGTGGGAGGGAAGAGAGGGAGTGAGGGCGGAAGTGCTGGAAATAGGTCAGACCTGGTTGAGGGCCCTATCAACAACGGGTAATCGTCGATTGAGGATTCCCTTGCCAAAGTTAGTATCATTGGAATATATGCAACAGAGGTGGAGGAGTTGGAAGAACGGAATTAAGTCTTTACAGGAAGCAAAACGTGATATAATATCTGTGAAAACCCACCCACTCCCACAGCTACCCTAATTATGCATCCTTGCAACCTGCTTCCTGTAACAACTCCATTCCATTCTCTTGGATATATCCAACTGTTGCTAGGCCACCACAGAGGCAGACATATTGAAATGATTAAGGACAGCACTTGCCTTGCCCCAAAAAGAGACAACAGCCAGCCTTTTCACGCCAATGAACTAATGAAGCTTATTCTTTTCCCCCATTTCATCCTCAGTCAGGTGAGCTCAGGCTGGTGGTAACTGAGGCCGGTTATTGTTTCACCTGAGTGAAGTCTGAAACAGCCAATGGTAGGTCTGCGGACACCAGAAATGGAGTTAGATAAGATTGTTTCCAAGGCCTGTTGATGCTGCTGAATTGAAGAGAGGGGACTGCAGTGAAAGGCTTTCCAAGAGGCAGCTTGCTGCTGACACTTCCTTTCTCACACACAGGTGCCCTTGTATGCAAATGCACGTTCTCCCATTATGTTTGTGTGCTCAGGAAGCAATCTTCGGGGAGAGGACCGTTTGCCCATTACACCTGGTTTTGCGTTTGATTCTTCAAAATTGCATTTCACCTTCTGTGACTTTGCTCCTTCTCACGGAGATCGACAGCCTGTTTCCTGAAGTAAACCATCTCATTCTCCCCCATTTAGCTTCTGTCATTAGTCAATTTGTTTGCCTAAATTTTTTCTTTGTCTTTTCTATCTCTGTTACCCTTCAACCAGTGTCGCCGTTAAATTATCTGCCCAGTACAAAATTTCTTTGAGCTAAAAGTACCTTTGTGTTTCATTTCAATCAAATCATTCAAAACAACTGGGTAAGTTGTTATTTTTAGTCCCTGCAAAGGGAAACATGAACAGCAGGAGTGGGACTTTTTTTTTCTAAGCTTTGCATTTTTCAGATTTCTTTGTGATTTTTGCAGGTTTTAACAATTTTGGTATTTTGCATTTCTGAGTAAGAACTTGGCCACAAATAAATAGCATTTTAATTCCAAAAGAAATGGAAAATATGCAAATATCTTAGTAAGAGGGATGCCAGTGTGATGCATATTGGTTTTGCGGAAACTCCTACAACAGTAAATGACAAAGACTGTAACCATTTGAGTTCACAGTAAAACAGAATATCTGCTTTGGTAAAATTCTCATCAGCTTTAGAAATACTGCAAAGATGACTTTCAGTTACAGCCATTGCCCCTCTAGAAGAATGACCAATCCTTGAACTTTCTTTCCTACATTGTAATATGGCTGTAAAACATTTGCAGGTGGCCTGAGGATGTGAAGGCTGCCACGTAAATGCACGTCCTTCTGTTTTGTTCAGCATTGGCACTTGACGCCATCGCAGTCAAAGCTGGGGCAGAATGTAACAAATTGGGTTAATTAAGGTTCTCCACGAGCCGGAATTGAAAATCCTTGTCACAGGAATGTTCCAGGATAGGTGCTCAGCCGACTGTGGAGTTCTCAAGTTAGCAGTGGCACTGTAACAATAACAAATAAACTTTTCATTCAGAGGCCGAAGAGAACGTACTCTTTTCTCCATAGGCCAATGAGTTGTTCTGAACACAAGTGCCATAAATCATCTGCTTCAAAAGCTCGCTGCAGATTAGGTGACATTGCTGCTGACCTAATCCTGTGAACACTGCCTGGGAGCAAGCTTTCACAGTCAGCCTCTTTCGTGAAGAAATGACACCTGAAGATGAGCGATTTCTGGTGGGTTGGTGTGTCTGGCATAGGCAGAGAGGCAGTGGGGGAGGGTTGGCAGCACACGGTGGTTCAGTGGTTAGCACTGCTGCCCTACAGCACCAGGTTCCTGGGTTCAATTCCAGCCTCAGGTGACTGTGTGGAATTTGCACATTCTCTCTGCGCCTGTGTGGTTTTCCTCCCACAGTCCAAAGATGTGCCGGTTAGGCAGATTGCCCATGCTAAGTTACCCATTGTGTCCATGGATGTGCAGTTTGGATGGATTAGCCATGGGAAATATAGTGTGCAGAGATAAAAGATGGGTGTGGTGTTGTGAGTCTGGTGGGTCAGTTCCTATTTGGAGGGCTGGTGTGGACTGGTTGGGCAGAATGGCCTCCTTTCAACACTGTTGGGATTCTATTCGATGAACAGTGCCATGGGTGAGCTGG
Organism: Chiloscyllium punctatum; assembly: GCF_047496795.1. Lineage (NCBI taxonomy): Eukaryota > Metazoa > Chordata > Chondrichthyes > Orectolobiformes > Hemiscylliidae > Chiloscyllium > Chiloscyllium punctatum. The sequence goes on from NC_092746.1 coordinate 108,802,682, forward strand.
GTCAGGACCCATGGGAGAGACAGCGGAACAAACATAGACCATCTTTCAGTTATTTTTTTTCCAGTTACATCTTTTTATTCTTAAATTATTCAAAATGGTGCCAGATTGTTGAAGCTTCTCACTGTATTTTTCTGTCCTATTCACTGTAAAATATTCCATGCTCAGCAGCTGCCAGAATTGCAGAAGTGCATGTGCAACAGACACAGAGGATATGAGTCAGCAGTCTGTTCAAGAAAGAAAGATCAAAGCTGATGACAATGGGTGCCCTAAATTCAGCACAGAAACAGGCTATTTGGTCCATCAAATCTGAACTATATTTCCCTACTATTTTCCAAACTGAGGCCAATTAACTGAACACAGGTCAGGAATGGAGCTAATTAAATATAGAGTTTTTAAATTCACTCGTGGGATTAGAGATTGGCTGGCTGGGCCAGCATTTATTTCCCATCTCTATATATCATTGAGTTGGTGGTAGTGAGCTGCCTTTGTTAACCACGACAGTCCATGTGTTGGAGATAGATTCACAACGCTTCGAGGTGGAGTACTTCAGAATTTTAACTCAGTGATGCTGAAGGAATGACAAAAGGAATGTAGGTGGAAGTTTCGAAGTTTGCTGTGTCCATGTTTAAGTCATGAATGATACAATGCCTGAGATGCATGTTCCTCACTGTTCACAGGTTTGCCTCTGACAGTGATGCCCAGGCCTTTCTTCTTCATTCACTCAATGACCAGCATTTATTGCTCATCCAGAGTTGTCCCTCAGAAGGTGGTGATGAGCTATCCTCTTGAACTACTGCAATCCATATGCTATGGGTTGACCCGCAATGCCATTATGGATGCAATTCCAGGACTTTGACTCAGTGACAGTACAGGAGCAGCAATATATTTCTGAGTCAGGATGATGAGTGGCTTGGAGGGGAACTTGCAGGTGGTGGTGTCCCATGTACCTACTGCCCTTGTTCTTCTAGATGGCAGTCATCGTAGGTTTAGGAAGGTGCTTTCAAAAAGACCCTTGTGAATTTATGCAGTGCATCCTGTAGGTGCTGCTTATGGTGGTGGATGCAATAAATGTTTGTGGATGTAGTGCCAATCCAGTGGGCTGTTTTGTTCTGAATGTTGTCGAGCTTCTTGAGTTGGAGCTGTACCCATTAAGGCAAAAGGGGAGAATTCCAACACACTCTGGACTTGTGCCCTGTAAGCAATGGACAGACTTTTGGGAATCAGGAGGTGAGTTACTCACCATAGTATTCCTACCCTAAGTCCTAGAACACTATTCAGTGGAACTGCTGCAGAGATGTCCTAGAACTGAGATGATTGATCTTCAACTACAACTATCTTGCTGTGTGTCAGGAGTGATTCCAATCAGTGGAGTGTTTTCCACTGATACCCATTGAGTCCCGTTATGCTCGGGCTCCTTGATGCCAGACTTGATTGAAAAATGACCTTGCTGTCAAGGGCTGTCACTTTCAACTCTCCTCTGGAATCCACCTCTTTTATCCATGTTTGACCCAAGGCTGTAATGAGGTCAGGCACTGAGTGGCCCTGGTGGACCCCAAACTGGGCGTGACTGAGCAGGTTATTGCTGAGCAGCTGCTGCTTGATAACACTGTTGATGACTCCTTCCATCACTTTACTGATGATCAAGAGTAGATTCATGGGCTGTTAATTGGACGGATTGGATTTGTCCTGCTTTTTATATACATTACCTGGGCAATTTTCCACATTGTTGGGGCGATGCCAGAGTTGTAACTGTACTGGAAGAGCTTGGCTAAAGGAGTAGCAGGTTCTGAAACACAAATCTTCAGTACTAATGCCAGAATGTTGTCAGGGCCCATAGCCTTTGCAGTATCCAGTGCCTCCAACCATTTTTTGATACCACATGGAATGAATTGAATTGGCTGAAGACTTGTATGTGATGCTGGGGACTACTGGAGGGGACAGAAATGGATTATCCATTTGGCACTTCTGACTGAAGATTGCTGTGAAAGATTCAACCTTATCTTTTGTGCTGATGTGTTGGGCTCTTCCATCATTGAAGATTGGGTTATTTATGTAGATTTCTCCTCCAGTGAGTTTTTAAACTGTCCACTATCGTTCATGACTGGTGTGTGTGTGTGTGTGTGTGTGTGTGTGTTTATAATGTAGAAAAAACATGTTACATTGATGATGGGGAGCCCATGAAAGTAAGGGAAAACACAAATGTGTATTGGTGAAGGGATGTTGAGAGCAGTTGGTTCAGTGGTTGCATGTGAGAAGAGAATGAGGTCACTGTATGCTCTGGGGAAAGAAAAGGGAGTTTTGAAATTACTCAACCACTTAGCCTCCAGAATTCTCTGTGATAGAGAAATCCAAAGATATATAATCTGCATTGTGAAGAGATTTCTCCCCTGACTTGAATCTGTAACTGGCTAGTTCTAGACTCTCCAGCTAGTGGAAATGACCTCACAGTGTCTCCCTTGTGAAGTTCTCTCAGAATTTTATGTCTCAGTGAAACAACTTCTCTCGAGAGAGAGAGAACAGACACAATTATTCAATTTCATGTAAGAAAGACTTCTCATCTGAGGAATCCATTGAGTTTGGAGAAGCTGGGTGTGGAGATGGAAGAAGAACAGGCCTCGTTGTGTCTCGAGTTTAGACCCAGGCCTCAGGAACATTCTCTGCACAGGGAGCACACCTCAAGAGCTCGCTGATGTTACATAGTATCAGCACCAATACTGAAGGATCAGTACTTGGAGAATGGGCAAGAGATCTTGTAGAGAAGGCATATCGGAAAACGCTGTGAAGATACTTTAGATGGACCATTGGCTAGAGCCAGGTGAAAGTGAGGACTGCAGATGCTGGAGCTCAGAGTCTGAATCAGAGTGGTGCTGGAAAAGCACAGCAGGTCAGGCAGCATCCGAGGAGCAGGAAAATCGACATTTCAGGCAAAAGCCCTTCATCAGGAATGAGGCAGGGAGCCTCCGGGTGGAGAGATAAATGAGAGGGCAATGGGGCTGGGGAGAAGGTAGCCAAGAGTACAATAGGTGGATGGAGTTGGGGCTAGAGCTGCCAACTGAAAGGGAGCATGATTCACCTGTGCTAACCATAACTCTCTTACTTCATCACGGACAAATCCACTTGCTTTGAATCTTCTGTATAATACAATTTTCACACTCTCAAACAAGCATTTACGTGTAAATTTCTCATGAACAAATTCATCCTTATATTAAGGTGGGATGGGAAAATCCCCCTGCCGAAGATAAACAGAGCCAGAAGGCAATAAAATTTGAGTCTGTGTGCTTGTGTGTGCGTAAGTTTGTGTGTATGTTTGTATGCTTGTATATGTGCTTGTGCGGTGTATTTGTGTGCATGCTTATCTGTGCATTTGTGTGTCTGTGTGTACATATGTATATGTGTGTGTGGGCGTGTGTGTGTGTGGGCATGTTTGTGGGACTGCGTGCATGTGTGTGGATGGGTGTGTATGTGTCTGTGTGTGTGGGTTTGTGTGTGTGTGGGTATCTGTATGAGTGTGGGAATGTGTGAATGTGTGCAGGGAAGGGGTAGGGGGTGGTGTTGGAGAAGGGGAGTTTGTGGGAGGGGATCCTTGCTATGCAGTTTGGGCTCTGTCGACATCATGAAAGTCAACATCAAAATAATCTAGCAAAGGTGAATTTCGGGGCAGAGCATAAGAGACATAAAGAATGATCAACATGTGTCGTAATGTTTATTTGGAGTAGCAGAGCCAAAGTCTTTCAGAAAAGTTGAGGATCTGTTGAAATGGTGATGGGGAGGGGATTCAGTAAGCTGAACCGGCTGCTGTATCCTTGGTCAAATGGTCTTGGTAACTTTCCTTTTGGTATGATTTGCATCGCAATTTACAGAATTATTATTATCCCAACATTCTTCAGCATTAGAATCTCAGAGTCAACAGCACATTAAAAATCCAAAGAAGATAGGCATTGCTGAAATCGAAACCAGCAATTTGCCTGTCACCTGCACAGAACCCGGACAGTATACTCCTGCCAAGGTGCATCACTGCTGAGAAAAAGTTGCATTGTAATTGCATATCAGCATGACACTGCTGCTATTTAAAGCGCAGTTACATAGTCCTGACGCAAATGTTTGCATGCAGTAACTCAGAGGGAAATGGTGTCCGATTCTTTACTTATTGACAATGATTAAACAAAGGCAACAGTTTAGTCACTGCAGGTTATTCTGATTAAAGAAGACTTTGACTACGTCATTTTTTGACACATCAGATGATTCAGTCTAGCTCGGCATCTGATGTTTTGTTCTTGCAGCAGCTTATCAAAATATAAAATGTTTCTGGAATGAACTTAATGCATATTGAATCCTTCCTTCTTCTCTGAATGTTTCAGTTGTGAGGAGCCTGCTGTGCCTAAGGTGATAGTAATAATCTCTGTCAATAAACAGACTTGTTTAAAAGCCAAGGTACCATAACAGATCACATTCTTGTAAACAAGAGAGAGGTTCCACAGCCTTACCACACCTGACTGTGTGAGGGCAACTACACGATGCTTTCACTAAACAGGAGTGACTAGTTTACTGTATAAACATAATCTCACAATTATGTTCTCAGTTGAAATAACATGCAAAGTTCTGGGCTTCACACTTTAAGCAGGATATCAAGACCTGGGAGAGGCTGAAGAGGAGATTTATGAAAGTTGTATTGGAGACAAGGGGCTGCAGGCTTTAGTGTTGGTATAGTGGTGATGTCAATCATCTAGTAATCTGGAGGCTCATGCTAATGCTCTGGGGATGCAGGTTCAAGTCGCATCTCCACAAACTTGGAATTTAAATACAATGAACAAGTCTGCAATATCAATCTGGTCTCTGCAATCTTTTCCTATCCCATCTGAATATAAGGGATAGGTTTGTTCATGAGCAACTTACAAGTAAAGGTCTGTATCAAGGAAGTGTGAAAAGAGTAGCCATTGTAATATGTTAGTGTTCAGAGCTCTGAAAGCCAGTAATTCCAAACAAACCCTGTTCGACTATAGCCTGGTTATTGTGTAATTTTTAACTTTGTATCCCCAGTCCAACATCGGCACTTCCACATCATTGTAATATGTAGTTGATTCAAAACAAGTGGATTTGTTCACTTTAATTTGATTTATTACTATTAGATTCTTTGAGTTACAATGAAAAGTGTTATGGCTCAGTGGTTAGCACTGCTACCTCTCTGTACCAGGGACCCATGTTCGATTCCAGCCTTGAGCAACTATCTGTGTGGAGTTTGCAAATTCTGTGTTCTATCTATGTTATCTTATGTGCTTTACTATACAACTGCATCAGGGTAACAGAACAGATTGCAGGATACAATGTTACAGCTGTCGAGAAGGTACAGAGAGAGAGAGATCAATGAGGTCCATTCAAAACTCTTAAAACAGCAGGGAAGAAGCTGTTCTTGAATCTTTTCATACATGTACTGAAACTTTTGTATCTTCCGCCTGATGGAAGAGGGTGGAAGGGAGTGTAATCGGGGTGGAATGGCTCTTTGATTATGTTGGTTGCTTTCCCAATGCAGCAGAAAGTATAGATGGAGTCAATAGATGGAAGGCTAGTTTGTGAGAAGGACTGGGCTGTGTTCATAAGCCTCAGTAATTGCTTACGATCTTGGGAAGAGCAGTTGCCGTACTACACTGTAATACATCCATATAGAATGTTTTTTATGGTGTATCAATGAAGATTGGTAAAAGTCTTTCTGGACATGCTGAATTTCCTTAGTTTCCTGAGAAAGTCGAAACATTGCTGTCCTTTCTTGACCGTAGTGTCAATGTAGGTAGACCGGGATAGATTATTGATGATCATCACTCACAGGAACTTGATGCTCTTGACCATCTCCACGTCAGCACCATTGATACAGTCAGGAGTGTACCCTCCACTCAACTTCCTGAAGTCAATCACCAGCCCCTTCTTCCTTCTGATGTTGATGAAGTGAGAGAGTTGTGTTTGGCACAGTTGCATCATGTTCAACTGTTGTAAAAACTCCAAATGGTTGACTAATGTCCTTTGATGAATGAATTCTGCTGTCTTTGCCGGCCTGGTCAAATGTGGCTCCAGACGCAAAGCAATGTTGTTAGCTCTGAACTGTCCTCAGAAATGGTGCACTGCGCCACTTATTTCAAGGGCATTTAGGGACGGGCATCAAATGCTGGTCTTCCCCAGCTCTGCCCACATCTGAAGGAAACAGAATTTTGGTGAGACTGGAGAAACTGGGTTTGTTGAAGTAAAGAAGGTGATCAGAAGGTTAAGCAGTGACGTTCAAAATTATCAAAGATTTTGATAAAGAACATAAGTAGAAACTGTTACCACTAGCACAAGATGTGTAACCAGATGACTTAAAGTTCTGACCATTGGAAAGAAAAACAGAGGGAAGATAAGGAGGAGATTTTTAATAACTTGCCACATGGAAACATTTTTCCACATCTCACACTGTTTTGAATTGAAGATGGGATTAACATACAGCGGAGACACCATTTTCAGGATTCTGAATCAAAGTCCATGGAAGAATGAAAGGACCCTGGGTATTATATCATCTGCATTTCAAAAGGTTCACAATGAAAAACATGAGGCCAGATTGAAGATTGACAGAGTACTCACCGGAACTTATTGCTAGAATTTTTAAAAAATACATTGAAAGTATGAGGATATCCCTGGTTAGGCCAGCATTTATCACCCATCCCTAATTGCCCAGAGAGCAATTACAAGTCAACTAGGTCTTCAGTCACATGTTGGCCTGATCAGCTAACAATGGCAGTTTCTTCACTAAAGAACTTTAGTGGACAAGATGGGCTCTTCCAACAATGGACTCTTAATTTCAGACCTGTCTTGAATTTATGGTGGAAATCAAACATTACTTTGATCTTGGAATTAACAGTCCAGCGATAATACCACTAAGCCATCACCTCCTCTGAATAATCAAACTTCAAGAGAAACATGCAAGAATGTCTTTATGCAAGACCTTGCTAAGGCATCTTCTATAATAGAGACATTTTATTCCAGAAAAGCAGAGAATTCGATAGATGAGATTGAATTGTTTGAAATAAAAAGACATTGTGCTGTCTCCATGTGGGTGGTTTATGACAGTTAGATTAAAGGAAAACTGGGGGACAAGTTACATAAGCATAGAATTAGTTTTGGTGTCATGAGCTACTCATTCTTATCAACAACAATTGATGTTTGTAATATTGAGTAGTGTGATTTACTGTGACACCTGGAACTCAATTAATTCACCTTATGGAACTGGAGAAGTATTTTCAGGATTTATTTGACCTGAATTTATTTTCCTTGGACATTTCACTACAATAAAGGCAGATTATGAACAAAAATGGCTGCTGTTCTTGATGTGGCTTAGAGATTTTAAATGTATGCATATGTATATTTGCCACTGAGGAGATTATTACAGAGTTAATAGGAAAAGCTTGCTGGATTGGTTTATAGCACTAAGGAACCTTGTTGGTATGGGATAGTTGATTGTATTATGATGATTGCACAATATTTAGTGTCATTTGTAACTCCTTATAAACTGAAGCACCCCCGTGACAAAATGTAACAAGACCTGGATAATATCCTGACAGTGCAGCACTCCCGCATTCCCCTGCTGAATTATAGGTATTTTTAATTAATCCATTGAGACATATTATTACATACTTCTGGAACTGTGGGACCTGAAGCCAGACCTCATGACTCAGAGGTAGACAGACTCCCACTACACTCTTCTCAGATTTCAAACCTGCCATTGTAGGATTTGAACACATGTTCCCAAAGCATTACCTGAGTCTCTGGAATACTAGTCCAGATACAATACCTCTACACTATCACCCTCACCTTCTCTCTTAACTTGGATTGTATGGTGAAATTCTTTGACTAGGCTTAACTTGCCATGTGCTGGAAAATGGGATTAGTTTAGACAGGCCAGTGCAGATGGGCTGAAGGGCCTTTTCTGTGCTGTGTGAAAGGTAAAGTTACAATAGTCCCACTGGAACGTAAGGCTGCCCTTACATTACAGAGAGACAACTGGTGGTGGTTGAATCTGAGGGTCACCACACCTCAGGCGAGCAATGAGATTGAAAAGGGGAGTCCTTCGCGGTAACTTTAGCTAGTGTCAGGAAATGAACCTATGCAGCTGCCATTACATTGCATTGCAAGCCAGTCATCCAGCTAACTGAGCTAGCTGCACAAGTGACAGGAGGCTAATGTGCAGTGGTGCAACACTGGGTTCAACACTGGAACCCTTATTGTTTATTATGTACATAAATTATAAATGAAAATGTGGGGGAAATATTAAGCAAATTTGCAGATGACACCAAGATTGTGAGAGTGGTTAATAGCAAAGAAGAAGGTTGTAGGTTACAGGGAAATATAGATGGGTTAGTCAGATGGCAGACCAGTGGCAGATGGTATTTAGCCCTGATAAGTGAGAGGTGATGTACTTTGGAAGAAGAAACAAGATAAGGGAGATTTAATAAATAGCAGGACATTGGGCTGCTTAGAGGAGCATAGGGATCTTGGGATAAGGATTCACTGATCCCTGAAGTTGGCAGAGCATATGAATAGGATTGTTAAGAAACCATATAGGACACTACTTTCATCAGTTGTAGCATAGAGTATAAGAGCAAGGAGGTATTGTTGGAATTGTGCAGTGTTAATCAGGCCACAACTACAGTACTGGGTACAGTTCTGGTCACCTCCCTACAGGAAGGATGTGATAGCAATAGAAGGGGTACAGAAGATTTGAAAAGTGTGGTGCTGGAAAAGCACGACAGACCAGGCAGCATCTGAGGAGCAGGAGAGTTGACGTTGTGGGCATAAGCCTATCATCAGGAATGTGGAGGGGGAAGCGGGATGAGGGATAAATAGGAGGGTGGGGGTGGGGCTGGGGAGGACATAGCTGGGAAGGCGATAGCTGGATGCAGGTGGGGGGTGGGGAATACACTTAGGTTGGTGGGGAGGGTGCGGTAGATAGATGGGAAGGAAGGTGGACAGGTAGAACAGTTCAAGAGGGTGAGCCAAGTTGGAAGGTTGGATCTGGGATGAGATGTTGGGAGGGGAGATTTGGAAACTGGTGAAGTTGATGTTGATAGAACATTGGGTGAATAGAAAACAGCTGATCTCCTTGGTTGAGTGGTCAATATCGAGAGGGTAGAGTTTTCGGGTAAGTGGCAGGAGATTCAGAGGTGATTTGGGAAAGAAACATTTTTGCTCAGAGAACTAGCCATTTGGATACAGAACTGGTTCAAAGATGGAGGGTTGTTTTTCAGACTGGAGGCAGGTGACAAGTGGAGTGCCAAAAGGATCGGTGTTGTGTCCATTTCTTTTCATCGTTTACATAAATCAGTGTTTCTCAACGGGGCGGAAGCGTCCCCTGAGGGGCGTTTGCCTTCCTTCAGTGGGTGTTGAAGTCAAAGGGGGCGACAAAGGAGCACTGAATGACTTTGTAGAGAGCTTACCAATCACTTGGAAGACTGCCATGTCCTTGAAGGACATTGTTGTGTGCAGATGGATAGTCGCATAACACGAGTCTGTTATTTTCCCTGCACCCATGGAGGTGTGTGCTCCGATTAGTTGCTGTGCTATTATTGAACGTCTTCTCTGTGAATGGCAAACCATTTGAACTCGTTCGCAGTTTGCACTGATTCTACTGCCGAGATCAATATCGTGTCGCTTCTAGGAAGACGAAATGCAGCTTTTCAACTGTTCTATCAGGTGGCAGAATGAATGCACATTACAGCTAATTAGCCAATCAAATTTTGCTACTTGTTTGAGCGTCTTAAAATTATCGTGATAAGGTCATACCCATGATTCCAACAGGGTATTTGAGCGACAGTGAAAAAGTGGCCTCATTGAGTAAGAAAAAGTGCAGGCAGCATAGTATGGACTATTTGTGATATAGCTTTATTCAATCTCCATCTAATAAGCAGTTACCACTGTGCTTGCTCTGTGAACAATGTGTTTCCTTTGAGGCCATGAAGCCTTCCCATCTTTTTAAACATTTGGAAAAGAAATAGAGTGACAGAAAGGACAAAGATTTGGCATATTTTCAAACATTAAAGAATAAATTCAATCAGTGACCAATGGTTTCCACTGCTTTTTCAAAGATGGGAGCCACAAATGTGGATGGCCTTGTGGCATCATAGAACATAATGAAGCTAATTGCAAAATGGGTGAACCTTTGGTGCTTCCAGCTATTGCCGAAGTATTATCAACCGTGCTATATCAGGAACCATCAATGACTATCAAGCGTATTCCTCTTAGCAACGATTCCGTGAGAAGGCACAACGATGAAATGGCCTCAAATGTTGAGGATAAATTATGTTCGCGTTTGATATTGAAAGAAATTGCCTTACAAATTGATGAAAGTACTATATGCGGAAATCAAGGTTTACTTTTGGGGTATGTACGTTTCATCGACAAAAATGAAATACGAGAAGAATTACTTTTTGCTCTGGATCGACCGACAGATACTAAAGGTAAGACTATCTTCGACTGCATCGAGGATTGTTTTGATAAAAAGTCTGTTCCCCTCAAAAACATTGTTGCTTATGCTACAGATGGCACGCGTGCTATGACTGGCCAACATCGGGGATTATTAAAGACAGAAGTGTTTTCACAGTACACTGCATTATCTATTGGTAGCATCTGGCTGCAAAGAAACTTAGTGAAGCCCTCAACCATTCTCTACAAGTGGTGATAGATGTGGTAAATTATAGAAAGAGACATGCTCTAAATGAACGACTTCTCCACCAACTCTGTAAAGATAATGAAGATGAATTTCTGCAATTGCTGCTACACACAGAAGTGAGATGGCTCTCGAAAGGAAAATGCCTCAATCATTTCCATGAACTGTTCGATTCTATCATCGAATTCCTACACAGAAATAATGAAAATCTTTGTATGAAAGCCGAAACCGTAAAACACGGTTATATCTCGCGAATATATTCGATAAGTGCAATTCGCTGATCATGCAGATACAAGGAGATAATGTGAGTTTCATAAAAGCAAGGAATGCTGTTGCATCTTTTATTGCGAAACTTGATCTCTTTCATCTGAATATCAGTCGTCGTGAGTTTTACCAGTTCCCGAGTTTAAACAATATCACAGAGGATGTTACTGATGATCAATTACTTATCTACTCAGCTCACGTTTGTGCACTGCAGGATGATATGAAAATACGATTTGCTGACCTTATCGAGATGGAGATCCCTACATGGCTGACTGACTGACCCCTTTATCTCATGTGCAGAAGAAATGGACATTCGCCTATAGGAAAAAAAGATATAGCTCCAAAATGACACTGTAATGAGAATTCGGTTTTCGCAAGTGGGTGAGCCACTTTTTTGGATTCAAGATGCCACCCGATGTCGTTTCCCGCTATTAAGCGAAGAGGCGAAGTGGTTTGCACTACCATTTCCTACCCCTTATTTGGTGGAGAAAGGGTTCAGTGCCATCACCAGAATACAAGATAAGACCCGCAATCGCATAGGTGTTGCTCATTGTGGTGACCTGAGATTGCTTTTGACAAAAGTTAAACCAGATGTATATGATTCAGCAAGGCACCATGAACCACAAGGTTGACTATTTTGCTATCACAGACTACATTTTATACAGAGTGAGCCAAAAGTAGGTGGACAGTAAGAACAGTAATAAATGATAACATTTATTTTTGTTGTATTTAAAACATATTTCACAAAAGTTTTCAGTTTTCAGCACTGCAGTGTATTGCAGTTATATATGCAAAAACAGACTTTGGTGATTTGGGGGCATTGCATGATTTCAAGGATAAGAAGGGGGTGTTGAATACGGCAAGATTGAGAAACACTGGTACAAATGACTTGGATGTGAGCACAAAAGGTGTAATTAGTAAGTTTGCAGATGACACCAAAATTGGAGGTGTCGTGGACAGTGAAGAAAGTTACCTCAGATTAAAATGGGATATTGATCAGATGGGCCAATGGGCTGAGAGGTGGCAGATCAAGTTTAATTTAGGGAAATATAAGGTGCTGCATTTTGGGAAAGCAAATCTTAGCAGGACTTATACACTTAAGTCCTGGAGAATGTTGCTGAACAAAGAGTCAATAGACAATAGACAATAGATGCAGGAGTAGGCCATTCACCCCTTCGAGCCTGCACCGCCATTCAATATGATCATGGCTGATCTTTCCCAATCAGTATCCTGTTCCAGCCTTATCTCCATAACCCTTGACTCCACTATCTTTAAGAGCTCTATCCAATTCTTTCTTAAATGAATCCAGAGACTTGGCCTCCACTGCCCTCTGGGGCAGAGCATTCCACACAGCCACCTCTCTCTGGGTGTAGTAGTTTCTCCTCATCTCTGTCCTAAATGGTCTACCCCGTATTTTTAAGTTGTGTCCTCTGGTTCGGCACTCCCCCATCAGCGGAAATATGTTTCCTCCTGCCAGAGTGTCCAATCCTTTCATAATCCTATACGTTTCAATCAGATCCCCCCTCAGTCTTCTAAACTCAAGGGTATACAAGCCCAGTCGCTTCAGTCTTTCCGTGTAAGGCAATCCTGCCATTCCAGGAATTGACCTCGTGAACCTACGCTGCACTCCCTCAATAGCCAGAATGTCTTTCCTCAAATTTGGAGACCAGAACTGTACACAGTACTCCAGGTGTGGTCTCACCAGGGCCCTGTACAGCTGCAGAAGCACCTCTTTGCTTTTATACTCAATTCCTCTTGTTATGAAGGCCAGCATGCTATTAGCCTTCTTCACGACCTGCTGTACCTGCATGCTTGCCTTCATTGACTGGTGGACAAGAACACCCGGATCTCTCTGAACAGCCCCTTGACCTAATTTGATACCATTGAGGTAGTAATCTGCCTTCCTGTTCTTGCCACCAAAGTGGATAACCAGACATTTATCCACATTAAACTGCATCTGCCATGCATCTGCCCACTCACCTAACTTGTCCAGGTCACCCTGTAATCTCCTAACATCCTCATCACATTTCACCCTACCACCCAGCTTTGTATCATCAGCAAATTTGCTAATGTTATTGCTGATACCATCTTCTATATCATTTACATATATTGTAAAAAGCTGCGGTCCCAGCACGGATCCCTGCGGTACCCCACTGGTCACTGCCTGCCATTCCGAAATGGAGCCGTTAATCACTACCCTTTGTTTCCTATTAGCCAACCAATTCTCTATCCAATCTAGTCCTTGGAATGCAAGATCATAGCTCCTTGAAAGTGGAGTCACAGTTAGATAGGATAGTGAAGAAGGCATTTGGTATGCTTTTCTTTATTGGTCAGAGTATTGAGAACAGGAGTTGGGAGGTCATGTTGCGGCTGTACAGGACATTGATTAGGCCACTTTTGGAATATTGAATGCAGTTCTGATCTCCCTCCTATTGGAAAGATGTTGTGAAACTTGAAAGAGTTCAGAAAAGATCTATAAGGATGTTGCCAGGGTTGGAGGATTTGAGCAAGAGGGAGAGGTTGAATCAGCTCGAGCTGTTTTCCCTGGGGCATCAGAGGCTGAGGGGTGACCTTATAGAGGTTTATAAAATCATGAGGAGCATGGATAGGTTAAATAGACAAAGCCTCTTCCCTGGGGTGGAGTGTCCAGAATTAGAGGGCATAGGTTTAGGGTGAGAGGGGAAAGATATAAAAGAGACCTAAGGGGCAACGTTTTATGCAGAAGATGGTACATGTATGGAATGAGCTGCCAAAAGAAGTGGTGGAGACTAGTACGATTGCAACATTTAAAAGGCATTTGGATGGGTAAATGAACAGGAAGGGTTTGGAGGGATATGGGCTGGTGCTGGCAGGTGGGACTAGATTAGGTTGGGATATCGGGTCAGCATGGACAAGTTAGACTGAAGGGTCTGTTTCTGTGCTGTACACCTCTATGACTCTATGACACTCAGTGGGTGGTGGGAATCTGGGAATCACTACCCGGGAAGTAAGTGGAGGATAGAAACCTTACAACCTTTAAAAAAAATTTAGATGACTGCTTCAAATATCTTAACATTCAAGGATATGGGACAAGTGCAGGAAATTGGGATTAGTGCACTTTTGTGGTAGTTATAGTGGCCTTTTCTGCACTGTATGAATGTATGAAACTGACCCTATAGTCCACAATTAGCAGAGGTTTGGGCATCATTTGACCTTTGTAGCATTATTCACACACCAAGATCACATTTTGTAAAATCACATTCTTCTATAGGATGTCAATTAATCTGTTTTGAATTAATCAAATAAAATATGAAAGCTAATCACTTAGCTACCAGAAGTGGTGGAACACTTATCAGTCCTTTAAGGAATGGGAGAAAACTGAAGCTGTCTAACACTGAAGTGACAATAACTGCACATACTACAGCTCCTGCTGCCAAACACAAAGGAAATGCAGGTTGATCTTTTACCGAGTGGCACATGGAATTATTCCAGTGACTCAGATGCTGCAACAGCTGTCAGCTTCTCACCATCACCCCTGAAATATTGCAGGTTGGGAAGAGAGACAATTACCCAAATTTTTTATAAACACTTCAAACATAACGCCCTGACTTGACTGGGCTGAAATGAGGCAGATACGTGAGCTCTGTCAAAGTGAGAATGTCGAAATGATTTTCTCATGCAGCACTAGGGTTAACGAAACTGGATCACTCAACTGCTTATTTTAGCATGAGATTACATCTTCTGCCTGGGTCCTTTTCCAGCATGCTTGTTACATACAGAGAGATACCTCCGCGTGCTGTAGAAAGTGATAAATGTGACTGGAAGTTAGATATTGTGTTGGATAGGAGGATTGTGGCAGGGAGGGACTATGGCAGAATGGAAGGTAAAAGATTCAGTAAGAGATAAAAGCATGTTCAAAATAATAAGGAGGTTGTGGAGTGGAGGAAACGCAGCAGCAAGACAGAGGTGCTGTGGAAGGAAATTCCAGTGGATAGGATTGAGCTGATTGAAGGAGCAGCTACTAATGGGACAGAAGATGAGAGACAGACATATATTACACTGGAAATGGTAGAGGCTGAAATGGTGAAACACCTCTCATATTTATATTTTTTGATTAAGCCCTGATATTGTTTGATATCATTTACCCACATTATAAGCAAAGCATTTAGGGCAGGCACAGCTTAGTGGTATTATTGATGGACTGTTAATCCAGGCACCCAGGTAATGATGAGGGGGGCCAGAGTTCAAATCTTACCATAGCAGATGGTGGAATTTGAATTCAATAAAAATCTGGGATTAAGGGTCTAATAATAATTATGAAACCATTCTCGATTGCTAGGAAAAGCCCATCTGGTTCACTAGTGTTCTTTAGGGAAGGAAACTACCATCGTTGGAGATAGTAAGGACTGTAGATGTTGGAAGTCAGAGTCACCTGGTCTGGCCTACTTGTAACTCCAGATACAGAGCAATTGCCTGACACTTAACTGTCCTCTGAGATGGGCAATAAATGTTGACCTCACCATTGACACCTTCATCCTGTGAATGAATGAACAAAATCTGCACTGAAAATTTCCATGAGTCATAGAGTTACAGAGTTATAGAGCACGGAAACAAACCTTTCGGCCCAGCATGTTCATGCCAACAATGATTCCAAATTAAACTAGTCCCACCCGTCTGTGCTTGGCCCATATTCCTCCAAACCTTTCCTATTCATGAACTTGTCAGATGTCTTTTTAACATTGTAATTGTACCTGCACTACCACTTCCTCTGGCAATTCATTCCACATACAAACCACTAAAATTGTAAAACGGTTGCCCCTTTTAAATCTTTCTCCTCCCACCTTAAAAAGATCCCGCTAGTTTTGAACTCCTTCACCTTAGGGAAAAGACTCTTGCTACTCACCTTTTCTGTGCCCTTCATGTTTTATAAAACTCAATAAGGTCATCCTTCAGCCTCCTATGCTCCAGTGAAAAAGAGACCCAGCTTTTCCAGTGTATTTTACATCTCAAACCCTCCGTTCCAGCTACGTGATACAGAAATGCAAATCCTGTTTCCTTTCTTGTTAAATATAACAACATAGACAATATTAAAAAAAACAAGAATATAACAAAAGCAGAAAATATTTGAACGATGAACATATAATATGACTGTGGTTGCTCGGATGAAGTCACTCATAGCATGTTGGCATTACTGGCTGGGTCACTGTTTATTGTCTGCCCCTAATTGTCAATAACAACATGGCTTGCAATGCAATTTCAAAAGCAAGGTGTTTAAACAAAGTGAAGTGTTAATAAACTGAGTATTCATCTATTAGAAAGTGAATTGAGGGAATTAATAATTGAACAGGTATTTTGCATCAGTCTTCATTAAAGCAGATACAAGCAATATCCCAAAAGCAGAATAAATCAGGAAATGGGAGGGAAGGAAACACACAGGAGAATCACTTATCAAACTATTGGAACTGTGATCTGCAAATACCCATTTCCTAATAGACTTCATCCTGGGGTCTTAACAGTAGTGGCGAGTGAGGTAGTTAATGCCATGTTTTTAATTTTCCAAAATTCCTTTGATTCTTGATTCAAGGAAGTCCCAGATTCAAGATTGTAAGATAGAAATGATTTGGAGATGCCGGTGTTGGACTGGGGTGTACAAAGTTAAAAATCACACAACACCAGGTTATAGTCCAACAGGTTTAATTGGAAGCACACGAGCTAGTATGCTTCCAATTAAACCTGTTGGACTATAACCTGGTGTTGTGTGATTTTTAACTTAGTAAGATAGAAAATGTAACTTCTTTATTAAAAAGAAAGAGGAGGCAGAAATTAGGAAACTATAGACTAATTACCTTAGCACCTATTGCAAAAAAAAAGTATTAGAAGCTATTGGAAACAAAGTTATAGTAGGGCATTTGAATAAACTTGAGATAATCGGGTGCTCTGGTTTCCTCCCATAATCCAAAGATGTTCAGGTTAGGTGGATTGGCCATGCTACTTTGTCTAGGGATGTGTAAGTTAGGTGGGTTAGCCATGGGAATTGCTAGGGTGAGGGGTGAATCTGGGTGGGATGTTTTTTGCAGGGTCAGTGTGGACTTGGTGAGCTGAATGATCTGCTTCCACACTTTCGGGATTCAATGAATTTTAGGCAAGGAATTTCAAAGACTCACACAACTCTGAGACAATTTTTTTCTTCCTCATCTCTCTCTGAAATGAGTGACCATTTATTTTTAAATCATGACCCCCTCATCCTAGATACTCCCATGAGAGGAAAGAATCCTTTCCATTTCCACACAGTTGGACTCTTGAGTGAACTAATATCATGGGATTTGTTGAATCCAGCCATGGTACCTATTACTAAATGAGGTAAACTCTCTTGCTTAATTTAAAACCAACAACACAGAAAAGATTTATCTCATGCAGTAATCTGTGAAAATTCAAGAGGCCAAGAACTAGTTAAAGTAAAAATTAACAACTTTATTTCTTAAAGTACAACAGAGAATAATTAATTAACAACTATTTACATGTCCTTATTCTAACCTATCTTTTACCTTCCCTTCCATAATACTAGTCCGGTAAAACTCCTAATTAAGATTTACAAAATAAAACTTATCTCAAAACCAGGTAGCTTTCGGGTCTTCGATATGGATCTTCCTGTGTCTTTACTTCTTAGGGATTCTGCTTCACAGATACTGATTGATAAAGGTATTTTTAAGAGAGCTATTTTTTCAGGCAGTCTTTTTACGTGGTGGTAGCTTGGCAGTTCTCCTATCAAGTGTTCAATTTTCCCCGGTCTTATACCCCCACCTACCCCAAAACATCCGATTCTGTCATTCACTTTTAAGATTGTCAATATACTAAATTCAAACTGGATTGGAGTTTGGTATTTTTGGGGTATAATTTAAACTCACTGGCTTAAAATGAATCTGTTTTGTCGTTTCCAGGCAACAAGCTACCCTAGCTCTCCCAGTAACTGGAGCACATGTTACGTTGTAGTTTATTGAGAACACTTGGTGCTATGACTGCTAGCTTTTAACTCTCTTAAAGGTACAGTACACCCACATCTTCATAACACACCACAGTCTCCTTGCTCTTTTGAAACAAAGTCGAAAGTGTGGTGCTGGAAAAGCACAGCAGGTCAGGCTGCAACTGAGTAGCAGGAGAATTGATGTTTTGATTCTCCTGCTTCTCGGATGCTGCCAGACCTGCTGTGCTTTTCCAGCACCACACTCTTGACTCTGATCTCCAGTGTCTGCACTCCTTTCTTTCTACTAATACTTCTGAAACAAAGCATCAACAGTGCAGCACTCCTTCTGTAATGCACTGAAGTGTCAGCCTTAACTTCTGTGCTCAAGTCTTGGAGCTGGATGTGAACTCAAAGCTTATTTTTGATCCTTAAGTAGATGTGGGTACCGCTGTCTAGGCTAGAATTTATTGGCCATCCCTAGTTGCCCTTGAAAAGGTAAGTAGGAGGTTCCAGGGTTTTGACTCAGTGACACTGAAGAAATGGCAACACCTTTCCAAATCAGGATGGTGAAAGGAACTTACAAGTGGTTGTGTTCCCATGCATATCCGCTGCCCTTGTCCTTCTATGTGGCAGGGGTTGTGGGTTTTGAAGGTTCTGTTGAAGGGTTGTTGGTGAGTTACTGGAGTGCATTTTTAAAGTGGTACAAACCGCTGTCAGTGCTCAAGAGAATAATTATTTAAGGTGGAGAATGTGGTACCAATCAAATGGGCTGCTTTATCTCCAGACAGTTTTTTTGGAGCCGCACTCATCCAGGCAAATGGCAACATTCCATCGCACTCCTGACTTAGACCTTGCGATTGGTGAATTGGCCTTGGGTTTCACAAACTGAATGACCACAGATTGTCCACCACATTGATTTGCTTTTGCAACAAAAGTATTTGTATGATTGGTGTAGTTCTGTTCCTGGTCAAGAATAGCCCCCAGGAAGTTGATAAGGCAAAATCAGAGATGGTAATGTCATTGAATGTCAAGGGGTGATAACCAGATTCTCTTGTGTTGGAGAAGTTCTTTGTCCAACACTTGTGTACAAAGAACATAACAGTGCAGTATAGGCCCTTTGGCCCTCGATGTTGCGCCGACCTGTCATATCAATCTGAAGCGCATCTAACCTACACTATTCCATATACGTCCATATGTTTGTCCAATGATGACTTAAATGTACTTAAAGTTGACAAATCTACTACCGTTGCAGGCAAAGCATTCCATACCCTTACTACTGTCTGAGTAAAGAAACTACCTCTGACATCTGTCCTATATCTATCACCCCTCAATTTAAAGCTATTCCCCCTCGTGCTCACCGCCACCATACTTGGAAAAAGGCTCTCCCTGTCCACCCTATCTAACCCTCTGATTATCTTATATGTCTCTATTAAATCACCTCTCAACCTTCTTCTCTCTAATGAAAACAGTCTCAAGTCCCTCAGCCTTTCCTCGTAAGAGTTTCCCTTCACACCAGGCAACATCCTAGTAAATCTCCTCTGCACCCTTTCCAAAGCTTCCACACCCTTCTTCTAATGCGGCGACCAGAACTGTACGCAATACTCCAAGTGCGGCTGCACCAGTGTTTTGTACAACTACAGCATAACCTCATGGTTCCGGAACTCGATCCCTATATTAATAAAAGCTAAAACACTGTATGCCTTCTTAATAACCCTGTCAACCTGGGTGGCAACTTTCAAGGATCTGTGTACATGGACACTGAGATCTCTCTGCTCATCTACACTACCAAGAACCTTACCATTAGCCCAGTACTTTGCATTCCGGTTACTCCGATCAAAGTGAATCACCTCACACTTGTCCACATTAAACTCCATTTGCCACGTCTCAGCCCAGCTCTTCAGCTTATCTATGTCTCTCTGTAACCTACAACATCCTTCGTCACTATCCACAACCTTAGTGTCATGATTTGGAGATGCCGGTGTTGGACTGGGATGTGCAAAGTTAAAATTCACACAACACCAGGTTATAGTCCAACAGGTTTAATTGGAAGCACACTAGCTTTCGGAGTGACCCTCCTTCATCAGGTGATAGTGGAGGGCTCGATCGTAACACAGAATTTATAGCAAAAATTTGCAGTGTGATGTAACTGAAATTATGCATTGAAGAATTGATTGTCTGTTAAGCCTTTCATCTGTTAGAATACAGTGATAGTTTCACTTCTTTCATGTGTAAATAACAAAACCTTTTTTTTAAAAGTTGCATTCTCAGGTTAGCTAAACATCAGGTCATAGACAGAGAACACCTTCAACATATTGTCTAGCTATCACCATTGTTAACAGCTAACCTGAGAATGCAACTTTTAAAAAAAAGGGTTTGTGATTTACACATGAAAGAAGTGAAACTATCACTGTATTCTAACAGATGAAAGGCTTAACAGACAATCAATTTTTCAATGTATAATTTCAGTTACATCACACTGTAAATTTTTGCTATAAATTCTGTGTTACGATCGAGCCCTCCACAATCACCTGATGAAGGAGTGTCGCTCCGAAAGCCAGTGTGCTTCCAATTAAACCTGTTGGACTATAACCTGGTGTTGTGTGATTTTTGACCTTAGTGTCATCTGCAAATTTACTCACCCACCCTTCTACGCCCTCATCAAGGTCATTTATAAAAATAACGAACAGCAGTGGACCCAACACCGACCCTTGAGGTACACCACTAGTAACTGGACTCCAGGATGAACATTTCCCATCAATCACCACCCTCTGTCTTCTTTCAACAAGCCAATTACTGATCCAAACTGCTATATCTCCCACAATCCCATTCCTCCACATTTTGTACAATAAATGTATAGTGCCAGTATTACTTGCCATTTAACAGCCCACGCCTTATGACTCGGAGGCTACTCTGAGCTACAGGAAGGCATGAGTGCTGGTGAAGCCTTTCAGATCTTCAAATACTTGGAATTTCTTTCCCTGAATTGGTTGTGCTCCATCTGCTGTTCTGAAAATGAAGCACTCCCTCAGTGCATACTCATTTGACAATGTGATGAGACAGCAACATTTAAGAGGAGATACTGATTCACCACCTTGTGACTCCGAGGTGAGAAAAAAATTGGCACTTACAATTATTAAATGGCCACAGGTGACATTTCTTCTTCACTCAAGCTCATTCACGTCCTGTGCAAATGGATTTTCCACTACTCCCTGCTTGTGTAAATGAACACTAGCTTTTCTCTGTTTGCTGCTTAATTCTTATCTGCGGCTAGCACTGGGCTTGCCACACCTGTTCAAACACTGGTATTAGCATTTTAATTTTAGGTGATTTCTGTAGCTGTTTAAATTAGAAATGGCTTTTGCCCAATTGCACATGATGCCAAGGTACCCAAGCCTAAAGCCAACTATAGTTCACGGTCCATAACCCACAAAGATTACAGGTGATTAAATTGCAAACGAACTGGCTTTGTGTTTTGTTCTTCAATAGCAGTTATTGAATTAACATCATTTATATAAGAGTTTGGCTGGCTTAGCTGTCAGTTCTCAAGCACCACTGCTGCAAGGTCATTTATTATCTGTTGAAATTTGTTGAGAATTGGGAAACCAAGGTAAATGATTATGGCCTGTTGTGTAAGACTGCATTATGGTTGAAAGGAGTAGGAGAGAAGATCAGGTTTACCAAGAAATATTACCTAATAGTTGTTTCATGGTTCAGAACTTGAATAGTGTTGAACAAAGGCATAATTTGTCAAACAAACATGGAGAATGCTGAAGAAATGCCACAAATCTGGCAGCATTTGTGGAGAAACAGAGTTAATGTTTTGAATCCATTATGACGCTTCTTCACAACATTTTGTTAAAGATTTTCATCTTGCATTCAGCAGGTCAAAATTGCAAGAATAATAATTCAAGGGGAAAACAATATTTGTGCGGTATAGGAATAGAGCACTGATTGGTTGTTAAGTCAACTGTTAGTATTAGAGGTATTGCAGTGGAGAATGTACAAGATAATGATGACTGCTTTCATCATTTATATAAATGACTTGGACATGAACATAGGAGGTATAGTTAGTAAGTTTGCAGAAGACACCAAAATTGGAGGTGTAGTGGAGAACGAAGAAGGTTACCTCAGATTACAACAGGATCTGGATCAGATGGGCCAATGGGCTGAGGAGTGGCAGATGGAGTTTAGATAAATATGAGGTGCTGCATTTTGGGAAAGCAAATCTTAACAGGACTTATATACTTAATGGTAAGGTTCGATGGAGTATTCCTGAACAAAGAGTCCTTGGAGTGCAGGTTCATAGCTCCTTGAAAGTAGAATTGCAGGTAGATAGGGTAGTGAAGAAGGCGTTTGGTCAGAGTATTGAGTGCAGGAGATTATGTTGCGGCTGTACAGGATATTGGTTTGGCCACCTTTGGAATATTGCGTGCAGTTCTGGTCTCCTTCCTATCGGTATGATGTTGTGAAACTTGAAAGGGTTGAGAAAAGATTTATAAGGATGCTGCCAGGGTTGGAGGATTTGAGTTACAGGGAGAGGTTGAATAGGCTAGGGCTATTTTCCCTGGAGTGTTGGAGGCTGAGGGGTGACCTTATAGAGGTTTATAAAATCATGAGGGGCATGGGTAGAATAAATAGACAAAGTATTTCCCTGGGGTGGAGGAGTCCAGAACTAGAGGGCATAGGTTTAAGGTGAGAGGGGAAAGATATAAAAGGGACCTAAGGGGCAACTTTTTCACTCAGAGGGTGGTGCGTCTATGGAATGAGCTGCCAGAGGAAGGGGTGGAGGCTGGTACAATTGGAACATTTAAACATCTGTATGGGTATATGAATAGGAAGGGTTTGGAGGGATATGGCGCAAGTGAGGACTGCAGATGCTGGACATTAGAGTTGAGAATGTGGTGCTGGAAAAGCACAAAAGGTCAGGCAGCATCCGAGGATCAGGAAAATTGACGTTTCGGGCAATAGCCCTTCATCAAGAATGCCCTCCATCAGGGATTTTGGCCAAGTTCTGGCAAATGGAACTAAATTAGGTTGGGATACCAGATTGGCATGGACTAGTTGGACCAAAGGGTCTGTTTCCGTGCTGTACATCTCTATGACTCTGTGACTCCCTGACAGGTAAATGTCAAGCTTTTGTGGTCAAGCAATAACAGACCCAAAAGTAGCCATTCTAAGTTGACCCACAGCTGGAGTAATCAAGCCTGACAGAAAATTGGCCAAACTAACTTAAACAGCATCCAGCAGCCATTGACAACAGAGGGCAGTCTTAACCAAGGTCAAAGAGGTTACAACCAGCCTGAGGGGTGTGCACTGTCAACTCGATATTCTAACAGCTTGACTGCCTGAATGTGTGCACTTTATACTTCGGGGCATGGAAACAGCAAAAGATGTTGGTGAGACTCCTTTGAATGATTTGAACTTCGCTCATTATCACTTTAGTCAAAGACCACAGCACATTCTGGAAGGTCAGAGGCAGGGGGATAAGAGCATAGAGCTGGATGCCACGCTCTCAGTGATGACTCAGCGAAAACTCACAGCAAGAAGGTAGAAGATCGTGTGGTAACCCGGAGAAGATCCACCCTGACCTGTGAGACCAACCTTCATAGGTGAGAGTCCCCTCTATGTCAGACAGGAAGGAGATCCCAACGGCCCAACTCAAACACATGGATCTTTGCTGCTAATTTGTTTTTTGATTAGATTACTTACGGTGTGGAAACAGGCCCTTCGGCCCAACAAGTCTACACCGACCTGCCGAAACGCACCCACCCAGACCCATTCCCCGACACTTTACCACTGCACCTAACACTACAGGCAATTTAGCATGGCCAATTCACCTAACCGGCACATTTTTGGACTGTGGGAGGAAACCAGAGTACCTGGAGGAAACCCACGCAGACACGGGCAGAATGTGCAAACTCCACAGTCAGTCGCCTGAGGCGGGAATTGAACCCGGGTCTCTGGCGCTGTAAGGCAGCAGTGCTGACCACTGTGCCACCATGCTGCCCATATCCTTTCCCAGACAGACAGAGCTAGATAGAGATGAAAATGTGTTGCTGGAAAAGCACAGCAGGTCAGGCAGCATCCAAGGAATAGGAGAATGAATGTTTCGGGCATCAGCCCTTCTTCAGGAATCCTGTTCCTTGGATGCTGCCTGACCTGCTGCGCTTTTCCAGCAACACATTTTCAGCTCTGATCTCCAGCATCTGCAGTTCGCACTTTCTCCTCGAAGATTTTAACCTACTGCGAATCCTCTTACAAGGATGCCTTCCTTGAAGAAGCTCTCTTCCTTCCTCTAGATTCCTGAAGATGGGCTGATGCCCGAAACGTCGATTCTCCTGTTCCTTGGATGCTGCCTGACCTGCTGCGCTTTTCCAGCAACACATTTTCAGCTCTGATCTCCAGCGTCTGCAGTCCTCACTTTCTCCTCGAAGAGCTAGATAGAGAGCAAATCTTGTGGCGAATTTGGGAAATGCTCAGATGCTGTTTAATGAGGAATATTTTGTTAAAATCTGAGCTGAACAGCAAAGCGAATTCTGTGTCTTGAACCTGGTAGTGCACGTACTCGAGCTTCTGCATCTTCTGCCTGATGGAAGAGGTTGTAGGAGAGCATTACCAGGGTGAGAGAGCTCTTTGAAGATGGTGGCAGCCTTACCGTGGCAACGAGATGTGTAAGTACAGTCCATGGATAGAAAGTTGGCTTCCATGATGACCTTAGCTGTGCACACAACCTTCTGTAGTTTCTTACAGTCCTGGACAGAGCAGTTGCCATACCAGGCATTACACACTCCGATAGTATGCTTCCAATGGTGTATCCGTAAAGGTTGGTGAGGGTCCTTATGGACATGAAGAACTTCTTAAGCTGCCTGAGGAAGAAAAGGCATTGTTGTGCCTTCTTGACCGTCATATCCACGTGGGAAGTCCAGGACAGATTGCTGTTAGGGTCACTCCTAGGCACTTGATGTTGTCAACCTCAGCTCCATTCATGTAGAAGGAACTGTGCTTTCCTCCTTTCTTCCTGAAGTCAATGACCAGATCTTTAGTTTTGCCGAGATTGAGAAGGAGGTTATTATCATTGCACCACATCACCAAGCCCTCTATCTCCTTTCTGTATTCTGACTCATTGTTTAATATCCGTCCTACCATGTCAGCAGACTTGTAGATGGTGTTCATTTGGAATTTGACTACACAGTCGTGGGTGTATGGGGAATACAGTAGGGGGCTGAGATCGCATCCTTGGGTGGTTTCAGTGTTGAGTGTCATCATGGAGGAGATGCAGTTGTCTATCTGTTGATGGTGAACATCACTGTTGAATAGGAGCAGTGTAAAACAGCTGGAATTACCTGGAGCTCAAATGTTTGAGACACATTAATCTGAGGCAGACTCAGCAGGACTAAACCCGATCAGTTTAGGTCCATTCATGAGTTTTTGTTATACAGATAATCTGATCGGGGTAACTACCAGAGTGGTATGGTAGCTCAGTAGTTAGCACTGTTGCCTCACAGTGTAAAAACAATGACTGCAGATGCTGAAAACCAAATACTGGATTAGTGGTGCTGGAAGAGCACAGCAGTTCAGGCAGCATCCAACGAGCAGCGAAATCGACGTTTCGGGCAAAAGCCCTTCATCACATTGCCAAGCACTTGTGTTCAAATCCACTGTCAGGCAACTGTCTGTGCACATTTACCCCGTGTCTGTGTGGGCTTCCTCCCACAGTTGATAGATAAGCAGTTACATGGATTGGCCACACTAAATAGCCCATGGGGTCCAGGGCTGTTTAGGTTAGGTGGATTATATACGGGAAATGCAGGGATAGGGTAGGTGCATGGATCTGGGTGGAATGCTCTTTGGAGGGTCAGTGTGGACTTGATGGGTAGAATGGCCTGCTTCCACGGTGTATGTAATTATCATGCAGGATGGCTTTGATATGCCCTACTTCAGCATCAAGCTTTCAGAATCTATCGAATCTCTACAGTGTAGAAACAGGCCATCTGGCTCAACAAGTGCACTAAACCCTCTGAAGAGCATCCCAACCAGATACAAGCCCCTATGCTATCCATGTAACCCTGCATTTCCCATGGGTAACACACCCAACCTACACATCCCTGAACACTATGGGCAATTTAGCATGGCCAATCCACCCAACCTGCACATCAGAATGAACAAATAATTTAAAATATAAGCACTACCGCGGTTGGGCGATAGTGTGGGGAAAATAGAAGATAGAACAAAAAGAAGAAAAAATATTAACCAGGAGATTTAGAATCCCCTCAAGAAAAAAAGGAACGAACAACTAATTTCGACCCGATTTATACATTTTCCAATAAGATCAATCTTAGATATGGAGTCATAAAGATGTACAGCACAAAAACAAACCCTCCAATCCAACTCGTCCATGCTGGCCAGATATCCTGAATATATCTAGTCCCATTTGCAAGTACTTGATCCATATCCCTCTAAGCCCTTGATATTCTTTCACCCATCCTGATCTAGTTCTGCACTATTCAAGGTAAATTATGCTGCAGTTCTCTGTCAAGAATCAACACCTTTAAATATTTAGGTGAAAGTGAGTACTGCAGATGCTGGAGATTAGAGTCAACAGCGTGGTGCTGGAAAAGCACAGCAGGTCAGGCAGTATCTGAGAAGCAGGAAATCGATGTTTCGGGCGAAGTCTTTCATCAGGAATGAGGTTGGGAGCCTTGGGGTGGAGAGATAAATGGGAGGGGGAGGGCTAGGGTGAAGGTAGCTGAGAGTGCAATAGGTGGATGAAGGTGGGGGTAAAGGTGTTAAGTTTGAGGGAGGGTGGAGTGGATAGATGGGAAAGAAGACGGACAGATGGAAAATGAGGATGGTGCTGAACTGGAAGGTTGGAACTGGGATAAGATGGAGGGAGGGAAAAGTGAGGAAACTGGTGAAATCCACATTGATGTGATGGGGTTGGAGGGTCCTGAAGCGGAAGATGAGGCGTGCTTCCTCCAGGCATCGGGTGGTAAGGGAGTGGCGATGGAGGAGGTCCAGGACCTGCATGTCCATGGCAGAGTGGGAGGGGGAGTTGAAATGTTAGGCTACGGGGTGGTGGGATTGATTGGTGCTGGTGTCCTGGAGATGTTCTCTGAAGCGCTCTGCGAGTAGGTGTCCTGTCTCCCCAATGTAGAGGAGACCGCATCGGGAGCAATAGATACAGCAAATGACATGTGTTGAAGTGCAGGTGAAACTTTGATGGATGTGGAAGGCTCCTTTAGGGACTTGTACAGAGTTTAGCACAGGCTCTGCAATTCCTGCAGTGCAGGGGAAGGTGCCGGGATGAGAGGGTGGGTTGTTAGGAGGCGTGGACCTGACGAGGTAGTCGCGGAGGGAATGGTCTTAATGGAAAGTGTTCAGGGTAGGGAGGGAAATATATCCCTGGTGGTGGGATCCATTTGTAGGTGGCTGAAGTGGCGGAGGAGGATGCGATGTATACGGAGGTTGGTAGGGTGGAAGGTGAGGACCGGGAGGGTTCTGTCCTTGTTGCGGTTGGAGGGGTGGGGTTTGAGGATGGAGGTGTGGGACGTGGGTGAGATGCGCTGGAGGGTATCAGCATCTATATGGGAGGGTAAATTGTGATCTTTAAAGAAGGAGGCCATCTGGTGTGTTCTGGGGTAGAACTGGTCATCCTGGGAGCAGATGCGGCAGAGGCAGAAGAATTGGGAATACAGGATGTCATTTTTGCAGGAGGTACGGTGGGAAGAGGTGTAATCCAGGTAGCTGTGGGGGTCGGTGGGTTTGTAATAAATGTCAATGTTGAGTCAGTCACCATTGATGGAGATGAAAATGTCCAGGAAGGGGAGGGAGGTGTCAGAGATGGTCCAGGTGAATTTAAGGTCGGGGTGGAATGTGTTGGTGAAGTTGATGAACTGTTCAACCTCCTCGTGGGTGGTCATGCTCCCTCCACGACCGCCGGCCAGACAACAGCCACCGCGATCGCTATGCAAACCACCGCCACTGAGACCAACGCAAGGCCCCAACTGGAACAACACTTCCTCTGTTACTGCCACTGCAGCCACTTCTGCTGACGTCACTCACACACCCACGCCACACGTTCTGCGATTACCGCCCCTTTTGTGGCCGCTGCCTCAGCCACTTCTGCCCCCAACGACATCACTTACGCCACGTGTTTCGTCACTTCCACCCCCACAGTTGCTGTCATCGCAACTACTTCCGCCCCCAGTGACACCACTCACCTGAACACTGCAGATACGCACCCCCCCACCCTGTAGATCCCACTACCACCACCTCCGCCCTCCAGAACCATCACTTCTGCAAATGACATCACCCTCGGTGTCCCCACTACCATGCCCACTCCAGTTACAGTCTCCACCCCCCACTCCCTGCTCCCAGCCCCGCAGAGTTTTCACCATCTCTCTGGACCTCCCTCTCAATGAGGACAAATCATCAGTCCTCAGCAAAGGCCTTACCTTCATCCCCCTCTGTTCACAGATCAACAAATTCAACACGAGTTGTGAAGTCGAACACTTCTTCCGTTGCCTCCGCCTCTGAGCTTACTTTTTCAATTAAGATGTCTGTCCTCTTTCCGAGGACCCCTCGCCCACCTCCAGCACACCCCATCCACCTGGACACCCCGTGCTTGTCTGTTATCCGCCCTTGACCTCTTTATTTCCAACTGCTGCTGAGACATTGACCGCCTCAACCTGTCTACCAACCTCTCCCACTCCAACCTCTCACCCTCCACTCCCTCTGCTCCAACCTCAACCTCACCATCTAACCAATGGACAAGGGGGGGTGGGGTTGAAGTGGTTATTTGGCGCTCTGACCTCTATGCCGCTGAAGCCTGGCGCCAACTCGCAGACACCTCCTCCTACAGCCCCCTCAAACACGACCTCATCTCCCATCACCAAATCATCATCTCCCAGATTATCCACAACCTCATCACCTCAGAGGATCTCACACCCACAGGTTCCAATCTCATAGTTTGGGAACCCTGCACCACCCAATTCTACCTTCTTCCCAAGATCCACAAGCCTGACTATCCTGGCCGACCTATCGCCCTACCCTGCTCCTGGCCCACCGAATTCATCTCCACTACCTCGATACTGACCTATCCCCTTGGTCCAGGCACTTCTCACATACGTTTGGGACACCACACATACCCTCCACCTCCTCCAAGACTTCCGTTTCCCTGGGCCCCAATGCCTCATCTTCACCATGGACATCTCCATCTCCACCAACGATGACCAACTCAACACTGACATTTTCTACAAACCCACCAATTCCCACAGCTACCTGGATGAAACCTCCTCCCACACTGCCTCCTGCAAAAATGTTATCCCTTATTCCTAATTGCTCCACCTCCGCCGCATCTGCTCCCAGGAGGACCAGTTCCACCACAGAACACACCATATTGCCTCCTTCTTTGAAGACCACAATTTCCCCTCCCATGTGGTTGATGATGTTCTCCAGCACATCTCATCCATGTCCCGCACCTCCACTGTGAAACCCCACCCCTCCAACTGCAACACGTACAGAATCCCCCTGATCCTCACCTTCCACCCAACCAAACTCCGTATACATTGCATCATCCTCCGCTAATTCCACCATCTACAAACAGACACCACCACCAGATATATATTTTCCTCCCCACCCCTATCCTCTTTCCTTCAAGACATTCCCTCAGCAACTACCGTATCAGGTCAACCCACCCTCCCCTCCTGGCATCTTCCCCTGCCACCGCAGGAATTGCAAAACCTGCGCCCAAATCTCCTCCCTCACCTCCGTCCAAGTCCCCAAAGGAGCCTTCCATATCCATCTAGGTTTCACCTGCACACCCACCAATATCATTTATTGTATCCGTTGCTCCTGATGCGGTCTCCTCTACACTGGGGAGACTGGGCGCCCTCTCGCAGAGCACTTCAGTGAACATCTCTGGGACACCTGCAACAATCAACCCCACTGCTCTGTGGCTGAACACTTCAACTCCCCCTCCCACTCTGCCGATGACATACAGGTCCTAGGCCTCCTCCATCGCCACTCCCATAGCACCCAATGCCTGCAGGAAGAATGCCAGTTTCACCAATTTCCTCATTTCCCCTCTCCCCACTTTACTCCAGTTCCAATCTTCCAGCTCAGCACCGTCCTCATGATCTGTCCTACCTGTCAATCTCCCTTCCCACCTATCCGCTCCACCCTCTCCTCCGACCTATCACATTCATCCCCACCTCCATCTACCTATTACACTCTCACCCACTTTCCCTGATGCTCCCAGCCTCATTCCTGATAAAGACCTTATGGCTCAAAACGTCAATTTTCCTGCTCCTTGGATGCTGCTTGACCTGTTGTGCTTTTCCAGCACCACACTCTTGACCTTTAAACATTTATCTCAGTACGAGGTATGACATACCGCACTTGACACCTGGAGAAGAGACCTGTCTATTTATCCTATCCATGCCCCTCATGATTTTGTAAACCTCTATAAGGTTATTCCTCAGCCTCTGACGCTCCAGGGAAAACAGCCCCAGCCTATTCAGCCTCTCCCTATAGCTCACACCCTCCAACCCTGGTAACATCCTTGTAAACCTTTTCTGAACCCTTTCAAGTTTCATTATAGCATGTGGAATTGTAAGGATCCAAAGTGTCAATTGAGCAGTAAAGGTGTGTTTGTGGAAAATAGTAAGATAGAACGTTAGCTATTTTCTCAATTCAGCCATCCAGTTAATGGAGCTCATTTGACTGCTTAGTTTCAAAGGTGAAATTGAGTCTGGGATGGAGCCAATAGGTGATTACCTGTATTTTCCCCTTAATACACTTTATATTGCCAAAAAATGTCACTCTCCAGTCTGAAATAGAACATAGAACATAGAGCATAGAACAGTACAGCACAGAACAGGCCCTTCAGCCCACGATGTTGTGCCGACCATTGATCCTCATATATGCACCCTCAAGTTTCTGTGACTATATGCATGTCCAGGAGTCTCTTAAATGTCCCCAATGACCCTGCCTCCACAACTGCTGCTGGTAAAGCATTCCATGCTCTCACAACTCTCTGTGAAAAGAACCCACCTCTGACATGCCCTCTATACTTTCCTCCAACCAGCTTAAAAATATGACCCCTCATGTTAGTCATTTCTGCCCTGGGAAATAGTCTCTCACTATCGACTCTATCTATGCCTCTCATTATCTTGATTTGGAGATGCCAGTGTTGGACTGGGGTGTACAAAGTTAAAAATCACACAACACCAGGTTATAGTCCAACAGGTTTAATTGGAAGCACACTAGCTAGTATGCTTCCAATTAAACCTGTTGGACTATAACCTGGTGTTGTGTGATTTTTAACTTAATAAGATAGAAAATGTAACTTCTTTATTAAAAAGAAAGAGGAGAAAGAAATTAGGAAACCACAGACTAATTACCTTAGCACCTATTGCAAAAAAAAAGTATTAGAAGCTATTGGAAACAAAGTTAGAGTAGGACATTTGAATAAACTTGAGATAATCAGGTGCTCTGGTTTCCTCCCATAATCCAAAGATGTGCAGGTTAGGTGGATTGGCCATGCTACGTTGTCTAGGGATGTGTAAGTTAGGTGGGTTAGCCATGGGAATTGCTAGGGTGAGGGGTGAATCTGGGTGGGATGTTTTTTGCAGGGTCAGTGTGGACTTGTTGAGCTGAATGATCTGCTTCCACACTTTCGGGATTCAATGATTTTTAGGCAAGGAATTTCAAAGACTCACACAGCTCTGAGACAATTTTTTTCTTCCTCATCCCTCTCTGAAATGAGTGACCATTTATTTTTAAATCATGACCCCCTCATTCTAGATACTCCCACGAGAGGAAAGAATCCTTTCCATTTCCACACAGTTGGACTCTTGAGTGAACTAATATCATGGGATTTGTTGAATCCAGCCATGGTACCTATTACTAAATGAGGTAAACTCTCCTGCTTAATTTAAAACCAACAACACAGAAAAGATTTATCTCATGCAGTAATCTGTGAAAATCCGAGAGGCCAAGAACTAGTTAAAGTAAAAATTAACAACTTTATTTCTTAAAGTACATCAGAGAATAATTAATTAACAACTATTTACATGCCCTTAATCTAACCTATCTTTTACCTTCCCTTCCATAATACTAGTCCGGTAAAACTCCTAATTAAGATTTACAAAATAAAACTTATCTCAAAACCAGGTAGCATTCGGGTCTTCGATATGGATCTTCCTGTGTCTTTACTTCTTCTTAGGGATTCTGCTTCACAGGTACTGATTGATAAAGGTATTTTTAAGAGAGCTATTTATTCAGGCAGTCTTTTTAACGTGGTGGTAGCTTGGCAGTTCTCCTCTCAAGTGTTCAATTTTCCCCGGTCTTATACCCCCACCTACCCCAAAGCATCAGATTCTGTCATTCATTTTTAAGATTGTCAATATACTAAATTCAAACTGGATTGGAGTTTGGTATTTTTTGGGTATAATTTAAACTCACTGGCTTAAAATGAATCTGTTTTGTCGTTTCCAGGCAACAAGCTACCCTCGCTCCACCAGTAACTGGAGAACATGTTACGTTGTTTCTCACATTCTCACACTCACAACCCCCACCCCAGACAGACAGACAGACACAGACAGACAAAGACCCACATGCACACATATATCTTGTGTGGTGAATTTTTTTGTACTTGCAGAGTTACATTGCACTTTGCTCAAAAACTGCATACATTCATGTAGAACTCTGAGCTTGAAAACTGCATGAATTTATGTAAAACTCTGCTATCTCACTTTTTAGATTAGAATCAATCTAAACATCAGGTCATAGACAGAGAACACAGGGGGCTAACACCGTCAACATATTGTCTAGCTATCACCATTGTTAACAGCTAACCCGAGAATGCAACTTTAAAAAAAAAGGGTTTTGTGATTTACACATGAAAGAAGTGAAACTATCACTGCATTCTAACAGATGAAAGGCTTAACAGACAATCAATTCTTCAATGTCTAATTTCAGTTACATCACACTGCAAATTTTTGCTATAAATTCTGTGTTACGATCGAGCCCTCCACAATCACCTGACGAAGGAGCGTCGCTCCGAAAGCTAGTGTGCTTCCAATTAAACCTGTTGGACTATAACCTGGTGTTGTGTGATTTTGAACTTAATCGCATTATCTTGTACACCTTAATTAGATTCCCTCTTCTCATCCTTTTCTCCAATGAAAAAAGTCCGAGCTCAGTCAACCTCTCTTCATAAGATAAGCCCTCCAGTCCAGGCAGCATCCTGGTAAACCTCCTCTGAACCCGCTCCAAAGCATCCACATCTTTCTTATAATAGGGCGACCAGAACTGGACGCAGTATTCCAAGTGCAGTCTAACCAAAGTTTTATAGAGCTGCAACAAGATCTCACGACTCTTAAACTCAATCCCCCTGTTAATGAAAGCCAAAACACCATATGCTTTCTTAACAACCCTGTCCACTTGGGTGGCCATTTTAAAGGATCTATGTACCTGCACACCAAGATTCCTCTGTTCCTCCACACTGCCAAGAATCCTATCCTTAATCCTGTACTCAGCTTTCAAATTTGACCTTCCAAAATGCATCACCTCGCATTTATCCAGGTTGAACTCCATCTGCCACCTCTCAGTCCATCTCTGCATCCTGTCAATGTCCCGCTGCAGCCTAAAACACCCCTCTATACTGTCAACGACACCTCCAACCTTTGTGTCATCTGCAAACTTGCTGACCCATCCTTCAATTCCCTCATCCAAGTCATTAATAAAAATTACAAACAATAGAGGCCCAAGGACAGAGCCCTGTGGAACACCACTCACCACTGACTTCCAGGCAGAATATTTTCCTTCTACTACCACTCACTGTCTTCTGTTCACCAGCCAATTCTGTATCCAGAGGGCTATGTTCCCCTGAGTCCCATTCCTCCTGACATTCTGAATGAGCCTACCATGGGGAACCTTATCAAAGCCTTGCTGAAGTCCATTTACACCACATCCATAGCTCGACCCTCATCAACTTTTCTAGTCACATCCTCAAAGAACTCTATAAGGTTTGTGAGGCATGACCTGCCCCTCACAAAGCTGTGTTGACTGTATTTAATCAAGCCATGCTCTTCCAGATGGTCATAAATCCCACAGAATCCTTTCTAATACCTTGCAGACGACAGATGTGAGACTTACTGGTCTGTAATTGCCAGGGATTTCCCTATTTCCTTTCTTGAAGAGAGGAATTACATTTGCCTCTCTCCAGTCCTCAGATACGACTCCAGTGGAGAGCGAGGATGAAAAGATCTTCGCAAGTGGCGAAGCAATTGCATTTCTCGTTTCCCAAAGCAGCCGAGGACAAATCTGGTCTGGGCCTGGCGACTTGTCAATCTTAATGTTTGACAAAATTTTCAGCACATCAGCTTCCTCTATCTCTATCCATTTCAGCATGCACACCTGCTCTTCAAAGGTTTCATTCACTACAAAGTTTGTTTCTTTCGTAAAGACAGAAGCAAAAAACTCCTTTAGGGCTTCCTCTACATCCTCAGACTCCACACACAAATTCCCTATGCTATCCCTGATCGGCCCTACTCTCTCTTTGAAATTCCTTTGAAATTTTTGTGAGACAGTTTTAGCTCTTCATAAACCTTTGCATGAAGAATTACTTCTTACCTTCATCTTCAAAATAAGTTGGATCTAATTTTAACTTTGATGCCCCCTTTGTCCTGGACTCTTCTCCGCCATAAGAAATTATTTTCTTTTTCTATGAACCATATCAAATCCTTCAACCAATTTCGCCACCTCAGTTAGATCACCTGTTAATCTCCAGCCCTCAAGCGAAAACAAATTTAGCCTCTACACCGGTTTCTAGGCATTTAACACACTTGAAGACTGCAGAATGTCGGTGGAAGACTAAGGTTAGAGGCAGGGGTGTGATACAGTGACCAACTGTGGAGTGGTCCTGGGAAATGGAAATGAAGAATTGGATCGTCAGTGCAATGACCCTTGAGTTCCTTACTGAAGAAGGGAGTCAGTAAACATTCAGCTTTGGGGGAACATGAGGGGAAAGCTCAGAGGAACATTGACATTTTGGGAAAGGCAATGTTGGATATAAGGTTAAGGCAACAAGTTACATGTCAATTGGATGACATCCCTGAACCACTTTGTGGTTGGGTTAATCAATTGCCAGTTCAGAAAGTGCACTTTACTATCAAAATTGCAAAAGCTTAGAATTGGAAACTTTTCACGTGAAGCAAAAGTAGAAACAACACAGTATGAATGAAGCTGGAAGCGAATCGGGGAGGACGCTGTATTTTTGTTTGATTAGGATATATCAAATCCCCATTTAGATATTAGTATTACAGCCAATAACAAATATAGACTTTGCTGCAAAAGCTCAGCAGGTCTGGCAGCATCTGTGGAGAGAAATCAGAGAAATCAAATGTTGCCAGACCTGCTGAGCTTTTCCACCAATTTCTATATCTGCTCCTGATTTGCAGCACCTGCAGGCCTTCCAGCTTTTATTTATTATCCTACTCATTCTTAGCAGTGGAAAAGTAAAGTTTCATGTTGGAATCAAAAATTAGGTTGGCCTTTTCCGCACGATTGTTCAGGAAATTAATACCATTGCTTCCTCAAAAGCAATTTTACCTGGGATGAGACTGTTCCAGCCGACTTTCCGTTATCAAATCTGACATGACAGAATGTTAATTAAAGCAGACCTCTGACACACAGCCTAATCCTGATAATTGAGTTATCCAGTAGTTCAAATTAATCAGCACAAACAAGTGAGGAAATTGAGAATTGAGCACTGAAATCCTTTGAGTTTTCTGATCATTTGAATGAAGCAATTTTGAAACAGAAGGAGTGGTCTGTCTATTTGATTTACTGGTATGATCTGTAAGCAGCTCTGAACTAACTGTTAAAGCTTAGTTATTTGTACGCATTGACAAACAGTTATTAGCTATGACTTTAAATCTGAAATCCTGTCTTGCTGCTCGTAAATAGGCTGGCTATTGCACACAATGCTCAGCTGCTTAGATGCTGCTGTATAAAGCAGTTAGTACCTGAAATGGTTAATTGACATCACTGCTGAAAAGAGTATACAAGATTGTTCCTGGGAGGAGTTAACAAATGTGGGTTAGAGCATTCCAGTGTTGCTGCAGGAACTAACAATAACATGCACTTGTCCTGAAGTCATGTCTGATTGTCTCATAAGTGATAATATATTGAGTATCTTAGATGTGATGTAAATAGCTATTAAATAATAAGTAATAAATCTGCAGTGTTTGGTGCCAGGGCCAGGTGGATCTTATTGACTATGAAATCCTTCACTGGGGTTATTAACCTAGGCTAATCAGGGAGCCCTGCAAAAACAGGAGATTCCCTCCAGGTGCTTTTCTGCAAAGTGGGGCACCAATGTCTGCCACGTCTGAGGTAAATGTCATGAGCTGTGCTGGGCAGCTCTGAGCTTGACTAAGGTGTGCAAAGGCATTTTAAAGATGGTGCTGGCACCAGGGATGCGAGGACGATTCTGGAATATCCAGTCAGTGACAATGACAAGTGGGAGTATTGGGTCAACATCACAATAAATGGGTGCTGTAGGTTGAAAAAAAAATAAACAGGAGATTCAGAAGGTCTCCTCAGTTTAGCTTTGAGCTAGCTGGTCAGAGCCCATGGAAATAAAGGGTGACTTGGTGATGGGATACTGGCCTCTGTGCAGTCAATGCAAAACCTTTGCTGTTTATCTATACTGAGCCTCTCTTCTGCTGAAGAAACTGTGTGGGCCATTCTCCCAGATGACATCAGTGACTTGGATTAATTTCGACAGGAAAAGCTGGAGGCAGTGATCCTACATAGCATCTCTGATATTTCAGTGAACAGAAACCACAATGTATACCATGCTGACAAAAGTATGGGTTTCACCAAATATACCAGATGGTAGTGTGTTCAACCTGACCTGCTCCCTTAAGACCATTTCTCAGGCACCTCCTGTGGAAAAAGTGGTCCCAATAGGAATATTCTGTTCTGTTTTGAAGACGGATCACTGGGCTTGAAACACTAACTCTGCTTTCTCTCTACAGATGCTGCCAGATCTGCTGAGTTTCTCCTGTGACAATAGTATGGCTTGAATAGGTGTATTTTGTCTTCTTTTCTTTTTATGAAGAAAAGTTGAGACAGAGGTGCTGAGCAGGCTGTTCCAAAGCCAATAAACAGCTTATGCTGCCTTGGAGTGTTTTTTAAAGTCAGAATAATAGAAGCAGCATGAATGGGTGGGGTCAAGTTCCCACAGAATTAGCATTTTCTTTTAGTTTTAGCCTTCTGTAGCAGTTTCTGGGATTATGAAGCTGGAAGTGGAAGTGTTTCTCCTTTGTAATATTGTCATTTATTCAAGAGGGAGACAGTTTAAAAATAGGGAGGTTATGCTGTAGCTGTACAGGGTGCTGATGAGGCCACACCTGGAGTACTGTGTACAGTGTTGGTCTCCTTACATGAGAAACAATGGGCTGTCATTGGATGGGGTGCAGAGGAGGTTCACTAAATTGCTTCTGGAATTGAGAGGGTTGGCTTATGAGGAGAGATTGAGTAGATGGGGACTGTACTCATTTGGAATTTAGAAGAATGAAGAGGTTGGGATCTTACAGAAACATAAAATTTTGAAGGGAGTAGATAAGATAGAAACAGGGCGGATGTTTCCACTGGTGGAAGAAACTAGAACAAGGGGGCATTGCCTCAAAATAAGAGGGAGCAGATTTAGGACTGAGTTGAGGAGGAACTTGTTCACCCAAAGGGTTGTGAATCTGTGGAATTCCCTGCCGAGTGAAGCAGTTGAAGCTACCTTGTTGAATGTTTTTTAAGGCAAAGATAGATTTTTAGATAGATGGGCCATAATCTTATTGATTAGTGCAGCAGGCTCAATGGGCCAAATGGTTGACTCTTGCACCCATTTCTTATGTTTTAATATTCTCCTCTCTCTGAAAAAACTAAAAGTTGGGAGTTCTCTTCCAACTGTTATAATTGTATGTGAGACCATCTATCTTACTGAATTTGCCTTCGCAAAGGGTGTGATTATGGTGTGTTACTATATTGGAACAGTTGCTGTTTAGTTATTTAAATCTATTATTCTGTTAAGTTTGCCCAATGTGTTAAGTTATTCAAATTTCTTCTTTTGTTTGTTGTCTTTTAACTATAGTGTATGAATAAAGTTTGGTGTGCTTTAAGACTGATGGTTTGACCAATCAAATTGCATCTGGAATTGCTTTAAAATAAGGAAAGGTTTGGGCTATGCTATCTCCTTAATATTTTGAGTGGGTTTGGTCTGGTCCATAATACTCCAGCAATTTCTGTTTTTTTTTCAGGCATACAAACCATAGTATAACTATGGGCAATTGAGCATGGCCAAATTCACCTGACCTGCACATTAGATTAGATTAGATTAGATTACTTACAGTGTGGAAACAGGCCCTTCGGCCCAACAAGTCCACACCGCCCCGCTAAAGCGCAACCCACCCAAACCCCTACATCTACCCCTTACCTAACACTACGGGCAATTTAGCATGGCCAATTCACCTAACCTGCACATCTTTGAACTGTGGGAGGAAACCCACGCAGACACGGGGAGAATGTGCAAACTCCACACAGTCAGTCGCCTGAGGTGGGAATTGAACCCTGGTCTCTAGCGCTGTGAGGCAACAGTGCTAACTACTGTGCCACCGTGCCACCCACATCTTTGGACTGTGGGATAAAACCAGAGCAAACCCATGCAGATTGTGCAAATTCCACACAGACAGTTGCCTGAGGCTGGAATCAAACCTGGGACCCTAGTGTTGTGAGGCAGCAATGCTAACCACTGTGCCACCCCACAGATTCATGTTTCAAGGATCTGTGACATAGAGTCATAGAATCATACAGGATGGAAACAGACCCTTCAGTCCATGGCAAACACAATCCCAAACTAAACTGGTCCTACCTGCTTGCTCCTGGCCAATAACCTTTCTGATTCATGTATCTATCCAAATGTCTTTTAAACATTGTAATTGTACTCACATCCACAACTTTCTCAGGAAGTTCATTCCACACACAAACCACGCTCTGTTTAAAAAAAAATTCCTATTTTCTAAATCTCTCTCCTCTCAACTTAAAAATGTGCCCCCCTAGTCTTGAAATCCCCCATCCTAGGAAAAAGACAACACCATTAACTCTATCTATACCTCCCATTATTTTATCAGTTGACTCTCAAGCTCCTACAACCCAGTGATAAAAGTCCCAGTCTATCCAGCCTTTCTTTATAACTCAAACCTTCCATACCTGGCAACATCCTGGTACGAAGAAGAAGCCTCACCAATGTCCTGTACAACCTCAACATGACTTCCCAACTCCTATACTCATGAGATTATCTGCAGTCAGGGAGTCAGGTGGTAATGAGAGATGAGCAATGCTTGGCCATTCCAACTTCCTTAATCCTTAATTAAGAATGAATTGACATCAGCGGTAATGGCAGAGCAGCACAGTATAACAAAAAAGCTCCCTTGGCTTCATATCATCTCAAAGAGAGTGAGGAGACTAAAATCCAATCTCAACACTCCTTTCCACACCCTACCCAACTAGTGATGGACCTCTCAGCTCAGTTATGGGCCAATTCTTCCTTCAGTAAGACCAAGAGAGGGACTGAGTTTGACGGAAGTGGATCGGAGAATAGTTAGTGGTGATGCAGGGACAGATAAGGTGGTGAAGTATCCCCAGTGAGTGAGTTGGAAGCACAGATGGCAGGAACGGTTAGTAGTTCAGGAGAATGAGTTGGGTGAGAGCCATTGAATCTCCATGATAAGTGCAACAGTGAGAAATATAACCCATGTACAAGCTATCTGACTATTCCTAGAATTCATTCAGTGTGAAATTTTGTCTGATAACCTCCTCTGAAGCATGAATGGGGATGTTTTACTGCTTTACATTAAATCCACTGTACAACTGCATTTTTTATTTTTTCACTAAAGTTATGGTGCAGATCAGGAGAAATTCTATAACACATTTGTGTTAGCATATTTAAGATTAGGCATCTCTCAGTCAAGTCAATTTCACATTTGGCAGGTTCCAATCTTAGTGAAAACTAACATTGACCAGGAGAACAGTGATGCTCCACTCACATTGGACGTGCCAGAAAGCATAGCTAGAAGGGCACGTTGATCGGAATCAATGATGTGTCATGACCTCCAACTTTAAAATCTGGCCCAAGCTTAGCCTTGCTGTGGAAAAACACTGAGGCAGAAACTAAGCTTTGACTGTGAGTGAACTCCAGAAAGCAAATACACGTTCGTACACTCGTACAAAGCCAAACGTAAATGCCTCCCCTTTGCATAAGTCCCCTTTTGCACACAGGACAAATCATGTAACCTGTAGGAATGGTGGCTGAGGTGTGAAGCAAAACACGTTAATGTAACAGGCAATTTATTATTGGGTGGATTTAGTGAAATGTCAGCAAACATTTATCTTAAGATGAGGGCCACACTAAAGTGAACAAACGGGTTTCGGTAACATAGTGGTAGGATCAAAAATGATATCTTCAAACTAGATCATTAAGGGTTAATTAGACTTGACAAGAAGCAAATGAAAGCAAGTGGAAAAAGACCTGGACAACAAGCTGAGTGTGAAAATAGCCTGTTTTAGCTTAGTAATGACCATGTGATATCAAGATGTCTGTAAGAATAGTCCTAGTTTCCTTATCTCCCCACCCTTACCTTATCCAAGTTCCAACACTACAACTCAGCACCGCCTTCTTGAACTGTCCTTCCTGTCCATCTTCCTTCCCACCTATCCACTCCACCCTCTACTCTGAATTATTACCATCACTCCCCCGCCACTTTCATCTACCTATTGCATTTCCAGCTACCTTCCCCCTTTCCCATCTCCACTCCCATTTATCTCTCAGCCCTCTTGGGTCCCCCCACATGCTTCATGAAAAGCTTATATTTTAAACGTCAACTCTCCTGCTCCTCCGATGCTGCCTGACTGGTTGTGCTTTTCCAGCACCATACCTTTTTTGACTCTGATCTTGAGTATCTGCAGTCCTGACTTTCTCCCTGTATGAATTGTCCTGCTGGGTTGTCACATGGAACCACCTGGAGATGTTTCTCTGTATAATGGAATGTCTCTAAAAGTAACACACAATGGTAGTACAATATGTAATCTTAGATCCAGAATTGTATCAATATCGGGGATTTTGCCCCAATCAGTGGACTTCATCCTGGGCTGTGATTATGACTGTAAGAAGACAGTGAGACTTGTTGTGCTGTTTTCCGTTGGACTTCATCTCAGACTGGGATTGCGATTGGTGCCAAGATCTCTGAGTTCTCTGGCCATTATAAAGCAGGCTTCCTGATGGGCAGAAGGGCGTGAGATCTGTTGTCAACATACATTCACTGCTTTTTATATATATTTACTGCTTTATACACATATAGATATTTATCTACTGCTTTACATATATATCTACTTCATATGTTAATCACCACTTTATTTATATATACATATTTATATAATTGTTTACACTGAAATTATGGTGCAGATCCTTAAACATGCATGACTGTGGTGTCAAATTTTGTCCTAACACCATCTATAAGTTCATGATGACACCATCATTGTTGGCCAGACCTTAAACAATGATGAGATAGAATACAGGAAAGCAATACCGTGCATGGTGTAAATATAATAATCGATCCGTTGACATCAGCAAAATGAAAAAGGTGGGGGGTGGCATGCCCTTGTCTGTATAAATGGAACTTAGATGGAGATGGTCGAGAGAGTCTAGTTCCCAGGAGCAACGATCACCAGCAATCTGTCCTGGTCTACCCACGTTAATACAACAGTCAAGAAAGCACAACAAAGCCTCTACTTCCTCAGGTAGCTAAGAGAATTCGGCATGTCTATACAGACTCTAACCAATTTTTATTGATGCACCATAGAATGCTTTCTATCTGGATGCATCATAGCTTGGGATGGCAACTGCTGTGCCCAGGACCCTAAGAAACTACATGGAGTTGTGAACGTAGCCCAGTCCATTACACAAGCCAACCTTCTATCTATTGACTCCATCTATAATTCTCGCTGCCTTGGGAAGGCTGCCAACACGATCAAAGACCTCTCCCAACTCAGTTACAATCTCTTCCAACCTCTTCCATTAGGCAGAAGATACAAAAGCTTGAACACACACGTACCAACAGATTCAAGAACAGCCTCTTCCCCACTGTTATTAGATTCCTGAATGGATCTCTCAAATTTCAAATTTAATGTTGACCTCGCTCTTTGTGCACCTTCTCTGCAGCTGTAACATTGCATTCCTCACACTGTTCAATTAACCTTATGCATTTTGTATGGTATGATCTGCCTTTATGCAAAACAAAACTTTTCACTGTAACTAGGTACAGTACACATGATAATGATAAATCATATCAAATCAAAAGATGAGCAATTCCATAAGACATTTGTGTCAGTATATTTAAGTTTAGGCATCATTCATTCCAGTCAATTCTACAATTTCACAAATAAACTATTTAATTAGAGTCACTTAAATTGCAACATTTTGTGAGATCGCACTGAATTCACTATCAAAGAATAACAAGTAAATGTAACTATAGACAAGTGGTGGTTAGAGATGACATCTTCACACAGCTTCAGTAGCTGTTCTTAAAGTAAACGTTTGTTAATCATTTAATGAGCTGTATTTGTCAGAGAATGAGTAAGAAAGTAAGTGTCTTATTGTCTGTGTGCATTCAAAGTGATAAGGATTTGAATTTTGGGAGTGATACATTGTAAATAACTAAATAAAGAAAATCCTTTTGTCATCACAGTATCCCTAAACTGACTTTCACCAGAAAGATCTGCTGCAGTGATTCCTCCTCCGAGACTCGCCAAGGTGAATCTTCTTGTGTCATTAACCTCTGTAGGTTCTTCCTACTCAACTGGAAAGCTTGCATTCTGCCTGTTTCTAACAGAGAGTAGACCGTTCCCTGCTGCCTCCATTGGGTGCTGCTATCCTATGTGTTCTCCCTACTGCCTCTTCCTATCTCTCTCTCTGTCTCTGTCTCTCTCTCTCAATCTCTGTGACCTGGGCTTTTAGAATCAGGCTGCCAGCAAGTCTGTATATCTATCCTAGCAAAATCAATTTGTTTGTCCTTTGTTTTCAGTTGTTGAACGTGGCGTGTAGGTTTTAATAGTACTTGAGCTAGGCCTCTTGTCTTCATGATAATCAGATTACTTTGGAGAATCATCCAGATGAAACTACAGGAGATTATGTGCTCCACATTTTACCTTGTGTTATTTAAAATTTAAAAGTAAAATTTAAAACATAACCATCTGATAAAACCTTGTAATCTTAATGAAGGATAACCATATGAAAGATGTCATTAACACACCATCTAATAGCAGGTCATGGGCCAGGAATGTAGGAGTTAGCTGTTAATTTCTCCAGCCATGTCTCGACAACAAAAAGTGGAACAATTCCAACCCAACCATTCATTGTCCTAGCAATCCACTCTCAATCATGAGCAAGGTGAAGATGCCATTCACAGTGCCATCAAGTGACATTTTCCCAACAATAACCTGCTCACTGAAGCTCAATTCCACCAGGCCTACTCAGCTCCTGGCACCATAGAAGCTTTGGACCAACAATGGTGAACCATTTTGAATGTAAGAAGGAAAGTCACAATCCTGGAAATAAAGGCAGTGTTTGACTGAGCGTGGCATGTAAGAGCCCAAGCAAAACTGGTGTCAAGGGAAATCAATACTATTATCTCCTCGAGACTGATTACTAAACTTAGTGATCTCGGATTAAGCCCCACTCTCTGCAACTGGATCCTCAGTTTCCTGACCCACGGACCACAATCAGTGAAGATTGGGGACAATATTTCATTCTCACTAACACTCAACACTCAACACTGGAGCATCCCAGGGGTGTGTACTCAGCCCCCTAGTGTACTCTATACCCGTGGCTGCATCGCCAAATAGCAGACTAACGCCATTTACAAGTTCACTGATGACACTACCATTGTTGGTCGAATCTCAGATGGCAACAAAAAAACTACAGACAGCAGATGGAAAACCTGGAAAAGTGGTGCACTGAGAACAACTTAGCTCTCAATGCGGGCAAAACCAAGGAACTCATTATTGACTTTTGGCAGGATGTTACTCATGCCCCCCTACATATTAACAGCACAGAGGTGGAACGAGTGGAGAGTGTTAAGCTCCTGGTCATCCAC
This sequence comes from Chiloscyllium punctatum, assembly GCF_047496795.1. NCBI lineage: Eukaryota > Metazoa > Chordata > Chondrichthyes > Orectolobiformes > Hemiscylliidae > Chiloscyllium > Chiloscyllium punctatum. The sequence goes on from NC_092746.1 coordinate 108,846,780, forward strand.
CAACAAGCTTTCTTGGACTCTTCATGTAGACACACTGGTTACAAAGGCCCGACAACGTCTCTTCTTCCTCAAGCAGCTGAGGAAATATGGCATGATGGTGAATACCCTTGCCAACTTCTATAGGTGTGCCATTGAGAGCATTCTATCTGGATGTATCACTAACTGGTATGGCAACTGTACCATTCAAGATTGGAGACGGTTACAGAGAGTGGTGAACTTGGCCCAGGAAATCACAAAGGCCAACCTCCCATCTATAGAATCTATTTACCAGGCCCGCTGGTAAAGGCCACCATCATTCTCAAAGATCCATCCCACCCTGTCAATGTTTTTCTACAACCTCTACCGTCGGGGAGAAGGTACAGAAGCCTGAACACACGCACCAGCCAGTTTTGAAACAGTTTCTACCCTAATGTTGTTAGAATACTGAATGGATTCACAAATGCTTAACATTTCCCTGTACTTGTATTTTTGTTTTTGCCGCTGTTATGTGATCTGCTTTTCATTGTGCCTCGGTACATGTGACAATAAATTAAATTCAATCAGGGGACAAACTTTCTGTTGGTTGGAGTCATAACTGGCACAAAGGAAGATGGTTGTGGTTCTTGGAGGTCAATCAACTCAGCTCAAGGACATCACTGCAGGAGTTCCTCAGGACAATGTCCACAGCTCAACCAGCTTCAGCTGATTCAGCAATGACCTTCCTTCCAGCAAAAGTTTAGTGATAGGGATGTTCGCCGAAGATGACACAATGTTCAGCACCATTTGGAACTCCTTACAGACTGACGTGGTCCACCTCCAAATGCAGTAAGATTACTGACGTATTCGTGACAGCAGCGTATTCCATCTATAATATGCATTGCAACAACTCACCAACCCTCCTTAGATAGCACCTTCCAAACCTGTGACTCTTCCATCTAGGAGAAGGAAGATAGCCAATTCACAGGAAACCACCACAGCAGATCTTTCTTCAAGTTGCAAACACACAAACAGAAGGAATTCCAGGATATTGACCCAGTGACAGTGAAGGAGTGACAATATATTTCCAAGTCAGGATGGTGAGAGGAAATGGCAAGTGATAGTATTCTCATGTATTTGCTGCATTTGTCCTTCTGGATAGTGATGGTTGTGAGTTTGGAAGATGCTGCCTCAGCATCCTCGATGAATTTCTGCAGTGCCTCTTGAAGATGGTACACAAAAAATGAATTTAAACCAATGGTGTTCCCAGAGTCTAGATTAGAGGGGCTTTTGCTCGAAAGGTCGATTTTCCTGCTCCTCGGATGCCGCCTGACCTGCTGTGTTTTTCCAGCACCACCCGGATCTGAACTCTGGTTTCCAGCATCTGCAGTCCTCACTTTTGCCAATGGTGTTCCCAGTCCTGTCAGTGTCCCATTAATGCAATTGATTAATGTTCCCCCCTTCATCAGGGTGTATAATTAAAATTCCCCCTGATCTTGTGGGTTGAGCAGTGACATAGGTGAACATTACGCTTAGAGAATTCCTTATAATTCAGTTTATTTTGATATATGGGAATAGGTTTATGCAATTTAGTTCAATCATAGCTGAGCTGTCCCTCAACTCTGTGCATTCACCTTAGCTCTACATCAACATTTACAACAACTTTCACTGCATTTATGTAGAACCTTTATTCTAGTTCATTGCTTTCAGTTTTGGTTTCCTCATTATAGGAAAGCTATGGAAGCTTTAGAGAGGGTGCAGAGGAGATTTACCAGGATGCTGCCTGGACTGGAGGGAATGTCTTATGAAGAAAATTTGAGGGAGCTAGGGTTTTTCTCATTGGAGCGAAGAAGGATGAGAGGTGACTTGATAGAGGAGTACAAGATGTTGAGAGGCATAGATAAAGTGGATAGCCAGAGACCTTTTGATAGGGTAAAAATGTCTATCATGAGGGGATATAATTTTAAGATGATTGGAGGAAAGTTTAGGGGAGATGTTAGAGGTAGGTTCTTTACACAGAGAGTAGTGGGTACATGGAATGCACTGTCAGCAGTGGTAGTAGAGTCAGATGCATTAGGGATATTTAAGCGATGCTTGGATAGGCACATGGAAGATAGTATAATGTAGGGTATGTAGGTCAGTCCGATCTTAGAGAAGGCTGGCACAACATAGAGGGCGAAAAGGCCTGTACTGTGTGTACTGTTCTATGTAAACTGTTACAAGGTGCTTCAAGGGAAAGAATGGTGAAACATTTAAAATCTCGATACTTGTGCTCAATAAAAATAAGACAAAGTTTTTTATTTTTATGTATTACATTTAATACAGGAAATTTGGGTTCATGATCTCCTCCCAGAGTTTCAATTTTGACAATTCCTGCGGTCTGCCAGTGGGTTTAGTAAAATCTTTGTTACACAACTGGACATTGAAAGAGGAGAATGGTGTCATTCAAATTTAGTACAGTAGCTAGTGCCAAATGCATTACCCAATATTGACACTCGAAATGAATTCCCACGGCAAAGTGGGAGGATGAAAACAAATTAGATCGAGCTCAGCGCATAGAAACACTTCAACGGTTTAACCTTTTTGTTTTGTGAGGTGAGTGGAGTTGAAATTATCCCAGCAAGTGAAACGTTAACGTAACTGCATTCCAAAGGCTCAGTCTCCACGGTAACACTCTAATGAGGTAGCGCGTGCAGTTCATTGATTGTTTCATTTGAATGGTGGGGAATAGAGAAGTGGGCTGAGGATTTGAACAGGTCTGCTTCAGACTGGGCTAAGCAAAAAGACTCCTGAACTTTTTTTCAGTGACATCCTTGCTAATTATTGGTACAAAGTCAGACATTAGGTTATAGTCCAATAGATTTATTTGAAATTACGTGCTTTCAGAGCATTGCTGCTTTACCAGGTTCTGGGAGCTTGTGATTTCAATAAACCTGTTGAATCTTTAACTTGGTGACATGTGACTTCTGACTTTGTCCATCCCAGTCCAACACAGGCATCTCCACATCACAACTTCTGGTACATCGACATTGACCTTTTGAATCAGTTGTTCCGTCACCCTGTTATAAAACTGATTAATCAAAGTCAAAGCAAACATCCTTCTTTGCTTTGGCTAAAGGTACCGGTGAACTTTATCCCGGATGGAAGTTGAAAGTGGGATCCGAGGAACACAACCAGATTGAAAACACCCCCTCAACGAGCAGAAATTTCCAAAAACATTGCCACCTACAGTTCGTAAAGGGGAAATGCAAACTGATTCTAATTTTTATTGGTTAAAGCAGATTGATGGCAGCTTTCTTATCTTTGAGGACCGACCTCACTGTTGGGACTTGACCATATCATCAAACCTGGTTGACACTCCAGTTCTGAACTGACTGAGTACTGCACTGACCAATGTTCCTGCATCTTGGTTGAGACTTTAAACTGGGACTCTACATAATAGATCCTGGGTGATTTTTTTGTTTTGAAAAACAGCCTCCCACCCAGTACTTATCCCTCAATTAAGATCAACTATTTACAACTTATCTTAATGACATGGATGATGGGACTAAGTGTTTTGTAGACAAAAAGATTCAGAGTCATACAGCACGGAAACAGATCCTTCGGTCCAACGAGTCCATGCTGAAAATAATCTCAAACTAAACGGGTCCCAACTGCCTATTCCTGGCCAATATCCCTCCAAACCTTTCTAATTCATGTATCTATCCAAATGTCTTTTAAATGTTGTAATAGTACCCACATTTACCACTTCCTTGGGAAGTTCATTCCACACGCAAGCTACCCTCTGTGTAAAAAAAAAATTGCCTCTTATTCTTTTTTAAGTTTCTCTCCTCTCATCTTAAAAATGTGCCCACTAGCCTTGAAATTCTCCATCCTAGAGTCAGAAAAACTACCATTAACTCTATCTATAGCTTTCATTATTTTACTAACTTCTATCAGATCGCCTCTCAACCTCCTATGCTTCAGTGAAAAATGTCCCAGCCTATTCAGCCTATCGTTACAACTCAAAACTTTCATACCCAGCAACACCCAGGTAAATCTTTTCTGAACCCTCTCCAGCTTGATAATATCCTTCCTATAACTGGGTGACCAGAACTGCGCACAGTATTCCAGAAGGGACCTCACCAATGTCCTGTACAACCTCAACATGACTTCCCAACTCCTATACTCAAAGGACTGAGCAATGAAAGCAAGCATCTCAAACAGTTTTTTAATTACTCTCGATAAGTGACGCAAACTTCAAAGAATTACGTACCTGCACCCCTAGGTCCCTCTGTTCTACAACACGACTCAAGGCCCTACTGTTAATTGTGTAAGCCCTACCTTTGAATGTTGTACCGAATGCAATACCTCATATTTACCAAGATTGACCTCCATCTGCTATTTTACAGCCCAATAACCCATTTGATCAAGATCCCTTTGTAATCTTAGAAAACCTTCTTCATTGTCTACAATGCCACCAATTTTGGTTAAAAATAACATAACACCACGTTATACTCCAAACACTAGTACTTCCAATAAACCTGTTGGACTATAACCTGTTGCGTGATTTTTAACTTTGTCCACACCAGTCCAACACCTATCCTCCATGTCATGGCCACCAATTTTGGTGTCATCCACAAACTTATTAGCCATGCCCTCTATATTGTCATCCAAATCGTTTATATAAATGACACACAAAACTGAACCCAGAACCAATCCCTGGGGAACATGCTGGTAACAGTCTTCCAGTCCGAAAGCAACCCTTCATCATTACTCCTATTCCATGGCTGATGCAAAGATTGATGAGAAAGCACAAGTTGAGGAGGATACATGGAGCCTGCAAAGAGATATAGATAAGTTAGATTTAGATTTAAGTTTTGTTGGTTATTTGGCTAAGTGAATGTTTAGGAAGCACTTGCTGCGAGTGCTTGATTGGTTTGTCCCATTGAGGCAAGGAAGGGATGGTAGGGTGAAGGAACCTTGAATGACCAAAGATGTAGAACATTTAGTCAAGAGGAAGAAGGAAGCTTGCTTAAGGTTGAGGAAGCAAGGATTAGACAGGGCTCTAGAGGGCTACAAGGTGGCCAGGAAGGAACTGAAGAATGGACTTGGGAGAGCTGGAAGGGGGCATGAAAAAGCCATGGTGGAGAGGATTAAAGAAAACCCTAAGGCATTCTACACTTATGTGAGGAACGAGAGGATGGCCAGAGTGAGGGTAGGGTCAAGCAGGTAGCAGGTATAATGGAGGGCACTTGTGCCTGTGAGGACAATGTGAAACAGGCTGATATGCAAGAACAGGTTGATGTTAAGAAGAAGGATGTGCTTGAAATTTTGAAAAATGTCAGGACAGATAAATCCCCTAGCCAGACGGGATATATCCACGGTTATTACTGGAAGTGAGGGAAGAGATTGCTGTGCCTTTGGCGATGATCTTTGCCTCCTCACTGTCCACTGAAGTAGCACCAGACTATTGGCAAATGTTATTCCCTTGTTGAAGAAAGGCAATAGGGATAACCCTGGGGGAATTACAGACCAGTCAGTCTTATGTCAGTGGTGGGCAAATTATTGGAGAGAATTCTGACAGACAGAATTTATGATTATTTGGGAAATCGTAATTTGACAAGAGATAGTCAGCATGGCTTTGTGAGGGGCATGTCAACCCTCACAAGCCTGACTGAATTCTTTGGGGATGTGACAAAACACATTGATGAAGGTAGAGCAGTGGTTGTAGGGTACATAGTTTTTAACAAGGTGGTGGAAAAGGTTCCCCATGGTAGGCTCATTCAAAAAGTAAGGAGGCCTGGGACATAGGGAAATTTGGCTATCTGCATACAGAATTGGCTGGCCCACAAAGAGTGGTAGTAGATGAAATGTATTCAGCCTGGAGCTTGGTGGTCAGTGGTGTTCTGCAGGGATCTGTTCTGGGACCTCTGCTCTTTGTGATTTTTATAAATGACTTGGAAGGGAAGTGGAAGGGTAGGTTAGTAAGTTTGCTGATGGCACAAAGGTTGGTGGAGTTGTGATAGCGTGGAGGGTTGCTGTAGGTTGCAACAAGACATTGACAGGATACAGGACTGGGCTGCCAAGTGGCAGATGGAGTTCAACCTGGAAAAGTATGAAGTGATTCATTTTGGAAGATCAAATTTGAATGCAGATTACAGGGCTAAAGACAGGATTCTTGGCAGAGGGGAGGAACAGAGGGATCTGTGGGTCCAAGTCCATAGATCTGACAAAGTTGCTACCCAAGTTGATACGGTTGTTCAGAAGGCGTATGGTGTGTTGGCTTTCCTTAGCGGGGGGATTGCATTTAAGAGCTGTGAGGTTATGCTTCAGCTCTGTAAAGCCCTGGTTAGACCACACTTGGACTATTGTATTCAGTTCTGGTCACCATATTATAGGAAGGATGTGGAAGCTTTGGAGAGGGCGCAGAGGAGATTTACCAGGATGCTGCCTAGACTGGAGGGCTTATCTTATGAAGACATGTTGAGGGAGCTGGGGCTTTTCTCATTGAAGTGAAGAAGGATGAGAGGTGACTTGGTAGAGGTGTACAAGATGATGTGAGGCATGAATGGAGTGGATGGTCAGAGACTTTTTTCCATGGTGGAAATGTCTATCATGAGGGGGCATAATTTTAAGGTGATCGAAGGAAGGTTTACAGGAGATGTCAGAGACAGTGGTTGGTGCGTGGAATGCACTGCTTGCAGTGGTAGTCGAGTCAGTTACATTAGGTACATTTAAGGGATTTTTGGATAGGACATGTATGGTAGGAAAACATGTGTGTTAGTTCAATCTTAGAGTAGGAGAAAAGGTCAGCACAACATCGAGGGACAAAAGGGCTGTACTGTGCTGTGCTTCTATGTTCTATCTTCTATAATGGGCAAAAGATTTTGCAGACACATATAAACATATTAACTTGAAGCTGACATGGGTGAGTTGGCTCTTTGAGTTTGCTCCCTCATTCAATAAGATCATGTCTGGTCAGTTTGAATTTTGTAATTCCACCTTTGCATCCACCTCCAACATGGTCCACTCTTGCTTTTAATTTTTATATTATCATTATACAAACCAGATCATTCAGTCACACTCCCCTTTGCAGCTTTCGGGACTGAGCTGTTATGTTTCATACAGTCTAATCAAAACTTGATCTCGAAAGTACATTGTTGACTGTGAGGAACACAATCACCGCAGTAAACTCTGATTCAGTTTTGCTTTGATCAAGTGATGACAGTTTTCTTAGGATCTGGAACACGCAAAACAACTGCAGACCTATTGAGCAAAGGCAGGGGAGTGGAATTAATCTCAAAGATATTTTGAAGAGCTGACACAGAGCTGGAATGACTTTTTGTCACACATTAATGAGTGAGGAACATGAAGGTCACAGGTTTGATTTACAGCCTGGACTGGTCTCAGCAGGGGCAGGGGCTCAACTGCTGCACCTAACTTTGGCGTTCATGGGTGAGCGAGGAAAACATTGGGTCAGATTCCTGGTTCAATTGGTCATTTATGTAACTACTGTTATGACCCAGGATAAACCTCCCCCACCTAATATTTTAAACCAGCAACACAGAAAAGATTTACCCCCGTGTGGTAATCTCTGAAAATTCGAGAGGCCAAGAACTATCACAAAGGTCACTATTTTTAAGGTAAAAATTAACAACTTTATTTCTTAAAGTATAACAAAGAATAATTAACTAACAACTATTTACAACTCCTTTATCTAACCTATCTTTTAGCTTCTCCTTCTACAATAATAGTCCGATAAAACCCCCAATTAAGATTTACCAAAGATTCAAATTTTACAACCAGCCAGCTGTCAAATCTTCTCATTATATCTTCCTCTGTCTTCTTTTCTTCTTCTTAGTGATTTCTGCTTCACAGGTCACTTATTGATAAAGGTACCTTTAAGAGAGCTATTCTCCGGGCAGTCTGCATGTGCTGGTGGCTTGGCAGTTCTCCTCCCAACTGTTCAATTTTCCCCAGTCTTATATCGTCAAAGCATAGGACAGCGTCATTAGCTTTTAATACTGTTAATATACTTAATTCAAACTTTATTGGAGTTTGGTTTTTTTTGGGGGGGGTATAATTTAAACTGATTGGCTGCATTTGATTTGTTTTTTTGTCTCCAGGCAACCAGCTGCACAAGCTGCTGGACAAAAAGGTTACATTATATCTTGTTCAGAACACTTGGTGCTGTCGAGTAGTGTTCTGCTAGCTTTTAACTCTCTTAAAGGTACAGAACACCTCTACACCTTCGTAACACTCCTGTTTTTGGGATCATGCTGCTCATCAATTGACTACTGTGTTAGATGACAATACAAAGGTAGGTAATTTCTTGACTTCAGATGAATTTTGTAAGCTAGATCCCAGGATGATAGTTTCATTCCATAAAGGACATTAGCGAACCATTTGGGTTTCCCGCCCAACAACTGGCAATATACCCAGGGTCATCATTAGACTCTTAATTCCAGATTTGTATTGAATTCAAATTCCGCCATCCGCCATGGTGAGATTCGAACCTAGATACCCAGAATATTACCTGCATCCAGCAAAAATGCCACCAGGTCACCACCTCCCACCCTCCTTTTCAGTCTTTCTGACCAGTAATACATTTACATTATCCATAAGGTTATTGCTTATGATGCCAGAGGACATTAATTTAGCCATTTGATTATAAAACATTAACTATTATATACACTATTATAAGATATTAATAAATGTTATATAATTTTATATCTCTCTAAAACAATTACAATCTTTAAAAACTGTATTTAATATTGAGAGCCAGGCACCAAGGGGGCCAGTGACTGGGGTGAGGACCAGGATGAAACCAGTAAAGTCTGAGGGAGATTGGTGATGAAGGGGAGGGAAACAGTGAGCACTCCAGAGTGGAGGTGCCATGGGATCAGAGAGTTGGATGAGCAAGTGGTGCATGCAGCTCAATGAGTCTGCACCACTTATTCCTGGTGCACCAAGATAACATCAGCAGCACTGACTTCCTGCTTCAGGGAGTGGGGTGGTCGGAGGTCCCTCAGAAAAAGAGATGATGTATCTCTTGGACAAATGCCTGAGCTGACACTCAGAGAAACTTGGCAGAACATTGCTGGAACATTCAAACAAGCACCAGGCATAGTGCAACTGGTGTGAGAACAGTCCTCCCCATCATCCCTTCTTGTATGCTTGGCGTCTAACCCCTGCATCACCCACCTCTGCAGATTGCCTCCAGCTTATATTGTTGGGGAAGAGAACAGCACCCACCTCCCTCTGCAATGTGCCTGAGCAAGGCAGGTCCAGAAAGAGGTGACTTTTGTCAAATGTCATCTCAAACAGCTCTGCATTCCAGAACTCAGTTTCTCAGCAGACTGATATCAGGGACACACAAAGATAGACATCAACTGCTATATAACAATCGCCAGTTCAGTGAAAGACATTTGCTGGTCTGTCCAAAACCTTTGGTGTTCAAATGACTGAGTGTTCTAGTCTCTTGCATTCCAAGATCCAGAACTACATACAAAAGGGTGCAATAAAGCTTGAGGCAGATGCCCCAAAAGCTCGATGGGGAAAGGTCAGTTCAGAAGACCCTCCTGCCATTATACATTGAGGGAAAACTCCTCTGTATATTTGTAAATATACATTGCATGCATAACCTGGAATGGCAAGCTATCAAGGTATCTCATACACTGCAAAAAAACGGATATATATTGCACCCAATGTAACTTTTGGAGCTGGGGTGTATGTTAGCTCAGTTAGCTGGTTGGCTGGTTGGCAATCTAAAGCCACACCCACACAATGGGTTCAATTTCTGCACTGGCTGATGTTACCATGAAGGACCTCCTTCCCACCCCTTGCCTGAGAGTGTAGTGACCCTTAGGTTATTCCAGCATCAGGCACTCATTGACAAGAGAGCAGCCTCTTGGTTCTTTGGGGCTATTATGACCTTGAAGTAAAGAGGGAGGCCAAAGCCACAGAGGGATTTACATAGAAGGTGGAGACTTTTAAAATTGTGAAGTAGCTGGTGCAATAGTCAATAGAGATAATGAGTAGAGGGGTAACATGTAAAACATAGAATCATACCGTACAGAAGAGGCCTTTTGGTCCATTGAGTCTGTACTACCAAAAATATACTACTATTTGCACTAGACACACTTTCCCACACTAAACCTTTGACCTTGAGTGTTATGGTATTTCAATTGCCCATCCAAGCGCATTTTAAAGGTTGTGAGGGTTTGAGGGTTTGAATTATACGGAGAGACTGGATAGACTGGGACTTTTTTCACTGGAGTGTAGGAAGATAAGAGGTGACCTTATAGCAGTTTATAAAATCATGAGGGGTATAAATAAATTGAATGGCAAATGTCTTTTCCCTAGGATGGGGATCTAGGGAGCAGATTTTTAAGTGAAAGGAGAAAGATTTTTAAAAGTCATGAAGGTCACCTTCTTAACACAGAGAGTGGTTCATGAGTGGACTGAACTTCTAGAGGCAGTGGTGGATGCAGGTACAGTTGCAACATTTAAAAGACATTTGGATAAATTCATGAATGAGAAATGTTTGGAGGGATATGGGCCAAGCGCAGGCAGGTGGGACTAGTTTAGTTTGGGATTATGGTAGGTATGGACTGGTTGGATTAATGGGTCTGATTCCGTGTTGTATGACTGTATGACTCTGCCCTCTCAGGCAGTGCATTCCAGACCCCCCCCACCACCCTCTGGGTGAAGAAGGTTTCACTCAAATCCCCTAAACCTCCTGCCTTTCCTTTTAAATTTATGCCCCCTTGTTACTGACTCTTTGACTAAGACTTTCTATTCAGCCTGTCTATTTTGAAAAGTACTTAAAGGTACTTAACTGCCCCAGAGCGTAATTAAGAGTCAACCACATTGGAGTCTGTCTGGCGCCCCATTTAGGCCAGACTAGGTGAGGACAATATTTTCCTTCCTTACGTAACATTAATGAAACAGATTTGCTTTTCTTCGAGAATCGGCAATGGTCACCTTATTTCCAGATTTTTAAAAATCGGATTTAAATTCCACTATCTGCTGTGGTCAGATTTGAACCCAGGTCCCCAACAAGTTATGGGTCTCCATATTAAATAAAGGTTGAGTCATCATAATCCTGCTGGACCATAGGGCTGCCCTGTTATTGGAGAGAGAGAACTGGTGATGGGTTAACTTGAGGGTTACTACACTTCAGGTGAGGGGACAGGTTGAGAAGGGGAATCCTACATGGTAACCTCAGCCAGTGAGGGAACTGAACTCAGTGTTGTTGGCAACACACTGCATCACAAACCAGCCATCCAGCCAACCAACCCTTCTCTGCATTAATAGTTGAGCCAAAAGGCCACAAGGCTCCCCAATATGGGCTAAGAATTAGGCCTACTCATATTTTCTAACATATATTTACCACAAATTAATCAAAAAGCAAGTTTAATTAATTAACATGAGAAATAACAACAGGAGTAGACCTGGAGACTGGAGCCTCCTCTGCCATTCAATGCCACCAAGGCTCATTCTCAACCACAACACACACACAGGGCTGATCTTCAGCCTGAATTGCACTTGACTGCTGACTACTCATTTCAGTTCATTCCTTGAGTGCCCAAACATCTGGAAGCAGAGTCAACAATGCTATGCTGAGGTTAACAATGTCAGTTCAATTCCTGTTTTTGAGTCATCGAGTCATAGAGATGTACAGCACAGAAACAGACCCTACGGTCCAACTCATCCATGCTGATCAGATATCCTAAATTAATCTAGTCCCATTTTGCCAGCACTTGGCCTGTATCCTTCTAAACCCTTCCTATTCATATACCCATCAAGCTGCCTTTTAAATCTTGTAATTGTACCATCCTCCACCATTTCCTCTAGTAGCTCATTCCATACACGCACCAGCCTCTGCATGAAAATGTTGCTTCTCTGAGCCCTTTTAAATCTTTCTCCTCTCACCTTAAGCCGATGCCCTCTATTTCTGGACTCCCCTACCCCAGGGAAAAGACTTTGCCTATTTATCCTATCCACACCCCTCATGGTTTTATAAACTGCTATAAGGTCATCCCTCAGCCTCCAAACATCTGGGGAAAACACCCCCAACCTATTCAGCCTCTCCCTATAGCTCAACCCCTCCAACCCTGTTAATTCCTGGCCTTGCAAAACAATGTGGAATATTATTACATCTATTGTGATTAACTATAAGATTTTAAAAATGATTTAAAATCTTATAGTTAATCACAATAGATGTAATAATATTTTAAAAATGATTTTAAAATCATTAAAAATCCTTCCTCTACCTCCACTGCTCTGTATCCAATCTTATTTTGCTTTTTATAAAATTTTTAATAAGTGATTTTACTACGACTATTTTTTCTTTTCTTGGTTGGCCGTCTGTGAGAATTATTGAATGTGTTTGGCTTCTTAGACAGCTTTGATGTCTGAGAATCTCCATTAAACAAAGTCGCATTCAATTGGACACTAAGAGGTAAATATCTCACCAATGTAATTGCTAGGTCTCCTGCTGGAGCTTGCTTCAAGGACTGTAGACCATGCCATTATTTCACTGCTGACAGTAAAACCTGGGTCGATAATGTAATTTTGAAGTGGAGTTGTAAATGCATCACTGTCTGACAATGCATAACATCACACTAGAGGTCAGTGTCTAATTATAACAATCGAGGTGAGCATGTAAAATTGCAATAAAGGAAACCATGTACTTTCGCAAAAGAGGACAGTACATAATTATAATGAATCGGAGAGAGTAAGACAAAGTAATAAACGACTAACACTAGAGGACGTTGTATCATGTGATATTAAAGAATCACAGAATAGTTACAGTGCACAAGTAGGGAATTCAGCCCAGCATGCCTGGTCTGGCTCTCTAGTTAAATATTATGATTTAGTCCCAGTTTCCTGCATTTTCTATGTATCCTTGCTCACTGTTGCAATTCAGTGATCACCTGATGCTACCTTGAATCCCTCAATTGAACATATCTCTGCCACACTTCCAGGCAGTGCATTCTAAAAACTTAATTACTTTTCTGTAAAAAAAGATTTTTCTCACCTTGCATTGGTTACTTTTGCAAAGCACATTAAATCAGTGCTGTCTCATTCTTGATCCTTTTGTAAGTGGGAACAGTTTCTCCCTGTTTACTCTATCCAGACCTCTCACGATCCTGAAAATGTCCAAGAGATCTCCTTTTAGTCTTTTGGTTCTCCTAAATTCTTCAACCCATCCTCATGACTAAAGTTTCTCATACTTTCTTGTTATATCTTCTGTGCTGTCCCCAGTGCATTCCCATCCTTCCTGTAGTGTGGTGCCTGGAATTTGTGCACAGTATTCCAGCTGAGCTCTAACAAGTTCGAGACAAAAATAAAACTGCAGATGCTGGAATCCAAAGTCAACAAGCAGGAGGCTGAAAGAACACAGCAAGCCAGGCAGCACCAGGAGGTGGAGAAGTCATTGTTTTCATTCCTGAAGAAGGATTACTCCCAAAATGTTGACTTCTCCACCTTGTGATGCGTCTGGTTTGCTGCATTCTTCCAGCCTCCCGGGTGTAAGTTCAGCATGACCTCCTGGCTTTTGTACACTATGCTCTTATTAATAAAGTCCAGGAGACTGTTTGCTTTATTAACTGCCCTCTCCTTCTGTCTTGTCACCTTCTGTGATTTGTATCGATATGCACCTTGGTGCCTCTGCTCCCACTCACCCTTTGAATTATATCCCCTTTTTTAAACTGTCTGTCTACACTCTTCCAATCAAAATGCAGCACCTCACATTTCTTGCTGAATTTTATCTGCCATCTACTTGCCTGCTCTGCCAACTTGTGTACCATCCTTTGGAGTTTGATGCAGTCCTCATTGGTTACAATGCGTTCAGGAATGGAGGCTGCTGTTGCAGAATGGATTGGAAGTAGAGAACAGAAGTAGGGAAGGGAAGCTGTGAGCAGACAGACGAGGAGAAGGAGCGATCTCAGTTGAAGGCTCGACTCACAAACACCATGTCAGTTAAGAGCAGTGTGTGAGATAGCTGAGCAGTAAAATGCACCACCTCCTACAACCTGACCTTCAGAATCAACTGAGCAGCCCTCCAACCTTACAACCTAACCTGCTAGCAGAGAAGAATGAACCCAGTGTGTCCAGATCCATCCTCAACATCTATTCCAGTGGTTATCAATAATGTGTATCAGTCCCTGTCCATCTCTACATCAGTGAGGTGCTAGAAGTCCAGATTCATTCTCAACATCAACTCCAGTGGACATTAGGTGGGATGGAGGGTTGAAGTTATAAGGAGCGGCTCAATAGGCCACAGGACCATTGGAGGTTGAGAGGTGACTTTATGCAGGTTTATAAATCGTGAGGCATGAATGGCAGACCTCTTTTCCCTAAGGTGGGGGATTTCAAGACTAGAGGGTGTATTTTTAAGGTGAGAGAAGAAAGATTTAATAAAGACATGAGGGGCAACTTCTTTCTACAGAGAATGATTCATGCGTGGAATGAACTTCCAGAGAAAGTGATAGATACAAGCACAGTATGTTGAAAAGTCTTTTGGATAAGTACATGACTAAGAAATGTTTCGAGGGATGTGGCCAAGCACAGGCAGTTTGGACTAATTTAGTTTGAGATTAAGGTCGGCATGGACTGATTTGGAAGGGTCTGTTTCCATGCAGTATGACTCTATGACTGTATTAGCAACTGTTGACACTTTCTTGTTCATCTCTGCACCAATGAGCTGATAGAGTTCCTTACCAGGTAGGATTTTCGTGTCTTTCCAATGCACCAAACATTCCCCCACACCTCATCCCGAAAAACCACTGGGGGAGCAAGAAGGAAGACTGTAGAGATTTCCAGGCTAAATGGTGTTTGCTTGGTGCAATTAGCTGCACACACATGGCCAAACGCAGGACCTGCACATTGCTCTGGAGATGTTCTGTAACTGCAGGAGTAGCCACACCATTAATGTGTGGTCGGTGGATGACACAGAAGACTTTCTTGCTGACTCCAACAAATGCAACATGTTCATCTTGTGCCAGCTCTGCCTTTCTCTTTGACTCACCACGCTGAATCAGAGGCTGGAAGCTGGATGAAAAGGGAGGCTCGCTCTGCAAATGGTTCCATTCTGACACAATGTGAGCCATGTAACTATGACAACAGCAATGCAGAATCCACAAATAAGAAGGTAAGGACACAATGAATATGGACAAGAGTGGACTATAGGGTCCATATAGTTGTGGGGAACAGGCAGGAAAGTGGAGCTGGAGCCAAGGTGAGATCAGCCATGACCATATTAAATGGTGGAACAGGCTCATGCGGCTGAGTTACCTTCTCTGGCTCCTTCAGCATCAGTTCCACTTTCCTGCCCACTCTCCCCGTTCCTTGATTCTTCGAGAGATCAAAAGTCTGTCTACCCTAGCCTTAAATATACTCAGCAGTGGAGCGTTTACAACTGTGTGGGGCAGAGAATTCCCCAGACTCACTATCATTTAAATGGAGCAACTGCGACTCATCTCAGGCTGAAATGATTGACACTTATCCTAGGACTGTGCCCTTATCGTTTTAGAGGCCTTGTCCCATGGAAACAATTTCGCAGAGTCAACCCTTTCATCTCTCATTCTTCCAAACTTGAGGGAATATAGACACCTCCCATGATCATGCAGCCCCCCCTCTCAGAGATCAATGCAGTGAACCTTTGGCTGTACTGCCTGCAATGAAGTCTACCTTTTCCTAAATTTAGATACCTAAAGTGCTCACAATGCTCCAGACATGGTCTCACCAAAATCTGGCATAACTTAAACAAGACCCAGTTATTCTCATACTCCAGTCCACTTGCATTAAACATGATGGAGCCAAACAATGCTTTTTTTCCCTCTAGATCAGTCAGGAAGAGCATTCTAGTACTCACCAGAGCCTGTCCTCATGTTTGACATCTGCCCTGTTCTCCAAAATCTTCTTGTCTTGAAGGTGCAGTCTGGGGCTTCAGAAGCCAACTTTGGAGGAGGAGGAGGAGAAGATAGGAGGTACCCTGAACTCTTTGCTCTGAATGCAGTGTCTGTGAGGACAAACTTAATCTCAGGATCCCTTGAGATCTCATCCTCACATCAGAATTGCTTCTCAAATTCCCCTCTTTGATTTGTACCATGGCAAGTTCACCTCAATCAAACTCTTGACATAAAAAGCACCAATTCAAAACCACTCCACAATCGTATTATCCCACAGCACTGAGACATTTTCATGTAGATAGATGTTAGGTTCTGAAATGCACTGGCCTGAAAGGTGGTGGTAGCAAGTTCAATTAAGGCATCCAGTGGGGTCTCTGGATAGAAATAGTGTGAAGGGATATGTGAAAAAGGCAGGAAGCTGGTTCTAGCTAACATAGTCAGTGCAGATAATAATACCTCCAAATTTGTCCTATTGTGTTCTTTAGATGCCTGCCTTATGGTTCTTTGGTCTGTCCCATTGCTCCTGTAGTGTTACCTCCTTCCCGATGCTGCTGTATATCTGGTGAAAGGGTATTGGCATTCTCTAGGGGAGCTGGCAGGAGGTCTAGTGGGACAACCTTGAGAAGCTCTTGGCCAGACTACACCACCTTGGCCTTAGCAGCAGCAGCAGCAGGCTAATTGGCTGGTTGAGAGGCAAGTGCAAGGGCACAGGAGAGAGGGGCATGGACAGAGCATGACCACTGTCATCCTGATGAGAGGAGAGCACGAGGCACCGCCAGTACCCGAGGACAATGCCTCTACGATCCTGGTAAATAGCTGGCAGATTGCTGGAACTCTCTGAGAGTTTGTGTGCCTGCTGAGCCGAGAGGTCCGTAACAATGGTGACAGCAATTTGAGTTGAAAAATGTGGTGCTGGAAAAACACAGCAGGCCAGGCAGCATCCGAGGAGCAGGAGAATCGACGTTTTGGGCATACGCTTATGCCCAAAATGTCGATTCTCCTGCTCCTCGGATGCTGCCTGGCCTGCTGTGTTTTTCCTGCACCACATTTTTCAACTCTGGTCTCCAGCATCTGCAGTCCTCATTTTCTCCTGACAGCAATTTGAGCCAGTAAGGCACCGTGACATCCGCCTGAGCTTCCATTACAGCCTGAGTGGCTTCTGCTTGTGTTAATGGAAGCTGAGACATTGACCATCAGACACTATATCACCGTTGGGTCCATACATACTGTCCTATCACTTGCCCACTGGAAAGGATGTACCCAAAGCATGGTTTGGGTGATATAATTATTGCTCTGTATTGCAATGTACAAACAAGGCATTTATTGGTACTGAACCCAATTGTGAAACACATTAAAATATCACTGCATAGGAGTCCTATCAATCCCAGGAAACAAGGTGAAAAAGCACCCAACAAAGATTGTGTAGAAAATAGTACAAAAACAGATGAGATGGAAAGAACTAGTCTCACAGCCAGAAAAGCTTAGGGGAAGATTAAAAGATAGAAAGTCACAATCCAAGAAACATGTGAGTAAAGCATTAAAGTGGAAGCACAGGATTGGATGTGCATCTTGTGTAAATGTTCATCCTTCAATGCACAATATATCAGAGTGGGATGAGACAGACAACATTAGAGGGCAGTATAGAATGTAACATCAAAGAGCAGTATGCATATTACAGTCAATCTGAGAGTCAATGACCTTCTATTAACTTGAAATGGCTTTTCATTTAAAAAATTGCCTAAATCAACAAATATTGGGAGCCACAGGATAAAAATTAAAATCTCTTGGACCCCAAATGCTTGCCAAATCATCAGGTAGATCTGATAGAATGCAACATTTGTACATACAAAAATAAATAAGTGTTTTGCATTTATGTATAAGTAGAGAAGAAAAATAAATTAAAATAGACCTCACTCTGAACTGTTGTGTTTCTTTGACTTTTTTTGTCTTTCTTAAAAAGTCTTTTCCTTCATATCCCCAGTAAGGTCAGGTTTCATTATCAATTTGTATGAATTATGTGTAAGTGCACTCAAAATAAGAGGGTAAAAATAATAAATTATACTTATTTAATGCTTTAACTAAAACAGATAAAAAGACATTCACTATTGAACTGAAGATATGATTTGGAGATGCCGGTGTTGGACTGGGGTGGACAAAGTTAAAAATCACACAAAACCAGGTTATGGTCCAACAGGTTTAATTGATAGCACTAGCTTTCGGAGCGCTACTCCTCCATCAATCTCAGCAACCACCTGATGAAGGAACAGCGCGCTGAAAGCTGGTGTTTCCAAATAAACCTGTTGGACCATAACCTGGTGTTGCATGATTTTTAACTTTGAACTGAAGATACACTTTTTATTCCAGGATCCAAGATTCAAATTTGGCCCAGTGGTAGGAAAGAGAGTTTGGTGTTAAAAGGTTGTTTGTGTGACTGGAGCCCAGTGTCCAGGGATCTGTGCTGGGTTCCTTATTGTTCATGATATAGATTGCGTAGACGAGAATGTGGGAGTGATTAAAAAAATAAGTTTGCTGATGACACAAAAATTGCCCTGTGGTTGATAGTGAGGATGATGATTTTAGATTACAAGAGGATATAATGGATTGGTCAGATAAGCAGATCAATGGCAGATGGTATTTAACCCCTAAAAGTGCAAAGTGTTGCAGTTTGGTAGAAGCAAGAAGACAAGGATGTATTCAGTGAATGGCAAGATCTTAGGAAGCTCAGAGGAACAGACGGATCTTGGTCTGCTTGTCCACAGTTCCCTGAAAGTGGCAGGAAAGATTAATGGTGTAGTTAAGAAGGCATATGGAATATGGCTGCAGAGGAGACTCACCAGGATGTTGCCTGGGATGGAGCATTTTGACTATGGAAGAGAGGCTGACTAAGCTTGGGTTGTTTTCTTTGGAGCAGAGAAGGTTGAGGTGGAGTGGTGCTGATACAGGTCTATAAGATTATGATGAGCATGGATAGAAAGCAGCTGTTCTCTTTAGTTGAAGGTTCATTACGAAGGGGAGATAATTTTAATGTGAAAGGCAGGATATTTGGAGGGATTTGAGGAAATTCTTTTTCACCCTGAGGATGGTGGGAATCTGAAACGACTTGCATGGGAGAGTAGCTAAGGCAGGAAACTTCACAACCTTTCAAAAGTACTTGATTTGATTTGATTTGATTTATTGTAGTCACATGTACCTAAGTACAGTGAAAAGCATTGTTTCTCAAATGTTACAGGCAGATCATAGCAAACCAGGATATACAGAACATAGAGTGCTTAGACAGAATGAGGGATACACGGTTACAGCTAGACAGGAGGAACACAAAGCAAGATCAATGTTATTTGAAGTTAGTGAAGTCCATTCAGTAGCCTAATAATGGCAGGGAAGAAGTTGTTCGTGAACCTGTTGGGGCGAATGTTTAATCCTCTATATCTTCTGCCTGATGGAAGAAATTAGAAGAGAGCATTACTGGGGCGGGAGGGGTCTTTGATGATGTTGGCAGCCTTTTCATGGTAATGAGAAGTGTAAATGGAATCTATGAATGGGAGGTTGGTTTCAGTGATGGTCTGGGTGCAGTTTCTGTAGTTTCCTATGGTCCTGGGGAGAGCAGTTGCCGTGCTAGGCCAGTATACCCGGACAGTATGCTTTCAGTGATGCATCTATAGCAGTTGGTGAGGATCCTTATGGAAATGCCAAATTTCCTGAGCCACCCGAGGAAGAAGTGTTGTTGTACCTTCTTGATCGTCGTACCTATATGGTATGTCCAGGATAGATTGTTGGTTATCGCCACTCCTAGGAACTTGACACCCTTGACCCTCTCCATCTCAGCTCCGTTGATGTAGATAGGGATGTGTCCCTCTCCTTTCTTCCTTAAGTCAACGATCAATTCTTTCATTTTGTCGATGTTCCTTTCTCGTCCTACCACAGCAGTGTCATCAGCAAACTGGTAGATGGTGTTTGTCTGGAATTTGGCAACACATTCATGAGAGTACACTAGGGGGCTGAGTACACATCCTCGTCGGGCGCCACTGTTGAGGATTATCGTGGAGGAGCTGCAGTTGGCTGACTTCACCAATTGTGGTCTGTTAATCAGGAAGCTGAGGATCTAGTTGCAGAGGATGGAGCCAAGACCTAGGTCTCACCGTTTTGAGATCAGACTGGTAGGGATTATGGTGTTGAAGGTGAGGCTGAAGTGCCATACATTCGAGCTGTGGGCCAAGTCTGGAAATTGTTGCTAGTATAAGTTTAGAGTACAGACAGTCCTGGGTTACAAATTGATTCCGTTCCTCAGTATGTTTGTAAGTTGGTTTGTATGCAAGTCAGAACACAATACAGCACAGCATAAAATGGCCATTCATAAGTACTAATGAGCATAGATCCGGATTCTTAACATTATTATTAATATAGTGTTTGTAACTTGATTATTGGTAAATTGGGGACTGCCTGTAGTTTTTGTTGATGCAAACTTAATGGGCCAAAGGGTTTCTTTTCTACTGTGTAGTTCTATGGTTCTATCCTTGTAATTTTACAACAGATCTTCTAAAAAGTAGATTTTCAAAACTATAATATTGTTAGTAAAACCATCTTGAAACAAAGTAACTTAAGATGTGAAGGATTCAGAAAATTTTGCAGTAACTGATTCTCATGATAAAAAAGTTTTGAATCACACATTCAGAATTACTTGTCTCAGTTATATTAGATTGAATAATATATATAGTAAGTGTAAAGCATGTTCTTTCAACTAAAGCATTATGCATAAAATTGGTACAGCTATAATAGAAAAAGATGGTTAGTTGGAACACAATGATGTTTTACATGAAAATAAACATTTGAAACTATTAAGTACAGCATAATAATAAGCTTCTATCTCCTTAATAAAAATGCACTTTGTTTTATAGAGATTTTACAATTGATTTGATCCTTGATAATGCAATACAACAGGAAAAGGCTGTGGGCTAAAAATGAGATGATAAAGTGCACCATATCATTCCAAGGCTGGGAGTTGCAGACTCTAAGTACTGGAGAAAATGTGTAATTCAGTATCAAAGCACAGTGCATGTGTTTTTTGACAAAGTTACATTGTGTGCTAAATCCAAAATTTCAGACAAGAGTGTCTTATTAGTACAATGTCAAATGAGTGCGTGTTTCCATTTGTTTATCAAAAACTAGTATAGATTTCAAGGAGCATCTTCAAGGTACAGAGAGAGAGAGGTAAAGGCCTGGAGAAGGAGGTTAGAGACTGTACAATCCCAAGGGCGTTGATAGTGGACGGACTAGACTGGAGGATACGATTGGAGGAGTGCAGATTCTTGGATGGATGGCTGAGGAAATTTCAGTGATCAGGAGGGAGAGACTCCATGGAGAGGCTTTGGACACAAGGGTGAAGACATTACAATCAAAGCTCTGATGTGCAGGAAATCAATATATAGAATCCCTACAGTGTGTAAAGAGACCATTCAGCCCATCAAGTCTGTACTGACCCTCAAAAGACAATCTCAACTAGACCCACACCCCCTCACCTCTAACCCCACATGGTGTTTTTAACCATAGCTAACCACCTAACCTGAAGACTACAGGCCATTTTTTACCATGGCCAATCCACCTAACCTGCACATTTTTGGACTTTGGGAGGAATTAAGAACATCCTGGAGGTAACTACACAGACACAAGGAGAATGTGCAAATTCCACACAATCACCCGAGGGCAGAATTAAAACCAGGTTCCTGGTGCTGTGAGGCAGCAGTGCTAACCACTGAGCCACTGAGGTTGAAGTGTAGGCTTCCTGCCTCTATTCCTGATGAAGGGCTTTTGCCTGAGCTTCTCGGTTACTGCCTGACCTGCTCTGCTTTTCTAGCACCACTCTGATCTAAACCACTCTATCTAAGTCAGAGTACACAAGAGTGACTTGCGAACAGAACTGATATGTAAAGGACTGTAAAATCATTATAAAATACGAAATATAACACTAGAGGGCAGTGTATAGTATGATATTTGAGTATAGTGTGCTTTGTATTGTAACTCACAGACAATATGCAATGTAACACTAGAGGGCGGTGTTGAATGCCCAGTTAAAAGTGATAGATTTTATGGAGGATCACATAGTAGACAAGAATTAAAGTCAGGATTGGGGAGGAATTTTTATGATAGCTGGAGGCAAGACAGAGGGCAAAGGCTTAAGAGTTTAAGATATGGAGACAAAGTAGTAATATGGCATTGAGATAAACAATGAATCATGATCATGTTGAATTGGAGATCAGGCTTGAAGGGCTGAATGGCCTACTCCTAATTTATTCGATTTCACCAGTTTCTCCCCTTCCCCCCACCTCATCCCAGATCCAACCCTCCAACTTGGCACCACTCTCTTGAACTGTCCTACCCGTCCATCTTCCTTCCCACCTATCCGCTCCCACCTATCACCATCACCCCCCCACCTTCATCTACCTATCGTCTTCCCAGCTACCTTCCTCCCATCCCTAACCCCCCGTTCCTATTTGTCTCTCAGCCCCCTTCCCCACTCCAACATTCCTGATCAAGGCCTTATACCCAAAAAATCAATTCTCGTGCTCCTCCAATGCTGCCTGACCTGCTGTGCTTTTCCAGCGCCACATTTTGTGACTCCTAGTTTTTATGTGTCTCGTTGCAGTAAGGCCTCTGCTCTGTTTCAAACTGGTGGTATGGGACCTTTTACATCTACCTGAGCAGGCATATGGGGCTGAATTCAACATCTCATCTGAAAGATAGCTCCTTCAATAGTGTAGTATTCTACCCTGAAACCCTGGAGTGAACCTTGAATCCTGGACCATATGATTCAAAGAAGATTACTTTATCCAGTGTACGGCACATACCTCATTAAAATGTTATGTTTCAGGAGCTACGCCCACTTCTGCAAGTCAGTTTGCACCTCTACCCTTTTTTGCCTTTCATAGAGTCATACAGCATGGTCCAACGAGTCTATGCCAACCATAATCCCAAACTAAACTCGTCTCACCTGCCTGCGCTTGCCCATATCCCTCCGAATGGGGTGGCACAGTGGCTCAGTAGTTAGCACTGCTACCTCACATCACCAGGGACCCAGGTTCGATTCCAGCCTCGGATGACTGTGTGGAGTTTGCATATTCTCCCCATGTTTCCTCTGGGTGCTCCGGTTCCCTCCCATATTCCAAGGATATGCAGGTTAGGTGAATTGGCCATGCTAAATTGCCCACAGTGTTCAGGGATGTGTAGGTTAGGTGCATTATTCAGGGGTCAATATAGAGTAATAGGGTAGGGGAATGGGTTTGGGTGGGATACTCTTCAGAGGGTCAGTATGGACTTGTTGGGCCGAAGGGCATGTGTCCACACTATAGGGATTCTAAACATTGCTGCTCCTTGTCAGGACCTTTATCACCTCACTGATGCAGTGAAGAACAAGGAACTGTCAAGTAATAGAGTAACTGGTAATAGAGTCATAGGGTCATAGAGATGTACAGCACGGAAAGACTCTTTGGTCCAATTCATCCATGCCGACCAGATATTCCAACCCAATCTAGACCCACCTGCCAGCATCTAGCCCACATTCCTCCAAACCCTTCCTATTTGTACACCCATCCAGATGCCTTTTAAATGTCATAGAGTCATACAGCACAGAAACAGAGCCTTCCATCCAATCAGTCCATGCTGACCATAATCCGAAACTAAATTACTCCCACCTGCCTGCGCTTGGCCCACATCCTTCCAAACATTACTTATCTGAAGATCTTTACATGTTTTTCATTGTGCCCACATCCACCACTTCCTCTGGAAGTTCATTCCACACATGAACACGTGTAAAGAAATTATTGTGTGCAATTTTGGTCTCTTCCTATTAGAAGGATGTTATGAAACCTGAAAGGGTTCAAAAAAAAATTACAAGGATGTTGCCAGGTTTGGAGGGTTTGAGCTACAGAGAGAGGCTGAATAAGCTGGAGCTATTTTCCCTGGAGTGTTGGAAGCTGAGGGGTGACCTTATAGAGGTTTATAAAATCATGAGGGGCATGGATAGGGTAAGTAAACAAGGGGTGGGGAGTCCAGAACTAGAGGGCATAGGTTTAGAATGAGAGGGAAAAAATTAAAAAGGGACCTAAGGGGCAACTTTTTCACTCAGAGGTCGGTGCGTGTATGGAATGAGCTGCCAGAGGAAGTGGTGGAGGCTGGTACAATTGCAACATTTAAAAGGCATCTGGATGGGTATATGAATAGGAAGGGTTTAGAGGGATATGGGCCAAATGCTGGTAAATGAAACGAGATTAGTTTAGCATACCTGATCGGCAAGGAGGAGTTGGACGGAAGGGTCTGTTTCCGTGCTGTACAACTCTATGACTCTATGACTCCAAGTTGCCCCCTCATGTCTTTATTACATCTTTCTCCTCTCACCTTAAATATATGTCACCTAGTCTTGAAATGCCCCTCCCTAGAGAAAAAGACCCCTGCCATTCACCTTATCCATGCCCCTCATGATTTTGTAAACCTCTATAAGGTCATCCCTCAGCCTCTGACACTCCAGGGAAAACAGCCCCAGCCTGTCTTTATAACTGAAACCCTCCATTCCCAGCAGCATCCTGGTAATCTTTTCTGAACCTTGTTCATCTTAATAATATCTTTCTTAGAACTGGGCGACCAGAACTGGACACGGTATTCCAGAAGAGGTATCCACACAACCTCATCATGACGTTCCAACTCCTGTACTCAATGGTCGTAGCAATGAAGGCAAGCATGCCGAATGTCTTATTCTCCTTTTGCTATTGGAATGTATCCTGTCTGATTTGTTCAAAGCACCAAGTGTGTGAGCTCACATTTGACTACATTGAAATTCATGTGCCAGAATTGTCCATTGCTCAGTGTCTCTGCAAATTTAGTCAAATTACTTACTTTCACATCTCCAAAACTGTTAAGGAATACAGTGCGCAGTTAAGACAAATGCAGAGTCTGATGATGATCACGATATGAAGATACTCACCAAATTTCCTGCATCTGCTCACTTACGCCAGAACTGGCCCAGGTGTAAAATTCACCGTAACGGTTGAGTTACCTGGAACATGTCACCCAGAATAATCACTGGTACTACCTGGAGAACATTGCCTTGAGCCCGTACAGGACAGTGCAGCAAGATATTTCATATCTCTAGCAGGGCAGCTTGGATAACCCAGAGCTTGGATAACACAGAGCTTAGATAACCCAGAGCTTGGATAACCCAGAGCTTGGATAACCCAGAGCTTGGATAACCCAGAGCTTGGATACCTCAGAGCTTGGAAAACACAGAGCTTGGATAATGCAGAGCTTGGATAACCCAGAGGTTGGATGACCCAGAGCTTGGCTTTGCATTTTCACATCCTTCTCACCTGTCCAGAACACTAACACACACACCACACCCTCTTAAAAGCACTGCTTCACTGCCTGTAAGTGTGATAGAGGCAGAAACTCGCATAATATTTCAGAAATATTAATGCCAAGATGTACAAGATTTTGCGCCAAATGCTGGAAAATGCAATTAGAATAGCTAGGTGTTTTTTTTTACTGACTCAGTCCCAAAGTACTGAAGGACATTTTTCTGTGCTATAGATATCTATGACTATGGCACCTTCCTACGAGTATTATGGATCTACCTACAGCACATGGACTGCAGTGGTTCAAGAATGCAGCTCACCACCACCTTCTCAAGGGTAACTGGAGATGGGCAATAAATTTTGGCATTCTCAACCATACTCACATGCCATGAATGAACTTGAAAATTGCCAGGAAGGCCTGGCTCTCTGACTTTAACAGCCTGCATTTCACGGTGCCTCAGTGGTTAGCACTGCTGCTTCACAGTGCCAGGGACCCAGGGTTCGATTCCAGCCTCAGGTGACTGTCTGTGTGGAGTTTGCACATTCTCCCCATGTCTGTGTGGGTTTCATTTGGGTGCTTTGGCTTCCTCCCACAGTGCAAAGATATGCAGGTTCGGTGAATTGGCCATGCCAAATTGCCCATAGTGTACATGGATGTGTAGGCTAGGTGCATTCATCAGGGGTAAATGTAGGGGAATGGGTCGGTGTGGGTCATTCATCGGAGGGTCGGTGTGGACTTATTGGCTGAATGGCTTATTTCCACACTGTAGGGATTCTATGATCTGGATTCTGTCAATTTCTGGTTAGAAAGATACCCGCCTGACAGACTGCTCAACTTCCACCTTGGTGAATGACAACAACAACAATGGAGTCAACAGCGTTACCTGGGGATCCATTTACGCTTCCTGCTTTTGTTTTTCTTTTGAAGCATCATGGCTTGTAAACACAGGAAATATTCATCGAGGCCGGCAGAGTGATGCTCAGAGACCGCTCCAGAATTGATTCAACAAATTATATGTCAAGAAACAAAACATCAGCACACATCCTGCTCAGAGTGTCTTTATCTATAAAAGCTAAAGGATGATTCAATTTGAAGTTGAAAACCTGCCAGTGTTATCGTCTGACAAATCACTTCTTTCTGTACACGTGTGGCAACAATAACAGCAGCAGTAACCTCAGTCTCATTACTGAAAGAGCTAGGTTTACACATGATTCGGGAGACAGTGCGTCCAAACCTCAGAGCTTATAGAAATCTGAAAACTGTTTCCAATTGTTTTCCTCCCCTTTGCCACCCTGACTTTGACAAGGCTCTGAAGACAGCAATGAAAAGCAAAACTCACTTTCAGAATAATGACATGGAAAATAGAATGGCAATTTGCATAACAGCAAGAATTATGGAACAAACTTTCAACTGGCACATTGTTCTGAAGTGTAAATCTCAGCTGTGGATATTTGGTAGAAAGTGAGGACTGCAGATGCTGGAGATTACAATTGAAAAGTGTGGTGCTGGAAAAGCACAGTAGGACAGGCAGCATCTCAGGCGCAGGGGCCAGAAATTTCTTCACTAAAGGATATTTGTGAACCAGGTGGGTCTTTACACAAGGTTACACGGCCTCCATTAGGCTGGTTTTTGTCTATTCCAAATTTTTATTGAATTCAAATTTCACCATCTCATGGTGACATTCAAACCTATGTCCCTAGAACATTAGCCCAGGGCTCTGGGTTACTAGTTCTGGCATTACTGTTATGCCACCACCACTCCATATCATTTATAATGAGCAACAACATTTGTGTAGCACTGTTAAGTGTAGTAAAATGCCATCAGGTGATTCACAGGAGCATTGTCAAACTATAAGCGAAACCAAGACAGAGAAGGAGTTCAAAACCTTCATCAAAAGGGATAGTTTAAAATACCCAACATAACAGAGGAAGTCAGTAGAAAAACAAAAAGATTAAGGAGACAATTCCAGAGCTATGGCCAATTATAGCTGAAGGTAAAATTGGCAATTGTGGAGCATTAGAAGAATGTAGAAGTGTCAAAGGATTTCAAGAGGTTACAGAGAATTGGATAGACCAAAGTCAAATTTGAAAACAAGAATGATAATTTTTAAATGATAACACTAGGGCTAAAGTAGGTCAGTGCATGCAGGAGTGATGTGAACTTCTATACCTCTCCACTTGTACCTCTCCCAACCCGGTTATAATCTCATCCAACCTCTTATGTCAGACAGAAGATACAAAAGCTTAAACACACATACCAACAGATTCAAGAATAACTTCTTCCCTGCTATTATTGGATTTCTGAATGGACATTTCAAATTTTAAATTTAATATTGATCTCGCTGTTTGTGCAACTTCTCTGAAGCCGTAACATATTCCTCGCTCTGTCCTATTACCCTGACGCATTTTGTATGGTATAATCGACCTGTACTGCACGCAAAACAAAACTTTTCACTGCACCGAGGCACATTAGACAGTAATAAACAAAATCAAAAGTCTCCTGGAACAGTTGCTAGCATTAATGAAAACCCTCTGGGCTCTGATTCTCTATCCAGATCAGGGGCTGCCCCATAATCCCTCAGGGTTCTCTTTTGGGAACCTATCGTGATACATCCTGTCAAAAGACTTTGGAAGTCCTCTTACACAATGAGTAATTTTAATTTAACCTGCCTGGTAGAAAGTGACTGATAAACTAGTTAAAATCATGCAGGAAATTTCTCTGTTGATGCCCCACACTGTTTCTGCTGACTTCCATTTTAACCCAGACTCTGAACTGGTGGCAAGGACCACCAGCCAGAAGCTGGTTGGATTTATTTGTTGTAGTTTGAGATCTGATAACATCATTGAGTCCTGGCAGCAGTTTTAACTGTTTGGGGGGTCTGTTGTGGTTTGAAAAATATTGATCTGGGGTGAAATTGTAGTGGGTTTGTCCTCTCCCTATCTGCAGAATCTCTCAATATTCCTCTCCAATGTATTTCCACTGTACAAATAAACACGAAGAGAGATGACAGAAACACTGGGTTGTTGTGGGGATATACAATGCTCCATTCTGACAATAAACCTATGATCAAGAAAAATGTTAGTCTCTAGTTTCAAACTTTCACACGGAAATAATAACCACTTCATGAAAGGATGCTGACTATTTTTAATTCGTCTGTCTTTCTTAAAGAGCATAAATAAATCTTTCTGTATAATGAGGTTAGGTTAATTGCTCTGCAATTACACCTTCACTTCTTAAGGTACAGGATGATGATAGCAGTCCTCCACACTGCAGCCTGAGATGATTGGAAACTGATAAGTCAGCACCTCCATTATTTTTAGAAATTCATTTACGTGATATGGGTGTCGCTGGCTGGGCCAGCATTTATTGCCCATCCCTCGTTGCCCTTGAGAAGGTGGTGGTGGTGGTGCTTTCATGAACTGCTGCCGTCCTACCTGCTGTGGGTTGACCCACAATGCTGTTCGGGTGAGAATTTCTGGATTTTGATGGTGAAGGAATGGCGATATGTTTCCAAGTCAGGATGGTGATTGTTTGAGGTGAAGTTGGTGGTGCTCCCATATTTTGGCAGCCCATGTCCTTCTGGATGGACGTGGTTGTGGGTTTGGAAGGTGCTGCCTGAGGATCTTTGGCGAATTTCTGCTCTGCATCTTGTAGATAATACACACTGCTGCTACTGAGTGTCGGTGGTGGAGTGAGTTTGCTTATAGTTTGCTTCATAGCACAAGGTTTATTTGATTGAAGCCTTGTGATTTATCCATTTGTAAGCATGATATACACCTTAATGTTTTCTGCCTCACGAGGTTTATTCCATTCAAAATTCCATTGACCTCCACCTTAACGAAAAGGACTGCTTCATTTCTCTCTCTTGTGAAATCAGAATCAAAGACACAGAGATTTGTCATGGCTTGGGAAGCCTTTATAACTGGAATGGAATCTGATTCTAAGGAGTCCTGGCCATATTCCCAATCCTGAGCTGAAAATGTGTTGCTGGAAAAGCGCAGCAGGTCAGGCAGCATCCAAGGAACAGGAGAATCGACGTTTTGGGCATAAGCCCTTCTTCAGGAAAGATCTGATTCCTGAAGAAGGGTTTATGCTTGAAACGTCGATTCTCCTATTCCTTGGATGCTGCCTGACCTGCTGCGCTTTTCCAGCAACACATTTTCAGCTCTGATCGCCAGCATCTGCAGTCCTCACTTTCTCCTTGAAGATATTCCCAATCCTGGCAATTTTTTTTTACAGGTGGTATTGGGTTAGGGATAAAAAGCCCACACACTATACACCCACACTTTCTGACTTTATTGCAAAAAAGGGGAGTTGGTTCCTTCAGTAAGTGAATCACAGCACTTCAGAGGATTGAACCATTGAACACAAAATGAAAAATAGTTCTTTCCATTGTAAGAGCTTCATGCTGTATTATATGTTGGATGTGCGATTGATTTTAGAGCTCTGTTCTGCAAAGGTATTTTGCACTCTTGAACATTCTGTAACCATACTTAGATTATCAGATAAAATGACCACCAACTGGTTGGTAAGGAGAAGGGAAGGGCAGAACATACTTACGAAGCGTTGGGTGTGCTTGTGTATAATTACAGAAAATTAACCACAAGTAACTCCGAAGCCAAATGGTATGTTAACTTGATTATGATTATCTTTTCTTCACTTGTTCCCAGATAAATTAAGAATATGATCCTAATTCAGCAGGGTGAAACAGCCTCTCAGCTTTGATGTTATTAAATCCTGTAAGAATTTTGAACATTTCAGTGGGCAGGTCAGAGGCTAGTAATCCTGCAGTGAGTAACTCACTCCTGCCTTCGAGGGATTATGAAGGAACACAGTCAAGGGAAAGGTCTGAGCTCCTAACTTGCCAAAAAAGAATTCCCAAGAACAACAAAAAGCATCATGTCAAGCAAGGACATATCTCCAGCTAACACAACGGAGGATGGGAGCAAGCAATTTTCACCAATAATTCAATCATAGAGGGAGGAGTGAGCCAAATGATTCTGAATTTGAAGTAATAAGGCTACCACCTTCAGTTCTATGAAGGAATAATGTGTTGTGAATAAAATGGAACCTACAGATATACTTGACCCAGATTTCCAGAAGGCATTTGGCAAGAAGCCAGAAAAAAAGATGGTTGCACATCGTAGGAGTGTATGGGTTTTTGCATGGATAGAGGATTGGCTTGCTGGCAAAAAAGAAAGTGTATCTTGAAATGTGTTTGTTTCTGATTGATAGGATGTGAGGAATGGTCTAACATTCTGGGAAAGGTTTCTGGGAACAAACCAGAGGTTTCTGGGAAAGGAGGGGCTTCTTATTTTTATTTCCGTCCAGCCATATAAGTCAGTGTTTTCCCATCCCGAGGGCCTCCCACCCAACCACCTCCTCTAACCTTAAAGACTAGGGAGACATCAGCTAAGCATCTCTTCTTTTTCACTTTGTTTTAAGGGGACTAGCAGGGATGGCAGTGCAGGGAGAGCAATGATCCTCCTGCATGATGTTTGAGGTGAGGGACGCCGTTAGTGTCCCATCCAAGTACAGGAAGTGCACCCAACTCTCGCTCCTTCAAGACCGTATTAGGGAACTAGAGCGGGAGATAGATAGGAGTTACAGGAAAGTACTTACTCCTAGGTACGAAGACATCTGGTGACTGTTCGAAGGGGGAAAAACACAGTCAGTGGAGGGATCCTCTGTGGTCATTCCCCTGAAAAACATGTATACCATTTTGGATACTGTTGAAGGGGACGACTTACCAGGGGTATGCAGTGGGGTCCAGGTCTCTGGCACAGAGCCTGTCCCTGTTGCAAAGAAGGGAAGGAGGGAAAGGAGGAGAGTGTTAGTCATTGGGGACTCAATAGTTAGAAGCTCAGATAGAAGGTTTATTGGGAGTGACTGAGACTCACGGTTGGTGTGTTGCCTCCCAGGTGCCAGGGTAAGTGATGTCTCGGATCGTATGTTTGGGGTCCTGAAGAGAGAGGGTGACCAGCCTCACGTCGTGGTCCGTGTAGGTACCAATGACATAGGTAGAAAGAGGGATAGGGATGTAAGGCAGGATTTCAGGGAGCTAGGGTGGAAGCTGAGCGCTAGAACAAACAGAGTTGTTATCTCTGGATTGTTACCCATGCTACATGATAGCGAGGCAAGGAATAGGGAGAGGTATCAGCTGAACACGTGGCTGCAAGGATGGTGCAGGAGGTTGTTGGATAATTGGGACACATTCTGGGGAAGGTGGAACTTGTACAAACAGGACGGTCTTCAATTGAACCAGAGGGGTACTAATATCCTGGGGGAAATTTGCTGGTGCTATTCAGATGGGCAGGGGGATGGGAACCAGAGGTGTAGTTGCAGTGCACAGGAGGATGAGGGTAGGGAGGACACGGACAGGATCTCAGGGTCACAGGAATGGGCTGGCAGACAGCAAGCTGGTTTGAAATGTATTTACTTCAATGCCAGAAGTATCTGAAATAAGGTAGGTGAGCTTGCAGCATGGATAGGTACCTGGGACTTTGATGTAGTGGCCATTTCGGAGACATGGATAGAGCAGGGTGAGGAATGGATGTTGCAGGTTCCAGGGTTTAGATCTTTCATTAAGAACAGGCAAAATGGTAAAAGAGGGGGAGGTGTGGCCTTATTAGTCAAGGATAGTATAACGGTGGCTGAGAGAACTTTTGACGAGGACTTGTCTACTGAGGAAGTGTGGGCTGAGGTTAGAAACAGGAGAGGTCACACTGCTTGGAATCTTTTATAGGCCTCTGCAGAGTTCCAGGGAGGTGGAAGAGAGGATTAGCAAAATTATTCTGGGTAAGAGTGAAAGGAACAGGGTGGTCATTATGGGGGACTTTAACTTTCCCAATATTGACTGGAAATGCTATAACTCTACTACGTCGGATGGGTCAGTTTTTGTCCAATGTGTACAGGAGGGTTTCCTGACACAGTATGTCGAAGGGCCGACAAGAGGGAAGGCCACACTGGATCTGGTACTTGGTAAGGAACCAGGCCAGGTGTTTGATTTAGTCGTAGGTGAGCACTTTGGAGAGAGTGACCATAATTCAATTACATTTAGTTTAGCGATGGAAAGGGATAGGTACATGCCACAGGTCAAGAGTTATCGATGGGGCAAGGGCAATTATAATGCGATTAGGCAAGAATTAGGATGCATAGAATGGGGTAGCAAAATGCAGGGGATGCAGGCAATCGAAATGTGCAGCGGTTTAAGGAACAGGTATTGCGTGTCCTTGATAGGTATGTCCCTGTCAGTCAGGGAGGAAGTGATAAGGTAAGGGAAACTGGTTTACTGCAGAAATAGCATCTCTTGTTAAGAAGAAGCAAGAGGCTTATGTGTTGATGAGGCAATATGGTTTAGATGAGGCGATGGAGAGTTACAGATCAGCTAGGAAAGATTTAAAGAAAGAGTTAAGAAGAGCAAAGAGAGGACACGAGCAGTCTTTAGCAAATAGAATAAAGGAGAACCCTAAAGCTTTCCATAGGTATGTAAGGAATAAAAGGATCAATAGGGCCAGTCAAAGACAGAAGTGGGAAGCTGAGTGTGGACCCTGTGGAGATCGGAGAGGTGCTAAATGAACATTTCTCATTGGTTTTCACTCAGAAAAAGGAGAACATTGTCGAGGAGAAGAATGAGGTATGAGATATTAGACTAGAAAGGATCGAGGTTAGTTACGCACAGGTGTTATCAATTCTAGAAGGAGTGAAAGTAGACAAGTCCCCTGGGCCGGATGGAATTTATCTGAGGATTCTCTGGGAAGCGAGGGAGGAGATAGGAGAGCCTTTGGCTTTGATATTTGAGTCATCATTGTCTACAGGTTTAGTACCTGAGGACTGGAGGATTGCAAATGTTGTGCCCTCGTTCAAGAAGGGCAGTAGAGATGACCCAGTAATTATAGACCAGTGAGCTTTACGTCTGTTGTAGGAAAGGTTTTGGAAAGGATTATAAGAGATAAGATTTATAATCATCTAGCAAGCAACAATTTGATTTCAGACAATCAAAATGGTTTCGTCAAGGTCAGGTCGTGTTTCACAAACCTCATTGAGTTTTTTGAGAAGGTGACCAAGCATGTAGGTGAGGGTGGGGCAGTTTACATGGTATACATGGACTTCAGTAAAGTCTTTGATAAGGTTCCACATGGTAGGATATTGGAAAAAATGCAGAGGCATGGAATTGAGGGTGATTTAGCAATTTGAATTAGAAACTGGCTTTCTGAAGGAAGGCAGCGAGTGGTGGTTGATAGAAATTATTCAGCCTGGAGTCCAGATACTAGTGGTGTGCCACAAGGATCTGTTTTGGGACCACTGCTGTTTGTCATTTTTATAAATGACTTAGACGCAGGCATAGTTGGGTGGATTAGTAAATTTGCCGACGACACTAAAGTCGGTGGAGTAGTGGACAATTTGGAAGAATGTTACAGGTTGCAGGGGGACTTGGATAAACTGCAGAATTGGGCTGAGAGGTGGCAAATGGAGGTCAATGCAGCTAAATGTGAGGTGATGCACTTTGGGAAGAATAACAGGAAGGCAGATTTTTGGTAGTGTGGATGTGCAGAGGGATCTTGGAGTCCATGTACATAGATTCCTGAAAGTTCCCACCCAGGTGGATAGTGCTGGAAAGAAGGCATATGGTGTGTTAGGTTTCATTGGTAGAGGGATTGAGTTCTGGAGCCGCAATATCATGCTGCAAGTATACAAAACGCTAGTGCGGCCGCACTTGGAATATTGTGTACAGTTCTGGTTCCCATATTTCGGGAAGAGCATTGAAAAAGTTGCAGAGGAGATTTACAGGGATGTTGCCTGGTCTAGAGGGAAGGTCTTATGAGGAAAGACTGAGAGACTTGGGCCTGTTCTCATTGGAAAGAAGAAGGCCAAGAGGGGATTTGATAGTGACATACAAGGTGATCAGAGGATTAGGTAGGGTAAACAGTGAAAGTCTTTTTCCTAGGATGATGACATCAGCTTGTACAAGGGGGCATAACTACAAGTTGAAAGGTGATAGATTTAAGACAGATGTCAGAGGCAGGTTCTTTATTCAGAGAGTGGTAAGGGCGTGGAATGCCTTACTTGCCAATGTAGTTAACTCAGCCACATTAGGGGGATTTAAGCAATCGTTGGATAAGCAAATGGATGATGATGGGATAGTGTAGAGGATGAGCTGAGAATAGTTCACAGGTCAGCGCAACATTAAGGGCCAAAGGGCCTGTTCTGCGCTGTAGTGTTCTATGTTCCAAAAAAGGTCTGTGTTTATAGTTATTAGCAATGGCGTAGGTAAGGAGAGCAAAGGCATGGTAGCTCAATTTGCAACTGACTCAAATATAAGTAGAAAAGTAACTTGAGAAGCGAATGGGTCGAGAAGCAGCAGATGGAGTTCAATTCAGATAAATGCGAGATGCTGCAGTTTGGAAAAGCCAATCTTAGCAGGACTTATGCACTTTATGGGAAGGTCCTAGGGAGTGTTGCTGAACAAAGAGATCTTGGAGTGCAGGTTCATAGATCCTTGAAAGTAGAGTTGCAGGTAGATAAGATAGTGAAGAAGGCGTTTAGCCTGCTTTCCTTTATTGGTCAGAGTATTGACTACAGGAGTTGGGGGGTCATATTGTGGCTGTACAGGACATTGGTTAGGCCTCTTTTGGAATATCACATGCAATTCTGGTCTCCTTTCTTTCGGAAGGGTGCTGTGAAACTTGAAAGGCTTTGGAAAAGATTTACAAGGATGTTGCCAGGGTTGGAGGATTTGAGTCAGAGGGAGAGGCTAAATAGGCTGGGGCAATTTTCCCTGGAGCGTCGGAGGCTGAGCGGTGACCTTATAGAGGTTTATAAAATCATGAGGGGCATGGATAGGATAAATAGTCAAAGTCTTTTCCCTGGGGTGGGGGAGCCCACAGAGGGTATAGGTTTAGGGTGAGAGGGGAAAGATATAAACAGGACCTAAGGGGCAGCCTTAGAGGGATATGTGTGAATGGAATGAACTGCCAGAGGAAGTGGTGGAGGCTGGTACAGTTGCAGCATTTAAAAGGCATCTGGATGGGTATATGAATAGGAAGGGTTTGGAGGGATGTGGGCCAAGATTAGATTGGGATATCTGGTTGGCATGGCCGAGTTGGATCGAAACATCTGTTTCTGTGCTGCATATCTCTATGACTCTAAGAGGACATAAAGAGGATGCAGATTGATATAGATAGGTTGAGTGAGTGAGCAAAAATCTAGCAGATGGAGTATAATGTGAGAAAATTTGAACTTATACAATTTGACACTAAAATTAAAATAAAGTTTAATATAAGTGAAGAAGGATTACAAAATTCCAAAGTGCTGAAAGCATACATGAGAAAAAAGTTAAAATGGTAATACAGCTAAATAATTAAGATGGTTAATGAAATGATATCCTTTATTGTGAGTGGAACATAAAAGTAAAGAATATATGCTGGGCATTGATGACAGCACATTGAATGGGTGAATAGCCAAGGTCTTTTTCCCAGGGTAGGGGAGTCTAAAACTAGAAGGCATAGGTTTAAGCTGAGAGAGGAAAGATACAAAAGGACCTAAGAGTTTTTATGCAGAGGGTGATACATGTATGGAATGAGCTGCCAGAGGAAGTGGTGGAGGCTGGTACAATTACAACATTTAAAAGGCATCTGGATGGCTACATGAGTAGGAAGGATTTAGAGGGATATGGGCCACGTACTGGCAAATAGTACTAGATTAATTTAGGATATCTGATTGGCCTAGATGAGTTAGATTGAAGGGTCTGTTTCCATGCTGTACAAATGTTTGACTCTATCTTGAATACCATGTGCTGCTTTGGTCTACTTATTTAAAAAAGGGTATAAGTTGGTCAGAGGCGATTCAAAGGTGGTTTCCTAAATTCACACCTGGAATGACTGGGTTAGTATGAGGGTAGGTTGGTAAAAACAATGACTACCGATGCTGGAAATCAGATTCTGGAGTAGAGTGGTGCTGGAAAAACTCAGCAGTTCAGGCAACATCCAAGGAGCAGGAAAATCGACGTTTCAGGCAAAAGCCCTTCATCAGGAATACAGGCAGAGAGCCTGAAGGGTGGAGAGATAAATGAGAGGAGGGTGGGGGTGGGGAGAAAGTAGCATAGAGTACAATAGGTGAGTAGGGGTGGGGATGAAGGTGATAGATCAGGGAGGATGGTGGGGGAAGGTAGCAAAGAGTACAATGGGTAGATGGGGGGGTGGGATGAAGGTGATAGGTCAGAGAGGAGGGTGGAGTGGATAGGTGGAAAAGAAGATAGGCCGGTAGGACAGGCCATGGGGATGGTGCTGAGTTGGGGGGAGGGGAAATGAGGAAACTGGTGAAGTCCACATTGAAGGGGTTGAAGTGTTCCAAGGTGGAAGATGTGGGTGGTGAGGGAGTGGCGGTGAAGGATAGGTTGGACAAGTTGAGCCTGTTTCCAATTGAGTTTAGACTGAAGTGTAGAACATCCTGAGTAGTTTTGTCATGGTGAGTGCAAAAATGATGCTCTGTCTTCTGGATGAATCCAGAACAAGGGAGCTCTGTTTAAAAATTCAGCATTGCCTTTTTTTCGGACAGAGACAAGCAGTTTTCTTTTCTCTCTGAGGATTGTGTGGCCTTAGAACTGTGCCTCAGAAGGAAGTGGAGACATGGTTATGATTATTTTTAAGGTAGAAGTAAATAAATTCTTGTGAGGCAAGGGAATCACAGCTTATCAGTGGTGGATGGGAATGTGGAATTGAGAACAAAAAGATCATCCATGATCTTATTGAATGGCATTGCAGACTGGAGGGAACAAATTGATGACTTTTGCTCCTAATCTATACGTTAGCGCAGATTTACAAGTAGAATGTGAACCACATTCTATTGGCACAAATTGAACATACCACACCATGGATAACACTGTTAAGAAGAGGTAAACTTTGTGCAAAGATTGAGGATATTACAAAGAAAAAATATCATCTGCTAAAGCTGGGACCTCAAAGACAGCTACAATGAATAGGTGGGCATTGCCAAAGTGCTGCATAAATTAAATACTAGAGATTAAAGACCTTCCTGTTCAAACGAGAAATGGAGACCTCAAGCTATCAAGAAGACAGCTCAAGTCAATTACCTTCTACTGAAAAACTGCAGTTCTTTTTAAGTCTAAAGAGGCAGAACATCAATGCCTCCATGTCATGAATAAAGTCAAAGACTTTGGGGGAGATGAGGCACTGGTAAGTGTACATGTGTAAAGAGATATATAACAATAATAGTTTGAAAGAAAATAAACTTGGGGAAGATGTTGTATATGAACTTGACAGGGTGTGAATGGGTTAATACATGGTTGGAGATTGTAAGCACCAGCCACTTGGAAAGTCATGATAACCCTTGCTGAATAAAGAAGGAACTGGTAAGAAGCAGTCTTGAGGCTCTGTATTCTTAATATTAAAATGTCACCAGCTTCCAAACACAAAGAGTGGATATGTCTTCTTACACATAAAAATTAGAAACAGGAGTAGACCATTCAGCCCTTCAAGCCTGCTCCACCATTCAATATGGAATGGGGTTCATATTCATAAATGGCTTCAATAATGCAATCAGCTTCTTATTGTTTACTCAACACGATTCCTCAAAGAGAGACCAGAATGGTAGCTGTCCACATCCACACTATACCTCCTTGGGGTTGAAGTAGCCCCACGTGCAAAGCAGTATTGCGTGGGCCAGTGGTTACTTGGTTAGTAGCAGTGTGAGCTGTCATTAGACGGCAGAAAAATAGGCTTTTTCTAATTGTTTAATCTTTGTGGAAAGACAGAGTTAAAATCAATGGGAAAATTGCATGGATGCCTACGAAATGTTGGTCGGTACATGCAGTGAGACAGAGTTTCCTTTTATACTAGGTTAACAAGCTAACCCCCAGTGTTGAAGGAATCCTTTCTGCTTCAAAGTTTGACTTGTCTGCCAATAGCAGTTTAGCACTGTTCAGCTTGTTGCTGAAGGGATAGATCCCACTGTCAATACTGTTTTAGAATTGTTTTTTATAGATGTTGCTGCACCCACCCATTTTCAGCTCTTTATTTCCGCATCTGAAACTCTGATAAAGCAAATCTGTTCTGACGTAAAGTAAAGGCCTTAGTTTGAAACTCTGCACCAGCACTGAGACTGATTCAACCACTGCTATTGTTCATTTTTAATATGGTGACTAATACCTTTCATTAATTTTCCTGTGCATGAACAAAATGTTTTGAATCTGTTTTAAAACAAGACGACTGTCATCGTGTGTCAGCAGTGGAGACAATCAACACTGACTCACCTAATGGAAGGCAGTATGGCCTGGTCAAGGGTATATTTGGGTGGGTTAACATGGTCAGGAAGGGTGTGGGTCAGGTCGGGTTTGGTGGTGTAGTTTGTGGGGTTGTGGTAGTGGTTAGAATGGTCCATTACTCGGTGTTAGTTCAGGTTTTAATCTGTCCAACATTTGCTGAGTAACGAACCGAGCACCTGTTGTGGAACTGACCAAAGTCCAACTCTAACACAGAGTTACTGCTTAAGAGTCAGACCTTTGCGGAGAGAGCAAAGAAGTTGGAAGTTCAAACATCTTGGGACTTTTACACTGAGGAGATCAGCGGGTTGAAATTTCTGCAGGTCCCCAAGCACATCCTGGACTCTGATGATCAGGATTTCATGGGCTCATGTTGGTGAAGTCTAAATTTAGTTTAAATGGATTTCTGACTCTTTTTCAGTTTCAACAGAGGGAACAATCAAAATCAATTGGAATTAGTGTCAGATCAAAAACATTGTGCATTCAAAACACTGAGCTTTGGGATTAAGAAGCAATGGTAAAGGTTGCAGATACTGTAATGTACCTTTGACTACAATTCAATCAATTTAATTTGCATTTCCCCCAGTTTTGAGTGTCGAAACTCATGGGATTCATGCTGTATGTGATGTGAACGAACAGCATTTGTTGGGCTGGATTTCTGCCACAATGCTCCTTCCTTAACTGTGTCTTTGGGCCCAGTTGTTTTATAGTGGTAGAAGAAAACCATGAGAGAATCTTAGTAAGGAGACGATTTTGTCTTAAAATATAGATTACTGCATGATAACAGGCAGGCATAATCAATGTCAGTAAGATAATCATTGGGCGAATCATGTAGGGGTCTGAGAAATGTGGACAATAGTGAGAATTGTGGCAGAATAAGCTGAAAAATACATGGAGGCGTATCTTGATGCATGAAGCTTCTTAGGAGTATAGGAGCAGCAGAAGGCCATTCAGCCCCATCAAAGCTGTTCTGCCAGTCAATGAGATTGCGACTGATGTTTAGCCTAACTCTATATACCTGCCTTTGGCCCATATCCCTCTATACTTTTGCTACACTTTTGCCTTGTTTTACATTTTTGCCAACAGTGAGGTGAGTTTCTCACTAGGCTGTGATCAGTTGTTAATTTAGGGGGATTATTGCTTGTTGAATGCCTTGTTGATGGCCCACTCACCTCATTGATATTCAGCTTCCTAATTTATCAGATGTGCCACACAAGGTATGCATCGAGAAATCGTGTCTGGAAACCAGAACGGGTAATTGGTGGATTCACCTTGCCACTTGCTCTCAAGAACTTTGCTAGGACAAAACAATGTCATCACGGCACCTCTCTGATGCATTTGCAAGTTTGCTCAGGAAGCACACCTTTTCGGGCACACCACTAACTAGCATTGAAAAGCTACTATAAGGATACTTCATGGGCAGGGAAAGGGAAACAGCTCAGGGATTGGACCAGGCTACAATTTAGGGCTGATTGCTTACTCACTTGGCAATTGCTCACTTAGCCTCTGGTAAACATTGATGTGGCTCCTTGTCGAATCCATTCCGGAAATGTAAGCTCACCACATCCATATTCTTGCATTTATCTACATCACTTGTTCTTTGAATAAATTGGACAAACATGATTCCCCTCAGAGACCTATGCTGACTCCATCCTATTGCATTGAGATTTTTGAATTACTCTGCCATGCCCTCCTTAATAAAGAATTCTAGTATTTCCTGTAATGGAAACAGACCAAACCCCCTCAAAATATATTA
Organism: Chiloscyllium punctatum; assembly: GCF_047496795.1. NCBI lineage: Eukaryota > Metazoa > Chordata > Chondrichthyes > Orectolobiformes > Hemiscylliidae > Chiloscyllium > Chiloscyllium punctatum. The sequence continues at coordinate 108,887,008 of NC_092746.1, forward strand.
AGAAGATAGTCTAGACCACACCTTTTTCTTATTTTAAAGTAAGGTATAAGGCCTTGAGTTCAAGATATAATTCAATTTGTCAAACTACTCAGCTATAAGCAACACACACTTTATTTACACTATAGTTAAAAGCCAGACAAAAGAAAAAGAAAAGAAAAGAACTGGCTTTACTGTAACTCTATCAAAATGCTAAACAAAATTATATAGATATTAGCTACTGCTAAATAACTGTTCCAATATAATAATATCCCATAAACACAATTCTGGCAAAGACAAATTCAGTAAAATAGATTGTCTCATATGCAATTGAAACGTTTGAAAGCTAAACCTGAAAATCATGGTTCTGTGGGAGTTTGACCCCACTCATTCAGGCTGCTTCTATTGTTGAAACTTTAAATAAACACAAGGCCTCATAAGCTGTTTACTTTATTGGTTTTGACTGCCCAGCTCTCTCGTCTCATCAGTTTTGAAGAAAGGTCACAGGCCCAGAAGTGTTAACTCTGATTTCTCTCGACAGATGCTGTCAGACCTGCTGAGCTTTCCCAATGATTTCTGTTTTTGTTACCTCTGTCTCAATCTTGCTTCATTAAAAAAAAATCAGGACAAAATACACCTCCTAAATCCATAGCATCATCACGGTTCCTGTGACCGAAGTTAACCGACCTGGTCTTCGTTTTCTGCTTTTTGTCTCTCCACTTTTTGTACAAAGGAGTTACACTCCAATCTGATGGGACCATTCTGGGATTTAAATCTCCATTCTTCTTCAGTAATGCTTTGATTGTATGGACCACTCAGTTAGCTGTTCCATTTGCTTGAGGATCGTGGAGTGTACCTGGAATATAGATTAGATTAGATTCCCCATATTGTGGAAACAAACCCTTTGGCCCAACCAGTCCACACCGATCCTCCGAAGAGTAACACACCCAGACCCATTCCCCTACCCTGTGTTGACCCCTGACTAATGCACCTAACACTACGGGCAATTTAGCCTGGCCAATTCACCTAACCCAGGCATCTTTGGACCGTGGGAGGAAACTGGAGCGCCTGGAGGAAGCCCACGCAGACGCGAGGAGAATGTGCAGACTCCACACAGACTGTCACCTGAAGTTGGAATCGAACCTGGGTCCTTGGCACTATGAGGCAGCAGTGCTAACCACTGAGCCACAGTATGATTTACTTCATACCAACTTGAGTAATAGTCTGTAATGATAATGAAGATGAAGATCTTGCCTTTAAATATAAATAAATTCATCCAAAGTGTTTCCATGGCTTTGATGGAAAAAATGATGGTAATAATGGTTCAATTTTCCCTTGACTGTTCACTGCACATGAAATGCAATTGGTTATCATTAAGTGCAGATTCCCTGGTAAATGTACTGATTATTATGCTTTTGCATAACATTCTGTAATGGTCAAATATCTCTGATCAACTCTCTGAACAATCTTAAGTATAAACGCTCTTGATATTACTGATCTCTCAGTGAGAACTGGCAAATTGTTGATGACAGTGGTGTTGTTCAAATTACTGGTGTGGAATGGGATTGTTAGGTACATAGCATGGCCGTCCTTGTGGACAGTATTATTATGACTAAGATACAATAGGTACACTGTGTCTCTCTATCATAAGAACATAACATGATATCTAATCCCACTAACATCGCCAGTCATATGCTTTCTCTGCATCCAAATTTGCATAAAATAGTCCATCAACCAGTTTCTTTAATAAAATTAACTCATTAATCCTTTATAAAACAAATTTTTCCACAAAGATTCAAAACTGCTCAACACACAAATGATAATATGAAAATCAAACTGTACACCTCTCTAAATAACTCAAAACCCATACACAAACATACACACAGGTTAGGGGAAGGCAAACTAATTTATCTCGGCGGAAGTTCACCTTGGGAGTAAAAGACAATTTAGCCAATAATGATTAGTTCTTGAAAGGAAAATTCTATAAAATGTGGAATGTTCGTATATCTGTCAATCTAGAGTTCTGGCACAAGCTTGGTTGCTAAACAGATACAAAAAAACAAAAGAACTGCGGTTGCCATAAATCAGAAACAAAAACAGAAATTGCTGGAAAAGCTCAGTGGGTCTGGCAGCATCTGTGTAAAGAAAACAGAATTAATGTTTCAGGTTGAGTGAGGAAGGGTCACGTGATCTGAAATGTTAACTTTGATCTCTCTCTACAGATACTGCCAGACCAGTTGAATGTTTCTAGCAACTTTTGCTTTTGTTTGTGCTTGATACATATAATCATCTCTGGGATTTTGGCAGACACAGCTTGCTCAGGAATCAGTGTGGAGAAGTCTCCCTAATGCTTTTTAAATGGACAATCAGATTTCACACGGGTCTCATGACATCACTTGGGTGTTTCAGAATGACAGAGAAATGAGCTAGGAAGCCAATCATCAGCCTTATTAACAAGCATTTCCACAACTGAAAACCAAACAGCATGAAAATATATTTAAAACACTGTTCAGGGTGTGCACTCAAGGCATGCACTGATCAACTGGCAGAGGTCTTCTCTGACGTCTTCAACCTCTCCCTGCAGCAGGCCATTGTCCCTGCCTGGTTCAAGATAGCCAACATCATCCCTGTACCTAAGAAGGCTCATGCAGCATGTCTCAATGACTACCGCCCAGTGGCCCTAGTTTTGGTGCTCATGAAGTGATTTGAAAGGCTGGTCATGGCATTAATCAACTCCAGCCTCCCCACTACTCTTGATCCACTCCAATTTACCTATTGGACCAAGAGATCCATGTCAGATGCCATATCACTTGCCCTTCACTCTTCCCTAGGACATCTTGATACCAAGAAAAGCTACATAAGAATCCTACACATTGACTACAGTTCAGCCTTCAACACAATTTTCCCCTCGAGACTGATTGCTAAACTTAGTGATCTTGGACTAAGTCCCACTCTCTGCAACTGGATCCTCAGTTTCCTGACCCACAGGCCACAATCAGTGAAGATCGGGGACAATATTTCATCCTCACTAACACTCAACACTGGAGATCTCCCCCAGGAGTGTGTACTCAGTCCCCTACTGTACTCACTGTATAACCATGACTGTGTCACCAAATACCAGACTAATGCCATTTACAATTTCACTGATGACACCACCATAGTCAGTCGAATCTCGGATGGCGATGAAACAGACTACATACAGGAGGTGGAAGACCTGGAAAAATGGTGCACTGAGAACAACCTAGCTCTCAATGCCAGCAAAACCCCCTACACATTAACAGCACAGAGGTGGAAGGAGGGGAGAGTGTCAGGCTTCTGGGAGTGGTCATCCACAACAAGCTTTCTTGGACTTTTCATGTGGACGCACTGGTTACCAAAGCCCAACAATGTTTCTTCTTCCTCAAGCAGCTGAGGAAATTTGGCATGACGGTGAATACTCTTGCCAACATTTATAGGTGCACCATCGAAAGCTTTCTGTCTGGATGTATCGCACCCTGGTATGGCAACTGTACCATTCAAGATTGGAGACAGTTACAGAGAGTGGTGAACTTGACCCAGACAATCACAAAGACCAACCTCTCATCTAGAGAATCCATCTACCAGGCCCGCTGTCAAGGAAAGGCCACCAGTATTCTCAAAGATCCATCCCATCTTGGCAATGCTTTTCTACAATCACTACCATCGGGGTGAAGGTACAAAAGCCTGAACACTCGCACCAGCGAGTATTGAAACAGTTTCTACCCTACTGTTGTTAGAATACTGAATGGACTGTCAATCTCTTAACATTCTCCTGTACCTATGCTTTTGTTTTTGCCACTGTTTACCTATTATGTACTTATCTATGCTACTTAACTCTGTAATCTGCCTGTATTGCTTGCAAGACAAAGCTTTTCACTGTGCCTTGGTACACGTGACAATACATTCAATTCAATTTAGTTCAGCAGAACAACTCTGCAGCAGATATTAAATCCAGGAAGATAAGCTCCAGAAAATAAGGCCAGCAAAAACAGCAACAATGCTTTGTTAAAAGTTTTAATGTTAAAGGAATCTCTTAAAAATAACTAGATAACTTGAAATGATTCATCTTTTCCACAATCCTTCAAAACACAAGTCTTAAATATGAAACCTTATTTCACCATCATCCCAGTGACTTAGAAAGCATATGCAATGTACCTTAATGAACTTCTGCCCAATGGCACTGACCTGCATAATCATGAAATGCTTTGAGAGACTGTTCATGTAACAGATGGGCGGCATGGTGGCACAGTGGTTAGCACTGTTGCCTCACAGCGCCAGAGACCTGGGTTCAACTCCCGCCTCAGGCGACTGACTGTGTGGAGTTTGCACATTCTCCCCGTGTCTGCGTGGGTTTCCTCCGGGTGCTCCGGTTTCCTCCCACAGTCCAAAGATGTGCAGGTCAGGTGAATTGGTCATGCTAAATTGCCCCTAGTGTTAGGTGAAGGGGTAAAGGTAGGGGAATGGGTCTGGGTGGGTTGCGCTTCGCTGGGTCGGTGTGGACTTGTTGGGCCGAGGGGCCTGTTTCCATACTGTAAGTAATCTAATCTAATTTCTACAGATCAACTCTAGCCTCCCAATCTGTCTCAATACTTTGCAATTTGCCTACTGCTGTAACAGGTGACGTGGGAGATGGTATGGGCAGGGTGACTCTGGGCTGCACAAGATGGCTACTGGGCCACAATATAGAGAGAGACAGCAGAGCAAACATTTACACTGCCTGAGGCCACCAGAATGCCTGCACAATGCACTCACAACCTAGTTGATTAGTTTAAGGTGGGTTGGGGAGAGAACACACATGAGTAGCGTATACTGCCCACCGAAATGTCTGGGTCCAACCAACACCTTCGATAGAAATGTCGACTGTTTGATAGACTCAATACAAAGTGTTAAAACTGCTGTACTCGTCCTTCTCATGAAGAGCGATTAGTGCCCATTACGACAGTAATGTACTTCCGCGCATACATTGAAATTGACAATGTCTGCGCTGAAACTGACAATGACCGCACTGAAATTAACAGAGGTTGCGCTGGAACTGACAATGACTGCACCGAAACTATCAATGGTTCTGCAATGTTTATAATAATCAAACCATGTTACAAATACAATAACCTCATCACTGACCTATTATATTACAAATTGTATGAAAGTATCTTGACATGTGCTCTGGGTTAAGAGAAGACTCACAGCTGGCCACTGTGCTGTTGGTGTCTTTCTCTCCCCAGATCTCTGGGATTTCCTTGTACAATAAACTCTGACATTGAACCCCGACTCTGACTTTGAGGCTGGTGATTCTCCCCACAACACAGGCCCACAGCAGATGCCATTTTCCTAGCCCTGCTCATCCTTGGAAATCTGGCAAACAATGACATAAGGCTCCTGCTCACCAATTACAGCTCATCCTTCGACACCACTATCCCCTCCATAATAATTGCAAAACTCTGAGACCTAAGTCTTGGCTCCCACCTCTGCAACTTGATCCTTAGCTTCCTGACCTATAGACCGCAATCAGTGAAGACAGACAACTGCAGCTCCTCCATGATAATACTCAGTACTGGTGCCTCATGAGGATGTGTACTTAACCCCCTACTATACACCCATAGCCAAATTCCACAGGAACGCCATCTACAAGTTCACTGATGACATCACTGTTGTAGGATGGATACCTAATAACAATGTGTCAAAATACAGGAAGGAGATAGAGGGCTTCGTGTTGTGTTGCAATGGTCACCCATTCTGCGTTTGGTTTCTTCAATGTGGAGTAAGCACATTGGTTAGCACTGCTACCTCACAGCGCCAAGGACCCGGGTTCAATTCCAGCCTCAGGTGACTGTCTGTGTAGAGTTTGCACGTTCTCCCTGTATCTGTGCTGGTTTCCTCTGGGTGCTCTGGTTTCCTTCCACAGTCTAAAGATGTGCAGGTTAGGTGGATTGGCCATGCTAAATTGCCCATAGTGTTCAGGGAGGTGTAGGTTGGTGGGTTGGTCATGGGAAATGTAGAGCAATAGGGTAAGGGAATGGATCTGGGTGGGGTGCTCTTCAGAGGATCAGTGTGGACTTATTGGGCCAAATAGCTTGTTTCCACACTGTAGAGATTCTATTCTAATATTGAGTTGAACACCTTTAAATTGTTAACCATTTCCCATTTCCTCCCTTTCTTTTAGCTCGTTCTCATGTCCTCTGCACCACCACCACGGCACCCGCCACTCCCCCCATTCCACTTATTGTTCTTTCAGGTCTGGCAGTAGATACATGATTGTTCTGTCATTCTCCCATTCTTCTCACTTAATTTGAACAATCAATATCTTTTCCTCATCAGCACCCTACATCCACTACACCCCCCCCCCACCCCCCACCCCTCCCAAACTATAACGTAAATGCTATTCCCTCCACACTTCACTTCTGCTCTCTTTCCATGGATGCTGTCTGACCCGTTGTGATCTCCAGCATTTGTTGTTTCCAGACTGTTACCCTATGCTTTCTGGTTTTTTATTATTTCAACATATTGATATGATCTCAGTCAAAGCAGGACCTGAACTCATATTACAGGGCATTATTTTGGACCATACGTATATCGTTTAGTCAACTGAGCTAACTGGCCATTTTAACAAGACCAACCTCTAAAAACATCCTGTTATTAGGCGGAAAGCTCCATTGTGCTTTCAATAATTCTTTACCAAGCTACTGATCGCTTCTCTGCAATGCCACCAATATTGAAACATTTAAGTTCTTAAATTTGAACTCAGTACTCAGTCCAACTAAGGCACAACCTCTGATTTTCCAAGATTTAACTTCAACATAATCTGTTTGCTTATGAATCTGTTGGGCATTGAGCCTCTGGAGTTTTTCAATTGCATTCTTAGTGACTTTTACAGTACAGTGTTCATCAAACATGTGTTTTGTCCTTTATCCCTTCCGTCTTGGCACACTTTATACTTGGCTGCTCAAATTTTTATTTGTCCTATTTCTATTTTTATTTGTCCTATTTCTGCCTACCGTTATCTTTTGTCTATCTCACTCTGAAATTTCTGAGCTGTCTCAGTCGGTTCCATTATCCCAATTAATTTTGTTCGATTTAGATACTTTTCAGTTAAGGTGTTGATGTAGCTGATATTATAGAATCCCTACAGTTAGTTTTGAGAAGATTTGTAGCTCAGGTTGAGGTTTTGGAAGTAGGTTTGTTCGCTGAGCTGAAAGGTTCATTTCCAGACATTCCGTTACCTTACTAGGTAACATCTTCAGTGGACCTCACGCGAAGCAATGGTGAAAATTTCTGCTTTCTATTTATACGTTTGGGTTTCTTTGGGTTGGCGATGTCATTTCCTGTTGTGATGTTATTTCCTGTGATGAAGTCACTTCCTGTTCCTTTTCTCAGGGTGTGGTAGATGGGGTCTAACTCGATGTGTTTGTTGATAGAGTTTCAGTAGGGGATTACTTTGGGAGTAGTGATCACAATGCCGTAAATTTCAAATTACTCATGGACAAAGACGAGAATGGTCCTAAAAGAAGAGTATTAAATTGAGGAAAGGCCAACTATACCAAAGTTTGACAGGAGCTGGGGAATGTAGATTAGGAGATCCATATTCGATACGTGGGTGGCTTTTAAAGAGAGATTGATTAGAGTTCAGGAGAGATATGTTCCTGTGAAAATGAGGGATAGAAATGGCAAGATTACGGAGCCGTGGATGACAGGTGAAATTGTGAGATTAGCTAAGAGGAAAAAGGATGCGTACATAAAGTCTAGGTGACTGAAGGCAGACAAAGCTTTCGAAGAATATCGGGAATGTAGGACCAACCTGAAATGAGGAATTAAGAGGACTAAAAGGCGATCATGAGATATCCTTAGCAAATGGGGTTAAGGAAAATCCCAAAGCCTTTTATTCATAGATAGGGAGCAAGAGGGTAACTAGAGAAAGGGTTGGCCCACTCAATGATAAAGGAGGAAAGTTATGTGTGGATTCAGAAAAAAATGAGTGAGATTCTTAATGAGTACTTTGCATTGTATTCACCAAGAAGAGGGACATGTTGGATGTTGAGGTTAGGGATAGATCTTTGATTACTCTAGGTCAAGTCAGCATAAGGAGGGAGGAAGTGTTGGGTATTTTAAAAGGCATTAAGGTTGACAAGTCCCTAGGTCCGGATGGGATCTATCCTAGGTTACTGAGGGAAGTGAGAGAGGAAATAGCTGAGACTTTAACAGACTTTGCATCATCCTTGAACATGGGTGAGGTTGAGGTCCCAGTGGACTGGAGAATTGCTAATGTTGTCTCCTTGTTTAAGAAGGGTAGCAGGGATAATTCAGGTAATTACAGACCTGTGAGCCTGACCTCAGTGGTAGGGAAGCTGCTAGAGAAGATACTGAGGGATAGGATATATATATAATAAATATATATATATATAAAATGGTGTTGATGCAATTTTCTGTGTTATCATGGCAGACAGTGAAGCTAAATAGCTAAAAATTAAAAACAAACCTGTTATTTAAACCAGTTTTAAAAGATCCATCATGGAGTTAGCCATTATTGGAAGTGGCCCAGAATATGGATTGGGATCCAGAGTGTACTAAATTTATTTTACAGCAAAACAAATCAATTTGCTCAAAGATAAACAACAGAATTTACTTGGAGTCCCTGTAAGCTACTACAAAAATAATCCAAATATATCTCCAGAAAAACTGTGATGATTAGAGAATTGTTACCGGAATACATGCCTGGCCCGGATTTACGATCCCACTGAATGCATCCTTAAAGAAACAAATAGGTATCCTTCTTTGTAATTGTGTTTCCTAAGGGTTAGTAGTTGCATGCAGAATCTCACCACTAAGGCAACTGCATTGCAAACAACTATTTGGAATTGAAAAGCCAAAAGGGTGAGTAACAGAGGAAGTGTTCTTTGAATTATTCAAAATATTTGGTGTTTTCAGTATGTGATAAGTAATATCTTTCGAATTGTCATCTCTCACAGACATGGGTTAGAGTAATTTTCCCTACATTGGTAATTACCTGTGAAATATCTGGATGGTATAAGAGACAGAGACGTAGTAATGTTCCTACAAACATTTCCTGGGTCATTCCAGCAAGTAACTTCCCAGCCTACCTCACTCCTGATGTAAATCTTCCATCAAAGAACTTGTTATTTTCCAAGTTTCAACCAGTTTCACATGTATCACAGAAGTGCGGAATCTGATTTTTTTTTAGTATTTCCTGTGAAGCATGAAATATCATTAAAATACATGAGTAACTTGTTTTCTCAAAACATTAATTTTGTTGGCGGCAATTGGAGTGGGAGGAACAGGACTGCTGGGTTATACTTGGGTGGTTGCTTTACCTGAAACACTACTCGGGTAGTGTCTTCCACCCGTCCTCCTCCTCTAGCCAAAAAAAAATTCTGTGTGCCAGATTGTGAAGGTAACTAGTATTTTTAATTTTTTTAGTTTTTTTAGTAGTCTCATTGGGAATTTAAAGTAGAAGGAGTGGAAGTTAGGGCAGTTGAATGTTATTCCTGCAGAATGTGGGAGGGAAGGGTCACCAGTAGTCTCCCTACTGACTGCATCTGTGGGAAGTGCATTCAACTCCAGCTCCTTGAAAACTGCATTAGGGAATTGGAGCTGGAGCTGGAGCTGGATGAACTTTGGATCATTCAGGAGGCAGAGAAAGTTATTGAGAAGAGTTACAGGGTGGTAGTCATACCTCAGGTAAAAGAAGAAGGTAGATAGATTACTATCAGGAGATGGAAAGGGAACTAGCAGGCACAGCAGGGATCCCCTGTGGCCGTTCTCCTCAGCAACAAGTATACTGTTTTGGATACTGTTGGGGGCAACAACTTACCAGGGGTAAACAATTGGGCATAGGTCTCTGGCACAGAGTCTGTCCATGTTGCTCAGAAGGGAAGGGGGAAGAGGAGCAGAGCATTAGTCATTGGGGACTCCATACTCAGGGGGACAGATAGGAAGTTCTGTGGGGATGAGAGATCCTTACAGTTGGCATGATGCTTCCCAGGTGCCAGGGTTTGTGACATCTATGATCGTGTTTTTGGGATCCTTGAGGGGGGAGGGGAGCATCCCCAAGTCGTGGTCCACATAGGCACCAATGACATAGGTAGGAAGAGAGATGGGGATTTAAGGCAGAAATACAGGGAGCTAGGGTGGAAGCTTAGAGCTAGAACAAACAGAGGTGTTGTCTTTGATTTGTTGCACGTGTCATGTGCTCTTGAGGCAAGGAGTAGGGAGAGAGAGGAGTTGAACATGTGACTACAGGGATGGTGTAGGAGGGAGGGTTTTGGATTCCTGGATAATCGGGGCTCTTTCTGGGGTGGGTGGGACCTCTACAAACAGGACGGTCTTCACCTGAACCAGAGGGGTACCAATATCCTGGGGGGGGAAATTTGCTAATGTTCTTCGGGTGGGTTGAAACTAATTCAGCAGGGGGATGGGATCTGAAATGATAGTTTGAGTATGCGGGAGGTTGAGACTAGTGAAGTCAGAACTAAGGTTTCAAGATTACAAGAGTGCACCAGCAAGCAAGAAGTTGAATTGAAGTGTGTCTATTTCAACACCAGGAGCATCCAGAATAAGGTGGGTGAACATGAGCATGGGACTTCAATGTTGTGGCCATTTCAGAGACATGGATAGAGCAGGGTCAGGAATGGTTGTTGCAGGTTCTGGGATTTACATGTTTCAGTAAGTACAGCGAAAATGGTATTACATTGCAATTAGGCAAGATTTAGGATGCATAGGATGGGGAAGGATACTGTTGGGGATGGGCACAGTTGAAAAGTGGAAATTATTCAAGTACTAGCTATTTTGCGTTTTTGATAAGTATGTACCGGTCAGGCAGGGACTAAGTTGTCGAGCATGGGAGCTGTGGTTTACGGAGAAAGTTGAATCTCTTGTCAAGAAGAAAAATAAGGCTTATGTTAGGATGAGATTGGAAGGCTCAGTTAGAGAGTTACAAGTTAGCCAACTAACTAAAGAGAGAGTTAAGAAGAGCCAGGAGGGGACATGAGAAGTCATTGGCGGATAGGATCAAGGAAAACCCTGAGGCTTTCTATAGGTATATCAGGAATAAACGGATGACTACAGTAAGATTAGGGCCAATCAAGTATAGTAGTGGGAAGTTGTGCATGGAGTCAGAGGAGATAGGGGAAGTGCTAAATAAATAGTTTTCATCAGTATTCACAGTAGAAAAAGACAATGTGGTCGAAGCGAATACTGAGATACAGGCTACTAGACTAGATGGGATTAAGGTTCACAAGGAGGAGGTGTAAAAACAGGTAAGTTTCCTGTGATGGATGGGATTTATACTAGGATTTTCTGGGAAGCCAGGGAGGAGATTGCAGAGCCTTTGGCTTTGATCTTTATGTCCTCATTATCGACAGGAATAGTGCCAGAAGACTGGAGGATCGCAAATGTTGTTTCCTTGTTTAAGAAAGGGAGGAGAGTCAACTCTGCAAATTATAAACCTGTGAGCCTTACTTTGGTTGTAGGTAAAGTGTTGGAAAGGGTTAATAGAGATGGGATTTATAATCATCGAGACAAGAATAAGTTGATTAGGGATAGTCAACACGGTTTTGTGAAGGATAGGTTGTGCCTCACAAACTTTATTGAGTTCTTTGAAAAGGTGACCAAACAGGTGGATGATGGTCAAGCAGTTGATGTGGTGTATTTGGATTTCAGTAAGGCATTCAATAAGGTTCCCCACAGTAGGCTATTGAAAAAAATATGGAAGCATGGGATTGAGGGTGACTTAATGGTTTGTATCAGAAATTGGCTAGCTGAAAGAAGGTAAAGGGTGGTGGTTGGTGGGAAATGTTCATCCTGGAGTTCAGTAACTAGTGGCGTACCGCAAAGATCTGTTTTCGGTCCACTGCTGTTTGTCATTTTTATAAATGACCTGGATCAGGGCAGAGAAGGATGGGTCAGTAAATTTGTGGATGACACTAAGGTCGGTAGAGTTATGGATTTTGACAAAGGGTGTTGTAGGTTACAAAGGGACATTGATAAGCAACAGGGCTGGTCTGAGATGTGGCAAATGGAGGTTAATGCAGAAAAGTGTAAGGTGATTCACTTTGGAAGGAACAATAGGAATGCAGACTACTGGGCTAATGGTAAGATTCTTGGTAGTGCAGATAAGCAGAGAGATCTTGGTGTCCTGGTATATAGATCCTTGAAAGTTGCCACCCTGTTTGATAGGTTTGTTAAAAAGGAATACGATATGATAGCTTTTATTGGTAGAGGGATTGAGTTTCGGAACCATGAGATCATGTTACAGCTGTACAAAACTCTGGTGTGGCCACATTTGGAGTATTGTGTACAGTTCTGGTCACCGCATTATAGGAAGGAGGTGGAAGCTTTGGAAAGGATTCATAGGCAATTCACTAGGACGTTGCCTGGTATGGATGGAAGGTCTTACGAGGAAAGGCTGAGGGACTTGAGGCTGTTTTCATTTGAGAGAAGAAGGTTGAGAGGTGACTTAATTGAGACATATAAGATAAACAGAGGGTTAGATAGGGTGGACAGGGAGAACCTTTTTCCTCTGATGGCAATGGCTAGCACGAGGGGACATAAGTTGAAGGGTGATAGACAGGACAGATGTCAGAGGTAGTTTCTTTACTTAGAGGGTAGTAGGGGCGTGGAATGCACTGCCTGCAACAGTAATAGATTTGGCAACTTTAAGGGCATTTAAATGGTCATTGGATAGGCATATGAATGATAATAGAAGAGTGTAGGAGAGATGAACTTCAGATTGGTTCCACAGGTCAGTGCAACATCGAGGGCCGAAGAGTCTATATTGCGCTGTAACGATATATGTTCAATGTTCTATATTTTATGTTCTATGTTCTATTAATTAATTTTTCTAATAAATGAAAACAAAAGTAAGGTGCAAATAAGCTCACAAGAATCACCAGGATTACTGAGGGTGTAATGTTACACTGAACTGATGATAAAGATGGCAGCTCAGTGGCTCAGTGGTTAGCACTGCTGTCTGACAGTGCCAGGACCCAGGTTTGATTCCCACCTCGGGCGACTGTCTCTGTGGAGTTTGCACATTTTCCCCGTGTCTTGTAAGTTTCCGGTTTCCTCTCGCAATCCAAACGTGTGCAGGTTAGGTGAATTGGCTGTGCTAAATTGCCCAAAGTATTTGGTGCATTGGATTAGATTAGATTCCCCACAATGCAGAAATAGGCCCTTCGGCCCAACAAGTCCACACTGATCCTCCGAAGAGTCGCCCACCCAGACCCATTCACCTACTCCCTATTAATGCACCTATCACTATGGGCAATTTAGCATGGCCAATTCATCTGACCTGCACATCTTTGAACTGTGGGAGGAAACCGGAGCACCTGGAGGAAACCCAAGCAGACACAGGGAGAATGTGCAAAATCCATGCAGACAGTCGCCTGAGGTGGGAATTGAACCCGGGTCCCTGGTGGTAACCACTGAGTCACTGTACCACCCAATTAGTCAGGGTATAGGGTATGGGAATGGGTCTGGGTGGGTTACTCTTTTGATGGTCGATGTGGACTTCTTGGGCTGAAGGGCCTGTTTCCACACTGTAGGGAATGTAATCTAAGACAATCTATGCATTTGACACCATAGATGTCCCTTTACCAGTTCAACTTTTGGGAAAATAGTGAGTTTTAGTCCTCGGAAGAATGACAAAGGCCATTCTGATTTCATAAGTAAATGTTCCATTGACCAAAAGGATTCAGACAAATGATTATCACAGCAGATATTGTCAGGCCGAAAACAGAGGGGGTAAGGGGGAAATGAACAGGGAGGGTCCAGACTTTGAACTGTCACCCCCTTGGAAGAATACCAGGAGTTCCCCCATATTAGCCTGAAGGAAACACACAGACTACTCAACCAAAGACTGAAACACTCGCATTGGACACCCTAACATTCCAAACCATAGTAAGATAAGCGCCCATGGTGTAAGAGGCAAGGTGCTAGCATGGATAGAAGCTTGGCTGTCTGGCAGAAAACAGAAAGAGGGGATCAAGGGTCCCTCTCAGGCTGGCAGCCGGTGACAAGTTGTGTTCCACAGGGCTCAGTGTTGGGACCACAACTTTTGACTTTATGCATTAACAATCTAAATGAAGAAACTGGGGGCATTCTTGCTACGTTTGCAGATGGTACAAAGATAGATAGAGGGACAGTTAACATTGAGGGGGCAGGGAGGCTGTAGAAAGATTTAGACAGGTTAGGTGTGTGGGCAAAGAAGTGGCAGATGGAGTACAATGTGGGAAAGTGTGAGGTCATGCACCTTGGTCAGAAGAATAGGGGCATGGACAATGTTCTAAATGGAGAGAAAATTCAGAAGTCTGAAGTGCAAAGAGACTTGGGAGTTCTGGTCCAGGATACTCTGAAGGTAAACTCGCAGGCTGAGTCAGTAGTTAGGAAGGCAAATGCAATGATGGCATTTATTTTGAGACGACTTGAATATAAAAGCAGGGATGTACTTCTGAGCTCTTTCAGGCTGAGGTCAAATCACATTTGGTGTACTGTGTACAGTTTTGGGCCCCATATCTTAGGAAGGGTATACTGGCTCTGGAGCATGTTCAGAGGAGATTTACAAGACTGATCGCAGGAATGAAACGTTTAACGTATGAGGAACATTTGAGGACTCTGGATCTGTACTCAATGGGGTTTAGAAGGATGAGGGAGGATCTAATTGAAACTTACCACAATACTGAATTGTCTGGACAGAGTAGATGTTGGGAAGACATTTCTATTGGTAGGAGAGACTAGGACCTGAGGGCACAACCTTAGAGTAAAGGGAAGATCTTTTTAGAAGGGAGATAATGAGAAATTTCTTCAGCCAGACAATGGTGAATCTATGGAATTCACAGTCACAGAAGGCTGTGGATGCCAGGTCATTAAGTATATTTAAGACTGAGATAGATAGGTCCTTGATTCTAAAGGGGATCAAGGGTTACAGGGAGAAAGCAGGAGAATGGGATTGAGAAACATATCAACCATGATTGAGTGGTGCAACAGACTTGATGGGCTGAATGGTCTAATTTCTGCTCCAAAGTCTCATTGGTCCACTACCTTTGTCTCTCCGTTCTATGGAATGCCTTTGGGGTTGGTACAGCAATTTCATCTCTCACAAGCTATATGTTTCCTTTCTTTGTCTAGTTAAACAATGTATAATATCTAAACCTACTACTGTTATGGAGCAGACCAAACCCCTCTCAAAATATATTAAGAAGATAGCTGAGACCCTAACTTTTTCTCTTATTTTTAAGGTAAGTGTAAGGTGTTGTATTCTGGATGCAATTTGATTGGTCAATCTACTTGTCTTTAAGCAAAACACTGTTTCTGCTACAGTTAAAATAGAGACAAAGTAAAACTTAAAGAAAAGAATTGGCTTAATTGTAACTTTATCAAAATGCTCAACAAAAGTTTACATATATTAACTATGACTCATTAATTGTTCCAATATAGTAACATCCCATAAACGCAAAGGCAAATTCAGCAAAATAAGATTGTCTCACATACAATTTTGAGACCAGCAAGAGAATCCCAGCTTTTAGCTGTAACAGAGATGGGAATAAGAGCTTCCACATCCAACTTCAAAACCCAAACAACTGCTGCTGAAGGCTGAAAAACTAAACAAAAATGGTTTTATGGGAGCTTGACCCGACCCATTTAGGATGCTTTTATTGTTTCAATTTTAAAAAACAAGGCCTCACAAGCTGTTATTTTATTGGCTTTGGAACAAAATGCTCAACACCTCTGACTCAACCTTTCTTCACAAAAGAAAACAGAACAAACTATACCTCTTAAAGCCATAATATCATCATATCACACCTTAAACTTAATCAAACATCTGAAAGTTCCTTACAAATGCTTGACTGCATATATTAGATAACTGTGGGTACAAACCCCCAAAGCCTAACAGGTTTTTAAAGTTAGGAAGGAGTTTGCTAAGGCAGATGTTCATAATGTGTGGAGTCTCAGGGACCTGAACAACAAGCCACTGTAGTGAGACTTGTGGCAGAATTGTGTGAGGAGTCTGGTGATGTGTAACTAGACACTGGGAGCAACACATTGCATCTTTTATGTGTCTGCTGAATTGTGAGGCACGTTTCGGCAGCATTTAAGTTGCCAATTACAGGCAATTATTGCTTGCTAAAGCACCTTGTTAATGCCACAACTTGCCTCATTAATTTTCAGCTTGTGTCTTATCAAATGCAATGAATAAAGTTAATGTTGAGAATTTGTGACATGGAATTCAGAGCAGGTACATGGCAGCGTTAGCTCACTGCTGGCTGTAAACAGCCTTTGTGTTGTTTATCATGCAAAAGCATCGCAGGGCACCAGCTGCGCACACCTTCATCCATGGACGTTGGCATCCCCTCACAAACCTCATGGCATCCCTCCAATCCACTAGCAAGATGCTTGGGTTGTTGAGACCTATATTTGCAAGGTGCACTGGTAACTAATAGTGAAAGGCTGCTGCAAGGACACTTTGTGTGCAAGGACAGGCACTAAGATTGGATGGGGTTGTGTCTCAGGGCTGCTGGCTAGCTCGCTTAGAGCTTGCTCACATAGCACTAATGTCAAAGTTCAGAGCACCCCTTCCTAGCCTTAAACAAGATGTAGTTTCTTCCATCAAAGCAATCAGGTACAAGTTACTTTGGTATGGGGATTGTTACGAATACTAAATGCTAAGTCCACCTCCTTTGAGATACAGACTTGTTCTCCGCACACAAGTCTTTATGATATCATCATATGAGACAGTACTAAAGGCAATATTCAATATTAACTTTTTCAAAACCAAACAGCTTATACAACAGCGGGTTTTGTGGTTGGTCCTGGAAATGTTAAAGAGGCATGTTATCAGAGTAATAGGGAATTATCACCTGACATGATTGGCAGCTATCCCACAGCAGGGTAACCCTTATGTTGCATGTCTTTACTGACTCCTATCAAACCACTTGTTGCTGTGATGTTTCTGAATATTGTACATACAGTCAAGAGACTAAATTCAAGAGTAGCTTCTGTATAAATTGCAATTTCAAGTTCTGTTTTTAAAAGTTTGGTGACATGCAAACAATTGACCTTGCTTTTTATTGAGGGAAATGTGCCAACACCATTGCATTCCAAATATAAAATGCGGAGCTTATTTTAGAAAGAGGGCTGTAATTAATTCAGGCAGTTCAATCTCATAAGTGACAGTGCTGAATCTTGACTAAATGATGAAGTAAGGATTGTAATTTTGCTGTCAGATTGATCAGTTGGTCAGCATCTGCAAGGCAGGAGATGATTATTGATGCCACTGGAGAAACACCATGCTGTTTCAGCCAACTGCGTGAGTAATGAGCACGCATATTACTCTGTGCATTGACATGCCTAGTCAGCAGTATGTCTGCAGTCATGTTGCTTCGCTTGTTGACACTAGCATAATTGATATCTGAAATCTGTTTCTTCTGCAAGGTGTAAGAGGTAATGATTTGACACTGGCATGCCAGCTATATTACAGACTCCTTTGCTTCACTCCAGGCAGGCCAGAAAGGCAAGTGAGTAGACATTGGACTTGGTTGACGCATTCAGGGTCAAGATAAGAGTAGTGCTGGAAAAGCACAGTAGGTCAGGCAGCATCCGAGGAGCAGAAAAACTGATGTTTTGGGCAAAGGCCCCTCATCTGGAATCCTGATGAAGGGCTTTTGCCTGAAACGTTGATTTTCCTGCCCCTTGGATGCTGCCTGACCAGCTGTGCTTTTCCAGCACTAGATTAGATTAGGTTACTTACTGTGTGGAAACAGGCCCTTCGGCCCAACAAGTCCACACCAACCCTCCGAAGAGCAACCCACCCAGACTCATTCCCCTACACCTAACACTATGGGCAATTTAGCATGGCCAATTCACCTAACCTGCAAAAGTTTAGACTGTGGGAGGAAATCGGAGCACCTGGAGGAAACCCACACAGACATGGGGAGAATTCCACACAGACAGTTGCCTGAGGCGGGAATTGAACCCAGGTCTCTGGCTCTGTGAGGCAGCAGTGCTAACCACAGTGCCACTGTGCCACCCACTACTCTAATTTTGACTCCAATCTCTAGCATCCGCAGTACCCACTTGTGCCCTGACGCAGTTATGGAACCACTGGGACTGCACTTTACTGAAGAGGACCAGGGAGAAGCAGTGGAGGAGCAGCCATAGAACATAGAACATAGAACAATACAGCACAGAACAGGCCCTTCGGCCCACGATGTTGTGCCGAACTTCTAACCTAGATTAAGCACCCATCCATGTACCTATCCAAATGCCGCTTAAAGGTCGCCAATGATTCTGACTCTACCACTCCCACGGGCAGCGCATTCCATGCCCCCACCACTCTCTGGGTAAAGAACCCACCCCTGACATCTCCCCTATACCTTCCACCCTTCACCTTAAATTTATGTCCCCTTGTAACACTCTGTTGTACCCGGGGAAAAAGTTTCTGACTGTCTACTCTATCTATTCCCCTGATCATCTTATAAACCTCTATCAAGTCACCCCTCATCCTTCGCCGTTCCAACGAGAAAAGGCCGAGAACTCTCAACCTATCCTCGTACGACCTACTCTCCATTCCAGGCAACATCCTGGTAAATCTTCTCTGCACCCTCTCCAAAGCTTCCACATCTTTCCTAAAGTGAGGCGACCAGAACTGCACACAGTGCTCCAACTGTGGCCTAACCAAAGTCCTGTACAGCTGCAACATCACTTCACGACTCTTGAATTCAATCCCTCTGCTAATGAACGATAATACTCCATAGGCCTTCTTACAAACTCTATCCACCTGAGTGGCAACCTTCAAAGATCTATGTACATAGACCCCAAGATCCCTCTGTTCCTCCACCTGACTAAGAACCCTACCATTAACCCTGTATTCCGCATTCTTATTTGTTCTTCCGAAATGGACAACCTCACACTTGGCAGGGTTGAACTCCATCTGCCACTCCTCAGCCCAGCTCTGCATCATATCTAAGTCCCTCTGCATCCGACAACAGCCCTCCTCACTGTCCACAACTCCACCTATCTTCGTATCATCTGCAAATTTACTGACCCACCCTTCGACTCCCTCATCTAAGTCATTAATAAAAATTACAAACAGCAGAGGACCCAGAACTGAACCCTGCGGAACTCCACTTGTAACTGGGCTCCAGGCTGAATATTTACCATCTACCACCACTCTCTGCCTTCGACCGGTTAGCCAGTTTTCTATCCAATTGGCCAAATTTCCCTCTATCCCATGCCTCCTGACTTTCCGCATAAGCCTACCATGGGGAACCTTATCAAATGCCTTACTAAAATCCATGTACACTACATCCACTGCTCTACCCTCATCCACATGCTTGGTCACCTCCTCGAAGAATTCAATAAGACTTGTAAGGCAAGACCTACCCTTCACAAATCCGTGCTGGCTGTCCCTAATCAAGCAGTGTCTTTCCAGATACTCGTAAATCCTATCCCTCAGTACCCTTTCCATTACTTTGCCTACCACAGAAGTAAGACTAACTGGCCTGTAATTCCCGGGGTTATCCCTATTCCCTTTTTTGAACAGGGGCACAACATTCGCTACTCTCCAGTCCCCTGGTACCAACCCCGTTGCCAGTGAAGACGAGAAGATCAATGCCAACGGTACTGCAATTTCCTCTCTTGCTTCCCACATATCCTAGGATATATCCCGTCAGGCCCGGGGGACTTGTCTATCCTCAAGTTGTTCAAAATGTCCAACACATCTTCCTTCCTAACAGGTATCTCTTCTAGCTTAACAGTCCGTTTCACACTCTCCTCTTCAACAATACGGTCCCTCTCGTTTGTAAATACTGAAGAGAAGTACTTGTTCAAGACCTCTCCTATCTCTTCCGACTCAATACACGGTCTCCCACTACTGTCCTTGATCGGACCTACACTCGTTCTCGTCATTCTCAGGTTTCTCACATACGCATAAAATGCCTTGGGGTTATCCTTGATCCTATCCGCCAAGGATTTTTCATGCCCTCTCTTAGCTCTCCTAATCCCTTTCTTCAGGTCCCTTCTGGCTATCCTGTATCCCTCCACTGCTCTGTCTGAACCCTGTTTCCTCAACCTTATGTAAGCCTCCTTCTTCCTCTTTACTAGACATTCAACCTCCCTTGTCAACCAAGGCTCCCTCACACGACCATTTCTTTCCTGCCTGATAGGTACATACATATCAAGGACACGTCGTATCTGCTCCTTGAAAAAGTTCCACATTTCCACCACATCTTTCCCTGACAGCCTATGCTCCCAACGTATGCTCCTCAAATCCTGTCTTACAGCATCGTAATTTCCCTTCCCCCAATTGTAAAATCTACCTTGTTGTGCGCACCTATCTCTCTCCATAACCAAGGTGAAAGTCACAGAATTGTGGTCACCATCACCAAAATGTTCACCCACTAACAAGCCCACCACTTGTCCCGGTTCATTACCGAGTACCAAATCCAATATGGCCTCCCCTCTGGTTGGACACTCTACATACTGCGTTAGAAAAGCTTCCTGGACACACTGCACAAACACCGCCCCATCCAATCTACTTGATCTAAAGAGCTTCCAATCAATATTTGGGAAGTTGAAGTCGCCCATGACTATGACCCTGTGGCTTCTGCACCTTTCCAAAATCTGTTTCCTAATCTGTTTCTCCACATCTCTACTGCTATTGGGGGGCCTATAATAAACACCCAACAAGGTGACTGCACCTTTCCTATTTCTGACTTCAGCCCATACTACCTCCAGAGGCAGATCCCCCTCAAACTTCCTTTCTGCAGCCGTTATACCATTTCTAATTAGCAATGCCACCCCCCCTCCTTTTTTACCACCCTCCCTAATCTTACTGAAACATCTGTAACCAGGAACCTCCAACAGCCATTCCTGTCCCTCATCTATCCATGTTTCCGTGATGGCCACAACATCGTAGTCCCAGGTACCGATCCACGCCTTAAGTTCACCCACCTTATTTCTGATACTCACCCTCCCCATGTGGCAACGTGGGGAGGGTGACACTTCCAGTCGGTTTTAGCTGCTAATTGTATGCATTGGCTGCAGTTTTCCACCTCTTGATTCACTAGCTTATGCTTTGCCCGTCCATTGAACCAAAAGGAAAGGGTGGAAGGGATAATGAAAGAAATAACATGGATTTATAACCTTTGCAGAAGAAGAGGGTGGCATGGTGGCTCAGTGGTCAGCACTACTGACTCACAACCCCAGGGATCCGGGTTTGATTCCACCCTCAGGTGACTGTCTGTACAGAATTTGCACATTCTCCCCGTGTCTATTTGGGTTTCTCCCGGTTTCCTCGCACAATTACAAAGATGTGCAGGTTATGTCAACTGGCCATGCTAAATTGCCCATAGTGTTCAGGGATGTGTAGGTTAGGTGCATTAGTCAGGGGTAAATGTAGAGTAATGGGGTACGGCAATGATTCTGTGTGGGTTACCCTTTGGAGTGTGAACTCGTTGGGCCAAATGGCCTGTTTCCACACTGTAGGCATTCTATGGTTCTATGAAAATTCTGGTCAACACATGTCCCAACCCAATTTAGCGCTGCCTGGAATTGGCTTGTGAATGAGGGTTCGGCAGATTATTGTGATAGAAGTCCACCATCTGGTGAGGAAAGAATCATAAACTGAGCCCAGTATCTTGTACAACACTACCAGAAACAGTGACCATATCGTGGTCCTACATTTCTATGCCTCACAGGTGTGTACTGTTGACAATTTGTTTGAAATGTGTCAATCCCTAATTGATAACATATCGCATGCAGTGTTGGTTTAGCCACAGCTAGAGGATTTTGTGGAGTTTTGGAATCCACCTTATAGGAGACATGTGACAGCACTCGAGAAAGTACATAGAACATAAAACATAGAACAGTACAGCACAGGAATGGGCTGTTTGGCCCATGATGTTGTGCCTAACATAACACCAAATTAAACTAAATAAAAACTGAAAGAACTGAGCATACCAAGTTAAACTAGTCCCGTCTGCCCTTATTCCATATCCCTCCATTTCCTGCGTATCCATGTGGTTATCTAAAAATCCCTTAAATGCCCCAGTCATACCTGCCTCCAACACCACCACTGGCAATGCGTTCCAGAGTCCTATCACTCTCTGTGTAAAAACCTTGCCCCTCACATCTCCTTTAAAATTCCCCCCCCCCCCCCACCTTAAATGCATGCTTCCTGGTATTAGATATTTCAGCTCTGGGAAAAATATTCTGACCGTCAACCCTGTCTAGGCATCTCAATAACTTTATAAACTTCTATCAAGTCCCTCCTTAGCCTCCTCCGCTCAAGAGAAAACAGCCTGAGTTTTTCAAGATAAAAGCCAAAAGAACTATCACAACAATCTGCCGAACCCTCATTCACAAGCCAATTCCAGGCAGCATTAAATTGGGTTGGGACATGTGTAATCAAAAACAAAAACAGAAGTTGTTGGAAAAGCTTAGCAGGTCTGGCAGCATCTGTGGAGAGAAATTAGAGTTAATGTTTCAGGTTGAGTGACCTTTTCTCAGAACCATTCTGAGGAAGGCTCACTCGACACAAAACTTTAACTCTGATTTCTCTCCACGGATGCTGCCAGACCTGCTGAGCTTTACCAGCAATTTCTGTTTTTTGGTTCTGAGTTTTTTGAGCCTTTCCTTCTAGCTCATAGCCTCTAATCCAGGCAGCATCCTGATAAACCTCTTCTGTACCCTCTCCAAAGCTTCCACATCTTTCCTCTCATGTGGTGACCAGAGTTGAACACAATCCTCTTAAATATGGCCTAACCCAACTCTTAGAAAGCTGCAACATGACATCCTGACACTTATGCTCAATTCCCTGACCAACAAAGGTAAACAAGCCTTCTCTACCACCCTATCTACCTGTGTGGTCACTTTCAGGGAGCAATGAACTTGAATCCCAAGATTCCTCTGTACATCAATGATGTTCAGGGTTCTGCCATTAACTGTAAGCCTTTCCATAAAATCTGATCTCCCAAAGTGCAGCACCTCCCATTTACCTGGATTAAACTCCATCTGCCTTTTCTCTGCCCATGGCTGCAACTGATCTATGTCCCCTGGTATCTTTTGACAACCTTCTATATTGTTCACAACTCCACTAATCTTTGTATCATCTGCAAACTTGCCAACCCACCCAGCTACATTTTCATCCAAGTCATTTATATCACAAGCAGCAAAGGTCCCAAAATGGATCCCAGCGGAACACCACTAGTCAAAGACCTCCAGCCAGAGAAACACCATTCCACCACTACCTTCTATGGGCAAGCCAATTCTGAAACCACATGGCCAGGTCACCGTGGATCCCATGCATCTTAGTCTCCTGGGTGAGCCTTCCATGAGAGACTTTGTTGAAAGCCTTACTAAAATCCATGTAAACAACATCCACTGCTCTACTCTTATTCATCATCTTCGTCACCATCTTGCAAAATTCAATCAAGTTAGTAAGACATGGCTGCCTGCACAAAGCCATGCTGACTGTCCTTAATTAGGTTTTCCAAATGCACATAAATCCAATCCCTAAAAGTTCTCTCCAATGGCTTCCCAGCCACTGATGTGAGACTCACTGGTCTATAGTTCCTTGGATTATACCTATTTCCCTTCTGAGGAACAACGTTAGCTGTTTGCCAGTCCTCAGGGACTTTTCCAGTAGCTAATGAGGATTCACAGATCTTGGTCAAGGCCCCAGCAATCTCTTCTCTTGTCTCTCTTAATAACCTGGGATAGATACGATCGGGCTCTTATCCGCCTTAATGCTCTTTAAGAGACCCAACACCACTTCTTATTTGAACTCAAAATGCCCGAGTATACTGGCATTCTCCATACTAATCTCACTATCCCCCATATCCTTCACCTGGGTGAAAACCAAGACAAATTGCTCATTTTGGATTCATCCACGTCCTCTGAGTATAAGCACAAGTTCCCTCCTTTTTCCTTGAGCGGTCCTACCTTCTCCCTAGTTGTCCTCTTGTTTATATGATATGTATAAAATGCCTTGGGACTCTCTTTAACCCAACTTGCCAAGATCATTTCATGCGCCCTTCTTGCTCTCCAAATTCCCTGCTTGAGTTCTTTCTTGATTTTTTTTATATTTCTCATGGGCCCTGGCTGATTATAGCTTCCTAAACCTTACATATGCTTTATTTTATTTTTGACTAAATTTACAATCTCCTTCATTATCCAAGGGTCCTTTACCTTGCCATCTTTCTCATTCTTCCTTACTGGAACCTGCCAGTCCTGAATTCTGATCAGTAGGTCTTTAAACAATTCCCAAATGCCAAATGTGGACTTGCTTAATAACAGGTCCTCCCAATTAATATTCCCTAACTCCTGCCTAACACTGATGTAATTTGCCCTCCTCCAATTTAGTACCTTGCCACAAGGTCCTGACTTACCTTTATTCATAGCTATCTTCAAGCTTAAGGAGTTGTGATCACTATATCCGAAATGCTCTCCCACCAAAAGATCAGTCACCTGGCCAGGCTATTAGTCAGTTCAAGGTCCAGTATGGCCCCTCCTCTAGTTGGACTATCCACATACTGTTTCAAGAAACCCACTTAGATGCATTTAACAAATTCTGCCCTGTCTCAGCCTTTTGCTGTAAGGGAGTCCCAGTCAATATTGTTGAAGTTAAAGTCATTCACTCTGGAAAGTTATTGCATCTTTCCATAATCTACCAACATCTTTGTTCCACAATGTCTCAGTGACTGTTGGGAGGCCTACAGTATAATTCTATCAGAGTGATTGCAACCATCTTATTTTTGAGCTCTACTCAGTGGATGAGCCCTCCATTATGTTCTCTGGGTGCAATGTGACATTCTCCCTGATTAGTAATGCAACTCCTCCAACTTTCTTTACCTTTCTCTCTATCTCATCTAAAACAACAAAATCCTAGAAAGTTGAGCAGCCAATTCTGTCCCTCTCTCAATGAAGTCTCTGTCATGGTGATAGGTAATAGTCCCATGTACTGATCCAGGCTCTAAGCTCATCTGCTTGACCTATAATACTCTTTGCATTGAAATAAACACCTTCAGCCCATTAGTACTGTCGTCTTCATTTACCTGTCTCTGCCCATCCTTCCTTTCTGACCTACTGGTCATAATGTCTACTTTCCCCTCAATCCCTCCACTTGCTGACTTGCTGCTCTTGTTGGAAAAAGTGAGGACTGCAGATGCTGGAGATCAGAGTCGAGACTGTGGTGTGGGAAAAACACATCAGGTCAGGCAGCATCCGAGGAGCAACAGAATCAATGGTTCGGGATAAGCCCTCCCGGCCCCCTGCCTCTCTAGTTTAAATCCTCCTGAGTAGCACTAATGACCCTCTCTGCAAGGGTATTGGTTCCCCTCCAGTATCTCTTGTACAGGTCAGAAAAGGTCCCAATGATTCAAGAACCTGAAACCCTACCCACTACACCAGTTCCTTGGCCACACATTCATTTGTCCAACATTTCTATTCTGTGCCACATTAACACATGGCCCACTTAGTAACCCAGGGATTACCACGCTCAAGGTCTTACTTTTCAGCCTCTTTTCTAACTCCCTGTACTCACTCTGCAGGACCTCATCCCTCTTTCTACCTAAGTCGTTGGTCGCAATGTACACAATGACCTCTGGCTGCTCACCCTCCCCTTAAGAATTTCATGCAACCACTGAGAGATGTCCTTAACTCTGGTACTATGGAGGCAACACATCTTCCCAGAGTCTCAAACACAGCCACAGAAATGCCTGACTATCCCTCTAACTAGCAAGTCTCCCACCACGATCGCTTGCTTGGACTTTGCCTGACCCTGCTCTACAGCAGAGCCAGTTGTGGTACCACAGGCCTGGCTGCTGCTGTTATACTCCCCTGAGAGGCTATTCCTGCTAACAGTATCCAGTATTCCTGTTAGAGCAGGGAATAGCCACAGGAAACTCCTGCACTACCTGCCTGCCTGTCCTGGTGGTCACCCATCTCCTGACTGAAACTGTGGTGTGACCACCTCCCTGTAACTAGTGTCTAATCACACTCTCTATCCCTTGTATGCTCCTTAGTGTATCCAACTGTTACTCCAACTGAACAACACAGTCTGTGAGGAGCTGCAGCCAGCCACACTTCCTGCTGACATAGTCATCAGGGACACTCGACTGCTCCCTGATTGCCTACATCTGGCAGGGGGAGTACACCACTACCCTAGCTGGCATCTCTGCCTCTTTACACTAAGAAAAATAGAAGAATCGTACCTTGCCATTACCTTGCTTGCTTCACTCGCTGAGGCCTGGTATTCACTGAAGTCTGCACTTATCCCAATGAGCAGCACTTCAACCACATAGCAACCCCGCTCAATCTGTTTAGTTGTTAATTTCCAATTAGTTAGTTACTTAAATTGCAATGCAATCTGTACAAACAGACCAAGTACCTTCTAGGCTACAACAAACTTCCTGACAGTCTCTCTCAATCTCTTCTCTTTTTTAGTGTTAGAGGAGGAGGGAAGGATGGAAACATTACAGTAATGTAATGTTTGGGGCTCACCTTTCCTTGACACTAGGTTTTCCCTCACTCTGCAGTTCAGTCGTAGTGACTGAGCCAACTTCTCCTGGAATGCTCCTCAGTGAAGTCTCGCTGCTGCCCCTATTGGATATCCACAGCAGATTTAAGAGGATGTTGCCTGGGCTGAAGAGCTTCTGATGAAGGGCTGAAAAGGGCTGATGAAGCTGAAAATTCCTGATGAAGGACTTTTGCCTGAAATGTGGATATTCCTGCTCCTCGGATGCTGCCTGACCTGCTGTGCCTTTCCAACACCACTCTAATCTTGACTCTAATCTTCAGCATCTGCAGTATCCACTTCCACCTGGTGGGTTTCAGTTATGAAGAGAGATTGGAAACACTGGAGTTATTTTCCTCAGAGTGTAGGAGATTGAGAGGGGAGATGACAGAGATGTGTAAAATTGAGGGCCATAGTTAGGATTAACAGGAAGAAACCTTTCCCTTTGATGGAGGGATGAATGACCAGGGGGCATAGACATAAGGTAAAGGGGGGGGAGTTTTAGAGGAGACGTGAGGATAAGCATTTTAACGCAGAGAGTGGTGGGAATCTAGGACTCACTGCCTGTAAGGGTGAGAGAGGCAGAAACGTGCATAATATTTAAGAAGTACTTAGGTATGCACTCGCAGTGCTGTGGCAAAGCCATGGTCCAAGCACTGGAAGATGGGGTTAGAATAGATAAGTGATTGTTCTTGATTGGCACAGACACACGAGTTGAAGGACCTTTTTCTGTTTTATCGATGTCTATGACTCTATGTCTGACTCTATGATTTCGTTAATTCCTCTTCTTTCCCAATGAATCAGTCACATCTAACGTACAAGGAGATATACTTCCATTGCAATGCTGACTTCTGATGATTGTGGCAAGCATTGATTTTATTTGCATGTTTTCAATCAGACCGTATGTGAACTGGAACCATTTTCACCTCAGCATTGTACAACCGTTTCCAGCATCCAATTCGGAATTATTCGGTAGATTCTCAATTTTCAGACAGCTCATATACCACCTGGAGTAGAGTGGAGCTGGAAAAGCACAGCAGTTCAGGCAGCATTCGAGAGGCAGGAAAATCAATGTTTCGGGCAAAAGCCCTTCATCAGGAATACAGGCCTGAAGGGTGGAGAGATAAATGAGAGGAGGGTGGGGGTGGGGAGAAAGTAGCATAGAGTACAATAGGTGAGTGGGGGTGGGGATGCACATAAAGTTGGGAAAGAAATGAATTTGGGCAACATAGCAGGTTTAGGCAAATTTATCATAGAGATTGATCACTGCTTAAGAAGCAACTCCATTATCATTGCATCATGTGTGTAACCCGAAGGTGAATGAGATGAACATTGTTAACAATTCCTCTGTTCAGATATTGCTGCAGATCCTCTCTGCAGCAAGCTACTAATTGACTCAAAAGCTTGTACCTGAATCCTTCAGTGTTTTATGTTTAAGGCTGGCTCGTTCAAAGAAGATTTTTCTGCATTAAGTGAATTTCTTCTTGGTTTCAAGATGAAGCTGATTGTGTGGAATGTATAGTTATAGTCATGGCTTTGATTCCAATTCCATAAAGTTTCTGTCCATTTTCTCCAATAAATTACTCCTCCCATACAGAGTGCTGTGTTTCTACCTGTAACATTAGTAATTCAAGCTTGTCATCAGTACGACGGCCAGACTTTGAATCAAAAGGGTTTGAGTCATAAGGGCAGGTTGCTTAGGCTGGGACTTCTTTCACTGGAACATAAGAGGTTGACAGGTGACCTTATAGAGGTTTAGAAAATCTGAGGGGTACAGATATGGTGAATAGCAGTTGTCTTTTCCCTAGGGTGGGGGATTTCAAAACTAGGGGGCATATTGTTAAGGTGAGAGGCGATAGATTTTAAGAAGACATGACAGGCAACAGTTTTACGCAGAGAGTGGATTGTGTGTGGAATGAACTTCCAGATGAAATGTGGATGCAGGTACAGTTACAATGTTTTGTAGACATTTGGATAAGTACATGAATAAGAAATATTTGGAGGAATATGGGCCACATGCAGGCAGGTGGGACTAGTTTAGTTTGTGATTATGGTTGGCATGAACTAGTTGGCTGAAGGGTCTGTCTCCATGCTGTATGACTCTATGACTCAATGTGATTAGCCTCTACATTTTGGGATAATTGGCTTTTTTTTGCATAAGTAATGCCATTGTGTTACGAATTGCTTGCTTTGCTTGGAGATTAATTTGTGTTCCCAGGGTTGTACTTCATGCATCAGAAGCATGTACTAAGAATATTGGTGCAAAGATGATTAAGCCTTGTAGGATTTTGGATTAATTAATGCTCAGTATTACTTCTGCACAAGTGTAGCAGTAAATGGGACAGTGCTAATTGAATCAATGGGAGATTGAGTGACAGAGATTAGCTTCTATGATTAGTCAACAACTCTGTTATGGTTTTGTTTTGCAGATGGTGGGAAAATGAACTCAGTTTCTAAGTTGTTGAAATTAATAAATCTTGAACATAATCCAAGCTGAACAAGTAAATGCCATTTTGTGTTCAGTTGTGATAATAACTGGTGATGTCATAGTTGGCTAAGGCCATAAAATGGATACTCTTGATGAAATGCATATTTCAGACAACTAACTAAATTTGAGAATGAATAAAATTCTTGGAAGAGCAATATTTGGGCTGGTCTTTTGATGGAACAAAAGAAGTGAATCTCACAGTTCCCTCTCCATAGCTCTGTTCTACTTTAGATTAGATTACTTACAGTGTGGAAACAGGCCCTTTGGCCCAACAAGTCCACACCGCCCCGCCGAAGCGCAACCCACCCATACCCCTAACCTAACACTATGGGCAATTTAGCATGGCCAATTCACCTGACCTGCACATCTTTGGACTGTGGGAGGAAACCGGAGCACCCGGAGGAAACCCACGCAGACACGGGGAGAACGTGCAAACTCCACACAGTCAGTCGCCTAAAGCGGGAATTGAACCCGGGTCTCTGGCGTTGTGAGGCAGCAGTGCTAACCACTGTGCCACCGTGTCACCTACTTTAAATAGTTAATCTATTCTTACCATTAAAAAATGTAAAGCTTTCTGCCTCAACCATTTGTTAATTAATTAATTAATGGAAAATCATGGTGGTGGGTATTTATAGGCGGGGTTTGTTCGATCATGATTTCTCAGCGAACACTTCTTCTGGTCAGGCTCTAGCTGGGATTGTCCATTTGTAATATTAATCACCTCGCCCCCATTGGGCTAAAGTTTCAGAAATGAATGAAAACAGCCCCTATGTAGTGGTAATGTTGCTGGACTAATAATTCCGAGGATTTCTCTTGGGTTGTTGGGTGCAGAAAGGCCGTGTGTTCAATTTCTGCCTCAGCAATTGTGGGACTTAGATTCAATTCATAAATCTTGAACATAATGAAAGCTGAACAAACAAATTCCCTTTTGTGTTCAACTGGGACAACAGCTGGTCATGTTCTAGCTTGTCAAGGTCATAAAAGAACCAACAGATACATCTGATGAAATAGAAGCTTTTGACAATTACATAAATCTGAGAACAAGTAAAATTGTTGAAAGAACAATGTTTAACAGAAGTGTTCAGCATCCAGGGGAACCCTGAGATCATTTAACAGATGAGTGGAAAAATATGATGATATGGCTTTGAAATCAAAATTCATAAGAGACAGATTTGTCGTTAGAATTATCAGTGAGTCTTTTTGACACTGATCGCAATCCAAAGAGGATCTGGGTCTAGAGAAAGCTATTCAGATAGTGAATGAAAACAGAGGTCTGAAAACAACGCAGATCAATCCAAAAGGAGAAGATCGATCTTATCATAGGCGAGCAGCAGAATCCATTCTGTTCATAAGTCAAGAAACCCATAAAATATAGGTGGGAAATCAATACAGAGAGCAAGCCAATCAGTAGATTCTAAGAGTTAGTGTTGTGTTGCAAACAAAATTGAATTGTCTGCATTGCCACTTGAAAGAATGCAGTTATAAGTTTGCAATGTTGCCACTTATGGCGCCATCTTAGATCCAAGGTATGTAGTTACAGTTACTTTTTTTTGGTACAAAACTGAAAGGATAATAAATAAAACTAAGATATAAGCATCGGACTAAAAAGGAAGAAAAGTTCTTGATTTATAGTGCTTTAACCCCAGACCATGCCAGCATTGTGCCACCAGATCACACTGGGCCAAGTCTCCATATCATGCCAGGCTTCAAAACCCAAGGCCTCACCTCTAGTTTGCATGGGACTCATCTCCCTGTGATGGCCTCTGGTCTGGGACTCACCTCCTCGCAATAGCCCCCGGTCTGGGACTTGTCTCTGGGACTCAACCCCCACATCAGCCTCCAGTCTGGGACCCGCTTCCCCAACTATGGCTTCCAGTCCGGGACTTGTCTCTGGGACTCACCTCCTGATCTGCCTCTGGTCTAGGAGTTGCCTCTGGCACTTGACTCCTCTCCCTGATGGCCTCCAATCTGGGATTTGCCCCCTCATTCCCCACTAAGTAAGGTTAAAAGTTTAAAGATAACTCAAGAAAAGAGAAAAATCAATGAAAAAAACAATCGAGTGGAACAGAGGAGCTCCGGCTGGAGCATTCTACTCAGTTGCCAGCTTGAAGGGATCACCTCTTAGGCAGTGCCCAACTAGTAAAACAGAATGATGCATCCACGTAAACATTCGTCTGGAACATGCTGCCAAAGGAAATGGAAGAGGCTTTTCATAGGTACAAGGATAGAAAAAGGATATGAGGCAAATGCAGGCGGATGGGACTAATTCAGTCTAGGAAATCTGGTTGGCATGAATGAGTTAGGCCAAATGGCCTGTTTCTGTGCTGTATGCCTATGACTCTATGACTGTATGATTCAAACAGTAGGGGGCTTGCATCAAATATGATGGACAGATTGTTGTCTTTACACAATGCCATTAAGCACTTCATCTCCTTCCTGTACCCTCTCTCATCGTTCTTTGAGATGTGACCTCCAACTTTGGTGTTATCAGCAAATTTGTAAGTGGAGTTGGTGCAGAATTCGGCCACACAGCTATGTAAGGAGTGTTGTAGGGGGCTGAGTATGCTGCCTTGAGGGGTACCGGTGTTGAGGATTATTGTGGAGGAGATGTTTTCGCCCAACCTTACCAACTGCAGTCTGTCGGTCAGGAGCTCAAGGATCCACATGAGAGTGGGGAGCAGAGACCTAGGTTCTGGTGTTTGGAGTTGAGTATGTTTAGAATCATGGTGTTGAAGATGGAGATGTAATCCATAAGAAAGAGCCTGATGTAGATATCCTTGTTTTCCCAATGTTCCAGGGATGAGTGTAGGGTTGAGGAGATAGTGTCTGTTGTGGAACTGTTGTGCCAGTAGGTGAATTGCAAGGGATCAAGGCAGGCTGGGAAGCTGGATTTGATGGGAGCCATGACTAACCTCTCAAAGCACTTCATAATGATAAAGATCGGAGCCACCAGGCGGGAGTCACGTTGCATGCTTTTTCTTTGGGATGATGGTGGTCTTCTGAACATTAGGCAGGGATTTCAGATAGGAATGAGAGGTTAAAGATGTCAGCGATTACTCCCACACAGGATCTGGGTACACAGCTGGGACTCCATCTCACCCTTGAGAAGGGCGATCTAATGTCTGCGTTGGGGACCATGGGTACAGGTTACATCTGAGGCTGATGGGATAGGTCACATTGTTTCACTGGCATTCTGTTCAAAATGAGCGTAGAATGCAGTGAGCTCCTCGGTGAGGGATGTTGCATTGCCTGCGACTCTGTTGGACTTCGCTTCATAGCCCATTATGTCGAGTAAGCTTTGCCACAAATGACGGGCATCCTTATGGTTAGTCTGACTCTCAAGCTTGGTTTGGTATTGTCTCTTGGTGTTCCTGATGGCCTTATGAAGATAGTACCTGGATTTCCTGTATAGGCCAGGTTTGCCCGACTTAAACGCCTCAGACCTGGACTTCCATAGCGAGTGGATCACCTGGTTAATCCCTGTTGGAAAACATTCGGATTTACCTCTTCAGCATGCAGTCTACTATACACTTAGTAATGAAGTCTATAACAGGAGTGGCTTACTTGTTTAGGTTAACCACTGAGTTCTTGAGTATGAACCGTAGCAGACTCTGAGCAGTCCTGTGGAAGCCTCTCTGTTTCCTCAGACCCACACTGCTTTCTGTACCGTGTCAGTGTGTGCTTGGAGAGGAGCACAGTCTTGCGGTCTGATTTTCCAAAATGCGGACAGTCGAATGACAAGCAACATGAATTCGACTGGGACAACACTACCATTATAGGACAAGCCAAACAGAGAACAGCCAGGGAATTCCTAGAGGCATGGCACTCATCCACAGACTCTATCAACAAACACATCGACCTGGACCCAATATACCGGCCACTGCAATGGACAGCTGGAACTGAAAACCGGAAGTGGCAGAGACAGGCCACTATAAATGCCGGAGGAAACAGCACAGAAGCGCTTCACAGGAAGCTCCCAAGCACTGAGGATGTCACCTAGACAGGGGATGAAACGTTTGCAAGACAAATTCCCAGCTCGGCGAACAGAACCACAACAATACTGAGACACTGTCCACCGTGTGGTTCCAGCTTCCAAGCTCAAGAATCTTCACCTTTAGTTTCTTGGGTATGGATTTGCAATACTGGATTAGTGGTGCTGGAAGAGCACAGCAGTTCAGGCAGCATCCAACGAGCAGCGAAATCAACGTTTCGGGGCTTTTGCCCGAAACGTCGATTTCGCTGCTCGTTGGATGCTGCCTGAACTGCTGTGCTCTTCCAGCACCACTAGTCCAGTATTTGCTTTCCAGCATCTGCAGTCATTGTTTTTACCTCATGGATTTGCAATATGCCTGTCAGAATAGGATCCTTAACCGTTGTGCACTGAAAAAGGAAGACAGACATTAGCGGCTCAGTGTCTTATTGATTGGGTGCTGTCCAACTTATACTTGTGGTGCCTAACCAATAGAATGTAATGATCCTTCCCATGATGGATGCAAACAGAGACCCTATAACGAGAGAGCGGGGTATATAATTCATGTACTTCTACCTCCCATTTTGATTTCTTACTGGTGGGAGTAAAGGTGAAATGTCATTTATATTTGCATTTTGGCTGCATAGTCTGGGCAGGAGTTGGGGATACTAATTTTCTCAGAATCTGCATCTCTGCCTTGGTCTTATACACTGGACTCCAAGGAAGTCTGGGAGGCCCTACACCTGGAGTCTGCTTGCTTCCGTGAGTTACTGGAAGTTGTTGTTTAAAGGGATTACCAGCCATCTCCAGAACTTCATCTGAGAACTTTTGACTCCCTCAAGATGGCTCCAGAGAGCACTGGCACAATTTGGCCCATAACTGGAACAAGGTTGGTGTAGGTCAGTGTGTGTCCACATGTAGGTGGAACCGCTTCTGCCATCCCTGAGTTTCTTCCAAGATCCCTTGCAGTCCAGCTTAGGGCCACAGGGTGCCTAATGCTGTGCAATGCTGCCAGGATACACTACAGAGAGTGTTGGTGGTAGTGCGCAGGTTGTTTAATAGTAGAAAAAAGCTATAAGACATAGGAGCAAAATTAAGCTATTTGGCCCATCAGGTATGCTTTGCCATTTGATCATGGCTGATATGTCTCTTAACTCTTCCTCCTGCCTTCTTCCCAGAGTCCTAGAACTCCTTCCTAATTGAGGACCGATCTATCTCTGGCTTCAATACACCCAATGGCTTGTCCTTCACAGCCTTCTGCAGCAATGATTTTCACAGATTAACCACTTCCTGGCTGAAGAAATTCCTCCTCATTTCAGTTCTAACGGGTTGTCCCTTCTCTCTGAGTCTGTGTCCTCAGGCCCTAGTCTCTCCCACTGATAGAAACATCTTCTCCATGTCCACTCTATCCAGGTCTCTCAGTATTCTGTACATTTCAATCAGATCCCAACTCATCCTTCTAAACTTAATCGAGTACAGATCCAGACCTTCAACCACTTCTCATATGACAAACTCTTCATCTCCGGAATCATTCAGGTAGCTTCCTCTGCACGCCCTCCAGCACCAGCACATCCCTCCTTGGATATGAGACACAAATCTGCTCGTAACTTTCCAAATGTGGTCTGTCCAAAATGTTATATTCTTTGAAGTATCTATCTGCTTTATATTTTAACCTTATTTAAATAATTGCTAACTTTGCATTTGCCTTCCTAACTCCCAACTGAACCTGCATGTTAACATTAAGAGAATCCTGAACTAGGACTTCCATGACCCTTTGTGCTTCAGATTTCTGACATTGTAGTTCATCTGCCAATTTTTTGCCCACTCTCCTAGCCTGTCCAAGTCCTTCTGAAGCCTCCCCATTTCCTCAACACTACCTGAACTCCACCTGTCTTAGTTCATCTGCAACCTTAGCAAAAATGCCCTCAGTTCCTTCATCTAGAGTGTTAATGTATAATGTCAATAGTTGTGGTCCCAACATGGATTCCTGCAGAACTCCGCTAGTCATTAACTGCCATCCTGAAAAAGACTCCTTTATCCCCACTCTCTGCCTTCTGCCAATCCACCAATCCTCTATCCGTGCCAGTCCCTTGCCCCTAACACTATGATTTCTGATCTTATTTAGCAGCCTACTGTGCAGAACATTGTCAAAGGCCTTCTGGAATCCAAATATATCAGGTTTCCTGTCCCTCCTTTGTCTAACATGCTCATTACCTCTTCAAAGAATTCTGATAAATTTATCAGTCGTGACCTCCCCTTGATGAAGCCGTTCTGGCTCAGCCCTGCCTTACCATGCACTTCCAAGTACTCTGCAATCTCATCCTTAATAGTGAATTCTAAAATCTTACCAACAAGGTCAAGCTAACTGGCCTATAGTTTCCAGTCTTTTGGCTCCCTCCCTTTTAAAGCAGGGGTGTTACATTAGTTATTTTCCAGTCCTCCTAGGACCCTCCCTGACTCCTGTGGTTCCTGAAAGATCACCACCAATGCCTCCACAATTTCCTCAGCTATCTCCATCAGATCCCTGGGTTCTGCTCTGGGTGATTTATCCACCTTCAGACCTTTCAACTTCCCAAGCACCTTCTCCTTAGTGATGGCTACTGCACTAACTTCTGCCCACTGACTCCATTGAAATTCTGATATGCTGCTTTTGTCTTCCACTGTGAAAACTGATGTAAATTACCTATTCAGTTCCACTGCCATTTTTTTGTTCCCCATTACCACTTCTCCAGCCACATTTCCATCATCTTGCTTCTCTCTTACCTTTTATATATCTAAAAAAACTCTCATAATTTACTGTATAATTATCAGCTAACTTACTCTTACATTTCATCTTCTCCCCCTTATTGCTTTTTTAGTTGCCCTCTGCTGTAGTTTAAAGACTTACTAATCCTTTGGGTTTCCACAAATCTCCATCACATTGTGTGCTTTTTCTTTTGTTTTTATGCTAACTCTGT
Source organism: Chiloscyllium punctatum (assembly GCF_047496795.1). Classification (NCBI taxonomy): domain Eukaryota; kingdom Metazoa; phylum Chordata; class Chondrichthyes; order Orectolobiformes; family Hemiscylliidae; genus Chiloscyllium; species Chiloscyllium punctatum. The sequence continues at coordinate 108,922,938 of NC_092746.1, forward strand.
CTTTCCTCATCAGCCATGGTTGCCTTGTCCCCCTCATATTATGATTCTTTATCTTTGGGATGAATTTCTGCTGTGCTTCCCAAATTACCCCCAGGAACTCCTGCCATTGCCGGTCCAACATCTTCCCTGCTAGGCTCCCCTTCCAATCAACTCTGGCCAGCTCCTCCTCTCATGCCTTTGTAGTTGCCTTTACTCAATTGTGATACAGTCATATCTGATTCCAGCTTCTCCCACATAAACTGCAAGGTCAATTCCACCACATTACGGTTACTGCCTCCTCGGGGTTCTTTCACCTTAAGCTCCCTTATCTCACTTGTCTCATTACACATCACCAAATCCAGAATTACCTGACTCCTCATGGACTGTGCCACAAACTGCTCCAAAAGTTCCATCTTGTAGACATTCCACGCATTCTTTATCTTGAGATTTGCTACCATCTGATTTTCCCAGTCCACTTGCTTATTGAAGTCCCCCATGATTATTGTGATAGGACTTTCTTATACGTCTTTTTTATCTTCTGATTTATTTTCTTCCCCACATCCTGACTACTGCTAGGAAGCCTGTATACAACTCCCAAAGAGGAGTTAATGTTGAAGTTAGCTCAACTTAAAATGGGCTCATAATAGAAAATGAACATCACCACAGAGTCAGATGACCACAGGGTGCTCGCTCATTAGAGAGAGAAAGAGAGACAATGGACGGTGAGTTTTACCACAGGCTCACCTGGCCTCAGCTGAGATACCAGTTTGAGAAGACTGGGCCTTCATAGTCAGGTCAGTCAGTACGGGAATTGAATCAGTGCTATTGGCATCACACTGTATTGCAAATGAGCTGTCCAGTCACAGTTTGTGTTGTGATCAGGCTCTGTGGCTCATTGTTCTAATCTGTACTTTGAGGTGATGACCATCCTTGTCTTTTCTTGGTGTTATATGACCTATAATAGTTTCTATTTACCTCTGAGTGACTGCTGTCTGACCGTAGCAGGTTTCTGCAAGCTCTTTTATTTACTCTGTTTCATGTAATACTGTTCTCTGTCAGGTACATCTCCCACTTGTCAACCCTATTTAATCTTTACTTCACAGTCATAGCACTTTATAGCTGATATCATTATTACATAGTTATCATTACATCACCATCTAATTATCATGTTGTGATGTAAGGTGCATGTTTTATATACATTAATATCACCTATTTCAGAGTTTGGATTTTGCACTAGTGGCATGTGTATTTTCAGCTATGTGCATTTGGAGAATTTGCTAACTAAACTTGTCAGTCTTTTTTGACCAATGATTTTAAACCAGTATGACTCAGATAGCATGTGACTGTGGTCCTTCATGATTATGTGTGTTTGTTGATCAGAGAGAGCAAACATTGTGAGGCATTAACTTGATTTTGGTTTCAAAAAATCTGAGAGAGTTTTGTTTCTCTTCAGAGATTGGAAAGCTTTTGAGTTGGCTCAGAGAAGACTTGACTGGGGTTAGAGATAAGAACAGTATCTTCTGGAGCAAGAACAGTTAAGAAATAAATTACTTCAGTATAAGAATTTTCTGAAAAAAATTCCAGACCAAAAATATTTAGTTAGAACTGTGAATAGGTTATTTGAAACTAAGAAAGTTTAAGGTCTGTTGCATGAATGCTCAAGAAAAAGGCTGTCAAGCTTTCAAAATCAGGAATTGAAAGAAGGTGTTGAGTCAAACTGATAAATAAATATGATAGAAAAAAGATTTCTCTCCCTGGCATTTGAGTACTGTATGATGATGGTATTGGCATAGATGAGACTTTAATTTTCTGTGTGAAATAAGTCAACAAAGACCAGTATCCTGTCACCAAGTCACCCTGTGTTTGCATGCGTATAGTATACGGATGCTGACAAGCCAGCTCTGAGCCATGCCCTACAGTGGGGAGAATCTCCTGTTAAATCTGTCAGCCAGGACTCCCTGATTGGCCCAGGTTAACAATCCCAATCAGGCAACCAATACTCAATGAGATCTACCTGGCTAACCTTGTTCCAATCACTACGCTGCCAATTTCGAAATCTTTCAAATTGTGTAATAAGTTAGTTTGTTCTATTTTATCTTCATTTGTTTTGTACAACACACTTCAGAATTACTGATAAGGTCAGGTTTGCAGTTTTGTCTGTTTCGATTTCAGTGAAAAAGCAACCTCATTAAACAAAAAAAGAAGCCAGATTTCCATCTGAGACCCGACTTTTTCAGGAGTAAGATCAACTGGGATTACACCATGAGTAGTTTGCGAAAAGTCGAGATCTAATTTACTTGTACCAATAGTTTCTTCGCACTAGGTACTTCAGCAATTTGGTTGCCTTTTTTGGAGAAGGTATGGGGAAACATAACATGATTCTGAAGATTTGTTATTCATCTTCCAGATTATAGTAGCAATTTATATCAGAACTCAGTTATAAGATTATCCTGGGAAAGGTGCATTGAATAGAAGTTCTTCTATTGTCCAAGTGCAATTTTGAAAAGACAAAGACTAATGTTTCTCAGATAACTATAATTCCTTGTGCCATTTATTGAACACCAACATCTCATCACCACGCCCAGGTCTATTGTCCTTTGAACGAGCTTAAAATTACATTTAGCGATAACATGACATGGCAATCACTTATTCCTGTGTGAAAAAAAACCTAGAAATTACTGACAAATGCTTTCTACACTTTCTGGCTTTGTCATATGTTGTAAGGGATGTCAGTCATTGTACTGTTTGGAAAGATACATTCTTTAAATTTGTTTTGATGCCACATGAATAATGCACCAGTAAGTTGTTTATTAATAAACGTAACACCAAGGAGCATTAATTCACATTCAGCTCAAATTACCAAAGTAAACTGAAGGTTGTTATGTTGATTTTAATTAGATTGATTAAAGTAATAAACTTATGCCTACCCATAAAGATGTACCAAGTAACAATTAGCACAATCATTCTGTTCCTGCTTAATCAAAAACCACGAGTACTGAAAAATTAAATGGAGCAGGAGAATCGACGTTTCGGGCACGAGCCCTTCTTCAGGCTGAAGAAGGGCTCATGCCCGAAATGTCGATTCTCCTGCTCCTTGGATGCTGCCTGACCTGCTGCGCTTTTCCAGCAACACATTTTCAGCTGGAATAAGGTGCTAATTCCCAAACGCATTCACAAATTGGCAAGATAATTGCTCCCAACATTTTTGTCGCACAGTACAATGAATTTGTGCATTTTTTGTAAAAGAAAGAGCAAAACAGGAAGCAATTCTCTGAGTAAATTCAAAGCGATGAGAAATCTTTCGTTTGATGTGAGCTTGCTGCTTGTTATGGTAATATGTTATGCGTCTTGGGAACATCAGCAGCACCATCAGTTCCACGTTGCTAAATATGGCACACATATTCTTCACATGGAGATCTTCACCCTTTTCAAAGCACATACTGGGATTGAGAGTGATGGGGGATGGGCTGAATGCACCGATGTATCAGGAGTAAGGCTTCGACGGCGGAAGGGAAAGTCTTCCAATCTGACCCGCATATAAACCTTGGATGTGTTGCCTTGTGAAAATAAAGCTGGCATCTCATTTCTGTGTGGTCACTTAGAGCAAACTCATGACACTAATCTTGACAAACAAACCAGCATTCTTTACACAGTCTTCATTAACACCAAGATCTCAGGCTTCAGGGAGCACTTAGAGGTCATCCCCAATCGCCCTCTATTTTGAATGGAGCTGCCACTGATAGTTTGCAGTTAACACAATGTTGTTTAGAAACTTGAAGCCCCTGAAAATTCAGGAAAGATTGAACCCAATGATCAGTCACAGTAAAGGAAACAAAAGGAGGGGTTAACATCTTGGGGCAGTAGTCTTCCTTCAGACTGAAAGTTGGATGATAAGAACATGAATGAAAATAAATAAAAATCAAAATGAAAATAAACGTGACATTTCTCATTGGAGCATAGGAGATTGAGAGGTGACCTTATAGAGGTTGATAAAATCATGAGGGTGTAGATAAGGTGTCTTTTCTCTAGGATGGTGGATTTCAATACTGCGGGGGCATATGTTGAATATGAGAGGAGAAAGATTTCAAAAACACATGACGGGCAATTTTTTTATACAGAGATTAGTTCATGTGTGGAATGAACTTCCAGAGGAAGTACTGGATGTGGGTACAGGTACAATGTTTAAAGGACATTTAGATAAGTACATGAAAAAGAAATGTTTGGAGGCATATGGGCATGTGGGACTAGTTTGTTTGGGACTATGATTGACATGGACTGGTTGGACTGAAGAGTCTGTTTCCATGCTGTATGACTCTAAAAGAGATGCCAGGAAAGCCGAACTAAAAACAGATTAATAGGGGGACAGTCTGTGGGCTGATTGGCTTGCCAGCATTTGAAGAGAACAACAGGAAAGTGCAAATGAATGTGAAGTATCACTTCACTGCATTGAAACATATTTCAATCGTCCCCAGAAGAATGTGGAAATTATTGTAATAGTGAGTGCATCAGCCAGCTTGTTTCAAAATAATTAGTTGTATTAAGCTTCAGATTATTAGGTTATTTATGGACTGCAAAATTGTGCAAAATTTGCTGATTGCTCATTAACTGCATTGTCTAAAAGCCCTCTATTGCATTGCATGTTGATTAAGGTTATTGTTCTGCAGTGCTGAAAAATGTGTTGCTGGAAAAGCGCAGCAGGTCAGGCATCATCCAAGGAGCAGGAGAATCGACGTTTCAGGCATAAGCACTTCTCCAGCATCTGTAGTCCTCACTTTGTCCAATTGTACTGCAGTGGCTTACTGGACAAAAGTGGTGAAGATCTGAGGGCTGCAAGATTCCACATCCAGGTTGCTTAACTGTGCTGATTAGCTGACTTCAGCTGGATAAGGCGTCTCTGTGTGAGACCTGACTGGGAAAGGCGAGATTGCCTGGAATGTTTTCAATGGACCACTGCGGTGTGGCACCCGTGAGGCAAATAACCTTCTGTCCTCACTATCCAGGCTGAGATTGAGGAAAGCTGGCTGTGTATCTAATCCTTACCTGCGTCCAGCCTGACCAACAGTCAGTTTTAGCCTCTGAAGGTTTTCAAATAGAGCAGCACCGAAATTACAAAATATAAATACACTCCTGGGGCAGTGATTCAATGTCATTTTCCTAAAATTCGATCTCAGAAAATTTACAAAAGAGTAGGGGGCCTTGTTCAGTTCATTTAGTTTGTGTCGGTGTTAATCGGACACACACATTTCCTGGACTCTGCTGGCATAGTGATAGTGTCCCTACATCTGGATTGGAGGCCTGGGTTCAAGTGCCAACTGCACCAGAGGTATGTCATAATATCTCTGAACAGGTTGATTAAAAATATCTAAATATTGGACAGTTAAGAAATAGATCAAAGATAAAAGGCACACAAGCCTCCTCCTGTCTTAATTCATCTCACTCTCTGCATATCCTTTGATTTCTTTCCCCTTTCCTCCAATGCATTTGTGTAATTCATCTGAATTATACCTAGAGATACCAAGTTTCACTTTTGAACCACTCTCTGGGTAAAGAGGTTTCTTGTGAAATGGTAAAGCTATCTCTTGAATTTTTTCCAGTGACCTGCTTCTTGGAAAATTATTCTGTTTCAAACTATTCCCACACATGCACACATTAAAAGTCCTGCATCCAAATTGCTTCTTTAAGTTATTCACTGTAATTTCGTAAAAATGCACGTCAACAGTGAGAATTTCAGTCCTGCAAGTCTCACTCAATTACCTACAGTTCCTGGTATAAGCTAGCCCTGGACTCAAGGATCCAATAGCAAGGATTGCCACAGCATGCCGGTCTACTGTTCTATTCTCAGAATAAAGGAACCAACTTTAAATGTAAGCTAGTTTGCAGACAGGTCCAGTTTGCACTTTGTAGTTAATAGTATATTGATTCCTCAGTCCACTGCAGAAATGCTACTCCTGAATTAGCATAAATTACTTTGGGCCACTGTTCCTCCAGGAGTTATAGGTTTATACAGCTCAAAAACAGACCCTTCAGTCTAACTCATCAATGCTGATCAGATATCCTAAATTAATTTAGTCCTATTTGCCAGCATTTGGCCCATATCCCTCTAACCTTTCCTGTCATGTACTCATCTGGATGCCTTTTAAATGTTGTAATTGTACCAGTATCCCACCATATTTGACAATATCGCCTCACATCATTGAAGTGCTGCATGATCAGACCATGTAAGGATGACAGGTTGCCTTCCATAAGGGACATTAAAGAATCCAGATATTCCTTTAATGACAATCAGCAATTGTTACCCAGTGACAACTAGACTATATGTTAGATTCCATATTTTGTTGAATTGAAATTTCCGCACCTGCCATGGTGGAATTCAAATCCATGTTCCCAAAACATCAGCCTGAAACTATAAATTGCCATCACCCTACCACTAGTACATTGGGAAACTATGAATTAAAACTGATGCCAGCAACTTCAGATCACAACTTCAAAATGGATGTATATGTATAGAACCATGGGTATTTGAGAATGCATCTGTAGATTATTTATAATACTCATGTCATATCTGTGAATCAGGCTGTCATTTCTGATGTGACCTGAACTATCTTAATTTAATAATTGTCTGACTCCATATGGTTGCATTCATTTTCACATGACATACAGCACTGTGTCACTAAACCAAAACAAAATGCTAAAAGCAATTACTGATATTAGCAAGGTAATATTGCTTCAAGACTGACAGAGGCTGTTGTGAGCTGATGGTTACAGAATAATGCAAATTTCATTTGGGAGCACAGCAAGGATTGTGTTCTTGATAAGTACAATTACTGATCTAATGAGAACACAGTGTTAATATTGTAAACTAATCTCTATGTATCTCTTGGTGCATTAATATATTCAAATTTGACTGTGAATGAAGCTTCTGTTTCTTCCCTATTTTAAATTGATTAAACAAGTGTTGTCTTACTGGTTAATTTTCCTTGAATCTTGTAAGGAATTTATTGCTTTTCTGATTTGATCATGAATGAAAAAGGATTCTACTTAATTTATTTTCAAGGTAGAAGTTATAATATCTACCCTGAAGGTATCATTTCATCTTAGAATTCCTAATTTTTGGCAGCTTACCTTTTCTTTTCTCTTGGTTCTTGCTTCTTAAGGTATTGCAAGCCCCAGTGTTTTCCAGGATAGATAGATAAGGAAGTGCTTGGGATTCTGTCAATGTTGCTCTGTATCCAGCTGCACAGAAGTATGGCCAGAACAGCCTCAAACAAGACCGAACCTGTGAAAAATCCTCCTCTTTCCTCCATTGAACTGTCATTTCCTTTCTCCCTGCTCAGTATCTATGGGTCCAAACGTACCTTCCAGGTGAAGCAGCACTTTACCTGCACTTCACTCAATCTAGTCTTCTGCATTCGCTGCTCACAATGTGGTCTCCTCTACATTGGGGAAACTTAGCATGGACTTAGTGACTGCTTCACGGACCGCATATGTTCTGTCTGTAACAAAGACCCGGTGATTCCATTTGCCTACCACTTTAACAACCCACTCTGTTCCCTGGCCAACATCTCTGTCGCGGGCATGCTGCAGTGCTCCAGCGAAGCTCAGTGCAAACTGAAAGAACAGTACCTCATTTTCTGCTTGGGAACTCGACTGCCTTCTGGACTCAAGATTGTGTTCAACAAATTTAGGGGTTGAGACACCTTCTCCCATGTCCTTACTCCAACGGCCATACACCAGACATTGTTTCACGTGGTCTGCTATTACAGACAGCCCATTTTTAGCCACTAAAATCTCCCATTAGTAGCTTTTCATTCTCCTAGGCTGATTGTTATCTACTCCTTTGTCTGACGAACTGTTCTCTCTCTTTCGGCTCTGTCTCCACCTATTGTTGACTCCTTACTCCCTCCCCCACAATCTTCTGTTTAAAACTCTGACATTTTCCCAGCTCCCATCAATTCTGAGGAAGGGTCACCAGATCCAAAGCATTAACTTCTGTTTTTGTTTCTGATTTCCAGCAACCACAGTTCTTACAGCTCCCAATGTACCTGTGCAGCCTTTTTGAATGATTTGCCCATTGAGTTCTGTTCTTCTGATACCCTTTACAAAAGGACAGTCCAGATGTTTATTAATTTCTCTCTCAACACCACTATTAAATCTTTCACCAAGAAAATAATATTTCTCCAAACTTGTCCCTCCCTTAATATGCCTCCTTAAGTCAATAGTTATGTTTACTCTGTACTCCTTATGTTAACAAGGACTTGCCTCTGAACCGCAATGTTTTTGGTTTAAGCCCCACTCCATGTCTGAGCACAATCAAAGCACAATGCTGCACTATTGGAGATGTTGGTTTTTCGATGAAACTTCAAACTATGGCCCTATCTGAGTGTCCGGGTAGATATCGAGATCCTCCTATGGCACTATTTCAGGGAAGGTACGGTGGCTCTGTGGTTAGCACTGCCGCCGCCTCACAGCACCAGGGACCTGGGTTCGAATCTACCCTCACAGTTTGTCGAGTTTGCATATTCTCCCATGTCTGCATGGGTTTCCTCCTCAGGTTAGCTGGACTGGCCATGCTAAATTGTGCAGGCTCGGTGGGTGAGCCATGGGAAATGCAGTGATGGGGTACGTCTGGGTGAGATGCTCTTCAGAGGGCAAGTGTGAACTTGATGGACTGAATGGCCTGTCTCCACATTGTAGGGATTCAGTGATTCTACACAGATGGCTAACTCTGTCAGCAGAGTGTGAGGAGTAAATTACATGCTCTTCCTTTGTGGTGGAGTAAAATGTTTGGAATCAGAGATCCTGCTAGTCATTATTCCTCCACTGCTTCAATATTACCAGCCTCTGCCATCAGTTTGCATTTCAACGGCAGGCCGTTGATTGTCCAAGAATGCAAATTAAGAATTAAGGCCTCAAGCAATCATTGCCACAATGTACTCATTCTCAGCTTGATCTTTTGAAATATGTAAGCTAAGCAAATGCAAGCAGATAAAGACACTTCAGACTGGCACCTGAGCCTTCCATGAGACAAACATATTCCAGCACTGGAAAACAATGCCATGCAGATATCACATTCACATACTAAACAGTAATCGTGCAAGGACATGCTCTGTGATGTGGAAGTGAGCTGTTACTTTAGTATGGGGAGCTATCATGTTATCTTATTTTATTCCTCCAATGCAGCATGTAAACTTTGCTTGTGCATTGTACGTTGGATAGGATCACATATCTCAAATTCCCTTATGAGGGTGTGAGTTTGATATTGACGCATTCTAGTCCACGCTGTGTAAGGATATAACATGAAGCTTCTTTGTGATGATTTGGAGATGCCAGTGTTGGACTGGGGTGTACAAAGTTAAAAATCACACAACACCAGGTTATACTCCAACAGGTTTAATTGGAAGCACACTAGCTTATGGAGCAACGCTCCTTCATCAGGTGATAGTGGAGGGCTCGATTGTAACACAGAATTTATAGCAAATAATTTGCAGTGTGACGTAACTGAAATTACACATTGAAATTATACATTATTCATCTGTTAGAATACAGTGATAGTTTCACTTCTTTCATGTGTAAATCACAAAACAGATGAAAGGCTTAACAGACAATCAATTCTTCAATGTTTAATTTCAGTTACGTCACACTGCAAATGTTTGCTATAAATTCTGTGTTACGATTGAGCCCTCCACTATCACCTGATGAAGGAGCGTCGCTCCGAAGGTGGTGTGCTTCCAATTAAACCTGTTGGACTATAACCTGGTGTTGTGTGATTTTTAACTTCTTTGTGATGGTTGTGAGAGCGCAGGAATTCCTTCAATAAAACTGTTATCAATCTGACATTTCCCATTGATTACCTGCTCACACATCTGACATTGACATCATAAGGTTGAATTCCTTGTGGCCCTGCTGCACGTCTGAAGACTGAATAGAAGGAGACAGCAGATCTAACTTTGCCAACAAGCCCTGCAGGATCAGTAACCTCCTGGAGCTACCGCTAAGCTTCAGGAAGGAGAAGGAGCAGGTGAAAATCCAACAAGGAGATGGAGAAGAAAGACGAAACCCCACATCAGTCTTTTCAACTTTCTAAAAGACAGTGCAGCTTCTCAGCCATTATTACCATGGCTGTGCAATCTGTTGGAGCAAGATTTGTGCTCTGAAGCATGATCCTAACCAAGTCTTTGATAGCCAATACCGTGTGATTGTCTTCTGCCTGGGGAAGAGCAGATGCCTGGTTTCTGGCAATCTTCTGAGTGTCACAGACTTACGATTGAGTGAGGGTTAGGGTTAGGGTCGGGGTTAGGGTTAGGGTTAAATTTTCTCTGTGCATGATCGGTCTGCTCACCAGACTGTGTTTCCAAGTCTAGAAAATGAACTCTTTGAGGTGGAAGTCTCTGAGATACAGGTGAGCAGTGTGCCACTGCATTTTTCTATGGGTCCAATGGCTTCCTTCTCAGAGCTGAAAGTAGAGCTGAGAGTTTTCAGAATAGGCCCCTTTGCAGAGGGTCACTGCCACCTGCATGAGAAGAAAGGCAATTAAGTATCGAAGACAGAAATCAAAACCTGTACAGATTAAGAATGATTTTGCACTGGCATTAATGGGAGAGCGGTGCAGCACAGCATAATGAAGTGTTCTGAGTTGATTGGACATCGAGTTCTCCCATCCTCATAGGAGCGTCTGTACTCTTCACCAGCCAAACTGAGAACCCCCTCCTCTTTTAGAGCGAGGAGCCTGATAGCTGCCCCCACTACAATCCCCTCCCACTTCATTCTCCACACACTCCATCGAACTGGTTGGAACAGCAGTTTGAGATAATGAGCAAGCATGAGAGGTAGTCGGGTATCCCCTGTGAGTGAGTAGGGAGTCTCCTCTGTTCTCAGCTCCTTTATTCAGTGCATTAATGCACATTTTCCCACTTTATATTCTGCCTGCCAAGTTGTTTTGCGCACTCATTTAACCTGTCTCTATCCCGCTGCATCCTCCTTGTGTCATCCTCAGCACGGGCCTTCCCACCTATTCTTGTGGCACTTTTCTGAGTGTAGTTGGAGCTGCACTCATCCAGGAATATGGACATTATTCTCCCAACTTGTACCTGTAAATGATGGGCAGGCACTGGAGAGACAGGCAGAATTCATAGCCTGTCACTTGCTCTTATAGCCACAATATTTGTAAGATTCCATTTGGCAGAGGTTTTCCTTTTGATTCCCATTAATTACAGTTTTGTTAGGGCTCTTTGATACCATTTAATGCAGCCTTCATGTCCAGGACGATCACACTCACCTCTCCACTGTGGTAATTTCCTTTTGTTCAAGTTTGGACCAGGGCTGTAATGAAGTCTGGAGCTAATTGTAAGTGAGTAGGTTATTCTTTTGCAAGTGCCTCTTGATAGCACTATTCATTTCTCCTTTCCTTAAATCTGCGGATGATTAAGAGTTTAGACTGATAGGGCAGTAAAGAATTGGTCAGACTGGATTTGCCTTGCTTTTGTGCACAGGACATATCTGGGTAATATTCAGGTGGATGCCAGTGTTGTAGTTTACTCAATGTCAAGTTGCAGTTGGTGGATGACCAGTAACAGCAGGCTAGGAATGAGTGTGATCACTTGCCAGCTCTCACAATGTCTACAGCCTACAGTAGTGAATCAAGAGCTCCCAGTGGTTCCACACTTCCAAATGGGCTATCAAAAACTGGCTGAGCATAACATCAGCAAACTAATCATTGTGAAAGATCCAGGTGCAGAGCTTTCAATTTGTAAACTCAATTTCCAAATTTCCTCCATTTGCAGCTGAAGCTATTGAGAATCATACATTCCTATATATAGTTGGTTCAGAAAAGATTTACGAAGATGTTGGAGGGTTTGAGCTACAGGGAGAGGCTGAATAGGCTGGAGCTGTTTTCCCTGTAGCATCAGAGGTTGAGGAGTGACCTTATGGAGGTTTATAAAATCATGAAGGACATGGATAGCGTAAATGGTCAAGTTTTTTCCCCCAGGGTAGGTGAATCCAAAACTGCAGTGCATAAGTTTAAGGTGAGAGGGGAAAGATTTAAAAGGGACCTATGGGGCAACCTTTTCACGCAGAGGGTGTGCGTGTATGGAATGAGCTGCCAGAGGAAGTGATGGAGACTGGTACAATTACAGCATTTAAAAGATGGATGGGTATATGAATAAGAAGGGTTTGGAGGGATATGGGCTAAATGCTAACAAATGGGACTAGATTAATTTCAGATATTTGGTTGACATGGACGAGTTAGACCGAAGGGCTCATTTCTGTACTGTACTCTATATTCTCATTGTAATCTGGTGCACATGCGAGTCGGGTTTATCAGTGCACAAAATTAGTGGCTTGCCGACCACTTACCTCATTTTAACATATGACAATTAGGAGATCATGGGAATGGCTAATTTGGATTGAGAAATGCAAGAGCTGCCTTTTTCGATAAAGAGGTAAAAGGGGGCGCAGTGGTAGTCTGGCGCACTGACCTCTACACCGCTGAAGCCAAACGCCAACTCGAGGACACCTCTTCCTACTGCCCCCTCGACCATGACCCCACCCCCCCATCACCAAACCATCATCTCCCAGACCATACAGAACCTCATCATCTCAGGAGATCTCCCACCCACAGCTTCCAACCTCATAGTCCGGGAACCCTGCACTACCCTGTTCTACCTCCTTCCCAAGATCCACAAGCCTGACCACCCTGGCCGACCCATTGTCTCAGCATGCTCCTGCCCCACTACCTCGACACTGTCCTATCCCCCCAGTCCAGGAACTCCCCACAAACGTTCGAGACACCACCCACGCCCTCCACCTCCTCCAAGACTTCCGTTTCCCCGGCTCCCAATGCCTCATCTTCACCATGGATATCCAATCCCTCTACACCTCCATCCGCCATGACCAGGGCCTCCAAGCCCTCCGTTTTTTCCTCTCCAGACGTCCCCAACAATACCCTTCCACCAACACTCTCATTCATTTGGCCGAACTGGTCCTCACCCTTAACAATTTCTCCTTTGAATCCTCCCACTTCCTCCAGATCAAAGGGGTAGCCATGGGCACACGTATTGGCCCCAGCTATACCTGTCTCTTTGTTGGCTACATAGAACAGTTGATCTTCCATAATTACACCGACACCACTCCCCACCTCTTCCTCTGCTCCATTGATGACTGCATTTGTGCCACCTCGTGCTCCCACAACTTCATCAACTTCACCAACACATTCCACCCTGACCTTAAATCTACCTGGACCATCTCTGACACCTCCCTCCCCTTCCTGGACATCTCCATCTCCATTAATGATGACCGACTTGACACTGACATTTTTTACAAACCCATCGACTCCCACAGCTACCTGGATTACACCTCTTCCCACCCTACCTCTTGCAAAAATGCCATCCCATATTCCTAATTCCTCTGCCTCAGCTGTATCTGCTCCCAGGAGGACCAGTTTCACCATAGAACACACCAGATGGCCTCCTTCTTTAGAGACCGCAATTTCCCTTCCCATGTGGTTAAAGATGCCCTCCAACGCATCTCGTCCACATCCCGCACCTCCGCCCTCAGACCCCACCCCTCCAACCATAACAAGGACAGAATGCCCCTGGTGCTCACCTTCCACCCTACCAACGTTTGCATAAACCAAATCATCCGCCGACATTTCCACCATCTCCAAAAAGACCCCACCGCCAGGGATATATTTCCCTCCCCACCCCTCTCTGCCTTCTGCCAAGACTGTTCCCTCCGTGACTACCTGGTCAGGTCCACGCCCCCCCCCCCCCCCCACAACCCACCCTCCCATCCTGGCACCTTCCCCTGCCACCGCAGGAACTGTTAAACCTGCGCCCACACCTTCTCCCTCACTTCTATCCAAGGCCCTAAAGGAGCCTTCCACATCCATCAAAGTTTTACCTGCACATCCACTAATATCATTTATTGTATCCGTTGCTCCCAATGCAGTCTCCTCTACATTGGGGAGAATGGGCACCTCCTAGCAGAGCACTTTAGGGAACATCTCTGGGACACCCGCACCAATCAACCACACCGCCCCGTGGCCCAACATTTCAACTCCCCCTCCCACTCTGCCGAGGACATGGAGGTCCTGAGCCTGCTTCACCACCGCTCCCTCACCACCAGACGCCTGGAGGAAGAATGCCTCATCTTCCGCCTCGGAACACTTCAACCCCAGGGCATCAATGTGACTTCAACAGTTTCCTCATTTCCCCTTCCCCCACCTCACCCTAGTTCCAAACTTCCAGATCAGCACTGTCCCTATGACTTGTCTGGACTTGTCCTACCTGCCTATCTCCTTTTCCACCTATCCACTCCACCCTCTCCTCCCTGACCTATCACCTTCATCCCCTCCCCCACTCACCTATTGTACTCTATGCTACTTTCTCCCCACACCCACCCACCTCTAGCTTATCTCTCCACACTTCAGGCTCTCTGCCTTTATTCCTGATGAAGGGCTTTTCCCCGAAACGTCGATTTTGCTGCTCCTTGGATGCTGCCTGAACTGCTGTGCTCTTCCAACACCACTAATCCAGTTTTTGGATAAAGAGTCAATTGACAAGTCCTCTGCTCCTACATGCTGGCTTGTGAATGGGTTGTTCCAAAGTCAGGATCCTGTAACTTGGGACCGTATTCTCCAGGAACACATAGTGCAGTACAGTTCACTGACATGAATTAGAAGCCACGAATATTCACACAGAGTGGCCTGTCTTTTGGGAACAGAACATGTTCACACATTGTGCCTTTTTGAAATGAACAGTAACTGGGGACTTCTTTCCTTGGTGTATACCCCTTGACAATGCCTGGACGAGACAGTTTCAATCGACATGCCTGGTTGTAATTTAAACGATCATTTGCCCATTAACTGTTCCCTGGTGCAGTCTCTATAGCAACACATATACCAATTCGTATAATGTGCTATTCCATTAGAGATTTGGTATTCTTGCAATTCTTTCCTGATGTGTGTAAGATAAAAAGCTTCTGATGCATGTGGGATGAAAAGCTTGACAACATGTTGGCTTTTTCAGCAAAAAAAAACTAATATTGTATCAAAGTAAAGCCACAGTGAGCAAGCACAATTTATAATTACAAAGAAACGTTTATTGCAGTCGAAACCATACCCAGCCTCTGGGTATGTGAAGGACATTGTTCATAATGCAACAACAAAGGCAAGAAAGTGAGATGGCCCATTTTCTCTCATCTTACCTCCGTCTAGGTCTCAGCTTGAATTCAGCTCAAAGGAAAGCTGAGGTAAAAAAAGGCTTTATGCTCTAATTGGCAACTGGAGAGTTCATTGACAAATTGGCTCAAATATCAAATTGCTGGAGCAGTAGGAGATCAGACTTCTGCCAGTATGTCTTGTGAAGATTATCTACCAGTAAAAGAAATTTCAATAACTAACAGAAATCCCGCAAAGTACATTTTTCACAATGGTTATTCCTTCATCTTTGTTTCCTCCATTCTATCACATGCTGGATAAAATATGCTGAAAATAAGGCTTGGGAGCAAAGAATGGTATAAAAGGCACAGTCTCACCTTCACCATGGTACATTATTGCAATATCATCATGGTATTGTGACTCATTGGAAGCAGCAGGTTTGAATGCCTGCACAATTTGCAAATTCCTGACCTGGCACTCTGCCATCCTCAACAGGTTAGAACATGTTTACAATGGAGGAGACTGGGTTAGGAGCAGGACTGGGTATGCCTTAGAATGACCTCCCAACCTAGAGAATGTTATGATAAAAATACCCTTTGACTTTCATCAATTGACATCTGACATTTTATAGAAACAAATGGGTTTAACAAAGAGAAAAAGACACCCTCCTTCCCTGGTCCTAACAAGAAGCAACTACACGCAGGAACATCTGCATGTTAAACTTGTTTTAGAGTCATTGAGTCAAAGACTTAAACAGCACAGAAACAGATCCTTCGGTCTAACTCGTCTATGCCGACCAGATATCCTAACCCATTCGCCAGCACTTGGCCCATATCCCTCTAAACCCATCCTGTTCATTTACCCATCCAGATGCCTTTTACATGTTGTAATTGTACCAACCTCAACAACCTCCTCTGACAGCTCATTCCATACACACACCACCCTCTGTGTGAAAATATTGCCCCTTAAGTTCCTTTTAAATCTTTCCTCTCTCACCCTAAACCTATGCTCCTGAGTTTTGCATTGCCCTACTCTGGGAAAAAGACCTTGTATCCATGCCCCTCATGATTTTGTAAACCTCTATAAGGTCACCCTCAGCCTCCAATACTCCAGGGAAAATACCCCCAGCCTATTCAGTCTCTCCCTATATCTCAAACTCCCCAAACCCGACAACTTGCTTGCAAATCTTTTTTGCACTCTTTCAAGTTTAACAACATTTTTCATATAACAGGGAGACTAGAATTGAATGCAATGTTTTACAGATAGAACCAGTCCAACAGTTCACGAGTCATCAATGATGGAAAGGAACCATCATTAACTGTGAGAACTATTTGGCAATAATCATCTCACCAGCACTCAGTTGAAGCTCTTGCAGAGCCATTGTCTCCACTCCTCCTGACTGACTTGAACTGGAGTCAAATGCTAGAGAAGTAGCCAACCCAATAGTGTCCAAGGGTCTCTTAAATTTCAGAAGTTGGAAGAACTTATTACCTCTCTAGTTACAGATGACAGATGGACTTGTTTAATGAACATTGCCCAGTATCAATAATATATTTCACTAATCGCCCTAAAATATCAAACCAACAAATGTTTTAATGTTGTAGAACAGGGGGACTTAGAGGTTTAGGTACATAATTCTTTGAAGTCTCCATCACATACAGATTGTATGGTTAAGTAGGAGTTTAGCATGCTTGCCTTGATTGTTCAGTCCATTGAGCAAATGAGTTGGGATGTTATATTGAGGTTGTGTGGGATGTTGGTGAGGCCTCTTCTGGAGTACCGTGTCCGTTCTGATCGCCGTGCTATAGGAAGGATATTATTAAGCCAGAAAGGGTTCAGAAGAGATTTACCAGGATGTCACCAACAATGGAGGGTTTGAGTTATAAGGAGAGGCTGGATAGGCTGGGACCTTTTTCACTGGAGCATAGGAAGTTGAAGGGTGACCTTATGGAAGTTTATAAAATCATGAGGGTCATAGATAAGGTGAATGGCAGATGTCTTTTCGCTAGGGTGAAGGATTTCAAGACAAGGGGGAATGTTTTTAAGGTGAGGGGGAAAGATAAAAAAAAATGAGGAACAGTTTTTTTTTGCACAGAGAGTGGTTTGTGCGTGGAATGAACCACCAGAGGAAGTGGTGGATGCGGGTATAGTTACAACGTTTAAAAGACATTAAGGTAGGCACATGAATGAGGAATGTTTGGGGGGATATGGGTCAAGCGCAGGCAGGAGGGACTGGTTTAGTTTGGGATTTTGGTCAGCATGGACTGTTTGGACTGAAAAGTCTGTTTCTGTGCTGTGTGGTTCTGTAAATGTTTCCTCTGTGCTGACTTTCAACACAAAATTGATCTTTGAAGTATGTTTATTCATTTCTTACCTGGCAGAGCACTTACTTTCTAATTTTTGGGTCTTTTTTTGACTAATTACTCGACTTCTTACTTCTTGTGTTGTAGATTATTTCCAAAATGAGTGCTAAACCCTAAAGTCTTTGAGAATGATACCACTGGCCTTCAGTAAATTATTCAAGGAATTCTTCATCAAAGCTGATATCGGGTCACTGGATCAAAACATTAACTCCGTTTTCTCCCCATAGATCCGACCAGAACTGCTGAGTTTCATCAGGAATTTCTGTTTTAGTTTCAGATTTCCAGTATCAGTAGTTCCTTGTTGTAATTATTCAAGAACACTTTTGGGACGGTGCATAGAAATCCATGATGTATAAATAATTTTAAACTACTCAAGTTGTTCTTAAGACTTCATAGAATAAATCTCCCATCTTTACTATGCCATAGAGTCATAAAGCCATAAAGATGGACAGCACAGAAAGAGACCCTTTGGTCCAACCCGTCCACGCTGACCAGATATCCCAACCCAATCTAGTCCCACCTGCCAGCACCTGGCACATATCCCTCCAAACCCTTCCTATTCATATACCCATCCAGATGCCTTTTAAATGTTGCAATTGTACCAGCCTCCACCACTTCCTCTGGCAGCTCATTCCATACACATACCACCCTCTGCATGAAAACGTTGCCCCTTAGGTCTCTTTTATATCTTTCCCCTCTCACCCTAAACCTATGCCCTCTAGTTCTGGACTCCCCTACCCAGGGAAGAGACTTTGCCTATTTATCCTATCCATGCCCCTCATGATTTTATAAACCCCTATAAGGTCACCCCTCAGCCTCTGACACTCCAGGGAAAACAGCCCCAGCCTATTCAAACTCTCCCTATAGCTCAAATGGCCTGTTTCAAAATTGTGGGGATTCTGTGATTCTATGAATATTAGTCTGTAGCTTGAAACTATTCTCTTTAGCACCAAAACCGTCACCAATTTTTGACGCATCTGCAAACTATCCAATGTTGACACCCAAACTTCGATGTTCACACCCAAATCATTAATGTGCATAATGAAAAGCAAACATCCCAGCACCAATGCCTGTGGCACACTGCTGGTCAGAAGCTTCCATTCACAAAAGCAAGCCTCCACCATCACCCTTTGCCTCCTATTTTTAAGCCAATTTTGGACTGAGTTTGCCAACTTGCCTTAGTTCCCACGGATTCTTACCATTTGAACCAACCTTCCATGTGGAACCTTGTCAAAAGCCATACTAAAGCCAAAGTAAACCTCATCAACTGCGCTGCCCACAATATATTTTGTTAACGTTTCAAAAAACTCAATTAAATTATTCAGATAGGATCTCCCTCTAGCAAATCCGCGTTGACTATCCTTCACCCTTTCAAAGAGTCGATTAATCCCATCCCTCAGAATTTCTTCCAATTATTTCCCTACCACTGACGTTGGACTAAGTGATCTGTAATTATCTGGCCTATCCCTGCTGCCCTATGTGAACAGAGGAATCACATTAGCAGTCACTTGGCACTTTACCTGTGGCCAACAAAATATTAAATATCTCTTATAAAAAAATGACATTTTCTCTGCTACCATCAGTTCTGAGGAAGGGTCACTGGACCCAAAGCTTTAATCCTGATTTCTCTCCAAAAATGGTGCCAACCCTGCTGAGATTTTCCAGCAACTTCTGATTTGCTTCTGATTTCCAGCATCAGTGGTTACTTCGGTTTTTATTAAATATCTCTGCCAGGGCCCTAGCAATCTCCTCCCTTGCCTTCCACAGCAGCTTGGGGTACATCTTATCAGGTCCTGGGGATTTATGCACTGGTATGCTCACTATAATATCTAATACTTCCTCCTTATTAACCTTGACATGCTCTAGAACCTCATCATCCCAACTGAAATCTCCAACTTCAATGTCTTTCTCCTTTGTCAATATAGATGAAAAATATTCATTTCAGACCTCACCCTCAGTCTGTGGCTCCACACAGAGATTGCTCATTTAGTCTCTAATAAGCCCCACTGTTTCCCTGCTAATCTTACACCTGTTGCGTGCACAGCTCTCTCCATTATTACCTGGTGGAGAAACAAGCATGAATTGACATTTCAATGCATTTAATTCTCCTCAGAGGACCAATGCTTTTGCATTCCATTGTATTGCTTTGAGCTGACACTAAGGTGAATTATAAATTCAGAAGTTACTGCCTCATTGAACAAATATAATTTAACTGAGGCAATTGCAAGGAGTGATTAGATTTGAAACCGTGGAGTTAACGCCCATTCCACATACCAGGGAATCCTCAGATAACAAAGATTGTAGCTTAGGTAACAAATCAAATCGGAGCTGCTCAATTTATGACTTGAACCTAACTTAAGGAGGGATTGGCATTATAGTAACAACTCTCACATCTAACCCATTGAGTCCTGATCAAGAGGAGGTCCAGTGTTATCTTGGACTGTGAGTTGTTTTAAGGTTTAAGCTCCAGGCTCAAATTCCAATCGGTGACAAAAGAAGATATATTCATAAAGCAGCTATACAGGTTAAGTGGCAGCTCAGAAAATCTTTCCAAGATGTGTCTATTGCAGGCAGTAAGAGTGGGAGAGATCTGCAGAAGGCAGAGGTAAAACACTGTAGTGCCTTAGTTTCTCATTCATTCGTGGGATGTGGATGTCGCTGGCTGGCCATCATTTATTGCCCATTCCAAGTTGCCCTTGAAGAGGTGGTGGTGAGCTGCCTGGCCCTGCACAATATGGACCAACATGAACATCCTTGATCGCCAACGCTTTTTCAGGTCTTGCTACCTGAAGAGAGGGAGAGAATGTGCATCAATTCTTCCAAATGTCTTAGATAATCACAGAGGAAAATGAGTACCTCAACGAAAGAGGAAACGCTTATATAGAATTTTATAGCTTCGAAGTCAGCAATTCCTTGCTGATGTTTGTGCTCCATATTAGCCTTCTCCCATTTTACTTCAGCTTACCCACCTATGTAGACTGATCCTTGGGATGACAGGACTGATGTAGACTGGATTGGTTTTGACTATACTCAGTGGCATTTTGAAGAAACGAGGGGGAATCTCATAGGCACCTATAAAATTCTAACAGGATTGGATAGGGTAAACACAAGAAGGATTTCTCAATAACAATAGACTCCAAAATCAGGGATCACGCTCGAAGAACACAGGGGTGGATATTTAGGGACTCAAGTGAAGAGAAATTTCTTCACTCCGGACAATGGTGACACTATGGAATTCTCTACCACAGGAAGCGATTGAGGCCAAAACACTGAATGTTTTCAAGAAGGAGTTAGATATAGTTCTTTGGGCTAAAAGAATCAGAGGGAATGGGGAGAAAGTGGGAACAGGCTACTGAGTAAATGGTCATTCATGATCATGTTGAATTTTGGAGCAGGATTGAAGGGTTGAATGAGCCTCCTTTTCTTATCTTCTCAGTCTTTATAGTTCTGTTCCCCACTCCCCTGTGTTCATCTAGCTTCTGCACAAATTCAGGCATTCGTGCAGCTTTCCACAATTATTTCTTTGGTAGCAAGTTACACATTCCCTTTAGTCTATAGTTACGGAAAGGTTATCTTGAAATTCTCATTGGATTTATTAGGGATTGTCATTTGAGATGTTCACCATCAGTGTCTGGACAGAGTAGATAATAGAGAAACTGTCACCATAGAACATAGAACAGTACAGCACAGAACAGGCTCTTTGGCCCATGATGTTGTGCTGAGGATTATTCCTAATCTAAAATAAAATAACCTAACCTACGCACCCCTCAGTTCACTGCTGTCCATGTGTATGTCCAGCAGTCACTTTAATGTCACTAATGACTCTGCTTCCACCACTACCAATGTTAACGCATTCCATGCATTCACAATTCTGTGTAAAGAACCTACCTCTGACATCTCCTCTATACCTTCCTCCTAACACCTTAAAACTATGACCCCTCGTGTCAGTCAATCCTGCCCTGGGGAGAAGTCTCCTGTTGGACTATAACCTGATGTTGTGTGATTTCAAACTTTGTACACCCCAGTCCAACACCGGCACCTCTCAATCATCAATTTTTAAAATGCTTGTTGAAGGGATTTGACCGCACTGCTAAAGACACCATTTCTTCTCATTCCAGACTATGTTTGCGAAGGTGGTGATAAGTCTCCTTTTTGAACTGCTGTGGTCCTAGTGGTGTTGCTACTCCTGCCGTGATGCTTGTTGGAAGAGTTGCGAATCAGAGGAGACCAACTTCAGGTGATTACCAAAGGAGGCATTGGTGACATGAGGGAAATCGTCTTTGTGAAGCGAAGGGTTAGCATCTGGAATGTGTTGCCTGAGATTGTAAAGGAGACAGAAAGGAACTGCACCATTATCTGAAGAGAGGAAGAATTACTGGGTGACAGGGAAAAGACTTAGAAGTGGGATCAGGTGAGTATCTTTTATAGACGGCCAGCACAGACATGATGGTCCAAATGTTCTCCCCTATGCTGTAGACATTCAATGATTCTATGATGTATGGCCTCTGGTTTTAGTCTTGCTGCAAGTGAGAATATATCGGC
This sequence comes from Chiloscyllium punctatum, assembly GCF_047496795.1. Taxonomy (NCBI): domain Eukaryota; kingdom Metazoa; phylum Chordata; class Chondrichthyes; order Orectolobiformes; family Hemiscylliidae; genus Chiloscyllium; species Chiloscyllium punctatum. The sequence continues at coordinate 108,944,979 of NC_092746.1, forward strand.
TATGACAAACCAAACCCATCTATTCATAACTTTAAAGAGCTATATTAGGCACCTTGGTTTTCTGAATTGTAGTGCTCTCCATTAATGATGTTTGATTGAACACAATGCTTTGAATGATTGGAAGATGCATGGGAAAGAAGATTAATGCAGGCTTGTATGTGACCATTACAGCAATTGGTGATTGTGCACCGATACTGCTTGCTGAATTAAAGATTACTTACAAATGTCTGTAAACATCAACCTTAAATAGACAAGCCATTATTCCATTTATGTTCTCAGAGAGGTAGTACTTTCTTCACTTTAACATTATTCTTTTTTCAATGATTGGTTCATTGACAGAGCTACACTGTAGCCTGATAAATTGCCTTGCTATATCTTCTATCATCTGTTATTTTTCTGGATTGATTTGAAAACAATTTGGATTTGTTGCAAGTGTGTTCATTAAAATAATCGCACCAAAAAGGATTTCTAAGTACAAGCATTTTCTGTAGCTAAAGATGACAAAATGGAAAATTGGAAGGTAAAGCGAATAAAATGCTGACCATTTTAACAGTGGGACTGTCGGAATCAGTCATGGCAGAGGCAGAATGTTACTAGATGAATAATTCAGAGGCCTGAATTGACATTCCAGAGCCAACAATACAAATGACAACTGACAGAATTTAAATTCAGTTAAAAAAATTGTTAGGAAGAATAAATGGCCCGGAACTTCCATACAATCATAGAGTCATAGAGGTCTACAGCATGGAAACAGGCCCTTCAACCTGACTTGCCCAAGCCAGAAAACTAGAATTAAAGGAGCAAGTAAGAGTGCAGAATTCAGGAGAGGTTATTAAAATCTCCAGCACTGAAAAAAATAGGACAGAGTGTATGGAAAGGGTTAGCAAACAAACTTCAAGCACACTGAACAAGGGAATGACAATGAGAAGAGGAACAATTAATACAGGACTGAGGGCGTTATATTTGAATGCACACAGTATATGGAAAAAGGTAAATGAGCTTGTGGCGCAGATTGAAATGAGCTGGTATGAGGTGGTAGGCATCACGGACAGGTGGCTGCAAGGGGATCAGGATTGGGAGCTGAATATTCAAGGATGTACATTCTGTTGAAAAAATAAGGGAATGTGGTTGCCTTATCAGTAAGAAATGAAATTAAATCACTAGTAATAAACAAAGTAGAGTCAGGTGATGTATAATCTGTGCAGGTAGTATTGAGGAACTGCAAAGGTAAATAAAAACTATTGTTGGCGTTATGTACAGGCCTCCACATAGTAGTCAGGAGCTGGAGTGCAAGATATACCAGGAGATAGAAAAGATGTGTAGGAAAGGCAAAGTTACAGCGATCATGGGAGATTTCATTATAAACATAATGGCTACAAGTGCAGGTCAGAAGTGAGGAATATTGCGGCGAGTAACTCACCTCCTAACTCCCTAAAGCCTGCCCACTATCTACTAGGCAGAAATCAGGAGTGTGATGGAATATTGGCTGCTTGTCTGGATGAATGCAGCTCTAACAACACTCAAGATGCTTGAGACCATCCAGAACAAAGCAGCCTACTCGATTGGCACTGTATCCACAAGCAACCACTTCCTCCAACACCATCGCTCAGTAGCAACAGTGTGTACTATCTACAAGATGCACTGCAGATATTCACCAAAGATTCAAAGACAGCATCTTTCAAACCCATGACCATTTCCATCTAGGTCAAGGGCATCAGATATATGGGAACACCACTACTTTTAAGTTCCCCTCCAAGCCACTCATCATTCTGACTTGGAAATATATCATCGTTCCTTCAGTGTTGCTGGGTCAAACTCCTGGAATTCCCTCTCTCGTGGCATTGTAAGTCAACCCACAGCAGATGGACTGCAGTGGTTCAAGAAGGCAGCTCACCACCACCTTCTCAAGGGCAACTAGGGATGGGCAATAAATACTGGCCCAGCCAGCGACAGTCACATCCCACAAATGAATAAAGAATAAAACGAGTTTTGGTCTCCCTGCTGAAGGAAGGATGTTGTGAAACTCAAAAAAGTTCGGAAAAGATTTGCAACGATGTTGGCAGGGTTGGAGGGTTTGAGCAAGAGGGAGAGGATGGATATACTGGGGTTATTTTCCCTGGAGCATTAGAGGCTGAAAGGTGACCTTATACAGGTTTATAAAATCATGAGGAGCATGGATAGGGCAAATAACCAAGATCTTTTCCCGAGGGTGGGGGAGTCCAAAGATGAGGGGGCAAGATTTAAAAGGAACCTATCTGGCAACTTTTTCACACAGAAGATGGTGCATGAATGGAATGAGCTGCCAGCGGGAGCGGTGGAGGCTGGTACAATGACAAAATTTAAAAGGCATTTTGATGGGCATATGAATAGGAATTATTTACAGAGATATGGGTCAAATGCTGACAAATGGGACCAGACTAATTTACAATATCTGGTTGGCATGGACGAGTTGGATTGAAGGGTCTGTTTCCGTGCTGTACATCTATATGACTCTCTGACTCCAAATGCCTCGGATAAGAAAGAAAAGTAACTCACCATTACTGATGAAGTTAAAAATCACACAACACCAGGTTATAGTCCAACAGGTTTAATTGGAAGCACACTAGCTTTCGGAGCGACGCTCCTTCATCAGATGACAATCACCTGATGAAGGAGCGTCGCTCCGAAAGCTAGTGTGCTTCCAATTAAACCTGTTGGACTATAACCTGGTGTTGTGTGATTTTTAACTTTGTACACCCCAGTCCAACACCGGCATCTCCAAATCATGATTACTGATGAAAACGGTGTAAGAGGAATCAGCATTGCAGCTCAGATGAAAATGGGAGTCAGGGTTAATTCAAATATTGCAACATAAACCAGCCACAAACTGGCTTTGAGCACTAAAATTATTTGCATTCCTGTAGTTGCTAAGGAGTACAGTGCAGAGGATGGAGCCTTTGAGGTAAAGGTCTTATCAAATACATGCACTAATTTGAAAGCTTGCTTAAAGCAACAATGTAAGATTTTTTTTCTGAACTTCAAGGAATAACTATGCTTTCTAATATCTTTTTGCTAGTCTGATTGTTATTGGTTGCTATGGACACCCTGATGTTCAGGTTTGTTGCTTGCTCCCTGCTGATGTTGAGCAGAACCTGATTTGAGAGCTGAGATTTCAATGCAGCTTGTTATGTTTGATGTGGATATTAGAGGCTGTTAAATTTGAACACACTTTCTTGACTGAGATACAGCTCATAGCTCACAAGTAATTACAGGGAGGAAAAGAAAAGGTAGACATTGTGAGAACATAAGAAATAAGCCCGAGGGCCTCTCAGGCTTGCTTTGCAAGTTAATAATGTTGTGACTAAACCACTTTCACACCTTATTGCTGTAACACTCGATTCTTTGATTGTTCAATCATCTGTCCATCTGGTCTGTGAATATAATGAGGGGCTGAATATATCCGGCTCTTTAAATGCACATTTGCAAAGTTTTCCCATTTCTCCATGTACAAGTTGTGCGATCATATTCTAGTTGGAAACCCTTCTGCCTACTCTATCAAGTCCTCTAAGAATTTTAAAAATCACAATGGGAGAACTTCTTCTTCTTCAAAGGGCTAGTGAATCTAGGCCCATTCTGCTCAACGCTGGCCATAAGACTATAAAATGCAAGAGGAGAAGTTGTACATTCAGTCCATCGAGTCTGCTCTGCCATTCAATAAGATCCTGGCTGATCTGATAATCCTCAACTCCGTTTTCCTGCCTTTTCACTATAACTGCTACTGCTTCCTTTTTCCATGTTTTTATATAACCAATGATATCCTTACTGATTAAAAAGTCTATCACCTCAGAGGACAATCCTTTGATCCCAGGTATTAATTTCATTTCATCTGCTTCTAAGATGAATATATCCTTACTTAGGTAAGATGATCAGAATTGTACACCAGGTGTGGTCTCTCCAAACCCACAAGCCATCACTGCAACACCTCCTTGTTCTTGTACTCCAACAGCCTTGCAATAAAAGGTAACATTCCATTTCCTTCAATACAAAGGAAACCACCATGGATACGGAAACACTAGAAATCTGAAAGAATCCTTGGACTGAGGCACCTGTTGTTTGTCATTCACATAAATGGTTGGGTTGAGAATTTAGGAGGCATGGTTATACAGAGGACATCAAAATTGGTGGTATAATAGCCAGTGAAGAAGATTATCTAAGATTACAAAGGGATCTTGATCTATTGAGCCAATGGTTTGAGGAGTGACAGATGGAGTTTAATTTGGATTAATGTGAGGTATTGCATTTTGGTAAAACAAACAAAGGCAAGGCTTATACAATTAACGGTATGCCCTGGATGGTATAGCAGAACAGAGAGACCTGGGGGTTCAGGTGCATGATTCTTTGAAAGTGGTGTCGCAGGTAGACAGGGTGGTTAAGAAGGCATTTAGTACACTTGCTCAGATCATTGAGTATTGGAGTTGAGACATGATGGTGAAGTTGTTCAGGATGTTGGTGAGGCCACTTTTGGAGTACTGTGTATGGTTCTGGTTGCGCTGCTATAGGAAGGATATTATTAAGTGGGAGAGGGTTCAGTAGAGATTTACAAGGATATTGCCGGGACTGGAAGGCTTGAGTTATAAGGAGAGGCTGGATAGGCTGGGACTTTTTTCACCAGAGAGTAGGAGGTTGAGGGGTGACCTCACAGAGTTTTATAAAATCATGAGGGGCAGAGATCAGTTGAATAGCAAAGGTCTTTTTCCTTGGGCAGGGGTGTTCAAAACTAGAGGTCACATTTTTTAGGTGAGAAGAAGAAGATTTAAAGGGGACCTGAGGGCAACTTTTTCGCACAGAGGGTGGTTTGTAAGTAGAGTGAATTATGTGAGGAAGTGGCAGATGCAAGTACAGTTGCAACATTTAAAAGACATTTGGACAGGTACATGAATAGGATAAGTTTAGAGGGGTATGGGCCAAATGCAGGCAGGTGGAACTAGTTGTGTTTGGGAAATTAAGTCCATGTGGATGAGTTGGACCAACTGGTCTGTTTCCATGCTGTGCAACTCTATGATGTAATGAACAAAACGAGACTGAAACTGGAGTTTAATGCAACTTAATCTTTATTAGGGTTTAAAATCACATCATATGCATGCATCTCATTCATTCTTAACTTAATATTCAACTCATTACTCTTGGTTGCTACGTATTGAACTGCAAGCATCATGACTTTTAACTTTAATACTATCCCTAAATAATGAAATGGCCAGGTTCACTTTGATAAATCAGGGTTTAAGCTGAATTATTAACTCAGGGTCTCCTCTTTGCAATGGTGGGTCTCAAGTTGTTGCTTCCAATGTCTCAGATGTCCCTTTCTCGATATGTTTTCTTCTAAACCTTCCAGAAAGTTGGGTGACATTTCCTTGCCTCAGAGCCTTATGAATCTGAGATTCCAAGGGTTATGCAAACAGGTGATATCTGCTTTGGTGGCTCCTTTTATCAGTCTCATTTTATCCCTTTTTTGTAACCACAGAAATCGAATGACCATTAGCATCAGGGATTTGCCCAGTTGACTGTATGGTTTTACTTCTTCCTTTCTCAGCAAGTTGGTCTGGTGTTTATGTGCAGTTAGCGTCATTTCCCATCATGTACATTAGCCTCCAACTCTGTTAGCCACAAGACCACAAACAGAAAGTGCTGGTAATACTCAGCAGGTCAGGTAGAGAGATTCCCATTCAGGTGAAAGGTCGCTGGCCTGAAACATTGAGGTGGGATTTTTTTTCCCAGAGATTCAGGCGCATGTTAAGGGAAAGGGGATGCTGGGGAGAGTTGTGACAGTCCCAGTGATGTTTCTGCCTCCTCAAGTCTATCCAAGAAACACTTCATGGCAGCGATGGTGACCAAGCTGGCAGGGGTGGGAAATCAATGAGCAGGAACTTCCCATTGTAAATTCGACCTCACCATTACTGTGTCTGCAGCTGCAGGAGGAGAATGCAGAGTGAGAGATTGGAGTGTCAAATAAAATAGAGCTGCTGTCTTAAGATCCAAGCCAGCACCAAGCCAGAGGCCTCAGCAAGCATAGGCTTTGTAAATTCTTTCCAGTTTTCTGGAGGCATAATACCAGTGATGAGGATTCACCACCGGGAAAATGGAATATACTCTCTGGAAATGTGGTGGAGGCAGGTTCAATAGAGGCATTAAAGAGTGCTTTGGTTGGTTATTTGGATGATGGAATGCTGTGCAAAGAGATGGGGAGAAGATGGGTGGTTAACACGAGGTAATAGCCAGTCGATGCTGGTTTGATGGAACGAGTGGCCTCCTTCTGCACCGTACCAATTCTGTGAGGAATTCCATCTGTTAACTCCAACAATTTCACTTCTCCATTGTGTTCAGCTCTCTCACGGTCCGGGCACACCAATGACGCTCTGGCTTTCTGCACACTGAAGACTGTTGACCTGCCCTGCAGTCTCACTGGCTAACTCGCCTTCTCATGGGATCACTGTGGCGTTCGATAGTCCAATCGCCGTCCGTAACTGGACGGCCATCCCAGATATGGCCTCTTAGTCAGGTGCCTTCTGCAAAATTACTGCAGGAGGCACTACGTCAGTGGGAATGGGGCAGGAGCTGAAAATGGTCCTGAGTGGTGAATTTTCTGTGTTGTTTCAATCTCTTTCATGCTGTAGCTGCATGGCAGCATCCTGTGATTTGTCTACAAAGATTTTTGGAACATCAAGTAAACTCCTTTGAATATAGATAGGGCCATTTGACTGATTTTCCCTACTGACAGGGACTGAGTGAAGAATATGTGGTAATAGCGAGGGACTTCTGGAGATAGGTTGCTGTGTAATCTTTTAGATGCTGCTCCAAGGGGAATGAATAAAGAAAGACAGAAGGAAACAAATTGTATTTGTACAGTGTCTGTCACAACCTCAGGTCTATTCTCCCAATGGCATAAACAAGAGGTAAGAGCAGAAGACCATATTGATAGCCTTTTGTGTAATTGGTGGTGATAGAACATCGAACATAGAACATTACAGCGCAGTGCAGGCCCTTCAGCCCTCGATGTTGCGCCGACCTGTCATACCAATCTGAAGCTCATCTAACCTACACTGTTCCATGTACGTCCATGTGCTTTTCCAATGACGACTTAAATGTACTTAAAGTTGGCAGTGATCAGAGCCAATCTTGCACTTCAACTCCATTTTACCTCCCAGTACCATATCCCTTGATCCTGAAGAGTCCAAACTCTTCCCACTTCAGCCTTAGCCGTTGAGGAGTCTGCGTGTTCTTGATGGAGTTTAGAAGGATGAGGGGGAATCTCATTGAAATCCACAGAATACTGAGAAGTCTGGGTAGATTGGATATGGAAAAAAACATTTCCACTGTAGGAGAGACTCAACTCAGAGGGCACAGCCTCAGAGTGAAGGTACAATCCTTTAGAACTGAGATGAGGAGGAATTTCTTCAGCCAGAAGGTGCTGAATCTGGGAAATTTAATGTCACAGAGGTCTGTATAGGCCAAGTGATTGAGTGTATTTAAGACATAAAGATAGATAAGAGGTGGATAGATTCTTGATTAATAAGGGGATCAAGGGTTACAGGGAGAAGGCAGGAAAATGGGATTGAGAAATATATCAGCCATGATTAAAAGGTGGAGCAAATTCTTTGGGCAAAATGGCCTATGTCTGCCCTAGAGAATGCAGAGCGAGTTTACCAAGTGTCTCTTCACTGCCTTACATACAAGTACCTCAGCTCAGTAGAACACCTTCTTGTACGAATGCATACAGACTATGGATGAATTGGTTTTATTCCCTGTTCTTGTATATTCTTGAAAAAGGAACACAGAAACATGTCTCTGTCACCCAGATTGTTATCTTTTCTCCCATCATGTTCACAGTCTGAAACCACTTCTTGAAGATTACTGTTCAATTTATAACGTAATTTAGCATTTTCACTTCATGCCTTTGAAGCTTTCTCTGCACCTTATCAGGTGTGATACTCTAGCTTCTCTCTCCAGAACAACCAGTGAGTGTGAATCCACTAACGGGGCAGGGACAGGGGTGGGATTTGGTTGTGGATTGTCATATTGAAATTACGGGTCTGAATTAGAGTGGTGCTGGAAAAGCAGAGCAGATCAGGCAGCATCCAAGGAGCAGAAAAATTGATGTTTTGGGCAAAAGCCCTTCATCAGGAATAGAGGTAGGAAGCCTGCAGGGTGGAGAGATAAATGAGAGGGGGAGGGGGGTGGTGTGGGGAGAAAGTAGCATAGAGTACAATAGGTGAATGGGGATAGAGGCGATAGGTCAGAGAGGAGGGTGGGGGAAGGTAGCAAAGAGTACAATGGGTGAATGGGGGTGGGGATAAAGGTGATAGGTCAGAGAGAAAGGTGGAGTGGATAGGTGGAAAGGAAGGTAGGCAGGTAGGTGTGGGATTACAGTTCGACGTCCAGGCAGTCATCCCCACTGGTTAATAATGATAAGCTGATCCACAAGCCACTGTTCCTAACGAAACACTCCCCTGTTCAGCCCAATAAACTGGAAAGGATAGAACTGGGAAGGGTGATAGGAAAGTGAGCACCTTGTAGGCAAGATGAAAATGTTGGGAACTCTCCTCAAGACAAATAGAGTGGTACTGAGGTGAAAAGTGATCACGGAAATCTGTGTTTTAACAGTGAAAATGTAGGGCATCTGCAGGGGAGAAACCAGTAGGAGTTATCAGGGAAGTGCTGATGCAGGAAATGGTGAACCTCTTCACACTCCTGCGCACATTTGTTTGGTCTGGCAGAAAAATATTCACAAGGGAAGGGATCCATTGTAAATTTGTCAACCAGGCTTGTGAATAAAGGAGGCTAGATGGGTTATCCCTCTTCACTAGGGAGCTTGATAATTTGTCCGTATAGGCTGGGGGCTGGGGATCCTATCATAGTAAATTGGAGAATGTCCCCCAGGATTTGGTGGTAACACTGTCCCATAGGCTTTCTAAGGTATGTTGCACTGCAAGATCATCAGCCAACCTGCCAAAAGGATGGGTTTGAAGAAGTGAAGGAAGGGAGAAAGAAAACATAAAGAATACAATTTAACTTTTCTATATCTCCAAGAATAATTAAAATCTGAAGGATTGAGGTGTCATGCTATGTACATTCATTTTCAGCTTCAGACTGGGAGTTTGGCAGAAATTAAATGTAATTAAAATATTACTGTTCTAGAAATATTCAAGCAAAATGAAAAAGCTGGTGATTGACTTCAGGAGGCAAGATGGAGGGGGGGACGTGTCCCTATCTGCATCAATGGAGCTGAAGTGGAGATGGTTGAGAGCATCACATTCCTAGGAGTGATGATCATCAACAATCTAGCCTGGTCCACCCATGTTGATGCCAACACCAGGAAAGCACAACAATGCCTGCACTTCCTTAGGAAATTCAGCATGTCTGCTACCAATTTTTAGAGATGCATCATAGGAAGTGTTCTATCTGGATGCATCACAGCTTTCTATGGCAACTGCTCTGTCCAGATGGCTAAGAAACTACAGAGTGTTGCGAACACAGCCCAGTCCATCACATAAGCTGACCTTCCATCCACTGACACCATCTATACTTCCCGCTGCCTCGGGAAGGCAGCCAACATCTTCAAAGATCATTCTCACACCGGTTATAATCTCTTCCAACCTCTTCCATCGGGCAGAAGATCCAGTAGCTTGAACACAAGTATCAAGCGATTCAAGAACAGCTTCCTTCCTGCTGTTGTTAGACTTCTGAATGGACTTTTCAAATTTTAAATTTAATGTTGATATCACTCTTTGTGTACTTTCTCTGCAGCCATAACCTTGAATTCCTTACTCTGCTTTGCTGCCCTAATACACTTTGTATGCTAAGATCTGCCTATATTGCACACAAAACAAAACTTTTCACTGTACCTAGGTACATGTAACAATAATAAATCAAATCAAGTCAAGAAATTATGAACATTTTCTGAGGACTGATTTCTAAAGGACTAGGAAAATTAGTTCATTGCAGGTACTGAGGAGATACTTGGGCCTATATTTTGAAAACCTTTTATAAACATTCTTTTCAAAGCCGCTTACTGCAACTCACAGGTCCTGAGCTAAGTAAACAGTGAAGATAGATAAACTGTGGAACAGCTAGGATTTGCAAGAAGTCATGTGGCTATGTTGATAGCTGTCAGGAGTTGTGATTATTTTGATATTGTTTGGCATTTAGTCTGGGTATAACCTGTGAAGACACAAAGCCCTGAGCTTAGCCGTTCCTACATCTCTGAAGTAACATATTGGTGATTCAGTGTGTGTGCTCAAATGTTGCTAGAAGACTTTCTGTTAACATTGCTAGACAATACTCGATTGATTTATTGTTGATCGATTGCTATCTTTTTGTCATGTACCGAGATACAGTGAAAAGTGTTGTTTTGCGTACTGTACAAGCAGATCATATCATACAAAGTGAATCAGGGTAGCAGAACAGAGTGTAGAATACAGTATTAGTGGTGCTGGAAGAGCACAGCAGTTCAGGCAGCATCCAACGAGCAGCGAAATCGACGTTTCGGGCAAAAGCCCTTCATCAGGAATAAAAGCATTGGTAGTGTTACAGCCACAGACAGGGTGCAGAAAGAGAGAGATCAGAATGAACATTTCAGAAGTCCATTCAAAAGCCTGATAATAGCAGAGAAGAAGCTGTTCTTGTATCTATTCATACGTGTATTCAAATTTTTATATCTCCTCCAAGATTCCAGTGATAATCTGCAAGGAGATCACTTAATGCACAAGAAACCTGGTATTGTTCTCTTTATCCTTTTCGATTGTTATCACCCCATTGCCAATTACAGGTTTCTAGCCTTGGATTATCCCAGAATGAGCCCCCACTATATTCTGTACTCTGTTCTGCTAGTCTGATGCACTTTGTGTGCTATGATCTGCCTGCACAACATGCTAAACAACACTTTTCACTGTGTCTCAGTACATGTGACAACAATAAATCAATCAAGGACATTAGCCTTAAAGCTATCCAAAATATTTCCTATCTTATCATTTTATTCTCCAAAACTCAACAAGAATTGTCCAGCGTGAGGACTGCACATGCTGGAGAGTCAAGAGTAGATGAGATTACTTATAGTGTGGAAACAGGCCCTTCGGCCCAACAAGTCCACACTGCCCTGTGGAAGCGCAACCCACCCATACCCCTTACCTAACATTACAGGCAATTTAGCATGGCCAATTCACCTGACCTGCACATCTTTGGACTGTGGGAGGAAACCAGAGCACCCAGACATGGGGAGAACATGCAAACTCCACACAGTCAGTCGCCTGAGGCAGGAATTGAACCCGGGTCTCTGGCGCAGTGAGGCAGCAGTGCTAACCACTGTGCCACCGTGCTGCCCAGTATGGTGCTGGAAAAGCACAGCAGGTCAGGCAGCAACTGAGGAGCAGGAGAATCGACGTATCAGGCATAAGCCCTTCATCAGGAATGAGTTGGTTTTACCCAAAGTTAATTGCTGCAGATAAAATTGTTTTTTTTAATTTTTCCTATAATTGGTGCGTATTTGTGCCCATGCATACATGCACACCTATGTGTGTGTGTCTGTTGCATTATTTAAATGGGTAAATATTTATCCTTTCACACTCGTTAAGCAACTTTGTCTCTTTGTCAAATAAGTTGTGTTTTTATAATAAGTTGAGCATTTTGCAGCTTATTAAAGAACATAGTTGATGGATTTTCTTATTTTAAGTCTTATCGAGGTAAAGTACTTAATTGGCCTTCACTGTATTATGAAGGTGTGGGTGAACTATACCTTTAAGAGAGTAAAAGCTAGCAGTGACAACACCAAGTGTTCTCAATAAGCTACAATGATGTGCAGGTTAGGTGAATTGGCCATTCTAAATTGCCTGTAGTGTTAGGTGAAGGGGTAAATGTAGAAGAATGAATCTGGGTGGGTTGCTCTTCGGACGGTCAGTGTGGACTTGTTGGGCCGAAGGGCCTGTTTCCACATGCAACATGTACTCCAGCTACTGGGGTTGCTGGTTGCCTGGAAATGACAAAACAGATTCGAATTAGGCCAATCAAGTTTGAATTGAATATATTGATAATCTTAAAAGCAAATGACAAAATCCAATAGTTTGGGGTATAAGACTGGGGAAAATTGAATTGCTGGGAGGAGAACTGCCACCTGACCAATAGATGTACATTGCTAGTCAAAGATAAAGAGCAGATTCAATCACTGGCTGGTTTTAAAATTTGGATTTTACTGTAAATCTTAATTGGGAGTTTTATCGGTAAGGACATACAGACAGTGGAGCGTGTCCAGTGGAGATTCACATGGATGATCCCTGGAATGGTAGGTCTAACATATGATGAATGGCTGAGGATCTGGAATTATATTTATTAGAGTTTAGAAGGTTGAGGAGAGATCTAATAGAAACTTACAAGATAATGCATAGCTTAAAAAAGGTGGACGCTGGGAATTTGTTTCCCTTAGGCGGGGATACTAGGGCCCATAGGCACAGCCTTTGAATTAGAGAGGGTCAATTTCAAACGGAAATGAGGAGACATTTCTTCAGCCAGAGGGTGGTGGGCCTGTGGAATTCATTGCCACGGAGCGCAGTGGAGGCCGGGCTGTTCAATGTTTTCAAGGCAGAGATTGATAAATTCTTAATCTTGCAAGGAATTAAGGGATACGGGGAGAGTGCGGGTAAGTGGCGTTGAAATGCCCATCAGCCATGATTAAAAATCAGAGTGGACTTGATGGGCTGAATGGCTTTACGTCCACTCTTATGTCTCATGGTCTTATGGTCTTATGGGACTAGTATTATAGAAAGGAAGGTAAAAGATAGGTTAGAGGGAGGAATTGTAAATAGTTGTTAATTAATTATTCTCTGTTATACTTTAAGAAACTAAAGTTGCTAATTTTTACTTTAACCAGTTATTGGACCCATCGAATTTTCACAGATTACTGCATGGGATAAATCTGTTCTATGTTGCTCTTTTTAAATTAAGCCGGAGAGTTTAATCCGTGTCAAAACAGTTGCAACAGGATGAAGCATTTCATGTTGTGATGAGTGCGGCAACGGGAGTAGAGAGACAGTTTGATTATTGAATCTTGATCATGAAACAACGTTGGGGGCCCAGTCTGGGATAATCCAAGGCTAGAAACCTATAATTGGCAATGGGGTGATAACGACCTAAAAGGATAAAGGGAATAATGCCAGGTTTCTTGAGCATATTAAATCTAGATATTTTTTTCCTGGAGAAGGAGTCTTTGATAATAAGTGATTTGGGAAAATTAACCAAGATTAGACTATTACAGTTGGCAACAAAATTTAAGTTAGAATTAAAATTAAGGGCAGATATGTCAGATGTAATTGATAGCATAGGGACAGCATTTGCAATTGGAAAAATAAGCTATACTGTATGGGATTCCATGATTCTATGAAGAGGATGTTTATTCAATTGAATGAGCTAATACCGAATTGCAAATAAAACAGCTTGAATTGGAGAAGGTAAGAGAATTGAGAACATGTAGACTTGAACAAGAAGCAGTTCAGAGAGAGGAAATGGAAAATGGAAGTGCATTTATGAAGTTGAAATTAGAATTGCAAAAAGACAGTCAGGAACAACAAGGGTACAAACAATGCAAATACCAGCTTAAAAGGCTAGAGCTAAAAAAGACAATGTCCTTAATTCCAATGGAGCTTTTATGAGGAAGGATTTGATTTGAACCCAAAACCCAATGGGGAGCTACTTAAATTGAGCAAACCCTCTTTACGTTTATTAAAGGAATCTGGAGGTCTTTTTTTTTAAGTTTCCCTACAGTGTGGAAACAGGCCCTTCGGCCCAACAAGTCCACACTGACCCTCTAAAGAGTAACCCACCCAGAGCCATTTTCCCTCTGACTAATTCACCTAACACGATGGGCAATTTAGCATGGACAGTTCACCTAACCTGCACATCTTTGGATTGTAGGAGGAAATCGGAGCACCTGTAGGAAACCCATGCAGACACAGGGAGAATGTGAATACTTCTTTTCAAAGAATCCCTACAGTGTAGAAAGAGGCCATCTAAGCCATTGAGATTGCACTGCCTGTCACCCAGAATCACATTATCCCCACAACCCTGCATTTCCCATGGCTAACCCACATAACCTGCACATCCCCGGACAGTACAGGATAATGCAGCATGGCTAATTCATCCAACCTGCACGTCTTTGGACTGTGGCAGGAAACCAGAGCACCTGGAGGAAACTCATGCAGACACAGGGAGAATGTGCAAACTCCACACAGACAGTTTCCCGAGGCTGGAATCGAACCTGGGACCCTGGCGCTGTGAGGCAGCAGTACTAACACTGAGCCACTGTAGCTAAATAGAAAGCTTAATAGATGAGGTGGCCAAAAGTAAATTGGACACTGCTCATGCAAAGCAAATTCACGAGAAGAGCTCAGCATGTTTATGTCATACTTTCTGAGGAGATGTCTATAGATTATTTGATGGCAAAAAAGGTATTCTTGGTGCATGTCAGATGAGATTATCAGGCAGAAATTTCAGAACTTTGGGATGCAACCTGGGGCAGATCAATTTGGAAATTCAAAATAGCTTTGAAATGGGATGTGAGGATGAAAGGTAGAGGTTAGCTTTGAGATCCTTAGAAAAATTATTCACTGAAGAATTTAGAAATTCCCCTGTCCATTTGTAAGAACACACATTGTGTAGCAGAATGTTTCAACAGCCTGACAAGCTGCTGAGATAGCACATGATTATTAACTTATCCTATTTCAAACTCTTTTCCTTTCGCCCTCATAAACTCATGAGGAATCGGCGATGAGAGGGTGAAGGGAAGGTAAATAGAGAAGGAAAAAATCTAGGAATGCCCAAAGATCTAGTCGCCTGGCCAGAAAAGAAGGGACTCAGGGTAAAAGTAATGTCTCAAAGCCTGTATTTACATTTTCACAGTGTTTGCTGGAAGTTGTGAGGTAAATCTCTGGGATGCACAACATCAAGATGGAGAAAGAGATCCTAAGGAAGATTAGGGCAGACTGCTTTGTGGCTTGAACTGCAGCTGTGTGCCCAGGTACAAATATCACTAAATGTCGGGTGACACAAACCTGAGAACTACAGGGAACATTTGTCAAAAGGAACAGTAATCCTTATCTGCAAATAAGGCATGTCAACCTATTATTTCACTTAGGGATAAAAGAGCCACTTAAACACTTCTGCTGGGGAAAGGTGTAACTTTTCACCAGAAAGTGCATTGATTGCTGGGGATTTTAAGTGGAGATGAATACTTTGCCTCAAGTCCCTTTGGGATCTGGGATTCTAACTTATGGATGGAGTTGACCGGCCCCTGCAGAATGAATTTGTAACACCGTAAGTAGTAGCTTCTCCAGAAGTCACAAAAGGCCAATTGAGTTCAAGGATATAGAGCTGTTGCAGGAAAAGGATCATGAATTTTTCCCTCATGTGTCATGACCCAAATTATAATGAATTAAATTCCATTGTCGGAGGTTAAATCGGAACCACCAACAGACGTTTGGTCATCTGAAACTTTCTTTCAGGAATTGAACAATCAGAAGAAAATGTTCAATAAATTTTCTAATGCTGTAACTCTTGGAGTGGTGGGCTGAGAGATTCTGTACTTCTCAGTATTGGTCATAGCAGTACCGAAACTGGGATGGGCATGACTTAACATTTTCTGGCTCATTTACACAATGTATCAGGTAAATACAGCAACTTCCATTCATTTCAATGTCGAGGTATCTTCGTGAAACATCATTAAAATGCAGCTTCAGGAGGAATAGAGAAATTTGGACAGCAACTTCCTTATTTATGCAATTATTTTGCATGTATAATTCCAGGAGTTTGCTGTCTGACATTTTCGCTAATAATGACAAATGCCAATAGTCTCACTGTTACTTTTACTGCAATATCCAACCTTTTGTGCGATTATTCTATTCTTATATGGTGGTTGAGGCAGCCTATTATGCATCTGCACATTTCTTGAATTGGTTAGCCTGGTAATTAGTAGCAATGACTGCTCCACATTTAAAACAAATGTATGTTGTTAGTTAGGGTAAAGTGGTGGGATTATTTTTGGAAACTTGACACTTTGTAAGGAGTCTACATCGCAATTAAAAGAAGTGCATCAAAACACAAACAGTAAAGTTGCTTACACAGAACACATTTTAATTGGCAGAATAACTACAGTTATGCTCACTTCTTTACAAAATAAATGGATCTCTTTCAATTTTATATAGGCGGTGTGATATTCTGCAATTGACTGCTGTGTTACTGTAGTTAGGAATTTTTCAATCCACTCTTTCAAATGCTCAAGAATTAATTTTCCTTTTTTTTGGCTGCATTAGGGTGGAAATAGCTGAACCAGGGTAAAATTTTCAAATGTGCGAAGTTTCAATGTAAATTTAAAGGGTCAATTTTCAAGGTCGGTGAATGGTGCTTAAAATCACATGTTTTCCATGATCTTTTATTTTAATTCAGGATTCTTTTCACTGAAAAAGAACCAGAATTTGTCACAAAACTGACCTTGCCTTTTGTTGAAACTGTGAGCTTGTGTTAATCACAATCATTTAGGAGGCAGGTTAATTTTCTTAGAGACACAGTCCTACAAACATGTAAGTTCAAAAAGTTGTGAATTTGTTAATAAATGACGAGTTGAAGTGGCTCTTCTCTGGGTGTCAGAGACATACTTCCCAATAAATTGCCTCTGGTTGGCTCATGAGAATGCATCAGTCCTTTTTGCATCAGAGAGCGGTGGGAACTGGGCGGAAGTGAAGTCGGAACGCAAAGCCGGTCGGGAAGGTAGGTGATTGTTATTTGAGCGGGTGTGATCTAGACCCCAGGTCCTACAAAGTAGGCCCTCCCTCCCATCCTCCTGCTCTAACCTAAATTAAAAGTACACAGACTTGCCCCAAAAAGAGGGTCCAAGGAAGTTCCTGTGGATTGAAGAGTGAGGCTTTAGCTCAGGAGTCTTTGACAAGGAGTTTGAGTGAAGTGATTACGCCACAGTTGAAGAGGGTGAAGACATGACTGCCAAGCTGGTTCAGTGTGCTACGTGTTTGATGTGGGAGGTCAACGACTCTGGTGCGTCTGGCTCGTATAAGTGTGGAAAGTGTGTGCACGTTCAGCTACTGACAGAGCATATTGCAGCACTGATGAAAGAACTCGAGGACCTTAGGCTCATCCGAGAGAACAAGATCTTTCTGGACAAGACCTTCAGCGAGGTTATTACACTGACCATACCAGAAAAGAGCAGAAGAGAGCAGACGATGAGGAAGGCAGAGAGGAGACAGGTGCAAGAGACCCCAGGGGAAGTACCTGTCAGAAGCAAGTTGAATCTTTTGGAAACAGTAGAGACAGATGACACTGCCAGTCCGTGTGGTGGCCAGGTCTGTCAATCAAAAGTTGGCATGGAGACAGAGCGGAAGAGTCGGACATCGCACAGAGCCGCGGTAATAGGGGACTCCATAGTGAGAGGAACTGACCGGGTTTTTTGTGGCATCAGACAGGACTTAAGGATGGTGTGTTGCCTTCCTGGTGTCAGGGTTAAAGACATCACAGACAGAGTGCAGGAAATCCTCAAGGACGAAGGTGAAGAGCCAGAAGTGGTGGTACATGTTGGCACAAATGATGTCGGGAAGAAGAGGAGGAACATACTACAATGGGACTTTGGAGAACTAGGAAGAAGGCTGAAAAGCAGGACGTCCAGGGTGGTTATCTCTGGTTTGCTTCCAGTTTCTCGGGCTGGTGAGGCCAGAAACAGGGAGATAATGGACTTGAACGTGTGGCTGGGGAACTGGTGCAGGAAGCAAGGATTTAAATTCTTGGATCACTGGGGTATGTTTTGTGGTAAGCATAAATTCTACAAGAGAGACAGTTTGCACATTAATAGGTTAGGGACCAGCATTCTGGCAGGCAGGTTTGCTACTGCAACACAGCTACGTTTAAACTAAGTAGCGGGGGTGGGGGGGAGGGGACAAACTGGATGTTTAAGAAGGAAATTGGAGGGAAAGTTAGAACAAGGGAAGTCAAGAAAGACAGAAAACTCAGAAAGGGATCATGCTGTAAGGCTGAGTGAAATAGGAGTTGA
This sequence comes from Chiloscyllium punctatum, assembly GCF_047496795.1. Classification (NCBI taxonomy): domain Eukaryota; kingdom Metazoa; phylum Chordata; class Chondrichthyes; order Orectolobiformes; family Hemiscylliidae; genus Chiloscyllium; species Chiloscyllium punctatum. Next base: position 108,963,046 of record NC_092746.1, read on the forward strand.
TGGGAAGGGTGAGGGCATTAACAAATTAAAAATACTATACATGAATACACGAAGCATTAGAAATAAGATGGATGAGCTTGAGGCTCTTTTGGAAGTTGGCAGATACGATATTGTGGGGATAACTGAGACGTGGCTTCAAGTGGACAGGGCCTGGGAAATGAATATTCAAGGCTACACGTGCTATCGTAAGGACAGACTGACGGGCAGAGGGGGTGGGGTGGCCATGTTGGTAAGGGATGATATTCAGTCCCTTGCACGGGGGGACCTAGAATCAGGAGATGTAGAGTCAGTGTGGATAGAGCTGAGAAATACTAAGGGTAAAACGACACTCTTGGGAGTCATCTACAGGCCCCCAAACAGTAGTCTGGATGTTGGATGTAAGTTAAATCAGGAGCTGAAATTGGCCTGTCGCAAAGATGTTACTACAGTTGTTATGGGGGATTTCAACATGCAGGTACACTGGGAGAATCAGGATGGTATTGGACCTCAAGAAAGAGACTTTGTGGAGTGCCTCAGAGATGGATTCTTAGAACAGCTGGTGCTGGAGCTGACCAGGGAGAAGGCATTTCTGGATCTGGTATTGTGCAATGAACCAGAATTGGTCAGGGACCTTGAAGTGAAGGAGCCATTGGGAAGTAGTGACCATAATACAATAAGCTTCAATCTGCAATTTGAGAGGGAGAGGGTACAATCGGAAGTGACAATAAATCTGTTGAATAAAGGGAACTATGGAGCTATGAGGGAGGAGCTGGCCAAAGTTCAATGGTGCAATACCTTAGCAGGGATGACAGTGGAGGAACAATGGTGGATATTTCTGTGTATAATGCAGAAGTTGCAGGATCAGTTCATTCCAAAAAGGAAGAAAGATCCCAGGAGGAGGCATGGGTGGCTGTGGCTGACGAGGGAAGTTAAGAAACATATAAAGTTAAATGAGAAAAAGTATAACATAGCAATGATAAGTGGGAAAACGGAGGACTGGGAAGCTTTTAAAGAACAACAGAGGACTACTAATAAGGAAATACGCAGAGAAAAAATGAGGTACGAAGGTAAACTGGCCAATAATATAAAAGAGGATAGTAAAAGTTTTTTTAGGTATGTAAAAGGCAAAAAAATGGTTAAGACTAAAATTGGGCCCTTGAAGACAGCAACAGGGGAATATATTATGGGGATCAAAGAAATGGCAGCAGAATTGAATTGGTACTTCAGATCTGTGTTCACTGGGGAAGACACAAGCAATCTCCCTGAGGTAACAGTGGCTGAAGGACCGGAACTGAAGGGAATTTATATTTGCCAGGAATTGGTGTTGGAGAGACTGTTAGGTCTAAAGGTTGATAAGTCCCTGAGGCCTGATGGTCTACATCCCAGGGTACTGAAGGAGGTGGCTCGAGAAATCGTGGATGCATTGGTGATTATTTTCCAGAGTTCAATAGATTCGGGATCAGTTCCTGTGGATTGGAGGGTGGCTAATGTTATACCACTTTTTAAGAAAGGTGGGAGAGAGAAAGCAGGAAATTATAGACCAGTTAGTCTGACCTCAGTGGTGGGAAAGATGCTGGAGTCTATTATCAAGGATGAAATTACGACACATCTGGATAGTAGTAACAGGATAGGTCAGAGTCAGTATGGATTTATGAAGGGGAAATCATGCTTGACTAATCTTCTGGAATTTTTGAGGATGTAACTCTGAAGATGGACGAGGGAGATCCAGTAGATGTAGTGTACCTGGACTTTCAGAAAGCTTTCGATAAAGTCCCACATAGGAGGTTAGTGAGCACAATTAGGGCGCATGGTATTGGGGGAAAAGTACTAACTTGGATTGAAAGTTGGTTGGCTGATAGGAAACAAAGAGTAGTGATAAACGACTCCATTTTGGAATGGCAGGCAGTGACCAGTGGGGTACCGCAGGGATCAGTACTGGGGGGGGGGGACGGCAGCTTTTTACAATATATGTTAATGATATAGAAGATGCTATTAGTAATAACATTAGCAAATTTGCTGATGATACTAAGCTGGGTGGCAAGATGAAATTAGATGAGGATGTTAGGAGATTACAGGGTGACCTGGACAAGTTAGGTGAGTGGTCAGTGCATGGCAGATGCAGTTTAATGTATGGTTATCCAAGAACAGGAAGGCAGATTACTACCTAAATGGAATCAATTTAGGTAAAGGGGCAGTACAGAGAGATCTGGGTGTTTTTAGATTAGATTACTTACAGTGTGGAAACAGGCCCTTCAGCCCAACAAGTCCACACCGCCCCGCCGAAGCGCAACCCACCCATACCCCTACATTTACCCCTTACCTAACACTACGGGCAATTTAGCATGGCCAATTCACCTGACCTGCACATCTTTGGACTGTGGGAGGAAACCGGAGCACCCGGAGGAAACCCACGCAGACACAGGGAGAACGTGCAAACTCCACACAGTTAGTCGCCTGAGGCGGGAATTGAACCCGGATCTCTGGCGCTGTGAGGCAGCAGTGCTAACCACTGTGCCACCGTGCCGCCCTGTTCTTGTATACCAGTCAATGAAGGTAACCATGCAGGAACAGCAGGTAGTGAAGAAGGCTAATAGCATGCTTCATAACAAGAGGGATTGAGTATAGAAGCAAAGAGGTTCTTCTGCAGCTGTACAGGGCCCTGGTGAGACCACACCTGGAGTACTGTGTGCAGTTCTGGTCTCCAAATTTGAGGAAAGACATTCTGGCTATTGAGGGAGTGCAGCTTAGGTTCACGAGGTCAATTCCTGGAATGGCGGGATTACCTTAAACTGAAAGACTGGAGCGACTGGGCTTGTATACCCTTGAGTTTAGAAGACTGAGAGGGGATATGATTGAGACATATAAGATTATTAAAGGATTGGACACTCTGGAGGCAGGAAACATGTTTCTGCTGTTGGGTGAGTGCCGGACCAGAGGACACGGCTTAAAAATACGGGGTAGACCATTTAGGACAGAGATGAGGAGAAATTTCTTCACCCAGAGAGTGGTAGCTGTGTGGAATGCTCTGCCCCAGAGGACAGTGGAGGCCCAGTCTCTGGATTCATTTAAGAAAGAGTTGGATAGAGCTCTCAAGGATAGTGGAATCAAGGGTTATGGAGATAAGGCAGGAACAGGATACTGATTAAGGATGATCAGCCATCATCATATTGAATGGTGGTGCAGGCTCGAAGGGCAGAATGGCCTACTCCTGCACTTATTGTCTATTGTCTAATTGGTTGGAGGTGAGGCCAATGGAGTGTGCTGGGGGTTTAATGGTGCCCCTTTTGACATTCACTTACTGGAAGTTTCTTGAGTCCAGTTGGAGCTGTACTCATCTCGGTAAAGTGGGCAGCATTTCACCACACCCCTGAGTCAGCTCTTGTTGAACAGAATTAGGGAGGCAATAACCTCGTGGTGTTATCACTAGATTGTTGATCCAGGTAATGCCCTGAGGACCCAGTTTCAAATCTCACCAAAGGGTGGAATTTGAATTTAATAAATATCTGGAATCAAGAGTCTAATGATGGCCATGATCCATTGCTGATTGCCAGGAAAAAAACCCATCTGGTTCACTCATGTCCTCTAGGGAAGGAAACTGCCATCCTTACTTGGTCTGGCCTACATGTGACTCCAGACCCACAGCAATGTGGATGACTCTTTACTGCCCTCTGTGCAATTAGGGATGGGCAATATATGCTGGCCTAGCCAGTGATAACCACATCCTATAATGAATAATTTAAAAAGATCCTAGCCCCTGACCTGCTGTCGTCACCACAATATTTATCACTGCTTCAGTTAAGTTTCTGGTCAACAGTACCACCCAGGATCTTGATGATTGGCAATTTGCTTGATAGTTATACCATTGAAATCAAGGGTGATGGTTAGATTCTCTGTTATTCATGATATTCATTGGCTGGCATATGTGTGGCTAGAATGTTACTTGCCACTTATCAGCCAATTGTTCAGGTCTTGCCCAATATTGACACAGACTACTTCAGTATCTGAGGAGTCATATTCTGCAATCATAGAAGTACAGCAAGAGGGCTCTTGTGGTGCTAGGAAAATGTTCCTACTTCTAAGTCAGGAGGTTTGACTTCAGGTTCTACCTGTGTCAGATAAGTATTAAAATCCCTGAACAGCTCAATTAAAAATACTTAGAAAAATAGAAACTAGGAGTATGAGTAGGCTATTCAGCTGTTCAAGACTCCTCACTCTTCAATATGATTGTGGCTGATCCTCCATTCAATGCCATATTTCCACTTTCTCCCTAAACCTTTTGTTTCTTTAAAATCTGAAAATATATCTCAGTCTTTCTTGAATAAATTGTGTACTTGGCCCTCTCAGCCTTGTATGGTAGACGAATCCCCAGACTCACTGCCCTTTGAGTTAAGAAATCTTTTCTTATCTCAGTCCTAAATGATCTAACCTGTGCCCTGACACTCTGTTCCCTCGCTCAAGATACCCTTACCAGGAAAACCATCATCCCCTGCATCTAGTTTGGTCAGCCCTCTTAAAACCATATCCATTCAATTAGATCCCCTTCCATCCTTCTGAAGTCGACTGAATAAAAGCCAAGTTGAACCAATCTCTTGTCATAGGGCAGTCCTGCCAACCCTGGTGTCAGCCCTGGTGAATCTCCATGGGACTCTCTCTATGACAAGTATATCCGTTATTAATTCCTGATGAAGGGCTTTTGCCCGAAACGTCGATTTCGCTGCTCGTTGGATGCTGCCTGAACTGCTGTGCTCTTCCAGCACCACTAATCCAGTATTTGGTTTTTAGCATCTGCAGTCATTGTTTTTACCTATCCGTTATTAAGTAGGGAAACCAAAACTGCATGCAAAGCCTGAGGTTTGGTCTCACCAAGGCCCTGCATAACTGTAGTAAGATATTCCTACTTCTGAATTCAAATCCTCTTGCAATGATATATCAACCATCAGTCAATAATCCAATTTCTGACCTTATGATGGGGGAAAGGTCATTCTCAAAGCAGCAGAAGATGGTTGGGCTTAGGACCATACCCTGAGGAACTCCTGTCCAGGGGCTGAGACAATTGATGTCCAACAATCTCTGCCATCTTCTTTTGTGCCAAGTATGACTCCAATCAGTGGAAAGCTTCCCCCCTCCCACCTCCCCCCCCCCCCACCTCCCCCCCCCCCCCCCCCCCCCCCCCACCACTTTCCTATTGACTTTAGTTTTTCTAGGGGTCCTTGAATCCACACTCAGGAAAGTGCTGCTCAGATTAACAAGGAAAGTTACTCTCACCCCACCTCTTTAATTATGCTATTTTTTTTCATGTGCAGATCAAGGCTGTAAATGAAGTCAGAAGCTGAGTGGCCCTGATGGAAACCTAAATAAGCATCAATGGCCCTTAGCAATACCCTGCTCACTGCGACTTCATTAGGTTCTGCAAGGGCCACTCAGCTCCTGACTTCGTTCCAGCCTTGTTCATTCCAACATGAACAAAAGAGCTAAACTCCAGAGATGAGATGAGAGTGACAGCCTTTGGTGTTGAGGCAGCATTTGAAATCAAGGGGCTTTAAAAAGACTTGAATCAGTGGGAATGAGGAGAGAAAGCTCTTCATTGGAATCATACCTGGCACAAAGGAAGATGATTGCAGTTGTTGGAGGTCAGTCACTTCAGCTCCAGGAGGACTCCATAGGAATTGTAAAAGACTCCCTACAATGTGGAAGCAGGCCACTCAGCCAATACTGCCCATCCAAACAGCATCCCACCCAGACCCACTCCCCTACTGTTCCCATGGCTGGTCCACATATCCCTGAACACAGCGGGCAATTTAACATGGCCAATCCATCAAATCCACACATTCTTTGGACTGTGGGAGGAAACTGACGCAAATGCAGGGAGAATGCGAAAATCCCACATAGACAGTCACCCAAGGGTGGAATTGAATCCAGGTCCCTGGCACTATGAAGCAGCAGTGCTAATTGCTGAGCTAATGTACCATCCTACCAAGGCCAAGCATCTTCAGTGCATTCATTAATGACCTTGATAAGGTTGAAAATGGGGATGATCAGTGATGATTACACTATGCTCAGCACCAGTCCATGTCTAAACATAACAAGCTCTGGACAACATCCAGGCTTGGCTTGATAAGTGGTATTAACATCTGTGCCTTCCAATTGCCAGGCAATGAGCAATCTAACCACATCTCCATGTTATTCAACAGCACAAACATTCCTGAATGCCCTACTATCAACGTCCTGAAGGTTACCATTAATCAGAAGCTGAACTGATAGATTGATTGATTTATTGTTGTCACATACCAAGATACAGTGAAAAGTGTTTTACATGCTATACAGGCAGATCATCTCATCCAGATGCATCAGGTTGCAGAGTACAATTTTACAGCCACAGAGAAGATGTAGAGAGAGAGAAAGAGAGAGAGAGAGATCAGAATTAACATTTGAGAGGTCTGTTCAAAAGTCTGATAACAACAGGGAAGAAGCTGTTGTTGAATCTAGCTATATAAATTGTCAGGTGACAAGGACAGATCAGAGGCTTGGAATTCACTTCCTGGCTCCTCAAAACCTGTCTACAATTCACAAGGCACAAGTCAAGAGTGTGATGGAACACTCCCTACCTGCCTGGATTAGTGCAGCTTAAAGGGCACTCAATGAGCCTGATACCATCCAAGATTCAGCAACCTGCTTGATTAACACCCTTAATCAATTTTGACTCCTTTCACCATCAAAATACAGTGCTAACCTCCCCCCCCCCCAGTGTGCACCATCTACAAGATGCATCATGTTAATTCACCCAAACTCTTTCAACTGCATTTTACAAATCCATGACCCTTGCGGGTTAGAAGGACAATGACAGCATAATACATGGAAACACCAACAACTGTGAGATCCCCTCCAAACCACACATCATCCTGACCTAGAACAGTATCATTGATCATTTATAGAGTCTTGGTTGCAACTCCCTTACTTACCACACTGTGGATGCACTCATGTTGACAGCAGTAGTTCAAGAAGAACAACTGTGAGATCCCCTCCAAACTACACATCATCCTGACCTAGAACAGTATCATTGATCATTTATAGAGTCTTGGTTGCAACTCCCTTACTTACCACACTGTGGATGCACTCATGTTGACAGCAATTGTTCAAGTTCTAATTGCCTTCTCCTGGGCAATTAGAGATGGAAAATAACTGCCAAAGCAGGCAGCACCCAGGTTACATGGCCATATAAAAATAAGTTGGTCAAAACTTTAACAAGCCTGTCAAATCTCTGCGCATGTCGAAAATCCAATTATCAAAGCCTGGAACCATCAAAACACAGTGATGAAGATGACACTTAAAAAATCATACATCATCAAGACTGAAATAGTTAAACAAATGGGAAAAACAGAGTCCATTTTTAATCTATACTTGAGCTAGGAAAGATCACAACCATAATAACATCACTAATCAAAGGTCTATAACACCAGAAGAAATATGGCCAACATCTTCTGTTCAGTGTGCCAATTTATCACTGAGAGTGAGCAATTCCCAATCCACAAATTGAAGAGAAAATGTCCCACTATCCAAGAGAAACTATGAATCATGCTTTTCTGAGACACCATGGTATAAAAATCTCTTACGGTTTTTGTGCATAGAGGTTCACTGTTAATCTTCTTTCGATTAGCAAAGGAAACTTAATGATTGGAACAGCTATTGATAGACAGGTATTGCATACTGTTTTGAAAAATAATGATGTTATACATGATATTATTGGTCAACACATAGGAACGAGTGGGAACAGATTCTCCCTGTCTCTTCTGTCCAGGCAATACAAGATCTTGAAAACTTCTATCCGTTCCCCTCTTAGCCTTATAGAACATAGAACATAGAACAATGCAGCGCAGAACAGGCCCTTTGGCCCTCCATTTTGCGCTGACCTGTGAACTAATCTAAGCCCATCCCCCTACACTATCTCATCATCAAATATGTACTTATCCAAGGGCTGTTTAAATCTCTAATGTGGCTGAGTTAACTACATTGGCAGGTAGGGCACTCCACGCCCTTACCACTCTCTGTGTAAAGAATTTGCCTCTAACATCTGTCTTAAATCTATCACTCCTCAATTTGTAGTTATGCCCCCACCACTACCACTACCACCACCACCCCCAACCCCATACAAGCTGATGTCATCATCCTAGGAAAAAGACTTTCACTGTCTACCCTATCTAATCCTCTGATCATCTTGTATGTCTCTATCAAATCCCCTCTTAGCCTTCTTCTTTCCAATGAGAACAGACCCAAGTCCCTCAGCCTTTCCTCTTAAGACCTTCCCTCCAGACCAGGCAACATCCTGGTAAATCTCCTCTGCACTTTTTCCAATGCTTCCACGTCCTTCTTGTAATGGGACGACCAGAACTGTACACAATATTCCAAGTGTGGCAGCACTAGCGTTTTGTACAATTGCAGCATGACATCATTGCTCCAGAACTCAATCCCTCCACCAATAAAACCTAACACATTTTATGCCTTCTTAATAGCACTATCCACCTAGGTGGCAACTTTCAGGGATCTATGTACATGGACTCCAAGATCCCACTGCACATCCCTACCACCAAGAATCTTTCCATTGACCCAGTATTCTGCCTTCCTGTTATTCTTTCCAAAGTGAATCACTTCACATTTTTTTGCATTGAACTCCATTTACCACATTTCAGCCCAATTCTGCAGTTTATCCAAGTCTCCCTACAACCTGCAATATTCTTCCACACTGTCCACTACTCCACTGCCTTTAATATCATCTGCAAACGTACAAACCCATCCCCTTATGCCTGTGTCCAAGTCATTTATAAAAATGACAAACAGCAATGGTCTCAGAGTAGATCCTTGTGGCACACCACTAGTAACCAGACTCCAGGCTGAATATTTTCCATCAACCACCACTCGTTGCCTTCTTACAGAAAGCCAGTTTCTAATTCAAACTGATAAATCACTCCAATCCCATGCATCCTCATTTTCTCCAGTAGCCTACCATGTGGAACCTTATCAAAGGTTCTGCTGAAGTCCATGTACACCACGCCAACTGCCCTACCCTCATCCACATGCTTGGCCACCTTCTCAAAAAACTCCATGAGGTTTGAGACACAACCTGCCCTTGACGAAACCATGTTGACTATCTCCAATCAAATTATTGTTTGCTAGATGGTTATAAATCCTAACCAATAATCCAAACCTTTTCCTACAACAGACGTAAGGATCACTGGTCTATAGTTACTTGGGTTATCTCTGCTGCCATTCCTGACTAAAAGCACAACATTTGCAATCCTCCAGTCCTCTGGTATTAAACCTGTAGACAATGATGACTCAAAGATCAAGGCCAAAGGCCCAGCCATCTCCTTCCTAGTTTCCCAGAGAATTCTCAGAAAAATCCCATTCATCTCTTCTCCAAGAAAATCAGTTCCAATCCCTCTGAGTTATCTTCATAACTGGAATCAAATTTGTTAATCTCTCTATAATGGGTTAATTTTCTTCCTGAAGTACAGCTCACAGGGCCTGTACATGATGCTCCAAATGGGTATAACTTGTAAAATAAAACAAAGAACTGCGAATGCAAGCAATCTGAAATAAAAATAGAAATTTCTGGAGGAACACAGCAGCTCTGGCAGCATCTGTGGAAGGAAAGCAGAGTTAACATTATCGGGTACAGTGACCCTTCTTCAGGACAATTCTGAAAGAATCTTACACACAAAAGATAATGGAAATCTCTCTAGATCTGCACAAATGGCCATGGAAGGTGGATCACTTGAAATTTTCCAGACTGAGATTGATAGATTTTTGTGAAGTCAATTATCAGAGACATGTTGAGCAACAGCTGGTATGATGGAGTTCAGGTAGGAATGAACAAAGTTAAAAGAAAATTGTGGAAAGGAACTGAATGGCCTTCTCTTCCTATATTTCTCAACAATAATGAGAAAGGTTGCATAACATCCTTAGAATACATTAATCCATTATTTTTTTTACAGGAATTACAACATTTTATAGTGGTTTATATATACATATCCAACATAACAAAAGGCATTGCAATTCAAGTAATCCATTAATGAACAATACTTGGAATACTTAAACATAGAAAAATAGGAAAGGCGAGCAGATACAGGCCATTCAGGCCTTCGAGCTTGCTATGCCATTTAATGTTATCGTGGCTAATCATCCAACTCAGTGTGCTGTTCATGTTTTCTCCCCATACCTTTTGATGCCTTTACACTAAAGGATTGTCATTCAATGAAGTCATTCAATGTTGTGGCCTCAACTGCTTTCTGTGGCAGAGAAGGCGTTTGATGTGCTGCCCTTTATCGGTCAGAGCATTGAGTACAGAAGTTGGGAGTTAATGTTACGGACATTGGTTAGGCCATTTTTGGAATATTGTGTGCAATTCTGCTCTATCTTCTATAGGAAGGATGTTGTGAAACTTGAAAGAGTTCAGAAAAGGTTACAAGGATGTTACCAGGGTTGGAGGGTTTGAACTATTGGGAGAGGCTGAATAGGCTGGCTGTTTGACTGTAGTGTCAAAGGCTGTGGGGTGACCTAATAGAGGTTTGTAAAATCGTGAGGGGCATAGATAGGGTAAATAGACAAGGTATTTTCCCTGGGTTGGAGGAATCCAGAACTCGAAGGCATAAGTTCAGGTTGAGAGGGGAAAGATTTAAAAGGAATCTAAGGGGCAATATTTTCAAGCAAAGAGTGCTGCATGTATGGAATGAGCCACCAGAGGAAGCAGCAGCTGGTACAATTACACCATTTAAAAGACATCTGTATGGGCACATGAATAGGAAAGGTTTAGAGAGGTATGGGGCAGGTGCTGGCAGATGGACTAGATTAAATTAATATATCTGGTCATCGCGGTCGAGTTGGACAATAGTGTCTGTGTCTGTGCTGTACATCTCAATGACTCTATGACTTTAATTCCACTGGCTCACCCTTGGTGAAGACATTTCTCCTCATTTTAGTTCTAAATGGCCTACCTTGTATCCTTAGACTGTGACCACTCATTCTGGAGTTCCTGGACACCAGGAACATCCTTTATGCTTTTATCCTGTGTAGTCCTGTTAGAATATTACAGGTTTCTATGAGATACCACCTCCTCTCCATCCATATACCCAACAGAGTCCTCTTTTTAACATTCCTGTATATATAAAATATTAACTGGATTAACATTTTAAAAACAATTTTCTGTTTAGCTAAATGGTGTGATCAGCTCATAGAACTCCCTGCATTGCTTTTCATTGCTGTGGTGACGGACCTAAATTGTTAAAAATCACACAACACCAGGTTATAGTCCAACAGGTTTAATTGGAAGCAACTAGCTTTCGGAGCGACGCTCCTTCATCAGGTGATAGTGGAGGGCTCGATCGTAACACAGAATTTATAGCAAAAATTTACAGTGTGATGTAACGGAAATTATACATTGAAAAATTGATTGTCTGTTAAGCCTTTCATCTGTTAGAATACAGTGATAGTTTCACTTCTTTCATGTGTAAATCACAAAACCTTTTTTTAAAAGTTGCATTCTTGGGTTAGCTGTTAACAATGGTGATAGCTAGACAGTATATTGAAGGTGTTGGCCCCCTGTGTTCTCTGTCTACGACCTGATGTTTAGATTGATTCTAATCTAAAATGTGAGACAACAGAGTTTTACATAAATTCATGCAGTTTTTGAGCTCAGAGTTCTACATGAATGTATGCAGTTTTTGAGCAAAGTGCAATGTAACTCTGCAAGTACAAATTCACCCACAAAATATATGTGTGCATGTGGGTCTTTGTCTGTGTGTGTGTGTCTGTCTGGGGTGGGGGTTGTGAGTGTAAGAAAGTGTGTGTGTGTGTGTAGTGAGTGCAGAGTGTCTTAAGTCTGTGAGGGGGTGCATGTGTGAGTGTGGGAGTGTGCCTATAAGGGTGTGTGTGGGTGTCTGTGTGCGAGTCTGTGTGTACCTGTGTCCGTGTGTATGTGAGAGTGTGTGTGTAGGAATATCTCTGTGTGTGTGTGTGTGTGTAGTGCAATGGTGATCACCTGTATTGTGACATGAACCCAAGGTCCCGGTTGAGGCTCTCCTTATGGGTACCGAACTTAGCTATCAGCCTCTGCTCGGCCACTTTCCTCTGCTGCCTGTCCCGAAGTCCACCTTGGAGGATGGCCACCCGAAGGTCCGAGGCTGAATGTCCTGGACCCTCACAGACTTAAGACACTCTGCACTCACTACACACACACACACACACACACACACTTTCTCACACTCACAACCCCCACCCCAGACAGACAGACACACACACACAGACAAAGACCCACATGCACACATATATTTTGTGGGGTGAATTTGTACTTGCAGAGTTACATTGCACTTTGCTCAAAAACTGCATACATTCATGTAGAACTCTGAGCTCAAAAACTGCATGAATTTATGTAAAACTCTGTTATCTCACATTTTAGATTAGAATCAATCTAAACATCAGGTCGTAGACAGAGAACACTGGGGACTAACACCTTCAACATATTGTCAAGCTATCACCATTGTTAACAGCTAACCCAAGAATGCAACTTTTAAAAAAAGGTTTTGTGATTTACACATGAAAGAAGTGAAGCTATCACTGTATTCTAACAGATGACATGCTTAACAGACAATCAATTTTTCAATGTATAATTTCAGTTACATCACACTTTAAATTTTTGCTATAAATTCTGTGTTATGATCGAGCCCTCCACTATCACCTGATGAAGGAGCGTTGCTGCATAAGCTAGTGTGCTTCCAATTAAACCTGTTTGATTATAACCTGGTGTTGTGTGATTTTTAACTTTGTACACCCCAGTCCAACACCAGCATCTCCAAATCAGATCTAAATTGTTGTTTAGTGACATTTCTCCATTGCTATAGGTGCATGAGATCATGTTGATTTATATAATTAAACACTCTCCAGTTTGACACCATCAAGGCATTTAGCTTTTGCCAACAGAGCTAGTTGGTGCGAATGCATAATGTGTAAGTACAGCATGTTCTGGAAAGAAATAAAGAGAATGAATCTTATTTTTATTTATACATTGATTTTGTACACAGTATCAATATTCACAGTTTTCGCTTCCGAACAAAATTTTTGAATTTCATCCTTCTGCATGAAAAATGCCAAAGAATATCACAAGATTCTGTGCATAAGATTTATTAATTGTGTTTTTATTCTTTATATAATACTGTGGCTGGGTTTTTCTATTATTTATTGATTCATTCATGAAATGACAGAACTGCATGAGGATTTGAAAATCCCATTCCCATTAATAGAAATAAACAGCCAAACAGTATTCTTACTTAACTTTAACCCCTGAAACCAATTATTGGTCTAAATAACCCACACAGAGTTGGGGGGGGGGGGGTGGGGTGGGGGAGGGGGGGAGGTTCATGCCTCCAGTGATGAGCTACCCAATGGAAATCTCACAAACATGAATGTGACCTTGTAAATGGACTTTCTAACTCATTGCAATGCACACTGCCTAATGACTGCAACTTGCTCACTGAACAGAGAATTTATTTGTTGTTGTTAAGTGATGCTGTTATGGTGAGTGAGAAAAGCTCTTGAGTGTCCTGAACATTTTTATCACATCTCTCATCTCAAAACACTTTACATTTGGTGGCATGCCTTCAACAGCAGCAACTGGATTCCACCAGTTAATTTGTTTTCTGTGATATTGCATCAGTCAGGACTGATGGCTGGGATATTGGTAGAACTCACTGTTCTGCTTTGAATAGTATCTCGGAGCTTTAAGCATCCACTTGAAGCACTGAAAGAAGCTTAACACTTCATGATGTATGCGAATTGCCTTGTCTGAGGGCAACAACTGAAGATAGCATACTGTAACCAAGTGGCATATGAAGACTGGACTATTAATATTCACTTTGCCATACCTTAGAATGCTGTTTGATTTATTCCAAGACACAGCTGTAGGAACATTGGAATAAAGGCCATGAGATGAAGATCAACAATTCATTAGTTGTTTTGATTACTTCTGTACTGCTCCACTGGCTGTTAGTGATCTATGCATGTGAATGGACAGCCAAATAATTCCGAGTGACAGCACTATGTATTGCAGGAGCACTGCTGAGAGCTCTGTTGAATCATAGCTTAGGACTGCCAATTACCAGTCACGCTATTATTTGTCTAATTTATTTTGTAATGCCTGAATTAACAAATACTGTAGATAAACTATTTAACCCTAGTTTTACCTCTGATCCAGGTTTTCTACTATGCAAATGTGACCATCGTTCACATTCAGGCTCCAGTAATTCCAAAGTATGGAAGTGTAAACATGAAGCTTTTGAAACATCTATCTCCAGGTTGGAAAATAATCATGTAAAGTCCAAGACTATAACGAAGCTCTTAAGAGTTGGCAAGCAATCACATTGCAAATGCTGCATACTATAGGGGTGTTTAGGGATGGAAGGATAAAGCCTCCGCACTCTCACATCTGCTCTCTCCATCACAAGGACTCAATAGGAGTTGCTGTGAACAATTAAGATGCCAACAGCACCAACAGCAAGAACACAATCTCATGGAGACAAAAACAATGATCCAAAGTTGGGTCAAATCAAAATAGGTATAATACAGATATTTGAAGGAGGAAGGGGTGGAGAGGGCCAAGTCAACAAAGGCAGTGTTAATGCTGGAGGATTATAGATGGAGGAGGGATGCTTGAGACCTAGGGAGAGATCTCAATTAGTCCTGGAGGTCTACATTGTCAGGTTGGAGGAGGATACAGAGATAGGAGGAGATTTTTAGGGATTTGACGTAAGGTTGGAAATTTCAGACCTGGATACGTGAAGAGAATCATGAGGATTCAACAAGGTTTGGTGTAGATTCTGGTTAAAAAAATAGTGCCATAATCTTACCTGCTCTCTCATTAGAGAGAGAGAAAGAGATGACTGGTGGTAGTTTAATCTGAGGGTCACTATGCTTCAGGTGAGGGGAGTGGCCACAGTAGACTGCAAAAAGAAGCTGGGTGTTTTTTTTAATTTATGTTTGTGGGATATGTTTTTTTAAATTTATGTTTGTGGGATGTGGGCATTGCTGGCTGGGCCAGCATATATTCCCCGTCCCTAGTTGCTCTGGGGAAAATAGTTATGAACTGCCTTCTTGAAACACTGCAGTCCACCTGCTGTGGGTTGACCACAATGCCATTAGGGAAGGAATTCCAGGATTTTCACCCAGCAACAGTGAAGAAACGGCAATATGTTTCTAAGTCAGGTTGATGAGTGGCTTGCAGGGGAACTTGAAGGTTCCCACATATCCACTGACCTTGTCCTCCCAGATGGATGTGGTCATGGGTTTGGAAGTTGCTATCTGAGGATCTTTGGTGAATTTCTACAGTGCATCTTGTAGATGGTACACACTGCTGCTACTGAGCATTGGTGGTGGGGAGAGCGGATACTTGTGGATACAGTGCCAATCAAGCGGGTGCTTTGTTTTGGATGGTGTCAAGCTTTGAGTGTTGTTGGCCTGCACTCATCCAGGCAATTGGGGAGTACTTCATCACAGTTCTGACTTGTGCCTTGTAATTGGTGGGCTGGCTTTCAGGAGTCAGGAAGTGAGTGATTCACTGCAGTAATTCTAGCCTCTGACCTGCTCTTGTACCCACTGCATGTATGTAGTGAGTCCAGTTGAGTTTCTGGTCAATGATAATCTCCAGGATATTGGTAGTCAGGGATTCAATGATGGTATCACTATTGAATGTCATAAGGTGGTGATTAGATTGTCTCTGATTGGGGTTCGAAAAGTGTGGTGCTGGAAAAGTACAGCTGGTCAGGCAGCATCTGAGGAGTAGGACAGTCAACATTTCAGGAGTAAACCCT
Source organism: Chiloscyllium punctatum (assembly GCF_047496795.1). Classification (NCBI taxonomy): domain Eukaryota; kingdom Metazoa; phylum Chordata; class Chondrichthyes; order Orectolobiformes; family Hemiscylliidae; genus Chiloscyllium; species Chiloscyllium punctatum. Next base: position 108,978,876 of record NC_092746.1, read on the forward strand.
TCATCTGGAAACTGTTCTTCAGCTCCTGTTTCTTGTTGGTGATGGTCATAACCTGGCAGTTGTGTGGCGCGAATATTTGCCACTTGTCAGCCCGAGCTTAGATATTGTCCAGCTTGGACTGCTTAAGTATGTGATGAGTCACACATGGTGCTAAACATGACGCAATCATCGGGGAACATCCCCACTTCTAACCTTATGATGGAGGGAAGATCATTAATGAAGCAGCTGAAGATGTTTGGGCCTAGGACACTACCATGAAGAACTATTGCAGAGATGTCCTGGAGCTGAGATGACTGACCTCAAACAACCATGACCATCCCCTATTGTGTCAGATATAACTCTAACCATCACAGAGCTTGCCTGGATTCCCTTTGATTCCAGTTTTGACAGGCATTCTTGATGCCACACTCAGTTGAATGTAGCCTTGATGTGAAGAGCTGTTACTCTCACTTCACCTCTGGAATTTAGCTCTTTTGTCCTTGTTTGAACCAAGGCTGTAATGAGGTCAGGAACTGAGTGGCCTGGTGGACCCCAAAATGGGCGTCACTGAGAGCAGGTTATTGCTGAGCAGGTGCTGCTTGATAGCACTGTTGATGACACCTTGCGTCACTTTACTGATGATCAAGAGTAGACTGTTGGAGTGGTGATGGGCAGGGTTGGACTTGCCCTGCTTTTTATGTACAGGGTATACTTGGGCAATTTTCCACATTGTTGGGTATGTGCCAGTGTTGCAACTGTACAGGAACAGCTTTGTGAGGCAAGTGGAAAGTTCTGGAACACAAGTCATCAGCACAAATGTGGAAACCAATCCCATGATACTTTGAGGGGCAGCATACAAATCAGGAAGAAGACATGGAGCAGCAAAGATGCTGGGAATTCCAAAGGTAACAACTGAGGAGGTAGGAAGAGAATCTACCAGCAGAGACACCCAGGCAACAAGTAGATGGATTCGTTGATTGTGACATGGAGAATGCAAACCTTTGGTTTTACCCCATACCTAATTTCTGGTCCAAAAATGAATGATGTTTGAAATTCCACAATATTTTACAGGATGGGCATGGTTGAATACCCACCTCTCAGGGTCTTTGAGAAGGAAATACAATCTTATTATTTCAATCATTTTGCATAACAGATAAAGGAAATGAAAGACCTGAAACATTACAGAAAAAGGAAAGTAAGTAAATGCATGTTTCTGACTTAGAGATTTTAAAGACAGCAACCATCGAGCTTGACAGAAATAAAATATAATTGTCAGCCTGGCTTGCAAGAATTTTCGATCGGACTCTGCCTTTATTCTAATTTCCCTTCACAGTTGATCCTGAGAAAAAATAAAGCCCTGACTGTGCCCAGGACAGCTGGTACTGCAAATGAGTCAGCGATATCACAGTGCTTCAACCATTTGCTGGTCATATTGGTGAACCAACATAAACATTGCCTGCTCTGCAGCAAGCTCAATTGTATGTCACACTGGTTTAGATAGTCCTGCTGTGCCAATGGAGACTGGCATATGGCGCAGGGCCTGGACATCAGGAAACCTGCTGCACTTACAACAGACATTGTTCTTGCCCCTCACACATTCCTTCACATTGTTCCCCCCCCTCTACCCCCACCCCACCCCCCCCACCCCCCCCACCCCCCTCAATGGTATGGGGTGGGAGCTGCTGACTGATCACCTGTCTGCTTTGTTCAAGACTCGCAATCTGCCGGAGACACTGTCCATGGTGCAGATCAAGGACCTTGTCTAGTTAATCGCCCTCAATTAGGTGAGCTCTGAGGCGCAAGGGCGTGAGAGCTCCAGATGGCAGGTGGAGCTGACTGGCTTCCAGGCACGACGGAAACAAAAGAGTGAAAGACATGACAGGAGAACAGAGCAAACTCAAATTCAAAACAAATTCTGGCCTGAGCAATACCAATATGCTTGTAGAGACAAATACAGTCCTTCTGAGAGCACAGGCAAGCAATACAAACCTCATGCTCATTTCAGCAAAAGGAAGAGAAACCAGGCATTTATATAGCAATGATCAAAACACCTCATAACAAGATTAATTTTAATTGCTGGCTCCATGAAGATCAAATATATCTCAATATCAAAGGCAACCTGCAATCAGGTCTAATCTACCAGAAGGGAACAGAACAGAACTTCAAAAAAGCAATGTCCAAGGGCAATATTATTTTCTCTGTTTGCTCATTCTGGGCAAAACTGTGACGTGTGTGTACAAAGAAAGCAAGGACAGCTGCAAAATCCTTTCCGTGAATGAATTTGATTGTGAAACAGTGAAAGTAAGCTAAATTCCATCGGAGGGGTGAGAATGGACTCCGAGCAACAGCACTGCATTCAGTTTGCACCATGTCACCCCCTCCATTTCATGGAGCACTCTGGTCAAGGGTAAGCGGAGGCTGTATAGGTTGGGACTATTCTTCACTGGAGTGTAGGAGGTTGAGGGGTGACCTTACAAAAGGTTTATAAAATCACGAGGAGCATAGGTAAGGTGAATGGCAGGGGTCTTTTCCCTAGGGTGGGGGAGATCAAAACTAGGGGGCATATTTTGTAAGGTAAGCAGAGAAAGATTTAAAAGGGACTTGAGGGGCAGCTTTTTCCATACAGAAGGTGGTTTACATGTGGAATGAACTGCCAGAGAAACTGGTAGATGCAGATAGAGGTATACCATTTAAAAGACATTTGGATAGGTAGATGAACAGGAAATGTTTAGAGGAATATGGGCCAAATGCGGGCAAGTGGGACTATGTTAGTATGGAAAATTTGATTGGCATAGACAGGTTGGATTGAAGGCTTTGTTTCCATGCTGTAAGATTCTGATTCTATGAATGCTGCACTGACGGAGATGCGATCTTTTAGATGTGAAGTTAAAGGCTTTGTCTGCCTTATTGGGCAGATGTTAAAGATCCAGTGATACTGTTTTGACAAAGAGCAGAGCAGGCTGTCCTGACCAATAATTGTCCCTCAATGTCACAAAAACACCATTTTCTTTTTAATCATCACATTGCTATTTGTGAGAGTTTGCAGAATGCAAGTTGCCAGTCACATTTCCTACCTTATCACAATTATTCTGTTGACTGCAAAGCTCATTGAGGAGGTAACCTGAAAGGCGCTACATAAATGAAAACTTTAATTTTGTTTCTGAAGTCAAATTCAGAAAAAAACTTGAGGTTCATAAAGTTCTTTGGGGATAAAGGGACTAAAGGGTGGGGGTGGAGGGAGGTGTGTATGGGGCGGGGGGGAAGGTGGTGATCCTGTTCCCACCACTGCCTGGCCTTCAGACTCACCAGGACTCTTTACAAGATAGTGAATGCCATGAGTAACATCCCAGTAATGAAAGGTGAGACCCCTAGATGGCCATTAATTGTCAGCCCCACCCCAAGCCACCATCACTCCTTTTTCACCATTTATCACAGTCTAAAGGCTGAGATGAGAAGAAATTTCTTCACCCAGTGAGAGGTGAGCCATTGGAATTCTCTGCCACAGGAAAAAAAGAGTTGAGGCCAAAACATTAATGCTTTCAAGAAGGAGTTGTAATTCTTAGGGCTAAAGGAATCAGGGAGTATGGGGAGAAAGCGTGAACAGGCATGATTAACCATGATCAGATTGAATGGTGTAGCAGGTTCAGGAGGGCTGAATGGCCCACTCCTGTTTCCAGTTTATTTTGTATCTATGTCACTCTGGTGTGTGCACACAAATATAATTTCTGCCAACTCCCCGAATCTGAGTGGGCAGAAAACTGGGAGAAGCTTCCAGGATACAATTGCAAGTTGGTAACATCAAACTGCCCTGTGAAAGAGGTAAAAACGTCTCAGCATGCTCCTGCCCCACTGAACTCATCTCTACCTACCTTGGCACTGTCCTATCCCCCCTAGTCCAGGAACTCCCCACATACGTTTGAGACAACACCCACGCCCTCCAACTCCTCCAAGACTTCTGTTTCCCTGGCCCCCAACACCTCATCTTCACCATGGATATCCAATCCCTCTACACCTCCATCCGCCATGACCAGGGCCTCCAAGCCCTCCATTTTTTCCTCTCCAGACGTCCCCAACAGTACCCTTCAACCGACACTCTCATTCGTTTGGCCGAACTGGTCCTCACCCTTAACAATTTCTCCTTCGAATCCTCCCACTTCCTCCAGACCAAAGGCGTAGCCATGGGCACACGTATGGGCCCCAGCTATGCCTGTCTCTTTGGTGGCTACGTAGAGCAGTTGATCTTCCGAAATTATACCGGCACCACTCCCCACCTCTTCCTCCGCTACATTGATGACTGCATTGGCGCCACCTCATGCTCCCGCAAGGAGGTTGAGCAATTCATCAACTTCACCAACACATTCCACCCCGACCTTAAATTTAACTGGACCATCTCTGACACCTCCCTCCCCTTCCTGGACCTCTCCATCTCCATTAATGACGACCGACTTGACACTGACATTTTTTACAAACCCACCGACTCCCACAGCTACCTGGATTACACCTCTTCCCACCCTACCTCTTGCAAAAATGCCATCCCGTATTCCCAATTCCTCCACCTCCGCCGGATCTGCTCCCAGGAGGACCAGTTCCACCACAGAACACACCAGATGGCCTCTTTCTTTAGAGACCGCAATTTCCCTTCCCACGTGGTTAAAGATGCCCTCCAACGCATCTCGTCTACATCCCGCACCTCCGCCCTCAGACCCCACCCCTCCAACCATAACAAGGACAGAACGCCCCTGATGCTCACCTTCCACACTACCAACCGTCGCATAAACCAAATCATCCGCCGACATTTCTGCCACCTCCAAACAGACCCCACTACCAGGGATATATTTCCCTCCCCACCCCTTTCCGCCTTCCGCAAAGACCGTTTCCTCCGCGACTACCTGGTCAGGTCCACGCCCCCAAATAACCCACCCTCCAATCCTGGCACTTTCCCCTGCCACCGCAGGAACTGTAAAACCTGCGCCAACACCTCCTCCCTCACCTCTATCCAAGACCCGAAAGGAGCCTTCCACATCTATCAAAGTTTTACTTGCACATCCACTAATATCATTTATTGTATCCGTTGCTCCCAATGCGGTCTCCTCTACATTGGGGAGACTGGGCACCTCCTAGCAGAGCGCTTTAGGGAACATCTCCGGGACACCTGCACCAATCAACCACACCGCCCCGTGGCCCAACATTTCAACTCCCCCTCCCACTCTGCCGAGGACATGGAGGTCCTGGGCCTCCTTCACCGCCGCTCCCTCACCACCAGACGCCTGGAGGAAGAACGCCTTATCTTCCGCCTCGGAACACTTCAACCCCAGGGCATCAATGTGGACTTCAAGAGTTTCCTCATTTCCCCTTCCCCCACCTCACCCTAGTTCTCAACTTTCAGCTCAGTAACTGTCCCCATGACTTGTCCGGACTTGTCCTACCTGCCTGTCTCCTTTTCCACCTATCTGCTTCACCTTCTCCTCCCTGACCTATCGCCTTCATCCCCTCCCCCACTCACCCATTGTACTCTGTGCTTCTTTCTCCCCACCCCCACCCTCCTCTAGCTTGTCTCTCCACGCTTCAGGCTCACTGCCTTTATTCCTGATGAAGGGCTTTTGCCCGAAACATCGATTTCAAAGCTACTTGGATGCTGCCTGAACTGCTGTGCTCTTCCAGCACCACTATGCCCTGTGAAAGAATCAATTTCTTTACTTGTGCACAATTCATTGGTGACTGATAGGATCCTCGGAGTCAACCTGAAAGCTTGCCTGTGTCTTCCACAGTGTCAAATCCCACTGGGTACAGGATTCTTTCCCCAGATGTAAGGGCTGAAGCTTGACATTAAAAGAAAACACTCTCTCTTTATAATCCTTGTTTGTTCTGAGAGACCACTCTGCATTCTTGAACAAAAGTCGCTATTTGAAAGGAGACATGTTGCCATGACAGTTATGATTTCACAATTGAACTAACAATGTTGGCAACTTGTCACCAGCTGAATTCCCTCTCTGCCTGCTCCCACAGAATGAAAGGTTTGCGTTACTTCCAACGTTTTCCCGAATGTGAGAATGCAGAAAAATTAGAGGAGAACAAGGTTGCAAAGTTTTTTTGGTTGCATTTGTCACAAGTCTTTTTTTAAATTGTGACTGCTTGATTTTAATATTCTCATCTAAACAGAAACAAATTGTGGATGCTGGAAATCTGAACAGAAATTGCTTGGAAAGCTCAGCAGGTCTGGCAGTATTCCTGGAGAGGAAGCAGAGTTAATGGTTTGTGTGCAGTGACATATCTTCAGAACCTTCTCATCCTTGCTTTCAAATCCCTTCATTGCTTCACTTCTCCCTATCTCGATAACCTTCTGCAGTCCTGAGATTGTGACTAAGCTTTTTGTTGCTTGGCTAAGTTTCAATGTGGCCATCTTTGGTGCTTTCAGATTCTCAGGTCCTCAGCTCTGGGAATGCCCAGACTCAGTCGATCTAATTCTTTACCTCACTCTTTCTCTTCTTTTCCAGTGCTCTTTGACACCTACCTGTTTAATCAAGCTTTCGGGAACCCATTATTTCCTTCCGTGGCTTCATGTCAGACCTTGATGATAAACACTTCTGCCAAGCACCATTTGGATACAGAACTGGCTCAAAGGTAGAAGACAGAAGGTGGTGGTGGAGGGTTGTTTTTCAGACTGGAGGCCTGTGACCAATGGAGTGCCACAAGGATCGGTGCTGGGCCCTCTAGTTTTTGTCATTTACGTAAATGATTTGGATGTGAGCATAAGAGGTACAGTTTGCAGGTGACACCAAAATTGGAGGTGTAGTGGACAGCGAAGAGGGTTACCTCAGATTACAACAGGATCTGGACCAGATGGGCCGATGGGCTGAGAAGTGGCAGATGGAGTTTAATTCAGATAAATGCGAGGTGCTGCATTTTGGTAAAGCAAATCTTAACAGGACTTATACACTTAATGGTAAGGTCCTAGGGAGCATTGCTGAACAAAGAGACCTTGGAGTGCAGGTTCATAGCTCCTTGAAAGTGGAGTCGCAGGTATATAGGATAGTGAAGAAGGCGTTTGGTATGCTTTCCTTTATTGGTCAGAGTATTGAGTACAGGTGTTGGGAGGTCATGTTGCGGCTGTACAGGACATTGGTTAGGCCAATGTTGGAATATTGCGTGCAACTCTTTCTATCGGAAAGATGTTGTGAAACTTGAAAGGGTTCAGAAAAGATTTACAAGGATTTTGCCAGGGTTGGAGGATTTGAGCTATAGGGAGAGGCTGAACAGGCTGTTTTCCCTGGAGCGTCAGAAGGGTTTGGATGGATATGGACCAGGTGCTGGCATGTGGGACTAGATTGGGTTGGGATATCTGGTCGACATGGAAGGGTTGGACCAAAGGGTCTGTTTCCATGCTGTGCATCTCTATGACTCTATGACCTCAAGACATTTCACTACTTTAAGGCCAATGGAATTGGTTTTTGTAATAGAACCAAATTCCCTTGCCTAGGAGAGGTTTCAGAGGTGGTTTACAAGAATGATTACAGAGAGGAAGGGCTGTTCATATTAGAAATGACCAAGGATCCTGGGCCTGTACTCGATTAAAGGGAGTTTAAAAGGGATGGGTGGGGTAGAGTGTGGGATCTGATTGAAGCTTACAATATGCTGAAAGGCCTGGATAGAATGGACATGGAGATGTTTTCATGAGCTGGGGAGACTAGGACCTGAGGGCTAAACCTCGGAGTGAATGGATGACTGTTTAGAACTGAGATGAGGAGGAATTTTCAGCCAGAAGATGGTGACTCTGTGGAACTCATTGCTACAGAGGACTATGGAGGCCAAGTCACTGAGTATGTTTAAGGTAGAGATAGCGAGGTTCTTGATTGGTAAGGGGATCAAAGGGCTGCAGGGAGGAGGCAGGAGAATGGGGTTGAGAAACATACTAATCATGATTGAATGCTGGAGCAGACCTGATGGGTTGAATGTCCTTATTCTGCTTCTGTATCTCATGGTCTTATGGGTGAAAGGTTGAGATGTGGGACTAAGCATAACTGCTCAGAGCCAGAAGCAGTATGATAAGCTATATGGCTTCATTCTATTTGTTTCTACAATTCAAAGACTGATTCTTTAGAGATCTGAGCAGCACTTTAGAACTGAAAGAACTGCGGATGTTGGACATCTGAAATGAAAATAAATGCTGGAGAAACTCAGCAGGTTGGGCAGCATCTATGGAGAGAAATCAGAGCTAACATTTCGGGTCTGGTGACCCGATCTCAGAACACTTTTGCAGTGTTCAATTCGTTTTTGAAAATTCACCAATTCATGCAGATATATTCTATTTCCTTTCAACCTGCAGATGTGAAATCATACTTATTCAAGTCTACTCCTCAGCCAGTTTGCAAAAACAAATCTGGAAAATAGATTGTGGAAAGAAGTAATGAATGCTATAATTTAATGCAAATCATTAAGGTATAATGAATTATACAACCGTATTAAGGTCAATATGAGAGTCAACAAAAGTGCGTTAGCATCTGGAATGCTTGTACGTTCCAGGCTAACCAAACTGTAGACCCATGGAGGGGAGGGGGTGGTGGGGGATATGGTTTCTTATTACAAACCAATTTGGATTCTGTTTGTATTTTGACAATCTAACAACTAGGTGCCACGAAAGGTTGACTCCTTAAAGATTTTCCATCATCAATTAATTTAAGAAGTAGGAGCAGGAGTAGGTATTCAGCCCCTCAACTCTTCTCTGCTATTCAATAAGATCATGACTGATCTGTTTGTGTTTCAAATTCCACATTCCCACCCACCTCTGCCTAACAAGAATTCGCCTACCTCCCCTTTAGAAATACTCAATGACACCTTCTCCACTACCTTCTGAGGCAGACAGTTTCAAAGTTTCATAACCCTTTGAGAGATAAATATTCTCTTCATTTCTATCCTAAAAGGATCACCTCTCACTTTGAAACAATGCCCGTTATTTCTGGTCTCAGCCAAAAACAAATCTTACTTTCCATATCCATGTGGTTAAAACTGGTCAGGATCCTTTACACTTTAACCAAATCATTCTTCGAAATTCCAATGGCAATAATAGTCTGTCCAACTTTCCTTGCAAGACAAGCACTCATTCCAGACGTCAATCTGGTAAACCTCTTCTGAGCCACTTCCAATGTATTTGCATCCTTTCTTAAATAAGGAGGCCAAAACTGCACACAGTATTTGAGATGCGCTTTCATCAGTGCCCTGTACAACGTAACGTAACACTTTACTTTTATGTTCAATGCCTCTCCTAATAAAGGACATCATTTCACTAGCCTTTTTAATTACTTGCTGTACTTGCACACTAATTTTTTATATAACCTATTAGAAAACCTAGATTTTTCTATGCTCCAGAATTCTGTAATCATTCTCCATTTAGTAAATACTCTGCCTTTTTATTCATTTTACCAACGTGACACCGTGAATTATGAAGGGTATAGATAGGGTAAAGAGGAAGGAACATTTTACCCTTGGTGGAGAGATCAGTGACTGGGGGCACGGATTTAGATTAGATTACTTACAGTGTGGAAACAGGCCCTTCGGCCCAACAAGTCCACACCGCCCCGCCGAAGCGTAACCCACCCATACCCCTACATCTACATCTACCCCTTACCTAACACTACGGGCAATTTAGCATGGCCAATTCACCTGACCTGCACATCTTTTGGACTGTGGGAGGAAACCGAGCACCCGGAGGAAACCCACGTAGACACGGGGAGAACGTGTAAACTCCACACAGTCAGTCGCCTGAGGCGGGAATTGAACCCGGGTCTCTGGCGCTGTGAGGCAGCAGTGCTAACCACTGTGCCACCGTGCCACCCACATTTATGATAAGGGACAGGAGGCTAAGAATGGAAATGAGGAGAGTTTATTTCACTCAGTGGATGGTGGGAATCTGGGATTCACTGCCTGTAAGGGTGGGAGAGGCAGAAACCCTCATAATAATGTTATGATGTGTATTTGTGGTGCTAAGGTATGCAAGCTTCAGGGCCAAGTGCTGGAAAACAGGATTTGAGTAGAATAGTTAGTGTGGTCATTATTAACTGATGCAGACTTGATGGACTAGATGGTATTGTTCTGTGCTGTAGACCTCCTTGACTCTCAGATAATCTATCTATGAGATTTGTGCACTCTATCTATATCTGTCTGCATTTTAGAACATAGAACATAGAAAAGTACAGCACAGAACAGGTCCTTTGACCCGTGATGTTGTGCCGAGGTTTAATCCTAATGTAAAATATAGTAACTTAACCTACGCACCCCTCAACTCACTGCTATCCATGTGCATGTCTAGCAGTCACTTAAATGTCCCCAAGGACTCTGCTTCCACCACCACAGCTGGCAATGCATTCCATGCATTCACAACTCTCTGTGCAAAGAATCTACCTCTGACGTCTCCTTTATACCATCCTCCTAATATTTTCAAACTATGACTCCTTGTACCAGTCAATCCTGCCCTGGAGAAACGTCACTGGCTATTGACTCTATCTATTCCTCTCATTATTCTGTATAACTTGATCAGGTCTCCTCTCTTCCTCCTTCCCTCCAGAGAGAAAAGTCTGAGCTTATTCAACCTTTCTTCATAAGGCAAGCCCTCCAGTCCAGGCAGCATCCTGGTAAACCTTCTTTGCACCCTCTCCAAAGCCTCTATATCTTTCCTATTGTAGGGCGACCAGAACTGGACACAATATTCCAAGTGTGGTCTCACCAGGGACTTGTAGAGCTGCAGCAAAACCTCGCGGCTTCTAAACTTGATCCCCCTGTTAATGAAAGTCAAAACACCATATACTTTCTTAACAACCCTATCAACTTGGGTAGCAACTTTGAGAGATCAATGTACTTGCACACCCAAATCCCTCTGTTCCTCCACACTGCCAAGAATCCTGTCTTTAATCCTATATTCAGCATTTGAGTTTGACCCTCCAAAATTCAACACTTCGCATTTATCCAGGTTGAACTCCACCTGCCATTTCTCAGCCCAGCTCTGCATCCTGTCTATGTCGCGCTGCAGCCTGCAGTAGCCTTCTATACTATCAACGATACCTCCAACTTTTGTGTCATCTGCAAATTTACTAACCCACCCCTCAACCTCCTCAAGCAAGTCATTTATAAAAACGACAAAGAACAGAGGCCCAAGAACAGAGCCCTGCAGGACCCCACTCAACACTGACCTCCAGGCAGAATACTTTCCATCTACAACCACTCTCTGCCTTCTGTCAGCCAGTCAATTCTGAATTCAGATAGCCAAATCTCCCAGTATCCCATACTTCCTGACTTTATGAATGAGCCTACCATGGGGAACCTTATCAAATGCCTTGCTGAAGTCCATGTACACCACATCCACTGCTCAACCATCATCGACGTGTCTTGACACCTCCTCAAAGAACTCAATAAGATTTGTGAGGCATGACCTGCCCCTCACAAAGCAATGCTGACTGCCTTTAATCACACTATGCTTTGCCAAATAATCATATATCCTATCCCTCAGAATTCTTTCCAAAACTTTGCTGACCACAGACTTAAGACTGACTGGTCTGTAATTGCCAGGGATTTCCTATTCCCCTTCTTGAAAAGAGGAACGACATTTGCCTCCTTCCAATCCTCCAGTATGACTTCCGTGGAGAGTGAGGAGGCAAATATCCTCACCAGTGGCTTAAATACCTCCTTTCTCACTTCCCTGAGCAGCCTAGGATAAATCTGGTCTGGCCCTGGGGACTTATCAATCTCAATGTTTTCCAAAGTTTTTAGCACATCAACTTCATCAATCTTGATCCGGTCAAGACTGTATCCCAGCTCCTCTAAGTTTTCATTTACAACAAGTTCCCTTTCCTTGGTGAAAACCGAAGCAAAAAACTCATTTAGAGCTTCCCCTATCTGCTCAGACTCCACGCACAAGTTCCCTCCGCTATCCCTGATCGGCCCAACATTTTCCCAGATTATTCTCTTATTCCTCACGTATGAGTAAAATACCTTTGGGTTCTCCCTAATCCTTCTTGCCAAGCCTTTTTTGTGCCCCCTCTTGTCTCTCCTCAGTCCATTTCTGAGCTCCTTTCTAGCAAGCCTGTAATCCTCTAAAGCTGTGTTAGATCCTTGCTTCCTCCACCTTACATAAGCTGCCTTCTTCCCTTTGACAAGAAGCTCCTCTGTTCTCGTCATCCAAGGTTCCTTAATCTTATCACTTCTAACCTGTCTCAGAGGAACAAATTGGTGCATCACTCACAACAACTGCTCCTTAAATAGTCTTCAATTGTCTGCTGTGCCCTTTCTGTGGAACAATTGCTCCCAGTCTGTACTTTCCAACTCCTGTCTGATATCTTCATAATTTCCTTTTCCCCAATTAAATATCTTCCCTCGGTAGAAGTTACCGAGGCTATGCTAAATGTGAGGCAGTTGTGATCACTTTCACCAAAGTGCTCACCCACCGTGAGATCTGATACCTGTCCTGGCTCGTTGCTAAGCATCAAATCCAAAATGGCCTCTCCCCTCGTCGGTCTGTCAACATGCTGAGTAAGGAAACCCTCCTGAACACACCTGACAAAAACGGCTCCATCCAAACCATCTGCACTAAGGAGGTTCCAGTCGATATTGGGAAAGTTGAAATCACCCATAACAACAACCCTGCTACATCTGCATTCCAGAATCTGCCCACCTATGAATTCTTCAATCTTTCTACTGGTATTAGAGGGTCTGTAGAAAACCCCCAATGTGGTGGCTGTTCCCTTGCTGTTCCTAACTTCCACCCATTCTGACTCAGTAGACAAACCCTCCTCAACAACCTTTGTTTCTGTAGCTGTGATGCGCTCTCTGATTAGCAATGCCACACCCCTTCCTCTTTTCCCACCCTCCCTGTTCTTTTTAAATGTTCTAAACCCTGGAACATGAAGCAACCATTCCTGCCCCTGTGGAACCCACATCTCCATTAGGGCCACAACATTATAACCCCAAGTACTGATTCATGCTCTAAGTTCGTCACTCTTATTTCAGACACTCCTTGCATTAAAGCAGACACACTTTAACTGATCCATTTGTTTCATCGTGTGAGAAATCTTCTTGATAGATTCAATACATCCTGTCACTGCCCCATCTGCAACTGACCCCCTCTCAGACATGTGGCTCTGATTCCCACCCTCCTGAATCACATGAGCAAATTCCCACCCAGGACATTTGTGCCCCTCCAGTTCAAGTGCAACCTGTCCTTCATGTACAGGTCCCACCTTCCCCAGAAGGTATCCCAGTGGTTTAGATATCTGAAGCCCTCCCTCCTGCACCAGCCTTGCAGCCATGTGTTAAGCTGCATTTGCTGACTGTTCCTCATCTCACTATCTCATGGCACCGGTAGCGAACCTGAGATCATTACTCGTCCTGCTCTTCAGCTTCCAATCTAACTCTCTGTAGTCACTTTTCAGATCCTCAATCTATTTCCTGGCTATATCATTGCCAATATGTACCAGGATTTCTAGCTGCTCACCCTCCCCCTTCAGAATCTTGTAAACCCGAACGGCGACGTCCCTTGGCACCGGGGAGGCAACATACCTTCCGGGAGTTTGCGTTCCTGTCCACAAAATCTCCTGTCAATCTGTCTAACTACTGAGTCCCCTACCACTAGCGCTTTTCTATTCTCCCCACTTCCCTTCTGAGCCACATTGCCAGGCTCAGTGCCAGAGACCTGATAATATGGCTGTCCCCTGGTAGGCTGTCCCCACCAGCAGTATCCAAAAAGGTATACTTATTGCTGAGGGGAACGGCCACAGGGGATCCCTGCTCTGACTGTTGGTTCCCTTTCCTTCCCCTGACTATAACCCAGCTGTCCTTATGCTGTGTCTGGGGTGTGTACATCCTCTCAATTTCTCCCTCAGCCTCTCAGATGATCCGTAGTTCATCCAGCTCCAGCTCCAGTTCCCTAACTCGGTTTTCGATCTCACCCACTTAAAATCTTCCCAGAAGTCCTTTGCTCCTCTTTCGCACCTCTCGGCAAAACATTTTACTTATACTCTTTTCATAGCATACCTTCCCACTTATCTTCAAATTTACCTATCATGTTTTGCTCCCCTCATCCAAGTAATTGATGTAAATTATAAAGAGCTGGGTTCCCAAAACAGACCCCCATGGGAGTTCACTTCATACAAGATACCTTTCAAAAACATGATCCTTTCTGCATACTCTTTTTGCTGACAGCCAACCAATCTCCAAGCAATGCTCATCTGGAATGCCCTTAAACTATGAACCCCTACTTTGCATAACTATCTTTTATTTGGCACCTTGTCTTGAAATCCAGGTCTATAGACTCGCCTTTATCCAAAGCATAACTTTTTTTTTCAAAGATCACCAATAAATTAGTTTAACATGATTTCCCTTTAAAGAATCTGTGCTGGCTCTTCTTGATTCCTTTGTCTTAAAGAGTGGGCGACATGATGGCTCATTGGTTAGCACTGCTGCCTCACAGCACCAGGGTCCCCGGTTCGATTTCGGCCTCAGGTGACTGACTGTGTGGAGTTTGCACGTTCTCCCCGTGTCTGCGTGGGTTTCCTCCGGGTGCTCTGGTTTCCTCCCACAGTCCAAAGATGTGCAGGTCAGGTGAATTGGCCAGGCTAAATTGCCTGTAGTGTTAGGTGAAATGGGTCTGGGTGGGTTACTCTTCCGAGGGTCAGTGTGGGCTGGTTGGGCCGAAGGGCCTGTTTCCACACTGTAAGGAATCTAATCTAAAAAGTGCCAACCTATCACCTTCTTGAGGATCAATTCTAACAGCATTGCGTGAGCGACATGAAGCTAACTGGCTGTTCCTGTTTTCTGCCTTGACTGGAGCAGAAATCCTGTGCAGTAGATCTTTATGAGTCTGAGTCAGTCGTTGAACGGAGGGGTTATCTTTGCTACTATCCAGTTTGAACGAGCCTTTCCTGGTTCTAACAGATTTCAGAAAAAATAACACGATTGTATCTAATACCTCCATAGCCACCTCTTTTAGACTTGGGATGAAGTCCATGTGGATCTGGGGTCTGGTCGTCTCACAACTCTATCGCTTTGCTTAGCTCATGATTGTAATTTCACGAAATTTCTCACCCTTCCACCTCCTGATTTATACACCTATTACTGGAAATTTTTTTGTATTCTCTATAACAAAGACAAAAGCAAAAACATATTCATAATTTAAACCGCCATTTCCTTACTATCTACCACTATCTCCCTACTTTCAGTTTAGATTACCAGCAATTACTTTGCCTTCCTTTTAAAATCCCTGTAAAAACTCTTGATATCCATCTTTATACTGCAAGGTAGCTTTAATTCATACTCTAATTTCAAAATGGTGATTAATCTGCCATTCTTTATCATCTGTGCAATCATCTGACATGTCACACATCTTTGTGCACTTATACACGGTTTTGTGAAGTTTGAGGTATTCCTTAGCTTCTTTAGTTAACCATAGATGGTAGGCCCTCATATAAGAATTTTTCTTAATTGTGGGAATATGCTTCCAGGACCACATAATTGCCTTTAATTAGAACACTTCTCCTTTCAAGCTGGCTGCAATATTCAATCATGTTGTGGTCGCTGATGTGACGGGGTTGCTTTAAGCGGAGGTCATTAATTAATCCAGTTTCATTATACATCACCAAGTCTAATATAGCATCTGCTGTCGTTGGTTCCAGAACGTGCTGTTGTCGGAAACTATCTCTAAATTATCCAACAGTCATGAATCAAGAATTTGTTGGAATACTCTGGACAAGTGCAATTCCAGTGAAGTTCAGGCAGCCTAGTACCATCCAGGACAAAGACTCATGTTTAATCATCATTTCAACTACCCCAATAAACATCTCTCCACTACTTGCACACTATGTCTCTGCCATCTACAATAGATAGGCTACGTTGCTACAACTCACTATATATCACCATGGTTGTTGATGAAAATTTATTTTTATTCATTGACGGGATGAGGATGCCACTGGCTCGGCCTGCATTTATTGCCTGTCTGTAATTGTCCAGAGGGCAGTTAAGAATCAACCACATTGTTGTGGGTCTGAAGTCACATGGAGGCCAGACGGGATAAGGATGGCAATTTCCTTCCCTGATGATCATTAGTGAACCAGATGGGTTTTTCCAACAAGTGACAATGGATTAATGGCCATCAATAGATTCAGCATGAGACATTACAGATATCCATTAAATTCAAATTCCATCATCTGCTGTGATGGTATTCGAGCCCAGGTGCCAGTGAGTAAGTGAGCAGTGGGGTCACCTGTAGTGTCAAGGCAGATGGTGTAAGATGTGTCAGAGTGTCAACACGGATAGCACCATTACATGTGGGGACACCACCCATCATGTATGTGGCAGGTACTCATGTGACTCGATCAACATTGTCTATCTCATAAGCTGCAGGCAAGGATGCCCTGTGGCATGGTACATTGGTGATTCCAAGCAGACGCTACAACAATGGATGAATGGGCACCGCACAACAATCAACAGACAGGAGTGTTCCCTCCCAGTCGGAGAACACTTCAGCGGTCTGGGACATTCAACCTCGAACCTTCGGGTGACCATCCTCCAAGGCAGACTTTGGGACAGGCAACAACGCAAAGTGGCCGAGCAGAGGCTGATAGCTAAGTTCAGTACCCATGCAGATAGCCTCAACCCAGACCTTGTATTCATGTCACACTACAGGTTACCCCACTGCACTAAACATACATAAAACTCATACTCACACAGACCCTCTCTCATACGCTCACACATACACTCCCACACTCACACCTACCCATGCACCCTCTCACACACCCACTCATAACCAACCCCCCACACCCTGTGCACACACACCCACATGCACACACACACAAGTTTGTGGGGTGAATTTTAACTTGCAGAATTATGTTTTATTTTGCTCAAAAACTGCATGAATCCATGTAAAATTCTGTAAATCCCTTTTTTAGAAATGGAATCAGTCTGAACATTGGGGCACAGACAGCCTCACACAGAGTGCCTTACACCTTCAAAGCATCATCTGGGCCGACATGGCACCTATTGTTAAAGCTCACTGGAGGATGTAACTTTAGAAAAGTTCTGGGATTTACATATGAAAGAACTGAAACCAACATGGTCATTCTAAAAGATGAGAGACTTAATAAACAATCCAGGTCTTTTTCAAATATATAATTTCAGTTGCATCACACTGTAAACGTTTGCTATAAATTCTATGTCTTATGACCTTATACTCCACAACCACCTAATGAAGGAGCACCTCCAAAAGATAGTGCTTGCAAATAAACCTGTAGGACTATAACCTGATGTTGTGTGATTTTTAACTTTGTACACCCCAGTCCAACACAGGCACTTCAAAATCATTGATTTTTAAAATATTTGTTCAAGGGATTTGACCTCATTGCTAAGAACAGTGGTTAGCACTGCTGCCTCACAGCGCCGGAGACCCGGGTTCAATT
Source organism: Chiloscyllium punctatum (assembly GCF_047496795.1). Lineage (NCBI taxonomy): Eukaryota > Metazoa > Chordata > Chondrichthyes > Orectolobiformes > Hemiscylliidae > Chiloscyllium > Chiloscyllium punctatum. The sequence goes on from NC_092746.1 coordinate 108,996,287, forward strand.
CCCGCCTCAGGCGACTGACTGTGTGGAGTTTGCACATTCTCCCCGTGTCTGCGTGGGTTTCCTCCGGGTGCTCCGGTTTCCTCCCACAGTCCAAAGATGTGCAGGTCAGGTGAATTGGCCAGGCTAAATTGCCCGTAGTGTTAGGTAAGGGGTCGATGTAGACGTAGGGGTATGGGTGGGTACACTTCGGCGGGGCGGTGTGGACTTGTTGGGCCGAAGGGCCTGTTTCCACACTGTAAGTAATCTAATCTAATCTAATCTAAAACAACATTTCTTCTCATTCTGAACTACGTTTGAGAAGGTGATGATGAGTCTGCTGTTTGAACTGCTGTGATCCTAGTGGTGTTGCTACTCCTGCCGTGATGTTAGAAAGGAATTTCCAGGATTTTGATTCAGAATATTATCTGTAAACTCCAAAGACATTGCTTCATGTTCATATCAGCATAAAACAACCTAGCTGTCAACCTATGTAAATTAAGAGCATAAGGATTTTCACTGTGATATTGCCACTGGACTGCTAATCTAAAGACCAGACTTAAAACATACCATCGGAAATATAGGAATTTGATTTCTTTTCTAAAAATCTATGGTTAACAATCTAACGATGACCATACAACTGTTGCAGTAGGAGGCAAAACCACACCTGGCTTGTCAATCCCTTTTAGGGAAGGCAATCAGCCATCTGTACCTGGTCTGATATAGATGGCATTCCAGACACTCAGCAAGTTCTCAACTTCCTGGGAAATCTCCCATCAAGCCACTCAATCTCTGAAATGTCTGATAGGAGTGAAACCAGATGGATAAATTAAAATCGACTCAGACACCGGAAACGACATCGGCAAGCTCATCCCTGCCAACTCCTCCTGTCTACCACTTGGGAGCTAGTGCCAAAATTGTGAGAACTGCTCCACAGACTCAAACATCAGCTTGACAAAGTCATACTCATAAAATTATACCATTTCAGACAATTCTATTTGCTGACCTGACTGCTCGCTGTGGTAATGCTGTGTAACAGAAGTCGGAGTCTGAGTTGTTGTAGCAATAGGCACCTTTTCATGCATTTTGTGTTTTGAAGTTATGGACAGTGATGTTAGGAATCTCTCTCACTCTACCGCCTGCCATTGATGGGTTCATAGGCTGACTGTTGACCTGTTTACTTGCGTTCCCTTGGCCTTCACACCTTGGGAGTCAGTCTCACATTCAGCTTCTGGCTCAGAGGCAGGAACGCTATCTGTTGTAATTCAAAACTTTATTTGCTGTACCCACTTGTCAGTTTTTTGTAATTTGTGTAGAACACACAGGTCCCTTTGTATAATGTCACAGACACATCAGGCATATCTGCAGAGTGATTTGTTAACTTTGAATTTACTTGTTTCACCCCTTTTAGCTTCTCCAGTGTAAAAAATAACCAGATGCAAAGAAATTAAACAGGGTCAATTGTTAGTTTAGCAGGTCACAGACAATGACCCTCTTCAATAATAGAGTCTAGCTTTTGTTCCCCCCACCCCTCAACCCCAGCAATCAGTGGCATTATCATAGAATCCCTAACATCAATATTCTGTGGTTACCATTGGCCAAAATGTGAACTGAACAAATGAGGACTATGTCTGAATATATCAATAATGTAGTTACAACTTAAAGTCAAAGTTTGGGAATTGTTTGGCAAATAGCCCTGACTCCCTAAAACCTGTTCATGAGTGCGATAGAGTACTCTCCACTTGCTTGGATGAGTATAGCTCCAATGAGAAGTTTGACATTATCCAGAATAAAGCAGCCTGGTTGATTGTTCATTACTGGTCAAGAGAGTGGATATTCATGAATGTGGTGCCTGAGGCAGCACTGTATATAAAATGCACTGAAGCAACTCACCAAGGCTCCTGCGACAATACATTCTGAAAGGTCTATCACACAGAAGGGAAGGGCAGCAGATGCATATGAACACTACAACCTGTAAGCTCCTCTCTAATCTACAACAGATCCTGACTTGAAAATGCGTTAGTATTCCTTTTCTGTTGTTGGCTCAATGACATGCCCCCACAGCTGCTGAATTCTGACTTCCAACTTCTAATTCCCTTCAAGCAAGTACCAGGCCTGGAATAATAACAGAGTGATCTTGCTTTCATCTTTGAAAATAACCTTCAGCCATACTTAAGTTAAATTTCAGTTACAAAGATTAAAACTATAACCGAATGCTTTTACTTAGGAACGTGCAGCAAAACGAAATCCTGAAGAAGGATTACATCCAAAACATAGAGTTCTCCACCTCCTGATGCTGGCTGGCTTGCTGTGTTTTTCCAGCCTCCTGTCTGTCTACTTTGGATTTTAGCACCTGCAGTCTATTTGTCTCTTGCTCTGATCACCATAGACAATGTTTCACATTTCTCTGCATTATACCCCATCTGCTACTCGTTTGGATTGTAAAATGTTTTTGAGAAGTTAAAAAAAAATGCTTTGGAGTTCTTTCTTTCTTAATACTCTGTACTGCAGCTGGTGTGACACTAAAAAAAATGTTGTCAAGGTTTGTTAATGTGATCACAGACTGTGAGCGAGAGTATGATTTGAGTTAGAGAAAATTCAATACATTGCTTAGTTACCTGCATATTGCAAGGCAAAATCCTCTTTGCCTTAGAAGTTCAAAGCAAATGTTTATTATCGAAAAGCCACAGGGGATCTATTTGAAGTGCCAACCATAACAGCATTCTAGGAGAAAGTGAGGACTGCAGATGCTGGAGATCAGAGCTGAAAATGTGTTGCTGGAAAAGCGCAGCAGGTCAGGCAGCATCCAAGGAACAGGAGAATCGACGTTTCGGGCATAAGCCCTTCTTCAGGATTCTTCAGGATAACAGCATTCTAGACAGCTCTGTGCTAGTAAGGTAAGTTCCTCAGTATACACAAAATATTGCACCATGTTTCAGCTTGTGATTTTAGTTGCCAATCAGAAATGCTAAGGGTGGCCAACTTTCAAGAGTTGCCTTTGAATCCCTAGCAATTGGAAATTAAATCTCATGGCAGGGCTCTGAAATGAGTACCAAAAGATGATTATATTTTCAATTCTTTTTGGCCAAAGTATTGAAGGTGAGGAAAATAAGTCTTCTTTGGCTTTCTTTGATCAGTTGGGTCAAAGAGCTGAAAAATAGCAGATGGAGTTCAATTTCGATAAATGCGAGGTACTGCATTTCGCTACAACAAACAGGGGCAGGACTTATACAATCAATGGCAGGGCCTTGGGAAGTGTTGTAGAACAGAGAGACCTAGGGGTTCAGGTACAAAAGTCTTGGAAGTTTGCACCACATAGACAAGGTGGTTATAAAGGTGTTAGCTTTGAAATAACTGCATAGAGGCTGGTAGCCCATCATCAAGTCACCCTTTATTTACTTGAACATAGTACACTGGCTGTAGCCAGCCAGCTCAGAGACAGTCCCCTGAATTGATGCGATTCTCAAACTCTGCTATGTTGGTCAGCCAGGGATTTTGTCATTGGGATCGTTAACCTGGGTCAATCATGGATCCTGTAGGAAGAAGATCCAGCTGGTTCCAATCAGTACATCCCCCCCCCACACCTCCCGAACCACTCTCCCCTCTCCCCACCCCCGCCATTCCAGGGATGTGGGCCTAGTCTTTCTCTAGTAGCATTTCTTGTGACATTTTCACCCCAGATCCGGTTCCTCTGACTTGGACTCTGACATGAGCATCGTGTGCTGGGCCGTAGCCAGTCTCTTCCATCTGGAGCATCTTGGGAGAGTTCCCGCCTCTTCTTCCAGTGGTAATGGTATAGAGGCTGCATCCATCTTGGACTCAGATTTCCTTGACACAAGACTGTGTGGTGGAGTACCTGTGGTTTCTGGCTGTTCTCAGGGGCCAGGTATGTTTTGCTCCGGACCCTTTTTGAGATAACTGCTTTCAGTTGATCCATGTGCTTGTTCAGGACTGCATTATCTACCCAAACTTCCTAAGTGACAGGACCTGACCTCACGTCAACCTCACCTCCTACCCATGCAGGGCCATTTCCATGGTTCCGGCACCAAACTTCATCCCCGAGTTAAATTATTGTTCTTACTTCGAGGATGCATTCAGCCGGCTTTGGTGTTCCTGCTGCTGTTTCACCTCCACCCCAGGTCTGGAAATATCAGCTTTAACCTGATGTGGAGTCTTCTCCTCATCAGCAACTCTGCTGGAACTATCCCTGTTGTTGCATGTGGCTGGTCCTATAATCGAACAGGAACCAGGATAGTTTAGTATCAAGTGTCTCTATGGGCTCCTTCTTTAAGCCTACCTTCAAGGTTTGAACTGCTCTTTCTGCTGGACCATTAGACAATGAAAGTAACGAGCTCTCCTACAAATGTGGAATGCCATTTGACTTTAGGAAATACTCAAAGTCCCTGCTAGTAAATGACATCCCATTGTCCATGACCAATACTTCTATGAGTCTGTATATCACAGTTTCTAAATCAGCATCCTAGAGTTTGTCGAATGAACTTTATGCATGTCCAAACACTTTGAATAGGCATCCGCAATGACCAAGGACTGGCATAGTCAACATTCAACTGAGTCCAGGGGTTTACCCAGTCATTACCATGAATGTCGGGGCACTGCTGGTATCAAACTTCATCCTTGTTGGTACTTTGGACACGGCCCTACTAAAGTGGCTATGTCAGCATCCAACCCCGGCCTCCAGACATAGCGTCTTGCCAGCATCTTCCTTTTGGAAACCCCTGGATGGCCCTAGTGGAGTTCAGCCAGTATCTGGCGGCGACCTTTACTCAGGACAATCATCTTTGCTCCCCATAATAATATACCATCCTCTACAGTGATCTCTCCAGATCCAGAAAGGTTTCAATCTGGGTTGCAATGGCCCTTTTGTTTCCCCCACTACGACTACCTGTTTCAATTTCACGAGGACGGGATCATTTTGTGCCCACAGTCAGTTATTGTAAAGGTGGACAGGAAGTTGAAAACCAAAACAGACTCTTCCAGGGGAGGCATCACCAGTGGGAAGTGGCTCAAGGCATTCACATTAGCCACTTGGCTTCCTGGACAGTGTTCCAACTTGTATGTGCTGAGCATAAGAGCCCAACGCTGAATTCTACGAGAAGCTGTGTGGCACCACCTTGTCTTCCTTCAGTAGCCCTAGCAGGGGTTTGTGATCTGTGACTATGACAAATTCCCATCTGTAAAGACCCATCTGTAAAGATATTGGTGGAACTTGCTCACGCCAAAGGTGACTGCCAAACCTCCCTTCTCTGCTTTGGCATATTTGTGTTCTCCATCAGCCAAAGTCATACACTATCAGGCATTCCCCTCCATTGGGCTATGGGTGAGCCAACTATACTGTACAGGGGGGCATCACATGTCAGCACCACCTCTCACTTCCGATTGTAATGGGCCAACACCTTGGATGATGATAGTTGCTTTTTCATTTCCCTAAAGGCTACTTTTTGGCTACACAACCATTTCCAAGGTTGACCCTTTCTCAATCACAGGTGTAAGGGTGCCAAGATGGCAAGCCAAGGTACAGAGGAATTTTCCGTAATAATTCACTAACCCAAGGAAAGACCTAAACTCCGCTCCAGGCTCCTTTGATCACCTTCACCTTCTCTTCCAATGGGTATAACTCACTTTTGTCAACTCTATAACCCAAGCAAGTCACTTGTGGTGCCTTGAACACACTTTTCCCATCTAAGGTGTACACCCACTTGGGAGAAATGTTTAAGAACGATGTCCAAGTTCTCCGAGTGCTCTTTATTGTTTTTCCCTGTAATTAGTACATCATCCAGATAAATGGCAAGCTGGCGTAGCCCTTGTAAAATGTTCCCCATGGTCCGCTGAAAAACAGTGCAGGCGGATGATACCCAAATGGCAGTCTTGCATATTGACATAAACTCTTACAGGTAATAATTGTGGCATAACTATGGGATGCCTCATTCAGTTGCAATTGAAGGTAGGTATGGCTCATGTTCAGCTTTGTAAAGGATAGCCCACCCCACCAACTTTGTGAGGGAGTGGGTATTTATCCAGCAGAGAGAAGCTGTTTATCCATTTGCTTAAAATCCTCAAAAGGTGAATTGAGCTATCATGCTTCATGATCGGTACAACTGCTGTTACCCATTCTGCAAACTGCACTGGTTTGATCATTCCTTCACTCTCCAGTCTCCTGATTTCCACCTCTAGTTTTGCTCACAAGGCACTCCGAGCAGGCCTTGGGAAATCTCGGAATTGCTACCTGGTCAACGTGTAAAATGGCTTTGGCACCTTTGATAGTCCCAAGCCCTTTCTGAAAATCTCCTGGGTAGTTTACTAGGACTTCACCGAGACAGCCATTTTCTGATTGAAAAATGTCGAGCCAAAAAAATGTGTTGCTGGAAAAGTGCAACAGGTCAGGCAGCATCCAAGGAGCAGGAGAATCAATGTTTTGGCCATAGGTCCTTCTTCAGAAACCCATTCCTGAAGTAGGGCTGATGCCCAAAACATCAATTCTACTGCTCCTTGGATGCTGCCTGACCTGCTGCACTTTTCCAGCAACACATTTTTCAGCTCTGATCTCCCAGATCTGCCGTCCTCACTTTCTCCCAAATGTCAAGTCAATCCAGGTGAATCTGCCTCAACCAATTCTGCCCCAATAGACTAGGGCCTGAGCTTTTTACTACCATTATCTGCACCAATGGCTTCTCATAGGAGACCGGAACTGAGGTCGTAACTTTAATTTGCAACGTTTCTCCAGACTATGTTCTCAATCTGGCTGAGGTCTTGCACAACCTTAAGAGTTGGAGTCCCAAGTGAATCCTGTTAAAGATAGATTCTGCGACCACAGATACAGCCATGCCAGTATCGCCCTCCATGGGAACTGGGTGACCATTTAACCAAACATTAATTTTAACTGGCTCTGATTTGGAGATCGGTAAGCAATTTAATTGCTCCAGCCCACGTGTGGGGGGACTTTCCAAGGTGTGCACTCTTCTGGGTATCAGCCTACAAGTTGTCTTACTCATTCAGACCTTGTAGGACTCCTTTGCTGTCTTGAGTCTGCATACTGGCAGCCACTACAGTGGCTCATCCTGAAGAACTTTTTAGCCACCTGGTCAAAGCTCAGCTTTGTTGTGGGGTTCTGCTGAGGAGCTACTTTGCTCAGGACATGCCCTGCATGAGATCGGCAACTGCCTGTACACAAGTGGTGTTCCCCAAGCTCATCTGAACAGGTGATGATGTCTTCTTCTATTGGGATGCCCTGGAGTTCCCATTCTCCACTGCTGGATTTTCTAATGATGAAGCCAGCTGCAGTGCCTGTTTGAAATCCAGTTGGGCACTTCTGCATGGTTATGTATTAATCCCATATCTTAAACAGTCTCTCAACATCTCATTCAGGGTTAACCCCAAAAATCACATGACTCTGCCAGTTGTCTCAACCTCAAAAATCCCAATACGGATTCCCCTGGTTCTCTAACAGCTGAACAAAATGGATAGCGTCAGAATTGGAGCTGGTTTGGGTCCTGATATTCCTTAACCAATTCCATCAACTCTTGGAAAATTTTAGTGTCTGGTGCCTTTGGGAAAGCAATGCCCATTTTCACTGAAAATACTGCAGGTCCACAAGCAGTTAGATGGATTACTCATTGCTTTTCATTTGCTCTAATGTCATTTGCTAGCCAGCTCGGAGTCAGACCCCAGAACTGAAGAGATTCCAAATCCCCTGTTTATTTTGATCAGCCGGGGCTGCCCTGATTGGCTCAGGTTAACAACCCTAATCAAGAAAATTGTTGTCAATAAGGTCCAGCTGGTTCCAATCACCACAAGCCCGCTTGCCTTCATTGCACAATCCTTTGAATACAGGAATTGGGACATCATGTTGAGGTTGTCCAGGACATTGGCGAGGCCTCTTCTGGACTACTATGTCCAGTTCTGGTCACCATGTTATAGGAAAGATAATATTAAGCTTGAGAGGATTCAGAAGAGATTTACCAGGATGTTGCCAGATATGAAATGTTTGTGTTAGAAAGCCAGGCTGGATAGACTTTTTTCACTGGAGCATAGTAGGTTGAGTGGTGACTCTACACAGATTTATAAAATCATGGGGTTTATAAATAACGTTCATGGAAGGTCTTTTTCTAACAGTGGGGATTTCAAAGCTAAGGGGCATTTTTTAAGGTGAGAGGGGAGAGATTTAAAAAAGACATGAAGGGCAATTTTAAACACAGAGGATGAGTCATGCACGGAATGAACTTTGACGAAGTGGTGGATGTGGGCACAGTTACAACATTTTTAGCTAAGTACATGGGTAGGAAAGGTTTGGAGGGATATGGACAAGGAGCAGCAGGGAGGGCCGAGTTTAGATTGCTGAGTTGGCTAGTTTGTGTTACAGAGAGACATGAAAAGGCTTTTAATTCCTCCACTGGGGTTACTGCCTCTTGATAGAAAGAAACCAGATAACATTCCCCTTCCCTGATGGATTTCAGTGTCTGTAGCTCAGCCTCCAACCCATAGCTGCTGAAATGAAGCTGCTTAAATATTAAACACTGAATACTGATAGAAATCACAATGGTATCCAGGACAGCCCACATGCAGCAGACTTAACACATCGTCTGAACTGGCAGCTGTAATCAGTCTTAATTATTTCTTAATAATACTCATATACTTATGATACCTATTGAATGTTTTATTTAGTTTATTGTACATCATGGTTGAAGTTAAGTAAAGGAATGACCTTTTTCACTTACCCGAGACTCACTAAACCTTGCCTTTTCTCTGTGGAAGAGGAAGAAAATAATTCTAAGGAGTTGTATGAATCCAGCTTGAGCTCTTACTGCCTTGGGTGAGCTCACCTTACTTACTCATCTCCTGGCAACTTGTAACATTGCAACAGGTTCAAAAGACTCAAAATTACTTCTGCAGTAAGGACGTTCATGTAGTCAGATGTGGTGTGCATTGCTCTCACAAATGGTGGTGAAATTAATGGCCTATTTAGCTGTTGTTGGCTGAGAGCGATCATGTCACTCTTCTTCAAATAGCTAAAAGGGACCTTCCTCAACCATCAATAGGTAGCACTTCAGTCTAAAATCTCATCTGAACAATGGTATTTTGACCATGTAGCACTTCTCAGTAATACACCACTCACTAAATGGCTTACAGCTCAAAGCGTTACGCTTACACTCACAGTCCTCTGTGCCAGAAACTAAATCGGTGTTAGCTGAGGAAGGATAAAACGCTGGCAGAAAATAGTAAAGGCTAAGCAAGTTATAGCAGATGCTGCTGAAATGGTCCAAAAAGGAACAAAGACTTTGTTGTTGCAAAAGGAAATTAATTGTCAGTAGTGTCACAGTTGGTAGCAATCCTGCCTCTCAATAAAGCCCTAGTTTAAGACTTGAGCATATAATCAAGGCTGTAACAAATGCAATAATGTGGGAGTGCTGCATTGCCAGAAGTGCATTTTACTGATACAATGTTGGGACTGTTATCCCTCAGTTTTTCACTTCTTTTATGGGTTGTGAACATCACCAGCAAAACCAATATTTGCTGCTCTTCCCAAAAAGTGATGGTGAGCCACCTTTTTGAACCACTGCAATCCCTCTGATACTCCCCAATTCCGTTACGAAGGGACTTTGAGGATTTTTACTCCGTGATAGTAAGGGAACATTGGATACAAAAGATTCCAAGTCACTACTTGCAAAACAGCAGGTCAGTTCTCCTTGATGTTATGAGAAATGTTGATCCTCCAATCAACATCACTAAAAGCACTTTGTCTGATTGTTACCATGTTGCTATTTGTGATGACTTACTATGTGCAAGTTGGCTGCACAATACAATCGACCATATTTTAAAAGTAACATTTGTTGTAAAGCATATAGCTCTGCTTTCAACATCATTAACCTCTCCAGGCTGATCTCAAAACTCTGTGACCTCAGTCTCAGCTCTGCCCTGTGCAACTGGATCCTCCACTTTCTGACCCACAGACCACAATCAGTGAAGATATCCTCCACAATAACACTCTACACTGGAGCCCCCCCCCCCCCCCCCAAGATTGCGTCATTAGCCCCTACTGTACTCCTTCACTGCTGCTTCCTCACCACCAGACACCTGGAGGAAGAACGCCTCATCTTCCGCCTCGGAACACTTCAACCTCAGGGCATCAATGTGGACTTCAACAGTTTCCTCATTTCCCCTTCCCCCACCTCACCCTAGTTCTAAACTTCCAGCTCAGTAACTGTCCCCATGACTTGTCCGGACTTGTCCTACCTGCCTATCTTCTTTTCCACCTATCCACTCCACCCTCCCCTCAGACCTATCACCTTCATCCCCTCCCCCACTCACCTATTGTACTCAATGCTACTTTCTCCCCACCCCTCACCCTCCTGTCATTTATCTTTCCACCCTGGAGGCTCCCTGCCTGAAGGGTTTTTGCCTGAAACGTCGATTTTACTGCTCCTCGGATGCTGCCTGAACTGCTGTGTTTTTCCAGCTCCACTCATATCTGTACTCCTTGTATATCCACAACTGTGTTGCCAGATTCCAAACAAACACCATCAACAAGTTCGCTGATGACATCACCATAGTAGGACAGATATCTAACAATCTTCCATCCATGGACTCCATTTACAAGGCTCGCTGCTGCAGAAAGGCTGCCAACATTTCCAACGACCCCACCCGGTAATAATTTCCTACAACTTCTTCCATCAGGCAGAAGATACAGAAGCTTGAACACATGCACCAGCAGTGTGTCAGAAATAGCTTCTTCCCGGCCATTATTAGACTGATGAGTGGACTCTCTAATCTCAAATAATGCTGATCTTGCTAACACTGATCTCATCGAACACATGCCCTGTGCAATGTAACCTGTATGCCTCTGTCTGAGTCATTTTGATCTGTCCATCCTTGCTTACTATCATCTGCTTGTACTGTTCATAAACAAAGCTTTTCACTGTATCTGAGTACACGTGACAATAAATCAATCATTCAATCAATCAAAGAATCCTGTGTTATGAAAGGTGTTTTACTAATGCAAGCTTATCTCTTCATTATAGGATGAACAGAGTCTTCTCAGTTCTAATCAAATCTAATCTGGGCGGCACGGTGGCACAGTGGTTAGCAATGCTGCCTCACAGCGCCAGAGACCCGGGTTCAATTCCCGCCTCAGGCGACTGACTGTATGGAGTTTGCACATTCTCCCCGTGTCTGCGGGGGTTTCCTCCGGGTGCTCCGGTTTCCTCCCACAGTCCAAAGATGTGCAGGTTAGGTGAATTGGCCATGCTAAATTCCCTGTAGTATTAGGTGAAGGGGTAAATGTATGGGTGGGTTGCACTTCTGCGGGTTGGTGTGGACGTGTTGGGCCAAAGGGCCTGTTTCCACACTGTAAGTAATCTAACAGTACAGTGGAGCAAGAGACAGCAAACATTGGATGCCATGGTGAGACTGAAGTTCCTTGTTTCCTCACTATTGCAAAGATATTAGGATAAGTGGTAAAACAAAAATAAGAAATTTGTGAATATTTGTTCATAGAATCCTTACAATGTGGAAGCAGGTCATCAAGTCCACATCATTACTCTGACTAAACACCTCCCTACCCTCAACCCAACACTCCCCATGGCTAATCCACCCAACCTGTACATCTTTGGACTGTGGGAGGAAACTGGAGCACCTGAAGGAAACCCATGCAGTCATGGGAAGAATGTGCAAATTCCACGCAGACTGTCGCCCAAGGCTGCAATCAAAACCGGGTCCCTGGCGCTGTGAGATAGCAATGCTAATCACTGAGCCACTGTGCCAGCCTAGGTGCTGGGAAGCAGTGGGAAGCTTTTACAAAGTAATAAGAGGTATGGATAGAGTAAATAGCCAGAGACTTCGCCCCAGGGTAGGATTGACTGGTATGAGGAGTCATAGTTTTAAGATATTAGGAGAAAGCTATAGAGGGGACGTCAGAGATGGGTTCTTTACGCATAGAGTTGTGAATGCATGGAATGCGCTGCCAGTGGTGGTGGTGGAAGCAGAGTCATTAGGGACATTTAAGCGACTGCTGGATATGCACATGGATAGCAGTGAATTGAGGGGTGCATAGGTTAAGTTATTTTCTTTTACATTAGGATTAATCCTCGGCACAACATCATGTGCCAAAGGGCCTGTTCTTTGCTATACTTTTCTATGTAAATACCAATAGTTTTATGAGAACCACTGAGAGAAGTTTTCAAAGCCAGATTTATTGAATTGGATTTAAATCTTTTAATTTGCTGTGATGTGATTTGAACATGCAACCCCATAGAATTAGTCTGTCTTTAGATTGCAATAAAGTCCCTATTTTCTTGGTCTTCCAAGTGCTTGGGATTTGAATAAGGGACCTTACTGTATTAGGCATTGGAAGGGAATATTTAATCAGATGCTTTATTAAAGCTAGTTCAAGATTTACCTTATCAATAAAGACCTTTTGGGTGCAGGTATACTTGGCCACTCATTTTTAAAACACACATTCATTGTGTGGCAGTGATGACGAAGTTCTCCCAGTCACCACTAATGTTTCTCATTCAAATGACAGATTTAGCTAACCAGCACCCCATATTCCCCATGTGTACTGAATACTGGGGAGACTACTGAGTTATCGAGTCAAAGAGTCATACAGTATGTTTTGGTCCAACCAGTCCATGGTGACTATATTATCAAACTAAACTATTCCCACTTGCCTACACTTAGCTCATTATCCCTCCAAACTTTTCCTATTCATGAATCTATATGAATGTCTTTTAAACGCTGCAACTGTACCTGTATCCACACTTTCTCTGGTAGTTCATTTCACACACAAAACATTGTCTGTGTAAAAACATTGCCCCTCATGTCCTTTTTAATTCTTCCCCCCCCCCCCCATAAATACGCTCCCTAGTTTTGAAATCCCCCACCCTGGGGAAAGGACCCTGGACATTCACCTTATTTATGCCCCTCATGGTGTTATAAACCTCAATAAGGTCAGCCCTCAACCTCCTATGCTCCAGTGAAAAAAGTCACAGAGTCATACAACACGGTCCAACCAGTCCAGGTCAAACATAAACTGAACTAGTCCCACCTGCCTGCTCCTGGCCCATATCCCTCCAAACCTTTCCTATTCATGTACTTGTCCAAATGTCTTTTAAACATTGTAATTGTACCCACATCCACTGCTTCCTCAGGAATCACTTGTGAATCCTCATGTGATTCACCCTCTGTGTAAAAATATTGCCCCTCACGCCTTTTTAAAATCTCTCTCTCACCTTGAAAATGTGCCCTCTCGTCTTGAATTCCCCATCCGAGGGAAAAGACAACTACCATTAACTCTATTTGTACGCCTCATTATTTTATAAACTTTTATAAAGTTGCCTCTCAGTGAAAGAAAATCCCATCTATCCAGCCTTTCTTTATAACTCAAATCTTCCACAACCAGTAATGTCCTGGTCAATCTCTTTTGAACCCTCTCTACCTTAATAATATCCTTCCTACAGCAGGGTGACCAGAATTGCAAATAGTTCTGCAGAAGAGGGCTCAACAATGTCTTATACAATCTCAACATGACGTCCCAACTCCTATTTTCAAAGGTGAATGCAAATGTGCTAAATTCCTTCTTAATCACCCTGTCTACCTGTGGCCCAAATTCCAAATATTTACATACCTGAATCCCTTTCTCACATGGTTGTGATTTTTACAGATCCAACATTGACGGCATACTGTCTGGATGTACAACGGCCTGGTAGGGCTACTGCTGTGTCCAGAACCGTAAGAAACTGCAGAAGGTTGTGTGCACAGCCCACACCATCACAGAAGCCAACTTGCCATACATGACCTCCACTGACTTGGCCCGCTGCTGCCAACATCAAAGACCCGTCCCACCCTGGTAACAATCTCCTACAACTCTTCCCATCAGGCAGAACATACAGAAGCTTGAACACATCCACCAAGAGGTTCAAGAACAGCTTCTTCCTGGCCATTATTAGACTGATGAATAGACTCTTGAACTTCAAATAATGCTAATGTTGATCTTGCCCAGCGCATGTCCTGTGCAACGTAACCTGTATGCTTCTAAGTGTTTTTTTATACTCCATGATCTGTACGTCCTTGCTTACTATGATTTACCTGGACTGCACATAAACAAAGCTCTTCCCTGTACTTAGGTACGTGTGACAATAAATCAATCAAATCAAATCAAATTTAACCAGGTCTAATACCGAAAGTTATGTTCAAGCAGCTATTTTAACAGTGCAAACGACTGTGTATTTCCCAAATTAAAATGTTATGTATGATATTGCACCTGAGGCACCCTCAGTAAGTTTTCTTCTTCCCCTGCCTCCCTCTGTGCCCAGGTACTATCCAGACATCTGCACCTGGAGTGGAGGAAAGTTGTTCTGAATTTGGACTTGTTGACATGAAATGCATGGGCAGTTATCCCCTTGTAACTTGGGCTTACAGGGCCAGACCTGTTGAGAGCCTACTACCCAGATGCAGGCTTACCCTCCTCAACTTGCAGAGGGCTTTGGGATTATCACCATCTGGAATCCGGTCGAACTAAGGTGAGGTGCACTGATCTCCTTTGGTGAAGGAGACCTGCCATCTTCACATGTACTGGTCTCAATATGACTCCAGACCCACAGCAATATGGCTTATTATGAAGTGTTCTTAAAAGCAGTTACTGAGGGGACAGCGATGCTCACAATCCAAGCAAGAATTTAAATTGGGTTGCAATCAAATCTAGCACTCGGATTCTGGAGCTGCTGCAGGATTCCGATTTGCACTGTAAAGCAACCTTGTGTTTGATTCAGGCATGTGGGTGCAATGACATATTGACAGACTTGACTGAGTGTATCAGCTTGCAGGTTTTGAGCATTAATCAGGGGCTTGTAAGGTCAGGGGTGGCGTTAGAGGTTAAGTGAACTGGCCATGCTAAATTGCCCATAGTGTTAGGTGAATGGGGTAAATGTAGGGGAATGGGTATTGGTGGGTTGTGCTTCGGTGGGTTGGTGTGGACTTGTTGGGCCGAAGGGCCTGTTTCCACACTGTAAGTAATCTAATCTAAAGTGCCAACTCACCAACATCCCCCAACCCCTCCATCCCAACCCGACATCCTTTGCTAATTTTAAATTCTGGTTTATGAGACAGAGAATGATGTGGGTCCATTCTCCAATGTCTCCAGTTCAGGATTCCCAACGCCAAAATCAGTTTAAGATGAAGAGTTCTGTTTGTTCATTGTTCGACAGTTGTCAGTGCTTTGTGTTTGAATAAATGACAAATAAATTGAGGAATAAATGAGCAAAAACAGACCATCTTATTCCAATGGTTGTCAATTTATATTACACTGAGGATAAATTTCTGAGCAGGAGGTTATTTCCACAAGACGAAAATGTACATCTTTGGACACATGCAGGTGTGATGGGCTTAGCATTCTCCTTCTGTGCTGTAAATGTCTATGAGTCACATACAAAGGATGAGAAAGAGCAGGAGAAGGAATAGTCACAAATAAAATGGCTCCTTTCATTCATAGCTAAAAATCACACAATACCAGGTTATAGCCCAACAGGTTTAATTGGAAGTGCTTCCAATTAAACCTGTTGGACTATAACCTGGTGTTGTGGGATTTTTAACTTTGTACACCCCAGTCCAACACCGGCATCTCCAAATCATTCATTCATAGCAGCTTTGTGTTTTGTTAGTTTTCTTTCATAGGCCTCTGGTCTACAAATGCAGAGCTGAATTCCTCTTCTTGTTGGTATTTTCCAAAGCAAGAGAAGCAATATCTCGCCTCAGGCAGGAACATATTATCTCTCCTGGCAGCTTGTACATCGGCCTGCCTCTGACTTCACTGAAAACATCTTTCCTGTTGTGCAGATTGACGGCCTCTACCTGTCTGGCTGGGACTTTCTTGCTGTCATCAATGATCAAAAGAAGATGCTGCTCCACACCTTTTCCTCAGCAGCTTCTCCATTATTTTTAATAGCTTCTTACAGCCAACATTAACTTAGAAATGTAGAAAACAAGAGCAAGAGTAGGCCATTCAGCCTTCAAGCCTGCTCTGCTATTTAATATGGTCATGGGTGATTGCCCAACTTTGTTCACACTTCCCACCCCTATTCTCTTTGATCCCTTCAGCTCTAAGAACTATACCTTACCGCTTCTTGAAAATATTCAGTGTTTTAGTCTCAACTGCTTCTGTAGTAGAGGACAGCATGGTGGCTCAGTGGTTAGCACTGCTGCCTCACATCTCCAGGAACCCGGGTTTAATTCCAGCCTTGGGCAACTTTCTCCTCATGTCTGTGTGGGATTCTTCCACGTGCTCCAGTTTCCTCCCACAGACCAAAGATGTGCAGGTTAGGTGAATTAGTCATGTTAAATTGCCCATAGTGTTCAGGGATGTGTGGATTAGGTGCATTAGTCAGGTAAACGTAGAGTAATAGGGTGGGGAAATGGGTGTGGGGATGTTACACTTTAGAGGGTTGGTGTGGACTTGTTGGGCCAAATGGCCTGTTTCCACACTGTAGGGATTCTATGATTCTATGATAATAATTCCACAGGCTGACCATTCTCATCATCTCAGTCCAAAATGGCCTACCCTCCTGTATCCTTAGACTGTAGCCCCCTTCTTCTAGTCTCCTGGCCATCGTGAACATCCTTCCTGCATTTATCCTGTCTCATCCTGTTAGAATTTTACGTTCTTCAAAAATCTTCCCTCATCCTTTTAAATTCCAGTGAATATAGTTGTAAGTGATCCAATCTCTTTTCATACAGCAATCCTTCCAACGCAGGAATCAGTCTGGTACTAGGTTGTGGTACCTACATAATATATATTGAGGATGATTGTATGATGCTGTCTCAGGCCTCACATTTTCAAATGGATGAAATTCAAGAGCTTATTGATTGTGAATGTAATTGTTCTGTCTACAAATGGGAAAGGATGAAGACCTTGGACAGTCAGCCAACCCATCGTAGATCACCAGTTGACTGCCATGTGGCACTGGAGGGCAAATAAAAGGTTAGAAACTATGTATGTGAAGATGGTGAAGAAGTGCATGAAAGGATTGCAGTCTATGGAGTTGTAATTGAGCAATGGGAAATAGGGATGCCAAATGGAATGGTGGCGTATTATTGAGTATAAAAATATGGAGATCAAATGTTAAGGAAAAGGATACAGTTAATGGCATTGAATTCCGTAGGGGGTTCAATTCCATAGCTCCCTGTAAGTGGTCACAAAGGCGATAGGGTGGTAAAGAAGGCATATGGCATGCTTGTCTTTATTGGTCAGGGAATTGAGTACAAGAGTCAGGATGTCATGTTGCAGATTTTTAAGACTTTGGTTAGGGCATCCTTAAAGTATTGCATTCACTTCTGGTCGTCACATTATAAGAAGGATGTGGAAGCTTTGGAGAGGGTACAGAAGAGGTTTACCTGGATGCTGCCTGGGTTAGAGGGTGTGGGCTATAAGGAGAGGCTAGAAAAACTCAAGTTGTTTTCTCTGGAGCAGCGGAGACTGATGGGACACTTGATAGAATTCTATAAAATAATGAAATGCAGAGATAAGGTTGATAGTCAGAATCTTTTCCCCAGAGTTGAAATGTCTAATACTAGGAGGCATGCATTTAAGGTGAGAGGGGGAAAGTTCAAAGGAGATGTGAGGGTCAACTTCTTTTACACAGAGGGTCAACTTCTTTATGGGTCTGAAATGCATTGCCAGGGGTGGTGGTGGAGGAAGATACAACAGGGACATTTAAGAGACTTTCAGATAAGCACATGAATATGCAAGGTATGTAAGGATATGGACCAAGGGCAGGCAGAAGGGATTAGTTTAATTTGGTGTCACACTTGGCACAACCTCATGGGCCAAAGGGCCCATTCCTGTGCTGTACTATTCTATGTTTTAACAATACAAGTCAGACCACTGCTTGAATATTGTGAACAGTTTTGGTTCTTATGCAAGGATAGATATACTGATATTGGAGGCAGTCCAGAGAAGAGTGAAAGTAATAGGTGGTTGTTATGTGGGACTTTAACTTTCCAGATATTGACTGGGAAAGTATAGCTTGAGTACGTTAGATGGGTCGGTGTTTGTCCAATGTGTGCAGGAGGGTTTCCTGACACAATATGTAGACAGGCCAACAAGAGGTGAGGCCATACTGGATTTGGTTCTGGGTAACGAACCAGGCCAGGTGTTAGAATTGGAGGTAGATGAGCACTTTGGGGAGAGTGACCACAATTTGGTGACTTTTACCCGAGTGATGGAGAGGGATAAGTGTGCACTGCAGGGCAAGAGTTATAGCTGGGGGCAGGGAAATTATGATGCGGTGAGGCATGATTTAGGATGTGTGGCTTGGAAAAGTAGGCTTCAAGGGAAGGGCGCAATCGATATGTGGAGCTTGTTCAAGGAGCAACTATTGAGTGTCTTTGATAAGTATGTACCTGTCAGGCAGGGAGGAAAGGGTCGTGTGAGGGAGCCGTGGTTTAATAAGGAATTGGAATCCCTTGTTAAAGGGAAGAGGGCGGCCTATGTAAAGATGAGGCGTGAAGGTTCAATTGGGGCAATTGAGAGTTATAAGGTAGCCAGGAAGGATCTGCAGAGAGAGCTAATAGCAGCAAGGAGGGGACATGAAAAGTCCATAGTTGGTAGGATTAGGGAAAACCCAAAGGCTTTCTATAGGTATGTCAGGAATAAAAGAATGACCAGGGTAGGAATAGGTCCAGTCAAGCATAGTAGTGGGAAGTTGCGTGTGGAGGCTGAAGAGATTGGGGAGACACTGAATGAATACTTTTCGTCAGTATTCACTCAGAAATAGGACATTGTTGCCGATGTGAATATAGTGTCACAATTAATTAGAATGGATGGCTTTGAGGTATGTAGGGAAGAGGTGTTGGAAATTCTGGAAAGGGTGAAAATAGATAAGTCCCCTGGGCCTGATGGCATTTACCCTAGGATTCTCTGGGAAGCAAGGGAGGAGATTGCAGAGCCATTGGCCTTGATTTTTATGTCCTCGTTGTCTACAGGAATAGTGCCAGAAGACTGGAGGATAGCAAATGTGGTTCCCTTGTTCAAGAAGGGGAGTAGGGATAACCCTAGTAACTATAGGCCGGTGAGTCTCACTTCTGTTGTGGGCAAAGTCTTAGAGAGAATTGTAAGGGATAGGATTTATGAACATCTGGATAGGAATAATGTGATCAAGGATAGTCAGCATGGTTTTGTGAAGGGCAGGTCGTGCCTCACAAACCTTATTGAATTCTTTGAGAAGGGTAAAGCAGTAGATGTGGTGTATATGGATTTTAGTAAGGCGTTTGATAAGGTTCCCCATGGTAGGCAACTGCAAAAAATGGCATTGAGGGTGTGTTGGAGGTTTGGATTAGGAATTGGCTGGCTGGAAGAAGACAGAGGGTAGTAGTTGATGGTAAAGGTTCATCTTGGAGTGCAGTTACTAGCGGTGTTCCGCAAGGATCTGTTTTGGGACCATTGCTGTTTGTCATTTTTATAAATGACCTGGAGGAGGGGATAGAAGGTTGGGTGAGCAAGTTTGCGGATGATACGAAAGTCGGAGGAGTTGTAGACAGTGAGGAAGGATGTGGCAGGTTACAGCGGGATATAGAGAAGCTGCAGAGCTGGGCAGAAAGGTGGCAAATGGAGTTCAATATAGGTAAGTGTGAAGTGATTCACTTTGGTAAGAGTAACAAGAAGATGGGGTACTGGGCTAACGGTCGGATACTTGGTAGTGTGGATGAGCAGAGGGATCTTGGTGTCCATGTACACAGATCTCTGAAAGTTGCCACCCAGGTGAAGAAGACATGTGGTGTACTGGCTTTTATTGGTAGAGGAATTGAGTTCCGGAGTCCTGAAGTCATGTTGCAGTTGTGTAAGACTGTGGTGCGGCTGCATCTGGAGTATTGTGTGCAGTTTTGGTCGCCATACTATAGGAAGGATGTGGAGGCATTGGAACGGGTGCAGAGGAGGTTTACCAGGATGTTGCCTGTTATGGTAGGAAGATCGTATGAGGAAAGGCTGAGGCACTTGGAGCTGTTTTAATTGGAGAAAAGAAGGTTTAGGGGTGACTTGATAGAGGTGTACAAGATGATTAGTGGTTTAGATAGGGTTGCCCATGAGAACCTTTTTCCATGTATGGAGTCAGCTATTACGAGGGGACACAGCTTTAAATTAAGGGGCGGTAGGTATAGGACAGATGTTAGGGGTAGATTCTTTACTCATCAAGTCGTTAGTTCATGGAATGCCCTGCAGGAGCAGTGGTGGACTCTCCCTCTTTATGGGCATTTAAATGGGCATTGGATAGGCATATGGAGGATAGTGGGCTATTGTAGGTTAGGTGGGCTTGGATCGGCGCAACATCGAGGGCTCTGTTTGGCTCTGTTTGTCAACATCTCTGTTTGGCTTGCCCTATAATGGTAGTGTTGTCCCAGTCGAATTCATGTTGCTTGTCGTTAACGACAAGCCAAACAGAGAACAGCCAGGGAATTCCTAGAGGCATGGCACTCATCCACAGACTCTATCAACAAACACATCGTCCTGGATTCAATATACCGGCCACTACAGCGGACAGCTCGAACTGACAACCGGAAGCGGCAGAGACAAGCCACTTTAAATGCCAGAAGAAACAGCACAGAAGCGCTTCACAGGAGGCTCCCAAGCACTGAGGATGTCACCTAGACAGGGGGCGAAACGTTTGCAAAACAAATTCCCAGCTCGGCGAACAGAACCACAACAGAAGGTATAATCTCAGCAGAATGGGTTGCCCATTTAGAATGGAGAATAAGACAGAATTTCTTAACTCACAGGATAGTGGTTCTGTTGAAATCTTTACCTCAGAGAGCTATCACAGCTGGATCATTAATATACTTAAGATTGAGGTAGGCAATTTTTTTAACCACTAAGGAAATCAAGACTTATGGAGAAAAGGCAGGAAAGTGATGATGAGAATGATCAGGTCAGCCACAATCTCATTGAACTGCAGAGTATTAGACAGGCACCTTCAAAAGTTGATTGGGATATTTGTTCACGGGTGAAGGGAGGTATTGGGGCTCTAGTCAAGAAAAAGCAGGAGGTATTTGTCAGGTATAGACAGCTGGGATCAAGTGAATCCCTGGAGGAGTACAGGGGTGTAGGAGTGCACTTTAGAGGGAAATCAGGAGGGCAAAAAGAGGGCATCAGATAGCTTTGGCAGGTAAGGTTAAGGAGAATCCAAAAAGATTCTACAAGGACATTAAGGGCAAATGAACAACGAGTGAGAGTATAGTGCCCCTTAAAGACCAATGAGGCTATCTAAGTGTGGAACCACTGGAGATAGGTGAGATACTGAATGCATATTTCACGTCAGTATTTACTGGAGAAAAACATGAAAATGAGACAAATTGGGTCAATAAATAGTGATGTCTTGACAATAGTCCATATTGTAGAAGAAGTAGTGCTGGAGGTCTTAAGATGCACAAAGGTAGATCAATCCCTGGGACCTGATCAAATGTATCCCAGAACATTGTGGGAAGCTAGGGAAGAAATTGCAGGCCACCTATATTTGTATCATGTACAGCTAGGGGTGAGGTGCCAGAAGACTGGCGGGTGGCTAAAGTGATGCCTTTATTTCAGAAAATCTGCAACGAAAAGCTAGGGAAGTATAGAATGTTGAGTCTGATGTCAGTGGTGGGTATGTTGTTGGATGCAATTCTGAGAGACAGGATTTACATCCATTTGGAGAGGCAAGGACTGGTTAAGGATCATCAACATGACATTGCATGCAGGAAATCATGTCTCACAAACGTAGTTAACTTTTTAAAAACTAGATGAGGGCAGAGTGGGAGGTATTGCCTTCATGGCCTTTGGCATGGCTTTCAACAAGGTTCTGCATGGTAAACTGGTTAGTAAGGTTAGATCACATGGGATCCAGGGAGAGCTAGCTAATTGTTTACAAAATTGGCTTGATGGTAGGAGACAGAGGGTGGTGGTTGAGGGTTGTTTTTTGGACTGGAGGTCTATGACCAATGGTGTGCCACAAGGATCAGTGCTGGGTCCACTGTTATTTATCATTTATATAAGCTATTTAGATGAGAATATGGGAAGAATGGTTAGTAAGTTTGTAGATTGCACCAAAACTGGTGATATAATGGATAGTAAGGAAGGTTATCTAAGAATACAATGGGATGACGACATGGCAGATGGAGTTTAATTTAAATAAATGTGAAGTATTGCATTTTGGTAAGGCAAATCAGAGTAGGACTTGCACAGTTAATCGATAGTGCCCTGGCAGTCTTGTTGACCAGAGTGTCCTAGGAGTTCAGGTAGAAGTCACAGGTAGGATGGTGATTAAGGCGTTGGGCATGTTTGCTTTCACAGAGCATTGAGTATTGGAATTGGGACGCCATGTTGAGGCTGCACAGGATATTGATAAGACCACTTTTGGAGAACTGCTCATTGTACTGGTCTCCCTGCTATAGGAAGGATGTTATTAAAATGGAAAGCATGTAGAAACATTTCCAAGGATGTTACTGGCACTGTAGGGTTTGGGTTATAAGGGCAGGCTGGACAGGCTGGGGCTTTTTCCCCTGGAGCATAGGAGGTTGAAGGGTGACCTTATAGAGATTTATAAAATCATCACATAAGGTGAATAGTCAGGGTCCTATGCCCAGAGTCCATAAACTAGATTGTCATGCCTGAATTGTCATTTCTGCTGCTTCTTGGATGCTGCCTGACCTCCTGAGCTTTCCCAGCACCCCACCCAACTCTCTTCCTGCCTATGTTGTTAGTACCAATATGGAACATGACGTCTGACTGCTGACCCTCCCTAGTCAGAATGTCCTATGCCTGTTCAGACACATCGTTGACTCTGGCACCAGGGAGACAGCACTCCATTCTGGAGTCTGACTTGCGCTCACAGAAACACCTATGTATGCCCTTGAACTATAGAGTCCCCTTTTACTACTGTTGGCCTGCTCTTTGACCCTCCCTGCTGTGGTGCCACCATGCTGACAGCTGGTAGGCCATCTCTCCCTCCAACAGTATCCAAAATGGTCTGCTTGTTTGAGAGGGAATAGCCACTGGGGTCTCCTACACTGGATTGCTTGTCCCTCCTTGCAGTGACCTAGCCAACTGCATCAGTTCTGAGGGGAGTCATACTTCTGACACTCCGACTGTGATACTTTCACCACCTGCATGTTCCAAAGTGAGTCCAACAGCTACTCCACGGAGGAAGACACACTTCCTGCAGATGTAATTGTCAGGAACGATTGAACTGTCCTTGATTCCCTTAATCTACAACTATAAATTCTGTGCCATTGCATCTCACCCCACTTCATCAGATGAAGGAGCAGCGCTCCGAAAGCTGGCGATTTTAAATAAACCTTGTTATGGACCAGGCCAGACACCTCAAAATATTTCAAGAAGGTAGCCCAGACCTTAACTTTGTTAGTTGTTTTAAGCAGGTATAACACGGATATTCCAGGAGAGAGGCCACTGGTCAAACCATGTAGTTTTAAGAATTAATTTACAAGATTACCAAATGAAATACAAACAACAGAAAATAGAACACCAAATAACTTAACCTCTCCAAAAACCTAACAGACTATCCCAACTTAATGATGTTGCTCCAAATACTTGCAACAATTCTCATAAACACCCATTGGCACAAAAGGTAAAATCAAATGCAGGTACTTACAGGAGAGGTGTCAGGGAGAGAGAAAGTACCAGCCTGGACCTGCTTCTTTGGGTCCAGCAGCTTTTTCCACACCACTGCTAAAAACCAAACCAAACCAAACTAAACTAGAGAAAAGCTGAGTGGGGAGAACTGGTCACTCCCCTTTCATTGGACAAGTGTTTTTTTAAAAACCTGAAAGCCTTCTGCCTGAGGCAGTACCTGTTAGCTATTATCAAACTAGCCCTAAAACCCTTCAACCACAGACTTTTCGGAGGCTGCGTTGTTTACGTCCTCTCTGAAAAAAAAAGCCAAGGACTGCAATAATCTTGTTAAAGGAGCAGCTTCATCACAATCTGCTGGACTGTAACCTGGTGTCATGTGACTTCTGATTAAAACTGTAAGGCTATGAAAGGGTTAAAAAAATTGAAAGTAGGGAAAAAAAGAAGTCACCTGATTGATACTCAACAGTCAGGAACCCTTCTCTGCAGCACCTCACTTGGAGCTCATGATGTTATCAGGAGCCCCGATGAAGATCCCTCTGCAATTCCCTTGTAAGTCACGGATACTGAATCGACTTCTCCCAGAATCTCCCTCAGTCACACCTCACTACCGCCCAATGTTGGATATTCTTTCTTCTGTTGAGCACCAGGAGCTGTGACTGATTCCCTTTTCAGTCACAACGAGTAAACTGACGTCTCCCAGAAACCCCCTGAATCACTCCTCACTGCCGCCCTCTATTGAATGCTCTTTCTCTTGTTGAGCACCAGGTCTTCGGTGACTCCCTTCTGAGTCACAGCGAGTAAACTGACTTCTCCCAGAATCCTCCGCAGTCACTCCTCACTGCCCCCTTCTTTTATAATGTTACAAAATGTCCACATCACTAAACAAAATGATTAGTGAGAGGGAGAAAGTGACTCTTGAATACCAAATAGTAGCCCTACAAAAACACAATGTAACCCTCCCCCAAATTCAGAAAACAGCTCTCAAGGGAACCCTTTAACAAGAATATTTTGTGCCCGACCCCTATCCTCCAATCTACCTACCCGCTATTCCTGACCCGCATACTGTGTAAATTTATCATCTTTCTGCAGTTTTTAACTAAAGCTTTGGAATATTTCAAACTCTTCATTTATTAGACTACAGAAGTTTGTATTGTGCAGAGGGATGTTGGCTTGGCTTCCTTTAATGAACTGACAAAACAGGAATTTGGTTGGGTTAAGGGTGATGTAGAGACGCTCATTATTTTTCTTTAATTTTTATTTTTTTTGACGAAGCTGTGGTTGAGGTTATCGTTCAATTGAACTTTGGACAGTTGCATGTTCTGAAAAGAGAAGAAAATAAACACAGATATAGAAGATAATGCAGCATAATTACTAATCTATGGAATACTGTGAGCGAGTTGGCACTCTGTGTTGTCACGCCTAGGGCTTGTAGCTGATTGGATGTTGAGTTGGTGAAAGATTGGAGGACCAGTGCTCATCAGACAACCACGAAGAATATTGATTTTTTTAAAAAAAGCTAAAGGAGCGAGTAAACTATTTCTGACTGGTTTTGCAGGGCGGGCTTTGCAAGTTTCAGGACTGGATGGGAGGTTGTTTATTGCTTTCTCTGGTTTTATATACAGTTAAAGAATTGTTGAATGTTGTGAGAAAAGAATCACAGTCTGTAAGAAATAAGTCAATATGTCTGGAAAGCTACTGAACTGTCCATGTTCATTTTTAGTGACTTTGAAATTAGACACACAGTCAGTCTATGTACAACTTAGCATTGCATGAAGGTTGAGCATTTGCAGTTTATCTGGACTGACAAATTACAATTCTTTTATTTTCCTTTTAATATATCCCTTAACTATGTTGATCTATGTGTGAGTAGAGTTATGATATAGAATAATAGGGTAGAGGAATGCAACTGGGTAGATTACTCTTCGGAGGGCCATTGTGGCCTTGTTAGCTGAAGGACCTGTTTCCACATAGTAGGGATTCTATGATGCTATATTAATCAGATTATCTTGACATTTAGCTTTGTCCTGCTAAGGTTACAATATTAATAATAAATGGTTAATTTTTGCTTCAGCTATGAACTTGATTCAGGAGCAATTGGGTAATTTTGAGTGATAGAGTCACTAACCCCTACATTAAAGATATCTCGGAAATGGATGCTAGACTACTCAGACCCCTTGGCATCATGGTAGCTCACAAACCCACCAACACACTAAAATAGCAGCTAATGAACTTGAAAGACCCTATATAGACAACAGGCAATACTAATGTCATTTACAAAATGCCATGCAAGGACTGTAACAAACACTACATTGGACAAATAAGCAGAAAACTAGCCACCAGGATACATGAACACCAACTAGCCACAAAAAGCCATGACCCTCTCTCACTAGTATCCTTACATATGGATGAGGAAGGACACCACTTCGGCTGGGACAAGCCATCCATCCTAGGACAAGCCAAACAAAGACATGCACGAGAATTCCTGGAATCATGGCATTCCAACCAGAACTCTATCAATAAACACATCGAGTTAGACCTCGTCTACCACCCCCTGAGAAAAGGAACAGGAAGTGATTTCACCACAGGAAATGACATCACCACAGGAAATGATGTCACCAACCCAAGCAAATCCGAACATATAAACAGAAAGCAGGAATTATTAGCAGTGCTTCGCCTGAGGCCCACTGAAGATGTTACCTAATATGGTGACGAAGCATCTGGAAATGAACCTTCCAGCTCAGCGAGCAAACTCTATCTAAAACCTCAACCTGAGCTACAAATCTTATCAAAACTCGCTAAGACCTATGGGTGCAATATGCTAAAACTGGCCAGAAAGTAGGAAACGAATGCCATCCAACAGAGTGCCACCGGCGAACAGCTGTACTTCCTGCATGATTGCCTAAGAAAACAGGTACTACCTAAATAGCTTAAATACAAACCTCTCCTTAACACCCCACTAGCCAAAAGAATAGCAGAGCAAAACGCCCACAGAATGCTTAGAGAAATGATTAATGATGCCCACAACAGACTCTGTAAATACAACCGGGAAGTTTTGCACCAAAAATCTTTACTCACTCATGTAATAGACCATGAATGGATAAACACAGTACAAAAATCCATAGATATTAGACAGCGACAAATAGAGAAAATGAAAAAACTAGACCTGCAGAAAAAAACTAGACAAACTTACACAAAGTAGCAACACTGATAACACAGAAGCATGGATAAAAAACTTATCTGACTAACCATTAACAGGCACTGAAAAAGCCGTCTTAGTAAGAGGATTAAATTACAACTGCCAGGCTGCAGACAAGGTTTCTTTGCAGCATTAGAAACAATACTAAAAGTCAACCAACTCACAGAAGAAACCCAGCAAGCTATCAGACAGGTAGTCGCATCAACATTAAGCAGAAAAAAGGAAGGAAACATTCTCAATACACAAGAAAGGAAGGCACTGGAAAGACTAATAAAAGATAAAAACATTGCTATCCTTCCTGCAGACAAAGGACACTTGACGGTCATTCTAAATCAAAGAGACTACATTGAAAAAATGTACACACTACTTACAGATACCAACATTTACCAACAAGTGGCAATAGACCCAACCCCACAACTAGAGAACCGAATCACAACCCTACTCAAAAAACTTCAGAAATCTGGAGAAATAAATAAGATTGACTTCCAAAAAATGAAACCAGATGGATCCAACATACCACGCTTCTTTGGATTACCCAAAATTTACAAACCAGGAGCCCCCCTCAGATGCAGACTCTCACTACCTAGAACAACAACTTACAGACTGGCCAAAGAGCTATACCAAAGACTAAAACACTTAGTAGAAGGTTTGCACCACTCCATCCACTCCACCCAAGAATTCCTAAAGACGATCAAAGACACCAAGATAGAAGAGGATGAAATAATGGTCTCCTTTTGTTTATAGCAATTAACATTAACCTGGCCAAGGAAACACTGACTACACTATTAGAAGACCCAAAGACACATACACCAAACACCATTAACTTCATCAACAAGGACAGTATCATCAAGCTAATGGGCCTATGCTTTACCACACACTTCACCTTCAACAACAAAACCTACAGACAAACCAATGGAACACCCATGAGATCCCCAATATCAGGGTTCTTAGCAGAGGCAGTAATGCAGAGACTTGAACAAACAGCTCTGCCAACCATCCAACCCAAAATTTGGGTCCGCTAGGTGGATGACACCTTTGTCATCACTAAACGAAACAAATTAGAGGAAACCTTCAAGACCATCAATATTCCCCTTACTGGCATAAAATTTACTAAAGAGGAGGAAAACAACAACAAACTGCCATTCCTAGATGTCACAGTAGAGGCGAACAGCCAATGGGGAACTTCAAGCCAGCGTCTACAGGAAAACAACACGTACAGACCAAATATTGAACGACAAAAGCAATCATCCCAAAACCCACAAACGAGCTGCATCAGAACATTATTTCAATGAACCAACACACACTGCAGCACAGAGGAACCAAGCAGAGCAGAGGAATATCATCTATACCGTGTATTCAAAAAGAATGGGTACCCAATGAACACAGACCACCGACATCTCAGTAACAAACCCAAACAAGCAGACAAAACATGTCCAGAAACCTGAGCCACTCTCCCTAACAACAAAGACATCTCAGAAATGACTACCTTGGAATTATAGTAGCCCACAAACCCACCAACACACTAAAATAGCAATTAATAGTAGACAATAGACAATAGACAATAGACAATAGATGCAGGAGTAGGCCATTCAGCCCTTCGAGCCTGCACCAACATTCAATATGATCATGGCTGATCATTCCTAATCAGTATCCTCTTCCTGCCTTATCTCCATAACCCTTGATTCCACTATCTTTGAGAGCTCTATCCAACTCTTTCTTAAATGAATCCAGAGACAGGGCCTGCACTGCCCTCTGGGTCATAGCATTCCACACAGCCACCACTCTCTGGGTGAAGAAGTTTCTCCTCACCTCTGTCCTAAATGGCCTACCCCGTATTTTTAAGCTGTGTCCTCTGGTTCGGCACTCACCCATCAGCGGAAACATGTTTCCTGCTGCCAGAGTGTCCAATCCTTTCATAATCTTATATGTCTCAATCATATCCCCTCTCAGTCTTCTAAACTCAAGGGTATACAAACCCAGTCGCTTCAGTCTTTCAGTGTAAGGTAATCCCGCCATTCCAGGAATTGACTTCGTGAACCTATGCTGCACTCCCTCAATAGCCAGAATGTCTTTCCTCAAATTTGGAGACCAGAACTGCACACAGTACTCCAGGTGTGGTCTCACCAGGGCCCTGTATAGCTGCAGAAGAACTCTTTGCTTCAATACTCAATTCGTCTTGTTATGAAGGCCAGCATGCTATTAGGCTTCTTCACTACCTGCTGTACCTGCATGCTTGCCTTCATTGACTGGTGTACAAGAACACCCAGATCTCTCTGTACTGCCCCTTTACCTAAATTGATTCCATTGAGGTAGTAATCTGCCTTTCTGTTCTGGCCACCAAAGTGGATAACCATACATTTATCCACATTAAACTGCATCTGCCATGCATCGGCCTACTCACCTAACTTGTCCAGGTCACCCTGTAATCTCCTAACATCCTCATCACATTTCACCCTGCCACCCAGCTTAATATCATCAGCAAATTTGCTAATGTTATTACTAATAGCATCTTCTATATCATTAACATAAATTGTAAAAAGCTGCGGTTCCAGCACTGATCCCTGCGGTACCCCACTGGTATTCCAAAATGGAGTCGTTTATCACTACTCTTTGTTTCCTATCAGCCAACCAATTTTCAATCCAATCTAGTACTTTTCCCTCAATACCATGCGCCCTAATTTTACTCACTAACCTCCTGTGTGGGACTTTATCAAAAGCTTTCTGAAAGTCCAGGTACACTGCATCTACTGGATCTCCTTCATCCATATTTAGAGTTACATCCTCAAAAAATTCCAGAAGATTAGTCAAGCATGATTTCCCCTTCATAAATCCATGCTGACTCTGACCTATCCTGTTACTACTATCCAGATGTGCCGTAATTTCATGCTTGATAATAGACTCCAGCATTTTTCCCACCATTGAGGTCAGACTAACTGGTCTATAATTTCCTGCTTTCTCTCTCCCACCTTTCTTAAAAAGTGGTTTAACATTAGCCACCCTCCAATCCTCAGGAACTGACCCCGAATCTATTGAACTCTGGAAAATAATCACCAACGCATCCACGATTTCCCGAGCCACCTCCTTCAGTACCCTGGGATGTAGACCATCAGGCCCCGGGGACTTATCAACCTTCAGACCTAACAGTCTCTCTAACACCAATTCCTGGCAAATATAAATTCCCGTAAGTTCAGGTCCTTTAGCCACTGTTACCTCAGGGAGATTGCTTGTGTCTTCCCCAGTGAACACAGATCTGAAGTACCCATTCAATTCTTCTGCCATTTCTTTGCTCCCAGTAATATATTCCCCTGTTTCTGTCTTCAAGGGCCCAATTTTAGTCCTAACCATTTTTTTGCCTTGCACATACCTAAAAAAGCTTTTACTATCCTCCTTTATATTATTGGCCAGTTTACCTTCGTACCTCATTTTCGCTCTGCGTATTTCCTTCTCAGTAATCCTCTGTTGTTTTTTAAAAGCTTCCCAGTCCTCCGTTTTCCCACTTATCTTTGCTATGTTATACATTTTCTCTTTTAACTTTATATGTTTCTTAACTTCCCTCGTCAGCCACGGCCGCCCATGCCTCCTTCTGGGATCTTTCTTCCTTTTAGGAATGAACTGATCTTGCAACTTCTGCATTATACAAAGAAATATCCACCATTGTTCCTCCACGGTCATCCCTGTTAAGGTATTGCACCATTGAACTTTGGCCAGATCCTCCCTCATAGCTCCATAGTTCCCTTTATTCAACAGAAGTACTGTCACTTCCGACTGTACCCTCTCCCTCTCAAATTGCAGATTGAAGCTTAATGTATTATGGTCACTACTTCCCAATGGCTCCTTCACTTCAAGGTCTCTGACCAATTCTGGTTCGTTACACAATACCAGATCCAGAATTGCCTTCTCCCTGGTCGGCTCCAGCACCAGCTGTTATAAGAATCCATCTCTGAGGCACTCCACAAAGTCTCTTTCTTGAGGTCCAATACCATCCTGATTCTCCCAGTCTACCTGTATGTTAAAATCCCCCACAACAACTGTAGTAACATCTTTACGACAGGCCAATTTCAGCTCCTGATTCAACTTACATCCGACATCCAGACTACTGTTTGGGGGCCTGTAGATGACTCCCAAGAGAGTCTTTTTACCCTTAGAATTTCGAAGCTCTATCCATACTGACTCTACATCCCCTGACTCTGGGTCCCCCCGCACAAGGGACTGAATATCCTCCCTTACCAACAAGGCCACCCCACCCCCTCTGCCTGTCAGTCTGTCCTTACGATAGCACGTGTAGCCTTGAATATTCATTTCCCAGGCCCTGTCCACTTGAAGCCACGTCTCAGTTATCCCCACAATATCGTATCTGCTAATTTCCAAAAGAGCCTCAAACTCATCCATCTTATTTCTAATGCTGCGTGTATTCATGTATAGTATTTTTAATTTGTTACTGCTCTCACCATTCCCATCAACCCCTATTTCACTCAACCTTGCAGCATGATCCCTTTCCAAGTTTTCTGCCTCATTGATACAGTTGTCTTTCTTGACTTCTCTTGTTCTAACTTTCCCTTCAATTTCCTTTTTAAACATCCCGTTTATCCCCTCCCCCCCACTACTTAGTTTAAATGTAGCGGTGTTGCAGTAAAAAACCTGCCTGCCAGAATGCTGGTCCCTAACCTATTAAGGTGCAAACTGTCTCTCTTGTAGAATTTATGTTTGCCACAAAACATACCCCAGTGATCCAAGAACTTAAATCCTTGCTTCCTGCACCAGTTCCCCAACCACACGTTCAAATCCATTATCTCCCTGTTTCTGGCCACACCAGCCCGAGGAACTGGAATCAAACTGGAGATAACCACCTTGGACGTCCTGCTTTTCAGCCTTCTTCCTAGTTCTCCGAAGTCCCGCTGTAGTATATTCCTCCTTTTCTTCCCGACATCATTTGTGCCGACATGTACCACCACCTCTGACTCTTCACCCTCGTCCTTCAGGATTTCCTGCACTCTGTCCACTATGCCTTTCACCCTGGCACCAGGAAGGCAACACACCATCCTTAAATCCCGTCTGCTGCCACAAAAACCCCGGTCAGTTCCTCTCACGATGGAGTTCCCTATTACCACGGCTCTGTGCGATGTCCGACTCTTCCGCTCTGCCTCTGCGCCAACTTTTGATTGACAGACCAGGCCGCCTTGCGAACTGGTAGTGTTATCAGTCTCTACTGTTTCCAAAAGCTTCAAATTGTTCCTGACAGGTACTTCTCCCGGGGTCTCTTGCACCTGTCTCCTCTCTGCCTTCCTCATCGTCTGCTCTCTTCTGGCATGATTGGTGTAATAACCTTACTGAAGGTCTTGTCCAGAAAGATCTCGTTCTCTCAGATGAGCCTAAGGTCCTCGAGTTCTTTCATCAGCACTGCAATATGCTCGGTCAATAGCTGAATGTGCACACACTTTCCACACATATACGAGCCAGACACACCAGAGTCGTTGACCTCCCACATCAAGCACATAGCGCACTGAACCAGCTTGGCAGACATGTCTTCACCCTCTTCAACTGTGGTGTAATCACTTCACTCAACCTCCTTGTCAAAGACTCCTGAGCTGAAGCCTCACTCTTCGATCCAAACTTCCTTAGACCCTCTTTTTGTGGCAAGTCTGTGGACTCTTAATTGAGGTTAGAGGAGGAGGGAGAGAGGGAGACCCTACCTTGTAGGACCTGGGGTTTAGAACACATCCACTCTTATAGCAATCACTTACCTTCCCGACCGGCTTTGCGCTCCGCCTGAACTTCCGCCCAGCTCCCGCTGCTCTCTGCTGCGAAAAGACCGTTAATAAATTTGAAAGACCCTATACAGACAACAAGCAAAACTAATGTCATTTACAAAATACCATGCAAGGACTATAACAAACACCACATTGGACAAACAGGCAAAAAACTGAGGATACATGAACACCAACTAGCCACAAAAAGACATGACCCTCTCTCACTAGTATCCTTGCCTAGGATGAGGAAGGACACCACTTCGACTGTGACAACACATCCATCCGAGGACAAGCCAAACAAAGACACACACGAGGATTCCTAGAATCAGGGCATTCCAACTGGAAATCTATCAATATACACAATGAGTTAGACCCCATCTACCATCCCCTGAGAAAAGGAACAGCAAGTGACATCATCACAGGAAATGACATCACCACATGAAATGACATCACCAACCCAAGGAAACTCAAACTTATAAATGGAAAGCAGGAATTATCAGCAGTGCTTTGCCTGAGGCCCACTGAAGATGTTACCTAGTATGGTGATGAAACATCTGGAAATGAACCTTCCAGTTCAGCGAACAAACCTACATCCAAGAGTCATAGCATTATAGAGACGTACAGCATGGAAACAGACCCTTCGGTCCAACTTGTCCATACCAACCAGATATCCCAACCAGCTCCATTCCCACCTGCCAGCACTTGGCCCATATCGTTCCAAACCCTTCCTGATCATATACCCATCCAGATGCCTTTTCAACATTGTAACTGTACCAACCTCCACCACTTCCCCTGGCAGCTCATTCCTTAGCTGAAAATGTGTTGCTGGAAAAGTGCAGCAGGTCAGGAAGCATCCAAGGAGCAGGAGAATCGACGTTTCGGGCATGAGCCCTTCTTCAGGAATGAGGAAAGTGTGTCCAGCAGGCTAAGATAAAAGGTAGGGAGGAGGGACTTGGGGGAGGGGTGTTGGAAATGCGATAGGTGGAAGGAGGTCAAGGTGAGGGTGATAGGCCGGAGTGGGGTGGGGGCGGAGAGGTCAGGAAGAAGATTGCAGGTTAGGAAGGCGGTGTAGAATTCGAGGGATTTGACTGAGACAAGGTGGGGGGAGGGGAAATGAGGAAACTGGAGAAATCTGAGTTCATCCCTTGTGGTTGGAGGGTTCCTCAGCGGAAGATGAGGCGCTCTTCCTCCAACCATCGTGTTGCTATGGTCTGGCGATGGAGGGGTCCAAGGACCTGCATGTCCTTGGTGGAGTGGGAGGGGGAGTTGAAGTGTTGAGCCACGGGGTGGTTGGGTTGGTTGGTCCGGGTGTCCCAGAGGTGTTCTCTGAAACGTTCCACAAGTAGGCGGCCTGTCTCCCCAATATAGAGGAGGCCACATCGGGTGCAGCGGATGCAATAAGTGTTGTGTGTGGAGGTGCAGGTGAATTTGTGGCGGATATGGAATGATCCCTTGGGGCCTTGGAGGGAAGTACGGGAGGAGGTGTGGGTGCAAGTTTTGCATTTCTTGCGGTTGCAGGGGAAGATGCCGGGAGTGGAGGTTGGGTTGGTGGGGGGTGTGGACCTGACGAGGGAGTCACGGAGGGAGTGATCTTTTCGGAATGCTGATAGGGGAGGGGAGGGAAATATATCCCTGGTGGTGGGGTCCGTTTGGAGGTGGCGGAAATGACGACAGATGATACGATGTATATGGAGATTGGTAGGGTGGTAGGTGAGGACCAGTGGGGTTCTGTCCTGGTGGCGATTGGAGGAGCGGGGCTCAAGGGCAGAGGAGCGTGAAGTGGAAGAGATGCGGTGGAGGGCATTGTCGATCACGTCTGGGGGGAAATTGCGGTCTTTGAAGAAGGAGGCCATCTGGGTTGTACGGTATTAGAACTGATCCTCCTGGGAGCAGATGCAGCGGAGACAAAGGAATTGGGAATATGGGATGGCGTTTTTACAGGGAGCAGGGTGGGAGGAGGTGTAGTTTAGGTAGCTGTGGGAGTCGGTCGGTTTATAGTAAATGTCCGTGTTGATTCGGCCGCCCGAGATAGAAATGGAAAGGTATAGGAGGGGGAGGGAGGTGTCTGAGATGGTCCAAGTGAATTTGAAGTCGGAGTGGAAGGTGTTGGTAAAGTGGATGAACTGTTCAACCTCCTTGTGGGAGCACAAGGTAGCGCTGATACAGTCATCGATGTAGCGGAGGAAAAGGTGGGGGGTGGTGCCAGTGTAGCTGCGGAAGATGGACTGTTCCACATATCCTACGAAGAGGCAGGCATAGCTGGGGCCCATGTGGGTGCCCATGGCTACTCCTTTGGTTTGGAGGAAGTGGGAGGATTGGAAAGAGAAGTTGTTCAGGGTGAGGACCAGTTCAGTCAGTCAAAGGAGAGTGTCAGTAGAAGGGTACTGATTGGTTCGGTGGGAAAGGAAGAAGTGGAGGGCTTTGAGGCCTTCGTGATGGGGGATGGAGGTGTACAGGGACTGGATGTCCAAGGTGAAGATAAGGTGTTGGGGACTGGGGAAGCGAAAATCATGGAGGAGGTGGAGGCCGTGGGTGGTGTCCCGAACGTAGGTGGGGAGTTCTTGGACTAAGGGAGACAGGACTGTGTCGAGGTATGCAGAGATGAGGACCGTGTCGAGGTATGCATTCCTTACACACACCACGCTCTACTTGAAAATGTTGCCCCATTTAGGTCTCATTTATATCTTTCCCCTCTCTCCCTAAACCTATGCCCTCTAGGTCTGGACTTCCCCACACCAGGGAAAAGACTTTGTCTATTTATCCTATCCTTGCCCCTCATGATTTTATAAACCTCCATGAGGTCACCCCTCAGCCTCCGACACTCCAGGGAAAACAGCCCCAGCCTGTTCAGCCTCTCCCTATAGCTCAAATCCTCCAACAGTGGCAACATCCTTGTAATTTTTTTCTGCACCCTTTCAAGTTTCACAACATCATTCCGATAGGAAGGAGACCAGAATTGCACACAATATTCCAAAATTGGTCTAACCAATGTCCTGTACAGCCGCAACATGACCTCTCAACTCCGGTACTCAATACTCTGACCAATAAAGGAAAGCATACTTCACTATCCTATCTACCTGCGATTCCATTTTCAAGGAACTATGAATCTGCACTCCAAGGTCTCTTTGTTCAGCAACACTCCCCAGGACCTTACCATTAAGTGTATAAATCCTGCTAAGATTTGCTTTCCCAACGTGCAGCACCTCGTATTTATCTAAATCTATTAAACTATGTATTAAACTCCATCTGCCGCTTCTCTGCTCATTGGCCCATCTGATCAAGATCCCATTGTACTCTGAGGTAACCTTCTTTGCTGTCCACTACACCTCCAATTTTGGTGTCATCTGCAAACTTACGAACTATACCTCTTATGTTCTCATCCAAATCATTTATATAAATGACAAAAAGTAGCGAACCAGCGCTGATCCTTGTGACACTCCACTGGTCACAGGCCTCCAGTCTGAAAAACAACCCTCCACCACCAACCTTCTACCTTTGAGCCAGTTCTGTATCCAAATGGCTAGTTTCCCTGTATTCCATGAGATCTAAATCTGCTAACCAGTCACGCATGGGGAACCTTGTCGAATGCCTTACTGAAATCCATATAGATCATGTTCACTGCTCTGCTCTCATCAATCCTCTTTGTTACTTCTTCAAAAAACTCAATCAAGTTTGTGAGACATGATTTCCCACACACAAAGTCATGTTGACTATCCCTAATCAGTCCATGTCTTTCCAAATACATGTACATCCTGTCCCTCAGGATTCCCTCCAACAATCTGCCCACGACTGACATCAGGCTCACTGGTGTCTAGTTATCATCGCATACTTTAATTTCACTGCATTGTGAATCCAGCAATAGTCAGGCTGATTTGGATTAATTTGCTATCCTTGATCGTGACAGAATACTGAACATTTCTGAAGCCTCTGGTGTAAGAATTTGTAACAGGAAATATAAACAGATGTACGGTCAGAAAATACATAATTATTGATCTCGGGATGTCTAAAGCTAGATGTAATGCTGTAATTGGACATCACTTACTGAACAATCCTGCGTGTCTCAAGGATCACTTTAAACACCACATTATCAGTCAGATTATCAGTACATCTCATTTGAACTTGCTAGAAACTATGTACGTTCATATGCAAGGACCTGTCCTGGAGTTTAGTTTAGATAAATGCAAGGTGCTGCATTTTGGGAAAGCAAATCTTAGCACTTAATGGTAAGGTCCTAGGGAGTGTCACTGAACAAAGAGACCTAGGAGTGCAGGTTCATAGTTCCTTGAAAATGGAGTCACAGGTAGATAGGATAGTGAAAAAGACATTTGGTAAGCTTTCCTTTATTGATCAGAGTATTGAGTACAGAAGTTGGGAGGTAATGTTGCGGCTGTACAGGACATTGGTTCGGCCACTGTTGGAATATTGTGTGCCATTGTGGTCTCCTTCCTACTGGAAGGACGTTGTGAAATTTGAAAGGGTTCAGAAAAGATTTACAAGGATGTTGCCAGGCAAAAGGGACATGTGCAGATATTGTGCCTTAAAAAAAAACAAACATGTGGGACAATATATGGCCAATGCATTCTACATGGCAATATTTCAGCTCATTAATGTCAACTTTCCAACTAA
This sequence comes from Chiloscyllium punctatum, assembly GCF_047496795.1. NCBI lineage: Eukaryota > Metazoa > Chordata > Chondrichthyes > Orectolobiformes > Hemiscylliidae > Chiloscyllium > Chiloscyllium punctatum. The sequence goes on from NC_092746.1 coordinate 109,033,455, forward strand.
TGAGCAGTCTTTGGGATTAAATATAAATTGTTGCTCCCTTTCAAATTTGGCATTCTTCATTTGACCTGATGAGTGGATGATGATAATCTTCAAAGCATATTTCCTTTATCAGCAATATGCACATATTAAGCTGTTAGCTGTAGTCAAGTTATAACTGGATCATACAGAGGGCTGCCTATTTCCTGATTTCATAATGACTGACTCATGACAAAGAGGCTGTGACAGAATTATAGAATGCTACAAATAGCACAAAAAGAGCATGTCATGACTATTCCGAATTGGTGATTTACTGAGATATTTTCCACTGTTAGAAATTGTGACATTAAATCTTATTTTACAGCTAAGGAGTACAAGTGTGAATATTAATCTCTGCTGAGTGAGATTGTTCCAGACAATGGGATTTCTTCAGCCTTACCAGCAGAAACATAACCAATCGGCACTTAACTTCAATAACACTCATTTTTCACATCTCAAGAAATTTAATAGCCACTTAGTGACCATCGTCATTGGATGAGTTTTCAAAGTATGTTTTTTTTTAAAAACTAACCTGTTATGACTCACCTCTAGAGCAGGTGAGATTTGAACTTGGACCTCCTGGCCTAGAAGCAGAGGCACTACCACTGTAGCATAAGGCACAAGCTTTAAGCTTACACTGAATACCAGATAACAAGCTAATCAGTGAATTGAAATTGAACAGCTTGTTCAGGATAGAGAGGAAATTCAGGATCAGAAAAACAACAGGAGCTCTTTCAATACCTTGCGGCCATTCTAATGTTTAATTAGGTCAAGACTGATCCAACACCTAACTGCTCTGGCTGTGGCCCTTATAACTAAATCCATATCATTAATCTGCATCCAGCAGAGTAGAGGCAATTATATAACACTTTTGGAGACACCATGTGATCAACACTGTGGCGTAGCTCCACCCCAAAGATTGCATCGCTTCAAGAAGGTAGCTCAACAGTACCTGCTCAAGAGCAACAAGGGCTGGGCAATACCTGATGGCCTTATCAATGGTGCCCACATCTCATGAATGAACTTCACGAACAAAACAGTCTGATCAACAACCATTAACCACTATTCTGTCTCCATTCCGATGTTATATTCACAAGACTATTGCTCCTTTAATCCTCTGAGTTTTACTTCTGCTAATTGTGTGTCACCTTATCACACACTTCCTGCACAGCAACCACTCTACCATTATCAAGCTATTCCATTAGGGAGAGGCTGACTAGGCTGGGGCTATTTTCCTGGAGCATCGGAGGCTGTGGTGTGATGATTAGATTAGATTAGATTAGATTCCCTACAGTGTGGAGACAGGCCCTTTGGCCCAACTAGTCCGCACCGACCCTCCGAAAAGTAACTCACCCAGACCCATTCCCCATATTTACCCTTGACTAATGCACCTTACTCTATGAGCAATTTAGCATCACCAATTCACCTAAACTGCATATCTTTGGACTGTGGGAATAAACTGGAGCACCCGGAGGAAAGCCAAGCAGATACGGGGAGAATGTGCAAACTCCACACAGACAGTCACCCGAGGCTGGAATTGAACCTGGGTCCCTGGCGCTGTGAGGCAGCAGTGATAATCATTAAAATCATGGGGTGCATGATTAACTTGAATAGCCCAGGTCTTTTCCTCATGGGTAGAGGAGTCCAAAACTAGAGGACATAGTTTTAAGGTGAGGGGGGAAAGATTTAAGGGGCAGCTTTTTCATGCAGAAGGTGGTGCGTGGATGGGATGAGCTGCCAGAGGAAGTGGTGGAGGCTGATACAATTCCAACATTTGAAAGGCATCTGGATGGGTATATGACTAGGGAGGGTTGAGAGGGATATGGGCCACGTGTTGGCAAATGAGACGAGATTAATTTTGGATATCTGGTCGGTATGGACGAGTTGGATCAAATAATCTATTTCATGTTTTACATCTCTAGGACTCTATGATTTTAATCAAACAACCAAAACTGAATTCATCAGTAATGACAAAAATGCTAATTCAAAATTCTGAGGCTAGGTATTAGCTCACTTCACCCTGGGGAATATTCCAGTCATTTCATGAGTATGATATGAGGTAAATGTTTCAAGGTCTTGTTTATATACTTCGTCATGGTGTTGGTGGTAAGATAAAGATCAGCTTAACCTTTCTCAATGTATCATTGAGCACTTCATTTTCATTTTTCACCACCTGAGCCCAATACTTAAAACATCACGGGAGGCTTTGAGGATGGACTGTACATCATACTTCATAACGATCTGCAACACGAATTAGCTTTTTGTCTCAGTGTGCATATTAATAGATGAGAGGAAAATGAGATTATCCCATGAGATGCTTGACTAATGTAACCATTTACTACAACACTGTGGATATGGTGCATTGTGCTGCACACAATGCTTTGACCAATCTTTTCGTATTAATTCAAGCCTTTTACATAGAGATGCCACTTATCATTCCCTCTGATCACAAGAAAGCAATGTTGTACTACCTTGTAATTATCTTTATTGGTGAACCTTTATTACATTCTGTGAAAGCTGTTACCTCGGGGAGAAATTTCAAACAATGAAACCTGTCATCTCAGGTAAATCAACCAGAAATGGTTGTCAGATTGTGAGAAATACCCAACTAATGTCCCTTAGGAATTCTTTAGGAAGTCAGGTCTAAAAGTGACTCTAACCACACACCAATGTGGTTTGACTTGATATCTCAGCTGAAGTGTCCTCATAAACCACACAGTCGTATCAAATCACAAGGAGGGGACACAAATGGGATGGTTTACTCAACTATAACGTGGGGGTTAAGTCAGGTCAGGTCAATGGCACATCCAGTCAGTCAATCCTCCTTTTCACTGGCATTTGGGGTTGATTGCCATAGTTTGAAGAATGACCACAATCATGATAATCTGACAAATCCCAACTTCCAACATCATTGTCCCTAGATACATCCCATTCCACTGGCAGAGTGGTCCATCAAGAGCAATGGCACTGTAGTGTAGATCAAGAGCACAAAATCCAAGAGCACGAAATAGCGGCAGGGGAGACCATTCACTCTATAGAGCCTGCTCTGCCATTCAATAAGATTGTGAACTTATTGTGCTTTAAACTCCACTTTCTTACCCGTTTTTCAGAACCTGTGACTCTACAAAACCAAAGGAACATCAGGCACTGGAGGATAAGTAGGTTATCCACTCCATGGAGTATACTCCACCATTCAATGAGATCATGGCTGGTCTAAGAATCCTCAATCCCAATTTCCTGCCTTATCCCCATAGCCATTGATTCCCTTACTGATTAAAAATCTGTTTTATCTCAACCTTGACTGTCCTTAATGACTCAACCTCTACAGTAAAGAATTCCACAGATTGACTACCCTCTGAAAGAAACATATCCTCCTCAGCTTTGTCTTTTTGTTCATAGAATGCCCACAGTGTAGAAGCAAGACATTCAGCCCAATGAATGCACACTGACCCTCCAAAGGGCATCCCACCCAGACCCAACCTCCTAACCCATCCCTGCAACCCTGCATTTCCAATGACTAACCCACCTAACCTGTACATCCATGGGTACTATGGATAATTTAGCATGGCCAGTCCACCTAACGTGTACATTCATGGGCATTATGGGTAATTTAGCATGGCAGTCCACCTAACCTGTATATCCAAGGGCACTATGAGTAATTTACCATGGCAGTCCACATCACCCAAACATCTTTGGACTGTGAGAAGAAACAGAAGCACCCAGCGGAAACCCACACAGACACAGGGAGAACATGCAAACTCCTCACTGACGTTCACCCAAAAGTGGCACCAAATCTCAAAGTCTTAAATGGGCACCCATTTAAAAGTGTCAACCTTATTTTGAAATCCCTCACACTTCTTCACCTCTGTAGCTTCATTCAGCCTTACACCCCTCGGATATTTTTGTGCTCTCCCTGTTCTGGCCTCTTCTACATTAATGACTTTCTTAGCTCCGACGCTTCCAGAATTTTATGTTTCTATTACTGATAAACTGAGGTCATTAAGACTGGTTTTTAAATATAAATGCAAGGGAGATTTCAGTCTTTAAATCTTAATTGAATTAGTTCTCATAATATGAGTATCACTGGTAAGGGTGGCCTTCATTGCTTGTTTATAATCACTTGAGAAATCATGATGCATCTTCATTTTGAATACTGCTGTCCACTTGATGAGAATATTCCAATATGCAGTCAGGTAGAGAATGCCAGGACGTTCACGCAACAGTGATGAAGTCAGCAACATTTTTCTAAGTAAAGATGCTATTTGATTTGGAAGAGAACATTGAGATGACAATGCTCCCATGCACTGAGCAGTTTTGTCCATCTAAGTGGAGGTTATCAGTTCAAGAAGTGCACTAAAAGATGCCTCCTGGCTCTGAGCATTTAGCTGGTTGCAATTTAACGTGGGAAAAATATGCTTCAACTTGATATTGGACAAAAGAGACATATATGTTAGGTTTGGAAAATAATTAATTTCCTGTTTTGTTCAAACATCATCGTGTAACATCATTTTCTTTACTTTCAATGACAGTGAATTGATATGAAGCATTCATTAGGTTCCACTAAATACATCCAGTATACCCACTCTCTCAGTTGGAAGTTCTCTAATTGCAAAGAATAGTTGGACAGGAAATAAGTTACCCAGACTAAAGAAGAACGTGTTGCTTAACTTTTCCAATTAATTGTAGCTATTCATCAAACAATACCATCAGAATGTGTGAGCTGGATTTTCCTTCTGACAATTATAATTTCCTGCTGTGAATGAAGGAGGCAGAAGCCAGTGAATAATAGAACAGAATAGTCTTTATTGTCACATGCACTCGAATGAATGCAGTGAAAAGTTTGCTCTGCTGCCTCTCGGGGCCATCTTAGGTACAGGGTACCCAGGTATAGATACTTTAAGTGTTGTCACAGAATTGAAATAGTACCAGTAATAGGTTAGCATGAGAATACAGAATTTAAAACTTTGTCCAGCCCAGTGCAACACCTCCATATCATATTTGCAAGAGTCCTCTGATAGATTCAACTGCTCCAAGCCTCCTGTTTTATGATTTCAGTTTCACTGTGTCAAACTTTTAAGATCGTAAGCACGACTTCTTGAAGCTACTTCCTAAATGGTCTTCACCTTGCATCAACCTTCATGACTTGGTCACTCTGTTTAGTTTAGCTGTCATGCAGTTATGGAGGTAAGTGGTTCCAAGGCCATCTCTAGTACATTATCCTGGGTCTGTATACAGACATTAGATGCAGCAAACTATTTTAGCTTTTTTTCATAGTTTCCTATATTATAATTATTATATATATATTAGTAATGTAGTGCTATATTTTTCTTTATTTTCTCTTCTTTTTGTTCTTAAGATATGGAACCAGGTATTTTGTACCTAAGATGGCATCATGTGTTGGCAACATTTGTACACTGTAGTCCTGTTCTTTCATAACTTGAGCACACATGCCAATAAACCTAATTCTGATTCTGATAGTCTTGGAGGCTCATTATCATGTAGCATTACCAATGGCCTACGTTTTCTGATTAATGGATTTAAAGAAAAATTTTAACTCAGGTGCTGCAGTCAATGGCCACTGACTGCCATAACTGATTTGCATCCTATTTCCACCAGAGTGCTAAGGCTGGATGGCAGGGATAGTCAAGTAATCCCCTTGTGATCAGCATTGTGAAGGCCTGCGTAATGGAAGCTCTGCCATTTCTGTTGCTTGAAGAGTCTCCACAAGGGCTAGTCACCTGTTGCCATTGGCAAGGGAAAGAAGTGCCCACAAAATGAGATAGAACCCAATGAAATGGGACTTCCATGCACTTGCTGTTATTGGTCACCCCTTTGTCTCATTTTCTGAAAAAATAAATCAGTAGAGGAAGAGCGAAAAATCCAACCATCAAACCTTATGACCAAAGAGGCTAACCCTTTTATTCGTTCAATAATAAAAAAAATATAATTAATGCCATGTATCACATTTGGGGAAGTAATGGTCTAGTGGTATTATCACTAGACAATGAATCCAGAAACTGTGCTGATAATCTGGCAGATGGCAGAATTTGGGTTCCATAAAGAATCTAGAATTAAAGGTCAACTGATGACCAGGAAACCATTGTAGATTGTTGGGAAAACTCATCTGGTTCACTAATGTCCTTTAGGGAAAGAAATCTGTCATCCTTACCTGGTGTGATTTACTTATGTGACTCCAGACCCACAGCAATATGGTTGACTCTTAACTGCCCTTTAGATATTTAGCGATGGGCAATAATTGCTCACATCGCCAGAAACACCGATGTCCTGGAATGAATATAAGTAATGAAATGTGCACATATGTAAACATTTGGACCAGTCCTGGAACTCCCTCATTTTACAGCATTGTGGACCCACTCTGCACCACAGGGACTGCAGCAGTTCAAAAAGGCAGCTCACCATTATCAAGGGAAACTGGGATAAGCAAAATATACTGAACGCCCATATCCTCTGACTGAATAAAAGAAAAGTATACTCTCTCAGAATTAACTCCTTTTTAATCTCTTTCACTCTTTGTGACCTTCTCAATAATTTCAATAAATGAACATTTACAAAGGTCGATTAAAAAGAAATAGGAAACACATATCTTAACTGCATCCTTCATTTAGAAAATATTATGGTTTCATTCCTGGGTTGTCACTCATAGTTACTTCTAGCTCTTTTGTTCAATTAATTCAATTTTCTCTCGATATTAAATGGAAGAATCAAAGGTAATCAAATAACAAACAATTTCATAACATTGTAAAAATACACAGCAAATCTTACCCACCCACGGCCACCTCATTTTTAGTAGGCAAGGCTGTCACTTACTTAGCTATAACAGAAAACTAGATCTATTCATCCTATTTGTTTATTAAACAACTTTTCTTGGTAGAGAGTTCAGAAATACACATCATTTTCCCATTCTTCGGCAAATGTAGACATGGCGAAACATTTTGTTGCTTTGATTTAATCATTAAACAGTCACTGACACCCACCCATACCCCTACATCTACCCCTTACCTAACACTACGGGCAATTTAGCATGGCCAATTCACCTGACCTGCACATCTTTGGACTGTGGGACGAAACCGGAGGAAACCCACGCAGACACGGGGAGAATGTGCAAACTCCACACAGTCAGTCGCCTGAGGCGGGAATTGAACCCGGGTCTCTGGCGCTGTGAGGCAGCAGTGCTAACCACTGTGCCACCGTGCCACCCACTTTAAGGGCATTGTCTTACATTAAAGGAATAAATAAACTTAAGTTGTCAATGTTGTCCTTTCAAACTCCAAACTAATCCAAGTCCCTCACTCTCATTTCAGGTGGTATAAATGTTTATATCCTGGTGCTCCCACTGGTCTCTCCTATGACTGCCTCAGTGTTCCAATAAAGTCCAACATAAGCTGAAGAAACAACACCTCACTTCCTGTTGATGTGCTGGGGGTCACCCACAATTGAGGATGAAACACTTTGTAGAGCTTCCTCTTCCAGTGAGTTGTTAAATTGTACATTACCATTCATGACTGGATGTGGAAGGACTGTAGCGCTTAGGTCTGATCCATTGGTTGTCTAGATCTTGCTGCTGATGCTGTTTGGCACACAGGTAGTCCTGTTCTACAGCTTCACCAAGGTGATACCCCATATTTAGGTATGCCTGGTATTGCTGCTGGCATGTTCTCCAGTACTCTCCATTGAAGCAAGGTTGGGAAAGTGGGGTTTAGGCTGGGCCATGAGGTTGAAGATTGCTTGGAGTACAATTTGGCAGCTTCAGCTTGTGGCCCACCGTGTCTCATGGATACCCAGTCTTGAGTTGCTAGATCTGTTCAAAGTCTGTGCCATTTGGCATGGTGATATGTTGGAGGACATCCTCAATGTGAAGTCAGACTTCATCTCCACAAGGACTGTGCAGTGGTCCCCCTTATTGAGGGATGGATTTGAGCATTTTGACGAGGATGAGGCCCAGTATGTTTTTCCCTCTTGTTGGTTCCCTCACCTCTTGGTGCAGACCTGGACTACCAGCTATCTCCTTTAGGACCATACCAAATCCATCAGTGGTGGTGCTAACGAGCCATTCTTGGTGATGCATATCAAAGTCCCCCATTCACAGTATGCTCTGTGGTCGTTTCATCCTCAGACCCTTGACTTTTCTTCCAAATAATGTTCAACATCGAGGAGCGCTATGCACGTTAATAGGATTGGGTCCCCACTGCAATACCTAGGTTTCTGGATTACTAGATTTACTAATTCTGAAGCAAGGTCACTATACCCAAAACGTTAATTCTGATTTCTCTCCACAGATGCTGCCATACCTGTTGACTTATTCCTGCAATTTCTATTTTTATTTTTGTTTCTGATATCCAGTATCCTCAGTTTTTTTTTCAAGATTACTAGCCCAATGATATTACTGCTACACCACCGCCTCCCCCTAATCTATCAGCCGAGGTGATGGAGGAGTAGCATTAACTGGGTAATCGAAAGGAGGATTTCTTGCTCATGTTGACCTGATACCATGAGCCTTCATTCAGTGGAGACAATGTTGAGGACTCCCCAGGTAACACCTTCTCAATTGATTACCACTGTGCTTGCACCTCTGTTGGGCCTGGCCTTCAGTTCAGACAGGACATTTCAAGCAATGGTGATGGTGTTGTCTGGAATGTGGTATGTCTTGTAGGACTCTGAGTGCACAATTATGTCAGGCTGTTGCTTGTGAGACAGCTTTCCCACTCATAACACCATCCCCCAGATGTTGTTCAGCATGTCTCTGCAATGTTGACACGGCTGAATTAGCCATTGTCATTTTCGGTATCTTGGTTGATACAATTACTAGTTTTATTCCTTGTGTTACCAGTTTCGACCATCACTCTTTGCTTCTTGCCTCTAAGACAATTTTGGATCCAATTTTATCAAATGCCCTGGCTCCCATGCACTGTTAACTCCTGTCTAGCATACAGGACCTTATCAAAAGCCTTGCTGAAGTCTGTATAAACCATATCAACTACAATATCTGCATCTACATACCTCACCACTGCCTTGAGAAAAATTCAATCAAATTTGATAGACATGATCTTCACCTTAGGAAGCTGTGCTGACTATTCTTGATTAATCATTGCTTCTCTACGTGGACACTAAATCAGTCCTTCAGAGTTTTTTCTACTGCTTTCCCTATCTAGTTTCTGTATTATCACCAAGGCCCTCTATGGCTAGAGTAAGACTTTCCAACTGGTACACCCTATTCCCCGTGTAATATCTGCCTTCTGAATAACTTGCCATACCCTCATGCTAATGTTTTGTGATTCATGTGTCAAGACAACCACAGCCTTCTATGCCATTTCACTTTTAATAATAGTCTATATTCTGTTTTTCTATTCTACTAAACTTCCCATGATGATATGTTATAATCCATCTGCCACAATGTTGCTGACACATTTAACCTTGCCATATCATTTTGCAGATTCTTTGTGTCCACCAAAAAACTTGCTTTCCTGTCTATCTTTGAATTGCCGGCAAACTTGGATATAATGTACTTGGTTCCTTAGAGTCATAGAGATGCACAGCATGGAAACAGACCCTTTGGTTCAAATCATCCATGCTGACCTTCATCCAATTGATTAACCCAAATTGCAAAGAAAGGAGGTCCACACGATGACTCCTATGGCATTTCGCCAGTTTTTGTTTGCTAAACTGAAAATGATACTTTTATCTCTAGGATGCCTGTGAGCCAGTCAATCCTCTGTCCATTCTAGTCCATCACCCACAGGAATATGAGTTATTACTTTGTGTATTTATGTTGTTACAACGCTTTAAGCGATGTATTTTATCTTGCTTTTTTTTAAAGAGAGGTTTTAAGGCAGAGGTGCTGAACAGTCTATCAAAACCACTGGGGTAAACAGCTTGTGAGGCCTTGAGTATTTTTTAACCAGTTGGAACAATAGAAGCAGCCTGGATGGGTGTGGCCAGCTCTCATAGACCAGGATTTCTTGTTATCAATTTTTTTTAGCTTTGAGATTCAGCAATTGCTGTTGTAGGCTTGAAGAAGTAAAAGCTGTTTTTTCCCCTCTTTCAATTACAGCTAGAAGCGAAGGTTTCCCTCTGCTGCTGGTTTACCTGTGAGACATTTCTATTTTGCTGAATTTGCCTTTTGCCAAGGGGTATGTTTATGGGATGACAATATATTGGAACAGTTAATTAGTAATAGTTACTGTCTGTTAAGTTTTCCATTAGGGTTGTTATTCTAAATTCCTCTTTCTTTGGTTGGATTTTAACTAAAGTGTTTAAATAGATTGTGTTTCGCTTAACGTGAAGTTATTTGACCAGACACATTACATCTGGAACAGGCACTTTATATTTTCCTTAAACATTAGAAAAGTTAGGATCTAAGCTAACTTCCTAAAATATTTTGAGGGAGTCTGGTCTTGTCGATAACAATCTTTAATGTGGCCTCTTATCAACTGCTTTCCAGAAATGAAAATGTGTTGCTGGAAAAGTGCAGCAGGTCAGGCAGCAAACAATGAGCAGGAGAATCGATGTTTGGATGCTGCCTGACCTGCTGTGCTTTTCCAGCAACACATTTTCAGCTCTGATCTCTAGCATCTGCAGTTCTCACTTTCTCCTAGATGCTTTCCAGAAATCCCAATATATACATCTACTGTTTCCCCTTGCTCATTCTGCTTTTACACCCCCCCAAAAAACCACTTATTTGGAGATCCATGCTACTTTTCCTTGGGCACAGAATGCCAAAAGGAAAATTGATGGAGTTGTTTAAGATTGTGAAAGGTTTAGATTGAGTTAATAAAGAAAAATGTGCTTGAAAGTTGAAAGTTGGATGATGAGAGTATGTTAAATTGAAGAGATTGGCAAAGGAACCAGAGATGAACTGATAGAAAAAAAACCTTTTTATTGGAGGTAGCTTGAAATATATTGCCTGATGGGGTGTTGGCAACAGATTATTGACAGGATTCAAAAGGAATTGGATAGGTAACTGAAGGAAAAATAATTGCATGGATATGGACAACATATATACTTTCACTAGCCCCTGAATGTTGATAATAAATTTATCATACAAAGAGGTACATTTGTATTGGAGAAATATGATTTGGAGAAATACAACATTTGATATTCCTTCACAAATTGATGATTGTAGTGTAACTCCAAGCCAGTGAGCAAGTACTTCATTTTTGGAGTTTTTAAACTGTAGAAGCACTTAAAAATGGGGAAATAATTATAAAGAAATCAGCAATGATTTTCATAGACATTTTTGCATTGAATTCTCTACTCTCGTATACTCTCTTTACAATTATGTCACATGTGCTCTATGAATGCATTGGTAGATTAATTTTTGATTAATAATTGACTTAAATATGTTCAAGTGACAAGTGGTCAAGACACAATGTCCAAGGTTTAACATGGAAGCAAATCTGATTGACTTTCCAAAAATGCTAGATTTATTAAAAGTAGGGCCTTGACTAGTGTTGTAACAGAGAGACCAAGGCATTTAGGTACATAATTCTTTGAAGTTTGCATCACATGTAGACAGGCAAGTTAAGAAGACATTTAGCCTGATTTCCTTCATTACTCACATCTTTGAGTACAGAAGTTAAGATGTCGTGTTGAGGTTGTGTAGGACGTCTTCTGGAATACTGTGTCCAGTTCTGGTCTCCCTGTTAGAGGAAGGATATTATTGAACTGGATACGGTCCAGAAAAGATTTACAAGGATATTACTGGGAATGGAGGGTTTGAGTTATAAGGAGAGGCTGGATAGGCTTGGACATTTTTCACTGGAGCTTAGGAGGTTGAGGGTGACCTTAAAGAGGTTTATAAACTCATGAAGGGCTTCGATAAGGTGAGTGGCAAGTGTCTTTTCGTTAGGGTGGGGGATTTCAAGACTTGGGTGCATATTTTTCAGGTGTGAAGAGAGAGATTTAGAAAAAGATATGCAAGGCAAATTTTTCATGCAGAAGAAATGGTAGATGCAGGTACAGTTACGACATTTGAAAGACATTTGGATATGGACATGATTAGGAAAGGTTTGGAGGGATATTGGCCAGGAGCAGGCAGGTGGGACTAGATTAGTTTGGGATTATTGGGACTGTTTGGAGCGAAGGTCTGATTTTGTGTTGTATGACACTATGACTAATTCGGCCAAAACTGGTCAGCTCAACATTAAAACTATAGAAGCATGAGGGGAGATCAAATTGAGGCATTCAAGATAATAAAAGGTGTGGATAGAATAGAAATGGAGCAGATGCCTCCTTTTGTGAGGCATTCTAGGATAAGAGATCATAATTTAGGATAAGGGGCAGCAAATTTAAAACAGAGTTGCGGAGAAATTACTTCTCCCAAAGGGTTGTGAATCCGTGGAATTTGCTACCCTAGAGTGCAGTGGATGCTGGGACAGTGAGTAAATTTAAGGAAGAGTTAGACAGATTTTGAATTGGTAATGGGTTGAAGGGATATGGAGTGAATGCAGGAAAATGTGGGTGAGGAGTACATCAGCCGTGATCGGATGGTAGAGCAGACTCGATGGGCCGAATGGCCTAATTCTGCTCCTTTCTCTTGTGAACTTATGAATTTGTGAACTTGTAAAACAAAGACCTGGTTAGATTACCAACCAAGAGGATTTATATTTATTGAGGAGAATTTATATTTATTGCCAGCTCTCTCCAATGTTGTGGAGATGTTTCAACTTGTACCTGACAGAAGAAAGATTCTTCAACAACTCTATCACCTGAAAAATAAATCTCATCAAAAAGTAACAGGGGAGAAGAAAGAGTTTATTTCGAACTGATTTTAATTTTAGTCAATGTGTCCTTACATTTCAAATCTCTTGTGGCATTTCCTTGTGAAAAACTAAGCAATGCAAGAAAAGTTTTCAAGGTTTCCTTCTTGTCTTGTGTGTCGTCTTATCTGTCTCTGTACTTGAATGATCTGACAAGGGAAGCAGAAAGAAAGGATGCAACTATAAATTCCGGGAGAAAGTTGGGTGGCACGGTGGCACAGTGGTTAGCACTGCTGCCTCACAGCGCCAGAGACCCGGGTTCAATTCCCGCCTCAGGCGACTGACTGTGTGGAGTTTGCACGTTCTCCCCGTGTCTGCATGGGTTTCCTCCGGGTGCTCCGGTTTCTTCCCACAGTCCAAAGATGGGCAGGTCAGGTGAATTGGCCATGCTAAATTGCCCGTAGTGTTAGGTAAGGGGTAGATGTAGATGTAGGGGTATTGGTGGGTTACGCTTCGGCGGGGCGGTGTGGACTTGTTGGGCTGAAGGGCCTGTTTCCACACTGTAAGTAATCTAATCTAAAAAAAAAGTGAGGTCTGCAGATGCTGGAGATCAGAGTCGAGAGTGTGGTGCTAGAAAATCATAGGAGGTCAGGCAGCATCCAAGGAGCAGAACAATCGACGTTTGGGGAATCCTGATGAAGGGCTTATGCCTGAAACGTCGATACTCCTGCGCCTCAGATGCTGCCTGACCTTCTATCTTTTCCAGCACCATACTCTCAGCTGTGAATTCTGTCCAGAATGGATCATTTGCTGTAGATAGACTAAATCTCCTATCAACCCACAGCTGCTAAGCTTGGCAGCATCTTTCCTTAGCAGAGAGATTGAGATAGGCTACATTTAGTGAACCCATACTTACTGTTATGGATGAACAATTGCAATATCCTGTTTTGTGGAGTGGAGCAAGAGATTTTGAAACTTCACCCAGTCGCATGGGTGTAGATTCCTCAGACCTTTGAATGTTTCATGGACATTACAACATTGGTAGCATCACAGCAAGAGGAGTAGGCCATTCAGCCCCTCAAACATACTCTGCCATTCAATAAGATCATGGCTGATCTGTGGCCTAACTCTATGTCCCTCAATTTTCTTTAATTCATTCACGAGATGAGGGTGTTGCTGGCTAAACCAGTATTCATTGCCCATCCCTAATTGCCCAGAAGGCAGTTGAGAGTCAACCACATTGCTGTGGGTCTGGAGTCACATGTTGGCCAGACCAGGTAAGGATGGCAGTTTCCTTCCCTAAAGGATATTAGTGAACCAGATGTTTTTTCCCCCAACAATTGGCCATGGTTCATGGTGGTCATCATTAGGGTCTTAATTCCAGATTTTTATTGAATCCAAATTCCATCATTGGCCTTGTTGGGATTTGATCCTGGGTCCCCAGAACATTACCTGGGACCTCTGGCTTAACAGTCTGATGATAATACTGCTAGTCCATTAGCAACAATCCCCGCCCCCTCCCCCCCCACCCACCCCCCCCCAACCCCCCCCCCCCACCAGTACCCTGGCTTAATTAAAATTTCTCTGTCTCAGATTTAAAGTTAACAATTGAATTTGCATCAACCATCATTTGAGGAAGACTGTTCCAAATCCCCACTAATCTTTGCGGAAATAGTTTATCTTTATCTACCCTGTCTTTCCCTGTTAGTATCCCTGAAGACCTCAATTAGATCACTCCTTAACCTTCTAAATTCTAGAGAGTAAAGGCCTAATTTGTCCACTCTCTCTTTATAATTTAACCACTGAAATCCAAATATCATCCTTATAAACCTGCATTGAAATCCCCCCAGGGCCAAAACGTCTGTTCTAAAGTGGAGTGCCCAAATCTGCTTATAGTACTCCAACTAGGATCCAACTAGGGTTTTGTATAGCTGCAGCATAATGTCTGCATTCCTATACTCCAGCCCTTTATACATAAAAGTCAGCTTTCCATTATCTTCTTGACTATTTTCTGCACTACCTGTAACTTTTTAAGGAGCTATTCATTTTAAAGAGCTAAATAAAGTGAATCTCCAATGGATATTCACTATATTTAACTTAGTTGCTTTCAAAAAAAAATCCTGATCTATCCTTTCTCAGTCTGCTATGTATAGTTCTACACTTGCTTATATTAAAATCAATCTGCCACAGCTTTGACCATTCACCTAATCTATCAATATCCTATTATAATTTTATGCTATCATAAACATTGTCTACAAAGCTGACCAATTTTGTGTCGTCAGCAAATTTGAATATTTGACTTTTTATGCTATTATCTAAGTCACTAATGAATGTTGTGAACAATTGAGATTCATGTGGGATGCCACTAATCACATTATGCCATTCTGAGTACTTACCCATTATTCCAAATCTCTGTTTCCTGCCACTCAACTAAGTTCCTATCTGTGTCAGTACTTTGCCCTCAGTTCCATGGGCTTCCACCTTAGCTAACAGTCTCTTGTGTAGGACGTTATCAAACGTCTTCTAGAGATCTATATAATCAATATCCCATTTCAAACACTTGGCATAACCTTATATCGGGAAAAACAATGACTGCAGATGCTGGAAACCAGATTCTGGATTAGTGGTGCTGGAAGAGCACAGCAGTTCAGGCAGCAGCTGATGAGCAATAAAATCGACATTTGGGCAAAAGCCCTTCATCCTGATGAAGGGCTTTTGACTGAAATGTCAATTTTACTGCTCCTCGGATGCTGCCTGAACTGCTGTGCTCTTCCAGCACCACTAATCCAGAATCCATAACCTTATATGCCTTGGTATCATGAGTGCGCATCTAAATACCTCTTTCATGTTGTGAGGGTTTCTGCCCTGCACCCTCTGGTGAATAAGAGTTTCCTCACATTGCTTCTAAATCTTCTGCCCCTTACCTTAAATCTATGCCCCCTGGTCATTGATCCTTCCATTAAAGGGAAAAATTTCTTCCTGTCTGCCATTTCTATACCTCTCATAATTTTGAACATCTCAATTATGTCCCCTCTCAATCTCCTCTGCTCTAAGGAAACCAAGTTTGCCCAATCTCTCTTTATAACCAAAACTTGCCAACCCAAGGAACATCCTGGTAAATCTCCTCCATACTCTCTCCAGTGCTATGACAAACCTGTAATGTGGTTTCCAGAATTGCACACAATACTCTAGCTGTACCCTAACCAATTTGTCCAGTTCCATGAGCAATATGACTTAATTAGATCAGTCTGTGATTATATTCACATCAGCTACACTGCAATAGCAGTAGGAATTTAATAAAATTCATAAGTGGCATTGTGAAGGAAAGTTGTTGTTTTTCTACTCAGTGGTTAAGCTGAAGGTTTTGATTTGAATCTGCATGATACCCATCCCTCATTCTGGTAAAAAGTTGTAACATTTATGTGACATTGCATGCAAACTTCCCAGCCTCTGGACAACTTAGACACCAGGGAGTCAGATGGGAAAACAGGGCATGAATGGCAGAAATTAGGGTCTCAAAGTGGAACACATTTGTCTGATTCTCTAACCAGGCTCAGAACAGTGAGATAGGAATCTCGTTAGTGAGTGCATTTCGGCATCTAATTGGCTGCATTAACAAGTCATTATTACCTAATCTCACCTCATTGAGAGACAGTTTCCTATTCTCCTGTCCATTGAATAGAAACTCAATGGCTACTGTTCCCAGTGTGGCAAGGAGCAGGTACTGTTACCTGTTGGTTCCCCTGAGCCTTCATCCTGGACAGCAGCTGCCAAGATCTCAGGGCAGCGACCACACTCTAACCCATCCATCCATGATGGTTGGCATTGGCTGTGTAGTACCACACCACACCATCATGGCCCATGGCTGGATGTGTTATTGCACTGCACCATGCCCTGCCAATCTCACAGCTGCATCAAGTACCAGCAGCTTACCCAGTAAACATACTGCATATACATCAACCCAAAGGCCATTCTTAAAGTCTAAAGGGATTTGAGCTCAGCCAGAGACAATCATCAGGAGGGGATACCAGCATTGCTTCCTGACTGATTGCCTTCAGTTATAGAACCAAAGAATCTCTACAGCACAGAAAGAAGCTACTCAGCCCATCAAGTCTGCACTGACTCTCCTGATCACACTCAGACCCAGGATACCCTAACTCCATAACCTGCATTTACCATGGCTAATCCAACTAGCCCGCAAATTGTTGGAATGTGGAAGAAAACCCAGAGAGACCCACGCAGACACATACAGAACACGCAAACTCCACACATACAGTCACCCAAGGCTGAAATTGAACCTGGGCTGCTGGCACTGTGAGGCAGCAAAGCTAACCACTGAGCCACCGTACCACCCTCTCACTAAATCCTTGGTTCCTTAACATTTCTGAAAGGTTATTTGTACCCTTTTTTGTAAAGATAGAAACTAAGTATATGTATTTCAGTGGTTATGGACATTCGACCTTGGATCTATGGGTGAACTCCAAGGCAGGCTTCAGGATACGCAAGTTCGGTACCTGTGAGGGTGACCCCAACCAGGATCTTGGGTTCATGTCACACTGCAGGTGACTCCACTACACTATACACTATTACATACATGCTCACATATGCTATACACTATTACATACATGCTCACATGCAAGCACACTTACACACACATATGCACAGACTCTCACACGCAAACACACTCATACTCTCACAGACTCTCTCATACACATGCTCTCACACACGTACACATTCACATGCACACTCTCTCACAGACATATACTCTGTCACACTCAAGCACACACTCTCTCACACGGACACACTCTCTCACACACACATGTACACATACGCACACTAACACTCTGTCTCTCCCTCATGCACAGATACATATACACAATCACACTCTCTCTCACTCTCTCACATTTCTGACATTTATTCCCTATTCTACTTTACCTAAACTTTGACTGTACAATGCACATCGGAAATGTAAATGGTTGTCATACAATCACAAAATCCTTGCAGTGTGGATGCAGGCTATTTGGCCCATCGAGTCCATACCAAACCTCTAAAGAGTATCCCCTCTAGATCCATCCCCCTACTTTAGTCCTGTAACCCCACATATCCCATCTAGCCTGCACACTATGAACAATTTGATGTGACCAATCCATCAAACCTGCACATCCTTGGACTGTGAGAGGAACCCGGAGGAAACCCACGCAGACATCGGGCGAATATACAAATTCCACAGAACTGCTTGCCCAAGACTGGAATTGAACCCAGGACCTTAATGTTGTGAGGCTGCAGTATAAGACCATAAGACCATAAGACATAGGAGTGGAAGTAAGGCCATTCGGCCCATCAAGTCCACTCCGCCATTCAATCATGGCTGCTGGGCACTTCAACTCCACTTACCCGCATTCTCCCCGTAGCCCTTAATTCCCCGAGACAACAAGAATCTATCAATCTCTGCCTTGAAGACATTTAGCATCCCGGCCTCCACTGCACTCTGTGGCAATGAATTCCACAGGCCCACCACTCTCTGGCTGAAGAAATGTCTCCGCATTTCTGTTCTGAATTTACCCCCTCTAATTCTAAGGCTGTGTCCACGGGTCCTAGTCTCCTCACCTAACGGAAACAATTTCCTAGCATCCACCCTTTCCAAGCCATGTATTATCTTGTACGTCTCTATTAAGTCTCCCCTTAATCTTCTAAACTCCAATGAATACAATCCCAAGTTCCTCAGCCGTTCCTCATATGTTAGACCTACCATTCCAGGGATCATCTGTGTGAATCTCCGCTGGACACGTTCCAGTGCCAGTATGTCCTTCCTGAGGTGTGGGGACCAAAACTGGACACAGTACTCCAAATGGGGCCTAACCAGAGCTCTATAAAGTCTCAGTAGCACAATGGTGTTTTTATATTCCAACCCTCTTGAGATAAGTGACAACATCGCATTCGCTTTCTTAATCACAGACTCAACCTTCATGTTGACCTTTAGAGAATCCTCGACTAGCACTCCCAGATCCCTTTGTACTTTGGCTTTACGAATTTTCTCACCGTTTAGAAAGTAGTCTGTGCTTTTATTCTTTTTGCCAAAGTGCAAGACCTCACATTTGTTCACATTGAATTCCATCAGCCATTTCCTGGACCACTCTCCCAAACTGTCTAGATCCTTCTGTAGCCTCCCCACTTCCTCAGTACTACCTGCCTGTCCACCTATCTTCGTATCATCGGCAAACTTCGCTAGAATGCCCCCAGTCCCTTCATCCAGATCATTAATATATAATGCGAACAGCTGTGGCCCCAACACTGAACCCTGCGGGACACCACTCGTCACCGGCTGCCATTCTGAAAAAGAACCTTTTATCCCAACTCTCTTTCTTCTGTCAGACAGCCAATCCTCAATCCATCCCAGTAGCTCACCTCGAACACCATGGGCCCTCACCTTGCTCAGCAGCCTCCCGTGTGGCACCTTATCAAAGGCCTTTTGAAAGTCTAGATAGACCACATCCACTGGGTTTCCCTGGTCTAACCTGCTTGTCACCTCTTCAAAGAATACCAACAGGTTTGTCAGGCATGACCTCCCCTTAGTAAATCCATGTTGACTTGTTCTAATCAGACTCTGCTCTTCTAAGAATTTAGAAACCTCATCCCTATAATTTTCCATCTTTTGTCTTGATCCTTTCTTGAACAATGGGGTTACAACCGCGATCTTCCAATCATCCGGGACTTTCCGGGACTCCAGTGACTCTTGAAAGATCTCAACCAATGCCTCCGCTATTTCCTCAGCCGCCTCTCTCAGAACTCTAGGATGTATCCCATCGGGGCCAGGAGATTTATCAATTTTAAGACTTTTTAGCTTTTCTAGCACTATCTCTTTTGTAATGACAACCATACTCAACTCAACCTCCTGACTCCCTTTAATTGTTGGGATATTACTCCTGTCTTCCACTGTGAAAACTGACGCAAAGTACTTGTTAAGTTCTCCTGCTATTTCCTTATCTCCCATCACTAGGCTTCCAGCATCAGTTTGAAGTGGCCCAATGTCTACTTTTGTCTGTCGTTTGTTTCTTATGTATTGAAAGAAACTTTTACTATCATTTCAAATATTACTGGCTAGCCTACATTCATATTTGATCCTCTCCTTTCTTATTACTCTCTTTGTTATTCTCTGTTTGTTTTTGTAGCCATCCCAATCTTCTGATTTCCCACTGCTCTTGGCCACTTTATAGGATCTCTCTTTTTCTTTAATTCATTTCCTGACTTCCTTTGTCAGCCATGGCTGTCTAATCCCTCCTCGGATAATCTTTCTTTTCTTGGGGATGAACCTCTGTACAGTGTCCTTAATTATACCCACAAACTCCTGCCATTGTTGCTCTACTGTCTTCCCCACAAGCCTCTGCTTCCAGTCTATTTTTGTCAGTTCCTCTCTCATGCCCTCATAATTACCTTTATTTAACTGTAACACCATTACATCCGATTTTGCCTTCTCTCTTTCAAACTCCAGACTGAACTCTACCATATTATGATTGCTGCTTCCTAAGGGTTCCCTTACTTTAAGATCTTTTATAAAGCAGTGTTAACGACTAAGCCACCATGCTGCCTCAAGTGGCCACACCCAGAGGGGGTGGAGTAAGTATCTAGTTTCTGGCTGTCCTAAAGGTGATGTGATGTCTTTCAAAGGGTGATTGCATTAATCAGATACTTACACAATACAGATTGGACACTTCTGTCATCAGAGTATCCTGCATGTGACCTTTAAAGTGGCACCTGTGGGCCACAATTAGGAACCATGGAACATAGGAACAGGAGAAGGCCATTTAGCCCTTTGGCCTGTTCCAGCATTCAATGAGATCTTGGCTGATCTGTGACCCAAATCCATAAACCTGGGCCTTTGGGCCATATCCCTTCATACCTTTGCTTAACAAAATGTTATTTATCTCAAATTTAAAATTAACAGCTGATCCTGCTTCCACTGCTATTTGTGGTAGTGAGTTCCGAACATCTTCCATCCTTCATGTGTTGGAGTGCTTCCTAACATCTCTCCCGAATGGTCTGGTCCTAATTTCACAAAGACAACCCAATATCTCACAAGCACTGATCTAAATTCCTTTCATGTTGGAATTCTAAGTATTCACCAACATTTTCATATGTAAATGATGCCTTTCTTAAGTCAGATGAAGATGCGAGTGGTGTCCTCATAGCCATAGAGTCATACAGCATGGAAACAGACCCTTCAGTCCAACTCATCCATTCGACCCAAGTTTACCAAGTTTACTAAGCTAGGCCCACTTGTTGCATTTGTCCCATATCCCTCTGAACATTTCCTATTCATGTACCTGTCCAAATGTTTTTAACTGTTGTAATTTTACCTGCATCCACCACTTTCTCTGGCAGGTAATTCCATATCCGGAACACCCTCTTTGTGAAAAGGTTGCCTCTCACCTTCCTCTTAATACTTTTCCTCTCACCTTAAAAAATACCCTCTCATTTTGAACTCCCCTGCCCTAGGGAAAAGACCTTTGCTATTCACCTTATCTACATCCTATATGATCTTATAAATCTCAATAAAGTCACCCCTCAACCTTCTATGCTGCAGTGAAAAAAGTCGCACCATGTCCAGCCTCTCCTTATATTCAAACCCTCCAATTCCAGTAACATCCTAGTAAATCTTTTCTGAATCCTGTCCAGTTTAGAAATATTCTTCCTGTAGCAGGGCGACCAGAACTGGACACAGTACTCCAATGCCCTGTACAACCTCAAATGACATACCAACTCCTGTAGTCAATGGTGTGAGCAATGAAGGCAAGTGTGCTAAATACCTTCTTAACCACTCTGCCCACCTGTTATGCAACTTTCAAAGAACTATGTACCTGAACATCTAGGTCTCTCTGTTTGACAACGCTACCCAGGGCCCTACCATTAATTGTATAGGTCCTCCCCTTGTTTGTTTTACCAAAATGCAATACCTCACATTTATCCAAAGCTGCCACTCCTCAGCCCAATGGCCCAATTGATCAAGATCCTTTTGTATTCTTAGATAACCTTCTTCACTGTTGACTATGCTATCAATTTTGTTGTCAGATGCAAACTTGCTCACCATGTTTCCAAAATTCTCATCCAAATTAATTATATAAACGACAAACAAAAGTGGACCCAGCACTGATCCCTGTGGAACACTGCTGGTCACAGGCCTCCCACCGCCACCCTCTGTCACCAAAAGTCAAGCCAATTTTGTAGCCATTTGGCAAGCCCTCCCTAAATCCCATGCGATCTAAGTTTACTAATTAGTCTACCATGCGGAGCGTTGTCAAACGTCTTATTAAAGTTCATATAGATAACAACTTCTGCTCTGCCCTCATACAACACTTACAATCTCCTGTTGTATTTGTTTAACATGGCCTGTGCTGCATTCTTGAGAATTAAGTCTCCTTTATTAAAGGTTCATGCTGAGGCAGCCCATGGCTCTCCTCATTGGAGATCTCCATGTCTGGTGCCTTACAAGGATAGTTTCTGAGATCCAAGCATGTTCACTTTCAACCAAACCCATTGTGGAGCAGATGATAAACTGGTTGAAGATGAGGCTCAGATGCTTGGGTTGGTCTTGGGGAGGCCTTGCTATGCCCTCCAGACAGAGTGAGCTGCATAATCCTAGCATGCTGTGCACTGCACAACCAGCGGAAGCAAAGAGGGGAAGAATAAGACAAGGAGATTGAGCAGTAGGGACAGTACCTTCACTATGAAAGAGTGCAGCAGCATTGGGTGCAACAACCAGACAGGATGCAAGAGAGATACCCAATTCCAATAGATCTGAGCTGGTCATCCATTGACTATAAACTTGTTGCTCCTCAATGGCAAGCAGTCTCTATCTATTCCCAGAGGCAAATGTAGCCTCTGTTTGCTCGTTTATTGTTTGTTTTGGCTGTTGTTAATTAAAAGTAAATGTTTGCAGCTGTGGGAAGGCTTTCCTGTGTCTGACATTGAACAATGGGAAGATGTTAGGCTACATTGGGTAAAAAAGTAGAAAGGATTCTAAGTTGGGATGATGTTCAAGAAGTGCAGCTTCATTTTCAATAACAGCACAGTTCTGAATGTACTTCTATAATTACAATGAGCTGTCAACCCTGAGACATGTTTCTATTTGGTTTCTCTCTCTCCCACTTTAAATGTTGTGAAGAGGAAGTCTTAGCTGGCAGTGTTAGACCTGGTGGATGGCTGGGTTTTAAAAATGGCACCACTGCTGGGAATAGCAGGAGAATCCGACTTTGGTGAATACTCCCACCTCTGGAGAGAGGGTAGGTAATGCCAGAAGGGTGGAATAGAGGCAGGATGTATAGGCAATGAGGTGAGCTGCAGGGAATAGTGTGATAAAATTCACTCAAGCTCATGGAGAGAAACCTTCCATGAAATGCTCTGAAATTGACCCTGAGTCAGTTTCGGGTACAATATAGCCCATAGCATTTATAGCACAGTAACAAGCCAATTAGCCTAACTGGCCCAGTCAAGATTTAATGCTCCAAAAAACCCTCCTCCCTACCTTGTACCATTTAATTATTTCGGGATGATATGGTAATAATTGTATCTTGAATAACAAAAAGGAGGCACTATAATAAATGAGATAGTGTGGAAAACTCTGTGGTAATGTCTCTGATAGTCCTACATCTCCCATCTTAAATTTGTTATATCAAAGTGTTTACTAAAATCAAATTGCAATTTTATTGCCCTCAACTGCTGTGCAGAGAAATACTAGTTTCTCAGTTAAACCAGTGAAATTGCCAGCCCAGTGAAATTATCTTGGACTTAGTGCCCAGCTCAGATATAGATACAATTTTATTCATCTCATCAACAAGAACGTGAACAATTACTCTACCTCTGTAACCTCGCACCCTGACCCCAAGACAGCCCACATCTTAGTTAATATAATCAAAAGCATAAAAAACATTGGTTAGGTCACTTTTGGAATATGGTGTTTAATTCTGGATTCCCTGCTATAGGAAATATGTTATGAAATGTGAAATGGTTCAGAAAAGATTTACAAGGATGTTGCCAAAGTTAGAGGGTTTGAACTATAGGGAGAGGTTTACAGCTATTTTCCCTGGAGTGTCGGAGGCTGAGGGATGACCTTCTGGAGATTGATAAAATCATGAGGGGCATGGATAGTGTGAATAGCCAAGGCCTTTTTCCCATTAGAGGGGTGTCCTAAACTAGAGGGCATAAGTTTTAAGGTAAGAGGGGGAAAGGTTTAAAAGGGACCGAATTGGGAACCTTTTCACACAGAGGGTGGCGCGTGTATGGAATGAGCTGCCAGAGGAAGTGGAGGCTGGTCTGATTACAACGTTTAAAAGGCATCTGGATGGGTATATGAACAGGAAGGATTCAGAGAGATATAGGCAAATGCTGGCAAATGGGACTAGAATAACTTAGCATATCGGGTCAACATGGACTAGTTGGACTGAAGGGTCGGTTTTGGTGCTGTACACCTCTATGATTCGAAACACTGAGAATCCTAGGAAGATACTAAATGTCAAATAACCAGGAAATAGACCAGCAATGAAAGCTCCAAGTGAAATTTCACCACTGCTTCAGACCCTTCCATTTCATTTGCTGGAAGGTAAGAGTCGATGGTGACATCAGCTTCTATTTATTTCAAAAAAAATAAATTTAACAACTAAAATGACAGACCTGATGCTCATGGTTATCCAGAAAGCTTGGGACCAAATGAACCCAAACATAGCCTCGTCCATATTAATTCCTAACAACAGAGGACTCATTTGATGTCTGGAGCGCTGCATTAGCTACCATCCCTGATAAGGCTGTTTGCAATTATTATTGCTAAATGATATCATGTTGCCATGCCAATACAGTGGGAATGATGCCCGAATATATGCCTGCATTCTCAGAATGACTAAACTATATGAAAATATGCAAATGGATAATTCTATTAATATTAATGGAAAGAAAATGCTTTGAATGACAGAAAGGCAAAATAATTTAAAAAGACATGCTCCTTATTTGTTTTCCATTGACTTGTTAGCTCCGGTTGAATCGAATTGCAAATAAGAAGCAGCAATGCTTTAAACAAAATCAAGGTGTTTTTGACTAATGTACCTCTGAAACAGTCCTACAATTGATCTAATTTCAAGGTGAGAGGTGAAAAGTTTAAGGGGGATACATGCGGCAAGTACTTCACACAGAGGGTTGGTGGGTGTTTGGAACGCGTTGCCAGCAGAGATGGTAGAGGCATGCACGGTAGATTCATTTAAGATGCGTCTGGAGAGATGCATGAGTAGGTGGGGAGTAGAGGGATACAGATGCTTAGGATATTGATCAACACGTTTAGACAGTGGATTTGGATCAGCTCAGGCTTGGAGGCCGAAGGGCCTGTTCCTGGGCTGTAAATTTTCTTTGTTCTTTGTTCTTAACTGCCCATGTTCAGTGACTGAATGAGGGGTTGAGGTTCCAATTATTTCATAAAAGCTACTTTCAAAATGTTTGCTCATCATTCCGTTGCAAGTATTGTTCTTCCCATGAATTAAAACAACAGGGGATCTACAATAGAACATAGAACATAGAACAATACAGCGCAGAACAGGCCCTTTGGCCCTCAATGTTGCGCCAACCTTGAACTATTCTCAGCTCGTCCCCCTACACTCTCCCAAAATCATCCATGTGCTTATCTAAGGATTGTTTACATCTCCCTAATGTAGCTAATAATAAATAAAACACGAGGAATGAGCTGAGCAAAAGGTCATATTAAGGGTCATCCCATGCTTCCCCAAATAGAGGGGTTGGAATTAAATTAAGCTGACAGGTAGTTCTTCGATAATGAGATGGTTGCGTTCTTGTGCGCTCTGTTATTGAAAAATCATGCTCTAGAAACATCGTGTTACAGCCAACATGCATTTTAAAAGTTACCGCTATAGAAACAGTGTCCCCAATTTGGCAATCATGTTACACTGAATTTGCGTTACTGAAACGCTTGTTAAAGCAGAACAACCTATACTCACTCAACACAAAATAAGAAAGTAATAAAGCACAAAATGACAGTTGATTGGAATGCACAATTAAAATTAGAATGAGCAGAGAGATTGTGAAAGGGTGAAGTCGTCCTACTCTCACCTTAGCGAGCGATGGCTGATGCTGGTTTTATCTAAGGGTCACCACACCTCAGGCAAAGGGAGAGGTTGAGAAAGGCATTGAACTCACATTGTTGGTGTCACTCTGCATCACAAACCAGCCAACTGAGCTGTTTCGTCTTCTTCATTAAGAGGCTGCTTGACAAAGCATTTTGTAACTTATCCTTCTTTGGCTCAGCATCAGCAAAGGTCACTCCTGTGCAGTGCAACTTGATGTTTTCCTGAATAATATCTGTAATTATAGTATTTATTCAGACATAGAATACCACCACAAGTCAGAAATATTGAACTCTTCCCATGCGATTAAAAATATACATTAGCGCTACTCAAATAGTGTTGGATATGCCTTAGCGAGTAGTCCAAGTTTATTGAAAAATTTCAAAAGTTCTATTTGAGTGTCAATGCACTTGATGGATGGTTATGGTTGCAATATTATATAGGTCTTGCATTATCAATAAAACCTTAAGAGTGCAACTTGAACTGACATAAAATGGATTTTGGAGCTGGAATAGCTATTTGCTTGTTCCCTTCAGTATTTGCAACTACTGCTGATGTTTTCAGATTGGCAACATCAATCTCTTCTTCAGAATCACAGAATTGTCACAGTGCAGAAGGTGGCCTTTCAGCCCATCATGCATTGGGTCTCTGAGCGAGATTTCACCTTGAGCCATTCTCCGACTGTCTCCCATAACCCTATTCATTCTTCCTTTTCAAATTCTCTTTTGAACGGCTTGATTGAACCTACCTTCATCACAATCTCTGGCAGTACATTCTGTTGTTTAAGGTAATGACTCTGAAAGAGTTAATGTCAGAGAAAGTATTAAGCTCCACCCAGTCTGATGATGTCATATAGCTACATGGCACAAATCAATGATTCCACCTCAAGTACCTAATAGGATTGGATATATTATCCAGACAGCCTTTAGAATTATGCCTATCTAAAGAATATAACTTGCACTTATTATTATACAATAAGCTACATTTTGTTGTTAATTTAGGGGTGTCTTCTTGTCAAGAATCCTCAGTGGTTCATTCTGTACTGCTGTTAACCAAACTAACCCTTCGATCCAGTTTGGGAAGGATGATTAGAGTCAACACTCTATCTCAATGATTAGCTGATTCGTTTGGCAAATGTATGACACACTCCAGATCGTAAAAACTCACTGGTTTTTCTCATTCGCCTCTTGCCTCTTTTCCCAATTACTTCAACTCTGTGGCCCCTCGTCTTTGGTCCTTTTATGAGTGGATGTGGTTTCTCCTCTGTCCAGATCCCTCATGAGTTTTAATTCCTGTATCAAACCTCCTCTCAGCCTTCCCTTGTTCAAATAAAAAAAAATGCTAACTCCTTCAACAGATCTCCATAACTGAGTCCCCCTGGATTTCCCCGGACTCATTTCTCAGCTCTCTTCAATACACTCAGAGCCTTTATGAAGTGCTTCACCCAGACTTGAATGCAATATTCCAGTTTAAGTGTATCGTACACCATATCACTATTAATAAAACCTTAAATCCTGGATGTTCCACTGATTATTGTCTCAACCTGTCCTGTCATCTTTAATGATTTATCTGTATATACACCTGGTCACTGTGTTCCTGCACCCCCTTTAGAATCATACTCTTTATTTCATATTGTCTGTCCATAATCTTCCAAGAAAGAGAATCACTTCATGTTTCTCTGGATTCAAGTTCACCTGCCAGCTTATTCCAAATTCTACCTCCTTATCTGCATCCTTTTGAAGTTCTGCACTGTCCCCACACAGTTTACAACACTTACACAGTTTTACCCATCCACAAACATTGAAAATGTGTCCTGTACACTTAGTTCCTGATCATTAAAACATATCAGGAAAAGCAAAGATGCCAACATTCACATGTAAAAAACTCCAGACCAAGCCTCCCTCCAAGCTGAAAACCATCTATTAACCACTACTGTGTTTTCTGTCACTCAGCACCTTCATATTCATGTTTCCAAAGCAAATACCATGCAAACTCTAGTTTTCAGCACCCTTACAAACAACAGGCTAATGAAATTTTGGTACTAGGAATTATTTCTAATTAGCTTTGGAGTCTCTGGGGAAATTAAGTCTCTTCAACCCAGCCCTGAAATGTTACTCTGAGTGAGCAAATGGGAATCAGAAACTTTAATAATACAATCAAATTCTTGGAAATTATCTGTGTCTGCTCTTGTGGTTTTGTTCGCATAAATAAATACAAGAAAAGCCGTGGCATGGTCTTGGCATTTAATAAAGCAAGAATTCCCTGCAGGTATCGATTGCTTGAGATCAGTAAGCTTTGCATTGTTAGGAAGGAGAAATTCCGTCTGGAGTGAGACACAGCCTGAGTGAGTATATTGTTCAAAGGGTTTGGAGACAGTGTGGGAATTGAGTGCAGGAAGGAAGAGATACGTCTTGTTTCTTTTTTGGCTCATGGTTTATAAGCCTTTTCTTGAACAGGATAGAGTGAAGCCCGGGATCAGGGTCTCACCACAAAGCAAAGAGTGACAGGACAACCGTACGTTCATTGGTTGGCAAGAGCTGCTAATTTGGCTGTCTGTTCCAGCTTGCTTTCAAATAAAAACCAAAAGAACTGCAAGTGTAGAAAATCAGAAACATGAACTGAGATTGCTGGAAAAGCTCAGCAATCTGGCAAAATTTGTGGAGAGAAATCAGAGTTAACATTTCAGGTCTTAGAGTCATAGAGATGTACAGGACGGAAACAGGCCCTTCGGGCCAACTCACCCATGCCAACCAGATATCCGGGACTTATCTAACCCCATTTGCCAGCACTTGGTTCATATCCTTCTAAACCCTTCCTATTCATAGACCCATCCAGTTGCTTTTTAAATGTTGTAATTGTACTAGCCTTCATCACTTCCTCTGGCAGCTCATTCCATATACGCACCACCCTCTGTGTGAAAATATTGCCCCTTAGGTCCCTTTTAAAGCTTTCCCCTCTCACCAGTTTCATGACTGATTGAGATCAAAACCCTAATCCCACATTCCTCTCATTATCCTTTGATCCTTTTAGCCACAAGATTAAATCTACCTCCTCCTTGAAACCCCACAGTGCTTAGGCCTGAATCACTTGCTGTTGTTGTGAATTCCAAAGGCTCACCACTCTCTGGTTGAAGAAATGTCTCCTCATCTGAGTCCTAATAGATTTTCCCCTCTCATCAAACTACAATTCCTGGTTCTGAACTCCCCCAACAACGACAATATCCTTCCTGTATCTAACCAGTCTAGCCCTGTTAGAATCTTATATGTCTCTATAAGATCCCCACTCATTTTTCTAAACTCCGATGAATTTCTCCTCAGTTGTCAGCCATGCCAGCCCAGGAATCAACTTCACTGCACTCCTGTGATAACAAAAATATCTGTGCTCATATAACGAGACCATCCTTGTTCCCGTATTTGAATCTTACACCTATGAAGGCCAACCTGCAGTTGGCCTTCTTTACTGCCTGCTGCACCTTACTTTCAACGACTGGTGTACAAGAACATCCAGACCCCATTGAGCATTTCCTGCTCAATTTACATCCAAACAATAATGTGCCCTCTTAGTTTTGCTCCCAAAGTAAAACTCTACATGTATCCACATCATACAGCATCTGCCTTCACCTTTCAAACCCATGACTAGAGATCCTGTGCTGCTCTCCTTTCTCCACCACGTTGAAACATTAGTTAGGAGCAGGCCATTCAGCCCTTCGAGCCTGCGCCACCATTCAAAATGGCCATAGCCTTTGATTCCTTTATTACAAGAATCTATATCGATCTCATTCTTGAAAACATTCAATGTTTTGGCCTCAACCACAGGTTCACACAGGCTCCACAGAATTCCACAGGCTCACTCCTCTCTAGGTGAAGAATGATCTCCTTATCTCAGTTCTGAATGGCCTAGTCCATATCCTTATGCTGTGACGCCTAATTCTGGACTCACTGGTCATACCCTCCTCATCCATACAGATAGATACAAGTACCTTTCTCCACTCGTGAATGAGATTCTCATCTCAATGTTCAAAATATGGTTGCAGAACCTGGCCTTTTTTTAAAGCCATCAGGAAGTTTTCCAATCTCTCCAATCTCAACTGACCTGCGAATGGCCAGAGGTTGGGAAGATTCTGCCCAACATTTTAATGAAAATTATCCCAATTTCCTGAGCTCTGGGTATTTACTCAGTGATTCCATTATTACCAAGATTTTTATTGGAAAACAAAAACCCATTATAATTGTCAGTCATTTGGAGATGGTGTCTGGGCTCCCATTGATGTCCAGGAGTCTTCCTGGCAGCATTTCAGTAAGCCGAGTTCATTTTTAATCATTGTAAACAAAAGGCGCAATCAGTGTTGGAAATACCCCTTTGATGTAATGTTTCTATCGGGACCTCGAAATCTCCTTCAGATAATCCGATATTCGGATAATCGAGGTTGCTCTGTATTTCAGCCTAGAAGGAGGAACTGTACCAGGAAATGGACTGACAGTGTACTGAGATCTCTCCATTATCAAAAGGATTTGGAGAGGGTGCACACAAGGTTCACCAGGATGCTGTCTGGTATGGAGGTTGCAAGCTATGAAGAGAGGTTGAGTAGATTAGGATTATTTTCATTAGAAAGACGGAGGTTGAGAGGGGACCTAATTGAGGCCTACAAAATCATGAGAGGTGTAGACAGGGCGGATAGCAAGAAACTTTTTCCCAGAGTGAGGGACTCAATTACTAGGGGTCTGAGATCAAGGTGAGAGAGGAAAAGTTTAAGGGAGATATGAAGGGAAAGATATAAAAGAGACCTAAGGGGCAATATTTTCATGCAGAGAGTGGTACGTGTATGGAATGAGCTGCCAGAGGAAGTGGTGGAGGTTGGTACAATTGCAATATTTAAAAGGCATTTGTATGGGTATATGAATAGGAAAGGTTTGGACGGATATGGGCTGTGTGCTAGCAGGTGGGACTCGGTTGGGTTGGGATATCTGGTCGACATGGACGGGTTGGACCGAAGGGTCTGCTTCTATGCTGTACATTTCTATGACTCTATGCCTCTATATGAACGGAATATTCTTTACACAGAGGGTGGGGGTTCCTGGAATGTGTTGCCAGTGGAGGTGGTAGAGGCGGGTTCGATAGTATCATTTATGATGTATCTCAACAGATACATGAATGAGCAGGGAGCAGAGGGAAACAGGCCCTTGAAAATTAGGCAGCAGGTTTAGATCGAGGATCTGGATCGGTGCAGGCTTGGAGGGTCAAAAGGCCTGTTTCTGTGCTGTAAAGTTCTTTGTTCTTTG
Organism: Chiloscyllium punctatum; assembly: GCF_047496795.1. Taxonomy (NCBI): domain Eukaryota; kingdom Metazoa; phylum Chordata; class Chondrichthyes; order Orectolobiformes; family Hemiscylliidae; genus Chiloscyllium; species Chiloscyllium punctatum. The sequence continues at coordinate 109,064,580 of NC_092746.1, forward strand.
GTCTAGCAGCCATTTTGGACTGAGCAAGCTCCCAAACTCAAATGTGAAATAAATGATCCAATCTTCTGTTTCAGGTGAACAGTTTACAGCTGCTATAAATTGTCCTGATTAATCACAATGGAAGTTCAAAGAATGGTACCTCATTCTTAAGCACTTTCTCGCCTTCTCCACTGAATACTGAATTCACCAATTTCAGATCGTTCCCACTGCTCCACATTTTTAGACAGTAGCTGGCAGTAATGTTCAGCTATTGTCAATCACATCTCCTCTAGACCATGACAGAAGGTTTGATCATTCTCTCTCATATTGACTGTGCAATGCAGTCATAAAATTCCTACAGTCCAATAGCAGACCATTTGGCTGATTGAGTCCACAATGACCCTCTGAAGAGCACCCCACTCAAATCCGTCCTGCCACCCTGTCCCTGTAACCTTACATTTCCCATGGCTAACTCACCTAACCTTTGGACTGTGGGAGGAAACTGGAGCACCCAGAGGAAACACACGCAGACGTGGTAAGAATGTGCAAACTCTACACAGCCAGTCGCCTGAGGGATGAATCAAACCCAGGTCCCTGGTGCTGTGAGGCAGCAGTGAGCCACCATTGCCAGAGGTCCCATCCCATAGGCCATACATTAAACTGATCCTTTTTATCTCAAGTCAGTAACAAACCTCACAGCGGTATTTTGAGGAGGAACAGATGAGTTATCCTTAGTGTCCCGGCAAATATTTGTCTCTCAGTCAACATCACAAATCAGATTCTCCATGTCAATGAAATTGTGAGAGTTCAGTGTGAGCAAATTGGCTGCCACGTTTCCTACATTACAACAGTGGCCCGACTTTGAATGTTCTTCACTGGCTGTAATGCACTTTGAGCCATCTGATAGCTGTGAGAAGTGCAACATAAATGCAAGTCTTTCTTTAATGCACTAACAATAGAGGGCTGCACACAAAGCAGCAACAGAAATGTTAAAGAAAATCATTCTGTACCAACCTTTCAGTTTTACCTGAGATTAGTCTCCTTGGTCATATGGAATGAGAAGGGCATGCAGCTCTTAATGATTACAGCAGAGATTCAAAGCATGGCTTGCTGATTTGTCCTAGGCAGACAAGGAATGGAACCCGGTAAAAACAAGAATCTCAGGGAGTCCCTCTCCCACTGCAACTCCCAGGTACTCTATGCTACTTTCTCCCCACCCCCACCCCCACCCTCCTCTAGCTTATCTCTCCATGCTTCAGGCTCACTGCCTTTATTCCTGATGAAGGGCTTTTGCCCGAAACGTCGATTTCGAAGCTACTCGGATGCTGCCTGAACTGCTGTGCTCTTCCAGCACCACTAATCAAAGAATGGAACCCAGATCCCCTCCCTTTCTGAGCAGATTATGTCTTGACCGAGGATCTCATACAAAAAGCTGTTCCTTCGCATGTACACCTCACACTGCAGACCATTATTATTACGTCCAACTGGACAATTATTATTTGCAAAAGTGACCCCATGAAATCTGTTTTCCACCCAACTCTTAAAACCAGAAACAGATATAATGGGATTGATGCAGCAAGTTACTTTCTTGGGAGAGACACCTAGAAAGAGTGAGAGCAGTCCTGAGATGAGAACCGAGTTAGAGGGAATTTAAATCAGTGAATGCTTCTTCATAGCAAAGCGACTGGAAGTCTGGGTTTCATTCCTCAGAAGGATGTTAACTGCACAGTCTGGGTAGTTAATTATATTCAAGGTTGTGATCGTAGATTGTCAATCAGTAAGGGAATCAATCAGTATGGGGAAAAGGCAGGAACATGGGTTGAGGGTTATCAGGTCATGATCTCATTGACAGGATGGCCTCCTTCTGCTCCCATGTTTGCAGTCCTGTGGTCTTGGTTAATTGAAATTTTCAATTTCAGGACAGAATAAGTGAGCTGAAAGATACATTTTAACAAAACTTACCACTGTGGCTCTACTTTAATTTGGTGACAGCTTTAGCCTAAAGTTGCCAGTTGGGCTGGATGTATTCCTTGGTGGGTTTACCTCTGGATTTCTCCCTCCAGTTGCACTACTTCTACCCATGGGTCACCTAACACATCCACCGTCATGGTGTGGTGCCTTCCTACACCGATTGGAAAGCATTATCAACCATTTAAATGCCTCTTGAACTGTTAGTCAAGCAAGCCACTTTGGTAACATTACATTCAATTCTCATTTCCCTGTGGTAGGAGATATGTTACTAAGATTTGCAAGGATATTACCAGGGTTAGAAAGTTTGAGTTATAGGAAGAGACTGAATAGATTGAGGCTATTTTTACTGGAGCGTCAGAGGCTAAGGGGTGACATTATCAAGGTTTATTAAATCATGAGGGACAAGGATCGGGTAAATAGCTCAGGTCCTTTTTTTCCCAGAATAGCGGAGTCCAAAACGAGAGGGCATAGGCTTAGAAAGAGGGGGAAAGGGGCAACCTTTTCACGCAGATGGTGGTGCGTGTTTACAATGAGCTGCCAGATGAAGTGTTGATGGCTGGTACAATTATAACATTTTAAAAGGCATCTGGATGGGTACACAAATAGGAAGGTTTTAGAGGAATATGGGCCAAATGCTGGCAAATGGAATTAAATTAATTTAGGATATCTGTTTGTCATGGAAGAGTTGGACCGAAGGGTCTGTTTCTGTCCTGTACAACTCTTTTTTTTCCCATCTTCAACTATTAACTAAAAAGGTTGAACTTGTTTTACTCAAAGAATCTTTTTTTTTAATCTTAGAATGCCCTAGACAATGGTTTCACTGATTTATTTTTAGTTTTTGGAGGCTTCATGGCAATTCTAGAAGTTGGCTGCCCTTACATTCCACTATCCCTCCCTTCCCCCACCACCTCCCTACCCTCAGACCTCAGGTTTATATTACATTGGGTCCCCAATGACACCAAAAAGACTCATCATGAAATATAAAGTGGGATCCCATTGTCTCTGGACTCTTGCCACTTGCAACTTTAATCAGACTGCAATCAGAACAAACTGAGCAGTGGGCCAAATGGACATGGTCTCCATTCCCATTTTTGCTACTCAATTGTCCATTCCTTCATGGTGAATGGAAGTTAAAATTCCCACTGCCATAATATCAAGGAAGGAGCTGTCACAGTGATAAACTGGGCCAGGAATTCTTCAGGGAAGGTTAGTCGGCTCAGACCAAACATTGTACTTCTCATACTTGTGAAAAATTACTCAATCAACTCAGAAATAATTTGGCCTAGCAGATGTCAGATGCAAGAAAATGGGTTTGCAGGACTGATCGTCAGTCATACATTCAATTCATCATCTGAACCCAAAGATGGATTCTGAGTTTTGAAATCTTTGCAGGTTTCACATAATAGAGGGCTATGCTGTGAAGTTGATGGAGTTGATTTTGAGTTGGAATTACTGGGTTGGACATCTGTGGCAAATATGCTGAACACCAGTGATATCATTTAAGTTAGTCAAAGCAAACTTGTTACTTAAAATGCTTTAACATGGATGTGTAAATGTGCTGCATAAAACACAGTGAGGAACTGAAATTGATGTGCTATTTAACATCTACTAATTATATCTGTTACCTGTTATTATCCATTAATTATCTAGTTTTTAGTAATGAGGTACTTATTCATTCTTAATTGCCATTGGGTGATTGTAGTGTGTGGTTATTTCACTGGAGGATTAATTCAGAGGTCCAGGCTAACGCTCCAAGTAAAATGGTTCAAATCTCCCTTTCAGCTGGTGGAAATTCAGTTCATAAGATCTGATATATAATATAAATATATGAAGTTAATCCCCGTAATCCACCACAGAACACACCAGATGGCCTCCTTCTTTAGAGACCGCAATTTCCCTTCTCACATGGTTAAAGATGCCCTCCAGCACGTCTCATCCACATCCCGCACCTCCACCCTCAAACCCCACCCTCCAACCGTAACAAGAATAGAACCCCCCCCCCCCCCCCCCCCGTCCTCACCATCCACCCTACCAACCTTCGCAAAAACCGCATCACCCGCCGACATTTCTGCCACCTCCAAACAGACCACACCACCAGGGATATATTTCCCTCCCCACCCCTATCTGCTTTCCACAGAGACCATTCCCTCCATGACTACCTGGTCAGGTCCACGCCCCCCCAACAACCCACCCTCCCTTCCTGGCACTTTCCCCTGCCACTGCAGGAGTTGCAATACCTGCGCCCACACCTCCTCCCTCACCTCCATCCAAAGCCCCAAAGGAGCCTTCCACATCCATCAAAGTTTCACCTGCACATCCACCAATATCATTTATTGTATCCGTTGCTCCCGATGTGGTCTCCTCTACATTGGGGAGACTGGACACCTTCTCGCAGAGCACTTTAGGGAACATCTCTGGGACACCCGCACCAATGAACCACACTGCCCCATGGCCCAACATTTCAACTCCCCTCTCACTCAGCCGAGGACATGCAGGCCCTGGGCCTCCTCCACCACCACTCCCTCACCACCTGACGACTGGAAGAAGAACGCCTCATCTTCTGCCTCGGAACACTTCAACCCCAGGGCATCAATGTCGACTTCACCAGTTCCTCATTTCCCCTCCCCCCACCTTGTCCCAGTTTCAACCTTCCAGCTCAGCGCCATCCTCATGACCTGTCCTACCTGCCAATCTTCCTTCCCACCTATCCGCTCCAACCTCCTCTCTGACCTATCCCCTTCATCCCCACCCCATCCACCTATTGTACTCTTTGCTACCTTCTCCCCAGCCCCACCTCCCCCCCCCCCCCCAACTCCCATTTATCTCTCCATCCCGGAGTCTCCCTGCCTTCATTCCTGATGAAGGCTTTTGCCTGAAACATTGATTTTCCTGCTCCTTGGATGCTGCCTGACCTGCTGTGCTTTTCCAGCACCACTCTAATCTAGACCATGAAACTATCATTGACTGTTTTTCTGAAAACAGCAAATGCTGGAGATCACAGTGGATCAGACGACATTCATGGACAGAGAACAAGCTAATGTTTCGAGCCTAGATGACTCTTCATCAGAGCTGAAGTGTGAAGGGGACAGCATTTATACCCAAGTTAAGGTGAGGTGGAGAGGACACACAGGGTAGTGTGGTAGGGTGCTGGGGGGAGACAAGATGTTGATAGTTCAGATTAAATGATCAGAATGTGTGAATGGCGTAACAATGGTGTGTCTCCTGCCCAGACTGGAAAGAACAGGAAATAGGATTGGGGGGTGGAGGAGAGGACATGATAACAAGCTGAAAGAAAGGCAAGAAATGTTCACAATTTAAATATTCAGTCCAGATAGTTGTAAGGTGCCTTGTCTGAAGATGAGATGTTGTTGCTCCAATTGCGCTGTGATTCCCTGGAACACAGCAGCATGCTGAGGACAGACACATGGGCACATGACAGGACGTTATCTTAAAATGGCTGGCCATGGGAAAGTCAAAGTCCTGTTTGCACCCATTTTTCTCCATTAAAGAAGGAAATTTCCCATCCTTTCCTGGTCCAGTCTACCAATAACTTCAGATCCGCAATAATGTTTTCTCAATCATTTAACTTTTAACTTTGACTTGTAACATGGAACATAAGAACTAGGAGCAGGAGTAGGCCACTCGGCCCTTCGAGCCTGCTCCACCATTCTATAAGATCATGGCCGATCTTTTTGTGGACTCAGCTCCGCTTACCCACGTTTTCACCACATCCCTCAATTCCTTTATTTTTCCAGAAAATATCTGCCTTAGATTTAAAAGCAATTACTGAAGTAGTTTCAACTACTTCCCTGGGCAAGGAATTCCATAGGTTAACAACTCTCTGAGTGAAGATTATCCTTCTCAGTTCAGTTCTAAACCTGCTTCCTCTAATCTTGAGGCCATGCCCTCTTGTACTAATCTCACCTACCAGTGGAAACATCCTATCTATTTCTATTTTAACAATTCCCTTCATAATTTTATATGTTTCTATAAGATCCCCCCTCATTCTTCTACATTCTAATTGATGTAAACCCAATCTACTCAGTCTCTCCTCATAAGCCAACCCTCTCAACTCCGGAATCAACCTAGTGAACCTCCTCTGCACACCCTTGCAGTACATCCTTTCTCAAGTAAGGAGACCAAACCTGTACACTGTACTCCAGGTGGGGCCTCACCAGCACCCTATACAGCTCCAGCATAACTTCTCTGCTGTTTTAAAATCAACCCCTTTAGCGTTGAAGGACAACATTCCATTTGCCTTCCTAATTACTTGTGGCATCTGCAGGCCAACCTTCTATGATTCATGTACAAGTACACCCAGGTCTCTCTGCAAATCAGCATGCTGCAACTTTTTACCACTCAAATAAAAATCTATTTGTGGTTACTCGTACCAAAATGTATGACTTCATATTTACTAGCATTGTATTCTATCTGACAGACCTTTACCCACTTACTCATTGTATCTATGTTCTTCAGTAATGTTTCACAGTCCTCTGCACACTTTGCCATGCCACTCATCTTAGTGTCCTCTGCAAACTTCAACACACTACATATGATCCCCAACTCCAAATCATCTATATGAATTGTAAATAATTGTGGTCCCAACACCAATCCCTGAGGCACACCACTGGTCACTGATTGCCAGCCAGAATAGCACTCATTTATCTCCACTCTTTGCTTCCGGTCAGTCAACCAATCCTCCATGCTAATACTCTACCCCTAACACCATGCATCCTTCTCTTATGTAGCAGCCTCATGTGGAGCACCTTGTCAAAGGTCTTTTGGAAATCTAGGTACACCACATCCACTGGGTCCTTGTTGTCCACCTTGCTTGAAATGTCTTCAGAGAATTCCAAAAGATTTGTGAAGCATGACCTGCCCTTCATGAACCTATGTTGCATCTGTGCAATGGGACAATTTCTTTCAAGATGCGTTATTTCTTTTTTGACAATAGACTCAAACATCTTCCCTACTACAGAGTTTAAGATCACTGGTCTATAATTCCCCATATTTTGTCTACTTCCCTTTTTAAACAAATGGCATCACATTTACTATTTTCCAATCTGCTGGGACTGCCCCAGAGCCCAGCGAATTTTGGAAAATGACCACCAGTCGGCCTGCTATTTCTTGCACCATCTCTTTTAGTATCCGGGGATGCATTCCATCAAGGCCAGGAGACTTATCTATCTTTAGCTCCATTAACTTACCAATACTAGCTCTTTCCTAATAATAATTGTTTCCAGGTCCTCAACTACCTTTGTCTCTTTGTCACTTACTGGCATGTTATTAGTATCCTCCATTGTGGAGACTGCTGCAAAGTACCTGTTCAATGCCTCAGCCACTTCATCATATCCCATAACTAACTATCCTTTCTCATCCTCTAAAGGACCAACATTTACTTTAGCCACTCTTCATTTTCTGTGTTCATAGAAACTGTTGCGATCTGTCTTTATATTCTGTGCTAGTTTTTTTCTCATACTCTATTTTACATTTCTTTATAGCTCTCTTTGTGGCTTTCTGTTGACCTTTAAAGTTTTCCCAAACTTCTAAATACCTGCTGTTTTTGGCCACTTTGTATGCCTTCTCTTTTACTTTGATTAGCCTGCCTTATTTCTATGGCAGATTACCCCTCTCTTACAGTCTCTCCTTCTCACTGGAATATACTTCTGCTGAGCACTTTGAAAGATTTCTTTGAAGGTCCTCCACTGTTTGTCAACTGTTGCACCATTAAGTCTCCGTTTCCAGTCTACTTTAGCCAGGTCCTCCCTCATTCTATCATAGAGACCCTTATTCAAGCACAGGGCCCTGGTATTGGATTTTATCTTCACACTATCCAGCTGTATTTTAAATTCAACCATACTGTGATCACTCCTTCCAAGAGGATCTCTGACTATGTGACCATTAATTAATCCTGTCCCATTAAATAGGACCAGATCTAAGATGGCTTGCTTCCTCGTTGGTTCCATTACATGCTGTTCAAGAAAACTACCACAGATACACTTAACAAATTCATCCTCAAGGCTACCTTGACCTAGCTGATTTGACCAATCTACATGCGGATTAAAATGCCCCATGACAATAGCCATACCATTTTTGCAGACTTTAGTCATTTCCTTGTTTAGTGTCCATCCTAACTTGATGTTATCATTTGGTGGCCTAGAGACAACACCTATCAATGACTTTTTCTTCTTGAAATTCCTAATTTCAACTCAAATGGATTTGACCTCATGCTCCATAAAACCTGTAGCATCTCTCAGTACCACCCAGATGTCGTCCTTGAATATCAGAGCTACACTACCTCCCTTGCATTCCTGTCTGTCCTTGCGAATAGTCTGGTACCCCTGGATATTTAATTCCTAGTCGTGACCATCCTGTAACCATGTCTCTGTGATGGCTATCGAATCGTGTTTGTTTGTGCCGTCAATGCATCAACCTTGTTACAAATGCTACGAGCATTCAGGTAAAGTGCCTTTATGCTGGCTTTCTTATCATCATGATTCACAACATCTCTAATATCTCCTGAGTTATCCTTCATTTTTGCTTCTTTCATAGTCTGCCTTGAATTTAAACCCTCCTGCACACATGCTAACCTGCTGCTTTCCTTTTCATTTATCACTATACTTCCTGTTGCTTTCCCTTTCCCTTCCTCCCGACTCACTAGTTTAAAGCCCTAGTGACCACCCTATTTATCCTTTTCACTAGAACACTGGTTCCAGATTGGTTCAGGTGGAGACCATCCCATTGGTACAGATGCCCACACCCCAGGTTCCAAAACTGTTGCCAATGCCCCATGAAATGGAACCCCTCTTTCCCACACCATTCCCTTAGCCACATATTTACTTCCCTAAATTTCTTGTCCCTATGCCAATTTGCATGTGGCTCTGGCAATAATCCAGAGATTATTAAAAATTAAATTTTTAAACAATCAATTTACCTTATCAACCCACCACAGAGTCCTTTTTTTGGTTAGAGGATGAGTGTGGGTGAAAGACATTAAACGTGTAGTGTCTTGGATTCAGCCCCTGCCCAGATATATTCACCTCTGCCCCTGCTCCTATAAAATGGCGGGCCCTGACTTTAGAGGTGAGTTTTAAAATTTTTTGCTAACCTTCCTGACAGCCTCCTGCTCAATGGTCCTGCACTTCAGGCTGCTGAAACAACAATGGTGGGCCCCGTTGCTAGTTTGACATGCTAGTGATTTTGCCTGGTCTAAATGGGCTTCATGCAAACAGGAAATCTAGGTGTTCAGGTTCTGAATGTGGTCAGAAGCGTTAAAGGGGAGAACTGGGAACCTGTGGAGGGAGTTGAGATTAACATAGCAGCATCTTTCCTCATCAAGAAAAGTTAATGAATGTCCCAGCAGGGAGGAAATGGGCTACCTCTGCTTTAGGAACAGAAGACTACCACAAGATTTAGGTTTTTCCATACTGCGGTGAGCATTAGAAGCTTTAAATATTAGAATTATAAATGGCTACATTCTGAACTGCATGGTCAATGGGGATAATGACAAATGTTCAAGGTGAAAATTGCACGAGACAAATCCAGTTTAAATGTGTAATCTGCTATATAAACAACCTACAATTATTTGATACCTTTAATATTTTTAAATGTCTCAACCCGCTTCATTCTCTGTCACAAATAGTTCGAAGATTAGCCTGTTTACAATATGTGGCATCTAAGGGTTGATGGAACTGCAGAAATTAATTCTCTACCTTTGCTGGATCAATGGCATTTTCTTCAGAAAACTTCTGCTGCAATATCACTCATAATATCTACAGAAGTCCAACCTGAAAAAAAAAATTCATCTCGCAATTTCTCTATAATTGAGTCAGACTCAGCCGTGCTGAACCCATGACAGAAACCATTAATCTACAGGGTAGAATTTGATTTCTATGGTGAGGGGGAGGTGATTCTGTGGCTTATTCTATGGTCTTATCACATCCAATATTATCCATGACAAGCCCACTTAGTGTTACCCAAGTCCTCTCATAGGTTTAATTTACAGCTACCCCTTTCTAAGTTTACCAGGGAGGACAATAATTGGAAAGCAAAATGATTTCACTGAAATTGGAATGACACTCCATTAAGTTTGTTTCATGGCAGACCAGCTATGACAATGTATGGTTATAATAAGAAAGTGTGACGCAGTAGGACGGGGATTTGGTCTTAATGACTTTGAGCATTAAGGTGCACAATCTTAGCAAAACCTTGAAAGCATTTCTTCGAACTATCTTGAAGACATGTTTTAATGCTAAAAAATGATTGGTTTTATCTGTCGAGTGGAGATGTGAATTGAACTTTAAAGTCAGGCTTTTTAAAAACACAAACTGAAATGATTTGAACTCAGAGCCTGATGTAATGTGATTTTCTTAAATGTTAACCCATATAACACAAACCACAGCGATTTGAGTTTTCATTGCTGAAGTTTGTTAACAATTCAATGTGCCCATTCATATAAAATCACATTGTCTATGCTCTGTCCTTACTTGTATTGCTATTACATAGTATGCAGAGGCCCAAAGGTAGAAGGTGATGGTGGAGGGTTGCTTTTAAGACTGGAGGCCTCTGCCAGTGGAGTGCCACAAGGATCGGTGCTCGGCCCCACTACTTTTCACTATTTATATAAATGATTTGGATGTGCACATAGGAGATTTGTTAGTAAGTTTGCTAACACCAAAATTGATGTTTGCTAACACCAAGTTTGATGACACCAAAATTGAACGTGTAGTGGATAGCAAAGAAGGTTACCTCAGATTACAACAGGATCTTGATCAGATGGTTCAATGGGCTGAGGAGTGGCAGATGGAGTTTAATTTAGATAACTGCGAGGTGCTGCATTTTGGAAAAGCAAATCAGAGCAGGATTTATACACTTAATGGTAAGGTCCTGGGGAGTGTTGCTGACCTTGGAGTACAGGTTCATGGTTCCTTGAAAATAGAATCACAGTTAAATAGGATAGTGAAGAAAGCATTTGGTATGCTTTCCTTTATTGGTCAGAGCTTTGAGTATAGGGGTTGTGGCTGTACAGGATGTTGGTTAGGCCACTTTTGGAATATTGCATGTAATTCTAGTCTCCTTCCTTTCAGAAGGATGTTGTGTAACTTGAAAGGGTTCAGAAAAGATTTACATGGATGTTGCCAGGGTTGGAGGATTTGAGCTATAGGGAGTGGCTGAGTAGGCTGGGGCTGTTTTCCCTGGAATGTCAGAGGCTGAGGGGTAACCTTATCGAGGTTTATAAAATCATGAAGGGTATGGATAGGATAAATAGACAAAGTCTTTTCCCTGGGGTGCAGGAGTCCAGAACTAGAGGGCAAAGGTTTAAGGTGAGAGGGGAAAAATTTAAAAGGGGCTTAAGGGACAACTTTTTCATGCAGAGGGTGATGCGTGTTTGGAATGAGCTGCCAGAGGAAGTGGTGGGGGCTGGTACAGTTACAACATTGAAAAGACCTCTGGATGCTTATATGAATAGGAAGGGTTTATAGGAGATATGGCCCAAATGCCAGCAAATAGGACTCGATTAGGTTGCGATATCTGGTCAGCATGGACGAATTGGACAGAAGAGTCTGTTTCCATGCTGTACATCTCTATGACTCTCTCTATATTTTTGTTCGGTTGTCCAACTAACTCACAATGCAGAGTAAGGTGTTTTATGTAAGTATGTCACATGTCATGATGATATCTAGCATTCTTAAAGGTATAGTGCCTTTCTGACATCTGCGCAAGAGTATAACATTATCCAAGACAGTTACCATAACTTGCATTTGTATACATTCTACTTTCAAAAATCATCAACGAAAAGAACCGGGGGAGTGTCCAGGAAAGCTCATAAACAAGGCATCAATAGCAAATATCTGAAGTATTCAACTGCTGGTGATGTAATGATCTAAAATTTGAATGTAGGCTCTTGTCAGAAGCAACAAGTATATGTAGATTTTTATTAACCACAAAATGGCTTTAGATTTTTCTTTGACACTGTGAACTTGAACTGATACTTTGCTAAGTTGGCTGTATTTAGGGATAAGAGAAAACAATGGAGTTTTCATAATATGAATCATAAGACAGTGATTTGGTATTCAAATTAACATTGAACTAGCAAGCATGGGATGATTTTGCACGTCAGACAATCTGTTTCTCAGGAAATATCATTGGATTTAACCTGCTATAAAATCATGTCACCTTATTACATTTGATTGGTCTTTTGTTATCTCCTCATTAATGAGGACGTCCAAGTTTGTCCAGATCTCTCTGACATGATAATCTCCAATCCTGATATCAATATGTTCACTGATGGAAGTTCCTTTATTGACCATACAGGAACTCGTCTTTCAGGCTACACTTTAGTTGATGACTATGGCTCTATCCTGGAGTCTGCTGCCTTTGACAGCCCTTTTCCAACTCAGCAAGTGGAACGTTTTGCACTCATTTGTGCTTGTATTCTAGGGACAGAGCTCTGTGCTAACATTTACACTGATTCCAGATATACTTTTGGGTTGTACGTGATTTTGGGTAACTTTCAAGTAACAGAAGATTCTTGACATCATCTGGTACTCCCATTTCTCACAGACAGTTAGTATCAAACCTTTTGACCACACTCCTGCTCCCAAAACAGGTTTCTGTTATGTAGTGAAATAAACCTTTGAAGAGCAGGTGTGCATGCTGGAATGGATAGAGATAGAGGAAGCTGATGTGCTGAAAATTTTGTCAAACATTAAGATTGACAAGTCACCAGGCCAGGACCAGATTTGTCCTCGGCTGCTTTGGGAAACGAGAAATGCAATTGCTTCGCCACTTGCGAAGATCTTTTCATCCTCACTCTCCACTGGAGTTGTACCTGAGGACTGGAGAGAGGCAAATGTAATTCCTCTCTTCAAGAAAGAAAATAGGGAAATCCCCGGCAATTACAGACCAGTAAGTCTTACATCTGTCATCTGCAAGGTGTTAGAAAGGATTCTAAGGGATAAGATTTATGACCATCTGGAAGAGCATGGCTTGATTAAATGCAGTCAACACGGCTTTGTGAGGGGCAGGTCATGCCTCACAAACCTTATCGAGTTCTTTGAGGACGTGACTAGAAAAGTTGATGAGGGTCGAGCAAGGCATTTGATAAGTTTCCCCATGGTAGGCTCATTCAGAAGGTCAGGAGGAATGGGATACAGGGGAACTTAGCTGTCTGGATACAGAATTAGCTGGCCAACAGAAGACAGCGAGTGGTAGTAGAAGGAAAATATTCTGCCTGGAAGTCAGAGGTGAGTGGTGTTCCACAGGGCTCTGTCCTTGGGCTTCTACTGTTTGTAATTTTTATTAATGACTTGGATGAGGGGATTGAAGGATAGGTCAGCAAGTTTGCAGGTGACACAAAGGTTGGGGTTTCGTTGACAGTATAGAGGGCTGTTGTAGGATGCAGCGGGACATTAACAGGATGCAGAGATGGGCTGAGAGGTGGCAGATGGAGTTCAACCTGGATAAATGTGAGGTGATGCATTTTGGAAGGTCGAATTTGAAAGCTGAGTACAGGATTAATGATAGGATTCTTGGCAGTGTGGAGGAACAGAGGGATCTTGGTGTGCAGGTACATAGATCCCTTAAAATGGCCACCCAAGTGGACAGGGTTGTTAAAAAATCATATGGTGTTTTGGCTTTCATTAACAGGGAGATTGAGTTTAAGAGTCGTGAGATCTTGTTGCAGCTCTATAAAACTTTGGTTAGACCGCACTTGGAATACTGCGTCCAGTTCTGGTCGCCCTATTATAGGAAAGATGTGGATGCTTTGGAGAGGGTTCAGAGGAGGTTTACCAGGATGCTGCCTGGGCTGGAGAGCTTATCTTGTGAAGAGAAGTTGACTGAGCTCGGACTTTTTTCATTGGAGAAAAGGAGGAGGAGAGGGGACCTAATTGAGGTATACAAGATAATGAGAGGCATAGATAGAGTCGATAGTGAGAGACTATTTCCCCGGGCAGAAATGACTAACACAAGGGGTCATAGTTTTAAGCTGTTTGGAGGAAAGTATAGAGGGGATGTCAGAGGCGGGTTCTTTACACAGAGAGTTGTGAGAGCATGGAATGCGTTGCCAGCAGCAGTTGTGGAAGCAAGGTCATTGGGGACATTTAAGAGACTGCTGGACATGCATATGGTCACAGACATTTGAGGGTGCATACATGAGGATCAGTGGTCGGCACAACATCGTGGGCTGACGGGCCTGTTCTGTGCTGTACTGTTCTATGTTCTATGTAAGTGTACTGCTCATGGAAGTGGCCAAACCCCCCGTTGATGTTGGTAACCGTGCTGCTGATATGGCTGCAAAACAAGCAGCGTGCAACCGTCTGATGATTGTCCCTAAAACGATGAGTCAGATTGAAAGCTCTGACAAGAGTAAGTCTACCTCAGATAAACTAATACCAACCATTCAAGGTGTGGTTACCTTACAGAGGGATGCCTCTGAATCTGAAAGGCAGTTGTGGTCTAAAGCCAGCTGGTATTGTAATCTTGTAATCATGTTGCAGTTGTATAAGACTCTGGTGCGGCCGCATCTGGAGTATTGTGTGCAGTTTTGGTCGCCATACTTTAGGAAGGATGTGGAGGCACTGGAACGGGTGCAGAGGAGGTTTACCAGGATGTTGCCTGGTATGGTAGGAAGATCGTATGAGGAAAGGCTGAGGCACTTGGGGCTGTTTTCATTGGAGAAAAGAAGGTTTAGGGGTGACTTGATAGAGGTGTACAAGATGATTAGGGGTTTAGATAGGATTGACCATGAGAACCTTTTTCCACGTATGGAGTCAGCTATTACGAGGGGGCATAGCTTTAAATTAAGGGGTGGTAGGTATAGGGCAGATGTTAGGGGTAGATTCTTTACTCAGCGAGTCGTAAGTTCATGGAATGCCCTGCCAGTAGCAGTGGTGGACTCTCCCTCTTTATGGGCATTTAAACGGGCATTGGATAGGCATATGAAGGATAGTGGGTTAGTGTAGGTTAGGTGGGCTTGGATCGGCGCAACATCGAGGGCCAAAGGGCCTGTACTGCGCTGTATTTTTCTATGTTCTATGTTCTATGTAAACAATGGACCACTCCAGCCAGACTGATTTATTATGTCTGATGAACTTGCTTTATGGGTAGTTGATTGTACTCGTAATGCTACTCACTGTGGTGCTTGCTCAATGTCTGATTTGCTTTTAACTACCTTGTGGCATCCGTGCCTTCAGCAGATGGCCCAACAAGTAAGTGATGGATGCCTCACTTATCAGGAACACAATCCTATGGGTCTGACACCCCTCCCTGAGTGATCCATTCAAACTCATCAACTCAATTTCATTGAATTAAAAAGGTGTCAAATTACAAGTATGTTTTAGTTATTGTTAATGTTTTGTCTAAATGGATTGAAGCTTATCCTACTTCCAAAGCTACTGCAATAACTGTTGTAAGTATCCTACTTAAGGAAATTATTCCCCGCTTTGGTATTCCTCTTTGCCTGTCTTCCAATAATGGTCCTCATTTTATTGGTGTTATAAATGAGGAATTATGCTCACAATTTGGCATCAGATGTCAACTTCATTGTGTGTATCACCCACAGGCTGCAGGCCTTGTGGAGCATTGTAACCAAACTCCGAAAGCTAAACTTGCAAAATTAACTTCTAAGGCAGGCCTTTCCTGGGTTAAACTATTGCTTCTGGTTTTGTTTCATCGATGCTGCACTCCTGCTGGAAAAACTCACTTATGGCTTGCCGAAATAGTTTATGGTCAAGTGTTTCGCACACCTTGGAACGGCACCACTGCCTCTGTCCACTTTCACCATATGGCGGATGACATGTCCTCCTATATTCTCTCTTTAACTAAAATTTTGCGAGGGCTCCATTCTCGAGTACATGCTGCTCATGAAAAGCTCCCCTCCCTTGAAGGAGATCACACGATTGAGCCAGGCTCCTTTGTCTTTATCAAACATTGGACATGCCGTGGCCTACAACCTTGATGGGAAGTTCCCTTCCAGGTCCTCCTCACTGCCCCAAGTGCTGTCAAAGTGGCAGGGTGATCTGCATGGATTCACATCCATCATTGTAAGGTCATTGAATTATATCTAAGAAGGGGGGAGATGACAGATATGATGGAGATGACGAGAATGAATGGGAAGGTGATGGAGATAATTAGAATGTAAGAGAACTGAGAAAGGAGTCGTAAATTTCCTTCTGTTTTACATATCCTAACCTTTGCTACAGAAATGACAATAGACAATAGGTGCAGGAGTAGGCCATTTTGCCCTTCGAGCCTGCACCACCATTCATTTTGATCATTGCTGATCATCCTTAATCAGTATCCTGTTCCTGCCTTATCTCCATAACCCTTGATTCCACTATCCTTGAGAGCTCTATCCAACTCTTTCTTAAATGAATCCAGAGACTGGGCCTCCACTACCCTCTGGGGCAGAGCATTCCACACAGCCACCACTCTCTGGGTGAAAAAGTTTCTCCTTATCTCTGTCCTAAATGGCCTACCCCTTAATTATAAGCTGTGTCCTCTGGTTCGGGGCTCACCCATCAGTGGAAACATGTTTCCTGCCTCCAGAGTGTCCAATCCTTTAATAAACTTATACGTCTCAATCAGATCCCCTCTCAGTCTTCCTAACTCAAGGGTGTACAAACCCAGTCATTCCAATCTTTCAACATAAGATAGTCCCGCCATTCCAGGAATTGACCTTGTGAACCCACGCTGCACTCCCTCAATAGCCAGGATTAGAACCACTTTCATCCCACTATATGGACTTGCCTTGGCCAGCATGAGTAAACAAGAGGGGACCATCTATCTGTGTGATCCTGAGCAACAAGAGACTGTACACTACCTATGTCAGAATGATGTTCTTCTGTGCCAAGAGTCTGATTCTTTCGATGTGTGGAACATTACCCAAGATGTTTGTCGTAATGGTCAACTACATCAACAAGATCGAACAATCCATTTACAGAACAACTCCCAATGGTCTTTACCTTATCAAGGTGTTATATGTTAGTTTGATTTCAGTTGTACTATGGGTATCCCTGGTAAGCCTAGTTCCCATTCAGATAGATCATGTAGTAACAGAGACAAAGGGGGGAATGTTATCCTTCACTAACAATTTGTTTCTACAAATCCATAATAAAATATTTGGAGACGATGAAGTAGTTAGTTATGCCCTTAATTTGGCAAGAGACTCCCTGACCCCTTTTATCCTTCCGAATCCTAACATGGGGGTATGGAATAGTTCTAAAGTATTTACAGGATGTAATATCTCTTTTGATTACTACCTAGTCCCAGCCGTTAATTGTTTATGGACTTCCTCCAGTAAATCTACAATATCCTATCCAAATTGCAACAATGGTAAGGGATGGGGATGTACTTATGTAAAGGTGCCTAGAATTATTTCCTGTGCTATGATTAAATGTATCAGTCATCACGACTTCTTTGAAGGACCTTACATCTCATGCGTATGCCTTAAGGAGGAATGTGTCTCTATTACCAATGGTATTCGAACCCTATGTAGGATGGGTAACAACACCCACCTTTATTATGATACCCCTAATAACACTATTATTGGATGGGTAGAATCATTCTGGGATGTCAACCACGTCTCTTATCAAGAGACCCACCTCATTTGACTAGGTGATTTTCAGCCTTTACGTTCGGGAACAAACTATGTAATTATGGACTACTCAGAAACTCCAATAAGTCCACTTCTTATTGGGAAGGTCCCTCCATTATCTAAACTAAACATGGATATTACTTTTTCCGTTATAATAAGGCATCTAACTACCTTGTCCTGAATAGAGCAAGTACTCCTCATGCTGTAGTTGTAGGAACACTATTTCCAACTACTGTTCCCTGTCCAATTACCTGACAAGATTCGAATCCCCCGTTAAATGTTCAGTTTCTCCTGACTTCTGTGCAGAATGGAAGAATCCAAAGGCTCTATCAAGAAATAAAACTCACTCATTGGCATATGCAGCTCTTAGTGTTCTTTCCATAGGAGGGTCTTCAGGAGTTTTTAGTCATCAAAATCGTAATTGTCTCATTTGTGGACTCACGATTTTAGGAAATGAGACAACTGCTGCCCTAATAGAAAGTAGGGACGTGCTTTCAGAATTGCGCCTATTTACCCAACAAAACCGCTATGCCCTCGATTACATACTTGCGAAGGAAGGTGGAGTTTGCACTATAGTCAAAGAGATAACATCCGCACTTTTGTCAACCAAATGAATGAAGGTGCAGGATGGGCAGATTGGGGTTTTGGCTCATGGTACAACTGCCTAATCAATATGGCTATGTATGCTGCTACTGTTTTAGTTGGTCATTTTGTTGGTATTGCTATTATTGCTAAAATATTAACTTCGATTGACAACATTGGTTCCACTCAGAAAATGTTTCTTCTCCACTTAGATGATGATGAGGAAGCACCATTGCCTGCCCCTGGATCCTCTTCGGAGGAAGAGGAAGTATGGCAGTCTTTTGCTGCCATTGAATTGGATTAATTCAATCCATGCCTTTATGGTGCGGTCATAGAATGACCAAAGTGGGGAGATGATGATCTAAAATTTGAATTTAGGCAGTTGTCAGAAGTAACAAGTTTATGTAGATTTTTAATAACCACAAAATGGCTTTTCAATTTAAAATAACATAACAAAATGGCTTTAGATTTTTCTTTGATGCTGTGAACTTGAACTGATGCTTTGTTAAGTTGGTTGTATTTAGAAATAAGTGGAAACAATGCAGTTTTCATTATATGAATCATAAGACAGTGATTTGGTATTCAAACTAACCTTGAACCAGCAAGTATGGCGTGAATTTGTGCGTCAAACAATCTGCTTCTCAGGAAATATCATTGGATTAACCTGCTGTAAATCATGTCACCTTATTACATTTGATTGGTCTTTTCTTGTAATTAAGGCTGTGCTGTCTCTTAAAAAACATATAAATAATGTGTAATTTTCTAATGTAATTGCGCAATTTCGCCACGGAGCACAAAAGCTTTAACCTCTGTGTTGCTGGGCAGAATTGCATCAAGGTGCCTTACTTTATTAAACTGATAACCTTGCTTTGTACAGACCACATTCTGTTGATTATTTGACCAATCTTGGACCGGAAGGTCCCTTAAGGTGGGTCTAGATCTTCAGATGGACCATTAAGACCAATTGCTTGGTCAGTGGTACATTGGCTAAGTTAGTTTACAGTCATCAGATAATCATATCACCTTCAGAATACACAGATTACATATTTTTGGAGACTCCCAGCAGCTGAAGAAGGAAGTCATAATGGGGTCAGTCTCTCTTTCATGCTCTCGTTCTCCTATTTTGTCTCTCCCCCAAATCCTGCTCCCTGATATCCTACATCTGACAGGAGGACCACCTCATGAGAAGGAACATTTAATCATTCAGGGATGCCCTGCAGAAGACAGAGATTTCTGACAAGGATTTAATCTAGCACTACTGTTCCCAGAAGAATAACCAAGTCACTCATAAACACAGAGAACCCTGGAGAAATTCAGTGGCAGCATCTATGGAGAGAGAAAACCTGTTAATATTTTGAGTCCATTCTGATTCTTCTTCAGAATTGAAAGTGGCTGGAAAATTATAGTTTTAATTTTGGTGACAGTGATAGAGGATTTTCCACTTCAAATATTCACAATTTCTAGGGCTCAATATTGAGTTCCACCACTTCAGAGTATGACCACTGTACTCTATATTTCTTACATCCCCTACCATTCCCTGACCATGTCATGCTGGCATTGCTGTTCACCTTTGCAGAGCTAACAGTTACACCTGTTTTACATCTCTACCACTCCTTAACCACCCTTATCACTGCCTGGGCACACTCACCAATTGTTTCTTCTCCCTTCTGTCTACTTTCCACATCCTATCAGTTTCAGATGAGAGTCATATGGGACTCGAAACATTAACTCTGTTTCTTTCTGCCCAAATGCTGCCAGACCCAATGTGTTTCTCCAGCATTTTCTGTTTTTCTTTAAGATCATGGCTGATGGGTAAGTTTTTTCAACTCCCCATTCCCACCTCCCCCTGATAACCATCAACTCTGTGGTTATAGACTCATAGAGTCATAGAGATGTACAGCATGGAAACAGACCCTTTGGTCCAACCTGTCCATGCCGACCAGATATCCCAACCCAATCTAGTCCCACCTGCCAGCATCCGGCCCATATCCCTCCAAACCCTTCCTATTCATATACCATCCAGATGCCTTTTGAATGTTGCAATTGTACCAGCCTCCACCACATCCTCTGGCAGCTCATTCCATACACGTACCATCCTCTGTGTGAAAAATTGTCCCTTACGTCTCTTTTATATCTTTCCTCTCTCACCCTAAACCTATGCCCTCGAGTTCTGGACTCCCGACCCCAGGGAAAAGACTTTGCCTATTTACCCTAACCATGCCCCTCATAATTTTGTAAACCTCTATAAGGTCACCCCTCAGCCTCCGACGTTCCAGGGAAAACAGCCCCAGCCGGTTCAGCGTCTCCCTGTAGCTCAAATCCTCCAGCCCTGGCAACATCCTTGTAAATCTTTTCTGAACCCTTTCAAGTTCACAACATCCCTCAAGGCTTTATGTGCAAAGAAGTCATAGCAAGTGAAGTTACTTTACGGAGATTTGTTTAAGTGTAATAAAATTCAACCTCCTCCTTTAGTTAACAACAAAAAACTCTGCGTAAGTTGTCCCTCTTTGATCACAGCATGTAAACACTTCAACACCCACTAAACTGGAGAACTGTATGCTTTAGAAATAATTTTTTAAAACTGTTTTTTTAGTGGTTCCTAGGATGCTTGGAAAGAAGCTGGGTAGGCTGGGACTTTTCTCCCTGGAGTGTCGGAAGCTGAGGGCTAACCTTCCAGAGGTATGTAAAATCATTAGGGGCTACATGAGGCATTTTCCCCCAGGGTAGGGGAGATCGAGTGGAGAGGGCAGAGATTTGACAGTGTGGATTGTCAGGAAAAAAACTCATCGGGTTCACTATTATCCATCAGCGAAGGGAGTCTGCCTTTACCTCTTCCTCCAGAAGCTCATTCCACATACAGGACAACCCCGATTATCCGAACGACACGGGTGGGGAGTATTTTGTACGGATAATCGAATGTTCGGATAACACAGTTTACCCAACCATTGAAATCTTTTTCGGATAATCCAACATTTGGATAATCGATGTTCAGATAATCAAGGTTGTACTACACTATCAATCCCCTGTGTGAAAAGTTTGTCCCTCAGGTCCAGTTTAAGTTTTTCCCCTCTCACCTTAAACCCATGTCCTCTAGTTTTGAACTCCCCTAACCTGGGGAAAAAGACCTTGACTATTCACTTTATTCAATGCCCCTCATGATTTTATTAACCTTTATAAGGTCACACCCTCAGCCTCTGATGCTCCATGGGAAATAATTCCTGCTTATTCAGTCTCTTCCCATAGCTCAAACCTTCCAATCAGGGCAACATCTTTTCTGCATCCTTTCAGGTTTTACAACATCTTTCCTATAGCAGGGGGACCAGAATTGAATGCAGGATTCTAAAAAAATGGCCTAAGCAATGGCCTGCACAACTACAACATGACCTCCCAACTCCTGTACTCAATGCACTGACCAATAAATGCAATAGTACCAAATGCCTTCTACCTGTGACTCCACCTTCAAAGAACTACGAACCTGCAAACTGAAGTCTGTTTGATTGGCAACACACTCCAGGACCCTACTATTAAGTGAATAAGTCCAGCCCTGGTTTGCCTTACCAGAATGCAACACCTCATATTTACGTAAACTATCCTCGATCTGCCGCTTCTTGGCCCATTGGTTCATCTGATCAAGGTCCTGCTCTACTGTGAGGTAACCTTCTTCACTGTCTACTACACCGCCAATTTTGGTGTCATCTGCAAACTTGCTAACTATCCAGAGGGCTGAAAACATTTGTCTGTCAGATCTTGATTCCTCAACTGGCAAATAGTTCTAGAAAGTACTTCAAACTGACTCTGAATCGTTCCTTTACAGTGTGGCAGCATTGGCAATTAATAACAGGGAGGAGCTCGCTGTCAATTTGTCAAAATGGTGATAATTTACCAATCAAGCTTCAGAATTCTCTGTTAAACATTTATTGTTAAAGCAGAGCAGCATCAGAGAAGAAAAGAAAAGGTAGCAAATCCTTATCTCTGGATCCCACCACCCTGTGGGATCTCCTGTTGCATCTCCAAAGATCTGTGTTTGAGAATCAATCCATTCAGTAATATGAAGACGGGGTTGAGAGGGTGTCACTGGGAAAACACAGCAGGTCGGGCAGCATCAGACGTGTGAGTGTGTCGCTGGGAAAGCACAGCAAGTCAGGCAGTAATATGAAGACCAATGGCAAAAAGCTACAAGCCTGTGATGATGATGGTGAATGAAGGGATTGCCAATGGCCGCAGTGTATGTCATGGTGAACTCTGTCCAAATCAACAGCAGTCAGTTTAACCTTTTGAGGGAATGCAGGAAACTTTAAAAAAAAATGAAGCATCATCCATCCATTTTCCATGTTGTAGAATGACATTGTCTCCTGGTTCATTAAAGCCTCGATTTTTAAAAGCTCTCATTCTTACTTTGAAATTCCTCATGACCTTGCCCTATGGTCATCACTTCCCCAAAGCCCATAATCCTCCTGTGCCTTCCTCCATTGCTGGCCTTTGCGTGAGACTTTAGCCTTTGACATCTTATGCTGTGGAGACCCCCTCCTTCCTTACAGACTCTCCACTGAAGATGCTTCATAAAATCTTTACTCTTGTGTCATTTGAACTGCACTCTCTTCATGTGTCATGTGTCACAGCCTCGTAAGATTGGTTAGATAGGCTTTAGGTTGGTTTCACAGGTCAGCACAACATTGAGGCTCAAAGAGCCTCTACTGCACTGTAATGTTCTAGGTTCTATGTTCTATGTAATGCTCCAGTGAAACACCATGAGACATTTTTACCATGTTAATGGTGCTCTGTAAACTACAAGCCATTCTTTGTGTACAGTTCCCAATGTGGCGAACTCTCTTCTCAGAGTGGCAGCCTCTTGGCCTGGTGTGGTGGTCTCTCAGCTCGGCATGATGGCCTCTCGGCCCAGCGTGGCCATCTCTCAGCCCGGTGTTGGGGGGGGTCACCTTGCCTGGCATAGCAGTCTCTCGGCCTGGCGTAGCAGTCTCTTGGCCTGGCATGACAGTCTTTCAATGTCGCAGCATGGTGATCTCTCAGCCTGGTGTGACAGTCTCTCGGCCTAGCATGGCAGTCTCTCAATGTCCCAGCATGGTGGCCTCTCTGCCCGGTGTGGCTGTCTCTCAGCCTGCTGTGGCAGTCTCTCGGCCTGGCGTGGCAATGTCTCAATGTCCCAGTGTTGTGATCTCTCAGCCCAGCGTTGCGGTCTCTTGGTCCAGTGTTGCGATCTCTTGGCCTGGTGTGGCAGTATCTCAATGTCCCATCATTGCGGTCTCTCAGCCCAGCGTTGCTATCTCTTGGTCTGACGTGGCGGTCTCTCGGTCCAGTGTGGTGATCTCTCGGCCCAGCATTACAGTCTCTCAGCCCAGCATGGCGGTCTCTCGGCCCAGCGTTGCTATCTCTCGGTCTGACATGGCAATCTCTCAGTCTGACGTGGCAGTCTCTCGGCCCAGCGTGGCAGTCTCTCAATGTCCCAGCGTTGCGGTCTCTCAGCCTAGCATTGCGGTCTCTCAGCCCAGCATTGCTATCTCTCGGTCTGGTGTGGCGGTCTCTCGGTCTGCCGTGGTGGTCTCTCGGTCTGCCGTGGTGGTCTCTTGGCCTGGTGTAGCAATCTCTCAGTCTGACATGGTGTCTCTCGGCTTGGTGTGGCAGTCTCTCAATGTCCAAGTGTTGTGATCTCTCAACCCAGCGTTGCGGTCTCTTGGTCCAGCGTTACGGTCTCTTGGCCTAGTGTTGCGGTCTCTTGGCCTGGCGTGGCAGTGTCTCAATGTCCCATCATTGCGGTCTCTCGGCCCAGCGTTGCTATCTCTCGGTCTGATGTGGCGGTCTCTCGGCCCAGTGTTGTGGTCTCTTGGTCCAACGTTGTGGTCTCTTGGTCCAACGTTGTGGTCTCTCGGTCCAACGTTGTGGTCTCTCGGCCTAGTGTTGCGGTCTCTTGGCCTTGCATGGTGGTCTCTCAGCCCAGCGTGGTGGTCTCTCAGCCCAGCATGGTGGTCTCTTGGCCTGGCGTGGTGGTCTATTGGCCTGGCGTGACACTCTCTCAGTCTGGCATTGTGGTCTCTCGGCCTGGTGTGGTGGTCTCTCGGCTTGGTGTGGCAGTCTTCCAGCCTGGCGTGGCAGTCTCTCAGCTCAGCATGGCCTCAACATGAACTTCTGGTCTCAAGGTAATCCCTCAAGATGTGGTCTCATCATAGCTATTCACTTAGAAAGAGTGTAATATTTGAACTGTTGGCTTTATTTGTTTCTATTCCACTGTAACCAAAGACGGGGTCACTGTACTATAATTACTGCAGTGCTTCATTTTTAACTTCATTCTTTCTTTCTACCTTGTCCTTAAGATTCTGTACCTAGGTACTTGTACCTAAGATGGCATCTTATGTGGTGATATTATACACATTTCATAGTACTCCTGTACTTTTGTGCTTGAGTACATGTCACAATCAAATCAAGTAGAGAGGTATTAGACAAATCTGTCAAAATGGATAAAGAAGAAGCCTTGGGTTGGATTTTCTGTTTGAATAACAGCACATCCCTGGTGTAACAAGGACAGGAGAGCAAGCAAGTTGGAATTTAAATTGGCTGATCATATCAGATGATAAATGATATCAAAACTGCAGCAATAAAGCCAAGAGATCAGATCGCAGGAAGCAGTAGAAAAGATCAGAGGCGTGGGTGGTTATATCCATGGAGAAAAATTACAGTAAAAGGACGATTTTTAGCAAAGTGAAGGAGCAGGGTGTAAATAAGAAGAGGTTTGAAAATAGAAATACAGATCAAATAAAAAGAAATATTCTAAATGTTCGGTGCTCACTAAAAAAGCAAGAAAATGACCTGCAATTTGTCACGGTTAAGGCCGCAGTTGGAATACAGTCTTTTGTTTTCTGCATTCAGTTGCAATAAAGGGACTTTAATAAATGAGACTTCTCATATTATGTATAAAATTCATATGTAATTACTCAATCACTTTAGCAAATACACATAAGTAATTCCTGGAAAGGTCAGTGTCTCTTGGCTTGGCTTAGCTTCCATGTTGACGTTACTAAGTCTCTAGTATAGTGCTTTGTGTACCTTCACATCTGTGCAAGTAACGCTATGTAAATACCCATAAGCATGAGATAGATTTTTAGAGATGGAATTTACTCAATTTGGAAAAATAGAGTCATAGAGATGTACAGCATAGAAGCAGACCCTTTGGTCCAGCCCGTCCATACCGACCAGATATCCCAACCCAATCTAGTCCCACCTGCCAGCACCTGGCCAATATCCCTCCAAACCCTTCTCATTCATATACCCATCCAAATGTTGCTTAAATGTTGCAAGCCTCCACCACATCCTCTGGAAGCTTATTCCATACACATACCACCCTCTGTGTGAAAAAGTTGCCCCGTAGGTCTCTTTTATATCTTTGCCCTCTCATCCTAAACCTATCCCCTCTAGTTCTGGACTCCCCGACCCCAGGGAAAAGAATTTGCCTATTTACCCTTTCCATGCCCCTCATAATTTTGTAAACCTCTATAAGGTCACCCCTCAGCCTCCGACGCTCCAGGGAAAACAGCCCAGCCTATTCAACCTTTCCCTATAGCTCAGATCCTCCAACCCTGGCAACATCCTCGTGAATCTTTTCTGAACACTTTCAAGTTTCACAACATCTTTCCAATAGGAAGGAGACCAGAATTGCATGCAATATTCCAACAGTGGCCTAACCAATGTCCTGTACAACCGCTACATGATCTCCCAACTCCTGTACTCAATACTCTGAGCAATAAAGGAAAGCATACCAAACGCCTTCTTCACTATCCTATCTACCTGCGACTCCACTTTCAAGGAGCTATGAACCAGCATTCCAAGGTCTCTTTGTTCAGCAACACTCCCTAGGACCTTACCATTAAGTAAGTATATGTCCTACTAAGATTTACTTTCCCAAAATGCAGCACCTCGCATTTATCTGAATTAAACTCCATCTGCCACTTCTCAGCCCATTGGCATGGTTACAGAGCTTTTATTTCATTCAATTGATAAAATGTGTATGAACACTGGATATTGCTTAAAAATTCATGATATTTTAAAATTAAAATCATTTTTTCTGTAAATGAAATTCATTGAGGTGGAGGTCAGTTATTATTTTTTGAAGAAAATGTCCAGTTGTTTGAGGTGCTTGGGATTCTTTGTTTTTGCCAGCGATAACATTTGATAAAGATGCATCGACTTAACGGCAGTACAGGTAATCCAAATTCACTTTATAAACAAAGACTTAATGGCAGTACAGATAATCCAAATTCGCTTTATAAACTAAGACAGGATCATCGCACCAGTGTCGGTAACACCTCTTTGATGGAATGTTTTTATGGGACCTTGAGACTCTGTTCAGAGAAATTGTAATTCGGGTAACTGATGTTTGGATAACTGAGGTTTTTCTGTATACAGTAAATGGTGGAACCCCTAGTACCATCAACATACAGAGGGAGCTCAGAGTACAGGTCCACAGTTTCCTGAAAGTGGCAACATAAATGGATAAGGTAATCAAGGAGGTATGTGGTATTCTTGTCTTCATCAGTCGAGACACAGAATATAAAAAACGGCTAGTCATGTTGATGCTGTATAGTAGCTTAGTTAGGCCTCATTTGGGATACTGATTATAGTTCTGGTCACCATATTACCAGAGGGATGTAGAGCCTTTGGAAAGAGTATAGAAATACTTTTCCAGGATGTTGCCTGGTTAGCTATAAGGACAAACTTAGTTTGTTTTCACTTAAACTTCAAAGGATAATGGACAACCTGATAGATGTTTACAACATTATGAGAGGCACGGATAGTCAGAGTCTTTTTCTCAGAGTAGAAATGTCAATTACTAGAGGGCACAGATTTAAGGTAAAACGGGGTAAGTTTAAAGGAGATGTGAGAACAGGGTTTTTATACAGAGGTTAGTAAGTGCCTGGAAAACACTGCCAGATAAAGTGGTAGAAGCAGATACAATGACAATGTTTAAGAGGCATCTTAACAGCTTTATGAACAGGCAGGGAATACAGGGATAGGGATCAAGTAGATGCAAAAGGTTTTTAGTTTAGGAAGGGATCATGAATTAGCACAGACTTGGTGGGCCAAAGGGTCTATTCTTGTTGATGTGCTGTCCTTTGCTCTTTGTTTATCCCTGTCTTGATTTTGAGCATATTCATGATTCTCGCAGTACACTCTCTTATCTTTGAAATCCATAATACTTGCAGAAATATTGAATGATAAAGTAATAATTTAGCGCAACTGAGTTTTTGTATATAAAGAACTTACCATAGATTTTTGCTGTAGTTTTCAATTGGTGCCATAAATATGCATTGTCATGTGTGAATGTTCATTATAGCTGAATGGTGGCATTGAGAATTAGGAAGTTCTGGATTCATATCCACTGCAGGGCTTAGCACTAACATCAGGTTGGCATTCCATTGCAGTATCAAGGATAGGAGCAAAGCTACCAGACTGTAGATCTGCTCACACATTAGAGAGTGATGACTAGCAGTGGTTTAACATGAGGGTCACCTCAGGCACAGAGAGAGGTTGAAAAGGGACAATCCTCCCTTAACTGGTGTGGGAATTGAACTCACACTGTTAGCATCACAATGCATCTATACAGCTGACTGAGCTAAACCCACACAGAACTGAAGTGTCGGTAGACAAGTGTGAAGCCAACTTGCAAGGTCTTACCATCACTGAACCCCCTCCTATCAACTAAGCACCTTGAGTTTACAATGGACTAGAAATGAAATGAAAAACAAAAGGCTTATAAATACTATAGTTAACAGAGCAGGTCAGAAGCTAAAAATCTTTCAGTGCGTAATTCACCTCATTACTCTCCAAAGTCTAACCACCATCAACTGGAGTATGATGAAATACTCCCCACTTGGCTGGATGAATACAACTTCAAAATCACGAGATGGCTTAACACCATCTCGGGCAAAGCAGCCTGCGTGATTGGAACCACATCCACAAACAATTGTTCCCTCCACCACTGATGCTCATTAGCAGAACTGCACATTATTGAGGAGACTTATCACGGAAATTCAATAAAGCTTTTTAAAAACACTTTACAAGCCTTCAACCACTACCATCTCGAAGGACAAGGGCAGCAGATCCAAGCCATTCATTGCTACTGAAACAAAACCCTAGAACTCCCTCCCTAAGGGCATTGTGGGTCCACCTCCAGTAAATGGATTGCAATGGTTCAAGAAGGCAGCTCACCTTCTCAGGGTCAACTAGGGAAGGGCAATAAACACTGGCCTAACTCTTACCATTTCCTTATTTCCTCCACTCTGGCCCTCACTGGAAGGATAAATCTTGACCCCCCTTTTGAATGTTCTATGCCTGTGAGACAAGAGAAAGAGAGAATGCAATGGTGTCCTTTGTGGGCCAAAGGGCCTGTTCCTGTTCCACACTGCCCTGCAGAGACAATATATGCAGCTACAACTCCTGAGATGCAGTGTTATTCCACAGGGGCACAGCCACTGCAATGCTAAGAGCATCTCCAAGGGCCTGACCATGATCTCTTATGATGCTGGATATTAGTTAGCACCCTGTGTCTCCTTAGCCTTTGTGATTGCTGTAAAGTCCATAAATGAAGGTCTGACCCGAATCTTAATGGTTGTACTCGCCTTGCTAGATTGTGTTAGGTCATTGAACTGTTTCTGGCACTGGATCCATGCCATGGTCCTCTCCTATGCCACGAACAATCTGGTCAGCTGGCAGTGTACGTGCCTCTGGGTTGATGGTGCTCCTCACAGCCTCAACTTACTCCTTGGGCCACCATCAGAAATCCTGGCTCAGCTTTATTACCTCCTGCTGTGCCAAGTGATCCAGCATTAGGAAGGAAAAGGGTTCAGGTGTTGGGTGCCAATTTAGTTTCTTACAAGAATTGCATCTGTAAGGAAATATTACACCAACACATTCAGATGCTCAGTTTTGGTTAACCATGGATATGGGCTCGCTTGCCTCACTTTAAATGTGTATTAGTTCCAGTGGTGTCACAAGGTTACCATGGCGATTCCAAGTAAGTGACCAAATTCAACACATTCGTGGAATGGAGTCAAATTAAGAGCACCCACATGCTTAGTTTTTCAGACGATATTCAATCATGAAGTCTTCATTTGGATTTTGTGAGGAAAATGATTTGCCTCTAGCTCATATTTCCAGATTCCTATTTGCAAAACATCTAGTCAATGTCTCATCATTACCAACATGTGATTTAGGAGCAGAGGAAGACCATTCAGCCCCTCAAGCCTGCTCTGCCCATTCAATAAAATCAGTTTGTACTTTGAGATCAGTTTATATTCTCATCTGCCCCCAAAACCTTTGCCCAACAAAAATCGATCCATGTTTCACTCACAAATATTCGATGATCCCATATCTGTCGCCTTCCGCGGTAGTGCGTTCCAAAGTAGCCCCATCCTGACAGAAAATAAATTCTCCTCATCTCTGTCATGAAAGGGTGACCCCTAATTAAATCAGTGCCCCCTTGTTCTGGGTCTGATATACTTTACCCTAGTCACCCATCATTCTTCTGAGTCCCATTGGCAACAAGCTCGTCCCTGTCCAATCGATCCCCATGAGACAATCCTGCATTTCAGCTATCAATCTAGTTTACATCCTCCGAACTGCCACCTAAGCATTTAGTCCCTTCCTTAAATATGGAGATCAAAGCTGCACACAATATTCAAGATCTGTTCTCACCAGTACCTTGTATAACTCATGCTTCAGTACTTGAGGAGTCATGAATGATGCCAAACATTGTACAATCATCAGCAAACATCCCACTTCTGATGGAGGGGAAAGTCATTGATGAAGCAGCTGAAGATGGTTGGCCTAGGACACTACCCTGAGGAACTCTTGCAGAGATGTCTTGGAGCTGAGATAACTGACTTTCATTCCTCCCATGAACTGCATACTAATCTTTGGTGACTCATGCTCTGTAAATCACCCTGCTCCTTGGAATAATGCAATCATTTCTTATTTAAGTAACACGCTCATTTATGCCACTTTGTTTTCATTGGTCATATTCTTTCATTGTTTAACTTTTGGAAGCACAAAAGACAAAAGACAAAAGACACAACCGGCATTCCAATATGCAGTCAAATTACTTTGATCACTCATAATTCGTACCAGGTGAAGGCTGAGGACTAGGAGACATCCCAAGGATTTTTCTTGCATATTGTTTCATATTAAGAAAGGGAACTAACCAAAGATATTTCTCTTCACTCTGAGAGGCTGTTCATCATGATAAAACTGACCTTACTGATTCATTATCTTCACGCCCTCACTCTCAAAGGGCAGCTGTAGCAGTGGCTGTCAATGCTCCTGTAACATCTCTTGCCCCTGGCATCAGCCCTTCTCCATTTACCACATAGAGGCCAGCAGACTCATCCCCTCATCAATTAGGATCCTGGCTCTGCCAAAATTTGGTTTGCTTCTAGGTACCCATCCAGGGGAAGATTTGTCACCCAGAAATGTGCTTGCTTTCTGATGCCTGCCCCCTTATGCCAAAACCAAGCCTCATGGTATTCAACTGACCTAGACAAACTCCCCCACCCTTCTGAAGAACCCTATGTGCATCTTTAACTGCATCAGAGGACCTGAGGATTCTGGGCTAATGCCATCCAATGGCTTTAGAGCCAATTGAGAGTGGTACATTGTCTGATGTATCATATACTAATCCACTGAGATTATTCAGTAAAGATAAAGTCATCACAGTGCTGCTCTCCTATTATGTCAGGGGTCACATGACATCAGGTTATTAATCCAACAAGTTTATTGGAAATCACAAACTTTCAAAGATGCCACCTGATGAAGAAGCAGTGCTCTGAAAGCTTGTGGTCTTAAAAAAACTGGACAAAAATCACATGACACTAGGTTGTCATCCAACAGGTTGATTTGAAAGCGCTAGACTGTAACCTGGTGTCATGTGATTTTATTTTTAACTTCATCCAACCCAGGCACCTCCACATCGTGAATAGACACGTTGGACTGTAACCTGGTGTTATGTGGCTTTGTCCACACCGTAGTGGCTCTCCTGTTACAGAGAGATGACTGACTGTGGCTTATAACCTGCAGGTCACCAGACTGCAGGAGAAGCATGAGGTTGGGAAGAAACCAATGCAGGAATTGAACCCATTCTGTTAGCATTACTCTACTTTATAATTCAGCCAAGTGAGCTAATACCCTTTCTACAACGTGCAATATGAATAAGTCTAATAAAAATTTAACAACAGGGCAATCTGATCGCAAAAGCAATATGCTAGCACTTACTTCCATTACGCAGTAGAATTTAAACATAATCAAATCTTATATATTAGGGTGAATTACTTCTGAATTTTCAGTTCTGTGAGATAGCATTGCAGAATTAATTTTAAATCAAGGTCAAAATTCCATTTGAAGCTGCAAAGGGGGCACATTAATCAGGTACATTATGGGAACTATTTGACCATTGCTAGCCACAAAAGTCACGATCACATCACAAGAATATAAACATGATTCAATTCACAAGAAAGGTGTGCTGTCAGTAATCCATCCTAATTTCTTTAGTATCTAAGATGGAAGAGGAGGAAATGTGTTTTCTATGGTCATAAAATTAAACTGTGTGTCTGCAACTTTACCAAATGTATCCTGAGATTGTCAGTAAATTATCCCCACTAATCATCCTCACCAGAGAACTGCACTAAATGTATGATATTGTAATCCATTACAATCAAACCCACACTGTCTGCTCTTTAAAGCTTCCACAGAATTAGTTTTCTGACTGATTGTTTTTCCCTTTTAATGACGATTTGTTTATCAGAAGTAACTGATAGAAGTGGCTCAGGACCTGACGAGGTGAGTTTTACAGCCTCCCACCGTTGGTATATTTAAAGGGGTGGCTCAGGTAAAATAAAGCTGTCTTCCTGAGTTGTCAGCCATTTGACATGGTGGAACAGGCAAGGTGTTAGGCAGACAGCCTCCTGTCATCAGGTTGATTGAGGCCTTTCATTGTATAGTTAACCTCCAAATGATGTCCCTTTCCGTCTTGGCTGCAGTTTAATTTGTACTGTACGGGGAAGGCCAGTGGCTGTCACTGCGTGGGTGCTGGTGAGCATGGGATAATGAGTATCTTTTTAAGGAGACATTTCCTGTGCCCATCAGGGACACCACCCTGAGATGTTACAGACCCATTTTCCACATCAAATCCTCTTCTCTACCCTGACCCTGCAACAACCCCTATTTTCCCCCATACCTTCTCAGATCCCATAACAATGGCCTCCAAAAATCACACCGATGCACTTCACTCGTTCATCTAGAGTCCCAGCCATGGCCATGACTATTTGCTGGTACTGCTGGGCCCGTAGAGGAGCTGGTTGGGTAGTAACTCATTTCCAATCTCCAGCAAATTATGATTGCAGGGATTAAAGATATCACATCATCTTGTAGTTGGTAATCCTGCCCACCATAAAAACCCAAAGCTAATTAACGTCCACCTTGAGATGTGTTGCTATGTTAGAGGTGCTTTATAAATATGACTTATTGATGTTAGGTATCTGTCAACTAATTCTTAAGCTGAATCTTGTTAGATTTAGGCTGTGTCAATTTTGTGGCGTTAATCAAGTATTTATCTCCACGAGGCCTATCCTCACCAAACTCACTTCATGAACGACCCACCCTGGCCTGCAGAGGATGTTCTTGTCCAGTGCTAGCCACCGCCACCACCCCCCCCCCCACCACCACCCCCCACCCCACCCCCACGTTACCACGTGCCATACTTGGAGAAACTCTGCATTTTCAAATATCGTGCAATATCCTGGTGTCATCTTTAAAAGGTCATGTCGACCCGGATGCAGTACTGCTAGTCCAGAGCTGTCCTGTGGAGGGGTTGAAATTCGTCTTAGCTGTGGCAAAGAAGAGAAAATTAACAGTCTGTTTTGAGGAGGTTCTGGTAGACAGGTTGAATCAATGGGCCCATCCATCTTCCCAGACCCAGACTGCCAACCTGGCTGTGGTTATCAGCCACCATCTTCCCCCTGCTACCTCACACTCACTCTATCTCTGTTACCGTACCCACCTCCTACCAAGGTTCATGCTCTACCAGTCTCACCATTGCACCTAACATCTTCCCTCACTTGCTCTTACCCACCTTGATACCCAAAACCCTCAATACTGCATGCCCCACTTGCACCAGTGCTAACCAGCTGTGCCACCAACTTTCAACTCACTCAATCTCTCCCTTTCTCTCATTCCGGAGAAAACAGTGCACAAAAGGGCACAAAACACAGAGACTGGTTGCACATTGCTGCACATTTAACTCCCACCTCCCACAGAGAGGATCTGCCGTTATGGGTGGTACAGTGGCTCAGTGGCTAGCACTGTTGCCTCACAGCACCAGGATCCCAGGTTCAATTCCAGCCTCGGGCAACTGTCCGTGTGGAGTTTGCATGCTCTCCTCGTGGGTTTCCTTTGGGTGCTCTGGTTTCCTTCCACAGTCCAAACGATGGGCAGTCCCAGTGAATTGGTCATGCTAAATTGCACATAGTGTTAGGTGCATTAGTCAGAGGGAAATGGGTCTGAGTGAGTGTTAGGGAGAAAGCAAACAGCACTGAGACACAGTCTGAACTATTCAATGAACTGACTGATCGCCCTCACCCTTCTTGCAGCATTTCAATACTCATTGCTTTTGCATCCCAAAGTGGAGCTTTGAAGTGCAGTAACGTGCTGTAAGTGGATCAGAAAGTTACGTAAAGGTCCTGAGAGATCGGCAGATGTCAGATGCCAGTGTCCGAGGATATTGGGTACATGTAGCTGGTATCCTGGAGAATGCCCTGAGATATTGTTACTGGGTGTCCAAGATGGCAGCCCAGAAGAGCAAACAGGAAGCTGGAGCATTGACTGAAAACAATGACAAGGATAAATGATCAAAGCCTCATAGAGCAGCTCAATAAGCAATGTTTATCGTTTAATGTGCACTCCCTTGCCTTGTTAGTCCTCCCACAATGCAGTGCTTCACAGTTTTCTGGATTAAGTTCCACTTTCTACAGTTCAGCCCATCTGAACAATCTGTCTATATGATTGTGCAGAGCAAGGCCTTTTGTCCTCACTATTTATGACACCACCAAATTTCATTACTAATCATTTCTCATATACATGTCTAAAAACTTAATGAACACAACAGTGATAATCCCTGCACTGAACTCTGTGGTATGCCACTGGAAACAACTTCCAGTTGCAAATCAGCCTTCAACCATCCAGGCTTCCTGAACTAACCACATTTTGGGTTCAACGTGCCCAATATTGAATTGAATGTACCAATTTGCCCTGGATCCCATGAGTTCTCAGTTTCTTAACCAGCCTTCCATCTGAGATATTGTCAAAACCCTTACTGAAGTCCATGAAGTCAAAAGCAACCGCACTACCCTCATCTGTACATCTTGTAACCTCCTTGAAAAACGTAAATTAAATTTGTTGGACATGATCTCCCCTTTACGTGCTGTCTAACCATGTGGAGATTAATTCTGTCCCTCAGAATCTTCCTAATCATCACTTGAACATAGATGTTAGACTCACTGGCCTGTAATGTCCCGGTTTAACTCTACCAACCTTCTTGACTAATGTTACATTAGCTAAAAATCACACAATACCAGGTTCTTGTCCAACAGGTTTAATTGGAAGCGCTAGTTTTCGGAGCACTGCTCCTTCTTCAGGTGGTTGTGGAGTACACAATTGTAAGACACAGAATTTATAGCAAAAGTTTAGTGCGATGTAACTGAAATTATACATTGAAAAATATCTTGATTGTCTGTTGAGTATTTCATCTGTACGAATACCATAATTTCACTTCTTTCATATGTACATCACAAAACTTTTTTAAAAGTTACATTCTCAGGTTAACTGTAACAATTGGTGTCAGCACAGATAATGTTGAAGGTGTTAGCTCTCTGTGTTCTCTGTCTATGCCATAATGTTTAGACTGATTCTAATCTAAAAAGTGAATTAACAGAGTCTTGCATGAGTTCATGCAGTTTTTGAGCAAAGTACAATGTAACTCTGCAAGTACAAATTCACCCTGTACAAGAAGGGTAGTAGGGATATTCCGGGTAACTACAGACCAGTGAGCCTGATGTCGGTGGCGGGGAAGTTGCTGGAGAGGGTACTAAGAGATAGGATCTATTTATATTTAGAGAAGAATGAGCTTATCAGTGATAGGCAACATGGTTTTGTGCAGGGGAGATTGTGCCATACCAACTTAACAGAGTTCTTCGAGGAAGTGACCATGTTGTTAGATGGAGGAAGGGCTGTTGATGTCATATACATGGACTTTAGTAAGGCGGTTGATAAGGTTCCCCATTGTAGACTAATGGAGAAAGTGAAGTCACATGGTGTGTATGGTGTTCTAGCTAGGTGGATAAAGAACTGGTTGAGCAACAGGAGACAGAGAGTAGTAGTTGAAGGGGGTTTCTCGAAGTGGAGAAAGGTGACCAGTGGTGTTCCACAGGGGTCAGTGTTGGGGCCACTGTTGTTTGTAATATACATAAATGATCTGGAAGAGGGCACTGTTGGTATGATCAGCAAGTTTGCAGATGACACAAAGATTGGTGGAATAGCAGAAAGCATAAGAATACAGGCAGATATAGATAGACTAGAGAGTTGGGCGGAAAAGTGGCAGATGGAATTCAATCCAGACAAATGTGAGGTGGTGCATTTAGGAAAGTCCAAATTATACAATGAACGGAAGAGCCTTGGGAAAAGTAGATGAGCAAAGAGATCTGGGAGTGCAGGTCCATTGTACCCAGAAGGTTGCTGCACAGGTGGATAGAGTGGTCAAGAAGGCATATGGTATGCTTGCCTTTATCGGGGTATTGAGTATAAGAGCTGGCAGGTCATATTCGGTCATATTTAGAATACAGTGTGCAGTTCTGGTCGCCACATTACCAAAAGGATGTGGACGCTTTGGAGAGGGTGCAGAGAAGGTTTATGAGGATGTTGCCTGGTATGGAAGGTACTAGCTATGAAGAGAGGTTGAGTGGGTTAGATTTATTTTCACTAGAAAAACGGAGATTGAGGGGGGACCTGATTGAGGTTTATAAAATCGTGAAGGGTATAGACAGGGTGGATAGAGACAAGCTTTTTCCCAGGGTGAAGGATTCAATAACCAGAGATCATGCTTTCAAGGTGAGAGGTGGAAAGTTTAATGGGAATACACGGTGGCAAGTACTTTACGCAGAGGGTGGTGGGCATTTGGAACACGTTGCTAGCAGAGGTGGTAGAGGCAGGCACGGTAGAATCATTTAAGATGCATCTGGACAGATGCATGAGTAGGTGGGGAGCAGAGGGATATAGAAGCTTAGGAATGGACTGACAGGTTTAGACAGTACATTTGGATTGGCTCAGGCTTGAAGGGCTGAAGGGCCTGTTCCTGGGCTGTAAATTTTATTTGGTCTTTGTTCTTGTATGTATATGCATGCATGTGTGTGTGTGTGTGCGCATGTGTGTGTGTGTGTGTGCGCACGCGTGTGTGTATGTGTGTGTGCGTGTGTATGTGCATGTGTGTGTAATCTACAAGATACCCTGCACGGACTGGCAAAAACTTGACATAACACAAGGAGGAAGAAAACTGACCATACGAGTGCATGAGCATCAGCTTGCCACTGCCAGACATGGCCAGTACTCTCTCATTTCCAACCACACAGACAACAAAGGACACCAATTCAACTGGAACGATGTAACCATCCTAGCACAGGCAAAACAGATATACGCCATGAGAATTCCTTGTGGCCTGACACTCCAACCGGAACTCAATCAATAGACACATTGACCTCATATACAAACCATTCAGATACATGTCACATAGCTGGTCCCTTTTTTTCTAAAAGCTGTTCCTTGGTTCAAGGATACTCTGTCCTTGATTTCTTTCAGAAGGGTAATAAACCAGGCCGGCCTCCAATCAGTCTGGTTTGGTACAGAGACTAAAGGGTATTGAGAGGCCTTTTTGTTTATATGTAAACAGACGAGTCTTCAGGTTAAAGTGGTCATATTTTAGAAGTGACCTGTATAATGAAAGGGGAGTGGGCAGCTCTTTAGCAGAGCTGAGCAGTTTAGTTCAGTACAGAACTAGTTGGGAGTTCAACAGTGAGTTGTGTGGAAACAAACTCTCTCTCTTTTTGCCCTTCTAACTTCAACCTGTAAGCATCTGTTCTTTTTCTTTAACTTGCCTTTAAGAGGGTTTGCTTATTGGGACTGTCATGTGTATTCGGAACAGCATAACTAAGTCTAGTTTGTATAGACTGAGTTCTGTGGAGATTCCTTATTCTGTTCTTTGTGTCTCATTGTGTAAGTTTGTGAATAACTTTTTGTCTTTTTTTAACCTGGTAGTCAACCTCATTAACTTACTCTGAGTAATTTCCACTGTACACTTACAGAAACAAATTACAAAGTTATAGTCTGGGCTGCCTGCTTAAGAATGTTTTAAGTGGTCTAGCCTAGTCCATAACTTACAGAACTGGATGTCCCAACAAACAGAGATATATAAATACCAGCCAGGACAGACCACCAACACCTTATCAAATTTGCACTGATGATGTCACCTATTGAGGAAACGAACATTTGCAGATAAACGCAAGGGCTCAGCGAAGGAATCCACGACTTCATCCACAATCCAAGCTACAAATCCTCCCAAGAACTCTAAAAATTAAATGATGTCAATCAAGTTTTGTGCAATTTTAAAATTCAGGAGGTTAATGCCTTGATCAAACTGGTTGTCAAAGACTGCTCACTCTCGAAATTGCCTGATAATCATTTTACATCGATTATAATTGGAATGAAACTCGAGCATTCTTTAAATTGGACAGCAGATCTGTGATGCCAATTTACACCTGGGTGGCACATTGAAAACTCATGCCTGTGCATTTCATAAATTTGTCTTGACAGACAGTTTATGCCCAAATCACAACTCCAACAGTCTGATACCCAGCAGTACAGGTAGACGATCCTTTATCTGAACATCCAAAAACCGAAAAGCTCCAAAATCCGAAGGCTTTTTCGTGAAGTTTTTTTTCTCATTAACAAGGTTGCTTGGCGATCAAACAGTTAACCCGAGTCGGCACCCACTCAATGTATGTCACTCAGATGTGACATGGGGGGGGGTGGGTGGGGCTGGACGGGGTGTGGCCAAGCACCCACTGGCCTGGTTTCTCTTTGAAGGCCCCCAAGTCAACACCCACTCGATGCGTGTCACTAATTTGCGACGTGGGAGGGGAGTGTCCAAGCACTGACTAGCCTGTTCTCACTTAGAAGTCTGCTCCCCTGGTAAGATTTTTAAAAATTTCACCATTAATCTGTCACTTATTCTGAAAACTGAAAAATTCCAAATTCCGAAAACCAGCTGGTCCCGAGCATTTTGGATAAAGGATCGTCTACCTATACTATACTCGGGCTTACCACTCTGTTCCACATGCCAAGAGTAAAATAAATTGGGGCTATGCAATTACACGATTCAAGTAATACTTGATTAAACTTCCTTTTTCCATTCTGTATGGAATTCTAATAATCAGTTTTATTCCGATGGTAGGTAATGATATTGGAAATGAAACGTTGCACGCTCTGGCCTCCAGCATCAAACCAAATTCGTAGACTTGCACCACTGATAAGAAGCAATAATGGGATTCAGCTCTTAAAAATGTGCAGAAATTTATAAGTTGAGTGTGATGCAGGAAAAGCACAGCAGGTCAAGCAGCATCCACACAGAGCAGGAGAATGTATGTTTCAAGCATAAACCTTTCATCTGGAAGACTCTGATCTCCAGCATCTGCAGTCCTCACTTTCTCCGAGCAGAAATTTATAACACAGGAAATTGTGGCATAGTTGTACCATACAGCTGCAAGTTACAAGATGCAATAATCTTATAGCTACAACCATTCTCTCTACATGAAGGGGAGCACCTCATTACTGCATTTCCTTTAAAGTTATTTTACTGATGAACTGGTTTGCAGCAAAAGCTGAATTGGTTGTGGACTCATTTCTCAGGCACTAGGCTGTGAGTTAATTACCTACAAGGTTGAGTACTGAATCCAGGCTGACAATGCTGTACTAGAATATAGGTAAAAAATTGTGTGTGTGGGGGCGGGGGGGGGGGGGGGGGAATGTTGGAAATCTGGAATAAGCAAACAGAATGCTGAAGAAACTCGCCATGTATGACAGCATCTGCGCAGTTCTGAAGAAGAGTTGCACTTGCCCTGAAATACTCATTCTGTTTCTCTGTCCCCAGATACTGCCAGTCCTGCGGAGTTTCTCTGTGTTTAGCTCAGTGCTGCACTGCTGGAGCTTGGGGATGAGATGGCTCAATGTAGGTCCCAACTCTCAGGTGGATGTAAAACTAATCCTAGCTCCTTTTGGATAAAAGAAGGGCATACTCCCTCAAACTTCACTTGCTGTTTATCCTTGAACTGAATGATAATATTTATTTTGTAGATTAGCTTGATGTTTGAGTACAAATTAACTTGCCTGGTCAAGCTTTTGCAGCTCATTGGAGTGGGGTTATTTTCACATTTTAGAAAATACTTGAGCTTCATTCCAATTAAGATCACTGTAAAATGATTTTCAGAAAGTTTTGAGAGGGAGCAGTCTTTGAATCAAGGCATTAATCTCCTGAATTTGAAAACTGCACAAATTTGATTGTGATTATATAATGCTCAATGTCACCCTGCCCTGACTCAGTTGGTAAAAACAATGACTTCAGATGCTGGAAAGCAAATACTGGATTAGTGGTGCTGGAAGAGCACAGCAGTTCAGGCAGCATCCAACGAGCAGCGAAATTGACGTTTCGGGAAAAAGCCCTTCATCAGGAATAAAGGCAGTGCTCACTGTCTTTATTCCTGATGAAAGGCTTTTGCCCGAAACGTCGATTTAGCTGCTTGTTGGATGCTGCCTGAACTGCTGTGCTCTTCCAGCACCACTAATCCAGTACCTGACTCAGTTGGTACAGGTCCTGCCTCTGAATTAAAAAAAACCTTTGGTTCAAGACCAACTTCAGAAACATGAAGGACACTGCACTTTCAAAAGCAAGTCAAGGTCTCAGGGAGAGTACAGAGGGGATTTAGTTGAATGGTATATCAGAGTGCAGGCTTCAATGATGTGGAGAGGAATGGCAGAACTGAGCAGTTGTTTAGTCCAATTAATTGGCTTCTTTAATGTCCATTTTAATTTTAATTTGAATGTTTATTTTGTGGAGAGCTGAGCAGGTAAGTGGAGGCATCTACCTAGCGTCTGTCTGGGGGAGAGTGAGATCTTCTGTCCTGGAGGCTCCATGTCCCATGTAGAGGTTTTTAGGTGGCTATAGCCATGCTTTGTTGCCTATGCTGGAAGATTCAGTTGTTTAATCGCCAATGTCTTTCTGCACAGCCTTTGCACATTCAAACCATCCTTTTTCAGCCATCCTCAGGCACCAGAACAGGGGAGCACCCATGCCTTGCCCTTGCAGATTCAGGTTGTAGAGCTGGCTTGCTCTGACTGGAATGGCAGGCTGCTGCTAGGTAACTCGCCCACCCTGGCTCAGAGCTCAGGTTTGGTCCTGATGTATTGATCCCAGAAAAATATAATCCCATATTACCCCTGTTACAAAAATGATCGCATCTCAAAACTGCTTGACTTGTTGCAAGATGTTTTAGGGCATTTAAGTGCATCATCTTTCCTTTTCAAAATCTGCATTTTGCTGTATGATCTGGCTGTGATGAACTAATCAGCAGTGATTATTAGGATCTTACCACAAAAAGGGCTTAGTTCTCTAGAAAATGCCATGACACATTTCCCTGGTCATATCCCTCTAGAAGTGTGATGTCTAGAATTGGACAAAGTACGTCAGTGAGGCTGAGCCGATGTTCTGTAAAGGTTAGAATGAGGTTCACATTCATCAGCATAAACATTAACAGACATTTATCAAATATAACACTTTCCAAGTGAGGACAACGAATTGGAAACGTACACTCATGACCTGACATCCCCATAAAGTAGCTCCTTTTGCACTTGCTCGGTCACTGTTCTTAAAGGTATAACCCTTTCCTCCACATGTCCCTCAAACCATTTCATGGCGCCCGTTTTAACCACTAGCATTTAACTCTTTACTCCCACAATTCACCTCCCTTACTCACCTCCCTTCTCACCACCAGAAAGAAAAGTGTCATTCTCATAAGACATTAATCATCGAAAGCATTCCTGATTTTCTTGAAGGATGTGTGGGACATGTGTGATCCCTTATTTTAAAAAGAAAGTAAGTCACCATGTCCCATAGGTTGCTCTCCCATTAGACCTGAGGGTCACCACATCTTCGGTGAGGTTCAGAAGCTGGGGCTTTCATTGGTGACTTCAGCGAGTACAGGAATTGAACCTGCGCTGTTGCCATGTTGCATTGCAAGTCAGGCATCCCTGACAGATTGAGCTTTCAAACACCCCTCAACATTGACTGAGAAGGTGACTGTACAAGTCGGGTGGGTTGGCCTGAACCCCTTCAGAAAGTAGAAGTACACCATTTACAAAAAGGGAAGAAACTTCTGTCCTGGGATCCATAAGAGGCACTTTCATAACACTGTGGCCTGCAAGTTGGACAGCAAATTACATTAATTCTCCATGTATTCCTGGTGTTAGTGTGGACCCGGCACCTGAAACCCCCAGCCTTGAGGTGAAGCCCAGTGTGGGCTGGGTTGGAAGGACTGATATTCCAAACTCTCATTTCTCTGTTTTTCTATGACTTAGAGTCATAGAGATGCACAGCACAGAAACAGACCCTTCAGTCCAATCTGTCTATGCCGAACCCAATCTAGTCCCACCTGCCAGTACCCGACCCACATCCCTCCAAACCCTTCCTTTTCATATACCCATCCAAATGCTTCTTAAATGTTACCCTTGTTCCAGCTTCCACCACATCCTCTGGCAGCTCATTCCATACACGTACCACCCTCTACGTGAAAATGTTGCCCCTTAGGTCTCTTTTATATCTTTGCCCTCTCATCCTAAACCTATCACCTCTAGTACTGGACTCCTCGACCCCAGGGAAATGACTTTGCCTATTTACCCTATTCATGCCCCTCATAATCTTGTAAACCTCTATAAGGTCATCCCTCAGCCTCCGACGCTCCAGGGAAAACAGTCCCAGCCTGTTCAGCATTTCCCTGTAGCTCAAATCCTCCAATCCAGGCAACATCCTTGTAAATCTTTTCTGAACACTTTCAAGTTTCACAACATCTTTCCGATAGGAAGGAGACCAGAATTGCACGCAATATTCCAACAGTGGCCTAACCAATGTCCTGTACAACCGCAACATGACCTCCAAACTCCTGTACTCAATACTCTGACCAAGAAAGGAAAGCATACCAAACGCCTATCTACCTGTAACTTCACTTTCAAGGAGCTACGAACCTGCACTCCAAGGTCTCTTTGTTCAGCAACACTCCCGAGGACCTTACCATTAAGTGTATAAGTCCTGCTAAGATTTGCTTTCCCAAAATGCAGCACCTCTGAATTAAACTTGTTCCTTCCAATCTACAGACCCAGAAAATAGCACCATCTTATTGCTGTACAAAACACTGCTCCAGGCTCACTTAATACTTTTGGCTTACATTTATCTGAATTAAACTCCATCTGCCACTTCTCAGCCCATTGGCTCATCTGGTCCAGATCCTGTTGTAATCTGAGGTAACCCTCTTCGCTGTCCACTACTCCTCCAATTTTGGTGTCATCTGCAAACTTACTAACTGTACCCCTTATGCTCGCATCCAAATTATTTATGTAAATGACAAAAAGTAGAAGACCCAGCACTGATCCTTGTGGCACTCCACTGGTCACAGGCCTCCAATCTGAAAAACAACCCTCCACCACTATCCTTCTTCAAAAGTGGTTACTTCTTCAAAAAACTCAATCAAGTTTGCGAGACATGATTTCCCACACACAAAGCCATGTTGACTATCTCTAATCAGTCTTGCCTTTCCAAATACATGTACATCCTGTCCCTCAGGATTCCCTCCAACAACTTGCCCACTTC
Organism: Chiloscyllium punctatum; assembly: GCF_047496795.1. Lineage (NCBI taxonomy): Eukaryota > Metazoa > Chordata > Chondrichthyes > Orectolobiformes > Hemiscylliidae > Chiloscyllium > Chiloscyllium punctatum. The sequence continues at coordinate 109,107,722 of NC_092746.1, forward strand.
TTACTTCAGTGACAGTGAGGCAAGGAATAGGGAGAGAGTGCAGTTGAACACATGGCTGCAAGGATGGTGTAGGAGGGAGGACTTCAGGTATTTGGACAATTGGGCTGCATTCTGGGGAAGGTGGAACCTGTACAAGCAGGACGGGTTGCACCTGAACCAGAAGGGCACCAATATCCTGGGAGGTAGGTTTGCTAGCACTCATCGGGGGGGTTTAAACTAATTTGGCAGGGGGATGGGATCCGGACTTGTAGTCTAGCAAGTAGCCTAGCTGTTTGTCAGGATGTCCAAGAATGTAGGGAGGCTGTGGAGAAGGTAGCACTGACAGGGAATACTTGCGGACACAGAGATGGGCTCAAGTGCGTATACTTCAACGCAAGGAGTATCAGAAATAAGGTGGGTGAACTTAAGGCGTGGATCGGTACCTGGGACTACGATGTTGTGGCCATCACGGAAACGTGGATAGAAGAGGGACAGGAATGGTTGTTGGAGGTTCCTAGTTACAGATGTTTCAGTAAGATTAGGGAGGATGGTAAAAAAGGAGGGGGGGTGGCGTTGCTAATTAGAAATGGTATAATGGCTGCAGAAAGGCAGTTCGAGGGGGATCTGCCTTTGGAGGTAGTATGGGCTGAAGTCAGAAATAGGAAAGGAGCAGTCACCTTGTTGGGTGTTTACTATAGGCCCCCCAATAGCAGCAGAGATGTGGAGAAACAGATTGGGAAACAGATTTTGGAAAGGTGCAGAAGCCACAGGGCGATTTCAACTTCCCAAATATTGATTGGAAGCTCTTTAGATCAAGTAGATCGGACGGGGTGGTGTTTCTGCAGTGTGTCCAGGAAGCTTTTCTAACTCAGTATGCAGATTGTCCGACCAGAGGGGAGGCCATATTGGATTTGTTACTTGGTAATGAACTGGGACAAGAAATGGGCTTGTTAGTGGGTGAGCATTTTGGTGATGGTGACCACAATTCTGTGATTTTCACCTTGGTTATGGAGAGAGATAGGTGCGTGCAACAGGACAGGTTTTACAATTGGGGGAAGGGTAAATACGATGCTGTAAGACAGGATCTGAGTAGCATAAGTTGGGAGCATAGGCTGTCAGGGAAGGATGTCGTTGAAATGTGGAACTTTTTCAAGGAACAGATACGATGTGTCCTTGATATGTATGTACCTGTCAGGCAGGAAAGAGATGGTCATGTGAGGGAACCTTGGTTGACGAGGGAGGTTGAATGTCTAGTAAAGAGGAAGAAGGAAGCTTACATAAGGTTGAGGAAACAAGGTTCAGACAGAGCATTGGAGGGATACAGGATAGCCAGGAGGGAGCTGAAGAAAGGGATTAGGAGAGCTAAGAGGGGGCATGAAAACTCTTTGGTGGGTGGGATCAAGGATAACCCCAAGGCATTTTATGCGTATGTGAGAAACATGAGAATGACAAGAATGAGGGTAGGTCCGATCAAGAACAGCAGTGGGAGACTGTGTATAAAGACAGAAGAGATAGGAGAGGTCTTGAATGAGTACTTTTCTTCAGTATTTACAAATGAGAGGGACAGTATTGTTGAAGAGGAGAGTATGAAACAAACTGGTAAGCTAGAGGAGATACTTGTTAGGAAGGAAGATGTGTTGGGCATTTTGAAAAATTTGAGGATAGACAAGTCCCCCGGGCCTGACGGGATATATTCTAGAATTATGTGGGACGCAAGAGAGGAAATTGCAGAGCCGTTGGCAATGATCTTTTCGTCTTCACTGTCAACGGGGGTGGTACCAGGGGACTGGAGAGTGGTGAATGTTGTGCCCCTGTTCAAAAAAGGGAATAGGGAATTACAGGCCAGTTAGTCTTACTTTGGTGGTAGGCAAAGTAATGGAAAGGGTACTGAGGGATAGGATTTATGAGTATCTAGAAAGAAACTGCTTGATTAGGGACAGACAGCACAGATTTGTGAGGGATAGGTCTTGCCTTACAAATCTTATTGACTTCTTTAAGGAGGTGACCAAGCATGTGGATGAGGGTAGAGCAGTGGATGTAGTGTACATGGATTTTAGTAAGGCATTTGAAAAGGTTCCCCATGGTAGGCTTATGCGGAAAGTCAGGAGGCATGGGATAGAGGCAAATTTGGACAGTTGGATAGAGAACTGGCTAACCGGTCAAAGTCAGAGAGTGGTGGTAGATGGTAAGTATTCAGCCTGGAGCCCAGTTACAAGTGGAGTTCCGCAGGGATCAGTTCTGGGTCCTCTGCTGTTTGTAATCTTTATTAATGACTTGGAAGAGGGAGTCGAAGGGTGGGTCAGTAAATCTGCAGACGATACGAAGATTGGTGGAGTTGTGGATAGTGAGGAGGGCTGTTGTCAGCTGCAAAGGAACTTAGATATGATGCAGAGCTGGGCTGAGGAGTGGCAGATGGAGTTCAACCCTGTTAAGTGTGAGGTTGTCCATTTTGGAAGGACAAATAAGAATGCGGAATACAGGGTTAACGGTAGGGTTCTTAGTAAGGTGGAGGGGCAGAGGGATCTTGGGGTCTATGTTCATAGATCTTTGAAAGTTGCCAATCAGGTGGATAGAGCTTGTAAGAAGGCCTATGGTGTATTAGTGTTCATTAGCAGAGGGATTGAATTCAAGAGTCGTGAGGTGATGTTGCAGCTGTACAGGACCTCGGTTAGGCCACATTTGGAGTACTGTGTGCAGTTCTGGTCGCCTCACTTTAGGAAAGATGTGGAAGTTTTGGACAGGGTGCAGAGAAGATTTACCAGGATGTTGCCTGGAATGGAGAATAGGTCGTACGAGAATAGGTTGAGAGTGCTAGGCCTTTTCTCATTGGAACGGCGAAGGATGAGGGGTGACTTGATAGAAGTTTATTAGATGATCAGAGGAATAGATAGAGTTGACAGTCAGAAACTTTTTCCCCGGGTACAACAGAGTGTTACAAGGGGACATAAATTTAAGGTGAAGGGTGGAAGGTATGGGGGGATGTCAGGGGTAGGTTCTTTACCCAGAGAGTGGTGGGGGCATGGAATGCGCTGCCTGTGGGAGTGGCTGAGTCAGAATCACTGGTGACCTTTAAGCGGCAATTGGATAGGTACATGGATAGGTGCTTAAGCAAGGACAAATGTTCGGCACAACATCGTGGGCCGAAGGGCCTGTTCTGTGCTGTATTGTTCTATGTTCTATGTTCTTTATTTTTCTATATTTTTCCCTCAGAATCTATACCTAATAGTACCTCAGATGGGGCCATAAGTGGCAACTTGTAAGTGAGTACATGTGACAATAAAGTTAATTCTAATACTATTTCTAAGCATTTATTAAAAACAAAATACCATCAATTGGCGGGTGATCACTGTCATTAACAAGGAATATTAAGTATACCCTTGCTATAAATCTACAATAGTAAGTAGATTGGGTTCTTCCTTGATTATATGTTTTTTTATTCAGATTTGACTCTTGATTAAATTTTAAAAATGTAAGCCATAAGTATTAAGTGAGCAGTGTTTTGTACAGCAATGAAATTGTGCTGTTTTCTGGGTCTGTAGATTGGAAGGAACAAAGTGGCCTGTAGTAGAGTGGCATGTTCTTCTTGTTGGATATGGGAGTTTTGGGAGAGTTTACATGCTACAGAGGATTATATCTTCAATAAATGTCTTTGGTTGCGAATCCTGTCAGATCGAATGGATCAGTTGGAGTGACAGTTAGAGGCAATGAGGAATTTACAAGACGAAGGGGGTGTGATGGTTGGTAGTTATAGGAAGAGGGAAAAGCTGCAGATACGGTCAGTTAGATGGGTTAACTCCAGGAAAGATACGAGAGGTAGGCGGATAGTTCAGGTGTCTTCTGTGGCTATCCCCATTTCAAACAAATGTGCTATTTTGGAAAATGTAGGGGGTGATGGACTTTCAGGAGAATGTAACATGGACAGCTAAAGTTCTGGTATCAAGACTGGCTCTAACGTAATGAGTGGTACATCGGGTTCCAAGCGATCAATTGTGTTAGGTGACACTCTAGTCAGAGGCACAGACAGACGCTTCTGTGGCCAACAGTGAAAAATCAGAATGGTGCGTTGCCTCCCTGGTGCCAGGATCAAGGATGTCTCAAAGAGGGTGCAGAATGTTCTCACAGGGGAGAGGGACTGGCAGGAGATCATTGTACGCATTGGTACCAACGACATAGGAAGGGAAAAGGATGAGATTCTGAAGGGAGAATATAGAAAGTTAGGCAGGAATTTAAAAAGGAGATCCTCAATTATCTGGATTACTCCTGGTGCTATGTGCTAGTGAGGGGAGGAATAGAAGGATAGAGCAGATCAATATGTGGCTGAAGACCCGATGCATGGGAGGATTCACATTTTTTGGATCATTGGAATCTCTTCTGGGCTAGAAGTGACCTGTACAAGAAAGATGGATTGCACCTGAATTGGAAGGGCACAAATATATTGGAAGGGATATTTGCTAGAGCTGTCAGGAGGATTTAAACTAGTAAGATGGTGGGGTGGGACCCAGAGAGACAGTGAGGAAAGTGATCAATCTGAGACTGGTACAGTTGAGAAAAGAAGTGAGTCAAATTGTCAGGGCAGGCAGGGACAAAGCAGAAAACAAGGTAGGACTGATAAATTAAGTTGCACTTCTTTAAATGCAAGAGGCCTAACAGGGAAGACAGATGAACTCAGGGCATGGTTAGAAACCTTGAACCAGGATATCATAGCAATCACAGAAATGTGGCTCAAGTATGAACAGGATTGGCAGCTTAATGTTCCAGGATAAAAATGCTTTTGGAAGGATAGACAGGGAGGCAAGAGAGGAGGGGGAGTGGTGTTTTTGATAAGGGACAGCATTGCAGCTGGACTTAGGGAGGATATTCCCGGAAGTACATCTAGTGAAGTTATTTGGGTGAAACTGAGAAATAAGAAAGGGATGATCATCTTATTGGGATTGTATTATAGACTCCCAAATAATTAGTGGGAAATTGAGAAACAAATTTGTAAGGAGATTTCAGTTTTCTGTAAGAAGAAAAGGGTGGTTACAGTAGGGGATTTTTAACTTTCCAAACTTAGACTGGGACCACCATAGTGTTAAGAGTTTAGATGGAGAGGAATATGTTAAGAGTGTACAAGAAAGTTTTCTGAGTCAGTATATGGAGATACATCCTAGAGAAGGTGGAAAACCTGACCTACCCTTGGGAAATAAGGCAGGGCAGATGACTGAGGTGTCAGTGGGGGAGCATTATTTAATTCTATGAGCTTTAAAATAGTTATGGAAAAGGATAGATCTGATCTAAAAGTTGAAGTTCTAAATTGGAGAAAGGCTAATTTTGACACTACTTCCATCATTTACATAAATGATTTGGATGTGAACATAGAAGGTCTCGTTAGTATGTTTGCAGATGACACCAAAATTGGAGGTGTAATGGACAATGAAGAAGGTTACCTCAGATTACAACGGGACCTTGATCAGACGGGCCAATGGCCTGAGGGGTGACAGATGGAGTTTAATTTAGATAAATGCGAGGCAGTGCATTTTGGGAAAGCAAATCTTAGCAGGACTTATAGACTTAATGGTAAGATCCTAGGGAAAGTTGCTGAATAAAGAGAACTTGGAGTGCAGGCTCATAGCTACTTGAAAGTAAAGTATCAGGTAGATAGGATAGTGAAGAAAGTGTTTGGTATGCTTTCATTTATTGGTCAGAGTATTGAGTACAGGTCATGTTGTGGCTGTACAGGACATTGGTTTGGCCACTTTTGGAATACTGCAGGCAATTCTGGTCTCCTTCTTATCAGAAAGATGTTGTTAAACTTGAAAGGGTTCAGAAAAGATTTACAAGGATGTTGCCAGGGTTGGAGGATTTGAGCTATAGGGAGAGGCTGAACAGGCTGGGACTGTTTTCCCTGGAGCATTGAAGGCTGAGGTGTGACCTTATACAGATTTATAAAATCACGAGGGGCTTGGATAGGATAAATAGTTAAAGTCTTTTCTCTTGGATGGGGGAGTCTAGAACTGGAAGGCATAGGTTTAGAGTGAGAGGGGAAAGATATAAAAGAAACCTAAGGGGCAACTTTTTCACACAGAGAGTGGTGCGTGGATGGAATAAGCTGCCAGAGGAAGTGGTGGAGGCTGGTACAATTACAACATTTAAAAGGCAGCTGGATGGGTATATGAGTAGGAAGGGTTTAGAGGAATATGGGCCAAGTGCTGGCAAATGGGACTAGATTAGTTTGAGATATCTGGTCAGCATGGATGAATTGGACCGAAGGGTCTGTTTCCATGCTGTACATCTCTGTGAATCACTGACTCTTCGCATGATATTCTTCTGTGAACTGAAATGTGGTTCTCTGCCCCCTCTTTGAAGATTTTCTTTATCTGCTGTGAGATAATCAGTGACAGACTATAGTAAAATGTTAATTTCAGATAAAAATGTCCAGTAATCTTATAGCTATTTGTGGAGAGGTTTTTCGCAAATCTGATCTACTCTTTAGATTCAGCCTCCAAAGCTTGATTGGATTGGTTTGCAAATATTTGGGCTTTTAGTTTTGTAGTTTCCTTGAGGACCTCTTCAACCATTAGTTATTTTTAATATGTTTGAACCCCCTTTGATTCTGGACTTTAAGGTTTTCCAGGTCATTCTAAGTTCAAGAAACTTATAATGGTCAAGGTGAGTTGGATCCAGGTCAGAGTAATTGTTTTCATTTCCCAGACAGCTTTTTCTTAGCTGCGCAGAGTTGGCCTCTTTTTTTGAGGTTTGAAGTTTTTTCTGAACATGTCAATTCATGTTGATTTTCCTTCTGCAAGATTGAAAAGATGTGTTGCGTACATTTTGAGAATGCTGGTGGGACACTTCCATCCTGCCTGTGTGATCAGTGCTCATGAATTAGCATTCAAGCTGTGAGACCATGTTTTTTTAGATGATTAAAGATCGTTTGAAATCCTCAATCTGTGACATCTCAGCTGCTGTGGTAATTTTACTGGTTACAGAACGTTTTGAAGATTCACACAGTTTTGTTTGTGATTGATCTGGTGGAACCTCTGTTCCTGCTTCCCTGTAACGGTCTGCTTTTCTTTCAGAGAGGAATTACTTTATCTATTTGCTGTTGCTATTGCTGTTATTCTGGTTCATATTTCCTGCAGGTTCTGTGAAATACATAGACAGGTTTACCTCTTTTTCTCATCTTGCTTAATAAAGACATCAGGGACTTGATGGAAATCCAAGAATAAAGACAGGTCTAAAGCCAGCGCTTCAGCTGAATGAACAGCATATGATGTCCACTGATATCTTAGCAAACTTGGAAATTGTAACCTGCACATTAAGATTAGATTATTCATATATATCAGAAAAATCAAGGCTTTCAAAACCAACTCCTGGGAAATTCTACTACAAGCCTTCTTCCAGCCCAAAAGATATCCACTAACCATTACTATATGTTTCCTCACACTCAGCCAATTATGTATCAAAGTTGCCACTGTTATTCCAGGACTTCTCAAATTCCTCACAATCTGTTGTGTAGCAAAGTATCTTTTGGAAGTCCCTGTATACGACATCAACAGCACTACCCTTATCAACTCTCTGTTTCTTCTGCCAAATACTAGAGAAAGTTGGTTACGTATAATTTTAATCTAAGATATCTGTGCTGGCACGATTCATCCACATTTTTCCATGTAACTACAAATTCCATCCCAAGTAATCATTTCAAGAGGTTTTACCAGCACTGAAATATCCTTGAAGCAATTTATGAGCAAAAAGTTATAAGTTTATCTCTGGTTCCATTCATTTATTGATAAAATAGTTGAATTTATTAACTGAACTTTGTGAGATGGCTTTGAATGTTCCTGCCTTTAATATATTTGTTTTATAAATGTTCAGAGTTTGGTGTGCAAACTTTAACAGAATTTGGAATGTACTGCATGTTCTCGCAAGCATAACCTTGAGAATACCTTGGTTTCTTTAATATATCTTTTGAAGATTCATATCTGAATTGATACAATGAGAGTGTTTCTACTTTATTCCTTTGGTACAACTTCAATGATATCTGTATTTAGTTTTTGTTAAATTTTATTGGAAACAGTTTTTCACCATCCTATTTCTTTGGTTTTCCACCCTGGCTGATACATTTTTTGATGATTCTGATTTTTTTATTGCATTCTTCACTTTCATCAAATTCCAGTCACACATACTCCAGTGCATGCCCAGTGGCTTTTCATGAGAATCAAATGAGTTACATTCTTTCATTACACTTCATGACCACTGTTCAAAGTTAGTGCGTGAGTAACATCGAGATAAATCAATCACATTTGTGATTTGTCTTTTCCTGACCTCCAAGACTCTGGTTTGATTGATTTCTAAGGTGAGTGACCATGGTCTGAATGCAATTGAGAGTCTCTATGATTTAAGGCCTCTTGCATTATCAAACGGTCACAGCACAGAATTAAGCTCAGCTGGACCCTGCAAAATTTTATGACTGCATAAGTTTTCTCTCAGCTCTCTTCATCCAACCCACTTGCATGTCCTTCCATATATATACCTCTTCATTGTTTACACAAATGGTCCCTGAGTACATCAACATTATTTGCCTTGCATTTGTACTGTCATCGTGAAAAGGAGGCCTTTCATTCCTGTGAAATTCTACCCCTTGCGCAATATGCCTTGCTAACCCCCCACCTCCCCCCAACACTCCCCCCCCCCCCCCCCCCCCCACCCCCCACCCTCACTCCTCCAACCTAAACAGGAGACTGGCGAAAGCCTCAGAAGACCCTGTTAAACGTGATTCCCTTTAAAGTGTATGAGTCTGAGGAAGGATGGTCTGGCTATGGAGGAGGTGCAATATAAGTTTACCAAATTGATTCCTGGGGTGGCAGGACCAATGAATGAAAAGCGTTTGGATTGGTTGGGACTATTTTCACTGAAAATGAGAGGGGAATCTCATAGAATCCTAGAACGTTCTGACAGGGCTTGACTGGGGTAACACAGGTTGGAACTCCATGTTCAAATAGAGTCAGGGAGTCACTCAGATGTACAGCATGGATACAGACTCTTGATCCAACTCATCCATGGCGACCAGATGTCCCAACCCAATCTAGTCCCACCTGCCAGCACCTGGCCCATATCCCTCCAAACCCTTTCTATTCATACACCCATCCAGATGCCTCTTAAATGTTGCAATTGTACCAGCCTCCACCACTTCCTCTGGCAGCTCATTCCATACACGCACCACCCTCTGCATGAAAAAGTTGCCCCTTAGGTCTCTTTTATTGATACATGAATTCAAACAGCAAAGGCAGTAACTGTGCAGGTTCACTGTTCTGTCAGTTACCAATGTGGGTTTCTTTCTCTCTCTCTCCTGCACTGACCTCACCATGTGGTTCCTCTGTCTGTCCCTCTCCCTTTTAAAAGTGCTGTTGTTCTCCAAAGTTCCAAAACAATGCAACAGCATATAAAACAGTAATTGCTGCTCCTGGAATTCGAGGAAATCACCTCAAGCACCTAAAATACCTCAAAAAAGAAGTGACTGTTACAGCCAGAATTTTTTTCCCGGTCTCCATCTTGGATTACCCAGAATCCATCCATGCAGCAAGATTTGAACAAGTTCTTAGGGGAATATCATCGAGCAAAATCTGAACTGGACCAACCATTTTAAGTATTGTGCGTGCAAACGCAAGTCAGAGGCTGGGAGTTCTGTGCTGCGTAACTCACCACCTGACTCCCTAGCAGCACAAGCAATGATGGAGTCAGTGCACTTGGGAGAACAGTTCTTAGCTGATTTAAATCATAACCAATACAAAAGAGATGACTGGTGTTATTGAAGGGCAAATATCTCAATCTACTGGAGTTCCTCAGTGTAATGTCCACAAGGCCCAATCATCTTCATCGATGGTATTCCCTTCAACAGAAGATCAGAAGTTCACTGAATTCTGCACAGTCTTCAGTAAAACATGCACCTCCTAAGACACTGAAGCAGATCATTCCAATATAGAACACTGTCTGAACAACATTTAAATGTAAGCTGATAATTGGCAAGTATCAGTCACACCACACATTTCACTAATGAGAACATTGCCAAGCAATGACCACCTCCAACTTGAGAGAAGTTGATCATTTAACATTGGTATTACCATTGCTAAATCTCCCACCATAACAACCTGTAGGCTATTATTGTCTGGAAACTGAACTGGATCAGCCATATAAATATCATGGCTAGATTAGCAGACCAGAAGTTGGGAATTTTTAAAAACTTCATTCATGAACTGAGGGCGTTACCAACTTGGCCAGCCTTTGTTGTCCATTCATTGAGAAGGTGGTGGTGAGCTCTGGGCTGAGTAACTTACCTTGTGGCTCCACATTGTCCATTGGAAAGCCACGAGCCAGGAGGATGTTGGGATACTCTGTACTTTTTTGGACAAAAACAGTTACACCTCATAAGAAGCTTGACACCATCCAGGACAAAGTGCGCGGCCCACTTAATTGAACTTAATGCACTACCTTAAACATTCAGTGATGCCCTCTGGCAGCAGTGTATACCATACACAGCATTCACTGCAGCAAATTGTTGAGCTTCCTTTGGCCATACCTTCCAAACCTGTGAGTTCCATTAAAAGGAATAAGGCCAGCAGTTCAGGTCAACATGATGTTATTGAATGACAGATAGCTTACGGAGCACAATAGCTTAAATCTGTCCCTAGGTGTTTGTGTTATCCAATGTCCAGTGTTGCCCTTGTGGTCTCACTGACTGCCCCTTGCTCATACCCACTGTACTAATGTGCCTTATATATCTTGAACTTATTAAAGAAGGCTCGTATAAACCCATTTTTGATTTTGATCCAAAAAAAGCTGACACACTAAAGGAGAAAAAAAGAGCATGAGCAAAATCTTTTTCTGATGTCGGGTATCTCACCTACGGACTGCTGAGAGACCTGTGCAGCCACATCCTGGGAAGAACCCGCTGAACGACAGCCTGCTGTTGGCATCAAGACCCTAGAATTAGGTTCTAGCAACTCTTGTGGTCAGCAGCATCTTTTGAGGAGACCAGGGTTTCTGCCGGAGAGCTGCCAACACCAGCCATGGGTCCCAGGATTGTGCTGGCTTCAGACCACAGGTCAGTAATGTTGGAGGGGTGAGGACAGGGATGGAGGAGAGGGGTGGGAAGGGGGTGAAGAAGGGTGGCGGACCTTGTTGCCTCCATTTCCTCCCAATGTCCAGTCTCTTCACCTGGAACTGATCGGCTTTGATGCAGAGACACATCCTTCTCCCAATCTCTGACAACCAAGGTGAAGAAACCAGTAAAAAATGGTGAATGACACACACTGGCCCACCCTGGTCTTGCATACTTTAAACTGGGAATCCAGTAAGACCAATTTGTTCAATTCCAAGTTTTACTGTTCTGTTAAAACTGGTTTTAACTGGCACACCATGTCATGAATGGGCATGGTTGACAGGACCCACTTTTAGGTGAGCAAGGCTAACTGGTGGTGAGCTAAGGCCTGCCAGTGGTCGTTATTGGGCCACCTCAGGGCTTTAATTGGCAGCGGCTAGCAAAGGGCAAACATGGACTTTGCCAGCTAAAACCGAATTTTGGAAGGCAGAGAAAGGCAGTGGGATTCAGATATCCACCCTTATAGAATGTTCTAACTCTCCCCGCACTGTGCTATTTACACTCAGTGGTATGCAGCTCTGTGATTTCTCACAAGGCTCTCCTTGAGCCTGACCCTGCCCACTCAGGCTTCTTTGGAGAAAGTGAGGACTGCAGATGCTAGAGACCAGAGTTGAAAGTGTGTTGCTGGAAAAGCGCAGCAGGCCAGGCAGCATCCGAGGAGCAGGAGAATCGACGTTTCAGGCATAAGCCCTTCTTCAGGAATGAGGCCCGCTTGGCACACCAGCCTCATTCCTGAAGAAGGGCTTATGCCCGAAACGTCTATTCTCCTGCTCCTCGGATGCTGCCTGGCCTGCTGCGCTTTTCCAGCACCACACTTTTCCACTCAGGCTTCCTTTGTCTACTTTTCAAAAAAAAAGTCACCCAGGGAGAATTCAAACCTGGTGGCACGGTGACTCCGTGGTTGGCACAGCTACCTCCTAATGTTATGAACTAAGCCAGACAACTCAAAACATTCTCAAGCAGGCAGCCCAGGCCATAACTTTGCAATTTGTTTCGGTAAGCATCCAGTGAAAATTACCCAGAGTAAGTTGGCGAGGTTGACCAGCAGGTTTTAAAACAGTCAAACATTTATTCACAAAATTATGTATTAAACACAAAGAACAGAATAAGGAACACCTTCAGAACTCAGTCTATCCAAGCTAGACTTAATTATGCTGTTCTGAATATGCACAACAGTCCCAATAAGCAAACCCCTTAAACACAGTGAAAGTGAAACAATGCCTTACAGGTTGAAGTTAGAAGGGCAGAAGGAGAGAAAGTCTAGCAGCTGTTTCCACATAGCCCACAGCTGCACTGACTTCCTAACTTGTTCTGCACTGAACTGCTCAGTGAGAGAGCTGGCCATGCCCCATTGACTAATACAGGTTACTTCTAAAAACATAAAAGCTTTGGCCTAAAGACTCACCTGTTTATGCATAAACAAAAGGCCTTCCATCTCAGTACCAAACCCTTCTGTTTAGGACCTCGGCCTGTTTATGACGCCTCTGAAAGAAACCGAACACACAGTATCCTTGAGAAAAGGAACAGTTTTTAGCAAAAAGAACCAGCTTTCTGACACGAGTGCCAGGAACTCTGGTTCGATTCCAGCCTCAGGCGACTGTCTGTGTGGAGTTTGCACATTCTCCCCGTGTCTGCATGGGTTCCCTCCAGGTGCTCCAGTTTCCTCCCACAGTCTAAAGAATTGCAGGTGGATTGGCCATGCTAAATTGCCCATGGTATCCAAGGATTAGATTCCCTACAGGGTGGAAATAGGCCCTTCGGCCCAACAAGTCCACACCGACCTTCCGAAGAGTAACCTACCCAGACCCATTTCCCTCTGACTAATGCACCTAACACTATGGGCAGTTTAATATTGCCAATTCACCTAACCTGTACATCTTTGGACTGTGGGAGGAAGCCGGAGCGCCGGGAGAAAGTTCCAGCCTGAGGCTGGAATCGAACCTGGGACCCTGATGCTGTGAGGCACCAGTGTTAACTACTGAGCCACTGTGGTCACAAGGTGTGCAGGCGAGATGGATTAGCCATGGAAAATGCAGGGATAGGGTGAGTCTAGGTGAGAAGCTCTTTGGAGAGTAAGTGTGGAATGGATTGGCCAAATGGCCTGCTTCCACACTGTAGGGATTCTATGAAAAGTTGTCTGTTTAAAGGAGCATTTCCCCACAACAGTGGCAATACCCCTCTGCAAGAGAAACAGGTCAGAACACATCTCTCTTAACAGCACAGTGTTGTCACAATGTCATATGATTCACTTCTTAGGACTGTGCATGTGAGGTTTAATTTTGAGGTGGAATTGCCAGGGGTGAATGTCCCTTCTTCATCCCTATGCCTACCTGTTCACTCCCACCTCTCCCTGTGTGCGGAACGATTCCAGCCCTTACGGTTGTTGACTGCATTTGAATATTGTCCTAACAATACTTCTAGGGTTTTCAATCCTGTCCCCAGGAGTTTATCCTCAGATGATGGAAGATTCCCAGATCAATGGTGAGTGTTGAGGCAGCCAATCTTCTTAAGCTTCTGTAAAGACATAACATATGTAAAGACATAGAAAACCTCCTGGTTGAGCTACAGGAGACAGAGAGTTGAAGGGAGTTTCTCGAAATGGAGAAAGGTGACCAGCGGTGTTCCACAGGGATCAGTGTTGGGGCCACTGTTGTTTGTAATATACATAAATGATCTGGAAAAGGGCACTGTTGGCATGATCAGCAAGTTTGCAGATGACACAAAGATTGGTGGAGTAGCAGAAAGCATAAGGGACTATCAGAGAATACAGGAGGATATAGATAGACTGGAGAGTTGGGCTGAAAAGTGGCAGATGGTTTTCAATCCAGACAAATGTGAGGTGATGCATTTAGGCAAGTCTAATTCTAGAGCAAATTATACAATGAATGGAAGAGCCTTGGGAAAAGTTGATGGGTAGAGAGATCTGGGAGTGCAGGTCCATTGTACCCTGAAAGTTGCTGCACAGGTGGATAGAGTGGTCAAGAAGGCATATAGTATGCTTGCCTTCATTGGACGGGATATTGAGTATAAGAGCTGGCAAGTCATGTTAACGTTGTACAAAACATTGGTTTGGCCACATTTAGAATACTGTGTACAGTTCTGGTCACCACTTTACCAAAAGGATGTGGACGCTTTGGAGAGGGTGCAGAGAAGGTTTATGAGGCTGTTGCCTGGTATGGAAGGTGCTAGCTATGAAGGAAGGTTGAGTAGGTTAGGTTTATTTTCATTAGAAAAAAAAGAGATTGAGGGGGGACCTGATTTCGGTTTACAAAATCATGAAGTATATAGACAGGGTGAATAGAGATAAGCTTTTTCCCAGAGTGAAGGATTCAATAATGAGAGGTCACACTTTCAAGGTGAGAAGTGGAAAGTTGAAGGGGGATACACGCGGCAAGTACTTCACACAGAGGGTGGTGGGTGTTTGGAACATGTTGCCAGCAGAGGTGGTAGAGGCAGGCACGGTAGGTTCATTTAAGATGCGTCTGGACAGTTGCATGAGTAGGTGGGGAGTAGAGGGATACAGATGCTTAGGAATTGACCGACAGGTTTAGACAGTACATTTAGATCGGCTCAGATTTGGAGGGCCGAAGGGCCTGTTCCTGGGCTGTAAATTTTCTTTGTTCTTTGTTCTTTGTTTGTCCTTACCCTGTAACTGGGTGAGTTTCTCCCTTCTAAACCTGGACTGCTTTACTCCTCACTGGCCAAAGCTGAGGTTTGCGTTTGGCTCAAACAGGATCATTAAAAATTGGCAAATGATGAATGAGCGCCATCAGAGAATTCCATTCTTAACTCATCGCCAAGTATTCTATGTGAATGCGTTTCTGCCTTTTCCCTCTGGTTAGCTGTTGAGATGCCACTCAGAAATCATTCTCACTGCAGAGGTCTCTTGCATTTATAAATAGAAGAGAGAGATCATGCTACTTGATCTGTCTCTCGAGTTATGTTTGCCATGCTAAAGGCCAGTGTTGATCGATTGACCAGTAATTACACTGGATCTGAAAGCGATAGTAACAGGACAAACACAAACATCCATACCAATCCAATTCGAGAACTGATTCAAACCTTCAGTATGTTTGTGCTTGCTAATGGCTTAGTTTGACAGTTCCCTTGTGGTTCTATCAAGTATAATTTATGCCAGTTAGTGAAAGAAATTAAATATAAATCTATCTTATTTAGCCCTTTCAAGTGATTCTGATTGTGCGCAGTAATTGGATTCTCCTCTGGATGAGCACATCTGAAATGGTGAGGGATGGTAAACTTCAGTTATGTTTTCTTCTTCTGTTTCAAAGACAAAAGATTGGAGGTTGGCTAACATCATGCCATTATTTAAGAAAGATGATAAGAAAAAACCAGCGAACTCTTGACATTAGTGGTGGGTAAAGTGTTAGAAGGGATTCTGTGGGGCAGAATTTACATGTAGTTGGAAAGGCAAGGAGTGATAAGAATAGTCAACATGGCCTTGTGCACAGCAAATCATGTCTCACTAACTTGATTGAGATTTTTGAAGAAGAGACAAAGAAGATTGATGAAGGCAGAGTGGTGGACATTGTCTGTAGGGACTTCAGAAAGGTGTTCAACAAGGTCCTGTTTGGTAGACTTCTCACCAAGGTTAGATCACATGGAATAAAGGGGGAACTAGCCATTTGATACAAAATTGGCTCGAAGGTAGGAGGCTGGTGGTGGAGGGTTGCTTTTCAGACTGGAGGCTTGTAACCAATGGTGTGCTCGGTCCAGTGCTTTTTATCTTCTATATAAACGATTTGGACACAAATATCGAAGGTATGGTTAGTAAGTTTGCAGATGACATCAAAATTGGTGGTGTAGTGGACAGCCAAGAAGGTTACCTCAGAGTACAATGGGACTTGATCTCTAAAGCCAATGGGCTGAGGAGTGGCAGATGGAGTGTAATTTCGATAAATGTGAGGTGCTGCATTTTGCGAGGGCACATCAGGGAGGTCTTATACATTTAATGATAAGGTCTTGCAGTGTGTTACTGAACAAACAGACGTTGGAGTGCAGGTTTATAATTCCTTGAAAGCGGAATCTCAGGATGACAGTGTTGTAAAGAAAGCTTGGTAAGCTTACCTTTATTGGTCAGTTCACTGAATATAGGAGTTAGGATGCCAGGTTGCGGCTGTACAGGACATTGGTTAGGACATTTTTGGAATATTGCATGCAGTTCTGGTCTCCCTGCTATAGGAAGGATGTTGAATTTACAAGGATTTTGCCAGAGTTGGAGGGTTTGAACTAATGGGAAGAGGCTGAATAGACTGGGACTATATTCAGGGGAATATCAGAGGCTGAGGGAGGACCTTATAAAGGTATATAAAATTATGAGGGGCATAGATAGGCTGAATAGGTTGTTTTCCCTGGATAGGGGAGTCCAAAACTAGATGCATAGATTTAAGGTTGGAGGGGAAAGTTTTAAAAGGGACCCAGGGGAAACTTTTATCACACAGTGAGTGGTGCATGTACGGAATGAGCTGCCAGAGGAAGTGGTGGAGGCTGGTAGAATTACAACATTTAAAAGGCATTTGGATGAATAGGAAGGGTTTAGACAGACATGGGCCAAATGCTGGCAAATGGGACTAGATTAATTAGGGATATCTGGTCGACATGGACCGAGTTGGACTGAAGGGTCTATTTCTGTGCTGTACGTCTATGACTCTATAACTGTACATGGGTCTCCATCCAGTTGGTCACTACTTTGCCACCCACATTGTGCCTATTTCAATTCCCACTATTTCCAGAGGCCACCACATGGAAGATGATGATAGACTCAGGAAAGCAGCAGTAAGTGTCGTGAGATCCATTGTGCTTGGAGCCTCCCAGTTGATTGTCCAATCCAGCCAACAACAGGGTGCATGACATTTGGCTGAATGTTATGATCAAGGCATATGAGTGAAGGAAGCAACATGAAGGGCCTGGGTGAGACCACACCTTGTGTAATGTATGCAGTTTCAATCTCCTTGTCTGTGTAAAGATGTTCTGGCAAAGGAGAGAGTGTAACAAAGGTTTACCACATTAACAGGACTGACATATGAAGAGAGACTGGATCAGTTAAGCTTATATTCATTGGAGTTTGGAAGAATGAGGGGAGATCTCATTGAAACATACACCACACTGACATGACTAGACAGGGTAAATACAGGATGGATGTCCTTGATCACTGGGGAATTCAGAACCAGGAGTCACAGACTAAGGATACTGGGTTTTCCAATTAGGACTGAGATGAGGAGAAGTATCTTCACCCAGACAACGATGCGTCTAAAGAATTCACTGCCATAGTTGAGGCAAAAACATTGAATGTTTTCAAGAAGGAGATAGAAATAGGGCTAAATATATTGAAGGTTATGGGGAGAAAGCAGGAAGAGGCTACTTGTAGGATGAGGAGAAAATCAGGACTGCAGAAGCCGGAGATCAGAGTCAAGAGTGCAGTGCTGGTAAAGCACAGCAGGTCAAGCAGCATCCAAGGACCAGGAGTATTGATGTTTCAGGCATAAGCCTTTCATGGTAGGATGACCAGCCTTGATCATATGGAATGGCAGAGAAGGCTCAAAGGGCTGAATGGCCTACTCCTGCTCTTATATTCTATGTTTCTATGTTAGTTTGTTCACTGTCCCAACAGGGTCAGGTGCAGGCAAATCGGCAATGACAATTCCACCATCCCCACTGCCATCCCGCCAAACACTCCCACCCAAAAACTGGAAACAAAATGGCATTTTAGCTCTGGCACATCAACCTGCCACATTCAGAACCTTTGGTGTGGAGCCTAAAACTGTTCATCTTCAATATATTTCAGTATTTCTCTGCCAACCCCTTGCTTTGTAAAGGCATAAAAATCATTTAATGCCTCTTCGATAGCAATTTTTAGAATCATAGGTTTTATTTGTAGAAATAGTTTAATAGATGGCTTCGAGACAATTTTGACAGGATTTCTTCCATCCTGTTCCATCATTTCTTCACAATGTAACTTCCACAATAACCTTCTGCAGGTTTTTATAGGCAATTCTATTATTTTGTTCCATTGCTATGCTACTGTAGAATTAACAGCAAACTGACACCCATCATTTGTCCTATTCTGTTGGAGACCCATGTTATCTTAGATTCGTTATGTAATGCCCTAAAATGAAAGACATAGGCCACTCACAAGTGATGTCAGGAAGCGTTACCTTGGAGAGGACAGTGGAAATATCTGCTCATTAGCCCCAGCCCTTCCCCTACCTTCCTTAAAGAAAATAACTATTGAGACTGAGTGGTTCAATGGAAAATTTCGGAGCTGCAAATGATAGATTTTTTTGTTTGGCAATGTGTTAAGGGTTACAGAACTAGGGCAGTTAGATCGAGTTAAGGTACAGATCAGCAATCACCTGAATGGTTTATTACTGTTCCTATGTTCTACAGCATTTATTTGCCAATTTCATAGGATCACTACAGTGTGGAAGCAGGCCATTCGACCCATTGAGTTCACAACGACCCACCCGAACAGAATCCCCCTCCCAGACCCAAACCACTTCACCACCCCTACACCCCCCCCCTCACCTCACCTCCTCCCAATCCCTGTGAATCTGCATGGCTAATCCACCTAGCCTACACATCCCTGGGCACTGTGGAGCACTTTAGCAAGGCCAATCTACATAACCTGTAATAGCTTTGGATTATGGGAGGAAACAGGCACACCTGGAGGAAACCCATGCAGACGTGGGGAGAATGTGCAAACTCCACACAGACAGTCACACAAAGGATCTGTATCTATGTTGTAGCTGAACACAAATTTCTGTTAGTACCAATGTATGTCAGCTGCAAATACACCTGTGCAACATTGCACAGCATTGCATTTGACTGCCTATCCCACCGGGAGTCTATTAAGTAAGCCTTGCAATTACCTGAATCCCTGCTTTGCTTTGACTAGATGGGAACAGGCTTAGCTTCTTGTGATATCTGAAAGAAAGTACTGGACTGATGCTAGATTATATGTCCAAACTCTGATCAAAGTTTGGGAACACTGAGAGATAATCATCAGATAGTGCTGACAGATAATCAGAAATAGCAAAGGAAGGTGTAATGTTAAATCCAGAACCTCAAATGTTTTGTAATTTAAAGAGTGGACAGTCAACTAAATACCATGCATTAACTACACTAATCTTCCAGATGATTGAAAGCATATAACAAGATTCATTTATCAAGATTGTCTCAGCAACAGCAACCAAAATCAATTACCTTATTTAAAAAGCTAGCTACACATTTAACAAAACAAAAGCAAGGAAGAAGAAGACTGATTTAACTGAACTCAGGCAAGTTCACAATTTAAGATCATCAGTGGGAAGATGCAGCCAGCCCTTAGGTATTAACAAGAAACCTTCAACTTTGTCAAATTCACTTCTTGCCCGAGTTTTATCAATCAGCCACATTTGCATCCAATCAACATAGAATATGAACAGCCTGGAAGCAGACCATTCGGCCCATCAAGTCAACACTGTCCCTCCAAAGAGCCTCATATCCATCCCCCTACTCTCTCCCCATTACACTGCATTTCCCATGGAAAATCCAAGCCTTGGTCACTAAGGATTATTCAACATGGCCAATCCACTTAACCTGCACACTAAGGGTCAATCGACCTGAAACGTTAACTCTGATTTCTCTCCATAGATGCTGCCAGGCCTGCTGAGCTTTTCCAGCAATTTCTACTTTTGTTTCTGATTTAGCATTAATTGTTAACAGGTTTCAAAATTAAGATGATTGGAAACATATCTTACCCAGGTAACAGGGAGCCTACACTGTAAATTAGCAGCCCAGTTCAAGTTTAATTCATTTTTCCAGTGCAAATGCAGAAATTTCTTGACATTCACAGCAAGTTTGACAGTGAGCTCTGGCTTTTGCCCATGAATAGTCAATAATTTGTGGTGATTTCTTGCCCACAGGGTGATCTCTTCCTCACCACATGTTGAAGAGTTTTCTTTACATATTGGTAATGGCGCCCTCATTATACTCAACACTATTGTCTCAGCAACTTCAGAGCTATTGACTACTCTCTCCCAAAACTGTCAATCACAAAAATTACTAAGGCGAGAAGCGATGCTTTATGTAAAAGTTGAATAAACAAGTATAGCATTAATTGTGTTCCAGTCTGGATTAAGGAGAACCACAAATCACCTGATAAAATATGCATTGCATTGCTATCATACTGGAACGAGGCTCACGTTAATTAGAGTCTTCAGCAGTCTACACAACTGTCACATTCAAAAACAAGTGAAATGTGACAACATAAACCAATTCAACTGACAATTTAAAGAAGAACAAAGAACAAAGAACATTACAGGACAGGAACAGGCCCTTCGGCCCTCCAATCCTGCGCCGATCCAGATCCTCTATCTAAATCTTCTGCCTATTTTCTAAGGGTCTGTATCCCTTTGCTCCCTGCCCATTCATTTATCTGTCTAGATACATCTTAAATAACGCCTTATTTCCTGCCTCTACCACCTCTGCTGGCAGCATGTTCCAGGCACCCACTACCTTCTGTTTGAACAACTTTCCATGTATATGTCCCCTAAACATTTCCCCTCTCACTTTAAACTCATGACCCCTAGTAATTGAATCCTCCACTCGAGGAAAAAGTTTGTTGCCACCCACCTGTCTACACCTCTCATGAATTTGTAGGCCTCAATCAGGTGCCCCCTCGGCATCCTTCTTTCCAATGAAAATAATCCTAATCTACTCAATTTCTCCTCATTGCTAGTACCCTCTATACCAGGCAACGTTCTGGTGAACCTCCTCTGCACCCTCAGGACTAAAGCCTCCAGGGTGGAGAGATAAATGGAAGGGGGGTGGGGCTCTTTGCTACCTTCTCCCCAGCCCCACCCCCTCCCATTTATCTCTCCACCCTGGAGGATCCCTGCCTTCAGTTCTGATGAAGGGCTTTTGCGCGAAATGTTGATTTTCCTGATCCTCGGATGCTACCTGACCTGCTGTGCTTTTCCATCACCATCCTAATCTAGACTGTAACATGACCTGATGCCTGGAGGAAGAACGCCTCATCTTCCGCCTCGGAACACTTCAACTCCAGGGCATCAATGTGGACTTCAACAGCTTCCTCATTTCCCTTCCCCCACCTCATCCTAGTTTCAAACTTACAGCTCAGTTACTGTCTCCTTGACTTGTCCGACCTGCCTATCTTCTTTTCCACCTATCCACTCCACCCTCTCCTCCTTGACCTATCACCTTCATCTCCTCCCCCACTCACCCATTGTACTCTATGCTACTCTCTCCCCACCCCCACCCTCCTCTAGCTTATCTCTCCATGCTTCAGGCTCACTGCCTTTATTCCTGATGAAGGGCTTTTGCCTGAAACGTTGATTTCGCTGCTCGTTGGATGCTGCCTGAACTGCTGTGCTCTTCCAGCACCACTAATCCAGTAACATGACCTGCCAACTCTTGTTCTCAATACCCTGTCTGATGAAGGAAAGCATGCTGTATGCCTTCTTGACCACTTTACAGACCTGTGTTTCCACCTTCAGGGAACAATGGACCTGAACACCCAGATCTCTCTGTACATACATTTTCCCCAGCACTTTTCCATTTATTATATGGTTCACTCTGGAATTGCATCTTTTAAAATGCATCATCTTGTATTTGTCCAGATTGAACTTCATCTGCCATTTCTCTGCCCATCTCTCCAATCTATCTAATTCTGCTGTATACATTGACAGTTCCCTTCACTATCTGCTCCTCCACCAATCTTAGTGTCATCTGCAAACTTGCTAATCAGGCAACCTGCAACTTGCTCTGAATCATTTATGTATATCGCAAACAACAGTGGCCCCAGCACTGATCCCTGTGGGACAACACTGGTTACAGTCTCCATTTTGAGAAGCTTCTTTCTACTACTACTCTCTGTCTCCTGTTGCCCAACCAATTCTCTATGCATCAAGCTAGAATACCCTGGACCCTATGTGATTTCACCTTCTTCATCAGCCTACCATGGGGAACCTTATCAAACGCCTTTCTAAAGTCCATCTATGTGACATCTACGTCCCTTCCCTCATCAATTAACTGTGCGGGTTTCCTCTGGGTGCTTCAGTTTCCTCCCACAGTCCAAAGACATGCAGGTTCCATTGTCCACAGTGTCCAGGGATGTGCAGGCTAGGTGAGTTAGTCATGGGGAAATGCAGGGGTACGGAGATGGGGATTAGGGTTGGGGTGGGAGTGGGTGGGTCTGGGCTGGATGCTGTTCTGAGGGTAAGTGTGGACTTGATGGGCTGAATGGCCTGCTTCCACACCAGAGGTATTGTACAACAATCTGTGAATAGTGTAGAAATAAAGACTCAGGATATGTTGGAGAGGGGCGTCTCCTGCAGGCCTGGTTTCCCTCACCCTGCAATTTGAAAGTTTTTAGTGATGCCCATTGGTAGAATATATGAAATAGAAGCAGACCATTTGGCCCCTCAAGCCTACTGCGCCATTTAATAAAATTGTGGCTAATCTTATTGAAGCCTCAAATCTACATACCTTATCAATATCAAATCAACATATCTGTCAAGCCCCCCAATACAAAGCAGAGCAGGACTTATACACTTAATGGTAAGGTCCTGGGGAGTGTTACTGAACAAAGAGACCTCAGAATGCAGGTTCATAGATCTTTGAAATTACAATTGCAGACAGATTGGATAATGAAGGAGGCATTTGGTATGCTTTCCTTTATTGATTAGATTAGATTCCCTTTAGTGTGCCAACAGGCCCTTCGGCCCAACAGCTCCACACCGACCCTCCAAAGAGTAACCCATCCAGACCCATTTCCCTCTGACTAATGCACCTAACACTATGGGCAATTTAACATGGCCAATTCACCTGAAATGCACATCTTTGGACTGTGGGAGGAAACCGGAGTACCTGGAGGAAACCCGCACAGACACGGGGAGAATGTGCAAACTCCACACACAGTCACCCAAGATTGGAATCGAACCTGGGACCCTGGTGCTGTGAGGCTGCAGTGCTAACCACTGAGCCACTGTGCCGCCTCCAACAAAGGAGGGAGCACTCAAGCAATGCTGCTTTTGCCGAAACCCAGGATTGAATCAGGGACCTTTAGATCTTCAGTCTAATTGGTCAGAGCATTGAGTTTAGGAGTTGGGAGGTCATGTTGCTACTGGAAAGAACATTAGTTAGGCCACTTTTGGAATATTGCATGCAATTCTGGTCTCCTTCCTATCGGAAAGATGTTGTAAAACTTGAAAGGGTTCAGAAAAGAATCACAAGGAAGTTGCCAGGGTTGGAGGATTTGATCTACAGGGAGAGGCTGAATAGGCTAGGGCTGTTTTGCCTGGGGTGTCGGAGGCTGAGAGGTGACCTTATGGAAGTTTATGAAATCATGAGGGGCATAGATAGGATTATTAGACAAAGTCCTTTCCCTGGGGTGGGGAGTCCAAAACAAGAGGGCATAGGTTTTTCCTGCTGAGTGGAGGTAATGCCACCAGACATAGCCAGATTGAATCAAGGTAGCAGCCTGGTTTAGATCAGTGTCCTTGGTGAAACACTGTGCAGGGAGAAGGTTAATGATCATCTGCGTTCCATTAGGGGAAGTGCCACCATCTTCTCTCTGCCACCTCTTCCTCACAGGGTCACTGCTCACTCAAGCTTTGTCACTACACTAGCCACTCACAAAGGCTCATGGGGCTACAACTCTCACTATTGCATGCAGCATGTCCACTTAATGGCTCTCACCCACCTCATCCATACTGACTGTTCATAGATTTGTACAATACAGAGGAGGCCCTTCGACCCATCAAGTCTGTCCCACCAAACTTACAGTGCACCTACACTAGCCCCACTTTCCCTCTCTCGGCCCATCGCCTTGAAAGTATCATACTCCAAGTGCTTACCCAAGATTTTTTAAAGTTTGTGAAGTTCCCTGCTTCCACTTCCCTCCCAAGCAGGATGGCTTTCACCTGAAATGTCGATTTTCCTGCTCCTCGGATGCCTTGAATGCTCCTCCATTTGAAGTGCTCATCCACTTGCCTTTAAGAGGTTTCCCATCTCTACTGCTCTCCCAGGCAGTGCAATCCAGATTCCTCCCAGTTTCCTCAAATGAAGTGGTTTAGATTAACCATTTTTCTTGGTTTTTAATCATAACATAATCGGAAAGCACATAGATTTCACATGGGAACAGTCTGCTCCTAATCCACATAGGCTGGGGTTAGAAGAGATCCTCCTGCTAAATTCGCAGGAACAGTCTTGTCCAGTGTTCCAGTTGGATGTAAAGGTTTAAAGTCACCAGAGTCCTATCAGACCATAGGGCTGCTCTCTCATTGGAGAGAGGACCAACGGTGGTGGTTTAACCTGAGGGTCACTAGGCCTTAGGCAAAGGGAGAGGTTTGAGAAGGAAAATCCTTCACAGTTACCTCAGTTGGTACAGGAAATGAAACCATGCTGTTGGTGTCACTCTGCCATCCAGCTACCTGAGCTAACAAAACCTCTCCAAGAGAAAAGGTGAAAGGTTTCTTCAAATATGCTCAGTTGGAACCCCATAGAATCATAGAATCCCTTCAGTGTGGAAACAGGCCCAACAAATCCACACCCACCCTCCGAAGAATACCCCACCCAGGCCTACCCTAAATTTATCTCTGACTAATGGACCTAACCTACGCATCCCTGAACACTACGCTGACCTGTTTGTTCAGGGCTGCCCTCCTCAGGCCCTGGCAGTTGCTAGTGACAATTAAGCGGAGATATTTCTGTTTCAAAATAATCTCTTCCTATGCAGCCAGAAGGAGACGGACTCCCTCCATGTACTGTTCCGATCACCACTCGTAGGTCTTACGCTTCCCAGAGGATTTGAGCATGAGGCAAGCTGCCCTGTTGAGGCCTAGCTGGCCCAACAGTTTATTTCAAGTGTGCTGCTCATTTATATAAATGATTTGGATGTGAACATAGGGGGTATAGTTAGTACATTTGCAGATGACATCAAAATTGGAGGTGTAGTGGACAGCGAAGAAGGTTGCCTCAGAGTACAACGGGGTCTTGATCAGATGGGCCAATGGGCTGAGGAGTGGCAGATAGAGTTTAATTGAGATAAATGTGTGGTGCTGAATTTTGGAAAGGCTAATCAGAGTATGACTTTCACACTTAATGGTAAGGTCCTAGGGAATGTTGCTGAACAAAGAGACCTTGGAGTGCAGGTCCATACTTCCTTGAAAGTGGCATCACAGGTAGACAGGTTAGTGAAGAAAGCGTTTGGTATGCTTTCCTTTATTGGTCAGAGCATTGATTATAGGGGTTTGAAGATCATGTGGCAGCTGCACATGGTTAGGGCATGTTTGGAATGTTGTATGCAATTCTGGTCCCTCTCCTATAAGAAGGATGTTGTGAAACTTCAAAGGGTTCAGAGAAGATTTACAAGGATGTTGCCAGGGTTGGAGGGTTTGAGCTATAGTTAAAAAGTGTGGTGCTGGATAGGTCGGGATACATCCGAGAAGCAGGAGAGTCAACATTTCAGGTTTAAGCCCGACATGAGGACCTTCCTGATGAAGGGTTTATGCCCGAAATGTTGACTCTCCTGCTCCTCAGATGCTACCTGACCTGCTGTGCTTTTCCAGCTCCACACTTGTCGTCTTTGACTCTCCAGCATCTGCAGTCCTTGCGTTCTCCTAGTTGCTGAAAATCTCACTGTGAAGCCTCTTCTAAGGATGCCCACCTTGAAGAAGTTCTCCTCTTCCCTCTACAAGGATCTCAGTGAGTCTATCTCCCACTGCACTCCCCACATCATTTGCCCTGAAGTTCTTCAACCACAGCCTGAAGCAAACTTGCTACTACAGCCACGTCTCCATCCTCAGCACCTGCATACTCAACCGACCTATCCCCAATGGACTCCAGACTACATTCAGACCATTGCAATTTGGACCTGACCAGGACAGCCACTACCTACAGCAAATCCACAGCTTCCAGAAATGTATCCTCCACTCCACGGCCATGTGCCACTACCTACTCTCCCTGCAGTCAGCCCTGCCCCAGCTCAGGGCCACACTCTCCCAGACTGGCAAAGGACCTCTGCTGTTCTTCATCCTGAGAAGGATCCACACACTTAACAAATGCTTTCTCTCCAGCTTATCAGACATCAAGAAACGTAAGTACACCAAACTCTCATGTGCTTACCTCCAAACCCGAGGTTCCTTAACCACTCCACACCCTTCCCCCAGCCCATCAGAAAGTGATGGACACTATTATCCATGTGGCTGCTACAGCCACCACTACTGCTGCAAATGATGGCGTCATGTCCGTCCCCGCTGCCATACTGTCCATGGCCACGGCTAACCTTACTGCCCCCACAATCGCCACCAAAACCTCCACCGCCGAAACCACCACAAACACTGCCTGCCACATCAATTCCACCCCCAATGACGTCATTCCCCAGAACACTGCCAACGATCATGCCGCCCCTGCACACACTGCCGGGAGAACCGCATCCGCTTATGTTGCCACCAACACCATTTCTCCTCTCATGGGTTGCCGCTGAACGTGTCACTTCCGTCCCCACTGACGTAATTCACCGAAGCTCCGCCAACCATGTTGCCTCTGCAGCTGCCGCCAAAGACACTGATTCCATCAACGCCACCCAGGACTTCACTTCCATCCCCATTACCACTGCCATCCATGTCACTTCCTCTGGTATTGTCACCTATCACCACCCCCACTCCAGAGATATACTCCACCCTCACTCCCAACTCCAGCTCTACACCAGACCCTCAGCCCCAGGCCCCTGCCCCAAGCCCTGCCAGGTTTACATCATCCCCCCCCCCGGCCTCGCCCTCAATGAGGATGAATGATCAGTTCTCAGTAAAGGCCTCATCTTTATCTTACTACGCTCCCAGATCAACAAACTCCATACACTTTGCGACATCGAACTTTTCTCCCGCCACCTCCGCCTCCATGCTCAGTTTTTCAATCATGACTCCCACCCACCTTCTGAGGACCCCTTCTCCCCACCTCCAACATACGTTCTCTTCTTGGATACCCCGTGTGGGCCTGTTACTCTCCCTCAACCTCTTTATCTCCAACTGCTGCCATGACATTGACCACCTCAACCTGTCCAACTACTCCAACCTCTCACCCTTGCAACACACAGCTTTCCACTCCCTCTGCTCCGACCCCAATCTCACCATTAAACCAGCAGGCAAGGGAAGAGGCAGTGGTAGCTTGACGCACCAACCTCTATCTCACTGAAGCAGGCGCCAACTCCTGATGAAGGGCTTATGCCCGAAACGTCGATTCTCCTGCTCCTTGGATGATGCCTGACCTGCTGCGCTTTTCCAGCAACACATTTTTCAGCTCTGATCTCCAGCATCTGCAGTACTCACTTTCTCCTAGCCAACTCACAGACACCTCCTCCTATCACCCCCTCAACCACAACTTCACCTCCTATCACCAAACCATCATCTCCCAGACCATCCACAAACTCATTACGTCAGGGGATCTCCCACCCTCACCCTTCAACCTCATAGTCCCGGAAACCCTCACTGCTACCTTATACCCAAAATCCACAAACCTGACTGCCCCGGACAATCTATTGTCTCTGCCCTCTCCTGCTCCACCAAACTTATCTCCTGACATCCCTAATTAAAGGATTATAGCCGAAATATCAACTCTTCCGCTCCTCGGATGCTGCCTGACCTGTTGTGCTTTTCCAGCGCCACACTTTTTGACTCTGACTCTCCAGCACCTGCGGTCCTCACTTTCACCGAGGGTTTGAACTAAAGGCAGAAGGCTGAATAGGCTGGGGCTGTTTTCCCTGGAGCATCAGAGGCTGAGGGGCAACCCTATAGAGGTTATAAAATCATGAGGGGCATGGATAGGATAAATAGACAAGGTCTTTTCCCTGGAATTGGGGGAGTCCAGAACTAGAGGACATAGGTTTAGGGTGAGAGAGGAAAGATTTCAAAGGGACAAAGGGACAACTTTTTTACGCAGAGGGTGGTGTATGTATGGAATGAGCTGCCAGTGGAAGTGGTGGAGGCTGGTACAATTACAGTACTTTAAACATTTAAAAGACATCTGGATGGGTATATGAATAGGATGTGTTTATAAAGAAACCAAAAGAGAAAATGCTGGAAAATCTCAGCAGGTCTGGCAGTATCTGTAAGGAGAGAAAAGAGCTGACGTTTCGAGTCTATCTGACCCTTTGTCAAAGCTTTGACAACATCAGCTCTTTTCTCTCCTTACAGATGCTGCCAGACCTGCTGAGATTTTCCAGCATTTTCTTTTGGTTTTAGATTCCGGCATCCGCAGTCATTTGCTTTTATGCTGTGTTTATAAAGATATGGGCCAAGTGCTGGCAATTGGGACTAGATTAATTTAGGATTTCTGATCGGCATGGATGAGTTGGACTGAAGGGTCTGTTTCATGCTGTACAGCTCTCTGATTCTATGATGAGGGCAGCTTTCCACAGCTCCAGAAACTCAATCCAGACAGGTTGGTAACTGAATCTCATTTTAGTCAAACTGCAATCCATGTTAGAGAAACACTGATCTTGCCAAAGCATAGAGCATTGTGCAAACCTCATTGCTTTCTCTTTGAAAAGCTAGTGAAAATCTCATGGAAATATCCAATAATTAAAAAGCACTCAAATGGAACGTTCGCTGTGTTATTTGCATAATTCATGCAATCGGCTTGACTAGGTCTCATTTTCGTTAATGCAACTTAAGTCTCAAGATTTACCATAATAAAAGCTTCAAGGAGAATATTTTAATAACCTGTCACCAGGTTATTTTCACTGTACCTCCAAAACCTTGACTTAATTATCTTATTTGTGATGCAGAATAAGAAAATTCAAGTTCCACTTCAGAGGACTGAGCACAAAAATCCAGGATGACTCTCTGCTCCAGAGATAGAAGGATGTTCCATGGTTAGAAATGCTACCGTTTGTATAAGACATTGAACCGAGACTGGATCTGCACACTCAGGAGGATGTAAAAGATTCTAGTGCATATTTGAAAGGCATAGCCATCTCCCCTACTACCCAGTACAACCCTGTATGTCTGAAGCAATTCAAATGGCAACAGGAGACGTGGGAAATACTCATGGAGTGTAGAGGTACAGAGGGCTGAATATTATGCTTTATGGCTGTGTGGGGAGAGACAGAACTGAACCGAGGTGGTCTACATGCTCCCATTCCCAATTTACAACTCACCTAATCAGATGTTGGATAGCCAATTGGTAACTAATCCAGCAGAAAGGGGCCAATTAGAGTACAAATCTCAGATTTACACTGAAAGAGGAGACGAGATCAGGACAGATAGGAAGTTGAAGAAGGGTCACTGGGTCCGAAGCAACAATTCTGTTTTCTCTCTTATGACAAGGTGTGCCTTTAAGAGGGATTTGTTCTGTGCCCTGTATCTCTTGAAAGCAAGTGTTGCAAACCTGGTACTGGGCTGTGTGCTCTGTGCACAGCAGTGTAGCTGGTTTTAATTTTTTTCAAAAAGTAGACAAAAGAAGCATGAGTGGGGGGAGTCAGGCTCACACAGACTCAAGATTTCCAGGTTGTGATTTCATTTCGGGGGATTTTGGAGGAAGACACAGGTCACTGTTCTGCTGCAACACTTGTGTTCTCTGCTGACTGCTGGCTTTGTGTTTTTGGGTTTCCTTTCTATGTGCCTTTGCCAAAGG
Organism: Chiloscyllium punctatum; assembly: GCF_047496795.1. Lineage (NCBI taxonomy): Eukaryota > Metazoa > Chordata > Chondrichthyes > Orectolobiformes > Hemiscylliidae > Chiloscyllium > Chiloscyllium punctatum. The sequence goes on from NC_092746.1 coordinate 109,137,489, forward strand.
AATTTATAAGATGCTGCTGTATTGGAACAGTTAATGAGTAATACGTACAGCATATTATTTTGTTAAGTATTTCAACAAATTTACAGTTTATCCAATTCTTTTTTCGAGTGTTGCTGAACAAAGAGACCTTGGAGTGCAGGTTCATAGCTCCTTGAAAGTGGAGTCGAAGGTAGATAGGATAGTGAAGAAGGCGTTTGGTATGCTTTCCTTTCTTGATCAGAGTATTGAGTACAGGGGTTGGGAGGTCATATTGCGGCTGTACAGGACATTGGTTAGGCCACTGTTGGAATATTGCGTGCAATTCTGGTCTCCTTCCTATCGGAAAGATGTTGTGAAACTTGAAAGTGTTCAGAAAAGATTTACAAGGATGTTGTCAGGGTTGGAGGATTTGAGCTATAGGGAGAGGCTGAACAGGCTGGGGCTGTTTTCCTTGGAGCGTCGGAGGCTGAGGGATGACCTTATAGAGGTTGATAAAATCGTGAAGGGCATGGTTAGGATAAATAGACAAAGTTTTTTCCCTGGGGTGGGGGAGTCCAGAACTAGAGGGCATAGGTTTAAGGTGAAAGGGGAAAGATATAAAAGAGACCTAAGGGGCAACTTTTTCACTCAGAGGGTGGTACGTGTATGGAACAAGCTACCAGACGAAGTGGTGGAGGCTAGTGCAATTGCAACATTTAAGAGGCATTTGGATGGGTATATGAATAGGAAGGGTTTGGAGGGATATGGTCCAGGTGCTGGAAGGTGGGACAAGATTGGGCTGGGATATCTGGCCGGCATGGATAAGTTGGACTGAAGGGTCTGTTTCCTTGCTGTACATCTCTATGACTCTATTCTTATTTTGTTTGCATTTTAACTGTCGGGTAAAAATAAAGCGTGTTTCACTTAAACCCTAGAAGATTGGCCAATCGAAATGCACATGGAATGCAGCATCTATCATTTGTCTTTAACTAAGATAAAAGTTAGTGTCTAAGTTAACTCCTTGATATATTCTGAGGGGGTTTGGTCTGGTCCACAGATGCTGCCTGAACTGCTGAGATTCTCCAGCTATTTCTGTTTTTGTTTCAGACAGCAAGTTAGTTGTGGTCACAAATTTAAAATCTTTACCCCATCATCCCTCCCACACTCTCTGAATTTCTCTTTGGTTTGGTGTACAGGGAAAAAGACATGAGATTGGCATTAGGTAATAGAACTGGTGCAGGCACAATGGGCCAAATGACCTCCTCATGCACCAATTCTGAGAGACTGTGATTCAATTGAAGTTCCTGAGAGGAAAAGGGGAGGAGGGTGTGGGGAATCCAGTGAGGGATGAGAGACTAAGAGGTACCAAAGGCCAGGATTAGTTACTGGAAGGAGAATGGCCATAGTGTATTGGCATATTTGTAAATTCATGTTAGAATGTTTCATTAAGGTCTCCTCTCATCATTCTGAACTCCATTGAGGACAAACCCAACATACTCAACCTCTCCTCATAAGAAAATCCCCCCAGGATCAACTTAGCAACAATTCTCTGGGTTGACTTCAATGCCGGTATATCTTCAGTTGGATAAGGGGCCCAAGGTTGTTTGGCAATAGCCGCATTCTAACTAGTGCCTTGTATAGTTTTAGAAAGGTCTTCTGACCTTTTTACTCCATTCCCTTTGAAATTAAGGTGAACCTTCCCTTTGCCTTCCCTATTACCTGCTGAACATGGATGCTAACTTTTTGTGATTCAAGCAGCAGGATTCCCAAGTCTGCAGCCTTCTGCAGTCTTTCCCCATTTAAATAATATTCCGCCAAAGCCCCCAGTCCTCTTCCCCCTCAGCATGATCCATCTCCAGATCATCTCTTGCCTCAGTTGCTGGCATTGTAATCTGTGACCTTCCCCCACCCTCAGGTCACTAACAACCCCCCCTTCACTCCAACACCACACCCTGCACCCCAGCTGGTTCCACCATACTCCTTGAAACATCGCACTCACATCTGATACGGTTCTTCAGTTGTCAGCTTCTGAACTGTGCCATGTTCCAGTCTGTGAAATAATCTCAGCATCACCAGGACGTGTGCAAAACCCCATTGACGCAGGAATGAATGCGAGTGTGAAAATGTAAGGGCTTACTTCAGGAAATGAAGCTGTCTTTGAACCTCAGAGCAGGACTAATGACGCTCTTGATGACAGAAACAAAATCAACACCATTTCTTTTGAAACGCTAGACGTACTTGCACCTGTGATAGCTGTCGGAGAAATTTAAGTGGTGTCTGCAGTGCTGGGAGAAATTGCTTTGATTGTGGTGCGGGAATGTTAGCAGCAGCATGAATGTAACTGACAAACACACACAAGCAGCAGAGCTCTCAGTCTGAAAGGCCATTATGCATGACCTGTGCCTGCTTCATGTAAATAGTGGAAGGGAAATATTGTCTCCACAAGTCAAGGCCTCATCACAGATAAAATATGACAAGAGAAGGAATTGCAGAGAATTATGATGACAATAAACCTAGTCCTAGCTTTTAATGTCTCTGAACCCGGTGGCGTGACCATTTTAGCATTTCTTCCACTCCTGTCTCTCAGATCCAGAAATCTCTTTTGCTGCTCTCTAGTGTGATATCCCCAGAGCTCATCTCCATGCTCTGCCCCTGCTGATGCTCATCAATCCTGACACCTCCCTCTGCCCCAAGCTTCTATGAGAAACTTAACCACAGCGTGGTAAACCTCAAAAAAAAACAGGAGAAATTAAATCAATAGAGGAATGGAATAAAAGAACACTGCAAACGCACAGCAATAAGGTCAATAAAATACAAGATTGTTTTAACCAATAATACTTACCTTCGTTTCAGATTTCCGCAGTTCTTAGTTTTGTCTTGATTTTCACCCACCTCGTATCTGATGAAGATGACATTTATATTAGGGCAGCTTGCATTAGGAGATACTTTGATTCCTGGGCATCATCAGTGATACCAAGTCCTGGCATCATTTGGACCCTGGTATTAGTTTAATCCTGGGGACTATGCAGGTAGTACCAGTGCTGGTCAAACAAAAGAAATCAGTTGGCAAATGGATCCAAGTGATCCATTATCATAGTGGTGGGTCCCAAAAGAGATTGGGTTCTTGGCAAAATTTAATACAGCCAACTTGAGTTTAAATTCTCAGTAAGATTATTTAACGTTCTACAAACTATAGTCATAGACTTAGTGCCAGGCTATACATGGGATCAGCTGTCTCCAGAGTTCTCTCTCTCTCTCATGTGCTTTCTTACATCACTACTGATGTTGGTATGATCTCAGCTGATTGCAACACTAGATATTTCAGATCCCAGAGTTAAACCTGGCTTGATAGATCATATATTTCGTTTTTTTTTGCTCTTGGTTCATGTGGTGATTCATCACTGAGATATATTCACACAAGATTGCAGATCTCATTAAACCAAAGAAATTATTTATTACACAAAAGAACTTAAAAACTAAAGCTATCGAAATGCATAGAAGGCAGTTAGAAAGACCTTAACACAAGCATGAGAACAATATTTTGACCTGTTGCCCAGCATCATCCAAAAGGGTCTGTTTCCGTGCTGCATGATTCTATGACTCCATTATTTGTGAGAGACACTCAGTTCCAGAGAAATATAACTCCTGTCTGCTTTTTACATCTTTACTTTACTACAGCAACCCAGGACTCCAGAGGGCAGAACAGGAACAATAATGCAAGGAATTGAAACAAAATGGGTACCCCAAGACGACTATCCTCTGGTACTTACGCAACAAACCTAAAGATGAAAACATTACACATCCAGGCATAATAATATACATACTGTACATCAAGGACATATCAGAAGTGACTACCAAACTACTCAAATCCATGGGAATCTTAATGGCCCACAAACCAGTAAACACCTTTCACCAGCTCCTCACAAAGGTTAAAAACCCAACACCCACAGCTAATGTTATCTACAGGTTACCCTGCAAGGACTGTGAAAAACACTACTTAGGACAAACAGGCAGAAAACTGACCATAACAGTGCACAAGCATCAGCTTGCCACTGCCAGACGTGATCAGCACTCTCTCATTTCCAACCACACAGACAACAAAGAATACCAATTCAACTGGGACAATGTAACCAACCTAGCACAGGCAACACAGAGACATGCGAGAGAATTCCTTGAAGCCTGGCACTCCAATCAGAACTCAATCCATAGACACATTGAACTGGATACTGTATATAAGCCACTCAGATACAGAACTGGAAGTTCCAGAAAACAGAGATAGCAGGCAGGACAGACCATCAAGGCTTCATTGGAGGCACACTCACTTCAACCCCAGAGCATCAATGTGGACTTCACTAGTTTCCTCATTTCCCCTCCCCCCCACCTCACCCCAGTTCCAACCTTTCAGCTCAGCACTGTCCCCATGACCTGTCCTACCTGCCAATCTCCCTTCCCACCTATCCGCTCCACCCTCCTCTCTGACCTATCACCTCCATCCCCATCCCCATTCACCTATTGTACTCTTTGCTACCTTCTCCCCAGCCCCACCGCCCACCCACCCTGCTTTTGTCTCTCCATCTAGGAGGCTCCCTGCTTCTATTCCTGATGAAGCTGACTGACCTGCTGTGCTTTTTCAGCACCACTCTGATCTAAACACTGATGATGTCGACTAGCAAAATGACAAAACGTCTGCAGAAAAACACATCAGCTCGGCAAATGGATCTATGACATTTACTGAACTGATTTTCCCAAGTCTATTTTTCTTGAACCTTGGAGAAAATTCTGTGATACCTTTCCAAGTCTGTGATTGTGAACTTTTCGCAATTCTGATGGCCTAAACTTTCTCAGTTAGAATATCTTGAAGATTTCTATCTGAACTCTGCTGCTTTAAAATCTCAACAGACTGAAAACCACTTCTGTTGAGGTGACTAACTCCCCCAAGGTGACTAGATTCTCCTGCTAGCGACAAGTCATTTTATCTTCTGAACTGAACGTGGAGTCTTCTGAGTGGAATTTGCTTTACTTTACTAGGAGCTTAGTTAGACTGCACCTAGAGTACTAAGTGCAGTTTTGGTGTCCTTAACTCAGGAAAAATGTTATTGCTATGAAGGAAGTGCAAAGAAGCTTCACCAAATTTGGTTCCTGTGATGGCAGGGCTGTTCCGTGAAGAGAGTTTGAATGAAACAGGCCTGCATTCTCTAGAGTTTTGGAGACAGAGTTTTGAAATCTACAAAATATTTTAAACAGGTAAGATGTTCCTCTAGTTTGGGAGTCTAAAACACAGGCACAATTTAAAAATCAATATGCTGCCATTTCTGATTGAGATGGGGAGAAAATTTTTAACACAGGGCCTGTTAAATCTTTGGAATTTTCTATCCCACCTCAATCTTTGCTTATATTTAAAGTTGAGGTTGATAAACATTTACTTTTCAATGGTATAAAGGGTTATAGGGATAACGTGGGTAAAAGGCATTGAACTGTTTGATTAACCATGACTGTATGAAATGGTGGACCAGACTCAACAGGCTGAATCACCTACTCCTGTTCCAATGTTCCGATGTTGAAACTTCTGTTCTAAATCAAAACAGAATAGAATGAAATTCGTATAACATGACTGTCCTAATGTGTTTATATAGTCTGCCATAGCCCAGCCACAGAAGCAGTTTCTCCTTTAACACTGCAAGGCTTCTCCCAGCCAATCGCGTGCTTTTCTGGAACTGATGCATTTTGATTATTGTTCAAATGACTGTCTAACATGTTTTCAAAAGAACACCTCAAGGAATTCACCCACATCCATCTGCCTGTATTTACAACACAAATCCCAAAACGTAATATGTACAAATACATCTTTCAGCATAATGTAGGGTGGCTTTTTACATATTTGAGTATTAAGCCTTCACTCTACAAGGGGAGTTTGCAGAATTATGGAAAGTTTACAGCACAGAAAAAGGCCGCTTGGCACATTGTGTCTGCCACAACAGAACAACAACCCACCCAGTCGAATTCCAGTTTCTGGCATTCTGGCCATCTCCAGGAGGGTTATGATGTTTGAGGTGAAGTATGTTTAAAATGAACAATTTCTAGTTATTGCGTGGGCAACAAGAAGCAGGAATACCTCTCAGAGCCATACAAGGGAGTTCTCCTGTCCTGACAATCTAACTCCCCCACCACCCCGTAATATTTGTGTGGTATTAATAATGGGATCTGTCCTTTGAATCTGTGAAAAAAAAGAGGAAGCGTCACCAGACCCGAAACATTAACTCTGAGTTTTCTTCACAGATGCTGCCAGCCACGCTGATCCCCACGGGCAGAGGTTGCTGCTATTGGTGGTGGTGGTGGTGGTGGTGGTGGTGGTGGGGGTGGTGGTGGTGGGGGTGGTGGTGGTGGTGGTGGGGTGGGGGTGGGGTTTGGTGGTGGACGGAATGCTCAGCCGGTCTGGCAGCATCTGTGAAGAAAATGTTTCGGGTCCAGTGACCCTTCCTCTGTTTTTTCTCTGCTATTCCGGTCATTTGGCTTGTCTCCAGCAACTAGGAGAAAGTGAGGACTGCAGATGCTGGAGATCAGAGCTGAAAAATGTGTTGCTGGAAAAGCGCAGCAGGTCAGGCAGCATCCAAGGAGCAGGAGAATCAACGTTTCGGGCATGAGCCCTTCTTCAGGAATGAGCTGAAGAAGGGCTTATTCCCGAAATGTCGATTCTCCTGCTCCTTGGATACTGCCTAACCTGCTCACTTTTCCAGCAATACATTTTTCAGCTCTGATCTCCAGCAACACCTTATTTTAAATTTTTGTAATTATCTCTCTGCCTCATTTATTCGGATTAGAGGTCATCCCTTTGGTTGTTATTCAGCTGTTGACATTTTACTCGCACCGTCTAACACCCTTGGTCACCTGCACAGACTTAATATTTGACAGAACTGGCTTGAAGGTAGAAGACAGAGGATGGTGGTGGAGGGTTGTTTTTCAGACTGGAGGCCTGTGGCCAGTGGTGTGTCACAAGGATCGGTGCTAGGTCCACTACTTTTCATCATTTATTTAAATGATTTGGAAGAGAACATAGGAGTTCTAGTTAGTAAGTTTGCAGATGATACCAAAATTGGAGGTGTAGTGGACAGCAAAGAAGGTTATCTCAGATTACAACAGGATCTTGATCAAATAGGCCAATGAGCTGAGGCGTGGTAGATGGAGTTTAATTTAGATAAACGTGAGGCGTTGCATTTTGGAAAAGCAAATCTGAACAGGATTTATACACTTAATGGTAAGATCCTAGGGAGTGTTTCTGAACAAAGAGACTTTGGGGTGCAGGTTCATAGATCCTTGAAAGTAGAGTCACAGGTAGATGAGATAGTGAAGAAGGCATTTGGTATGCTTTCCTTTATTGATCAGAGTATTGAGTATAGGAGTTGGGAGGTCATGTTGCGGCTGAACAGGACTTTGGTTAGGTAAAAACAATGACTGCAGATGCTGGAAACCAGATTCTGGATTAGTGGTGCTGGAAGAGCACAGCAGTTCAGGCAGCATCCAAGTAGTTTCGAAATCGACGTTTCGGGCAAAAGCCCTTCATCAGGAATGGTTAGGCCACTTTTGGAATATTGCGTGCAATTTTAGTCTCCTTCCTATAGGGAGGATGCTGTGAAACTTGAAAGTGTTCAGAAAATATTTATGCGGCTGTTGCCGGGGTTGGATGATCTGAGCTACAGGGTGAGGCTGAACAGGCTGGGGCTGTTTACCCTGGAGCGTCCGAGGCTGAGGGATGACCTTATATAGGTTTACAAAATTATGAGGGGCATGGATAGGATAAATAAAGAAAGTATTTTCCCTGGGGTGGGGGAGTCCAGAACTAGAGGGCATAGGTATAAGGTGAGAGGGGAAAGATATAAAAGAGACCTAAGGGGCAACTTTTTCACACAAAGGGTTGTGTCTGTATGGAATGAGATGCCAGAGGAAGTGGTGGAAGCTTGTGCAATTACAGCCTTTAAAAGGCATCTGGATGGGTATATGAATAGGAAGGGTTTAGAGGGATATGCAAGTGCTTGCAAATGGGACTAGATTAGTTTCGGATATCTTGTTGGCATGGACAAGTTGGACCAAAGGGTCTGTTTCTATGCTGTAAGTCTATATGACTCTGCGACTCTATGACACTCCACTCCCATCATTTGTATGATCTTTTGATCGCTCTGCCTTGATCTCTCTGCCCATAAATTCTGTGTCTGTGTGCTTCTCTCTCATTTTACCGAAGAATGGTACCACAGAGTACAATGGGATCTTGACCAGATGGGCCAATGGAGTGGCAGATGGAGTTTAATCTAGATAAACGTGAGGTGTTGCATTTTGGAGTAACAAATCTGAGCAGGACTTATACACTTAATTGTAAGGTCTGAGGGAGTGTTTCTGAACAAAGAGACCTTGGAGTATGACACTCCACTCCCACCACACCACAATGAAGTGGTGGGCCTGTGGAATTCATTGCCACGGAGCGCAGTGGAGGCCGGGACGTTAAATTTCCTCAAGGCAGAGATTGATAAAGGGAATTAAGGGATATGGGGAGAGTGCAGGTAAGTGGCGTTGAAATGCCTATCAGCCATGATTGAATGGCAGAGTGGACTCGATGGACTGAATGGCCTTACTTCCATCCCTATGTCTTATGGTCTTATGACACTCTGCAATACTCTGACAGCTTGTGATTTCAAATAAACCTGTTAGACTGTAACCTGGGGTGTCGTGTGATTTCTGGACGTGTACATCCCAGTCCAACACTGGCACCTCCACATCAGTAAAGTATTTGTTACCTGAATTCCTATTTGTTTGGGAAATCACTGATTGGATATTGAGATAAAGAGCGTTTTTACTAATGGACAGATATGAGAAGTGGTTTCATCAGGAATCCACACATGTCGATATTTTTAAATGGTTGACATAAGGAAGTGTTTATCCAAGTTTACTGAGAACATGAAAACTACTGTTATAATAAATGATTTGTGTGAAATTTCCAAAGTAATAAACTGAAATGTGAGAGAGTGAGCAAGTCTGGAATTCAATTGAGGAAGGGTAATGACTTTGTCTGAAAACTTGAAACTTTGAATATTTTCCAAATGGTGGGAAGATGGGAACTGATGGACTGCAATCTAAAGTGTATTTTTCAAAGTTGGAGTGAACGTGGCTGGCTGGATATCTGTGGAAGTAGATTTTGTGAAGCAAGCAAAAAGAATGATAGGACCATCAAACAATGGTTTCATTTAAACTTTACAAATATTAAAAGGTGTTTAAGTTTTCTTCTTTTATGGGGCAGCATGGTGGCTTAGTGGTTAGCTTTGCTATCTCACTGTGTGGAGTTTGCACATTCTCCCCGTGTCTGCATGGGTTTCCTCCAGATGCTCCGGTTTCCTCCCACAATCCATGCTACATTGCCCGTAGTGTTCAGGGATGTGTAGGTTAGATGCATTAGTCAGGGTAAATGTAAAGTAATGGGGAATGGGTTTGGGTGGGATACTCTTCAGAGGGTCGGCGTGGGATTCTAAGATTCTAAGAATATTTGCCTTATATTTTAATGTTCTAATGTACACATTACTTGCTCTAAAACAGTAGCTCAATGAAGTGGAATCATTGTATTTGTGGTCATCACATTTCTCATGGGATTTGAGTGCATGGAGTCTGGTTTCTGATGGTTAATGAGTCCCACTATGAGCTCCTTCATGAGTGCTTTCCTTGGAGTGCCTGACTTGTCCCATTACCAGTCTGAGTTTGATCCATCTATACATCTGTCTAACAAATTGCCCATTTCCCATTATTTGGCTTATTCTAAGGATTGGGCAATATGTTCAGCACTTACTAAAGTATCAGTTAGACATTTAACCTCTGTTAGATTTCCCGTCCAACAACACAGACAGTACAACAGCAATTAGGTTCAACTTCACACTGATCAGCTCCCACACTCTCAAAAACTTCAATCTGTTCTTCATTAATCCTTGCCCCTCCAAATGCAGATTAATTCTGTCCATCAGAATTGCTTCCAATAGTTTGCCATCCATTGAGGTTAGACTGACCATCCTTTAGTTTTCTGGTTTATCTCTTGCTCCCCTCTTGAATGATCGTACCACACTGACTGCATTGCAGTTGTCCAATTCTTCTCCTTAGCCAGAAAGGAAGTGAAAATATTTGCAAGTGCCCCTGCTATTTCCTCCATTGTCTCACTCTATAACCTGGGATATATTTCATCTGGCCCAGGAGATATATCTACATTTAATCTTGCCAGGCCCCTCAGTACCTACACTCTGTCTATGCTAATTTCCTTAATTGTATCACAGGCCTTCTCCCTGATTTCCATACCAATATTCTCCCATATGCTACACTCATCTCTATATCATATTATCATACCATTGCTATATCTATATCACTTTGATTTCACGCCCATTCTTGTTCTTTTCCATAGCAATCTGGAATCTAATGGAGTTATGTCCTTTAGGTAAGCCTTACCAGCCAATCTGCTTCTCAGGTTCCTTTCCTCTTGTTTTTCATTATGTTGTTTAAACCCAGCAGCGGAAGTGTCACGTCCAAATAAAACAGGAAGAGCAAAGGAGTATCTTCTTCCCCAGTTTATTGAAGTCCCACACTTACCAGACTCCAAAGCATTCTACTTGATGCCAACTGCACTCATTGACAGCTGCAGTACATTGGATGTGCTGTACCTACGCTGTTTATGACTTATGTGAATCAGTTCTGCTGCGCTATTGTTCAAGATCTGGTTAAGTTAGGTAATTTCTCAGTCAAGAGCTTCCTTCTTCAAGCCTGAGAAAATATAAACTGCATTGTTTCACTATGTGAGGCAAGATATGGTATACCTGTGATACTTGTTGAAATCCAATATTTACTATCAGATTCCCTCAGGTATTCGGGTGAGTGAGAGAAAATTGGGTTTTGATGGAACCGCCCACAGACTCCAGTCAAAGGAAACAAAGCAACAAAGGCAAGTGGATCTAACGTGAGATAGAAAATTGCGACCAATCACCAATTATTGCCCGTTCAGATATTGCAAAGGAGAGAGCACCATGTCACAATTCTCTGTGCCCTAATGTTTCACAGTGCCAGCTCAACATTGTTTAATTTATTTTGTGATTGATAGTCAAAAGCTATCTTCCAACCGAGGAAAGACACATTGGCATTGGAGACAGTTCAAGGATGATACATTCAACTGATACCAGGTGTGGAGGGACAGTCTTACGAGGAGTGGTTGGGTTGACTGAGCTTGTACTCATGGAATTTAGAAGAATAAGAGGTGACCTTATTGAAACATGCAAGCTGCTGAGGGAACTTAGAACATAGAACATAGAACATAGAAGAATACAGCGCAGTACAGGCCCTTCGGCCCTCGATGTTGTGCCGATCAAAGCCCACCTAACCTACACTAACCCACTATCCTCCATATACCTATCCAATGCCCGCTTAAATACCCATAAAGAGGGAGAGTCCACCACTGCTACTGGCAGGGCATTCCATGAACTTACGACTCGCTGAGTGAAGAACCTACCCCTAACATCAGTCCTATATCTACCCCCCCTTAATTTAAAGCTATGCCCCCTTGTAATAGCTGACTCCATACGTGGAAAAAGGTTCTCACTGTCAACCCTATCTAACCCTCTAATCATCTTGTACACCTCTATCAAGTCACCCCTAAATCTTCTTTTCTCCAATGAAAACAACCACAAGTGCCTCAGCCTTTCCTCATAGGATCTTCCTACCATACCAGGCAACATCCTGGTAAACTTCCTCTGCACCCGTTCCAGTGCCTCCACATCCTTCCTATAGTATGGCGACCAAAACTGCACACAATATTCCAGATGCGGCCTCACCAGAGTCTTATACAACTGCAGCATGACCTCAGGACTCCGGAACTCAATTCCTCTACCAATAAAAGCCAGTATGCCATATGCCTTCTTCACCGCACTATTTACCTGGGTGGCAACTTTCAGAGATCTGTGTACATGGACACCAAGATCCCTCTGCTCTTCCACACTACCAAGTATCCGACCATTAGCCCAGTACCCCATCTTTTTGTTACTCTTACCAAAGTGAATCACCTCACACTTAGCTACATTGAACTCCATTTGCCACCTTTCTGCCCAGCTCTGCAGCTTCTCTATATCCCGCTGTAACCTACCACATCCTTCCTCACTGTCTACAACTCCTCCAACTTTCGTATCATCCGCAAACTTGCTCACCCAACCTTCTAACCCTTCCTCCAGGTCATTTATAAAAATGACAAACAGCAATGGTCCCAAAACAGATCCTTGCGGAACACCGCTAGTGACGGCACTCCAAGATGAACCTTTGCCATCAACTACTACCCTCTGTCTTCTTCCAGCCAGCCAATTCCTAATCCAAACCTCCAACTCACCCTCAATGCCATATCTCTGTATTTTCTGCAGTAGCCTACCATGGGGGACCTTATCAAACGCCTTACTAAAATCCATATATACCACATCTACCGCTTTCCCCTCATCTACCTCCTTAGTCACCTTCTTGTCAGGGTGGATGCAGAAAAGTGGTTCCCCTTATGGGAGAGTCTCCGACGAGGTGGCAAATTCTCAGGATAAAGAGTAGCACTTTGAAGAGCTGAATTGAATTAGAATTGAATCAGCCATTACTGTCACATATACTAAATGAATATTGTGAAAATTTTCTATGTTGCCACTTACAGCACCACCTACAATACAAAGCTACCTCAATACAGATTCTATAGTTACAAGAGCTTAGACAATAGAGAAATAGAATATCTGGTATTGTGGAAGTAAATATTCAGAACAATTGGCTTCCAAAGCAGACCACACTGGCACCTCCATTCTGCACAGGGCACTGGCTCCAGACCATTCCGGGTTTCACCTTGAGGATCATGAGGCTGGGAGATCATTCCAGACTGGCACACCAGGTCGAGGACACCATGCCAGGCCAAGAGGACACCACACTGGGAGGCTGCTACACCAGACTAGGAGGCTGCTATGGGAGGCTGCTATGGGAGGCCACTACACCAAGCTAGGAGGCTGCAATGGGAGGCTGCTACACCAGGCTGGGAGGCTGCTATGGGAGGCCACTATACCAGGCTAGGAGGCTGCTATCATAGACCACTGTGCCAGGCTGGGAGGGCACTATGGGGGACCACTACGCCGGGCTAGGAGGCTGCTATGTCAGGCTGGGAGGCCCTGCTACACCAGGCTGAGGGGCTGCAATCAGAGGTTACTACACTGGGCTGGGAGGGCGGGAGTTGTCAGAGGCTGGGAGAGAAAAAAAACTAAGTACGTAAAAAAAGAGAAGTACAAAAGAAAAAGAATAGGCGGAGTGGACAAGTGTCCTACTCCACCGCCATCTTGGACTCGAAGATGGACTGAGATGAACAAGAATTTCTTCTGTGGGTTGTGAACCTGTTGAATTCTTTATTACGGAATGATTTTGAGATCATGTCAGTAACAGAGAACAAAGAACAGACAGTACAGAACAGGAACATGCTTTTCTCAGCTAAACCTTTTGCCTCTATGCAGTCCATATGCCTCTATTCTCTGGATTAGTGGTGCTGGAAGAGCACAGCAGTTCAGGCAGCATCCAAGTAGCTTCAAAATCGCTGTTTCGGGCAAAAGCCCATCATCAGGAATAAAGGCAGTGAGCCTGAAGTGTGGAGAGATAAGCTAGAGGAGGGTGGGGGTGGGGAGAAAGTAGCATAGAGTACAATGGGTGAGTGGGGGAGAGGATGAAGGTGATAGGTCAAGGAGGAGAGGGTGGAGTGGATAGGTGGAAAAGAAGATAGGCAGGTAGGAAGAGCTTCAGGGCAGAGGAAATGACCTGGGAGTTGCAGTGGGAGAGGGGCTCCCTGAGATTCTTGTAGAGAGAGGAGGAAAACTTCTTCAAGGCAGGCAACCTTGCAAGAGGATTCGCAGTAGGGTTAAAATCAACTCGGTAAAAACAATGACTGCAGATGCTGGAAACCAGATTCTGGATTAGTGGTGCTGGAAGAGCACAGCAGTTCAGGCAGCATCCAAGTAGCTTCGAAATCAACGTTTCGGGCAAAAGCCCTTCATCAGGAATAAAGGCAGTGAGCCTGAAGCGTGGAGAGATAAGCTAGAGGAGTGTGGGGGTGGGGGGAAAGTAGCATAGAGTACAATGGGTGATTGGGGGAGGGGATGAAGGTGATAGGTCAAGGAGGAGAGGGTGGAGTGGATAGGTGGAAAAGAAGATAGGCAGGCATCCTTTGCAAGAGGATTCGCAGTAGAGTTAAAATCAACGAGGTAAAAACAATGACTGCAGATGCCAGAAACCTCCTTTTGCAAGGATGCCTGCCTTGAAGGAGTTTTCCTCCTCTCTCAACAAGAATCTCAGGGAGTCCCTCTCCCACTGCAACTCCCAGGTCATTTCCTCTGCCCTGAAGCTCTTCCTACCTGCCTATCTTCTTTTCCACCTATCCACTCCACCCTCTCCTCCCTGACCTATCACCTTCATCTCCTCCCCCACTCACCCATTGTACTCTATGCTACTTTCTCCCCACCCCCACCCTCCTCGAGCTTATCTCTCCATGCTTCAGGCTCACTGCCTTTATTCCTGATGAAGGGCTTTTGCCCGAAACGTCGATTTCAAAGCTACTTGGATGCTGCCTGAACTGCTGTGCTCTTCCAGCACCACTAATTCAGAATCTGGTTTCCAGCATCTGCAGTCATTGTTTTTTGCCTCTATTCTCTGCCTATTCATATATCTGAAGGTGCCTTTTAAATATTGCTATTGTATCTGCCTCCACTACCTCCTCTGGCAGCACTTACCACCCTCTGTGTAAAAACCCTGCCTCTTGTATTTCCCCTTATACCTCATATTTATGTTCCCTTATAATTGGCATTGATTCTGACAATCCATGCCTCTCATAACTTTTTAAACTTCTATCAGGTCACCCCTCACCTTTTCAAGGTTCAAGTGAAAGCCAATTAAGTTTGTCCAATCTCTCCTCATTGCTAATATCCCCAAAATCATCACTTTGGTACAAAGAACAAAGAACAATATAGCACAGGAATAGGTCCTTTGGTCGTCCAAGCCTGCACCGACACATTTTGCTCTTCCATACTAAAAGTGTCTTCACTTGCAGGAACCGTATCTTTCCGTTCCCTTCCTATTCATGTATTCTTCCAAGTGTTTCTTGAATGCTGCTATTGTGCCTGCACGCTCCAGGCTCTCACCAGCCTTTGCATGAAAAACATGCCTCGCACATCTCTGTTAAACTCCCACACCCTGCCCATTGAACCTGTATCCTTTCGTAATTGACCCTCCACCCTGGAAAATAAGCCTCACACATTCCAGTCTATTGATGCTATTCGCAATCTTATTCACAAATCTTGTCCCAAACTTTGAACAATCTTATAAACTTCGATGAGGTCGCACCCCAACTTCCTGTGTTCCAGTGAAAGCAAGCCCAGTTTATCCAACCTCGCTTCATAGCTAAAATCTCCCACTACCAGGCAGCATCCTGGTAAACCTTTTCTGTACCTGTTCCAAAGCATCCACGATCCTTTTGATAGTGTGGTGACCAGAAATGTACACAATATTCCAAGTGGGACCTAACTAAACTTCCATAAAGCTGCAGTATAACTTGTCTATCCTTATACTCAATGCCCCTTCCAATGAAAGCCAGCATGCTATAGGCCTTTTTTACTACCTGATCTACCTGCACTGCCACCTTCAGTGATCTGTAGACCTGTATACCCAGATCCCTCTGCATATCAATACTCCAAAAGGTTCTGCTACTCACTGTACAATTTCTATCTGTACATGACCTTCCAAAATGCATCACCTCACATTTATCTGCCATTTTTCTGCCTGCCTCCAACTAATCCATATCCTGTTGAATCTTCTGACAATCCTCCTCACTGTTCACAACTCCACTCATTTTTGTACTGTCTGCAAACTTACTAATTAGACCAGCTACAGTTCCTTCCAAATCATTTATGTAGATCACGAACAGCAGAGGTCCCAGCACTGATTCCCGTGGAACATTGCCAGTCCCAACCCATCATTCTGAAAAGCATCGTTCTACTGCTACCCTCTGTCTCCTATGACTAAGCCAGTTTTGCTTTTGTCATAGAATCCCTACAGTGTGGAAACAGGCCCTTCAGCCTAACAAGTCCACACCGACCCTCCGAAGAGTAACCTTACCAGATCCATTCTCCTGTCCTATATTTATCCCTGACAAAGCATCTAACCTACACATCACTGACCACTGAGGACAATTTAGCATGGCTAATTCACCTAACTTGAACATCTTTGGACTGTGGGAGGAAACCAGAGCAACCAAGGAAACCCACATAGACACAGGGAGAATGTGCAAAGTCCACCCAGTCGCCCAAAGCTGGAATCGAACCCAGATCCCTGGCGCTGTAAGGCAGCGATGCGAATCACTGAGCCACTGTGCCACCACAACATGAAATGCTTAACCCTCATCAATCATCTTTGTCACCTCCTCAAAGTTAGTGAGGCATGACCTCCCCTGCACAAACCATGCTGTCTATCGTTAATTCAGTCCATTCGCTTCTAAATGCGTATAGATCTTGTCCCTGAGAATCTTTTGCAATCATTTCCCTAATACTGATGTAAGGCTCACAGGCCTTTAATTTCCAGCATTATCCCTGCAACCTTCCTTAAACAGGGGGATAACATCATCCAGTAAGTTTGCATATTGGTAAATCTTTTCTGCAACCTCTCCAAAGCCTGCACATCTCCTGGTAATGTGGTGACTAGAACTGCACACAATATTGTAAAGGTGGCCTAATTAAAGTTCTCCACAGCTGCAACATGACTTGCTAATTTTTGTACTCTATGCCCCAATTTTTGTGCGTGTGCGTGTGTAGGCAAGTGTGCATTTATGTGTGTATACGAGTGGTATTTGTGCATGAGGTGCACGTGTGCATGTGGATATTAGTGCACATTTGTGGACATCAGCATATGCATGTGTGTATGTGTGCGTGTTGTTTGTGGGTGTATCGTGTCTGTGCATTTTTGTGTGTGCGCAT
Organism: Chiloscyllium punctatum; assembly: GCF_047496795.1. NCBI lineage: Eukaryota > Metazoa > Chordata > Chondrichthyes > Orectolobiformes > Hemiscylliidae > Chiloscyllium > Chiloscyllium punctatum. Next base: position 109,154,471 of record NC_092746.1, read on the forward strand.
GTACATGGGTGTGCGTATATGATGAATGTGGAATTTGTCTGCAAGCATAGACTATGTGTGTGTTTGTGTGAATGTGCTCTGTGTGAGTGTGTTACGTGTGCGCAGTGTGTGTATGTTTGTGGCTGTGAATATAATGTGTCTGTGTGTACATGGTGTGTGTCTGGTATGCATGTGTGTGTGCGTCAGCATGTAGTCTATGTGCGTGTGTGACTTTGTCAGCATGCGTACTTGTGTGTATGTGTTGTGTGGATATGAAAGTGTATATATATGCATGTGTCTAATTGAGTGTGCATGCATATGTGCATGTGTGCACAAGGGTGTCAAATTCAGCCTGTAGGTGAATGTGTATGTGTGGTGTGAGTGTGTGCTTTGTGTGTAAGTTATGTGAGAGTTCATGTGAGTATGCATGTTTGTGCATATGCATGGGTATGCATGCCCATATGTGTGATTGAACATGCATGCAATGTACATGCGTAGACATGTGTTTGTGCTTGTAGACATGTGGGTGTGTACATGTATAAAGATGTGTAGATCTGTGAAGGACATGTGCCTGTGTGTGGATGTGCATGTGTGTTTCCATCAGTGTGTGACTGAATATTCATTTGCATATGGATTTCCACTGTGTTTGTGTACATGCGTGAGTATGTATGTGTTTGTGTTGTGTGCATGATCATATGTGTATGTGGTTATGTGTGTCTGTATATGTCTGTGTGTGTGATAAGTTAAAAATCACACAACACCAGGTTATAGTCCAACGGGTTTATTTGGAAGCACTAGTTTTCGGAGTGCTGCTCCTTCATTGGGTGATTGTGGAGAATAAGCTTGTAAGATACAGAACTTATTGCAAAAGTTTACAGTGTGGTGTAACTGAAATTATATGTTGAAAAAGACCTGGATTGTTTGTTAAGTCTCTAATCTTTAGAATGACCATGTTGGTTTCAGTTCTTTTATATGTAAATTGCAAAACGTTTTTTTAAAAGTTACATTCTCAAGTGAATTTTAACAATTGGTGTCATGTCAGCCCAGATAAGGTATTGAAGGTGTTAGCTCCCTGTGAGGCTGTCTGTGCCACAATGGTCAGACAGATTTTAATCTATAAAAAGGATTTACAGAATCTTACATGGATTCATGCAGTTTTTGAATGTATGTGTATGTGTGTACATGTGATCCGTGTTTGCATGTGAGTGTTTGTGCACATACAGACACGTGTGTGTTTGCGCGTACATGGTGTGTATGCCCATGTGAGTGTGCATGTGTGTGTACTCATGAATCATGTGAGAATGTGAGAATATTTCTGAGAATGTCTGCACTGGGGAATTTGTTGACAATTGTGTATGTGTATATGTGTATATGTGTATGTTTGCATGTGCCTGGGTGATTATGTGTGAGTGTGAATACATGAGAGCTTGGGCATGTAAGCATTTGTGAATGTGCATGTGATCTTTGTGTCTGTGTGTGCATATGGTATGAATGTGCATGTATATGTGTGTGAGAATAGATTTGCATGTGTGTCTGCATTTGTGTGTGCTTTTTGTGTGTGAATCTATGCACATATGTGTGTGTGCACGTGTGTGTCACTATATGTTGTCTGCATGTTTATGCATGTGTGTCTGTATGTTTATGTACATATGCAGATGTGTGTGTGCCTGTACATTTATTTACATGTATAGTATGAGTGTCTGTGGGCATGTGTGTACATGAGTTTATGTGCACATGTGTGTATGTATGTGGGTATATTTGTCTGTGTATTTGTATGTATGCGTACACGTGACTATGGCTGCAACTGTGTAGGTGCCTTTATATTTGTGTGTGGGTGCAGTATAAATGCTTTTATGTTGTTGTATTTGTGTGTGTATATGTGTGTGCACGCATGTGGTGTGTACATGTGTATATGAATGTCTGTGTGCATGTGTGTCCTCCCATGTATGTGATACCCATGTGATGTGAATGTGTGTGCCTGTTTGCCTGTGTGTGCATGTGTCGGCATGTGTGTGGGATGTGTGTGTATGCAGCCTGTGCATGTGGTGTGAATGTATGTGTGTGTATAGGAAGGTTTATCTTTATTCATTCACCGGATGAGGCCATTGTTGGTGGGCCAGCATTTATTGCCCATCCCGAACTCGCCAGAGGGCAGTTAAGAGTCAGCCTGATTGCTGTGGGTCTGGAGTCACATGGAAGCCAAACCAAGTCAAAACGGCAGTTTCGTTCCCTAAAGGGCATTGGTGAACCAGGTGGGTTTTTCCAACAATCAGCAATGGATTCACGGTCATTATTAGACTCTTAGTTCCAGATCTTTTTAAGAACAAAGAGCAAAGAACATTACTGCATGGGAACAGGCCCTTTAGCCCTCCAAACCTGAGCTGATCCAGATCCTCTATCTAAATCTGCCATCTATTTTCTAAGGATCTCTATCCTTCTGCTCCCTGCCCATTCACGTATCTGTCTCAATACATCTTAGGTAATGCTATCGTGCCCGCCTCTACCATCTCCACTGGCAATGCATTCCAGGCACCTTTTGCAAAAAGGCTTTTTATGCATATCTCCCTTAAAGTTTTCCCCTCTCACTTTGAACTTGTGATCCCTGGTGATTGAGTCCCCCACTCTGGGAAAAAGCTTCTTGCTATTTTGTAGACCTCCCACCTCAACGTCTGTCTTTCTAATGAAAATAATCCTAATCTACTCAACATCTCTTCATAGCTACCAACCTCCATACCAGGCAACATCCTGGTGAACCTCCTCTGCACCCTTTCCAAAGCGTCCACATCCTTTTGGTAATATGGCAATTTTTTAATTGAATTCAAATTTCACCATCTGTGTGGCGAATTTCAAAACTGGATCCTCCGAACTTTACCTGGATTAACTGCCCAGTGATAATATCCATGTGGGTGTGCATGTGTGTGGGTGAGTGCATGTGTATGGGTGCATATGTGTCTACTTGTTTTGTGTATGTGTACGCACGCATACCTGTGCATGTACTTCCACATGTCTAGGTATGTGTATGTGCACACACAAATCTGTATGTATGTGCATGGCCTGTACCCATGTTGTACTCTTTGTGTGCATGTTTGTGTAGTGTGTTCATGTGTCCATGCACGTGTATTTGTTTGCATGTGCGTCTTTGTATGGACCCGTATCCTCAGACTGTGACCCCTGGTTCAGGACTCCATGGTAATCAGGAACAGCCTTCCTGCGTTTGCTCTGTGCAGTCCTGTTAGAAGTTTCTCGGTTTATCTGACAGTATCCCCTCATTCTTCTAAACTCCATTTAATACAGTCCTAACCAATCAAGTCCTCCCAAGGACCTGTACAATTGCAGCAAGACATCCCTGCTCCTGTCTCAAATCCTCTTACGATGAAGTCCAACATACCACTTGCCTTCTTCACCTCCTGCTGCTGCTGGAAGCTTACTTTCAGCGACTGGTATACAAAGACACCCAGGTCTCATTGCACTTAGCCCCCCCCATCCCTTCCCAATCTATCGCCATTCAGATAATACTTTACCTTTCTGTTTTGCTACCAAAGGGCAATTTCTAGATAGTATCAAATTAAATGCTGTGGATGTCCAAAGCAATTTGAAGGTTCAGGTGCATAGTTCTTTAAAATGTCATAAACTGCTGCAGAAAACAATCCAGAAAGTTAATAGAATGTTTGCCTTTATATCTAGAGGACTGCAGTGTAAGGATTTATTCTGCAGCTATACCAAACCCTGGATGAACCCCACTTGGAGTACTGAGAGCATATTTGGGCACCATATTGTAGGAAGGACGTGTTGGCCTTCGAGGGATTACAACATGGGCCATAGATCAGACATGGTTTTATAGAATGTTGGAACAGACTCAAAGGGCTGAATAGCCAACTCCTTCTATGTTCCTGTGTTCCTATAAAGAACACCACCTAACATTTTTCCAGGGTAACTTCCATCTGTCACTGATCTGTCTATCTGACCAATCCATTTATATTCTCCTGTAACCTAAGACCTTTATTGTCACTGTCAACCACCCAGCCAACCTTCATGTTCCTCACATACTCTCATCCACATTGTCTATGTATATCACAAATATTAAAGGAGCCAACACTGATACCTGTGATGTACTCCTGCACACCGGGCTTCAGTCACACAAACAGCTTTCCAGAACCAACCTTTGTTTCCCGTCACTAAGCAATTTCAGATCCACTGGATCCCAATAGATACTGCCATCTTTATCAGAGGCAGCATGGTGGCTCAGTGGTTAGCACTGCTGTCTCACAACGCCAGGGACCCGGGTTCGAATCTAGCCTTGGGTGACTGTCTGTGTGGAGCTTGCACATTCTCCCTGTGTCTGTGGGGGTTTCCTCTACGTGCTCCAATTTCCTCCAACAATCCAAAGATATGCAGGTTAGGTGAATTGGCCTTGCTAAATTGCCCATAGTGATGTGTAGGTTATGTGCATTAGTCAGGAGAAATGTAGAGTAATAGGGTAGGAGAATGGGTCTGGGTGGGTTACTCTTCGGAAGGTTGGTGTGGACTTGATGGGCCAAATGGCCTGTTTCCACTCTGTTGGGATTCTGTGATTCACATGTGGGACTTTGTCAAAGGCCTTGCTGAAATCCTTATAAACTACATCAACAGCCCCATCCTCATCCAAACACTCTGTACCTCCTCGAAACATTCAACCCGATTTGTGATCCGTGGGTTTTATTCTTTGCCATAGTCTTCCATGTGGGACCTTATCAAAAACCTTGCTCGGTCTAAGTAGACTACATCAACATCATTGTGTGTGCATGTGTCTGTATGTGTGCACATCTCCTGATTATGAATCCGGTCCTCGGGATTGTAAATTCAACACATAATCCTTGTTGCACTACATTGGAGATGAATGAAACTGGATGTTACAGCTGGCACTATGAAAAGAGAAATATGAGGACACTTATTTGTTCAACCAACAATGCCATAGAAGTGGAAACTCTGGAGAACCAATATCATTTATTGTATCCGTTGCTCCCGATGCGGTCTCCTCTACACTGGGGAGACTAGACGCCTCCTAGCAGAGTGCTTTAGGGAACGTCTCTGGGACACCCGCACCAATCAACCACACCGCCCTGTGGCCCAACATTTCAACTCCCCCTCCCACTCTGCCGAGGACATGGAGGTCCTGGGCCTCCATTACCACCGCTCCCTCACCACCCGATGCCTGGAGGAAGAATGCCTCATCTTCCGCCTTGGAACACTTCAACCCCAGGGCATCAATGTGGACTTCAACAGTTTCCTCATTTCCCCTTCCCCCACCTCACCCCAGTTCCAAACTTCCAGCTCAGCACGGTCCCCATGACTTGTCCTACTTGCCTATCTTCTTTTCCACCTATCCACTCCACCCTCCTCCTTGACCTATCACCTTCATCCCCTCCCCCACTCACCTATTGTACTCTATGCTACTTTCTCCCCAGCCCCACCCTCCTCTCATTTATCTCTCCACCCTGGAGGCTCCCTGCCTCCATTCCTGATGAAAGGCTTTTGCCCGAAACGTCAATTTTCCTGCTCCTCGGATGCTGCCTGAACTGCTGTGCTCTTCCAGCACCACTAATCCAGAACTCTGGAGAACCCAAAATCACCTTTCAATCATCGCCGAATATTCAGGACATGCTGTCTCGGAAGTAGGGCCATTGTTGGAGAACACATGCACCAAGGCCTTGACTACAAACCAGGAGTGGAAAGCAATCTATTGTAACAGATCTGCAATATGGCCAAACTGATCTCCCAGACTCGTTTTCAACTGTCTGACAAAGCTCGGAGAAGAGTTTTAAAGAAACGTTTAATTTTCAAGTTAACTTTTGGTTTTTAATCTGTTTATTGACCTCCCCCAAGAGGTAACATGTTGGTTGATCTGGAAAAGTCTCAATATATTACAGTGTATCGAGAGTGAAGTTGAGTGGGACAGGCTGAATGGACTAGAGGGTCTTTTCTTCTCCTTCATTTTCTGAATGTTCTGATGTTTTGTGGGATATGTTATTTCAGTGATTATACGTGAGACTTTTACCGTCTGAAAATAAACATGGAAGATGAGCAAACTGTATTTTTTGAATTTGCATCACACAGAACACAGCAAGGAACAGAAGGGCTCTTGTGGCCCAGTGGAATTGTCTCTATCTCTGAGCTAGGAGGCCTGGGTTCAAGTCCCATTTTCTCTGGAAGTGAGTTCAGGATTTGGGATTCAGATTAGGGTTTGTCACTGGGCTCTCAGCTAACATAACACACAGAACTCAGACATAATTTACAGTGTGCACAAATAACTGCCCATGCTCATAACTCACGGACTGTCTTCCTTCCCTTCAGTAATGCAGTCCATTGAAATGGACAAAGAAACTTGGCCAATTCAAGAAAACTCTAAGCAGATATGTTCTTGTCCTGGTGTACCCTAGAATTATGTGGGAAACTAGGGAAGTGATTCCTGGGCCCCTTGCTGAGGTATTTGATCATCTATACTCATAGGGGACATTATAGAAGTGTATAAGATCATGAGAGGCACTCTGTCTTTTTCCCAGCCTTGCAGAATTGAGGACTAGAGGGCATCAGTTTAAGTTTAGAGGGGATAGAATAAAAGGGAACCTGAAGGGAATCTTTTACACTGAGGGTGGTACGTATATGGAATGAGCTGCCAGCTTAAGTGGTTGAGGTGGGTATATTCACAACATTTTAAAAGGCATTTGGACAAACACATGGATAGGAAACATTTAGAAGGATATGGGCCAAGAGCAGGGAAATGGGGTTAGTGTGAATGGACATTATGGTCAGCATGGATCAGTTTGGGCCAAAGGGACTGTCTCCATGATACAGGACTCTGTGAATCTCAAGACAGAGATGAGGTGCCAGAAGACTGGAGGTTGGCTAACATAGTGCCATTATTTAAGAAAAGTGATAAGGAAAAGCCAGGGAACGATAGATCAGTCAGCCTGACATTGGCGGTGGGCAGGTTATTGGAAGGAATCCTGAGGGACAGGATTTACATATATTTGGAAAGGCAGGGAATGATTAGGAATAGTCAACATGGCTTTGTGTGTGGGAAATCGTGTCTCACTTGACTGAGTTTTTTTGAAGATGTAATGAAGAGGATCGATGAGGGCAGAGCAGTGGACATGATCCATATGGACTTCAGTAAGGCATTCAACAAGGTTCCTCATGGTAGACTGGTTAGCAAAATTAGATCACACAGAACATAGAATATAGAGCGTTCCAGCACCCTTTGGCCCTCGATGTTGCACTGATCTATGAAATTAATCTGATGCCCATCTAATCTACACCATTCCATTATTATCCATATGTATGTTCAATGCCCATTTAAATTTCCTTAATACTGGCGAGTCTCCTACTGTTGCAGGCAGGCCGTTCCATGCCCCTACTACTCTCTGAGTGCAGAAACTATTCCTTCTATCTGTCCTCAATCTATCAGCCCTCAATTTAAAGCTATGTCCCCTCATGGTCATGATTTGGAGATGCCGGTGTTGGACTGGGGTGTACAAAGTTAAAAATCACACAACACCAGGTTATAGTCCAACAGGTTTAATTGGAAGCACACCAGCTTTCGGAGTGATGCTCCTTCATCAGGTGATCACACAATCACCTGATGAAGGAGCATCGCTCCGAAAGCTAGTGTGCTTCCAATTAAACCTGTTGGACTATAACCTGGTGTTGTGTGATTTTTAATTTTGTCCCCTCGTGGTAGCCTTCACCATCTGAGCAAAAAGGCTCTCACTGTCCACCCTATCTAACCCTCTGATTATCTTATATGTTTTGATTAAATCACCTCTCAACCTTCTTCTCTCAAGTGAAAACAGCCTCAGTTCCCTCAGCCTTTCCTTGTCAGACTTTCCTTCCATACCAGGCAATATCCTAATAAATCTCCTCTGAGCCCTTTTCAAAACTTCCACATCCTTCCTATAATGCGGTGGCACAGTGGTTAGCACTGCTGCCTCACAGCGCCAGAGACCTGGGTTCAATTCCCGCCTCAGGCAACTGTCCGTGTGGAGTTTGCACATTCTCCCTGTGTCTGCGTGGGCTTCCTCCCACAATCCAAAAATGTGCAGGTTAGGTGAATTGGCCATGCTAAATTGCCCATAGTGTTAGGTGAAGGGGTAAATGGAGGGGAATGGGTCTGGGTGGGTTGCTCTTTGGAGGGTCGGTGTGGGCTTGTTGGGCCGAAGGGCCTGTTTCCACACTGTAAGTAATCTAAACTGCACGCAATACTCCAGGTGTCTAGGCAAAAGTGAGGACTGCAGATGCTGGAAATCAAAGTCTAGATTAGAGTGGTGCTGAAAAAGTACAGCAGGTTTGGCAGCATCCAAGAAGCAGGAAAATCGACGTTTCGGGCAAATCCCTTCATCAGGAATCATTCTTGACCTGCTGTGCTTTTCCAGCACCACTCTAATCATTACCAGTGTCTTGCACAGCTGAAGCATGACCACACGGCTCTGAAACTCAATGCCCCTACCAATAAACACCAACACACTATATAAAAGCTCTATCTTATATGCTCACACGTACACTCCCAAGCACACATGCACACTCTCACAAACTTATACCCCTTTGCACTCACACTCACACACATACACGTATACACACTCTTTCACAGACACTCATTCCCACTCACACAAACACACACATATAAGTTTGTGGGGTGAATTTGTACTTGCAGAATTACATTTTATTTTGCTCAAAAACTGCATGAATCCATGTAAGATTCTGTAAATTCCTTTTTTAGATTAGAATCAGTCTGAACATTGGGGCACAGACAGCCTCATACAGGGCACCTCACACCTTCAATGTATTATCTGGGCCGACATGGCACCTATTGTTAAAGCTCACTGGAGAATGTAACTTTAAGAAAGTTCTGGGATTTACATATGAAAGAACCAAAACCAACATGGTCATTCTAAAAGATGAGAGACTTAACAAACAATCCACATCTTTTTCAATATAATAATTTCAGTTGCATCACACTGTAAATGCTTGCTATAAATTCCGTGTCCTATGATCTTATACTCCACAACCAGCTGATGAAGGAGCAGTGCTTGCAAATAAACCTGATGGACTATAACCTGGTGTTGTGTGATTTTCAACTTTGTACACCCCAGTCCAACACTGTCTCCTCCAACCAATGAGGGGTATGGATAAGGTAAACAGACAAGGTATTTTCCCCAGGGGTGGGGAGTCCAAAACTAGAGGGCATATGTTTAAGGTGAGAGGAGAAAGATTTAGAAGCAACCTAAGGGGTAACATTTGATGCGGAGTGTGGTGAGTGTATGGAATGAACTGCCAGAGGAATGGTGGAGGCTGGTACAATTACAGCATTTAAAAGGCATCTGGGTGGGTATATGAATAGGAAGGGTTTGGAAGGATATGAAAATGTTGGCAAATAGGACTAGATTTATATAGGCTATCTGGTCAACATGGACGAGTTAGACTGAAGGGTCTGTTTCCATCTTGTACAGCTCTATGACTCTATGAGTGTATGTTCTCCTATTTATTTGTAGCAAAATTTGAGCAATACATTGTTAGTTGTTGCATGCAGTTCCAGGATAAAGATGAATATCTGAACCGCTCCAACAAGATCCTGTTGTCAATGATCTGGATTTATGGGCCTGACCAGAAGATCTCCTTTAATTGGGCAGAAAGACTTTTGGTTCAGATTAGCTCAATCCACTCCCATTTTAAACCCATTCATCAGATTCCATTTCCAATTCCCTTCTTCATTGTGTTACGTTTGGTTTGATTTAATTTGATTGATGTATTGTCAGGTGTACTGAAGTACAGTGAAAAGCTTTGTTCATGAGCAGCACAGGCAGATCATAGTAAATGGGCTGTTCAGATCGAATGTTGTAAAAAGCTTAGACAGAGGCATACAGGTTACATGCACTAGGCAAGATCAGTGTTAGCAAGATCAACATTGAGGTTGCAGAGTGCATTCATCAGCCTAATAACAGCCGGGAAGAAGCTGTTCCTGAACCTGTTGGTGCGTGTATTCAAGCTGCTGTATCTTCTGCCTGACAGACGAGGTTGTAGGAGAGCATTACCAGGTCAGAAGGAATGTTTGATGATATTGGCAGCCTTTCCTTGGCACCGAGCCATGTGCATGGAGTTCATGGATGGAAAGTTGATTTCCGTGATGGTCTGGGCTGTGCACACAATCTTTTGTAGTTTCTTAAGATCCTGGGAAGACCAGTTGCCATACAAGGCCGTTATGCACCCAGACAGTATGCTTTCAGTGGTGCATCTGTAAGGAATTGGCGAGGGTCTTTGTGGGCATACAAATTTCCTGAGCCGCCTGAGGAAGAAGGGGCATTGCTGTGCCTTCTTGACTGTCGCATCTACATGGGTAGGCCAGGACAAATTGTTGGTTATTGTTGCTTTCAGGAATGTCTTGCTCTCCACCCTCTCAACCTCAGCTCCATTCATGTAAATGGGGGCATGTTCTCCTTTCTTTCTGAAGTTAATGATCAGTTCTTTAGTTCTGCTGATGTTGAGAGAGAGGTTGTTCTCATTGCACCAAGCCCTCTATCTCCTTTCTATATTTTGACTTGTTGTTGTAAGATATCCATCTTACTGCTGTGGTGTTGTCAGTGAACTTAGAGATAGTGTACATTCAGAATTTGGCAACACAGTCCTGGGTGTACAGGGAGTACAGTAGGGGGCTGAGGACGCATTCTTCGTGGACTCCAGTGTTGAGTTGTTATTGAAGGAGGTGCAGTTACTTATCCTCACTGATTGCGGTCTGTGGGTCAGAAAGCTGAGGATCCAGTTGTCTGATTTATTCCCTGATTTACCTGTTCTCCAGGACAGATCCCATTCCGAGCAGTGACCTATGATCTTCTCGCCCAAGTCTCTTGCCTAATTATTGCTCCTGACAGTTCCAAAAGGAGCAATTTGCTCAGTTTAGAATACCAATTGAATAATTGGGTTTGAGAAACATTGATGGTGGACATTATCAAATAAAACTCCATTATCCTCAACAAAAACCAGTCCATTTTGCAGTCCAGCCAGACAGTGAACAAAATCATTGCTCTGGGTCGTTCCACAGCTGAATCAATGACAAGCAATGGTGAAACCTGACCTCCAATACCTCTCCAGATTCCTGATTGTGGATGCTGTTTCTGCAGGACTGCCTGATTGCAGACTTTTTTTTAGTTGGTCATGGTGTTGCTTTCGCCTTGGCTTGGCGCCTTTGTCCTGGGTGGTCTTAGCTATGAGAAATTCTGCTTTTCCCACATAACTTATGAATTATTTATCTATAGACACCAGCTAATCAGTGAGCAAATGTAGTGTACATTGATTCAACGTCTGAGAACAATACCTCATTAATGTATAGTCTTAGCAAGACCTCAAGTGTGCCTGGTATATGTTCACATAGGCCACCTAGTGACTACTTTGAGTCTGATTGAGCAATTGTGACCTCAGTCTATATAAATCAGCGGTGATCTGGAGTGTTTTGAGGTTGCACTGGTCCGTTCTAAGGAAAGGTGTGCTTCCCATCATATCATGCAATAAACTTTGTCAATGCTCAAAGTCTGAGTCTGGAGAATTTCTTCAACAATCTGGCAGAGTCGGCAGGATCCCTTATTTATGGGACCCTGAGTGAACCTCCGGAGAGAGAGAGAGAGAGAGAACCTGCACAGTTACTGCCTTTGCTGTTTGAATTCATGTATTGTTGGACATCAGAGTGCATCTGGGAAAATTAACAAACAGTGAAATTCATAACTGATCTTGGAGGAACCTGTTGGGCGAAGTTCACAGCACAGAATCAGATAAGTTAATCGTTGTTTTAAGTGAGGCATACAGAGAATCTGCAGTAGTGAGTTGAGTGGGTTCTTTCTTGATTATATGTTTTTGGAGATACGTCTCTTCATTAAACTTAAAATATAAGCCATAACTATTAGTTTAACCTGGGGCAGTGTTTGTAGAGGAATAAGACGGTGTTAATTTCTGTGTCTGTAAATTGTGAAGAAGCAAAATTGGCCTTTAATAGAGTGATATGTACTTCTTGTTAGATGTGTGAGTTTAAAGAGAGTTTAAGGGTTAATGCGGATTATATCTGCCATAAATTATGTTGGCTGCGAATCTTATCAGATCGAATGGATTGGTTGGAGAGACAATTAGAAGCAATGAGGAATTTGCAACAGCAACAGTATGTGATGGATGGCAGTTATAGGGAGGGGGGAAAGTCTCAGATGCAGTCACATAGATAGGTTAACTCCAGGCAAGGTAAGAGAGGTAGGCAGCTAGTGCAGGAGTCTTTTGTGGATATACCCATTTCAAACAGGTATGCTGTTTTGGAAAATGTTGGGGGTGATGGATTCTCAGGGGAACGTAGCACAAACAGCTAAGTTTCTGGTATTGAGACTAGCTCTAATGCAACGAGGGGTACGTTGGGTTCCAAGAGATCAATTGTGTTAGGGGATTCTCTAGTCCAAGGTACAGACAGACATTTCTGCGGCCAACAGAGAAAAAGCAGAATGGTGTGTTGATTCCCTGGTGCCAGGATCAAGGATGTCTCAGAGAGGGTGCAGAATGTTCTCACAGGGGAGAGGGGCCAGCAAGAGTTCATTGTCCACATTGGAACCAACGACATAGGAAGGGTAAAGGTTGAGATTCTGAAGGGAGATTACAGACATTTAGGCAGAAATTTAAAAAGGAGGTCCTCGAGAGTAGTAATACCTGGATTACTCCTGGTGCTATGAGCTAGTGAGGGCAGGAATACGAGGATAGAGCAGATGAATGCATGGCTGAGGAGCTGGTGTACGGGAGAAGGACTCACATTTTGGATCATTGGAATCTCTTTTGGGGTAGAAGTGACCTGTACTAGAAGGATGGATTGCACCTAAATTGGAAAGGGACTAATATACTGGCAGAGAAATTTGCTAAAGCTACTCAGGAGGATTTAAACTAGTAAGGTGGAGGGGGTAGGACACAGGGAGATAGTGAGGAAAGAGGTCAATCTGAGACGGGTACAGCTGAGAACAGAAGTGAGTCAGACAGTCAGGGCAGGCAGGGACAAGGTAGGACTAATAAATTAAACTGCATTTATTTCAATGCAAGGGGCCTAACAGGGAAGGCAGATGAACTCAGGGCATGGTTAGGAACATGGGACTGGGATATCATAGCAATTACAGAAACATGGCTCCAGGATGGGCAGAACGGGCAGCTTAATATTCTAGGATACAAATGCTACAGGAAGGATAGAAAGGGAGGCAAGAGAGGAGGGGGAGTAGCATTTTTGATAAGGGATAGCATTACAGCGGTGCTGAGGGAGGATATTCCCGGAAATACATCCAGGGAAGTTATTTGGGTGGAACTGAGAAATAAGAAAGAGATGATAACCTTATTGGGATTGTGTTATAGACCCCCAAATAGTGAGAGGGAAATTGAGAAACAAACTTGTAAGGAGATCTCAGCTATCCGTAAGAATAATAGGGTGGTTATGGTAGGGGATTTTAACTTTCCAAACATAGACTGGGACTGCCATAGTGTTAAGGGTTTAGATGGAGAGGAATTTGTTAAGTGCGTACAAGACAATTTTCTGAATCAGTTTGTGGATGTACCTATTAGAGAAGGTGCAAAACTTGACCTACTCTTGGGAAATAAGACTGAGGTGTCAGTAGGGGAGCACTTTGGGGCCAGCGACGATAATTCTATTAGATTTAAAATAATGATGGAAGAGGTTAGACCAGATCTAAAAGTTGAAGTTATAAATTAGAGAAAGGCCAATTTTGATGGTATTAGGCAAGAACTTTCGCAAGCTGATTGGGGGCAGATGTTTGCAGGTAAAAGGATGGCTGGAAAGGTACAGGGCACAGTACAGGCCCTTCGGCCCTCGATGTTGCGCCGCCCTGTCATACTAATCTGAAGCCCATCCCACCTACACTTTTCCATGTACGTCCATTTGCCTGTCCAATGATGACTTAAATGCACTTAAACTTGGCGAATCTACTACTGATGCAGGCAAAGCATTCCATACCCTTACTACTCCCTGAGTAAAGAAACTACAGTACGAGTACTATAGATGGGTCGGTTTTTGTCCAGTGTGTGCAGGAGGGCTTCCTGATAGTACGTAGACAGGCCTACAAGGGGCGATGCCACTTTAGATTTAGTACTGGGTAATGAGCCTGGCCAGGTGTTAGATTTGGAAGTAGGTGAGCACTTTGGAGACAGCAATCACAATTCTGTCAGGTTTACTTTAGTGATGGAAAGGGATAGGTGTACTCCACCGAGCAAGAGTTACAGCTGGGGGAAAGGAAATTACGATGCATTTAGGAAAGATCTAGGAAGCATAGAATGGGGAAAGAAACTGCAGGGGATGAGCACATTAAAAATGTGGAGCTTATTCAAGGAAAAGCTCCTGTGTGTCCTAGATAAGTATGTACCCGTCAGGCAGGGAAGGAAGATATAGAACGCGTGAGCGTAAGGAAGTGGAATCCCTGGTCAAGAAGAAGAAGAAGGCTTATGTTAGGACAAAATGTGAAAACTCGTTTAGGGAGCTTGAGGGTTTCAAGGAAGTCAGGAAAGACCTAAAAAGAGAGCTCAGAAGAGCCAGGAGGGGACATGAGAAGTTGTTGGCAGAAAGGATCAGGGTTAACCCTAAGGCTTTCTGTAGATATGTCAGGAATAAAAGAATAACGAGAGTTAAATTAGGGCGAATCCAGGATAATAGTGGGAAGTTGTTGTGTGCAGTCAGAGGAGATAGGAGAAGCACTAAATAAATATTTTTTAACAGTGTTCACTATAGGGTGGACAGGGAGAGCCTTTTTCCAAGTATGGGGATGGCAAACACGAGGGGACACAACTTTAAAGTGAGGGGAGATAGGTATAAGACAGATGTCAGAGGTAGTTTCTTTACTCAAAGAGTAGTAAGGGTGTGGAATACTTTGTCTGCATTGGTAGTAGATTCGCCAAGATTAAGTGTGTTTAAGTTGTCATTGGACAGGCAAATAGACGTACATGGAATAGTGTAGGTGGGATGGGCTTCAGATTAGTATGACAGGGCGGCGCAACATCGAGGGCCGAAGGGCCTGTACTGCGGTGTAATGTTCTATGTTCTATGTACCTCTGACATCTGTCTTATACCTATCTCCCCTCACTTTAAAGTTATTTCCCCTCGTGTTTGCCATCCCCATACTTGGAAAAAGGCTCTCCCTGTTCACCCTATCTAACCCTCTGATTATCTTGTATGTCTCTATTAAGTCACCTCTCAATCTTCTCCTCTCTGATGAGAACAACCTCAAGGCCCTCAGCCTTTCCTCGTAAGACATTCCTTCCATACCAGGCAACATCCTAGTAAATCTCCTCTGCACCCTTTCCAAAGCTTCCACATCCTTCTTATAATGCAGTGACCAGAACTGTACACAATACTCCAAGTGTGGCCGTACCAGAGCTTTGTACAGCTGCAGTATAACCACCTGGTTCCGGAACTCAATCCCTGTATTAATAAAGGCCAAAACACTGTATGCCTTCTTAACAACCCTAACAATCTGGTTGGCAACTTTCAGGGATCTGTGTACATGGACACCGAGATCTCTCTGCTCATCTGCACTCCCAAGAATTTTACCATTAGCCCAGTGCTTTGCATTCTGATTACTCCGTCCAAAGTGAATCACCTCACACTTGTCCACATTAAACTCCATTTGCCACCTCTCAGCCCAGCTCTGCATCCTATCTATGTCTGTCTGCAACTTACTACATCCTTCGTCACTGTCCATAACTCCACCGACTTTAGCGTCGTCCGCAGATTTACTAACCCACTCTTCTAAGCCCTCATCCAGGTCATTTATAAAAATGATGAACAGCAGTGGACCCAACACCGACCCTTGCGGTACGCCACTAGTAACTGGACACCAAGATGAACATGTTCCATCAACTACAACCCTCTGTTTTATTTCAGCAAGCCAATTACTGATCCAAACTGCTATGTCTCCCACAATCCCATTCCTCCATGTTTTGCATAGTAGCCTACTGTGGGGAACCTTATCGAAAGCCTTGCTGAAATCCATATACACCACATCAACCGGTTTACTCTCATCTACCTGTTCCCTTTTACTGTTAGGGTGAAAGGAAAGGCTGGTAGATATAGGGAATGCTGGATAACTAAAGAAATTGAGGGTTTGATTAAGAAAAAGAAGGAAGCACATGTAAGGTATAGACAGGATAGATTGAGTGAATCTTTAGAAGAGTAAAAAGGAAGTAGGAGTATACTTAAAAGGGAAATGAGGAGGGCGAAAAGGGGACATGAGATAGCTTTGGCAAATAGAATTAAAGAGAATCCAAAAGGTTTTTACAAATAACTTAAGGACAAAGGGGTAATTAGGGAGAGAATAAGGCCTCTCGAGGATCAGCAAAGTGGCCTTTGTGTGGAGTCACAGAAAATGGGGGAGATACTAAATGAATATTTTGCATCAGTATTTACTGTGGAAAAGGATATGGAAGATATAGACTGTCAGGAAATAGATGGTGACATCTTGCAAAATGTCCAGATTAAAGAGGAGGAAGTGCTGGATGTCTTGAAATGGGTAAAGGTGGATGAATCTCCAGGACCTGATCAGGTGTACCCGAGAACTCTGTGGGAAGCTGGAGAAGTGATTGCTGGGCCGCTTGGTGAGATATTTGTATCATCGATAGTCACAGGTGATGTGCTGGAAGACTGAAGGTTGGCTAACATGGTGCCACTGTTTCGGAAGAGGGTTAAGAATAAGCCATGAACTTAAGACCAGTGAGCCTGACGTCGGTGGTGGGCAAGTTGTTGGAGGGAATCCTGAGGGACTTGTATTTGGAAAGGCAAGGACTGATTAGGGATAGTCAACGTGGCTTTGTGCGTGGAAAATCATGTCTCACAAACTTGATTGTGTTTTTTGAGGAAGTAACAAAGAGGATTGATGAGGGCAAAGCAGTAGATGTGATCTATATGGACTTCAGTGAGGAGTTCGACAAGGTTCCCTATGGGAGACAGGCTAGCAAGGTTAGATCTCACTGAATAAAGGGAGAACTAGCCATTTGGATACAGAACTGGCTCAAAGGTAGAAGACAGTGGGTGGTAGTGAAGGGTTGTTTTTCAGGCTGGAGGTCTGTGACCAGTGGAGTGCCACAAGGATCGGTGCTGAGTCCTCTATTTTTTGTCATTTACATAAATGATTTGGATGTGAGCATAAGAAGTACAGTTAGTAAGTTTGCAGATGACACCAAAATTGGAGGTGTAGTGGACAGCCAAGAGGGTTACCTCAGATTACAACAGGATCTTGACCAGATGGGCCAATGGGCTGAGAAGTGGCAGATGGAGTTTAATTCAGATAAATGTGAGGTGCTGCATTTTGGGAAAGCAAATGTTAGCAGGACTTATACACTTAATGGTAAGGTCCTAGGGAGTGTTGCTGAACAAAGAGACCTTGGAGTGCAGGTTCGTAGCTCCTTGAAAGTGGAGTCGCAGGTAGATAGGATAGTGAAGAAGGAGTTTGGTATGCTTTCCTTTATTGGTCAGAGTATTGAGTACACAAGTTGGGAGGTCATGTTGTGGCTGTACAGGACATTGGTTAGGCCACTGTTGGAATATTACATGCAATTCTTGGGGTTCCTTCCTATCGGAAAGATGTTGTGAAACTTGAAAGGGTTCAGGAAAGATTCACAAGGATGTTAAAATCAACAAGGTAAAAACAATGACTGCAGATGCTGAAAATCAAATACTGGATTAGTGGTGCTGGAAGAGCACAGCAGTTCAGGCAGCATCCAACGAGCAGCGAAATCAACGTTTCAGGCAAAAGCCCTTCATCAGGAATAAAGGCAGTGAGCCTGAAGCATGGAGAGATAAGCTAGAGGAGGGTGGGGGTGGGGAGAGAGTAGCATAGAGTACAATGGGTGAGTGGGGGAGGAGATGAAGGTGATAGGTCAAGGAGGAGAGGGTGGAGTGGATAGGTGGAAAAGAAGATAGGCAGGTCAGACAAGTCAAGGAGACAGTAACTGAGCTGCAAGTTTGAAACTAGGATGAGGTGGGGGGAGGGGAAATGAGGAAGCTGTTGAAGTCCACATTGATGCCCTGGGGTTGAAGTGTTCCGAGGCGGAAGATGAGGCGTTCTTCCTCCAGGCGTCGGGTGGTGAGGGAGCGGCGGTGAAGGAGGCCCAGGACCTCCATGTCCTCGGCAGAGTGGGAGGGGGAGTTGAAATGTTGGGCCACGGGGCGGTTTGGTTGATTGGTGCGGGTGTCTCGGAGATGTTCCCTAAAGCGCTCTGCTAGGAGGCGCCCAGTCTCCCCAATGTAGAGGAGACCACATCGGGAGCAACGGATACAATAAATGATATTGGTGGATGTGCAGGTGAAACTTTGATGGATGTGGAAGGCTCCTTTAGGGCCTTGGATAGAGGTGAGGGAGGAGGTGTGGGCACAGGTTTTACAGTTCCTGTGGTGGCAGGGGAAAGTGCCCGAATGGGAGGGTGGGTCGTAGCGGGGTGTGGACCTGACCAGGTAGTCACGGAGGGAACGGTCTTTGTGGAAGGCGGAAAGGGGTGGGGAGGGAAATATATCCCTGGTGGTGGGATCTTTTTGGAGGTGGCGGAAATGTCGGCGGATGATTTGGTTGATGCGAAGGTTTGTAGGGTGGAAGGTGAGCACCAGGGGCGTTCTGTCCTTGTTACGGTTGGAGGGGTGGGGTCTGAGGGCGGAGGTGCGGGATGTGGACGAGATGCGTTGGAGGGCATCTTTAACCACGTGGGAAGGGAAATTGCGGTCTCTAAAGAAGGAGGCCATCTGGTGTGTCCTATGGTGGAACTTGTCCTCCTGGGAGCAGATACGGCGGAGGCGGAGAAATTGGGAATACGATCCCACCACCAGGGATATATTTCCCTCCCCACCCCTTTCCGCCTTCCACAAAGACCGTTCCCTCCGTGACTACCTGGTCAGGTCCACACCCCCCTACGACCCACCCTCCCATTCGGGCACTTTCCCCTGCCACCACAGGAACTGTAAAACCTGTGCCCACACCTCCTCCCTCACCTCTATCCAAGGCCCTAAAGGAGCCTTCCACATCCATCAAAGTTTCACCTGCACATCCACCAATATCATTTATTGTATCCGTTGCTCCCGATGTGGTCTCCTCTACATTGGGGAGACTGGGCGCCTCCTAGCAGAGCGCTTTAGGGAACATCTCCGAGACACCCGCACCAATCAACCAAACCGCCCCGTGGCCCAACATTTCAACTGCCCCTCCCACTCTGCCGAGGACATGGAGGTCCTGGGCCTCCTTCACCGCCGCTCCCTCACCACCCGACGCCTGGAGGAAGAACGCCTCATCTTCCGCCTGGGAACACTTCAACCCTAGGGCATCAATGTGGACTTCAACAGCTTCCTCATTTCCCCTTCCCCCACCTCATCCTAGTTTCAAACTTGCAGCTCAGTTACTGTCTCCTTGACCTGTCCGACCTGCCTATCTTCTTTTCCACCTATCCACTCCACCCTCTCCTCCTTGACCTATCACCTTCATCTCCTCCCCCACTCACCCATTGTACTCTATGCTACTCTCTCCCCACCCCCACCCTCCTCTAGCTTATCTCTCCATGCTTCAGGCTCACTGCCTTTATTCCTGATGAAGGGCTTTTGCCCGAAACGTTGATTTCGCTGCTCGTTGGATGCTGCCTGAACTGCTGTGCTCTTCCAGCACCACTAATCCAGTATTCACAAGGATGTTGTCAGGGTTGGAGGATTTGAGCTATAGGGAGAGGCTGAACAGGCTGGGGCTGTTTTCCCTGGAGCGTCGGAGGCTGAGGGGTGACCTTATAGAGGTTTACAAAATTATGAGGGGCATGGTTAGGATAAATAGACAAAGTCTTTTCCCTGGGGTTGGGGAGTCCAGAACTAGAGGGCATAGGTTTAGGGTGAGAGGGGAAAGATATAAAAGAGACCTAAGGGGCAACATTTTCACACAGAGGGTGGTACGTGTATGGAATGAGCTGCCAGAGGAAGTGGTGCAGGCTAGTACAATTACAACATTTAAGAGGCATTTGGATGGGTATATGAGTAGGAAGGGTTTGGAGGGATATGGGCTGGGAGCTGGCAGGTGGGACTAGATTGGGTTGGGATATCTGGTTGGCATGGACGGGTTAGACCGAAGGGTCTATTTCCATGCTGTACATCTCTATGACTAACTCTAAAAATATCGGCTGACTGCGTGATCCTAACCTGAGTTGGCAGGCTGATCCCAAGTTAGAGAAAAACGCTGAGACAAGACAGGACTAAAAAGAATGCTGCTGTAGGAAAGAAATCATGTTAAGATGACCTTGAGGGATTGACAACGGCACCAGTGTTCGTGTTTTTGTGTGTTTTTGTGTGTTTTTGTTTTGTTCATTTCTCCACAGATTGGAGATCTGTGCTTCAGAACTGAAGAAACGACAATGGGGTCAACCACCTCTAAATGTAAGAAAGATGGGCTGGCCCTGGGAATGAGGACATCATGTCTCGCTGAGAAGGATGACCCACGTCCAATTCTCCCCTTGGTAGAGACGCAGAAGTGCCATGGTAAATACGTTCAATGCAAAAGTAAGGTAGGAGACCCCTGCTTGACAGTCAGAAATAACTTTAAGGAAGTACCCAGTTGGGCTCTGAAAGCAGAAAATAACTAAAGGATTATTAAGGAGCTAGCAGCAGCTGTCAAGGGGAACATACACACAGATAGGAAGCCTGTCCAACACAGCTAAAGGAGCGTATGTGTTTTGTGTGTGAGAAGGATGGGCACTTCGCCAAGACCTGCCCCAATAAGAAATATAAGAAATGTGATAAACTAGGACATAGACTGTTGGTTCTGATACAGAGGCAGGCAGGAACAAGGAATTAAACCGCAACACAGTAATCTCCAGCCGGTTGCCAATGGCAACCATAGTGAGCAAATTATAATCCAATTTACAGCAGATAAATTTTTTAAAAATTGCGAAAGGCCATCAGCCCCGTAAAAATAAAGATCACCACCAGCCGCCCGACAACCTTTCGCATTCTGGGTCTCCACCTTCTGCCCAGCCACCCTTCCCCCTCCTATGACAGCCCCTTATTGCTCATAATATACCACCATCATTATGGGCACGGTACTCCAATGATATGGGCCTAGTCATATTGGCTCCACCTCATACGGTCACTGTGAAACAGTGGGTCATCCTACCGTCTATTAGACAGTACAATTTGTCACCAGCTGCCAAAGATATAAAACCAGTTATAGTTTCCCTCCTACAGCAAGGCATCCTGTTACCTATCACTAGCCCCTGCAACACTCCTTTACTCTCTATTCCTAAACAAGGAAAACCAGGACAATAGAGATTTGTATGAGACTTGAGGGCAGTCAATGTCATTGTTGGACTCTGTTCCCCAGTGGTGCCCAACACCAATGTCATCCTGACTCGCCTCCCTGCTACTGCCACTTGTTTTTTTCCACCATTGACCTCTGCTCGGCCATTTTCTCCATTAAATTGTCACTGGTCAGCCATTGCCTTTTCGCCTTTACTTACAGCAGCCACCAATATACATGGACAAAGCTTCCCTAAGGGTACTCAGGAGCCCCACTGTATATGCCTCTGTGTTACACTGAACCCTGAAAAACCTCCACCCCCCATGTAAAAGCACCTTGGTTCAGTATGCTGATGATTTATTAGTGGCCTTCGATTCCCCTGATGCCCGATATATGACACTGTTGCATTGCTCCGTGTCTGGCTCAGGATGGACATAAGGTCTCTGCTGAAAAGATGCAACTCTGCCAAAAGACAGTTTTTGTATTTGGGCTATGAACTTTTGCACGGTCTCAGAGCACTGTCTCAGGATCAAATCACAGCTGTCATTAACCTTTCTCCTCTCACTATACGAAGGGAGCTTTTGTCCTTTTTGGGCATGGTGATTTACTGCAGACATTGGATATCGAGTTATTGATGCATCTCTCTGCCAGGCATCCTTGCCAAACCAGCTGGCCCAGGTGAACTTGACACCTGAAATGGCACAAGCCTTTAAGGAACTTAAATGGTGCTTAAAGTCGAGAGTGTGTTGCTGAAAAAGCACAGCATGAGAGAATCGATGTTTCGGGCATAAGCCCTTCATCAGGAATGAGGCTTGTGGATCGGGGCTGAGAGATAAATGGGAGAGGTTTGGGGCAGTGGGGGAGGTAGCTGAGAAAGTAATATGTGGATAAAGGTGAGGGAGAAGGTGATAGGTCAGAGGGGGCAGTGATGGAGAGGTCTGGAGGGCAGTGCCAAGTTGGAGGCTTGGGACTGGGATAATGTGGGGGAAGGGGAAAAGAGGAAGCTGTTGAAATCCACATTTATCCCGTGTGGCTGCAGGGTCCCAAAGCAGAATATGAAGTGTTCTTCCTCCAGGAGTTGGGTGGTAGCGATTTGGCGGTGGAAGTGGCCCAGGACCTGCATGTTCTCGACAGAGTGGGAGGGGGAGTTGAAGTGTTCAGCCATGGGGTGGTGGGGTTGATGGGTGCAGGTGGCCCAGAGATGTTCTCCAAACCGATCTGCAAGAAGGCATCCTGTCTCGCCAATGTAGAGGAGACCACACCAGGTCCTAAGGATGCAGTAGATGACACTTAAACGGTACTTAACCTCAGCACCTGCTCTGGGCATCCCTGACTATATGCAGCCTTTTCAGTTTTTTGTTAATGAAAAGGAGGATATGCGGACGGCATTCTAACACAATTGCATGGGGATCTCCGGAACCCTGTAGCCTTTTATTCTGTACAGTTAGCATTCTCCTTACAACAGATGTTAACTGTTTACAAGCTGTGCCATTGTAATGGTAGAAAGGTCTGCCTCTATCGTACTCAAATTTCCTTGTCCAGTTTTTGTTCCCCATTTGGTTTCCCTGCTGCTTAATTCCATAGTGACTCAGCATTTTATGGCGTCAAGGAGAACTGGCTAGGAGGTTGTCCTACTTTCTTGCATTAATCTTACACTTCAGCACAATCTCGCTTTAAACCGTGCCACCCTTCTCCCTGTGACACAGGATTCCCCGGCAGAGGACCATGATTGGCTGCATGTAATCCAAGAGATTGTCACCCTGTGCCCCGATCTCTCCAAAACTCTGTTAGATGACCCAGACATTATTTTTTTCACAGACAGCTCCTCTTTTCAGCCCTCAGACCACCAAATGCTAGCTGGCTCCGTGATGTGCCCGCCTTTTGAAACCCTTGAATCGTTGCGCCCCTGGAAGGAACTCCCAAACTGTTTGCCCTTACCAGATCCTGTCTCCTTATTGACAAAATACCTGTTAATATTTACTCCAACCCCAGTTCGGCCTTTGGAGTGGAACATGATATTGGAACCTTGTGGAAACATAGAGACTTTATTACTTCTTCTGGAAGGTGCTTGCAGCATTGCCCTGCTCATCAACAATCTTTTACAGGCTATTAATCTCCCCTCCACCGTAGCTATGACAAAGTGCGCTGCCCATACCGCCACTGATGACCCAATCGCCCGATGGAATGCTCATGCTCCCACTGTCTGGGTACTACAAGCTCCAAAGGCAGGGGAAGCATCAAAGGTTTTGGAGCCAGTAGAGGGGGATACGGGCAGCACAACAACACACTCCACAAACTGAGAATGACAACTGGATGCACACAGGAGCTAAGGAATCCTCTTTAGGGCTAATGGTGCATCCTGATGGAAGGTTCATTTGCCCTAAAGCCTTCTTGCATGTTCTTGCACTGGTCGCCCATGGGATTGGCCATGCAGGAAAGGGAAGGATGATACACGGTGGCTCAGTGGCTAGCACTGCTGCCTCACAGCGCCAGGGACCCGGGTTCAATTCCAGCCTCGGGCAACTGTCTGTGTGGAGTTAGCACATTCTCCCCGTGTCTGCTTGGGTTTCCTCCGGGTGCTCCGGTTTCCTCTCACAGTCCAAAGATGTGCAGGTTAGATGAATTGGCCATGCTAAATTGCCTGTAGTGTTAGGTGGATTAGTCAGAAGTAAATATAAGGGGGGTGGGTTTCTCTTCGGAGGGTCGGTGTGGACTTGTTGGGCTGAAGGGCCTGTTTCCATGCGGTAGGTAATCTATCTATCCATCTAAACATGCAGGACGACAAACTTGATCCGTATTGGGCTTTGCAGGAGCTGCAGCACAAGCACTAGTATCACAATGTCTAACATGTCTACAAAATGAATAATGTTAAACCTTTAACCAGGTATGATCATTTGCCAGTGGCAAATGGACCCTTCAATCATTTACACATTGATTTTGCCCACAGTCCAGCTAAACAGGGTTTGAAGTACATGTTGGGAATTCTTAACACGTTTTCTAAATGGGTAGAAGCCTGTCCCACAGGGAAAGACGATCTTGGAACAGTGGTCAAATGCCTCATGAAGGATGTTATCCTGAGGTTTGGAATTCCAGGAACATTAACAGTGACAGAGGTGCTCACTTTACCACAGCAATCACAGATAATGTTAGTACAGAGGAACCTCAATTATCTGAAGGCCACGGGTGGGGAGTATTTCAGCTTCGGTTAATGGATTGCCAGATAATCAAATGCTAGATAACATAGTTTGGCCATGTAGTGGGACCCTGCGATCTCATTCAGATAACCCGAAATTTGGATAATCAAATGCTGGATAATCAGGTACCTCTATAAAGCACTAGGCATCGCGTGGAAATATCATATTCCCTAACAGCCCCAGGCGTCAGGCATAGTAGAATGGATGAATGGTACCCTGTAAGCCACTCTGACAAAGATCACCCAGGACACAGGCCTGTCATGGCCAGAAGTCCAACCCTTAGCCCTGTATACCATAAGAAACCAGGTCAACAGAACCACAGGACTTACCCCTTTTGAGGTCCTGATGGGAAGGCCAATACCCACAGAGACAAGACCTCCTAAATTTCCTGTGACAGCATGACTCTGCAGACAGGAACCTCTTTTGGATCATGTCTAAGTACTCTGTAGGATAATAACCTGTAACCATGATCGGGTAAAAGAGGCCGTTCTTGCTAATGATGACCCAATGGATCCCTTCCAACCTGGGGACTATGTCATGATAAAATGATTGGAAAAGGATCCTCTTTCTCCTGGGTGGAAAGGCTCGTGCCATGTCCTTCTGGTCATCTGGAAGGCTGTCAAGGTCAAGGGAAGACCTGTGTGGATGCACAGAAACCGCTCATCACTGGAGGGGCACGAACAGAAAATGCCAAAGGCATCAGCTCGCCCGCCAGCCACAATATGTAGAGACTGATCACCATTTCAATCTCAGTGCTCCTCAATGCCTTGTTTATACTGACTGGGCATGAGGAACAGGGAAGATGGGATGATGAACTCTGTCACAAGGGAGTTGCATGTCAACACTTTTCTTTACGTGACTTACATTTACGCACAGAATGTTAAGCACTCTAGCTGCAGGGAATGCGCCCATATCCCCGTACACTCTAAGGGAGGAATCCTACCGAGACCCATTCCATTTAATGAATCCGAAACAGCTGAAGGTAATTGGAACAAAACAGGTCCTCCAATATGTCCACCGGGGCGGGGGGGTGGGGTGGCGGTCGGTTTGACGAAGACTCTCACAACTCTTTTAAGCAAGGCCCTGACAGGACCAATTATTCCGCCAACAATAAGTTCACTTGGAAGTCTGCAGCTCATAATATGGTTATGTATAAAGGTTGGTTCCAAACTCAGTACATTCTCTTGCATACACCCCCAGGCTCTGTTCCTCATTAATACCGCAGGCAAGGGTACAGCCATGAGAACCATCCACTTTAAAAGCAACCACACATCAGGGTGGAATGCTGGAACCAGTAAATATATCCATTCCCTGCTCCTTAACCCGTCCGTGTGCCAATTCACTTCCTCTGGGAATATCCTGAACCCTGAAGTTCCTAACGAGACTGCTACAAGTGCCAAATTCACAATTCTTTGGACTGGAACTCAGACTTATAATGGCACCTATTTCATTTGCTGCCACAAGGCCTAACCCTGGCTGCCACCCTCCCGGGCTGGTAGTTGCTATCTAGGGTATGTGGTCCCCTTTCTTTACCACTCACACTCCTCCCCATTCCAATGGCCAAAGCCTCACACCAAGAGAGCTATAACTGACACTGATCAGTTCTTTGCTATTCTCTTCCCCCCGTTATTGGACGGCACTACTGGTAACGACGGTCGGGACAGTGGCCTCAGTTCTTGAGGAAATAGTGAACAACATAGCGGCAGCTCTTGACCAACTTAGTGTGGAGGTGGTCACCAATCGTACAGTTGCCCAACAAAACAGATTGGCTAGTAGATAGTCTAAGGCCAAAAAAGGAGGCACTTGTGCCTTCATTGGTGTTGAATATTGTACCTATATTCCCAACTCCAGTGAAAACATTACCAACCTTGCCGATCACATTTGGAAGGCTTCCTCCAAGCTCCGTGACACCAGCTCCCCTTGGGATTTGTGGAGCAGGATGGCTGGATGGTTCAAGCCCTGAAGAAAGGCCCTCTTTTAGGGCCTTATTATACTTATCATTTCTGTTGTCATTTCATCTGCCTTTAGCAGTGTTGTGTACACTTGGCTTGCTGTTACTACTCTCAGTCCCATTAACTTCCCAGTTGGTCAAGATCCCCCTCACTGAAATCCCTCACCCTGATACAGATGAGTCCCTTTTGATGCACCAATCAACCACACAGCCCTGTGGCCCAACATTTCAACTCCCCTTCCACTCTGCCAAGGACATGGAGGTCCTGGGCCTCCTTCACCGCTGCTCCCTCACCACCCGACACCTGGAGGAAGAACGCCTCATCTTCCACCTCGGAACACTTCAACCCCAGGGCATCAATGTGGACTTCACCAGTTTTCTCATTTCCCCTTCCTCCACCTCACCCTAGTTCCAACCTTCCAGCTCAGCACTGTCCCCATGACTTGTCCTACCTGCCTATCTTCTTTTCCACCTATCCACTCCACCCTTCTCTCTGACGTATCACTTTCATCCCACCCCATCCACCATTGTACTCTTTGCTACCTTCCCCCACCCTCCTTCCTGACCTATCACCTCCATCCCCACCCCCACTCACCTATTGTACTCTATGCTACTTTCTCTGCACCCCCACCCCCACCCTCCTCTCATTTATCTCTCCACCCTTCAGGCACTCTACCTGTATTCCTGATGAAATGTCGATTTTCCTGCTCCTCCGATGCAGACTGAACTGCTGTGCTTTTCCAGGCTCCATTCCCCCTTTTCCAGGAAATCCTGACCTGCTGCCTTAACCTTATGATCAAAAAGGAGGGATTGTGAAACAGTGTTTTTGATGGACTGCCTGTTTGCAACTATTTTTTAGTCAGTCATGGCACCTTGCCTTGGCCCCTTTGCCCTGAGTGGCTTTAGCTATGAGAAATTCTGCTTTCCCACACAACTCATGAACTATTTATCTGTAGACACTAGCTAATCAGCATGCAAAAGTAGTGTACATTGATTCAAGTTCTGAGAACAATAGCTCATTAATGTATCGTCTTGGCAAGACCTCAACTAAAGAAGGGCTTATGCCCGAAATGTCGATTCTCCTGTTCCTTGGATGTTGCCTGACCTGCTGTGCTTTTCCAGCAACACATTTTCAGCTCTGATCTCCAGCATCTGCAGTCCTCACTTTCTCCTCAAAGACCTCAACTCTGCCTAGTATATGTTTACGTAGGCCATCTAGTGACTATGTTGTGGTTCTGTGTCTGATTGAACAACTATTAGCTCGGACGATATAAATCAGCGGTGATCTGGAGTGCCTTGAAGTTGCATTCTAAGAAAAGGTGTGCTTCCTATGATATCATGCAATAAACTTTGTCAATGCTCAAGGTCTGAGTCTGGAGAATTTCTTTAACGCTGAATAACCACAGTGCCACATCTCTGCTTGGACTCTCAGCCTCAGTTTCCTTGGTATCACAGCCACTTATTTGTCTTGGCAATTACAACTGACCTCTGACTCTAGATCCACTGGCATTGAGGATTGGTCACATCTACAGAGGTCTCAGTGTACCACTAATCCTGGGCATTCAAGTTCAATCCTGGCCTTTCAGTCTCGCACTGCTTACAAAGCATTCTCATCTAAATAAATCTATAGCTAAATATAACACCAAAGGAATCCTCTCCAGTGAACAGATTTCTCCTCTACAACAAACACAAAATACACTGGCTAAGGCCTCGTAATATGAACCTTGCCAATTTTGGTTAAGGATGAAATTAGGTCCGATTGTTTCCAGTGGGAAGACAGTCTCTGTGTCCAGATTCTCCTTCAGGTGGGAGTGTAATTGCTGATTCCCTGTCCTC
Source organism: Chiloscyllium punctatum (assembly GCF_047496795.1). Classification (NCBI taxonomy): domain Eukaryota; kingdom Metazoa; phylum Chordata; class Chondrichthyes; order Orectolobiformes; family Hemiscylliidae; genus Chiloscyllium; species Chiloscyllium punctatum. Next base: position 109,182,721 of record NC_092746.1, read on the forward strand.
TTCCCACTTTACAGGGAATTGTCATCCTCGCCCTAAACCATTAGGTTTATCGGGGAGTCAGCTTCCTTTCAGGGTGAGCAGCCAGCCACCATTCCTGTCTTCGAGCTTGGCACAGGAACCCTCCTCATTTGGTTCAAGTGGAACCATTTGACTCACTTGGGCTGTTGGACAGCATTGGCAATGGGACTAGTTTTTCCCACAATGCTGTACGCTTCTCTCCACAAAGGGTTACTCTCCCATCATTGCATAGTTCTGTACCATCACCTGATCCCCAAAATCCCACTCCTGCATTTTGCTTGGGATTAGCAACAATTTATCTTGCTGGTCTCTCACTTCCTCAATCTTTCAAGTTGCTTGCCTGTACAATTGCAGTAACCATTCCCACAGATCGCAAGCGAATTTATGTTTATTCACCTCCCGTGTTTACATAGTCATTATTAGGAGGTGCGTAGGAATCCACATGTCTGCCTGCTACTAACCCCACATTGACACCCAGTTTGGGTTCTGCCAGAGGCACTCTGCTCTTGACCTCATTACAGCTTTGGCTCAAAGATGGACAAAGGAGCTTTTCACTTGTGATCATTTCAAGAGATGAAGTGAGAGTGACAGCCCTTGACAACAATATCACATTCGACTGAGTTTGACATCAAGGAGCCCAAGGAAAACTGGAATCAATACAAATCAGGGGGAAAGTTTTTAACTGATTGTGTCACACTTGGTACATAGGAGGATGGTTATGGTTGTTGGAGGTCAGTCAACTCAGCTCCAGGACTTCTCCACAGGAGTTCATCAGGTTGGTGTCCTAGGCCCAACCACCTTAAGCTGCTTCAGCAATGACCTTCCCTCTATCATAAGGTCAGACATGAGGGATGTTAGCACAAAGTCCAGTGACCCCTCAGATGCTGAAACAGTCCATGTCCAAATGCAAGATGAAATGTGTACAATTTCCAAGTTTGGGTTGAAAAGTGACAAGTAACATTTGTGCCATATAAATGCCAAGCAATGAGCGGCAATAAGAAACAAATTAACCACCACCCCATGACATTCAATCTTGTAAACATCACTGAATCCCTCACTATCAACATCCTGGAGGTTATCATTGACCAGAAACTTAACTGGACTCACCACATAAACACAATGGCAGGTGCAAGGAGTGTCATTCCTGAATATTAAGGAAATAGTTAATTGAGTGCTACTTCAAGGAGCCCAGGCAAAATTGAAATTAATGGCAATCAGGAGAAGACTCTTCACTGGTCAGAGTCAGACCTGGCACAAAGGAAGATGGTTGTGGCTGTTGGAGTTCAATCATCCAGGACATCTCTGCAAGAGTTCCCCAGTGTAAGGTCCTCAGTCCAATCATCTTCTGCTTGAGTAATGACCTTCCCTCCAGCATACTGTCAGAAATGAGGCTGTTCACTGATGGATGAACAATCTGCGGCACCATTCAGGGCTCCTCAGATGCTGAAACAGTCTCTGCCCTAATGCAGCAAGACCAGGATAACAATCAGGCTGGAGCTGATACATTAGGGAGTAACACGCAGAACCTTACAAAATCCAGTGTCTCCAGCCACAGAGAACCCTACTATCGACCTTAACACTCCGTGGCGATAGCATCGATTTGCATCCTTTCTATGCAGTTTAAATTCTTGCTCCCTTTGAGATTTGGCACATATCCTAATCTGTAGAAGGTGAATAACTTCAAAAACACGTCTTTATTTTAGCAATACTCAAGTTCTCTACTAGCAAGTTTCTACTTAACTATTTGAGCCTTTTCCTTTGCATCCTATTTTATTTTTTCTGAATGGAACTGTCACAATGGCTGCTTTACCCAGTAAACAGTAAACATGGTGGCAGTATTCTATGCAAATCAGTCATAAATCAAGGAGCATGAGGTGTCATCTTCTTTTTTGTAATTCTTCTACATCTCTTCAATTGAACAAGCCGAAGTCTCCTTGCTGGATGAGTCAACCATCTTCTGCTAATAAGCTGTCTGAGGCAATGATAAACCCACTTGTGCTGAACACATTCACCATCTGTAAGTCTGAAGCCAAATGTTGCAAAGAGAAAAGGACAACCAGCCCATCAAGTGTGCTCCACTCTCATGGTGAGTGGAGAATCATGGGTCATAGAGTCATAGAGATGTACAGCATGGAGACAGACCATTCGGTCCAACCTGTCCATGCCGACCAGACATCTCAACCCAATCTAGTCCCACCTGCCAGCACCCGGCCCATATCCCTCCAAACCCTTCCTATTCATATACCCATCCAAATGCCTTTCAAATGTTGCAATTGTACCAGCCTCCCCCACTTCTTCTGGCAGCTCATTCCAAACACGTACCACCCTCTGCGTGAAAATGTTGCCCCTTAGATCTCTTTTATATCTTTCCCTTCTCACCCTAAACCTATGCCCTCTAGTTCTGGACTCCCCAACCCCAGGGAAAAGACTTTGTCTATTTATCCTAACCATGCCCCTCATAATTTTGTAAACCTCTATTAGGTCACCCCTCAGCCTCCGATGCTCCAGGGAAAACAGCCCCAGCCTGTTCAGCCTCTCCCTATAGCTCAAATCCTCCAACCCTGGCAACATCCTTGTAAATCTTTTCTGAACCGTTTCAAATTTCACAACATCTTTCCAATAGGAAGGAGACCAAAACTGCATGCAATCTTCCAGCAGTGGCCTAACCAATGTCCTGTACAGCTGCAACATGACCTCCCAACTCCTGTACTCAATACTCTGACCAATAAAGGAAAGCATACCAAACGCCTTCTTCACTATCCTATCTACCTGCGACTCCACTTTCAAGGAGCACTCCAAGGTCTCTTTGTTCAGCAACACTCCCTAGGACCTTACTATTAAGTGTATAAGTCCTGCTTAGATTTGCTTTCCCGAAATGCAGCACCTCGCATTTATCTGAATTAAACTCCATCTACCACTTCTCAGCCCATTGGCCCATCTGCTCCAGATCCTGTTGTAATCTGAGGTAACCGTCTTCACTGTCCACTACACCTCCAATTTTGGTGTCATCTGCAAACTTACTAACTGTACCTCTTATGCTCGCGTCCAAATTATTTATGTAAATGACAAAAGGTCGGTAAACACTTCCTCGCCCGAAACATCAACTATCTATACGGAATCATTTGAACCATTGAGCTTCTGTATGAAACAATATGATACTTCAATTCTGTGCATAGGAATTAAGAACTAGTTTGTCAAATCCTCAAGTGAAGAACGCTGGTTGCTTTATATAACACATTTATTTACAGTAACTAATTTTGCGCTCCCTCAACCTCTCCAAATGCAAGTGCATTTAAGAGCTAATTAAATACCTAATGGAGTATGATGCTTGCCAATTAATTTCCCAGAAACCCTCTTTACCTTTTAAGTGGCTCCTCTTTTATAACGAGGCTTGTAATTGCTTCATTGTTAGGCATTGTTCTGTGTGTATTGTCCTGGTTGCCACGATATGCATCATTAAACTACAGATTCAATGCTTTCTAAAGGGCATCACAACTTGCCTGCTGTTTTGATATTGTGAGCTGTGATTATTAATGGACCCTTCTTCGTGAAAAACATGGCCAGTGAGATACGTAACAGCTCAAATCATTTAACCTATGCATTCTTGCAAAATTTGGGTCAAAGAGGACATTGAGCATGGAACCTTAATCTGACACTTCCAAAAAGTGGCTGATCATTTTGATCCAATGGAACTGTCATTCATTTCTCTTTATACCATCTTCACACACATCCCTGTGGCTTTGCAGTATCAACCAATCTTCCCGACAAGTTGGATAAATCCTGTAACAAGATACTGGGAGTTAGTAGGTGTTAGCTGAAGATGATAGACAGTGTTATCTTGTTGATTAACTTCACGGGGCCTGGGGACAGGCATGGTTAGGCATCTGCAAAGTTAAAGCTGGTTGTACTGGTGTATAAACAACCATATGTGAAGGCAACCTGCCAAAATGGACACAGCTCAAGGTGAGGGACAACTAAAAATACACGGATCCGTTAGAAGACCATAGACAGGTGCACATTTCTGAAACAGATCCTTATACTCAATTCAATTTTAAACTGAAATGATGCATTGCATTTAGTGTGGCTTTTCAACTTAAGTTACCTTGGATTGCAGTGCCAAAAATTCTCCCCTCCAATTTTAGGACTCTCAGAAGAAATATCCCCAAGTGGATTTGGCACTTCCCTGATCATCCTATACTTTGTTGTGTCCGGTTACAGTCAATTTAAGCTTGGTTGTATTCTAAAGAGATTAGAGGCCTTCCCCAATATCCAAATCCCCAGACACACCTTCTAAGTGAAGCAAAGATTTACCTGCACTTCACTCAATCTATTGCTGGAAAAGCACAGCAGGTCAGGCAGCATCAAAGGAGAAGGAGAATCGACGTTTCGGGCATAAGCCTGAAGAAGGGCTTATGGCCGAAATGTCGATTCTCCTTCTCCTTTGATTCTGCCTGACCTGCTGCACTTTTCCAGCAACACATTTTTAAGCTCTGATCCCCAGCATCTGCAGTCCTCACTTTTTCCCTACACTCAATCTAGTCTACTGTATTCACTGCTCACAATGTGGTCTCCTCTGCATGGGAGAAACGCAGCGCTCAGACTGGGTGACCACTTTGCAGATCACCTATATTCTGTCTGCTCAATTAGTTTCCTGCCATTTCAACACATCCATGTTCCCTGGCTGACATCTCTATCGAAGGCTTGCTGCTGTGCTTCAGTGAAAGCTGAAAGAACAATATTACTTCTTCCTCATGGGGACCTAGTAGTCTTCAGGACTCAATTATTTTAAGGCCAGAGCCTCTTCTCCCATGTCCTTATTCTAACCCCACACACCAGGCCTTGTCATCCTATGGACCACTAGCACACATAACCCATTGTCAACCACTAATGCTCCCCATTAGCAGCTATTCATTCTCCCAGACTGACCACTGCTGCTCCCTATCTCTCTGGGTTCCAACTCCACCTATTGTTTACTCCTCACCCCTCTCCCCACCCCTAGCTTCGGCCTTTTCCTAGCTAGCATCAGTTCTGAAGAAGGGTCACTGGACCTGGAACGTTAACTCTGCTTTCTGAGTTTCTGTTTCAATATTGGAAGCACACTTGTGCATAATCTAACGCGAGAAAATTGGAGACAACACGAATGAATTTTTAGAACTGGGTTCTATTAAAGAAGAAAGCCCTAGGGCAAAATATGTGATTTGGCAGACTTGCAAACAATTTGCAATATCATTGCCCACGTCTGAATATACACAGATGCAGTTCACAATTGTTTTGACCTCTGTGGAATTTATGAAAGAACAGTTACAATACTAAGACAGGCTGCAGACAGAAAACTCATTTTCATAAAAATTGCATGGAGATGCTGTACTTGTATTGATACATCTGACACAAAGACCTCTCACCAGTTTTGTAACCCTGAATGCTGCAGCTTTCATGGAAAAAAGACATTTCATGTTTTCAAGCAGGTGTCATTATCTTCCACCTCTGCTCCATGTGTTAAGATGGTCCACCTTCAGGCAAGGAAAATAGGTGAGGTGGAGAAAAGAGCTGACCTCCAGAGGCGAGGTGATAGTGTCAGCCCTTGACATCAAGGCTGCAATTCGACTGAGTGTGGCATCAAGGAGCCCTAGCAAAACTGGAATCTACGCAAATTTGGGGGCTAACTCTTCACTGGTTGGAATTTTACCTGGCATATTAGAAGATGGTTGTGGTTGTTGGAGGTCAGTCATCTCAGCTCCAGGACATCTCTGCAGGAGTCCCTCAGGGTAGGGTCCTAGGCCCAACCACCTACAGCTACTTCATCATGACCTCTCTCCATCATAAGGTCAGAAGTGAGGATATTGACTGATGATTACACAATGTTCAGCACCATTGCCGACCTCATTGAGTTTTTTGAAACGGTGAAACGGTGACCGAGCATGTGGATGAGGGTAGGGCAGTGACGTGGTGTACATGGACTTCAGTAAGGCCTTTGATAAGGTTTACATGGAGAAAATGCAGAAACATAGGATTAAGGGTGATTTAGCAGTTTGGATTAGAGACTGGCTTTCTGTAAGAACTCAGCGAGTGATGGTTGATGGAAAGTATTCAGCCTGAAGTCCGGTTACTAGTGGTATGCCAAAAGAATCTGTTTAGGGACCACTGCTGTTTGTCATTTTTATAAATGACTTAGATGCAGGCATAGTTGGATGGGTTGGTAAGTCGGTGGAGTAGTGAGCAGTTTGGAAGAATGTTACAGGTTGCAGTTTGGATAAACTACAGAATTGGGCTGGGAGGTGGCAAATGGAATTCAATGCAGCTAAATGTGAGCTGCCTGGGAAGAATAACAGGAAGACAAGAGTACTGGGTCAATGCAAAGATTCTTAGTAGTGTGGATGTGCAGAGGGATCTTGGAGTCCATAGATCCCTGGAGGTTGCCACCCAGGTTGATAATGTTGTTAAGAAGGCATACAGTGTGTTAGGTTTTATTGGTAGAGGGATTGAGTTCTGGAGCCACAATATCATGCTGCAACTATACAAAATGCTAGTGCGGCCACACTTGGAATATTGTGTACCGTTGTGGTCGCTATATTTCGGGAAGGATGTGGAAGCATTGGAAAAGGGGCAGAGGAGAGTTACCAGGTCTGGAGGGAAGGTCTTATGAGGAAAGGCTGAGAGACTTGGGTCTGTTCTCATTGGAAAGAAGAAGGTTAACATGTGATTTGATAGAAACATACAAAATGATCAGAGGATTAGATAGGGTAGACAGTGAAATACTTATTCCTAGGATGATGACGTCAGCTTGTACGAGGGGGCATAGCTACAAATTGAGGGGTGATAGATTTAAGACAGATGTCAGAGACAAGTTCTTTACTCAGAGAGCAGTAAGGGCGTAGAATGCCCTACCTGTCAATGTAGGTAACTCAGCCACATTAGGGAGATTTAAACAATCCTTGGATAAGCACATGGATGATGATGGGATAGTAGGGGGGATGGGCTGAGAATAGTTCACAGGTTGGCGCAACATCGAGGGCTGAAGGGCCGGTTCTGCGCTATATTGTTCTATGTTCTATTCGTGACTTCTCAGATACTGAAGCAGTCTATTCTCACATGTGACAAGATCTGGACAATATCCAGGTTTGGGCTGACAAATACTGAGCAGTACTCACACCACACTCATGCCAGGCAAAGAACATCTCCAGCAAGGGAGAATCTAACCACCGCCCTTTGACATTCAATAACATTATCATCACTGAATCTCCCACTATCAACATCCTGGGTGTTACCTTTGAGCAGAAACTGAACTGAACTTGCCACATGAATATAGTGGCTACAAAAGTAGGTCAGAGGTTCAGAATCCTGAAGCAAGTAACGTGTTTCTTGACCCCAAAGCCTGCCCAGGTTGTGTTTGGCTGGAAGAATGCAGCACAAGAAGCTTGACACCAACCAGGACAAAGCAGCCATTTAATTGGCACCACATGCACAAACATCCACAAGCGTCCATCACCAACCCTCAGTGCAGCATTGTGTACTGTCTACATGATGCACTGCAGAAATTCACCAAGGATCCTTAGACAGTAGCATCCAAACCCCTGATCAAAACCATCCAGAAGGACAAGGACAATTTATTACCCCTCATACCATGAGCTTTTATTTTCAGCTCTCACCTTTGGAATGACACCTTATCAGTGGGTGGCATGGTGACTCACTGGTTAGCACTGCTGCCTCACAATAGCAGGGATCTGGGTTTGATTTCACTGTTGGGTGACTGTGTGGAGTTTGCACATTCTCCAGGTGTCTGCTCGGTGTCTCCCATAGTCCAAAGGTGTGCAGGCAAGGTGGAATGGCCAAACTAAATTGCCCAAACTAAATTGCCCATATCTCCAGCAATGTGTAGGTTTATGTGGATTAGCCATGGGATTCAGGGATGGGGCGAGTTTTGATGGAATGCTCTTTGAAGGATCGTTGTGGACTCGATGGACCAAATGGTCTGCTTCCACACTGTCGGCATTCTATGATTTGCTTCTGGAAGTCTAAGAGCACTACTTCCATACGATTGCCTTTGACCACAGAATCTCCTCACAGGACTTCAATCAATTGATCAAACATAATTTCTTTTTCATTAATCCATACCAACTCTGCACAATTATCTTATACATATCCAAGTGACTTGCAATAACTTATTTTGTAATCACTTCTAACATGTTCCCCTTGACTGATGTTGAACAAACTAGCCTGCATATTCCTGCTTTCCATCTCCACCATCTTTTTAATAACAGAATTGCATTCGCTCTTTTTTCAATCCAGTGGAACTTTCACCAAAACTGAGGAATTTTTGAAAATTGCAATCAATACAATAATTACCTCACTATCCAGTTCTTTTTAAGACCTGAGGATGAAGTTCATCTAAGACTTGACAGCCTGAAGTTCAAACCATTTTGTAAGTATCCTTTCCTTCCTGATTGCAATTTTAACTTCCGAATCTTTACTCAATTGTAAATAATTCTTCTAATTAATTTCAGGCAGGCTTTTTTGAAGTTGCACCTGGATTGTTGCTAATTAACAGCTTCCTTCTTTCTGGTAAGGTTCATTTTTATTCAAGTGTTTCTGTTCAAAAGTGGAGATTCCTGATTCTGTAGTACAGACAATGTTATAAATATCTGTTTTCTCTTGTACTGGAGCTTTGCCTATAACCTTCCCTCAACTTAATGTTTTCTTCCTCCTAGTAAGAAGTGAGGATTGCAGATGCTGGAGATCAGAGTCAAGAGTCTGGTGCTGGAAAAGCACAGCAGGTCAGGCAGCATCCGAGGAGCAGGAGAGTCGACGTTTCGGGCATAACCCTTCATCAGGAATGAGAATCCTGATGAAGGGAACTTGCCTGAAACATTGATTCTTCTGCTCCTTGGATGCTGTTTGACCTGCTGTGCTTTTCCAACACCACAGTCTCAACCCAGTTTTTCTCCCTCCTGGCTCACATTGCAGATTTTCCATTGGCTGCAGGTGGTATGTTGGTTATTAGGCTCCATTTTCTGATAAAACGTAATCTAATATCTAGTTAGAGTTGGTGACATTTCCATTGACATTAATGTTTGTGTCCTATGATACATTATTAGGGCCATTTGATGTCATCAAAGAAACATTTTGTAAATCTTCTGGTCGAGTTTCTTCATGTTTATTTATAGCTTTATCTATAAATACTTTATCTTTGGAATGTGTGAAGGTAGAGGTTTTGCTTTAAAACATCATCTCAAAGAACCAAATTCTTCTGCAGACAAAGCACTCAGCAATATTTGCAGAATACATATCACACCAGTTGGCCTTTTTGACACAACCACACCAGCAAAGTATAATGGCATCATACACTTGTGATGAGGTTGCTCCTTTAACAAGGTTGTGTTGACCTTTTTTTCTTCAGATGTCATAAAAACACAGGTTATGAAAAGTCTGGTTTGGATGGGCTTTAGGGCCAATTTTAAAATAGCTAACTGATACTGCCTCAGGCAAAGGGTTGTCAAGCTTTTTAAAAAATCTCTTGCACAATGAAAGGGGAGTGGCCATTTCTCCCAGCTCAGCTTTTCCCTGGTTTGGTTTGGTTTTAGCGGTCTGGCTGTTCACTGAAAGCAGTCAGTTCATTTTGAGGCTGCTGGTCCAGGAAACAGCTCCATGGAAGAGGATGTTCCATGCTGAATCCCTCTGCCATCTCCCTCTCTCTAGGCAAAAGTGAGGACTGCAGACGCTGGAAACCAGAGTTTAGATCAGAGTGGTGCTGGAAAAGCACAGCAGGTCAGGCAGCATCTGAGGAGCAGGAAAATCGACTATTCGGGCAAAAGCCCTTCATCAGGAATAGAGGCAGGAAGCCTCCAGGGTAGAGAGACAAATGGGGGGGGAGGGGCTGGGGAGAAAGTAGCAAAGAGTACAATAGGTGAATGAGCGTGGGGATGGAGGTGATAGGTCAGAGAGGAGGGTGGGGGAAGATAGCAAATTGTACAATAGGTGAATGAGGGTGGGGATGGAGGTGATAGGTCAGACGGGAGGGTGGAGCGGATAGGTGGGAAGGGAGATTGGCAGGTAGAACATGTCATGAGGACAGTGCTGAGCTGGAAGGTTGGAACTGGGGTAAGGTGGGAGGTGAGGGGAAATGAGGAAACTGGTGAAGTTCACACTGATGCCCTGGGGTTGAAGATGAGCCGTTCTTCCTCCAGTCATCGGGTGGTGAGGGAGCAGCTGTGGAGGAGGCTCAGGACCTGCATGTCCTCGGCAGAGTGGGAGGGGGATTTGAAATATTGGGCCATGGGGCGGTGGGGTTGATTGGTGCGGGTGTCCCGGAGATGTTCCCTGAAGCAGATGTTCCCTCTGCTAGGAGGCGTCCAGTCTCCCCAATGTAGAGGAGACCACATTGGGAGCAACGGACACAATAAATGACATTGGTGGGTGAAACTTTGATGGATGTGGAAGGCTCCTTTGGCGCCTTGGATGGAGGTGAGGGAGGAGGTGTAGGCGCAGGTTTTGCAATTCCTGTGGTGGCAGGGGAGGGTGCCAGGATGGGAGGGTGGATTGTTGGGGGATGTGGACCTGACCAGATAGTCATGGAGGGAACGGTCTTTACCAAAAGTGGAAAGGGGTGGGGAGGGAAATACATCCCTGGTGGTGGGGTCCGTTTAGAGGTGGCGGAAATGTCAGTGGATGATATGAGATGCGTTGAAGGGCATCTTCAACCACCTGAGAAGGGAAATTGCGATCTCTAAAGAAGGTGGTGTGTTCTGTGGTGGAACTGGTCCTCCTGGGAGCAGATACGGCGGAAGTGGAGGAATTGGGAATATGGGATGACATTTTTGCAGGAGGTAGGGTGGGAAGAGGTGTAATCCAGGTAGCTGTGGGAGTCGGTGGGTTTGTAAAAAATGTCAGTGTCAAGTCGGTCATCATTAATGGAGATGGACCCTCTCTCTCTCCTGTAAGACCCTGTGTTTGATTTTACCTTTTGTGCCAAAGGGTGTTTTTTGGGATTGTTGTATGTATTGGGAACAGCATCATTAAGTTGGTATAATCTGTTGGGTTTTTGGATAGGTTAAGTTATTCTGTATTTTGCTGTCTTTTGTTTGTATTTAATTTGGTAATCTAGCAAATAAACTCTGTTTTGTTTGAAACGAAGTGGTTTGATCAGCTGGATCCCTCCTGGAATATCCATGTTACACCTGCTTAAAACAACTAAGTTAGGGTCTGGGCTACTTTCTTGAAATGTTTTGAGGGGGTCTGGCCTGGTCAATGACACACTAACGAATCTGCCTCATTCCTGTTGAAGGACTTATGCCTGAAATGTCAATTTTCCTGCTCCTTGGATGCTGCCTGACCTGCTGAGTCTTTCCAGCACCACACCCTCAACGCTGACCTTCAGCATCTGAGTCCTCACTATCTCCATAATGCACTGCCCCATCGAGTTGATTCTTTTATTCTAAATGCTTATTTTGCATTCTCATGCTTAACAAACTGTATGGCCACAAGGGGTTTCCTAAACAGAGGCTATTTTCTTCCCTTCGAGGTAATGCCCTGTTATGATTATGGACTTCTATTTGTGTTACAGCTATATAGTTTATTGGAACATAATGTCTTCCTTAGAGTGCAGTAAGTTTCATAGGGATTCATCAATAATACTGAGTACAATGTGTTCTCATTATCATTTTGCAATTAGTTCCCCATATTTGCATCCTGTAAAATTCAACAATCAAAGCATTTTATAGAGTCATAGAGTCACAGAGATGTACAGCATGGAAACATACAATAGACAATAGGTGCCATTCTGCCCTTCGAGCCAGCACCGCCATTCATTACGAACATGGCTGATCATCCTCATCAGTATCCTGTTCCTGCCTTATCCCCATAACCCTTGATTCTACTATCCTTAAGAGCTCTATCCAACTCTTTCTTGAAAGTATCCAGAGACTTGGCCTCCACAGCCTTCTGGGGCAAAGCATTCCATACACCAACCACTCTCTGGGTGAAGAAGTTTCTCCTCAACTTTGTTCTAAGTGGCCTACCCCTTATTTTTAAACTGTGTCCTCTGGTCCGGCACTCACCCATCAGTGGAAACATGCTTCCTGCCTCCAGTGTGTCCAATCCTTTAATAATCTTATACATCTCAATCAGATCCCCTCTCACCCTTCCAAACTCAAGCGTATACAAGCCCAGTCGCTCCAATCTTTCAGCGTAAGATAGTCCCGCCATTCCGGGAATTGACCTCGTGAACCTACGCTGCACTCCCTCAATAGAATATCATTTGTCAAATTGGAGACCAAAACTGCGCACAATATTTCAGGTGCGGTCTCACCAGGGCCCTGTCCAGCTGCAGAAGGACCTCGCTGCTTCTATACTCAATTCCTCTTGTTATGAAGGCCAGCATGCTATTAGATTTCTTCACTGCCTGCTGTATCTGCATGCTTGCTTTTTTTTGCATCAGAGAGCAGCGGGAGCTGGGCGGAAGTGAAGGCAGAGCGCAAAACTAGTCGGGAAGGTAAGTGAATGCTATTAGAGTAGGTGTGTTCTAAACCCCAGGTCCTACAAAGTAGGCCCTCCCTCCCTCCCTCCTGCTCTAACCTAAATTAAAAGTCCACAGACTTGCCCCAAAAAGAGGGTCCAAGGAAGTTCCTATGGATTGAAGAGTGAGGCTTTAGCTCAGGAGTCTTTGACAAGGAGGTTGAGTGAAGTGATTACGCCACAGTTGAAGAGGGTGAAGACATGACTGCCAAGCTGGTTCAGTGCGCTACGTGTTTGATGTGGGAGGTCAACGACTCTGGTGTGTCTGGCTTGTATAAGTGTGGAAAGTGTGTGCACGTTCAGCTACTGACAGAGCATATTGCAGCGCTGATGAAAGAACTCGAGGACCTGAGGCTCATCCGAGAGAACGAGATCTTTCTGGACAAGACCTTCAGTGAGGTTATTACACTGACCGTACCAGAAAAGAGCAGAAGAGAGCAGACGATGAGGAAGGCAGAGAGGAGACAGGTGCAAGAGACCCCGGGGGAAGTAACTGTCAGGAACATGTTGAATCTTTTGGAAACAGTAGAGACAGATGACACTGCCAGTCCGTGAGGTGGCCAGGTCTGTCAATCAAAAGTTGGCGTGGAGGCAGAGCGGAAGAGTCGGACATCGCACAGAGCCGTGGTAATAGGGGACCCCATAGTGAGAGGAACTGACCGGGGTTTTTGTGGCAGCAGACGGGACTTAAGGATGGTGTGTTGCCTTCCTGGTGCCAGGATTAAGGACATCGCAGACAGAGTGCAGGAAATCCTCAAGGGCGAAGGTGAAGAACCAGAGGTGGTGGTACATGTTGGCACAAATGATGTCGGGAAGAAGACGAGGAACATACTACAGCGGGACTTCAGAGAACTAGGAAGAAGGCTGAAAAACAGGACGTCCAGGGTGGTTATCTCTGGTTTGCTTCCAGTTCCTCGGGCTGGTGAGGCCAGAAACAGGGAGATAATGGACTTGAACGTGTGGCTGGGGAACTGGTGCAGGAAGCAAGGATTTAAATTCTTGGATCACTGGGCTATGTTTTGTGGTAAACATAAATTCTACAAGAGAGACAGTTTGCACCTTAATAGGTTAGGGACCAGCATTCTGGCAGGCAGGTTTGCTACTGCAACACAGCTACATTTAAACTAAGTAGCACGGGGGAGGGGACAAACTGGATGTTTAAGAAGGAAATTGAAGGGAAAGTTAGAACAAGAGAAGTCAAGAAAGACAACTGTATCAATGAGGCAGAAAACTCAGAAAGGGATCATGCTGTAAGGTTGAGTGAAATAGGAGTTGATGGGAAGGGTGAGGGCAGTAACAAATTAAAAATACTATACATGAATACACGAAGCATTAGAAATAAGATGGATGAGCTTGAGGCTCTTTTGGAAATTGGCAGATACGATATTGTGGGGATAACCGAGATGTGGCTTCAAGTGGACAGGACCTGGGAAATAAATATTCAAGGTTACATGTAAGGACAGACTGATGGGCAGAGGGGGTGAGGTGGCCATATTGGTAAGGGATGATATTCAGTCCCTTGCGCGGGGGGACCTAGAATCAGGGGATGTAGAGTCAGTGTGGATAGAGCTGAGAAATACTAAGGGTAAAAAGCCCCTCTTGGGAGTTATCTATATGCTCCAAACAGTAGTCTGGATGTCGGATGTAAGCTGAAATTGGCCTGTCGCAAAGATGTTACTACAGTTGTTATGGGGGATTTCAACATGCAGGTAGACTGGGAGAATCAGGATAGTATTGGACCTCAAGAAAGAGACTTTGTGGAGTGCCTCCGAGATCGATTCTTAGAACAGCTGATGCTGGAGCCGACCAGGGAGAAGGCAATTCTGGATCTGGTATTGTGCAACGAACCAGAATTGGTCAGGGACCTCGAAGTGAAGGAGCCATTGGGAAGTAGCGGCCATAATATAATAAGCTTCAATCTGCAATTTGAAAGGGAGAGGGTTCAATCGGAAGCGACAATATTTCTGTTGAATAAAGGGAACTATGGAGCTATGAGGGAGGAGCTGGCCAACGTTCAATGGTGCAATACCCTCTCCCTTGCAAATTGCAGATTAAAGCTGATTGTGTTGTGGTCACTACCTCCTAATGGCTCCTTTACTTCGAGGTCCCTGGTCATACCCTTCAGTCCAACCCATCTATGTCAACCAAATATCCCAACCCAATCTAGTCCCACCCGCCAACACCTGGCCCATATCCCTCCAAACCCTTCCTATTCATATACTCATGCAAATGCCTCTTAAATGTTGCAATTGTTCCAGCCTCCACCACTTTCTCTGGCAGCTCATTCCATACACGTACCACCCTCTATGTGATAAAGTTGCCCTGTAGGTCTCTTTTATATCTTTCCCCTCTCACCCTAAACCTATGCCCTCTAGTTTTGGACTCCCTGACCCCAGGGAAAAGACTTTGCCTATTTATCCTATCCATGCCCCTCATAATTTTGTAAACCTCTATAAGGTCACCCCTCAGCCTCCGACGCTCTAGGGAAAACAGGCCCAGCCTGTTCAGCCTCTCCCTTTGGCTCAAATCCTCCAACCCTGGCAACATCCTTGTAAATCTTTTCTGAATTCTTTCAAGTTTCACAACATCTTTCCGATAGGAAGGAGACCAGAATTGCATGCAATATTCCAACAGTGGCCTTACCAATGTCCTGTACAGCCACAACATGACCTCCCAACTCCTGTACTCAATATTCTGACCTGTTTCGTTTGGTCTCCGAACCTATTTGCTGAATTTGGCCCTTTCCAGACTACTGTTGCTCCAGAGCTTAAAATACTTTTGACACTTTTAAGGTTTCAAATTTATCTGAAGTTTCCTTAATGCCATTGTTTTTATGGTGTAATGTATTAACCTGTTCAGTCTCAAGCATATAGTAAAATGCTGCTGTTTTTCCCTGGGGAATCTCTTACCTAGATTTGGGATTTATTTATTGAGCACTTCAGTGCAGTTCAAAATTGGATTCTCAATGACCAGGTGTTGATTAGATTAGATTCCCTACAGTGTGGAAACAGGCCCTTCAGCCCAACAAGTCCACACTGACCTTCCGAAGAGTAACGCACCCAAACCCGTTTCCCTCTGACCTAACACGACGGGCAATTTAGCGTGGCCAATTCACCTAACCTGCACATCTTTGGATTTTGGAGGAAACCCACACAGACACGGAGAGAATATGCAAACTCTACACAGACAGTCACCTGAGGCTGGAATCGAACCTGGGTCCCTAGCACTGTGAGGCAGCAGTGCTAACCACTGAGTCACTGTGCCACCTCCACAGTTGATACTGGAAAAACCATCTGGAGCAAGGATTGTGAGCTCTTGTTGGTCGTGCTCAAAGTTTCTGACCAAGATGAAGGGAGTTGGAAAACTTTTGGAGAGAGAATTTGGCAGCGTATTTACGTGGATGGCAGAGTGGATGGGAAATGGCCAGCTGTGTATACATTTATGAAGAGTAGATGGAAATGTTCGAATAGGAGCAACCAGAACAATTTATATCTTTGACGCATTTTGAAGCTCTGCCTTTCAGTAATGTAAGTGTAGGCTTGAGGATGGTGATAAATTAAATTAATGTTACCCAAGAAACAAGAGATAGCGAGGAGGGCAAGTTTGTATCAAAGCTAGAAATTCAATTAAGGAGTGATTTAATAGAGATGTCCAGAATTATGAGGGGATTTGATGGAGTAATTAGGGAGAAATTGTTTCCCTAATTGAATTGATAACCAGAGTTCAGGGATTTAAAATAATTGGCAACACCCCCAGCTGGGAAATGATGAGGAAAGATTTTTTATTTAGAGTGTTGTTATGATCTGAAAGACACTGTCTAGAAGTGTGATGCAAGTAGATTCAATAATAACTTCTAAAAGGGATTTATGGATATCAATTTAAAGGAGAAAATTGTTGGGTCTTGGAATGCCCAGTGGAGTGAGACTAATTGGGTAGCCCTTTCAAAAGCCTGAACACAACTTACATTGTACTGACTATGTATTTGGACCCATTGATAAAGGTTTCAAAGCAACTGTAGAAATAGAAGCTGACATTGGCTACACAGCCCCGCACCATTATCCAAGATCATGGCTGAACCTTTGCATTAACTCAATTTTCTCAACTCTATATCCAGATTCTGATGTGCTTGAAGTCCATCAACCAGCATTGAAAATACTCAACAGCTGAATATTTATATCATGCCGCACTGAGAATTCCAAGTATTCCCAATGCCCTGTAGACAGAAATTGCTTTTAATCTCATAGTCATAGAGTTGCACAGCATGGAAACAGATCCTGCCACCCTGTGGCCAATCACTCCCACTCTGCCAAGAACATGCAAGTCCTGTGCCTCCTCCACTGCCAAATCCTTAGCCACTTGCTGACTGCAGGAAGAATGTTCCATCTTCTATCTTGGGACCTCCAACCACATGGAATCAATATCGATTTCACCAGTTTCCTCATCTCCCCTCTCCCCACCTTATCCCAGATCCAACCCTCCAACTTGGCACTGCCCTCTTGAACTGTCCTACCTGTCCATCTTCCTTCCCCCTTATCTGCTCCACCCTCCAGTCTGACCTATCACCATCACCCCCCACTTTCAGCCACCGATCACATTCCTAGCTACCTTCTCCCTAGCCCCACCCTCCTCCCATTATTCTCAGTCCCCTTAGGCCCCTCCACATTCCTGATGAAGAGCTTATGTTTGAAAAGTCGACTCTCCTGCTCATCTGATATTGCCTGACTGGCTTTGCTTTTCCAGAACCGCACTTTTTTTACCATAAACCGATGTTCTCTAGTTTGGACTCTCCCACGTCTGGGTAAAGACTTTGTTTATTTACCTAATCCATGCACCCCATGATTTTATAAACCCCAATAACATCACCCCTCAGCCTCCGATGCTCCAGGGAAAAGCCCCAGCCTAGAATTCTGGGTAATCCAAGATGGAGGACAGGAAACGTTTCTGGCTGTAACAGGCTAGTCCTTTTATGAGTTATTTTAGGTGTTGGAGGTGATTTCCTCGAATTCCAGGAGCAGCAATTTCTGTTTTACATGCTGGTGCAATTGTTTTGGAACTTCAAAAAAAGTCAAAGCAACAGCACTTTTAAAAGACAAAGTCAGCAAGCACATGGTCTGGAAGGGAGAGAAGAAAGAAACCCACACTGCTAAGTGATACAAAAGTGAATCTGCGCAGTTATTGCCTTTGCTGTTTGAAATCATATATAGCTGGATATCGGAGTATGTCCAGGAAAACTTAACAAACAGCGAAATTCACAACTGATCTTGGATGAACCTGTTTGGGAGAGGTCACAGCACAGAAATAGATGCTTAAATAGTTTTAAGTATAGCCTTGCTGTAAATCTACAATAGTGACCAGAGTGGGTTCTTCCTTGATTATATGATTTTATTAGGATCTTTCCATTGTTTAAATTTTAAAAATATAAGCCAGAGGTATTAAGCTAGCCTGGAGCAGTGTTTTGTAGAGCAATAAGACGGTGTTATTTTCTGGGTCTGTAGACTGGAAGGAGCAAGATGGCCTTTAGTAGAGTGATATGCTCTTCTTGTCAGATGTGGGGATTTCAGAGAGTTTAAGGGTTACTGAGGATTATATCTGTAATAAATGTCATTGGTTGTGAATCCTGTCAGATCGAATGGATCGGTTGGAGCGACAGTTAGAGGCAATGAAGAAATTACAAGAGCAAGTGGGTGTGATGGATGGCAGTTATAGGAAGGGAGAAAAGCCACAGATACAGTCACATGGATGGGTTAACTACAGGAAAGGTAAGAGAGGTTGGCAGGTAGTGCAGGAGTCTTCTGTGGTTATTCCCATTTCAAACAAGTATGCTGTTTTGGGAAATATAGGGGATGATGGATTCTCAGGGGAATATAGCACAAACAGCCAAGTTTCTGGTATTGAGACTGGCTCTAATGCAATGAGGGGTATGTCAGATTTCAAGAGATCAGTTGTTTTGGTGGACTCTCTAGTCCGAGGCACAGACAGATGTTTCTGCAGCCAGCAGTAAACAATCAAAATGATGTGTTGCCTCCCTGCTGCCAGGATCAAGCATGTCTCAGAGATGGTGCAGAATTCTCAAAGGGGAGACGGCCCACCAGGAGGCCATTGTACACATTGGTTTCAACAACATAGGAAGGGAAAAGGATGAGATTCTGAAGGGAGAATGTAGAAGGTTATGCAGGAATTTAAAAAGGAGGTCCTTGAGGGTAGTAATATCTGGATTACTCCCAGTGCTATGAGCTAGTGAGGGTTGAAATAGGAAGATAGAGCAGATGAATGCATGGCTGATGAGCTGGTGTATGGGAGAAGGATTCACATTTTTGGATCATTTGACTCTCTTCTGGGGTAGAAGTGACCTGTACAAGAAGGATAGATTGCACCTGAAATAGAAGGGGACTAATATACTGACGGGAGATTTCCTATTTAAACTAGTAAGGTGGGTGGTGGTGGGACCCAGGGAGATAGTGAGGAAAGAGATCAATCTGAGACTGGTACAGTTGAGAACAGAAGTGAGTCAAACAGTCAGGGACAAAGCAGGGAACAAGGTAGTACTGATAAATTAAACTGCATTTATTTCAGTGCAAGAGCCCAACAGGGAAGGCAGATGAACTCAGGGCATGGTTAGGGACATGGGACTGGGATATCATGGCAATTACAGAAATGTGGCTCAGGGATGGACAGGACTGGCAGCTTAATGTTCCAGGATACAAATGCTTTAGGAAGGATAGAAAGGGAGGCAAGAGAGGAGAGGGAGTGGTGTTTTTGATAAGGGATAGCTTGACTGCTGTACTTAGGGAGGATATTCCCAGGAATACATCCAGGGAAGTTATTTGGGTGGAACTGAGAAATAAGAAATGGATGATCACCTTATTGGGATTATATTATAGATTAACTAATAGTCAGCAGGAAATTGAGAAATAAATTTGTTAGGAGATTTCAGTTATCTGTAAGAATAGTA
Organism: Chiloscyllium punctatum; assembly: GCF_047496795.1. Taxonomy (NCBI): domain Eukaryota; kingdom Metazoa; phylum Chordata; class Chondrichthyes; order Orectolobiformes; family Hemiscylliidae; genus Chiloscyllium; species Chiloscyllium punctatum. The sequence continues at coordinate 109,202,198 of NC_092746.1, forward strand.
GGATAGTTATGATAGAGGATTTTAACTTTCCAAACATAGACTGAGACTGCCATAATGTTAAGGGTTTAGATGAAGAGGAATTTGTTAAATGAGTACAAGAAATTTGCTGAGTCATTTTGCGGATGTAGCTACTGGAGAAGGTGAAAAACTTGACCTACTCTTGGGAAATACAGCAGGGCAGGTGACTGAGGTGTCAATGGGGAGCACTTTGGGGCCAGCGACCATAATTCTATTAAGAATAACATGGTAACTAGGAAGAGGATAGGGTCCCTGAAAGATCAGCAAGGCATCCTTTATGTGGAGCTGCAGGAGGTGGGCGAAATACTAAATTAGTATTTTGCATCAGTGCTTTCTGTGGAGAAGGATATGGAAGATATAGAATGTGGGGAAATAGATGATGATATCTTGAAAAATGTCCACATTCCAGAGGAGGAAATGCTGGACGTCCTGAAATGCATAAAGGTGGATAACCCCTAGGACCTGATCAGGCAAACCCTTGAACTCTGTGCGAAGCTAGGGAAGGGATTGCTGGGCCTTTTGCCGAGATATTTGTATCATCAACAGTCACAAGTGAGGTTACAGAAGACTGGAGGTTGGCTAATATGGTACCATTATTTAAGAAAGGTGGTAAAGTCAAGCCAGGGAACTATAGACCAGTGAACCTGACCTCGGAGGTGGGCACATTGTTGGAGAGAATTCTGAGGGACAGGATGTACACATATTTGGAAAGGCAAGGACTGATTAAGGATAGTCAACATGAGTTTGTGCGTGGGAAATCATGTCTCACAAACTTGATTGAGTTTTTCGAAAAAGTAACAAAGAGGATTGATGAGGGCAGAGCAGTAGATGTGATCTATATGGATTTCAGTAAGGCATTCGACAAGGTTCCCCATGGGAGACTGATTAGCAAGATTAGATCTCATGGAATACAGGGAGAACTAGTCATTTGGATACAGAACTGGCTCAAAAGATAGAAGACAGAGGGTGGTGACCAGTGGAGTGCCAGAAGGATCGGTAAAAACAAGGACTGCAGATGCTGGAAACCAGACTCTAGATTAGAGTGGTGCTGGTCCCGATGCGGCCTTCTGTACACTGGGAAGCAGAGCGCTTTAGGGAACATCTCTGGGACACCCACACCAATCAACCACACCGCCCTGTGGCCCAAGATTTCAACTCCCCCTCCCACTCAGCCGAGGACATGGAGGTCCTGGGCCTCCTTCACTGCCGCTCCCTCACCACCTGATGCCTGGAGGAAGAACGCCTCATCTTCCACCTTGGAACACTTCAACCCCAGGGCATCAATGTGAACTTCACCAGTTTCCTCATTTCCCCTTCCCCCACCTCACCCCAGTTCCAAACTTCCAGCTCAGCACTGTCCACATGACTTATCTTACCTGCCTATCTTCCTTTCCACCTATCCACTCCACCCTCCTCTCTGACCTATAACCTTCATCCCACCCCCATTCACCCATTGTACTCTTTGCTACCTTCCCCCACCCTCCTCTCTAACCTATGACCTCCATCCACACCCCCACTCACCTATCGCACTCTGCTACTTTCTCCCCACCCCCACCTTCCTCTCATTTATCTCACCACCCTGCAGACACTGCCTTTATTGCTGATGAAGGGCTTTTGCCCAAAATGTCAATTTTCCTGCTCCTCAGATGCTGCCTGAACCGCTGTGCTTTTCTAGCATCACTGTAATCCAGAAGGATCGGTGCTGGGTCCACTACTTTTCGTCATTTATATAAATGATTTGGATGTGAACATAAGAGGTATAGTCGGTAAGTTTGCAGGTGACACAAATATTGGAGGTGTAGTGGACAGCGAAGAAGGTTACCTCAGATTATAACGGGATCTTGATCAGATGGGCCAATGGGCTGAGGAGTGGCAGATGGAGTTTAATTCACATAAGTGCGAGGTGCTGCATTTTGGGAAAGTGAATCTTAGCAGGGCTTACACACTTAACGATAAGGTCCTGAGGAGTGTTCCTGAACAAAGAGACCTTGGAGTGCAGGTTCATAGCTCCTTGAAATTAGAGGCACAGGTCAATAGGATAGTGAAGGTGTTTGGTATACTTTCCTTTATTGGCCAGAGTATTGCATACAGGAGTTGAGAGGTCATGTTGCAGCTCTACAGAACATTGGTTAGGCCACTTTTGGAATATTGCGTGCAATTCTGGTCTCCTTCCTATCAGAAAGATATTATGAAACTTGAAAGGGTTCAGAAAAGATTTGCAAGGATGTTGCAAGAGTTGGAAGATTTGAGCTATAGGAAGAGGCTGAATAGGCTGGGGCTGTTTTCCCTGGAGCGTTGAAGGTTGAGGGGCGACCTTGTAGAGGCTTATAAAATCATGAGGGGCATGGATAAGATAAATAGACAAAGTCTCTTCCTTGGGGTGGGGGGAAGCCCAGAACTAGAGGGGCATAGGTTTAGGGAGGGGAAAGAGTTAAGAGAGACCTAAGGGGCAACTTTTTCACACAGAGGGTGGTACATGTATGGAATGAGCTGTCAGAGGAAGCGGTGGAGCTGGTACAATTACACCAAATTAATAGGAAGGTTTATTGGGATATAGACCAACTGCTGGCAAATGGAACTAGATTAGGTTAGAATGCCTGGTCGGCGTAGACAAGTTGGACTGAAGGGCCTGTTTCCATGCTGTACATCTCTACGACTCTGATTCTATTCAGCTTCTCCCTATAGCTTAAACCCTCTAACTCTGGCAATGTCGTTGTAAATCTTTTCTGAACCTATTTTTTGCAACATCTTTCCTATAGCAGGGAGACTAGAATTGCATGCAGTAATCAAAAACTAATCCACTCTACTCACTATTGCAGATAAAGTTAGTTTATATTTTAAAACACAAGCCACTTGGCTGATCCCTGCTGTGAGATCCCCCACATCGGTTTCTCCATGGTCAACTGCGAATTTCACTGCTTGTTTTTCTTTGACAGACTCAGATGTTCAGAGATACTTGAAACCAAACAGCAGAGACACTCAGCAGTGAAGATTCATGGCTGGGTCAGAGAGCAGGTTTATTTCACTATTTGCTTCACCTCCCATGTGGTCACTGCCTTTGTCTATCTGCCACCTTTTCAAAGTGCCATTGGTTTAAAAAAAAATCAAAACAAAGATCCAAAGCAATGCAACAGCTTAAAAAGCACCAATTCCTGCTATTAGAATTTGAAGATATCAGTTCTAAAATTGTAAATACCACAAAATGACCAACTCTTACAACCATAATTTTTCCCCAGCTCCATCTTGGATTACCCAGAATCCTTTTCAATAACTGATTTTTTTTTAAATCACTAATGGGATGACAGCCATTATTTATTGCCTACCCCTACTTGCCCAGAGGGTAGTCAGGAGTCAACCCGATTGTGTCTGGAATGACATGCAAGTCAGACCAATTCCTTTCCCTAAAAGGCCATTTGTGAATCAGATGAGTTCTGCCTTACTATGGTTTCATGGTCATCATTAGAACCTAAATGCCAGATTTCAATTTATGTCAAGTTCCACCATCTGCTCACAGAAAGATCCAAACAGTTGCTCAGCAGAGTGCCTGAGGTGCTGGATTAGTAATGGAAATAACTGCACACAGAGGCCAGTATCCCATGACCAAGTTACCCTTAATTTGCATGTATCCTGCTCATGGACTGAACAGCAAACTCAAAGCCAATCTCTCCCTGAGGAGTTTCTCAAGCTCCTGGTTATTTTTCCAAATCTCTTCATTATACTTGTTTCTCCCCCTCCCATGCCTGCTAAACAGTAGCAGTACCTGCATCTCTTGTTTAATTTCTTTCCCTTTTCTTCCTATGACCCCTACACTACTACCTAACTGTTGGGTGGGTGAAAGACAAGGTGCATGAATCTTTATTCAAATCTCCACCACAAGGAAGGACAGAAACACCCAAGTGGTCAGTGACAAGTAGCACCCTTCACATTAGAGGGCAATGCTGTGTAATGAGAGTGAAGGGAAAGGCTGGGATTAAATCAAAATAGAGTTGGACAGGAAAATAATACACCCCACTCCCTCTGGGACCTCTCCTTGAACAACTCCAGGGTGACAGTGGATACTGCATGCTCCTGTGCAGGAGACATCCACAGATGTAATGTTTATTGTTCCTGTTTAAACACTAAGCAATTATGAAACATAAACAAAACAGTTTACAATTACAGCTGTATACAATCAGCAATTTTACAAGGGAGAGGAGCAGCAAAACCAGGCCCCAAACCCTACTGTTCAACCAGTTTACAGGAAACTGAGAAGTAACCTCTAATCCCAGTTTCAAACAGGAAAAGACAACAATGACAGTTGTACATAAAAAGCCAATCCAGTTACATCAGTGCATACAATACTGACCCAGCAAGCCCTGTCCCTCCCACCATCCAGCCACTAAGGCAGCCCACCCCTACAAACCTGGCTGTCCATAGCATGACCCTTCCAGTTATGTCCACCCTGACACCTTTTGACCTCTAGGACAGCCTGTCCTGGTACCTGCCCAGAGTGAGTGCTGAGGATGGCCTACCTGCCTCAGTTTGCCCCTATGTACTACTGGGTTCTCACCCACCCCAATGCACCATCTGGCCAGTGGGCTACCCTGACACCTTTCAGCCCCCTCTAGGGCAGCCTGCCCCCTTCCCCAGGACAACAGTGGGCTACCCTGCACACAAGCCTTGCAGCTCACAGCTGCTCTGACATCTTTCAACCACCTCAAGCACAGCCTACCCTGATCACCCCTTCTCAGGAAGGTAGCACTCAGCACAGCCTACACCATCTGGCTCTTGGGGTACTGGCATCAGGGTGGCCTACCCACCCTCTGGCTTTCAGGACAGCCTCCCAACTTTCAGGTAGGCAAGATTGCCTACCCACCCTCTAGCTCAGTGACAGCTTTCAGGATGACCCATGAGCCTCCCAGCTTACAGTAAGGCCAGACAGACCCAGGGAAATGCAAGACCATGCAAGTGATAACCCCAACAAACCATATGATAATTACCAACATTGTCCTTTCTAGGACAGAGTCCATTAGCACAGACATTTTTCTTCAAAATGTAGAGTCCATTCCCAGGAATGGAGTCCACTCCAAACTGCAGAGTGTTGCCAAAAAGAGTCTGCAACCAAGGGTGGAGCTCACTCCCAAAGGCAGCAAATACACACCCCACAGGTGTTCAGTCTCCATGGAGTCTGGGCCCAGCCAGGGAATACCAGGCCCACTCACAGGAACTAGTACATTGTACAGTGGATACTGCATGCTCCTGTGTTTTGGTCCACTCCTGAAGGAAAGGTCTTTCCCCAAGCTCCAGGATACAGCAAGTGCTCACCTGCCAGCACACAGTTCAATCTTCAGAGGCCGATCTCCAGGGCTGGGCCTCCCCACAGGAACAGCTCCTCTGGTGAAATGTAGGTCTTCCACAAGGGCTCAGTCCAAACACCAAGAACAGTGAAGACATACAAAAAAAGAAAAGTAGGGTCCAAGGGCCAAGAGCTGAAAAGGTGTTGCTGGAAAAGTGCAGGTCAGGCAGCATCCAAGGAACAGGAGAATCAACATTTCAGGCATGAGCCCTTCTTTGGTTCTCCTGCTCCTTGGACACTGCCTGACCTGCTGTGCTTTTCCAGCAATACATTTTCAGCTGATCTCTAGCATCTGCAGTCCTCACTTTCTCCTCCAAGGGCTACCATAAAATTAGCATCACCTTTTTGCAAAAGGAGAGAAAAAGTAATGCAGGCTGTAACCAGCCAGTGAAACAATCCCTTAATGAGAATTGAATTACACCTGAAACATTTCTAAACTCCTGATATGCACACTCAGTCCTCACTAAAAAAAGAATACACCTAACACTGGCCAAATAATTCAGCCAGTTCAGGAATCAGGTTTCCCCACCCAAAGCAGAAACCAACAGTAAGTGACTGTAGGTAAAAACAATGAGTTCAGATGCTGAAAACCAAATACTGGATTAATGGTGCTGGAAGAGCACAGCAGTTCAGGCAGCATCCAACAAGCAGCAAAATAGACGTTTCGGGCAAAAGCCCTTCATCAGGAATAAAGGCAGTGAGCCTGAAGCATGGAGAGATAAGCTAGAGGAGGGTGGGGGTAGGGAGAGAGTAGCATAGAGTACAATGGGTGAGTGGGGGAGGAGATGAAAGTGATAGGTCAAGTAGGAGAGGGTAGAGTGGATAGGTGGAAAAGGAGACAGGCAGGTAGGACAAGTCAAGGAGACAGTTACTGAGCTGGAAGTTTGAAACTAGGATGAGGTGGGGGGGGGGGGGGGGGGTGGGGTGGGGAGAGGGGAAATGAGAAAGCGGTTGAAGTCCACATTGATGCCCTGGGGTTGAAGTGTTCCAAGGCAGAAGATGAGGCGTTCTTCCTCCAGGCGTCTGGTGGTGACAGAGCGGCGGTGAAGGAGGCCCAGGACCTCCATGTCCTCGGCAGAGTGGGAGGGGGGAGTTGAAATGTTGGGCCATCACCTTCATCTCCTCCCCCCACTCACCCATTGTACTCTATGCTACTCTCCCCACCCTCCTCTAGCTTATCTCTCCACACTTCAGGCTCACTGCCTTTATTCCTGATGAAGGGCTTTTGCCCGAAATGTCGATTTCGCTGCTCGTTGGATGCTGCGCTCTTCCAGCACCACTAATCCAGTAAGTGACTGTCGCACCAGCCAGTCAGCCCCCTAAATTAAGGCCTCTGAATCTCCTGTTTATTTTTTTTTATTAAGCAATTACAAAAGTATTAGCTGTAAATGTTTACTGTTCTGTAAACAGCAATTTTACAAGGGAGGAGCAAAGCTAGGCCCCAAACCCTACCATTCAACCAGTTTACAGGGAATGGAGGACAAGCCACAAATCCCAGTTTCAAATATGAAAAAACAACAACAATGACAGTTATACACAAGACAATCCTATTACATAAAAAAGTAGACCATATAGACCCAGCAAGACCTCATTCCTCCCACCTTCCAGCCACTAAGGCAGCCCACCCCTACATACCTTCTGGCTCTTGGTCCACCCCATACCCTTCCAGTTCTGTCTGCCCTACACCTTTTGACCACCTCTAGGACAGCCCACCCCAGTACCCAAGTTGAGGATGGCTACCCACCTTCTGGCCATTGGTCTGCATCTATGTACCATCTGGCCAGTGGTACATCCTGGCACACCTGGCCACCTCAAGGTCTGTCCCCTTTCCAGGGATGACTGTGCAGGGTAGCCCTCAAGCCTTCTGGATCTCAGCCTGCCCCTATGCACCTTCTAGCTCTCAGCTGCTTTGACACCTTTTGACCATCTCTAGGACAGCCTGTCCTGATTACCTCAGGATGACAGCACTCCGAATGGCCTACCCACCATCTAACACTCGGTGACAGTTTTCAGGACAACTGATGAGCCTCCCAGCTCACAGTAATACCTGCCAGACCCAGGTACACAAGACAGTCAGTGATTGCCCAACAAACCATATGACAATTACCAACAAAGTCCATTAGCGCAGACATTTCTTCAAAATATAGAGCCCATTTCCAGGAACAGTCCACTCCAGTATTAGTGTGCATTGCCAGAAATAGAGTCCGCTGCTAAAAGTAGTCTGCAACCAAGGGCAGAGTCCACTCCTGAAGGCAGGAAATGCACACCCCACAGCACAGGTGTTCAGTCTCCATAGAGTCCTGGCCCAGCCTTGGAGAGCCAGGGCCACTCACCAGAACAGTACATTGTAAGGTGCAGTTAACTCAGGGGTTTTTGGTCCACTCCTGAAGGAGAGATCTTCTCCAAAACTCTAGGATACAGCAAGTGCTCACCTCCCAGCACATATAAGGTGTTCAATCTTTAGAGACCCAGTCCCAGGGCTAGGCCTCCCCACGAACAGCTCCTCTGGTGAATGTCTTCCACAAGGGCTCAGTCCAAACACCAAAAACAGTGAGGATACATACAAAAACAGAGAAAACTAGAGCAAGGGCTAAGCCCTACCACAAAATTAACTTGTCCTTTTCTCAAAAAGAAAAAAGTAACAGGCTGTAACCAACCAGTGAAACAATCCCTTAATGAGAACTGAGTTTACCTGAAACACTGCATCAGGCAGTTTAGAAATCAGTCCTTAAAGAAATGCCAGTTAACAAACTGGCTAAATAATTCAGCCAGTTCAGAAATCAAGTTTCCCCCTAAAGAGGGCAAAAGCCAACTGTAACACAAACACCAGCCAGCACACAGAGTTAGTGCCCTAAACTGATTCTGAATCTCCTGTTTATTTCATTAAAAAATTACAAACATTTACAAAAAGGAAAAGTTATCATTTACAGCTGTATATAACAGCAATTTTACAAGGGAGAGGAGCAGCAAAGCCAGACCCCAAACCCTACTGTTCAACCAGTTTACAGGAAGACAAACCTCCAATCCCAGTTCCACATATGAAAAGAGAGAAGACAATCCTGTTACATACAAATGTCATTATGTAAAGTGCAGACAATACAGACCCAGCAAGCTCCCATCCCTCCCACCTTCCATCCACTAAGGCAGCCCACCCCAACACTTTCTGGCTCTTGGTCCACCCCATGCCCCTTCCAGTTCTGTCTGCCCTGACACCTTGTGACCACCTCAACAGCCTGCCTCAGTACCCACCTGGGGTGACAGAACTGAGGATGGCTACCAACCTTCTGGCTCTAGGTCTGCCCCTACATACCATTGGGCTCTCACCCAATGCACCATCCAGCCAGTGAGCTAACCTGACACCTTCCAGCCACCTCTAGGACAGCCCATCCTCTTCCCCAGAGAGAAGAGCATGCAGGGTAGCCCACAATCCTTCTGGATCTCAGCCTACCCTGACACCTTCTGGCTCTCAGCTGCTCAGACCTTCCAACCACCTCTAGGACAGCCCACCCAGATTACCCCTTCTCAGGGCAACAGCACTCAGAACAGCCTACCCACCTTCTAGCTCTCAGGGCAACTGAGATCAGGGTGGCCTACCCACCCTCTGGCCTTCAGGACAGCCTACCTTCAGTTCACAGGATGGCCTACCCACCCTCCAGCTCACAGGGTGAGAGCTTTCAGATGACCCATGAGCCTCCCAGCTCACAGTAAGGCCTGCCAGACCCAGTGATATTCAAGACAATACAAGTGATAACCCCAACATGATCAGTTAATTGTCAAAGAATAGTCCTTTCTGGTACAAAAAGAATCCAGATAGTCTTCAAAAATATAGAAGCCATTCTCAGGAAGAGTCCACTCTAGTTTACAGCATGCAGTGTCATAAGTGGAGTCCACACCAAATTGCAGAGTCCACTCCCAAAGGCAGCAAATGCACACCCCAAACAGGTGTGCAGTCTCCATGAGTCCTGGCACATCCTTGGAGAGCCAGGGCCACTCACAGGAACAGTACACTTTAACTGTTAACAGGGGTTTTGATCTACTCCTGAAGGAAAGCACTTCTCCCAAACTCAAGGATAAAGCAAGTGCTCATAAGGTGATGGAGTGACAGACGACTATAATGTTAATCTAAGAGGCCAGCTTTGAGGAATATTTATTGAGGAGAGTGAGGTAGGACACTGGTGAAAGTTAGGGAGCAACTGCCTAGGCACTGCTGCATTTGTGGATCACAGATGCATGAGAGGCCAGAATTACTCGAGCACAGATATCCCAGAGAGCTAGGGAAGGATGAAGCAAGGGAGGAATTTGAAAACAAGGATGAGAACTTCAAAATTAAAGCACTGCTTGGTCAGGAGCCAATGTTAGTCAGAACAGGATGAAGGAAACTTGGTGCAAGTTAATGATTGGCAGAATGTGGTTCATGAACGGAGAAGTAAAGAATGAGTATATTTTGTTAAAAGGCAGAAATCTACTGTTGATAACAAGTACAACAATTGCTGGAGAAACTCAGTAGCTCTGGTAGTTTCTGTTGGAGAGAGAAACAGAGTTAATGTTTCAAATTTGGTAAAACACTCTTTTTGTCCTGAAGAAGACTCACACTGGGATCAAAATGTGATTTGTTTCTTTCTTGACAGATGCTGCCAGTCTTGCTTTATCCAGTCCTATTTCACTTGTCCCAACATCTGCAGTATTCTGATTATGTTCAAGTCATTGAAGTCAGAAACAGGAAAGGAGCAGTCACTTTATTGGGAGTCTTTTACAGACCCCCCCCCCAGTAGCAACAGAGGAGCAGAAGTAACAAAGTTATTGTCATGGGTGACTTTAACTTCTCTAATATTGATTGGAACTTCCTTAGTTCAAATAGTTTGGATGGAGCATTTTTTGTCAGGTGTGTCCAGGAAAGGTTCCTGACTCAACATGTGGATAGGCTGACTAGAGGGGAGGCCATATTGGATTTTGTGCTTGGCAACAAACCATACCAGGTGGCAGATCGCTTGGTGGGAGAACATTTCGGTGATAGTGATCACAGCTCTCTGAGCTTTACTATACTCATGGAGAGGGATGGGAGTAGATGGTATGGGAATGTATCTAATTAGGGGAGGGGGAATTACAATGTTACTCGGCAGGAACTGGTGCGCCTAAATTGGGAACAGATGTTCTCAGAGAAATGCACAACTGAAATGTAGAGGTTGTTTAGGGATCACTTGCTGATACTGCTGGACAGGTTTGTGCCACTGAGGCATGGAAGGGATAGTAGGGTGAAGGAATCTTTAATGACAAGAGATATGAACATCTAGTCAAGAGGAAGAGGGAAACTGAAGAATGGACTTGGGAGAGCTAGAAGGGGTCATGAAGAAGCTTTAGCAGGTTGGATTAAGAAAAACCCCAAGGCGTTCTACACTTATGTGAGGAACAAGAGGATAGCCAGAGTGAGGTAGAGCCAATCAGGAATAGTGGAGGGAACTTGTGCTTGGAGTCAGAGGAAGTAGGGGAGGACCTTAATGAATACTTTGTTTCAGTATTCTCTACTGACAGGGACATTGACATTCCTGAGGACAACATGAAACAAACTGATATGCTCAAACAGGTTGATGTTAAGAAGGAGAATGTACTGAACATTTTGAAAAACATAGGGATAGATAAGTTCCCTGGGCCAGATGGCATATACCCAAGGTTACTATAGGAAGGAAGGGCAGAGATTGCTGTGCCTTTGGTTATGATCTTTGCATCCTCACTGTCCACTGGAGTAGTGCCAGATGATTGGAGGGTGGCATATGTCATTCCCTTATTTAAGAAAAGGGAATAGGGATAATCCTGGGAATTACACACCAGTCAGTCATACATCAGTGGTGGTAAATTATTGGAGACAATTCTGAGAGACAGAATTTATGATTACTTGGAAAACCAGTCTGATTGGAGATAGTCAACATGGCTTTGTGAGGGGCAGGTCATGCCTCACAAATCTTATTGAAGTTTTTGAGGATGTGACAAAACACATTGATGAAGGTAGAGCAGTGGATGTGGTGTACATGGATTTTAGCAAGGCTTTTGATAAGGTTCCCCATGGTAGGCTCATTCAGAAAGTAAGGAGGTTTGGGATACAGGGAAACCTGTCTGTCTGGATACACAACTGGTTGGCCCGTGGAAGACAGAGGGTGATAGTAGATGGAGGGTATTCAGCCTGGAGCTTGGTGACCAGTGGTGTTCTGCAGGGATCTGTTCTTGGACCTTTGCTCTTTGTGATTTTTATAAATGACTTGGATGAGGAAGTGGAAGGGTGGGTAAGTAAGTTTGCCGATGACATGAAGGTCGGTGCAGTTGTGGATAGGGTGGAGGCCTGTTGTAGATTGCAACGGGGCAGTGACAGGATGCAGAACTGAGCTGAGAAGTGGCAGATGGAGTTCAACTTGGTAAAGTGTGAAGTGATTCATTTTGGAAATTCAAATTTGAATGTAGAACACAGGGTTAAAAGCAGGATTCTTGGCAGTGTGGAAGAACAGAGGGATCTTTGGGTCCATGTCCAAAAATCCCTCAAAGTTGCCACCAAAGTGGATAAGATTGTTAAGAAGGAGTATGTGGTGTGTTGGCTTCTGTTAGCAGGAAGATTGAGTTTAAAAGCCATGAGGTTATGGTGCAGCTCTATACTGCCAGCAGTAGTAATAGAGTCAGATACATTAGGTACATTTAAGCGACTCTGAATAGGCACCTGGAAGTTAGTACAATGAAGGGCATGTAGGTTAGTCTGATCTTAGAGTAGGATAAAAGGCTGGCACAACATCGAGGGCTGAAAGGCCTGCACTGTGCAGTACTGTTCAGGATGTCTCAGAGAGGGTGCAGAATGTTCTCATGGGGGAGAGGGGCCAGCAGGAGGTCATTGTCCACATTGGAACCAAAGACATTGGAAGGGAAAAGGTTGAGACTCTGAAGAGAGATTACAGAGAATTAGGCAGAAATTTAAAAAGGAGGTCCTCAAGGGTAGTAATATCTGGATTACTCCCAGTGCTACAAGCTAGTGAGGGCAGGAATAGGAGGATAGAGCAGATGAATGCATGGCTGAGGAGCTGGTGTATGGGAGAAGGATTCACATTTTTGTATCATTGGAATTTCTTTTGGGGTAGAAGTGACCTGTACTAGCAGGACAGATAGCATCTAAATTGGAAGGGGACTAATATACTGGCAGGGACATTTGCTAGAACTGCTTGGGAGGATTTAAACTAGTAAGGTGGGGGGGTGCAGTGGGGTGGGACCCAGGGAGATAGTGAGGAAAGAGACAGGAATAGCTGAGAACAGAAGTGAGTCCAACAGTCAGGGCAGGCAGGGACAAGGTAGGACTAATAAATTAAACTGCATTTATTTCAACGCAAGGGGCCTAAAGGAAGGCAGATAAACTCAGGCCATGGTTAGGAACATATGGAAAAGGATAGACTAGATCTAGAAGTTGAAGTTCTAAATTGGAGAAAGGCCAATTTTGACGGTATTAGGCAAGAACTTTTGAAAGCTGATTGGAGGCAGATGTTCGCAGGTAAAGGGACGGCTGGAAAATGGGAAGCCTTCAGAAATGAGATAACAAGAATCCAGAGAAAGTATATTCCTGTCAGGGTGAAAGGGAAGACTGGTAGGTATAGAGAATGATGACTAAAGAAATTGAGGGTTTGGTTAAGAAAAAGAAGGAAGCATATGTCAGGGAGAGACAGGATAGATCGAGTGAATCCTTAAAAGAGTATAAAGAAAGTAGAAGTATACTTAAGAGGGAAATAAGGAGAGAAAAACAGGGACATGAGATATCTTTGGCAAATAGAATTAAGGAGAATCCAAAGGGTTTTTACAAATATATTAAGGACAAAAGGGTAACTAGGGAGAGAATAGGGCTCCTCAAAGATCAGCAAGGTGGCCTTTGTGTGGAGCCACAGAAAATGAGGGAGATACTAAATGAATATTTTGCATCAGTATTTAGTGTGGAAAAGGATATGGAAGATATAGACTGTATGGAAATAGATGGTGACATCTTGCAAAATGTCCAGATTACAGAGGAAGGAAGTGCTGGATGTCTTGAAATGGGTAAAGTTGGATAAATCCCCAGGAGCTGATCAGGTGTACCCGAGAACTCTGTGGGAAGCTAGAGAAGTGATTGCTGGGCCTCTTGCTAAGATATTTGTATCATCGATAGTCACAGGTGAGGTGCCAACATGGCGCCACTGTTTAAGGAGGGCGGTAAAGACAAGCCAGGGAACTATAGACCAGTGAGCCTGACCTCGGCGGTGGGCAAGTTGTTGGTGGGAATCCTGAGGGACAGGATGTACATGTATTTGGAAAGGCAAGGACTGATTAGGGATAGTCAACATGGCTTTGTTTGTGAGAAATCATGTCTCACAAACTTGTTTGAGTTTTTTGAAGAAGTAACAAAGAAGATTGATGAGAGCAGAGCAGTAGATGTGATCTGTATGGACTTCAGTAAGGCGTTCGACAAGGTTCCCCATGAGAGACTGATTAGCAAGGTTAGATCTCATGGAATACAGGGAGAACTAGCCATTTGGATACAGAACTGGGTCAAAGGTAGAAGACAGAAGGTGGTGGTGGAGGGTTGTTTTTCAGACTGGAATCTCAAACATTTGGAGATACCAGTCCAGAATACAATTGTCTGGGAAAATATGGGTTGATTACTGATAGCAGCAATGACTTTTTTTTTAATGGCAAATTGTGTATTTGCAATTTTTAAAAAATTTATTTAATGTAGCAACGTGATTAATACTTAACTGCACTTTGGGCAATTAGTGATGGGTAATAAATGCTGGCCTGGACAGTGAGGCCCACATCCCGTGAAAGAATTTTTAAAAAATTGTGTTGTTGGAAGTTGGATAAACAGTGAAGGGAACAGCGACACTATTACACGCTGGGAAACTTTGAACTGGGAATAAATTGATGGCCTGGGTATGGGACTGGGTGGGAGCAGCAAATAGGGGAGTATGTGAAGTAAGGCATTAGTAAGTGGTGGAATTGGGAAGTGAACCTGAGCTCCCCACATTTAAACAGGAGTAGTAAGTACATTGCAGAATCCTGCCTGACTTCACGCCACTATCTCCAGCAGAGATCAATATAACCGACAGGTAAAGGGGGAGGATTATTGGGTCAGGCACAGGTCATGGGGGAGCAGATACACATGATGGTGTCAGTGAAGGAGCAGCAACCTCCTCAAACATTACTTTCCACTCTTCTTTCCAAGATCCAGAGAACTGTAGAGCAGATTTGATGGGCTGAATGGCCTAATCCTGATCCTATATCTTACGGTCTAAATAAAAGGCTTGCACATGAAAGAATCATCTGGCCATCAGTGAGCATGCTGACCAGCCTGGAGAGTTTGATGGCGACGGCATTCTTTTTGGTCACTGTTTTTTAATGGGTCACCGTGACAGTGTTAAGGACATCCACAGCAGAGCTCCTACCGCAGTGGTTCCAGGGAGCTTTTCCTGGTGTGTTGTGGTTTTAATGCTCCAAGTATCGTGACTGCACAGTGCAAATGTAGGGGGGAGCAAGAGTTTTAGATTGGGGTTGATGGCGGTTAGACTTGCACTGTAGGTGAGGTGTGGGAAGGAATGTTTAAACTGCTTTAAAAGACAAATATCTTCCTTGTTTTGCAGCAACAGCCAGGCCTCAAAGGTATGTCCATTCAGTCCTATCCGCCATTAGTGAAAAACCATGAGATTTTACATCTTGTAGCAGTAAAAGTACATCTTACTTTAGCGGTGAGATTTAACGCAATTAACTGCCAATTTTCATTAACTTATGTATTCTCGACGGCATTGCCTCAATCAATCATAGCCCACTTGCCAACCTTTGCCAATTTCAAAACCAGCATTTTTACTGGATGAGGCATTCTTGTAAATTGCTCCAGTGAGTTCAAGATGAAAGATAGTGTTAACGAGTGCTGTCTTTTCACAGCAACGCCTGAGCGACAGAGTTAAATGTTTCCTGTGCAATTCCTCTTTGAGAAAGGGAGGTTGGACATGAAACATGAACTCTGTTTCTCTCTCTCCTCAGATGCTGTCCAGACCTGCTGTACTTCTCCAGCAATTTCTGTTTTCCTCACAGGTAGTTTCTGTGTCATTCAGATGACATAGTGAGAGCATGTGTGTTAGAGGCATGTGTTAAGGCTTTGGTCCCTTAACATGAAGGGCATTAATATCCCAAAGCTTTTACACGTAGCTACATCCCTTGCTTCGAAATGCCCAGAGATATTGTATTAGATTGAATTGAATTTATTATCACTTGTACTGAGGCACAGTGAAAAGCTTTGTCTTGTGAGAAATACAGGCAGATCACAGAGTTAAGTAGCATATATAAGTAAGCAGCTGCACAGCACGGTATGGGCGGCACGGTGGCACAGTGGTTAGCACTGCTGCCTCACAGCGCCAGAGACCCAGGTTCAATTCCCACCTCAGGCAACTAACTGTGTGGAGTTTGCACGTTCTCCCCGTGTCTGTGTGGGTTTCCTCCGGATGGTCCGGTTTACTCCCACAGTCCAAAGATGTGCAGGTTAGGTGAATTGGCCATGCTAAATTGCCCTAGTGTTAGGTAAGGGGTAACTGTCGGGATATGGGTGGGTTGCGCTTCGGTGGGGCGGTGTGGACTTGTTGGGCCGAAGGGCCTGTTTCCACACTGTAAGTAATCTAATCTAATCTTAAAAAAAAACAAAAACACAGGTACAGGCAAATGTTAAGAGTTTGTGAGTCCACTCAGTATTCTAACAACAGTGGGGTAGAAACTGTTTCAAAATTGGCTGCTGCACGTTTTCAGGCTTCTGTACCTTCTTCCTGATGGTAGAGGTTGTAGAAAAACATTGCGATGGTGGGATGGATCTTTAAGAATGCTGGTGGCCTTTCCTTGACAGTGGGCCTGGTAGATGGATTCTATAGATGGGAGGTTGGCCTTTGTGATTGTTCAGGCCGAGTTCACCACTCTGAGTAACATCTTCGATCTTGAATGATACAATTGCCATACCAGGTAGTGATACTCCAGACAGAATGCTCTCGATGGTGCACCTATAAAAGTTGGCAAGGATATTCGCCGTCAGGCCACATTTCCTCAGCTGCCTGAGGAAGACGAGATGTTGTTGGGCCTTTGTAACCAGTGCAACCACATAACGAGTTCAAGAAAGCTTGATGTGGATGACCACTCCCGGGAGCTTGACAAACTCCACTCTTTCCACCTCTGTGCTGTTAATGTGTTGGGGGGCATGAGTAATAATGAGTTCCTTGGTTTTGCTGGCATTGAGAGCTAGGTTGTTCTCAGCGCACCATTTTTCCAGATCTTCCATCTCCCATCTGTAGTCTGTTTCATCGCCATCTGAGATTCGACCAATTATGGTGATTTCATCAGCAAACTTGTAAATGGCATTAGTCTGGTATGTGGTGACACAGTGATGGGTATACAGTGAGTACAGTAGGGGGCTGAGTATGCACCCCAGTGTTGACTGTTAGTGAAGATGAAATATTGTCCCCAATCTTCACTGATTGTGGCCTGTTGGTCAGAAAACTGAGGATCCAGTTGCAGAGAGTGGGACTTAGTTCGAGATCACTAAGTTCAGTATTTAGTCTTGGGGGGATAATAGTGTTGATAAGAGGAGTCTGTTGGCGCCTGTGTAAAGGGTGCTATAAACCAACCTGCAAGTGCTTGGACAGGAGCTGATAACATATCAGGAGTTGGGGAGGGATTGTTGCTAAATGGAGATAGAAACGTCTGTGTCATTCAAGAGGCAGGAATTCATGGTAACTCACACCTCCAGCATATTCTGACTGTGAATTACTGGGAGCAATCCTACTCTTGGAGTTTCATGAAAGGTGTAATGAGTGTCTAAATGTCTGTGTGAGTGTTTGGCTATGTTTAAGAGGAGTGGGGTCTTCTCCCTCATACATATTCCTGTTTCTGGCATCAAAAATATGTAGCCTTTCCTGCACCCAGTTCTGAGAATGGTCGCTGGACTTGAGACTTTAACCTTGCTTTTCTCTTCACAGATGCTGCTGAGTTTCCCCAGCAATTTATGTGCTTGCCCCTTTAAATAGATTTGCCCCAGCAAGGCAGCAAATAAAATGCTTGAAAAAAAATGCAGTTACTGTGAAGCCTCCTCCCAGTTAGACAGAAGGTTAACAGCAGTGTGATATGAACACGTCTCTCGCGCTCTCTGCAACAGGGTGAGGTAAGAGAGTGTGACTCGGCCTTCTCATGGAAATGATGCAGGAAGATGTGACGCTGAACCAAGAGTGTGTAAACCCAGAGCTGGGAAGGGAGAAGGCAGCGCCGAAACTGTGGATGACATGTTAATTGAAGAGGTTGCTACGATGTCAAATCAGCTACAGAAAGAGTAAGAAAGGGATGGAAAGAAAGATTGAATTAAGAGAGCTGGACAGAAACTTTTGAAAAGTATAGAGAGATAACAGATAGGACCAGGAGAAACATTTGCTCTCAGCTGCATGGTTGAGTACTCCAGGATTCTGGGATCGGCACTGCCTATGGCATGGGCAGGCCTGTGCAACCAGGAAGAAAGTTAGAGAGAATGCTGACCAGGAGTATGCCACTCAGCCCCTCGACTGTGTTCTGCCATTCAATGTGATCATGGCTGATCATCCAGCTTAGTCCTTTGTTTCTGCTTTCACCCCCTACACTTTGATCCCTCCAGCCATTAGAACTACGCCTAATTTTTGTCCTCAACAGCTTTCCGAGGCAAACCATACCACAGCATCACTACAGCAAAACAGGACTTATACACTTAATGGTAAGATCCTGTGGAGTGTTGCTGAACAAAGAGACCTTGGAGTGCAGGTTCATAGCCCCTTGAAAGTGGAGTCGCAGGTAGATAGGATAGTGAAGAAGGCATTTGGTATGCTTTCCTTTATTGTCAGAGCATGGAGTATAGTAGTAGGGAGGTCATGTTGCATCTGTGCAGGACATTGGTTAGGCTGCTTTTGGAATATTGTGTGCAATTCTGGTCTTCCTCCTATTAGAAGGATGTTGTGAAACTTGAAAGAGTTCAAAAAAGACTTACAAGGATGTTGCCAGGGTTGGCGGATTTGAGCTATAGGGAGATGCTGAATAGGCTGGAGCTGTTTTCCCTGGAGTGTTGGATGCTGAGGGGTGACCTTATGGAGGTTTATAAAATCATGAGGGGCTTGAACAGGGTAAATAAATACGGTCTTTTTCCTGTATTGGGGGAGTCCAGAACTAGAGGGCAAAGGTTTAGGGTGAGAGGGGAAAGATTTAAAAGGGCCCTAAGGGGCAACATTTTTGTGCAGAGGAAGGGTTTAGAGGGATATGGCTCAGGTGCTGAAAAATGAGACTAAGTTGGTAAGGGGTGTCTGGTTGGCATGTTAGGTCGAAGGGTGCTGTGCACCGATGCGTGTTGTTGAAGAAATTTCTCAAATGGAGAAGAGAACTTGGAATTTGAGAAGGTTTGGAATTTTGGGAGGCTGGCAAAGAATGTAGATAAGGGGTGTAAAGGAGTGCCCAATGTCATTCTGCTGGGTAACAGCCCTCAGGTAGGTCCTCCCCACTTTGGGTCAACAGTGGAGTGAGCACTGTAAAGGCACAGTGATGTCAGCGGCGCATGCCCTGGCACGTCCTGCAGTTGATATCAAAAGCTGCACCTGTGCCAGGGGTGACGGGTTGCATTTTGGCATTCTGGATCAATACTCCACTTTTAGAATCCCAACAATTTCCTGAGGGAGCAGTGCTCCACACCTGTGATGTGTAGTCAAATGGCAGACATTAATAGTTAGCATGTTGAAAGGGACCTTAGACAGAAAATAGGACAAAGTCACCATAGTCTGACCAAATCTTAGGGCTGCTCCCTCATTAAAGAGAGAAACAACTGGTGGTTGTCTAACCCAAGGATCACCACACTTTAGGCAAGGGGAGAGATATCTATTCATGATAACCTCAGCCAGTGTGGGAACTCATGCTGTGAATCACCCACTGTGGCAAACCAGCCATCCATTCAACTGAGCTAACCAACACTGTTTAGTCAGAAACAGAGGACAGTTAACACTTCATATTTATCTGAGTCCAAATGGCACAAATATACTCTGAAGGCAGATGGAGAAATACTGGTGTGTTGAATCTTACATTTTATGTTCATCTAGCTAAAGGCAAAAAGCTGTAAGTGGAACCGGCATCTCCTCAGTTGTTGAATGATAACCACATAGAGTCATAGAAATGCACAGCACATAAATAGACCCTTCGGTCTAACCTGTCCATGCTGACTAGATGTCCCACCCGGCCCATATCCCTCTAAACCCTTCCTATTCATATACCCATCCAACTGCCTCTTAAATGTTGCAATTGTACCAGCCTCCACCACTTTCTCTGGCAGCTCATTCCACACACGTACCACCCTCTGTGAGAAAAGGTTGCCCCTGAGGTCTCTTTCCCTTCTCACCCTAAATCTATACCCTCTAGTTCTGTACTCCCCGACCCCAGGGTAAATACTTTGTCTATTTCTACTATCCATGCCCCTCACGATTTTAAAATCCTCTACAAGATCACCCCTTATCTTCACTTGCATGGATTTTCTGAATGATTTGTGTTTAAACTCATTTGAGTGCTGTTGATCTCAATGTTATTCAGACTGAAAAGAACATGGCCTATTCTAATTTTGCGTGGGGCTCAATGCCACATTTTGTTTGATAATTCTCTGCAAAGGTCTTTAGAGGGATATTTTTCTGTGCTGCAAAAGTACTGAGGCTTTGTTTGTTGTACTAGTAGATTTCAAAGATGGATTTCAAACGTCGACTGCATAAAGATTTGGCATGCCCGAAGCGTAACAGAATCACTTAAAAGCTTGAAAAACGCTTGAGATGGATATGAGCTTATTTTCTTTTCCGAAATTCAGGAGTCACACAACACCAAGTTAAAATCCAACAGGTTTATTTGAAATCCCAAGCTTTCAGAGCGCTGCTCCTTCGTCAGGTGAAGTGAACTTCACTTGATTGAAGGAGCAATGCTCCGAAAGCTAGTGTTTCCAAATAAGCCTGTTGGAGTGTTTCCTGGTGTCATGTGACTTCTGACTTTGTCCACCCCAGGCTGACACCGGCACCTCCACAATCATCATTTTTCCAAACCACAGTCTCACAGGGGACTTCATTGAAGCTTTCCAAATGAGAAGAGGATTGAACATGATGCGGAATGAATGAAAAGAGAATGAATTTTTGGACATGAAGCCAATTGATACCAGATGTAGCTTATCACATCTGCAACATGTGGGGAGTGTGGAGTCACTATATTCCCTTCAGAAGATGAGGCAAAGTTCCCAAGACAACATTTTAGTTTCACTCACTCAAGGGAATGCGGGCATCACTGAATGAGCCAGTGCCCTACTTGCCCAGATCAAGGTGGTGGCAAGCTGGCTCTTGAACTGCTGCAATCCGGGAGTTGTAAGATTGCCTGGCATAGGACATTCAGGATTAATTTATCTTGAGATGTGACTTTCCTGGTCACCTAGAAATGGGAGAGGAACTTTCACAGACACTTATACACACACACACACATACACACACTCTGTCTCTCCTGCATGTGCACACATATATGTTTATTGGGTGAATTTGTATTTACAGAATTATATTTATTTTGCTCAAAAACTGCATAAATCCAAGTAAGATTGTGTAAGTCCCACTTTAGAAAGAGAACCAGTCTGACTCAACACTGGGACACAGACAGACTGTAACCTTATACCTTTAATGCATTGTCTGAGCTGAGATGGCACCTATTGTTAGAAAAGTTGAAGCTATTTTGAGAGTGTAACTTAAAAGGAGTTATTGGATTTACATATTAAAAAGCAAAACTAGCATATCCTACTCTAAAAGATGAAAGACATAACTAAATTTGTTAAATATATTATGACAGCTCATGACACTGTAACCCTTTTGCTATAAATTCTGTGTTTTATGGTCCTGTTCCACAACCACCTGATGAAGAAGCAGCGCTCCGAAAGCTAGTGCTTCCAATTAAACCTGTTGGACTATAACCTGGTGTTGTGTGATTTTTAACTTTGTACACTCCAGTCCAACACTGGCACCTCCAAATCCTGAATTACAGAAAGCAGAGAAGCACATGCCACATACATGCACATCACATGCCCACACACACAAGCACACTAACACACACGAGCACTCATATTACACACGCCTAACACCTTCATGCATACATACATGCTCAAACAGGCACATATGCAATGCAGACAGACAGACAGACACACACACAGAGTATACATGCACACAAATGCAGAACAGATGCAAACACATTCTCACAGATATACACATGCATATTCACACCACATGAAAGCACACACACATGCACTTGGACAGAAATGTGCAAATGCACATGCAGAGACAAACAAACAAACAGCACACATATATACTCTTGAACATGCATGCACAAAAGCACACATGCATGTTCACACAAGGCACAAATGTGTGAACAGACTTGCATACACACATGTGCACATATATACATTCACATTTGTGCATGTATATGCATACATGCAGACACTCATACATGAAAACACACATGCAAAAGCACACACATACACTAGCCCACATACAAATACATGCATGCTTCCATGCATAATCGTGCATACACATATGCATAGATGCACATATACATACACACATCCACCAGACGCATACATAAATGCATAGATATGCATGCACAACCACACACACTTGCAAAACATACACACATGACTATACATGTGCAAAGAAATGCACACACACACAGACATGGATTCACACACACATGCTCTCATACAGACCTACACATAAATGCACACATGCACGCACATATGCCTACATTCGTAGCACATGCACAGGCACACACACACTCTGGTATTATGTGTATGCATGTATATGCACACAGACATGTACAAATACCATGTGCAAACATTTTATTCGTGCAGACATACACACAAGCACACCAACATACAAGCCCTTATACTGCACAGATGCACAAGTACACAGGCACACACATGCATATATCCACATGCATACACACAAACATAGATATGCATGTACACAAGACTTTCAAGCACACATAGATACACACATACAGACATGTTTGCATGCACACATATAGGCTCAAACATGCACACACAAATGCAGAGATGTATACACACTCACTTGCACATACAAATGTGTTCGCACCCAACAGCTCAATGCACACATATGTAAAGACACAGACACACATGCATACATGAATGCAGATGCATATGCTCACACACATATGTATGCACATTCACACCACACAAACACATGCAGACATAAATATGTACACGCGCAAATATGCAAGCATACATGCATTGAAACATATGTCTACAGAAACACATGTATACTAACACACAAGCACAGGCACTTGGTGTGTATCTTGATCATCCATATACAAATTTGCATATAAGCACATATACACCTCCATATACACACAGATGCATGCTCACATGCACATACATACCTGTACATTTGCATATGCACAGATGAACATACATACTCACACACTTTTTCTACAAGCAGATATGCAGATGCACACATGCCACAAACATGTTTGCAAAGACATGCTTGGACAAACACACACATGCACAAACCCACACATGCACAAACCCACACCAAGATGTGCATGTGCGTGCTCACACAAATGCATGCATAATCACAGATGCAAGCACACTCATGCATCAATACATGAAAACACACATATGCATTCAAATGCACACGCTTGGACACACATGCATGCTCACATGGACTCTCCTGTACAGATACATGCACTCACCACTACTTGATGCACATACAAATGCATAGACACAAATGCATTACCACACAAGGGTAGTCAAATGCTGACACACATATATGCATACATCCATATACACATGTACACACAAACGCAGGTGCACATGCTAACATATGCCTGCACATTGACATGACATGAAGGCATTCACTTAAATATGCACATGCACACAAAAATGCAGACATATGTAGACATATGCACATGCATGCCTACACTCTCACTTTGCACACATTAAAGGACACAAGTGTGTGTAAATGCAGAGGCATCTCCTACACATACACACTAATATTGATGCACATATACATGCACTCATGACTAAATACACACACAGATGCATATATACATATGCCATAACCCACTCATGCCCTTATTCATCAACACGCACACATGCATACATGCAAACCACTTGCAGACACACAGAAATATATGTATACAAATAGACACTTGAACATGCACACATTTGTTTACAAGTCATTTACACATGCACACACACACATGCATGCTCACATATATATGCGCTCACCACCAGATGCATACACGTAAAATAACTCAGAGAGAAGGACATAGTTGAAGACCTGAACAGGAGAAATCTATTTGGCCTCGCCCAGATCTCGACAATTCCTGACTATTTTGGCCCTAGTCATCATTACATTGCCCCCATAGGGGGGATGTCCCAGTTGAGGAGTGAAGATTCTTCCACTTCATTGTTTAAATGTTCCAAATAGACATCCCCATTCCTTAGTCTCCAACCTGATCAGCTCCAATATCTTGCAACTCTCTCTCTCTAGATTCTGGGTAATCCAAGATGGAGGACGGGAACGATTTCTGGCTGTAATAGGCTGCTCCTCATTTGAGGTACTTTAGGTGTTGGAGATGATTTCATCAAATTCCAGGAGTAGCTGTTGCAATTGTTTTGGAACTTTGGAACAAAAAAACAGTCAAAACAATGTCACTTCTGAAAGGGAGACGATCAGAGAACAGGCAGCACATGATCTATACAAGAGAGAGAGAGAGAAAGAAACCCACCCTGCTAACTGACACAGCACTGAACCTGCGCAGTTACAGCCTTTGCTGTTGAATTCATGTATCACTGGACATCAGCGTGCACGTTGGAAAATTAACAAACAGAGAAATTCACAACTGATCTTGGAGGAACCTGTTTGAAAGAAGTCACAGCACTGAAACAGATAAGTGATAGTTTTAAGTATAGCCTTGCTGTAAATCTACAATAGTGATTAGAGTGGGTTCTTCCTTCATTATATGTTTTACTGAGATATGTCTCTAAAGTCATGAGTATTATGTTAGCCTGGAGCAGCGTTTTGTAGAGGAATAAGATGGTGCTATTTTCTGGGTCTGTAGATTGAAAGAAGAAAAATGGCCCTCTTCTTGTCATTTGTGGGAGTTTCTGGAGAGTTTACGTGTTACTGAGGATTATATCTGCAATAAATGCTGTTGGTTGCAAATCCTGTCAGATTGAATGGATCTGTTGGAGCGACATTGAGAGGCAATGAGGAACTTACAAGAGCAAGGGGCTGTGATGGATGACAGTTATAGGAAGGGAGAAAAGCTGAAGATACAGTCAGGGAGATGGCTTAACTCCAGGAAGAGTAAGAGAGGTAGGCAGATAGGGCAGGAGTCTTCTGTGGCTATCCCCATTTCAAACAAGTAAGCTGTTTTGGAAAATGTAGGGGGTGATGGATTCTCAGGGGAATGTAGCATGAACAGCCAAGTTTCTCGTATTGAGACTGGTTCTAATGTAATGAGGGGCACATAAGGTTCCGAGAGCTCGATTTGTGTTAGGGGACTGTCTAGTCCGAGGCACAGACAGACGTTTCTGTGGTCAGCAGCGAAAAATCAGAATAGTATGTTGCCTCCCTGGTACCAGGATCAAGGATGTCTCAGAGAGGGGGCAGAATGTTCTCAAAGAGGAGAGGGCCTAACAGGAGGTCATTGTCCACATTGAAACCAATGACATAGGAAGGGAAAAGGTTGAGATTCTGAAGGGAGAATGTAGAAAGTTAGGCAGGAATTTCAAAAGGAGGTCCTTGAGGGTAGTAATATCTGGATTACTCCAGGTGCTCCAAGCTATTGAGGGTAGGAAAAGGAGGATAGAGCAGATGAATGTATGTCTGATGAGCTGGTGTATGGGAGAAGGAGTCATATTTTTGGATCATTGGAATCTCTTCTGGGGTAGATGTGACCTGTACAAGAAGGATGGATTGCACCTGAATTAGAAGGGGACTAATATACTGGCAGGGAGATTTGCTAGAGCTGCTTGGGAGGATTTAAGCTAGTAAGGTGGGGGGGGGGGGGGGGGGGGGTTGGGACCCAGGGAGATAGTGAGGAAAGAGATCAATCTGAGACTGGTACAGTTGAGAACAGAAGTGAGTCAAACAATCAGGGCAGGCAGGAACAAACCAGAGAACAAGGTAGGACTAATAAATTAACCTGCATTTATTTCAATGCAAGGCCTAACAGGGAAGGCAGGTGAACTCAGGACATGGTTAGGAAAATGAGACTGGGATATCATAGCAATTACAGAAACATGGCTCAGGGATGGACAGGACTGGCAGCTTAATGTTCCAGGATACAAATGTTACAGGAAGAATAGAAACGGAGGAACTGAGAAATAAGAAAGGGATGATCACCTTATTGGAATTGTATTATAGACCACCTAATAGTCAGCAGGAAATTGAGAATTAAATTTGTAGGAGATCTCAGCTATCTTTAAGAATAATAGGGTGGTTATAGTCGGGGATTTTAACTTTCCAAACATATACTGCGACTGTGATAATGTTAAGGGTTTAGATGGAGAGGAATTTGTTAAGCGTGTACAAGAACATTTTCTGATTCAGTATGTGGATGCACCTACTAGAGAAGGTGCAAACCTTGACCTACGCTTGGGAAATAAGACAGGGCAGGTGAGTGAGGTTGAGAGTGTGGTGCTGGAAAAGCACAGCAGGTCAGACAACATCCAAGGAGCAGGAGAATTGACGTTTCAGCAAAAGCCCTTCATCAGGAATCAGGTGACTGAGGTGTCAATGGGGGAGCACTTTGGGGATAGCTACCATAATTATATTAGTTTTAAAATAGTGATGGAAAAGGATAGACCAGATCTAAAAGTTGAAGTTCTAAATTGGAGAAAGGCTAATTTTGATGGTATTAGGCAAGAACTTTCAAAAGCTGATGGAGCACAGATGTTCACAGGTCAAGGATCGGCTGGAAAAGGGGATCCTTCAGAAATGAGATAACGAGAGTCCAGAGAAAGTATATACCTGTTAGGTTGAAAGGAAAGGCAGTTAGGCTATAGGGAATGCTAGATGACTGGAGAAATTGAGGGTTGGTTAAGAAAAAGGAAGCATGTGTCAGGTATAGTCAGGATAGATCGAGTGAATCCTTAGAAGAATATAAAGGCAGTAGGAATTTACTTAAGAGGGAAATCAGGAGGGCAAAAAGGCGACATGAGTTAGCTTTGGCAAATAGAGTTAAGGAGAATCCAAAGGGTTTTTACAAATACATTAAGGACAAAAGGTAACTAGGGAGAGAATAGGGCTCCTCAAAGATCAGCAAGGTGGCCTTTGTGTGGAGATGCAAAAGATGGGGGAGATACTAAATGAGTATTTTGCATCAATGTTTACTGTAGAGAAGGACATGGAAGATATAGACTGTAGGGAAATAGGTGGTGACATCTTGAAAAATGTCCATATTACAGAAGAGGAAGTGCTGGATGTCTTGAAAAGCATAAAGGTAGATAAATCCGCAGGACGTGATAAAATGTACTCTAGAACTCTGTGGGAAGCTAGGGAAGTGATTGCTGGGCCCCTTCCTGAGATATTTGTATCATCGATAGTCACAGATGAGGTGCCAGAAGGTTGGAGTTTGGCTAATGTGGGACAACTAATTAAGAAAGCTGGTAAAACCAAGCCAGGGAACTATAGACCGGTGAACCTGACGTCAGTAGTGGGCAAGTTGTTGAGTTTTGATTACGTTTTTTGAAGAAGTAACAAAGAGGATTGATTAGGGCAGAGCAGTGGACGTGATCTATATGGACTTCAGTAAGGTCTTCAACAAGGTTCCTCATGGGAGACTGGTTAGCAAAGTTAAGTTTCATGGAATACAGGGAGAACTAGCCATTTGGATATAGAACTGGCTCAAAGGTAGAATACAGAGGGTGGTGGTAGAGGGTTATTTTTCAGACTGGAGGCCTGTGACCAGTGGAGTGCCACAAGGATCGGTGCTGGGTCTACTACTTTTCATCATTTATATAAATGATTTGGATGTGAACATAGGAGGTATATTTAGTAAGTTTGCAGATGACACCAAAATTGGAGGTGTGGTGGACAGTGAAGAGGGTTACCTCAGATTGCAACAGGATCTGGACCAGATGGGTCAATGGGCTGAGGAATGGCAGATCGAGTTTAATTTAGATAAATGCGAAGTGTTGCATTTTGGGAAAGCAAATCTTAGCAGGACTTATACACTTAATGGTAAGGTCCTATGGAGTGTTGCTGAACCAAGAGACCTTGGAGTGCAGGTACATAGCTCCTTGAAAGTAGAGTATCAGGTAGATAGGATAGTGAAGAAGGTGTTTGGTATACTTTCCTTTATTGGTCAGAGTATGGAGTATAGGAATTGGGAGGTCATGTTGCAACAGTACAGAATATTGGTTACACCACTTTTGGAATATTATGTGTAATTCTAGTCTCCTTCCTGTAGGAAAGATGTTGTGAAACTTGAAAGTGTTCCAAAAAGATTTACAAGGATGTTGCCAGGGTTGGAGGATTTGAGTAATAGGGAGAGGTTGATTACTGGAGCTGTTCTCCGTGGAACATTGGAGGCCGAGAGAAGACCTTATAGAGGTTTATAAAATCATGAGGGGCATGGATAGGATAAATAGACAATGTCATTTCTCTGGGGTTGGGGAGTCCAGATCTAGAGGGTGTAGGTTAAGGGTGAGAGGGGAAAGATATAAAATAGACCTGAGAGCAACCTTTTCACGCAGAGGTGGTGCATGTATGGAATAAACTGCCAGAGGAAGTGGTAGAGGCTGGTACAATTGCAACATTGAAAAGGCATCTGGATGGGTATATGAATAGGAAGGGTTCGGAGGGATATGGGCCAGCTGCTGGCAGATGTGTCTAGATTAGGTTGGGATATCTGGTCGGCATGGACTGGTTGGACCAAAGGTTCTGTTTCTGTGCTGTATATCTCTATGACCCTAAAGACTTCCTACATTGTGGAAGCAGGCCATTTGGCCCTACAAGTCCACACTGGCCCTCTGAACATGGCCCTTTTTAGACCAAACCTCCTAATGTATTCTGTAAACCAATATTAACCATGTCCAATCCACCTAACCTGCATATCTTTGGACTGTGGGAGGAAACGTGAGCACCCAGAGGAATCACATGCAAACACAGGGAGGATGTACAACTCTACACAGACAGTCACCCAAGAGCGGAATTAAACCCAGGACCCTGGCACTGTGAGGCAGCAGTGCTAACCACTGAGCCACTGTGCTGCCCACTCCCCCCCCCCCCCACACACATTGACACACATTTGGACTCACCCATTTACACATGCATGCACACATGCAAAAGCGCAGATACAAAACGCATGCACATTCACACCATATGAATGCACAAATGCCATGGTCCAGCAGTATAGTGGTTAATCCAGAGACCCAGGGCATGGTTTGAATCCTACCATGGCAGGTGGTATCATAGAGTCATACAACATGGAAACAAAGCCTTCAGTTGAACTCATCGATGCTGACCAGGTTTCCAAAGCTGTACTAGTCCCATATCCCTCTGAATCTTTCCTATTCAAGTACCTGTCTGAATGTCTTTTAAATGTTGTAATTGTACCTGCATCTATCACTTCCTCTGGCAGCTCGTTCCATATCCACACCACCCTCTTTGTGAAAATGTTGCCCCTCAGGTCCCTTTTAAACCTATGCCCTCATTAGTCAGCTATTTTCAGACCTAAGGATGTAGTTGTAGTGTCATATCACACAGTAACAGGCCCTTTAGTCCAACCCATCCATGTCAACCAAATTTCCTGAACTGAACTAGTCCCATTTGCCTGCATTTGGCCCAGTTCCCCCTAAACCTTTCCTTTCCATGTATCTGTCCAAGTGTCTTTTAAATGTTGCAATTGTACCAGTCTCTACTGCTTCCTTTGGCAGTTAGTTCCACAGACGCACTGAGCTCTGAGTGAAAATATTGCCTTTCAGGATCCTTTTAAATCTTTGCTTTCACCTTAAACTTACGCCCTCAACTTTTGGATTCCCCTCCCTGGGGAAAATACCTTTGCTATTCACCTTACCTATGTCCCACATGGTTTTACAAACCTCTATAAGGTTATCCCTCAGCCTCCAATGCTCCAGGGAAAGAAGTCCCAGCCTATCCAGCCTCTCCTTAGAGCTCAAACCCTTCAGTCTTTTGTAATATCTTTATAAATACTTTTTTAACACCCCTTCCAGTTTAATAACGTCCTTCTTATAGCAGGGTGCCCGTATTCCAAATGCAGCCTTACTAATATCCGATAAAGCCATAACACGACGTCCCAACTCCTGTCCTGAGTGCTCTGACTGATGGAGGCAAGCGTACCAAATGCCTTCTTCACCATCCTGTCTACCTGTGACTCCACTTTTAATGAACAATGTACCTGCACCACTAGGTCTCTTTGCTCAACAACACTCCACAGGGTCCTACCATTAACTGTGTAATACTGTCCTGGTTTGTGTTAACAAAATGCAACAGCTTGCATTTATCTAAATTTGCTATCTGCCATTTCCCAGCCTACTGATCTCGTTGACCAAGATCTAGATCCCATTGTACTCTTGGGCAGTGACTTCAATAACAATCTGGAATTAGGAGTCTAACAATTGAAACTGTTGTCAATTGTCAGAAACTCCCATCTGGTTTGCTGGAAACTTACCTGGTCTGGACTACATGTCACCCCAGACCCACAACAAAAGTTGATTCTTAACTGGGCAGTTAGGGATAGGCAGTAAATACTAGTCTAGCCACTGAATGAATAAAGAGACACTCACATACATACACATGAATGTGCACGCGTATTCTGCAAACATGTGTACACAGACATGCATGTACACACATGTAACATAGCAAACACAGACACACACACATGCACAAACCATGTACACACACATACACACACACAGGTATGGACACACGCCCATACAGGTATGGACTCACATCCACACAGATATGGACTCACACCCACACAGGTATGGACGCACACCCACACAGGTATGGACGCACAGACACGAACATGTCCACACAGGTATGGACGCACACCCACACAGGTATGGACGCACACCCACACAGGTATGGACTCACAGACACGAACACGCCCACACAGGTATGGACGCACAGACACACAGGTATGGACGCACAGACACGAACATGCCCACACAGGTATGGACACACACCCACACAGGTATGGACTCACAGACATGAACACGCCCACACAGGTATGGACACACACCCACACAGGTATGGACTCACAGACATGAACACGCCCACACAGGTATGGACACACACCCACACAGGTATGGACGCACACCCACACAGGTATGGACGCACAGACACGAACATGTCCACACAGGTATGGACGCACACCCACACAGGTATGGACGCACACCCACACAGGTATGGACTCACAGACACGAACACACCCACACAGGTATGGACGCACAGACACACAGGTATGGACGCACAGACACAAACATGCCCACACAGGTATGGACACACACCCACACAGGTATGGACTCACAGACATGAACACGCCCACACAGGTATGGACACACACCCACACAGGTATGGACGCACACCCACACAGGTATGGACTCACAGACATGAACACGCCCACACAGGTATGGACGCACACCCACACAGGTATGGATGCACACCCACACAGGTATGGACGCACAGACACGAACATGTCCACACAGGTATGGACGCACACCCACACAGGTATGGACTCACAGACACGAACACGCCCACACAGGTATGGACGCACAGACACACAGGTATGGACGCACAGACACGACCACGCCCACACAGGTATGGACACACACCCACACAGGTATGGTCTCACAGACATGAACACGCCCACACAGGTATGGACACCCACCCACACAGGTATGCACACACGCCCACACAGGTATGGACTCACAGACACGAACACACCCACACAGGTATGGACACACACCCACACAGGTATGGACGCACAGACACGAACACGCCCACACAGGTATGGACACGCACCCACACAGGTATGGACTCACAGACACACAGGTATGGACTTACGTGCACACAGGTATGGACACACACTCACACCCACGAACATGCTCACACAGGTTTGCACACACACCCACACAGGAATGGACTCACACCCACACAGGTATGGACTCACAGACACGAACACACCCACACAGGTATGGATGCACACCCACACAGGTATGGACTCACAGACACGAACACGCCCACACAGGTATGGACGCACACCCACACAGGTATGGACTCACACCTCTGCAGGTACAAACACACACCCACAGCGGTATGCGCTCATGCCTACACAGATACAAACACACACCCACAGGCATAGACCTTCGCCCACACAGGTGTAGAAAAACACCTACCCAGTAAAGATACACACGGGTACAAACACACACATACACAGGTACAGGTATACACCTACACAAGTACAGACACACATATGCATATAGGTACAGGCACACATCAGTACAGGTATGGACAAACACTTACATAGGTATAGACACATATACACAAGTACAGGCAGATACCTGCACATGTATAGATTTACAACTGCACAGGAACAGAAACACACCACACTGATGTAGACACTCTCGTACACAGGTACAGATACACTCTTGCATGGGTATAAGCTCACTACTACACAGGCATAAACACATACCCACACAGGTATAGATATACACCCACAGTGACACTGACGTAGACAACATAAATGGCTGCACAGGTATAGACACATAACTCCATACGTATGGGCATAACATTCCTTGTCTGTACATGTGTGATCTCCATAACCGGGAGTGTATTAGCCAAGAGGCTAATTTAGCAATCAGATGTGAGCAGCCTGCCTGTTTCTGAGCTGACACCTCACAGGCTTCAGTAAGGAATGCGAGAGAAATGAAAAGATTGCTTTTGCAGTTGCACTCGAGTATTGATGAGGAGGAGTGGATAAGGTTGTTTCAATAAATTTCTGTTCTTTATTTTCATCAATATCCTTTTCCATCATAGAACAGTACAGCACAGAACAGGCCCTTCAGCCCACGATGTTGTGCCGACCATTGATCCTCATGTATGCACCCTCAAATGTCTGTGACCATATGCATGTCCAGTAGTCTCTTAAATGTCTCCAATGACCTTGCTTCCACAACTGCTGCTGGCAACGCATTCCATGCTCTCACAACTCTCTGTGTAAAGAACCCGCCTCTGACATCCCCTCTATACTTTCCTCCAAACAGCTTAAAACTATGACCCCTCATGTTAGCCATTTCTGCCCTGGGAAATAGTCTCTCACTATCGACTCTATCTATGCCTCTCATTATCTTGTATACCTCAATTAGGTCCCCTCTCCTCCTCCTTTTCTCCAAGGAAAAAAGTCCGAGCTCAGTCAACCTCTCTTCATAAGCTAAGCCCTCCAGACCAGGCAGCATCCTGGTAAACCTCCTCTGAACCCTCTCCAAAGCATTTACATCTTTCCTATAATAGAGCGACCAGAACTGGACGCAATATTCCAAGTGCGGTCTAACCAAAGTTTTATAGAGCTGCAACAAGATCTCACGACTCTTAAACTCAATCCCCCTGTTAATGAAAGCCAAAACATCATATGCTTTCTTAACAACCCTGTCCACTTGGGTGGCCATTTTGAGGGATCTATGTACCTGCACACCAAGATCCCTCTGTTCCTCCACACCACCAAGAATCCTATCCTTAATGCTGTACTCAGCTTTCAAATTCGACCTTCCAAAATGCATCATCTCGCATTTATCCAGGTTGAACTCCATCTGCCACCTCTCAGTCCATCTCTGCATCCTATCAATGTCCCACTGCAGCCTACAACAGCCCTCTATACTGTCAATGACACCTCCAACCTTTGTGTCGTCTGCAAACTTGCTGACCCATCCTTCAATCCCCTCATCCAAGTCATTAATAAAAATTACAAACAGTAGAGGCCCAAGGACAAAGCCCTGTGGAACACCACTCACCTCTGACTTCCAGGCAGAATATTTTCCTTCTACTACCACTTGCTGTCTTCTGTTGGCCAGCCAATTCTGTATCCAGACAGCTAAGTTCCCCTGTATCCCATTCCTCCTGACCTTCTGAATGAGCCTACCATGGGGAACCTTATCAAATGCCTTCCTGAAGTCCATATACACCACATCCACAGCTCAACCCTCATCAACATTTCTAGTCACATCCTCAAAGAACTCGATAAGGTTTGTGAGGCATGACCTGCCCCTCACAAAGTCGTGTTGACTGCATTTAATCAAGCCATGCTCTTCCAGATGGTCATAAATCCTATCCCTCAGAATCCTTTCTAACACCTTGCAGATGACAGACGTGAGACTGACTGGTCTGTAATTGCCGGGGATTTCCCTATTTCCTTTCTTGAAGAGAGGAATTACATTTGCCTCTCTCCAGTCCTCAGGTACGACTCCAGTGGAGAGCGAGGATGCAAAGATGTTCGCAAGTGGCGAAGCAATTGCATTTCTCGTTTCCCAAAGCAGCCACTTTCCCATTGTGTCCATTTTCGGTTTTTTAATGAAGAGAGTGAGGGATGTTGGTTGGAGAGTGGGCATGGGGATCATCGCTGGTCACAGAGTGGGCAGAATGATGGCTGTACTTCATTGTGACATGAATCTATTGCTATAGTCTTTGTGGACCTGGCATTAATCAGGGCATCCTTGGCATCCTGGACAGTAATATGGGACAGGTAAGAGTACATTTACCCTCACTGGCCTCCTCCTCCTCTACCTCTGAATAGTCCAAGGATCCAAGACCTTGTTCAAAGTCCATAAGACATCAAAGCAGAAGTTGGTCAGTTGGACTCAGGCCATCAAACCTACATTGCTATTCGATGAGTTTATGTCTGAGATGATTAGGCAGAACTCCCACTTTCCTGCCTTTTCTCTACACACCACAATTCCCTTACTGATTGAAAATCTGTCCACCTCAGTTTTGAATATATTGAATGACCCAGTCTTAACAACTCTCAGCAGTAAAGAATTTTACTGAGTTACTGCCCTCTGAGAAAAGAAATTCCTCCTTATCCCTGTCTTAAACAATTGACTCCTTAGTCTGAGACTACGCTCTCCAGTCCCTACGGGAAACAGCCTTTCCATGCCTACTCTGTCAAGTCCTGTAAGATCCTTGCAATAACCTTGCTTCCCATTCTTCCATATTCCATCATGAAGAGGCTCAATCTAGTCCAGTGCTCCTCATAAGACAATCTCCCTCCTTTTCAAAATAAAGGCAGTTTTGCAATTCCTTAGGAGTTCTTTAGAATTTGAGGATTCCTGAAAGAATACTACATGTTCATCCATTATCCCTGTTGCTATTTCCCTTCATATTCTAAGATGCATCCAATCAGTTGATGGAGCACATTTTCCTCGAGTAATAGCTATTATTTCCTATTCTTTGCTGCTTGAATATTTAATAATTTGGGATGCTGTTAGCATGAAGACTAATACTAAGTATTTTTTTCAGTTTTTCTCTCTTATTTCCTGGTTCTCCATTATTATCTCCCCAGAGTTCTTCTAAGTCCATGCTACCAGTGGGTCAGGGCATGCCCAGGGATGGTACTGGCCATGCCTCAGACATTGCTTGTGCATGGTGTGAGTCAAGAGAATGACTATGCCAGGCTGTTGCTAAACCTGTTTGTGGGATAGCTCTCCCAGGTTTGGCACTCACCACTATATATATCAACATCCAGGTGGTTATCATTAACTAGAAACTGAATTAGACTGGCCGTGTAAATACTGTGGCAACTAGAACAAGTCAGAAGCTAGGAATCCTGCAGTGACTAACACCTCCTGACTCCCAAAGGCTAGTCCACTATCTCAAAAACATGATTCAGGAGTGGGATGGAGTAGTGCCCATT
Source organism: Chiloscyllium punctatum (assembly GCF_047496795.1). NCBI lineage: Eukaryota > Metazoa > Chordata > Chondrichthyes > Orectolobiformes > Hemiscylliidae > Chiloscyllium > Chiloscyllium punctatum. The sequence continues at coordinate 109,237,533 of NC_092746.1, forward strand.
TTTCGGTCTGAGTACAGCTCCAACAAGTGCTCGACACCATCTCACTTGAGCAATCCACTTGATTGGCACCACATTCACCATCTCCACCACCAGTGCTCCTCAGACAGCACCTTCCAAAACCATGACCACTTCCATCTAGAAGGACAAGGATAGCAGGTAGATAGGAACACCTGCAAGTTCCCCTCCAAGCCACCCACCCTCCTCACTTGGAAATGTAACATTGTTCCTCACTGTCGCTGGATACAAATCCTGGGAATCCATCCCTAATGTACTGTGGGTGTACCCAGACCAAATGGACCACAGTGGTTTAAAGAGACATCTCACCACCACCTTCTCAAAGGAAATTAGAAATGATCAATAAATACTTTCTCAGCCAGTGATGTCCACATCCTATGAATGAATAAAACCAACTATATGTTGGCAAGAAGGGTTTTGCATGGTTGTAAGGGTTGTATGTACCATTGAATCAGAATCAGAATCCCTAAATGTGTGGAAACAGGCCCTTCGGCCCAACAAGTCCACCCCAACCCTCCGAAGAACACCTAACCCAGGACCCTGGCACTGTGAGGCAGCAGTGCTAACCAGGCTGTTGCTAAACCAGTTTGTGGGATAGCTCTCCCAGTTTTGGCACTCATTCCTGCCCTGTCATTCCTGGTGTATTGGTTAAAGCTGGGTGGTGTATCTAGTTTCATTCCTCTTATTAGACTATGTAGCAGTTCTATAGAACTGAGTGACTTGCTTGGCCTTTTCAGAGGGCATTGGAAAGTCAACCACATTGCTGTGAGTCTGGACTCCTGCCCAAGCCAAACCAGATAAAGGCTGTTGCCAGGTTTGGAGGATTTGAGCTATAGGGAGAGGCTGAACAAGCTGGGGCTGTTTTCCCTGGAGCGTCGGAGGTTGAGGGTTGAACTTATAGGGGTTTACAAAATTATGAGGGACATGGATAGGGTAAATTGGCAAAGTATTTTCCCTGGGGTCAGGAAGTCCAGAACTAGAGGGATATGGGCCGGGTGCTGGCAGGTGGGATTTGATTGGGTTGGGATATCTGGTTGGCATGGACGAGTTGGACCGAAGGGTCTTTTTCCATGCTGTACATCTCTATGACTCTATGACTCTAATTGGACAAATTTTGGTTCTATAAAGTGCATTAGTGACTCTGAATCTGACACGGTGTGAACTAAAGCAGATGCTAAGCTTTTATCCATACTCTCCTTTTGAAAAAAGACTTTTAAACACAATTCAAAAATTTAACACAAAAATGTAACTTTTAACACAGTTGTCCCTTAGGGCATTTGGTGACACCCAAACATGTGCAATAGCTGCAAAATCTTTGAAATAAAGAGTGATAAATAAAACTAACAAACCCATTTTAAAAATATATATATAGATGAAAATATAAAAACTTAATAAATTAGACCTTTAATTCTTAAAAATTGTCTTTGTATTACACACGCTATTGCGCATTGGAATGAAAATTGGAGGTGATCATGCTCAGTCAGAATTTATCATCAGATAGTTAGTGTCAGCAGACACTCTCAAAATAGCAAGATCATAATTGTCTGTCAAAACTAAAGCTTGTCTCTTTTTCTTGCGCTAGAGAAAGCAATTATTGTAATTATTGGGAGGCTGGGAGCTGCAGGAATCACATGGGCAAAAGAGAAGCTGAGGCTTACTGCTGAAGAAAGTGCACCCGCCGATAAAACAGCACCAAGATAAGACCTTCAGGTGCAGTCGCTGCAGCCGAGACCGACACTCCCATGTGGGCCACACCGGACACTGCTCTACCGGCAAACATTGAAGCAAGACTTCCCAGGTGCATATCTATGGTCTCACAAGACTAACGGATGCCATGGGCAACTGCTGCAATAAGACATAAGCAATAAGAACAGGAGTAGGCCATTCAGCACCCCCCCGCCGCCCCCCCACCTCCCCCACCCCCACCTCCCCCCCCCCCCACCCCCCCACCCCAGGCCTGCTCCACCACCTAGTAGGATCATGGCTGGTCTGACACATCTATATCCATTTTCCTGCCTTTTCCCTATAACCCTTGATTCCCTGACTAATCAAGGATCTATCCCAGCCTTTAATGTAGACAAGGACTCGGCTGGCACAGCTCTCTGTGGCGAGGAGTTCCAAAGAAATTCCTCCTCATCTCAGTCTTAAATTGGGACTCCTTTATTCTGAGACTTCATCATTACACTGTTACCCCCAGTCAACCAGCTGTGTCAAAATACCCACTGGCACCTTTTCTTTCTTATTTATTCACAGGATGAGGATGTCACTGACTATGCCAGCTTTTATTATCCCAGTTATCGCCCTAAGGACAGTTAGGAGTCAACCACATTACTGTGGATCTGGAGTCACATGTAGGCCAGACCAGGTAAAGATGGCAGCTTCCTTCTCTAAAGGGCATCAGTGAACCAGAAGGGCTTTTCCCAACAACCAACAATGGATTACGCTCTTAAATCCAGATGTTTATTGAATTCAACTTCTATCATCTGCCATGGCGGGATTCAAACTGAGATCCCCAGAAAATTACCTGGGTGTCTGGATTAACAGCTCAGTGATAACATCACTTGGCCATCATCTCCCCATTTACAGGTATATGCTGAAATATATATGGTCATGGGTCTTTGCTGATAGAATCATGTGATTGGGCAAGCAGAGCTAGAAGGTGGAGACAGTGAAATTCCTGATGAAGGGCTCTGGCCCGAAACATCCTACTCCTTGAATGCTGCCTGACTTGCTGTGCTTTTCCAGCAACGCACTCTCATCTCAGAGCTAGAAGGCAACATTTGTTCAAAAATTGCCCACCAGAAGCATTCATTTATAAAGTAACCTAGCCACAGGAGCAAGCTATACAACCTGTCAAAGTTGCGCTGCCATTGAATTAGATTGTGGGTGATCTGTATTTCAACTCCCATCTCGAGGTTGGTCTTCTGACTAAATGAGTCCAAATTTCAAACTTTACTGCCCACTCACATGAAGGCTACCAGTGAATGTACCTGATCTCCTAGCCTGAGTGAACACAAGGCACCAACCATAACTCACACACTGCTTCTGCCACCTAGCCAATCACTACATAGCATGCATGTACCAATCTGTGACATCCTACAGGCAATCTGCAAACACCTTTTACAATGTCTCCAGCAAAAGTATGTAGCTGAGACTAAGCTCTTGAAAGTATAACATTGAATACCTTGGTAATTTTTTGCTTTTTGAGGTTTGTTTGTTTATTCATCCAGGTGCACCCCCTCTGGAAATTAATTCCACCATCGACTGTGTGTAGATTTATGAAGTAAGTTATTCGTGTTGGGCCCTGATGACAAGGCACTGAAAATAAAAATTCAATCCCCACACAATTAAATTAAATCAATGGGTTGTATCTTCAGGCAGCCAAGCCCAACACTAATAATGTCTTTCATTAATCTACACACAGTAGATGGCGGAACTAATTTCCAGAGGCAGCAGAAGCTTGGCACCAGCCCCAGGGGATGCTCAAAATGAATGGTGGGCGAAAGGGAAAGAAACTCTGCCTTATTTTCTTCAAAATCTCTCACTTTTATTCCAACAGCTTATTATATACACCAGTCCTTGTCAATGTTTTAATAGCTACAATAATATTCTTGCCAGCTGGGAGAGGTTCCATGAGGTGTCAGAGCAGCAACAGACCATTCAGCCCATCAAGATTGCTATGCTATTCAATGGCTAATCTGATAAACCTCAATTCTACTTTCCTGCCTTTATCCCAAAACCTTTAATTCCTTTAATATCTCAATCTATTTCATTCTTGAATGATCTAGCCTCTACAGCCCTGGGGTAAAGGTTCATTGTCCTCAGAAAGAAAAAAATCCTCCTCATCTCTATCTTAAATGGCTGACTCTGCTAGGCCATTCTCTCAAGACCCTCAAGACATTTAAGAAGCATCTGCATGAGCACAAGACATACCATAGTATATAAGGCTACTCAACAAGAGCTGGAAAATGGGATTAGAATGGATGGATGTTTGATGACCAGCGCAGACTTGACAGGTTGAAGGGCCTCTTTTTATGCCCTTATAAACACTGCGACTCTATGCGTATCTGAGCAGTTAATTAGTGGAGCTTATCAATTTTATTGTAGGGATTAAATAGCATGATGTGCCATGAAGATGAATTTTGATGCACTGGAGGTGATCCTGAGTTTGGTTGGAGGGTGGTGCAGGAGTGGAATGCAGCCAGAACCGAGCCAAATTCTGGGAGGTCAGTAAGATTGGTAGGTCACAAGTGAGCCCTATGAGCATGGAATGGGCAAGTTTGAGAAAAAGGGGAGGGCCTTTGCCCTGACACCATGTAAGAGGAAGAGAGGTTGGGAAGGGAGTGGGGTGAGGGTGGCACTGGTTTCTGTTCCTGTTGGATGTCCAAGGTTTGATAAGTACTGAGTCGAAAGAGGAGATTATTGGCCTAAAGTGATCAAGGGGTGTGAACAGAGGAGTTTATGGAAGCTGTTCTTTTAGTTTTTGTGTATCCTGAAGGAGGAGCTCTCCATGGAATATCCGAGGGAAGATCGCTTTGAATGGATAACTCATTAAAGAATGAGGTGGTAAGGCCAAGCTTGCTACCAGTTTGCCCAATGCAATGCACAGACTCATCGATAGCACTAGGTAGGTCAAAAATGCAATTGCACTGTTCCACCCAATTGCTGTCTAAATTCACAGATATGTTTAGTTGAATGGAATGTCCTGTCATTGATATTTTCAATTTAGTGTTTGATATCAGTTGGTCTGGTGATTGGTCAATCTCAGCTAAACGAAGAATTAGAGCAGGCAGCTTATGTGTTAAGTAATGTATTCCTTTCCTCAGTTTCTGAGCAATGTCTCACTTTACCCAGACTTCAGCAATAGCTTAGCTCATGTAGCACTCAGACTCCAGGAGACTCTGGGATTGATTTGTTAAAGAGATAGAGGTCACTGCTCCAAAAAGAAAAGCAGATATTTGTGGAGACATTGGAAGCCCCATGCATCGCATAGAATATCCCTTGCTCTGGCTCACAAATTCAGTCACGCATCATCTGTTTTCTTAGGGTTAAACAGCTCATTAAGTATGGGCATGGTGGAGACAAAGTAATGTTAATGCAGAGCTCTTAAAGGTATGGGTTTGGATCTGACCAGAGCAGTTGGGGAATTTAACTTCCAGCAGTTTGAGTTTGTCACCAAATTGTTGGGAAAACCCACCTGTTTCACCTATGTTCTTCTGGTGGGCAGATCTGCCAACCTTGTCTGGCATACTTTCAGAATCATAAGTGGTGCAGAGACTATACAAGAAATAGCTTCAACACATGAAATAAGAGGCACAGCTTTAGAATAATTACTAAGAGGAACAAAGGCTTTCTCACAGAGCAGATGGTTATCATCTGGAGAAGTTTGATTAGCTCCGTTGGCTGGATGGCTGCTTTGTAATGTAAAGAGATGCAACAGGAAGGGTTCAGTTCCTGTTCAAGCTGAGGTTACCATGAAGGACTATCTTTCTCAACCTCACCCCCTCAACTTGAGGTGTGGTGACCCTCAGACTAAATCACCACCAGTCATTTCTGAGACTATGTCAACTTTACCCTCTAGTCTGGAGTGTGCTTCCGGAGCGTGTGGTGCAGATAGGTTGAAATAAGTCATTCAAAGGGAAATTTAATGGTTATTTGAGAAGAAACACTGTGCAGGGTTAAGGGAGAGAACTAACATAATGTTTTTAATTGAGATGTTCATTCAGGGACCAGCACAAATGTGATGGGCCAAATAGCCTCCTCTTCAATGTAATTATTCTTATCCTGTAATACACAGTCTGGTCTAGCACTCCAGGTATATCGTAATGTGGCTGACTCACTTACTTGTTTTCTGAAATTGCCTGCTAAGATTTAAAGGGCAATTATAGATGGTTAATAAGTGTTGGCTGTTCCAGCAAAATTAATAATAAAAAAAGGCAAGCAGTTAACGTGAGCATATCTGGCTTCAAGGGTAGGATTCAGCATCTTGGATAATGTCGACATCCAGATTATTTAAAGGCCAGAATGATTTATTTAAATTAGCCTGCAAAGAGCATACAGGAGCCTGTCTTTAATTATTTGATTCCTCCTTTTCTACATAATATACTCACATGATGCTAACGGGAGTCATAAGCAGTGCTAATGCAAAGCTGTAACATTAATTCCTGATGCTTTTTTGACATGTTTGATCGCTTTAGAGAGTCGTCTCTGTATATACCTTCCTGACCCTGTGCTGCAGCTGTGTTTGGCTTCAGAAATAATCAGAATAATTTGTCAATCAAACAAAAATCAGTCAGAAAATTAAGCTTGTGAGAGCAGTCAGTGCGGGTTTGAAAGCAATTAAGCAAATGCAATATTGCATATTTAGTGCAGTTCTCTGGTGAGGATGATGAGTGAATATAATTTACTGACAATCTCAGGAATCGTTTGGTAAATTTCCAGATGCAACAAATTAAATCTATGGCTGTAGAAACATGTTTCCTCTTCGTCTATTGGAGGAAATTAAAGAAATTGGAATGGATTACTTACAGCTGGTGAAGTTACACCTTTTTTTACGTACAATCTCTTATCTGATCATAGGCTTCATAATTTGTCTGTAAAATAATTCCCCACTTTACCTGATTAATGTGCCTTCTCTTCAGCTTTAAATGGAATTCCAACCTTGAATCTAAATGAGCTAATCTTGCATAACATAAACATTCAGAAATAATTCACCTTAGCAAGTAAGATTAAATCACTTTAAATTACACCTTTGCAGCTTTGTATCCCTTTTTATTCATTGTTATTCATCCTTCCTTTTATTACTTTTCACAATGGAACGCATCTTTGTTGAGAGTTATAAAAGTTTTTTTAATTGTCTACTGCTACTTATCTACCAGCTTATCTCTTAATATTTTTTCCTAATTCACTTTAACCGTCTCCATACCTTCGTAATTGCTGATATTTAAGTTTAGGACATCAGTTTCAGATACAGGTTTCTTATCCTCAGCATAAAAGTCAAGTTTCAATTTGATATGATCATTCCTGTGGAGAAGATTTTTTTTGTTATGAGGTCATTAATTAATTCTGACTTGTCACCAAGTCAGAAATAGTCTGCTTGGTTCCAGAACATATTGTTCCACTACTAAGAATAGAAAATACACATCATGATCTCATTCTCAAGGTTACCTGTGTCAGCTTAGCTCTGTTGCCTGAGTTTGAGTGAAGCTAACAGTATGGATTTAATTCCTGCTGCCAGCTATGGCTATCATGAAAGGTTTTTCCTTCTCAAACTCACTTCTCACCTGATTTATGGTAACTGTCAGGTGAAACCACTGTCATTTCTCTCGAATGACAGAGCAGTCCTATGGTCTGGCATAACTAGGGTGACTTTAATTTTTGTATTTTTATTGCTGAAAAAAAAATTGTCAAAGCTTTTCGGCTTGCATCCATCGGGGCATTTTGCAAGAATACTACTTTGTAGAGCAAGACAGATTTATACTGCATGAAAGGTGAATGCTGACTGATTGACAAGTGGGCTCTGTAGGTCAAGACGATATCATGGAGAATGTGCTCATTAAAGCTGATTGATGGTTAACAGCAATAATAGGATATTGTCTATCCATTACCAATCAAACCACTTTTTGCGTGGTCAATGGTTTGCATGTAACCCATCTTTAAGACTGGGTGTGTGTGTGTGGGGGGGGTGGGGGGAGGGGTGGTGGGGAGCTACAGATAGTGGGGGTGCGGGGGCAGGGTGGTGAGGTGGGGGTAAGTAAAGACAGGTAGGAGGTACGACCTGGTTGGTCAATGGGAGGAATGAATCTGGTAGGTGGCTGAGTGGAATGAAAGAGAAGGGGAGGGGCTGGAAAGGGAAGTTATTTTAATTTTCCTTTCCACTCTCTTTCTGACATGGCATCGGGCGACTGGACCTCCCAGTCACTGCCCATTTTAACTCCCCTTCCCATTCCCTCTCCTACATGACCATCCTTGGCCTCCTCCATTATCACAACTAATCAAACCGCAAATTGGAGGAACAAATCTCATCTTCCGCCTACAGCCCGGAGGACTGATCTTTGAGTTCTCCAATTTCAAATAGCCTCCTTTGCCATCCCCGACTCTCTTTCCCACCTGTCCCCCTCCCTTCCACTCCTCCCTGCCACCAACCGGATTCATTCCTCCCATCGACCAACCTGGTCTTACTCTCTACCTGCCTTCACCTATCCCCACCACCACCCAGCTCCCTTTCTCTGCAACTCCCCCTATACCCACTCTCAGTTCTGAAGAAGGGTTACACCCGAAACGCTGACTTCTCCACCTCCTGCTTGTCAACCTGTTCGTCTTTCTGGTAATCTATTTTCTTTGTGTCTAAACTATACAGCAAAAAATATCTCCCCAATGGCTTGTGTTCATGATTCAGGATTCTCCAAAATGCTCTTCCAATATTCTCATGCTCTGAAGTTGGTGTAAACACACTGGACAATTTGTTTACTGCAAATTTTCACAAAACTAATTGTGATAATGATTAGATCATTTCTACTAGTGAAGTTGGTTGAGGGCTAAATATTGACTAGGATATCTGTCCTGCCCTTTTTATAATACTACTAAGGGTTCCTGTATATCAACCAGTGGACAATTAATTTGACCCTCTGTTTAATGCCACAGGGCAGTACTATTCTATTCCTTGGCATTAACCCATTTAGAGCTGAATGACATATACAACATTCATCACCAGGAAGGGCAACAGTAACAAATGACTGGTAACACCAGCAGTTACAAGTTCCCTTCCAAATCACACACTATTCTGACATGGAGTTATATCACCATTCCTGCACTATCACTGGGTCAAAATTTCAGGACTCTCTTCCTAATGGAAGAACAATGGTACCCTTCCAGAGACAGCTTGTGGAAGCTGTTTTTAAATTCGACTTGCTTTGACATTACACAGAACATGCAAACAACCTTATTTGCCCGATGCTGAGCTCAGATTGCACAGTCAAGTGTCATTGGGTATACTCTGCTTTTGTGCAGTTTACTATCCCTGTTTCAGATCTGTGAGGAAACCTTGAAATACATCTGCTGTGTATTTATAGGAGTTGTTTCTCATATCGACAAGAAACATGAAAATGTTTAAGTTGCCAGCTAAAGGCCACAGAAGTCTCCTGCACTAGCTGCCTACCTCTCATACCTTTTCTGGAGTTAACCCATCTATGTGACTGTATTGAGACTTTTCCCCCTTCCTACAACTACCATCCAACACATTCTGTTGCTGTTGCAAATTCCTCATTGCCTCTAACTGTTTCTCCAACTGATCCATTTGATCTGATAGGATTCACAACCAACAGCATTTATTGCAGATATAATCCACAGGTAACCTTAAACTCTCTTTAAACTCCTACATCTGACAAGAAGCGCATATTACTCTACTAAAGACCATTTTTGCTCCTTCACAATCTACAGACCCAGAAAATAACACTGTTTTATTCCTCTACAAAACACTGCCCCAGGTTAAATTGATAGTTATGGCTTATATTTTAAGTTTAATCAAGAGACATATCTCTAAAAACATATAATCAAGAAAGAACCCACTCTACTCACTACTGGAGACTTTCTGTCAGTCACACTTAAAGCAATTCCTGTGCTGTGAACTTCACCCAAACAGTTCCTCCCAAGATTAGTTGTGAATTTCAATGTTTGTTAATTTTCCTAGACACACTCCGATGTCCAATGATACATGAATTCAAACAGCAAAGACAGTAACTGTGCAGGTACACTGTGATGCCTGGGCTATGTTCATGATTCTCTGTAGTTTCTTGTGCGTTTGGGAAGAGCAGTTGCTATGATACATCCAGACAGAGTTCTTTCTATGATGCAAGTATAAAAATTGGTAAGAGTCCTTGTGGACATACTGAATTTTCTGAGCTTCCTGAGGGAGTAGAGACATTGTTGTGCTTCCTTGCCCATTTTTGATCTTTAGCTTATTATGCTCTCTGGTCCTAAACTACCATATAAGGGGATAAAAACCTTTCCACATCCACCCTGTCAGGCCCCCAAATAATCTTGGATGTTTCAATAAAGTCTCCACTCATTCTTCGAAACTCAAGGAGTACAAGCCCAACCTACTCAACCTCTTCTCATAAGGAAACCTCTCCAAACTGGGGATCAGTCCCAAGAACCTTCTCTGAACAGCCCCCAATGTCAGTATATCTTTCCTTAGGTAAGGGAAGTGGACGTCTTTACAAAATTCAAGCTGTGATCTGACAAGTACCTTGCAAAAGATTTAGCAAAATCTTCCTATTTTCATAACCAATTCCTTTGAAATAAAGCTCAAAATTCCATTTACCTCTCCTATTACCTTGTTCACTACATCATGAATAGATACTCCAGCATGGATAGATACCTGGGACTTCAATGTTGCGACCATTTCGGAGACATGGATAGAGCAGGGTGAGGAATGAATGTTGCAGGTTTCAGGGTTTAGATCTTTCATTAAGATCAGGCAAGGGAGTAAAAGAGGGGGAGGTGTGGCCTTGTTAGTCAAGGATATTATAATGGTGGCTGAAAGAACTTTTGATGAGGACTTGTCTACTGAGGTAGTGTGGGCTGAGGTTAGAAACAGGAGAGGAGAGGTCACACTGCTTGGAGTTTTTTATAGGCCTCCGCAGAGTTCCAGGGAGGTGGAAGAGAGGATTGGCAAAATTATTCTGGGTAGGAGTGAAAGGAACAGGGTGGTCATTATGGGGGGGCTTTAACTTCCCCAACATTGACTGGAAATGCTATAACTCTACTACGTCGGATGGATCAGTTTTTGTCCAATGTGTACAGGAGGGTTTCCTGACACAGTATGTCAAAGGGCCGACAAGAGGGAAGGCCACACTGGATCTGGTACTTGGTAACGAACCAGGCCAGGTGTTTGATTTAGTCGTAGGTGAGCACTTTGGAGAGAGTGACCATAATTCAATTACATTTAGTTTAGCGATGGAAAGGGATAGGTACATGCCACAGGTCAAGAGTTATCGATGGGGCAAGGGCAATTATAATGCGATTAGGCAAGAATTAGGATGCATAGAATGGGGTAGCAAAATACAAGGGACGTAGACAATGGAAATGTGGAGCTGGTTTAAGGAACAGATATTGCGTGTCCTTGATAGGTACGTCCCTGTCAGGCAGGGAGGAAGTGGTAAGGTAAGGGAACCATGGTTTACAACAGAAATTGCATCTCTTGTTAAGCGGAAGAAGGAGGCTTATGTGTTGATGAGACAAGATGGTTCAGATGAGGCAATGGAGAGTTACAGATCAGCTAAAAAGGATTTAAAGAGAGAGTTAAGAGGAGCAAAGAGAGGACACGAGCAATCTTTAGCAAATAGAATGAAGGAGAACCTAGAACCCTAAAGCCTTCTGTAGGTATGTAAAGAAAAAAAGGATGACTAGAGTAGGAAAAGGGCCAGTCAAAGACAGAAGTTGGAAGTTGAGTGCGGACCCTGTGGAGATTGGAGAGGTGCTAAATGAACATTTCTCATCAATCAGGAAAAGGAGAATATTGTAGAGGAGAAGAATGAGGTATGAGATATTAGACTAGAAAGGATCTAGGTTAGTTACGCACGGGTGTTATCAATTCTAGAAGGAGTGAAAGTCGCCAAGTCCCCTGGGCCAGATGCGATTTATCCGAGGATTCTCCAGGAAGCTAGGGAGAAGTTAGCACAGCCTTTGGCTTTGATGTTTGAGTCGTCGTTGTCTACAGGTTTAGTACCAGAGGACTGAAGGATTGTAAATGCTATGCCCTTGTTCAAGAAGGGCAGTAGAGATAACCCAGGTAATTATAGACCAATGAGCCTTACATCTGTTGTCAGAAAGGTTTTGGAAAGGATTATAAGAGATAAGATTTTTAAACATCTAGCAAGCAACAATTTGATTTCAGACAGTCAAAATGGTTTCGTCAAGGGCAGGTCGTGTCTCACAAACTTCATTGACTTTTTTGAGAAGGTGACCAAGCATGTAGATGAGGATAGGGCAGTTGATGTGGTATACATGGACTTCAGTAAAGCCTTTGATAAGATTTCACATGGTAGGCTATTGGAGAAAATGCAGAGGCATGGGATTGAGGGTGATTTAGCAGTTTGGATTAGAAACTGGCTTTCTGAAAGAAGGCAGCAAGTGGTGGTTGATGGAAAATATTCAGCCTGAAGTCCAGTTACTAGTGGTGTGCCACAAGGATCTGTTTTGGGACCACTACTGTTTGTCATTTTCATAAATGACTTAGACGCAGGCATAGTTGGACGGATTAGTAAATTTGCAGATGACACTAATGTTGATGGAGTAGTGGACAGTTTGGAAGAATGTTACAGGTTGCAGGGGGACTTGGATAAACTGCAGAATTGGTCTGAGAGGTGGCAAAAGGAGTTCAATGCAGCTAAATGTGAGGTGATGCACTTTGGGAAGAATAACAGGAAGGCAGAGTACTGAGTCAATGGAAAGATTCTTGGTAGTGTGGATGTGCAGAGGGATCTTGGAGTCCATGTACATAGATCCCTGAAAGTTGCCACCCAGGTTGATAGTGCTGTTAAGAAGACATACGGTGTGTTAGGCTTCATTGGTAGAGGGATTGAGTTCTGGAGCCACAATATTATACTGCAACTTTGCAAAACGCTAGTGCGACCACACTTAGAATATTGTGTACAGTTCTGGTTGCCATATTTCGGGAAGAATCTGGAAGCATTAGAAAAGGTGCAGAGGAGATGTTGCCTGGTCTGGAAGGAAGGTCTTATGAGGAAAGGCTGAGAGACTTAGATCTGTTCTCATTGGAGCGAAGAAGACTAAGAGGGGATTTGATAGAGACATGCAAGATGATCAGAGGATTAGATAGGGTAGACAGTGAAAGTCTTTTTCCTAGGATGATGACATCAGCGTGTACAAGGGGGCATAACTACAAATTGAGGTGTGACAGATTTAAGACAAATGTCAGAGGTTCTTTACTCAGAGAGTGGTCAGGGCGTGGAATGCCTTACCTGTCAATGTAGTTAACTCAGTCACATTAGCGGGATTTAAGCAATCCTTGGATAAGCACATGGATGATGATGGGATAGTGTAGGGGATGGGCTGAGAATAGTTCACAGGTTGGCGCAACATCGAGGGCCAAAGGGCCTGTTCTGCGCTGTATTGTTCTATGTTCTATGTTCTATAAACACACTGACAAGGAATAAGAAGAAGGAACCCAGCCCTTCGCGTCTGTACTACCATTCAATCAGGTCCTGGGTGATCTGATCTTAACCTCAACTCTACTTTCCTGCATTACCCTGATAATCTTTCACCCTCTCAATAATCAAGAATCTATCAAGCTCTGACATAAAAACATTTCAAAATTCGGCATTTTGAGGAATTTTAAAACCCTCTGAAAAAAAAAATTCCTCACTTCTGCATTAAGTGGCCAATCCCTTGATTTTAAACTAGTTCTAGAATCTTCTATTCGCTGAAGCATCACTTTCATATCCACCTGCTCAAGTTCCCTCAGGATCTTATACATTTCAATTAAGTAATCCTTCTAGGATACAGAAGATGCAGGCCTACCCTGTCCAGCCTTTCCCCATAAGGCAATCTGTTCATTCCAGGTATGAAATCAAACCTTTCGAATGCATTAACATCCTTCTGAAAGTATGGTGATGTGTACTGTACACGGTATTGCACAGTACTCACCAATGATCTGTACAACTGAAATACATCTGACCCAGCAATCTGGATTACTGGAAATTTTCCAGTAGGAACTGTGATGAGCAAGCAATTTTTTTTTTAAAAATGATAATCATGACTCAACAGTAACAGAAAATATTTTTTTTAAAATAATTTGACTGAGAGATAAAATGAGTGACGACACAATTGCTCTGTCAAGCTGTCTTTCTCCCACTCTACCCAAGACGGACAGGCTCTATTTATCCTTTGGAGTTACTTTTGAACATTTTTTTTGTCAGCAGGTAGAGTTAAGCCAACCAAGGTCCACATTTTCTCAATTGTGAGAGGCTTCTCATTACCTAATAGCTCAGACATTATGTGGCGTGCACTCTCACCCTGGACGACTTCAGACTGTGAAAGCACCCCACTGTTCCTCATAAGCTGCAGCTGTCAAAATGTATATGTTCATGGCTGTGATTGGTAATCTCTGATCTCCTTCGATCACAGCCACAGAATATTCGAAGACACCAGTCTTGGCCCATGTTTTTCTCAAGAAACTGAAGTTGAAACAAACATTCAACCTGTGAAATTAGCTGGAGGTTCTTCTGTTATATCCTATGCAAAACAAATCATTCAGGAAAGCAACTGAAGCCAATTAAGTCCTTTCAAAATATAGTCACTGTATCAGAAGACACAGTCAGTCATTCTTTTTTTCCACAGCATCTCCCACAGACAACATAGCCAAACTGACCAGATAATCTGTTTCATTGAAAACAAAAAAATGCTGGAAATCACAACGAGCCAGACAGCATCTATGGGCTATGTATGCTGCCTGACCCATGGTGATTTACAGTATTTTTTTGTTTTCAGCATCTGAAGCAATTTGCTCCTACAATCTGTTTTATTGCTGTTTGTCGAGGGACGCAGGAATGTGTAGGAGATTACCTCTGCTCTTCAAGATGGTCCAGCTAGACTTTTACTTCCACCTATATGTTACAGGATAGTCAGAGCTTGATTGTAACACCTCGTGCTGAAGATGCGTGTTTGACAATATAGTATTCTTTTAGTCCTGCAAAGATGTGTCAGTCTATAGTGCGCACCCAAGTTCCCTGCAGTGGGATTTCGACACACAACAGTTCAACTTAGAATTAAGCAGGACCACCAGAGGGATGTGACATTACGTTATAAAAAAGGAACCCTTTGTCAAAACAAAATATTTGCATAGTTAAAAAATTAGGAATCCGAGAAGAGACCACAGTTTTCTTCTTTGGAATGATAAGTTGGATTAGAAGTAAGACTGTTACAATCAGAAACCAGAGGGGCTTTTCAACTTGAAAAGAAAATACAGTTTTTGAGCTGTGGCACACAATATTGCTGTTTGAATTCGAGAATGAGTGGCACTGTAAATAGAGTCATAGAGAAATACAGCATAGAAGGAGACCCTTCCCTCCAAATCACCCTTGCCGACCAGATATCCTAAATCAATCTAGTCCCATTTGCCAGCACTTGGCCCCATCCCTCTAAACCCTTCCTATTCATATACCCATCCAGATGCTTTTTAAATGTTGCAATTGTACCAGTCTCTACCACGTCTTCTGGCAGCTCATTCCATACACGCACTACTCTCTGCATGAAAATTTTGCCCCTTAGGTCCCTTTTAAATCTTTCCCCTCTCACCTTAAACCCGTGCCCTCTAGTTTTGGAGCCCTCCACCCCAGGGAAAAGACTTTGTCTATTTACCTTATCCATGCTCCTCGTGATTTTATAAACCTCTGTAAGATCACTCCTCAGCCTCCGTCACTCTGGGGAAAATAGACCCTATCTATTCAGCCTCTCCCTATAGCTCAAACTCTGCAACCCTGGCAACATCCTTGTAAGTCCTTTCATGTTTCACAATATCCTTCCTATAGCAGGGAGAACAGAATTGCATGCAGTATTCCAAAAACAATGTCCTGTCCTATACTCATCTTTTGACTTAAGGAAATTCTGCCTGACAACAGCCCTCAGACTGGTTAAGCTGCAGTGTTAAAAAGCTGTAAGTGCTGCAGGAACAGAGTAAGAGAAATTTGCAGAATCTCAGACTGGAGGCATCCATCTCTGCCTTTTTCTCTCTCTCGTCCTGATTCTCTCTTATGTGGAAAAGAAGAGATAGTAGCTAAGAAAAATTAGTCATCATTGTTAAAATTAAAAGGACTGTGAAAAAAATAGCTCTCCACCTTGTGATCTAGAATTTTTACCTTTGGAATTTTGTTTGCTATGTCTATATTCTTTTCCACCTGTAGTATATGGGCTAGATTATTTGTCTTTTGCCTGACTTACTTGTGATGTACATGGAAACACATAATGTAGAATGTAGGTTGTTTGAGCCTGCTTTGTTGTTGAATATGATCAACTCAATTTACTGTTCCTGCTTTCCCCTCCACCCTTTAATCCCTTTAGTCCTCATCTTTCTTGAAAACATGTTTTGGCCTCAACCTTTTTCTGTGGCAGAGAATTCTGCAGGCTCACCACTCTCCTAATGAAGAATTTTCTCGTCATCTCAATCCGAAAAGGCCTACCCCTTATCCTTAGACTGTCCACCCAACCATCCACCCCAAACCCCCCCACCCCACCAAGGATTTAATGTCTGTATATTTATGCTTTTTGAAGTGGCACAGTTTAAGTTGCCTTATAATAGTTTGGAAATCTTTTCTGTCTTTTGTTAAAGTTTTAAGGGTGTTGTGATAAACAGACTTCTTCTGCTATTCCTGATCCAGCCTGCCATGAATTTCTTTTGGACTGTGGAGCTACCAGCCACTCATTTTGATGGTCTCTTTGAGATTTCATTTATTTATACATTGTGTGACAGCTTGTGAAACAGTGGGGCATCATTACAGGCATACTCTTTCCAGTTAAGTCTTAACAAAAGGCTTATTGCTCTCAATCAGAGGAAAAATTGCAGCAATTCCTGCTCTGCAATAAATACAAATGAAAAAGATAAAAGTGAGAATGTGGTGTACATTTTAATTTAGTATGGGTCAGAGTTGACTTAGACACAGATTTAAGCAGGCTACTGTTTGTCTTTGAGACATTTAGTAGCAACAACAATGTATTTGCAACACCTTTGACATCATAGCAAGATCAGTGAGAGCAATGTTCATTTATGTAGTGTCTTTGGCACTGTAAAACCTCCAAAAGTATTTTGAAGAAGGATATTCAATTTAATATTTATCAGATCTAATTATTTCAGCCCACAGACCATTTGAAAGGAGCTAAGGAGTAAAGAAAAAATGCTTTAATGGAGGACATTTCACCCCTAGACATGTTAGGTGCTAAAAGTGCCTCTGAGGTGACCAGGTTAGGAGTCATACAAATGGAATTTTGGCATTTATTGCACAAAGAAAGGAACATGTAAGGAAAGGAATATGTAAGTAAAGGAGTGTGACTGTACAAAATATTAAAAGGACTGCATCTATGGTATTGTGTATTATTTTGGTCTCCTTACTTGAGGAGGAGGCATTGGAGGCCATTCAGAGGAGGTTCCAGAGATGAAGAGTTTGTCTTATAAAGAGAGATTGAGCAGTTTAACCCGATACTCTCTGGAGTTTAGAGGAAGGAGAGGAGATCTACTGAGGTATAGAAGATGCTGAAGGGGATTGAGAAAGTTGACATAGGCAGAATGTTTCCTCATCTGGGACAAACTAGAAGAGTGTTCATAGTTTTCAGATAAGGGGTGGCAGATTTAAAACAGAATTGAGGAGAAATTACTTCTCTCAAATGGCTATGAATAATATCAAATGGTAGCAGGCACAAGGGGCTGAATCGCCTACTCCTGCTCCTATGTCTTTCTGTTCTAATATTGTAAGCTGAACCATTGGTTTAGCTGACATTTAGTTCACAATGCCATTTTGGTAAAGGAGTTGAAACTTGCACTCAGTTCGCCTGCCCAGAAGATCCTTGCCTGATTACCAATTAATTAAAAACAGAACATTACACATATTGGAAACCTGAACCACAACCAGAGAATGTTAGAAATACTGAGCATCTCTGGCAGTACCTGTACAGAGAGAATAGTTACGGCTTTGTGCTCAACATACCTCTACTTCAGAATCAGCTTCAGATCGTTCCTTATGTTAATTGTTTATTTGCTCACGAAAGAGGCTACGGGACAGGCTACACTTGGCTGAATGCCCTTTCTCAGCAAAGAATAGATGCTCGGTGACTAAATATGAAGCTATAGAAAGTTACCAGCTTTACTTAAGAATGTATCACCTTTTGCTATTCGCTCGATGCTGGGGGCGGGGTTTGAAGAGGACTCTTGATATTTGCTGGGACTGAATGTGGAGGCTTCAACACCAATATTCCGAAATTTTCTGAGGCCATCGTCTGAAGAGAGTTGTATGGTGGGACTTTGTTTAGACTCCTTACAGGAGACCCAGAGAATGGGAATGAGCAGCAGAATGTCTTCATGGGGAGTGTACCTGAAAGAGATGTGACAGTGAATTAAACACAAAAATAAAACAAAGAACTGTGGATGATGGAGATCTGAAACATTCAAAATCAAATTGCTGGAGAAACTCAGTTGGCATCTGTGGGAAGAAAGCAGAGTTAATGTTTCGAGCCCAGTGACACTATAAAAGAGTCATACCAAACTCGAAACGTAAACTCTGGCTGGCGTGGCGATCTCCCGGCCCAGCCTGACAGTGTCCCAGCCTGGCCAGATGAGTTATCGGTGCGGCTTGGTGGCCCAACCTGGTGGTCTCATGGCCCAGCTTGGCAGTCTTTTGGCCAGGCTAGATGGTCTCTCAGTCCAGCCTAGTGATCTCTTGGCCCAAACTGGTACTCTCTCGGTGACCCATCCTGGTGGTCTCTTGGGCTAGCCTGGTGGTCTCTCACCCCAGCCTGGTGGTCTCTCACCCCGGCCTGGTGGTCTCTAGGTGGCACATGGTGGTCTCTTGGCGGCATGTGGCGGTCTCTGGGCCTGGCAGGGTGGTGTCCCAGCCAAGCCTGGTACTCTCTCAGCAGCCCAGCATGGCTGTCTCCTGGTGCGGGCCTGGTGGTCTCACAGTGGCCCAGCTTGGCCACCTCTCAGCCTGGCCTGCTGACCGTTTGGCAGCATGTGTTGGGTTCTCAGTGGCACATAGTGCTCTCCCAGCCCAGCTTGATGCTCTCTTGGTGGTTTAGCATGGCGGTCTCCCAGTTCTGCCTGGTGAACTGGTCGTGGCCCAGCCTGATGGTCTCTCGGTGGCATGCGGTGGTCCTTAACGTCATGTGGTGGTCTCTCAGTGGCATGTGGCAGTCTCTTGGCCCAGCATGGTGGTTTCCCAGCCCAGCATGGTAGTATCTCAGCAGCCTGCCATCTCTCAGCCAGGCATGGCGTCAGCATGGACTTCCAGTCTTGCAGTGATTCCAGAGCGGTCTCCTGACCTCGAGAGCTATGAGGTGAAGCCCAGTGCAGTCCAGAATCAAGATTCAGCACAGACTAGAGGCTAAGTACCAGCATGGACTGGATTGGAATGACTGTGATTCTGAACTTTTTATTTCTGTATTTTTCCAATTTATTCCTACAATCTGTAAAACTGGACCTTTTATTTCTTTATTTTTCTATGTTTTTTTCCTCAGAACCTTACCCAAACTCTGTACCTAGGTACCCTGTTCTTAAAATGGTACCGTAAATGGTGACTTGCAACCGTTTCACTGTCCTCATGTGAGTACATGTGACAAGAATCTAATTCAAATCAATTATTCAAGCGAATCAGAATGTTTGAGCATCTAGGGAGCTGACATTGGTGTCTGGAGTTCCTAGCCAAGAAACTATGTGTTCTCCCATTTTCCCTGATCCATCCTGAAATCAGCCTCTATGAGTCAGTCATTACAATCCACATTTATAATCCACAGTACAATCTACATTTACAAGGAGAAAGTGGGGACTGCAGATGCAGGCGATCAGAGCTGAAAACGTGTTGCTGCAAAAGTGCAGCAGGTCAGGCAGCATCCAAGGAGCAGGAGAATCGATGTTTCGGGCATGAGCCCTTCTTCTGCTCCTTGGATGCTGCCTGACCTGCTGCACTTTTCCAGCAACACATTTTCAATCTACATTTACAACCTACATACACGAAAGATTATGTAGCATCAGGGTTCAAGCACTGTGCATGTCGAAATTTTGACTTTAGTATTTTCTAATTATGTTAATCATCAATTTGGTTTAAAGCCACACGCTGATCCAGACTTTCAAACAGACAGTATGTCTTATTAACACAGCACTCATTTGATGCCTAACTGCAGCCTTACATCTTCCCATTACTTCCAATGTCTTGGCAAAATAATGAAGCAATTAAAAAAAGCCTACGAAATGTTAGTGCAATAAGGTCAGAACAGTGGATGACATGTCACACAGATATCACGCTAAGGTTGCATTACCTAGAGTTGGCACACTTTGAAAACTATCTGAGGTGTTGCTTGTGATAGCAAAGATGTCGATGCATCAAAAAAAGACACAAACGAGAGCAGCAAGCACAACCCCTGCAGATAGGGGAGCAGCGAGGAGAATGTATTCGAAATTACAATCTAGTGAACAAATGACAATTGCGCAATCAAAGAGCTAAGAAGGGACCTCATCAAAAGTACAACATCATAAGTGGTGTATTAATATCAACACTGAACATTGGGCCGAGGATTGGCAGATGGAATTTAATCTAGATAAAGGTGAGGTAGTATATTTTGTAAAGGCACATCAGGGCAGGACTTATACATATGATGGTAAGGTCTTGGGTAGTGTCGCTGAACCAGGAGACCCTGGGACGCAGGCTCATAGTTCCTTGAATAGGGAGTCGCAGGTAGACAGTGTAATGAAGAAGGCGTTTGGTATGCTTGCTATTATTGGTGATAGTATTGAGTATAGGAGTTGGAAGGTAAAAACAATGACTGCAGATGCTGGAAACCAGATTCTGGATTAGTGGGGCTGGAAGAGCACAGCAGTTCAGGCAGCATCCAAGGAGCTTCGAAATCAACGTTTCGGGCAAAAGCCCTTCATCAGGAATAAAGGCAGTGAGCCTGAAGCGTGGAGAGATAAGCTAGAGGAGGGTGGGGGTGGGGAGAAAGTAGCATAGAGTACAATGGGTGAGTGGGGGAGGGGATGAAGGTGATAGGTCAAGGAGGAGAGGGTGGAGTGGATAGGTGGAAAAGGAGATAGGCAGGTAGGACAAGTCCAGACAAGTCATGGGGACAGTTACTGAGCTGAAAGTTGAGAACTAGGGTGAGGTGGGGGAAGGGGAAATGAGGAAACTGTTGAAGTCCACATTGATGCCCTGGGGTTGAAGTGTTCCGAGGCGGAAGATGAGGCGTTCTTCCTCCAGGCTTCTGGTGGTGAGGGAGCGGTGGTGAAGTAGGCCCAGGACCTCCATGTCCTCGGCAGAGTGGGGGGGGGGGGGAGTTGAAATGTTGGGCCACGGGGCGGTGTGGTTGATTGGTGCGGGTGTCCCAGAGATGTTCCCTAAAGCGCTCTCCTAGGAGGCGCCCAGTCTCCCCAATGTAGAGGAGACCGCATCGGGAGCAACGGATACAATAAATGATATTAGTGGATGTGCAAGTAAAACTTTGATGGATGTGGAAGGCTCCTTTAGGGCCTTGGATAGAGGTGAGGGAGGAGGCGTGGGTGCAGGTTTTACAGTTCCTGCGGTGGCAGGGAAAAGTGCCAGAATGGGAGGGTGGCTTGTAAGGGGGCGTGGACCTGACCAGGTAGTCACGGAGGGAACGGTCTTTGTGGAAGGCGGAAAGGGGTGGGGAGGGAAATATATCCCTGGTGGTGGGGTCTGTTTGGAGGTGTCGGAAATGTCGGCAGATGATTTGGTTTATGCGAAGGTTGGTAGGGTGGAAGGTGAGCACCAGGGGCGTTCTGTCCTTGTTACGGTTGGAGGGGTGGGGTCTGAGGGCAGAGGTGCGGGATGTACAAGAGATGCGTTGGAGGGCATCTTTAACCATGTGGGAAGGGAAATTGTGGTCTCTAAAGAAGGAGGCCATCTGGTGTGTTCTGTGGTGGAACTGGTCCTCCTGGGAGCAGATCCGGCAGAGGCGGAGGAATTGGGAATAGGGGATGGCATTTTTGCAAGAGGCAGGGTGGGAAGAGGTGTAATCCAGGTAGCTGTGGGAGTCAGTGGCTTTGTAAAAAATGTCAGTGTCAAGTCGGTTGTCATTAATGGAGATGGAGAAGTCCAGGAAGGGGAGGGAGGTGTCAGAGCTGGTCCAGGTAAATTTAAGGTCAGGGTGGAATGTGTTGGTGAAGTTGATGAATTGCTCAACCTCCTCGCGGGAGCATAAGGTGGCGCCAATGCAGTCATCAATGTAGCAGAGGAAGAGGTGGGGAGTGGTGCCAGTGTAATTACGGAAGATCAACTGCTCTACGTAGCCAACAAAGAGACAGGCATAGCTGGGGCCCATACATGTGCCCATGGCTACCCCTTTGGTCTGGAGGAAGTGAGAGGATTCAAACGAGAAATTGTTCAGGGTGAGGACCAGTTCGGCCAAACGAATGAGAGTGTCGGTGGAAGGGTACTGTTGGGGACGTCTGGAGAGGAAACAACAGAGGGCTTGGAGGCCCTGGTCATGGCGGATGGAGGTGTAGAGGGATTGGATAGCCATGGTGAAGATGAGGCATTGGGGGCCGTGGAAACGGAAGTCTTGGAGGCGGTGGAGTGTGTGGGTGGTGTCTCGAACGTATGTGGGGAGTTCCTGGACTAGGGGTGATAGGACAGTGTCAAGGTAGGTAGAGATGAGTTCAGTGGGGCAGGAGCATGCTGAGACAATGGATCGGCCAGGGTGGTCAGGCTTGTGGATCTTTGGAAGGAGGGAGAACCGGGTAGTGCGGGGTTCCCGGACTATGAGGTTGGAAGCTGTGGGTGGGAGATCTCCTGAGGTGAGTTGGGAGGTCATCTTGTGGCTGTCTAGGACATTGGTTAAGCCACTTTTGGAATATTGTGTTCAATTCTGGTCTCCCTCTTAAAGGAAAGATGTTGTGAAACTTGAAAGGATTCAGAAAAGATTTACAAGCACGTTGCCAGCGTTGGAGGGTTTGAGCTATAGGGAGAGGCTGAACAGGCTGGGGCTGTTTTCCCTGGAGCATCGGAGGCTGAGGGGTGACCTTACAGAAGTTCATAAAATCGTGCGGGAAGTCCAAAACTAGAGGGCATAAGTTTAATAGGGGAAAGATTTAAAAGGAACGTAAGGGGCAACTTTTTCACGCAGAGGATGGTGCATGTATGAAATGTGCTGCCAGAGGAAGTGGTGGAGGCTGGTGCAATTACAACATTGAAAAGGCATCTAGATGGGTGTATGAATAGGAAGGGTTTAGAGGTGTATGGGTCATTTGCTGGCAAATGGGACTAGATTAATTTGGGATATCTGGTCAGCATGGATGAGTTGGACCGAAGGGTATGTTTCCATGCTGTATATCTCTATGAGTCTATGACTCCAAGCTGCAACACAGCTTCAATCACACCACTGGAATGATTAGGCAGAGCAGCAACAGGGAAAGAAATAAAAGTACAATGTGCTGGGAAAACTCAGCAGTTTTGGCAGCATCTATGGAGAAAAATTAGAGTTAATGTTTTAGGTCAAGTGACCCTTCTTCAGAACAAAAGAAAGAAAACCCTGCTCTCTGGGCTACATTATACCGTGCAAGATCTTGTTCCACATAGCCAAACAATTGTTCTTTTCAGTCACATGTAAACCCAGAGCAGAAACTGGGTTTCTGAGTAAAGATCAGCCTTGAATGGAGGAACAGTTGAAGGTGCCATTGAAGAAGCTTTGGTGAGTTCCTGCAATAGTCCTTGCAGATGGTACACACAGTTACTACCATACATGATGATGGAGGGTGTCATTGTTTAAGATGCTGGATGGGGTGCTGATCAAAATGTGTATGAAAACATTCAGTGCTCACTACAATGCTACATGTATTATTCTTTATACAGTCAATCAGCTCAAATGCTTGTGGCCTTTACAAAATTTAGCATTCAATCGAATGTAGCATTAGTGCGTTAAGCACCTCTTTCCTATTGTGTACGCGCACTGAGATTGAGATTTCAAGTATGTCAGAAACAGAAAACCGTGCAGTCTTATTAAATGTACCAAGGAAGGAGGCATTTGGAATGTAAAATATGCACTGATCCAAAGGGAATGTTTCAAAAGATAGCATCCAGTTTTTAGCAGTGCTATTTGAACTGTTATAGTTAAATTGGATCTAGATTGCTTTTAGTAACATACAAATTTCAATTATTGACTCCTTATTAAGAGAATGAACGACTTTGAGGCACAAGATACTCACTGAAAATGTTGGAAGTGAGTAGAAATATTCTCTACCTTTGTGTGGTGATTTTGTATATATATATATATATATATATATGTATCAATTTCCCATATTTCCCATATCCCAAAATGCTACAAGGAAAGAAATATCAAACGTATTCACTCAATTCATGTAGAGCTGTGAATGGAAAAGGCTACATGTGCCAGTCTGTATTTGTGCTATTGTGAAGAGACGTATGTCAAATCTTGTCGGATCAACTACAGTTTATAGATTTTCTTTGGGGAAATAAACAAAGAATGTACTCTTTGATCATATTCTCATGTGGGTTCTTCGATTGTTGATACAAGCTTAGGCCACACTGCTTGGAAGCTGTTAAGCCTTGTTTACTGTACTACTGCTCCTGGTGGCGAGAGAGCAGGAAGTTGCAAGATGTAAAGGGTCCATTCTTTTAGCCGAAGTCTAATACATGACCACTGAAGCCACAGTAAGTGGTGCTGGATCACTGTTTACTTCAGATGTCCTTTTACATAATCTGGTTTCGAATAACAATGACAGGAAGGCTGACCTGGAAATGTGCTGTCAATGGATGAAATGAAAAGAATAAAATCAGTAACAATCTCTCAAACCTCACAGGACTTAAGGGACAGCTAGTCAGTGAGCTGGAGCACTAGGATGGTTCGTTTTATCCTATTCACATTGTAGTCTGGTGAAGAGAAGATTTGACAGTGAAAACCTTCTGAATGGTAAAGTTGAAGCATGGAAGATGAGCTGAGGAATATTACCGAAAATAAAAATTGCTGGAGATCACAGCAGGTCAGGCAACATCTATCGAGAGAGAGCAAGCTAACATTTTGAATCAAGATCGCTCTTCATCAGAGCTGCCGTGAAGTGTGGAGGGAGGCAGCAACTGCTAAAGTTGCAAAACCTGCTGGTACACCACCAACCTCACCTCCATCCAGGGCCCCAAACCATCCTTCCAGGTGAGTCAGAAGTTTACCTGCCTCTCTTCCAACCTAGCTTACTACGCCAGGTGCTCCCAATATGGTCTTCTCTACATCGGGAAGACCAAACATAAACTTAGGGAACGGTTCACTGAGCATCTCAGCAGGGCCACCAGAAGCCGACCTGACCTCGCAGTCGCCATCCATTTTAATTCCCCTTCCCAATCAATTTCCAACATGACCATCCTTGGCCTCCTCCATTGCTACAACGAACTACACTGCAAATTGGAGGAACAACACCTCATATTGCGCCTGGGCAGCCTACAGCCCGGAGAACTCAACAGTGAGTTCTTCAATTTCAAATAACTTCCCTCCCCATCCATCGACTCCCTTCTCAGGCCCTCCCCATCCCTTCTATTGCTCCCTGCCACCAACCGGATTCATCCCTCCCATCAATCAACCAGGTCATACCCTCTACCCGTCTTCACCTATCCCCACTTCACCACCCTGCCCCCAGCTCCCCCTTAATCAACAGTTCCCCCCACACCCACCCCCAGTCCTGGAAAAGGGTTACATCTGAAATGCCGACTTCTCCACCTCCTGATGTTGCCTGTCCTGCTGTGTTCTTCCAGCCCCCTGCCTGTGAAGTTGGAAGGGACAGCATTTATGCAATAGTAGAGGGGTGGAGCGCTGGGAGAGAAAGGGTGTTGATAGAGTAGATTAAGTGATCGGAATTTGAGAATGGCAGAACAATGGTGTGTCTAACTGACAGACTGGAAAGAACAAACAGCTCACTGGAGTGAGGGGAGGGGAGAGAGGACATGTTGTTCCAGAGAGACGGTAACAACTAAACTAAAAAAAGGGAAAGGAATGAGAATGGGTTTACAATCTGAAACATGCTGAACTCAATATTAAGTCCAGAAGTTTGTAAAGTGCCTAGTTTGAGATGGGATGTTGTAAAACCAGTTTGTGCTGGAATTTGCTGGAGCATAAGACCATAAAGACATAGGGGCAGAAATTAGGCCCGACAAGACCATCAAGTCTGCTCCACCCTTCAATCGTGGCTGATCGGTTTTTCAAGGAGAAAGTGAGGACTGCAGATGCTGGAGATCAGAGCTGAAAATGTGTTGCTGGAAAAGCGCAGCAGGTCAGGCAGCATCCAAGGAGCAGGAGAATCGACGTTTCAGGCAAGAGCCCTTCTTCAGGAATGAAGAAGGGGTCATTCCTCATTCTTCATTCCTGAAGAAGGGCTGATGCCCGAAACGTCGATTCTCCTGCTCCTTGGATGCTGCCTGACCTGCTGCGCTTTTCCAGCAACACATTTTCAGCTCTGATCGGTTTTTCAACCCCATTTTCCTGCTTTCTCCACATAACCCTTTGATCTCCTTGTCAATCCAGAAATTATCTCGCTCTATTTTAAATGTACTCAATGACCTGGCCTCCACAGCCTTCTGTGGCAATGAATTCCACAGATTCATCACACTCTGGTTAAAGAAGTTTCTCCTTAGCTCCATCCTAACAGGTCTTCCCTTTACTATAAAGTTTTACTCTCCGGTACTTGACTCTCCTGCCAATGGAAACATCTTCCCAAAGCCCACTCTGTTGAGTATCCTGTAAGTTTCAATCAGATCTCACCCCTCTCCCTGCCCTTCTAATCTCGAGTATAGTCCCACTGTCTTCAAACTTTCCTCATATGTTAAGCTGTTCATTCCTGGGATCATTCTCGTGAGCCTCCTCTGGACCTGCTCCAGGGCCAATACATTTTTCCCCATGAGGTATGGGGTCCAAAATTGCTCACAGCAATTACAGCAAGCTGGGGACAAACAAGTGGGCATCCATGTAGGAAGCTGTGTTAAAATAACCAACAATGAGAAGGTCAGGGATATGCTTGCGCACAGACTGGAGGTGTTCTGCAAAGTGGTCATTCAGTTTGCGTTTGGTACCTCCAGTATGGAGTAGGCCACATTGAGTGCAGCAAATGCAACATATATTAGCTATATTACCATTCAATTACAATAGTGGAACAATAGCAATTTCAGACTCCTGCGCCATATTCCAGAACAAAGAGATGAATGAAGTATCAGGTAGACCACCCAGTATAGATTCCAAGGACACACTCAAGGACTGCAAAGGATCAGGAAAAGTCTCTTCAGAGATTGCTGCTTTCCCTGCAAGATTCACAGTCAGAGCTGCTGGAGCATAAGACCATAAAGACAGTCAGTCCACAATATCCTGGGTGACAAGACAAGAAGAAACTGCAAACTGTTGATTGTCACATCTGGAATGCTAGATGAAGATGAAGAGTTTTAGGATTAGAAAATTATTCTCATGCTTTAACATTGCTGAGGAATTTCCTGCCTAGGAAGAATTACCTGTACTCAGGGGTAAACTCATCATTCAACAGACAACAGCCAACACTATATAGCACTTCCTCTTTAACGCTGTCAGCCATAGAAACAGTCCCCACCTCAATACAAGGTAAGGATTCTAATCTCTCTGATCTGGTTGAGTTTCAGAGGAATGTTTATACATTGCATCTGGAATGGACTGGTCAGGATCAACTTCGGAAAACAGTAAAACTAATCCAATAATTAATATGTATTTGTAATCTCAAAAGATGAAAGAGTTAACCCCAGTTTCTGAGGGCTTGTAATGCTGATCAAATCCTTGAAAAATACTGAGATGTTCTTCACAAAACAACATTCATTCTTCTTGGCGTGGAATGTTAGCCAGACAAAACATTTCCAAGAAATCTTCACAAAATCAGATCTCATTTTCTTCACATGAAAACAAATGTTCCTGGAAAGGCTGAGGTAAAGATTTACAAAATGGAATGTGATCATGATCTGCACACGGCACTTCCACACAACAGAATGTAATCCTTATTTTGTCTTTAGCCGCTGCAAAACTACTGAGTGAAAACTGAAAGAACTGCAGACGCTGGAAAATTGCTGGAAAGTCCTGGCCAACATCTCTGTCTCAGGCTTGCTGCAGTGCTCCAGCGTAGCTTAGTGCAAACTGGAAGAACACCTCATCTTCTGTTTGGCAGCTCTACAGTCTTTTGGACTCAATATCACATTCAATAATTTTAAGGCTCCTTGTCCCATGTCCTCACCCCAACCCCCACACACCAAGTCTTGTTATCACACGGTCTCCACATCATCACTATCCATTATTCACCACTAATTGTGCAGATTCTCATAGGTTAATTATTATGACTCCTTTATCTGCCCATCTCTTCTTCTCTCTCTTTGGGGTCCACCTATAACTATCATTTACTCCATACCCCCTTACCCCCACCCTTTCTTCTGCATGAAAAAACATTTTCCTAACTGCCATTGGTTCTGAGGAAGGAACACTAGACCCAAAATATTGACACTGATTTCTCTCCACAGATGCTGCCAGACCTGCCAGGCATTTTGAGCAAATTCTGTTTTGTTCAGGAGTACTGTGTAGTCACTGTTGAAGGCCTAGTTTTAAGCATGTTTGCCAACACAACCAGGATTTATTCTGATATTGCAAGAAATAGGCTGAGTTGGTAGCCCTGTGGTATTATCGATGAGCCCTTAACCTAGAGGCATAGGTAACATTCTGGGGAACTGGGTTCAAATCCTGCCACAGCAGATGGTGAAATTTGATTTCAATTAAAAAACAACCTCAACAGACTATGAATCAATTCTCAGGAAAAATAAAACATCTGGAGAATCTAACCATCTCCTCTGGCATTTAATGGTATTACCATCACTGAATACTCTAGTGTCAACATCCTGGGGGTTATTGTTGACCTGGAGCTGGACTGGACTTGCTATAGAAGCGCAGCATCTACAAGTTGAGAAACTAGGGCTCATCTCCTGACCTTTCAAAGCCTACAAAGTACAAGTCAGGAGTGTGGGGGAATACTCTCCACTTGTCTGGATAGGTACAGCTTCAACAACACTCAAGAGCCATGACACCATTCCAGACAAAACAGCCTACTTGATTCACACTACATCAACAAGCATCCACGCCCTTCACCACTGACACTCAGTAGCAGCTGTATGTCTCACCAACAAGATGCACATCAGAAATTCAGCAAAGATCCTCAGACAGTACCTTCCAAACCCACAACCAGTTCCATCCAGAAGGACAAGGGCAGCAGGTTCACGGGAACACCACCAGCCACAAGTTCCCCTCCAAGGCACTCACCATCCTGACTTGAAAATATATCACCATTCCTTCAGTGTTGCTTGGTCAAAATCCTGGAACTCTCTCCCTCACAGTATTATGGATCTAACTACAGCGACATGACTGCAGTGGTTCAAGAAGGCAGCTCACTACCAACTTCTCCAGGGCAACTAGGGATGGGTAATAAATACAGGCCCTGCTGTGTCACCAATGTCCCATAAATGAATAAGAAAATAGCATTGATGTTAGGTGGTTTCTCATGCTTCAGCCAGTATATGGAATCTGAATGTTGACATTGCAGCCCCTTGTGATAGGCAGCATGTTGTGAGGAATCCTTTACACCCTTTCACCATCAGTTAGCTTCAGTGTTTCAGAGTTTCCAAAAATTGGTCAATTCCATGGAAATGCTTGATCATCCTGCACAGGAATTATGATGATTCGGCTTATCCCCAAAATGTCGACTTTCCTGCTCCTCGGATGCTGCCCAATCTGCTGTGCTTTTCCAGCACCACACTCTCGACTCTGAATCTCCAGCATCTGCAGGCCTCACTTTCTCCTTCAAGAGTGTTTTAACCTGAGAGAGGCAGCATTTTGTGCAATTACTCTGAGGAGAGAGGGGAGATGTGAACTTCCCAACACACATTTCCGACCCTTGAATGATTTCCTCATCAAGTTGATTGAAAGAACGTAACGTTACCTGAAGAAATATGCGGGATCATCACTGCTTCTGTCCTGTCACTCACAGGGCAGGTGCAATGATGAGCTATGCAGGACAGGCGCTATCCCAACCCTTATCCATTGACATAGCCTCAGTGTTGCCTATATTAAGGTACTGTGGCTGGTTGCAATTATCAATGTAACACATCAAGGATCCCTGACGTCTGATGCAATCTGCTGTCAAGCTGTCAGTTGGTGTTGAGAGATGACTAATGATTGCCCATTACAACATATTTCATCCTTGTGATGTCTGAGGAGGCATATGTCAAACGAGTGTGACTTCTTCAGGCCAGACAGCAACAAAGACATGAGAGACAAGACTTGAAGAATGTCAATGAGCAGAAGTGTAGGAATATTTACTTCAGGATGCCGAAGATGATGAGGTTCACCTCCCCTTATTTAAGTTTCTGGCTTTTCATTTTTATCCTTTCCTACTCACGATGTCTGAGCACAGTCCCATGGTCCTCCGATCCAGGTGCCTGCTTTCTTTTTGGTCCAAAAACTTGGCCGATTACTCCCAGGGGCATATGGGTCTTGAAGTTTGGGGTCTGCTGTGAGTGCCCTATCCAGATGCAGGCTCATCCTCCTGAACCGCTGTGTGGCATCACACCTAGAGGGGCCTGGGCACCGCTGGAGGAAGATTCCAGGGTCCTGTTTGCGGCTCCTCCTCCTCACTATGGGTGACTGCTGGCACCGACTGAGAGGAAGGGGCATCTGTGAGTGAGCTGGACATCTCTCACCCCTCCAACCCTGTGATCCTGCTACCAATGCTGATCACCAATGGCTAGAGCAATGGAGAGCACGTCAATGCACAGATCTGGCAGGTACTGCCTGTGCTGCTGACGCTGGGGATGGCTAGATACATGCCTGTCAGTCCCAAGAACATTGGTGAGCTGCTCCAACTTTCCGTACAGATTGCCCACTGCATCTGAACGACCTGCCATTACTGAGCATGGCCATACATTTTGACAAAGCATGGGCCCACCTTCTGCCTGGGCATGAGCAGGCCCCTAGTAGTCATTAAAATGTGGAGCTGGAGAAAGTGGGCGGCACGGTGGCACAGTGGTTAGCACTGCTGCCTCACAGCGCCAGAGACCCGGGTTCAATTCCCGCCTCAGGCGACTGACTGTGTGGAGTTTGCACATTCTCCCCGTGTCTGTGTGGGTTTCCTCCGGGTGCTCCAGTTTCCACCCACAGTCCAAAGAATGTGCAGGTCAGGTGGATTGGCCATGCTAAATTGCCTGTAGTGTTAGGTAAGGGGTAATTGTAGGGGTATGGGTGGGTTGCGCTTCGGCGGGTCGGTGTGGACTTGTTGGGCCGAAGGGCCTGTTTCCACACTGTAATCTAATATAAAGCACAGTAGGTCAAGTGGCATCAGAGGAGGAGGATGTTGGGGCCCTGATGAAGTGGCCTGTCTGAAACATCGACTCTCCTGCTGTTCTGTTGCTGCTTGACCGGCTGTGTCTTCTCCAGCTCCACATTTTATTTATTCTGACTTTCCAGCATTCACAGTTCTCACTATCTCCTAGCTTCCCGAGTTCTGGGGCGTTCCTTCCAAGTGAGGCTGTGGAGACGTGTCAGCAAATTGCTTACCAGCTTGTGTTTCAGAGTCTAATTTCAAAGGAATGCCCCACGAGGGGAAACTCTCCGAACTGTGGAGGGTTAGGTTGGGTACTTTGCCAGTGTATCCTATGAGGGTCGAAGTGGAGGTTGAACTGACTGTGCATGGCAGTGGCCTCCTTCTTGTGACAGTTCACTGGGTCCCACCAGCACCTGTATCAGAGAAGTGGGAATTAATGGGGGAAATGGACTTCGACAGGTCTTGGTGTCAACATGTGAGTAGGTGTCTTCTTCTCTGGCCAGCTCCCCAGAATTTTATTCCCATAAGCGGTGAGGATCCTAATGCCCACCAACCTGGTACTGGTCTTGACCCTCTCAGCCTAGTCAGGACGGATTTCTTCCCACAGCCAGACAAAGGTTGAGTATGATGGAAGAGGTGCTTAGGATGCTGAAGATGGTGAGGTTCTCCACCCCGACCCCCGCCTCCCGCCCCCCCCCCCCAATAAATAAGTGGTAAGTGCAGTGTGAAGGGAGGGTTAATAGTTTGGGAAGATGGGATGTATGAGAACCATTCAGAGACTATGGACCAGATCAGAGCTCCCGGCATGTTATGGAGATAGCCTCGACACTAACGTTTATATTTTAGAAAAAATGTGCTGTGCTCCAGATGCAATTCAATTGGTCCATCACTAAGTTTTAAGCAAAACAGACTTTATTTTTACAGCAGTGCCCAGAACAACCCAACGCCTGCGAGAGTATGGTTCCTGTAGCTGGGCACTGACAGTGCCCGATGCATCATTAATGAGGTGAACAGTGAGCAATGCATGAGAAAAGTTAACTTTGACCATTGCAGATGACCAGCCATGAATCCCCTGAAAAGTGACATTTTGGGGGAAAAAACAGGAGCATTCAGCTCACAATTGATTTTTTTTAAGTTACAGAAGTGACAGAGGCTTCCTTGACGAGACTAGAATTTATTGCGCATCTTTGTTGGTCTGCCACCTCTTTAGCAAATCATTTGTTTCACAGACCATCACAAAGGGCAGTCACAATTCAACTAGATTGTTGTGGGCTTGGAGTCACACATAGACCAGACCAGGTAATGACAGCAGGTGTCTTTCCCCAAAGTACAATAGTGAACCCGTTTTTTTTTTAAAATGACCATTTAATGTCTCTCCAGTCATGAAATCAGGATGGTTTCCAAGCAATCAGTTCAATGGTGTTGCACACAATGGAGGAGATAGGACTTGGACCCAGGACTGTTGGCTCAGATGCAGGGACACTACCACTGCATCACAAGTGCCCCCTAATCAGGACGTTGATTATTTGGAATTACGAGTTGTCTTAATATCCTTTGAGCAATATGACAATGACCCTCAACTCTGCTGACATGACTTTAGTTCTGTACCTTGGGGTCAGATGCATGGAAGAATCAATGTTGGATTAAAAAGATCAATTTTTATGAATGTTTTATAATGTTTTATTATCATTGTTTGTTTCAGAAAAATGTTCATATCCAAGGTTTTATTTCTGGTTCATACACTAATGTTTAGGCATTCTGACAATATTGTATATTCCAGAAAATTCCAGAACCAAGAAATGAAATGACACCAAGGATTCTGGATTCAAGAGGTTATGGTCTAATTCCATGATGACTGATGGCTCTCACATTTATTGAAACAATTATGTGTACGTTACCTTGCTGCCATGCTGTGATTTCAACTCGCATCTCCCCATTATTAGGCTTGCATTTTCCTACAGGTAGCTGCTCTTACCAGGGGATCTGAGGTCCTCGTATGTCACAGTTATCTGACTTGCACCATCCACACCTAACCACGGCTATTCATCTGTAACCACTCTGCGACTTCAAACATCCAATCTGCTGCCTTCCACTTTGCCCTCCAGAAGAGATCCCACTTGCTTTTCAGTTCTTCAGAAATATATCTGAAGATGAGATTTTCTGTGTGTAACTTTAATTTTTTTCTCTTGATGTTTCAATCAGCTTCTCATTTATCTCATGATTGTGTATGGGACATCTTTCCATCCCCACGCGCTCAATACATTCTATGCTCATTTCAGACAGAAGGTCAGTGAAACAATGTCACCTGCCCTGACAGCCTCAGGTACACAGATATCCACAGTCACTGCCGCAGATGTTAGCTCCGCCTTCCTGAGAATGAACCCATGGAAAGCAACTGGCCCGAATGAAGTCCCTGACTGTCCACTCAGATCCCGTGTGGACCACCTGAGGGGAGTACTTGCACTCTTTTCTACCCTCTCCTTACTATGACGTGAAGTTCCCATCTGCTTCAAGAAGGCCATTATCTTCTGTGACAGCACTGAGTTGACCCACACCCCAATCCGAGAGCTAATCATCTAACCACCCAAAAAGGAGCACCTCACCTCGTAATATATTAAAATAATGGTTAAATGAAAGGTATCCCTGATCTCCACTTTATCAGTAACAAGTAACAATGTGTTTATTTAACCCTAACAGTGAACAAATTAACATAATTACTAACAAACAGAACAATTCCCCCCCACAATTACTATCTATTCTCTTACTGAACTAAATTCTATTGGTATGCTGTTCCAATAAAATTCAAGTAACAAAAAAATGACATTAAAAATTATACTCTCAAAGTCCATACAGGATGTGTCTTCCAGAATGTTCCACTGCCTCATCAGTCTTAAACACTTTTCTTCCACTGATCCTTCTTTAAGGGATGTTTTCTCTGGGAATTCTTCTGTTCTGAACGTCTGGCTCCATCGAATTCAGGTGTCAGGAATATTATCTAAGAGTGCCGTGTCCCTTTATGAATAGATGGTGATTTTTTTAGAGAGTGTGGAGATTTCTGTGCGGGCAAGACATTTTACTCAGATGGCTGTTTGCTGTCCTTTCTCTGCCCAATTGCCCCCTTCTTTATACCCATGATGACGTATTCATTTCTTTCCAATCACATTGATGTGAGGGAATCAATACCATCAGATTTAAACTTAATTGGGTTTTGGTATCTCGGGCCTGTTTTAAATTAATCTTCAATCTGGTTGCCCTAACATCAAAACAAGCCTAGGCTGCCAACCACACAGCCTATTGTTACATGCTTCAATTTCACAACTGGCTGTAACCAACAGCTGCTTGCAAACATTTTTTTAAAAATCTCCAAACTTGGAAAAGCACATCTCCTCTTAAAAAGACCACACACTCCCACCCCCACCCCCCTCCCCCCAACCATCTCCTGTAACTGGATCTTCAACTTCCTGGCCTGCAGACTGAAATCACTAAGGATAGGCCACAACACCTCCTCCACCATAATCCTCAATACTGATGCCCCACAAGGATGCATGCTCAGCCCCTTATTATACTCGTTGTACACTCATGACTGTGTGGCTAAATTCAGCTCTAACTCCTTCTACAAATTTGTTGATAACACTAATATAGTGGGTCAGAACAGCAAGAAAAAAGTACAGAAAAGAGATAAATCTTAGTTACATGGTGAAAAGACAACAATCTCTCCCTCAATGTCAGAAAAACAAAGGAGCCTGTCATCAATTTCTGGAAGCTGAGTGGAGTATGTGCCCCTGTCTGTATCAATGGTGGAGATGGTTGACAGCTTCAAGTTTCTAGGAGTGAATATCGCCAACCATCTGTTCTGGTTCATCCATGTCGATGCTACTCCAAGAAAGCACATCAGCACCTCTATTTCCTCAGAAGGATAAGGAAATTCAGCATGTCAACAAGGACTCTCACCAATTTGTATAGATACACCACAGAAAGCAACCTGTCTGGATGCATCACAGCTTGGCATGGCAACAGCTCTGCCCAAGACCACAAGAAATTACAGTGTTGTGAATGCAGTCCAGTCCATCACACAAACCAGCCTTCCACCCATTGACTCCATCTATACTTCCCACTGTTTCAGGAAAGCAGCCAACATAATCAAAGAGCCCCTCCCACCCTGGTTATAATCTCTTCCACTCTCTTCCATTGGACAGAAGATACAAAAGTTCGAAAACACATACCAATAGATTTAAGAACACCTTCTTCCCTGCTGTTATCAGACTTATGAAAGGACCTCTCATATATTAGAATCGATCTTTCTCTGCATCTTCACTGTAGCTGTATTCTGCACTCTGTTCTATTACCCTGACATACTTGTGGATGGTATGATTTGTCTGGGTACCACACAAAATAATACTTTTTCACTGTATCTCAGTACATATAGCAATAATAAAAAAAATAAAATCTAAATCCACATTTCCAAAGTTTTTATTTATTTTTAGGTTTCTTACATTTTCTTTGAGGACTTGCGTTTCACTGGATGGACAAGTATTTGGTGCCAATCCCTGAATGACCTTGAAAATGTGATGTTCAGCTGTCTTCTTGAACTATTGCTATCCTTAGGGGTCCAGGTACACCCCAGAACTCTTACTAAGGGTTTTCTAGTATTTTAAACCAGCAACAGTGAAGATTCAAGTCAGGGCGGTGAATGATATAGAGTTATGGAGAAATAGTGTCTTACATCCTGGAAAGAGGCCTTTCAACCCATCATATCAGTGCTCATCATCAAGCATCTACTCCCATTTTCCAGCACCTAGCCCCGAGCCTTA
This sequence comes from Chiloscyllium punctatum, assembly GCF_047496795.1. Lineage (NCBI taxonomy): Eukaryota > Metazoa > Chordata > Chondrichthyes > Orectolobiformes > Hemiscylliidae > Chiloscyllium > Chiloscyllium punctatum. Next base: position 109,273,461 of record NC_092746.1, read on the forward strand.
AATGATATTGTTCTTCAAGTATTGTCTAACAGTAACTTGAAGGGGAGCTTGCAGTTGGTGATATTCCCATGTACCTGTTGCCCTAAACCTTCCAGATGATAAAGGTTATGTACCAAACAAAAAAAAACAAAGAATTGTGAACTCTGGAAATCGGAAACAAAATCCAAAATTGCTGGAAAATCTCAGTTCAAAAGAGTTCTGAAGAATGGCCACTGGATTCAAAATGTTAACTCTGGTTTCTGTTCACAGACCTGCTGAGTTTTTCCACTAATTTATGATTCTGTATGCAGTAAAGGTTATGGTAGAGGAACTACAGAAGGTGGTGTGCACAACCCAGACCAACACAGAAGTCACGTTCCTATCCATGGACTCCATCTACACTTCTCATTGACGTGGAAAAATGGCTAACATCATCAAAGATCCCTCCCACTCCAGTAATACACTCTTCTAACCCTAGCAAGTTTTGAGAAGATTTGTAGCTCAGGTTGAGGTTCTGGATGTAGATTTGCTCGCTGAGCTGGAAGGTTCATTTTCAGACGTTTTGTCACCATACTAGGTAACATCTTCAGTGAGCCTCTGGATGAAGCACTGAAGGTGTAGCCCGCTTTCTATTTAGATGTTTGGGTTTCCTTGGGTTGGTGATGTCATTTCTTGTGGTGACATCATTTTCCATGGTGATGTAATTTCCTGTTCTTTTTCTCAGGGGGTGGTAAATGGGATCCAAGTCAATGTGTTTGTTGATAGAGTTCTGGCTGGAATGCCATGCTTCTAGAAATGGGGTTGAGGAAGAACACCATTTCGACTGGGACAACACATCCATCCTAGGACAAGACAAACAGAGACATGCACGAGAATTCCTAGAAGCATGGCATTCCAACCGAAACTCTATCAATAAACACATTGACTTGGATCCCATTTACCACCCCCAAGAAAAAGAACAGGAAATGATGTCACCACAGGAAATGACATCACCAACCCAAGGAAACCCAAACATATAAATAGAAAGTGGGGGAGGCTCACTGAAGATGTTGCCTAGTATGGTGATGCAACATCTAAAAACAAACCTTCCAGCTCAGTGAGAACTCTTCTAACCCATTCTATATCCAGAACCCTTCCATCAGGCAGAAGACACAGAAGCTTGAGTACATGCACCGACAAGTTCAAGAACATCTTTTCCTTGCTGTTATTAAATTGATGAGTGGACCCCTGTAATTTAAAATCGAATGTTAATCTTGCTTTTATGCACCTCCTGTGCAGCCGTAACCCTATATGCCTCACTCTGTCTAAGCATCCTATGATCTGTATATCTTTGTTTGTTATGATCTTCCTGTATTGCTTGCAAAACAACAAATTTCACTGTACCTAGGTACATGTGGCAATAAAAAATCAAAACAACTCCAACCAGTATGCGTTTGAGACCCATCGTTCTGTCACTTCCTGAAGATAATTACCTTAGGACACTTTCTTCATGACTCCTTCTCCTGTTACAGAGCTAAGTTTTGAACATTTTTATCTTGTAATTCCTATTCATATTCCCGTAAGATTAAGTTTGTAAAAAGTGCTTCAATGAGTTCTGATTTACAGTCCAGAGAATATGTATCTTGCCTACTCTGGTTAGATCACTGTATTTACTGTGGCATGGGCCAAGGGACTTTAGGTGAGTAACATTTGCTTAGTTTAGCCAAGTGAAGAGAGGGCTTAACCTTAGTGTTTCCAAAAGCCAGGCTCATCAGAAGTCTCATCATCAAAGAACTTCAAGTCTTCATTCCCCAAAGTACAGCTAATATTTGTTTTTACTCTTTCTGCAATTTACTCAAGGGAGTATCTTGGCAGCAGCAATAATTCCTGTGTTCTTACACGTTTTAAAGTTACATTAATTCTTTTTTGAAAATTGCCTTAGGATAATTTGATGAGATGCAGTTTACTTTACCTGCTTCAATCTGATAAATGTTTGATAATGTTATAGTGGCTTGTAGTTGGTTTGTAGGGAAAATAGAGTGGATTAAATCAGTGGCTACATTGTGGAATAGATCATGAATTGTCATTTGACCTCTGCACGCTGTGGACAGATTAATATTGAACAAATTCCAACTTCAAGGACAGAGATAGATGGACCAAGGGACTGATGGATAGTGTACACCACCCCATTACAGGAAACTACTGTTCCATACGAATAGTAATGCATTAGAAATGGTTTCAGCCTGTTAGGAAAATGAAAATGGTCTTCTCTGTGTCAGTTTTAATTCTCTGCAATGCTAAGGAGATATTCATTTGCAAAGAACATTGAAGTACTTTTTACAAACTTAATCTTACCGGAATATAAATAGAAATTACAGAAATGTGCTAAGTTCAATAGTTACAACAACGATCACTTGCATTTATATAGTTAGCCGATTGTCGTAAATCAAACTGCTTCAGAGAAGCATGATCCAAAAGGTACCTGTTAGTAAGTTAAAGCTGTTATAGTGCAGTAGTAGAGGTGGAATGAAAGTTGCTGTGTCAGGTTTGGGTCTGGTGGTGAGGAGGAATCGCAGAGGAATAGTCACCAACGTGACAAGGGCACAGGAAATGGACAAGTGGCAGGTAGGCAATGCAGGCCTCAGCCTCAGCATGGGTTTGGTGGAAGTGGAGCTACATGGACATGTAAGGCAGCCAGTCAGGGGTCAGAATACACGGGGTTGGGGAGAGGGCAGTGAGGGATTATAACCCAAAACAGCGTAGGATAAGGTGCTACTGTACGCAAAATAGACAGTACCAGTGAGGAACTGCTCCTCTAGTGATAGGTTGATTCTCTTTTAGGCAAGTCCTTAATGAGTTGGGATTTATGTAAGGGTAAGGGCTGGGTGGCAGGGTATTTGTGTGCAACTGCCTGGTGGGAGGCAGGAGGTTGCAAGAAGGGTGTAGGGCTAGTAGGATGTGGTGGAGGGCAAGGACTAATCTGCACATGGAGGGAGCACAAAACTGCAAGGGGAAAGAGAAATCTGGAGGAGGTTGAAGGAGGGGTGAGTGGAATAATGCTGGAAGAGGTTTGCAAAAGGCATGGGGAGAGGAAAGCTGAAGGAGCGATGTGAGTCAAGGGAAACTGCAAGGAAGAGGAGACTGCAAGAGGATGATCAAGAAAGAGTGGAGGGTAGGGTAGGGTACGAGGTTGCAGAGGGACAACACTCTATGAGTTTGTTGCAACCCAGAATAAAGCTAGACACTTGGTCAACACCCCTGCCATTTAACTCAATGTCCACTCCTTCGATCAGTCTGGCTACAGCAAAGTTAGGACAGCATCTCCCCCTCCACCAGGACAAGAACAAGAGCACAGAGTCATAGAGTCATATAGCATGGAAACAGATATTTCAGTCCAATCAGTCCACACTGACCATAATCCCAGACTGAACTAGTCCTACCTGCCTGCTCCTGACTCATATCCCTCCAAACATTTCTTATGCATGTTCTGATATAAATATCTTTTAAAGATTGTAACTTTACCTGCATCCACCACTTCCTCTGGAAGTCCACTCCACATACGAACCACTCCCCAAGGAAAAAATTGCCCCTTTTTAAATCTTTCTCCTCTCACCTGAAAAAATGCCCTCTAGTTTTGAAATTCCCCAGCCTAGGAAAAAGACACCTGCCATTCGCCTTATCAAAGCCCCTCATGATTTTATGCACCTCTATAAAGTCACCCCTCAGCCTCCTACACTCCACTGACAAATGTCCCAGTGTCTCTAGCCTCAAACCCTCCAGTCCTGGCAACATCCTGGTAAATCTCTTCTGAACCCTCTCCAGCTGAATAATATCCTTTCTATAACAGGGAGACCAGAACTAAATGCAGAACTCTAGAAGAGGCTTCACCAATGTCCTGCATAACCTCAGCAGCAGTCCTGTGGGAAAACTCAGATTTTCACATTTCTCCCTGTTTATACAATATCTTGACATGGATAAGTATCGCTGCTCCCTCATTATCATGAGGCCCAGGTCTTGGAATTCCTTTCATGATGCGCTACCCAGAAATCAGCTGTGTCAGAACGGGAACACTCTGACGTCTGGATCTGATGAATCTGATGCCCCAAATGCCAATGCATAATCGAAACCTTAGTGCAGTATGAGGCAACTATCCACTGTCAGTTGGTGCACTCCTTCAAATGGGATATTAAACCAAGAACTTAGCTCCCCCTCTCAGCTATGTAGTGTTATGACATGGCGGTAAACACCTCGGCTAATTAAACCCAACACCCAGCAAAGCTCATCTCGCCTCGTAATCTGTTAAAGTATGAATGACAGAGAACCCTGAAATTCTACTATTTGAAAAAAAACCAATTTACTTTTTAACTCTAAATGTGAACGTTAAACAACAACTATTCACAACTCTAAGCCCCCCCACCCTTTCCTTGAAAGGTCTGTTATCCACCTCCAACTCTATAACAATATATTGATCCAATAAAAGCCCAGATGAAAAATACATCAACTTAATTTTCAAAACCAGACCATGGCTGTTGTTGCCAGCATCTGTCTTTCTCTGGCTGTGGATCTCCCTGGGTCATAGAACATGGAACATAGAACAGTACAGCACAGAACAGGCCCTTCAGCCCACGATGTTGTGCCGACCACTGATCCTCATGTATGCACCCTCAAATGTCTGTGACCATATGCATATAGATAAGCTGCAGAGCTGGGCAGAAAGGTGGCAAATGGAGTTCAATGTGGGTAAATGTGAGGTGATTCACTTTGGTATGAGTAACAAAAAGATGGGGTACTGGGCTAATGGTCGGATACTTGGTAGTGTGGAAGAGCAGAGGGATCTTAGTGTCCATGTACACAGATCTCTGAAAGTTACCACCCAGGTAAATAGTGCAGTGAAGAAAGCATATGGCGTACTGGCCTTTATTGGTAGAGGAATTGAGTTCCGGAGTCCTGACGTCATGTTGCAGTTGTATAAGACTCTGGTGCAGCCGCATCTGGAGTATTGTGTGCAGTTTTGGTCGCCATACTATAGGAAGGATGTGGAGGCACTGGAACGGGAGTAGAAGAGGTCTACCAGGATGTTGCCTGGTATGGTAGGAAGATCGTATGAGGAAAGGCTGAGGCACTTGGGGCTGTTTTCATTGGAGAAAAGAAGGTTTAGGGGTGACTTGATAGTGGTGTACAAGATAATTAGTGGTTTAGATAGAGTTGATCATGAGAACCTTTTTCCACGTATGGAGTCAGCTATTACGAGGGGGCATAGCTTTAAGTTAAGGGGTGGTAGGTATAGGACAGATGTTAGGGGTAGATTCTTTACTCAGCGAGTTGTGAGTTCATGGAATGGAGGCATACGGAGGATAGTGGGTAGTGTAGGTTAGGTGGGCTTGGATCGGCGCAACATCGAGGGCCAAAGGACCTGTACTGCGCTGTCTTGTTCTATGTTCCATGTTCTATGTTCTATGCATGTCCAGTAGTCTCTTAAATGTCCCCAATGACCTTGCTTCCACAACTGCTGCTGGCAACGCATTCCATGCTCTCACAACTCTCTGTGTAAAGAACCCACCTCTGACATCCCCTCTATAACTTTCCTCCAACCAGCTTAAAACTATGACCCCTCATGTTAGTCATTTCTGCCCTGGGAAATAGTCTCTGGCTATCGACTCTATCTATGCCTCTCATTATCTTGTATACCTCAATTAGGTCCCCTCTACTCTTCCTTTTCTCCAATGAGAAAAGTCCGACCTCAGTCAACCTCTCTTCATAAGATAAGCCCTCCAGTCCAGGCAGCATCCTCTCCAAAGCATCCACATCTTTCTTATAATAGGGCGACCAGAACTGGACGCAGTATTCCAAGTGCGGTCTAAGCAAAGTTTTATAGAGATGCAACAAGATCACACGACTCTTAAACTCAATCCCTCTGTAAATGAAAGCCAAAACATCATATGCTTTCTTAACAACCCTGTCCACTTGGGTGGCCATTTTAAGGGATCTATGTACCTGCACACCAAGATCCCTCTGTTCCTCCACACTGCCAAGAATCCTATCCTTAATCTTGTACTCAGCTTTCAAATTCGACCTTCCAAAATGCATCACCTCGTATTTATCCAGGTTGAACTCCATCTTCCACCTCTCAGTCCATCTCTGTATCCTGTCAGTGTCCCGCTGCATCCTACAACAGCCCTCTATATTGTCAATGACACCTCCAACCTTTGTGTCGTCTGCAAACTTGCTGACCCATCCTTCAATCCCCTCATCCAAGTCATTAAAAAAAATTACAAACAATAGAGGCCCAAGGACAGAACCCTGTGGAATACCACTCACCACAGACTTCCAGGCAAAATATTTTCCTTCTACTACCACTCGCTGTCTTCTGTTGGCCAGCCAATTCTGTATCCAGACAGCTAGGTTCCCCTATATCCCATTCCTCCTGACCTTCTGAATGAGCCTACCATGGGGAACCTTATCAAATGCCTTGCTGAAGTCCATATACACCACAACCACAGTTCGACCCTCATCAACTTTTCTAATCACATCCTCAAAGAACTCGATAAGGTTTGTGAGGCATGACCTGCCTCTCACAAAGCTGTGTTGACTGCACTTAATCAAGCCATGCTCTTCCAGATGGTCATAAATCCTATCCCTCAGAATCCTTTCTAACACCTTGCAGACGACAGACGTGAGACTTACTGCTCTGTAATTGTTGGGGATTTCCCTATTTCCTTTCTTGAAGAGAGGAATTACATTTGCCTCTCTCCAGTCCTCAGGAACGACTCCAATGGAGAGCGAGGATTCAAAGATCTTTGCAAGTGGCGAAGCAATTACATTTCTCATTTCCCAAAGCAGCCGAGGACAAATCTGGTCTGGGCCTGGTGACTTGTCAATCTTAATGTTTGACAAAATTTTCAGCACATCAGCTTCCTCTATCTCTATCCATTCCAGCATACACACCTGCTCTTCAGTTATCTTCAGTATTTTGCTGCAAACATGCTTCATATGAAAAGATACCTTTGACAGAGAGTGTTTTGAATGGCAGTCTCTCTCTCTCTCTAGGTGGCAGGTTGCTCTCTCTGTGGCTAACTTCCAAAATGCCAGCATATTTATACCCCAAACATCAATCGTTGTTGTCAAAACTTTAAAATTCAAATTTGATTGGATTTTGGTATCTTGGGGCATAATTCAAACTTGTCAAGTGTGGTGCTGGAAAAACACTGCAAGTCAGGCAGCATCCAAGGAGCAGGAGAATCAACATTTTAGGCATCAGCCCTTCACCAGGCTTCCTGCTGTGCTTTTCTAGCACTGCACGCTCCACTCTGATCTCCAGCAATTGCAGTCTTCACATTCTCTTAGCATAATTTAAACTAGTTAAATTTGAACTATTGTAAACATAGCAGTCAAATGTTACATATTTTCAATTTTCCAGTACACGCTAAGACTGCTACTCAGTCACATGACAAGTCCCTGCAAACTCTCACTGCCAACAAATTTCACCCTTCCTTAAAGGTACAGTACACACGCCCTCAACTTCATAACAATAGAAATATCCCAAAGCACGGCACTAGTTAAAAACATCTGGGGAGTTATTCCACATATCTGTACCAATAACTCTCAATCAGATTCAGATATCACTCTTTTTTTGGGGTGGGATCTTGCTGTGTATAAAGTAGCTATCTCATTCTCCTGATTACAACAGTAATTGTACTTCAATAGTATTTACATGCACACAAGTTCGGAGCAAGAGACATCACCCTTTTTGCCACTTCATGTCTGATCTGATTTGATCTCAACTCTATATCCTTATTTATCCCCTGACCCCAATGACTTTGTCCCTTTCTCCAGGCACAATATATCCACCTTTTGCTTAAAAGCATTCAATGACTCCAACTTTCGCCGCTCCCTGAAGTACAGAGTTCCAATGTCGCTCATAGAATCATACAGTACAGAGTGGACCTTTAACCCACCAAGACTGAACTGCCAAAATTTCATTCAATCTACACTAGTCCCACTTCCCAGCAATAAGTCCATAAACTTGAATATTATAAAAATTTCAAAGGCTCATTCAAGCATTTTGTAATGATTGTGAGGTTACCCACCTCAACTACCCCCCCAGGCCACGCATTCCAGACACGTACCACCCTCTGGGTCAATACAGTCTTCCTCAAGATCCCCCTAAATCTCTTACTTTTCACTTTAAAAGGTGCCCCTTGTCATTGTCCCTTCAATTAAGGGAACATTTGCTCTCTGAAAGAAAATAAATCCTCCTCCTCTCCGACTTAAAAGGGGGATCTCCTTATTACTAAATAAATTGCAGGTGTTCGACAATGTTCCCCATGGGAAACTGGTGAGTAAGGTTAGGTCTAATGGAATGTCGATTTTACTGCTCCTCAAATGCTGCCTGAACTGCTGTGCTCTTCCAGCACCACTAATCCAGAATCTGGTTTCCAGCATCTGCAGTCATTGGTTTTACCTAGATCTCATGGAATACAGGGAGAACTCGCCATTTGGATACAGAACTGGTTCAATGATAGAAGACAGAGGGTGGTGGTGGAGGGTTGTTTTTCAGACTGGAGGCCTGTGACCAGTGGAGTGCCACAAGGATCGTTGCTGGGTCCACTACTTTTTATCATTTATATAAATGATTTGGATGTGACCATAAGAGGTACGGTTAGTAAGTTTGCTGATGACACCAAAGTTGAAAGTGTAGTGGACAGCGAAGAAGGTTACCTCAGATTACAGTGGGATCTTGGTCAGATGGGCCAATGGGTTGAGAAGTGGCAGATGGAGTTTAATTCAGATAAATGTGAGGTGATGTATTTTGGGAAAGCAAATCTTAGCGGGACTTATACACATAATGGTAAGGTCCGAGGGAGTGTTGCTGAACAAAGAGACCTTGGAGTGCAGATATATAGCTCCTTGAAAGTGGAGTCGCAGGTAGATAGGATAGTGAAGAAAGCATTTGGAATGCTTTATTTTATTGGTCAGAGTATTGAGTACAGGAGTTGGGAGGTCATTTTGTGGCTGTGCAGGGCATTGGTTAGGCCACTGTTGGAATATTGCGTGCAATTCTGGTCTCCTTCATATTGGAAAGATGTTGTGAAACTTGAAAGGGTTCAGAAAAGATTTACAAGGATGTTGCCAGGTTTGGAGGATTTGAGCTATAGGGAGAGACTGAACAGCTGTTTTCCCTGGAGTGCGGAGGCTGAGGGGTGACCTTATAGAGGTTTACAAAATTATGAGGGGCATGGATAGTATCAATAGACAAAGTCTTTTCCCTGGGGTGGTGGAGTCCAGAACAAGAGGACATAGGATTAGGGTGAGATGGGAAAGATATAAAAGAGACCTAAGAGGCAACCTTTTCACTCAGAGGGTGGTACGTGTATGGAATGAGCTGCCAGAGGAAGTGGTGGAGGCTAGTACAATTGCAACATTTAAGAGGCATTTGGATGGTAAATGAATATGAAGGGTTTGGAGGGACATGGGCCAGGTGCTGGCAGGTGGGACTAGATTGAGTTGGGATATCTGGTCAGCATGGACAATTTGGACCAAAGGGTCTGTTTCCATGCTGTACATCTCTATGACTCTATAACTGTATAACTTTTAAATACTTCCAATTCACTCCCCACCAGGGGAAACTTACTCACTGTATCAACATTGTCAAGACCCATCAGGATCACCTCTTAATCTACTAAACTCAAACAGATATTGATCAAATTAGATGGCTCGACACCACTTTGGGACATCCGGAAGTCATACAAGGTGCTACATAAATGCAATTGCTTGTTTTCTTTCTCTTACACCATGTTGGAGTGTGCTATTTCATGAAGGTGACTAACACTGAGTTTGGAGAACAACTATTCTTGGAACATTTTTGCCAAAGAAAGGTTCTTTCACTTTCCGAGAAGATATAATTGGAAAAGACTAGATTTTCTTCAGTGTTGGACATACGGATAGAAACTGAAGATATAAAATAATAAAAGCAGAAATTGCTGGAGAAGCTCAGCAGTTCTGGCAGCATCTGTGGAGAGAAAGCAGAGTTAGCATAAGAACAATCACTGGCCTCGAAACATTAACTTTGCTTTCTCTGCACAGACACTGCTGGACCTGCTGAATTTCTCCTACAATTTCTGATCTTCAGCATCCACGGATCTTTGTTTCATTTTGATATTAAATAATGCTGGCGTTTGAAGAGGGAAGGTTTTTGTTTCAAATCTTCACTCATCCGAATTGTCTATTTCAGTTTCCCTCCAAGTATAAAACCAATTATTGCTCAGGCAGGACATGCCGGTTAACTAAGTTACACTTGCAGCTTTTGAAATCCAAGAACAAGCACAAAACAAAGCTTCATTCTGATCAGGGCAACTGAGATTCTGATTCATTAGTTCGCAGAAGAATTGGAAGGTGTTGATTTCTTTGGACTGTGTGTTCTGGTACGATATGCAAATATATAATCTTCACTGATTAGAAATTCAGAAACCTTGTGAAGTTATTCTGGCAGCAATGCTGTGGCATATTGAGGAAGGAAGTGGGACTAATTGGATATCTTCTTTCAAACAATCCCATACACGTGATCCGTTTAGCAACAGAGAAATGAGACTGTGTGATTTCATTCCTGGACCCTATTCTAATATTCAATGAGATTCTGGTTCCACGTTATCCACCTCAATGGTGATCATTCTCACCTCTAAGATTAATGCCCGCTCAGCAATGTTCTTTCAAAGCTGTGGGGCCAAGTGCTGCCACTCTGAGATTCTGATACTGTCAGCAGCATTGACTTCCAGATTTGGAGTTCGCTTCCACGCACAGACATCCAAGGTCTGCACAGCAGAAACAAAAATTATTGGGAACACTGCTAAGCAGGCATGGATTAACATTTAGGGACAAAAAAAAACTGCAGATACTGGAGTCCAAAGTAGACAGGCAGGAGGCTGGAAGGACCCAGCAAGCCAGGCAGTATCAGGAGGTGGGGAAGTCGGTGTTTCGGGTGTAACTCTTCTTCAGCACTGGGCACAAGTGTGGAGGGAGCTGCAGATAAAGGGGGAGGTAGGGGCAGGGGGGTGAAGGGGGGATAGGTGAAGACAGGTAGAGGGTACGACCTGGTTGGTCAGTGGGAGGAATGAATCCGGTTGGTTGCAGGGAAGAGTGGAAGAGAGGGGGAGGGGCTGGGATGGGAGTTAGGGGATGGGGAGGCAGGTTACGCAGAAGAGTTCCGGAATAATGATTGCTTACTTCAGACACAGAGGTGGAGGATTTACCCTCCTCAGAGGGTAGTGAATCTGTCGAATTCTTTACTGTTGGGGGCTGGGATTATTAAGTATGTTCAAGGCTGAGAGAGAGAGAGATTTTTAATCAGTAAGGTGAGCAAGGGTTACAGGGAAAAGGCAGGCAAGTGAAGCTGAGAGTTATCAGAAATTGCTGGAGAAATTCAGCATTTGTGGAGAAAAAGCAGAGGTAACATTCTGAAGTCACCCAGATTTTTGTTTCAAATCTTCACTCATCCGAATTGTCTATTTCAGTTTCCCTCCAAGTATAAATCAACTGGGCCTGAAGTGTTAACTCTGATTTCTCCTCGTACCCCTTGATGCTTTTTACCATTGAAATTGCTGTTTGAATAAACAGCCTGAAGTTTGGCCTGTCATCTGAACAGATGAATTACACTCATATATTGATGTTTGGTATTGTTTGCATTAACTTCAAATAGTCTCCCAAGGTGAATGGCGGATGGTATCTGACTGGAGAATCAACATTAGTTGCACCATTGCTCTGGATCAGTTTCAGCTGTTCTCCAGCAGCACCTTTGCATACCTTTGAAGTCAGTCTTTCTGGGCTCATGCCAACATGCTTTCAGCTCTCGGGGATGAGCGAGTGGCATGTCGAACCTCTAACTGAGAGTGGGTGTGATATATATTCCTAAAATAAAAGACTACCTTGTATAGAGTTGCCAGACAGTTAGTATGAAGACTCAGAAAGTAGGGCTTGTGTAGTCTCAACAACTTTGTGAGGGAAGGAACAAAATATTCATATAACCAGGCTCCATTAAAGGGTGAAACTAACAGTTTAAAACAATAAATCTGGTGGCTCTCATGTCCTCATTTGGGTTAAAGATACCTTCTAAGCCAAGTTGTTAAAGTTGAAGGTAGGAACCCTAAATTGCTGCAGGAAACAAGCCAGGTTTCCAAAATTTCAAGGGGCAATCATGCAACCTCTAGTGGAATGATCTTGGCAAATGTTTTGAGCTCTCGACACTGTGTCTTTGGACTATTCATTGAAGCTATTGCTAAGGATGAGTTTGGACTGCTGTGACAATCCAAGACTTCAAGGTTGATCAGATTTGTTCTCCCTGTCTCCGTCCCTTCTCCACAGCCTGAGCTCTATGCATGGTTTGCCTTAGACTCAATGGGTAGCACGCTGACCTCAAAATCACAAAGTCCCACCAGGCCTCAGGCACAAAAACCCAGATAGAGAACGCTGCAGTGTCAATATTACTGTTCTTCACCTGAAAGGTGAAACTGAGGCCTCAGCTCCTCGCTTGGGCAAATGTATAAGCTTCCTTGGCATTAATTTGGGCAAGAGCAGAGGATCCAGCTAACACTTAACTTCAGTAGGTCATTTTCGTAGACCTGTTTGTGGGCAATTGCTTTGTGTGCACTGCCACAGTTCCTATATTACAACTGTGACCATATTCATTGGCTAGAAAGCACTTGGGAGGCACTTGGTAGTTGTGAAAAGTGCGATATAAATGCAATTTTTTGTGCTGTTGTTTGTCAGTTGAAATGCATACCTGTCCAATTCCTTTTGTCCACGGATGTTCCCAAATTGTGAAATGGAGCAAGAAGTACATTATCATGTGTCTTGAATTGCCATACTCCATATTTATGTATCCAGAATGACAGTGCCAGTTAGAAAACTGACATGTACTTTTTTCAATGGAGCATAGAGCTTGAGGGGTGACCTTTATGAAAGTTTACAAAATCATGAGAGTTATAAGGTTAATGGGAGATGCCTTTTCCCTAGGATGGGGGATTTCAAGACTAGGGGGCATATTTGATTTGATTTGATTTGATTTGATTTATTGTGCAGTGAAAAGCTTTGTTTGTGAGCAGTACAGGCAGATCATAGGCAGGTCATAGGGGGCTTAGACAGAGTGTGGCCAACAGGATACACTGCATAGGAGGTGTGCGAAGCTTGATCAACATTAACAAGATCAATATTATTTGAAGTTAGGGAGCTCATTCATCAGTCTAATAATGGTAGGGAAGAAGTTGTTCTTGAAACTGTTTGTATTTGTGATTAAGCTTCTGTATCTTTGCCAGATGGAAGAGATTGTAGGAGAGCATTACAGAAGTGGAATGGGTCTTTCATGATGTTGACAGCTGTTCCGTGGCAACGAGATGCATAAATGGAGCCTATGGATGGAAGGTTCGCTTCTGTGATGGTCTGGGCTGTGAACACACACTTCTGTAGTTTCTTCCTGTCCTGTGCAGAGCAATTTCCCCTGGACAGTATGCATTCTACTTTTAAGGTGAGAAGAGAGAGATTTAAAAAAGACACGAGGGAAAAATGTTTTACACAGAGGGTGGTTCGTGTGTCAAACGAACTGACACAGGAACTGGTGGATGCGGGCACAGTTACAACATTTAAAAGACACTTAGGTAAGTGCACGAATAGGGAAGGTTTGGAGGGATATGGGCCAGGACTGGGCAGATAGGACCAGTTTAGTTTGAGATTACATTCGGCATGGATTGTTTGAACTGAAGGGTCTGTTTCCGTGCTGTATGAGTCTATGACTGTATTAAGCAATGACTGGATTTACTCCAGGGTAAAAGATATAGACTCAAGTAATAATTGATCTCGGGGATGAATTATTCTGCCACCTCTCCCCCCACCTCCCCGCCAGATGTTTTGCCCAAATATCTTCCATGTTACATAGACATTACGTGCCTTTGGAAGAGGGCTTAGTGTGAACAGTCGAATGAGCCTTTTCTCAAATGCTCCTTTCTCCCTTAAACATCAGAAGTACCAGCAGAAAGCCTGGGACAGCCATTCCCTGGTGAATTGAGAACCACAATCGACAGGGTCTTTACCCGAGCTGTCAAAGACCTGTCACAATTTCAGCTTCTCAAAAGTTAAACCCCTACTTTTTGCCAAAAAACCTGGTTGCAAAGATTTGACCTTTACAAGATTATATATGACGGTAGGTAAAGTCATCATAGTCCTGCTCTCCTGTCAGATAGAGACAATTAAAATGATGGTTTAACCTGAGGATCACCATCCCTCAGTCAAAGGGTGAGGTTAAGAAGGTAGGACTTTCACAGTAACGTCATCTGGTATGGGAATTGAGCTGGCACCTGGTATCACTCTGTATCGCAAACCAGCTAACTGACCCAATAGTATGAAGCCAAGAGGGTCAGTTAGCTCACTTGGGTAGACAGCTGGTTTGTGATGCACAGTGACTCCAAGACTGGGTTCAATTCTTACACCAGCTGAGGTTATCATGAAGGACTTTCCTTCTCCTAAGATGGAAGTTAGAATAGAATCATAAAATCCCTATAATGTAGAAGCAAGCCATTCAGCCCATCAAGTTCATACTGACTGCCTGAAGAGCATCCCAACTAGACCCACCTCCCTATGCTATTTCTGTAACCCTGCATTTCCTATGGCTAATCCACCTAGTCACCACATCCATGGATGCTATGGCCAATCCACCTAACCTGCATATTTTTGGACTAAAGGGAGAACCCAGAAGAAACCCATACAGACACACAGGGAATGTGCAAACTTCACACAGACAGTCGCTTGAGGGTGGAATTAAATCGAAGTCCCTGGTGCTGGCCGGCAGCACAGCTAGTCACTGAGCCACAGTGTCACCCCCTGGTTAAGTGAACAACAGCCATTTCTTGCTAATGAGAGAGCAATCCAGTAGGACTGTAACAAATTTACCTTTTACAAAGCCAAACACTCCCACTGTTTCTGAGAAAAACATACAATGTCATTAGCACAATCACAGGTGCTTTGCAATTCAATGTCAAGAAACTAATTCTTAATTGATACGTTACAAGTAAAGTCTGGTTTAACTGAAATTTTAAATTTGTGAATGAGCTTCTCTTGAAGAAAAAGCAATTTTGTTATGTCATGTTTTACTTCAGTGGTAATTCTCTTAATCCTTGTACTTATGACAAGTCAAGGATGTAGCATTTTTTTCCCCTATCTTGACACTTTCATCATTATGGATGCCACGTGCTGGTTTCAGCTGTCAAGTTGAACAGTCAAACTCAAGCTCAGCTGTGTCAAGTATATTGCCTGCATGTAAAATGTGACATAATGGTTTTGTTCTTCTGCTTATCAAGATGCATTAGCCCTTAAAACAGATTTGCCCAAGAAACGTGACCTTTCCAAGGGGTTGGCAGCTCTTTTAGCCTCTGGAGCCTGTCCCATCATGGAGCGTGATCATGGCTGATCCGACTGTGGCCTTACCTCCACCCTACCTCCCCCACCCACAATCCTCAATCCATTCTAGATCAAAAATCTGTCTAAATCCACCATGAATATATTCAATGGCCCAGCCCACTCCTTTTGAGAGTGGAGAATTCTGAAGACCGGTCACCATCTGTTGGAAGGAATTCCACCTCATCACTGTCATAAATGGGAAATCCGATATTCTTAAGCAGTGCTTCTGAATACCGCCACTTGGAGCAACATCCTCTTGCCAACTACCTTGCAATGACACTTAGGATTGTTATGTTTTGAAATGCTTTTCTCCTTCTTCTACATTTCAATTAGTAATTGCCCAACCTGCTCAAATCCAATTTATTTTTTGCAATGGAAATTATTTTTTTCCAATATCGTGTAAGAACACAGAAAAGGAACAGGTGCTAAGCCTTTTCCAATATTCATTGAGATTATGGATGTCCTGTGAACTAATTTCATATACTTCCCCTTTATCGCATTATATTATTGGATAACTTAGATTCCCTACAGTGTGGGAACAGGCCATTTGGCCCAACAAGTCTACACCAACCTCTGAAGAGTAACCCACCCAAACCATTTCCCTACATTTACTACTGACTAATGTACCTAACACTATGGGCAATTTAGCATGGCCAATTCACATGATCTGCACATCTTTGCACTGTGGGAGGAAACCAGAACACTCAGGAAACCCACACAGACACAGGGAGAATGCACAAACTCCACACGGTGACCTGAGGCAGGAATTGAACCCAGGACTGTGGTGCTGTGAGGCAGCAATGCTAATCACTGAGCCACTGTGCTTAAACGTGTCTTACATCCATTAATGTCTCAGCCAAAGTATTATGTAAGGTTCTATTTGCCACACAGTAGGGAGGAAGTGAACACATTGGAGAGTGTGCAGAAGAATGGATGCAGTGATGAGACACTTCAGTTGCAGGAAAGATTGCTCTGTAACCACAAGATGCTCTTGGTGCTGTAGTCGTACTAATTCAGGATTGAAGAAGTTGGGCCTAATTTTGTTGGAGAGGAGATTTGATTGAAGTTTTCAAAATCAGGAAGCTTCTAGACAAAGGGGATAGGGAGAAACTGTGCATGCTGGTAAAATGATTGAGAATCAGAGAGAGCAATTTTGATGGTTTTGCAAAAGAAGCAAAATGTGAGATGAAAATAGATGTTTTCACATAGTGAGTTTTAGGTTCTGCTGGAGGTTGGTTAGTTCAGCTGGTCTCTGATACAGAGCAACACTAACAGCGTGGGTTCAATTCCTTCAAAGCAGCTAGGATTACCATGAAGGATTCTCCTTCTCTACCTCTCCCCTTGTGTGAGGCATGGTGAGCATCAGGTTAAACCATCATCAGTCAGCCCTCTTTAATGAGAGAGCAATTCCTCAGTCCAGTTGGAATTCAGTGATTTTACCTTTTACTTCATTTTGTAAGGGTTTGGAATGCACTGCTTGGAAATGTGCTTGAGATATTCAAGTGGGCATTAGAGTATTAGTTAAGTAGAAATAATGTGCAAAGACTATGGGTAAAAGGCAGGAGATTGGCAATAGGATGTTTACCCACAGAAGTAGGCCTTACTGCTGATTGTGCCAGTCAGCAAACATCGGGCTATATTGATCCCATAATCCAGTTTTTAGGCCTTAATCCTGGAGGCTATGGTAATGCAAATGAGTATCAATGTACTATATAAATACTATGGAAAATGTCCTTGACTTAACCATCCTTTCAGGCAGTGAGCTTCAGATTTCCACCATCCTCTGAGTGAAAAATATTCTCCTCAACTCTCCTATTAGTCTTCTACTTCTTACCTTAAATCCATGCTACCAGAGTATTGATAACACTACTACTTGGAAAAAGTACCATCCTATCCCCCCTACAATCATATATACTGTTTTCCATCAGATCCTTGCTCAATCTTTGTTGCTCCCAGGAGAGCACCCCCAGCCTATCCAGTCCTTCCTCATGGCTCAGACCTATACTCCAGGCAATATCATTATAAATCTCCTCTACACACCGTACTGTGCAATCGCATCCTTCAAGTAATGTGCTGACTAGAACTGAACACACTACTCCAGTTCTGACCTAATCAGAGTTGTAAACAGTTCCTTACTCTTGTATTCGATGCCTTGGTAAATAAAGTTAAACATCACACAGCACCACATTATAGTCCAATGGGTTTATTTGGAAATACTAGCTTTCGGAGTGTTGCTCCTTCATCAAGTAGCTGTGGAGTAGGATCATTAGACACAGAATTTATAGCTGCTCCATAGTTACCTGATGAATAAACAGCACTCTGAAAGCTAGTGCTTTCAAATAAACCTATTGGACTATAACCTGATGTTTTGTGATTTTTAACTTTGTACACCCCAGTCTAACACCAGCACCTCCACATTTTGGCAAGTAAAAGCAAGTATCCCATTTACCTTCTTAACCACCTTATCTACCTGCCCTACTACCTTCAGTGATTAATGAATATGTATACCATAGTCCCTCTAATTTTCAGTACTTTCCAGGGACCTGCCATTGCCTTATTGGCCTTCCCCAACTGCAATATCTCCTACCTTTCCAGGTTCAATTCCATTTGCAAATACTGTGCTCACCTGAGCATTCTGCTGACGTATTCCTGCAGTCTTCAGCTATCCTCCCCACTATATATCACTCTGCCAGTTTTTATGTCATTCCAAAAATTTCTTGATTACACCCCCTACCTTTAATGTTATTTTTTAATGAACACCACACATAGCAAGGGCCCTGTGGAACCCCTCAGGAAACAGACTTTCAGTCACGGAAGTAGTCCTCTCCCATCACCCTCTGCTTCATGCCTCTCAGCCAATTGTGGATTCAGCATGCCACTTCACCTTGGATTTCATGGGTTTTACCTTCTTGACTAGTTGCTAATGTCCATTCAAACCCACATCAAATGTATTATCCTCATCATCCCTCCTCCTTCCTTCTTCAAAAAGTTCAATCAAATTTGTCAATCACAAACTAGACACTAATTAATTAAGGATAGTCAGTATGGATTTGTTAATTCAGTGATGTGGAAGTGTCAGTGATGGACTGGTGTGGACAAGGTCAGAAGTCATACGATACCAGATTATAGTCCAAAAGGTTTATTGAAATCATAAGATTTCAGAGCATTGCCCCCTTTGTCAGGTGAAATGAGAGGGAAACACACAGGCATGGAATTCTCTCTCATTTTACCAGACAAACGAGCAGCTCTCCGAAAGCTTGTGATTTCAGATAAACCCAATGGACTGTAACCTGGTAACATGTGACTTCTGACCTTGTCCACCCCAGTCCAAAACTGGCACTTCCACATCATTCCATTAGCAAATCCACGCTGATTATCCCTAATTAACTTGTGTCTCTCCAAGTGCGGATATATTCTGTCCTTGATCAGTACGTACTAGTCAGGCAGGGAGGAAGTTGTGGAGCGTGGGAGCCATGGTTTGCTAAGAAAGTTGTCAAGAGGAAGAAGAAGGCTTATGTTCGGATGAGATGTGAAGGGTCAGTTAGGGCTCTTGAGAGTTACAGGTTAGCCTGGAGAACTCCAAAGAAAGAGTTAAGAAGAGCCAGGAGGGGACTTGAAAAATCATTGGTGGATAGGATCAAGAAAAACCAGAAGGCTTTCTATAGGTATATCAAGGATAAAAGAATGACTAGAGTAAGATTAGGGCCAATCAAGGATAGTAGTGGGAAGTTGTGCATGGAGTCAGAGGAGAACTATGTGGATAAAACAGATTATCTCCATGCTCCCGAACAGGTCTTACTCATTCCCTAGTTACTCCTCTTTCTTTACATATTGAAAAGAACCCTTTGGGTTTTTCTTTATTCCACTTTCCAATGCTTTCATGCACTCTTTGCTTCCCTGATTTCCCTTTTACATTCCCCTCTGCTTGTTTCACATACCTCCATGGTCTCTACCATATTGACACCTCAGATACTGCTGTACATTAATTGTAACTTTTATGTCTCTTGATATCTAGGGTTCTCTGGTCTTGGATCCAGCATTTATGTTTACAGGGTAACTTTTGCCCTGGACTCTCGCTATTTCCTCCTAGTTGCTCTGACACAGCTTTATTTTCAATTAGCTACTTCCAGTCTGTTTAGGCCAAATCATATTGTATCTTTGTAAAATTTGTCTTTTGCTTGTTCAGAACCTTAAAAGCCCAGCCTATCCATATCCTTTTCCATAACTATCTTAAACCTCAGTGAGTCATGTTGACCATCTCCAAAATCCTCGTCGGAGGCTGAGGGATGACCTTATAGAGGTTTACAAAATTATGAGGGGCATGGATAGGGTAAATAGGCAAAGTCTTCCTGGGGTTGGGGAGTCCAGAACTAGAGGGCATAGGTCTAGGGTGAGAGGAGAAAGATATAAAAGAGACCTAAGGGCAACTTTTTCAAACAGAGCTTGGTACGTGTATGGAATGAGCTGCCAGAGGAAGTGGTGGAGGCTGGTACAATTGCAACATTTAAAAGGCATTTGGATAGGTATATGAAAGGAAGGGTTTGGAGGGATATGGGCCGGGTGCTGACAGGTAGGACTAGATTGGGTTGGGATATCTGGTCGGCATGGACAGGTTGGACCGAAGGGTCTATTTCCATGCTGTACATCTCTATGACTCTATGATACCATTATCGATTACTTCTGTCAGGCTCATTTCTGAATGTTAGGTACAGACTGTCCCCTCCATTTCAATTGTTCCATCAATGACCCTGCCTCTATCAAAACATCAGAAATGGGGCAGTTTGTCAATGAATGCCCAATGCCAATATTTGTGACTCCTCAGACATTGAAGCAGTCCATATCCAAATGCAGCAAGACCTGCATAATATCCAGGCTCGAGCTGAAAAGTAGCAATTGACACCACACAAGTGCCAGCAGTGATCATCTTGATAAAGAGAGATTCTAACAATTTCCCCCTGACGTTTGATGAAATAACCAGCACAGGATCCCCCACTATCAACATCTTGCGGGTTACCATTGATCAAAAACTGTGCTGCACTCACCATATACATACCGTGGCTTCAAGAGCGGGTCGGGGGTTGAGCATCCTTCAACAAGTAACTCATCTTCTGACTCCTCAAATTCTGTCCACCATCTTCAAGGCCAAAGTCAAGAGTGTGATGGAATACCCCCACGTTCCTGAGTTAGTGCAGCTCCATCAAAGCTCAAGAAGCTTGACACCATCAGGATTGGCTGACTCACAAATTGCAGAGAATGGGGATAAAAGGGTCTTTTTCAGGATGGCAGCCAGTAACTAGTAGAGTTTCACAGGCATCAGTGTTGAGACCACAACCAACCACGTTACACATGAACAATCTGAAAGAAGAAACGGAGAGCATTATCATTTGGTTTGAAGATGACACAAAGATAGGTGGAGGCAGAAGTAAGGTTGAGGAGGTGAGGATGCTGCAGAAGTCAGGCTAGGAGAGTGGGCAAAGAAGTTGCAGTTGGAAAATGTGAGATTATACACATTGGTAGGAAGATTAGAGACGTAGATTATTTTCTAGATGGGGAAAGGCTTTGAAAATCTGAAGCAGAAAATACATTGGCTATCCTAGTTCAGGATTCTAAAGTTGAAATGCAGGATTATTTGACAGTTAGGAAGGGAAATACAATGTTAGCATTCATTTCAAGAGGGCTAGTATACAAGAGCAGAGATATACTGCTAAGGTTGTAGAAGACTCTAGTCAAACTGCATTTGGATTATTGCAAGCAGTTTAGGGCCCTGCATCTAAGGATGTGCTGGTCTTGGAAGCGGATACAGAGGAGGTTTACAAGAATGATCCCCACAATAAAGGGCTTGTCACATGAGGAGCATTTGAGGACTCTGAGTCTGTACTCAGTGAAGTTTGGAAGGAAAAGGGGTGATTTGATTAAAACTTCCAAAACACAGAGAAGCCTGGATAGAGTAGAAGTGGAGAAGATGCTTCCAGCAGGAGAAAAGACAAAGACCCAGTGGCACAAGCACAAGCTCGAAGTGAAGGCACGACTCTTTAGAACTGAGATGAGGAGGAATTTCTTCAGCCAGAGGGTGGTGGATCTGTGCAACTCATTGTCACTGAATACTGTGAAGACCAAGTCATTGAGTGCCTTTAAGACAGAGATAGATCAGTTCATGACTAGTGAGGGGATCAAAGGCTAAGGGAAGAAGGTAGCAGGATGGGGTTGAGAAACATTTTAGCCATGATCAAATGGCAAAGCAGACTTGATGGGACAAATGACATAATTCTGCTGCAGTATCTTTTGGTCTTTTGGCCTAAGTTCAGATGGAATCTGAGAGCTTCATACCTTAGGTCACACATTATGGTATACAGTGAAGATATCATAAGTGTGTCCTTAAAGTTGTGTTGAATTGTGAGAGATAACAGGAGATAGGTTTTCCAGTACTTTGACCCAATGGACCTATGTCCAGATGAGCCATTCAGGTACTCTACATCTCACCTCTACCAACAGATGTCCTTAGATTAGATTAGATTAGATTACTTACCATGTGGAAACAGGCCCTTTGGCCCAACAAGTCCACACCGACCCGCCGAAGCGCAACCCATCCATACCCCTATATTTACCCCTTACCTAACACTGCAGGCAATTTAGCATGGCCAATTCACCTGACCTGCACATCTTTGGACTGTGGGAGGAAACCGGAGCACCCGGAGGAAACCCACGCAGACACGGGGAGAACGTGCAAACTCCACACAGTCAGTCGCCTGAGGCGGGAATTGAACCCAGGTCTCTGGCGCTGTGAGGCAGCAATGCCACCATTCCTCCCTGTTCCTCAGTATGAGCACAGAACAATTTCCCCACAATCTTCAAAGAACAAAGCATCATGGCACGTGAATCACTGACATGGTTTCACTCTGAAATCCAATTCCTCTTTTTTCCACTCATCTATCACATATATACAAACATTAAGATAATAATGATTGCAACTGTATGGTCAATCCTAACAGATGTAATTGACATATTGTTCAATTTTGTTGAGTCCTTGCAGTGGAAGTCTGTCATTTCAATTATTGGCTTCATCTAGAGTTATAGAGTCATAGAGATGTACAGCCCAGAAACAGACACTTTGGTCCAACTCATCCATGCCGACCAGAAATCGCAACCCAATCTAGTCTCACCTACCAGCACCTGGCTCATATCCCTCCAAACCCTTCCTATTCATATCCCCATCCAGATGCCTTTTAAACACTAATTAGTAAAAGGCTAGGCAGCTGAACTCAATAATGAAGGATTACCTTGACATGAAAATGAAAAGACTTTGCCTTACGAATATTTTGTTTTATTATTTTGTGCAGTAGGTAGGCAATTAAGCAAACCAGTCAACCCTAATATCAAAGTATCTGAATGAACGTTATATTGATATTCTCTCAGCATGGAGCGTGCCGACATGGAGAGAGTCTTCCACTGCTGTATAAGTAATGATGCAACCTGCTATTACAGTCTCTGATCAAATCACTGAGCACATTATCAAATTAGTCATGATCCAAGATTTGCAAATACATTGCTTCCTTTTCATTCAGATCTGAACATAATTACTTTAGGATCATGCATTAATACGTGTTTGTTGAGATTCAACTGCAATTTCAATCTTGAACCCCAGCATAAGCTGAGAAATAATTTACTTTCACTTAAATATGAGCAGACCAGTGTAACGTTACAGCTGCTAATTAAGCTTTGTCATGGCACATTAACCCTCACCTCAAACAAAAATCAACCGCTCAATCCTCTTTAATTGTTGTTACTTTCCTCACACCTTTTGAACCATTTGTGTCATATGTAAATGGGCAGGAAAATCGCGCAAGAACAAAGACGGAATTTCTGTTGTAATTCTAATAAAGTAATGGTACTGCAGTGGTGCAGCCTCCAAGGGCATTTGAGTGTAACTTTATCATGAATTTAAAATTAAAGCACCTGACTGAACATGTCAGTGAGGAATATGTGTTCTCAGAGAGAAACATTGACGAGACTTATTAGTATATAGCATTTTCTTTTTTATGTCAATTACTGGGTGCTCTGTAAAATTAATCATGGTTGAAGATTTGCAAAAGAACTTGTCTGCAAATGAAAAGACAGCACAACTTGTGAAGAGCGAGGTGTGTTTGCTAACTTGATTGAGCTGTGATTTGCTCAAAAACTGCATGAATCCATGTAAGACTCTGTTAACTCACTTTTTAGATTAGAATCAGTCTAAACATTATGGCACAGACAGGGAACACCTTTAACATCAGAAATATTTAAATTTTCCTAATTCTCAAACTTTTTAGAATTGTTTCCTCTCGTGAGGGCTCATTTGTAATGCTAAATTCAAAATAATTCGCCAGCTTATCATATTTTTTGTTGTTAATAAATTCCTGTGATTGGCTCAATTATACTAATTACAATATAGGATGAGAAAAAGCAACATTACATATGATTAGCTCAACCTCAGTTCACACTCTCTCTCTTAACAGGGGATTGTGCCTGTATGCATTAAGGCTGTACTGTCAGTTTAATTTCATTACAAAAACTTACTTACTGCGGCACAGGTAGCCCAAACACAGTGTTTTGCTCTCCATTTACATAATAAATTGCTAAACGTTTACCCAAATCTCCAAGGCATGCAGCAAATTAGAACGAATAGTTCTGGGACAAGGGTAGCAGATTCAAATCAGAGATGAGGAAAAATTACTTCTCTCAAAGGGTCATGAATCTATGAAATTCACTACCCCCAGAGTGTGGTGAGTGCTGAGACATTGAGTAAATCTAAGGAGAAGACAGACAAATTTTTAATTAGTAACATGTTGAAGGGTTATGAAGACTGGGCAGGAAAGTGGAGTTCAGGCCAAGTTGAGATCAGTTACGGTCATAGTGAATGGTGGAGCTGGCTTGAGGGGCTGAATTGCCTACTCCTGCTTCGAGTTCTTATTTTCAAATAAGAATAGTTCAGTTTAGGAAACCTGGTTGACATGGATGAGCCGGGCCAAATAGTCTACTTCCATGCTGTACGACTCGATGTTGTGTTCTAAATGCTCACCTAATAAGAGAATTTTTGCTACAATAAACGCAATAATGATACAACCTCAGCAATTACACTCAAAGTACATGATTTAGTCAATGATGGATAACCAACTCTATGTTTCTCAGAGATCGCTTCACTGTTCAAAGTCTGATCTCTTGAGCACCTCTGATTCGTCTGGCTATAGTGGCTCAGTGGTTAGCACTGCTGCCTCACAGAACCAGGGACCTGAGTTTGATTCCCACCCCAGGCAACTGTCTGTGTGGAGTTTGCACGTTCTCCCTCTGTCTGCGTGGGTTTCCTTGGGGTGCTCTGGTTTCGTCCCAAAATCCAAAGATGTGCAGGTCAGGTGAATTGACCATGCTAAATTGCCCATTGTGTCAGGGGTAAATATAGGGTGGGGGAATGGGTCTGGGTGGTTTACTCTTTGGAGGGGCGGTGTGGACTTGTTGGGCTGAATGGCCTTTTACCATACTGTAGAGAATCTAATCTAATCCACACCCTGTGTATTGTATTGACTGGTCATGTTAGTGGAAAAATAGTCCAGATATTTGAACAATGTCATACAGACATGAGTTCAAATCCCACTCCAGCAGCTGGGGCATTTAAATTCAATCAGTTATATGAAACTCAAATGAAAAGTCACATTCAGTCATGGTAAATCCTCTATTCTTACCTGGCCTGGCCTGGTCTACATATGACCTTAGTCCCACAGCAATGTGGTTGACTTTTCATTGTCCTCTCAGATGGCTTGTAAAGCCATTTAGTTTTATTCAAGAAGATGGTTTGGTATGTATTGTCTGATTATCTGTATATGTTAGTCGACTTAATATATACCACAAAACCTGGGTTTTTGTTGAGTCAGATAGTCTGCAAGGTCACAATATAAAATCATATCTAGGAGCCCATTGAGTCTGCTCCACCTTTCAGTGAGATCATGCCTGATCTTATAATCCTAAACTCCACTTACCTGCCTTTTCCATGCAACCCTTGATTTCCTTATTGATTCAAAATCTGTCTGTCTCAGGCTTGAATATACTTAAAGACCCAGCCTCAACAGCCATCCATGGTAAAACATTCCACAGACTCATTACGCTCTGAGAAGAAATTTCTCCTGATTTCTGTCTTAAATGTGCTTCCACTTGCAGACAAAGTGGTGCATACTGATGCTGCTGTACATTGCACATACATAGCTGTTAGATTTCATGGATCCCATACCATAGTGTGACTGACGCCAAGGAAGATGCCTTTATGCAGGAAGGTCAGATGTCATGATGTCATGTAACTGTCTTCAAGGTTACAGTGTCTGCGAAGTCTGGAATCTGTGCCATTATACAATGTTCCCTCTTTCCCTTTAAAGAATGGCACCCTTTTATTGATGGGCATGTGTGATAATGCATAGTTATATAGATGGCAGATATGATGGCAGGATCCTTCAGATCATTGATGTACAGGGAGATCTTGGGGTCCAAATCCATAGCTCCCTGCAAGTGGAAATATAAGTGGATGAGATGGTAAAGAAGGCAGACAGCAGGCTTGTCTTCACCAACTGGGGCATTGAGTTTAAAAGTTAGCAATTCACATTGCAGCTGTCTAAGATTTTAGCTCAGCAACATTGTGAGTATTGTGTGCAGTTCTGGTCACCGCAATATCAGAAGGAAGTGGAGGCTTTGGAAAGGTACATAAGAGGTTTACCAAGATGTTACTTGGATTGGAGTGTATAAGCTATAAGGTGAGGTTTGGACAAAATTAGATTGTTTTGCTAAGGCAGCGGAAACTGAGGGTCATAATTCACTTTTCACTGTACTCCTATATTTTTTGTGCTTGAGTACACGTGACAATGAATCAAAATTAAAACTTTAATGCAACAACTCACCACCACTATCTCTTACCTTTGATCCCGTGAGGGAGCATAATCCTCACGGTTATGGAGGACAGCATAAATCATGGCTAGGCTTGAGGCCGACACCATTTATCTGGGAGTAGGAGCAGGATTGGCATGTGGACTCACTGGGGAGCATCTGTGATGCCTCAATTATCATGGATAGCATGATTGGTGAGACGACCAGAGTGCAGGTAAAGATTGAATAGGTAGAAAGGGTATGGGTGACCCTCAGGCAGAGTGAGGGAAGTGAGGTAGTGCACAAAGTTCCTGTGACCATCCTCCTATCTGCTTTTTTTCATACTATTGTGTGTGTGTGTGTGGAGAGGGATTTGGGGATGGGTTTAGGCGGGTGGTATCAGGAGAAGTCAAGTGCATGGCAAAATGGGTGGCTCTGGTGCACAAGAGGAAAGGAGAAAAAGCAGAAAATGGTTACCTTTATGTTGTTGTAGGTCTCAAGTCATTTGTAGGCCAGACCAGGTAAGGATGAGAGATTTCCTTCCTAAAGAACATCAATACACAAGATGTTTTTTTTTAAAAAAACAATAATTGACTGTGTTTACCTGGTCACCATCAGGCTGACTTTCTTATGCCAAGCTTTTCATTGAATTTAACTTTCAAGATCTGTCATGATGTGATTCGAACCCTCGTCTCTCAGGGCATTATTCTGGTAGACTGGATTACTAGGCCAGTAACATTACCACTGTGTCACCACCTCCCCCTATGATATGAAATGTGATCATAAGCATGGATCACCAGTGCACATTGACAAATAACTCAAAGAGCATGTGGCCTAACGTAGAGGAAAGAATGATACTTTTTAGCATCACAATTGTGATCATTGTGGTTTCTTCTGGTCCACAATTCGAAAGAATTCCTAAACATGCTCAATAAGAGCACAGGAGGTTTACACCCTTACACCCTTATGCAGATCTGTTTTTTAAGGTAAGGCTTAAAGGAGGATAATAATATAGAGAGGTATAAAGGTTTTGGAAGGGAGTTTCAGAGGCCAGGGGGTTTGTCAGTTAATGACATGTAGCCAGTGACGGAGTGATGAAAATTGCGATAGTGCTTCTGAGGCCAAAATTAGCAGAACAGAGAATATCTCGGGAGCTTTCAAGGTCAGAAGAAATCAAGGTTGGGACAGTTACAATGCAGCGGTGTATGCATGTTAAGGCAATTTGTGATTCGTAACATAACTTCTAAATTAGGATTAGAAACTTTTCCCATTCCTCCTAAAAATAACTCCAGATGATGTGTTTTGAAAATGTTTTCCCATTGTGATGGACTGATTTCCCTTCGCAGCAATCTCTTGTCAAAGCCACAGTACTTTGTTGTTCTGAACTCTTGCCGGGAGCTGCCTGCAACACATTTCTGTCATCCATGCCCTGCTGAGATGGTACAATACATAAATCTTCTGTTGCTGCTAATAAGGTGGCAAATTGCATGCCAATTACTGGCTAAAACTAGTGCCAAACTCCCCGTAATTCATTGTTTCAAATGTTATCAAATCCTGAAACCTGCAATGTTTCTGGGTGCATCAGAAATGCAGAAGCCCAAAGAGTTAGCATTAAAATTAGAATGAATGTTCACCATTTATCTAGGATAGAAAAGAAACATTTTCATGTTATTATTTATCGCTCACAGTTACCGCACACCTTAAAAACTTTTGCTGATACTTTGGAAGTGTAATCAACATTGTCGTGTCAGAGACACCACAGTTAATTTACCACAGCAATCTCCAGTGAACAACAACAGCCAACGTTTCGGAATTTGCGGTTACACCTGAAATGTCAACTTCTCCACCTTCTGATGCTGCCTGGCCTGCTGTGTTCCTCCAGCCTCCTGTCTGTCTACTTTGGATTCCAGCATCTGCAGTTTTTTTTTTGTCTCTAAACATGTGAGACAAGCACGTGAGAGAGACATGAGGGAATAGAGGTGTGATCGGGCAGGATGACGTAGAGGGGGAGGTGTTTGCATGGACAATAAACACTAGCACTGACCAGTCGTCCTGTATAGTTCTATATACTTTATACTTCTACAGTCCAAGTGCTTCCCTCATTATGTCTTTGAATCATTATTATGTGCTAAAATCATTCATCTATTTCAAAAGTCCTAGAGCTCCCTAGGGTAAAGAAATCCATGCTCTGTTATTCTGAATTATTCATACATTTGTTTCAAGTCTGATTAATAGCTAGAGCTTTGTGAAATTATATTTTAATTTTGCATTGTCCCCATAGGATAGGGATTGCTTCATGCTTTATACATTAGGATGAATGTGTTTCCAACTAACGCAGTCTTTCTTTCACTGAGCAAAGTTAATTATTGTCATCTGTAGGATCACTAAAGACTTCCCAGTAGAGAAAGATGTGAGAAGCAGAACGCTAATTACTGAGTAGCATTAACTCATTCATTGGATGTATACACTGCAGGATACGTTGTTATTTATGACAATATTGACACTAAGCTAAATTGCAGGAAATATTGTTCCATAAGTCAAATTCATCCATTATTTGTCTTTGTACATGGGATGTGGACTGGCGAGACCAGTACTTGTTGTCCACTCTTAATTTCCCAGAGGGCATTTAAGAGTCAACCACATTGCTGTAGGTCTGGAGTCACATGGATGCCAGACCAGGTAAGGATGACAGATTTCCTTCCTAAAGGACATCAGTACACTAGATGGGTTTTTACAGCAATTGACCGTGTTTACATAGTCACCATTAGACTGACTTTCTTATGCCAGATTTTTCACTAAATTTAACTTTCACGATCTGCCATGATGGGATTTGCAATACCTTATCTCCCGCCTGGACAGCCTACAATTCAGAGAACTCAGCATTGAGTTCTCCGATTTCAGATAACCTTCTTTCTGATCCCCCGACTCCCTTCTCATCCCTCGCCCTCCCTTCCACTCCTCCTAGTCACTTACCAGATTCATTCCTCCCATTGACCAACCAAGTCATACCCACTGCCAGTCTTCACCTCTCCCCTACTCACCACCCGGCCCCCCCCACCACCCCCTTTATCTGCACCTCCCCTTAGACCCACCCCCTAGTCCTGAAGAGGGGTTCCACCCAAAATGTCAACTTCTCCACCTTCTGATGCTGCCTGGCTTGCTGTGGTCTTCCAGCTTCCTGCCTGTATACTATCTCACATGCAGCAGGATAGGAAGAGTACAGAGTCTCAGCGACACTGAGTTCAAAGGAAGAAAGTTGGCCAATGCTCCCCCTTCAGATTGCTAACGGCTGAAGCAGTGTGAGGATGAATTACAGGGAAAAAACAGAATAGGGCACCACCATGATGGTCCTCCCTCTGCCACCCATGATCAAAGAGGCTGCTCTGACTCGACATCAAATCTACGACGTCAATATTGGAGAATCACATATGAAACTGGGAACACACTATCAATCAAACTGTACCTCAGAAATAGCGCAATGCCTTCAAGGGATGAGATAAATTGATTATGGAAATAGAAAACCAAAGTTTTTCAACAGTTAAAACTATTAACAATGTCACTGTAAATAATTTTAAGTATGCTTTGCTCTAATGTAATCACTATCATATTTATCAGATTTGAAAATAAAATAATATTGAGACATTAAGCTTTGAAAAAAGCTCCAGGCCAATATGTTCACTTTAGTTGAGCTCTGTAATTCTATTAGCAATCAAATAAAATGGCAAGTGATTGATGATTTTAACACAATGTACCAGGAGTGAGTCTCAAACTCATTCCTTTGTCCTTCATACCAAATGATTAAACACAGCAATCATCTGAATTATCCTAAGTGCCAATGGCAAAGCTGTTACAGAGTGTTCCCATCTGTACTCCAGTCATCTGATCAACAAGGCTTATTAAGGGTCTACTGGTGACAGCTCATAAAATTGTCGTTTCACTTCAGGGATCTGGCAAGCACTGCTATTGTAACTCTTCAGTATGCCAGCAAAGGCCTGAACAATGTAGCACAGAATAGTGATCCTCAGTATTTTTGAAACAGGAGAAATGCTGTCCAAGCTTTTTATCTTCCAGTCATGAGGGTACATGCAAGAAGGACAGACTTGAAAGGGAGCAACTGTTGACATACGCTGCATGAGAAAAAGGTGCTGACTGGTTACGGTATTGCCATGGAAATTGCACCAGGAACTATTAGAACAGACAACATAAAACAATACAGCACACTACAAGCCTTTCGGTCCTCGATGTTGTGCCAACCTTTTATCCTACTCTAAGATCAAACTAACCACATACCCTTCATTTTACAATCATCCTTGTGTCTATCCAAGAGTCACTTAAATGTCCCTAATGTATCTGACTCTACTACCACCGCTGATAGCGCATTCCATGCACCCACCATTCTCTGTGTAAAGAACCTATTTCTTGACATCTCCCCTAAACCTTTCTCCAATCATCTTAAAATTATGTCCCCTCATTTCCATCCTGAGAAGAAATCTCTGGCTATCCACTCTATCTACGCTTCTCATCATCTTGTACACCTCTATCAAGTCACCTCACATCCTTCTTCATTCCAATGAGAAAAGCCCTAGCTCCCTCAACCTTTCTTCATAAGACATGACCTCCAGTCCAGGCAGCATCCTGGTAAATCTCCTCTGCATCCTCTCTAAAGCTTCCAAATTCTTCCTATAATGAGGCAACCAGAACTGAACACGATGTTCCAAGTGTTGTCTAACCAAGGCTTTATGGAACTGCAGCATAACCTCATGGTTCTGAAACCCATACCCCTGCTAATGAAAGCCAAAACACCTTCTTAACAATCCTATCAACTTGGGTGACAACTTTGAGGGATCTATGAACATGGACCCCTCCCGCCCAGGATATTGGTGCCCCTCCAGTTCAGGTGCAACCCATCCTTCTTGTACAGGTCCCACCTTCCCCAGAAGGTATCCTAATGATCCACATATCTGAAGCCCTCTCTCCTACACCATCTCTGCAGCCACGTGTTCATCTGCACTTGCTCGCCATTCCTAGCCTCACTAGCCCTTGACACCAGTAGCAAATGTGAGATTCCTACTCTGGTCGTGCTGTCTTTTAGCTTCCAAAATAACTCTCTATAATCATGTTTCAGGACTTGCTCTGTTTCCCTACCTCTGTCATTGATACTGATGTGTACCACGACTTCTGGCTGTTTCCCCTCCCCCTTAAGAATCCAGCAGACTCAATCCAAGGTGTACCTGACCCTGGCATCCGGGAGGCAACATACCATCCAGGAGTCTCGTTCGCAATCACAGAATCTCTTGTCTGTTTCTCTCACCATTGAATCTCCTATCACTATCGCTCTCCTATTCTCCTCCCTTCCCTTCAGGCTCAGTGTTAGAGATCTGGTCACTATGGCTTTCCCTCAACAGTATCCAAAGTGGTATGCCTATTATTGAGAGGAACAGCCACACAGGATCCCTGCACCGTCTGCCTATTACCTTTCCCTCAACTGACGGTCACCCAGCTACCTTTACCCTGTTAACTTAGATGTGACTACCTTTCTTTCACTTCTCACTACCACCCCCTCAGCCTCCCAAATGATCCAAAGTTCATCCACCTCCAGGTCCCTATTGCGGTCTGTGAGGAGCTGGAGTTGGATGCATTTCTCGCAGATGAAATCAGGAGGGACACTAGTGGCACATCCTGCAAGAGGAGCATGCAACTGCCCTCGTGTTCAACCCCTTGCTCTAAATAGCTGAAAGAGATTTTTAAAAAGCCTCACCTTCCCAACCCTCCACACAAAGTTGTTTATTTTGGTTAGGATGGGTGGGAGACACTACACATGCAGTGTTTCGGGTTTTGCCACTACCTGAATATATTAGTTCATTTACCCAGCACTGGCCGTGTTTGCTACCACTCCTGTTCATCATTCACTCTGCTGATTCACAAGTATTTTATGTTCAAATTTACCTTCCCAGCTTCCCCCTGGCTAATGCTCTCAGGACTCCTGCTGCTGAAACCTTGCACACCACCACAATCCCCGGACCCTTACCTGGCTCTTAATGAGAGGCCAAACTGGTTTAAGGCCTGTAACTCCCAGCAGACATAAGTAAATCCCATTGCAAACCCAACTGATGAATTGTTGTTAATGCCATTTTTAGCTCAGCTGTGAGTGTTTAGTAAGTACTATCCAAACACGAATCATATCTAGCATGAGTCATTATGTTTGAAGTTTTCCAAGCACATAGTGTTTTGAGCACAGTCAGTACTGTCCTTATTACCAACATGAATGGATGTGCTGTGTGATAGCTCTGTTTCTCTCTCCACAGATGCTGTCAGGCATGCTGAATTACTCCAGCATTATCTGTTTCAGATCTCCAGCTTCCACACTTCGTGTTATTCCAGCAACCAACTGATTTCTGAATGTGCAGCGTGTAAACTCACCAACAGCGAACTGCCAAATACATTTGCAGCATTGCACACAGCACACAGAGTCCTTAATGATGACCTTGCTTAAAGGCAAAATGCACATTCAACATTAACCCCCTTTGCAAGAACAATTTTAACTCCAGCAAAGTTCTTTTTAACCTGTATCTTGTGAAAAAGCACCCTTGATAAACTGGCAAAAATTATAAACCACAAAGACAATTACTATATTGTCTAATTATTATATTTCTTTCATTTAAGTACCTTAATGTAAATATACATTTTGTTCAATTGACTGCCCACATGAAATGTCAATATTCAATTTCAATTTCAAGTCAATTTCTCCTCAAATATTGTGATGTCCGAGTTGTCATTTGAGGGTGTGAGGTGAGAAGGCTGTCTGCTGGTATGTTTTGTGTAAGGCAAAATTACATTATTATTTAAGTGATTTATGCTGTAAATAAAGTATAACAGTGATGTTGTACATCCATAATTACGTTTCTACTACTTGGTGTGCATTTGTACACTGATTATGTGGATGTTTTGATTAACTAGAATATTTGATCAGTCAGTACACTCCTGGTGCCATAAGTATCAGATAATAAAAAGAATACAGTAGTTGCAATAACAGGTGAGTCTATGAGTTTATAATATGTAGGTAATTGACAGTTACACCCAAATGTCAGGATGGTGAGGTTCAGCTGAAAGTGTCATTGATTCCCACAATCATCACTGATATTGCCTTCATTGTGTTGTTAGGTTTTTGTTTCATTGACAGCAATTGCTGTTCCAGGATTTGTTTGTCCTGACCTACCAAAGTCGAGGTTTGTTCCAGTTTAGCCACTGACTATTTTGTTCCTCAAGCTATTTCAAGTAGTTCAGATCTTTTTTGGCACTTACTGTTTTGTTTCTTAAAAGCTCCCAACTCATTATGAAGATCCTGGTTTGACCCCCCTAGATTGTTTAAATTCTATCAAAGTTTTAGCCATTCTGTAAAAGAGTCATGCTGGACTTGTATTGGAAACTGTGTTTTTCTCTCTCCACATATGCTGCCAGACCACTTGGGTTTCTCCAGCATTCTCTATGTTTGTTTCAGATTTCCAGCATTCACAGTATTTTGCCTTCTGTTGGTCCAGCAGGCTGGACTGCAATAACCATCCAGCATCTTCAATATTGGTTTTGTTTCACTTCCACTCGTTGCCTTCGTGCTTTTGCGTTCTAGGGATCCTAGACCACTTCCATTTGCATTAGCATTTGTTTGTTTTATTCTGGGCCTTGCTTGAATTCTTTCACTGGAGCATCATTGCTGGCAATTAATTGTTAAAGGACTGTCTCATTAGCAACTTGCAGCTCCTTGTTGTGTTCACTGTCCTTGCTTTTACAGGTCTGTAACTTTCTGCAGCATTGCTTCAAGCTCAAGCTAACATTCCTGCTGTGGCCGCGTCCCGAGTTGCCATTCACAAAAGTGAGAAGTGCTGATATAATAAACCACAAGAAAGATCATTTATATCACAGGACCAACTTGTTACTCTTTAGCTACTCCAACAAATGAGATTTCAGCATTCTCATCCAAGTGCTCAGTTGCCCACATGCACTAACAAACGGCGACATGAACATGCAAACATAGGAAATTAGAAGCATTGGGTAGGTCACTCAGCTGTCATGGCTATCCCATCATTAGGGCTGATCTGATTACTGCACATTCCTGCTCATCATAGAATCCCCAAAGTGTGGAAGATGGCCATTCAGCCCATCAATTGCACAGGGACCCTCTGAAGAGCATCCCACCGAATGCCCGTAACCCTGCATTTCCCATGGCTAACCCACACATCCCTGGACACTGTGGGGCAATTTAGCATGGCCAATCCACCTAACCTGCACACCTTTTGCCTGCAGGAGGAAATTAGAGCACGCAGAGGAAAGCCATGGAGACACAGGGCGAATGTGCAAATCCCTCACAGACAGCCGTCAAGGCTGGACTTGAACCCAGGTCCCTGGCGCTGTGAGGCAACAGTGTTAACCACTGAGCCACTGTATTCCAAAGATCCCTGAGAACCTTTCACCCCCTTAGTTAACTGGAATCTATTTACCTCTGCCTTGAAAATCTCAAAAATTCTGTTTCCAGCACAGTTTGAAGAAGAGGATTCCATAGGCTCATAACACTCTATGAATAAAGAAAACTCTCCTTGTCTTTGTCTTTGATGGATGATTCTTATCTTTAAACTGTGACCCCTAGTTCTGGGCTTCCACACAAGTGGAAATATCCTTTCTATATGAACCCTGTCATGATCACTCAGGACCTCATATGTCTCAATCAAATCATCTCTTACGCTTCTAAACCCCAATGAATACAAGGCTAACATGTCCAACCTTTCCTCATAAGACAAACTATCCAATTCATGAATTAGTCCAATGAATCTTCTCTGAATTGTTTCCGATCCATTTATATCCTTCCTTAAATAAGGAGATTCCCCAGGTGAGGTCTCACTAATGCCATGCATAATCTTTCCTCTTTTATATTCAATTACCCTGCTCATAATAAAAATATTACATTTGCTTTCGCAATTACTTGATGTACATGCACACTAAGCTTTGCAATTCATTCATGAGGACACCCAGTTCCCTCTGAATCTCAAAATGTTGCCATCTCTCACCATTTGGAGAGTGGTTAGGTAGCGGTAATGTCACTCAACGAGTAATCCAGAGTCCCTGAGACTAATGCTCTGAAAAATGGTTTTGAATCCTGCTTGAAGATGGTAAAATTTGAATTCATAAATGTATAGACTTAAAAGCTGGTAAAATGAAAGCTGCTGAGCCAATGTCTTAAATACACATCTGGTTCACTAATGTCCTTTAAGGAAGGAAATCTGTTATCTTTTCTTGATCTGGCCTACATGTGACTTCAGACCGACTGCAATGTGGTTGATTTCCCTCTGAGATGACTCAGCAAACCATTCAGTTCAAGGACAGATAGGGATGGACAACAAATGCTGACCCAGCCAACAGTCCCATGAATATATGGGAAAAAAACAGCAAAATGAATAATTACAATTCCCTCATCCCACCCCCAGAAATTTAACCTCCTCTCGAAGAACATAATCGGAACAGTGCCTTTGAGAAGATTCCTCCTAAACCAACGAGCAATGAAACCAGAGAATATAGTATTGGAGGAAAGTGGCCAAATGGAATGTTAGCTGACTTCAAGACTGAAAACACAGAGTGGTAAATAAAGGGGAACTGCTCAAAGCAGTGGAATGTGCTGGGGGATAATCCCAATGATCAGTACTCTGACAATTAACATCAGAGATTTGGACTTTGGAATTAAAAATAAGATTTTTAAATTTGCAGATGACAGTAGACTGGGGAGATAAAGACTATAACATATTACAGGAGGACACCACTCAAGGAGTTTGTTACCATTCAGGATAAAGCAGTCTGCTTAGTCAGTACCCATCAAGTTAAACATTTGTTCCCACCACTCCTGCCAGCAGTGTGTACCAGCTACAAGGTGAACTGCAGTGAGACACAAAGACTCCTCAGACAGCACTTTCAAACCCACAGTCTCCAGCACCTGGAAGGACAAGGTTCAAAATCACACAACACTCGGTTATAGTCCAACAGGTTTATTTAGAAGTACTAGCTTTTGGAAGGCTCTTCCTTCATCAGGTAACTAGTGGGGCAGGATCATAAGACACAGAATTTATAGCACAAGATAATAATGTCACACAACTGATACAATATCCTGCACAAACCTAGATTGCTGTTAAGTCTTTCATCTTACCAGGTTATAACCCGGTGTGGTGTGATTTTTTTGCCTAGTTGATTTTTGACTTTGTCTACCCCAGTCCAACACCAGCAGCTCCTTATTATAGAAGGGCAAGAAGAGTAGATGTATGAGAACAGCACCAGTTACAGGTTCCCCATCAAAACATTCTGACTTGGATTAATGATGTGAAGATGCCGGTGTAGGACTAGGGTGTACAAAGTTAAATATCACACAACACCAGGTTATAGTCCAACAGGTTTATTTGGAAGCACTAGCTTTTGGAGTGCTGCTCCTTCATCAGGTGGTTGTGGAGTATAAGATCATAAACACAGAATTTCTAGCAAAAATTTACAGTGTGATGTAACTGAAATCAGATATTGAAAAGGACCTGGATTGTTTATTAAGACTCTCATCTTTTACAATGACCATTTTGGTTTCAGTTCTTTCATATGTAAATCCCAGAACATTTTTATAGTTACATTCTCAAGTGAACTTTAACAATAGGTGCCATGTTGGCCCAGATAATGCATTGAAGGTGTGAGGTGCCCTGTATGAGGCTGTCTGTGCCCCAATGTTCAGACTGATTCTAATCTAAAAAAGGGATTTACACAATCTTCCATGGATTCATGCAGTTTTTGAGCAAAAGAAAACGCAATTCTGCAAAAACCTTGCATTTTGGGAAAGCAAATCTTAGCAGGACTTATACACTTAATGGTAAGGTCCTCGGGAGTGTTGCTGAACAAAGAGACCTTGAAGTGCAGGTTCATAGCTCCTTAAAAGTGGAGTCGCAGGTAGATAGGATAGTGAAGAAGGCATTTGATATGTTTTCCTTTATTGGTCAGAGTATTGAATACAGGAGTTGGGAGGTCATGTTGCGGCTATGCAGGACATTGGTTAGGCCACTGTTGGAATATTGTGTCTCCTTCCTATCGGAAAGATGTTGTGAAACTTGAAAGAGTTCAGAAAAGATTTACAAGGATGTTGCCAGTGTTGGAGAATTTGAGCTATTGGGAGAGGTTGAGTAGGCTTGGCTGTTTTCCCTGGAGAGTCAGAGGATGAGGGGTGACTTTATAGAGGTTTACAAAATTATGAGAGGCATGGATAGGATAAATAGGAAATGTCTTTTCCCTGGGTTTGGGGAGTCCAGAACTAGAGGGCATAGGTTTAGGGTGAGAGGGGAAAGATATAAAAGAGACCAAAGGGGCAACTTTTCACACAGACGGTGGTACGTGTATGAAATGAGTTGCCAGAGGAAGTGATGGAGGCTGGTACAAATGCAACATTTAAGAGCCATTTGGATGAGTATATGAATAGGAAGGGTTTGGAGTGGTATGGGCCAGATGCTGGCAGGTGGGACTAGATTGGGTTGGGATATCTGGTCAGCATGGGTGGGTTGGACCGAAGGGTCTGTTTCCATGCTGTACATCTCTATGACTCTATGACTCTTTATGTGTGTGTGTGCATGTGTGTGATGGAGGGGGGGGGCGGCATGGCGGGGATGGGGGATATGAGTGTCTGTGAGAGAGTGTGTGTATGTGAGTACACACGCACCCTCTCACAGACCTATACCCCTTTACACTCACACTCACACACATACACATACACACACTCTCTCACAGACACTCAAATTGCCCCGGTAAATTTGTACTTGCAGAATTACATTTTATTTTGCTCAAAACTGCATGAATCCATGGAATATTCTGTAAATCCCTTTTTTAGATCAGAATCAATCTGAACACTGGGGCACAGACAGCCTCACACAGGGTGCCTCACACTTTCGATGCATTACCTGGGCCGACATGGCAACTATTGTTAAAGCTCACTTGAGAATGTAACTTTTAAAAAGTTCTGGGATTTACATTTGGAAGGACTGAAACCAAAATGGCCATTGTAAAAGATGAGAGATTTAACAAATAACCCAGGTCTTTTTCAATATCTAATTTCAGTTACATTACACTGTAAATATTTGCGATAAGTTATGTGTCTTACGATGTTATACTCCACAACCATTTGATGAAGGAGCAGCGCTCCGAAAGCTAGAGCTTCCAAATAAACCTATTGGACTATAACAAGGTGTTGTGTGATTTTTGACTTGGATTAATATCATCATTCCTTCATTGTCATGAGATCAAAATCCTAGAGCACTCTCCAACTTGTCATGGTGACCCTAAAAACAACAGCCCTCTTGTGTCAGTGGGGGAAGAGATTGGTACATAATGAGAGGTGAGGTGGGGCAAATTATTAGCTCCAAGTTGAGATGTAACGTGTTGGAAAGCAGCCATCTCTCTAATCTCTATACTATAGTTGGTGGACTGTCAAAAAAATCTTGATGTCATTAGATTGTAAAGGAGTGAGCTCCACATGAATAAAATAAACTTTGAAAATTGTGAAAGGATTGGAACGCTTTGTGAATACATAATTGAAAGGAAATGCATAATTTCACTGAAATACATGGAGAGAGTCATGGGTCAACTCATCAAGCTAAAGTCCATTCACTATTTGAAATTTCTATTCTGCATTATACCTGCATCAGTGTAAATTACTGGAGCAAGTCAGATTCAAGTGGCCATCAGAGATGGCTTCAGTTTCAAAAGCTCATAGACAAAGCAATTCCAAACAATGTGAAATCACTTTATTCTACAAAAACATTTCAGCCAGCAGAATCATGAAGAACACCAATAGAAGCTGATTGACAAAAGAACCAGAAGAGACATGAGGAAAAAATCTTTTTCTGATTCATCTGAAACTGAATTGGACTGACTGAGTGAGTGCTCGAGGAAGTTTCAAACCTGGTTTTCAAAAAGGAATAGGATAATTATCTGAAACTAAAACATTTGCTGGCCTATGTGCTAAAGGTGAAGGGATGTGATTAGCTGAATCGTGCTCATCACTTGGGAGACACTGGGAGCTATGTGGGAGAGAGTGGAAGTTATGTGGGAGAGATAGGAATTATGTGGGAGCTATGTGGGAGAGAATGGGGGAGGTGTATGTGGGAGAGACAGGGAGCTATGTGGGAGAGACAGGGAGTTATGTGAGAGAGAGTTGGGGTTATGTGGGAGAAACAGTGAGTTATGTGGGAGAGAGTGGGGGTGATGTGGGAGAGAGTGAGGGTTATGTGGAAGAGACAGGAAGTTATGTGAGAGAGAGTGGGGGTTATGTGAAAGAGACAGGGGGTTATGTGGGAGAGACAGGGAGTTATGTGAGAGAGACCGAGAGTTAAGTGGGAGAGACAGGGAGTTATGCGAGAGAGAATGAGGGTGATGTGGGAGTGACAAGGAGTTATGTGGGAGAGAGTGGGGGTGATGTGGGAGTGACAGAGACTTATGTGGGAGAGATTTGGGATTATGTGGGAGAGGCTGCAAGCAGACTCCAGTAGTTTCCATGCTTTGGTCCCCACCATCTCCATTCCCCTCTCTCCAGTTGCCATGGTGAGAAATGTCGCTGATGCTGGATTATTACCTGCAGTGGTAGGATGGGGCTTTATTGGGAATTAAATCACCCTTAACAACGACATAGATTTTTTAAAAAGGAATGACATCCTAAAAAAGACCTAGAAAGCAAGCTTGGAAAAGTTTGACCTCAGAGGTAGTAATCTCAGGATTACTTCCACTGCCAAGTGCTACTCAGGGTAAAAGTAACAGGATGTATTGGACAAACATGTGGCTAAAGAAAATGTGTGAAGGGGACAGTTTCAGATTTCTGGGGCATTGGGACTGGTTCTGGGGGAGGACAGAGCAGTACAAACAGGCAGGACCAAGACTGATGCCCTCAGGGGGAACATTTCCTAAAGTGGTTGGGGAGGTTTTAAACTAAATTTGGTGGGGAATGGAAACTTATGCAAAGAGTTGAAGGAAGGGGAATCAAGGACACAAACAAAAGACAGAAAGGGGAATAAGAGAAGAAATAGACAGAGGAATCAAAGTCCAGAATCAAACAAGGCTACGTAAAACTAGTGGGAGAAGGACAAGGAACATTAAAAATGCACCTGCGCGCAAGGAGCATTCGAAATAAAATGGATAAACTAATCAAGCACATAAATGTAAATGGATATGATATATTTATAAGACATGACTGCACGGTGACCAGGGATGAGAACAGAATATCCTGGACTATTCAGTATTCAGGATACACTGACAAAAAGAAAAAGGCAGTAGGGTTGTATTACTGGTTAAAGAGGGTATCAACACAACAATGAGGAAAGATATTAACCCAGACGATGTGTAGGTTGAATTGAGAAATACCAAGGGGCCAAAAGTCCCAGTTGCAGGTGGTATATAGACCACCAAACTGTAGTGGTGATGTTGGAAATGGCATTGAACAGGAAATCAGAGATGAATGTGATAAAGAAGCAGCTGCAGTTATGGGTTGCCTTAATCTGCATACAGAATGGGTGAATCAAGTTAGTCACAATAATGGAGAGGAGGAATTCCTAGAGTGTACATAAGAGTGTTTTCTGGACAAATATGTTGAGGAACCAACTCGTGAACAGGCCATCTTAGTCTGTGTATTATGCAATGAGAAAGGAATAATTGGTAATATAGTTGTGATGGGCAATAATTTCTGACCTAGGCCAGCAATGTGTTCATTTTGTGACCTAATTAAAAAAAAACACCAAGTCACCATAAGGGAGGGCAGGAAATCCCAGCCACAGGAGCATGCAGGAGTCAGCCATTTTGGCCCTTAGAGCTCATTCTGCCATTTACTAGTACCTCACTCCAACACCCATTTCTTTTTCCCTTTAATTATTTATTCAATTCTGTTTTGAAAGTTACTCATGAATCTCTCAGGCAACACAGGCCAGATCATCACAACTCAGTGCTTTAAAGCAAATCTGCAGCTCCCTTCTGGATTATTTACCAAGTAATCTAATTCCTGTGTCCAATGGTCACTGGCCCTCCACTTTGGAAACAGTAGCTCCTATACAATTTACCCAAAACCCTCATCATTTTGAATACCCCAATAAAATTTGCCTCAACTTTGCTTCCATGCCCAGAAAACAGTCCCAGTTTCATCAGTTTCTCTATTTCACTGAAGCCTCTCATCCCTAATGCAATTCTGGTCAATCTTCATCAAAACCTTAACCAAAGCTAAAATATTGCGCTAAAAATAGGGTGCATCACACCAACTGAGGTCAAACCAATGACTTGTGAATGGCTGTCTTCCATGGAGTGTCAGAGACTCAGAGGTGAGCTTATAGAAGGATATAAAATTATGAGGGGCATGGATAGAGTAAGTAGCCAAAGTCTTTTCCCCAAGATTTCAAAGCTAAAGAGCATAGTTTCGAGAAGATTTGGAGCTCAAGTTGAGGTTCTGGATGTAAGTTTGCTCGCTGAGCTGGAAGGTTTGTTCTCAGACATTTCGTCACCATACTAGGTAACATCATCAGGACATAGGTTTAAAGCAAGAGGGGAAAGATATAAAAGGGACCTAAGTGGCAACGTTTTCATATAGAGGGTGATGCATATAGAGTCATAGAGTCATAGAGATGTACAGCATGGAAACAGACCCTTCGGTCCAACCCATCCACGCCAACCAGATATCCCAACCCAATCTAGTCCCACCTGCCAGCACCCGGCCCATATCCCTCCAAATCCTTCCTATTCATATATGCATCCAAATGCCTCTTAAGTGTTGCAATTGTACCAGCCTCCACCACATCCTCTGACAGCTCATTCCATACACGTACCACCACCTGCGTGAAACAGTTGCACCTGAGGTCTCTTTTATATCTTTCCCCTCTCACCCTAAACCTGTGCCCTCTAGTTCTGGACTCCCCAACCCCAGGGAAAAGACTTTGTCTATTTATCCGACCTACTTTTGTAAACCTCTATAAGGTCACCCCTCAGCCTCCCACGCTCCAGGGAAAACAGCCCCAACCTGTTCAGCCTCTCCCTGTAGCTGAAATCCTCCAACCCTGGCAACATCCTCATAAATCTTTTCTGAACCCTTTCAAGTTTCACAACATCTTTCCAATAGGAAGGAGACCAGAATTGCATGCAATATTCCAGTGGCCTAACCAATGTCCTGTACAGCCGCAACATGACCTCCCAACTCCTGTACTCAATACTCTGACCAATAAAGGAAAGCATACCAAACGCCTTCTTCACTATCCTATCTCACCTGCAACTTCACTTTCAAGGAGCTATGAACCTGCACTCCAAGGTCTCTTTGTTCAGCAACACTCCCGAGGACCTTATCATTAAGTGTATAAGTCCTGGTAAGATTTGCTTTCCCAAAATGCAGTACCACGCATTTGTCTGAATTAAACTCCATATATGGAATGAACTGCCAGAGGAAGTGGTGAAGGCTGGTACAATTACAACATTTAAAAGGAGTCAGGATGGGTATATGAATAGGAAGGGTTTAGAAGGATATAGCCCGAATGCTGGCAAATGGGATTAGATTTATTTAGGATATCTGGTTAGCATAGGCAAGTTGGACTGAAGGGTCTGTTTCCAAGTTTTACAACTGTGTGATTCTATGATTAATAGAACTTCCTTTTCCCTTGTGCTCTGATACTATTTATACAGTCATATCCCAAATACTTTTTAACAGCTTTCTCAACTTACCCTGGCACCTTCGAAAATCCACATCCACCCAGTCACAGCTTACTCTGTTCCCACGGCTCCTGTAATATTACATCATTCAGATTTTAATTAAAAAATGTCCCAGCACCTTCCCCTGTTACAGTCACTAAGATATGTAAAGTCAAGCAACAAGGACTCTAATTGGATCTCAGATGTTTAATTTTGCAATTTGATCTGGATCTGAATTGCAGATAGGGCAAGTCTAGAAACATCCCCGATGAGGTCATTATATGGAGAGACAGGGAAAGGGACAGAAAGGGAAATCAGACAATTTTACTCTGTAACATGCAAGGTAGTTTCATTAAATTAAAAAGCCTAAAGGGTAGAAGGTTTTGATTTATGGTGCTGCTGAAGCACTGTCTGTTAGGAATGAACTCAAAAAGGATAAGGGATCTGTTAACATATTAAATATCAATATTAATATTAATTATTTTAAAAGTCCTGACAATGGTTTTCAGCCCAAAACGTTGACTTTCTTGCTCCTCAGATGCTGTGTTTTCCAGCTTCAGGTCTTTTGACTCTAGCTTCCAGCATCTGCAGTCCTTACTGTCTCCAAGTCACTGTTAAAATGTTAACAATCATTATCGAACTACTGTAAACCTGCATTCCAACTCACACTGTGTCCCGATCCAAATGAGTCCACTGACCTGTGGTCAAACAAGACTTCAGGTTGAAAGTTCTCCTCTTGATTTTCAAATCCCTCCATGGCTATACTCCTTTCTATCTCCATAACAACCTACAGCCTCATAAATCTCTGGGCTCCTGCAATTCTGGCCTCTTGTGCATCATTGATTTTTAATTGCTTTGCCATTGGCCTTGAGCTGTCGAGGCCTTCAACTTTGGAAATCCTTCTCAGGACCTTACCGTCTCTGGTCCTCTTTCTCTTCATTGTCCAAACCAATCACTTTCACTGATGTTTTGGTCAACTTGGCCTTACTTCCCATGATGTGGGTAACTGTACAATTTTATTTGATAACACTCCTGTGATATGCCATAAACGAACTATAAAAATAAAAGTTGCGTTTTTGTCATTGCAGCTACAGAAGGAGGTGATGGCTTAGTTGTTTTATCGCTGGATTGCTAACCCAGACACCCAGGTAATGTTCTGGAGAGCTGGATTCATAATCTTACTGTGGCAGAGGGTGGAATTTGAATTGAATTTTAAAAGCAA
The DNA here is from genome assembly GCF_047496795.1 of Chiloscyllium punctatum. Taxonomy (NCBI): domain Eukaryota; kingdom Metazoa; phylum Chordata; class Chondrichthyes; order Orectolobiformes; family Hemiscylliidae; genus Chiloscyllium; species Chiloscyllium punctatum. Next base: position 109,317,661 of record NC_092746.1, read on the forward strand.
ATCTGGAATTCAGAGTCGAATGATGACCACAAAATCATTGTCGATTATTAGGAAAAACACGTCCAGTTCACTAATGCCCTTGAGGGAAGGAAACTGCCATCCTTACCTGGTCTGGCCTACATGTGACCCACAGCAACGTAGTTGACTTTTAACTGCCCTCGGGGTATGAAGGGATGGGCAGCAAATGCTGACCCAGCCAGTGATGCCCTCGTCCTGTGAATAATAAAAAAAAAGCCCATGGTATATTGGAAAGAGACAGAGGTTAAAACATAGAATGGTGAGGGGAATTTATCTGCTTGTTTGTGGCATCACAATGTCCCAGTGGCATTATCACTTGACTATTAATCCAGAGACCCCCAGTACTGGATCTGGGAACCCTGGTTCAAATGCTGCCATGGAAGATGGTGGAATTTGGATTCAATTTTTATTTTAGAAAGTCTGAACACAGAACACAAAACATAGAACATAGAACATTACAGCGCAGTACAGGCCCTTCGGCCCTCGATGTTGCGCCGCCCTGTCATACTAATCTGAAGCCCATCCTACCTACACTATTCCATGTAAGTCCATTTGCCTGTCCAATGACGACTTAAATGCACTTAAACTTAGCGAATCTACTACCAATGCAGGCAAAGCATTTGATACCCTTACTACTCTCTGAGTAAAGAAACTACCTCTGACATCTGTCTTATACCTATCTCTCCTCACTTTAAAGTTGTTTACCCTCGTGTTTGTCGTCCCATACTTGGAAAAAGGCTCTCCCTGTCCACCCCATCTAACCTTCTGATTATCTTGTATGTCTCTACTAAGTCACCTCTCAACCTTCTTCTCTCTAACGAGATAAGCCTCAAGTCCCTCAGCCTTTCCTCATAAGACATTCCTTCCATACCAGGCAACATCCTAGTAAATCTCCTCTGCACCCTTTCCAAAGCTTCCACATCCTTCTTATAATGCAGTGACCGGAACTGCACACAATACTCCAAGTGTGGCAGTACCAGAGCATTGTACAGCTGCAGCATAACCTCCTGGTTCCGGAACTCAATCCCTCTGTTAATAAAGGCCAAAACACTGTATGGCTTCTTAACAATCTGGGTGGCAACTTTCAGGGATCTGTGTACATGGACACCGAGATCTCTCTGCTCATTTGCACTCCCAAGAATCCTATCATTAGCCCAGTACTTTGCATTCTGATTACTTCAGCCAAAGTGTATCACCTCACACTTGTCTGCATTAAACTCCATTTGCCACCTCTCAGCCTAGCTCTGCATCCTATCTATGTCTCTTTGCAACCTACTACATCCTTTGCCACTATCCATAACTCCACCGACCTTAGTGTCGTCCAGAAGTTTACTAACCCACCCTTCTAAGCCCTCATCCAGGTCATTTATAAAAATGACAAACAGCAGTGGACCCAACACTAACCCTAGCGGTACACCGCTAGTAACGGGAATTAAGAGTTTCATGATGACCGTGAAATCGATTGTTGGGAAAATCCCACCTGGTTCATAATGTTCTTCTGAGAAAGAAGCTGTCCTTACTTTGTCTGGCCTACATATGATTCCAGACCCACAGCAATGTGGTTGATTCATAACTGCCCTCTGAGCATTTAGGGATGGACAATAAGTGCTGGCTTAGCCAGCGATGCCCTCATAGCATGAATGGATAAAAATAACTGCCTGAACATAAAGGACATTGAGATTTTCTAATGGAGGAAAGCTTTTGGAAACATGAACAGTGCTGAATTGCTTCCATCTCATTCTCTAATGACTTTGAGGATATGGGTTATTAGTCTGGACCCACTTAATGCTGAAGCTTGATAAAGAGCGTTGATCAAGAATTAAATACTATTAAAATCAGAGATAATCCAGTTATTTCTCTCTTGTGATCACTGTTCCCTCAATGCTGCCAGTAACCTGGAAGGCAACACACAGAGGCTATGTCCCAGTTGCATGGCCACATAAAAAAAGTTTTAAAATTCTACACATTCAAAAAGACAAGACACATGCCACAAAAATTTTAGATTCATTATAATCATAATTATGTTTTAAATTATTTTGAATTTACTAATGACTTCTACCTTGTATTCTTGGAATCTATAATAATTAGGTTGGACTTGATTTGAATTGAATTTATTGTTACGTGCGCCGAGGCACAGTGAAAAGTTTTGTCTTGCGAGCAATACAGGCAGATCACAGAGTTAAGTAGCATAGATAGTAAATAATAGATAAACAGTGGCAAAAACAAAAACACAGGGACAGGCAAATGTTAAGAGTTTCTGAGTCCATTCAATATTCTAACAACAGTCGGGTAGAAACTGTTGCAAAACCGGCTGGTGCGTGTATTCAGATGTCTGCACCTTCTACCCGATGATATCTGCATATATGGAATTTTTCTATTTTATCTCAAATATATATATTGTCATTCACTTGATCACAAGAATGCAGTCAGCTTCCTAATCCAAATATTACCCTTTCACCATAGTCTGTGCTTCACTGTCACTTCCAGCCCAGCTTCAGTTTTGTCGTTCGTTTAAAATACCACTTCAGGCCACAATACATCACATCCATCTGAGTCTTTGACTTACTACCCAGCCTCACCATGTGCCCTACTAAGTTATCCCTGATCCCTGGTGATCGTCAAATCTGGCAGCAACAGCAGCAAAATACAAGGTTAGTTTGATAAGCAGCAATGGTTTTTGGGTTTCATGACATCCAGGTTTCAAAAGTGTGAGGCAATCAGAAATGGACAGTCAAAAGGAACATATAGGTTTGCATTTATGTCGCACCTTTCATAATTGAAGGACAAAGGCAACAGGTACATGGGGACACTATCACCAGCAAGTTCACCTCCAACATACTCACCATCTGACTTGGAAATACATTGGATCAAAATCCTGGAATACCCTCCCTAACAGTTCTGCAGAGGTAACTTTCCTCCCATTGGCTGTGGTGATACAATAAGGTTGTCCATCAACACCTTCCCAAGATTCATTAGGGATGGGCAACAAATGTTGGCCTTAGCTCACACCCCAAAAGTATAGAGGAAATTGACATTGTTCGATTTTATTTTACACATTACAGAATCATGACATTAAAATGGAAATCGACCATAATCTTCGGTAGATTAATCTCAAGGGCCTGAATGGGTTATTCCTAATCCTATAAACCTATGTTGCCAGAAAAATGTCAGAGTGGGAGCCTTAAACAAAGAGAAACATTACTGAGAAAAGCTTAAACAAATGCTAACAGACAGACATCAAGATGACAGCAGCAATAATGTCAGGAGCACACAAACTGTAAAGAGAAATACTGACTGGAAAACTAACTGGAAATAAGACAGAAGCAGAATAAATTAAGGATCAGTGCCAACCAGAGACTTCATTAGAAGAAGGACCTTGTGTAACATTGCCACAACAATATTTTTCTTCAAGAATGACATATATAGGTAATCTTATCATGTGGCGGTGAAACATTAAGATTTATGTGTATTTGAATTGTTAAATCCTGCAGCAGAGGAGGAGGCCATTTGGCCCACTGTACCAATGCAGGTTGTTTTGGAAAGCAACCCAATTAATTCTATTCATAAAAATAGGACACTGATCTTCAGATGGAACATGAACACATGGACAAAATATTGTATTCACTCACATTTAATAAATTTCTTTTTGATTACGGGTTCAATTTACAATTTGGGGTTTAATGAAGGATATCAACAAAGCAAATGCCCAACATCATGCCTTAGGGTTACATAACCAAAACACTTTTGCAGGAGATTCTGCTAAACAGAGTCATAGGACAGTATAGGAGAGTACCGACCCTTCAGTCCAACTCATCCACACCAGTTATAAAATTATGAGGGGCATGGATTGGATAAATAGACAATGTCTTTTTCCCTGGGGTGGGGGAGTCCAGAACTAGAGGGCATAGATTTAGGGTGAGAGGGGAACGATTAAAAGAGACCTAAGTGGTAACTTTTGCATGCAGAGAATGGTGCATGTATGGAATGAGCTGCCAGAGGAAGTGGTGGAGGCTAATACAATTACAGCATTTAAAAGGCATCTGAATGGGTATATGAATAGGAAGGGTTTAGAGGGATATGGGCCAAGTGTTTGCAAATGCGACTAGATAAGAGGTTCAGATATCTGGTCAGCATGGGTGAGATGGACCGAAGGTCTGTTTCCATGCTATACACCTTTATGACTCTATGAATCGATGACCAGATATCCTAAGCCTATGCCCTCTAGTTCTGGACTCCTCCAACTCAGAGAAAAGACCTTGTCTATTTATCCTATGCATGCCTCCCATGATTTTATAAACCTCTATAAGGTCACCCCTCAGCCTCTGATGCTCTAGAGAAACAGCTATATTTAGCTTCTCCCTAAAGCTCAAACCCTCCAAACCTGGCAGCATTCTTGTAAATCTTTTCTGAACCCTGTCAAGTTTCACAACATCCTTCTGATTGGAGGGAGACCAGAATTGCACGCAGTATTCCAAAAGTGACCTAACCAATGTCCTGTACAGCCGCAATATGATCTCCCAACTCCTATACCTATAATGTTGAATGGCTGTACTGAATTAGTGGTTAGCACTGCTGCCTCACAGCGCCAGAGACCCAGGTTCAATTCCCGCCTCAGGTGACTGACTGTGTGGAGTTTGCATATTCTCCCCGTGTCTGCGTGGGTTTCCTCCGGGTGCTCCGGTTTCCTCCCACAGCCCAAAGATGTGCAGGTCAGGTGAATTGGCCATGCTAAATTGCCCACAGTGTTAGGTAAGGGGTAAATGTAGGGGTATGGGTGGGCTGCGCTTCGGCGGGTCGGTGTGGACTTGTTGGGCCAAAAGGGCCTGTTTCCACACTGTAATCTAATCTTAAGAATACTGAATTGTTCAATCTTAGCAATTATTGGAAGCTTACAAGCCATTTCTGTACTCTGGGGAGACCAGATATAGGTTGGATGACTGCTTTTGCCCTTCCTTTCATTGTACAAGTATGTGAGGTAAACAGAGGGATACATATATGCTTGGGCAATAAGTCACCGGTCTAAGTAAGGATTCCGAATCGATGTTGACTAAGTGGACTGAAGAACCTGTTCCTGTACTGTACTGTATTGTAAATATGAGCACAAGTATCTGGTGACCAGTTGCTTGAAAATTCAAAGGATAGTGCTTCATTTTTCAATTTTGCCTTCCAGACTCAGTTCTGAATTCATAATTGTCTGACTGTGACTATCTCACCACTTTGCTTCCATTTTCCAAACATGCTGAAGGATAGCCATGACGTGGAGATGCCGGTATTGGACTGGGGTGAACAAGGTCAGAGGTTACATGACACCAGGTTATAGTCCAACAGGTTTATTTGAAATCACAAGCTTTCGGAGCACTGCCCCTTCATCAGGTGATGAACACCAGCCTCTGAGATCCTCCACACCTCAGTTCGAAAAGGTCATCCATCCACACTGTCGGGGATCTTTCAATGGTTCATCCTGAGGCTGTGTCCTCAGGTCTCAGTCTCTCCAATTAGTGGGGAGAATATATTTCAATGAGATCTTCTGTTGTTCTTCCTTGAGTACAAATGCAGTCTCACCAGGGCCTTATACAGCCTCAGCAGTACATCCCTGCTCTTGTATTATTGCCAGGTAGGAATGAATGCTAACATTGCATTTACCTTCCTTGCTGTGAAATGAACCTACATGTTAACCTGAAACGAATCCTGAACTATAACTCCCAAGTCCCTTTGTGCTTCAGATTTCCAAGGACTTCCCTGTTTAGAAAGTAGTCTATGCCTCAATTCTTCTTACCAACTTGCATAATGTCACACTTTCCCACACTGTATTTCATCTGCCACTTCTTTTCCCACTCTCCTCACCTGTCGAAGTCCTTCTTCCCACGTCCTCAACACTCCCTGTCCCTCTACCTGTCTTTGTGTCTTCTGGAACCTTAGTAACAATGCCCTTAGTTCCATTTTTCAGATCATTAATGTATAGCGACAATTGTTGTGGTCCCAACATGGACCCCTGTGGAATTCCACTCGTCACCAGCTACCATCCTGAAAAAAAGATCCCTTTATGCCTACTGTCTGTCTTCTGCCAGTCAGCCAATTCTCTATCCATGCCAGTACCCTATTCCTAGCAGCATGGGCTCTTATATGATTTAGCAGCCTCCTGTGCAGTACCTTGTCAAAGGCCTTCTGAAATCCCAATAGATTACATCCTCTGGCTCTCCTTTGTCTAACTTGCTTGTTACCTGACCAAAGAATTCTAACAGATCTGTTAGGCATGATGTCCCCTTGATGAAGCCATACTGACTCAACCCTATTTTACTTTCAAAACGTTGCAATCTCATCATCAATAGTGGACCCTAAAATGTTACCGTTGACTGAGGTCAGGCTAACCGGCCTATAGTTTCCTTCCATAATCCTTCATCAGGCCCAAAACATCAGTTTTCCTGCTACTCGGATGCTGCCTGATCTGCTGTGCTTTTCCAGCAACACCCTCCCAACTCTGATCTCCAGCATCTGCAGACCTCACTGTCTCCTATAGTGGCCTGCCTTCTATCTCAGAACTAGAGGGCATAGGTTTAGGGTGAGAGGGGAAAGATATAAAAGAGACCGAAGGGGCAACTTTTTCATGCAGAGGGTGGTACGTTAATGGAATGAGCTGCCAGAGGATTTGGTGGAGGCTGGTACAATTTCAACATTTAAGAGGCATTTGGATGGGTATATGAATAGGAAGGGTTTGGAGGGATATGGGCCAGGTGCTGGCAGGTGGGACTAGATAACATTGGGATATCTTTGTAGAGGGAGAAAGAGAGCTTCTTCAAGGAAGGCATCCTTGCAAGAGGATTCGCAGTAGGTTAAAATCTTCAAGGTGAAAGTGAGGACTGCAGATGCTGGAGATCAGAGCTGAAAATGTGTTGCTGGAAAAGCGCAGCAGGTCAGGCAGCATCCAAGGAGCAGGAGAATCGATGTTTCGGGCATGAGCCCTTCTTCAGAAATGAGGAAAGTGTGCCCACAGGCTAAGATAAAAGGTAGGGAGGAGGGACGTGGGGGAGGGGTGTTGGAAATGTGATAGGTGGAAGGAGGTCAAGGTGAGGGTGATAGACCGGAGTGGGGGTGGGGGCGGAGAGGTCAGGAAGAAGATTGCAGGTTAGGAAGGCGGTGCTGAGTTCGAGGGATTTGACTGAGACAAGGTGGGGGGAGGGGAAATGAGGAAACAGGAGAAATCTGAGTTCATTCCTTGTGGTTGGAGGGTTCCTAGGTGGAAGATGAGGTGCTCTTCCTCCAACCGTCATGTTGCTATGGTCTGGTGATGGAGGAGTCCAAGGACCTGCATGTCCTTAGTGGAGTGGGAGGGGGAGTTGAAGTGTTGAGCCACGGGGTGGTTGGGTTGGTTGGTCAGGGTGTCCCAGAGGTGTTCTCTGAAACGTTCCGCAAGTAGGCGGCCTGTCTCCCCAATATAGAGGAGGCCACATCGGGTGCAGCGGATGCAATAAATGGTGTGTGTGGAGGTGCAGGTGAATTTGTGGCAGATATGGAAGTATCCCTTGGGGCCTTGGAGGGAAGTAAGGGGGGGAGGTGTGGGCGCAAGTTTTGCATTTCTTGCGGTTGCAGGGGAAGGTGCCAGGAGTGGAGGTTGGGTTGGTGGGGGGTGTGGACCTGATGAGGGAGTCACGGAGGGAGTGGTCTTTTCGGAATGCTTACAGGGGAGGGGAGGGAAATATATCCCCGGTGGTGGGGTCCGTTTGGAGGTGGCGGAAATGACGACAGATGATACGCTGTACATGGAGGTTGGTGGGGTGGTAGGTGAGGACCAGTGAGGTTCTGTTCTGGTGGTGATTGGAGGGGCCGGGCTCAAGGGCGGAGGAGCAGGAAGTGGAGGAGACGCAGTGGAGGGCATCGTCGATCACGTCTGGGGAGAAATTGCGGTCCTTGAAGAAGGAGGCCATCTGGGTTGTACGGTATTGGAACTGGTCCTCCTGGGAGCAGATGCGGCGGAGACAAAGGAATTGGGAATATTGGATGGTGTTTTTACAGGGGGCAAGGTGGGAGGAGGTGTAGTCTAGGTAGCTGTGGGAGCCGGTTGGTTTATAGTAAATGTCCGTGTTGATTTGGTCGCCCGAGATAGAAATGGAAAGGTCTAGGAAGGGGAGGGAGGAGTCTGAGACGGTCCAGGTGAATTTGAGGTCGGGGTGGAAGGTGTTGGTAAAGTGGATGAACTGTTCAACCTCCTCGTGGGAGCACGAGGCAGTGCCAATACGGTCATCAATGTAGCGGAGGAAAAGGTGGGGTGTGGTGCCAGTGTAGCTGCGGAAGATGGACTGTTCCACATATCCTACGAAGAGGCAGGTATAGCTGGGGCCCATGTGGGTGCCCATGGCTACTCCTTTGGTTTGGAGGAAGTGGGAGGATTGGAAAGTGAAGTTGTTCAGAGTGAGGACTAGTTCAGTCGGTCGAAGGAGGGTGTCAGTGGAAGGGTACTGTTTGGTATGGCGGGAAAGGAAGAAGCGGAGGGCTTTGAGGCCTTCATGATGGGGGGAATAGAGGTGTATAGGGACTGAATGTCCATGGTGAAGATAAGACGTTGGGGACTGGGAAAGCGAAAATCATGGAGGAGGTGGAGGGCGTGGATGGTGTCCCGAACATGCGGCGTGACATCGAACAATTCTTCCGCCGCCTTCACCTCCGCGCCTACTTCTTCAACCAGGATTCTCGCCCATCCTCTGACGACGCCTTATCCTGCCTCCAACACATCCCATCCACCTGGACACCCCGTGTTGGCTTCTTATCTGCCCTTGATCGCTTCATAGCCATCTGCTGCCGCGACATTAACCGCCTCAACCTCTCCATCCTTCTCACCCACTCCAACCTCTCACGCTTGGAACGTGCAGCCCTCCACTCCCTTCGTTCCAACCCCAACCTCACTATCAAACAGACAGACAAGGGAGGCACGGTAGTAGTTTGGCACACCGACCTTTACACCGCTGAGGCTAAACGCCAGCTCGTGGACACCTCCTCCTACTGTCCCCTTGACCATGACCCCACCTCCCACCACCAAACCATCATCTCCCAGACCATCCATAACCTCATCACCTCAGGGGATCTCCCATCCATCGCCTCCAACCTCATAGTCCCACAACCCCGCACCGCCCGTTTCTACCTCCTGCCCAAAATCCACAATCCTGACTGCCCTGGCTGACCCATTGTCTCAGCCTGCTCCTGCCCCGCCGAACTCATCTCTGCATACCTCAACACGGTCCTGTCCCCCCTCGTCCAAGAACTCCCCACCTACATTTGGGACACCACCCACGCCCTCCACCACCTCCATGATTTTCGCTTCCCCGGTCCCCAACGCCTTATCTTCACCATGGACATCCAGTCCCTATATACCTCCATCCCCCATCACGAAGGACTCAAAGCCCTCCGCTTCTTCCTTTCCTGCCATACCAACCAGTACCCTTCCACCAACACCCTCCTTTGACTGACTGAACTGGTCCTCACTCTGAACAACTTCTCTTTCCAATCCTCCCACTTCCCCCAAACCAAAGGAGTAGCCATGGGCACCCGCATGGGCCCCAGCTATGCCTGCCTCTTCGTAGGATATGTGGAACAGTCCATCTTCAGCAGCTACACTGGCACCACCCCCCAGCTTTTCCTCCGCTACATTGATGACTGTATTGGCGCTGCCTCATGCTCCCACAAGGAGGTTGACCAGTTCATCCACTTTACCAACACCTTCCACCCCGACCTCAAATTCACCTGCACCTCCACACATGTCATTTACTTCATGTGCTGCACCCGATATGGCCTCCTCTATATTGGAGAGACAGGCTGCCTACTTGCGGAATGTTTCAGAGAATACCTCTGGGACACCTGGACCAACCAACCCAACCACCCCATGGCTCAACACTTCAACTCCCCCTCCCACTCCACCAAGGACATGCAGGTCCTTGGACTCCTCCATTGCCAGACTATATTAACATAACGGTTGGAGGAAGAGTGCCTCATCTTCCGCCTAGGAACCCTCCAACCACAAGGAATGAACTCAGATTTCTCCAGTTTCCTCATTTCCCCTCCCCCACCTTGTCTCAGTCAAATACCTCAAACTCAGCACCGCCTTCCTAACCTGCAATCTTCTTCCTGACCTCTCTGCCCCCACCCCCACTCTGGCCTATCACCCTCACCTTGACCTCCTTCCACCTATTGCATTTCCAACGCCCCTCCCCCAAGTCCCTCCTCCCTACCTTTTATCTTAGCCTGCTCGGCACACTTTCCTCATTTCTGAAGAAGGGCTCATGCCCGAAACATCGATTCTCCTGCTCCTTGGATGCTGCCTGACCTGCTGCACTTTTCCAGCAACACATTTTCAGCTTGGGATATCTGGTCGGCATGGATGGGTTGGACCGAATGGTCTGTTTCCATGCTGTATATCTCTATGAGTCTATGACTCTATGACTCTTTCCTTTCTTAAACAAGGGTGTTGCATTAGCCATTTTCTCAGCCTCTGGGCTACTCTTTGACTCCAGTGATTCCTGAAATATCACAATCAAATACTCTACAATCTGCTCAGCTACGTGCTTCAGAAATCTGAAAGGATGTAGTCCATCTGGATGATTATCCATCTTCAGGCCTTTCAGCTGCCCCAGCACCTTCTCCTCTGTGATGTTTCCTATGCTCATCTCTGTTCCATGACTTTCTTGAAATTCTGAAATGATGCTGATGTATTCCACTGTGAAAACTGATGCAAAGTTTGGGTCAGTTCCTTCACCTTTTCTTTGTTCCCCATTACTACTTCTCCAAACTTATGTTCCAATGGTAAAATGTACACACTTGTCTCTCTTTTATCTTTTAAATATCTAAGCAAACTCTTGCATTTTTTGTATATTACTAGCTAGCTTTTTCTCATATTTTGTTTTTTCCTCCCTTATTCCTCTGCTGGTTTTTAAATGTTTCCCACTAATGTGACAATGCTGTCCCTTTAACAAGGTTATTTTGTCTTTAGTTTTTTTCAAGAAGGGTCATAAAGACACAGGTGCCGATATGTCTGGAAATGGTTACCTTAAACAATGGGGCAAGGGAGTGACCAGTTCTCCTAGTTCAGGTTTTTTCCAGTTTTGTTTGTTTTAACAGATAGTCATAATCTGTTGGTAACTGAAAAGTTGTTACTGTGAAGAAAGTTTCCATACTTCAACAGATGTTTCTTGCCTGACTCTTCTCTTTGCAATATCTCCTGCCTTTAAGAACCTGAGTTTGAATTTACCATTTGCCAAGGGGGGTGATTTTGGCATGTTGCGGATATTGGAACAGCTCCTTCATTAAGTTGTGCTTTTTTAGATTAGATTATATTCCCTACAGTGTGGAAACAGGCCTTTTGGCCCAACAAGTCCACACCAACCCTCCGAAGAGCAACGCACCCAGACCTACATTCACCCCTGATTAATGCACCTAACACTATAGGCAATTTAGCATGGCCAATTTACCTGACCTGTGCATCTTTGGATTGTGGGAAGAAACAGGAGCACCCGAAGGAAACCCATGCAGACATGGGGAGAATGTGCAAACTCCACACAGACAGTTGCCTGAGGGAGGAATTGAACACGAGTCTCTGGAGCTGTGAGGCAGCAGTGCTAACCACTGAGCCACTGTGCCGCCCCCTTTTGAGTTGGTTGGATTTCCAAATAGTTAAGTTATTCCAAACTCTGTTTGTTTTGTTCGTGTTTCAACTGTAGTATGCAAATAAATTCTATTTTGCTTAAAGCTGATTTGTTTGACCAACTGCATTACCCTTGGAATATCCAGTTCATATCTGCCTTTAAAATAAGAAAAAATTAGGGTATGAGTTACCTTCTTAAAGTAGTTCAGGGGGTCTGGCTGAGTCCATAACAAATTGTGTGCTCTTGTCAGGATTTATTCTATAGTTCCAATTTGGAATTAGGGTCGTTACTCGAAGGTGGCGAGTGGTAGATCATAGAGTCTTAGAGTTGTACAGCACGGAAACAGACCCTTCAGTCCAACTCATCCATGCCAACCAGATATCCTAAATTAGTCTAGTCCAATTGCCAGCACTTGGCCCATATCCCTCTCAACCCTTCCTATTCACATACCCATCTAGATGCCTTTTCAAAGTTGCAATTGTACCAGCCTCCATCACTTCCTCTGGCAGCTTATTCCATACACGCACCACTCTCTGCATGAAAAGGTTGCCTTTTGGGTCCCTTTTGAATATTTCCTCCTCACCTTAAACCTATGCCTTCAAGTTCTGGACTGCTTTTTCTTTTTATCCAACAACCTTTGATAACCACATTTTTCTTGCAGCGATCTCTTACTAGGTCAAAACAATGACTGCAGATGCTGGAAACCAGATTCTGGATTAGTGGTGCTGGAAGAGCACAGCAGTTCAGGCAGCATCCAAGTAGCTTCAAAATCAAGGTCAGTCAACGCTCAGTGCAGCAAGAGAAGTTGGAGAAAGAACACTCGTCAGACTGGTGGCAATCACAGAATGACAAGAGCTTTGTTAATGGTTTTTGTTCCAGGTGTTGAATTCAGTTGGGTTTAAGCAGTGCTTAGTGCAGTAATGGCTCTCTCAGTCGCTAAAAGTTTTCTGGGGATGGAAGAAGTGACTTTGGGGGCTTTACAAAAGGTAAACAAGGAAAAGTCGCTCGGGAATTGGCAGACGAGCTGGAGTTGGGGTTACCTTCATCCACGGGGAAAGGAGAGATAATTACAGCAGTAGCTCAGCATTTAATTTTGCTGGAAACTCCATCAGAATCTTTGGAAATGGCTAAAATTCAATTGAAAATGAAGCAGCTTGAATTAGAGGCAAAAGGCAAAGAAAGAAAAAGAAATGAAACACATTGAATTGCAATTAAAAGCAGAGGAAAGAAAAAAAACTTCTGCTTTAGTTGTACAAAAATAAAAAGAGAGAAAGGGCAAGAGAGAGTTTGAACTTCATAAATTGGCACTTAGGTCGGAAAGTCGGCCTAAAAGGATGGGGATGAAAGCTGAAGGTAAGCTTAGTGAGGAAGATAGTGAGGATGAGCAAAGGTCTGGTGGGGATCTGTTTAACTATATCCAAGCATTGCCTAAGTTTGATGAGAAAGATGTAGAAGCCTTTTTCTTTAAATCTCACTTGAGAAGGTGACTAAACCAGTAAAGAGATCAGTGATCATGTGGGTTTTGTTGATCCAAGCAAAGCTGATAAGTAGAGTAAGTGAGGTATTTGTATCATGATCATAGGAGGTATCTGGGGCGCATAAGGAGGTGAAGAAAGCCATCTTAAGTGCATCTGAGCTTGTGACAGAAGCCAACAGATAACGTTTCAGGAATCTAAGGAGCGACCCTGGTCAAACATGCATTGAGTTTGAAAGGATCAAGCAAAGTAATTTTGATTGGTAGATAGGGTCATTAAAAATGGAGCAAACATATGGCATTCTTAGACAGATGATAATTTTCGAGGAATTCAAAAATTCACTTCTTGAGGTAATGATAACTCATGTGGAAGAGCAGAGAGTTAAAATGTTAAGATTAACAGCTGAAACGGCTGATGGTTATGAGTTGGTTCATAAATCAAAGTTTGGCTTCCAGAATCAATTTCAATCCGTGAAGAAGAGAAATTGAGGAAAAGAGAAATCCTCAAGTGGTAAGAGAACAATAGATCTTGGTGAAGATCGTAGGAATAGCTTACCACAGGGGAGAAAGGAAGCCCTTGCAGGGGAAAAAGAAATTAAAAAGCTCCAGTATTTTCACTGCAGTAATGTAGGCCACATGAAATCAGTTTTGGTAAGTTAGGAAAAGCACTGGGAAGCCAGGTGTAGGAAAACAGAATGTATTTACACACTATGGTTGAAACACAAACAAAAGAAAACATAATTTGGAATAGCTCAACTATTTGGGAACTCAACCGACTCAAGATCGCAACTTAATGAAGGAACAGTTTCAATACCTGCAACATCCCAAAAACACACCTCTTGGCAAATGGTAAAGGTTCTTACAGGCAGGAGAGATTGCAATGAGAAGAATCAGGCAAGAAACATTTGTTAAAGTAGGGAACTTTTTTCACAGTTAACAGCTTCTCTGATACCCAGCAGATTCTGACTGCCTTCCAAAACAAACCAAACTAGAAAAAACCTGAACTGGGAGAACTGGCCACTGTCTTGCCCCATTGTTTAAAGCAACCATTTGCAGACATATTGACACCTCCACCTTTACGACCTTTCTTGAAAAAAAAACAAAGATAAAATAACTTTGTTAAAATGGCAGCATTGTCACACTAATCATCACCATATTGAATGCTATATCTTTTGCTTTTATGCTGTCCCAGTATTACCTTGTCAGCCATGGCTGCTTCATTCCCCCATTCACATGTTTATCTCTTTAGTCTTGTTGACCCTGTGAAAATTTGCTTGTGGCTTAGTTAGTAACCTGGAAATCATTATCTTTTCTGGTTCTGCTTTTTAATTGAGCCCCTAGCTGTTCATATTCCTTCAGCAGAACTGCTTTCCTCTTTCTCTCTACATCATTGGTACCTGCATGGACCACACCAAATGGATCCTTCCCTCCCACTCCAAGTTCCTCTGCAGCCCAACTGTGATATCCAGAACCCGGGTATCAGGCAGGCAACACAATCTATGAGAATTTCAATCCTGGTCACAGAGAACAGTGTCTATTCCCCTGACTATACCAACCCCAATTACAATTTCATTTCACTTTTCTCCCCCTTCTTGAAGGGCTCCTGTACTTTGGTCAGTTTGCTCAGCCCCCACTCTCATTGACCCAGGGTGTAAGAATCTCAAAACTGTTAGACATGCTCAAGGGATAAGGCTCCTTCAGCTCTACCTCCTGGATCCCTCTACCTGCCTCACTCATAGTCACACCTTCCTGTCGCTGACCACTGACCGTATTAGCCAATCTAAGGGGTATGACAGCTTCCTGAAACAGTGTCCAGGTAACTCTCCCCCTCCCTGATGTGTTGCAGTGCTTGAAACTCAGGCTCCAGCTCATAAATTCTGAGCTGGATTCCACAAACAACAACACTTGTTATAGATGTCGTCACTATGAACCACACTGGGGTCCAACAGCTCCCACATCATACAATTACAGAACATTAGATAGTCTGGCATCTCATATTTTAATTGCTTAGCTTTTAACTTGCATTTAAAAAAATGTTATACCAGTCTTTTAGTTTGTAATCTGTAAAAATTTCCCTTAATTCCCTTCAATCTGAAGCAGTTTGTCATAGATAGGCAACTTAGTAACAATGTGATGTCACTCTTGTGCTGGGCCCCGATCCTGGGCTTCTAGTTATCCTGTTCAACAAAACCTTATAAACTAAGCCAAGAGGAAAGCAAGCTAAAAGCAACTTTTGCCCTCTGAGCCAAATTCCCACACTGCCTCCAAATTGCCCTAATGATATACTCAACCGGGCTGTGTCTCACTCTGGATGTGATCACTCCTTCCTGACTGTGTGAAGGTTACTGCTTATGGCAACACTCAAATTCTACAGATTTTAAGGCTTTAATGTTTGAAGAATAAATGATCTCATCAGGAAGACGTGGTCAGGGAATGAATATTATCCACACGATTTAAGATCCAAATGGAACATTGGATTGGAGAAAATAGTCTTTAAGATATGAAATAGCTCTAAACATAAACACCAAATCACAACTGAACATATAAGTACACTGCTATACTCAATAGAACCTAGATGATGATAAATATTGTTAAAATAAAGGAGAGTCATACATACCTATGAGGAAATTTTACAACATGCAATACATTGTAACTTTATGCATTTGCTGAGTGGTGAGACAACTTTCTTACTAGGCAGCAGTCAGTTTTCAGTTAAGCAGGATTATTACTTGTTAACGACTGTATTAACACTATAACTCACTTCAGCACTGTTCAGCTTCCTAAGCTTACCAAACCTGCTGGACATGACAATTCTCAATATAGAAGCCAGAGTGAGTCAAGCAAAGAGAATTGTTGTGAAACTTAGCAAGTCTGGCTGCATCTTCCCAGGGTATAGAGACTCTACAGTGCAGAAAAAGGCCATTCAGCCCATCAAAAGCACCCCTATCACCCCACATTTCCCATGGCTAATACACCTAGCCTACACATCCCTAGACACTACAGGACAATTTAGCATGGTCAATCCACCTAACCTGCACATTGTTGAACTGTGGAAGCAAACTGGAGTACCCAGAGGAATCCCATACAGACACACAGAGAATGTACAAACTCCACACACTTACATAATAGTGGGATTGAACCCAGCTCCCTGGCACTGTGATGCAGCAGTGATAACCATTGAGCCACCATGTCACCACAGTGCAGGGAGAAAAACAGAGTTAACATTTTAAGTCTGGTATGCCTTTTCTTCAGAGCTGAAAGATGCTGGAAAATTATTTTTAATACTTTTGTTGGGGTGAAGGAGAGCCAAAGGGAACAGGTCATTTCAAGGACCTGTGCAGAAGACAAAGGGATTGTTAATAGTGATGAAAGAGAAAATGAGATGTAAAATGGGTGCAAATTAAAATGTGGGAGAAAATGAATGGGCCATCTCCCTTGAGAGCAAAGTCACAAAGGCATTCCACTGGTAATAGGTTTTCAATGGGAAAAATCCCTCTTTAGCTCGACTCTCTGCCTTCTATTAGTTAGTCAATTCTCCATCCATGCAAATATACTTCCCCCAGCACTATGGGCTGTTATTTTATTAAGTGGTCTTATATGCAGTTTCTGATCAAATTCCTTTTGAAAAGTCCAAATATATTACATCTGCTGGTTCCCCTTTATCTATCCTGCTTGCTACCATTGAAGAAATATTGGTCAGACATGATTTCCCTATTGCATCCTTTATAATAATTCTAACATTATCCCAATGACAAATGTTTGGCTAACTGACCTACAGTAACCTGTTTTTTCTTGTCTCCATCCCTTTTTAAATAAGGGGGTTATGTTGGCAGTTAACCAATCCTCTGGAATTTTTTCCGAATGTAAGGATTCTTGGAAGTTCACAGCCAGTGCAGCCATTATTTCTGTAGCTACTTCCTGATGCATCCCAGCAGGTCCAGGGGATTTCTCAGTCTTTAGCCCCCAGTTAGTGAAGCTGACCCTATTGCTTTCATCTTCTATGTGTCAGAGGCTGGCAGATAGGGTGGAGATGGATGGCCCCACCAACACTGGAGCATGATGATGGGTGATATCTGAGCGGACTGTGTGTGGCTCCTCCTCTGGTTGGGTGCATCCTGTTACCTTGTCGTGTGCACTGGCTCTATGGGAAGTTTGAGGTACCTTGGCTGTGAGCCTTCTCCATCCTCCTGTATCCATGTCTATGGCCCTGAGGACTGGTAACAGCAGCAATCCTTTCCAGCAGACCCTGTAGGTTTTGGACCAGGATTTCCTTGGCAACTGCCAACCTGTGCACAGAGGCAACCAAGAGACCACATGAGTAGCTGCACTGAGACATCACTGAGTAAGTACCATCCTTCATTCCACTGCAGTACCCTCAGTAACCCCACTCAGGTCAGGGTCATTCATTGCACACCACTGCTAACCACTGGCAGTGACACCTCCTCTCTCATTTGTCTTGCACACACCGCTGAGGAGAAATGGTTGGTTCTGCCAGGTACCACCTCCTTGACTTTGGAGGACAAAAGTACTGAGGCCAGGATTCTATTCTCATGGAGGGGGGCTGTGGAGTTAAATTTCAGGTACCTGTCCATCCATGTTGCCCTTTCTGCTCGATTATGGGCTGTCTTCACCTTGAATGAGAGAAACAGCTGGGTGGCATAACTGGTTGTGTTGATGCGTGTAATGGAAAAGTAACAAGTTTTACATTTACTGTGAAATTTGAAAGAGAATGCTTTTCTAAAATGTAATGCTGTGCTGAGCTTTGTAAACAATACTTTAATGAGGTTTGCAGCTAGCTTGTCGCTGTTCGAACTTTGTAAACAATTTGACCTTGCGACAGTGGAATTCAGCGAAAGCTGAAGAACTGTTATGTCCAAGACCAGGGGATGAGAGAGTAACAACTTGAGTTTTCCCAGTCTTTGCCATTGAGAGTGTGATAAGAAACAGTATAAGACGAGTATCTGAGTTATGCTTGAGTACCCCTTGCATAAGGCATTTTGTCAAGTGCAGAGGGTCCCTTTGCAAAGGCCTGTAATAAAATTTTTCTTTGCTCTTGCTAGCATTTGAGTTGAGTCAATTGAATTTCCACGACAGTGCACATCGTGGAAAGGGGTGAGATGTTCAGACAGAGTGGGTTGGCATTGCCGAGGGCAAACAGGGTTTGTGGTATGGGGGTTTAGGCTGGAAGATGTTGCAAACAACTTCCTTTTGAAAGGTCCAAATATATCACATCTGCTTGTTCCCCCTTATCTATCTTGTTTATTACCATTTTGAAGAACTATTGGTCAAGCATAATTTCCCTGTCACGTCCTTTATACTAGACTTTAACATTTTCCCAATGACAGATGTTCAGCTAACTGTCCTAGAGTAATTTGCGAGTGAGTGAAGGAAGCTGTTGCAAGCAATAGTGGGAGTGGCAGAGCATGAGCCTTGGTGAGAGTATCAGAGACAGAGTGAGTGTGAGATTGCAGAGAGAGAAGTGTGTGGCACTAACCCAGGCAGAGCAGGGAAGGTCATTGACTTTCTTATGGCAATGCCAGCCATTCCTCTGCACCATTCAGATGATGCTAACCCAAATGGTGACCTCATCTATCTATCCACACTTGCCTCAGTAATCTGAAGAGATTAGAGATGCTGGGATAACACATCCAAGCAATGAACACTAGACAACAGTAGCTGATCTGCCTCAGCTCCTGAAGCCATACCTTTTTAGAGAAGAAGAGATTGGCATTGTTTTAATAAAAATGTTTACAATCATGATTGGTTTTGATAGAGAGAAAAGGAGAAAGAGTTACACCTCGCAGGAAGGCTGGTGATCAGAGGATGCAGATTTCAAATACGTGACAAATAAAGAAACCAAGCAGAAGATAAGGAGATTTTTATTTTGATCAGCGTGCTATTTTAATGAGGAATGTATGCCTGAGAGGGTGGTAGAACCCAACTTATATGGTGGAGGTGGAGGTGGTCGAGAGCTTTCAAGTTCCTAGGAATAAATATCACCAACAATCTATCCTGGTCTATCCATGGTGATGCCACAGTCAAGAAAACACACCAACACCTCTACTTAGGTAGTTTGTCATATAATGTCTCTTATCAATTTTTATCAATGCATCATAGAAAGCAACCTAACCACATGTATCACTGCTTGGTATGGCAACTGCTCTGCCCAAGATCACAGGAAATTACAATGTTGTGAATGCAATCCAGTCCATCACACAAACCAGACTTCCTTCCACTGACTCCGTCTATGCTTCCTGCTGCTTTGGGAAAGCAACCAACATAATCAAAGACTCCCTTCCTCCCTGGGTTTACTGTCTTCCATGCTGATCTTTTGAGCAGAAGGTACAAAGGTTTGAACACACCTATCAACAGGCTTAAGAGCAGCTTCTTCCCTGCTGTTATCAGACTTTTGAATGGACCTCTCATATTTTGGAGTTGATCTTTCTCTGCATCGTCTCTGCAGCTGCAACACCATACTCTGCATTCTGTTCTATTAGAGTCGAGAGTGTGGTGCTGAAGAAGCACAGCAGGTCAGGCAGCATCTGGGGAGCAGGAAAATCGACTTTTTGGACAAAAGCCCTTCATCCTGATGAAGGGCTTTTGTCCAAAAAGTCGATTTTACTGCTCATCTGATGCTGCCTGACCTTCTGTGTTTTTCCAGCACCACACTCTCAACTCTAATCTCCAGCATCTGCAGTCCTTACTTTTGCCATTCTGTTCTATTACCCTAATGTATTTATATAATGTATAATTTGTCTGGTTACAATACTTTCACTGTATCTTGGTACATAAGGCAATAATAAATCAAATCAACTCATCATCCTGACTACACTGAACAGTGTGGTTTAGCGTTTGCACTAAAGGTGGACTCAGAGAAGCTCGCTCTGAAGGCTTTGAGGTGGGATGT
Source organism: Chiloscyllium punctatum (assembly GCF_047496795.1). Taxonomy (NCBI): domain Eukaryota; kingdom Metazoa; phylum Chordata; class Chondrichthyes; order Orectolobiformes; family Hemiscylliidae; genus Chiloscyllium; species Chiloscyllium punctatum. The sequence goes on from NC_092746.1 coordinate 109,337,687, forward strand.
TACTATGGGATACTAGCAGAGGCTTGAGAGACTATTGGAATGGCCACAGCCTTTTTAATGTAGTTTATTCTGGATTGAACAAACTTGGGTATCCCTGTCAGCTACCCCAAGGCAGACCTCCTAAAATGGTTCATTATGTTCGTCCCAACAGGCTACAAAAACTAAGCACTAAGCTGTTACACAGCTTCCTATTGTTAGGGCAGACAAGATAATCTGATCTACCTTGACTCCTGAAGGTATATCTGAATTTTAAAATTCTTATTCTGCCTTTCAAATCTTTCCATTGCCTTTCCCTCATGATCTCTATCGTACTCCACAACCCTCAGAGGTATTAATGCTTTTCTTGCTTTATACTGTTCCTACAAAGCATCTTGGTGTGCTTTATTTTGTTAGAGCCAGTATTTTGTAAATACTGGCTTTTCTTGCTATAGCTGACTGTCACTAATTCATCATCTAGCCTTCAATGGGCTCATACCAATAATAAAAAAGCCATTGAGCCTGCTGTAAATGTTCCACCATCATCCATCAGGGAAATGAATTTATCCCCCCAACCTAATTAACCTCTGCAGAGATGCTACAAAACACATCTAGAGCAGTGGGACTTGAATTCAGGCCTCCTGGCTCAGGGGCAGCAATATTGCCACTGCACCACAAGATAACCCCTACTTTATCATGTCTATATAATTTCGCCTACGTGACCCCAATCTGATTACAATCTGTGAAGTAATTTAGTTGCAAACCATTTAACTGGAAGAACAATTGCCAGTGATTAGCAATAAATGTGTCCATCATGGTGTTGCTCTGATTCTCATGAGCAAATTCTGAAAATAGCCAAATTCACTGAAGAACCATTGGAAGCAGCGCCAGAGGTAGGTAACATTGAAGATAATGAAGGGCTTATGCCCGAAACGTCGATTCTCCTACTCCTTGGATGCTGCCTTACCTGCTGCGCTTTTCCAGCTACACATTGTTCAGCTCTGATCTCCAGCATCTGCAGTCCTCACTTTCTCCAACATTGAAGATAATGACAAATAAACACAACGTGCTTAAAGTACTCTGGATTACTCAGTGCAGCTGGTCTCCAACCGATTTTTTTAGTTGTCAGAATCTTCAATAATAGATCGGTCCCTTTCAAAATGGGAACCAGACTACAGTATTTTCAGATGACCTTACGGAATATTGAATTGTTGAAATTTCTACGGAGAAGTCCACAATCAATTAACTTGTTCTCCGAATGCAAAATGTGTCATGATAGAAACTTGGAAAAATAGCAGTAGTAGGCCATTCAGCCCTTCAAACCTGTAGCACCATTCAATGTTATCATGGCTGATTCTCTATCTCAACACAATATTCCTGTTTTCTCTCCATACCCCTTGATGCCTTTAATATCTAAATATTTATCTATCATTTCCTTGAATATACTCAGTGACCCAGCTTCTTCAACCTTCTGTGGTAGAGAAGTCCACTGGTTCACTCCTCTCTAAGTGAAGAAATGTTGCCTCATCTCAGTCCTAGGAGGGGAAAGTGAGGACTGCAGATGCTGGAGATCAGAGCTGAAAATGTGTTGCTGGAAAAGCGCAGCAGGTCAGGCAGCATCCAAGGAGCAGGAGAATCGACGTTTCAGGCATAAGCCCTTCTTCAGGAATGAGCTGAAGCATCTCAGTCCTAAGTGACCTCCCCTGTATTCTGAGACTGTGATCCTTGCTTCTAGACTCCCTATTTAGAAGAAACATCCTCCCTGCAGCTAGTCTGTCCAGCCCTTTTGGAATTTTAAATCAGATCCCTCTTTTTCTTTTAATCTCTCATGAATACAGGCCCAGTTGAACAATTCTTTCCTCTTCTGATAGTCTTGCCAACTGGATCCCTTGTGCTAATGTGAGCCCAGCCTGTTCAGACACTTATGGATTGGGGTGTTCAAGTGTTAACTGTGTTTCTTTGTTTTTCAACTTTTTAGTAAGAAGGACTACAATATTTAATTTTTAAACTTTGTTTTCCTTATACACCTGCTTTGTACCTAAGATTCTGTTCATACCTAAGATGGTGCCCATAGATAGCAATTTGGAAATTTTTCACTGTACTCATGTGGGCAGATGTGACAATTGACCTAATCTAAGTCAGTGAACATTTGCTCCACTCCCTCAGTAACCCTCTCTTTGGTTGGGAAACCAAAATTACATGCAATCGTGCAGGTATGAGCTCACCAAGACTTTATAGAACACAGTAAGACATCCTTACTTCTGAATTCAAATCCTCATTCCTGGAAGTTGAGTTTCCAATTGAATTTAATTTTTTGTCATGTGTACTGAGGCATTGAGAGAATTTGGAAGAATTTTCACAATGTCATAAACGTAGTCGGTCTAACACCGATATTAAGTATTGTATTAGAGGACCCAAAAGGCTCCCTCATTTCTTGCACATACTTTTATGATTTCCCTGACCACTAGCAAAATGTGAAAGCTATCCTTTTAAACTATTTCAGTTTTGTTAGGTATAAAAAGGAAAGTATCACATTATATCATGAGCAAGTTCATCTCTGAGCAAGCTGCTTGCCAGCTAGGCAATAAAATGCAATGAACACAACTGGTGATACTTGGTAAAAACAATGACTGCAGATGCTGGAAACCAGATTCTGGATTAGTTGTGCTGGAAGAGCACAGCAGTTGAGGCAGCATCCAAGGAGCTTCGAAATCGACGATTCGGGCAAAAGCCCTTCATCAGGAATAAAGGCAGTGAGCCTGAAGCGTGGAGAGATAAGCTAGAGGAGGGTGGTGGTGGGGAGAAAGTAGCATAGAGTACAATGGGTGAGTGGGGGAGGGGATAAAGGTGATAGGTCAGGGAGGAGAGAGGGTGGAGTGGATAGGTGGAAAAGGAGATAGGCAGGTAGGACAAGTCCAGACAAGTCATGGGGATAGTACTGAGCTGGAAGTTTGGAACTAGGGTGAGGTGGGGGAAGGGGAAATGAGAAAACAGGCCTTTGGTTCAAGGTCAGCTCAACTGGATTCTGGAGTGTCACTTCCAATAAGTCATGGAGTCACACAGCATGGAAACAGCCTCTTCAGTCCAACTCGTCCACAACGACCTTGTTCCCAAACTAAACTAGTTCCACCTGCCTCCATTTGGCCCATCTCCCTCTAAACCTTTCTTATTCATGTACTTATCCAAATGGTTTTTAAATGTTGTAACTGTAACTGCATCCATCACTTCCTCTGGGAGTTCATTCCACACAAGAACGACTCGCTGTGTGAAAACGTTGCCCCTCATGTCCTTTTTAAACTTCCTCCTCTCACCTTAAAAATCTGCCCCCTAGTTTTGAACTCCCTCACCCTAGGGAAAAGACCTTTGTCATTCACCTTATCTATGCCTCTCATGATTTTATAAATCTCTATAAGATTATCCCTCAACTTTCTATGCTCCAGGGAAAAAAAATTCCCAGCCTACCCAATCTTTCCTTATAACCCAAACCCTCCATTTCTTGTAACATCCCGATAAATCTTTTCAGAACCCTCTCCAGTTTAATAATATCTTTCCTTTAACAGGGCAAACAGAACTACACACTTGGGAGGCCCACTTCAGGAATTTGTAGTGCATTGTTTAGACCAAATATCTTTCTTTAACAATTTGTTTAAAATGCACATGAGTGAAATTGGCATTTCTGAATTGCCCTCCACAGTAGAATGCATCGTTTTCCCACATACTAAATAAAATACATGTATTCAGCTCACATCGAAGCAGAAAAAAACCCCTGAAATTCAAATAGACCTAACAATGACATATATACATAAATATGAAATTATGGCATTTTTTGTACTTTTCTGGATTAATTTTCTTTGCAGCTCCAGGATGTACATTTTGATGTGTCAATTTGCATGAATTATGTATAAGGCTGCTCAATAACAAAAATGTACAAATGGAGAGCTGTATTAATTTAATGGAAAAAGCAGCACGTTTCTATTTTGAATAAAAAATGCAACAAGCAATTTGCATACAAAACTGCTCGAATGTTTGGAACAAATTAAATTATTTCTTTCTGCTATCATTTCCTCAACAAAGTCATCTTTCAGACAAACTTTAACTTAGGATTCTTAGAATTAAGACAACATATTGGGTATTAACTTTTTTTTATTCACTTCTTGCAATTCATTTAAAGTTTCTAAAACACATTCAGAAGAATTCATGATGTCATGACAAACAACACTGGTTACTACTATAAAACCTGTTTCTCAAACCCCAGTCACTATCTGTCGCTGTGGTGTAGCTGCACTGCTTCACCAGGTTTATTTAGAACGCAATATTTATTTTTGTTAAAATATTCATTTGAAACTGTAAGATGCAGCATAATGATTAGCCTCTTATTCCCACCGTAAGGAGAGCTTTTAGTTATTCAGCAAGTGAGGCAAGTGTAATATTTCTCCAATATCTTTTGGACCAACAAAATGCAGAGATCACTAGATCTTCAATGTTTATTCTCTAAATGAAGGAGCCTTGCATCGTCAATGCATTGTAATTATTTGTATTACACAATGTCCACATTTGTCCATATGTTGTTTTTATTTTAATTATTGCCTATATTTACATTATAAATTGTGATTTATTGTTTTATCTGGAGTAACCTCACAATCTAGCACCTGCCACAATGATGATTTTTCAATATATTATCCACCTTTTTCCACAGCGTCTCTCCCTGCCTATCGTGTCTCCCCATGTCTACACTGTCCCCACTTTGTCTGCATTATTGCCTCCATTTCTACGCTGTTGGCCATATTTCTGTACCATCTCCCCATATATGCCCTGATTCTGCTTTGTCTGAACTGATTCCCCCATTTCTACACTGTCTCCTGTTTCTAAACTGTCTCCCTTTTGACTGCACACTTCCCCACTTTGCGTGCACTGTCTCCCCTTTGGCTGCCTGGCCTCCCTCATTTCTACACTATCACCTCCTTGTCCCTCCTGTCTCTCCTTTGTCTATACTGTCTCCCCCACATCTAAACTGCGTCTCCATGTCTACACTGTCTCCCTTTTGTCTTCACTGAGTCTTATTTATCTACACTGTCTCTCCATGTCTGCACTGTCTCCCCCATGTCTACACTGTCTCCCCCTTATCTACACTGTCTCCCCAATATGTATACTGCCTTCTCCTGGACTACACTGAGTCCTCTATGTCTACACTGTCTCCTCCATGTGTTCACTGTATCCCCCGTATCTACACTGTCTTCTCCATGTCTTCACTGTCTCCCCCATGTCCACACTATCTCCCCTTTCTCTACTGTCTCCACCATACCGACACTGTCACCACCTTTTATATACTGATTCCCCCATCTACTTCAAATAATTCTGAATGCTACTTTTTTAGCATCTATGAATTGAATCATGATGGCAAACTGCCTACACCCAGGGGCCTACACTGCAGTACAACTGGAAACGTTTGCAATTTGCAAAGTGGGATATTAAAGAGCTAGATGTGACTGTGGAATGGCAGGTTACTGTCCCTTGGGGAAGGGAGGGCCTTGGATGCACACAGCTTTGGGCACTGACAAAGCCTTCAGGTATAGGAACAGGCTCCTGTTCCATTTCACAAAATGGTAGAGATTATATTTCTAGACATTCTGTGAGTACTACCTACTTCTATACGTGTGGCTTTATAAGCTAACAGCACAATGTTTTTCAGAAGTCTACTTTCATTTGGTTAGATAGGGAAATAAAAATACAATCATGAAACTCCAAAGTTTCCAAGGCATATTCATTCATTCATTCATTCATGAGTGCTCAATGGTTCATTGTTTATTGATGCTTCACCCTGAGCTAATTATGTTTTGTCAGTGGTAGAAAGCATTGGTCTTCCATTCTCAGGGGTAGGGCAAAGAGGGAAGTCTCTCCTCATATCCATGTGACCTTATGTCCCATCAGTGCATTGTCAACCACCAAAGTTCAACACCAGAAAAACTGATCTGCAATGATCTCTGCCTTACATAGCCATAGCAACGCGCAAAATTGATTCTGCAACTGTTCTCGGTGCGTGAGGAAAGTCCAACAGCAATCACTGATCTATGTTATTATGTGCATTTTAATTAGACATATTCATTGCACTAACGAAATAGGGTCAGGGATACACATTTGTGAAAGTCCTCTTTCATACCTGATATAGAGTCCAGACACACATCTCCATTGTAATCTATTACTTTGCAGATTTAAAAGGAACATTATAATGCATGCTGCTAGAATTAATTTGGTAAAATTGGATATGGATTCCAGTTCATCAAAATTAATGCAGTACTCCATTTATGATCGAGGTGATTATGTTAAAGCATAAGTTATATCTACTGTTCAACAGTAGTCACAGTAAGGAGGACTGCTTTCCCTTCCAAATAATTAGCTAAGTGGGGGATGTTCACTTCTGCCCAGTTAGAGATGGACTCTAAAATTCAGACTGTCAGAAAACCAGATGAAAAATAATTTTTCATCCACATTCAATTTGCCTTTTAATAAGGTAAGGCATGGAAATTGCCAACCCCTTGCTGAGGGCCTTTATTATATTAATTTGCTTCTTTATCCTCTCAGTACGCTTCCAAAAGCAATTTTACTCTAGTAAAATGTCCCAGTACACTAGATTTGCCATCAAGCCGCATATATTTACCTGAGAACAGGTAAAACAGGGAGCACAACAACAGTGAAGTGATTGGAATCAGGGATGTACAAAGAATTAGCCATAAGGATCAGTGAGTATGGGGGAACTGGGCAAGTGGAATTCAATCCAAATTAGGATAGGAGAAGTAGATTTAGAATGGGTTTGAAATTTAGTTTGAGTGGAAGATCTATCACAGAGTTGTTCTGGTAGCAATCAGCCTTTGTCCTGTTACCCTGCAAGCTGTTTCTATTTAAATAATCATCCAATGGCCTCTTCAATGTCTCGCTTACAGAGGAACCCACAAGAAAAGGCTTCAACATACAGCGAAGGTTTGTCAGACTAAAACCAAGAATGTGGGGATCGGCTTATGAAGAAAGGTTTGAAAGGCTAGGCACAAATCTGTTAGGGTTCAGAAGAGTGTATTCAGAAGAGATGACTGTATTGAAACATATAAAATATCCTGAGCGGTAAATGAAGAAAGCATTTTGCATCTTACTGGAAGGCAATGGCATAGTAGCAATGTTACTGAACTAGTAATTTTGAACCCCAGACTAATGCTGTAGGGACATAGGTTTGAATGAGGGTGAAATTTAAATTTAATAAAAATATGGAATTTAAAACCACGCAATAACTGGCAATTGTTTTAAATACACGTGGGGTTCACTAATGTCTTTGAGGGAAGGAATCTGCCATCCTTACCTGGTCTAGCCTACAGCTGAATCCAGACCCACAGCAATGTGATTGACTCTTAACTACCCTCTAAGCAATTAGGGATGGGTAATAAATGCTGACCGAGCCAGTGACACCCACATAACAGAATCCCTACAACGTGGAGCAAAGCTATTTGTCCCAACGAGTCCACATTACCCCTCTGAAGAGCGTCCCACCAAGACCCAGCATCTTACTCCATCACATTTCGCATGTCAAGTCCGCCTGATCTTCACACCTTTGGACTGTGGGAGGAAAGCCACGCAAACATGGGGAGAACATGCAAACTCCACACGGATGGTCACCGAGAGCTGGTATTGAACCCAGGTCCCTTGCATTGTGAGGCAGCAGTGTTAACCACTGAGCCACCATGCCACCCTTAAAGTAATTAAAACATCCCCTGAAAGAAAGAAAAAAGTCAAATACTGGAGAATCACCATTCAAAATTCAGAGATAACCCAATGAAAACAGAAATTTGGATTTTTTTTTAGCTAGGCGAAGGTACAAGGATTAACAGAATAGAAGTAGCCGGTAAATGGAGTTGTTCAGATCAACCATGGTTGAAGTAAATGGTGGAAGAGATGTGAGGGGACAGATTACTACTCCTCTTCCGATATCTGAAAAATATTTATCGGAGACTAAATATCATTATGTAACAGTACGTATTAAACTGCCTCTCATGTGTGACATTTCAAATATTTTCATTTAATCAGGAATTTTCCTCACTGTTGTACAACATATTTGATCCGGAATCCAGAATATACTGACAGAAGAAACCAATTTGCATTTATATTGGAATGAATTGCTGTGAAATATGGGACAAGACTGTGATGCAAGTAGAATGCAGCATTAAATAGAAAGATTTGTGCCTCATATTATATACAATTTAGCTAACTGAGGTAAACGGAAATAAAATTTGACTCGGCATTGTACTTCAGTAATCTGCAGTGTTCTGCTTCTCACACATATTCAATTATTTTAGACCTTCTTTTATTAATAGTAGCACTTATTGATCTAACAGCTTGGTGCTTGCCAATTTTCCAATGTGTTAGGAAAATATGGTAGAAATTTTGCAGGAGTTATTTCCAGTCAGTAATACGGATTCTATAGGCTCGTGTTTTCTGGGGTTTTAGGAAAAAGGAAGGTGTTCATTTCGACTCCTACAAAGTTCTTAGAGGGCTTGACATGTGATATTGTGAGAGGAAGTTTGCTCTGGCTGGGAACTTCATTTTTTCAGCATAAAGGGTCAGTTATATCGAGTTGGGATGCCCAATGTTGGGCCATTTACAGCCCAGTGGCTTTGTTGTGATTTCAGAGGAAGAGTTAGGTGGCGGAGTGCTCTGCACTGCTGCCTCATAGGGGCCTGGGTTCTATTCCAGCCTCGGGCAACTGGCTTTGTCACATTCTCCCCATGTCTGCATGGGTTTCCTTTGGATGCTCTAGTTTCTTCCCACAGTTCAAAGATGTGTGGGTGAATTGGCCATGCTAAATCATTCCTTAGTGTCTGGAGTTGTGTAGGCTCAATGGATTATCAAGGGCAAATGTGGGCCACATGGCCTGCTTCCACACTGCAGGGACTCTAAGAATGTGAGAGCCAACTACACCAATGACCTGATAGTCAGGTGGCTCAAGTTGTTGGGCATTGAACAGTCCCTGAACAGCAGAACCTGACTCTTCAGTGCTATTGAGCAGTGTACAATAGGAGGCGCTGGTGAGGGCATTGCAACTCTCTCAACATGAGTGAACAGCAATGTCCCAGGCACTCCACTGGGAATGCCATCATCTAAATCTGCCACTTCCTATAGGATTATCTGTCGATCCACTTTCTGTTTGATCACAAACATCTCCAGGAGTGAGCGACTAACACATTGATGTTACTGTCTTGTAGAAACTGAAGTGCTGCCCACCTGCCTTTTAAATGCGCCTGAAGTTGGGGCACGGAGGTTCCAGACGGGTATCAGAGTTTTCTGCCAAGTGCCCCATAAAATGTGGCAGCCCATTCGCAATGAACTGAGAAACAATCACATCAGACAACCTGACCTGCCCCTGAGGAGAAGCAGCATGCCACACATGGTCTGCAGGAAGATTCCACCCCAAATGTGGGCCCCTTGTGTGTGTGCCATGAGGGAGATAAGACAAGTTCTAAACTGGATGAATAGGTTTTTGATGGAACACAAGGCACTGGAGGAGAAATGATTGACGTTGCAGGTTCTGCGAGGGCGAACATGTGAGAACAGCAAGTTACTGTCAAGGGAATGAGGGTGCAGTGAGTGTGTGCTGGGACTGGAAATGAGAGCTGCTGTAGTATGGTCTTGTAATGGGTGATGGAAGTTGCAATGAAAGGCAAGGTACAGATCAGAGTACTGGGAAAGAATCTAAGAAATTCACAGGAGGATGGGCATCAGTATGCAGAAGTCGAAAAGAGGAACAAGATATATAAAGTTAGAATACCAGACAGTACTAAAGAAAGGAATGGTTACATATTAGATAGGAGTAAATAATAATATATTAGGTTGGTTCATAACATCAGAATCTAAATTAGGCTTCCAATGCATGTATATAAAAGCATGGAGTGTGATGAATAAGAGTGAGCTGCAGACACAGATTGTGTCTTCACACACATGTGAAAATGTGACATGGTGGCCATGACAGAGAACTGACTCAAAATTGTGCAGGACTCGTGTTAAATATTCCTGGATATAAGATGTTCATGAAAAGGAATGAAAAGAGGAGGGCTGGCAGTATTGATCGAGGAGAAGATGACAGTGCTGGAGAGAAGGGATGTCTTAGAGTGGTCAAAGAAAGAATATATCGGCCCAGGTATAAAGAGCATGAAAGATGCAATTACTTTTCTTAGTGCAGTTTACAGACCACAAACTGGTGAGAAAGATTAGATTAGATTACTTACAGTGTGGAAACAGGCCCTTCGGCCCAACAAGTCCACACTGATCCGCTGGAGCGTAACCCACCCAGACCCATTCCCCTACATTTACTCCCTCACCTAACACTACAGGCAATTTAGCATGGCCAATTCGCCTAATCTGCACATTTTTTGGATTGTGGGAGGAAACCGGAGCACCCGAATGAAACCCATGCAGACACGGGGAGAATGTGCAAACTCCACACAGTTAGTCACCTGAGGCGGGAATTGAACCCAGGTCTCTGGCGCTGCGAGGCAACAGTGCTAACCACTGTGCCACTGTGCTGCCCATAAAGATCCCGAGAACCAAATGTGCAAGGCAATTGTAGACAGCTGAGAGAATTATGGAGTAGTTATAATATAACTACAGAGGAACCTTGGTTATCCTATATTCAATTATCCAAATATCAGATTATCCAGCAAGATCGCAAGGTCTCGATGCTTAGCTAAACTATGTTTTCTGGCATTTGTTTATCCAGAATTTGATCAACTTGTCCTTCGGATAATTGGGGTTCCTCTGTATTTGAATATAGACTGGGATGGCAGTCATATAGAGGGCACTGAGAACTCCTCAGTTATGTTTAGGAGAATCTTTCACAGCAGAATGTTTCCAGTCCAAAGAAAAATGAGGCACCACTCGACCTGATGCTGATGAATGAGGTAGGTTGAATAGATCATAGGAAAGATGTCAGTGCACTTAGAAAATATCAAGGTATTCAAGGAGAATCAACATTGTTTGTGAAAGAGAAGACACGTTTAATCCAGTTATTTGAATTTCTTGCAGAAGTAATAATTGTGTGAATAAAGTGGAACAGACCACAGATGGTCATGAGAAAGAAAGAGTCCATTTGACCCATCATGCCTGCAATGACTCTCTCAATATTTTGACTTGGTGCCAATCTTCTGTGTTTTCCCCATACCCTGCACATAATCATCTAATGCTGTCTGAGTGCCCCAATTGAACCTTCCTCCACACACTTTCCAGGCGGTGGATTCCAGACTGCAACTACTCACTCAGTGAGAGATTCTTGCTCACCCTCTCATTTGCTGCTTCTGGAAAACATTTGAGATCTGCGCTCTAGTTCTTGATAATCTCACAAGTGGGAACAATTTCTCCCCATCTCGTCTTTCCACGTCTCCTCATGATTTTGAAAATTACCAACAGATCTCCTCTGAACCTCCTTCTCTCCAAGGAAAACCATCCCAACACAAGGATCAATATGAGAACAGAGGAACAGGAGTAGACCATTAAATTACTCAAGTCTGCTCCACTATTCAATAAGATCATGGCTGAAGTGTGGCCTAACTCCATATGTCTACCTTGAACCCATATCCCTTGATATCTTTGCTCAATCAAAACTTGTCTAACTCTGCTTTAAGTTTAGAAATTAAATTAGCATCAACCTCTGTTTAGGAAGAGAGATGGGATGTCTCTGTCACGAATTTAACATCTCTCCTGAATGGCCTGGCCCCAGTTACACTAGTCCTCCTGTTTCTAGAATCTCCAACTAATGGAAATAGCTTATCTTTTATCCATGTTGTCCTTCCCTGTTAATATCCTGAAGGCCTCATTTAGATCACCCCTTAAAATCTAAATTCCAGAGATAATCTCTCCTCATAACATAACCCTGATGTCCAGGTATCATTCTTGTAGATCTAAGTTGAATTTCCTCCAGGGCCAAAACATCCTTCCAAAGGTGTTGTGCCGAGATCTGTTCTAAGTGGAGGCTATCTAAGGTTTTGTTTAACTGCACCATCCCTATATTCCGGCCCCTTAGGTAAGACAGCCAGCATTCAACTTCTCCAATTCTTCCTCATTATGAAGTTTACCATACCTGTAACTGATGGCTGAACTGCATTTGGATTTCCAGAAGGGATTGTTGAGATGTCATGTCAAAGGTCATTGCAGAACATAAAACCTGAAAATGTAAGGGGTAAACATCGTTTGAAGATTGACTGGCTAACAGTAAACAGAGAGTCAGCATAACTTAATCATTTTCAAGTTGACAATTTTTATAAGTCATATACCACAAAGATCATTCTTTCGTTGTCTCCTTCCAGTTGCAGATCTCCTCTTCCATCTTCCTCTTGCTTTCTTCCATTTTACCTCATCTTGTTTTCTCTTCCTCCCTTCTTCTCATAGTCTTCACTTATTTTCTTTTCTTTCTTTGACTTTCTTTCACTTACTTGCTTTCGCCTCTCTACACTTGTTTTTATTCTTGTTTGGTGGAATTTCATTTCAGCCCTCCATCCTCTTAGAAACACGGAAACAGCAGAGACAGTGCCCATTTAGCTCACATATATCTAGCTACCAATGCTGCTCTTTGCTTTTCTCATCCTATTCTTTTTGACAGTTTCCACCCCTTTGATTTTTTTTTTCCTGTTCCTTTCCTCATGTTTGTACACCTCTTAATTCATTCACTGTTTACATTACACTTCAACTTTTCTCCTGGACTGATTCTCAACTTAAAAACACAAAAATAAATAATGTTTCTCCTGTTGGTGAATGAAATGATAGATTTCAATAATTGTGCTTTTGTATGATCTAGACTTGATGCCTCAATTGACAAGACTTATAAAACTAACTGCTATGCATCTCCTAATTGTTTAGTGAAGTTACCAATTGATCAGTTTAGCACTCAAATCTCCATAAAAAATCCTTAATTCACACAGTTTAGTAAGATTGATCTGTTAGTGTTAAATGATCTTTTTGCTTTATCTAGAATGTTAAATTTAAGCTTTAATTTATCTAGGTCAGGTTGTTTTTCTCCTAGAACAAGATTTTCTTTTTGTTTTTTAAAGTTATTTATAAATTGTCATATCATTTCTGGCAAAACACAAGTGCCATGGTTTTGGTGCACATTTATCATTGCATTGAGAAATACTTTGAAAAGGTACTTGCAAACAAATTAGGCCCAGTTTCCATGGCAACTCTTCGGACTCAGCACTCAGAAATGGGTACCAGCAGCAGCCTTCAGCCAAGCTACAACAAGATACCGGAAACCATGATTCAGGGTTAAATAGAAAGGGTTCAAGTGTTTAACTCTGAGGTATTCTTTTGAGCTGTTGTATTGTCAGCTGTAAAACTTCTGCGCAATAGTGGTAAATACAATAGCAAAGAATTTAGTCTCTCCTTGATAACTGACTGAGCTGACACTATGGGCAGTGAAAAAAGCCTCTATGTAGTAGGGTGGCATGGTGGCTCAATGGTCAGCACTGCTACCTCACAGCATGAGGGTCCAAGGTTCAATCCTAGCCTTGGGTGACTGTCTGTGTGGAGGTTGCATATTCTCTTCAGATGCTCTGGTTTCCTCCCACAGTCTAATGAGGTGTGTGTTAGCTGTGCTAAATTGCCCATTGTATTGAGGGATGCACAGGCTAGTTGGATTAGCCTTGGAAAGTGGTCTAGGTGTACTTGATAGCCAGAATGGCCTGCTTCCATACTGTAAGGATTCAATGTTACTGAGAAAACAAAAGAAGGGCTAGCTGTTTTCTACATTATAGTGACCATAACTTCATTAAGTGCACATATACATTATCACAGCCTCAGGATATCTATTGCCAAAGTACTTATAAATCATTGTTATAAGGTTGAAAATGCAGCAATTAATTTGTAATTAAAAATAACACTAAGGACCTCAAACATAGATGTGATAAGGATCAGATAACCCTGTTGGTTGAATTATGAACTCAGCTAATATTAATACAGCCTAGATTCCCTACTGTGTGAAAAAGGCCATTCTTCCCATCAAGTCTGCATCCTCTAAAAAGGATCACCCCCCCAGATCCAGCCCTCCACCCTATTCCCATAACCCCACATTTACCTTTACCCACTGAGCCTGCACAGCAAGGGGTAATTTAGCATGGCCAATCTACCTAACCTGCATATCTTTAGATTGTGGGAGGAAACCCATGGAGACACAGGGCAAATATGCAAACTCCATTCAGACCATCACCCAAGGTTCAAATCGAACCCAGGTCCCTGGCACTGCGAGACAACAGTGCTAACCACTGAGCCATCGTGCCATCCATGGACTTGCTAGATGATAACTTTATTTTCTTTAAACTACAGAGATCAATCACCATGGCCAGTCACAAGAGGCTGTCAGTGTACTTTGAATACAAAGATCAAAAATGTTTCTTAAACCAAAAAAATGAAACATTAGATAAAATCACTAACATCAGAAAAGGATTAAAACTCACATTATCCCTTTTCCTCAGCAAGATTATTATGCGCCTAAACCTTGGACTCAGACAGAGATAGCTCTAAGATGTCACCTTTTGTCAATATATATACATTTTTAATGTCTATTTTCTTTAGTCAGTTTCTCTCCCCAAGATAACTGAAACAAACTGCAAATTAAACTCACTTTGTCTTTGCTGTCAGTAAAGAAATAGTTTCCTAGACATCAGTTGCCTTTCCTCCACCCATTGACACATCCAAGGTGGATGTTTCTGACATTCCTGTATCACTAGACTCGTGTTGTTAGGAACAGCAGTTCATTTTCGACCACACCTTTCCCCCCCATACACATTCATTTTCTCTCTCTCTCAAACACGCACACACACTTTAAAAAAATCCACTCATTGAACACGTATTGGAAATCCAAATATATCATAACTACCTGTTCCCCTTTACTTAATCTGCTTGTCATCTCTCAAATTATCGTAATAAATTTGTCAGACATGATTTCCTCTTCCTTAAGTGATATTAACTCTGATTAGATTATGTATTTCTAAAAACACCACTACTAGATCCTTTCTATTAGACTCTAATGTTTTCCCAATAATGGATATAAAGATAACTAGGCTATTGTTACTTGGTTTTTGTCTTCCTCTGTTTTCAAAGAAGGTGTTACTTTGGTAATTTTGCCATCCTGTGGGACTTTACTGATTTCTGGAAGAATACTAGCAATATAATTGTTATTGATGTAGCTATTTCTTAAATATCCCAGAATAAAACCCATCAGCTCGAGGGGACATATCAGCCATTAGCCCCATTACTTTCCCCATTTCGGATTGAAATGAGCAAATATTTCTTCATTTTGAGTGTGATCAACCTGCAGAAGGCCGTGGAGATCACATCTCTGTATTTCTTCAAGATGTATCAGCATTCTAGGTAGCTGGTGAGGCACTGGCCTAGCAGTATTATCATTGGGCCGTTAATGAATGACCCAGATAATGTCCCAAGATCTGGGTTCAAGTCCTGCCAGTGTAGTTGTTGGAAATTGAATTCAATTTTGAAAAGAAGGGTCTAATGGTGACCATGAATCCATTGCTGATTGTCAGAAAACCCCAGCTGGTTCATTAATGTCCTTTAGGGAAGGAAACTGCCATCCTTATCTGGTCTGGCCTACACATGACTCCAGACTCACAGCAATGTAGTTCACTCTTAACCGCCTCTGGTTAATTAGGGATGGACAGTAAATGTTGGCCCCAACCAGTGATGCTTTTATGCTATGAATGAATAAATAAAAAAAATAAAAATAAAGGTATTAAGAAGTATCAAAAGAAAGCAGGAACGCGGTGTTTAGTTAGACAATAAGCTGAACCAAAGTACCAAATGTTATGCTCCTGCTTCTAATTTCTATTCTATGTTTTTTTTTCTAGTGGTAGTTATTCTTTATTTCCTCTCAACACACCTCCTTTTGTTCCTTGATTATTTTGTATTTTTTGGAATGTTATTTGTGTCTTTTACCATGAAGACTGATGTAAAATATTTATTTACCAACTCTGTGATTTCCTGTCAATTTAATTTCCACGGTCTAGTTCTCTAAGAGGCCAATGTTCCTTTTTCGAAGAAGCTCTTACTATTATTTTTTCTATTACCTGCTAGTTTACACTCAAAATTTATTTTGTCCCTTTTTTTGGTCATTTTTGTGGCATTGTTTACTATTCATCTTTGCCGTATCATATGTTCTTTTTTCTATCAATTTGATACTAACTTCGATTTTCTTGATTAGCCATTGTTTTGTTTATTGGCTTCCTAGAATATTTTTTCCTCTCTGGGATATACTTTGATGTGAATCATGAATTATTTCCTTCAATGTCTGTCATAATTCCTCAACCATCTTTGCTGCTAAACACCGTTTCCTTCCAATCTAGTTAGTTCTGCCCCCCATTCTGTTGCAATTAGCCCAAGTTAATTTTAGCACATTTGTTTCCAATTCGAAGGAATGGACGGCACTGTTTCAAGAAGGTAGCTCACCATCAACTTCTCAAAGGCAGCTAGGGATTGGCAATAAATGCTGGCCCATTCACTGATACCCCACATCCCATGAGTACAATTTTTGTATTCTCAAATTGACATAAATTGTTCCCACGTTATGATCACTGTTTCTTAGGGGATCATCTACTCTGAGATCATTTGTTAAACAGGCCTCACTACCATTTTTCCTCGTGGCTAACGCTGCTAATTGATTTTCCCAATTTACATGAACATCAATACAACCATTAAATTTCATTCTGCTGTTGGAAATCGTTTATTAAATAATTAAGACTGTTCTAAGAGTTACACTGGAAATGAATTGAAAATCATCAATTAGTCTTGCAGTGTGCTGCATTCACACATGCTAGAATCGCCATAGCTGTCACATTGGACACTATGTTATGTCGGCAAAAGGATTTCATATGCACGAGGTTATAGGGACTACCAAGCTCCAATGCTATCCCATGGCAACACACTGAATAGACCTTGCTGCATTACCAAGCAAATGATAGTCCAATTTTCAAGCACCCACTTCTCATGGTTTCTACGTTTAACCAGTTGATGAAAACTGTTCCTGTTTCTATCATGCAATTAGCTACCTTGTTATGCAAGAAGTGTGCCTCTTCTGTTTTGACTTAGTGTCTATCAGCTACAGTCTGTTCTGCTGTGACACAGTTGTTGCATATCTATGTGACCTTATGTTATAGAAAATTGTGCAATAGAAATCACGGTGCCTATGGGGAAGACAAACAGTAACAGTAAAAAAATCAAAACGAAAATAGTAGTTAGCTTAAGACAAATGAGAGCACACTCTAAGTAAAATATTAAATCATACATTTTATTGAAATAATACAGTAAATTTAACACTTGAAGGGGTTTCTGAGTTACAGCACTGTATTAAAACAGGGGCTGAGGGACATCATCAGCACCATCATTACTTTCAGTTGCAGTTCTGGGTGCAGGGTTACGATGAAAGGAAAAATTAGTCCAGATTTTGCTGGCTGTGGTTTGTTGTCCTCAAACTTTTTCTGGGTGGGAAAAAACAGGACTCTAGTTTTTGCTGTGTTGCCATCTTTCTTCTTTCATGAAGAAGTTGTTCATAGTGGGCTAGGTAAGACTTTATAGGTAAAAACAATGCCTGCAGATGCTGGAAACCAGAGTCTAGATTAGAGTGGTGCTGGAAAAGCACAGCAGTTTAGGCAGCATCCAAGGAGCAGGAAAATCAACGTTTCGGGCAAAAGCCCTTCATCAGGAATACAGGCAGAGAGCCTGAAGGGTGGAGAGATAAGTGAGAGGAGGGTGGGGGTGGGGAGAAAGTAGCATAGAGTACAATAAGTGAGTGGGGGAGGGGATGAAGGTGGTAGGTTAGGGGGAGGGGGAGTGGATAGGTGGAAAAGAAGATAGGCATGTAGGACAAGTCATGGGGATAGTGCTGAGCTGGAAGTTTGGAACTGCGGTGAGGTGGGGGGGGGGGGGGGGGCGCCTGTGTTCTGCATTGTAGTCATTATCTTCTAAGAGCTGCAACTTCCCTTAGAATGGAAGACGAGAGAGAAGTGGAAAGTTCTCATGGTGCTGCATCCTGAACTTCATCGTCTTCGTCTCGAGCTTCAATTTCCCCGGCAGCAACAAGATCAGCTGTGGAGCAGTCTTCACAATGGCACTCCAGCAGCTCCTTCACATCCTCAGTCTCCACTTCTTCACATCCAACTGGCTTTGCAAGAGCGACACAATGTTCTTTGATTGTTGGAAGCTCCTCTGATGGTTTAACGCTTTTAAAATCATGAAGAAAATCTGGGGGAAGCTTCCACCAAACTGTATGCAAGCTCATCACTGGGGGCAGAGTGGTGAACCAACACAGGCGTGAGCTTTAAGTCTCCAGTCTAAACCTGTCTCATCGAAATTGACGATTTGATCTAAGGTAAAGCTTTCTTCCTCAATCAATTTTATCACCATAGGAGAAAATGACAATGCACGTTCCTTGTCTCCACTGGCAGCTTGGCCACATAACCTCAAGTTATGAAAAGCAGAGCAGTTCTTAAATCCAGCAAACCAGCCACTACAAGCACTAAACACGTCTGTAGGATTTTCAGCTTTTTTCCTTAAGTACTAATAAATTGATAAGGCTTTCTGTTTTATGTTGAGAAAGGTGGTCCCAGATCACTTTATCAATTGATCTTCTATCCACACACATGGAAGCCACATCATCTCCTCGAGTTCCTTTGTTCATGATCTCACGGAATCGTGTAATAGCCAACGGGAGTTTGGGTTTTTAAAAAGTCATTAAGTACATCTTGGTTCAAATTACACTACCCTTTTTCCACAGTCTTGTGCACATGAA
Organism: Chiloscyllium punctatum; assembly: GCF_047496795.1. Lineage (NCBI taxonomy): Eukaryota > Metazoa > Chordata > Chondrichthyes > Orectolobiformes > Hemiscylliidae > Chiloscyllium > Chiloscyllium punctatum. The sequence continues at coordinate 109,356,483 of NC_092746.1, forward strand.
TGCTGGTGTCACTGCTACATCAGAATACACAACTCATTATTCGACAACAGAGAGGACTTTTCAAAATAGTGACTACTTGTCTATCAAGCTGCATTTAAAGGTCTTATGATGAGACAGAGGAAAACAAGTAAAGCAAATCCTACACTGCAGAACTCACTCACCATGTGCCATCCTCCCTCCCACATATACTCAAAGACCTCAAGATGAATAATCAGCTTGTTCAGTCACACAAAGACTCTTAGTGGGAACGATGCATTTGAGGGAGAGGCGAAAATTGTGCATTTGAAGGATTACTTTGCCTAGAGTCTGTAAAACAGAGACAGAAATATTTTGTGTAAAACTGACAATCGTTGGAACAAAATTCTAGAAGTATCCAACCCCTTCAGCTCTCCTTCCATTTTGCGCACAGCAGCGAAATTAAAGGTTGCAAAAAATATAGAAGAAAATGGATTTGGCATTGAGTGTGCTGAAGATAAGATGTCAGTAACAATTCCCCATCAGGATTCAGAGAGCATTAAGATCCCTATATGCACCTATATGAAGGCCAAAGACCATCTCAACCTCAGGGGGTCCTGTGGATGTGATCAAATTATGCTTGCTTGACCTTCATATATTCTGTGAACTAGAGGTGAGGGGAACCTGGAGGGCTGCTGAACTTCAGAAAAGAAATGCTGTTACATGTCTTACAAGGGCTGTTGTACAATGAGACAATAGAGTTGCTGTTTGTTGAGTAGTGAGCGCAGGAGCAGTAATGGTTACAGGAATGGAGGGAAACAGGAACAGGAGAAGGTAATTCAGCCCCTCAAGATGAGTTGTAGATCATGGTTGACTATCTACCTCAATGCTGGTTTTTCTACACTTTTCATTGAATTCATCAGTATAACCTCTCATTCTTAACTCCAGAGAATGCAGGCACGGACTCCTCATCTCTTATCATTGGACAGTGTCTCACCCAGGAATCAGTCTGGTGAACCTTCGCTGCACTATGATGATCTTCATTAGGGAACCAGAATTGCACACAATGCTCCAGATGTGGCCTCACCAAGGTTTGTTACACATTGATGTTGACATCACAGAAAGATGCCACCCAGACCTTTGTGTCCATTCGAAAAAAGATCTGACAGCATTATTCCCACTTTCCAGTTTCACGGCCATAGCCATGGAGGTTATGGCAACAAGATTAAGCAGAGACACCACTGCAATTCGAATACAGGACCACCTTGCTTATTAATGAAGAGAGCCACAATAGCAACTGGCTAAGTGATCACGAAGTAAGAGATCTTTATTCCCATTCCTGACGTGAGAACCTGGAAAGGATGGACCCTGGGAAAGAGCAAAAGTAAAGGACAGTAATGGATGAGCAACAACTGCTGTTCTAGTTACATTACATGGGAAGGAACAATTGCAAAATAGCACATACATAGCAGAATGTAACGGAGTGAGTGAATGATCACTACATTATTGTAGGGAGCAACTTTTTTAAAACAAAGGTTTAGCAACAATGACGAGGTAATGAAATCTAAAAAAAACACTACTCTAAGTAAGGGGTACTGCATTGTGCAGTCTACACATGTCCATTTTGTATGGTATCAATTTAACATTGATCCCATCAGTGTTCTTTTCACCATAATGGCGCTGATAAAATAGGGAACATTTATTGTTTTAATTTCATGGTATTAGCTTTTATGTCATGTCTCAAAGGATTTGAGATCTATGACAAACTAAAAATTAGACAGAAATCACCATTTGGGGTAAAGGATAAGCTCCAAAAGACCGTAAGACCATAAGGCATAGGAGTGGAAGTAAGGCCATTCGAGTCTACTCCACCATTTAATCATGGCTGATGGGCATTTCAACTCCACTTACCCGCACTCTCCCAATGGCCCTTAATTCCTTGCGAGATTAAGAATTTATCAATCTCTGATTTGAAGACATTTAATGTCCTGGCCTCCACTGTGCTCCGTGGCAATGAATTCCACAGACCCACCACTCTCTGGCTGGAGAAATGTCTCCTCATTTCCATTCCAAAATGACCCCCTCTAATTCTAAGGCTGTACCCACGGGTCCTAGTCTCCCCATCTAACTTCCCAGGGTCCACCCTTTCTAAGCCATGCATTATCTAGTAAGTTTCTATTAGACCTACCCTCAACCTTCTAAACTCTAATGAATACAATCCCAGGATCCTCAGCCGTTAATCATATGTTAGGCCTACCATTCCAGGGCTCATCCATGTGAATCTCCGCTGGACACACTCCAGTGCCAGTATGTTCTTCCTGAGGTGTGGGGCCCAAAACTGGACACAGTATTCTAAATGGGGCCTAACCAGAGCTTTATAAAGTCTCAGAAGCACATCGCTGCTTTTACATTCCAACCCTCTTGAGATAAATGTCAACATTACATTCACTTTCTTAATCATGGACCCAACCTGCAAGTTAATCTTCAGAGAATCCTGGATTAGCACTCCCAGATCTTTTTGTACTTTGGCTTTATGAATTTTCTCACTGTTTATAAAATATTTCATGCCTGTATTCTTTTTTCCAAAGTGCAAGACCTTGCATTTACTCATGTTGAATTTCATCAGCCATTTCCTGGATCACTTCCCTAAACTGTCTAAATGTTTCCGCAGCCTCTCCACCTCCTCAGAACTACCTGCCTGTCCGCCTAACTTTGTACCATCTGCAAACTTTGCCAGAATGCCCTAGTCCAGAGGTGGCGAACCTTTTCATGTTGGAAGGCTGCATTATGTTAGTTGTAATCTAATAAGGCCGCATCCAAGAAACTTCAATTATATAGTCTTCAAAATTCACATTATTTTGTAAAAATCTAACTACTATGTACTAACTAAAAAAAATGAAAAAAAATGTTAATTCTAAAGTTAACTAACCTTTTAATGACTTTGTCGTGACTGCTTTTTGTAGGAAAGTATTTGGATATTTGGTTGCAGCATGGAGGTCTGCAGTTTTAGCTGATCCTCTAGATGGGTACCCATCATTTGTGACCTTAAGGGCATCTTGATTTTGGTTAAGTAGGAGAATGTAGATTTGCAGCAATAAGTTTTTGAAAAGCAAGAAAGCATTTTTTGTGCATGTTGCTGAAGGCATGGGTATTCTATTGCATTTTTCCATATTTCAGTTGGATCTTTCTTCGCATCAAATGTCATCTTCTGAGAGCTCAATCAATTCCATCTGTAGTTCTTTAAGAGCCTTGGAGACATCAACTAGGTGAGGTTGAAATGCTAATATGACTGTGATGTCATAATTCTCAAAGTCAGGGAACCTTTCATTGTATTCTCCAATTACTATGTCGATAACAGCTGCGTATTCTTCAAATGATTCGCAAGAATCCTCCTGTTCTTCTATGACCTTTGCTAACTGGAGAAAATGTTCATCCGAAATTTCCTTTTGAAGAAGAAGAGTTTTGAAAAAACATAGCTTTGTTCGAAATGCTTGGATTTTTTGTCACATATTGTATTTCGACCTAGTTTTACCTTGCAAAGAAATATTCAAGTCATTTTGCTTTGACATGATATCACACAGAAATGCAACATTTCTACAGAAATCTTCTTTCACTAATTCGCACTGCTGATTCTGTTCTTCATAAAATTTCATTATTTGTTCTCGCAAAGATAAAATTTGCGCTAACACCTGTCCCTCCAGGTGTCGAAATAGCCCTCATGACCTACCAATTTTTTTAATTGCGGCGGTCAGTCTGTGAGGATTATTTCATTGAATTTTCTTTTAATCTCTGGTGTTTAAATACATTCATTTTAAGATTAAAATAAAAATAATAAAGGATGGAAAAAAACATATTGATAAAAAATAAAAAAATTTGTTCTGCAAAATTTGGATTCATTCAAAAGGCCACACACAATGGGCGAGAAGGCTACAGGTTCCCCACCCCCGCCCCAGTCCCTTCATCCAGATCATTAACATATAAAGTGAACAGCTGCGGCCCCAACACTGAACCCTGTGGGACCCCATGTGTCCACCAGCTGCCATTCCAAAAAAGAAGCTTTTATCCCAACTCTCTGCCTTCTGTCAGACAGCCAATCCCCAATCCATGCCAGTAGCTCACCTTGAACACCATGGGCCATTACCTTACTCAGCAGCCTCTTATGAGGCACCTTATCAAAGGCCTTTTGGAAGTCTAGGTAGATAACATCCACTGGGTTTCCCTGGTCCAACCTACCTGTTACCTCGTCAAAGAATTCTAACAGGGATGACCTACCCTTACTAAATCCATGCTGACTTTTTCTAATCTGACCCTGCACTTCCAAGAATTTAGAAACCTCATCCTTAATGTTAGGTTCTAGAATTTTACCAACAAATGAGGTTAGGCTAATTGGCCTATAATTTTCCATCTTTTGTCTTGATCCTTTCTTGAACAATGGGGTTACAATAGCGATTTTCCAATCATCTGGGACTTTCCCTGAATCCAGTGACTTTTGAAAGATCACAAACAATGCCTCTGCTATTTCTTCAGCCACCTCCCTCAGAGCTCTAGGATATAGCCAATTGGGGCCAGGAGATTTATCAATTTTTAGATCTTTTAGCTTTTCTAGCACTTTTTCTTTAGTAATGGCTACCATACTCAACTCTGCCCCTGATTCTCCTTAATTGTTGAGATATTACTCATGTCTTCCACTGTGAAGACTGATGCAAAGTAATTTACAAGTTCTTCCGCTAATTCCTTATCTCCCAGCACTCGCATTCCTGCATCAATGTGGAGCGGCCCAATCTCTACTTTTGCATATTATTTATTTCTTATGTATTGAAAGAAACTTTTACTATAATTTCTAATATTACTGGCTAGTCTACCTTCACATTTGATCCTCTCCTTCCTTATTTCTCTCTTTGTTATCCTCTGTTTGTTTTTGAAGTCTTCCTAATCTTCTGATTTCCCAGTGCTCTTGGCCGCTTTATAGGCTCTCTGTTTTTCTTTGATACTTTTCCTGGCTTCCTTTGTCAGCCATGGCTGTCGAATTCCACCCCTCCAGATAATCTTCCTTTTCTTTGGGATGAACCTCTGTACTGTGTCCTCAATTACACCCAGAAACTCATGCAACTATTGCTCTACTGTCTATTGCACTAGGCTTTGCTTCCAGTCGCTTTTCGCCAGTTCCTCTCTCATGCTCCTATAATTACCTTTATTTAACTGTTAATACCATTACATCCGATTTTGCCTTCTCTCTTTCAAACTGCAGACTGAAGTCTACCATAACATGATTGCTATCTCCTAGGTGTTCCCAGACTTTAAGATCTTTTATAACGTCTGGCTCATTGCATTACACTAAGTCCAGAATAGCCTACTCCCTTGTGGACTCCATCAGAAGCTGTTCCAAAAAGCCATCCCGTAAGCATTCCATTAATTCCCTTTCTTTAGATCCACCGGCAACATTATTCACCAAATCCACCTGCATATTGAAGTCCCCCATGATCATCATGACCTTGCCTTTCAGACATGACCTATCTATTTCCCAGTACATCTCACGCTCCTGGTCCTGACCACTGCTGGGAGGTCTGTGCATAACTCCCATTATGGTTTTTTTGCCTTTGTGGTTCGTCAACTCCACCCACACAGACTCCACATCATATGACCCTATGTCATTCAGTGCCATAGATTCAATTTCATTCATAACTAACAAGGCAACCCCATCCCCTCTGCCCACCTCCCTGTCTTTCCGATAAGTTGTAAAGCCTTGGATGTTTAACTGCCAGTCCTGAATCTCCTGCAACCATGTCTCTGTGATGCCAACCACATCATAATCATTCACGATGATTTGTGCAGTTAATTCATCTACTTTATTACAAATACGACAAGCATTCATAGGGAATTAGTCCATTGAGCCCATTGAGCCTGCTCTACCATTCAATCTTCATTCCTGATGAAGGGCTTATGCCCGAACTGTCGATTCTCCTGCTCCTCAGATGCTGCCTGATCTGCTGTACTTTTCCAGCACCACACTTTCGATTTAGATCTCCAGCATCTGCAGTTGTCACTTTCTCCTACCATTCAATCATGGCTGATATTTTTCTCAACCCCATTCTCCCGAATTCAACTTTGATCCTCTTACCAATCAAGACCCTACCCATCTCCGTCTTAAATATGCTCTATGACTTGGCCTCCACAGTCCTCTGTGGCAATGAGTTCCACAGATTCACCACCCTCTGGCTGAAGAAATTCTTCCTTGTCTCAGATCTATCGGGTCGTCTCTTCACTCTGAGGCTGTGGCTTTGGGTCCTAGTCTCTCCTACTAGTAGAAACATCTTCTCTGTGCCCACTCTATACAGGTCTATTGTGTTCTGTAAGTTTCAAGGAGATTCTCCAGCATCCTTCTGAACTCCACTGAGTATAGACCCCCAGTGCTCAACCACTCCTCATTTCACAAGCTCTTCATCCCTGAGATCATTCTTGTAAAGCTCATCTGGACCCCCTCCAATGCCAGCACATCCCTCCTTTGTTACGGGACCTAAAACTGCTCACAATATTCCAAATACAATCTGACCAGAGCCTTATACAGCCTCAGCAGTAGACCTCTACTCTTGTATTCTTGTGCTCTTGAAATGAAATCTTGCATTTTCATTCCTAAGTATCAATCAAACCTGTATGTTAACCTGAAGAGAATCCTGAACTGGGACTCCCAAGTTCTTATGTGCTACAGATTTATAAAGACATTCCCCATTTAGAAAATAGTCTATGCCTTTATTCTTCCTATCAAAGTGCATAACCTCACACTTTCTCATATCATCTTCCAGCTGCCACTGCTTTGCCCACTTTCCTAGCTTGTCATAGTCCTTCCGCAGTCTCCTCACTTCCTGAACACTACCTGCCCCTCTTTCTATCTTTTGCAAAGTTCGCAACAATGCCCTCAGTTCCTTCATCCAGATCGTTAATGAATAATGTGAATAGTTATGGTCCCAATACTGTCAGTTGCAGAACTCCACCAGTCACTGGCGGCCATCCTGAAGACGACTCCTTTATCCTCAATCTCTGCCTTATGCCTGTCAGGCAAACCTCTATCAATGCCAGTACCTTGCCCCTAACACCATGGGCTCTTACCTTGTTTAGTAGCCTCCAGTGCGGCACCTTGTCAAATGCCTTCTGAAAATCCCAATAGATCACATCCTCTGGCTCTCCTTTATCCAACTTGCTTGTTACCTGACCAAAGAATTCTAACAAGGTTGTCAGGCAATATCTCTTGATGATTAGGAGGAGCCAGTATTGGACTGGGGTGGACAAAGTTAAAAATCACACATTACCATGGTTAAAGTCCAACAGGTTTACTTGGAAGCACTAGCTTTCACAGAATTGCTCTTTTATTAGGTAACAGAGCTCCAAAAGCTAGTGCTTTCAAATACACCCGTTGGACAATAACCTGGTGATTCTTAACATTGTCCTCGTGATGAATCTGTGTTGACTCAGCTCTATTTTACCATTTACTTCCAAGTACCCCACAATCTCATCCTTCATAATAAACACTGAAATCTTACCACCAACTGAGGTCAGGCCAACCAACCTATTGTTTCCTGTCTTTTCCCTCCCTCCCTTCATAAACAGGGGTGTTACATTAGGTATTTTCTAGTTCTGGGGGACCTTCCCTGACTCCAGTGATTCCTGAAATATCACTACCCACGAGACCACAATGCTCTCACCTATCTCCTTCAGAACTCTGGGATGTAGTCATAAAGTCATATGGCCTCTATGACCCTTCGATCCAACCAGTAAATGGTAATTATGATCCCAAACTAAACTGGTCCCACCTTCCTGCATTAGGCCATTTTGCTCCAAACCTTTCCTATTCAGGAAATTATCCCAACATCGTTTAAATGTTGTAACTGTACCCACATTCACCACGTTCTCTGGCAGTTCATTCACACGTGAGCCAGTTTCCATGTAAAAAAGTTACCCCTCATGTCCTTTTTAAATTGTTCTTCTCTCACCCTAAATATATGCCCCCTAGTTTTGAATTAGCCCACCGTGGAGAAAAGTCATTTACTTTATCTATGCCCCTCATGATTTTAGAAATCTTGATAAGGCCATCAGACCATAAGGCATAGGAGCAGAAAATAGGTCATTTGGCCCATTGATTCTGCTCCGCCATTCAATCATGGCTGATAAGTTTTTCTAACCCCATTCTTCCACTTTCTCCCCATAACCTTTGATTCCCCTGTCAGTCAAGAACCTATCTACGTCAGTTTTAAATAAGATCACCTCTCAATCTCCTATACTCCAGTGAACAAAATCCCAACCTAACCAGTCTATTTTTATATCTCAAACCCTCTATTCCCAGCAACCTCTTGGTAAACCTCCTCTGAACCTTCCCCAGTTTAATAATCTGGTTCTGGTGATGTATCCACCTTCAGCCCTTTCAGCTTCCCCAGCATCTTCTCCTTAGTGATGGCCATGACACTCACCCCTGCCCCCCAACTCCCTTGAAGTTAAGGCATGCTGCTGGTGACTTCCACTGTGAAAACTGATTCCGTTTCTCTGCCATTTCTTTGTTCCCTATTACAACTTCTTCAGCCTCATTTTCCAACAGTCCAATAATCACTCCTGCCTCTCTTTTACTTTTTTAAACATGTTAAAAAACTCTTTCAATTTTCTTTTATATTAATAGCTAGCTGACCTTTGTAATTCATCTTCTCAGAAACCTGGTCTGCAGTTTGAGGAATTAAATGACAGCTACCCACCACAGAATCGCGGAATGATTACAGTACAGAAGCAGGCCATTCGACCCATTGTGCCTCCACGGACTCTACTATCTGGTATCCCCCTTCAGCTACTCTCATTTCCTTGTTCCCCTCTCTCCATTCCCTTGCCCCCAGCTCTCAGCATTGAAGTCCTGATGTCCACCGCAACCAGCACGAACCTGCTCCAGTATCAACATCACCTTCTGCTGTTAGGTGGAGCCAAGTCACTCTGAAATCGAGTCGCTGAGTGAACAAACTCTCTGTCGTGATGAGTGTAATCTTACTTACGTTAGCTCTCCTCTAAAATTTATTTCATTTGGAGTATTATTTCATTTATGCATGTACAGTATTTCAACTTCTGAGTCATACTTTTGGATTAGAAATGCTCTAGCCCATCAAATAACTCCAGGGGGAAAAACTTAAGATTGTTTCACTTGAAGTCACACTGTTCAAGAACATGACTATGATTTGGGGAGAGGAATTTATATTGCAATAAAGTTTACCATCTCTGGTGTCTTCATCGCCCTGAGCACTGTTTAAGAATTGTACCTCCAGTTCAATGACAGCAACTGCCTCCTCACATGGTGCTTACTTTTGAAACATATTTATTCAATGTGTCTGGGCAATTTTGGCAAGACAACAGCATTCATGCCTGGGAGCCTGATGGTGAAACTTCCTGTCCTGCTCTCAGTTATAGAAAGTGCTTTATTCACTTAGGCATCCATGCTCATTTCAATAGAGTTCGAAACCATTTAGTGTCTTAGACAGGAAGCACATATGATGAGACCATAAGAACTTAGAACAGAGTAGGCCATTCAGCCCCTCAAGTCTACTCCACCATTCAAAATGTCCATGTCTGCCTGTGACCAGTAGAGTGCCACAAGGATCGGTGCTGGGTCCTCTACTTTTTGTCATTTACATAAATGATTTGGATGCGAGCATAAGAGGTACAGTTAGTAAGTTTGCAGATGACACCAAGATCGGAGGTGTAGTGGACAGCGAAGAAGGTTACCTCAGATTACAACAGGAACTTGGCCAGCTGGGCCAGTGGGCAGATAAGTAGCAGATGGAGTCTAATTCAGATAAATGCAAGGTGCTGCATTTTGGGAAAGCAAATCTTAGCAGGACATATACACTTAGTGGTATGGTCCTAGGGAGTGTTGCCGAACAAAGAGACCTTGGAGTGCAAGTTCATAGCTCCTTGAAAGTGGAGTCGCAGATAGATAGGATAGTGAAGAAGGCGTTTGGTATGCTTTCCTTTATTGGTCAGAGTATTGAGTACAGGAGTTGGGAGGTCATGTTGCGGCTGTACAGGACATTGGTTAGTCCACTGTTGGAATATTGCGTGCAATTCTATCGGAAAGATGTTGTGAAACTTGAAAGAGTTCAGAAAAGATTTAAAAGGGTGTTGCCAGGGTTGGAGGATTTGATCTATAGGGAGAGACTGAACAGGCTGGGGCTGTTTTCCCTGGAGCGTCGGAGGCTGTGGCCTTATAGAGGCTTACAACATTATGAGGGGCATGGATAGGGTAAATAGACAAAGTCTTTTCCCTGGGGATGGGGAGTCCAGAACTAGAGGGCATAGGTTTAGGATGAGAGGGGAATGATGTAAAAGAGATTTACGGGGCAACCTTTTCACACAGAGGGTGATACGGGTATGAAATGAGCTGCCAGAGGAAGTAGTGGAGGCTGGTACAATTACAACATTTAGAGGGGTATATGAATAGGAAGGATTTGGAGGGATATGGGCTGGGTGCTGGCAGGCGGGACTAGATTGAGTTGGGATATCTGGTCGGCATGGACGGGTTGGACTGAAGGGTCTGTTTCCATGCTGTACATCTCTATGACTCTATCCGTGGTCTGACATTCCTCACATTCATTTTCCTGACCTTTCCCCATAATCCTTGATTTCCCTTGCCATACAACTGTAAATAATAATGGCACAGATATTTAATACTATTGTAATATTAATGCACTCATTACTGTTCTCATGTTCAAAGTGTTGTTGCCTGAGCAGACCCTATTGAACCACTGAATCCTCATCTCAAGACATGTATTTAAGTATCATCCTATACAATCTCTCAATCTCCGAAAGCAGGATCTGAAATACAGTCGTAGTTGTAATGTTGCAGCCAGTGTGCTCACAGTAGGATTTCACAAACAATATGATCATGACTAGATCATCTGTTTTAGTGATGGAGGGCAGAGGAAAATCACTGAAACAAAACACTGGGGAAAGTTCATGGCTCTTCATTGAATAGTGTCAATAGCATCTTTTATAACAAGCTGAGAGAACAGACAAGGGATTGATTTGAAGACTCAACTGAAAACATCACCCTTGGCAAGCAATTCTCCCTCACAACTATTGTGTACGTTCATGGTTTCAAAAAGGTTTAATGATGAAACCAGCATTTGTTGCCACCCAATTTGATGATACAGCGCAGTCCTAGGTAGAGAATCGAAAAGGCCAGCTCTAGACCCCAGTGGGGTCAGATGTGTCAACTCTGGTTGCTGATAGCTTTAGAATAGTTTCTAACCAGCCAGTGTAACTTGTACCTATTGCTATCATGCAATAAACTACAACTAGTACGAGTGTCTATTCCTATTGAGACTCTTCATAAATGGTTTATCCACTATGAAGCAAATGGGCTCAGTACAGAAAGGAGGATTATTCATCATTCGTGGTAATTTTGATTTAACTTGAACCCATTTGATGTCTATTTAAAAGGGTTAGAGAGGAGGATTGATGGGAGAATTCTACTCTAACCACAAAGTGCCTGTTCCACAGACATATGACTGGCCTGGAGTGGAGTACAGGACATAGGTTTAAGGTGAGATAGGACGGAATTATAAGGGACCTGAGGGACAACTTTTTCACACAGAGGGTGGTGCCTATATGGAATGAGTTGCCAGAGGAAGTGGTAGAGTTGAGTACAATTATAACATTTAAAAGACATTTGGACAGGTACATGGATAGGAAGAGTTTAGACATAAATGGCCAAACGCAGACAAACAGAACTAATTCAGTTTAGGAAACCTAGTGGGCAAGGATAGATTGGGCAGAAGGGCCTGTTTCCATGCTGTATGACACTGTGACTGAATGTTGCTGAGATAGATTTTGAGCTCAAGTCTCTGATTGGAGGCAGGAACCTCCATTTTAACACACAGCCATATGTGCTACCAACTGAGACACAGGCAAATAGGTTGCCGTAAGTTTAGTTCTAACAAGAGTCATACCCCAAGCCTTCCAAGTAATAAAGTGATTAATAAAATCACTCAACTGGAGACACTTACAGAGAATGAAGTGCTTCTAATATGATGTTATATTGCTGTCCTTGCAGTTGTCAGTGTCTGAGGTTAGACAGTTTTTTGATTTGATGGTTAAAAGTATAGTTATCTCACAGCTCTGAGATCAATAAGCAGATTGTGGACTTTGTTGACCTTCCTCAGCAGCTCAAACATTGCTCGACTAGAATCCCTTTTGCAAACTGACCATTAGCAACAGGAAAAAGGGCAGAAAATTCTGGCAATACTCAGTAGATCAGAGAGCAATGAGCTTAACATTTTGGTTTGATTAAGACCATCAGTACATGACAGGTTTTAAAAGCAAGCACATGGGCATGAAAAGAAAGGCTTGATGTGGGGAAGAGCCAAAGGGAAGATGTTTGATCCGTTGGAAAATAAGAGATTTGGAATGAGTTTTGACCATGAGTATAGCTAACCTGAGGTCAACATGAAAAGAGAGAAAGCGCACATTTTATGTCAATGAGTCTGACTTGGCAAATTTACCACAGGTGGATGCTAACTGCACACCCCCACCACTACCCCCCCCCCCCCCCAGGGGGTCTGTTGACCAATTAAGGATGGCTTAATTCTAATCCAATCAGTGCACCAGAAGCTCTGAAGTGGTACAACCATTATTGGGGGGAGAGGTGCGCACTGCTAAGGACAGTAGGGTTCTCTAAGGCGATCTTAGAATGGAGGTAACCTCACATGGGCAATGAGTGATTAAACATAGTTTAAAATCACACAGTTAAAAAACACCAGGTTATAGTCCAACAGGTTTATTTGGAAGTACAAGCTTTCGAACTGCTGCTCCTTCATCAGGTAGGTATGGAGCAGGATCATAGGACACAGAATTTATAGTAAAAGATCAAAATGTCATACAACTGATGTGCTGCATTCAACAAACTTAGATGGCTGTTAAGTCTTTAATCACTTAGAATGGGGGTGCAGGTTTCAATTGATTAATATATAAATCCCAGAACTTCTTTCCACTTGGTACCTGATAAAGGAGCGACGCTCCAAAAGCCTGTACTGCCAAATAAACCTGTTGGACTATAACCTGGTTTGTGTGATGTTTAACTTTGTCCACCCCAGTCCAACACCAGCTCATCCACATCATGATTAAAGAGAAGGGAGGGAGGAGGGGGGGTCCAGGGCAGGAGTGAGGGAAATCCCTTTGGAGAAATCACTGGTGCCATGTGCCTGATTCTTCATAGCTCCTGCCCCCTCCAGGGGCATGAACCGTTAGACTCCAGGGACTCCATCTCTGACAGAGGGAAGCTGCCATGCAATGGAGGGTTGTTTCCCTGCTCTCTGATTGGCCCCCTTCATGGAGCCATGAAGGATGCAAATGCATCCAGACCCCTCAACACAGGCGGTCAATCCACATTGCAGCCCAGCTCTTGCCAAATTTGTTGAGTTTTTCCGAGAGATTTCTGAATTTTTTTCTGATTCCTGGCATCCTCAGTTCTTTAGACTTTTTGTCCTCCCATGATCAGATTAAATAACATGGAGGTGCTTAAACAGTAAAGTGGAATATCATGCTACACTAAAAAAATTGAAAAATGACTTAAAATAATTATGAAAGACTCATAAATCAATTCAAGTGCATAGGCAAGAAAAAAATGTCTTTAGCCATTTAATGTTGGGTATGTGTTACCCATAAAGCAATATTCTTACAGAATCAACTCAGAAACAGTATCCCAAATGATGGAAGAGATCAATTTTATTATGGACAATGATATTATTGAACTGACTAATGGTAGCTGGAGCTGATCTATGGTGATGGTACTGAAATCATATGGAGAACAATGTGTATCCCTTTACACAAAGTCAATACAGTGGAAAACGTAGCTTTATGTTGTGTTGTGCTATTGAATGCTTGTATTGAGAGGATTCAGCGAACATACATTTTTACAAATAGCCACTAGTTTAAAGGATACCAGCTGATATTGATTGATACAGCCAAAGAAATATCAGCTTTGCATTGCTGAATGAACTTTATCGAGGTAAAGTTATGCATTTTAGAATTTAAACAATCAACCAATCAACAAAGTCATCAAAGGATTATGCAACTATGCTGAATGCATAAACAACTTGGCTATGTTCAGTCTGGAAAGAAAAATTACAACACTGGAACAAACTGTTTGATTGGTTACAAAACTTTTGACACCGTAAAGACCACATGTTTTTACTTCCTTTGTTTTTGGACAGTTGACTAAAACATATTGCTGAAGACACTGCTAAAAACCAAGGTGGCTGTGCAATGAGTGAGTGAAAGACTGAACATTTGTATGCCTTGTGTCAACATCAACAGGATCCTTCTGGTACAAAATGGCAATGGAGTAACAGGACAGCATGTGGGTTCTTACCCAGGGCACACATGCTCCAATCTGCTTTCCTACTTTGTCTTACTTTTGCTTCTGCTCTTTTCTTTCACTTAATTTTTCTTTACTTTTGATCTGTCTTTCCCTCCTTTTGTGGTGGGCATGGACATGGCAGTGAGAGTGGGCTGCAGGCGGAGTGACGGATGTGGTGGTAGGAGACAGCAGCATCGAGGTCATTTTCCTGGCATTTGGGGCCTGTGACAGCAAAACTCCGCCACTGACTGGGGACAGCGGCGCCAGCAAGACGACATTGGCAGCTGAAGCAGAACTCACGGCCCAGTGGTGACCTGGCCTGGCAGCGGAGTCAGGGAAACTTGGCTGCGGAGGGCGAGTGTGGTTTTAGTGGCGACAGCAGCGTGGGCCCAGTGTCAAAGGGATGGTGCCTAAAGTGGGGCAGGTCTTACGATGGTGGGTCCGGTGCAGTTGGCAGTGAGGTGGTGGATGTCTCCCTTGAGGTTAGGTGCCAGCACAAACAGGTTCGGAAATTCTGATATTCAGAACTTGTTACTTCTTTATTTTACTAATTTATTCCTATGAACTATAATGCTGGATTATTTACTCTTTCCCCTTCTAATTTGTAGAATTCAATTCATAGAATCACGAGGTTAGCTCAATGAATTGCAGCAGCAGGTGTGGTGAGACCGCTGACCAGGGGCTGATGGGAAGGTAAATTTTCCTGTTAAATACTGACCTCATGAATAGGCAGAGCAAAGGTTCAACAGGAGCAAAAGCAGACATGTCAACTGATATATTCTGACAGTAGCTGAACCTGAGATACTACACATGCAGCATCTCCCACCTGTCCTTCTCCTCTGACCAAAAACAAGGGGACCTGTCTGAAGGGTTGTTAAGGGAAGCTTTTTTTAAATTCAATTTCTCTGGGCAATTTAGAGTTGAGGGGCTGAACGCTAGGGCAGGTGCATGCTCCTCTTGCAGGATGTGGGAGATAAGGGTCACCACTAATGTCCCTGCTGCCTTCACCAGCAAGAAGTACATCCAACTTCAACTCCTCACAGACAGCATTAGGGAACTGAAGCTGAAGCTGGATGAATTTGGGATCATTTGGGAGGCTGAGGGGGTGTTACAGAGGTGTTAGAAGGTGGCAGTCACACCTAAGTTACAGGGTAAAGGTAGCTGGGTGACCATCAGGTGAGAGAAAGGGAACTGGTAGATAGTGCAGGGATCCCTTGTAGCCATTCTCCTCAATAATCAGTATACTACTTTGGATATTGTTGGAGGAAATGACCTACAAGGGGAAAACCATAGTGGCTAGGTCTCTAACACTGAGCCTGTTTCTGTGGCTCAGAAGGGATGGGGGGAGAATAGGAGAACGATAGTGATAGGAGATTCAATGGTGAGAGGAACAGACAGGAAAGTCTGTGGTTAGCAGAGGAGATCCAAAGGCAGGCATATGGAGTTAGGTCATAGATCAGCTATGATCTTCTTGAATGGAGGAGTAGGCTTGAGGGGCTGAATGGCCTACTCCTGTTACTATGTTCCTTTGTTTTCTGTGTTCCTATATTCCTTTTTCTATTTATGAAAAGGTGCTTCCAAACTGTCTTTAAATACATGCGTGTGTACTTTTCTTTCCCTTTGTACAATAAACTTATGTTCTTTCATTAAAAGTACACTGGCAGCCTCTTCTGAATATGTAACATGACTGACCATTATGATAACAAATTGCAAAAGTTAAAATGCACAATCTGTCAAGAAATTAGACTTGTCCATTGTCACCATCAGCTAGGATCATAAGTGGAGTCAAGACAATGAGACTGTGGAATATTCCAACAACACAGTTCCAATTGAAGTTTTGTGGAGTAAAGGTTAAATGTTGGGGATGAACCAGCCTCTGCATACCTGATTTGCCCTGTTCTATATTTCTGGACGATGTCCTTTTACTCAGTGTGAGTGGTGTCTTCCTTTTGTTTCCCTGAGTTTGACATGCCTCATAAAGCTGCCAGTCAGTCGGAGGCCAACTGCAGGTGTCTCAGTAAACAAACTCAGCTGAAGGTAATCTGGTCACACTGTAATTACAGCCTCCCATCAGAGAGGGCACTGTGGCAGATCAGTTCCACAACCCCTTTAGTCTAACTTTATTTCCCGTCTTCTCAAATTGTGACACCATTTTGTCATTTGCCTAACAGTTATAACATAACATGTAAGAAATAGAAAGTAGGAATTAATAATGGGGATTGAATTCAAGCTTTGCAGATTCAATCCTCTGTCCTACCTGCACAGTGTCATAATTTCATGGTGAACAATGAGGAAATTCACGACAGGAGCAAGATTCAATGTTGTCTGTCAGCCCTGGATGAGCTTCAAGGGCATCAAGTAAAGATACGAAAATATTCATACTTGCATTAGATTGTCAAGAGACAAAATCTTTCAGAATGGGGGCAGGGAGAAAGTGTAATTGAAAGGAAAACTTATCCAGAACTAATTGCATCATAAATCTGAAGATGAATAGTTAATTGAACCAAGCCATTACAAGTAATTGAAATAGATCAAGGTCGCAAAATGAATAGGTAAATGAGCCTTAGTTTCTCATTTCTCCCAGGTATTTTCGACTCAAAACTGTGACCAAGATTTAACTCTACCAGCATTGTTATTTATAGAGTTCTATTTCTAATTGAGTTCAGCTTGTGCATTCACTTCAATCGTGCCAGTTCCCTCGAGTGTTCCAGCGAAAAGAAGACACAATCTCATTTTCTCAATCCTTTTCTGTCTCAGATTCTCACCTTTATACTCCCACACAGACAGATCCGCCGCACAAACACTGAAACAGAAGGTACTAGACTGACAGCATTTACAGTCTGAGAGCCAGAGCTAACACCCAGCTGCGTCATTCCCATTCTTAGCACAAATTCAATTTATTTTCCCTCCAGCCTTTTTTTTTAATTCATTCATGGGACGTGGATGTTGCTGGTTAGCCAGCATTTATTACCCATCAGTTAAGAGTCAACAACGTAGCTGTGGGACTGGAGTCACATGCAGGGCAGACCAGGTAAAGATGGCAGATTTCCTTCCCCATTGGGCATTAGTAAACCTGCTGGGTTTTTCCACAATCAATCAGCAATGGTTTCATTAGATTCTTGACACTGGATGTTTTTTAAAAATTCAATCTTCACCATCTGTTCTGGTGGGATTTGAACTCAGGTCCTTGGTACCTGGATTAATAATCTAGCGATGATAACACTGGACCAACACCTCCCCACTTCCACCTGCAGGGCAACACTTTCATATCTTTAGGTTCCAGTTTCCCAGCCTGAGCCATTGCTTTTCACTATGAATGTCTAGTCAAATGACAACAATGAGCCTCTCCCATCCAGCCTTTCCCTTGAACTCAGCCCAACCAGTTCCCCATCCACCAACACCACCCTCCGAATGACTGAACTGGTTCGCATATTGAAAAACCCCTCACTTGACGTTTCTCACTTCCTCCAAGTGTTGCTAGGGGAACCAGCATCAGTGCTGGTTATGGCTGCCCTCTTGTGGGATTCAGGGGACTTTCAGTGTTCCAGTGCTTCACAGGTTCCCTCCTTGCTCGCCACTTTTTTTTCTGCTGATAGTGCAGCGACTGTATACACATGGACAGACTCAGCGACCATCCAATCACCATGCATGTGGTGCTGTGTGTAACAGCAGGTACTACGGAAGCTAAATGGAGCACTGGTATTTATTGCCAATGGAATGGAGTATAGAAATAGGGAAGTGTTGCTACAACTGTACAAGACATTATGGAGACCACATCTGGAGTTCTCTGTACAGTTTCGGTCCCTTTATTTGAAGAAGGATTGAGTTGCAATGGAAGCAGTTCAGCGAAGTTTTGGTCAATACCTTCCTGAAATGAAAGGTTGGTTTTATGAGCAAAGATAAAGCAGTTTAGTTCTGTACTCTTGAGAATTCAGAAGGAAGCGATGAGACCTATTTGAGGTATATGAGATGCTAAAGGTGATTTAAAAATTCAGGTTCTTTTTCCTTTTGTGGGGCAATCAATAATTAGAGGTCACAGTTTGAGGATAAGGGAGAGCAGATTTAAAACAGACATGAGGAGCAATTACTTCCCTCAAAGGGTTATGAATCTAGAACATAGAACATAGAACAATACAGCGCAGTACAGGCCCTTCGGCCCTCGATGTTGCGCCGATCAAAGCCCACCTAACCTACACTAACCCACTATCCTCCATATACCTATCCAATGCCCGCTTAAATACCCATAAAGAGGGAGAGTCCACTACTGCTACTGGCAGGGCATTCCATGATCTTACGACTCGCTGAGTGAAGAACCTACCCCTAACATCAGTCCTATATCTACCCCCCCTTAATTTAAAGCTATGCCCCCTTGTAATAGCTGACTCTGTGGAATTCATGACCCCAGAGTGCGTTGGATGCTGGGAAACTGAGCAAATTTAAGGTGGGGCAAAAACAGAAATTGCTAGCAAGCCTCAGCAGGTCTGGCTGCATCTGTGGAGAGAAATCAGAGTTAACGCTTCAGGTCCAGTGATCCTCAGAACCAGGTAGCTAGGAAAAAGTTGTTTTGTTATGTAGAAGATAGAGTGGAGGAGGAGGATAAGGAATAAATGATAGGTGGAAGTAGAACTCAAAGAGAGAGAAGAACAGTCGGACAAAGGAGTGGCTAACAGTCAGCCTGGGAAAATGAACAGCTACTAATGGACAATTAGTGGCTAATGATGGATTGTGCATTGTAACAGACCAAAGTTCATTCCTGATGACGGGCTTTGGCCCAAAACGTCGATTTTCCTGTTCCTCGGATGTTGCCTGACCTACTGTGCTTTTCCAGCACCACACTCTCAATTCTGAACTCCACATCTGCAGACCTCACTGTCTCCATGTGATAAAAAGGCCGAGTGTGTGGGGATTGGGGGAAGGACATGGAAGACGGTGCCTTGAGCCTTAAAATTGTTGAACACGATATTGAGTCCATAAGGCTACAGGATGCCCAAGTAGAAAATGAAGTGCTGTTCTTTCAGCTTGCGCTGAGCTTCACTGGAGCACTGCAGCTAGTCTGAGACAGAGATGTTGGCCAGGGAACAGGGTGGTGTATAGAAGTGGCAGACAGCTGAAAGCTCAGGGTCTGTCCGCAAGAAAGAAAGAAGGAGAGGGAGAGCGATCCACAAAATGTCACAACTGCAGGTGTAAAGGGAACATCAAACAAAGGCCTACAAGGGGTAAGGCAGGGGTGAGAGGCAAATCAAAATAGTCTGGACTTTGAGCACTTGTGACCACAAATATAACAAGTACAACTCCACACTCATCAGCAAACCAGCCGCTATTGATTATGTCCCAAACTGCAGACACATCTGCTTTCCCCTTAGTAGGATATACAAGGGCAGAGATCAGTTTCAACTCTACTGGAATGTGCTAGTGGGACTGATATGTTTCTTTTATAGAGCTCAAACTCCTGTGTAGTTAGCTTTTAAATCTTTGCTTCTTCTGTTTTTCAGAATCAAGCACTCAGTCTCTGCCTCCTTTGCAGTTCTGTGTTTACCCTCAGGTTCCAATCACCCTGTCAATCCTGTTTAAATTCTCCCAAAGTATACTCATTAATTTTCCTGTGAGGAAATTTATCAGCAGCCTATTAGAAAATAGACTATCTAGCTTGTACAAGTCCCACCTTTCCCAGAATCTGTCCCAATACCCCAAACATCTGATATCCACCCGTATCAACTTTCCAACCATGTGCCTGTCCTGAACTCCGCCTTGGAGGATGGTCACCTGAAGGTCTGAGGTCGAATGTATAAAATAGACAACGTTGACTGAGTCACATGAGTACCTGCCACGTACAAGGTGGGAGGTGTCCCCACGTGTAATGGTGGTATCTATGTCCATACTCTGATACCACCATTACACATGGGAACACCTCCCATCTTGTACGTGGCAGGTACTCATGTGACTCAGCCAACATTGTCTATCTCATACGTTGCAGGCAAGGATGCCCGGAGGCATGGTACATTGGTGAAACCGAGCAAAGGCTACAACAACGGATGAATAGGTACCGCACAACAATCAACAGACAGGAGGCTTCCCCCCCAGTTGGTGAACACTTCAGTGGTCCAAGACATTCGACCTCGGACCTTTGAGTGACCATCCTCCAAGGCGGACTTCGGGATAGGCAGCAGAGGAAAGTAGCCGAACAGAGGCTGATAGCTAAGTTCGGTAACCATAGGGAGGGCCTCAACTGGGACCTTGGGTTCATGTCACATTACAGGTCACCACCATTGCACTATACACACACACAGACACTCGTACACCCGCGCGCGCGCGCGCGCACACACACACACACACACACACACACAGGCGCTCCTGTACATACACATATACATGGACACACATGTACACAGACACGGACACAGACACTCATACACACCCTTACAGACACACACACTCCCACACTCACATAGGCATCCTCTCAGAGACTTAGACCACTCTATAGTCATGCACACGCATATACACTCTCTCTCACGGACACTCACAACCCCCCACCCCAAACACGCACACACACTCCCACACTCACATATGCCCCCCCTCACAGACGTAAGACACTCTATACTTACTACACACACATCTACTCTCTCTCTCACACTCACAACCCCCAAACCAGACAGACACACACACACAAACAGACAAAGACCCACATGCACACATATATTTTGTGGGTTAAATTTGTACTTGCAGAGTTACATTGTACTTTGCTCAAAAACTGCATGAATTCATGTAAAACTCTGTTTTCACACTTTTCAGATTAGAATCAATCTAAACATCATGCATATACAGAGAACACAGGGGGCTAACACCTTCAACATATTGTCTAGCTAACACTCATTGTTACAGCTAACCTGAGAATGCAACTTTTTAAAAAAAGGATTTTGTGATTTACACGTGAAAGAAGTGGAACTATCATGGTATTCAAACAGATGAAAGACTCAACAGACAATAAAGATACTTTTCAATGTATAATTTCAGTTACATTACACTGCAAAGTTTTGCTATAAATTCTGTGCCTTAGAATTTTGTCCTCCACAATCACCTGATGAAGGAGCGGCGCTCCGAAACCTAGTGTGCTTCCAATTAAACCTGTTGGACTATAGCCTGGTGTTGTGTGATTTTTAAATTTGCACACCCCAGTCCAATACCGGCATCTCCAAATCTTGAGGAGCTCCTGCAGAGATGTCCTAGAGCTGAGATGACTGGCCTCCAACAACCACAACCATCTTCCTAAATGCCAAGTTTGACGAAACCAGTGGAGAGTTTTCCCCCGGATTGCTATTGTTTCCAGTTTTGCTGGGGATCCTTGATGTCACACTCAGTTCAAATGTGACCTTGTTGCCAAGGGCTGTCACTCTCACCTCACCTCTGGAATTCATCTCTTTTGTCATTGACTGAACAAAAAGTGTAAGGAGGTCAGGAGCTGTGTGGCCCTGGTGGAACCCAAACTGGGCATCACGAGCAGGGTACGGAAAAAGCAACACTGCTTGAAAGCACTCTTGATATCATCTTCCACTATTTTACTGTTGCCAGGCTATGAGGTCATAGGTTGTGCTGGAGTATTACTGCTGTTGATGGCCCTCTTAGATGTCCTGTCTTAAGATGCTAGATCTGTTTGAAAGCTATCCCACTTGCCATAGTATTATTATCACACAACATGATGGAGGTTATTCTCAATGTGAAGGTAGAATGTCATCTTCACAAGGACTGTGCAGTGGTGACTCTTACTGATACTGTCATGATCAGATGCATTCGCAGCCAGCAGATTGGTAAGGATGAAGTTGAGTATGTTTTTCCCTCACAATCTGCCACAGACTCAGTCTAGCAGCTCTGACCTTTAGATCTCAACCCCAGCTTGATCTGTGGTGCTGCTGCTGAGCCATTCTTAGTAAAGCACTTTAAATTCCCCCTCCCAGAGTACATTTTGTGCCATTTCCACCCTCAGTGCTTCCTGATGAGAGGTAGTAATCAGCAATTCCAAAGTAGAATAAACTGCATGGCCTGGGTTAGATTGGCTGAATGTCTTTTCCCCATGTTGTGGCTCTAAGGGACATTTCAGACAGACAAATTAAGTAGCAGTAGAAAAACAAGCTGGTTATTACTGATCAAGTTGTCTCGTGCAGTGATAGATATCACCTGAGCAGTCCATTTATTAAAGCAAACTGCCCTCTTGCAGGTATTGGTATTTTTTTCAGGGACACTTCCTCTGTCTTATTTACATACCTCTTTCTCTGGATTTTCAATTTAAAAGTAAGTAACACTTACCTCACAGGGTGACTTCCTTTGGCATTTAGCTTAAATCACAGGTCTTTATCCTTGGCCAAATTGTGGAGCGGAGCGAATCAATCAAGTGACCTCTGTTCACTTGAGGAGATGGGAATAATGGCAGATCCTTCAGCACTGGGAGGTGTTGGCCTTGCTGGATAACACCATCCATTGAGAAGGTGGTGGGAGTTAGTGACTTTACAGAATAAGCGCTGGATTTGTACTGGAGGGAGCCATTACACGGCCCACAGTGTGTCCATGGTGACTCTCCGAATCAGCCATACACCAATCAAAGCAAATTATCGAGGCTGCTAGAAATCGGAAATAAAAGACAGCAAGGGACAGGTCCAGCAGGATCTGTGGAGAGTCAAATGAACTGAATGTCAAATCTGTTATGACACTTCTAGCAAGCAATATGGCAAGTCAGATTATCACAGAATCCTGACAGTTTGGAAAGAGGCCATTGAGCCCATCATGTCTGCACCAAACCCCTGAAGAGCATCCCACCCAGACTCAACACTCCATCCTATCCCCATAACTCCACATACCCATGGCTTATTAACCTTGCCTGCATATCTCCAGGCACCATGGATTAATTTAGTTTGGCCAATCCACTCAACATGCAGATCCAATGACTGTGGCAGGTGGCAAACCGCAGCACCCAGTGGAAACCCACACAGACATGGGAAGCATGTGCAAACTCCACACAGATAGTTGGCCAAGGGTGGATTTGAACCTCAGTCCTTCGTGCTGAGAGGCAGCAGAGCTAACCACTGAACCACTGTGCATTGTTCGGTCGAACATCTTTCTTCTCCTAATTGGCAGGTTTATTGCTGCATTGCGATGACGTTGTCAGGAGCGCTCGATGACAGAAACTAAAAATAAAATAAAATCATGGGCATTGATTCGACCAGCCCAAACATGTCAGAGACTTCCCTCACATGATGAGAGAAGAAAAGCTGTGATTACTCTTCAAAGAGCAGAGATGGTTCAGAGATTTGACAGACATTCAGAACGATGAGGGATTTTGTTGGAATAAATAAGGAAAAACAATTTCTAAGGCAGAAGAGTCAGTAACCAAAGGCCACAGCTTTAACATGAAAGTGTGATAACCAACCAGAGGCAACATGAGGGAAATGTTTTGATTTAGACAGCGGATGTTTGTCTTGTAAAAGGAATGTGCTGCCTGAAAGGGTCATGGGAACAGATTCAACCAAAAGTTTCAGGAAGAGAATCGGGTAAATACTTAAAGGGGCAATCTTTTCATGGCTGTGGAGAAAGAAGAGGGAATTAGGGCTCATTGAGTAACACCTTTGAAAAAGCCAGCAGTGGACCCTTGGGCCGAATGATAATGGTCTGTGCTGTGCCATTCTAAAATCGGAGTTCAGTACCTGCTGGCCAGACACAAAAGGTCTAGTTTAGGCTAAGAGTCTTCCTTCTGAAGCAATGGAGAGAAGTGATCAGGTCATCAGCTTTCCACACAGTCATGGCTAAAGCAGCACCCCAATCAGCTACAACATTTACAGGTTTGGTCAGGAACTACTGAACCACGTCGACATCAGATCACTTAGACTCTGGAGAAAACAAAATGGCATTGGAGTTCTTAATAAGGAGGAGCTAGTGTTGGACAGAGCTGGACAAAGTTAGAAATCACACAATGCCAGGTTATAGTGCAACAGGTTTATTTGGAAATACAAGCTTTCGGAGCACTGCTCCTTCATCAGGTAGCTTACCTCTCGAATGAGCAGCACTTCAAAGCTAATACTTCCAAATAAACCTGTTGGATTATAACCTAGCGTTGTGTGATTTTTAACTAATGGAGTTCTCTGGAGGGATAATATGTGCTGATGGATAAAAGGAACCCCAATGACACAGTGCTTGGATTTCCAGAAGTCATTTGACAAAGTGCTACATCAAAGGTTACTGAGCAAAGCAGAAACTCATTGTGTAGCTGGTAACACACCAGCGTGATGGAAGATTGGCTGGATGGCAGAAAACAAGGTGTGCATAAATCAGTCTGTCCCTGACTCTGGGTGAGGGATTTCAAGCTGCTTTACCTAGAATAGCTCAGTTGACACCACTACAGACCAGCCTGGTCCAATCCTAAAGGACAGATCTGTTAGACTGGGTCTGCAGCAGTTAATGAGGGAACCAACAAGTGGGAAAACATACAGTACCTTGTCCTTACCAATCTGCCAGCTGCAGATACTTCTGTCCGTGACAGTATCGATGAGAGTGACCAACCACCACTCTGTCCTTGTGGAGATGAAATCCCATTCTCACATTGAGTCATAATGTCATGCAGCTTGAAAATAGAATCTTCAGGAGAATGCCTCCTACATGGTGCTGGTCGGTATCAGAGATTCAACTTTTTGCAGTATCAGCCAATGATTTAGAAGAGAGGAATTTAGGCATGGTTACTCATTTTGCAGATGGCTTTACGATGCATAGAAAGCATTTTGTGAAGTGGGTAAAAGACATTGCAGACCAGTATAAATAGGTGGAACAAGTGAGAACAATTCTTGTAGACAGGGAATAATGCGGGAAAATGCAAAGTTGTTACTTTGGCAGGAAGAATAAGGAAAGCAAAGTGATCTAAATGATGACAATTGTGGAATTCTAAGGTGCAGGGAGATCTCAGTGTTGTACTACATGGAGTCACAAAGAATTGGGAAAGCGATTGTTCGAATATTCTGATCCCACAGTTCTCTTCGCTCACTTATGGGGTGACCTCCTTGGGGAAGTTTTGTTGATTTGATTAAATGTTTCCTTCGGAATCCAACTCATGTCTACATTATTGTGGTTAGATGCAGCCATCTCTACTTTGGAAGTTGGTCACCTTTTTCTTTCTAGATTCCAGAACTTGAAAAGGCTTCAGAAAAGATTTACAAAGATGCTGCCAGGGTTGGAGAATTTGAGCTGTAGGAAGAGGCTGAATAGGCTGGGGATGTTTTCCCTGGAGCATCAGACACTGAGCAGTGACATTATAGAAGTTATAAAATCATAAGGAACATGTATAGGGTGAATAGACAAGGTATTTTCCCAGGGGTGGGTGAGTCCAGAACTAGAGGGCATAGGTGTAGGTTGAGAGGCAAGATTTAAAAGGGATCCAAGGGGCAGCTTTTTCACAGAGGGTGGTGTGTGTATGGAATGAGCTGCCAGAGGAAGTGGTGGAGGCTGGTACAATTACAACATTTAAAAGGCATTTAGATGGGTATATGAATAGGAAGGGTTTATAGGGATATGTGCCAAGTTCTGGCAAATGGGAGTAGATTAATTTAGGATATCTGGTCAGCATGGATGAGTTGGACCAAAGGGTCTGTTTCCATGCTGTATATCTCAATGACTCTCTAACTCTATGGTAATCACCGACCGCAACAATTAAACCAAGGTCAGTCAAGAAGATGTACAGGAAAATTGTTTCTCCTTCCAGTCCATCCTCTCACTGAGCTATCATAACTGTCTGGTTGGACACAGCATCAAGGTAAATATTGCTTTCCTTTATTTCAAGAGGAATTAAATTTATAAGTAAGGAGGTTATACTTCACTTGTACAACACATTGATGAAGCCATATCTCAGAAGGTGCTGGAAGGAGGTGGAGGTCAAATGAAGCTTATTAAATTATGACTTGATTTATTGTTGAAACATGTACAATGAAAAGTTCTGCATTCTGAGGAAGGGTCTCTCAACCTGAAACACTAATTCTGATTTAGCTCCAGAGATGCTGCCAGACATACTGAACTTATCCAGAAATTTCTGTTTTCATTTCTGATTCACATCATCTGCAGTTCTTTCAGTTTTTATATCGTGAAAATTGTTGTTTTGGGTGTTACACAGGCAGATTGTAGCTTTCAAAGTACATCAGGGTAGCAGCACAGAGTGCAGAGTACATTGTTACAGCCATGGAGAAGGTGCAGTGAGAGAGAGAGAGAGAGAGAAAGAGAGAGAAGTCCATTCAAATGTCTGATAACAGTGGGGAAGAAGTTGTTCATTCGTGTATTCAAACTTATATATCTTCTGCCTGAATTTGGAATGAGCAGGATGACATATGAGAAAGGTTTGGACAGATTGGGCTTATTCTCACAGGAAATTAGAAATGTGAGTGGTGATTCAGTTATAGTGTATGAGATCCTGGATACTGTCGACAAGGCAACTATGGGAATGGTGTTTTCTCTTGAGTATGAGTCGAAAGCCGGGGTCAGTATCTTGAATTTCCCTCTAGGCACATGGATGAGGAGGTTTTTTTCTCTCTCAAGGACTTGGACAACTTTGAAACTCTGTATCAGAAGGTCGTCAAGAGGGATTATTTAAAATTTTACAAGAGCGATTGTTGTTCACCAAAGAAATCAAAGGTTATCAGGAGGAGATGGAAATGTGAAATCTGGAGCACAACTCAATCTGTCACAGTTTTGTTGAATGGCAAAACAGGCTCAAAGGGCTATGTTGCCTTCCGTGCTCCGAATTCTTAGACATGTTCACTTGATGTAATATTTCAATCCACAGAACATTTTCCAGATGTTTCCACTTCCCACCTCTTCATTTGCATTGACATTGTTTTTAAAGTTCTGAAGCTTTATGTCAATCACACATCTCATTGACACAAAGGAAGTCAATTTATGAGTTACACTTTATATCTGACACAATTATGGAAGTGCATCATTTTGACAGATTTCTCACTCTCTAGAATCTGGTAAGTGCAATAAAATGATTTTTTTTATATGAAGTACATATGTTTCAATTAAGACAATGCCGCAGAGAATTGACACTTGCCGAATAGAGGGTTGATGTAGAGTCAAAGAGATGTACAGCACAGAAACAGAACCTTTGGTCCAACTCTTCCATGCCAACTCCATTGCTTGAGAATTTAATCTTTAGCCACTGCAGTCCTTTCATGTACAAAAGAATACTCCCTTTAGCAAGGTGTAATAAAAAGGAAAGCACTTGTATTTATGGTTGTAATGTTGCACATCGAAAAACAAGCTACAATGCTTTCTGAAGCAAATTTGTGGCCATTTATAAAGGTCTGACCAAGCACAGGGAACTTTGAGAAGGAGAAGTGATGGAGAGGTGAAGGGATTTATCTAGGAATGTGTGAAGGCGAGGCAGGAGATTGCATGGTCAGGTGAAGGAACAACAGAGAGATGTACGAGATGTCAAAAGTGGAAAAAGTGTGGCCAATCAACCAGGAATAACAAGCAATTGAAGGTCATTCTGCAGCATACTTGTCCCTATGGTATGAAATATGACCTATTGACCTTTGAATTCCACTGGCTGATGTATAAACCTGGGACTATTATGGACTAAAATAGTTTTTGAAAAGAGGCCAACGTACTAACTTTAAATGGCCACAGGGATGGCCAAGCTTCATGAAACCAACATCAATGAAACAAGAGAGTCAGAGCTGAAATTAACATTTTCCCCAATGGTGGCATGGTGGCTCAAGGGTTAGTGCTGCTTCCTCACAGCACCAGGGATCTGGGTTCGATTCCAACCTCACGTGACTGTGTGTTTGGAGTTTGTGCATTGTCTTTGTGGGCTCCCTGCAGGTATTTTGGTTTCCTCCCAAAGTCCAAAGATGAGCAGGTTAAGTGGATTCGCTGTGCTAAATTGCCCATTGTATCCAGGGATGTGCACGTTAGCTATGGGAAATACAGGATTATGGGGATAGATGCAGGGGTAGACCTGGGTGGGATGCTCTTTGGAGGGTTGGTGTAGAGTCATAGAGATGTACATCACAGAAACAGAACCTTTAGTCCAACGAGATTTCCGAACCTAATCTAGTCCCACTTGGCCTATATCCCTCTAAGCCCTTCCTATTCATATACCCATCCAGATGCCTTTTAAATGCTGTAATTGTACCAGCCTCCACCAATTCCTCTACCAGTTCATTCCATATACGCACCACCGTCTGTGTGAAAAGGTTGCCATTAGATCTCTTTTATATCTTTCCCCTCTTATCATAAACCTATGCCCTCTAGCTCTGGACTCACCCACCCAAGAGAAAAGACTTTATCTATTTATCCTATCCATGCTCCTCTTGATTTTATAAACCTCTATGAGGTCACCCCTCCGCCTCCGATGCTCAAGGGAAAACAGCCCCAGTCTGTTCAGTCTTTCCCTATAGCTCAAATCCTCCAACCCTGGCAACATCCTTGTAAATCTTTTCTCAACCCTTTCAAGTTTAACAACATCCTTCCAATAGGAAGGAGACTAGAATTGCATGCATTATTCCAAAATTGGCCAAACCAACATCCTGTACAACTGCAACATGACCTCCCAACTCCTGTACTCAATGCTCTTACCAATAAAGGAAAGCATATCAAACGCCTTCTTCACGAGCCTATCTATCTGCGATTCTACTTTCAAGGAGCTATGAACCTGCACTCCAAGGTCTCTTTGTTCAGGAACTCTCCCTAGGACCTTACCATTAAGTGTATAAATCTGTTAAGAGTTGCTTTCCCAAAATGCATCACCCCGCATTTATCTAAATTAAACTCCATTTGCCACACCTCAGCCCAGTGGCCCATCTGATCAAGATCCTGTTGTAATCTGAGGTAACCTTCTTCGCTGTGCATTGCACCTCCAATTTTAGTGTCAGCTGCAAACTTACTAACTATACCTCCTATGTTCACATCCAAGTCATTTATATAAATGACAAAAAGTAGAGGACCCAGCGCCAATCCTTGTGGCAATCCACTGGTCACTGGCCTCCAGTCTGAAAAGCAAGCCTCCACCACCACCCTCTGTTGATGGGCTGAATGGCCTGGTTGTGCACCATAGCAATTCCATAATGAAATCCATCAACCAGCTAATCCATGCTCCCACTCCCTAGCTCCAATTAACAACGCCAACATGGAAAGCAGGATAAGGGTTCACCAACTGTTTATTTTACTGTATTATGAGGATTTTCCCTGCCTCACAGCACCAGGGACCCGAGTTCAATTCCATCCTTAGGCGACTGTCTGTGTGGAGTTTGCACATTCTCCCTGTGTCTGTGTGGGTTTCCTCCGGGTGCTCTGGTTTCCTCCCACAATCCAAAAACATGTAGGTCAGTTGAGTTGGTCATGCTAAGTTGCCCCTAGTGTCCAGGGATGTGTAGATTAGGTACATTAGTCAGGGATAAATGTAGAGCAATAGGGTTGGGGAATGGGTCTGGGAGGGTCTCTTTGTAGATTGGTGTGGATTTGTTGGGCCAAATGACCTGTTTCCACACTACAAGGATTTCATGTTTTATGAATTTTCACATGAAACATCTAAGACCAATTGTAAGTTTGGAAATAATGAGCTCTGCAGATGCAGTGGCTTTTTTTTTCATTGTTTATTCAGGAGACATTTTTAGAATCCAAATCATGGAAACACTACCATTTGCAAATTCCTCTCTCTGCCACTCACTGTGCCAACTTGGAAATATGTCATTGTTCCTTCGGAGTCTCTTCAAAACCCTGGCACTCCCTGCAGACCAGCATCATTAGAACTGCTGCAATTCAAAAAGGTACCTCACCAAAACTTTCTTAAGCGCAGATTTGGCTTTGCATTAAACATTCAGATAACATGTTGGTTCCTGTTCAATGATGCGTTATCCCACTTGCATCAAAAATGTAAATAAATAACAATGCATTTTTAAGGTTCCAAATAATAAAGGTGCCAAATAAGGGGAGTGGAAGAGTCCTTATCCCAAACTCTTCCATTATAATTATTTGTCACCTTTCACAAGCTAACTCAGCCCCAGAGCATCTTACAGTCAACAAAGTGCTTTGGAAGAGGGGTCACTATTCTACCTTGGGGAACATGGGGTCTATGTGTGCTTTGCAGATTCCAAAGGGAGTGCTGAAATAAATGACCAGTGGCATGTACTTTCAGTGAACGTACAATGAGGGAAGAGACCATTCACGACATGCTGAGTTGAGGGCTGTAGAGATATCGGCAACATTGTTAAAAATCACCCAACACCAGGTTACAGTCCAACAGGTTTAATTGGAAGCACTAGCTTTCGGAGTGCAGCTCCTTCATCAGGTGGTTGTACTCCGAAAGCTAGTGCTTCCGATTAAACCTGTTGGACTATAACCTGGTGTTGGGTGATCTTCCCCTTTGTACCCCTCAGTCCAACACCAGCATCTCCAAATCATTGGTAACATTAACACTGGTATATTGAAAGCTTGGAGTAAACTGCAGATCTGTAATAGGAAGGAAACTAATCAGCTCTGCCAAACAAAGTAAACTGGAGTGTAATTTGCTAATAACTTGTCCTGTGATATGATGAGATAAGTGATATGTAAAAGCACCTCACACTAAATTTCCCTGGTGTATCTAAATGGTTTGTTACTCATTAGTTGTGTAACATTTGCAATGTCTTTCCTGTTCTACTCTCTAGTATCACTATCTTGTAATTCACCGATGTTAAATTGCAAACTTCCCTCGAGGTGAAGTGAGATCCCCATCTGTTGCTTTTCTCAGAACAGCAAGAATCAAAGAATCATTGAGGAAAATTAGTTCTGTATCGTGAGCAGGTTTCAGTCATTGCTGTGTGAGATTTAACACAGGGGCTACCAAGGCTGACACTGCAAGGAACTGAGACAATAGCTCCATCACAGAATAGGGAAAATACTTGTTTTTTTTTGTGGTTGCTCACTGTATCCAGGAGAAAGTGAGAACTGGAGATGCTGGACAGTCAGAGTGGATAAAGAGTAGAGTTGGAAACCTCTCCTCTGATGTTGCTTGACATGCTTTCTCCAGCTCTACTCTTTATCCACTTACTGTATCTGTCCAAGATGTCCCGAAACACTTTGGAGCATAAGACAACATGGGCTTAATGTTGTCTGATTTTTTTTGCCACCTCAACACACTACCTTGTTACCTAACCAACATCTCTATTTCAGGCTTGCTGCAGCGTTCCAGTGATACCCAACACATGCTGAAAGAACAGCACCTCATTTTCCACCTGGGAACACTACAGCTTTCTGGACTCAATATTGAGTTCAACAATTTTCGGATCGAGTTCTCCTATGTCCTTACCCCAATCCCCACACACCAGGCCTTGTTATCACATAATCTGTTATTACACACAGCTCATTGCTAGCCACTATCAGTCCCCATTAATTGCCATTCACCCTCAAAGCCTGATCGTTATCCACTTCTTTGTCTGTCTTACTGTTCATCTCAAACACAAACGCAAACAGAAGTTGCTGGAAAAGCTCAGCAGATCTGGCAACAGCTGTTAAGAGAAATCAAAGTTAATGTGTTGGGTCCTGTACCCTTCCTCAGAACGGCATATCTGAGGAAGGGTCACCAGACCCAAAACGTTAGTGATTTCTCTTCACAGATGCTGCCAGGCCTGCTGAGCTTTTCCAGCAACTTTTGCTATTCTTTCTGATTTACAGCATCTGCAGTTCTTTCGGTTTTTATTTGACAGTTCTTCTGTCACTTTGGGCTCTATCTCCACCTATTGTTCACTCCTCACCCCCTACCCCTCTCCTGTGTTCTGCATAAAAACGACTTATTTCTAACTGCCATCATTTGTGAGGACAGGACCTGAAACGTTAACTCTGATTTCTCTGCCACAGGTGCTGCCAGACCTGCTGAGCTTTTCCAGCAATTTCTGCTTTTGTTTCTGATTTCCAGCATCTGCAGCTATGTCAGTTTTTATGGGCTTAATGTTATTCGTCCTATCTAGTCCAATCCATCCAGAGTTTATTTTGCTTCAGGAATGATTTGATTGCTACATATTGTCCTCCCCCAGCTGATGAATCTACTCCATGTTGAACACCAGTGAGGAGGCATTGAGCTGACACAGGTGAGATAAAGCTATGGACAGGTGACATGGACTCTCAATGTGTGGAGTCTTCAAATCTGTCACCAAGAGGTGACAGTGCTGACAGAACTGGACAAGTCCCAAAGGACCCAGATGCAAGACAGAGTCTTCAGCAGATGGTGAGGGAACCCTCAAGAGGGAAAAACATACTCAACCTCATGCTCACCCATCTACCTGTCATGGAGGTATCTGAGCACCACACAGTCCTTGCTGAGACAAAGGTCTGTCTTCTCATTGAGAATACCTTCCATTGTGTTATGTGGCACTGTAACCATGCCAAGTGGGAGAGGTTTTGGGGAGATCTAACGACTCAAATCTAGACATACACGAGGTGCTCTGGGGGCTATCAACAGCAGCAGTTGGTTTGTCCCCCAGCACAATTTCACAACTGTATCCCACACTCCACCATTACCGTCAGACACTCTTAGAGAGTCATAACTGGCACAAAGCTTGTGGTTGTTGATCGTTAGCTCCAGGACATCTCTGCAGGAGTTCCTCAGGGCAGTGTCATCATCTTCAACTACTTTGTCATTAGGTCAGGAGTAGGAAAATTTGCTGGTGAATGCATAATGTATAGTACCATTCACAACTCTTTAGATACTGAAGTAGCCCATGTCCAAATGCAGTAATGCCTGGGCAGTATCCAGGCCTGGGTTGACAAGTGGTAAGTAACTTCCAGGCTACACAAATGCCGGGCAATGACCTTCTCTAACAAGAGAGAATCTAACCATTGCCCCTTGACATTGAATAGCATCACTGGATTCCTCCACCATCAACTCCCTGAGGATTGCCATTAAACTACATTAAATCTATAAATGCTGTGGATACAAGAGGCTCTCCCAGCTCGGAACTCCGCAGCAAGTAATTCATCTCCCAACTCACCAAAACCTGTCCATCAACTACAGGGCACAAGTGAAGGATACATCCCACTGAATATGTTTGACACCATTCAGGACAAAGCAGCCCACTTGACTGGCAGCAAATCCACAAATACCCATTCCCTCCACTAACAATATTCAATAATAGCAGTGTGTACTATCTGCAAAAATTCACCAAGGTTCCTGAGACAACACCTTCCAAACCCACAACCACATCCATCATGAAGAACATAGCAACACTCCCAGAATGGCCCATTCAAGCCACTCACCATCCCAACTTGGTCCAGTATATTGTTGTTCTTTCACTCTCACTGGGTCAAATTCCTGCAGTGCCCTCCCTAATGGCATTATGGACCTACCTACAGCATGAGGAATGTGGCATTTGAGAAGTCTGTTCACCGCCACCATCTCAAGGGTAGCTGGAACGGTGCTGTGCAGTAAATGCTGTCCCAAATGGGAATGCCCACATTTGAATGAAGAAAAAAATGTTTTTGCTTTAACGTAAATTAATGCAGTAGATTGGGAATAAAGTGAATATCACTGCAGTCCCAAAGGATCACTGCCTATTCTCTAACTGAAGAGAGACAGCTGGTGATGAGTTTAACCTGAAGGTCCGCTGTGTCTCCAGTAAGGAGCATGCATGACTGGGAAGGCAGAGCCTTCATGCTGACCTCAGCCAGGAATTGAACTTACATTGTTGGTGTCACTCCTTCATAAACCAGCCAACAGACCTAACTACCCTCCCATGTAGGTTCTGGAGATCAAACAAAAATAGCTAACGAATGCTGGAAATCTGACCAAAAAGCAGGGAATACTGGTAAGTTCAAAGCACTGCGAGACTTGATGAAGGGGGGTGGTGAGGGAGTGGATAAAAGGAATATTGGCAGGAGCCCAGAGAGTACAGAGAGGGTGAGAAGAGGCAGGAGACCTCTGAGTATGTCCCACTCTCCACAGGTACTCAGCGTTAGATGCTGCAGGGAGTGACAACACCTTGAAGGAATGTCGTTCAGACTTGGTATGGAAGCATACACATCCACTGAAATAACACTGCTTTAACTCGATTGAAACCAAAACTGAATTGCAATTCCTGGAAGCTGATCTTTATCTTTGGTGAATTGTCAACACATTCGCTACCATGGAAAATAGATTATAAAAAATGATAGATTCTTTTACCAGTCATCCCAACCTCCAATATTCTTCAACATGCCTCCCTTTTTGGCTCTTCCATCTCTTCCACATAAATTCAGCATCCCAAGAGTTGTGCAGCATGGAAACAGACTCTTCAGTCCAACTGAGCCATGCTGAGCCTAAATTAATCTAGCCCTATATGCCAGCTTTTGGCTTACATCCTCCTCAACCCCTTCTATTGGTGTATCCATCCAAATGCCTCTTGAATGTTGTAATTGTCCCAGCCTCCACCACCTCCCGGCAACTCGTTTAATCCTGATTACTGGCACGGCTGTTTTGGGAAGTTAACGTGATTCCAAAGTATCTCATTACTGCTTGAGAGAGTACAGGTTGTTAAGATGTACCTTGCCACAAAATGTTGAACATCAGTGAGCCACTGGATAAGAGTTTATGGTGGCACTGCAGCCTCACAGCACCAGGGTCCCAGGTTCGATCCCAGCCTCGGATGTCTGTCTGTGTGGAGTTTGCACATTCTCCCCGTTTCTGCGTGGGTTTCCTCCGGGTGCTCCGGTTTCCTCCCACAGTCCAAAAATGTGCAGGTCAGGTGAATTGGCCATGCTAAATTGCCCATAGTGTTAGGTGCATTAGTCAGAGGGAATTGAGTCTGGGTGGGTTACTCTTCGGAGGGTTGGTGTGGACTTGTTGGGCCGAAGGACCTGTTTCCACAATATAGGGAATCTAATCTAATCACCAGTGCCAGGGTGGCCAGAAGTGCTTCCTACCCAATAAGTTATAGGAAGATATGTACTAGCTTTCATGATTTCAAGATATCCGGAAACACTCTATTTCCAAACAAGTGCTTTTACACTACAGTGAGAAGAAAGCTTGCACTTGTACCAGCTTCCATCACGTCTTCTGGCATCTGATTCCATACACTCACTATCCTCAGCGTGAAAACGTTGCCCCTTCGGTCCTTTTTAAATCTTTCCCCTCTCACTTTAAACTTGTCCCCTCTAGTTTTGGACTTCCCAACCCTGGGAAACGGACCATGACTACTCATTCTATTAATGTTCCTCATGATTTTATAAATCTCTATAAGTTTACCCTCAATCTCCGACATTCCAGGGAAAATAGCCGCAGCCTATTCAGCCTCTCTCTATAAGTTGAAACCATTAAGGAAAGTACCAAAAGCACCTTTTAGTAGATGTCTCGATAATCCCTTCCCCTGCTTTTTGTAGAGGAATCAATGGCTGATGTTGACCAATAGGCATGGGATCACGAGGCTGTTGAGTGAGAAAACTGATGTAGAACATACCAGTAGAAACAATGAAGAACCAGACACAGGGCTGCTGAGGAAAGATGTGGCCTGTGGTAAGACTTTGTTTATAACAAAGCCTTTCCAAATGAGGAATTCCTGTGTCCTAACAGTTCAAGATCCTTCAGATCGAGAAAATGTCTCGTTCATTCTTCCTGTGATCTTCAACCACAAAGTAATTGTATCATCATCAAACTCTCCCTACTCTTCTTCAAACTGTGTCATGGATTCTTCTGTGACTTCTCTGAAAGGAGAGACAAAGCCTAGGTTCTCGCCTCCCCAAATGGCCTTTTACTTCTGGACAAACAAATCTTTTATTCATTCACAAAGTGAGGACCTCATTTGGCAGGCAGTATTGCCCATCCCTAATTACCCACACAGCAGTTAACAGTCAACCACAATGCTCGGGGTCTGGAGTCACATGTTGGCTAGACTGGGTAAGGACACCGGCTTCCTTCCCTAAAGAACATCAGTGATGGGTTTTTCCCAACAATCATCCATGGACTCATGGTCATCATTAGACTCTTTCATTCCAAATTTTTATTGAATTCAAATTCCACCATCTGCCATGACAGGATTCAAACCCATGTCCTAAAACTGGGTTGCTGGGTTAACAGCCCAGCCATAATACCACTCGGCCATCACCTTTCCTATGTCAGCCTTGATTCTGCGCCTGGGTTTTCAATCTGTGAACCTCTAATATCAGTGAGAAAAGATAAGTGAAGTTTACACAGTGTGGTAGGAAATGTTCATTCATCCCTCTATCACAACAGGTTCACGGGGCAGTTTCGTTTTTCTCTCTGTCATTACCGTTTGTGGGCCTTTGCTGTTGCAGATTGGCACCAGGCAGGCCGACCTCGCTTTGAAGAATGCATTGAGAGCTGCTGGTGATGTGAATGACAGAAAGTGTGTGAACCTGAATGCTTCTGGTCACAGCGAGTTTAGGCAGACATCACCAGGGGCATATCACTATAGATGGGAACACATGTTGGTCCCCAATCCCATTCCTAATCTCTGTCTCAAGATGGCTAAATTAGTCCTCTGAATTTAGAACGTTGAAGACTGTTTGAGTTGAGGAGTTTAGCATAATAAATTAATTCATTGAGAAATTATCTATGTTGATCGTGGAACGCAGAAGTAGGCAGCAAGACTTAAAATGAGAACTCTGTCATTCAGGAGTTACATGGTTTTCACTTCCTTATAAAGGAGTAGAATCTGAAAAAATATTCAACTCCAAGCAGCTACGAGTGCCATACGATTCAGATTTTCATAACTACAGTAAATTACCTATTACCTACAAAACCTTGTTATTTAATCTGCTGACACTTTACTTACACTATTTATATGTATCTGTTGACATTCTTAATCACTTGGAATTATCTTGCCATTAGCTGTCTGCCTAAACATTCTGTGCCTATGTATCTCTTCCTACTTCATCTAACGAAGGAACAGTGCTCTGAAAGCTTGTGATCTTAAATCCTCTTGAACTATAACCTGGTGTTGTGCGAATTCCAATTTTATCCACCCCAGTCCAACACTGGCACCTTCACATCATCATCCTCTTGGTCTATCCTGCTTGTTGATTCCCCAAGTAATTCTAATCTGTTTATCAGGCTGGAGTTTCTTGTCAAGAACCCACGCTGACTTGGCTTGATCATATTATGTACACAAACTTGTTTTAACCAGAAACATATGAACCAATATTCTCAATAAATGGGCAAAAATCAGGTAGCTCAGATACCATGACGGTTACTGCATTGTCCTGTCCCATTACTATAGATTTTTTTTAATTTGCTTACTTCGATGTAAATGTACTTGTTGTTCAATAGATTGGCCATGGAAATATCAACAGTTGATTCAATTTCTGCTTAAATACCATGAACTCCTGCAATGTCAGAGTAGTCAGTTGAGGGCACGAGTGAGAACGATCTCTGCTGGTAAGTTTTACTGAAGGCAAAGTTGCATTATTATTTAAGTTGAAAATCACACGACACCAGGTTATAGTCCAACAGGTTTATTTGGAAGCACTAGCTTCCAGAGCTTTTCGAAGTTAGTGCTTCCAATTAAACCTGTTGGACTACAACCTGGTTTTGTGTGATTTTTAACTATGTACACCCCAGTCCAACACCGGCATCTCCAAATCACTTTAATTTAAGTGATTTATGCTGTAAATAAAGTGACGAGTATACCCCTGCATTGCGTTTCTAATATTTATTTGTGTTTTTACATTGATTATGGAGAATTCTTGATTATCTAGACTATTTCATCAAATGGCACAATCCTGGTCCCACAGGTGTTGGTTAATTGATTTGAATTGAATTTATTGTCACGTGCACCGAGTCACAGTGAAAAGTTTTGTCTTGTGAGCAATAGAGGCAGATCACAGAGTTAACTAGTATAGATAGTAAATAATAAGTAAAGAGCAGCAAAAACCAAAACACAGGCACAGGGGAATGTAAGAGTTTGTGAGTCCATTTAGTAACAACAGTAGAGTAGAAACTGTTTCAAAACCGGCTGGTGCGTGTGTTCAGGCTTCTGTTCCTTCTCCCCGATGGTAGAGGTTGTAGAAAAGCATTGTCAGGGTGGGCTGGATCTTTGAGAATGCCTTTCCTTGACAGCGAGCCTGGGAGATGGATTCTATAGATGGGAGGTTGGCCTTTGTGATTGTCCGGGCCAAGTTCACCACTCTCTGTAACTGTCTCCAATCTTGAATGGTATAGTTCCCACACCAGGTAGTGATACATCCAGACAGAATGCTCTTGATGGCTCGCCTATAAAAGTTGGCGAGGGTATTCACCATCATGCCATTTCCTCAGCTGCCTGAGGATGAAGAGACATTGTTGGGCCTTTGTAACCAGTGCGTCCACATGAAGAGTGCAAGAAAGCTTGTTGTTGACGACCACTCCCAGGAGCTTGACACTCTCCACTTGTTCCACCTCTGTGCTGTTAATATTTAGGGGGGCATGTGTAACATCCCGCCAAAAGTCAATAATGAGTTCCTTGGTTAATAAAATTATAACTAAATGCTCTGTTATTACATCGTCTATAATAGACTCTAACATTTTCCCAGAGACAGATATCCAATAAAGTTAAGCTAATTGACCGACAGTTACCTGCCTTTTTATCTCTTTCAGTTTTTCAATAAAAGTGTTACACTGGCAGTTGTCCAACCCTCCAAGGCATTTCCAGAATCTAAAGATTCCTGGAAGATTGCTATCAATGTATCCATTATTTCTGTAGCTATTTCCTGGTTTGATTATACATATTAATGCGACCTGTACTGAGATACAGTGAAAATTATTGTTTTGCATGTTTGATATGGACCAGGCCAGATCCCCTCAAAACCTTTCAAGAAGGTAGCCCAGACCCTGACTTTTCTAGTTGTTTTGAGCAGGTGTAAGCTGGTTATTCTAGGAGTTATGCAGCTGGTCCAACCACACAATTTTAATCAAAACAGAATTCATTTACAGGTCACCGAATGGAACATGAACAAATGAGAACCAAGTTTAGAATAACAACCGATGTAAAAACACAATCAACTCTACCGCAATTTAATGATGCTGTTCCAAATACTTGCAACATCCCCATAAACTCTCCCTTCATCAAAAAAAGGTAAAATCAAATGGAGGTTCTTACAGGAGAGATATCACAGAGAGAGAGAGAGAGGATCAGCATGGAGCTGCTTCCCGAGCTAGGTTCCCAGCTAAAACTTTGACCACAGTTGACGTGTGCTCCTGTGGTTAGTCTGGGACTCTAGCTTAGTTGGTATTGTCTCTTGGCATCCCTGATATTTTGACAAAGATCATACCTAGATTTCCTGCATAGGTCAGGGTCACCCGACTTGAACACCTCAGACCTGGACTTCAATCGGGAGTGGATCTACTGGTCCATCCATGGTTTCTGGCTGGGGAACACCTGAATTAACTTCTTTGGCACGTCATCCTCTACACACTTACTGATGAAGTTTGTGATGGCAGTGGCATAGTCATTTAGGTTGGCCACTGAATATGGACAAGTCCACTGACTCTGAGCAGTC
Source organism: Chiloscyllium punctatum (assembly GCF_047496795.1). Classification (NCBI taxonomy): domain Eukaryota; kingdom Metazoa; phylum Chordata; class Chondrichthyes; order Orectolobiformes; family Hemiscylliidae; genus Chiloscyllium; species Chiloscyllium punctatum. Next base: position 109,396,282 of record NC_092746.1, read on the forward strand.
ACGTAGGAGCTCATCCATTTCCTCAGACCAGCAATGCACAACTTTCTATACTAGGTCCTCAAGCTTCAGTTTCTGCTTGTAAGCCAGGAGAAGAAGCACAGCCTTATGGTCTGATTGACCAAACTGTGGGTGGGGGTTGGAGTGGAAGGCATCTTTGATGGCTGTATGGCAATGGTTCAGGATATTTGAGTCTCTGGTGGGACAGAAGCCGTGTTATTGCTATATAGGTAGCACACTCTTGAGGTTGGCCTGGTCGAAGTCACTAGCTCCAATCCACAAGGCCTCAGGGTATTCCGTCTCAAGGCTATTGGTGGCAGTGTATATTTCATCAAGTGTACTCTTCTCTTCCACATGGGGTGAAATATAAATTGCTGTCAGGATAACAGAAGTAAATTCCCGCATCAGGTAGGAGGGACGACACTTCACCGTAAGATATTCCAAGTCCAGGGAGCAGTCACTCGCTAGAGTTATCAGGTCTCAGCAGCAGGAGGCGTTGATCAGGGTGCAAACCCCTCTGCCCTTTGCCTTGCCCGAGGACACTGAGTGGTTAATCCAGTGGATAGAGACACTTTCAGTTCTCAAGGCAAAGTCAGGTGTAGCAGGAGGGAGCCACGTCTCTGTAAAACAGAGCATACATTAGTCTCTCAATTCCCTTTGGAAGGTAAATCTACCTTTAAGTTAATCCATTTTGTTTTCAATGGTTTGGACGTTTGCCAGGAGTATGCTGTTGTTTCGGTCTCACCTGCAGGCCAGCGTTTCTCCCACGCTCCTTAGGGAAGTGACCTGGGAGTCAATGTGGATGGTCCACTGTACCGGAAGGTTACTGGGTGTGTCCAGTGGGGTCCTAGGCACTGTTTGTGGCCTCAGGCACTCTGGAGGGACTTGTGCTCAGTCTGGTCAGGCCCTCAGGTCAGATCTCCACAAAGTCAGGTCGGCCATCGGCTCCACGTTGGGCCTACTCCATGGAATTCGCTCGCCAGTCACCGTCTGGGTCAGGCCTTTGAGAAGCCAGTAAGAAGCCGGTCCAGACATTGCCACGGTTGCGATTCCAGCTTCAGTGGTTAGGGCCCTGTCAGTCATGCAGTCCATTGCTCTGGGAAGTCCCGGTCTTCATCGGGTCAGATTCAGTCAGGCCATTGGTTGTTTCCGGAGGTACAAAGATTGCCAGATCTGTAAGTAGATTTAAAAGAACATTGTGAGTCATTCTGACAGACGTGCAATTGAGATTTAAAAGTGTAGAGTGAGTATAAAAGTGTGTGAGGGGATGATCTGATTCAGAGAGCTCACAAACAGTCACCATGCTCCAGCACCATCTTGGAGATCCTTAGAGATCGAAGGATATTATTTCCGGTGATTGTATCATGTTTGGTTCCTCCCCACTTTGCCCCACTTCCCTTTAGACCATTAATTTTTTAGTAATTTTGGAATGTTAGTGCCCTGCACCATGAAGATTGATGCAAAGTATAGATTCAACTCCATTGCCATTTCCTAGTTTCCAATAATTATTCCCACAGCCCCATTCTCCCAAGGGGCCTATGATAATTTTGGCCTCTCTCTTCCATTTTATACAGTTTAAAAGTTCTTACCATCCTTTGTACCCTCACTGTTTATTTTCTTTCTCATTAAACTTTTGGTTTACGTCTTGTCTTTGCCACATTATATGCATTTTCTTTCGATGTGATGCTATCCTTAACTTAACTAACTTAATGATAGTTAGCTTATCTGCTTCCTGGAATTCTTCTTCCTCTCGGGGATATACCTTTGATGGAAGTCATGAAATATTCTGTTAAATAGCTGTCACTGTGCTTCAACTGTCTTTTCTGCTGGACTCCTTTGCCAGTCGATTCCAGCTAGCTCTAACCACATGCTTCGTAGTCAGTAGAATCATACAATCATAGAGATGTATAGCACAGAAGCCAACCCTTCTGTCCAACTCGTCCATGCCGACCAGATATCCCAATCCAGTCTAGTCCCACCTGGCCCATATAGTCCAAACCTTTCCTTTTCAAATACCCATCCAGATGTCTTTTAAATGTTGTAATTATACCAGCCTCCACCACTTCCTGTGGCAGCTCTTCCATACAAGTACCACCCTCTGCATGAAAATGTTGCCCCTTAGGTCCCTTTTATATCTTTCCCCTCTCACCCTAAACCTATGCCCTCTAGTTCTGGACTCGCCCACCACAGGGAAAAGACTTTGTCTATTTTATCCTATCCATGCCCCTCATGATTTTATAAACCCCTATAAGGTCACCCCTCAGCCTCCAATGCTCCAGGAGCAGCAGTGTATAGTGTGTGCGAGATACACTGAAACAATTCGCTAAGGCTCCTGTAACAGCACCTTCCAAACCCACGACCGTTTCCATCTTAAAGGACAATAGCAGCAAATACATTGGAACACCATCACCTGCAATTTCCTTTCCACGCCATTCAACATCCTGACTTGGAAATGTATCACTGCTCCTTTGGTGTTGTTGAGTCAATACCTCTCTTACAGCGCTGTGGATGTACCTTCATCAAATAGACTGCAGCAGCTCAATTATGCAGCTCACCACCACCTTGTCAAGGGGAATTAAGGCTGAGAAGCAACTGCTGAGCCAGCCAGTGATGCCCACGTAAGAACATAAGAGCTAGGAGCAGGAGGAGGCAATTCAGCCCCTCAGGCCTATTCTGTCACTTGATACGTTCATGGCTGACCCCATCTGGGTCTTAACTCCACTTTGCCGCCCATTCTTCATAAGCTTTCAACCCATCGTTAGTTAAAAATCTCCTCCTTAAACTTACTCAATGTCCCAAGTCACCATTCCACATTTCTTTACTTAAACAATCTTAAAAAAAACATGTTTGCAGACCTTGCTTCCATACTGGAAATTGTAGGAGATGCCGTGGGCGGCACGGTGGCACAGTGGTTAGCACTGCTGCCTCACAGCGCCAGAGTCCCGGGTTCACTTCCCGCCTCAGGCGACTGACTGTGTGGAGTTTGCATGTTCTCCCCGTGTCTGCGTGGGTTTTCTCCGGGTGCTCCGGTTTCCTCCCACAGTCCAAAGATGTGCAGGCCAGGTGAATTGGCCATGCTAAATTGCCCGTAGTGTTAGGTAAGGGGTAGATGTAGATTTAGATGTAGATGTAGGGGTATGGGTGGGTTACGCTTCGGCGGGGCGGTGTGGACTTGTTGGGCTGAAGGGCCTGTTTCCACACTGTAAGTAATCTAATCTAATCTAATCTAAAACATCGAAAAGTTCTCAAAATTATGTGAATAAAATAGTTGATTATGACCTTTACATGCTTTCCATAATGTTGAAGGGTGTGGCAGATGGACTGGTTTCATTGACCATAAAGAAAGTGTTACTTTCAGCTCTGACTATCGTTTGTTGATTCAATATCTGTTCATAGAGGTTGGCCAATCTGGATAAGTCAGCTGATTAGATTCCCTAGAGTGTGGAAACAGGCCCTTCAGTCCAACCAGTCCACACTGACCCTCAGAAAAGTAACCCACCCAGACTATTTCCCTCCAAGTAATGCACCTAACACTATGGGCAATTTAACATGACCAATTCTCCTGACCCGCACATCTTTGGACTGTGGGAGGAAACCAGAACAAACCCACGCAGACACGGGGATAACATACAAACTCCACACAGACAGTCACCCGAGGCTGAAATTGAACCTGGGACCTTGATGCTAACCACTAAGCCACCGTGCTAATCTCTGTGCCCATTTTCTAAGTTAGTACTTCAATCTCTTTTTCTATCTATCCAGAGATCTTAGGAGTCTGCCACTTCATCTGTAATAGAATCATAGAGACATACAGCACGGAAACAGACCCTTCGGTCCAACTCATCCATGCTGATCAGATATCCTAACCCAATCTAATCCCACTTGCCAGCACGGCCCATTTCCCTCCAAACCCTTCTAATTCATATACCCATCCAGATGCCTGTTAAATCTTGCAATTGTACCAGCCTCCACCACTTCCTCTGGCAGCTCATTCCATACACATACCACCCTCTGCCCCTTAGGTCTCTTTTATATCTTTCCCCTCTCACCCTAAATCTATGCCCTTAAGTTCTGGATTCCCCCACCCCAGGGAAAAGACTGTCTATTAATGTTATCCATGCCTCTCATAATTTGCAAACCTCTATAAGGTCACCCCTCAGCCTCCGACAATCCAAGAAAACAGCCCCAGCCTGTTCAGCCTCTCTCTATAGCTCAAATCCTCCAACCCTGGCAACATCCTTGTACATTGTTTCTGAACCCTTTCAAGTTTTGCAACATCTTTTAGATAGGAAGGAGACCAGAATTGCATGCAACATTCCAACAGTAGCCTAACCAATGTCCTGTACAGATCAACATGACCTCCCAACTCCTGGATTCAATACTCTGACCAATAAAGGAAAGCATACCAAATACCTTCTTCACTATCCTATCTACCTGCGACTTCACTTTCAAGGAGCTATGAACCTGCATTCTAAGGTCGTTTTGTTCAGCAACACTCCCAAGTCCTGTTAAGATTTGCTTTCCAAAAATGCAGCACCTCGCATTTATCTTAAAAAAACTATTTTAACTCATGACAAGCCTATCTTTTACATTGGCCAACAGAATTCAAAAGTCAATAGGTCACATTATATATCATCGAGTCAAGTGCGCTGGAGAATGATTTTCAATTCTTAGATGTTCTTGGACAGTTGACAACACTTTTGCCATTATTGACAGCTTGTACATCCTTTGTCATTTCTTCACCTACCTAGCCCTCGCATTCTGGTCTTCCCTCATTAAATCCCTGCATTGAGTATAGGAGTTGGAAGGTCATGTTGCAGCTGTACAGGACAAGATTCGGCCACTTTTGAAATACTCTGTGCAATTCTGGTCTTCATCCTATTGGAAGGATGTTGTGAAACCTGAAAAGGTTCAGAAAAGATTTACAAGGCTGTTGCTGGGGTTAGAGAGTTTGAGATTTAGGGAGAGGCTGAATAAACTGGGGCTATTTTCTCTGGTTGTGTCAAAGGCTGAGGGGTGACCTTATAGAGGTTTATAAAATCATAAGGGGCATGGATAGGGTAAATAAACAAGGTCCTTCCCCTGGGGTGGAAGAGTCCAGAATTAGAGAGTATAGGTTGAGGGTGACAAGGGAAGATTGAAAGGGATCTAAGGGGCAGCTTTTTCACACAGATGGTGGAGCGTGTATGGAATGAGCTGCCAGAGGAAGTGGTGGCGGCTGGCACAATTGCAACATTTCAAAGGCATCTGGATGGGTAGATGAATAGGAAGGGTTTAGAGTGATGTGGGCCAAATGCGAGCAAATGAGATTAGATTAATTTAGCATGAATGAGTTAGACTGAAGGGTCTGTTTCAGTGTTGTACATCTCTATGATTCTATGACTCTATGACATCTCCACTGCTTCTCCTCCTCAAAGTTCCCTGTGTGGTCAATAGACCACCGGCCCAGAATTGGACATTTTAAATTGAACCACAACCGGAGAAATTGGATCTGACAGAAAATTGGCCACACTAAATTAAACAGCAGCTATCAGCTGCAGGGAACGTTGGAAATCACGTTCAAAGAGGTATTAAGGTTTGGGGGGATCCAGTTACAACCAGCCTGAAGGTTTTATTTTGGAAGAGTATCAACCAGACTTTCTGGCACCTTGATTTCCAGTCAGGGCCTGAGAATGTGTGCTTTCCACCTACCCAATATAGAAACAGTGGAGGATGTTGTCATGATTCCATTGGATGCTGTGAACCCCTCTCATGACCCCATTGGCCAAAGACCACAAAACATTCAAGAAGGTTCCAGGCGAGAGGGTTGAAAACACAAACTTGGAAACTACCCTCTCAGTGAAGATTCACAGCAGAACATTGCGGGGCAATCCAAGAAGATCCAGGAGAAGATCCAGCCTGACCTGTGAGACACACCTTCATGAAAAAGAGCTAGTTATATGATGGAGAGCAAAGAGATTCCAAGGGTCAAGCTCAAACATGTGGATTGTTGTAAGTAGTATCCTTTCTCAGATGTATAGAGTTAGATAGAGAGCAAATATTTTGGGGATTTGAGAAATGCTCCCATGGCATTAGTGATAAGGAATATTTTGTTAATTAAAGTTGAGTTGAATCACAAACAGAATTCTGTGTCCCTTGTCCAATTCCCTGGCAAGAGTACTTGGATAATTATTTTTAATACAGAAACTGCTCGATGCACAGAAAATGCCTGCTTTGCCTAAGCTCTTGGTCAGACCTTCATAAGTCACCACAAATCTGCTTCATAAATGATCTTAAGATTGTTTCTGGATATACAATATTAAAACCATAAATACAAGTGCTTGCCTTTTTATTATACCTCGCTAAAGGGAATATTCTTTTGTACAGTTTATTCAAGGACTGCAGTGTCTAAAGATTAAACTATCAAACAATGGAGTTTTATCTTATCAATAACTGTCCATTCTCTGCGATATGGCTTTAATTGAAAAATATGAACTTCATATAAAAAATCATTTCATTGTATATACCAGATTCTGAAAAATTAGAAATTCAATATCTGTCAAAATTTCCATAATTGTGACAGATATCAAGTGCAACTCAAAAATTGACTTTCTTTGTGTCAATAAAATGTGATCAGCTGTGTGATAAAGCTTCAGAACTTCAAAAACAACTGTCAAACATCAATGTTAATGATGAGCTGGGAAATGGAAACATTTGGAAAAGTTGCTGTGGATTGAAATGTTACATAATGCTTTCATGGTTGATATGTTGGTGCTGCAGATTCCACATTCCCATCTACTCTTGATGATCTTTGATTCCCTGGCCTAACAGTGACTTCACCTCTAAGTCCAAGTCTCTAATTCCACTCCCAAACCAGTCACTGATTAGATTACTTACAGTGTGGAAACAGGCCCTTCGGCCCAATAAGCCCACACTGACCGTCCGAAGAGCAACCCACCCAGACCCATTCCCCTACATTTTCCCCTTCACCTAACATTACGGGCAATTTAGCATGGCCAATTCACCTAACCTGCACATTTTTAGACTGTGGGAGGAAACCGGAGCACCCAAGGAAACCCACACAGACACGGGGAGAATATGCAAACTCCACACAGACAATTGCCTGAGACGGGAATTGAACCCAGGTCTCTGGTGCTGGGAGGCAGCAGTGCGAACCACCATGCCACCCACCAATCCTGATCCTGATCCCAGGCCAGTCCCAGTCACTGATCCCGATTCTGATCCCGAGCAAATCCCAGACACTGCTACTGATCCTGATTGTGATCCCAGCCCAGTTCCAGTCACTGATCCTGATCCTAATCCTGATCCCAGGCCAATCTCAGTCGCTGATCCTGATCCTGATCCTGACCCCAGGCCAGTCCCAGTCACTGATCCTGATTCCAGGCCAGTCCCAGTCAATGATCCCGATCCTGATCCCGCGCAAGTCCCAGTCGCTGATGCCAATCCTGATTTTAGAAGGAAAGGGAATTTGGATAAACAAATTCATGAAGAACATAATTATAACAGTGGTGAAAAGTTTGATCAAGGAGCATGACAAAATGGATATGTCTCCATTGGTGCATACTGTGGATGGTAATCCATGTAGGTATTGAATAAAATAGGAACAGATGCTAACTTGACCTCTTTCAAGAATTGAGTGGCATTCAGTGGACACCCCTCTTGTTATCATCACCTTCATCTTTGGGCGACAAGTTCGTAGAATCATAGAATTGCTACAGTGTGGAATCAGGTCGTTCGACCCATCAAGTCCACACCAAACTTCTGAAGGGCATCCCACCCAGACACAACACCTTACCCTATCCCTGCATTTCGTATGACTAATCCATTCAACCTACATATCCCTGGGGCAATTTAGCATGGCCAGTCCACCTAACCTGCAAATCTGTGGATTGTGGGAGGAAACTCATGCAGACAGGGGGAGAAAGTATAAATTCTAACCAACAATGGAATTGAACCCGTGTCCCTGGTGCTGTGAAGCAGCAGTGCTAACCTTTGAGCCACTGAGTTGCCCAGACAGGAGAGAGCCATCTGGCTACAGGTCGTTGTCTTCTGCCACAGCTGCCAAAGCTGCCTAGTGTGATGATGGTACTCTCTGGGACTATCGGGATCACATTGTAGTTAAAACTCATCCGGTGTATGAAGGAACTACTACGGAGTTTGCTTCTCAACCAACAATCTTCAGGCATACATTCAAGACTCTTTTATACATACTATAAAGATTAATTTTGTATTTGAATTTGGGGAAAGGGTGTATTTTTAATTTTAAGATGTTTGAGTTTTGTATTGCATTCAAAGAAATGTTTGAGATTAGGACATGTGTCATCTTGACCTTTCCAATGTTTAAGTTTTCTATGCATGAAGTTTAAAGTGAAACTTTTAAGGTACCGAATTAAGGATATTTGTATGGTGAAAGAGTTAGGGATTTTGGGCTGACTGTCTAAGACTCAGAAACTTGCCTGAGAAGGGCGTTTGACTTGGTTTGTGTGATCCTATTTGCTGAGGCTCATGGGATCAAGAGGAGGAACTATAGCTGAGTGGCCAACAGCCCGAGCAACTAGGCCCAACATAACATTGGCTCAACAGTTTCTGTAAAAACATCAAGCGGAATGATAAAAGGGCCAAGGTTAATAGAGGTCAAAAGCAAACAGGCATCCCTGGTTCAAATCCCATCTGTTGTAGAGATGTCTCATATTGTCTCTGAACCGTTATTTAGAGAAACTTTCAGCCCAGAGGTGTATTGTACATGGAACAGAAGTGGTTGACCTTAACAATGGGAGAGTCATTAGGACTTGAAACTCATTAAACAGTACTCAGCAACAATAATAGGGTGGGACATTATGTTTGTTCATTCCCAGGTTTCAACCAGCGCCCTTGGCACGATGGAGTATTCATATCTTGGAAAGGGGATGTGTACACCAAAGATGAACCGGCCTACCCTCATTAGGTAATGCAAACCCTTAAATGTGGCCTCATTGGCTGAAGTTGGAGAATGTTCCAGAAGGGCTCAGAATGGAGGGATAAGATGGGTCACCTGGCAGCCATACCCTCAGTGAAGACTCAGCCAATGAAATTTCCATGCGAGACCCATCTTCGTAATGAGGAGAATCCAATAGCAAGTTCACCAGAGCGGCTAGTATATGTGTTTCCCAGGCAACCAAGCTGGATTGAGAAAAGTTAATTGAATTTGTGCGAGAGTGTTGTCTTTATCTTACAAGTGTTTCAATAAAATAAGCTGAAAATGTGTTGCTGGAAAAGCGCAGCAGGTCAGGCAGCATCCAAGGAACAGGAGAATCGACGTTTCTCCAGTTTCCCAGGCAACCAAGAAGGGCTGAAGAAGGGCTGATGCCTGAAACGTCGATTCTCCTGTTCCTTGGATGCTGCCTGACCTGCTGCGCTTTTCCAGCAACACATTTTCAGCTCTGATCTCCAGCATCTGCAGACCTCACTTTCTCCTTTCAATAAAATAAGTTCAAATTGCAGTCCTTTATCCACCAGCATGTATTATTCCTGCAAAGAACTCCATTGTCATTTTGTTTTCTCTAGAATCTGAGTGATACAGATATCGACGTGGTTCAGCAGTTCCTGACCAAACCATTTTGACAGAGGGGCAAGGAGAGAAGGTAAGGTGAAGCGTGGGCTGCCGGGAAGGGTAAGTTTTCCCGCTTCAAAAGGGACTTACCTGGGGAGTCGGGCCTCCATTTTGACAAAGCGGCGAGGAGAGAAGGTGAGGTGAAGCGAGGGCTACCGGGAAGGGTAAGGGCTTAATTTATATTTGGGCAGTGGCTAAACCCGAGATACTACACGTGTAGTATCTCCCTCCCATCCCCCTCCTCTAACCAAAAGAAAAATACTTTGTAAGGTAAGGCTTTTTTTTTTCTTTATCTTTCTTTTTCATATATTTAAGTACATTGTTTGGTTTTAGTTAGTTCATATAAAGCTAAGCTTACAATGGCAGGGCACCTCAAACCCGTGATATGTGCCTCTTACTTGATGTGGCAGCTTAGGAACGTGTCTGACCTTCCTGTCTCTTACACTTACAGGGGTGGGTCCAGCTGCAGCTCTTGTTAGACCGCATGACAGCTCTGGAGCTGTGGATGGACTCACTGTGGAGCATCCGCGATGCTGAGGAGGTCGCGGATAACACATTTAGTGAGCTGGTCACACCGCAGGTTAGGATTGCTGAGGGAGACAGTGAATGGGTGACCAAAACGCAGAGAAAGAGTAGGGGGGGCAGTGCAGGTGTCCCCTGCGGTCATCTCCCTCCACACTAGGTTTACCATTTTGGATACTATTGGGGGAGATGGCTCACCAGGGGAGGGCAGCAGATGTCAAGATCATGCCACTGCTGTTCAGAAGGGCGGGAAAAAGACTCATAGGGCCATCGTCATAGGGGATTCTATTGGGAGGGGAGTAGATAGGCAGTTCTGTGGCCGAAAACAGGACTCCCGGATGGTATGTTGCCATCAGGGATCAGCTGTAGAGCATTCTAAAAGGGGAGGGTGAACAGCCAGTTGTCTTAGTGCATATAGGCACTAACGATATGAGTAAAAAATGAGATGAGGTCCTGAAAGAAGAATTCAGGGAGCTAGGAGAGAAGTTAAAGGGGAGGAATCTCAGGATTACTACCAGTTCCACGTGCTAGCCAGCGTAGAAATGAAAAAATAGGCAGGATGAACACGTGGCTTGAGGGATGGTGTAGGAGGGAGGGGTTCAGATTTGTTGGACATTGGGACCGGTTCTGGGGAAGGTGGGACTATTACAAAAGGGATGGTCTACACCTGAACCAGACTGGAACCGATGTCCTTGGGGGAGTTTTTGCTTCTGCTGTTGGGGAGGTTTTAAACTAATGTGGCAGAGGACTGGGATCAGAAGAGATAACAAATAGGCAGTGAGGTGGAAATTGGAGACTGTCAGAATCGTGAAGATAGCTTTAATAAAGGGAAGAGTAGGCAGAGAGCAGATGAGCGCAAAACAACTGGTGGCCTGAAGTGCATCTACTTTAATGCAAGGAGTATAGTGGGTAAGGCAGATGAACTTAGGGCTTGGATTGGTGCCTGGGAGTATGACATTATTGCAATCACAGGGACTTGGTTGAAGGAAGGGCATGATGATTGGCAATTAAATGTTCCAGGATGCAGACGCTTCAGACAGGACAGGGTGGGAAGTAAGAGGAGGGGGTGGAGTTGCATTGCTGGTCAGGGATGATATCATGGCTGTGCTAAAGGAGAACACTATGGCGGTCTTGGGTAGTGAGGCATTATGGGTAGAGCTGAGAAATAAGAAGGGTGCAGTTACATTGTTGGGGCTGTATTACAGGCTGCCCAACCGGTGAGCGTGAGGTAGAAGAACAAATAGGTAAACAGATTATGGAAACGTGTAGAGGCAATAAGGTAGTGGTGATGGGAGATTTTAATTTTCCCAACATTGACTGGGATACACTTAGCGTCAGAGGTCTGGATGGGGTAGAATTTGTAAGAAGCATCCAGGAGAGTTTTCGAGAGCAGTATGTCAATAGTCCGACGAGGGAAGGGGCCATATTGGACCTGGTACTGGGGAACTAGCCAGGATAGGTGGTAGAATTTGCAATGAGGGATTTCTTTGGGAACAGTGACCACAACTCTGTAAGTTTTAGAATACTCATAGATAAACATGAGAGTGGTCCTAAGGGAAGCGTACTAAACTGGGCCAAGGCCAATTATATGAAAATTAGGCAGGAGCTCGGAAATGTGGATTGGATACAGCTATTTGAAGGGAAGTCCACATTTGATTTGTGGGAGGCTTTCAAAGATAGATTAAAGATAGTGCAGGATACGCATGTTCCTTTGAAGGCAAAGGATAGGAAGGGCAAGATTCGTGAACTGTGGATGACAGGAGACATTGTACAACCAGCCAAGAGGAAAAGGGAAGCGTACATAAGGTCTAGGCAGCTAAGAACAGAACGGGCCCTTGAGGAATATTAGAGCTTAAAAATGTGTTGCTGGAAAAGCGCAGCAGGTCAGGCAACATCTAAGGAACAGGAGAATCGACATTTTGGGCATAAGCCCTTCTTCCTGAAGGAATATTGGAAGAGTAGGAGAAGTCTTAAACGAGGAATCAAGTGGACAAAAGGGATCATGGAATAGCTTTAGCGAGTAGAATTAGGGAGAATCTCAAAGCCTTTTATTCTTATATAAGAAGCAAGCGGGTAACTAGGGAAAGGATTGGTCCACTAAAGGATAACGAAGGAAGGCTGTGTGTCAAACCTGAGAGAATGGGTGAGATTCTGAATGATTACTTAGTATCAGTGTTCAGTGAGGAGAGGAACATGATGAATCTTGAGATTAAAGATAGAAGTTTGATTAGTCTGGATCAGATTGGCATACGTTGGGTAGGCTAGAGGTTATTAAGGTGGACAAATCCCCAGGACCAGATGGGATCTATTCCAGGTTGCTGAGGGAGGTGAGAGAGGAAATAGCTGTGGCCCTGACAGATATCTTTGTGGCAGCCCTAAGTACAGGTGAGCTGCCGGAGGACTGGAAGGTTGCTCATGTTGTCCCCCTGTACAAGAAGGGTAGTAAGGATATTCCGGGTAACTACAGACCAGTGATCCTGACATAAGTGGTGGGAAAGTTGCTGAAGAGGGTACTGAGGGATAGGATCTATCTATATTTAGAAAAGAATGGGCTTATTAGTGATAGGCAACATGGTTTTGTATGGGGGAGATCATGCCTTACCAACTTAATAGAGTTCTTTGAGGAAGTGACCAAGTTGATAGACGAAGGAAGGGTTGTTGATGTCATATACATGGACTTTAGTAAGGCATTTGATAAGGTTCCCCATTGTAGACTAATGGAGAAAGTGAAGTCACATGATGTGCAGGGTGTTCTAGCTAGGTGGATAAAGAACTGGTTGAGCAACAGGAGACAGAGAGTAGTAGTTGAAGGGAGTTTCTCAAAATGGAGAAGGGTGACCAGTGGTGTTCCACAGGGATCAGTGTTGGGGCCACTGTTGTTTGTAATATACATAAATGATCTGGAAGAGGGCACTGCTGGTATGATCAGCAAGTTTGCAGATGACATAAAGATTGGTGGAGTAGCAGAAAGCATAAAGGGACTGTCAAAGAATATAGGAGGATATAGATAGACTGGAGAGTTGGGCAGAAAAGTGGCAGATGGATTTCAATCCAGACAAATGAGAGGTGATGCTTTTAGGCAAGACTAATTCTACAGCGAATTATACAATGAACGAAAGAGCCTTGGGAAAAGTTGATGGGCAGAGAGATCGGGGAGTGCAGGTCCATTGTATCCTGAAGGTTGCTGCACAGGTGGATAGAATGGTCAAGAAGGCATTTAGTATGCTTGCCTTCATTGGACGGGGTTGAGAAATGTGTTGCTGGAAAAGTGCAGCAGGTCAGGCAGCATCCAAGGAGCAGGAGAATCGACGTTTTGTGCATAAGCCCTTCTTCATTGGACAGGGTATTGAGTATAAGAGCTGGTAGGTCATGTTAAAATTATACAAGACATTGGTTCAGCTGCACTTAGAATACTGTGTACAGTTCTGGTCACCACATTACCAAAAGGATGTGAACGCTTTGGAGAGGGTGCAGAGAAGGTTTATGAGGATGTTGCCTGGTATCGAAGGTGCTAGCTATGAAGAAAGGTTAAGTAGTTTAGGTTTATTTTCATCAGAAAAAAAGAAGATTGAGGGGGGACCTGATTGAGGTTTACAAAATCATGAAGGGTATAGACAGGGTGGATAGAGACAAGCTTTTTCCCAGGGTGAAGGATTCAGTAACGGGAGGTCACGGTTTCAAGGTGAGAAGTGGAAAGTTTAAGGAGGATACAAGCAGCAAGTACTTCACACAGAGGGTGGTGGGCGTACGGAACGCTTTGCCAGCAGAGGTGGTAGAGATTGGGGTGCTGCTTTAGCCATGACTGTGGGGAAAGCTGATGACCTGATCACTTCTCTCCATTGCTTCAGAAGGAAGACTCTTAGCCTAAACTAGGCCTTTTGTGTCTGGCCAGCAGGTACTGAACTCCGATTTTAGAATGGCACAGCACAGACCATTATCATTCGGCCCAAGGGTCCACTGCTGGCTTTTTCAAAGGTGTTACTCAATGAGCCCTAATTCCCTCTTCTTTCTCCACAGCCATGAAAAGATTGCCCCTTTAAGTATTTGCCCGATTCTCTTTCTGAAACTTTTGGTTGAATCTGTTCCCATGACCCTTTCAGGCAGCACATTCCTTTTACAAGACAAACACCCGCTGTCTAAATCAAAACATTTCCCTCATGTTGCCTCTGGTTGGTTATCACACTTTCATGTTAAAGCTTTGGTTACTGACTCTTCTGCCTTGGAAATTGTTTTTCCTTATTTATTCCAACAAAATCCCTCATCGTTCTGAATGTCTGTCAAATCTCTGAACCATCTCTGCTCTTTGAAGAGTAATCACAGCTTTTCTTCTCTCATCATGTGAGGGAAGTCTCTGACATGTTTGGGCTGGTCGAATCAATGCCCATGATTTTGTTTTATTTTTAGTTTCTGTCGTAGTGCGCTCCTGACAACGTCATCACAATGCAACAGTGAACCTGCCAATTAGGAGAAGAAAGATGGTTCTATTGGATTATCAGACTTGGTATGTCACTTAACAGAAGAAAAGTCTTAGAATCAAAGAGTCCTTCAATGCAGAAGGGGTCCTTCAGCCCATCAAGTCGATCCCAAAAATACACTACTAACTACACTAGTCCCACTTTCCCACACTAGTCCCATAGCCTTGAATATTATGACAACTTTTTAAAGGTTGTGAGGTTTCCCTCCCAGGCAGTGTATTTCATATTCACACCATCTTTTGGATGAAAAGGCTTTTCCCCAAACCTTCCCTGCTCTCAACAACCCGAGCTTATTCAGTCTCTCTTCATTGCTGAAATGCTCTGTTCCCGGAAATATCCTGGTGGATCGCCTCTGCACCCCTCCAGTGCAACCACATCCTTCCTATAGAGTGGGGATCAGAACTGCATACCCTACCCCAGCTGTGCCTGAACCAAAGTCCTCTACAGCTGCTTTTATAATCTATGCCACGGTTGCAAAAGGAATGCGTCCCAGCTGCTTTCTTAACTACCCGATTAACCTGCCCACTGACCTTCAGGGATCTGTGGACAAGCACCCCATGATCCCTCTGTTCCTCTGAGCTTCCTGAGGTCTTGCCACTCATTGAGTCCACCCTTGTCTTATTCCTTGGTCCAAAGTGCTTCATCTCAGAGTTAAATTCCATCGGCCCATCTGAGAAATCTATTTATATTTTCCTGTAACCTAACACCTTCCTCCTTGCTTTCGACCACCTGGCCTGAGTCATCGTTTATGAATATCACTAACAGTAAGGGACCCAACACTGATCGCTGCGGTAAACCACTGCACACAAGGCTTCAGGCATACAAACAGCCTTCAACCATCACCTTCTGTCTTCTGTTTCTGTCTTCTGTAGCTAAGCCAATTAGAGGCATAGAATATACAGATTGGAAATAGAGCCTTCGGTCCAACTTGTTCATGCCGCCCAGAAATCCGAAATTAATCTGATCCCATTTGCCCATACTTGACCCATATCCCTTTAAACCCTTCCTATTCATATACCCATCCAGATGCCTTTTAAATGTCATAGTTGTACCAGTCTCCACCACTTCCTCTGTAGCTCATTCCACACATGCACCAGCCTTTGCATGAAAAAGTTGCCCCTTAGTTCCCTTTTAAATCTTTCCCCTCTCACCTTAAACCTATGCTCTATAGTTTTGGACTCCCCACCCTGGGGAAAACACCTTCTCTATTTAACCTAAACATGACTCTCATGATTTTATAAACCATTATAAGGTCTTCCCCCAGCCTCTGGTGTTCCAGGGAAAACAGCCCCAGCCTATTCAGCCTCTCCCTGTAGCTCAAACCCTTCATGCCTAGCAACATCCTTGTAAATCTTTTCTGAACCCTTTCAAGTTTCACAACATCCTTCCTACAGGAGAGAGACCAGAATTGCACACAATATTCCAAAACTGGCCTAACCAATGTCCTGTACAGCTATAACATGACCTCCCAATTCCTTTACTCAATGTTCTGACTAATAAAGGAAAGCATACCAAACACCTTCTTCACTGTCCTGTCTACCCAAGACTACTTTCAAGAAACAGTGGAACTCCACTCCAAGGTCTCTTTGTTCAGGAACACTCCCCAGGACCTTACCATTAAGTGTATAGGTCCTGCTCTGATTTGTTTTTCCAAAATGCAGCACCTTAAACTCCACCTGCCTCTCCTCAGCCCATTGCCCCATCTGATCAAGATCCTGTTGTATTCTGAGGTAACCTTCTTCACTGTCCACTCCATCTCCAATTTTGGTGTTATCCGCAAACTTACTAACTATACTTCCTATGTTCACGTCAAAATCATTTATATAAATGACAAAAGGTAGTGGACCCAGCACCGATCCTTGTGGCACTCCACTGGTCACAGGCCTCCAGTCTGAAAAACGACTGTCCATCACCACCCACTGGCGTCTACCTTCAAGCCAATTTCGTATCCAAATGGCTAGTTCTCCCCATATTTCATGTGATTTAACCTTGCTTCCTGATGAAGGACTTATGCTCAAAACATCAATTCTCCTGCTCCTCGGGTGCTGCCTGACATGCTGTGCTTTTCCCGTGCCACATTTTTGACTCGAACTTTGTTAACCAGTCTCCTATGGGGAACCTTGTTGAACGCCTTACTGAAGTCCATGTAGATCACATCTACTGCTCTGCCCTCATCAATCCTCTTTGTTACTTCTGCAAAAAACTCAATCAAGTTGGTGAGACATGATTTCCCACAAACAAAGCCATGTTAACTATCCCACACACAAAGCCATGGTCCAGGTAAATTTAAGGTCAGGGTGGAATGTGTTGGTGAAGTTGATGAATTGCTCAACCTCTTCGCTGGAGCACGAGGTGGCGCCAATGCAGTCATCAACTCTTTGTTGGCTACGTAGAGCAGTTGATCTTCCGTAATTACACCGGCACCACTCCCCACCTCTTCCTCCGCTACATTAATGACTGCATTGGCGCCACCTCGTGCTCCCGCGAGGAGGTTGAGCAATTCATCAACTTCACCAACACATTCCACCCTGACCTTAAATTTACCTGAACCATCTCTGACACCTCCCTCCCCTTCCTGGACCTCTCCATCTCCATTAGTGACGACCAACTTGACACTGACGTTTTTTACAAACCCCACCGACTCCCACAGCTACCTGGATTACACCTCTTCCCACCCTACCTCTTGCAAAAATGCCATCCCGTATTCCAAATTCCTCCGCCTCTGCCGTATCTGCTCTCAGGAGGACCAGTTCCACCACAGAACACACCAGATGGCCTCCTTCTTTAGAGACCGCAATTTGCCTTCCCACATGGTTAAAGATGCCCTCCAACACATCTTGTCTACATCCCGCACCTCTGCCCTCAGACCCCACCCCTCCAACCGTAACAAGGACAGAACGCCCCTGGTGCTCACCTTCCACCCTACAAACCTTCGCATAAAGCAAATCATCTGCCGACATTTCCGCCACCTCCAAACAGACACCACCACCATATATTTCCCTCCCCATCCCTTTCCGCCTTCCGCAAAGACCGTTCCCTCCATGACTACCTGGTCAGGTCCACGCCCCCTGACAACCCACCGTCCCATCCTGGCACTTTCCCCTGCCACTGCAGGAACTGTAAAACCTGTGCCCACACCTCCTCCCTCACCTCTATCCAAGGCCCTGAAGGAGCCTTCCACATCCATCAAAGTTTTACTTGCACATCCACTAATATCATTTATTGTATCCGTTGCTCCCGATGTGGTCTCCTCTACATTGGGGAGACTGGACACCTCCTAGCAAAGCGCTTTAGGGAACATCTCCGAGACACCCGCATCAATCAACCAAACCGCCCCGTGGCCCAACATTTCAACTCCCCCTCCCACTCTGCCGAGGACATGGAGGTCCTGGGCCTCCTTCATCGCCACTCCCTCACCACCAGATGCCTGGAGGAAGAACGCCTCATCTTCCGCCTCGGAACACTTCAACCCCATGGCATCAATGTGGACTTCAACATTTTCCTCATTTCCCGTTCCCCCACCTCACCCTAGTTCTAAACCTCCAGCTCAGCACTATCCCCATGACTTGTCCGGACTTGTCCTACCTGCCTATCTCCTTTTCCACCTATCCACTCCACCCTCTTCTCCCTGACCTATCACCTCCATCCCCTCCCCCACTCACCCATTGTACTCTACTTTCTCCCCACCCCCAACCTCCTCTCACTTATCTCTCCACGCTTCAGGTTCTCTGCCTGTATTCCTGATGAAGGGCTTTTGCCCGAAACGTCGATTTCGAAACTCCTTGGATGCTGCCTGAACTGCTGTGCTCTTCCAGCACCACTAATCCAGAATCTGGATCTATTTTGCCAAGTTATCCTATAACTTGCATCAACTGCTTCCCCCCTCATTCAAACACTAGAATCATACGGTCGTACAGCATGGAAACAGAATCTTTGGTCCAACCCATTCATGCCGACCAAGTTTCCTAAACTAAACGAGTCCCACTTGCCTGCATTTAGCCTATATCCCTCTAAACCTTTCCTATTCATGTACCTACCCAAATGTCTTTTAAATGTTGTAATTGTACCTGCATCTACCATTTCCTCTGGCAGTTCATTCCACACACGAATCACCCTCTGTGTGAACAAGTTGCCCCTCTGCCCCCTTTTAAATCTTTTTCCTCTCACCTGAGAAATATGACCCCTAGTTTTGAACATTCCTCCAGGGAAAAGATCTTTTTCAATCAGCCTATCCATGCCCCTCATGATTTTATAAACATCTATAAGGTCATCTCTCAAACTCCTATGTTCCAGTGGAAAAAGTCCCAGCCTATCCAGCCTCTCCTCATCACTGAAATCCTCAACAACGTCTTGGTAACCCATTTTTTGTTTGTTCCCGACAACATCTTGGTAATCTATTTTTTGTTTGTTCTGCAGTTGCAGTGGTGGAGAGGGGTTGCAGAGAGCTGTTGAGTGGTGGATCTGGTCCATTCCTCTTGGCCACTGTGGTTTCAGCTTGAGCAACTGTTCCAGCGTCGATGGA
The DNA here is from genome assembly GCF_047496795.1 of Chiloscyllium punctatum. Classification (NCBI taxonomy): domain Eukaryota; kingdom Metazoa; phylum Chordata; class Chondrichthyes; order Orectolobiformes; family Hemiscylliidae; genus Chiloscyllium; species Chiloscyllium punctatum. The sequence goes on from NC_092746.1 coordinate 109,415,387, forward strand.
TTGGGGTCTGTTCTTTTCCTTTGGTGTTCCGGCAGCATCGGCAGTGGCTGCAGAGTGACTGATCGCTCCATCCTTGGCAGTTCAGTTGGATGGTTCACCAATCCTTGGGGGTCGAGATGGGTCCCGGGAATTGGGACAGTCCCCTGGCTATGGTGGTGGCTGATTTTAACAGAGGTGGCATTCTGAGTCCAGTCTGTCCCAGTGGGGATTACTTCAGTGTGCTCCCTCCTCGGTGTTGTAGCCTCAGGGACAGCTTTGGCAACTGTGGACTGGGGTGCATCCTGTAGGCACTTATGAAATCAAGAAGCTGCAGTTGGAACAAAAACTGAAATTTGCCTTAACTTTGTATGCATTATTTCTTTTTTAGAATTTATGGAATGAAAATGTCTCTAACCAGCTTACTGATGGCAGCCTATAATACATTTTACTGTATTTTCAGAAATATATGTAACAATGAGTTACTATACTAATAAATATAAATCTCTTCTGAACCCTCCCCAATCTAACAATGTCTTTCCTACAGCAGGGCAATCAGAACTGTACACAATACTTCAAAAGTGGTCTCACCAATGTCCTGTACAACCCCAACATAAGGCCCAACTCCTGTACTCAATTGAGTCATAGACTCATAGAGGTGTACAGCGCAGAAACAAACCCTTCAGTCCATCTCATCCATGCTGACCAGATATCCTAAACTGATCTCATCCCATTTGTCAGCTCTTCGCCCATATCCCTCTAAACTCGTCCTATTCATATACCCATCCAGCTGCTTTTAAATGTTGCAATTATACCAGCCTCTACCATCTCCTCTGGCAGCTCATTCCATACACGCACCATCTTCTGCATGAAACCATTTCCCCATTAGGTCCCTTTTAATTTTTTCCCCTCTCACCTCAAACCTATGCCCTCTAGTTCTGGACTCCCCCACCCTAAGGAAATGATCTCTATTTATCCTGTCCATGTCCCTCATGATTTTATAAACCTTCATAAGGTCACCCCTCAGCCTTCAATGTTCCAGGGAAAACAGCCCCAGCCTATTCAGCCTCTCCCTGTAGCTCAAACCCTCGAACCTCTGGCCATATCTTTGCAAATCTTTTCTGAAGCCTTTTGAATTTCACTATGTCCTTCCCATAGAAGGGAGACCAGAATTGCACGCTGTATTCTAAAAGTGGCCTAACCAATATCCTGCACAGCCGCACATGACCTCCCAATTCCTGCAGTCTATGCTCTGACCAATAAAATAAAGCATACCAAATGCCTTCTTCATTATCCCATCTACCTGAGACTCCACTTTCAACGAAATATGTATCTGCACTCCAAGGTCTAGTCTGAGTAATGAAGGGAAATGAGCCTTCTTAACCACCCTGTTAAGTGCCACAGCTTTCATAGAACTATGTACCAGAACCCTTGGGTCTCCCTGTTCTACAACACTACTCAGGGCTCTACCATTAATTGCATTAGTTCAGCCCATGGTCAGTTTATCAAAATGCAATACTTTGCATTTATTCAAATTAAACTCCATCTGCCACTCCTCAGCCCATTGTCCCAATTGATCAAGATCCCCTTGTAATCTTAGATAACCTTCTTCACTGACAACTGTACCATTAATTTTGGTGCCTTCTACAAACCTATTAAGCATGCCTCCTAAATTCTCATAGCCTACGGCAACTGGTGAGAGCAAAATAAACTGGCTCTCTTAGTTCTGTCTTTAGGATTTTTTTTACTGCGGTGAAAACACAGCATCTTTACTGGAGTTCCAAAGGCTTCTGGCTATACCATTCACGCCTAAAACTTTTCTGCTACTTTGGGAGCCAATTATATACTTGTAGGCAGGCAGAAGTCCTTTATTATTGTCAACTGGTCACCACTCCACAGACCAATCAGTTACTGGTCATTGGGTCAAAAATCTATAAAATTTCCTCTCCAAGGGTATCATGGGTCAACCTACAGCATATGGGTTGGAGCAATTCAATCAGTTCCCTTTTCAAAGGAACTATGGACAGGTAACAAATGCTGGCAATCCCCATGTCCCATGCATAAATAAAAAAATGTGTGCACCAGTTATTTATTAAAGGCTTCATGCAAACTCATGGTGGTTATAGAGTCATAATGTCATAACGTCATAAAGATATATTGCACAGAAACAAACCTCTCAGTCCAACTTGTCTATGCTGACAGACTCTCTAAATTAATCTACACTGGCCATTGTCTTGTGTTAATTTATTAACTGTTGGGTCTAGGAGGTATAAGCTTTCCTGATGTATTGGAGCTGTAAGTTAAATGGAGGGTTGATAACTATTGAGGGTATTGATTAATCCTTCTAAGTCAGCCTCTGAGAGTCCAAAGCCTCATATATCAACACAAATACAGACAGTGTTAGTACTTGATTGCATCTCACTTAACGAAGGAGTTATTGAAAATGAGAAAAATCCCCTGAAAATCAAAGGTAGTCCCAGACAACCAAAAATGTAGGCCTCGATTAAAAAAACTGACCCAGCACTGTAAGTCCAAGTATATAATTTTCCATAAGGCACAGACGTCATGAACAGATGAGTGCATTGCCCAGTGTTCTCACCAGCTTGGATTGGAAAACTACTCCATCACTTTTCCTTCTAGCAGGAAACTCTTCCAGAATCCTGACCAACATAATTACTTCAACTACTGCCACCAACAAAATAAATTAAGTTGTCATTCATTCATTGATATCAATGGTACTCCACTTAACAGAAGGAAAAAGCCTGTGAAATTTGTGTTCATATTTCCAAAAGAGTTGAATTTCAAAGGTTTAGAAGATAGCTACATATTCTAATATGGCACGTACTTTCACAGTTGATGATTGTGCATTTATACATGAAGAAGAATTCAAAACTGAGATGTATTAATTGGTCTGTCCAATTATATGTGCTACACACATTAAATATTCATTAAGTATGTGCTCGGGGTGAGGAGGGGGCAAAAATGATATCATCCAAATTATTCAAGTGGAGGAACAGAGAGCAGTTCCGTTCTCAGTGAAAAGAATATGATTATTTGAAATGGTTGAAGAAGCCTCCATGCACAAATAAACAATATTTGATTTTCCCAGGGAACAGGCAGGGAAACAACTTATAATAACATCACAATTTTGACAAGGAATGCCCTTTCTGTATGCACATATAGTATCAGCATGATTAAAATTCCACGATCTCGGATTGGAGAAAATGAGGGCAGAGGTGGAGAAAGACAAAGGGGGCATGATTAAATAAGAACAAAATATTCCAATGGTATCTGAAATAGCTCCACAAAGACTGGTATTCCTTCCCAAGTCGCCCTTTATTGACACGTACATAGTACATGATACTGACCCAGCTAGCTCAGAGCTGGCTCATAGAGTGAGCAGCACCCCTGACATTCCTGTTTGTATCTGCCTGTGATCCATCTACCAACGGGAAGTGGCTCGAGACATCTGCATTTAGCATTTGGCCTCCCGGATGATGGTCCATTTTATAATTGTAAGCACTCAGAATAAGAGCCCACTGCTGAATTCACTCTGAAACTATGGATAGGAAGTCCCTGTCTTCTTTAAGTAGCCCAGCAATAATAATGGTTGTGACCCATTATTATTGAAAATTTACGCTCAGAAAGATGAAACTTTCTCATACCACAGATGACCACCAAACCTTCCTTCTCTATCTGGGCGTATCTTCGTTCAGCACCAGCCAAAGTTCATGAAGCATTACCAATGAACCTTTCTCTCCATTGGGCCATCCATGGGCCAACTAGCATGGTACCACATAGAATCCCTACAATGTGAAAACAGGCCCTTTTGCCCAACTAGTCCACACTGACCCTCTGAAAAGTAACCTCCCAAACCCATTTGCCTATCTTATTTTCCTATATTTACCGCTGACTAAGGCACCTAACCCACACATCCCCGAACACTATGGGCAATTTAGCATGGCCAGTTCACCAACCTGCAAATCCTTTTCGATTTTGGGAGGTAACCAGAGCACCTGGAGGAAACCCACGCAGACAGGGGAAGAATGTGCAAACTCCAGACAGACAGTCGCCCAAGGCTGGAATCAAACCCAGGTCCCTGGCGCTGTGAGGCAGCGTTGCTAACGGCTGAGCCACTGCTTCACCCCTACATGGGGAGGCATTGAATGAAAGCACCACACCTCACTTGGGATCGTAGTGTGCCAACACCTTAGATGATGATAGCTGCTTCTTTACTTTCCTAAAGGCTACATATTGGCTATGAGACCATTTCCAAGGCTGACCCTTTCTCAATAGCAAATGTAAGGGTGCCAGGTTTGAATTTTCCATAATAATTCACCAACATGAGGAAAGATCTAGCTCTGGTAGAGATATGGGAGCTTGGACACCTTTGATCATCCTCACTTTATCTTCCAACAGGTATAACCTGGTCTTTTCAACTCTGTAGTGGAGTGCCTGGAACATGCATTTTCCCCGACTAAGTCATAGCCCCACCTTGAAGAAATGTTTAAGCACTACCTCCGTGCTCTCTAAGAGCTCTTTATTGGTCTTCCCAGTTATTAGCACATCATCCAGACAAACGGTGACCTAGGATAGGCCTTTAAAAACGTTTTCCTTCATCTGCTGAAAAATAGCACAGACACACCCTGAAAGTCTTGTATATGGGTACAAACTTTTCTGGGGATTAATTATAGCATACCTCTGGGAATTCCCATCCAATTACAATTGCAGGTACAAATGGCTCCTATTTGACTTTGTGAAGAATAGCACCCACCATCCGCAACCCCCCCTCCCCCTACCCCCCATCCCCATCCACTCCACCAGTTTGGTGTATAAATCCTCTATGTGAGGGATTAGGTATTTATCCAGCTGCAAAAAGTGGTTCCCCGTTTGTCTGAAATCCCCACAAAAACAAATTGACCCATTGGGCTTCTCAGTCAGTACAACCAGTGCTGCTCGTTCAGCAAACTGGACTGGTTTGAAAATTCCTTCACTTTCCAGCCTCCTGATCTCTGCCTTTACTTTTGCCCGTAAGGTAAATGGCACTTGGCTGGCCTTGCAGAATTGTGGAATTGCTTCCTGGTCAACACGCAAGATAGCCTTGGCCCATTTTTGATAGTCCCTAGAGTTCCCTGAAAAAGCTGGATATTTAATTCGGACTTCACTCAAGCAGCCAATCAAATTGAACCTTTCTCAGTTCATTTCGCCCTGTCAAGCTTGGGCCTGAGCCTTTTACTACAATCAGTGGGAACTGAACCAGCTGCTTCTCATAAGGGACCGGAACCTTAACCTGTAAAGGTTCCCTGGTATAGATTCTCAGTCCAGCTGAGGTCTTCTGCAAATTTAAGGGCTGGAGACAAGAGCGAATTTTGTTAAAGACTGGTTCTGTGATCACTGGAACAGCCATGCCGATCTTAACCTCCATTAGAACCAGGTGACCATTTAACCAGACTTTTATGTTGATTGGCTCTGATTTGAATGTTTCTAAGCAAGTTAATTGTCCTAAACCAGATGTAGGTGGACTTTCCAGAGACTGCACCCTCCTGAACACTGGTGTATGAGTTCTCTTACTCAATTCAGGTCCAGTTGGACTCTTTTGCTGTCATGAATGTGCATCTATGATTCAGGACAGCTACAGGCAACTACAATGACCTGGATCCTCAAGAAAATTTTAACCATTTGGCAACTGGCAATTGACAAAGGGTCAGTTAGACTCGAAACGTCAGCTCTTTTCTCTCCTTATAGATGCTGCCAGGCCTGCTGAGATTTTCCAGCATTTTCTCTTTTGGCCCAAGGCTTGGCTTTGTCTTGGAGTTTTGCTGTGGACTGACCTCAGGTGACCCTGTTCAGGCTATGTTGTAAGTGAGGCTGTACAACTGCCTTCACTCAAGTGGTGTTCCCAGCCTGGCAAGGGTGTCCATGTCTATTGATATAGCCTGCAGCTCATATGCTCCAATTGCTGCATTTTTAATGACAAAGCCAGTAGTAGAGCCTGTTTGAAGTACAGTTGGGCTTCAGCTAGTGGGTGCTTTTGCATAGTTACATCATTAATCCCACTCTCATCATCACTGAAATAACTCCATGAAGGCTGGTATCCCATCACCAAGTCACCCTTTATTTACACGTGCACAGTACATGACACTGACCCAGTTAGCTTAAAGCCTGTTCCTAGAGTGAACAGAATTCCTAACACTCCTATTTATATCTGTCAGCCAGGGCACCCTGATTGGACCGGGTTAGCAATTCCAATCAGGGAACTCATATTCTATGAGGTAAACCAGGCTGATATCATTCCAATTAATACAATATCAAGTGTCAGATTTAAGAAGAGAATATACATGATTGTTCCACCACTTGTTTGTTTTACTATTATGAAGGTCATAAATTATGTATCAGGAATGTCATTCCACCTCCTCCACCAAAACTTCCCTGCATCAATATTCACAATATACCGGGGCGGCAGGTAAATTCTAAATCACCCAGGCAACGTGAATAACAGGACCGACCAAAGACACCCTCTTATGTGGAACCGAAAATGACTGAAAGGAGCTGCTCCTCCAACCCAGGGAACCAGCCTGCAGGGTATGGCGGGAGTTAGCAAGTCTGAGCGAAGTTGCCAAGGTGAGGGTCTGGACTGAGTATCGGACTGGAAAAGGTGCAAATAGCACGTACTTTGCCAGAGAAAGTCAGAAGAAGTGAGAGTTTACTAGGCAAGGCGAGAAGTGGATGGTAAGAGGTAGAAGGGGAGAAAACTGAATGGCAGCTATGAGAAGCCAAACAGCAATAAAAGCGGGCGGAGAGGGGGGGGGGGCAAGCAAAATGCAAGAAGCCAGTGGCTACAAAATGGAGAGATTGGGAGCTGTTTGAAGCAAGTGACTCAAGGGGAGCCTGTCAACACTGGAATAGCCAACCAATTGGAAGCTAGGAAAACTTCAAGTCACAGGCGATGAATTTCTTGCAAACTAATATGATTTTTGTGGTTTGATTGTGCACAACATTTTGAATCCTTCTCCATCTATGCCCTGTGATAATGCTGTCACTTTAGAACGGTTATTTTATCCTTGGTTTTTTTCAAGCGATGCCTTAAAGGCAGAGGTGCCAAAGAATCTAGGAAAAGGCTTATTTAACAATGGAAGGGGAGCAGCCAGTTCTCCCAGTTCAGGTTTCTTATTTTCCAGTTTGTTTTTAGCTGTAGCAGTCACAAATGTAAGAGTCCAGGGGAGATGCAAGCTTCAGTAAAGAGGATGGCTCAGTTGTTGGTGCTGCTGCCTCACAGCATCAGGGACGCAGGCTCAATTCCAGCCTTGAGCAACTGTCTGTGTGGAGTTTGGCCATTCTCCCTGCATCTGTGTGGGTTTGCTCCAGTTTCCTCCCACAGTCCAAAAACATATTGGCCATGCTAAAATTGCTCATTGTGTTAGGTGCATCAGTCAGAGGGAAATGGGTCTGGCTGGGTTACTTTTTGGAGGGTCAGTGTGGGCTCGTTGGACCGAAGGGACTGTTCCCACACTGTAGGGAATCTAATCTGACCTTCTTCTGAAATCTCTTTGTTATTCCCTCCTGGCTGTAAGAATCTGTTTTTGAATCTGCCTTTTTGCCAAAGGGTGTGTTTGTGGGATGTTACTGTGGAACTGTAAATTAGTAATAGCTACTGTATCGAGTTGGTTATGTTTTCCAACAGGGAAGTTATTCTAAATTCTGGTTTCTTTTGATCGTGTTTCAGCTGCAGTGTTTAAATAAATTCTGTTTTGCTTAAAGCTGAGTGGGAGTTTGACCTGCTGCATCACACCTAGAACACCCACTTCACATCTACCTTTAAAATAAGAAAAAGTTAGGGTCCAGCCTACCTTCTTAAAATATTTTGAGGGAGTCTGGCCTGGTTCATAACACCCCAAAACTCACTGACAGAAATAACATTGAATACTATCTGTTGAGTTTGTAGTTAGATAAAATATTGTTGAGTTTTAGTTGTTGAATTGTTGAATATAAATGCTATTCCATCATTTAATGCCCATCTCTAATTGCCCAGGGGGAAGTCAAGAGTCAACCACATTGCTATGGGCCTAGAGTGACATATAGGTCAGACCAGGTAAAAATCACCATTTTCTTCCCTAAATGACATTAGTGAACCCAATGGGTTGTTCCAACAATCAAAAATGGAATTCATGTTATCATTAGACTCTTAATTCCACATTTTTTTAATATTGAATTCAAATTCCACCATCTGCCATGGTGGGATGTGAACCATAGTCCCCAGAACATTATCTGGGTCAAAGGATTAACACTCCAGCAAAAGCACTGTTAGACTGTCACCTCCTCCCAGGTAAAGTAAGTATGTGAGAACAAGCTATAATAAATAAGATAATGTTGGTTGTTTCACCTTGTACAAACGACTCAATTTTTTAAATTAATATGGTAACAGAAGAAATCTGCTAAATCAGACTTGGTCACCTCCTTAAAAACTTGCACCAGATTTGTTAGACATGACCTTCCTCTGACAAAGCATTGCTGACTATCCCTGATCAAAAGTTGCCTCTCTTATTAGAGATCAATTTTCATATGCACTATTTTCTCCAATAGTTCTTCTACCACTGATGTTAGGCTCACTGGTTTATAGTTCCCTGGTCTATCTCTACTACCCTTCTTGTAAAGTGGAACTGTCCACCAGTCTTCTGGAATCTTCCCTGTGGCCAGGGACAATTAAAAAGTTTGAGTCGGGGGCCTTGTAATATCCTCCCTCAATTCCCAGAGCAACCTGGTTGCAAGGGAGCCAGGCATGTGTATTTGCCCACCTTTAAATCTTACAAAACTTCCAATACATCCTCACTTCCCATACACTTAAGAGTGTCCCTGTTCATCTTGAATACTGTACCTGCATCCTCCTTCTCCTTTGTCAGGGCAGATGTGAGGTATTCACTTAAAACTCTACCCGTGTCCTGTGGTTTCACACACAGATTGCCCCTTTGGTCCCTAATAAGCCTGCTCTCTCATGGTTATTCTCATCCCTTTGATATCCTTGTAGAAAATCTTGGGATTTTCCCTAAACTTGCCTGTCGGAATTTTCTCATGCACCCTCTTTGCTCTCCTAATTGTTTCCTTGAGATCCTCCTGCACTTCAATATTCCTCTAAAGTTTCCATTGTTTTGTTCACTTTGTATCTTGTTATGTCTCCCTTATCCTTTTCAATTCACTCCTGAATATTCCCAGACATCCAAGGCTCTCTGGGCTCAATCATAGAGTCATAGAGATGTACAGCACGGAAACAGACCCTTCGGTCCAACCTGTCCATGCCGACAAGATATCCCAACCCAATCTAGTCTCACCTGCCAGCACCTGGCCCATATCCCTCCAAACCCTTCCTATTCATATACCCATCCAAATGCCTCGTAAATGTGTTCTAACATTTCACCATAAAGGTCATATGTTGGGCCTATACACTTCCCAATGCCGCTTGAATGATTCCGATGTTCTGTTATAAATTTGCCCTCACGTGGCTGCTCCCAATCAGACTGAGGTCCTAAAATACATTTCCAACAATGTGACTATTGCCTTTTCATTCCTACATTCTACCCACAAAGCCTCATTGGACAGTTCTTTCAAGATACCATCCCTCCTTACTGCAGTCGCTGACTCCCTCATTAGTAATGCAACAGCACCTCCACCTTTACACCCTCTCCTTTCCTGACTGAACATACCTGAAATTTTAAGCTGCCAGTCTTGTTCCTCCCTCAACCGTGTTGCAATTCCACGTGTCAATCCATTCCCTTACCTCATTTCTCTTAACTCTTATACCCCTGGCATTAAAGTTGAGGCCATCAAGCCTTGCCTGACTCCCTTGAGATATCACATGGCTGAACATGCTCTGTCTTGGTACCTTTTTCTAAGTTATGCTAGGTTGCTGTCGAACTGATGCACTGCGAGCCCTGCTCCTGCTGTAGCAGTTTAAATTCCTCTCAGCGGAGCAAGTAAACCCTCCCACCAGGGTATTGCTCCCTTTCTGGTTCAGGTGTAGACTTGCCACTTGTTGTGTTTCCACCTTCCCCAGAAATGGTTGCAGTGAATTCGTAAAGTTACAATCCTCCCTCCTGCACTAACTTATGAGCCATGCATCCATTTGCTCTCTTCTCCAATTTCTGTGCTTGCCAGCCCATGATACTGGGTGTAATCCAGAGATTACGACCTTCAAGTCCTGCTTCGTAATCAACTGCCTAGCTCCTAAAATCTTAATGCAAACCCGTTCGACCTATGTGTGATTGGTACCAGTGTGGACTACAACCTCTGACTTATCAACTTTCCCCATTACAGTCGTCCACAACTACCCAATGGCATTACTTGAAAGAGCCATCGTCTTACCAGATCAAAGGGCTGCTCTCTTATTAAAGGTAAAAACAATGACTGTAGATGCTGGAAGCCAGATTCTGGATTAGTGGTGCTGGAAGAGCACAGCAGTTCAGGCAGCATCCGAGGATCAGTAAAATCAACATTTCAGGCAAAAGCCCTTCATCAGGAATACAGACAGAGAGCCTGAAGCGTGGAGAGATAAGCTAGAGGAGAGTGGGGGTGGGGAGAAAGTAGCATAGAGTCCAATAGGTGAGGGAGAGAGGAGAAGGTGATAGGTCAGGGAGGAGGTTGGAGTGGATAGGTGGAAAAGAAGATAGGCAGGTCGGACAGGTCATGGGGACAGTGCTGAGCTGGAAATTTGGAACTAGGGTGAAGTGGGGGAAGGGGAAATGAGGAAACTGTTGAAGTCCACATTGATGCCCTGGGGTTGAAGTGTTCCGAGGCGGAAGATGAGGCGTTCTTCCTCCAGGTGTCTGGTGGTGAGGGAGCAGTGGTGAAGGAGGACCAGGACTTCCATGTCCTCGGCAGAGTGGGAGGGGGAGTTGAAATGTTGGGCCACGGGGTGGTATGGTTGATTGGTGCGGGTGTCCTGGAGATGCTCCCTAAAGCGCTCTGCTAGGAGGCATCCAGTCTCCCCAATGTACAGGAGACCGCATCGGGAGTAACGGATACAATAAATGATATTAGTGGATGTGCAGGTAAAACTTTGCTGGATGTGGAAGGCTCCTTTAGGGCCTTGGATGGAAGTGAGGAAGGAGGTGTGGGCGAAGGTTTTGCAGTTCCTGCGGTGGCAGGGGAAGGTGCCAGGATAGGAGGGTGGGTTGTAGGTTGGCGTGGACCTGACCAGGTAGTCAAGGAGGGAACGGTCTTTGTGGAAGGCTGAAAGGGGTGGGGAGGGAAATATATCCCTGGTGGTGGTGTCTGTTTGGAGGTGGCGGAAATGTCGGCGGATGATTTGGTTGATGCAAAGGTTGGTAGGGTGGAAAGTGAACACCAGGGGTGTTCTATCCTTGTTACGGTTGGAGGGGGGGTCTGAGGGTGGAGGTGCGGGATGTGGATGAGATGCATTGGAGGGCATCTTTAACCACGTGTGAAGGGAAATTGCGGTCTCTAAAGGAGGCCATCTGGTGTGTTCTGTGGTGGAACTGGTCTTCCTGGGAGCAGATATGGCAGAGGCGGAGGAATTGGGAATACGGGATGGCATTTTTGCAAGAGGTAGGGTGGGAAAAGATGTAATCCAGGTAGCTGTGGGAGTCGGTGGGTTTGTAAAAAATGTCGGTGTCAAGTCGGTCATCATTAATGGAGATGGAGAGGTCCAGGAAGGGGAGGGAGGTGTCAGAGATGGTGGTATATTTAAGGTCAGGGTGGAATGTGTTGGTGAAGTTGATGAATTGCTCAACCTCCTCGCGGGAGCACGAGGTGGCGCCAATGCAGTCATCAATGTAGCGGAGGAAGAGGTGGGGAGTGGTGCCGGTGTAATTACGGAAGATCGACTGTTCTACGTTGCCAACTAAAGACAGGTGACTGGTGATGGTTCAGCAGCCTGTGGGTCACAACACCCTCAGGCTTGGGGAGAGATTAAGAAGAGAAATCCTTCATAGTAACATCAGCCAAAGCAGGAATTGAACCATGTTGTTGGCATCACTCTACATCCCAGCCAACTGAGCTTAATTAGTTCCCTCACACCAGATTTGAAACATGAACTCTGTTTGTCTCTCCACAGATGCTGTCCGTCCCATGAATCCTGTCAGGCATTTTCTGTTTTGTATTTCCGATTTCTGGTATTCACTCTGATTGGTGGATGGCTCTTTCAGACAGTCAGCACTGGTGAGGTAGGCAGTGCAGTACAAATTCAGTGTTCTGATTCGTTGTGAACATTCACTTACACCTTCTCAATCTAAGACGGTGATGTCCAGTGAGACGAACACCACCTAACTCTGAAATAAAAACAAAAATTGCTGGAGAAACTTGGCAGGTCTGGAAGCATCTGTGAACAGAGAAACAGAGTTAACTTTTCGGGTCCAGTAACCCTACTTCAGAACTGGTGGTAGTTAGGAAAGGATGGAATAAATGCTGAAGACAAGGGTAGGTCGGGGTATGGAGAGGAAGGAGTGAGATGACAGGTGGAGACAGGCCCCAGAGCGAGAGAACGAAAGTTAGGCAGACAAAAGGGATGGCTAATGATGAGCCAGAGAGAAAGAAAACCTGTTCGTAGGTGAAAATGGATCGGCATTGCTGAAAGCAGCTCATAATGTGACAAGGCCCAGGGCGTGGGGGGTGCGTAAAAGACATAGAAGAAAGTGTTCAGGCTTTTAAATTATTTTACCCAATACTGAGTCCTGGAGGCTGCAGGGATCCCACGTTCTATTAGTTTGTGCTGAGCTTTGCTGGAGCACTGCAGTGAGCCGAGAGTGAGGCGTGAGCCAAGGAACGCGGTGGGCTGTTGAAGTGGTAGGCAACTAGAAGCTCAGGGTCATTTTTGAGGACAGAATGTGGGTGTTTCATCCACAAACAGTTCTTTGCTTTATGTGTTTAAAACACATAATTCTGATGTACTATTATTCCCATGCCCTCACAGGAAGAAAACCGAGATCCTGTGTCCAACATTAAAAAGCATCAAACCACAAAATTTAATCCTAACAGATGGCACATCGAGGTTCAATCAGGATTCAGCCTGAACCATTCAGCACTAGATTTTGCGACAGCCTTAGAACCTGATTACCAGAAACTCGGTAGAAACAATTATTACAACCCAAAAAGGAGATAATTCAGATCATAAAGTCCAGGCCAGCTCTGAGTGGAGCAATCAACAAGTTTTCTTGGAATCTTTATGTGGACACACTGATTACAAAGGCCCAACAACATCTCTTCTTCCTCAGGCAGCTGAGGAAATTTGGCACGACAGCAAATACCTTTGCCAACTTTTATAGGTGCGCCAGCGAGAGCATTCTGTCTGGATGTATCACTACCTGGTATGGCAACTGTACCATTCAAGATTGGAGATGGTTACAGAGAGTGGTGAACTCAGCCCGGACAATCACAAAGGCCAACCTCCCATCTATAGAATCCATCTACCAGGCCCACTGTCAAGGAAAGGTCGCCAGCATTCTCAAAGATCCATCCTAACCTAGCAATGTTTTTCTACAACCTCTGCCATTGGGGAGAAGGTACAGAAGTCTGAATACACGTACCAGCCGGTTTCATAACAGTTTCTACCATACTGTTGTTAGAATACTGAATGGACTCTCAAACTCTTAACATTTGCCTGTCCCTGTGTTTTTGTTTTTGCCGCTGTTTACCTATTATTTACTTATCTATGCTACTTAACTCTGTGATCTGCCTGTATTGCTCACAAGACAAAACTCTTCACCGTGCCTCGGTACACATGACAATAAATTCAATTCAATTCAATAGAATCACAGATTCATACAGCATGGAAACAGACCTATCAGTAAAACTTGTCATCACTGACCAAGTTCCCAAACTAAATTAGCCCCACCTGCCTGCGTTTGCCCATATCCCTCCAAACCTTTCCTATTCATGCACTTATCCAAATGTCTTTTAAACACTGTAACTGTAACCACATCCACCACTTCCCCAGAACTTCATTCCACACATGTATAAAAAGGTTGCCCCTCATGTCCTTTTTAAATCTTTCTCCTCTCACTTTAAAAGTATGCCCCCTAGTTTGAACACCCCCCCCCCCCCACACACACACACACACACTCTAAGGAAAAGACCCCTGTTATGCACTTTATTTGTGAGGCTGAGATTTTATAAATCTCAATACAGTCACTCCTCAACTTCCTGCGCTCCTGTGATATAAGTCCCAGTCTTTCCAGTCTGTTTTAGTATCTCAAACACTCCATTCCTGGCAGCATCCCAGTAGCTCTTTTCTGAATCCTCTGCAGTTTAGTAATACTCTTCCTATAACATGGCAACGAGAACTGCACACAGTGTTTCCAGAAGAGGCTTCACCAATATCTTGTAGTACCCTAACATGCTGTACTCAAAGGTCTGAGCAATGAAGGCAAGCATGCTAAATACCTCTTTACCACCCTGTCTACCCGTGATGCAAATTATGCACCTGAACCCCTAAGTCTCTCCATTCTACAACATTACCCAGGATCCTATCATTAATTGTGTAAGTCCTGCCCTTGTTTGTTTGACCAAAATGCAATACCTCACATTTATCCAAATTAAACTCCATCTGCCACTCCTCAACCCTTTGGCTCAATTGATCAAGATCTCTTTCTAATGTTAGATGACCTTCTTCATTGTCAACTACACCACCAACTTCGCTTCATCTGCAAAGTTACTTATCATGCATCGTAAATTCTCATCCAAATCATTTATATAAATGACAAACAACCATGGATCCAGCACCAATCCCTGTGGAACACTGCTGGTCATAGACCTCCAGTCCAAAAAAACAACCCTCCCTCAATACCCTCTGTCTCCTGCTGTTCAGCCAATTTTGTATCCAATTGGTCAGCTCTCCCTGAATCCCATGTGATCTAACTTGACTAATTTCTCTACCAAGTGGAATCAATGAGTCTCCTTTCCCAGTTCTACCCTGCCATCTTGCAAATTAATTTAACCTCGAGCATAATTTCTTGAGGTAATAGCTGCTTCTCGTCATCTCCATCATCCCTGTAGCAGCAGGTTCCATGACATTTTCCTGGCTGCACAGAAAAGTTCTACCTCTCATCCCACCTGGAACCCTAACCCAACTCCTTAAATCTGTCTTTCCAGTCATTGCACCAGCTACACCTCTATTCTTCCTAAGGGTTGCCATAATAAGACTGATATCCAAAAGCTTGGTCAAAGAGGAAAGTTTTAAGGAACATTTTGAAGAATGAAAGGGAACTTAAAGGGAAAAGAGGTTTATGGAGGGAATTCCTGAAACTTTTGGTTTGGGACGTTGAATGTAGAGTTTGGAATGGTACTTTTCCATAAAATAAAGCTCAACACACATTTAATAATCATATCTAAATCAAATTAGTTTTGTTGAAAAGAAGACTTTTTCTCAATTTGTCTGCTATTGCTACATGCAAATTATGTTTTATTTACTCATTTTGTCTGCTTTCAACCTCTTTCTTAGGGAACTTCCTAATTACAAATTCTCTATCAAAATACTTCACAACCAGCAGCAAATGTAATTGCTTGAAAATAGTCCTAAAACATATGTGGTTTAGTAACCCATTAAGTTATTAGGAAAGATAAGTGGCTTATTTGAATCACTCACATCCTTAAGGCCACAACATAAGCTAAATAAAATCACAACTCAAACACTGCTGTGAGAAAGGATAATATTTCCTATTGTTATCTCACAATTACATGGGAACATATGCGCAGGGGTAGGCCATTTGGCCCTTCATTCCTGATGAAGGGCTTTTGCCCAAAATGTTGATTTTCCTGCTCCTCAGATGCTGCCTGACCTGCTGTGCTTTTTCAGCACCACTCTAATCTAGACTCTGATTTCCAGCATCTGCAGTCCTCACTTTTGCCCATTCGGTCCTTCAAGCCTGCTCCATCATTCCAAAGGATGATGGGTTAATTGGTCATAGTCTCAGTTCCACTTCCTGTCTGCCCTCCCCACAACCCTTGACTTCCTTGCCTATCGAAATTCCATCTACCTCAGTCTTGAATAAATTTAAACTCCAACCTCTAACTACCTTCTGGAAGACAATTCCACTCTCAAACAACCCTCAAAAGAGAAGCATTTCTTGTCATCTCCATCTTGTTACTTGATTGCATAACCAGTTTTAATCTTCCTCCACAAGAGGAAACTCATCCTGGTGTTCATCCCATGCAATCCCCTCAGGATCATGATTTGGAGATGCCGGTGTTGGACTGGGGTGTACAAAGTTAAAAATCACACAACACCAGGTTATAGTCGAACAGGTTTAATTGGAAGCACACTAGCTTTCGGAGCGACGCACAATCACCTGATGAAGGAGCATCGCTCCGAAAGCTAGTGTGCTTCCAATTAAACCCGTTGGACTATAACCTGGTGTTGTCTGATTTTTAACCTCGGGATCATGCACATTTCATCTCTCTTTCTTAAAAACGCCAATGAATATAGGCTTAACATGTTCAAAGTTTCTTCACAAGATAAACTCTTCACCCCCTGGAATGTATTGAATTCTGATGGAATGTGGGTATCACTATAAAGTGCAGCATTTGTTGCCCATCCTTTCAAAAAGTGGCATTTTGGTGGGCAGTTGAGAGTCAACCACTTTGCTGTTGGTGTCTAGAGCCACAAGTAGGCCAGACCAACTAAGGATGGCAGATTTCCTTAACTAAAGGATACTAGTGAACCAGAGGAGTTCTCACAACTATGGACAATGGATTCATGGTTCCCATGACTGATGGTAGCTTTATATTCCAGAATTTTGTTACTTGAATTCAAGTTGCGACATTCAGATTTGAATTCTGACATTCAGAGCGGTAGTCTGCATCTCTGGATTACTAGTGCAGTAATATTGCCACAATAGCACCACTGCACTCAGTAGACACCAGTTCCAGACAGTGAGCACGCATTCCAGAGAATGTACCGAGTGTCCTGACCAACATTTATCCATCAGTGGTTGCTAACAGAAACTGTTGACCTGGCGTTCTGAAGAAAGGTCACTGGACCTGAAACGTTAACTAGACTGTCTCTCCACAGATGCTGCCAGACCTGTTGTGCTTTTCCCGCAATTTCTGTTTTCATTTCTGAGCATTTGCAGTTCCCTTGGTTTTTTTTGTGTTGTTTATGGAGTACCTTAATGATTAAAATGAAACTACTTGGCTTCTCTGTGTGATACCCATCCTGCTCCTAAACTAGTTAGCTGCTCGTAAAGTGTTTTGTGATAAATTATCATACAAGCTTAAATTAACAGATTCAGTAAGGAAACATTGGAGTACTGACTAAATGGAGAAAGAATAAAAATCATATTCAACTCCATTCAAAGCACAGAGACTCACTGCTCGATTGCTTGATTTTTTAAAAAATCATTTTGAGATCAAATCGCATGGACATTTGCAAAAGCTTTCATAAGCTATTCAACATGAGTTTTAAGAAATATTACTCAGCCTTTTTTTAACGTTCACCTTAAGAACTAATTCATATTTTTGAATGATGTTTGAAGCAGTGAATTTGTAGGATGAAAATCTGAGTTTTTGATCCAGCCAGCTGCCTTATTCTGAACATAAACATGGTCCAAATATGACATACATGGATATCATCCAAGAAACTAGTCCGCTCTGAAACAACACCACCACCATGGCGTATACAGCACATTGAGTGTTGACGTATCATCTTCAGTACATGACTAATGCAATGTAATTCCGAATCCTTTGCATTCTGTAGTTCTGAGGATGAGTCATGCTGGACTCAAAACATTAACTCTGTTTCTCTCTCCATAGATGCTGCCAGACCTGCTGAGTTCCTCCAGCATTCTCGGTATTTGTTACAGATTTGATTTGATCTGATTTATTATTGTCACACATACCTTGATACAGAGAAAAGTTGTGTTTTGTGCAGTACAAGCAGAGCATACAACACAACATGCTTGAGGTTAATAGAACAGAGTGAGGAATACAATGTTATGGCTGCAGAGAAGGTGCATAAAGAGCAAGATCAACATTACATTTTAAATTTGAGAGGTCCGTTCAGAAGCCTAATAACAGAGGAAAAAGCCGTTGGCACTTGCACTGCATTTGTGGCATTGTATTACATTAGATTAGATTCCCTACAGTGTGGAAACAGGCCCTTCGGCCCATCAAGTCCACACTGACCCTCCGAAGGGTAACCCATCCAGACCCACTTCCCTCTGACTAATGCACCTAACACTATGTAAAAACAATGCCTGCAGATGCTGGAAACCAGAGTCTAGATTAGAGTGGTGCTGGAATAGCAAAGCAGTTCAGCCAGCATCCGAGGAGCAGGAAAATCGACGTTTCGGGCAAAAGCCCTTCATCAGGAATACAGGCAGAGACCCTGAAGTGTGGAGAGATAAGTGAGAGGAGGGTGGGGGTGGGGAGAAAGTAGCATAGAGTACAATAGGTGAGTAGGGAAGGGGATGAAAGTGATAGGTTAGGATAGGATAAGTGGATAAGAAGATAAGCAGGTAGGACAAGTTATGGGGACAGTGCTGAGCTGGAAGTTTGGAACTGGGGTGAGGTGGGGGAAGGGGAAAAAGAGGAAACAGTTGAGGTCCACATTGATGCCCTGGGGTTGAAGTGTGCGGAGGCGGAAGATGAGGCGTTCTTCCTCCAGGCGTCTGGTGGCGAGGGAGCGGCAGTGAAGGAGGCCCAGGACCTCCATGTCCTCGGCAGTGTGGGGGGAGGGGTGAGGGTGGGAGCTTAAATGTTGGGCCACAGGGCGGTGTCGTTGATTGGTGCGGGTGTCCTAGAGATGATCCCTAAAGCGCTCTGCTAGGATGCATCCAATCTCCCCAATGTAGAGGAGACCGCATCGGGAGCAATGGATACAATAAATGATATTGGTGGATGTGCAGGTAAAACTTTGATGGATGTGGAAGGCTCCTTTAGGGCCTTGGATGGAGGTGAGGGAGGAGGTGTGGGCGTAGGTTTTACAATTCCTGCGGTGGCAGGGGAAGGTATCAGGACGGGATGGTGGGTTGTAGGGGGGCTTGGACCTGACCAGGTAGTCACGGAGAGAAAGGTCTTTGCGAAAGGTCTTCCCCCACCTCACCTCAGTTCCAAACTTCCAGCTCAGCACTGTCCCCATGACCTGTCCTACCTGCCTATCTTCTTTTCCACCTATCCACTCCACCCTCCCTCCCTGACCTATCACCTTCATCCCCTCCCCCACTCACCCATTGTACTCTATGCTACTTTCTCCCCACCCCCACCTTCCTCTCTTATCTCTCTACCCTTCAGGCTCTCTGCCTGTATTCCTGATGAAGGGCTTTTGCCCGAAACGTCGATTTTACTGTTTCTCGAATGCTGCCTGAACTGCTGTGCTTTTCCAGCACCACACTAACCTATGGGTAATTTAGCATGGCTTATTCACCTGACCCGCACATCTTTGGACTGTGGGAGAAAACCGGACCACCCAGAGGAAACCCACGCAGACACGGGGAGAATGTGCAAACTCCAAACAGATGGTTGCCCAAGGCTGGAATCGAACCTGGGACCCTGGTGCTGTGAAGCAGCAGTGCTAACCACTGAGCTGCCCTAAATTAATGCTTCGCTTGCATTGCCATGATTTGTGTATGGATTGAAATATGTCAACTGTTTCTTGCAGAACTACACAGAAAGCTGACTGATGTGCTCTGAATCTTTCGTTCCATACGCTTACCTCACAAGTATATGCTAATGCACTGCCCTGGGACATGCATGCTCAAACATAAGATTTAAGGAAACAAGATTTTACATTCGCAATTCTCTACTCTGCTAAATTAGTTTAATTCCAGCCACAATATGATCAATCTGTTTTTAAATCTCATGATTCATTGACATAAATTAAAGAAAATTAATGCATTCCACGAACAAATCGAACACGAGTTACTGGTGCCACTGATAAATAAATCACCTTGCTTGCCTCTTTACCATGTGAAAGATCACTGAGACAAGAAAGTATCCAAAGCATGTCTTTTTCCAGAACACATCAAAGTCCTTTCTCCCTTGACCCCTTTCTTTGATGTGATTTATTTTTCCTCTGGCTCTTAAATTTTGTAAACAATGAGACGTCCACACATCAAAAGCTGATCCAGAAACAAAAATGAGAAAGGAATTTCAGTGAAACTATTTGGATATTTGTTTGACAATCCTTTCTATTTTCATTAAGATTCCTGAAGAAGGGTGTCCATGAGCTGGGAGAAACTAGTTGTCCTCAGGAGAACACGTTTTGAAAGATAAAACAAAGCAGATCAGAATGTTTCAAGATGCTGAACAGGTCACATCGTCAGAATGATTCAAGGAATGAGAAACTTCGGTTGTGGACTGAAGTGTTTGGGTCTATTCTCCGTGGAGAGAAGAAGGCTGAGAGGTGATCTGATTGAGGTTTTCATAATCTTGAAGGAGCTAGTCACAATAGATAAGATGAAGGTGCTTCCACTTGTAAAAGAAACAAGATTTATGTTCAATTCTGGTGGCCACATTACAGGAAGGAGTGCAGAAGAGATTAACCAGGGTGCTGTCTGGATTGGGGGGATATGAACTATAAGGCAAGGCTAGAAAAATGCAGGTTGTTTTCTCTGGAGCAGCGGAGACTGAGGGGAGATTAGATAGAACTCCTATAAAATTATGAAATGCATAGATCAAGTTGACGACCAGAATCTTTTCCCCAGGGTTGAAGCATCTAATACTAAGGGGTACACTTTTAAGGTAAGAGGGAGAACATTCAAAGGGAATGTGAGGGGCAAGTTTTTTATACAGGGAGTGATGGGAGTCTGGAATGTGCTGCCAGGTGTGGTGGTGGAGGCAGATACAACAGGGGTGTTTAAAGGGCTTTTAGATAAGCACATGAATATGCAAGGTATGGAGGGGTATGGACCAAGACCAGGCAGGGGGGGATTACTTTAATTTTAGGCATTTTGTTCAGCACAGCATTGTGGGCCGAAGGGCTGTTCCTGTGTTCCATGTGTGATGTTCTATCTTCTATTTAAAGTGATGTACAAATGAAGCAAGTGTAATGTGACATAAACTTGCTCACACAGTGAGTAGTTAAGGTATAGAATGCACTGCCTGGAATGGTAGTGGAGGCAGGTTCAATCAAAGCACTCACAAAGTCATTGGATGGTTATTTCTATCGTGACGATGCTCAGAGATATGGGAAAAGGCAGGGGGGTGGCACTACATAATAGAATGGGTTAAGACATGATTGCCTCGTGCTCTGTAATAATCATGTTATTCTGCATTTCACAGGAGAATTCATCATTTTCATTTGCCTTTGACCTGTCACTCACCACCTCTAGCAGCAGCAACTCCATTTCACCAGTCACTCAACAACACACTTGGGTGCAACATGGCTCCAATACTTATCGAGACATAGAGTCATACACCATGGAAACTGACCCATTGGTCCAACTCGTCAACGCTGATCAAGTTTCCCAAACTAAACCAGTGCCACTTTGCTTGCATGCACCTGTCCAAATGTCTTTTAAATGTTGTAACTGTACCTGCATCTATAACTTCCTCTGGCAAGACATTTCACATGTGAACCACCCTCTGTGTGAAAAACTTGTCCCTCAGATTCCCTTTAAATCTATCTCCTCTCACCTTAAAAAAACTCCCTTACCCTAGAGAAACTTTTACCTTTTATTATTCACCTTATCTCTGCTCTTCACGGTTTTATGAATCTCCAAAAGGCCACCCCTCAGCTGACAGACATAAATTTCCTGGTCCTACTTCAGTAATGTCAATGTCTACATTTCATTTCTCATTGTACTTGGTGCTGAGTAAGATTTCTCTCTGACTGTGATATTTTCACAAGGGGTGCTCAAGCCCAGTATTTGGAAAGGTTAAAACATATAGATGACAGACCGGATTTAATCATTCTTGGGAGAAAGAGAGAAAAATAGAAAAAAAAAACAAATATTTCCCCAACAAATTCTATGTTTTGTAGCATTTCAAGGTAGCAGCAAAATGAGGAAATTTTGCAACTTTGATGAGCCATTCTAAATGTTTGTTATTTCTGTCTACTGGAAATTGGTGACAACTTATAATAAGTCTTTGCACTTTATATCATCTTTACCATCATAATATGTCCAAGGAGCTTCATGTGAGTGTTATAAACCAAACATTTGATACCAAGCCATATAAGGGAATATTAGGTGAGATGACTATAAGTTTCGCCATAAAGGCACATTTTAAGGAATATCTTAAAGGAAGACAATAAGAATGTGGAGAGATGAAGGGAGGCAATTTCACAGCTTAGGGGTCTGGGCCCAGGTAACTGAGGCATGGCCACCAAGAATGAAATGGTTAAAATAGAATATGCTTGAGAGATCAGAATGATTTGAATGCATATTGTTACATTCCTGATGCTGCTCCTCGGATACTGCCTGACCTGCTGTGTTTGTCCAGCATCACTCTAATCTAGACTGATCTCCAGCATCTGCAGTGCTCACTTTCGCCCTGCATATTGTTACAACTCACTAGGGTAGTGCACTGGAAGTAGAACTTCACAATTCCTGGGGTCATCACAAAAGTTAAAGATTTTACTAAGTAAAGGGCAGCACAGTGGCTCAGTGGTTAGCACTGCTGCCTTACAGCACCAGGGACACAGTTTGATTCCAACTTTGAGCTGTGTAGAGTTCGCACATTCTCCCCGTGTCTGGGTTTGCTCCAGCTGACTTCCTCCCACAGTCCAAAGATGTGTAGGTTAGGTGGATTGGCCATGGCAAATGCAGGGTTAACGGCACATGTCAGGGTGGGATGCTCTTTGGAGGGTAGACACAATGGGCCAAATGGCCGGCTTCCACACTGTAGGGTTTCTATAATGTTATGTATGTAAAGTAACCCAGTTTACCTGACTTTCAGATGTAGATAGAAAACACAGTTTGGGTTTATGTATTGAACAGGAATCACGAATTATTAATTGAACAATAGCTACAGGTAAAGTTATAAACTGAGGCGTTTACTACGATGAATTAAAACTCTAATTCCCTTATAAACTTCCCCTTGGATGCAGAGAAACATAGTGGATTGTGGACAAATGGAAAAGATTGGAAAAACAGTTCAGTAGTTTTGTTCTCTGTTGTTGTGATGATCTTTATGACTCTTTGTTGGGTATCATATTGCTTCAATCGTCATTCTCCAGATACTTCCATTGGTTGGGAAGAGACACAAGGTGACCAATCCATTCAGAAAATGCTTCTGACCTATCAGCTAAATGTCACAGCTAACAATAACTGCTGCAGGAATTATAAACTAACTCTCTTCAGGTTTACAGTGAGTTTTTACTGCAGAGAACAGAAACACAACTTCTGAGCTGGGGACAAATTGAGCACTCCTCTCTCTCTCTCTCCTTAAACATGTTTCCAGTTTCCAGCTGTTCAGATACCTGAGAACAAAATTGCACAGTTTTTGGCAAGCAAAGCAGCCTTTGTTAATGATAACTAGTCACTACTCCATAGACCAATCATAAGACCACAAAACCATATGAAATAGGAGTGGAAGTAAGGCCATTCGACCCATCAAGTCCAGTCCACCATTCAATCATGGCTGATGGGCATTTCAACATCAATTACCCACACTCTCCCCGTATCCTTTAATTCCTTGTGAGATCAAGAATTTATCAATCTCTGCCTTGAAGACATTTAACGTCCCAGCCTCCACTGCGCTCCATGGCAATGAGTTCCACAAACCCACCACTCTCTGGCTGAAGATATGCATCCTTATTTCCATTCTAAATTGACCACCTCTAATTCTAAGGCTGTGCCCACGTGTCCTAGTAACCCTGCCTGACGGAAAAAAATCCCAGCGTCCACCCTTTCTAAGCCATGTATCTTGTAAGTTTCTATTAGATCTCCTCATAACCTTCTAAACTCTAACGAATACAGTCCCAGATCCTCAGCCATTCATCGTATGTTTGGCCTACCATTCCAGGGATTATCTGTGTGAATCTCCGCTGGACATGCTCCAGTGCCAGTATGTCCTTCCTGAGGTGTGGGGGCCAAAACTGGACACAGTATTCTAAATGGGACCTAACCAGAGCTTTATAAAGTCTCAGTAACACATCACTGCTTTTACATTCCAACCCTCTTGAGATAAATGACAACATTACATTTGCTTTCTTAACCACGGACTCAAGCTGCAAGTCAACCTTTAGAGAATCCTGTACCAGCACTTCCAGATCCCTTTGTATTTTGGCTTTATGAATTTTATCACCATTTAGAAAATGGTCCATGCCTGTGTTCTTTTTCACAAAGTGCAAGACCTCGCATTCACTCACATTGAATTTCATCAGCCATTTCCTGGACCACTCTCCTAAACTGTCCAAATCTTTCTGCAGTCTCCCCACCTCCTCAGAACTACTTGCCTGTCCGCCAATTTCGTATCATCAGTGAACTTCGCCAGAATGCCCCAGTCTCTCATTCCAGATCATTTATATATAAAGTGAACAGCTGCAGCCTAAACACTGAACCCTGCAGGACACCATTTATCACCAGCTGCCATTCTGAAAAAGAACCTTTTATCCCAACTCTCTGCCTTCTGTCAGACAGCCAATCCTCAATCCATGCCAGTAGCTCACCTCGAACACCATGGACCCTCACCTTACTCAGCAGCCTCTTGTGAGGCACCTTATCAAAGGCCTTTTGGAAGTCTAGATAGATAGCATCCACTGGGTTTCCCTGGTCTAACCTACTTGTTACCTCTTCAAAGAATTCTAACAGGTTTGTCAGGCATGACCTCCCCTTACTAAATCCATGCTGACTTGTTCTAATTCGACCCTGCACTTCCAAGAATTTAGAAATCTCATCCTTAACGATGGATTCTAGCATTTTACCGACAACCGAGGTTAAGCTAATCGGCCTATAATTTCCCATCTTCTGTCTTGAACCTTTCTTGAACAAGAGTATTACAAGAGCAATTTTTCAACCATCTGGGACTTTCCTTGATTCCAATAATTTTTGAAAGATTACAATCAACACCTCCACTATTTCTTCATCCACCTCCCTCAGAACTCGAAGATGCAGCCTATTGGGGCCAGAGGTTTATCAATTTGTTTTTTTACCTTTTAGCTTTTCAAGTACTTTCTCCTTTGTAATGGCCACCATACTCAACTTTGCCCCTTGACTGTCCTTAATTGTTGGGATATTACTCATGTCTTCCATTGTGAAGACTGACACAAAGTGTTTATCAAGTTCTTCAACTATTTCCTTAACTCCCATCACTAGCTTTCCTACATCAATTTGGAGCATCCCAATCTCTACTTCTGCCTCTCATTTGTTTCTTATGTATCTAAAGAAACTTTTACTATCATTTCTGACATTACTGGCTAGCTTACCTTCATATTTGATCCTCTCCTTCCTTATTTCTTCCTTTGTTATCCTCTGTTTGGTTTTGAAGTCTTCCCAATCTGCTGATTTCCCCGTACTCTTGGCCACTTTATAGGCTCCCTCGTTTTCTGTGATACATTTCCTGATACCACTCAACTCTTTTGTTGCCATCAGGCTTTACCTGTACAGCTCTTGGCTCCGAATTGTCTGCAACCCAGGCTTTGATTACTGCTTGTTCAGTTATGTGCACAATGACTAGCAACGGGTGTCAGATTGCTTGCTTTTCAAAACATCTTTTCAATCACTGTTTTCTAAATCATTTTTTTTCTCATTTCAGTCTGCACTATTTTTAAAAAATAAAATGACATGGTCCTTACAATATGTCTTGGAGGATTATGACACCATAGGAAACAGGAACAGGAGTAGGCCATTCGTCCCCTGCTGTGCCAGTCATTAGGATCATGGTGGACCTAATACTCCTCACGTCAATTTTCCTAAAAACAATGTGGAGTGTTTTAAAACCATGGTGTTGCAAACAATGTCAATCAGTAATCACAGCGAGAAAAGGCAATTACTGAATTACATCAAAAGCACACAAATAAAACAGACTTCCCTCCACAGATAACTGAGTCCTAATCCTATATGCCTCTGTGTTCCCGTATGTTCTGAGTTCCCTCTTTTTCAACCACTTGCCCAAATTATTCAAAATATTGACACAGACTCACTCACCCAGTTCACTAGCACACAGCCCGTTGTGTAAAAAGCATTCAAGCTGTGCCCACCAATGTGTTTGAAAGCTTGGCAGGGAAATAAATTGCAGTGATCACCCCATTTTGCGAAGGGGAGTGGGAGCATCAGGTGGCTCACCCAGCCTTGAATGCATTTGGACTACCACGCAGTCAATATCTCTCCCCACTGCTGAATGACACAGGACAGGGGGATGTCCACACTAAGCAGATAGCTGGCAGTGTAACTGATTATTTCCTTTGGGGCAGCCCTGTGCCCATTACAGACAATTCCCAAGGTTATTTCTCACAGTATACATGCCCTGTTAAACTTGCCCTTTGCACTTCCCCATACACCCCGATCTGCAGACGCCTAGTCAAGACCTGCCAATAGAATCCCAGCAACACAGATGGAGGACATTCAATCCCACACTGACCCTCCAAAGATCAATCCACCCTGTAACCCCAAAATTAGCCGTTGTTAATCCAGCAAGCCTGCAATTCAGCATGGCCAATCCACCCACCTTTGGACTGAGGGAGGAAACCGGAGCACTCAGAGGAAACCCATATAAACACAGGGAAAGCGTGCAAACTCCTCACGGATGGTCATCCAAGGCTGGCATCGAACCTGGATCCCTGGCTCCATGAGGCAATAATGCTAACCCCTAAGCCACTCTGCTCCCCTGACCCTCAGGTTAGCATTCACTTTGGCCTCTATGAGCTCTTGTTGTTGCAGGACTGCTGTATACCCAGCTGCAGCCACCACTTGAACGCAATGTTACTGAGATTACACATCCATCTGGTTGGCTGTCAGCTCTCTCAGGCAAGAATCACTCCCCAACTAGATGGCGGGACTGGGGGATTTAATCTCACACTCAGCCAGCGAATGACCAGCTGAACTGTTACAAAGGATTCCAGGCAGTTTTCAATTGTTGTGTTGGCAGAACCAGTTTTTAAAAAGGCACCTTTACTCCTTCCTTGACAAAAACTAAATCCAACTATTCCACTGTAGCAGTCATCTCAGCTGCTGAACACAACCTTCCAACTTCAACTATTCAATCAGCACTTCAACTACAAATGATAGACCTGCAGCAATCTTCTGAAGGTCTGCACTGAATTTAATCCTTCTAAGTATCTATTACCATTATCCACATTTCATCCGGAAATGTATTTGATTAGTAATTTTATTACTTCTACTTCATAACCTTCCAGCTGGTTTTGAAACAAGGTAATCATTATGTTAAGAACATAATTTTGTGCTGGTTATTTTTAAATTGGATCATTTACAAATTTAAAGGGAACAACGTAAAAATACACATGTGCACACACACATACACTCAGAATCATTCCTTCACACACACAATCAGAGACACACACAGACACACACACTGTCACACACCCATACCCACTCAAACACACACAGTGTCACACACCCACACCCATCCGCACTCACATACACTCAGACACAGTCTTTCTCACATACACAAAACGCACACAAACACAGCCACATACACACACTCACGCATACCCACACACACTCAGACACACATCCACACAGATATAATCACACACACCCACATACACACTGAGACACACACACACACACACATGTACACACTCAGACACACATCTGTACACACCCAATCAGACACAGCCATACACAAACACACATACACACACACACACACACACACGC
The DNA here is from genome assembly GCF_047496795.1 of Chiloscyllium punctatum. Classification (NCBI taxonomy): domain Eukaryota; kingdom Metazoa; phylum Chordata; class Chondrichthyes; order Orectolobiformes; family Hemiscylliidae; genus Chiloscyllium; species Chiloscyllium punctatum. Next base: position 109,443,085 of record NC_092746.1, read on the forward strand.
ATACGAGGCACACGCACACATAAAACCATCTTCGGCTGCTTCACCAATGGCCTTTTCTCCAACATAAGTTCAAACGTGGGAGTATTCACCAATGATTCCACAGTGTTCAGCACCATTCACAACTCAGCAGATACTGAAGCAGGACATGTTCCAATGCAACAAGATTAAAGGCTTGGATTGACATGTGGCAAGTTACATTCATACTGCACAGATGCCAGGCAATGACCATCACCATTAAGAGACAATCTCATCACTGTCCCCTTGAAGTTCAATGGTGTTACCATACTAAATCCTGACCCTCAATATCCTGGGGTTACCTTTGACCGGAAATTGAACTGAACGAGCAATCTAAATATTGTGATTACGAGAGCAGGTCAAAGGCTAGGAGTCTTTTCCTTGGGCTGGGGGAGTCCAGAACTAGAGGGCATAGGTTTAGGGTGAGAGGGGAAAGATTTAACAGGGACCTAAGGGGCAACGCTATCACACAGAAGAGTTGCGTGTATGGAATGAGTTGCCAGAGGAAGTGGTGGAGGCTGGTATGATTGCAGCGTTTAAAAGGCATCTGCATGGGTAAATGATTAGGAAGGGTTTAAAGGGATATGGGTCGGGTGCTGGCAAATGGGACTAGATTAGGTTAGGATGTCTGGTTGGCATGAACGTGTGGGACCAAAAGGTCTGTTTGCGTGCTGTACATCTCTATGACTCTGTGACTCTATGACAGGGCGTGGTTGCCTTTTGAAAATGGAAAAGGCATGAATCCACCATTTTATCCCAGGTTAAAATTAGTTTAACAGTTATTTTAAGAATGCTATCAATGTTTAAAGGTATTGAAACCAGCTTAAAAGGACTTTCAAAGCTGCACAGCACCAATATTGCTACTTTAAAACAAATTCAAGAGCCTCAATGCAACCATATTGTCACACATCTGGGAATGTCAATGCTGAAGTGCTGACATGCCCTGAGTTTGCACTGGATTCAATTCATGGGAACAGAAACACATCAGGAACTGAAGTGAATTGCTCCAGATAAACCTGCAAAACTGAGAATGAAAAAACAGATTACCCTACTTATTTCAGAATTAGTAAAGCTAAAATCTGAGCTCTCTGCCATGCAGAGAAAAATGAAACTTTAAGATGGAAGAGCTGAACAACGCATTCAAATTAAAACCAAATTTCAGAATACCATATCAAGGATAATAAGCTCTTTCAGTGATATCTCCACGCAGCTTACAAAGAGCCAAAAAATCTAGAAAGGATATAGGATGAACTACAAAGTGTGTATCATCAATCCAGTGAAAAGATAGCAACTTTGCTCCAGAGCAACTCACATTTCAGACAGATCAGTCTCAGCAGGTACAGCTGCAGAAGTATTGGCTTGAGCTCGATTAATGGCGGAGGGAATGACAGACCTGCAAAAATAGGTGGCCAAGCACAGCACACACAACAAGGGACTGCAGATCATGCAGGAGTCAGTTCGTGCAGAAATAAATGCCAGCAGTGGCGGTCTGTTGAGAGAACTCAAGCAGGACGAAGAGAAAACCAAACAATCACTCAAACAGCAAATGGAAAGGTCCAAGGTTCCTTGAAAAGAGAAAGAAACATGTCACTACAAACAGGAATAACAAACAGCATCAGGGATGATTGTGAATACCAACAGAATCTGTCCTCAAACTCTTACTTTGATTCTTCTCACTATGTTCACTCATCCCAGCTCTGTTAATTCTGAGAAAGAGTCTCGTGTCGACTGAAAGTTCAGTCAGGTTGGTCATGGGGATCAGCAGCAAACTCATGTAAGTCACATCTGTCAGAGATCCAGCAACATTTCATTGCCTGGTCTCAACTAAATGTCATTAATCAGCTGCCAGAGATGCGAGATCTTGAATGAGATTTCAAACCAAGGTCATGCTGCTCTCTCACATGGATATGACACTTATCAAAGATGAGCAGAGAAGTTCTGTAGTACTTTGGCCACTATATATCCAACGGTGAACATCACAAAAACAGATGGGGAGGTGATGGGCTTATGGCATTATTGCTGACCTATTTATTTAGTGACCCAGATAATGTCCCAGGAACCCAGATTCAAATCCTGACATGAATAAAAAAAAGATGATCTGTCTGTGAGAGTTTGCTGTGTGCACATTTGCTTGCTATGTTTCTTATCCTTTGAATACATATGTCTGGCATAAAGGAAGATGGTTATGGTTGTTGGAGGTCAGTCATCTCAGTCTGCAAGAGTTCCTAATATCCGAATCCCACCATTTTAAAGGTAAGGGGAGAAAATGGGAATATAGCATTGAAATAAAGCTTTATTCATAATTATACCGAATGGTGATGCAGGTTTGAAAGGCCAAATACCTGCTCCAGTTTTGGATGTTTATTATGTTTCAGCTGTTACATTAATAACCTTCTGTCCATCATATGGACAGAAGTGGAAATGATAGCAGTTGAATGTACAACGTTTAGCAACACTCACACCCACTTAGACACTGAAGCTGTCGATTTCCAAATGCAGCAAGTCCGGGACAATATTCAGGCTCAGGGTGGTAAGAGGCAAGTAACATTCTTTTATTCACTTGTGGAATATGGGTATCGCTGGCTGGTCCACATTTTTATTGCCCGCCCCAGTGGCCCTTGAACCAAGTGGTCAATTTCAGAAGGCATTTGGGAGTCAGTCATGTTGCTGCGAATCTGGAGTCCCATATCGGCCAGTCCAGGTAAAGATGCCAGATTTCCTTCCCTGAAGGACATTAGTCAGCCAGATGGGTTTTTCCTGACAATCAACAATAGCTTCACGATTATCAGTAGATTCTTAAGTCCAGACATTGGATCTTGAATTCAAATTTCCACCATCTACCATGGTGGGATTCAAACCCAGGTCCTCAGAACATTAACTTTGTTTCTGGATTAATAATCTTATCATAATACCACTAGGCCATCAACTCCTTTGCCATTAGAATGTCAGGCTATGGCCATCTTAGACATGGAAGCATCTAATCTTCAAACTTTGACATTTAATGTCATCTCCATCACTGAATTCCCCATGATCAATATCTTGGAAGTTGCCATTGACCAGAAACTGAGTTGGACTACTCGTATAAATACGGTCGCTATAAGAACAAGTCAGAGGCTTGGAATTGAGTAACTCTCCCCATGACTCCTCAAAGCTTTCCACAATAATCAAATCAGGAATGTGATGGAATACTCCCCACCTGTCTGCATAGGTGCAGCTCCAAAAACATTCAAGAAGTTCCATACCATCCAAGACAAAAAAAAATCAAAGAGCTGCAGATCTGAAAATCAGAAACAAAAACAGAAATTGCTATAAAAGCACAGCAGGTCTGGCAGCACCTGTGAAGAGAAAGCAGAGTTAATGTTTCAATCCAGTGACCCATCTTCAGTTCTAAAGACGATCACAAATGTTAGCTTTGCTTTCTCTGCACAGATGAAGGGCTTTTTCCCAAAACGTTGACTCTCCCGCTGCTCAGATGCTGCCTGACCTGCTGTGCTTTTCCAGCACCACACTTTTGACTTTCTCTCCACAAAGGCTGCCTTACCTGCTGAGCTTTTCCATCAATTCCTGAGTATGCTTCTGACTACCCAAGACACAGCAGCCTGCTTGATGAGCATGTCGGCCACCACCTTCACCAATCACTCCCTCTACTGTCTCCTCTCTTCAGGAGCACATCCAGCTTTAGTCACAACCTCTGCTAATTGACAGCCAAAAGGTCTTTCTTGAAGGTATGGTATCCTCATCCCAACAAGTAATCCCATTGGGAACCTTCTAAGTGAAATCTAAGGCATTACATTATCCATATTGTTACGCTTAATTAAAACTCTTCCAATGTGAACAAAATCCCATTATTCTCCAAACACTTTCTTCACTATCCTATCTACCTGTGACTCTACTTTCAAGGAGCTATGAACCTGCACTCCAAGGTCTTTTTGGTCAGCAACACTCCCTAGGACCTTACCATTAAGTGTATAAGTCCAGCTAAGATTTCCTTTCCCAAAATGCAGCACCTCACATTTATCTAATTTAAACTCCATTTGTCACTTCTCAGCCCATTGGCCCATCTGATCAAGATCCTATTGTAATCTGAGGTAACCTTCTTCACTGACCAGTACACCTCCAATTTTGGTGTCATCTGCAAACTTACTAACTGTACCTCTTATGCTCACATCCAAATCATTTATATAAATGACAATAAGTCGTGGACCCAGCACCAATCCTTGCGGCACTCCACTGGTCACAGGCCTCCAGTCTGAAAAACAGCCCTCCTCCACCACCCTCTATATTCTACCTTTGAGCCAGTTCTGTATCCAAATGGCTAGTTCTCCCTGTATTCCATGAGATCTAACCTTGCTAACCAGACTCCCATGGGGAACCTTGTTGAACACCTGACTGAAGTCTATACAGATCACATCTACCACCCCACCCTCATCAATCCTCTTTGTTACTTCTTCAGAAACTCAATCAAGTTTGTGAGACATGATTTCCCACAAACAAAACCATGCTGACTATCCCTAATCAGTCCTTGCCTTTCCAAATACATGTACATTCTGTCCTTCAGGATTCCCTCCAATAACTTTCCACCACTGGTGTCTGGATCACCTGACTGAGGAATATAGAGGAACATCAATTGTCCGAAGGACGCAGCTGGGGAGTGTTTCACTCAGTTAATCAAATTCCAGATAATCGAATTCTGGATAATATTGTTTAGCCGAGCATCGGGGCATTGCGATCTTGCCACATAATCTGATATTCGGATAATTGAATGCCGGATAATCGAGGTTCCTCTGTATTACTAAAATGTACATAGCCCACCCACCTTACATCACATCTCCATTTTACTGGGGCTCCTTGCTGCCACAGTTGGACAAATGTTACTATGAGAGGCAGTCACTGTTGCTTTCCATCCTCAGCCCAACTCTTTTGTTCCATGTTTGGAGCAAAGCTTCAAAGAGGTCACGATCTGAATGACTCTGGCAAAGCCTGAACTGAGCACTGGTGAGTAGATTATTGCTGAGCATATACAACTTGATAGCATTGTCAATGAACCCCATTCCATCAGGTTTCTTTTGGTAATTGAGAGTGGACTGTTGGAGCCATAATTGGCTGGATTGGTTTTGTTCTTTTTTTTTGTGGACAGGTCAGATCTTGTCAACTATCCTCATTCTTAAGAGAATACCAGCATTGTTGCTGGAGACAATCCACATTTTCCAGGATCAGTTTGTTTTGCTTATCATCTTATTGCAGAACTATGTCAAAAAGGAGAACGGCAAAATAGCTCTCATTCCTGTTACTATGGCAATCGGAGAACAATCATAAAGCAATAAATTGTTGTAAATCGTGAGTCATTTATCTAACCAATTTGGTTGCATGTATTCTTAACCAAACATATTCACTCTGTGTTTCCCAAAAATATCTTGTACAGGAAGCAAGGTAATTGTTCACATTGAGCAGAGCTGACTGGGGTTTGGGAAGAATGACTTATTTATTAAGATGTTGTCATCAACTATATCCTCGTGCTACCCATATCGCCTCGAAGATTTACTTGAAAAACACATTTAATTTCAATCAATGCACTGACACCTCTCTAACCGCATTGGGACCTGTAGTTCATCGGGCAGAAAGCTGATCAATATTTTCTGTGGGACCTGCCCCCAACTACAATTTCTTTCCAGCTCCTTCCCTGAGTTCGCAACTGAAAAGCAATCCATAGACTTTTCCTAATGTTTCTGCCTGATTCTGGGTAAAACCAACCAACCATTTTCATTCATTTTAAATTAGAAGTTCATACCTCGTGTAATTAGCAACTGTGAATAGTTCAGTTTTATAAAGTCTAAAAGCTATACAGCATGGAAATAGATCCTTTGGTCCAACCTGCCCATTACAAACAAATATCTTAAATTAATCTAGTCGCATTTGCCAGTATTTGGCCCATATCTCTCTAAACCCTTCCTATTCATATACCCACCTAGATGCCTTTTAAGTGTTGTAATTGTACCAGCCTCCACCACTTCCTCTGGCAGTTCATCCCATACACGCACAACCCTCTGCATGAAAAAGTTGTCCCTGAGGTCTCTTATATACCTTTCCCTTCTCACCTTAAACCTAGACTTTCTAGTTTTGGACTCCCCTATGCTGGGAAAAAGACCTTGGCTATTGATCCTACCATTTCCCTCATGATTTCATAAGCCTCTATAAGGTCGTTTCTCAACCTCCGATGTTCCAGTGGAAATAGCTCCAGCCTCTCCATATAGCTCAAACCCTCCAAACCTGGCAACATCTTTAAAATCTTTTCTGTGCCTTTTCAAGTTTCACAACATCTTTCCTATAACAGGGAGGCCAGAACTGAACGAAGTATTCCAAAAGTGGCCTCATCACTGTCCTGTACAGCCGCGTAACATGACGTCCCAGCTCCTAAACTCAATGCTCTGACCAATAAAGGCAAATGTACCAAATGCCTTCTTCACTGTCTACCCACAACTCCACCTCCGAGAAACTATGTACCTGTGGCCAAGGTCTCTTTGCTCACCGATACGCTGCAATGTGAAGTAGCATCAATAGAATTCAACTGAATCCCTCTCTAATTTTGGGACCGAGTAGCTCTTTCTTGGAGACCAATCATATCTGTTTCAGACTAGTCTCCAAAGTGACAATCTGAAAGTGATGATACAGGGATTAAATTCTGTCTCTTCCCTGAAATAACACAATTGCTCACACAGTAACATTCAGGAATGGTTATTTCTCTTGTCCACAATCCGAGATTGTTCTCGCTTTCTCAATCGCTGTACTGCCACTTAGCTGAGATCAGACAACTCAGTTCCGATTAAACCTAGGTTAACATTTTTGGTCAATGACCTTTTAGAGTGAAAACCTGAAATGTTAACTCTATTCACAAAATGCAGCAGTGATTTGGACGAGAGAATCACATTTTTTTTATCCATGTTTGTTGATGACACACTGAACTCGGTGTTGAGGAAAAATGGAGTCTTCAAGGTGATTTCATAGAATCCCTACAGTGTGGACACAGCCCATCAAGTCCGCACCAACCCTCCAAGCAGCATCCAACTCAAACCCTGTAATCCTGTACTTCCAATGGCTAATCCACCTAGCCTGCATATCCCCGGAAGCTATGGAAAATTTAACATGGCCAATGCACCCAACCTGCTCATCTTTGCATTGTGGGAGGAAACCAAAGCACCCAGAGGAAACCCATGCAGTATAGGGAAAACATGCAAACTTCATACAAGCAGTCACCCAAAGGTCCTTGACACTATTAAGCATCAGCACTAACCACTAAGCCACAGAGTTGGACAAGTTCAGTAAGTGGATAAATGTATGAAAGACACTGTATAACGTGAGATAATTGAAAGGTTGTTCATTTGAGTAGGAAATTCAAAATGGCGGAGTATTGTGTGAATGGAGGCAGACTGCAAAATGTCCTTACACAAAGGTACTTGTTTGCCCTTCAATCCCAGTCACTAAAAGTACGAATGCAGGTATGGCAAGCAGTTCGAAAGGCAAATGGTCAAATGGCCTTAATTGCAGCAGTACAGGAACAATGAAGCCTTACTGAAGCTATTTTGAGCTACGTCTGGAGTGTTGTATGGAAATTTGATCTCCTTTTCCAAGAAAAGATACATCTGCCATTGAGGGTGTGCAACAGTGGTTCACCACACTCATTCCAAGGATGGCAGGTTTGTCATATGAGGATCAATTTGGTCAATTGAGTCTGTATTCACTGAGATTTCATGGAAACATAAAATTCTGACAGGGTTGGACAGATTGCATGCACAGACAATGTTTATCCTGACTGGGGAGGGGTTCAGGATCCAGATCAATGAGTCACAGTCTCAGGATTACACCATTTAGGACTGAGGTGAGGAGATGATTAACCTGTGGAATTCTTGACCACAGAAAGTTGTGAACATCAAGCTACTGAATATAGTGATGGAAAAAAATAGATTTCTAGAAGTTAAAGGTGCCAATGGGGTGTGCAGTGAGATCATGGGTATGGTCTTGAGCTAGAGGATTGGCCATGGTCATGTTGAATATGAGACCAAACTCGTCGGGCTGAGTGGCCTGCTGCTCCTCCTATTTTCTGTATTTATATGTTTCTTTTGTCACAGCTGCTGCCAATCCTTTGAGCATTTCCTGCTTCTTTTGATTTAATTACAAGATTTCTGACCTCCGCTGTATTTTCTTCCTTTGTCGGGGTGCCTGAGCCCTGAACCACCTGAGATAATGAGAGGAGCTTAACGAGTTCAGATTTTCAGCATCCGCAGTTCTTTGTATTTAATTACAGTTAGTTAATTAAACTGAGGCTGGAATCTTCCACAATTTTCATTTAACCAGCCAAGGAAAAATTGCTTGAAGCTGTTCCTTACCCTGAAAAAAAAATTAAGCAAACCTCCGCAATGTTTAGTATTGTTTGAGTTTTTGTGATAAACTCACCAATCTCAAACATGGTGAAGAATTTGTACCAGTGTAATAATCCTGTTTTAGAACCGTGCATCCTGTTGGAATTGAGCTTTTCACAAGACAATGCTTATCCCCAATTATATTCTACATATTAACGATCTAACTTACACAATTTTAAAATTGTTTCACACAGCAACACCTCTGCATGGAATAGAAATATTGTCCTGCAGCGAGTCTCTTTTGCAACTTACGGGTTTGTCCCTTCTGGTTCAAACTTAATAGGCCTGTTTGCTTTTATATTATTAATGGTTCTTCGTATTTTAAAATCACATATAATATCCCCCACACTTTCCCCCATTTTTACAGTTTCTTTTTTTTGAATGAAATTTATTAAATAGGTGCAACTAATGTCAACCCAAGTTTGTAAATCTACCATGTAAGTCTGTTCTGAAATCCCTCCAATCATACAGTTCCCTGTAAATATAAGGTGACCAGAATCATGCAAATATTCCACATAAATTTTAACCAGGCTAATGCGCAATTCCAAATCCCCTCAATAGTTTGAGAATTCCAGCATGGAACGATTCTTCCACTCCCTGACAGATCCATACAGACAAGTCTCTATCCCATACCTTAAATCACTTTTTTTCTGGCATGGAGAAAGCCAGACCAGAAAATTGAGAGGACTGTGAATGAAATCCATCCATTCAACTAAAGGAGGTCAAATGGCAGATGGAGACTGAACTTCGATAGAATCCCGTGCTTGGTCACACATTCAGGATCATACAATACTCATGTGATTCTTCACTGGGGGCTGTGGTATAAAGGACTCCTTCTATTATGTATGTAATCTTATTCCCCCCCGGTAAAATGTTCAGCAGGCCAGAAACAACATACACACAGTTTAACATTGTCCAAATGGCAGGCCATGACCATCTCCCATCTCCCAACAATAGAGAATCCAACCCATTGCCCCTGATATTCAATGGGATGGCCTGGTTGAAGATTTTATGCTGAGGCAATTGACAAACATAGTGGAGAACTTTCAGAGCAATTTTTTCAGAATGGTCAGCAAAAGTATATACAGGTAGACAACCCTTTATCCAAAACCCCGAAATCTGAAAAGCTCTGAAATCCAAAGGTATTTTTGTGAAGTTCTTTTTCTCATTAACAAGGTTGCTTGGCGACAAAGTCCACAGCCACTTGATGCATGTCACTCAGTTGTGACACGGGTATGCATGGCCCAGCACTGGAAGGCTTCAATTCTCTTTCAGGGCCTGTTTTACTCAGTGAGTCTGTTGTTAGGTTAGATTTTTAAAACTTTCGTCATCAAACTGTCACTTATTCTGAAATTCGAAAAATTCTGAATTCCGAAAACCAGCTGGTCTCGAGCATTTTGGATAAAGGATTGTGCAGCTGTACCAGTGAAAAGGAAGGAAAAGGGGTAATCTGCCATGGGTGTCTATGGAAATAAGGGAGGCTATCAATTTGAAAGAGAAGGCATACAAAATGGCCAAGATCAGTGGGAAACTAGAAGTCTGGGAAAGCTTTAAAGGTCAATAGAAAGCTACAAAAAGAACTATGAAGAAAAGTAAGATAGATTATGAGAAAAATCTAGCTCAGAATATAAAGACAGATAGAAAAAGCTTCTATAAATGTACAAAACAAAAAAGAGTGGCTGAAGTAAACATTGGTCCTTCAGAGGATGCAAAAGGGGATTTAGTAATGGGATATGAGGAAATGGCCGAAGTATTGAACAGGTATTTTATGTTTGTCATCACAGTGGAGGGGACAAATAGCACGGCAGTAATTGACAAAAAGACAAAGGTAGGTGAGGACCTGGAAACAATCATTATCACGGCAGAGGTAGTATTAGGCAAGCTGTTGGAGCTAAGGGTAGACATGTCTCCTGGCCCTGACGGAGTGCATCCCAGGATACTTAAAGTGATGGCAGGAGAAATACTTAATGCACGTGTAGTAATTTTCAAAAATTAACTGGACTCTGGGGCAGTTCCAGCAGATTGGAAAATAGCAAATGTGATGCTATTGTTTAAAAAGGGAGATAGACAAAAGATGGGGAAATTAAAGACCAGTTAGCTTAACTTCTGTAGTGAGGGAAAAAGCTTAAGTTTATTATCAAGGAATAAATAGCAAGGCACCTAGAGCGAAATTGTCCCTTTGGGCAGATACAGTATGGGTTCATGAAGGGAAGTCGTGCTTAACTAATCTTTTGGAATTCTATGAAGAGAATGAACATGGCTAACAACAGGGACTCTAGAGATGTGGTCTATCTAGATTTCCAAAAGGCATTCAATAAGGTGCTGCACAAAAGGCTGACACATAAGATAAAGATGTAAGGCATTACAGGCAATGGATGAGCATGGACAGAGGAGTTGTTAACCAACAGGGAGCAAACAGTGGGAATAAATGAGTGCTGTTCAGGTTGACATCAGTGACTAGTGGTGTGCCTCAGGGATCAGTGCTGGGACTTCAATTATTCACAATTTACATAGATAATTTGGAGTTGGGACTGCATGTAGTGTGTCAAAGTTTGTGGATGACTCTAAGATGATCAAAGCGTGCAGAGGACTGTGAATTTTGCAAAGGGACATAGATAGTTTAAGTGACTGGCCAAAGGTCTGACAGATGGATTACAATGTTAATAAATGTGAAGCCATCCATTTTGATAGCTATAATAGTAAAATGAACTATCACTTCAACGGTAAGAAATTACAGCATGCTGCAGTATAGAGGGATACGAGTGTCCTTATGCATGACTCACAGAAGGTTGGTCTGCAGGTACAACAGGGAATTTTGTCCTTTATTGCTAACGGGATTAAGTTTAAAAGTAGGGAGGTTATGCTGCAGCTGTATAGGGCGCTGGCGAGGCCACACCTGGAGCACTGTGTGCAATTTTGATCTCCTTACTTGAGAAAGGATGTACTGACACTGGAGGTGGAGCAGAATAAGTTCGCTAGGTTGATTCCGGAGTTGAGGGGGTTGGTTTATGAGGAGACACTGAGTAGACTGGGATTATATTCCCAGTAGACTGGAAGAATGAGGGGTGATCTTATGGAAACATATAAAATTATGAAAGGAATAGATAAACTAGAAGTAAAGAGGATGTTTCCACCAGTGGGTGATACTAAGACAAAAGGACATCGCCTCAAAATTAGGGGGAGCAGATTTAGGACTGAATTGGGAAGGAACACCCAGAGGGTTGTGAATCTATGGAATTCCCTGCCCAGTGAAGTAGTCGAGACTTCCTCAGTAAGTGTTTTTAAAGCTAAGATAGATAATTTTTTGACCAGTAAAGGAATGAAGGGATATGGTGAGAAGGCGGGTAAGTGGAGCTGAGGCCATGAAAACATTAGCCATGAATTTATCAAATGAAGGAACAAGCTCAAAGGGCCAGGTGGCCACCCCTGCTCCTAGTGCTTATTTCTTATGTGACAGCCTAGTGGTATTGTTATAAAGCAGAGACTGACACCCCCGAGAACTAATATCAAAACTCCAAAGAGGTGCACCTCACCCAATAATCTGTAAAAGAAGTGTGAAAAATGGTATTACCCACCCCTTAGCAACTTCTTTTGGTTAAACAAAATAAATTGGGTGGCACAGTGGCAGTGGGCGGCACGGTGGCACAGTGGTTAGCACTGTTGCCTCACAGCGCCAGAGACCTGGGTTCAATTCCTGCCTCAGGTGACTGACTGCATGGAGTTTGCACATTCTCTCTGTGTCTGCGTGGACTTGCTCCGGTTTCCTCCCACAGTCCAAAGATGTACAGGTCAGGTGAATTGGCCATGCTAAATTGCCCATAGTGTGAGGTGTAGGGGTATGGGTGGGTTGCATGTCAGTGTGGACTTGTTGGGCCGAAGTGCCTGTTTCTACACTGTGAGTAATCTTCAAAACAAATCCCTGACGCTCACTTTAAAATTAACAATTTATTTATCTAACTCTAACAGTGAAAAAAATAACTAAATACTAGCAAACTGTGGGAGATTAGAAATGTTGTTTTTGCAGGTGGGGGGAAGGGAAGGGGAACATTATACAAACGGTCGCGGAATTCGTGTAGGCTAAGACTTTAATGAATATAAATGGTCTTTTAAAGAAAATAGTTTTAAGCTAGGAAATAACTTTCATTTCACAATAAAGCTTATAGTGTGATAAGAGAAATTGGAATAAAGAACAAACTGTAACAAACAAGGAACAAAGAATGCAGACAAGGATGGCAGGATGGCCAGATAAGAAATTAACTAACAAGTGAGGTAATTGGCTTATGATAGGATGGGAAAAGGGATGTGTGATTCCGCAACTTTAAACTGAATAAGAATGCTTTACTGTGTTATTTTCACGCGCATTTCTACTTGATTACAGAAGCGTCCAGTTCTTGCGAGATTGTAATAAATTGTTCTCGTTTCCAAGGCTTTGTCTCCGGCTGATTGATTTGTGAATTCTGTTTCTCACAATTGGGGGCTCGTCCGGAACAAAACTCCGACTGCTCGACACTCTTGGGACGACGGGGAAGGTGCACCTCGCCGATTTCAGTGATCTCCAAATCCCTTGCTTGTCATTTGCGGTTTGGGCGAATATGATCCAGACTGGGAGACCCTGGAAACTAGGCGGGCAGGCGCGGCGGGTTCGGTCGGACAACTCTTGTACATAAGACCCGGGTAGGGAAAGGTCTGAAATGATATATCTGGGCGACCGGGAGGCAGCGGTATTTGCTGCAGGAATTGCCACGGGATGGGGCGCACCGAAATGACCAGGTAACTCTATGCACAGACCAAGGTAAGAAAAGAGACCTTTAAGTTTTATATAAAATTAAGCGTATGTCCATGGAAAACAGCCCGTGTCAGAAGGGCTAGTAGCTGAAGGACTACTGAGGGTGCACTTCGTAACTAACTTATGGCCAGACATCCAGAAAAATATTCAAAAGTAGAGGAGTCGTTGCGGGAAGCTCAAAGTGTCTGTGAGACATGGTGTCTTTGTGTGTGTGTGTGAGAGAGAGAGAGAGAAAGCTAGTAGAAAGTTTAACCCTTTGTGATTCAGTTTGAATGCACATTTGTTTGTTGGTGATTGAATGTTTGTGCTTTGTTCCCTGGAGCTTGAGATCCGGGACTGTTTTGAATCTGATTTCTACTATGGAAATTTTAACATGATTTCTTTTAAGGTTAAGGATTTTACAGATTATGAAATAAAATGTTAACTCCTGTTCTTTTTACAGGTCATGACTGCCTTACTATCAGTTTCTAACTAATCTCTTTTATCCGTACATAAAAATGATTTATAGAGAATGGTTAGATTACTTACAGTGTGGAAACAGGCCCTTCAGACCAACAAGTCCACACCACCCCGCCGAAGCGCAACCCACCCATACTCATACATTTACCCCTTACCTAACACTACAGGCAATTTAGCCTGGCCAATTCACCTGACCTGCACATCTTTGGACTGTGGGAGGAAACCGGAGCACCCGGAGGAAACCCACGCAGACACGAGGAGAACATGCAAACTCCACACAGTCAGTCGCCTGAGGCGGGAAATGAACCCAGGTCTCTGGCGCTGTGAGGCAGCAGTGCTAACCACTGTGCCACCGTGCCGTCCACTAAGTCTCAAAAAACATATAATTGGTTAGACTATTCAGACGAGTAAGGTGTTTAGTCAGGACCCTGAAGGGGGTGTGGAAGAAGGTGACACCGGACCTCATTAAGATTAATTAAATTAGCAACAATGGGATGCACGGGGAGTTGCCTGGGTAACGATCGATCTGTAAATAACGTTAAAGGGGAATATATTCCGCCTGACAGTCCTTTTGGAAAAACGTTGGGTAATTGGGAACACAATTCCCGGACGCAGGAGAACGATAAGGCCACAATGATAAACTATTGTTGTTTCGTTTGGACTAGAGAAAGTATTAAGGCGCCTGGTATTTTTTGGCCCAAATATGGGTCCGATGAGGATTGGCTGTGTCAAGATCTTCATATATGCGTCAATCAAAAAGAACCGTACTGTCAAGAAGAGTCAGAATATGCGGCTTGTTGGATAGGGAGCGCGGGAGTAAAATTATGTCCCATGAATACGGAGGAATTAGGGAAAGAACAAAAAAAAAATGAAAAAGGGAAGCCACAATGGGATCCCTTAATGTGTTTGCTGCCCCGATATACTACTCCCCAGAACGAGCCTACAGCTCCCGAAGTAGAACCAAGTCCAGACACAGAAAAAGGAACGGACTCTGAACTAAAAGATGCAGAATCTAGGGGGCTCCGAATCACTCTAGCCACCACACGTAAAGGAGGGGCAGAGATAATGGAAAATGTAAAGTTATGTCCCTTACGAGAGGTTCCGATTGGGGAAGGTACAATCGGATATGTAAACGCTCCCTTAACTAGCAATGAAGTTAGGGTCTTTGAAAAGGAAATGAAAAGTTCAATAGAAGATCTAGTTGGACTAGCCGAACAATTAGATCAATTCCTAGGGCCTAATTTATATACTTGGGGAGAACTGATGGCAATTTTAAGAATGTTATTGTCAGGGGAAGAACGAGGTATGATTAGGAGAGCTGTTTTATAGGAATGGGAAAAGAAGCACCCAGTTGGGAAAGAAGGGGCCCCAGCGGAACAGAAATTCCCAAATGTTGACCCTCATTGGGAGAATAATGACAGAGAGATAGGGAGTCAATGCGGGATTTACGAGAAATGGTAATATGAGGAATTAAAGATGCGGCATCTGAAGTACGACGAGAGAAGGATGAAACCCCTTCTGCATTTCTTAAAAGGCTTAAGGAGACCACAAGGAAGTATTCGGGAATGGATCCCGATAATCCGATAGCACAGGGACTCTTAAAGGTCCGGTTTGTAACTAAATCATGGCCAGACATACAAAAGAAATTACAGGAATTAGATGGATTGAGTGAAAGACAGATGGAAGATGTGTTCCGTGAAGCACAGAAAGTGTATGTGAAAAGGGAAGACGAGAAGCAGAAAGCCAAAATGATGGTGGAGGCCGTAGAAGAAATAACAAAAAGGAGAATGGGATCAAGGGATAACAGGAAGGGTAGGGGAGGACACGAAAGACAAGGGTCAGGATACCCAAGAAAGGAGGCAACAGGCAGGGTGTTACCATTGCAGGAAACTGGGGCATTTTAAACAGAAATGCCCGGAATTAGCACGAGAAAGGGAAGCTGTTTCCCTAATGACTTTAGATGAAGATTAGGGGAGTCAGGGGTTCATTCCTTCTGAGACCCACCGGGAACCCTTGATAAATTTAAAGGTGGGACCTGAAGGGGAGGAGGCAATATTTTTGGTGGACACGGAAGCGGCACGGTCATCTCTAAGGTTTAGACCTACCGGCGTTAAATTGACTAAGGAGTATCTTAAAGTTTCCGGAGTAAAAGGCGAAGAATTCTTGGTGCCTATTTTTCAGCCAACCCTAATTAGAAGAAATGTTGAGGAAGTGCTAGACAATTACTGTATATTCCGGACATTGGAAGGAATCTATTAGGTAGGGATTTGATTAGATTGCTGGGCTTAAAAATTGGGGTGGAGGATAGTGCAGTAACTGTAGTGATGGCAAAGACAATCTAAGGACGATGGATCCTCCCGGATGGAAGGGAGTTATTAAGTAAACCAGTCATGAGAAACATCCTAACCACCTTGCACCAAGGCAGTCTCACAGGGGCTCCCAAGCTATGTGTGACATAGTGTTAAGGAAGTACGGATGCAAAGGGATATACACATTAGCCAAGCAGGTATGCACAGGATGCCCGACTTGCTAAAAGATTAATAAGAAAGTAACAAGAGGGGGGCCAAGAGGTGGAAGAAACCCTGGGGTAAGACCTTTTCAAAGAATACAGGTATATTACACAGAATTACCCCCAGTAAGGAAACAAAAGTACTTATTAGTCCTAATGGATCACCTAACTGGGTGGGTGGAGGCATTTCCAATGTCCTCAGCTACCTCGAAGGGAGTAGTGAAAACTCTTTTAGAACATATAATTCCTCGATATGGAGTGGTGGAAAGTATAGATTCAGACCAAGGTAGCCATTTTACCTCTAAGATCCTACAAGAAGTAATGGCGGGATTAGAAATCTCTTGGGAATTCCACCCTCCTTGGCACCTGCCTTCCTCTGGATGGGTGGAATGAATGAATCAAACCTTAAAGAAGCAATTGTCTAAGCTGGTCCTAGAGACTCGATTACCATGGACAAAATGTTTACCTTTGCTCTTCTTTGTCTGTCCTTAGGAAGAAGGGTCTGTTGACCCAGACACCTCCACTTGAGTTCGCAGTATATCGGATACGACCGGATGATTGGGTCCTGATAAAGACCTGGAAAGATACCAAACTGCACCCAAGCTGGGAGGGACTGTTCCTAACCCTCCTGACTACTGAAACAGCTGTCCGAACTGCTGAAAAAGGGTGGAGTCATCACACTCGTGTTAAGGGCCCGGTGGATGCTCCTTCCCCCCTGGCAGAGTGGCAAGCTCATCCTACAGACAACCCTCTGAAAGTCAAGCTGAGCAAAAAGAATGGACTGAGATAAGAGACTATCAAGTGTTGGTTAAAAAAAAATGCATCCCAAAACAATTGTAAGTGTTGCATGGACTCACTCCTCCCTGGTACTTAAAGGATTAGGGAATAGACAGATAGGGTTGTGAGCTGAAATGAGTGGTCAGCTTTATGTTGTCACAATAACATTGGCGCTAGCTGCCGGGGGGGGGGGAAATCATTTTACCACTTTATGTCAGAATTATGTTAAACTAAAGGGGCATACCGACTGTTGGGTATGTGCTGAGATCCCACACCATGGGGAATCCAGAATTCCTCTCACGGTAATACCACTTACCAAAGAAGAAGTGTATGATGTACAACAATTTGACTCGGGCTCAAATGATACAACTTGGAGATTTGAAAGGGGTAATTATAACTTTGTGGGATGGTTCCCTCGACCAGCCCCAAAAACTCTGGGTGCTATCGATGGCCTTAGAGCTCCCCCCAACCCCAGCCTCCCCCGAAAGGAGCAGTAAATACCACTGGTTTCTGTAATCAGAATGATACTGCACCATTCCGATTAGGGAGATCATCTTGTGTCTACACCAGCCAAGCCACTGCCACGACCATTCCCCAAGTATTGAATGGGACATATTGGGTGGGTGGCTTAAAGGCCTACCCATTTATCCCCGGGAAGAAGTACGTCTGGTGTGGCGGATGTAACGGGAATGGGTGCTGGGACCATCCAGTTCAGACACTACCTCAAAGCCAGAAAGGCTGGAGTGGCTGCTGCTACCTTGCCTATATAATTCCCCACTTGAGGATATTAAAGAGAGCCCCAAAAATACCTCGGAATAAACAGGGAGGAAGGCGAGTAACCCGGAAAGTAACCGAAGGAGATCGCCTCCTCCGGACTTTGGTATCTATGTATGGGGCCACTCGAGCATGAGTAGAAATACAAAAGTTGGTGGCTTCCCTGGAAGAGTTGGCCAACAGTACTGCTGATGCTGGATTAGTGGTGCTGGAAGAGCACAGCAGTTGAGGCAGCATCCGAGGAGCAGTAAAATTGATGTTTCGGGCAAAATCCTTTCATCAGGAATAAAGGCAGTGAGCCTGGAGCATGGAGAGATAAGCTAGAGGAGGGTGAGGGTGGGGAGAAAGTAGCATAAAGTACAATGGGTGAGTGGGGGAGGGGATGAAGGTGATAGGTCACGGAGGAAAGGGTGGAGTGGATAGGTGGAAAAGGAGATAGGCAGGTAGGACAAGTCCGGACAAGTCATGGGGACAGTGCTGAGCTGGAAGTTTGGAACTAGGGTGAGGTGGGGGAAGGGGAAATGAGGAAACTGTTGAAGTCCACATTGATGCCCTGGGGTTGAAGTGTTCCGAGGCGGAAGATGAGGCGTTCTTCCTCCAGGCATCTGGTGGTGAGGGAGTGGCGGTGAAGGAGGCCCAGGACCTCCATGTCCTCGGCAGAGTGGGAGGGGGAGTTGAAATGCTGGGCCATGTGGCAGTGTGGTTGATTGGTGCGGGTGTCCCGGAGATGTTCCCTAAAGCGCTCTGCTAGAAGGCATCCAGTCTCCCCAATGTAGAGGAGACCGCATCGGGAGCAACGGATACAATAAATGATATTAGTGGATGTGCAAGTAAAACTTTGATGGATGTGGAAGGCTCCTTTAGGGCCTTGGATAGAGGTGAGGGGGGAGGTGTGGGCGCAGGTTTTACAGTTCCTGTGGTGGCAGGGGAAAGTGCCAGGATGGGAGGGTGGGTTGTCAGGGGGCGTGGACCTGACCAGGTAGTCATGGAGGGTACGGTCTTTGCGGAAGGTGGAAAGGGGTGGGGAGGGAAATATATCCCTGGTGGTGGGGTCTGTTTGGAGGTGGTGGAAATGTTGGTGGATGATTTGGTTGATGCGAAGGTTTGTAGGGTGGAAGGTGAGCACCAGGGGCGTTCTGTCCTTGTTACGGTTGGAGGGGTGGGGTCTGAGGGCCGAGGTGTGGGATGTAGACGAGATGCATTGGAGGGCAACTTTAACCATGTGGGAAGGGAAATTGCGGCCTCTAAGGAAGGAGGCCATCTGGTGTGTTCTGTGGTGGAACTGGTCCTCCTGGGAGCAGATCCAGTGTAGGCAGAGGAATTGGGAATATGGGATGGCATTTTTGCAGGAGGTAGGGTAGGAAGACGTGTAATCCAGGTAGCTGTGGGAGTCAGTGGGTTTGTAAAAAATGTCAGTGTCAAGTCGGTCATCATTAATGGAGATGGAGAGGTCCAGGAAGGGGAGGGAGGACTCAGAGATGGTCCAGGTAAATTTAAGGTCAGGGTGGAATGTGTTGGTGAAGTTGATGAATTGCTCAACCTCCTCGCGGGAGCACGAGGTGGCGCCAATGCAGTCATTAATGTAGCAGAGGAAGAGGTGGGGAGTGGTGCCGGTGTAATTACGGAAGATCAACTGCTCTATGTAGCCAACAAAGAGACAGGCATAGCTGGGACCCATACGTGTGCCCATGGCTACCCCTTTAGTCTGGAGGAAGTGGGAGGAGGATTCAAAGGCGAACTTGTTAAGGGTGAGATCCAGTTCGGCGTTGGCCAAAGCCCAATCCCAAATAGCAGCCATAATGACCAAAATGATTGCCAGTAGGCTAACGACCCTTCAGAACAGGATGGCTCTGGATTATATTCTGGCAGAGAAGGGTGGTACCTGTGCACTAATTGGAGATGAATGTTGTACGTACATACCTGAGGTCTCCTTTAACATTACTGATATCCCCAAACATGTGCGAGACAAAATTGCCAAGATAAGGGAGGCCGGTAATCGGTACCGGAATGAAAAAGGATGGGAATGGGGAAATTGGGGATTAACTGATTGGGGATGGTGGTTAGTCAATCTAGCTATCTATGGATTATTGATATTAGTGGGTCTGGTGGTAGGGTTCAATGTCCTAAAATGGGTAATGAGCCGACTGATGACATCCCTTGGGGAAGGAACCCAAAAAAATCATCAGATGCTTTTACAATCAGCAGGTGATATGCAACAAAGAGAAAGTCAAAGAATGCTTCTAGAGTTCGAGGGACGAACAACACAAATGTAAAATGTGAGATTGTGAACCTCATCGCCAAAAGGCAGAAGAGGGCAGAACATAAGAAAATGACTTAAAGGAGACTTAATAATTGCAAAAACAACAGTTAGAGAAAAAGAAAAAGGGGGAATTGTGGGCGATTAGAAATGTTGTTTTTGCAGGAAGGGAAGGGGAACATTATACAAATGGTCGCGGAATTCTTGTAGCATACTTAAAGCTAAGACTTTAATGAATGTGGAGGGTCTTTTAAAGAAAATAGTTTTAAGCTAGGAAATAACTTTCATTTCACAATAAAGCTTATAGTATGATAAGAGAAACTGGAATAAAGAACAAACTGTAACAAACAAGGAACAAAGAATGCAGACAAGGGCAGCAGGATGGCCAGATAAGAAAATAGCTAACAAGTGAGGTAATTGGCTTATGATAGGATGGGAAAAGGGAGGCGTGATTCCGCAACTTGTAAACTGAATAAGAATGCTTTAATGTGTTATTTTCGCGTGCATTTCTGTTTGATTACAGAAGTGTCCATTTCTTGTAATAAATTGTTCTTGTTTCCAAGGCTTTGTTTCTGGCTGATTGATTTGTGAGTTCTGTTTCTCACACAAACCAAATAAATCCCTTCTAATGACCAACTATTCCCAAATAAAGCAATATCCTAATGGTATGCTGTTCCAACAAATACAAGTCCCACTCATATATGTATTAAAAAGAACTTAGTCTCTCGACATTATAGCTAGGTCACGTATCTTCCAGAATGTTCTATGCTTTCTTCGTCAATTCTTCTGTCAGGTATATTTAGCAGTTGTGCCATTGGTACCATTGTTATGTAGATGATCCTTTCTCTAAGACAGCAAGGAGGCTGAAAGAGCCAGCAATTCTCTCCTGAGAGCTGAGGGCCATTAGCTCTGGCGGATGGCAGCTAGTTCTGGGGTCTTTGCCCCTTCTTTTATATCCGTGATGATATGACAATATTTCTTACACTAGGATTGGTTCTATGTTGTCAAAACAATCAGATTTAAATTTAATAGGTTTTTGGTATCTAAGTGCCTGGCTCAAACTGATTGGCTCAATTCAAAAGCTTGTTGACTTGTTAAAAACTGTTGCCTGGCACACTGCCGAGGACATGGAGGTCCTGGGCCTCCTTCACCGCCGCTCCCTCACCACCAGATGCCTGGAGGAAGAACGCCTCATCTTCCGCCTCGGAACACTTCAACCCCAGGACATCAATGTGGACTTCAACAGTTTCCTCATTTCCCCTTTCCCCACCTCACCCTAGTTCCAAACATCCGGCTCAGTAACTAGCCCCATGACTTGTCCGGACTTGTCCTACCTGCCTATCTCCTTTTCCACCCATCCACTCCACCCTCTCCTCCCTGAACTATCACCTTCATCCCCTCCCCCACTCACCCATTGTACTCTATGCTACTTTCTCCCCACCCCCCACCCTCCTCTAGCTTATCTCTCCACGCTTCAGGCTCTCTGCTTTTATTCCTGATGAAGGGCTTTTGCCCAAAACGTCAATTTCGAAGCTACTTGGATGCTGCCTGAACTGCTGTGCTCTTCCAGCACCACTAATCCAGAATCTGCTAACTGTACAGCCTTTCGATTCAAGTGTTTCAGTTTGGGCTCTCTGTGTACTTACAAACTTTCGAGTTGCTGCTCCCAGACATCCATTTTAAATCACTAAGCACAGAATCTTAGAATCCCTACAGTGTGGAAACAGGCCCTTCAGCTCAACAAGTCCACACTGACTCTCCAAAGAATAACCCACCAAGACCCATTCCCCTCCCTTATTATCCTGCATTTACCCCCGACTAATGCACCCAACCTCATCTTTTAAAAAGGACCCTGCAATGCTTTCCCCATTTTACAATTTTACAAGCGTGGCTCAGTAGTTAGCACTGCTGCCTCACAACACCTGGCTCCCAAGTTTGATTCCAGCCTCGGGCGACTGTCTGTGTGGAGTTTGCACATTCTCCCCGTGTTTGCGTGGGTTTCCTCCGGGTGCTCTGGTTCCCTCCCACAATCCAAAGATGTGCAGGTCAGGTGAATTGGCCATTCTAAATTGCCCCTTAGTGTTAGGTGCAGAGGGAAATGTGTCTGGGTGGGTTACTCTTCAGTGGGTTAGTGTGGACTTGTTGGGCCGAAGGGCCTGTTTCCACACTGTAGGGAATTTAACCTAATCTAAGCACCAAATTTAACTTCCTGCTTTCCAATCTACAATTACTGTCCCAACTTCACTGCAATATGATCACTAGATTATTAATCCAGAGACCCAGATCATGTTCTGCGTTTGAATCCCTCCATGGCAGACTGGAATTTGAATTCAATAACAAAAATCTGGAATTAAGGGGTGACAATGACATAATTGCTGAGTTTGAGGAATTGATCTG
Organism: Chiloscyllium punctatum; assembly: GCF_047496795.1. NCBI lineage: Eukaryota > Metazoa > Chordata > Chondrichthyes > Orectolobiformes > Hemiscylliidae > Chiloscyllium > Chiloscyllium punctatum. Next base: position 109,465,473 of record NC_092746.1, read on the forward strand.
ATTCATTACTGTCCTTTAGGGACACTTCTTCGAGACATTAAGAAAATCTGACATCTTTACTTGGTCAGACTTACTGCAATGTGGTTGACTCTTAACTACCCTCTGGCCAATTAAGGATTGGCAATACATGTGGACCAGCCATGCCTACATCCTGTGAATGAGTAGGGAATAAGCTTAGCATCATTGAAGTGTCCACAATCAACATTCAGAGAGTTATTTTAAACCAGAAACTGAACTAGCCATATAAATATTGTGGAGAAAGTGAGGACTGCAGATGCTGGAGAGTCAGAGTCAAAAAGTGTGTTGCTGGAAAAGCACAACAGGTCAGACAGCATCCAAGGAGCAGGAGAGTTGATGTTTTGGGCATAAGCCCTTCATCACATGATCCTACTCAATCCCCTCCCTGTAATTCTGCATTTCCTGATGAAGGACTTGTGCTCGAAACATCAACTCTCCTGCTCCTCGGATGCTGTCCGACCTGCTGTGCTTCTCCAGTGCTGCAATTTTTGACATATAAATACTGTGGCTGCGCAAGCAGATGACAGGCTAGGAATCCTGCAGCGAATAACTCATCTCCTGACTTTTCAAAGTCTGTCCACAAATTACAAGGCATAAGTCAGGAACGCGATAGAATACTCCCCAACCTTCCTGGATAAGTACAGCTCCCACAACCCTAAGAAGCTTGACATCATCCAGAGCAAAGCAACCTGCTTGATTGACACCTCATCCACCACCTTCAATATTCACTCCCTCTACCACCAACACCCAGCGGAACTGGTGTATACCATCTACAATCTGGAGAAATTCACAGAATCTCATTAAATAGTGTTTTCCAGACCTGCAATCTTTGTAATCTAGAAGGGCAAGGGCAGCAGATAATGGAGGAAGTTCCCTTCCAAGCCAGGCACTGTACTGAGTTGGAAATGTATCATCATTTCTTCACTGTCTCTGGAATAAATCCTAGATCTCACTCCCTTACAGCACTGTGGGTGACTCCTCAGCAAACTAAGGACTGGAGTGCTTGACTAAAGTCTTTCGAGGACAATTAGGGATGAGCATTAAATACTGCCCAGTCAACAACACCAACATCCTGCAAACAAATGTTTAAAAAGTTGGAAATGGCACAAAGACTTGAATGGACTTCTGTGACGTATCCATTATAGAATAGAATAGAATCCTTATAGTGTGGAAGCAGGCCATTTGGCCCATCGGGTCCTTACAACCCCTCCGAAGGACATCCCACTCAGACCCACCACATTATTCTATCCTATCCTCTCCCTGTAACTCTGCATTTTCCATGGCTAATCCCACCTAGCCTGCACATCCCTGAACACTATGACGATTTAGCATGGCCAGTCCACCTAACCTGCACATGTTTGGTCTGTGAGGTGAGACTGGAGCACCTGCAAGAAACCTACACATTCTTTGGTTCTATAATCTATTAACTGAACAGGAGCAACTGCAGTATAGAAAGAGATGCTCTCATCTACACTGTAGGGTATTAAATCTTCCAACATTGTCAGCAGGACAGTAGCTGTAACTAAGTTTGTGGATTTTAATCAGATTGTTGTTGTTGAATAATTGTGAATGGTGCAGATGCAATATTTACATAGAAAGAATCATTTATCAGAAGAAGCTCACCATTATTAATGCACCGGCATGGAAAAACACATCCTTTTTACAATAAAACATGTTTCATAAGACATGACTTGAATGGATGAAGACTGTCAGCAAATCCTCATTAATGTGCAATGTGCTTTGTGGCACAAGATATTGCAAAACTCAGAATGTGCAGCATTCTTTAAGTTAATTGGATCCCCTGGTACGAAGTGTTTTACTTGAAGCCTCGAGCACTTTTAAAGCATTTGTTTAAGTCTGTGTCCAAATATGGGCACATGTAAAATTAAAAACCTGAATGGCATATGGTAAATGAGCAATAAATTCACTCAAATTTTCTACAGTAATGCATAATAAATCTGTGAATAATCTTGCAGCAGAGGTTTAATCAATGTATGTTCAACAAAAATGTTGAAAAATCCAAAGCCTCTTGCTCTCCAGGCAGGCATGAACCAGGAACTGCCAGGAGAATGATCTTATGAATTTCTCAGGAACTGCCACATGAAAGAGATAATATTGGAGAGCTGTAACAGATACATCTAGTAATTTTTCTTCCTGTGAAGTGATGTAACTTTCTTTTAGGTAAGGATTTCAAGGAGATGAAGTAAATACAAATAAATGGAGTCAAGGTGCAAATTAGCCATGGTGAAATTGGAATTTAAGGGGTTGAATTGTACATCTCTGGTTCTCTCCAATGAGGTACTATCCTGGAACTGTCCTTAATTGTAAAAAGTAGAACACCTGCCATATCATTACTGTATGCTTTTCCCTTTCCTTTCCTAATGCTTAGGAGGGAAAAAGAAGCTATGAATTATCCCCAGATCGAAGTTTCCTGAAATCTCTAAAGATATCAGAGACCTGGCAGTGATCACAAGGTAACTGTTAGGACAATTTACATCATAAGTGACTTGATGATTACCTTGTGTTTTGTTTACAGACTTGCTGGCATCCCATCGTCCTGCTCAGTAGTAGTCTTTTTGAATGTGATTATAGGGATTGTCTGGAACAGGAGCACACCATCAAGTGATCAAGTCTGTTCTGCTATCCATCGACTCCAACTACATTTCTGGTTGCCATGAAAAGGCAGCCATCTTATCAAAGACCCCTCCCACCTAGGTTATAATCTCTTCTGACCTGTTCCGTCAGGAAAGAGATACAAAAGTTCAAACACACATACCAACAGGTTCAAGAACAGCTTCTTCCCCGCTGTTCTTAAACTGCTGAATAGACCTCTCAAATCTAATGTTGATCTTGGTTTGTAAACCTCCTTTGCCGCTGTAACCTTGTATGCCTCACTCTGTTCAATCACCCTATGATTTGTATGACTTTGTGTATTATGATCTGTTGTACTGCATGCAAAATAAAACTTTTCACTGTATTTAGGTACATATCACTACAATAAATCAAATCAAAATCAAATCAATGAGATTGTTGCTGATTTCTATTTAATTCCATATGCGTGTCATTGGCTCCATTTCCCTTAATATATATGAATACCAAAAACCTCTCACTGGCTAAGAATTGATCTAGTATCCATTGACATTTGAGGAAGAGTAGTCTAAATTTCTAGCATCCATTTTGTAAAGAGATGCCTCCTAACTCCTATCTTGAAAGATTCTCCTCCCTTAAATTTTAAGGACAGGTTGATGAAATAGTTATATGTATAGTTTTGGAGTTATAGTTATAGTTATAGTTATAGAGGTAAATGGACTACTTGCCTTTATTACAATCATAGAGTTATACATCATGGAAACAGACCCTGCAGTCTAACTTGTCCATGCCAACCAGACATCCTAAAATGATACAGCCCCATTTGTCAGCATTTGGCCTATATTCCTCCAAACCTTTCCTATTCACATACCCATCCAGATGCCTTTTAATTGTTGTAATTGTACCAGCCTCCACCACTGCCTCTGGTAGCTCATTCCATATATACACCACCCTCTGCATGATAAGATTGCCTTTGGGTCCCCTTTAAATCTTCCCCCTCTCACCTTAAACCTTTGCCCTCTAGATTCAGACTCCCCCATGCTGGGGAAAAGACCTTGTATATTCATCCTATCCATGCCCCTCATGATTTTATAAACCTCTATAAGGTCACCCTTCAGCCTCCGATGCTCCAGGTGAATACAGCCCCGGACTATTCAGCCTCTCCCTATAGTTCAAACCCTCCAAACCTGGCAATATCATTGAGTTTGAGAGCAGGAGGTTATACTTTTTTTTATTCATTCACTGGATGACGACACTGCTGGTTAGGCCAGCATTCATTACCCAGCTCAGAGGGTCAACCACATTTCTGTAGGTCTGGATTAGGCCAAACTAGGGATTTTTCTGACAACTGATCATAAGACCATAAGACCATAAGACATAGGAGTGGAAGTAAGGCCATTCGGCCCATCGAGTCCACTCCGCCATTCAATCATGGCTGATGCGCATTTCAGCTCCACTTACCAGCATTCTCCCCGTAGCCCTTAATTCCTCTAGACAACAAGAACCTATCAATCTCGGCCTTGAAGACATTTAGCGTCCCGGCTTCCCCTGCACTCCGTGGCAATGAATTCCACAGGCCCACCACTCTCTGGCTGAAGAAATGTCTCCACATTTCTGTTCTGAAATGACCCCCTCTAATTCTAAGGCTGTGTCCACGTGTCCTAGTCTCCTCGCCTAACAGAAACAATTTCCTAGCATCCACCTTTTCAAAGCCATGTATTATTTTGTACGTCTCTATTAGATCTCCCCTTAATCTTCTAAACTCCAACGAATACAATCCCAGTATCCTCAGCCGTTCCTCATATGCTAGACCTGTCATTCCAGGGATCATCCGTGTGAATCTCCGCTGGACACGTTCCAGTGCCAGTATGTCCTTCCTGAGGTGTGGGGACCAAAACTGGACACAAAATGGGGCCTAACCAGAGCTTTATAAAGTCTTAGTAGTACATCTCTGCTTTTATATTCCAACCCTCTTGAGATAAGAGACAACATTGCATTCGCTTTCTTAATCACAGACTCAACCTGCATGTTTACCTTTAGAGAATCCTCGACTAGCACTCCCAGATCCCTTTGTGCTTTGGCTTTATTAAGTTTCTCACCATTTAGAAAGTAGTCCATGCTTTTATTCTTTTTGCCAAAGTGCAAGACCTCGCACTTGCTCACGTTAAATTCCATCAGCCATTTCCTGGACCACTCTCCCAACCTGTCTAGATCCTTCTGTAGCCTCCCCACTTCCTCAGTACTACCTGCCTGTCCACCTAACTTCGTATCATCGGCAAACTTCACTAGAATGCCCCCGGTTCCCTCATCCAAATCATTAATATATAATGCGAACAGCTGTGGCCCCAGCACCGAACCCTGCGGGACACCGCTCGTCACCGGCTGCCATTCTGAAAAAGAACCTTTTATCCCAACTCTCTGCCTTCTGTTAGACAGCCAATCCTCAATCCATCCCAGCAGCTCACCTCGAACACCATGGGCCCTCACCTTACTCAGCAGCCTCCCGTGTGGCACCTTATCAAAGGCCTTTTGAAAGTCTAGATAGACCACATCCACTGGGTTTCCCTGGTCTAACCTACTTGTTACCTCCTCAAAAAATTCCAACAGGTTTGTCAGGCATGACCTCCCTTTACTAAATCCATGTTGACTTGTTCTAATCAGACTCTGCTCTTCCAAGAATTTAGAAACCTCATCCTTAATGATGGATTCTAGAATTTTACCAACAACCGAGGTTAAGCTGATTGGCCTATAATTTTCCATCTTTTGCCTTGATCCTTTCTTGAACAAGGGGGTTACTACAGCCATCTTCCAATCATCCGGGACCTTTCCTGACTCCAGTGACTCTTGAAAGATCTCAACCAATGCCTCTGCTATTTCCTCAGCAACCTCTCTCAGAACTCTAGGGTGTATCCCATCGGGGCCAGGAGATTTATCAATTTTAAGACTTTTTAACTTTTCTAGCACTCTTTCTTTCATAATGGCAACCATACTCAACTCAGCCCAGTGACACCCTTTAATTTTTGGGATATTACTCATGTCTTCCACTGTGAAAACTGACGCAAAGTACTTGTTAAGTTCTCCTGCTATTTCCTTATCTCCCATCACTAGGCTCCCTGCATCAGTTTGAAGTGGCCCAATGTCTACTTTTGCCTGTCATTTGTTTCTTATGTACTGAAAGAAACTTTTACTCTCATTTCTAATATTACTGGCTAGCCTAACTTCATATTTGATCCTCTCATTTCTTATTACACTCTTTGTTATCCTCTGTTTGCTTTTGTATCCTTCCCAATCTTCTGATTTCCCACTGTTCTTAGCCACTTTATAGGATCTCTCTTTTTCTTTAATACATTTCCTGACTTCCTTTGTCAGCCAAGTTTGTCTAATCCCTCCCCGGTTAATCTTTCTTTTCTTGGGAATGAACCTCTGTACAGTGTCCTCAATTATACCTACAAACTCCTGCCATTTTTGCTCTAGTGTCTTCCCGGTTAGCCTCTGCTTCCAGTCTATTTTAGTCAGTTCCTCTCTCATGCCTTCATAATTACCTTTATTCAACTGTAACACCATTACATCAGATTTTGCCTTCTCCCTTTCAAACTCCAGACTGAACTCTACCATATTATGGTCGCTACTTCCTAAGGGTTCCCTTACTTTAAGATCTTTTATAGAGTCTGGTTCATTGCAAAGCACTAGGTCCAGAATAGCCTGCTCTCTTGTGGGCTCCATGACAAGCTGTTCCAAAAAGCCATCCTGTAAGCATTCCATGAATTCCCTTTCTTTAGATCCACTAGCAACATTATTTACCCAGTCCACCTGCATATTGAAGTCTTCCATGATCACTGTGACCTTGCCTTTCTGACATGCCTTCTCTATTTCCCGGTACATGTCGCATCCCTGGTCCTGACCACTGTTAGGAGGTCTGTACACAACTCCAATTATGGTTTTTTTGCCTTTGTGGTTCCTCAATTCCACCCACACAGACTCCACATCATCCGACGCTATGTCATTCAATACCATAGATTTAATTTTGTTCTTAACTAACAAGGCAACCCCACCCCCTCTGCCCACCTCTCTGTCTTTTCGATAAGTTGAAAAACCATGGAGGTTTAACTGCCAGTCCTGACCCCTCTGTAACCAAGTCTCTGTGATGCCTACTACATCATAATCATTCACTATTATCTGTGCCATTAGTTCATCGGCTTTGTTATGAATGCTACGAGCATTCAGGTAAAGTGCCTTAATGCTAACTTCCTTATCATTAGAGATGTTGGAAGTCATATGTCCTAAGTTATCCTTGCTTTTTTCTGCATTCTCAGTCTGCCTCAATTTTAAATCCGCCTGGAAACATGCTATCCTGCTGCTTATCTTTCCATTTACCTCCATACTCCCTGTCGCTTTCACTTTCCCTTCCCCCCAACTCAGAAGTTTAAAGTCCTACTGACCACCCTATTTATCCTCGTCGCTAGAACATTGGTACCTGATTGGTTCAGGTGGAGACCGTCCCAACGGTACAGATCCCCCCTGTTCCAAAACTGATGCCAATGCCCCATGAAGTGGAATCCCTCTTTCCCACACCAATCCCTTAGCCACGTGTTTACTTGCCTAATTTTCTTGTCCCTATGCCAATTGGCACGTGGCTCGGGCAGTAATCTGGAGATTATGACCCTTGAGGACCTGTGCTTCAATTTTCTGCCTAGTGCTTCGTAATGCCCAAACAGGTCCTCCACCCTAGTCTTGCCTATGTTGTTGGTACCAACGTGGACCACAACAACTGATCCTCCCCCTCCCGCTCCAATATCCTTTCAAGCCGGTCAGAGATGTCTCGCACCCTGGCACCGGGCAGGCAACACACCATGCGAGACTCCCGATCCGGCTTGCAAAGGATACTATCTGTCCCCCTAATTATAGAATCCCCTATAACCACTACTTGTCTATTAGCTCTCCCCTCTTGAATGGCCTTCTGCACCATGGTGCCTTGGTCAATTGGCTCATCCTGTCCAGAGCCCTTTTCCTCATCCGAACAGGGAGCAAGAATCTCGTACCTGTTGGACAAGGTTAAGGGCTGAGGCTCCTCCACTCCTGAACTCAGGTTCCCCCTACCTGCCTCACTTACAGTCACACTCTGATGTCCCTGATCACTAGCTGAGTGTGAATTAATTAATCTCCCAGGTGTGACTGCCTCCTGAAACAAAGCATCCAGGTAACTCTCCCCCTCCCGGATATGCCGCAGTGTTTGAAGCTCAGATTCCAGATCATCAACTCTGATCCGGAGTTCTTCCAGCAACCAACACTTGCTGCAGATGTGGTCACTGCCGTTCACAATGGGATCAGCCAGCTCCCACATCATACAGCAACAGCACATCACCTGCCCAGCCATCTCTGCTTAGTTAGTTAATTACTTACTTTGTACAAGTATGAGTTAGAATACCTTCTGATACCTCTCTGCTATAGTTTTTTTTACCCTAAGTAAGGACTTGATGTATATACACACAAAAAAACACAAAGTAATTTTTTAACTAGTCCCCAGTAAAGAAATAAAAATTCTTACCTTAAAAGAAAAAACAGAGTAGTTAAGAAGGTTAGAGGAGGAGGGTGGGTGGGAGATACTACAGGTGTAGAATCTCGGGTTTAGCCGCCTTCCGGACTTATATACTCACTTTTCCTTCCCGGCTGCCCCTCTGCTCGCCGTCACTTCCTCTGCAGCTAGCGCTCTTTCTGTGGAGAGAGAGAGAGAGAAAAAAAAACACACCGCTGCCCGCTACAGGTAAGCAATTTTGATGGTTTGATGGTAATCATTACATTTTTAATCCCAGATTTTTATTGAATTCAAATTCCACTATCTGCCATGGCAGGATTTGAATCCATGTCCCCAGAACATTACTTGAATCTCTGAATTAGCTGTCCAGCATTAATACCACTAGACCATCGTCGCCCCATGTTGGACCAGTGTAAAGCATTACTTGGGCCACAGCTATGGCAAGACCATAAGACATGGGAGCAGAATGAGGCCCTGGGGCCCATTGAGTTTGCTCTGCATTTGATCATGGCTGATATGTTTCCCAACCCCATTCTCCTGCCTTCTACACATAACCCGTGATCCCATTACTAATCAAGAATGTATCTATTTCTGTCTTAAATACTCAATGCTTTGGCCTCCACAGCTTCCTGGCAGTTTTGAAATCCACATTGTAGAAGGGATGTGATAGCACTAGAAAGGGTTGCAGAGGAGATTTACCAGGATGTTGCCTGGGTTGGAGAGTTTCAGGTCTGAAGTGAGGTTGGACAGATGGGGTTCCTTAGAGCAGAGGTTGAGAGGGGATATGATTGAGATGGATAAAATTATAAGGGACATAGGTACGGTAGACAAAAAAATTTAACCCTTGATGGAGGTGTCATTGACCAGGGGCATAGATTTACGGTAGGAATTATGAGGTTTAGAGGGAATGTGGTGAACAGAAGGTGGGAATCTGCATCTCACTGCCGGTCAGGGCAGTATGGGCAGAAATCCTCATAACAATGAAGAAGTTTTTGGATGTGCACTTGAGATGCAAAGCCATACGAGGATGTGGCCGAGTATTGAAAATGGGATTTGAATAATGAGATGGTTGTTCTTGACCAGCATGGATGTGATGGGGCAAAAGGCCTTTTTCGAAGATTTTATGACCCTTAAACCCTAAATCTTAGAATGTGTTCCCCAGTTTTAGACGGTAAACTAGGTGGTAATAATCCTTCCTGTTCCCCTAAATGTCTTGAAAACTTTGATCTAATCACCCTTAACCTACAAACTTTATGGATGTCTATAATCACTCCTCTTTGTGTAACCCTTGGAGCCCAGGCAGTACTTTAGTAAACCTACACTGCACTCAATCCAAGACCAAATATTCTTCCTAAGATGTGATGTCCCAGAAGTTATTTGCAATACCCTGGCTATGGTCTAACTTATGCTAAGACACTGAGATGGAATTATAATTAAATGTACATATGGTCCCTGCTTAATTATTCATTAAATCCCTACAGTGTGGAAACAGGCCCTTCGACCCTACAAGTCCACACTGACCCTCCAAAGCGTATCCCACCCAAACTTATTCCCCATTACTCTACATTTACCCCTAACCTACACACTCCTGAACACTATGGGTAATTTTGCATGGCTAATTCACCCTAACCTACACTTACTCATAACAAAATGGAAAAAATAAAGAGGACTCCACATTGTGAGCAGTAACTACATTAAAGAAAGCTGAAGTTCAGAAAATCTCTTGTTTTACTTGATAGGAACGTGTAAGGACTTGAACAGTGAGAGAGGATTGTGCTATACCCATGGTAATTGCACAGCAAGGTATCATGGAAACAATGTGTTGGGGTGACCGTGGAGTGAATGAGGGAGATTTGGAGGGGACATCATTTTGCACTACCCACAGGGGAGGGCAGGGAAAGATATGGTTGATGGAGGCTGTAAGTAGTATAAAGTGTTATGACTCACCGGGGGCAGCACACAGGAAATCAAACCCTCTTGCTCCCTGAGTCATCACAAAAGTTAAAGACTTTATAAATGTGCACGTCCAAGGAACTTGTTTTTTCAACTCAGGTTAAAAGAAAGCAGTTGTCAGGTTTCTGTACTTGATCAGTATTACTATTTATCACAAAAAAAGGTTCTAGCGAAACAGAAAAACAATTGTGAACCATCAACATGTAATTTTATAAGGGTGAAAGCTCTATAAAGGTTATAAAATCTTATAAAACTCTTGTTCGAAACACACACACACACACACACACACACACATATTCTGTTACCAATTTTTATAGATGCTCTATGAAAAGCATCCTATCGGGATGCATCACAGGTTTGTATGGCAACTGCTCTGCCCAAGACCACAAAAAGTATAGACAGAGTTGTGGTTGCACTCCAGTCTATCACAGAAACTTCCACCCAGTGGCTCTGTCTATACTTCCCATGGGAAACCAACCAATATAATCAAAAACCCCTCCCGCCCGGGTTTACTCTCTTTCACTCTCTTCCATTGGGCATCAGGAGCGATAATCTTAACCGGATGCTTCAGTTTAGGAGGTGGTCACACGTTGTAGGACACAAGCTCTTCCAATGTAGTCAGTCATCAGGAACAGTAGTGTGTGACTGTGAGTGAGGCAGGCAAAGAAACCCAGAGAGGAGACATGCAAGAACATCAGCTTTGAAATTGATAGGGCTTGCTCAGCTTGCCTGGATGACAGTGAGAGCTACAGGGTGGATGAGCTAACTGTCCATGGCACCAAGAAGCCATTCAAACAGAGGGATCGTCATGGGGGTGGGTGGGGGGAGTGCAGTGTAAATGGAGACAGTGCAGCAGTCTCTACAGCAGACAGCACAAGTCTAGATAGCTGGGCTTTCTGCCCAGTGTCAAGGTTCAGGATATCTGTGGAAGAATTTGCAGTGGGAAGGGAAATCCAGAGATCGCAATCCACATCTGTACCAACGACATAGGTAGAACAAGGAAAGAGTTCTTCCAGAGCAACTGTGAGAAGTTTTGTGCTAAATTAAAAAGCAGAACCTCAAAGGGAGTGATCTCTGGATCTCAGTAATTGTAAAGCTCCCCCCAAGTGCCTGTTCATAATGCTATCTTTTAAATGTCTTGTTCAGCAATGGGTACCTGCATAAACCCATTGGAAAAATTGAGTGGTATTTTACATTATCGAGAACTTGTCAAGCTTTCTCCATTTCGATAATGGCACAGACCCTCAGTCATTCATCTTTCATTCTCACAAGGACAATAGGCAAGGCATACAGACTTGTCTCAGATGGCACCTTACTCCTAAGATTTCTGCAGGGAGCCCAAGAGTTCTTCCCAGAGACACTGAGGAGAGTTCTGACGGTAAGAGATCTTTCCTTCAGTCACAATCTTGTGTCACATCAAATTAAGTCATCACTTTTTACTGAAAGTGCTCCCATACTTAGTGGGAGTCAAGAAACAAGTTGCCTCCTCTGGGTCTCCTCCAACTCACCAATGTCCATCTTTGAAATGAGGTTATTGATATCACTTCCAGTAAGGCTGCTGTCCACTGCACTGGTAAGTTTAAGGACATCTAGGAACACACTCGGATATGAAGAAAACATCTTTATGACTGAATTTGGCAATCTGCTTGCACATCTACCCTTGTCCCCAACAGTGAAGGTGCAGTTCCCAACGTCACAGCAAGTGGGAGCTCTGTTATAGAGCTCAGTGGAGTCAACTGCAATGGGCCTTCAAGAACAGTGATCATGTAGGCTCAAAGGAGAACATGCGAAAGTGAGGACTGCAGATGCTGGAGATTAGAGTCGAGAATGTGGTGCTTGAAAAGCACTGTGTGTCAGTCAGCATCCAAGAAGCAGGAGGGTCGACGTTTTGGGCAAAAGTCCTTTATTAGGAATGTGCCAGGGCTTATGCCCGAAACATCGACTCTCCTGCTTCTTGGATGCTGCCTGACCTGCTGTGCTTTTCCAGCACCACACTCTTGACTCAAAGGAGAACAGCTCAATTCCCTACTACATGAACTGTCATAGGGTCCTGTAACGGTTGGTACACATTGAGTGCACGGAACATGGACAGAGATCCCCAAATGCCCTCTGCCAACCCTTTATGTGCTGATCGGTCACCAGACTTGCTTCCCAAAGAGTACGGATAATTCTTCACAAGATGTAACACCAACACCACAGTTATTCTCAGCTTTCTGATTTCCGCTGGAGAACTAAGTGAATTGTGATCTGCCAGCTGACCCAGGTTACAGAGTCAGAGTCATAGAGATGTACAGCACGGAAACAGACCCTTCGGTCCAACCTGTCCACGCCGACCAGATATCCCAACCCAATCTAGTCCCACCTGCCAGCACTCGGCCCATATCCCTCTAAACCCTTCCTATTCATAGACCCATCCAAATGCCTCTTAAATGTTGCAATTGTACCATCCTCCACCACATCCTCTGGCAGCTCATTCCATACAGGTACCACCCTCTGCATGAAAATGTTGTCCCTTAGGTCTCTTTTATATCTTGCCCCTCTCACCATAAACCTATGCCCTCTAGTATCCTATCCATGCCCCTCATTATTTTGTAAACATCGAAAAGGTCATCCCTCAGCCTCCGGCGCTCCAGGGAAAACAGCCCCAGCCTGTTCAGCCTCTCCCTGTAGCTCAAATCCTCCAACCCTGGCAACATCCTCATAAATCTTTTCTGAACCCTTTCAAGTTTCACAACATCTTTCCGATAGGAAGGAGACCAGAATTGCATGCAATATTCCAACAGTGGCCTAACCAATGTCCTGTACAGCCACAACATGACCTCACAACTCCTGTACTCAATACTCTGACCAATAAAAGAAAGCATACCAAACACCTCCTTCACTATCCTATCTACCTGCGATTCTACTTTCAAGGAGCTATGAACCTGCACTCCAAGGTCTCTTTGTTCAGCAACACTCCCTAGGACCTTACCATTAAGTGTATAAGTCCTGCTAAGATTTGCTTTCCCAAAATGCAGCACCTCGCATTTACCTGAATTAAACTCCATCTGCCACTTCTCAGCCCATTGGCCCATCTGGTCCAGATCCTGTTGTAATCTGAGGTAACCCTCTTCGCTATCCACTACACCTCCAATTTTGGTGTCATCTGCAAACTTACTAACTGTACCTCTTATGCTCGCATCCAAATCATTTATGTAAATGACAAAAAGTAGAGGACCTAGCACCGATCCTTGTGGCACTCCACTGGTCAGAGGCCTCCAGTCTGAAAAACAACCCTCCACCACCATCCTCTGTCTTTTACGTTTGAGCCAGTTCTGTATCCAAATGGCTAGTTCTCCCTGTATCCATGAGATCTAACCTTGCTAATCAGCCTTTTATGGGGAACCTTGTCAAACGTCTTACTGAAGTCTATATAGATCACATCTACTGTTTTGCCCTCATCAATCTTCTTTGTTACTTCTGCAAAAAACTCAATCAAGTTTGTGAGACATGATTTCCCACACACAAAACCTTGTTGACGATCCCTAATCAATCCATGCCTTTCCAAATACATGTACATCCTGTCTTCAGGATTCCCTCCAACAAGTGGGCGGCACGGTGGCACAGTGGTTAGCAATGTTGCCTCACAGCGCCAGAGACCTGGGTTCAATTCCCGCCTCAGGCGACTGACTGTGTGGAGTTTGCACATTCTCCCCGTGTCTGCGTGGGTTTCCTCCGGTTTCCTCCCATGATCCAAAAATGTGCAGGTCAGGTGAATTGGCCATGCTAAATTGCCCGTAGTGTGAGGTGCAGGGGTAAATGAATGGGTCTGGGTGGGTTGCGCTTCGGCGGGTCAGTGTGGACTTGTTGGGCCGAAGGGCCTGTTTCCACACTGTAAGTAATCTAATCTAAAAAAAGTAATCTAATCTAATCTAAAACTTGCCCACCACTGAGGTCAGGCTCATCAGTCTATAGTTCCCTGGCTTGTCTTTACCGCCCTTCTTAAACAGTGGCACCACGTTTGCAAACCTCCAGTCTTCCAGCACCTCACCTGTGACTATCGATTATACAAATATCTCAGCAAGAGGCCCAGCAATCACTTCTCTAGCTTCCCACAGAGTTCTCGGGTACACCTGATCAGGTGTTGGGGATTTATCCATCTTTAACCATTTCAAGACATCCAGCACTTCCTCACAAAACCATGATTGAGGGTTGACAGGGAGATCTCAATATAGCCATGACAAGGGATACCTGACACCAGTGAAGCAGATGCAGATGAGGGAAAATGAAATCAATCTGGTCACATCCCTCAGCAAGGTACTCATGGAAGATGAATACACCTCCACAATTCTGCCAATGAGGTATGACACTTTCATGTTGCTGAAAATCACACCTGCTGTGGGACAAGTTCCAATCGCTCTATATAAGAAACCTTGCACACCACCAAAATCCCTGGACACCTACTTGGTTCTTGGTGAGAGGTTGAACTGGGTTAAGACCTGGTGAGTCATAGAGATGTACAGATCGAAACAGACCGTTCGGTCCAACCTGTCCATGCCAACCAGATATTCCAACCCGATCTAGTCCCACCTGCCAGCACCCAGAAGGGAAAGTGTTTTCATTCATTTGTGGGATATGGGCATCACTGGATGGGTCCGCATTTATTTCCCGTCCCCAGTTGCCCTTGAGAAGGTGGTGGTGAGCTGCCTTCTTGAACAACTGCTGTCCACTTCCTGTGGGTTGATCCACAATGCTGTTAGGGAAAGAATTCAATCTTCCTATTATTTATTTGGAGGATGTTTCTATTCACCCAAGCAGTCAGATAATGTAAAAACAGTGGAGGAATTGAAAGAGAGAGATGATGGTGATATGAAATTGAGAGCTGTCAGCAAACAGATGGAACCTCAAGTGTTTTTTACATTTTCAAATGATGTTGCTAAAGATGAGCATGTAGTAGAGAAAGCAACAGTTGTTCATGCTTAAACCAGATGTAGAGGCAGCTGCTGTAGGTACACCTTAATATTCTCTATCAAGCCAACTGGCAATTTCAGAATTTATGAACAAGCATCTGTTCTGCTTGGTGACTGTCAGATTATATGCTGCTTTGAATTCTGCCATTTTTTTTTAAACACGTAAATTCAAAATCACAATTAGCCATGAATTGCTGGAATTTGCTTTAAAGATTGAGGAAATCTGTTTTCTGCCTGACAGGGAGAAAGTGAGGACTGCAGTTGCTGGAGATCAGAGCTTAAAAATGTGTTGCTGGAAAAGCGCAGCAGGTCAGGCAGAATCCAAGGAGCAGGAGAATCGACGTTTCGGGCATTAGACCTTCTTCAGGACAGTTTGACAGATTGTCTGACAGTCAATTTCAAAGCATGTCATGACCAAATTGAGATCTATTAATTAATTATATGTTCATTATATTTGCCTTTCTGTTCAATTACTTAGCATTCTAGCTCATTCACAAATAAACACAGCATGGGGGATAATTAAGTCCTGTGATCCTACAGTTTTCATCTATTTTGGCTGTTTCATTCATTGAATTCATTACCCAAAAGAGAACAAACATTCAAAGTTTTCACTAGAATTGTAATTTTTCCATCACAATATTGCACTTCTCAAATCTATTTATGCATTTATTTATTTCCACCCACCAGTGTTAGTGAGAAGACAGGTGCACAAAACAATTTTTAACTCACATCGCCACATTCTTCCTTTCGCTGCATGTTGGTAGAATGCCCAGTTGAGACTGGTAGCTTGGTGTGATAGGGACTGTAAGTACATGAACGAGTTTGAAACATGTTTCATTTACAGCAAAGGACTGGCCTCAAGGACAATGGTGTTTTTTGTGAGGGACTTTGTTTCCAACTTCAGGATAAAAAGTCCAGTAAGGGATTTGCAAAGTCGTTGTGAATTTTAGAAAGATTCAATCATTCACATGATCATTCCATACTCACCTGCAAAGCCCTTAATTATGTCGTGTCTAAACCCTGCTTAGAGCTGGCACAAAGTGAAACATAAGGAAGAGGAGAAGGCTATTTTGCTATTCAATGAGATCCCAGCTGATGTGAATCTTGTAGTCTGGGCAGCGTTATTGATATCTGGTCACCACTTTCATGCTTTCCAATGAAGGACATGTCAAATCAAAGGCATGGGATCTTCTCAAGAGGCAGTTTGACTAAAGATTTGCAAGTCCTGTGTGTCATACCTAGTACTGAGCGCAATACTTAAAGGTGTTGAGTCTTGAAAGAGAACTACAGCATGATTTGCCTTGAATGGTGCAGGAAACCAGAACTAGAGGGCATAGGTTTCGGGTGAGAAGGGAAAGATTTAAAAGGGATCTAATGGACAACCTTTTCCCGCAGAGGGTGGTGCGTGTATGGAATGAAGTGGTGGAGACTGGTACAATTACAACATGTAAAAGGCATTTGGATGGGTATCTGAATAGGAAGGGTTTAGAGGGATATGGGCCAAGTGCTGGCAAACGGGACTAGATTAATTTAAGATATCTGGTCAGCATGGACGAGTCGCACCAAAGGCTCCGTTTCCGTGCTGTACGTCTCTGTGACCTTATGACTCTATGAATGAATCTCATCATCTCCCCTACAAAATATGTAGAGCTTGCATTTTTTGTTACAGCTTACTTCAACATTGTTGACTATTTTTTTCCAAAACAGGTAAACATATGAAATAGACAGATAACAGATGAAAACTAATCCATCAAGTAATCCCCATACTGCATTTAGAGAATCATAGAGATGTGCAACACAGAAACAGACCCTTTGGACCAACTCATCCATGCTGATCAGATATCCTAACCTAACCTAGTCCCATCTGCCAGCATTTAGCCCATATCCCTCTGTAGCCTTGCTATTTATATACTCAGCCAGATGCCTTTTAAATATTGTATCAAGAAATAGCTCAAGGCACTGGATAGCACAAAGACTAAGGATCCTGGAAACATTCCTGCAATAGTACTGAAGACGTGTGCTCCACAACAAGTTACACTCCAACCAATCGGTTTCAATACAGCTATAAAACTGGAAATCTACCTGCAGGACGTTCCTCAGGTGTGTCAGTTCAAAAACGGACAAATCTAATCTGGCTAGATCCCATCAGACTTCTTGTGAGCATCAAGCTGATGGAAGGTGTCATCGACAGTGCTATCAAGCAGCCACCTAGTCAGTAATAAACTGATCACTTGGTTCTCACTTTGTATCCTAGTGAGGCCAGTCAATGTTTAGTTCATTATAGCTTTGGTCCAAACATGGACAAAGAGATTAACTTGAAGCAGTGAGGTGAGCGACTATGTTTGATGAAGGGCTTATGCCCAAAATGTTGATTCTCCTGCTCCTTGGATGCTGCCTGACCTGCTGTGTTTTTTCAGCATCACACTCTCGACTATGTTTGAGCGACGCAGCAATTGACCAAATGTGGCAGCAATGAACCAACAAGAGTGGAATTCGTGAGAATCAGAGGAAAACTTGCTTTTCATTGGAATGATACATAGATACAGGAAAAGGCCATTCAGTCCCTCGATTCGCACCATTCAATGAGATCATGACTGATCTGTGGCCTAATTTCATACATCTACCTTTGACAAATATCCCTTAATGTCTTTGCTTCACAAAACGTTATCTATCTCGGATTCAGAAATAGCAACATATCCTACGTTCACTGCTGTTTGTGGAACAGGGTGCTACCAAGAGTAGAAGAGACATCTACCACCCTTGTATGCAGAGGGGGTCCATAACATCTCTCCTCAACAGTCAGGCCCTAAGTGGCAGATTATGCCCCCTTGTTTAGGAATCCCCAAACAGTGGAAATAGACCATCTTTATCTGCCAAGTCTTTTCCTGCTAATATCTTGAAGACTTCAATTAGATCACCGCTTAATATTTTAAATTCCGGAGAAAACTGTCTGATTTGTATCATCTGTCTCATAAGATAACCCCTGAAATCCAGGTATCATTCTTATAAACCTACGCTGTCCAAGGCCAATATATTCTTCCTGAGGTGTAGTGCCCAGTTCTGCTCTCAGGACTGCAAGTAGAGTCTAACAAGGTTTAGTATAGCTGCAGAGTAACTTCTGCATTCTTGTACTCTACCCCTCTAGCACCCCATTAACTTTCTTGATTATTTTCTGTACCTATTTGTAGCATTTTAAAGATTTTTTGTTTTATATTGAATCATTCTGGCAATGCAGCATAATCCCCTACTTACTTCGTTTATCAGTTAATAGCACTCATGGTAAATCTTAAGGGAATATTATACTGCAATACCAAGATGCGTTTCCTTTGCAAATATGCTTGAGCTCTTGACCCTGTAGAGTACAAGTATATTTGGCAATGCTCCAGCTAATACGTGTAACTCTACATTTATCTAAACAACCATTTGCCAAACAACAGTAATCTCTATTCACGAGTGACAGTTCATCCATTGCACTGCTGCTTCACATGTTGTTAGACCATCAGAAACATTTCAATCACATCAAGCAGCTCTACCTTGATATAATTCGCTCACGATGCACTTGCTGATAAGTCTCAGGTAATTGTGAATGTCTTGTGACAGCTACAGCTGTTGCGTTTGCCATTACACAGGATGCAAGGAATTTCTATTTGTGTTTAGTCACTGGGCTGGTTTCAATCTTGCCGGGGAGCATTTCACCTGTATTAAACCCTCAAAGAATGATGGACACTGAAACAGGAGGTGCTGGAGAAGCTCAGCAGGTCTGGCAGCATCTGTAGAGTGAGAGAAGCAGAGTTCTGAGTCCATTGGACTGTTTCAGATTTTCAAGATCTACAGTTCTTTGCGTCTCCTCAAGAATGATGGCTACTTTGGATTAAGAGAGGTTTCACTGTATCTGCAGAGACACTGAAGAGAGGAGTTGTTTGCACAAAGCTATTTTTCTGGGTCTTTGTGAGGCCTTCAGCCACCTACTGATAAGGGCGTTCAAGAACAGCAAAATCAAATCTGACAGCAAGATCACGGTTTGCAGAGCTGTGGTGGTTCCTGTCCTCTTATGTGGCTCTAAGATGTGGACTGTCTACGGAAGACACCTCAAGGAGCTGGAGCAGTATCACCAATGCTGCCTGCGCAAGATCCTGCGAATCCATTGGGAAGAAAGACACACCAATACCAGCCTCTTCAAGTAGGCCAACATCCCCAGCCCCCACCGCCACCTTGATTGGTTGCAATGAGCTGGATACGTAGTCCACATGACCGACACAAGACTCCCCAAGCAAGTGCTCTACTCCCAGCTCCGAAACGGCAGGCAAGACAGATGAAGTTCTTCAGGGATACCCTCAAGGCCTCACTGGTGAAGTGCAGCTTTCCCAACAGACACCTAGGAATAACTGGCCCAAGACCGTCCAAAATGGAGGAGGAGCATCCGGGAAGGCATCGAGCACCTGGAGACTTGCCGTCGGGATAAAGCAAAAGCTAGGCACAAACAGCGTGAGGAGCGCGCTGCCACACCTACACCCACCCAGCCCTTCCCCTGACCACCCTCTGCCCTAACAGAGCCTGTGGTAGCTGCATCAGTCTGTACAGCCACCTGCAGACTCAGCCTGAGAGGGGAAAAGAGTCATCGTTGTCTGCAAGGTCCAGGCTGGTCCTCTCTCTCTCTGACATCTCTCCTCTAAGGACTTGTGATTGATTTTACCTTTCATGCCAAGGGGAGTTTATGAGGATTGTTGCAAGTATTAGGAACAGCATCATTAAGTGGGATGATCTATTGGGTTTTCGGATAGGTTAAGTTATTCTGTATCCTGTTTTCTTTTGTCTGTGTTTCATTCGGTAATCTTGTAAATACATTATGTTTTATTTAAAACTCAGTGGTTTGACCAGCTGCATCCCTCCTGGAATATCCACGTTACACCTGCTTAAAACAATGAGCAATGTTAGCGTCTAGGCTACCTTCTCAAAATGGTTCGAGGGGGTCTGGCCTGGTCCATAACAAATATAAGAGCAACAAGGTTACTATGGAGCTGTACATAATGTTAGTTAGGGCCCCAGTTGTGTGCAGTTCCAGTCATCACACTATAGGAAGGATGTGATTGCACTGCACAGAGAATGGAAGAGATTCACCAGGCTGTTGTTTGAGCTGAAGCAATTCAGCTATGAAGAGTTAAAAATCACACAACACCAGTTTATAGTCCAACAAGTTTAATTGGAAGCATACTAGCTTTCGGAGCGACGCTCCTTCATCAGGTGATTCCTGATGAAGGAGCGTCACTCCGAAAGCTAGTGTGCTTCCAATTAAACTTGTTGGACTATAACCTGGTGTTGTGTGATTTTTAACTTTGTACACCCCAGTCCAACACCGGCATCTCCAAATCACAGCTATGAAGAGAGACTCGATAGGCTAGGGTTGTATTCCTGAGAACAGAGAAGGTCTAAGGCAGGATCTGACTGAGGTGCCCAAAGTTCTGAGGGGCATAGGAAAGCATAGGTAGGGAGAAATGTCTCACTTAATAAATGGCTCAGTAACTCAGGGACACAGATTTAAGATAAGCAGCATGAGGTTGGAAGGGATTTAAGAAAGGTATTTCCACCCAGAGTGTTGTAGGTAAATGGAATTCACTGCTGAAAGACGTGAGGACACAATGGGCCTTTCTCATGCTCTACGACACTAAAGTACAGTTCCATTGACTCCAAATAAGGTTGTTTGCATCTGATAAGGTGAGGCCAGGGACGAGACTCCTGAGCAGGACGCAGACCTGAGACCTCAGCTGGGTTTCTGTCTCCAACCGTGCTTCTTGGCTTGCTGAGTATTTACAGCATTTTCTGCATTTGGAATCACTAAATCATGCAGTACAGTGAGACTCTTTGGTCCATCCCATCTTGTTCTGGAAATCCATGGCAGGGAAGTAGCCTGGAGAGAGACGGCTGGCCAGCAATTTATTTCTTACTCCTTCATCTCAAAGGCACACGTGAAGCTGCTACAAGCAGTTGTTCGTATGCTCGACTCTGAGGACAAGATCTGGCAATGCAGGTCCACATCAACGCAGAATGACACATTCCAGCGTCGTAGTGAGGCTGTGCTATCTTTCACTAGTGAAGTTAAACTGACGCCTTCTCTGTCCGTTTCAGGTGAATGCAATTCTGTAGCATTTATATTGAAGAAAATCAGATCTGCCCCTGCGTCCCACCTAAAATTTAACATTCAACCCCAACCTCATTCAGATTTTCCGATCATTGCTGTCTGTGGGAGCTGGTTTGGTGCAAATAATCTGGTGCATTACCACATTACAACAGCGACTCCACCATCAAAATACTTCATTGGCTGTAACATACTTTGAAATGTCCTGAATCTCAAAGCAACAACGACTTTTATTTATGGAGTGCCTTTAAATGCAAGAAAATGTCCAAAGGCACATCACAAGAGCATTACAAAACAAAATGTGACATTGAGCCACGTAAGGAACAATTGCTGTATATACTCATGTAAAAGTCGAATTTTTAGACTATTTTTAAAGCTTCAATGTATAAAGTTGACTATTACATGGGTACCAGTTTTGAGGGGCTGAAATTCATGCTGCGGTTCGAAATACCGTATTATTAGCAGAAGTCAATTTGATCGCATAACCAATCCCGGGTAAAGAAGAAAAATTCAGTGAACTTCTTTGTTCTCAGGAATACAACCCTAGCCTATCGAGTCTCTCTTCATAGCTGTGATTTGGAGATGCCGGTGTTGGACTGGGGTGTACAAAGTTAAAAATCACACAACACCAGGTTATAGTCCAACAGGTTTAATTGGAAGCACACTAGCTTTTGGAGTGACGCTCCTTCATCAGGAATCACCTGATGAAGATAAAGATAATTACCGACCAAAAGCAAGAGAAACAAAAATGCATCACCGGTACGAAATTTTATTTATACATAGTGGTACGAAAATTTAACATGTCAAAGATTCATTAAAGTTCTGCAAAATCACACTGTTCACCATCGTCATGACCTGGTATAATAGCACACTTAAAATGAAACATATTTTCAATTCTGAATGTGTAACCATCATGAACTATCACAGCAGATTCTTCCATTCCCCTCCCATTTACTCTCGTATGTAATGAACCTCAGCGACATTAACAAATTTGTCAAAGAATTAAAGATTTATGTAGCTAATATATATCATTTTTATTCAGATATAATGGCACAATTAAAATGATTAACTTTGAACGATATTAACTTTTGGATGCATAGTGAACAAAATGTGATAAGTACAGATAGACTTAGTACCGGTCTGAATAAACGATGAACCAAAATGTGCTGTAGTAAACCAAGTGGACTAAATAGAGTTATGAACGAATGAATGAATGGAGATGCAATACAGTAAACAAAGAGCGATGAGTAGAGTTACCTGTATGAATGAATGAATGAATGTGACTTTGTTCAAGTGGGTTAATGGGAACATGCAGTTTCCTTTGTAAGAGGTTTATAATGCGATATGTTAGGGTCAACTTTTAGATGAGAAATACGGAAAATACAAGATTTTTGGCCAAAAATAAGGGGTCGACTTTTACATGAGATCGACTTTTACACAAGCATATACGGTAGGTTAAAGGACTTGAGGAGAATTTTAAAATTAAGACTTTTTTGCAGAGACAACGTAGGTTAACTATGGATGAGGGTACTTTCAAGATGGTACAAAGTTAAACACAATGGATGTCCAAAGAGATTTGGGGTTCAGGTGCCAAGATTTTTAAAATGTCACGAACAAGTGCAGAAAATAATTAAGAAATTAATGGAGTGCTCACCTTTATATCTAGAGGGCGAGAGTGCAAGGATGCAGAGGTTACGTCACAGCTGTACAAAACGCTGGTTAAACCTCACTGAGAGTACTGGGAGCAGACCAAGGCACCAGGCCTTAGGAAGGATATATTGGCTTTGAAGGGAGTACAACATAGATACACAAGAACGAGGCCTAGACTTCGGGGGCTAAATTATGATCAGAGATTATACAGATTTGGCCAGCTTTCTCTGGAATTTAGAAATTCAATCGGTGACCTGATTGAAGACTTCAAGGCAAGAAAAGATAGATTGGATAAAGATAAATTATTTCCACTGTCTGGACATTCTAGAACTAGGGAGCATAGTCCGAGAATTCAGACCAGGAGTGATTTTAGGAAGCACTCCTACACACAAAGCACAGGAGATGTTTGGGGCTCTTGAGCTGAATTGAATAATTTATTATCACTTGTATTTTACAGCGAAGAATACAGTAACATACAGTGAAAGCCTTCAACTGTCCCCACAACCAGGTACCGTTTGTGTTGTTTTTAAGAAAATGAAAAGATAGAGCTGAAAGAGAGTCGATCTTCATTCCTCTGCCTCCATGATGAGTCCTGAGCCGGCTCATCTGTGCCTTCATCCCTCCTCCAAAGCATCATCACTGCCCACGCCAGACCCACCAATCTGGGAGTCACTACTCTTCAGGCGCCATCTCTTCATCGCTGGGCCCATTTGCCGCCAATATCAGGACCCATGCTGAGCCCACACTCGCCCTGCGAGCAGCAGGCCCTGGCTCCAGGCCTATCACAGCCAGGAGCTGCTGCCATTGCCTCACTGATAATCAGGAGGACTCCCCATTCTGGGCCTGGCATGACTGCAACCAAGTAAAAACAATGACTGCAGATGCTGGAAACCAGATTCTGTATTAGATTGGTGCTGGAAAAGCACAGCAGTTCAGGCAGCATCCGAGGAGCAGTAAAATTGATGTTTCAGGCCCTTCATCAGGAAAGAGGCAGAGTGCCTGAAGGGTGAAGAGATAAATGAGAGGAGGGTGGGGGTGGGGAAAGGTAGCATAGAGTACAATGGGTGAGTGGGGGAGGGGAGCAAGGTGATAGGTCAGGGAGGAGGGTGGACTGGAAGATAGGCAGGTAGGAGATGTCGTGGGGACAGTGCTGAGCTGGGAGTTCGGGACTGGGGCGAGTGGGGGAAGGGGAAATGAGGAAACTGGTGAAGTCTACATTGATGCCCTCGGGTTGAAGTGTTCCGAGGTGGAAGATGAGACATTCTTCCTCCAGGCGTCCGGTGGTTAGGGAGCGATGGTGAAGGAGGCCCAGGACCTCCATGTCCTCGGCTGAGTGGGAGGGGGAGTTGAAATGTTGGGCCACAGGGCGGTGTGGTTGATGTCCCGGAGATGTTCCCTAAAGTGCTCTGCTAGGAGGCGTCCAGTCTCCCCAATGTAAAGGAAACCGCATCGGGAGCAATGGATACAATAAATGATATTGGTGGATGTGCAGATAAAACTTTGATGGATGTGGAAGGCTCTTTTAGGGCCTTAGATGGAAGTGAGGGAGGAGGTGTGGGTGCAGGTTTTGCAATTCCTGCAGTGGGAGGGTGGGTTGTAGGGGGGAGTGGACCTGACCAGGTAGTCAGGGAGGGAACGGTCTTTGTGGAAGGCGGAAAGGGGTGGGGAGGGAAATGTATCCCTGGTGGTGGGGCCCGTTTGGAGGTGGCGGAAATGTCGGCGGATGTTTTGGTTTATGCGAAGGTTGGTAGGGTGGAAGGTAAGCACCAGGAGGGTTCTGTCCTTGTTACGGTTGGAGGGGTGGGGTCTGAGGGCGGAGGTGCGGGATGTGGACAGGATGCGTTGGAGGGCATCTTTAACCATGTGGGAAGGGAAATTGTGGTCTCTAAGGAAGGAGGCCATCTGGTATATTCTGTGGTGGAACTGGTTCTCCTGGGAGCAGATATGGTGGAGACGGAGGAATTGGGAATATGGGATGGCATTTTTGCAGGAGGTAGGGTAGGAAGACGTGTAATCCAGGTAGCTGTGGGAGTCGGTAGGTTTGTAAAAAATGTCGATGTCAAGTTGGTCGTCATTAATGGAGATGGAGAGGTCCAGGAAGGGGAGGGAGGAGTCAGAGATGGTCCAGGTAAATTTAAGGTCAGGGTGGAATGTGTTGGTGAAGTTGATGAATTGCTCAACCTCCTCACAGGAGCACGAGGTGACGCCAATGCAGTCATCAATGTAGCGGAGGACGAGGTGGGGAGTGGTGCCAGTATAACTATGGAAGATGGACTGTTCTACGTAGCCAACAAAGAGACAGGCATAGCTGGGGCCCATACAGGAGCCCATGGCTACCCCTTTGGTCTGGAGGAAATGGGAGGATTCGAAGGAGAACTTGTTGAGGGTGAGGACCAGTTCAGCCAAACGAATGAGAGTGTTGGTGGAAGGGTACTGTTGGGGACATCCGGAGAGGAAAAAACGGAGGGCTTGGAGGCCCTGGTCATGGCGGATGGAGGTGTAGAGGGATTGGATATCCATGGTGAAGATGAGACATTGGGGGCCAGGGAAACAGAAGTCTTGGAGGAGGTGGAGGGCGTGGGTGGTGTCTCGAACGTATGTGGGGAGTTCCTGGACTAGGGGGGATGGACAGTGTCGAGGTAGGTAGAGATAAGTTCAGTGGGGCAGGAGCATGCTGAGATGATGGGTCGGCCAGGGTGGTCAGGCTTGTGGATCTTGGAAAGGAGGTAGAACCGGGCAGTGCGGGGTTCCCGGACTATGAGGTTGGAAGCTGTGGGTGGGAGATCTCCTGAGGTGATGAGGTTCTGTATGGTCTAGGAGATGATGGTTTGGTGATGGGGGGTGGGGTCATGATCGAGGGGGCGATAGGAGGAGGTGTCCTCGAGTTGGCATCTGGCTTCAGTGACTGCAACCAGGCGTCCCCTGGTTTGGGCATACCACACTGCTGCTGCTGGCGTCTCATCATTAGCAGGAGTCCCTGCTCTTGGCCGACTGCATTCAGGCTCCATTTTCAAACCAGGCCACTGCTGCTGCCTTGCTTACTGCAGGAGTCCCTGCTCTGGGCCTACTGCAGTCAGGCTCCATTGCCAAACCAGGCCACTGCTGCCACCTTGCTAACCACAGAAGTCCCTGTTCTGGGCCTACTGCAGTCAGGCTCCATTGACAAACCAGGCCACTGCTGCCACCTTGTTAACCACAGGAGTCCCTGCTCTGGGCCTACTGCAGTCAGGCTCCATTGACAAACCAGGCTGCCACTGCTGCCTCACCAAGAGTCCTGTTCCAGCAGCCCTCCTCCAAAATGTTGCCTTGCCAACACCGATATCTTGAAAAGTTCACTGCTGCCTCCAATCGCTGAAGTAGCTTGGTTGCCGCTGCCGACTCCATTAGCCAGGAGGACATCCTTGCTGCTGCTTCTGTCTCCAATTGCCAGGAGGATCCACATTCGCCACCACCTCCTCTAACTGCCAGGAGCCTGCCTCCTTCACCACAACCGGCCTGCTCTTGCTGTTGTGCCAATGTCACCAATTAACCCGCAGAAAAAGTTTTAGAGAAAAGTAAAACAAATAAAAAAGATTAGAGAAAAGGAAAGAATATGGGCTAAAGTAAAAAGAAGAAAAATGTAGGAAAGCAAACAGAAGAGGATGAGCCCCATGCTCAAGAGACCACACACAGGCCTGCTACTCCAACACTATCTTGAATATTCTGTCTTATGCAAACAGTAATGGATGCAGGATCTGTTGTTACTTCTAAATCTGAGGAAGATAATTTTGACTTTTATTCACTCGTAGGATGTGGGCATTGTTGACTGGGCCAGTATTTAGTTGCCCTTGAGAAGGTGGGGCTGAGCTGCCTTCTTGAACCCCTGCAGTCCATCTGCTGTGAGTTGACCCACAGGGCCATTTGGGTGGGATTTTGATCTAGTGACAGTGAAGGAATAGCAACAGATTTCCAAGTCAGGATAGTGAGGGGCTTGGAGGGGAGCTTGCAGGTGATGATGTTCCCATGTATCTGCTGCCCTTGCCCTTCTAGATGGAAATGGTCATGTGTTTGGAAGGTACTGTCTAAGGATCTATGGTGAATTTGTGCAGTGCATCTTGTAGATAGTACACATTGCTGCGACAGAGTGCCGGTGATGGAGGGAGTGGATGTTTGTGGAATGTGGTGTTAAGCAAAGGTATTAAGAGATATGGGCCTAAGGCAAGTATTTGGGATTACATCACAGATTAGCCATGACTTGAGGGGCTGAATGTCCTAATCTTGTTCCTATGCTCCTAGCTGTAGAAGTGATAGGGGAACAGAACTTGGTCTGTATTAATACATGAGCTTCAAAGTCGTGGAGAAACTCATGTATAAAGCGTGTGAGTGTGGAGGACTGGGCAGGAGACCACAGCAATAGTCAGGTCTGGAAAGCTGCTATATTAATGCAAGTTCTTTCCCTTTCTTTGTTTCTGTCTATGACTGAGGTTTTAGGAACCCCTTCCAATCTGGAAAATCTAAGATTGAAATTTCCCAGTATATGGGTCTAGGTGGTCCTAACTGGGATATCGGATGTGCGTACGAAATCAGGAGACTCTCTGATTGCTTCTTCAGACAAGGAAATGTTTGATGGCCGCATGCTGTCTGCTAAGGTGACTGCTGAAAGCGAACGGTGGGGCGTCCATGCTCTTTCCTAGTTTGTTGCCAGCTAAGCATCATGACAAAATGGCAGGAGAAGCATTCAATCCCCAGGGCTCTACTGTTCTACCCTTTCATTATAATGGATGGAAAATTGCAGGTCAGCAAATAATGGAGGTGGTACTCCTACACTTGGAGTTTAAACACATCCTTGGAGCTGATCTCTGCACACTAAGAGCAGGATTCTGCGGCAATGGAATGTATTTCCAGGCAATGAGGTTACATAAAAAGGTTAAATATTGAAAGTGCCTGCCCCAGCAGCATTTTCAATAAGAGGCTTTCTTGCATGGAGTTGAAATGAGGTGTTTGTTCCTTCATTTTAAAAGGTAAATATGCAAAAAAAGAAGAAACAAAGTCTTATGTGAACCGAACCTGAAGACGTATGAAGTTAGACAAAATCACCAGCCAGGCCCTGTAGTTCCTTGGATGCATTTAATCTCACTGGCCCAGTCCGTCTTCCTAACACAATATGAGCCTCTCCTACATGGTTGCCAGTGGCCTGTATCATTGTCTGTAAGGGCAGTTAGCACCTGAAAGAGTTAACTGATGTCAAAAATTACGCTCTGCACATCAAAGGGGATATTTGTGGATGTAGCGACAATTGAGTGGACTGCTTTGTCCTGGATGGTGTCAAGCTTCTTGAGTTGTTGGAGTCCAGGCAACTGGGGTGTTTCCCATCCCGCTTCTGACTGGTGCCTTGTAGATGGTAGACAGGCTTTGGAGAGTCAGGAGGTGAGTTACTCAGGGTGTGTGTGTGGAAAGCCGTACAAGGTCTGAATGCATTCAGATATAGTTAGTAAGTTTGCAGATGACACCAACATTGGAGGTGTAGTGGACAGATAAATAAGATCTTTTCCCTGGAGTGGGGGAGTCCAGAAATAGAGGGCTCAGGTTTAAAGTGAGAGGGGAAAGATTGAAAATGGATCTAAGGGGCAACTTTTTTCATGCAGAGGGTGGTGCGTGTATGGAATGAGCTGCCAGAGGAAGTGGTGGAGGCTGGTATAATGACAACATTTAAAAGTCATCTGGATGAGTACATGAATAGGAAGGGTTTAGAGGGATATGGATCGAGTGCTAGCAAATGGGATTAATTTAGGATATCTGATCAGCATGGACAAGTTGGACTCAGGGTCTGTTTACGTACTGTACATCTCTAAGACTCTATGATCAGGTATATTGTTCTTAGAGCACTTGTGTTTTGAGTTCACAGCAGGTAGTTTAAGTAATAATGTTCACTTATTGTTACCAATCCCACAAGAGACAATAATGTACTTTGAATAAAAGCAGGGTGCTGGATAATTTTTAAAAATATAAACAGAATGTGCTGGAGAACATCAGCAGGACTGGTGGAAACTGGGGAAGCAGAGAAACAAAACATACTGTTTCAATTCCATTACCACTCTTTTTCAGAATCATGTTATGTCAGATATAAGGAGCTACTCATTAAAATGTAATAATCCAAAGACCACAATATGTCGGAGCAGGAGTAGGTCATTCAGCCCATTGAGTTTGTTCTGCCATTTGATGAGATCATATCAGATGCCAACGCCACTGCCTATTCCTTATAACCCTCGATCCACTTCCTGGTTAAAAATCTGTCTGTTTCAGCCTTGAATACGCTTGATCACCCAGCTTCGATTGTCCTCTGGAGTAACAAATTCTACACATTCACTCCTCTCTGACAGAAGATGTTCCTCCTTATCTCTGTCTTCTAGTGAACCTAAACAACCTGGTGAAATCTAGTTACTCCATTTACAAGTTTGCTGATGACACCACAGTTGTGGGGTGGGGGGCGGGGGGAGTCTCAAACAACGAAGAGACAGAACACAGGAAAGAGATAGAGTGCTTAGTGACATGGTGTCAAGCCAACAATCATATCATTAATGTCAATAAAATGAAAGATCTCGTCATTGACTTCAGGAAGTACAGTGGAGGGCACACCCGTGTCTGCATCCGTGGTGCTGAGGTGGAGATGGTCGAGAACATCAAGTTTGTGGGAGTGATGATCATCAACAATGCGTCCTGATCAGCATCACAGCGTGGTTTGGCAACTATTCTGCCCGGGAAACGACAGAGAGTTGTGAACACAGCCCAGTCCATCACACGAGCCAACCTTCCATCCATTGACTCCATCTACACTTCTAACTATCTCGGAAGGGCAGCCAACATCATCAAAGATCCCTCCCACCCCAGTTACAAACTCTTTCAACCTCTTCCATTGGGCAGAATTTATAAAATTTTAAACACGCACACCAACAGATTTGACAACAGCTTCTTCCCCACTGTTGTTAGACTTCTGGATGAACCTCTCAAATTTTAAATTTAATGTTGATCTCGTACTCTGTGCACTTTCTCTGCAGCCGTAACATTGTACTCTCTGCTCTGTTCAATTATCCTGATGCACGTAATGTAGGATGATCTGCCTATACTGCACACAAAGCAATAATAAATCAAATCAAATCCAATCATCTTTCTAAACTTCATTGAGTACATAGAACATAGAACAATACAACGCAGAACAGGCCCTTCGGCCCTTGATGTTGCGCCGACCTGTGAACTATTTTCAGCTCGTCCCCCTACACTATCCCAAAATCATCCATGTGCTTATTCAAGGATTGTTTAAATCTCCCTAATGTGGCTGAGTTAATTACATTGGCAGGTAAGGCATTCCATGCCCTTACCACTCTCTGAGTAAAGAACCTGCCTCTGACATCTGTCTTAAATCTATCACCCCTCAATTTGCAGTTATGCTGATGTCATCATCCTAGGAAAAATACTTTCACTGTCTACCCTATCTATTCCTCTGATCATCTTGTATGTCTCTATCAAATCCCCTCTTAGCCTTCTTCACTCCAATGAGAACAGGTTCAAGTCTCTCAGCCTTTCCTCATAAGACTTTCCCTCCAGACCAGGCAACATCCTGGTAAATCTCCTCAGCACCTTTTCCAATGCTTCCACATCCTTCTGAAATATGGCGACCAGAACTGTACACAATATTCCAAGTGTGGCCACACCAGCATTTTTTATAGTTGCAGCATGATATTGTGGCTCCGGAACTCAATCCCTCTACGAATGAAACGTAACACACCATATGCCTTCTTAACAGCACTATCCATCTGGGTGCAACTTTCAGGGATCTATGCACATGGACTCCAAGATCCTTCTGCACATTCACACTACCAAGAATCTTTCCATTGTCCCAGTACTCTGCCTTCCTGTTATTCTTCCCAAAGTGCATCACCTCACATTTAGCTGCATTGAATTCCATTTGCCACCTCTCAGCCCAATTCTGCAGTTTATCCAAGTCCTCCTGCAACCTGCAACATTCTTCCAAACTGTCCACTACTCCACTGACTTTAGTGTCGTCTGCAAATTTACTAACCCATCCACCTATGCCTGCGTCTAAGTCATTTATAAAAATGACAAACACAGTGGTCCCAAAACAAACCCTTGTGGCACACACTAGTAACCGGACTCCAGGGTGAATATTTTCCGTCAACCACCACTCACTGCCTTCTTTCAGAAAGCCAGTTTCTAATCCAAACTGCTAAATCACCCTCAATTCCATGCCTCTGCATTTTCTCCAACAGACTACCATATGGAACCTTATCAAAGACTTTACTGAAGTCCATGTATACCACGTCAACTGCCCTACCCTCATCTACATGCTTGGTCACCTTCTCAAAAAACTCAATGAGGTTTGTGAAACACGACCTGCCCTTGACGAAACCATGTCGACTATCTGAAATCAAATTGTTACTTGCTGGATGTTTATAAATCTTATCTCTTATAATCCTTTCCAAAACCTTTCCTACAACAGACGTAAGGCTCACTGGTCTATAATTATCTGGGTCAACTCAACTGCCCTTCTTGAACAAGGGCACAACATTTGCAATCCTC
Source organism: Chiloscyllium punctatum (assembly GCF_047496795.1). Lineage (NCBI taxonomy): Eukaryota > Metazoa > Chordata > Chondrichthyes > Orectolobiformes > Hemiscylliidae > Chiloscyllium > Chiloscyllium punctatum. The sequence continues at coordinate 109,496,872 of NC_092746.1, forward strand.
CAGTCCTCTGGTACCAAACCTGTAGACAATGATGACTCAAATATCAAAGCCAAAGGCTCTGCTATCTCCTCCCTAGCTTCCCAGAGAATCCTCAGATAAATTCCATCTGACCCAGGGGACTTGTCTACTTTCACTCCTGCTAGATTGATAACACCTGTGCATAACTAACCTAGATCCTTTCTAGTCTAATATCTCATACCTTATTCTTCTCTTCTACAATATTCTCTTTTTCCTGAGTGAAAACCAATGAGAAATGTTCATTTAGCACCTCTCCGATCTCCACAGGGTCCACACTCAACTTCCCACTTCTGTCTTCGACTGGCCCTACTCCTACACTAATCATCATTTTATTCCTCACATACCTATAGAAAGTTTTAGGGTTCTCCTTTATTCTATTTGCTGAAGACTGCTCATGTCCTCTCTTTGCTCTTCTTAACTCTCTCTTTAAATCCTTCCTAGCTGATCTGTAACTCTCCATCGCCACATCTGAAACATCTTACCTCATCAACACATAAGCCTCCTTCTTCTTCATTACAAGAGATCCAATTTCTGTTGTAAACCATGGTTTCCTTACCTTATCACTTCCTCCCTGCCTGACAGGGACATACCTATCAAGGACACGCAATATCTGTTCCTTAAACCAGCTCCACATTTCCATTGTCTACGTCCCTTGTATTTTGCTACCCCATTCTATGCATCCTAATTCTTGCCTAATCGCATTATAATTGCCCTTGGCCCATCGATAACTCTTGACCTTTGGCATGTACCTATCCCTTTCCAACACTAAGCTAAACGTAACTGAATTATGGTCACTCTCTCCAAAGTGCTCACCTACAACTAAATCAAACACCTGGCCTGGTTCGTTACCAAGCACCAGATCCAGTGTGGCTTCCCTCTTGTCAGCCCTTTGACATACTGTGTCAGGAAACCCTCCTGTACACATTGGACAAAAACTTGATCCCTCCGACGTACTGAATTTATAGCGTTTCCAATCAATGTTGGGCAAGTTAAAGTTTCCCATAATGACGACCCTGTTCCTTTCACTCCTACCCAGAATAATTTTGCTAATCCTCTCTTCAACCTCCCTGGAACTCTGCAGAGGCCTATAAAAAACTCCAAGCAGTGTGACTTCTCCTCTCCCATTTCTAACCTCAGCCCATAATACCTCAGTAGATGAGTCCTCATCAAAACTTCTCTCAGCCACCGTTATACTATCCTTGACTAACAAGGCCACACCTCCCCCTCTTTTACCACCTTGCCTGATCTTAATGAAAGATCTAAACCCTGGAACCTGCAACATCCATTCCTCACCCTGTTCTATCCATGTCTCCGAAATGGCCACTACATCGAAGTCTCAGGTACCTATCCATGCTGCAAGCTCACCTACCTTATTTCGGATACTTCTGGTGTTGAAATAAACACATTTCAAACCACTTCGCCATCTGCCATCACACTCCTGTGACCCTGAAATCCTGTCCCTGTCCTTCCTACTCTCATCCTCCTGTGCACTGCAAATACACTTCCGGTTCCCATTCCCCTGCTGAGCTAATTTAAACCCACCTGAATAGCACCAGCAAATTTCCCACCCAGGATATTAGTACCCCTCTGGTTCAAGTGAAGACCGTCCTGTTTGTACAAGTCCCACATTCCCCAGAATGAGCCCCAATTATGAAATCGCGAAACCCTCCCTCCTGTACCATCCTTGCAGCCATGTGTTCAGCGGATACCTCTCCCTATTCCTTGCCTCGCTATCATGTGGCATGGGTAACAAACCAGAGTTAGCAACTCTATTTGTTCTAGCTCTCAGCTTCCACCCGAGCACCCTGAAATCCTGCCTTACATCCTTATCCCTCTTTCTACCTATATCGTTGGTACCTACATGGCCAACGACTTGAGGCTGGTCACCCTCTCCCTTCAGGCCCCTAAAGATACGATCCGAGACATCACAGACCATGGCACCTAGGAGTCAACACACCAACCCAGAGTCTTGGTTGTTCCCAACAAACTGAGCCTCTAGCTATTGAGTCACCAATGATGAACACTCTCCTCCTTTCCCTCCTTCCCTTCTGTGCAGCAGGGACAGACTTTGTACCACAGACCCAGAAACTTCAACTGCTCCTCATATAACATTCCTGGGTTAATTCTTGTGAACTTAATCTAGACCGCCTTCAAAGCCAAGCCCATCCTTTCTCAGATACGGGGCCCAATCTGCGCACAATATTCCGTGTGGTCTGACCAGAGCCTTATACAGCCTCAGTAGTACAACTCTGCTCTTGTATTTTAGCCCTTGTGAAAAGAATGCTAACTTTGTACTTGCTTTCCTAAGTGCCCACTTGCCCGCATGGTATGAGTAGTTTAAACTGAAGCTAGTAAGAAGGAATGGTAGCAATGAATCTATCCATGGCTCTGCAGAAGGTTCAAGCAGAAACCAAAATGTTCAAGATTCTTAACTATTCCCATTTCAGCTGATGATCGATTGTTTTTGCAGCTAAACACTTTCTAACTTTGCCCTCCGCAATGCTCCATCAATATTTCCTTGTCTTGCTACCCTGGCTTGCCTAATAATATTGTCCTGCATTTGTCTTTTCTCCATCCAAAGGCTCCTCTATTTCCTGCACACTTAGCCACTTTCCAACATGACACAGTGAGACAAGTCGATCAGCCACTGGCACCTCTGACAGTGAGAGATGTGGGAAGGAGCAGAGCAGGAGCGCCCACTCAGTAAATTTGTCTTGAGGAAAACACAAACACACTGAAGCCTTCTGAGCCCATTGAATTGTCTGTTACTCAGAGATTCAAATGAAGAAAAAAAATCATTGGTAAGCTCAATACAAGATAAATTCTCTCTGCACATTAATTTTTAGTAAGAACATGTCTGGTGCTGATTAGTGAGTGCTAGGTTACTATCAGTGCTATTTTAATGCAGATACTCTAGTGGTTTTTTTTAAATGAGGGATAAATTGTGTGGGATTCAATTGAAGTGATCTGAGTCATAGTCCTAGAGCTCCCTGCCCCACACCAGTGTAAGTTCTGGATATAGGTTTGCTCACTGAGCTGGAAGGTTTATTTTCAGATGTTTAGGATATTCCTAAAACAAGCCAAACAGGGACACGCATGAGATTTCCTAGAAGCATGGCATTCCAACCAGAACTCTATCAACAAACACATTGACTTGGATCCCATTTACCACCCCCTGAGAAAAATAACAGGAAACGGCATCACCACAGGAAATGATGTCACCACAGGAAATGACATCATCAACCCAAAGAAACCCAAACACATAAATAGAAAGTGGGCCATGCCACCAGTGCTTCATCCAGAGGCTCACTGATGACGTTACCTAGTATGGTGACAAAACGTCTGCAAATGGACCTTCCAGCTCAGTGAGCAAACTTGCATCTGGAACCTCAACCTGAGCTACAAATCTTCTCAAAACTTGCTACCAGTGTAAGTCTGTCCACACCCTGTGGACATAAGGGGGTTCAAGAAAGCAGTTCACCAGTTTGCACGGGCATTGAGAGATAGAAAAATAAATGTTGTCCTTATCAGCAACATCAACATTCCATGAAGGAATAGGAAATGTCAACAGCTTTCCATTGTACAATAAATTACCTGGAAGAGGGCACTGTTGGTATAATCAGCAAGCTTGCAGATGACATGAAGATTGGTGGAGTAGCAGAAAGCATAGGGGACTGTCAAAGAATACAGGAGGATATAGATAGACTAGACAGTTGGGCGGAAAGGTGGCAGATGGAATTCAATCCAGACAAATGTGAGGTGATGCATCTTGGGAAGTCTAATTCTAGAACAAATTATACAATGAACGGAAGAGCCTTGGGAAAAGTTGATGAGCAGAGAGATCTGGGAGTTCAGGTCCATTGTACCCTTGAAGGTTGCTGCACAGGTAGATAGGGTGGTCAAGAAGGCATATGGTATGCTTGCCTTCATCAGATGGGGTATTGAGTATAAGAGCTAGCAGGTCATTTTAAATTGTGCAAGACATTGGTTCAGCCGCATTGAGAATACTGTGTACAGTTCTGGTCGCCATATTGCCAAAAGAATGTGGACGCTTTGGAGAGCGTGCAGAGAAGGTTTACGAGGATGTTGCCTGGTATGGAAGGTGCTAGCTATGAAGAGAGGTTGATTAGATTAGGATTGTTTTCATTAGACAAAAGGAAATTGAAGCGGACCTGATTGAGGTCTACAAAATCATGAAGGATATAAACAGGGGAGATAGAGACAAGCTTTTTCCCAGGATGAAGGATTCAATAACGAGAGATCACACTTTCAAGATGAGAGGTGAAAAGTTTAAGGGGGATACATGCGCCAAGTCCTTTACACAGAGGGTGTTGGGTGCCTGGAACGCGTTGCCAGCAGAGGTAATAGAGGCAGGCACGGTAGATTCATTTAAGATGCGTCGGGACAGATGTATGAGTAGGTGGGGAGCAGAGGGATACAGATGCTTAGGAATTGGGTGACAGATTTAGACAGTGGATTAGGATTGGTTCAGGCTTGAAGGGCCGAATGGGCTGTCAGTTCCTGGGCTGTAAGTTTTATTTTGTTTTGTTCTTTCTTTACAGCAGTACACAGTTAACAGCACCACACCAGCAGCTCAAGAACGAACTTACCTACAAATCAATTTTTTTTTCAAATATCACTGGTTTGGCTTTGTACAGTTTTAATATTCATAATGATTTTATCAGCAGGAACAAAAGGAAATCTCAAGGATGAGAGCTTTGAGTTTCTACTTCATAAATAATATAAAAATGAATTTTCACAGAATGTTTGATAAGTAGCTGAGAAAGCAACACAATGTCCAAAAAAATCATTCTTTTACTGTCAAACCACCACATAATATTATTGATTTGCTCTTTCCTTTTCGCAATATTTTTTATTGACCTCTAACTGAAAGAATGTAAAACTGTGGCCACATTCCCAAGATGCCTTGCTGTTGTAAGGAGTTCTGCGCCCACATTGCCACGTCTCCTCCCAGCTTTTTTCATCTTACTCTAAAAGCAAATCCTTTTCATTCCTTTGTCCCTCATTTCTTTATCCAGCTTGCCCTTCAAATGTATCTGTAGTACCACATCAACCACTCCTTGTGACAGCGAGTTTCTCACTCTCACCATTCTCTGGTGAAGATTCCTGTCCTGAATGTTATTATGAAATTACTGCTGACTATCTTATAGTCATGGCTCCTGGGTTTTGTCTCTCCTGTAGTGAAAACGTTTTCCTTAAGTCAACCTTATCAAAACCTTTAGTAATTTTAAAGTCCTCCATTGGGCCACCCTTCAACCTCTGATTTTCTAGCCTCCTCATGTTGCTTGTTTAACGAGAGCTATCTTTAACCTTATTGTCTTCAAGTAATTATGTGGAGATGCCGGTGTTGGACTGGGGTGAACAAAGATAAAAATCACACAGCACCAGGTTATAGTCCAGCAGGTTTATTTGGAAGCACTAGCTTTTGGAACACTGCTCCTTTATCAGGTAACTGGTGGGGCAGGATCATAAGACACAGAATTTATAGTAAAAGATCACAATGTCATGCAACTAGAATGATATATTGAACAAACCTAGATTGCTGTTCAAGAAAGGAAAGGTAACCTGTTCTCTCCACAGATATTGAGTGATCTGCTGGTGACTTTCAACATTTTTCTGATATTCTCATTCACACTCATGTTATTTGCTTATATATAATAATGGGTAATGTTACCATAATCGCACTGTTGAGAGAGATGATGGGTGGTGAGTTTAACCTGAGGGTCACCGGACCTCAGCCAAGGGAAGGCAGGAATTTCATGGTAACCACAACTGGTGCAGGATTTGAACCTGTTGCAATCGGTAACATTCTGCATTTTAAACCAGCCAAATGAGCTAACTGGCCTATATTATCTGCTGAAAGTATTTTGTGGCATTGAGGAATAGTTTTGTTTCCTTTTTTGATCTATACAGAGTCATTGAGTAGTCATGGCAGTCACGGCATGAGTGAGATGAGGAGAAAAGTTCTCTACTCCTCTGGTACTTCATTTGCTTTTCCAACATTTGTCACTCCTTTCCGTCTCTTTGAGTGATCCTGTGGCTGTTGTGCCAAGTTATAGACCTGCTGTCCGCAATAGTGTCCATAAGGAAAAAAAACAACTACGAAAAGAAGATACCTGTTAAGTTGGAGAGGGTTCAGAAATGATTTACCAGAATGTTCCTTGGACTGGAGAGTTTGAATTATAAGGAGAGGCTGGATAGGCTGGGACTTTTCTCACTGGAGCGTATGAGTTTGAGGGGTGACCTTATAGAGGTTTATAAAATCATGAGGAGTGTGGATAAGGTGAATCCTGAAGGTCTTTTCACTGGGGTGGGCAAGTTCAAAACAATGGGGCATATTATTAAACAGAGAGGAGAAAGATATTAAAGGGATACAAGCAGCAACTGTTTCACACCACCAAATGATCTCCTTTTGTAATGTAAAATGTTATGATTCTAACACAATCCTGTCCTATTTATAATGTGTTTTCCCAAAGGATAAATCTTCCATGCAACTTGTTTTGGAATCACCAAGATTTTCGCTAGTTGTACATTCTGAAGGTGACAGCTCTGTATAAACTGTGTCAAACTGTTCTCAAAGGCTGTGAGAATTGTTTCCTCTGTTTAAACAACCTTTCTGCCACTTTGCTTCATCCTGTAACTTTACCTCCTCCATGTTGATAACCATCATCCCTCGGGCTCATATCATATCATTCCATATCATTACAACAGAGTGTTACAAGGGGACATAAATTTAAGGTGAAGGGTGGAAGGTATAGGGGAGATGTCAGGGGTGGGTTCTTTACCCAGAGAGTGGTGGGGGCATGGAATGCACTGCCCGTGGGAGTGGTAGAGTCAGAATCATTGGCGACCTTTAAGCGGCATTTGGATAGGTACATGGATGGGTGCTTAATCTAGGATAGAAGTTCGGCACAACATTGTGGGCCAAAGGGCCTGTTCTGTGCTGTATTGTTCTATGTTCTAGGTTCTATGTTCTATGTTCTATGGAAACACAGCGTGCCTTTCTTTGGTTGAGGACTCCAAAGTAAAACAAATGGAAGAAAGTTACAATTACTTAAACAAATATTCTTCATTGTCATCTGCAAGCAGTTAAATGGGAATAGTTTTGATGAATTAAAGAACAGGCAAATAGAGCTAGATCTTGTTGATAAGCCTAGTTATGCCTGCCTTAGTAAAGAGAAACTCCCTGAAACTGTTACGAGAAATGAATTTGGACACACCAACTCAGGAACAAGTGGAGGAGGATACCGTGCTAATGAATGCTCAGGCTGGTTTATTAGAGGACATCTGGATTAGTGGTGCTGGAAGAGCACAGCAGTTCAGGCAGCATCCAAGTAGCTTCAAAATCGATGTTTCGGGCAAAAGCCCTTCATCAGGAATAATATTCGAAGACATACCTCTGGAAACTGATGCCAGTTGATTTAGAAGATTTTATGTCCTCTAATCGTCAACTCTCACACTCCCACAAACCTACCCTAACCACAATCCCCCATGCCTCCTTATATCATCCATGCTAACACAATGCCATACCACCAAGTATTCATTTTAGATCTATTTAAGGAATTACGTGGGGATCTAAAACAAAACTTCCAAAACATCTTATACAGTTCTCATTAAACGTGCTTGATAGTGAAGAAAAAACTCTGGCTCACGAAAGTATCAAAGTGTTTAAATGTCCTTAAATGGTTGGTACCTTATATAAGATAAAAATTCTGGTCATTCCCACAAGCTTTTTAATGACTTCTTTAAGCAGTTGATCAAACTGTGAATTCAGAACCTTGTACAGAAACAACTTTAGCTTTTGAAACCTAGCCAATCATTCCTAAAGGCATAAAATTAGCCCAGGAATTTTAACAAAGATTCCTATTGAAACTGCACAGATGATATGCAACTGCCTGTCACTCAAAATATTCCATATTTTCTAATAACCAGAGATATTGGAGTCAGCTTTTTGCTTACAGTTTAAAGAGAGGAGGGATTTTAAAAACAGTTAACGGGCGACACAGTGGCTCAATGGTTAGCACTGCTGCCCCACAGCACCAAGGACCCAGGTTTGATTCCAGCCTCAGGTGACTGTGTGCAATTTCCACATCCTCTCTTTGTCTGCGTGGGTTTCCTCCGGGTGCCCCCGGTTTCCTCTCACAGTCCTAATATTTGCAGATGCTACATTGCCCGTAATGTCCAGTGATATGCAGCCTCGATGGATTAGCCATTGGAAATACAGGGTTAGGGTGGGTCTGGGTGAAATGCTCTTCAGAGGGTCAGTGTGGACCTGATGGGCTGAATGGCCTGCTTCCACACTGTAGGGGATTGTAAGCAGACTTTATCTACTTTAAAGAGCAGTTACATCCAACCCATCAATTTGTGACCCTTGGAATAGCTGAAAATGGAGTCTGTTCAAACTCAGTACTAGATTCATCTCACTCTGATGAGGTTTTTTTTTAAAGTGCCATGAAGTGCCCCCAACATGTATTACCTGCTATCGGGAACATTGTGAATAATTCATTGGCCACTTAAACTCATTAGTTTCTGCTTTATAATCTGCATTCTTTTCAACTCCTCCACCTAGCAACGTTCACTGATCAAGTGCAGTAACTCACTGTTAATGCAGTTAGTGTCGCTTGATTACTAATGAGACTGCGTAACCCTTCAGAAAAATCTCTTATCTGTCTGAATGATTCCTGTCACAACAAAGATCTCTCAATTCTTGAGAAAACTTCCAGTTCACCCTTTGAAATCCATGGAACCTATTGCTATCTGAAAGCACCAATGTACTAGCTAGCTCCTTGACTAAATGTATGGCAAACAGGATTAGATTAGGTTAGGATATCTGGTTGGCATGGACAAGTTGGACCGAAGGGTCTGTTTCTGTCCTGTACATCTCTATGACTGTATGACTATCATAGAGTCAGAGAGATGTACAGTACGAAAACAGACCCTTCAGTCCAACTCGTCCATGCCAACCAGATATCCCAATCCAATCTAGTCCCACCTGCCAGGCCCAAATCCCCCCAAACTCTTCCTATTCATATACCTATCCAGATGCCTCTTAAATGATGCAAGCGTACCAGTCTCCACCAGTTCCTCTGGCAGCTCATTCTATACACATACCACCCTTTGCCTGAAAAAGTTTCCCCTTAGATCCCATTTAAATCTTTCCCCTCTCAGCTTAAACCTATGACCTCTAGTTCTGGACACCCCACCCCAGGGAAAAGACCTTGTCTATTTACCCTATCCATGCCCCTTGTTATTTTATAAACCTCTATAAGGCCACTCCTCAGCCTCTGAAATTCCAAAGAAAATAGCCCCAGTCTACTCAACCTCTCCTGATAGCTCAAACCCTCCAACCTGAGCAACATCCTTGTAAATCCTTACTGAATCCTTTCAAGTTTCACGACATCCGATAGGAGGAGGACCAGAATTGAAGGCAGAATTCCAAAAGTGGCCTAACTAATGTGCTGTGCAACCGCAACATGACATCCCAACTCCTATGTTCAGTGTACTGATCAATAAAAACAAGCATGTCAAATGCATTCTTCACTACCCTGTCTCTCTTTCAAGCAACAAAAAACTGCACTCCAAGGTCTCTTTCTTTGTCAACACTCCCATGGGTCTTAAGTATATAAGTGCTACCCTGGTTTGCACCGTACATTTATCGAGATTAAACTCTATCTGCCACTCCTTAGCCCAAAAGAACATCCCCTTACTTGTGCAATGCCTTGCTCAGATATCACACATACTGTATTACCTGTCAGGGAATTGAACCCCAGTGTCCTGTGTGACAAGCAGAGGTATGGGTCGGGTGCTGACAAAAGGGACCAGATTTACTGTGATGATGCTGCTCCTTTAACAAGGTTGGGTTGTTCTTGATTCTTTTTCACAAGGCAGTAAAGACACAGTCTCCAAAACGTCTGAGGTTGAAATACTTGAGAATGCTTTCAAGTTTTAAAAAAAACTTGTACAATGAAAGGGGAGTGGCCAGTTCTCCCCAGCTCAGCTTTCCTCTGGTTTGGTTTGGCTTTAGCAGTCTGGCTCTTCACTGAAAGCAGTCAGTCAGTTTTTTGAGGCTGCTGGTCCATGAAACAGCTACCTGGAAGAAGGTGTTCCATGCTGAGTCCCTCTGCTGTCTCCTTCACTCCTGTAAGACCCTGCGTTTGATTTTACCTTTTGTGTTAAGGGGTGTTTATGGGGATTGTTGCACATACTGGGAACAGTATTATTAAGTTGGGATAATCTGTTGGGTTTTCGGATAGGTTAAGTTATTCTAGATAGTGTTCTCTTTTGTTTGCATTTCATTCGGCAATCCTGTAAATAAATTCTGTTTTGTTTAAAACTAAGTGGTTTGACCGGCTGCATCTCTCCTGGAATATCCACTTCACACCTACTTAAAACAACGAACAAACTGGGCGACTTTCTTGTTTTGAGGACGTCTGGCCTGGTCCATAACATATAAGATATCTGGTCGGCATGGATGAGTTGGAACAAAGGGTCTGTTTCCATGATGTACAACTCTATAACTTGATGACACTACTTCTTTTGCCAATTGCATCAGGATGTGCCATTTTGGTGCACTCAGTTGTAAGATTATGCATCGGGAGTTTAACTTACATACATTGGCTCCAGCCAAAGATATGAACACAGCAACGCAAATAAAAATCAAGTTGGGTCTGTAACAGACAGACATGAGGCATTATGTCATCTGTCAGGAGGCTGTCTTCGACATCTTGTTGGATGAGATTTTAGCAAAGGCGTTAAACTGGCTGAGGAAATTGAAAATAACAGCTTCAATTTACTTGCTTTGGTGTCATAACCTTTCGTTCCAAGGCTACCCCCGTGGGATGAATGAGAAATTATTGATGTTCAATGCTATAGAACCGTTCTGGGATGTGAGTGAGTAGCAATTTCCAACCTGAAGGTACCTGACTTTATGGTGTTTATTACAGCATTATTGTGTCCACTGCAAAGGGCATAAGTGTTCCAGAGAACCCTGATGCTCATCAAATGTATTTCTGTTTGATGGTGCACTGTGATATAAAACAGCCTCACCGATCTAAACTTTTCCACATGGAACCTATGGACCATCATTCGGTCTTGAATTCAGCCAATGTCCAACTTCTAAACAAGTCAAAGGATTTGAATAAGGCTTGTATTAATACGTATGGCACATAACTGAGAAGCATGCAGCAAAGAGTGAATGAACACAAATTAAGTGCAGCGTTTACATGATTGTGCAGTCATGGAAATTGGAGATTCTCTCTGTGGCAGCTTAAATAGTGAAGGAAATTCTATGGTTCTCCCTCCTCAGTTTACCATCTCCAAAGAGGATTATCCTGAGCCATCCATTGATGCTGGGCTCACAGACGATGCTGCGCTTTTTCTGCCATCTGCTACCAATTACATGTGATCTCAGCTTTGGGAATCCAACAACGTCTCTTTTGCATTCATGTACATCTTTAACTGAGTGTGAGGCCCCAAGTTTCTTCGCGGGAGAAAATTTGACACTTAGTCACATAAGGGCAGCTGTACTTTGTGTCCCAGCACCAACCACAGAGGAGATAGGATGGAAGGCAGGGGAAGGGTGCATTTGGGTGCCATGCCAATGCTGCCAGGCCTGCCCAACGCTGTGAGGATCTTTTAACCCACTGCAGGGGAAGTTTTAGGCAGCCCATATGCCCTACGGTGGCAACTGGTAGGCCACTTCCCACCCTTCTGCAAGTTTTTAAATGGCAGGCAAAGCAGCAATCCAGGTTTGAAGGCTGCCAGTCCCTCTTCCCAGACGAGTGGGGGGGACGGTAGGAGTTTGGGGGTGTAGGGGAGAAGGGGGCAAGTGGTTCTTCATTTTGGGACACCTGAGACATTGGCAGCCATCCTCCCTAAGATTGGTGTACCTCTCCATCCAGCTCCCTCTCGCACTGTGGGGTGGCCTGCAGTTTCAGAAATGGCCACAGCTCCTGATGGCAGCGTGGGACCAGAGAACTGATGGCCATCTGATTGGTCTCGTCAACCTGATTGGAAGTGAGGGATGTTTCTGAGATGGGGGTGAAGGGTGGAAGACTTGCCCCGAGCTACTTCAATGTCCCCTACGCCCACCTGCAAATTTCAGGGCTTGGGCACAGGATAACAATCCCAGTGATAAGTACATTTTTTCCTAACATTGCCAAAGGTCAGGCACAGTTGAGTGAAGCACTGACTACCCAAATAATTGCATAGAAACATGCATGACATTCTTATTACATCCAGTGTGCGTATATTTGTACAAAGCCCCTGAATATCTAAGTGGATTAAGCCTTCTATTTAACACAGTCTAATATTTGTATTCAAGCCACCTCTTGCATCATTGGATTGGAAAGCAGTAAGTGTAGATAAAAAGAACTGTCTGGGATGAACAACAAATCTATCACATGTCCTCCTTTTGTACTTAGTTATAACTTTATTTATTCCTTTACATCCATTACAGCACATGGATTAAAAGCACACCATCCCCTTCTCAAGGGCAGCTAGGGATGCCCACTGTCCCATCAGTGAATTTAAAAAATGCATTTTGGTTTTGGTAGGCAGCACACAAAACTGAGCCTCAAGGGAATTAGCACAAATTTAATAGCCTACAGAAGGTTGGTAGGCCCAATTGGCTGGTATGCAATGCGGAATACCAACAAAAGCACGAGTTCAATCCCTGCACTGGCTGATGGTACTGTGAAGGACTCTCCTTCTCAATCTCCTGCCCCCCCTCCCCCCCAACCCACCCACCCTGCCTGCGGTGTTGTGACCCTCAGGTTAAACCATCACCAGCTGTGTGTGTGTGTCTCTCTCCCTCTCTGTTGCAAGGGTGGGACTATGGTGACTTGCCCTTTCACCTTTTAATGGGTTACGCATAAATTAGGAACAGGAGCAGGCCAACTGGCTCCTCAAACATGCTCCACCATTTGATATGATCATGTGACCCCCAACTCCACTTGCCCTTTCACACGCCGCATACACTTGACACCTTTGCTGATCAAAATTCCATCAAACCCAGCCTTAAAGACTCTCAATGATCCTGCCTCCACTGTTCTCTGGGTAAGATAGTTGTCATTCTTGTTCTCACATTTCTTGATGACTCATGTAGGTAAAATGGGAAGAGTAAACTCATTCCCAACTTTGAATTTCAAGTCAAGTCGGCTTTGATTGTCCTTCTCTCCCTCGTTTCTAACATGAAATATTTTTCACTGTTGTTGCTGCATGATGGGGAAGCGTTAGGGTCTCCATACAAAGTGGTCAGCTTTCAACGCCAGAATGCTGTATAGGAATTACGCATGTGACTGCTGTAGATCTGTTGTGTGGAAACTGTTCAGCACATCACATTTGAAACAACCTACAGCATTTGTTCTGGAGTCTGTGAGTGAGACTGGCATTTCAAAGGTCTTAAGGTTTCTTGCTGTTGTCAGGGATATTGTTTTTGAATTCCCTAGTTCCCCTATATATCCACTCAGGGGCTGTGAATGTTGCTAACCAGGCCAGCGTCTATCACCCTTCCCTAATTGCCCTTGAATTAGATTGAATTGACTGGCTCATTGGCCCATTTCAGAGGGCAGTTAAGAGTCAATGGCTGTGGGTCTGGAGTCACACATAGGCCAGACTGGGTGAGGCTGGCAGAATTGGCTCCCTGAAGGCTATTAGTGAACCAGATGCGATTTTACACCAATCTGTCATGGTTATATGGTCACCATTGCGCTGGTTTATTATCCCAGATTTTATTGAATTCAAATTTCACCATCTGCCGTGATGGGATTTGAATGCGTGTCCCAAGAATGTAGCCTGGGGATCCGGATGATTCATTCTGTGACATTGTCACTGTTCCTCTGCCCCCTAGCCTCTGTTTTGCAGAGAATCATGCAATACTGAAGATTGTTGAACATTTCGTCTCCCATGATGTTGATTGGTGTTCCTACATCTGTGAGAGCATCTCCTTCCGAGTGGCCAGTGGCCGCTGTCACATGTGACAGAACAACAGCAAAGTTTACTGGGGAGGGGGGGACGGGGAGGGAGATCAATTAGCTCCACACTGGTTACACACATTGTGCCTGTGTGGCCCCCTGCTGGCAGGATTGGTCTCTGCAGTTGACTTTGTTGATAGAACATTGAACAGTACAGCACAGGAATGGGGCCTTCGGCCCACAATGTTATGCTGAACACGACGCCAAATTAAACGAATCCCTTCTGCCTGCCCTTGGTCCACATCTCTCCATTCCTTGCATATTCCTGTGCTTATATAAAAGTCCCTTAAACACCCTATCGTATCTGCCTCCACCTCCCCCCCCCAGCATCGTGTTCCAGACCCCTACCACTCTCTGTGTAAAAAACGTCGCCCCTCACATCTCCTTTGAACTTTCTTCCCCTCACCTTAAATGCATGCCCACTAGAATTAGACTTTGTTGATGAGTGAAGAGCATGAGCGATGAGGTTGGATCTTCCACAAGCCTTCCACTGCTTCTTGCTCTTCACTGAATGTGTCTGAAGACAATTGCTTTGTAGGCCCAGATGGGGGACTCCAGTCACAAAAGTGTTGAAGATTCCACAAAGAAGAAAATCAGCATGGAAAGCATTCCTCTCCCTCCCCCCTCCTTTTTGCAGCTCTCACCTTCTGAGATTTAAGCATCCAGCAATCCTTTGATAGATCCAGAGAAAGGCTAAGTATGTAAGGTCAACTTGGGGCTATAACCAGATGGTTGAGGGGTTTTAGGGTGCCAGGTGAGTTGACAAGGGTCCTGTGTCAGGTGAATGAATGGGGCTAGGGTGCCAGGTGATTTGGGGAGGGATGGTTGGCTCTAGGAGATGTGTGTGTGCATATGCGTGGGTGGGGGTATGCTTTAAGATGGGTGGTCAGGCCGACTGAGGAAGAGCTGTCTAGTTAAGATGGAGGAGCTGATCAGGTGGGTGGTGGGACAAATTCTGTTGGCTGTCAGCTCATTTTGAGTCAAGGGTGGTCAGATTCAGGGTCCATCAGATGGGTGGGGGAGGGAGTCACATATTAGGCTGTTAGATTAGAGTTTTACCCATGCATAATTATCTAAAGAATATCTTCCAGTGCTTCACTTCCATAGTAAAGGAGTAAGGCCTTTGATTGTCCGATCGATTGGAGAAGTTAGGATTGTTTTCCATGGAAAAAACAAGGCTGAGAGGATATTTGGCTGGGGGGTGGGGTGGGGGGGGGGTAGGAGGGGTGTTTTCAGAATTTATATGGAGAAACCGTTCCCAGTCATGACAGGATAGAGAACAAGATTGAGGTTTAAAATGCACTTGGTCTCAGGATGAGTATTACTGGCTAGGCCAACAAATGTTGCTCATTCCCAATTGCCCTTGAGAAGGTGGTGGTGAACTCCATCTTGAACCAGTGGTGTCCATTTGGTACAGTTATACCCACAATGCTGTTTGATGGGAGTACCTGTATTTGAACCCAGTGACAGTGAAGAAACTGTGATAGTTTGGATGGTGTGTGACCTAGAGGGGAACTTGCATGCGCAGGTGCTGCCACGTATCTGCCACCCATGTGCTTCAATAGACATCACAGATTTGGAAGAAGCTGTTGAAGGAGCCTAGGCAAGTACACTTTCATTCTGTTACGCCCTCTTGTCACAGTGCATTAGTGGCAGAGGGAGAGTGCTTATGGTGGTGGGCAGGATATCAATAAAATATCAATAAATAACCTTGGTCAGTGAAATAACTTGCAAACAGAATCTTAGCAGCATCTGGAAAGCAAAATTAATACTCAGAATAATTGCCAAGCGTGATTGTAGAGAATAAAACACTCATTCTCATTCAAAGCAGAGACTTAGAGAGACAAGTTTAACAGGAGTTGAATGGCTATTGTTTGTCTTTGGTTGTTCTTACATTAATAGAGGTGCAACATATTGCACTAATAAAGGCAAGTGCTAATGAGGAACAAAGCAGGAATAAATATCCCAACTCTCAGGGACAAATATATTCGTGACAATCTGCTGGTGCTCAGTGTGAATATTTACTGTCCGGCTCAAATGCATTGTAGCTAAATTTCCCATCTGCAGTAAGTTGTGACACCTAGTAATTGTAACTGTGCAATAATTCTGGATAATTCTGGATCGTGCAATAATTACACAGTAATCTGCTCAGAAACTGGCTCTAATCTCCACCAAATGGACACAGGTCAAATCTATAGAACATGAAGGTGGTGGAAGAAGGGCAAGAGGATTTTATTCCAGCATGGCATTTATTCTGCTTCTTTTACCTGGCACACTAGGGTGGGCAACCCCCCTATGAATATAGATAATCAGTAAATGAACTGACTTTCAATAGGACAGGTTTTCGGTGGTTGGGGTGGGGATGAAGGGAGTGGAATACCAGCGTAAATGCACTCCACTGACCTTAGTTTTAATGCTGACCCATCCCATATCCTGGGTTTTGTCAACAATGGATTTCATCTCATCAGGCTGGGAACAGTAATTATGTTATCTCCAGCAGGCACCCAGGAACTGGACTGATATTCAGTAGATATCCTTACAGGACTTCAATGCTTGACTTTGTAGAGTTTCAGGCAGGCTGCTGGTTCTCAGAGTGCTTCCTGCAGCTACCGTGGATCAAGAGGCAAACTTCACTTTACATTGAGTGGGAGAATTCTCAAACCTAAGATTTCCTGACTCTGAAGGAAGGAGGCTGAAAGCATTAGGTCAAGGCAAGTAACTCCCTGGATCCATAATTAGACCATACATCCATAAGATCATAGGAGCAGATGCAGGTCAATCAATCAGCTACTACATCATTCAGTGAGATCATGGTTGATCTGCTAATCCTCAAGTTCATTTTCCAGCCTTTTCTGCATAACACTTGATTCCCCTCCTAATTAAAAATCTGTCCAGTTGTAGCACAGCCTCCTTTTAGTTATACTCCATTCTCTTTGCACTAAAGACTAACATTCCATTTGCTTTCCCTCTAACCCACGGAGCATGGATGCTACCTTTTTGTGATTCATTGATGAGGACTGTCAAATCCCTCTCTTCTGCAACTTTCTGCAGTCTTTCTCCATTTAAACATTGCTCAACTCCTCTATTCTTCCTGCCAAAGTACATAATCACATACTTTAACACATAACATTCCATCTGCCAAATTTTTGCCCACTTCTTGCAGACTCTGTGTTAACCTCACCACTTGCCTTCTAAGCTAGTTTTGTGTCATCTACAAACTTGGCTCAAGTGTATTCATATTCCTCATCAAAGTCATTTATATTTAACTGTGGCCCCAGCACTGAACTCTGTGTCACTCCACTGTTAACACATTATCATTCTGAAAATGTGCCCCATGGCTCAATTCTTTGTCTTCTCTTAGCTGGCCAATCCTCTAAATGTGCTAATATGCTACATCCAACACTATGGGCTCTTATTTTATTAAGTAACCTAATGTAAGGTACTTTACTGAGTAGCTCATGAAGATTTAAATATATCACATCAATTGCTTCCCCTTTACCTATCCTGCTTGCTACCTCCTTGAAGAATCTCAGTAAATGTGTGAAACATGGTTTCCCCTTTATGAAACCATGCTGACCCTGCTTAACCATGTTACTTATTTCTAAATGCTCTGTTATTACATCCTCTATAATAGATTCACATTTTCCCAATAACAAGTTAATATAGTTACCTGTATATTGTCTCCTCTTTTTGAATAAATGTGTTATAATGGCAGCTTTCCAGTGCAGGATGTGTCCAGTGGTATCAAGCTTGAATGTAGTTCTGCATCTCTCCACTTGACCCGATCACATTCAGTCATTCTTTCCCACTCTTCTTCCCCAGCACCCTGCACACACCCCACCTTGCATCACATCTTTCACAAGGCTGTGCTTAATTACCTCTCATGAAGATTATGAATGTTTCCTCCTTGCTACATTCATGGTAGCCACCAAAGGAATTTTCTGTTGATATATTATCCAACAATTTCTCTCATTACTTTTTCTGCACATCATACCCATTACTGTATGTCTCCCTGCGTGAGTCAAGTGACTCATCCACAAGTAACTGGATGTCAGACAAAAAACCATCTGGAGCAATTCACATCCTTACAATTTTTTCTTCGAGAATTAATAATTATTTGGCCATTTTTTATAAATCTTAATTACTGTAGAGAAAGTTGTTTTACTATCTGTTCAACCATTGTGTGTGTCTGTGAGTGTGTCTGTGTGTGTGCAAAATTGGTTATTTAAGAGTGACTATTTATATTTTCCTGTTTCAAAGTTCTTTGATGCTTTGCATCACTGTCCAATAAGCCTGGTTGTTACAGGAAATCAAGAATTTTGTTGCTTATTAAACAAATCTAGCCAATGGATTGTTTTGTATTCATAAACTAATATAGATTGAGTATATAATTGACCATTATGGCGACCTGGATACATTTTAAATGTATGTTGTGACCAGTGGAACTAGAGAAAGCCTGCAAATCGATCACAACAATCCACAGACTAACAACATTGAAAATGAAACTGCACTTGAACAAAGCTTAATGGTGATGAACAACAAAAGGGAAGAAAAGGCAATTTGTGAATTCATGTTGAATTATATTTCAGCAAATTGCAAAGCTTTGTGCATTCATAAAGAGAGTGAAAACAATGTTGTTGATAGTTCCACATTCACCTTGTCATTTTGTTTCTCACTTTGAACAATAATAATTCATTCTTCTTTGCAATTACAAGGCCACTTATGATTTTATGTAATCCTAAACATCTGAAAGCCATGGACTTGCAGACATCAGTTCTAACAAAAAGGCTTATGGATATTTTGCTGACGCACTGCCTAACCCTTTCATTTACCCTTTAAATACACATTTTTATTCTCTCTCTGTTACAGGCTGTTCTGCTACATAATGCAACAACTGTGTTCTTCTGCAGTCCCACACGAGAGAAAATCGCGCAATGGAAAGCTGCTGTAGAATATCGCACTGTAGAATATTGCTACAGAAAATCGCTGTATCCATTCAACAGAAAGTTCGCATTACCCGAACATCACCCACAATTCATCAATCACATAATAGCCGATTTGTGTTGATGAAACACACGTTATACCAGATCTTGACTGGCCTCCCATCGTCCACCCTCTTAAAATTGCATTCAACTAAGACTGTTGCCCATATCCTAACAAAGTTGTGATTAGCGAGTTTTGAGAAGATTTGTAGCTCAGGTTGAGGTTCTGGATGAAGGTTAGCTCGCTGATCTGGGAGGTTCATTACCAGATGTTTCATCACCCTACAAGGTAACATCTTCAGTGGGCCTCAGGTGAAAGAGTGTACACGATTCCTGCTTTCTATTTATATGTTTGGGTTTCTTTGGGTTGGTGATGTTATTTCCTGTGGTGATGTCATTTCCTCTTCTTTTTCTCAGGGGGTAGCAAAACTAATGTCATTTACAAAATACCGTGCAAGGACTGTAACAAACACGACATTGGACAAACAGGCAGAAAACTACCCACCAGGATACATGAAAACCAACTAGCCACAAAACAACATGACTCTCTCTCACTAGTATCCTTACGTACAGATAAGGAAGGACACCACTTTGACTGGGACAACACATCCATCTTAGAACAAGCTAAACAGAGACACGCACTAGAATTCCTGGAAGCATGACATTCAAACTGGAACTCTATCAACAAACACATCGAGTTAGACCCCATTCCCTGAGCAAAAGAACAGGATATGACATCACCACAGGAAATGACAACACCAACCCAAAGAAACTCAAACATATAAACAGAAAGAAGGAATCACGTACACTGCTTTGCCTGAGGCCCACTGAAGATGTTACCTATAGGGTGATGAAATGAACATCCCAGATCAGCGAGCTAACCTACATCCAAAGTTGTGATTAATATATTGGAGCACATTACAACAGTCTGGAGTGTATAGTCATCTAAATAAGGTCAGAAGTCACACAACACAGGTTATAGTCCAACAGGTTTATTTGAAATCACAAGCTTTTGGAGCACTGCTTCTTCAGCAATGCTTCAGAGGTTTGTGATTTCAAATAAACCTGTTAGATTATATCCTGATGTCATGTGACTTCTGACCTTATCCACCCCAGTTCAACACCTACACCTCCACATTATCTAAATAAGGCATGTTATTAAAAGCTCTTTATGATAACAATCTTCATGAGTAAAGATCTACAATTGAATTTAATAATCAGATGGAGTGGTTGGCATTTTGATAAGTGATATTACTTATTCAATAATAAGAAAAGGAAACACTAATACGAAAACCTTCGTTCCATTCTTTTCATCCGTCTCAGCTCCTAAATTCCTAAAGTCTACCGCTTTGCTCAAACTTTGAGAAACCTGTCCTAATATTTCCATTTCTGGCCCACTGTCATTTTAGTTCACTGATTATGCTCTTTGAAGCATTTCGGTTTATTTTTCAACATTAAAGCTGCTTGGCCAATGTATGCTTTTGTTATGTGCCATTGCATCACTGGCTGCAACGCATCTTCCTAAATTTCACTTATTGCTTCCTTATTGTCTGCTTCTTCTTCCTATTGTTCTAATTCTTCCAACCGCAATCCTTTTAATATTGCTAGGTTGGTGCTTGTATGCAGCATTAAACAGTGATGCACCTTTGTGTGGGGAGTATTGTAGGGTGCCCCAACTCTATCCAGTAATCTAATGTTAATGTTCTCTGAAACCATGTTGCACATGGCTCCAGGACAGTAATCATTCCTGAAAGCTTTGGGTGTTGTGGCATTGCAGAAGGGTGCTTTTAGGTAAGTGATGCCCTTTTGAGGTTGCCACACTTTGGAACATGTAAAAGCGTTCATGAACTCTTTGAAAAGAGCAGGGGAGCTCTCTCTGCTCAACTGGGCAATACTTATTTTAGAAACTATTTTTTCTTTAACTATAATTCTGATTATGTAAACCTTAATTTTCAATGAGCAAGAATGGGGGCACAGAAGTAGACAATAGCTGCTGAACAGGATTGGTGCCATCAGAATAAGTCATCAATGGTAAAGAAAGAGGACACAAAGACAACATGCAGCGCATGGGCTAACATCTACCCCGCCAAAGATTTCCATCCATTCCACCAAACGCCTGCCATCCAGCTTCTACAATACACTAATGCACAAAGAGAACAACCCAAAATATCCCAACAGGTTGAGTAAAAATATTTTGTTTTGCAAACAGGTGGAAGAGTTTCTGTTTGGAGCTGTTTGTCCAAACACTGGATGTTTCCCACTAGCGTTAGTAAGTCTATGAGCAGCATACATGGGACAGAACCAGCTCTGAGGGTCAGGAAGCACCAGGCAATGCTTGACTAGTGGCTGAGGTTGAAGGCAAGAAGATTTAAGATGAGATCAGGGTGTTAGGAGGGAGTGGGAAGGGGAGTGTGATGTGGAGAGGACCCTGCAGCCTCTTTTTTAAACCTACTCTGGTAGATTTTAACCACTGAGTGACATAGAATCCCAGCCAACTGTTAACAGTGGGAAGCCTGGTATGGGAGGGGCCAAATTGCCAATCTCTGAGTTTGATCTGGTGGCAAAGGTCAGGGAGTCGGGCTAACCATGAGTGAGGGCTGGTTCAATAGGGCAATAGGAAGTGACAGTGCAACTGTGGGTTTGCATGAATGCTTATCCTAATCTAAAAAGAAATAATTTTAAACTTACCGTTTTTAAACTTTGCACAGCTGGCTAATTTACTAAGTTCCAGCCTGCAAAATGGACTACACCTTCCACAAAAAACCCAGACATCATGATTTTCTCTTACATTTCTCATCATGTTAAACCAAACATCTGAGCTCTACTTTTTTTTTGCATATTTGAACCAGGTCTGAATTTGGCACAGTGCTAGGAGTTCAAAGCAGGGGCAGGTCTGATTGACAACTAGAGTTCAAATCGTTCCCCTTTCAGCATTAAACTCATTGACAAAATGCAGTGTCCAAAAATCCACAAATGCACATCTCTCTGGAAAATCTACCATTTCTTGGTGTTATGGACCAGGCCAGACTCCCTCAAAACATTTCAAGAAAGTAGCCCAGACCCTAATTTTTCTTGCTGCTTTAAGCAGGTGTACAGTGGATATTCCAGGAGTGATGCAGCTGGCCCAACAGTTTTAAACAAAACAGTATTTTATGGAATCATAGAGCACAGAAACAGACCCTTCGATCCAACCAGTCCATGCCGAACATAATCCCAAAGTAAACTAGTGCTGCCTGCCTGCTCCTGCCTGATATCCCTCCAAACCTTTCCTATTCATGTATCTATCCAAATGACTTTTAAATGTTGTAATTGTTCCCACGCCGACAACTTCCTCAGGAAGTTCATTCCACACTCAAACCATCCTTTGTCTAAAATAATTTGCCTCTTATGTCTTTTTCAAATCTCTTTCCTCTCACCTTAAAAATGTGCCCCCGAGTCCGACAACATGAAAAAATTTGGACAATTAGCAACGTTAAGAATTTGTGAGTACATAGCTGATTAATAAGCATTGATCAGCTATTAGACAGCCACGTCCGTTTCGACTAAAACCCAAGTTACTTAAAAAGTGAAGACTTGGCTTTCCTTTAAATAAAATCCAAGTGCCTGCATGTCTGATTTTTTTAAGGACACAGCAGATGAATGCCCGCCACAGCACTGCTCCCCTGAAAGAATATACAGATTATTACAACAGAGCTGAAAATGTGTTGCTGGAAAAGCGCAGCAGGTCAGGCAGCATCCAAGGAACAGGAGAATCGACGTTTCGGGCATCAGCCCTTCTTCAGGAAATCCTGAAGAAGGGCTTATGCCCGAAACGTCGATTCTCCTGTTCCTTGGATGCTGCCTGACTTGCTGCGCTTTTCCAGCAACACATTTCCAGCTCTGATCTCCAGCATCTGCAGTCCTCACTTTCTCCTCGAAGATTATTACAACACTAAAACTCATCTTTCCACAAAGCCTACATGCCATGGTCCCTCCTTATTTGATGCCAATGCTATTGAGAGACAACTGTAGGCCTGCAATCTTTGAACCATAAGGCTGTAGTTCTTCAAACAGTACTCTAAAAGAGACTAAGGTGAGTCAAGGAGCAGTAAATGAAAAGGGAAACAGAAAAAAAGGAAAAAGTAAAAGGAGAGAAATAACAAACATTGTATTGCACTCCATTTCTTTAAACTGGGCAGCCAATAGTCATTTATTTACACATGAATAAAAGAATTTAAAATAACATAACTGTTTTAAAACCCAATCGATTCTATCGCAACTTAATGATACTGTTCCAAATACTTGTAGCATTTCCAAAAACACCCCCTTGGCAAAAGGTTAATATGAAACACTGGTTCTGACAGGAGAGATGTCAGAGAAAGAGAGAGGATCAGCATGGAGCTGCTTCTTTGACCAGTAGCCTTAAAAACTGACTCGCAGCTGCAAAACAGCCAGACTGCTAAGCATCAAAGCTGAAAATGTGTTGCTGGAAAAGTGCAGCAGGTCAGGCAGCATCCAAGGAGCAGGAGAATCGACGTTTCGGGCGTGAGCCCTTCTTCAGGAATGAGGAGGGTGTGCCCAGCAGGCTAAGATAAAAGGTAGGGAGGAGGGACGTGGGGGAGGGGTGTTGGAGATGCAATAGGTGGAAGGAGGTTAAGGTGAGGGTGTTAGGCCGGAGTCGGGGTGCAGAGGTCAGGAAGAAGATTGAAGGTTAGGAAGGCGGTGCTGAGTTCGAGGGTTGGGACTGAGACTAGGTGGGGGGAGGGGAAATGAGGAAACTGGAGAAATCTGAGTTCATCCCTTGTGGTTAGAGGATTCCTAGGCGGAAGATGAGGCACTCTTCCTCCAGCCATCGTGTTGCTATGGTCTGGCGATGGAGGAGTCCAAG
Source organism: Chiloscyllium punctatum (assembly GCF_047496795.1). Taxonomy (NCBI): domain Eukaryota; kingdom Metazoa; phylum Chordata; class Chondrichthyes; order Orectolobiformes; family Hemiscylliidae; genus Chiloscyllium; species Chiloscyllium punctatum. The sequence continues at coordinate 109,520,733 of NC_092746.1, forward strand.
GACCTGCAAGTCCTTGGTGGAGTGGGAGGGGGAGTTGAAGTGTTGAGCCACGGGGTGGTTGGGTTGGTTGGTCCGGGTGTCCCAAAGGTGTTCTCTGAAACATTCCGCAAGTAGGCAGCCTGTCTCCCCAATATAGAGGAGGCCACATCGGGTGCAGTAAATGATGTGTGAGGAGGTGCAAGTGAATTTGTGGCGGATATGGAAGGATCCCTTGGGGCCATAGAGGGAAGTAAGGGGGGAGGTGTGGGCGCAAGTTTTGAATTTCTTGCGGTTGCAGGAGAAGATGCCGGGAGTGGAGGTTGGGTTGATGGGGGGTGTGGACCTGACAAGGGAGTCACGGAGGGAATGGTCTTTTCGGAATGCTGATAGGGGAGGGGAGGAAAAAATATTCCTGGTGGTGGGGTCCGTGTGGAGGTGGTGGAAATAACGATGGATGATATGATGTATATGGAGGTTGGTGGGGTGGTAGGTGGGGACCAGTGGGGTTCTGTCCTGGTGGCGATTGGAGGGGCGGGGCTCAAGGTAGGAGGAGCGGGAAGTGGAGGAGATGCGGTGGAGGGCATTGTCGATCACATCTGGGGGGAAATTGCAGTCTTTGAAGAAGGGGTTGTTCGGTATTGGAACTGGTCCTCCTGGGAGCAGATGCGGCGGAGACGAAGGAATTGGGAATATGGGATGGCATTTTTACAGGGGACAGGGTGGGAGGAGGTGTAGTCTAGGTAGCTGTGGGAGTCGGTCGGTTTATAGTAAATATCTGTGTTGATTCGGTCACCCAAGATAGAAATGGAGAGGTCTAGGAAGGGGAGGGAGGAGTCTTAGACTGTCCAGGTAAATTTGAGGTCGGGGTGGAAGGTGTTAGTAGAGTGGATGAACTGTTCAACCTCCTCGTGGGAGCACGAGGCAGCGCCGATACAGTCATCAATGTAGCGGAGGAAAAGGTGGGGGTGGTGCCAGTGTAGCTGCGAAAGATGGACTGTTCCACATATCCTAAAAAGAGGCAGGCATAGCTGGGGCCCATGCGGGTGCCCATGGCTACTCCTTTGGTTTGGAGGAAGTGGGAGGATTGGTAAGTGAAGTTGTTCAGAGTGAGGACCAGTTCAGTCAGTCGAAGGAGGGTGTTGGTGGAAGGGTACTGGTTGGTACGGCAGGAAAGGAAGTAGTGGAGGGCTTTGAGTCCTTCATGATGGGGGATGGAGGTGTATAGGGACTGGATGTCCATGGTGAAGATCAGGCGTTGGGGACCGGGGAAGCGAAAATCATGGAGGAGGTGGAGGGCGTGGGTAGTGTCCCGAACGTAGGTGGGGAGTTCTTGGACTAAGGGGGACAGGACCGTGTTGAGGTATGCAGAAATGAGTTTGGTGGGGCAGGAGCAGGCTGAGACAATGGGTCAGCCGGGACAGTCAGGTTTGTGGATTTTGGGCAGGAGGTAGAACTGGGCGGTGCGGGGTTGTGGAACTATGAGGTTGGAGGTGGTGGATGGGAGATTCCCTGAGGTGATGAGTTATGGATGGTCTGGGAGATGATGGTTTGGTGGTGGGAGGTGGGGTCATGGTCAAGGGGGCAGTAGGAGGAGGTGTCCACGAGCTGGCGTTTAGCCTCAGCGGTATAAAGGTTGGTGCGCCAAACTACTACCGAGCCTCCCTTGTCTGCCGGTTTGATAGTGAGGTCAGGGTTGGAGCAGAGAGAGTGGAGGGCTGCACGTTCCGAGGGTGAGAGGTTGGAGTGGGTGAGAGGGGTGGAGAGGTTGAGGCGGCTAATGTCGCGGCGGCAGTTGGCTACGAAGAGATCGAGAGCAGGTAAGAGGCCAGCACGGGGTATCCAGGCGGATGGGGTGTGTTGGAGGCGGGAGAAGGGGCTATCAGAGGGTGGGCGAAAATCCTGGTTGAAGAAGTAGGCGCGGAGGCGAAGGCGGTGGAAAAATTGTTCGATGTCTCACCGCGTGTTGAACTCGTTAATCCGAGAGTGTAGGGGAATGAAGGTGAGGCCTCTGCTGAGGACTGATCTTTCACTCCACTCTCCCACTCCACCAAGGACATGCAGGTCCTTGGACTCCTCCATTGCCAGACCATAGCAACACAACGGCTGGAGGAAGAACGCCTCTTCTTCCGTCTAGGAACCCTCCAACCACAAGGAATGAACTCAGATTTCTCCAGTTTCTTCATTTCCGCTCCCCACACCTTGTCTAAGTCCCAACCCTCGAACTCAGCACCACCTTCCTAATCTGCAATCTTCTTCCTGACCTCTCCGCCCCCAACCCCACTCTGGCCTATCACCCTCACTTTGACCTCCCTCCACCTATCACATTCCCAACGCCCCTCCCCCAAGTCCCTCCTCCCTACCTTTTATCTTAGCCTGCTGGCACACGCTCCTCATTCCTGAAGAAGGGCTCATGCCCGAAACATCGATTCTCCTGCTCCTTGGATGATGCCTGACCTGCTGCGCTTTTCCAGCAACACATTTTCAGCTCTGATCTCCAGCATCTGCAGTCCTCACTTTCTCCTGCTAAACATCAAGCCAAACCAGAGAAAAGCTGAACTGGGAGAACTGGCCACTCCCCTTTCATCATACAAGTGAGAAACATAAAAGCTTCTTCAAGTAGATAAACGCAGACAACAGACCTTCTGTCTCTATAACCCCTCTGAAAGAAACAAGGACAACCTAACCTTGTTCCAGGGGCAGGCAATCTTAAGTATCAAGAAGCATGGTGCATAGACACTGTCTAAATACCAGAAATGTGGATAATCTTATGGAATAACAAGCATTAATACCCTATGCAATTTAAAAATCTGATCTTTCTTAGAAGGCACTATTTTGTTTAAAAAGTGACTTTAGGTCCAAACTATACCGATTCACTTTTGGAAGATTGAATAAAATTGTGGGAAAGGTTTATATCAGACAAGAGAGGAAAGAATACTCTGGGGAAAGAGCAACAGTTTGGTTAGGGTTGCCACTGCAGAGTGTCTGAAAACATGATAAATCCAACACTTTGATTAAATCGTACATTAAAATATCCATGTCACCATTCAAACAAAACATCCGTACTCAGAAATAACCACATAGCCTGATAGATCATGTTTCTAACTGTGGTTTTAAATTTGTGTCTTCCGTACACAATGACGAAAAGGCTAATGCAAAAAATCTAATGTTTGCATGGTTCTGTGTTTCTGAAAAATTGTAATTGTGATGAGGGTCAAATTTTTCTCATGTGGTGACTGAAAGCTGCAAGTTCCAGTTTAATCCAGTTGACATGTCAATCTAAGGGGGTAATCTGGTATTCTCTTCAGAAGGTGATGAAGGCTGAGTCATTGAATATATTCAAAACTCAGTCAGACTGATGTTTGACAGACGAGAGGGTAATTCGTTATTGAGGAGAGAGGACGACAGAGTTGAGACCACAACCATGTCAGCCCTCATACTGTTGAAAGGCAAGGCAAGACTCAAAGAGCTGAATGCTGTTCCTAATTCCAATGTTCCTGCGTTTTAGAATGGGGCATTAGGCTTGGAAGAGAGAGAGAGCAAACTTGAGAAGGAAAGGCTAGGTGAAAGAAACTGGCATGTGAAGAGAGTGCAGCAGCCAGAGAGAAGCCGTGAGACAGTGAGGCTATATGGTGTGTGTTGCATGGGGTGGGGGTCGGTGTTTGGAAACTTTACTGTCCCACATTGGCTAACCCTTACAGAAGGGCGTTACCTTGCGGCTAAGTGCATGAAAATGCTTTGTTTCAACAATATCAAGCTAAATTTCCATCTGTGCATTACCATCCATTTCCACAACACGCTCATTTGTCCTGCCGACACAAGATTGAAATATGACCTCTCCCCCCAGAAAGATGGACAATGCTGGTGCAGATCAAAGTCTATCCAATTAAAAAGTAAATTGCAAATCGGTAGGCAGCCTTCCAGGGTATTATCTGGCAACTATCTGCTCTGAATTAGAAGCCAGGTTTGATGAGGTATCATAGACTAGTCAGGCAAATGGTCTGTTCAGTGCTTTAAACCCATGCAACTTGATATTGTTGCCACACAGAGACAGATCATTCAGTCCACTGTGTCTGTGCTCATTCTTTGAAACAGCTCCCAATTAGACCAATTCCCCTGCTCTTTCACCACAACCCCGCAAATTTCTCCCCTTCAGGAATTTCTCCAATTCTCCATTTGACAGCATTTTTGAACCTGCTTCTGTCACAGTTCCCAGCAGTGAATTCCGGATGATAACGACAAAGTGTACAAAACAAAACTCACTCCCCCCCCCCCCCCCCCCCCAGATCTCGTCTCTTTTGCCACTGAATGCCAATCTGCCGAGAGATGCCTCACAATAAGACAGGCAGCTACTCACAATATACAAGCAATCTTGGCAAGAGACAGATTGGATGACCCTGTAACCCCAACGGTGATTCAATTTGATTTGAAAGGCAGCGATTGATTTGAGAGTAGGTCCTTTGACCTGTACACTTGCTCCAAGCCTTCTTGGACTTTCTGAGAGAAGGTCTGACTAACAACAGCACTTTGTAATCCTCAAGATCCCTGAAAATATCTGGTAGGCGCTGCAGATTAAACTGTCGACAGACACTCTTATAATATAACAAAAAAATCTGAAATAAAAGTAGGAAATGCTGGTAATACAAAAGATCTCAGCCAACACCTGCAAACCAAGAGTTTTTAAGGTTGAACCATCCATGCTAGCCTCCTCATATACTTCCTGACCTTAATCCATCATCATAGATATCTTATTCCTTCTCCCTTATATGCCTGTATAGCTTTACCGTAAATCCATTCTAACTATTTGTATCAACCACTCCCTGTAGTAGCGAGTCCCATGTTCTTTGGGTAAAGACGTTTCCCTTTCAGAATTCTTGTAAACTATCTTCTATGGACGGGCCTCTGGTAATGTACTTTCTCAGAAGACAAAGCACTCTCTCTCTTCGTAACAGCAGCACAGAATTGCTCAGGTGCTATCCAGACCATCGTGCCTGCACAGCGCCAATTTCCTCCTTTTCTATCCACACACTATCAAAATGTTATATGATCCTCTGTTAGGTTGCCTCTCATCTCCTTCCCCCCCCCCCCACAGACAGTCTGCAAAGTCTGCCAATCCTTTCCGGATATATACACCCACGCATTCCGAATACGATCTTTCCAAGTCTTCTCTACGTCCTCTCCAGTACCTCAACCTCCTCTTTTTGTAACATGGAGACCAGAACAGTAGACAGTACTCTGAGGTCCACTTGAGGTTTGAGGCAGGTTTAGCCTAACTATTTTTTAATTCTATCTGCTCACAATAAAATCGTAGCATTTGGTTTGCTTTGCTGATGTGCAACTCTCACTGATTGCTGATCTGTGAGCTTCACTCCCCCATTTACCCTTGCACTTCCCAAGGAATAAGTGACGTCATTTCCTTCCTCCACAAACGTGTGACCTTGCATTTCTTGGCTTTGAATCTTACTTGCCAATTATTTACCATGTTATGCAAGTTCACTGTTGCAATGTGTGTAGTCCTACTGGGTCTTGAGGACCTTTCCCCCCAGCTCCCTGCTGCCACAAACCACCCTGAACTGAATGAGATTCCTTGGATATGAGCGTCCTAGTGATGCGGGTTACATACCCCTCACGGATTGCTTCAGTGCATTTCAATAAAGCCAGGCTGATTGATCTGATTGTACAGCAGCCATGCAGTGCTTGATGTAATCTCAGCCCAATACTGAAAATGATTAGACCTGGGCCATTGAGTTTTTGTACCTGTTCATTCCAAAAAAGGAGAATGATGAAGATATTTAAGAAAGTAATGCTTTAACAGAACTACACCCCAAACGAGCAAGGTCCAGGTCCCCAAAGGGACGATCTGCCTTTTCAAAATGTGCTTGGTTCATATCTCTCTCCCTTTTATTCGGGAGGAAGCAAAGCAGATCCTGGGAATAGGTTACTGCCGAAAAACGGGCAAATACAGGAAAACAGTACGTGGAATCAAAGGGACAGTGACAATGGGCTAAATGACCCGCTCCGGGCTCTGTATGCTTCGATCGTTTATAATTTAGCTTGTGGTTCCTCTGGTTTTGTTTCTGACACAGCTGCGCGCATTATTCTGTGCTACCTCTAAACCAAAGAGAAAGTACATGTGAGTTATTCCGAGCAATGAACAAAGTTACCATTTTCAAGAGGATCTTTACTATTGCAAGAGAGAGAGAGACCCCTTAGGTCACACAGAATGAAGACAGATGGACACGGCAGTTCAATATAAAATAGGTTTGACGGCGTTCGTTTCTGGTCGGTCTTTATGGTCAGTCCCACAGTGGACCCAGTGACGGCAGATACACTGGCTGGCTGCTCTGGGTGCTGGGTGGCACTGTATGTCCAACTGAAATATGTACAGATACTTTACAAGGGAATATTCGATTGCAAACGCTCGGAGCCACAAATGCTGTTTCGGTTTGTACAAGAAACAGCGTCGGAGCTGCTAAATAGGTTTGGCTAACGTGGCACTGCAAGCTCCCTTCGACCCCCCCCCCCCCCCTAATTTCCAAGGCATCTTTGCAGCTTTTTGGTTCACATTGGCCATGCACTCTCGATGTGTGTGTGTGGGTGTGGGTGTGTTCATTTGTCTTGACTAAGACTGGACAGAGGGCTGTGACAGCAGCCGGCCAAAGCTCTACCTCTGCCGGGAGAAGAGGTTCCTGAAGGCGTTATTGTAGTTCTTGTTGAAGGCGGTGTAGATCAGGGGATTGAAGAAAGAGTTGGAGTAGCCCAGCCAGAGGAAGATACTCTTCCAGATGGGCGGGATGTCACAGGAGCACAGCGGGTTGATCAGCTCGGTGATGAAGAACGGGATCCAGCACAGCACGAAGACCCCGATCAGGATGCCGACCATCAGCGCTGCCTTCTTCTCCTTCTGCTCCCGCCAGGTATCTCCATCCGTCTGGAAGGTGACCGTGGCGTGCCGCACAGTGAACACCATCTGAGGCTGCTGGTTCGCCTCCTTCACCTGGACAGACAGGGTGAACACACCAGTCAGCAGCAGATCTCCAAGACCCACGTTTCAACACAGCATCGTTGCTGCTCAGTAAAGCAGACTGTCGGCACTTTCACTGGACAGAAGTTCATACAACGAAGCATTCCTTCAACTATCTCCTTTCTCTTCCTTTCAATTTTTTCTCACTGTTTCTGTGCCCGATTTGTCTCTGACTGGCCCATTTATTTTTCCAATCTTTCATTGGCTGCAAAATCGCACTGACACTTCCCTAATTTCTTCTGTTTCCCTCCCTTTTATTCAAACCTTCCCCTCTTATACCCCCTCCCCCAATCCACCTTCCCAATCCCCCTCCCCCTTACATATCCCCTTCCTCCCTCTCCCTCTCCCCATCCCTCCTCCCACATCCCCTCTTCCCCTCATACATCTCCCCACCCCTTCACACATCCCCCACCCCTCACACATCTCCCCTCACACATCCCCCCACCTTCCCATCCCCATCACAGTCCCCCCACCTCCCCATCCCCCTCACACATGTCCCTCCTTCATCTCCCCTCACACATCCCAGTCTCTTCACACATCGCCCCTCCCCTCGCCCACACATCCCCCCTCCCCATCCCCCTTCCTCACATATACCCCCTCCCCATCCCCTTTCACATCCCCTTCACACATCCCCCTTCCCCTCCCCCCACATCCCCCCCTTACTCCCACACATCCTCCCTCCCCTCACACATTCCCCTCACATCCACTCCTTGCTCTCACACATTGCCCTTTTCCCCTACATATCCCTCTCCTCTCACATGTTCCCCTTCCCCTCACACTTTCTCCTGCTCTTTTTTCCTTGCATCTTTATCCTCTCCCTCCATTCACTTTCTATTAAATCCATTGCTTTATTCTCTGTCTCTATGCTTTCTGTTTTGATCTCTCCATCTTTCTCTTTCACCCCATTGTTTCCTTTATGACTACTTTTTCCCTCTCTCTTTCCCCTCCTCATATTGGTTATTCTATTTACTGTCTACTTGTTCCTTCTCAGATTTGTTCTATGATTTTAATATTAATTCGAACCGTTTTCCTCTCCCTGTCTGTGGTCCCACTTTTCTACCGTCAGTTTTCTTGCTTTCTCCGTGATCTTGCTCCCTATTTTCCTGTATTTCTTTTCCTTTCATCCTATTGGTTTTTTTTTGCTGTCTTTGAAACTGCTCTCCTTGCATCTGTGTTGTTTCTGCTCTGCACTATTTCCCCGCCTCTCCCTGCTTTTCCTGGTGTTAGTGGTCCTGGGCAGTCTCATTCTCTCATTGCTCATTGTCTCACTGTCCACTCTGTCAGCACTGCCTGAAGACAAATCTTCCTCTTCAGAGTCACCGAATGGTTACGCTGTGGAACAAGACAGGTTCAGCCCATTGTCAGTGCCTCTCTTCCTTTGTCAGTTTATCTCTAATGTTTGTGATTTTTAATGTTGTCCCCCTCCATCTCTCTTTCCTTTGGATATACATGTCTCTCCTTAGGATCCACCTATCCTTCTTTTCCCCTCTCTTTCTCTCTCACATACATTCCCTCAGGTCTTTTCTCTCCCTCTTTATATCTCTTTCAGACACACACTTTCCTTGGATTGTCTCACTCACTCACATTCCCTGAGATATCCCTCTCTCTTTCACAGGAATGGCTCTCTCTAAATCCCCACATCTCTCTCTTCCCCTGAGGCTCTCTCCCTCTGGTCTCATTCTCTCTCTGTTTCTGTGGCATCTCACAGACACACAGACACATTTCTCTCTCACATCCACACTTTCCTGGAGATCTCTCTCTCTGCCTCAAATCTCTTTCTCTCTCTTCCCATGGCATCTTCCTCTCTCTCTCCGTCAAGCAGAAACATCCACACTTTCCTCAGAATCTCTCTATCTCTCTCTTTCTCTTTCTGTGGGATATCTCATGCTCTCTCTCAGGTCACTCACTCCCCCTCTGGTCTCTTTCTCTCTCACTCACACACACTTTCCTGGGGGTCCTTCTCTCCATCTGGTTTCTTTTTGACTTTCTGACCAATGTCTTTCTGATTCACTTTCCCTGAGAAGTCCCTTTTGTCTCTTTCTGTGGGATTTCTCTCTCTCTCTCTCTCTTTCCCCCCTGAGGTCACTCACTCACCCATCTTTCTCTCATACACACACACACATTTTCCTGGGGCTCCCTTCTATCTCCCTCTGCTCTCTTTCTGCCATGGGATCTCTCTTTTTCCCTGGGATGTCTTTCTCATGCATTTTCCCTGATAATTCTCTTCTCTCTTCTCGGCAAATATCTCTTTCTCTCTCTCTCTCTCTCTCTCTCTCCCTGTCTGAACTCTTCCCTTGGGTTATTTCACTGAAGTTTTTTTTTAACAGGTTTCTGTCTTTCTCACGTCTGGATCTACTGTTGCCTGCGCCCTCTGTCTCTTAACCCTCCCATAACCACATCCAGGGGGTGATGCTGATACCAGAGGGAGTGTATTGGGCAGAGGGAGCTTACCTCGACCACTTGGGGCATGGGGCTGACTGTGTTGGCTTTGCGGGAGCCGATGCGGAACTTGGCGGCCTTGTAGATCTTCCAGTAGACAAAGAGCACCACGCAGAGGGGCAGGTAGAAGGCGCCAAAGGTGGAGAAGATGGTGTAGGAGGGCTCCTGGCTGACCTGGCAACGGCCGTCTCGCTCCGAGTAGGCATTGCCCCCCCAGCCGAACAGCGGCGAGAGGGAGATGACGGCGGACAGCGCCCAGGTCAAACCGATCATGAGGTTGGAGAGGCGGCGCCGAGCCTGCACCGTGTACTCCAGGTGCCGGCTGATGGACCAGTAGCGGTCCAGGGCGATGGCGGTCACGTTCCAGATGCTGGCGGTGCAGCACAGCACGTCCAGGCTGACCCACAGCTGGCAGAGTGGCCGGCCCAGCAGCCAGCGGCGCCCGTGCAGCTCGTGCACCAGGCTCAGGGGCATGACCAGCGCCGCCACCAGCACGTCCGACACCGCCATGGAGGCCACCAGGTTGTGCGGGACTCGGTGGAACGCGCGCACCCTCAGGATGGTTACCAGCACCAGGCCGTTCCACAGCAGCGTGGCCAGCACCAGGCCAGCCAACAGCGTCAGGGCCAGGATGCTGAATACGGATACCCCTCCAGGGGGCAGCTGCCCTTCGCTCCTGTTGCCCCACTGCAGCGAGCTGTTGGATACATCCATGCTTATTCCTCCCCACTGTCCAGAACAGTGGTGGGGAGATGGAGGGGGTGGATTAGTCCCCTTTAATGCTCCCTCTCTTTCTGCCTCTCACAGACACCCCTTGCCCCAAGGGGGGTGAGCTCCAAATCCAGCCCCACTCGAACTCTCCATTTCTCGGGACAACAGTGCCAAGCTGGGCTCACCAAGGCAAGTAGCAGGTTGGTGGTAGGACCCTGGAGACACTAGGCAACAGCATCTGTGGATATACAAAGAGAGAGTTAGAGCTTCTCAATCCGTGTGCCTTCTCCAGAACTGTTCCCCCCAGTGTCTCTAGCACTTCTGTCTCTTTGGTTTCTTTGAAATCAAATTAGCTGGTGTAAGGGGGCAGGTCAGTCACTGCACACAGGGGGGCAGGGCACCCACTGCACACAGGGGGGCAGGGCTCCCACTGCACACAGGGGGGGCAGGTCAGTCACTGCACACAGGGGGGCAGGGCACCCACTGCACACAGGGGGGGCAGGGTACCCACTGCACACAGGGGGGCAGGGCACCCACTGCACACAGGGGGGCAGGGCACCCACTGCACACAGGGGGGCAGGGCACCCACTGCACACAGGGGGGGCAGGTCAGTCACTGCACACAGGGGGGCAGGGCACCCACTGCACACAGGGGGCAGGGCACCCACTGCACACAGGGGGGCAGGGCACCCACTGCACACAGAGGGGCAGGGCACCCACTGCACACAGGGGGCAGGGCTCCCACTGCACACAGAGGGGGGCAGGGCTCCCACTGCACACAGAGGGGCAGGGCACCCACTGCACACAGAGGGGCAGGGCACCCACTGCACACAGGGGGCAGGGCTCCCACTGCACACAGAGGGGCAGGGCTCCCACTGCACACAGGGGGGGCAGGGCTCCCACTGGACATAGGGGGGCCGGTCACCCGCAGAACACAGGGGGGCAGGTCACTCACTGCACCCTGGGGGGGCAGGTCAGTCATTGTACCCTGGGGGGGCAGATCACTCACTGCACACAGGGGGGCAGGTCACCCACTGCACACAGGGGGGCAGGTCACCCACTGCACACAGGGGGGCAGGTCACTCACTGCACCCTGGGGGGGCAGGTCAGTCATTGTACCCTGGGGGGGCAGATCACTCACTGCACACAGGGGGGCAGATCACTCACTGCACACAGGGGGGCAGGACTCCCACTGCACACAGGGGGGGGCAGGTCACCCACTGTACACAGGGGGGCAGGTCTCCCACTGCACACAGGGGGGGGGCAGGTCACCCAATGTACACGGGAGGGGCAGGTCACCCACTGTACACAGGGGGGCAGGTCACCCACTGCACACAGGGGGGGGGCAGGTCACCCAATGTACACGGGGGGGGCAGGTCACCCACTGTACACAGGGGGGCAGGTCTCCCACTGCACACAGGGGGGGGCAGGTCACCCACTGTACACAGGGGGGCAGGTCTCCCACTGCACACGGGGGGGGGGGCAGGTCACCCACTGCACACAGTGGGGGGCAGGTCACCAACTGTACACAGGGGGGGGCAGGTCACCCACTGTACACAGTCGGGGGCAGGTCTCCCACTGTACACGGGGGGGGCAGGTCACTCACTGAACACAGTGGGGGGCAGGTCTCCCACTGCACACGGGGGGGGGCAGGTCACCCACTGTACACGGGGGGGGGGGCAGGTCACCCACTGTACACAGGGGGGGCAGGTCTCCCACTGCACACAGGGGGGCAGGTCTCCCACTGCACACGGGGGGGGCAGGTCACCCAATGTACACGGGGGGGGCAGGTCACCCAATGTACACGGGGGGGCAGGTCACCCACTGTACACAGGGGGGCAGGTCTCCCACTGCACACAGGGGGGGGCAGGTCACCCACTGTACACAGGGGGGCAGGTCTCCCACTGCACACGGGGGGGGGGTAGGTCACCCACTGCACACAGTGGGGGGCAGGTCACCAACTGTACACAGTCGGGGGCAGGTCTCCCGCTGTACACGGGGGGGGGCAGGTCACTCACTGAACACAGTGGGGGGAAGGTCTCCCACTGTACACGGGGGCGGGGGGGCAGGTCACCCACTGTTCACAGGGGGGCAGGGCTCCCACTGCACACAGGGGGGGCAGGTCACCCACAGCACATGGGGGGGGGCAGGTCTCCCACTGTACATGGGTGGGCAGGTCACCCACAGCACATGGGGGGGGCAGGTCTCCCACTGCACATGGGGGGGGGGGCAGGTCTCCCACTGCACATTGGGGGGGGCAGGACTCCCACTGCACACAGGGGGGGCAGGTCACCCACTGCACACAGGGGGGGCAGGTCACCCACTGCACACGGGGGGGGGCAGATCTCCCAGTGCACACAGGAGAGGCAGTGCACCCACTGCATACAGGGAGGGCAGGTCACTCACTGCACACATGGGGCAGATCAGTCACTGCATACAGAGGGCAGGTCGGTCACTGCACACAGGGGGCAAGTCACCCGCTGCACACAGTGGGGGGGGGGCTGGGCACCTACTGCACACAGGGGGTGCTGGGCACCCAATGCACACAGGAGGCAGATCAGTCACTGCTCACAGGGGGCAGATCACTCACTGCACACGGGGGGCAGGTCAGTCACTGCACGCAGAGGGCAGTGAGGCAGGTCAGTTGCAATCACCGAAACATGCAGACCCCCATGCCTAAGCTTTTCATTAAGAAAAAAGAAAGTCGACTCATGTTTGACTGGTTCCTGAAGGCTGCCACTGAACCGCGCAAAAGCCGCTGAAATAATCGCCCAGCATTTACCGTGTCCTATGAGCTGTTCAGTAACACCGCTCTCTCAGTGAGTAAACCGTCCCCTCCTGAACATCTTCAACCTCTTCTGTCCCGGCTCGGAAAGGGAGACAGCGGGCTGTTCTCAGCAGCAAAGATGCAGGAAGCTCCGTGCAGGGGCATGGGAGAGTTGCCCACTCACCCGGCCCTGGCACAAAGCTCTCCTCTCCTTCCCGTCCCCCAATCCTCTGCTCACGAACTGGAGCCGGCAAGCTCAGCAACTCTGCTTTATTCCTTCAGCCTCCACCCTCTGACAAACCATGCAGGGAGAGGGAGCTAGAGAAACGCGTGTGTGTGTGTGTGTGTGTGTGTGTCAGAGAGACAGGAGGCTGGCTCTGGATTTAAAGAGATCTCCTCACAGCCAAACTGTGCAATCCTGCCCCAACCCCGCCTACTCTTCCCGGAGGGCTCTTTAACAACGCACCTTCTGGGAGCAGCTCAACATCGTTGAGGGAGGGTAGGGAAAAGGACCCCCTTTTTAACCAGGAGCAGAGTGCCAGCGCTTAAAGCTCAGTGAGAGGGTCACCCCTCAGTTGTGGAGCTCCCCACAGTCCAGATTTCTCCAGGTAAGAGTTCCTTTTTTAAAAAAAATCGATAAATCAAGTTTCAGAAACAAAAACAAAACTGAAGGGCTCCCGGACCCGAAACGTAAACTCTGCTTTCTCTCCTAAGACGCAGCCAGACCTGCTGAGTTTCTCCAGCAATGCCTGTTTCTGATTTCCAGCATCTGCGGTTCTTTCTGGTGTTTTAAAAATAAAATAAATCGGTTTTGTTCATTTATGTGGCCTGCCCTCTTACGTGTTTAAAATCTCCATATTCGGGGTGGGCTGGAGGTGGGGTCTTCAGGACGCGAGGGTGGGTTCTGATGAACGTTGAGGGTCTTCGTGGAGCGGGGAGCGTGCCTCTACCCCGTGAGACCGATGGACTGGGTTCGACTCTCCTTCTGACCCAGAGATGCCACCTGACACATCCAAATAGGTTAAAATAGCGGAAACAAGAGGGAAATAAAAACACAAGGTGCTATAGAAATTCAGCGGCTCTGCTCACAGCTGTAGACAGAAAGGAACCCGGTTAACGCTTCGAGTCCAGTGAGCCTTCGTCAGAACTAGCCAGTTTGGACCGAGTGGTCCACCTCACTGAAAAGGGAGATAGTTCCACCTCTGGGCACCAGGAGGTTTTATTCAGAGCGGGGAACTAGGAATCTAGTGATTGCAAAGACCACAGTTTCCCGACTGAGCACTTTAACACATGCATATGCAATTAAACAAAAATACTGCCATTTCACAAATTCTGCTGAAACTAACTCCTACATCGGGAAGTAGGATGTTGTTCTGTGGAGAGTTAATGCAGCTTCTCTTTTGGTACTGCACGCAGGCAGTTGTATATATATATATATATATATATATTCACACACTTATGTTAAAATAATCCCTATTTAGGATTTCAGTCTCCCGTTCAGTTCTCTGTCACGCTGAGGATGCTGCTCTGGACCGCTGTCTCTGCAGAACTGGAGTTATAATTCGGCTGCTAAGAGATTCTCCATTCCTACGACACCACGCGGAACAAGGCTGTTTAAAAAAAAACATTCTCCCCCACCTCCCATTTGAAAATGTGTCAATATTGTAGGTAAAAATATAACCTGCAGACTGCAGATGCTGGAAACCAGATTTTGGTCAGTGGTGCTGGAAGAGCACAGCAGTTCAGGCAGCATCCGAGGTCAATATTGTGTCTATGTCGCGCGGTTGAGTCTCCCTCCATCCCTCCCTTCTGATTCTTTTCCCGTTCCAGCCCAGCGGCTGCTCGGTGGAGTTTGAGATGTTCGAACTGGCCCCGAGCTCAGCCAGCACACCGTGCTGTTCCGGCTGGGGATAAAGCCAAAGGCTTTCTGTACCTTGTACAACCCCCGAGGCGCTCTGCTACCACCTCCCTCAGTCCCCTGGGCCAGTACACCCAGGAACACGGGGTTCGTGTGGAATTACCACTTGGTTATTGTATCTTCGAATCACGTCAGCCCCGAGGGAGACCATTCTGCTGCTCTTGTCGAGACCATTCTGCTGCTCTTGTCTCATTGAATGAGAAAAAGTCATGCTGAGATTATACAGGATGTGTCCAGTTCTGGTCACCCAGCTATAGGAAGGATGATATCAATTTGGAGAGGGTTCAGAAGAGATTTACCAGGGTTTTACCAGATATGGAAGGATTGAGTTCTAAAGAAAGTTTGGGAATTTTTCACTGGCGCGCAGGGGGTTGAAGGAAGTTTATAAAATAATGGAAGTTTATAAAATAATGAAGGGTATAGGAAGCGTTAATGGTAGTTGCCTTTTCCCCAGGATGGGGGATTTTAAGACCAGGGGGCACATTTTTAAGGTGAAAGGAGAGAGATTTTAAAAAAGACACAGACTTTTTTTTAAAAAGGGTGGTGGAATGTACTTGAACTGAATTGAGTTGAATTTATTGTCACGTGTACCGAGTCACAGTGAAAGGCTTTGTCTTGAGAGCAATACAGGCAGATCACACAGACAAGTAGCGTAGATAAGTAAATAATAGGCAAACAGCAGCAAAAACAAAACCACAGGTACAGGCGAATGTTAAGAGTTTGTGAGTCCATTCAGTATTCTAACAACAGTAGGGTAGAAGCTACTTTGAAACTGGCTGGTGCATGTGTTCAGGCTTCTGTACCTTCTCCCCGATGGTAGAGGTTGTAGAAAAACATTGCCAGGGTGGGATGGATCTTTGAGAATGCTGGTGGCCTTTCCTTGACAGCGGGTCTGGGAGATGGATTCTATAGATGGGAGGTTGGCCTTTGTGATTGTCCGGGCTGAGTTCACCACTCTCTGTAACCATCTCCGATCTTGAATGGTACAGTTGCCCTACCAGGTGGTGATACATCCAGGCAGAATGCTCTCGATGGCTTCCTGAGGGAACAGCGGATGCAGATACAATTACAACATTTAAAAGTAATTTGGATGGATACATAAACAGGAAAGGTTTGGAGGGATATGAGCCAGGAGCAGGCAGGTGGGACTAGTTTAGTTTGGGGTTACGTTTGGCATGGACTGGTTAGATTGAAGGGTGTGTTTCTGACCTGTATGACTCTTTGAAAGAACACTTCTTTAAGTTAGTTTCACTCACTTGTAAATTTTTACCATTTCCACAGCCAGTCTCCTACAGTGTGGAAACAGGCCATTTGGCCCATTGAGCCCATTCATGGTCTGTGAAGACCATCCCTCTCAGACCACTTCCTACTCTATCCCTACATTTCCCATGGCTAACCCACATAACCAGCACAGTCCTGGACATTATGGGCAATTTAGCATGGCCAATTCACCTGACCTGCATATCTTTAGATTGTGGGAGGAAAATGGAGCACCCACAAGAAACCCATGCAGACATGGGGGAGAATGTGCAAAGTCCACACAGTCGCCCGAGCTGGAAACGAACCAAGGTTCCTAGCACTGTGAGGCAGCAGTGAGCCACCGTGCCACCCTGTAGGTTTTACTGAGATTTCTAATAACACTCAGCTGTTGTCTGCCTGGATTGCTTCAGTTAGTTAACTGAAGGGGCACATCCATTAGAGGCAGTGGTTGCTTATTCGGTGGGAAGTGCCAAGCACGTACAAAGACAAAATAGAACAAAACACTACATGTGCTGAAGATCTGAAAAAAACCCAGAAATGGCTGGTGAAACTCAGCAGGTCTGGTAGCACCTGTGGGAGGAAAGCAGAGTTCATGCTTTGAGTCCAGGGACCCTCTTTCAGAATTGATAGGAGGTAGGAAAAGGTGGTATTTAGGCTGGTAACAGGGGGTTTGGATTGGGGGAGGGGTTGTTAGAGGGAACAGGAGCAGGTGGATAGGTGGAGAAAGAGAGAGAGAGAGAAAATGGTGAGGTGTTTGGTGGATGAGAGATAACACTTGTGCGGATGCTGATGGTGGAGTTAGAGTAGCTGTGGATCAGAGAGAGAGAAGCAGCAGTGGGTAATGAGTAACCCAGGATCAAAGTCACCCGGGCTGGGGAGGGATGTGATGGGATTGAGGAGGGTGGTAAGAAAGAGGAAAGAAGCATGTCATGGCATGCGAGTGGAACCATTAAAAAAAATCTCCATAAACACAAGATTCTTTCTTCAGCAAAAAAACAATGGATGGGGAATAGTTTGATAAAACTGTAGGAGGACAATTAATGCCACTCACTTCCAGCAAGGTGTTCTTTTAATTGGAAGAATTCCAGATCCACCCCGGTCTAGCCATAGCTTGTAGTACCATGCCATTCAACTTCAGCTTATTCCTGCCAGTCAACTGTTTGCACACCCTTATCCCCTTGTTCCACCTGCAACACAACCACATCTTTTCATTTCATTTCTAACACAAACAAAAACAGATTGCTAGAGAAACATAGCAGCTCTGGCAGTGTCTGCAGAGAGAAAGCTGACTTAATGCTTCAGTCCAATGACCCTTCTTCACAACGGTTCATTTCTAACCTGGTCTGGTGAAAGGACGTTGCTCTGAAATGTTAACGTCCCAAAGTGCTTTGCCCTTGGTGAATCATTTTTTTGAGTGTGTTCACAGAATATTTTATGTTCGTTCACTGTGTAACAGTATCGCTGGCTAGGCCAGCATTTATTGCCCATCCCTAATTAGAATCATAGACATGTATAGCATGAAACAGACACTTCGGTCCAACCCATCCATTCCGACCAGATATCCCATATTAATCTAGTTCCATCTGCTGAATTTGGCCCATATCCCTCTAAACCATTCCTATTCATGTAATACATGCCTTTTAAATGTTGTAATTGTTCCAGCCTCCATCACATCCTCCGGCAGCTCATTCTATACACTTACCACCCTCTGCATGAATACGTTGCTCCTTAGGTCCCTTTTAAATCTTTCCCCTTTCACCTTAAATCTATGCCCTCTATTTATCCAGGCCTCTCACAGGTTTATAAGGCCACCCCTCAGCCTGCAATGCTCCAGGGAAAACAGCCCCAGATTATTCAGCCTCTCCATATAGCTCAAATCCTCCAACCCTGGCAACATTTATCTAAATCTTTTCAGAATCTTTTCAAGTTTCAACAATCCTTCCTATAGTAGGGAGACCAGAATTGAATGCAGTTTTGCAACAGTGGCCTCACTAATGTCCTGTACAGTCCCAACATGACCTTCCAACTCTTAAACTCAATGCACTAATCAATACAGGCAAGCATTCTTCACTACTCTGTCTACCTGCAACTCCACTATCAAGGAACTATGAACCTACTCCCCAAGGGCTCTCTGTTCAGCAACACTCCACAGGTTACCCTTGAGAAAGTAATGGTGCACATGTTCTCGAACAGGTGTAGTCCTTGGAGTTTCACTCATAGTGACACTCATAGTGCTGTTAAGGACAGCCTTGTAGGATTTTGGCACATTAGAAATGAAGGAAATTGCAGGTGGTGATGTCTTCATGTATCTGCTGCCTTTGTCCTTCTAGATGATAGAGGTTGCAGGTTTGGAAGATGCTGTCTAAGGAACCTTGAGGAATTACTGGTAAGGGGTGGGGCACAGGTGACTCAGTGGTTAGCACTGCTTCCTCACAGCACCAGGGACCTGGGTTCGATTCCGGCCTCAGGCGACTGTCTGTGTGGAGTTTGCACATTCTCCCTGTGTCTGCATGGGTTTCCTCCAGATACTCCGGCTTCCTCCTTCAACCCAAAGATGTGCAGGTTGAGTGGATTGGCCATGCTAAATTGCCCATAGTGTTCAGGGATGGGTAGGTTAGGTGCATTAGTTGGGGGTAAATATATGACAATAGGGGAGTGGGTCTGGGTGGGTTACTCTTAAGAGGGTCGGTGTGGGCTTGTTGGGCTGAAGGGCCTGACTGTCAGGATTCTGTCATAATTATTATATGAGAAAATGTAGCAGCTGATCTGTGAATAGTAAGGAGTCGCAAACAGCAGTGAAAGAAATGATTTGATTATTTATTTTAACAACTCGTGTATATGGGAATGGTTGTTGGCCAAGATATTAGGAGAGATGGCTTTTTTGTATCATGTGATCTTCCCAGTCTTTGAGTATCTTATTTTTTCAAAGGTGGCACCTCCAACAATATAGATGTCCTCAGCACCAATGTGAAAGATCTGCTAATGTGATCTACTCAAGTTTATATACAGACTTAAACACATAAGTTCTGATCTGAATGATACAAAAACACAGGAAGATGAGAATTGGGAACAGGAATAGAACATAGAGCCCATCAAACCTGCACCACCATTCAATATGATCATCGCTAATTTTGGATTTCAGATCCACTTTTCTGCCACTTTCCCATATCCGTTGATTCCCTGGACATATATAGATTAGTCTGTCTTGACCTGAATGAACATTCATCAATGGAGCATCCAAAACGTTCAAGGGTAGAGAATTCGTTAGGTTCACAATCCCTTGAGTGAAGAATCTGAATTCCCAAACTAGAATCATAGAATCCCAACAGTGTGGAAAGAGGCTATTCAGCCCATCCAGTCCACATTGACCATCTGAAGACCATCCCACTAGATCCACACACCACCCTCGTAACACCTCATTTCCCATGGCTAGCTCATCTAGCCTGCACGTCCCTGAACACTATGGGCAATTTAGCACGGCCAATCCACCAAACGAGGACATCTTTGGACTGTGGGAGGAAACACATGTAGACACCAGGAGAACGTGCAAACTCCACACAGACAATAACCCGAGGGTGGAATTGAACCCAGGTCCCTGGCGCTGTGCGGCAGCAGTGCTAACCCCTGAGCTACTGTGCAGCCCTAAGCTAGTACAATAAAAAAACCATTGCGCCACAGCCAGGAGGAATGGACCAGACCCACCAATGAGGAAGCCACGAGGACTGAACATCCGGATCCACTGCACTGCTGCCACTACAGTAGGCCTTGCAACTGTCTTCCTGTGCTGTCACCACAGAAAACAAGAAAAAGTGAACATAGATATAAAAAAGGAATGATAAAACAATAGATAGACAGGCAGACAGATAAATAGTTAGATAGCAAAGACAATGCAGCCGACCAGTTGAGCAGGAGCGAATGGGCACAGTGCCCAAACACTTCCCACCCTGCCGTCTTCACCATCTTTTGTCTAATAATGAATCAACTGGGTTATTCTGAGGATCTGACAGCTTTGTGGTTGCTTTAAGTGGAATGCAATGCTCCGGGAATAAAGAAAGCTAGTACGTACCACATTTAAACTGTCAATACTGAATAGCAAGTGTTGAAATTTGCATATATCTTTTAAAGCAGATGTGTTTTTATATTTTTAGCTACAGAGTCAAGCTTTTCTGATGGCTTTGGCACAACATTGCATGGTGGAAAAGTAATGATTGTCGGGAGTACCTCAAGAATAAAATCCTTCCAAATAAAACTCTTTGATTGTGTGGGTTGCATCAACTCAGTAGTTAACCAGGAAACACTGGGGTGACACAGTTAAGGAACATCAGAGGTCAGACTTCTACACAGTATGGCCAAGTTCAATGTCCTGCTCATTAAGATTTGCAGAAGAATCTGGGAGAAACTGAGAGTTAAGTCCGCTGTTAATTCTAAAGGCAAACTCATCATTAGTGACAAAACAGCAGAGAACTACAAGGGCTGGAAATCTGAAATAAAAATAGCAGCATTTCATTTTGCTGAAGCATTTATAATTGAAATATTAACTCATCGGTTCTCTCTGCTGACTGACCTGCCAGTATTTTCTCTTATTATTTGTGATACATGTCGGCCATTAATAGCAGTTCCTGAGGCAGAATCTTTAAGATCTTTGTCAAACTGCAATTCATTCCTCCTGTTGCTATTTCAGTCGTGTTGCATTTGTTGCCAATTAACAGCTTGCCTCTAGTTATTTTTGACAGTTGTGAAGGTGATTCTTCCAAGTCCTTGGAAACATAAGGAGCTCCCAGCACGGAGTGGCATGGCAGGGAACCCAGCTTGGGGAGCTTCAAATGCCGCAATTACCCAATTGAGGCAGGCCTGCGACTCCCAGAGTCACGTTTGGATTTTGAACAGATCAGCCAGAACCACGCCTCCTCCAAACATTACCTCAATGAGTCACTTTTCTCTCATCTAAACCCATTCCTTTCGACCAAAGAGACACCACACCTCAAACCAATGTACCTTTCTCCTAATTTTTGTCAGTCATGCCAGGGACGTACTTGCCTTGAGCAATGCCAGTTGCAACTTGCTTGGGTGCGTGCTAACATCTGCATCCTAAGGTTGTGGGTACAAATCACACACTAAGGACTTGGGCATGAATCTTATGCTGAAATTCCAGTGAAAGATTTCTGCATGTGGGAGATGATTTATCCTATAATTCATATTTTTTTTAACAAGGGGCAGCACACTGGCTCAGTGGTTTGCACTGCTGCCTCACAGCGCCAGGGACCTGGGTTCGATTCCAGCCTTGGGCAACTGTCTGCATGGAGTTTGCACCTTCTCCCTGTGTCTGTGTGGGTGTCCTCCAGGTGTTCTAGTTTCCCCCCAACAATCCAAAGATGTGCAAGTTAGGTGAATTGGCCATGCTAAATTGTCCATAGTATTCAGGGATCTGTGAGTTAGGTACATTAGTAAGGGGTAAAGTAGGAGAATGGGTCTGGGTGGATTACTCTTCGGTGGGTTGGTGTGGACTTGTTGGGCTGAAGGGCCTGTTTCCACACTCAGGATTCTATGATTCTATGAAGAGCAGCTGAGATCCTCCCAGAGTAAATGCAAAAATACTGTGGCTGCAGTGATGGATTCTGATGAAAGGTCAGTGAGTTGAAAAGTTGGGTTGTGGGTGTTACTGGCTAGACCAAATCCCTGCACCCCCCTCCCCCCCTTCAACCACCAAATTGGCCAGAGGCCAGTAAAGAGTAAACCACATTGCTATGGATTTGGAATAACATAGGTCATACCAAGTAAGGATGGAAGATTTGACCTCAAGAGCATTAGACAAGCAGATGGGTTTTAACAACCATTGATATTGCTCGCTGTGGGGCCAGCTCCTTAACTGAATTTTACCATGCTGGGAGTTGAGCCCATGTCCCCAGATTATTAGCGTGGAGTTCTGGACAATGGGTCCAATACCATTACCATTGTACAGTCAGAAATCCATGGCTGATATTCTGGGGTCTTGAGTTCAAATCCCACCATGGTAAATGGTAAAATTTGAACAAACAAAAATCTGGAATAAAAACAGAGAGCCCAACAGTGATCTTGCAACCACTATTGTAAAAACCTCTCTGAAAGTGGATGGGAGGGAACATGCAAAATCCAAGCGAGTGGTCTTCAGACCTTCTTCTCACTCATTCTATTGTTATAGGTGCATGTATGAGAGGTCACTTGGGCTGTGGTTGGCCTTTTTTTTTCCTAATCAGCCTGTTCTGGAGCAGGTGGGACTTGAACCCAGGCCTCCTGGTCCAGGCCTGGAAAGGGACCCTAACACTGTACAACAGGAGGTCCCTGTTAGATGGCTTTAGGTAGCTGATTATGTATGTAGGCTTTAGGTAGCCTGGCTTAAGGACCCAATTTCCCTCCTGACATAATGTTCTTTGCAGAACTACTCAGGAAATTCCAGATGAGGCTGAACAATCTTTACCGGACGCTTCCTGTGCAGAACTGTTTGTGGTGGAGACTGTTCAGAGATGTTATTGGCAAAAGCTGTTCTGAATGTGCTGTCACAACACCAGGTGAGGAAGCTGTAGCAATGGGGTCTTTCACTAAAGTATTAGGAATGCATCCCACTGTTATAGCTGATAATGCTGGGCGTGACTGCAGATTTAGTGGCTCAGTTTTGAGCTGCTCATAGCAAAGGGAGAACAGCATTTGGATTGGATATGAGAAATGGCACCCTTGGAGACATGGCAGCAATGGGTATTTCGGAGAGCATCAAACTGAAGAGACAAGTTCTGTTGAATGTAGCAGAGGCAATTGAAATGAACCTTCAAGTCGATGATATTATTATGGCAGGACCAAGGAAATGCACCTGATCACAACCCTTGCTGAGTTACGTACATCAATAACTAAAATATTTGGACTCATGTCAACTGCAAATACCAGACATCACCCTGTTGAACAATAATAATAATAACAATAATGTATTAATAAAATTTCAAAACATTTAAGTAAATGTCATGGTTCATTTTGACCGATCTTTCCTCTTCTAACTGAGGCTGCTTTCAGGGTGTCTTAAGTTAAAGTTTTGCCATCCAAAAAGATTGTGTGCGTCATGGGAAGTCGAAAGGAAAATGACCATCACATCAAGTTTCACTGTGCTAGCAAAAGATGGAAGGAAAGGTGGGTGGAATGGTCCCCTGTGCGTGCTGTTAAAGTGCTCCCCCATTCCCCCAATCTTTGTGGAATCCCCAGCCTCTAAACCCCAAAACCCCACCCCTGTCTCACTGAGCTATCCAATCCTTCCTCGACCAAAGGGCCCAAACTTTTCTTAAAGTCCAGTGTCCAGCCACTTCCTTCCTGTGTGTAGTCCCAACAGCAGCCATTACTTTATTCTGGTGGGTGAACTTAAGGGCGTGGATCGGTACCTGGGACTACGATGTTGTGGCCATCACGGAAACATGGATAGATGAGGGACAGGAATGGCTGTTGGAGGTTCCTGGTTACAGATGTTTCAGTAAGATTAGGGAGGGTGGTAAAAAAGGAGGGGGGGTGGCATTGCTAATTAGAAATGGTATAACGGCTGCAGAAAGGAAGTTTGAGGGGGATCTGCCTCTGGAGGTAGTATGGGCTGAAGTCAGAAATAGGAAAGGTGCAGTCACCTTGTTGGGTGTTTATTATAGGCCCCCCAATAGCAGCAGAGATGTGGAGAAACAGATTGGGAAACAGATTTTGGAAAGGTGTAGAGGCCACAGAGTCGTAGTCATGGGCGACTTCAACTTCCCAAATATTGATTGGAAGCTCTTTAGATCAAGTAGATTGGATGGGGCGGTGTTTGTGCAGTGTGTCCAGGAAGCTTTTCTAACGCAGTATGTAGAGTGTCCAACCAGAGGGGAGGCCATATTGGATTTGGTACTCGGTAATGAACCGGGACAAGTGGTGGGCTTGTTAGTGGGTGAACATTTTGGTGATGGTGACCACAATTCTGTGACTTTCACCTTGGTTATGGAGAGAGATAGGTGCGCACAACAAGGTAGATTTTACAATTGGGGGAAGGGAAATTACGATGCTGTAAGACAGGATTTGAGGAGCATACGTTGGGAGCATAGGCTGTCAGGGAAAGATGTGGTGGAAATGTGGAACTTTTTCAAGGAGCAGATACGACGTGTCCTTGATATGTATGTACCTATCAGGCAGGAAAGAAATGGTCGTGTGAGGGAACCTTGGTTGACGAGGGAGGTTGAATGTCCAGTAAAGAGGAAGAAGGAGGCTTACATAAGGTTGAGGAAACAGGGTTCAGACAGAGCAGTGGAGGGATACAGGATAGCCAGAAGGGACCTGAAGAAAGGGATTAGGAGAGCTAAGAGAGGGCATGAAAAATCCTTGGCGGATAGGATCAAGGATAACCCCAAGGCATTTTATGCGTATGTGAGAAACCTGAGAATGACGAGAACGAGGGTAGGTCCGATCAAGGACAGTAGTGGGAGACTGTGTATTGAGTCGGAAGAGATAGGAGAGGTCTTGAACAAGTACTTCTCTTCAGTATTTACGAACGAGAGGGACCGTATTGTTGAAGAGGAGAGTGTGAAACGGACTGTTAAGCTAGAAGAGATACCTGTTAGGAAGGAAGATGTGTTGGACATTTTGAACAACTTGAGGATAGACAAGTCCCCCGGGCCTGACGGGATATATCCTAGGATTATGTGGGAAGCAAGAGAGGAAATTGCAGTACCGTTGGCAATGATCTTCTCGTCTTCACTGGCAACGGGGGTGGTACCAGGGGACTGGAGAGTAGTGAATGTTGTGCCCCTGTTCAAAAAAGGGAATAGGGATAACCCCGGGAATTACAGGCCAGTTAGTCTTACTTCTGTGGTAGGCAAAGTAATGGAAAGGGTACTGAGGGATAGGATTTACGAGTATCTGGAAAGACACTGCTTGATTAGGGACAGCCAGCACGGATTTGTGAAGGGTAGGTCTTGCCTTACAAGTCTTATTGAATTCTTCGAGGAGGTGACCAAGCATGTGGATGAGGGTAGAGCAGTGGATGTAGTGTACATGGATTTTAGTAAGGCATTTGATAAGGTTCCCCATGGTAGGCTTATGCGGAAAATCAGGAGGCATGGGATAGAGGGAAATTTGGCCAATTGGATAGAAAACTGGCTAACCGGTCGAAGGCAGAGAGTGGTGGTAGATGGTAAATATTCAGCCTGGAGCCCAGTTACAAGTGGAGTTCCGCAGGGTTCAGTTTTGGGTCCTCTGCTGTTTGTAATTTTTATTAATGACTTAGATGAGGGAGTCGAAGGGTGGGTCAGTAAATTTGCAGATGATACGAAGATAGGTGGAATTGTGGACAGTGAGGAGGGCTGTTGTCGGCTGCAGAGGGACTTAGATATGATGCAGAGCTGGGCTGAGGAGTGGCAGATGGAGTTCAACCCTGCCAAGTGTGAGGTTGTCCATTTTGGAAGAACAAATAAGAATGCGGAATACAGGGTTAATGGTAGGGTTCTTAGTCAGGTGAGGAACAGAGGGATCTTGGGGTCTATGTACATAGATCTTTGAAGGTTGCCACTCAGGTGGATAGAGTTTGTAAGAAGGCCTATGGAGTATTATCGTTCATTAGCAGAGGGATTGAATTCAAGAGTCGTGAAGTGATGTTGCAGCTGTACAGGACTTTGGTTAGGCCACAGTTGGAGTACTGTGTGCAGATCTGGTCGCCTCACTTTCGGAAAGATGTGGAAGCTTTGGAGAGGGTGCAGAGAAGATTTACCAGGATGTTGCCTGGAATGGAGAGTAGGTCATACGAGGATAGGTTGAGAGTTCTCGGCCTTTTCTCGTTGGAACGGTGAAGGATGAGGGGTGACTTGATAGAGGTTTATAAGATGATCAGAGGAATAGATAGAGTAGACAGTCAGAAACTTTTTCCCTGGGTACAACAGAGTGTTACAAGGGGACATAAATTTAAGGTGAAGGGTGGAAGGTATAGGGGAGATGTCAGGGGTGGGTTCTTTACCCAGAGAGTGGTGGGGGCATGGAATGCGCTGCCCGTGGGAGTGGTAGAGTCAGAATCATTGGCGACCTTTAAGCGGCATTTGGATAGGTACATGGATGGGTGCTTAATCTAGGATAGAAGTTCGGCACAACATCGTGGGCCGAAGGGCCTGTTCTGTGCTGTATTGTTCTATGTTCTACGTTCTATGGTGCTGCACTGGGAGTACAGCGCTGCTGCATGTTGGCAAATTTCCTGTCCCAGAAGTGCTGAAGCCCCATTCTCACCTCACTGAGGCCACAATTGGCCGACTATCACTTCAATGGTGGAGCAGAGCAGCTGGCCCCAGAGCTAGTGAGGTGCTGACTAACCTTTTAACTGGTGCAGGGGATTGGGAACACACAAAATATTCCATCCGACACTGATAAAATTCCACCTGCTCACTCTTTGTCTCTGCACAGTTAATGCCTGACCCGCTGAGCATTTGGGCTTTTTCTATGACGTCTTCCCAGCCTCTAGGTCATTGACTGTCCCTCACCCTATATCATTAAGAACATCTGGCCATTGGCTTCTTGTTGTCTTTGGGAATGTATTAACACACTTCCCTCCATTATAGAAGCAACTACTCTTCAAAACAAGACCTGGACAACATCTAGGTTTGGGTTGGCAAGTGGCAAATAAAATTCATGCCACACAAGTGCCTGGCAATGACTATCTCCAACAAAAGAGAATCAAACCATTACCATTACTGAATCTGCCATGACCATTACCCGGGGGCTGATCATTGACCAGGAACTAGCCATGTAAATGCTGAGACTACAAGAGACAGGTCAGAGGCTTGGAATTCTGAAGCACTTGCTGACGTCTCAAAACCTGTCCACCCTCCTGACTTGAAGCTATATCACTATTCCTTCACTGTTGCTTGGTCAAAATTGGGGAACTCCCTCCCTAACAGCAGTGTGGGTGCCCCTATGCCACTTGGACTAAAGCAGTTCAAGAAGGCAGCTCACCACCACCTTCTCCAGCGTAATAAATGCTGATCTGCCCAGTGATGCCCATATTGTGTGAGTGAATTAAAGAAAATGGCTTTGGACATTCTCGTCATGAAAGAAGCTATAAAAATGCAAGCCTTTCTGTCTTTGCCACAAAACCAGCAGACTGGTTCAACTTAATCATCTTAATACAATTGTCTCCATCCTCATAGAGTCATAGAGATGTACAGCATGGAAACAGACCCTTCGGTCCAACCTGTCCATGCCAACCAGATATCCCAACCCAATCTAGTCCCACCTGCCAGCACCTGGCCCATATCCCTCCAAACCCTTCCTATTCATATACCCATCCAAATACCTCTTAAACGTTTCAATTGTACCAGCCTCCACCACCTCCTCTGGCAGCTCATTCCATACATGTACCACCCTCTGCATGAAAAAGTTGCCCCTTAGGTCTCTTTTATATCTTTCCCCTCTCATCCTAAACCTATGCTCTCTAGTTCTGGACTCCCTCTTGGAACTTCTTCCCCTTTAACCTGGTTTGTCTTTTTTTGACCTGTCCAGCCCTTAGATAATTTGGTCATTCTTCCTCCTCATTTAAATTAGAATTTGAACATTCCTTCCCCCTCCATTCCAAAATATTATTCCAGGATTTTGCCCTCAAATCACCACTTCCACCTCTTCATTCTCACCATCGATTTCCCCCATCCCCTTTAGTACCTTTTCCTTCTCCTTTTGCTTTCAGTTCTGCACTTACATCCCTGCTACAAGTCTTCATTTTGAATGTCACTGTAGTGCCAGCTTTGAAGAAGTTCTCATCTCTGTCTACCTGTTATCAGTGAAGGAAGTGGCAGATATCATCATTCCCACTGACTGAAATGGAATTGATCCTGGGAATAAAAATGGGTATATATCTGTACCATCAATAGCAGTGCCACTGACATAAATATGCTGTGAGGGAGAGAGAGAGAGAGAGAGAGAGAGAGGTAGAGAGATTGAACTACCATCATTGTAGCTTCATCCTAAATGTACAAAATATCACAGAGTGAACATTATAATTTTGTTTTCAGTACAATAAAAAAGAAGTTAATTATAACGGAGTTTAAAAGTTTATAGAACTATTGAGTACAGAAAAGATCCTTTGGCCCATTGATTCTATACTGCTGAAAATATATTACCGATACCAGCCCTGCTTTCCTGAACTGGGCCAGTAGTTTGAATTGTATGACACTTCAAGTGCCCATGCAAGTACAGTTTAAAGGTTATGAGGTTTCCCATCTCAACTAACCTCCCAGCCAGTGTGTTCCAGACCCCAACACAACCTGGATGAAACAGAGTTTCCTCAAATCCTCTGTAAATCTCCTGTCTTTCACTTTAAGATTATGAACCTATGACTAAGGGGAACAGTTGCTTTCTATTCATCCTGTCTATGCTCTTCATAATCATATGCACTTCTCTCGGGTTCTGCTCTCCACTTTTCCTGCTCCAGTATTTCAAACAAATCTTATGGAGAATAGATGCAAACATTCTCTGTTATATGGTTGGTATCATTCCCAGTGTTAGCCTCTAAGATGCCCACGTGATGGACTGCCTGTGCATTGGAGGGCTGAGGTAATTCTAACTTAAATATCCGAATAATTGCATTGCTGAGTGTGGTTCTCTGTGGACAGAAACAATGAAATTGCTTTTGAGTGTTCTCTTTGTCTGTAAACCATTATGTGTGTGCTGAGACAGAACCTACAAATCGAGCTGTCCATTGTTGGAACATTTGAACAAGGCACCAGTTATTTGGCTGTCAGATCTCATTCCAGTCTATCAAATTCTGGCTGATATGTATTTCAACTCAATAGACCTGAATTGGCACTGAAATCTATAACACCCTTGCCTCACAAAAGTTTATTCATCTCTGTCTTAAAACTTTCAACTGACGAAGATTTACCACACCCCCTCAAAATATATAAAGGAGATAGTCTAGATGCGAACGTTTTATTTTATTTGAAGGCTCTGTGTTCTAATTTGTCCATTAGTAGGCTTTAATAAAATACACTTAGAATCACAGAATGCCTACAGTGTGGAAGCAGGCTATTTGGCTTGACAGCCCCTCTGAAGAGGATCCTACCCAGACGCACCCCCCTACTTTATCTGTGTAACCCCGTATTTCCCATTGGTAATCCCCCCCTCGCCTGCACATTGCTGAATACTGTGGGCAATTTAGCATTGCCAATCCACCTAGCCTGCACATTGCTGGATACTGTGGGCAATTTAGCGTGGCTAATCCACCTAGCCTGCACATCGCTGGATACTGTGGGCAATTTAGCATGGTCAATCCACCTAGCCTGCACATCGCTGGATACTGTGGGCAATTTAACATGGCCAATCCACCTAGCCAGCGCATCGCTGGAGACAGTGGGCAATTTAACGTGACCAATCCACCTAGCCTGCACATCGCTAGATACTGTGGGCAATTTAGCATAGCCAATCTACCTAGCCTGCTGGATACTGTGGGCAATTTAACATGGCCAATCCACCTAGCCTGTGCATCGCTGGATACTGTGGGCAATTTAATGTGACCAATCCACCTAGCCTGCACATTGCTAGATACTGTGGGCAATTTAGCATGGCCAATCCACCTAGCCTGCGCATCGCTGGATACTGTGGGCAATTTAACGTGACCAATCTACCTAGCTTGCACATCTTTGGACTATGGGAAGAAACTGGAACACCTGGAGGAAAATCATGCAGACACAGGGAGAACATGCAAACTCCATACAGTCGCCTAAGGGTGGAATCAAACCCAGGAACTTGGTGCTGTGAGGCAGCAGTGCTAACCACTAAACCACCATGCTACCACTTTATTCTCACAACACAGTTAAAATAAAATTAAAAAAAGAATTGGCATAACTTTACTGAAATACTTCATAAAATAACGTATTATTTATCTACTAATCATCAACTGTTCCAATATAGCAGCATCCCATAAACACACCTTTGGCAAAGGCAAGTTCAGCAAAACAGATTTTTCTCATGAAGCAGAGAGAGAGAGAGAGAGCAGTATCTATCAGATTCAACAGCCAACTTCAAACCCCCAAATGAAAGCAAAGCTGACTCGCTCCACTCATGCTGCTTTTATGTAATTTTAAAAAAAGTCTAGAATTCCAAAGCTGTCTCCCCACTGCTTCTGAAGTAAGTATTCCGGCACCACCTCTCTGCAAGAGAAACAGTTCAGAACACATCTCTCTTAAAATCACAGTGCCATCACAGTGTCAGATTTCTGCCATCTTTTGATGGAAGAAACTTCTTCTTACTGCTGAAGAACCAAACTTTAACTTTAATGCCCCAAACTAACAATCAGCAGCAAATCCCGTCTCCAGGACAGAGTAGGAAGAATTCGTGATGTCAGTTTGCTGTTAATGTTAATAGTTGAAATCAATTTAGATAGATCCTCCATTATATCATTGAGGGGGGAGTTCTCAGTCTCCAGGTCAATATTTATCCCTCAATCAAGACATAATAACAAATTAACTTGTCATTTCACATTGGTATATGTTGGAACATGTTGTACACAAATTGACAGTAAAGTTTACTACATTACTTCAGTGACTACTTCAGAAGTACTTAATTGGCAAAGGGAATACTGAGATACTATGGAAGGTGCTATATAAAGGCAAGCCTATGACCTGGTAAATTACTGCTCACTGAACATCCCGGAGTTTGTAATTAAGGCCGAAATGTTAATTGAGCCTGGCATCGCCCTGGTGAACATACAGAGGCTTTCACTGTAACATAATGACAATTTATTATGAAATGGTAGGAGCAATAATTACCCAAGTCACTGAGCTCTCCACCATTAGTGATATATCCATCAAGAAAATTGTCAATTTCTTCTTTGATAAGTTGCACAAGGCACTGACTCACTAAATTGTGCACTTTATAATGCTCATCACACTGCAACAGCCATGCCTTTATGCATTTCTCCAAAGACTTTAACTTGATTGCAATCAGAAGCAATGCACCAACTTGCTATTATAGATTTGATGCCCAAATAAACTTTGGGCCAAGTTTGCGAATCAAGAACACTTGACTGAAATAAACTGTACTCTGTTAGTCAGAAAGGAAAACAGACAGTGCTGCAAGTACATAAAACCCTTTCGACAGAACACCAAGCCGAAACTCTGGGCTGAAATTTATCGAATGAAGCGTAGTCCTGATGCCAGGGTCATTTGCAGGTTGAATAGACAGAATGAGGCGTGGGGGGGGCATTGTTTGGGGGTTCTGTGGCAGTCTTCAGCAATTAACCCCACCTCGCCCACAATTCGGGTGGGGGACAGTGGGTGTGATCAATGCCCAGCAGCGGGTAGGAGGTAGTCCTCACTGGACGCTGAATGGTGGCAACTTTAAAGGTCGGTCTGCAACCATTCATACTGGTTTTCAGCATCTGCAGGATGTTGTTTCATTATGTTGGCATCTGACTCACACATTGGATCCTGAGAAGTGACATTGTGTTGTCTTTGATTTGGCAATGTATCACTCTGGGTGGGAATCCTGCACCCTTTCCAGTGGGGAGTTTGGTGGTGGGAGGGCATTTATTCAAGCAGAGGGGGAAGGGTGATGACTTGTCATACATTCTGTCATCTTGAAGCTGTCCTGTTGCCAATTGAGGCCTTTAAGTGTGCCATCAATGCCAGCTGGGACTCCATTCCCATCATTGCTGTTACTCACCCAGAAGTGGAGAAAGTGAGGACTGCAGATGCTGGAGCTCAGGTTCGAAAAGCATGGCATTGGAAAAGCACAGCTGGTCAGGCAGCATCCGAGTAGCAGGAGAATCGACATTTTGGCATAAGCCCTTCATCAGGAATGTTTCTGGGCCTGAATGACATCACAGTTTCTAAAAAGAGACTGTGCAAGATAGCAGATGATGATATATCTCTCCCAGATTGTCTCAACACCTTTTATGCTCGCATTGAGCAGAATTTCGGCAGAGATGGAACCACCTATTCTGACAGGTCCTGACGAACCTATCCCAACAGTCACTGCATCAGAGGTCAGATCATTTTCCTTTGTGTGAATCCAAGGAAAGTGAAGGGACCAGACGGAGTACCAGGCCATGCACTCAAAGCATGCACAGA
Source organism: Chiloscyllium punctatum (assembly GCF_047496795.1). Classification (NCBI taxonomy): domain Eukaryota; kingdom Metazoa; phylum Chordata; class Chondrichthyes; order Orectolobiformes; family Hemiscylliidae; genus Chiloscyllium; species Chiloscyllium punctatum. The sequence goes on from NC_092746.1 coordinate 109,552,900, forward strand.
TCAACTGGCAGAGGTCTCTCCCTGCAGCAGGCCATTGTCCCTGCCTGTTTCAAGACAGCCAACATCATCCCTGTGCCTAAGAAGGCTCATGCAGTGTGTCTCAATGACTACCGCCCAGTGGCCCTAACTTCAATGGTCATGAAGTGCTTTGAAAGGCTGGTCATGGCATTAATCAACTCCAGCCTCCCCACTACTCTTGACCCATTCCAATTTGCCTATCAATCCAACAGATCCACATCAGACGCCATATCACTTGCTCTTCACTCCTCCCGAGAACATCTCAACACCAAGAACAGCTACCTAAGAATCCTACACATTGACTACAGTTCAGCCTTCAATGCTGTTATCCCCTTGAGACTGATTACTAAACTTAGTGATCTCGGACTAAGCCCCACTCTCTGCAACTGGATCCTCAGTTTCTTGGCCCACAGGCCACAATCAGTGAAGATTGGGGACAATATTTCATCGTCACAAACACTCAACACTGGAGTTCCCTATTGTACTCACTGTATACCCATGACTACGTCGCCAAATACCAGACTAATGCCATTAACAAATTCGCTGATGGCACCACCATAGTTGGTCGAATCTCAGATGGCAATGAAACAGACTACAGATGGGAGGTGGAAGACCTGGAAAAATGGTGCACTGAGAACAACCTTGCTCCCAATGCCGGCAAAACCAAGGAACTCATTATTGACATTCGGCAGGATGTTACTCATGCCCCCCTACACATTAACAGCACAGAGGTGGAAAGTGTCAAGCTCCCAGGAGTGGTCATCCACACCAGCTTTCTAGGACTCTTCATGTGAATGCACTGGTTACAAAGGCCCAATAACATCTGCTCTTCCTCAGGCAGCTGAAGAAATTTGGCATGACGGTGAATACCCTTGCCAACTTTTATCGGTGCACCATCGAGAGCATTCTGTGCAGATGTATCACTACCTAGTATGGCAACTGTACCATTCAAGATCGGAGATGGTTACAGAGAGTGGTGAACTCAGCCCGGACAATCACAAATGCCAACCTCCCATCTATAGAATCCATTTACCAGGCCTGCTGTCAAGGAAAGGCCACCAGCATTCTCAAAGATCCATCCCTACAACCTCTATCATCGGGGAGAAGGTACAGGTGCCCGACACACACATCAGCCGGTTTCAAAACAGTTTCTACCCCACTGCTGTTAGAATACTGAATGGACTCACAAACTCTTAACCTTCACCTGTACCTTTATTTTTGTTTTTGCCACTGTTTACCTATTATTTACTATCTATGCAACTTAACCCTGTGATCTGCCTGTATTGCTCACTAGACAAAGCTTTTCACTATGCCTCAGTACACGTGACAATAAATTCAAATTCAATTCAATTGTGCCCCAAACATCAATTCTCCTGCTCCTCAAATGCTGCCTGACCTGCTGTGTTTTTCCAGCACCACACTTTTTGACTTCACTAGAAGTGCCTGGGGAGAGGTGTTCACTCCGTGTGGATGGATTCCTGGGACTGGAAGAAATCTTGCTACTGAGAGTCATTCGTTATGGTGGCCTCTTCTTTCCCAAATCCAACTATCATCCCCCACATGGCCTGGCACCCCATGGCCAATTCTGAGCCTTCTGTCTCCTTCCCTATGGTTAGCCTGACACTGGTCCAGGGCCAAGATCAGAAAAAAAAGGAACTTCGCAAAAAGATGCAATGATGACTTCTGGTTGGCTCCCCGATGTCAGCCAAGATCCATATCGCTGCCGGAAGGTTCCGCCCCATATCTGGTACCATACCTCTCCTTGGAAGGAGAAATACTTTGGAGTTTAAGATTGGCGTAGATTGAATTTTGTTGGAACGTCCCTCACTTCAGAACCGAAACTTGGACAGAGGATGGCAGAGATTCCTTTTTATTGTGGAAGCAGATGTTCCTCAGGCCATCACAACAGCTTGGGGGTGGGGTGAGCTGCCCAATAAGAATGTAAAAACTGGGAATGGGAGCAGGCAATTCAGCCCTTCGAGTCTGCTATGTCATTTGATACAATCATGGCTGATCTCAGCAAAGCTTCAACTCCACTTTCCTGTCCTAAGTCATCACCCTTCACCCTCTGCTTGAATAAATATCCTCCCACCACCAGAGAAGATGCAGGATTTCATCCAGGCTATACATTGCCAAATCAAAGACAACTCAACGTTACCTCACAGAGTCCAATGTGTGAATCAAATGCTAACAGAATTTTGAATATTACTAATTATAAACTGTCTGCCTCCTCAAATTCACTCAACGTCCCAGCATCCAGTAGCACAGGGAAAAATTCTTCCCTTCACCATGATACGAGAGACACTTCATTGTTCATCTCACTGTATTTTGTATTGTATTTTGTAGAACTTGGCTAATTGACTGCCTCATTGAAAATTGTTAAACTCCAAAAGGTCATCTTCTGTGTGATACACTCTGACACATTACAGTAAATGTGAATGTTTTGTCCTGTATCTTCTTCATTAGAATTGCATTAGTCACAACATCCTGATAGTGTTTTTCAGCACAATGATATTTCACGATTAGGAGAAAGTGAGGACTGCAGATGCTGGAGATCAGAGCTGAAAATGTGTTGCTGGAAAAGCACAGCAGGTCAGGCAGCATCCAAGAAGCAGGAGAATCGACGTTTCGGGCATGAGCCCTTCTTCAGGAATGAAGAAGGGCTCATTCCTCATTCTTCTTGAACAAAGGAACTATGTTAGTTATCCTCAAGTCATCTGGCACTTCATCTGTGGCCAGTGAAGGATTAAATATCTCTACCAGGGCCCCAACAATCTCCTCTCATAGCAGCCTATGATACATCTCATTCGACCCTGGGACTTTATGCACCTTTATGTCTACTAAAACATCGCATCCTTCCTCCTTGTTAATCTTAACGTGTTCTAGAACCTCACCATCCCAACTGAAACCCCCGGCTACAATGTCTATATCCTCTGTGAATACTGATGGAAAGCATTTATTCAAGACCACAACCACTGGCTCCATGTACCTGTTGCCCCTTTGGTTTCTTTCCCTGGTAAGTCTTGTAACTCTTAATATATTTACAAAAAGCCTTGGGGTTTTATTTGATCCTACTTGCCAAAGTTATTTTGATGCCCACATTTTCCCTACTAGTTTCCTTTTTAAGCAACTCCCTGCACTATGCTTGAGAAAGGCCTCCCCTGTTTTGAATGTGCTATACTTGACATTTGCTTCTTTTTTTGGTCAAACTCTCGATATCCCTCGACATCAGGGTTCCCTGGACTTGCTGCACTTACCCTTTACTCTCAGAGGAACAAGCTGGCTCTGAATTCTCACTATACTACTTTTAAAAGACTCCCTCTTTCCAAATGTTGACTTACCTGCTCTCGGTTTGCCAGATGCTGTTGAAAGATGTTGATAATGGCATTGCCCCAATTTAGGCACCTAACTTGTGCAATATCCTTATCCTTTTCCATAATGTCTTTGAAACTTATAGAGTTTTGGTCACTATCTCTAAAATGCTCACGCACTGGAACTTAAACAGACTGTGTGGTCCACTCCTGCTCCAATTTTGTATGTTCTTAATCATTGCTTCCTGAGTGATATGGAATCATTGTTTGGTTCTGCAGTGTGTTTCTGTGTTAAGGGGAAAAAAAAGCATTCTGTGAAAGACTTTGCATTCATTCTTGATACTGAAAAGACACAGTTGATGGTAATATCAATCTAAAATAAAATCCAGGATCCAAATCGATTCTGCAATTTAAGACCAACAGACACAAAGAGTGAGGCAGCGCACAAAAGGAAGGTATGAAGGGATGCATTGTCAGTGAATTCATCAGAAGTCAAGTAAAACATGATATGACAAAGGAAAGCAAATACTAATGGATGCAGGTCAACACCCTTGTCTGTCAATCAAGGAATTATTTCAAAACACTCCAGAATACAAATAAGATAGCAGTTGCGAATCTGACCTAACCTCTATTTTTATTACAGGTGATAAATGTCCACAGTAATAGAGCTCAATAAATGCCAGATTGGGAGCTAATTGATTATATAGTGTTGATATGATTTCTTACTCTGAATTTAAATGTAACTTTTACACTTTTTTAAAATTCATTTTTGGATGTGTAATCGCTGGCTGGGCCAGCATTTACTGTCTATTCCTAATTGCCCAGAGGTATGTGTAGAGTCAACCAATTTGCTATGGGTTTGGAGTCACATGTAGACCAGTCTAGGAAATTACTGCAGTTTCCTTCCCTGAAGGACATTAGTGAATCAGATGGGGTTTTCTTTTCGACAATGGCTTCACAACCACCATTAAGCTCTTAATTCCAGATATTTTTAATGTTGAATTCAAATTTCACCAAATGGAAGGATTTGAATCTGTTTTCTCAAATAATAGTCTAACAATAATACCACATGGCCATTACTTCCTCGTGATGTAAACAGATAACAAACAGAAAAACACTTTATTTTCTGGTTTTGTAAGGAAATGTTGTCATGTGATGTATTTTCGCAAGCCAGAAAACTCCAGTAAAGAGCACTGACAAAACATTTATGTTATGATCCAAGACCAATTCACCAAATTCATGTGATGCTTAAGGTCTCACACACACACTTCCTCACACAAACACACTCACACAGACCCTCTCTCTCACATACATCTCATGAGAGAATTACAATTCGTCACTCCTGTCAATCAGGACTTGACATCCCCTCCTTCAAGAGCTCCCCTGTCATGGACTGTCCCAATGTCTGCTCCTGTTCTAGGCAATCACCATCTTATCTGGGTCATGCTCACCTCGTCCCTGAAACTGCACTCCAAAGCTCAGTGACCGGCCCAACTCCAGTTGTTCATCAAAAACTAGCTTGATCAAGCTAACGACTGCTACTTTCCCACATTCTTTTCCCCAAAGATCCAGCTACACATAGCCAGAAACTTGCCCACCTTCCCAGTTCCCCAGGACATCTATTGAATCTGGACGACAACTCTGAGCTGCCTACTTAATCCTAGAACTTTGCCCAGACCTCATTCCAATGGTATAGAGCCATCCAACTGATCTGGACTCCTTCCCAGTAGCACAGCCCCTGCAACTGTGCTTAAGATGAAGACTCTGTCTCTCTCTGTCTGTCTTACTCCAACTGCTTTTCTGGACTGTCCTGTATGAGCTATTGAAACTCCTATAATAATTCCCACCCTGATCTCAGGGCAGTTAGTTGCCATCGAGCACCTTTGGAAGGGTCTGTTCTCAGAATGTTATATTCCCAGAGAATCCTGAAAATGGATTTTATACACTTTACCCTCAGAATTACCAGGTTACACTGATTCAGTTGCTGTCAAACAGGAGCTGGACTCTGATTTATCAAAGGAAAACAGGGCACTTGGAAATAGGGCTGGTGCAAAAATTACTGATGTAAGAAAGAGCTGGTTTAAATAGGTTTTGGTGGTCACGTCAGATTGAAGTAAAAAGTTGTCAATTTATTTCCCCATGGCTCTCTGCTTTTTCTTTCCTGTTCAAATATTTATTTGGTTAGCTTTTGGAAATCAATGATGAATCAGCTTTCACAGCCCCTTCTGTAGATAATTTCCAAATCATAACAACTTGCTGCATAAAGAAACCTCCCCTGCTCTCACCTATGTTATTTTTCTCAATTGCCTTAAACCTGTATCCTCTGGTCACTGACCCTCCTGCAGTAAGCGCCAATTCTCCCCTCCAAATGGAAGGATTTGAATCTAGGGTCTCTGTTTTCTTGAATAATAGTCTATTGAAATCCTACATAACTGATTAATCTTGGTCTTCTTTGTTGTAAGGTGTTGAGGGAATTTTCAGGATCCAACAGCCTCTCAGCTATCCTCTGACCCTTCTCCGCAGGGAGTGACCAGACAGAGATCTTCAGAGTGTCTAAAATGGTCTTTATTGCATGCTGTAGCAAGGCCGAATATCAGACCATGACATGCAGGAGATCTCAAACTAAGGACTAAAGCGTCATTTGCACTCTTGGATTCAATTCCAAGAAATTAGTGTATACCAATTAAAATATACAATCATTTATATCCAATCACTACGAGCAATTAGCTTTATACTGTACACGGACATTAACTATAAACCGACCGACTCCCACAGCTACCTAGACTACACCTCCTCCCAGCCTGCCCCCTGTAAAAACACCATCCCATATTCCCAATTCCTTCATCTCCGCCGCATCTGCTCCCAGGAGGACCAGTTCCAAAACCGTACAACCCAGATGGCCTCCTTCTTCAAAGACTGCAATTTCCACCCAGACGTGATCGACGATGCCCTCTACCGCATCTCTTCCACTTCCCGCTCCTCCGCCCTTGAGCCCCGACCCTCCAACCGCCACGAGGACAGAACCCCACTGGTCCTCACCGACCACCCCACCAACCTCCATGTACAGCGTATCATCCGCCGTCATTTCCGCCACATCCAAACGGACCCCACCACCAGGGATATATTTCCCTCCCCTCCCCTATCAGCATTCCGAAAAGACCACTCCCTCTGTGACTCCCTCATCAGGTCCACACCCCCCCACCAACCCAACCTCCACTCCCGGCACCTTCCCCTGCAACCGCAAGAAATGCAAAACTTGCGCCCACACCTGCCCCCTTACTTCCCTCCAAGGCCCCAAGGGATACTTCCATATCCGCCACAAATTCACCTGCACCTCCACACATCATCTATTGCATCCGCTGCACCCGATGTGGCCTCCTCTAGATTGGGGAAACAGGCCGCCTAATTGCGGAACGTTTCAGAGAACACCTCTGGGACACCCGGACCAACCAACCCAACCACCCGTGGCTCAACACTTCAACTCCCCCTCCAACTCCACCAAGGACATGCAGGTCCTTGGACTCCTCCATTGCCAGACACGATGGTTGGAGGAAGAGCGCCTCATCTTCCGCCTAGGAACCCTCCAACCACAAGGGATGAACTCAGATTTCTCCAGTTTCCTCGTTTCCCCTCCCCCCACCTTGTCTCAGTCAAATCCCTCGAACTCAGCACCGCCTTCCTAACCTGCAATCTTCTTCCTGACCTCTCCGCCCCCATCCCACTCTGGCCTATCACCCTCCCCTTGACCTCCTTCCACCTATCGCATTTCCAACGCCCGTCCCCCAAGTCCCTCGTCCCTACCTTTTATCTTAGCCTGCTGGACACACTTTCCTCATTCCTGAAGAAGGGCTTATGCCCGAAACATCGATTCTCCTGTTCCTTGGATGCTACCTGACCTGCTGCGCTTTTCCAGCAACACATTTTCAGGGTACAATCAATCCCTTATCGTTTGACCTTGCAGTTTTGTGTCTTTGTATATCTATTCAGAGCTAACAACCTGCAGCTCACAACTGTATACCCTTTAATATAATTCTGCAAGGTTTTTAACCCTTTCAGAATGGGTTTAATGAAGATTCATTACATTATTGTTTAAGAATAACAGTTCTAAAGTGGAGGAGCTACATTTACCTTAAAGTTTGATTTGTTTTCTACATTGTTTGTGTTAAAACAGTTGATTTTTCTTTTAGATATTTCATTTTAGATGTGCTTGGAGAGTGGTCTGGACACTTGTTTTGTCCACGTGTCTTTTAAAACCCTTGAAATAACAACGCATTACAAATCAAGGTTGGAAGAGAGAAACATCTGCTGCCTGATTAATCCAAAGGTGCAGAAAGTTAGAACCATCCAGAAGGAGTGAGGTAGGGTTCATGTTTCATTTCGAGATAAAAGACCTGGAACAGCAGATGTGCTGGTAGTTGAGCAGCCTCAGAAACCATCCTCGACACTGGTGGTCCCTCGCAGATGAAGATGGCTCTCTTCCACTCTCTTCCACTCTCAGGATGAGCCCGTAGTTGACTGTACAGACCGATGCGGCTACTGCAGACTCTGGGTGGGTGGGTGTAGGTGTGGCAGCCTCATGCTGTTTGCTTCTGGCTTCCACTTTTTCCTGGCGGCAAGTCTCCAGGTGCTCGATGCCTTCCCAGATGCTCTGCCCCCATTTTGGACAGTCTTGGACCAGTGATTCCCAGGTGTCTGTGGGAATGCCGCACTTCACCAGTGAGGCCTTGAGAGTATCCCTGAAGCACTTCCTCAGTCCACCTGGGGCTCGCCTGCCATTTCGGAGCTGGGAGTAGAGCACCTGCTTGGGGAGTCTCGTGTTGCTTATGTGAACAATGTGCCCAGCCCATCGCAGCCAATCAAGTGGGGGTCAGTGCCTTGGTGCTGGGGACGTTGGCCTGGTCAAAGAGGCTGGTGTTGGTGTGTCTTTCTTCCCAGTGGATTCTCAGGATCTTGCACAGGCAGCATTAGTGATACTGCTCCAGCTCCTTGAGGTGTCTGCTATAGACAGACCAGATCTCAGAGCCACATTGGAGTGGGGAACCACCAGAGCTCTGTCAACCATGAGCTTGCTGTTGGATCTGATGTTCTTGTCCTCAACCGTCCTTTACCTCAGGCAGCTGAAGGCTGTTCTAGCACACTGAAGATGATGCTGGACCTCTTCATCAATACCTACTGTGACCAACAGGACACTTCCAATGTTCGATGTTCTCGGAAGCCTCCCCACAGCCATCAAAAAGCTGCAAAAATAGTCCAGTCATGTCCAAACAGTTGTAAAGGGTGGTGTATGTATGGAATGTACTGCTAGAGGAAGTGGTGGAGGCTGGTACAATAACAACATTTAAAAGAAATCTGGATGGGTACATGAATAAGAAGGGTTTAGAGGAATATGGGCCAAGTGCTGGCAAGTTAATCTCGTTTAATTTAGGATATCTGGTTGGTATGGCTGAGTTGGACTGAATGGTCTTTTTCCATGCTGTACATTTCTATGACTCTATGACTCCACTGAGTACCTTCAGAGACAGAAACTGTTGGTGACATGAGTTTAAGGAACACATATCAGGTAGAAAGTGAGCTACTTTAACAGTTTGTTTAAGGATCTCATCCCGAGGCACTTAATAAATAAAAAAGCACTGAGTGAATACAGAAACCTGCTGAAAGGAAACTGATTTAAGCTATGCCATGTCAACAAAGAATGTCACCACAGAAAAACCTTTCGATGAGGTTAGACATTCTGTTGAGAATAGAAGGGTTGAATTGCTCTGTTATTTCTACTATGATATTTTCAATTGGTTCTTGTCTTGTGTAACATGGTTCATTCTGCACAATAAGTAAGCAGTGGCAGACATTCAAGGAAGTATTTCAAGACTGTCAGCAAAAATACATTCCACTAAGAGGGAGAGACACTAAGAGGATAAACCAACCATAGCTAACCATGGAAGTTAAAAAGAATATTAAGTCAAAAGAGAAGGCATGCAAGGAGGCAGAAGTCGGTGATAGTCCCAAAGACTGGAATAAATTCAGAATCCAGCAAAGGAGGACTAGAAAGATAATGAGGAGAGAGAAAATAAACTATGAGGCCAAACTACCAAGGTATATAAAAATGGACAATAAGAGCTTCTGTAAATATATAAAAAGGCAGAGAGAGGTCAAAGTGAACATAGATTCCTTAGAAAAATGAAACTGGGGAGATGGTTATGGGGAACAAGGAAATGGCTGATGTTTTGCAACAGTCTATCCAAAAGGAAGATGCTTCAAACATTCCATTAACCTAAAGAATTCAGGGAGAAATTAAGGACCAACACAATTACAAGAGAAATAATATTGAACAAACTAATGTGGCTAAAGGCAGTTATGTCTTCTGACTCTGACAGTTTGCATCTTCGAAACCCAAAAGAGGTAAGTACACAGATAATGGATGCATTGGCTGTAATTTTCCAAAAGTCTTGGGATGCTGGAGGATTGAAAAACTGCCAATGTGACAAACAAAACCCTGTTCAAAAGGAAGGGAGGGGTGGGGGCAAGAAGTGGGTAACTATAGGCTGATTAGCCTAGCATCTCATATTATAAAGTTGAATACTATAGCACAGAAACAGGCCCTTCAGCACACCATGTTTGTGCTGACCATGATGCTATTCTGAGCCAATCCCATCTGTCTGCACATGGTCTGTATCCCTCTATGATCCACTTGTTTAAGAGTCTGTCAAAATGTCTGTTAAACATTGCTATCATATCTGCTTCTACCACATCCCCTGGCAGCACTTTAATGAAACCTACCATTCTCTCTATAAAACATTTTCCATACACATCTGCTTTTAAACATTTCCCCCCTTATCTTAAACCTAGAATTTGACATGTCCACCCTGGGAAGATTTTGATTATCCACCCTATCCTTGGCTCTGACAATTTTATACACTTTGGTCAGGTCACCCCTCAGCCTCTGATGTTCTAGCGAAAACAATCCAAACTTGTCCAGTCTCTCCTTATCACTCCAATCCAGGCAACATCCTGGTAAATCTGAGTCAAAAATAGAAATTGTTGGATCTGGCAGCATCTCTGAAGAGAAGTCAGAGTTAATGTTTTGGTTCAAGTGACCATTCCTCAGTTCTGAGATATGTTGGGATCATAACTATTTATCAATGTCTTGGAGGAAGGAAGCAAATGTAGCCAAATTTGCAGACAACACAAAAGTAGGTAGAAAAGCAGGTTGCGAGAGGGACACAAACAGTTTACACAAGTTAACTTAAAGGGCAATAAAATTAGCAAATTGAATATAATGTTGGAAAATATGAAGCTGTTCATCTTGTGGATATTTAAGGCTGAGGTAGGTAGATGTTTGATCAGTTGGGAATCAAGAATTATGGGGAAAGGGATGGAAAGTGGATGTGAACAGGGTCAGATCCAACTGATGCTAATGAATGGAGAGGCAACCTAGAGGGGTCAACATTTTTTTTCGAAGGTACAATGTCCAAAACTGGATAAAATACTCCAGTAAATCAGCCATTTGTAGAGCTTTTGCACAACTTCCTTGACTTTGTATTCGAAGCTTCTGTGTGTAAACTTGGGTGGGATGGTGACACAGTGGTTAGCCTCACAGTGCCAGGGTCCCAGATTTGATTCCAGCCTCGGGCGACAGTCTGTGTGGAGTTTGCGTGTTCTTCCCGTGTCTGCGCATGTTTCCTCCAGGTGCTCCCAGAGTCCAAAAACGTGCAGGTCAGATGGATCAGCCAGCTGAATGTGGGTTTATGAGAATAGGGTGTGGGGGTGCTAATCTGGGTGGTAGACTCTTTGGAGGGTCAGTGCAGACTCGATGGCTGCTTTCTGCACGTAGGGATTCTAAAGCCCCAGATCTGAAATTTTGTTGAACAATTTCTCAGCTTGATCTGCAACTTCCAAAGGTCTGTATGCATCAACACCCAATGCTCTCTGCTCTTTAATCATGTACAATATAGCTTATATTTTCTTTTCTGTTTTTTGGGTGTCACTGGAAAGGCCAGCATTTGTTGCCCATTCCTGATTGCCCTTGAACTGAGTGGTTTGCAAGGCCATGTCAGAGGGCAGTTACTGGGTTCAGGGTCATATGTAGGCCAGACTGCATTAGGATGGTCATGTTCCTTCTCAAAAGGACATCAGTGCACAAGATGGGGTTTTCTAGCAAAAGCTGATCGATTCATGGTCTCCATTGCTAGGAAAAGGCTTCAATTGCAGATTTTCACTCCTTTGAACCCATGTCCCCACAGTTTTAGCCTGGGCTGAGGGACTGATAGTCTACTGATATTACCATTCACATCATACTATATTGCAATTCCATTTTCCTCCCCAAAATGCAATGATTTTATTTTCATTTACCAATTACAGACAGCTTTCTGCATTGACTTCTCATAATCCACCACAAAATTAAAATCAGATATGGTTTTAAAATCCAAACGACAAGAGGGAGCCTTATTATTTTTATTAACAGCACAATCAAGACCCAAGGTACCGAGTCAGTGATGAGAAATGGGTTTCTATGAGAACCATGTTGACTCATAGCTATTCATTGCATTTTTTCACCCCTCAATGTGTTGGTTTAAAAACTCCTCAACTAAATGATCATTACTCACATATGTTCCCTGATAGAAAATCAGTAAAATAGTTTTTACGAATAATTAGATCCTGCCCTCGTGCAATGATCATATATATTTCCAGCAAGTGTTCCTGGCTGGTACTTAGGAATTGGAGTTGACTAGACTAGAATTTGGGGTTCTTACTAGTTTTCCAGTTCAGCAGCACACTCTTGGCTCTGATCTCCAGCATCTGCAGTCCTCACTCTCTCTGAGGTAATTAAAAGTATCAGACAGTGTGAGTAAAGTGTCAACAGTTGAATAGCAAGTGAAGGGATGACCTATAATCTGATTAATTGAGGCAGAGAGATAAGTAGAAGGAATTAAAAATAAAGTGGTGCTGGAGATAAACCAAATGGCTGGAATAACATGATAAGCATAAGAGTCACATGCTGAGGGTCTAACCAAAATAACAAGTAATCAAAAACTGGACAAACTAATTATGGCAGAGAGATCATAACAAGTTATCAAGGTGATGGTGTCAAAACAGGATGGTAAGGAAGATTTTACAAATACAGAACAGTATGGTGGGGTTATTGACATGTATGTTCAAGCCTTCAGGAGATGTCTTAATGTCACAAGATAGTGCAGAACATCAGCAAAGCACAACGCAACCCATTCAGGCTCTCATGACCAATTGCAACATTGTCATCAAACCAGCAGACAAAGGGGAAGCCCTCATCATAAAGAGAACAGACTACCGCAAAGAAGTGTACTGTTAACTGAACAACCAGGAGAGGTTGGACAAGCTAGGACTTTTCTCTTTAGGGTGTAGGAGACTGAGGGGCGATCTTATTGAAGTATATAAGAATATGAGAGGTATGAAGAGGGTGAATGCACTCAGTCATTTTCCCTGGCGTGGGGAATTGAGGACTCGAGGGCATGAGTTTAAGGTTCTAGGGAAAGAATAAGAGGGAACCTGAGGGGCAGCTCTTTTGACACAGTGGGAGGTATGCATATAGAATGAGCTGCCAGCAGATGTGGTTGAAGCGGGTACATTGACAACACTTAAAAGACGTTTGGACAGATACACGGATAGGAAAGGGTAGAAGGATATGGGCCAAGTGCAAGGAAATGGGATTAGCGTGGATGGACATTTTGATTGGCATGGACCGGTTTCAGCCAAAGGGCTGTCTCCGTGCTGTAGGACTCTATGACTCTATTACTAACCAGAAATACTCCAGGCAATTACCTCCCGATCCGACCAAAGAACACACCCATCAACTCAACAGATTGATCCAGACCTTCAGAGTATCTTGCACACTCTCATTCCAAATGCTTCTCGCTCGGGGACTTCTACTGCCTTCCGAAGATATACAAAGCCAACACACCTGTCCTATTGTATCAAGCAATGGGACCCTGTGTGAGAACCACTCTGGCTGTGTTGAAGGCATCATGAAACCCATTGCACAAAGAACCCCCAACTTCTGTCGTGACACTACAGATTTTTAACAGAACCCATAGACCATTGAACCAGGAACATTCCTCATCCCGATGGACATTTCGGCACACTACACCAGCACCCCAGGACAACAGCATCACGGCAACAGCCTCAGCACTCAATACCAACAACTACCACTCTCCAGACACCATCCTGCAACTCATCTGCTTCATTCTCAAACACAATGTCTTCACCTTTGATAACCAGCTCTTCACCCAGACACACAGAACAGCCATGGGGGCCAGAGCTGCACACCAATACGTCAATATTCTCAAGCACAAGTTCAAGCAGGACTTCTTTGCTGCATAGGACCTTCAATCAATACTATACACTAGATATATAGACAACATTTTTTTCCTCTGGACTCATGGCAAGGAGTTACCCAAACAACTACACAATGATATCAACAAGTTAGATGTTGTGGAGGTGCTGGCATTGGACTGTGGTGTACAAAGTTAAAAATCACACAACACCGCATTATAGTCCAACAGGTTTATTTGGAAGCACTAGTTTCGGAGTGCTGCTCCTTCATCAAGGGTTTGTGACAACCACCATGGGCTACTTTTCAGAATCAGGCTCATTCGTGGGCACATGCATCTCTATCAAGGACGGACGTCTTAGTACTTCACTCTACTGCAGGCCCAGGGAGACCCTCATGATGCTGCACTTCTCCAGCTTCCACCCAAAACATGTTAAAGAAGTCATCCCCTATGGACAAGCCCAGTGTACACACAAGATCTGCTCAGACGAGGAGGAATGTGAAGGACACCTAAAGATGCTGAAGGATGCCCTCATAGGAATGGGATATGATGCTCAGCTCATTGTTCGGCAGTTCCGACATGCCACAACGAGAAACTGCAATGACCTCTTCAGAGGACAGACACATTCATGATGATAGAGTGCTCTTCGTCGCCTTCGAATGAAGAAATTAAGCCATGTTCTTTGTAGCCTTCAACAGAAGGTAGGGAAATAGACGGTGACATCTTGAAAAATGTCCATATTACAGAGGAGGAAGTGCTGGATGTCTTGAAATGCATAAAAGTAGATTAATCCCCAGGACCCGATCAGGTGTACCCCAGAACTATGTGGGAAGGTAGGGAAGTGATTGCTGGGCCTCTTGCTGAGATATTTGTATCATCAATAGTTACAGGTGAGGTGCTGGAAAACTGGAGATTGGCTAACGGGGTGCCAATATGTAAGAAACGTGGTAAGGACAAGGGAACTACAGACCAGTGAGCCTGATGTTGGTGGTGGTGCAAGTTGTTGGAGGGAATCCTGAGGGACAGGATGGATATGTATTTGGAAAGGCAAGGACTGATTGCTTTTTGTGTGGGAAATCATGTCTCACAAACTTGATTGAGTTTTTTGAAGAAGCAACAAAGAGGATTGGTGAGGGCAGAGTGGTCAACATGATCTATATGGACTTCAGTAAGACGTTCGACAAGGTTCTACATGGTAGACTGATTAGCAACTTATGATCTCATGGATACAGGGAGAACTAGCCATTTGGATACTGAACTGGCTCAAAGGTAGAAGGCAGAGGATGGTGGTGGAGGGTTGTTTTTCAGACTGGAGCCCTGTGACCAGTGGAGTGCCACAAGGATCGGTGCTGGGTCCACTATGTTTTGTCATTTATATAAATGATTAGATGTGAGCATAAGAGGTATAGTTCGTAAGTTTGCAGATGACACCAAAATTGGAGGTAAAGTGGACAGCGAAGAAGGTTACCTCAGATTACAACAGGATCTTGATCAGAGGGGCCAATGGGCAGAGAAGTGGTAGATGGAGTTTAATTCAGATAAATGCGAGGTGCTGCATTTTGAGAAAGCAAATCTGAGTAGGACTTAAACATTTGATGGTAAGATCTGAGGGAGTGTTGGAGTGTAGGTTCATAGCTCTTTGAAAGTAGAATCGCAGGTAGATAGGATAGTGAAGAAGGTGTTTGGTATGCTTTCCTTTATTGGTCAGAGTATTGAGTGCAGGAGTTGGGAGGTCATGTTGCGGCTATACAGAACATTGGTTAGGTCACTGTTGGAATATTGCGTGCAATTCTGGTCTCCCTCCTATCGGAAAGATGTTGTGAAACTTGAAAGGGTTCAGAAAAGGTTTACAAGGATGTTGCCAGGGTTGGAGGGTTTGAGCTACAGGGAGAGGTTGAATAGGGTGGGGCTGTTTTCCCTGGAGTGTCAGAGACTGAGGTGTGGCCTTATAGACGTTTATAAAATCATGAGGGGCATGGATAAGATAAAGAGGCAAAGTCATTTCCCTGGGGTGAGCGAGTCCAGAACTAGAGGGGATAGGTTTAGGGTGAGAGGAGGAAGATATAAAAGAGACCTAAGGGGCAACTTTTTCACGCAGTGGGTGGTACGTGTATGGAATGAGCTGTCAGAGGAAGTGATGGAGGCTGGTACAATTGCAATATTTAAAAAGGCATTTGGATGAGTATATGAATAGGAAGGGTTTGGAGGGATATGGGCCAGGTACTGGCAGGTGGGACTAGATTGGGTTGGGATAACTGGTTGGCATGGACGGGTTGGACCAAAGGGTCTGTTTCTGTGCTGTATATCTCTATGACTCAATGATTTTATGAGTGTTGCCCCTTATTTTAAAGGTTTGGACTGTAAGAGTGAGGATGTGTTACTGCAGCTGGACAAGGTGCTGGTGAGATACTGTTTGGGAGCACCGAGAGCAGTTTTGGTCCCCTTATTTAAGGCGGGGAGAGGGGAAATGATTTCATTGGCGGCAGTTCAGAGAAGCTTCAACTAGGTGTTCAAAGTTTGGGAAAAGATTTGTAGCTTGGGTGCTCGTTGTTGTGGTTCTGTTTGCCGAGCTGGGAATTTGTCTTGCAAACGTTTCGTCCCCTGTCTAGGTGACATCCTCAGTGCTTGGGAGCCTCCTGTGAAGCGCTTCTGTGATGTTTCCTCCGGCATTTATAGTGGCTTGTTTCTACCGCTTCCGGTTCGAATTCGACTGGGACAACACTACTATTATAGGGCAAGCCAAACAGAGAACAGCCAGGGAATTCCTAGAGGCATGGCACTCATCCACAGACTCTATCAACAAACACATCGACCTGGACCCAATATAACAGCCACTACAGTGGACAGCTGGAACTGACAACCGGAAGCGGCAGAGACAGGCCACTATAAATGCCGGAGGAAACATCACAGAAGCACTTCACAGGAGGCTCCCAAGCACTGAGGATGTCACCTAGACAGGGGACGAAATGTCTGCAACACAAATTCCCAGCTCAGTGAACAGAACCACAACAAGCTTCAACTAGGATGATCCCAAGAATCGTAGAATTCCTAGAGTGTGGAAACAGGCCGTTCAGTCCATCCAGTCCGCACTGACCCTACAAAGAGCATCCCACCCAGACGCCCATCCGTGTAACCCTGCATTTCCCATGGCCAATCCACCTAGCCAGCACATCCCTGGACACTATGGGCCATTTAACATGAGCAATCCACCTAACCTGCATATCTTTGGACTGTGGGAGGAAACTGACTGAGACATAGGGAGAATGTGCAAGCTTCACCCAAAGGTTGGAATCAAACTACTGAACCACTACGCCACCGAGTGCCATGTCTTGGAATTATGTTATGGATGCAAAGTTAAAAATCACATGACACCAGGTTATACTCCAACAGGTTTATTTGGAAGCACTAGCTTTCAGAGGGCTGCTCCGAACGGTGGCACAGTGGTTAGCACTGCTGCCTCACACCGCCAGAGACCTGGGTTCAATTCCTAGCTTAGGTAACTGTCTGTGTGGAGTTTGCACATTCTCCCCTTGTCTGTGTGGGTTTCCTCCCACAGTCCAAAGATGTGCAGGTTAGGTGAATTGGCCATGCTAAATTGCCTGTAGTGTTAGGTGAAGGGTTAAATGTAGGGGGGTGGGTTGCTCTTTGGAGGGTCGGTATGGACTTGTTGGGCCGAAGGGCCTGTTTCCACACTATAAGAAATGTAATCTAATCTTTCATCAGGTGGTTGTGGAGTGTAAGACACAGAATTTGTAGCAAAAGTTTAGTGTGATGTAACTGAAATTATATATTGAAAAATGACCTGGTTTGTTTGTGAAGTCTCTCATCTTTTAGAATGACCATGCTGGTTTCAGTTCTTTCATATGTAAATTGCAGAACATTTAAAAGTTACATTCTCAAGTGAACTTTAACAATCCCCGAAAATTTTTAATATTCGGAAATGTAGAGTAATAGGGTAGAAAAATGAGTCTGGGTGGGATACTCTTTGGAGAGTCAGTGTGGATTTGTTGGGACTAATGAGCTGTTTCCACACTGTAGGGATTCTATGACCTATGACACAAATCGATTCTTGATGAGAAAGAGGGTAGAAGGGATTGTGGAGTCATGTAACCAGCTACAATTTTATTGGATGGCGGAGGAGGTTCTAGGGGTCTATTCCTGCATTTACTTACATTGGTTCAGAATAAACTTTACCTTTACTTCGGTAAAAGCTCAAGAAAACTTGCCTGGCTAATTCCGTAAGTACATACACTGGATTGGCAAGTCCCTCTTTGTAAGGGACCAGTTACTGGAGGGTAAGTAATTAAAAGGGAAGCCACCCTATCCCTCCTCACTTGATTATAACATTTGGTAGGGAGAAAGTGAACACTGCAGATGTTGGAGATCAAAGACACAGCCAGTCAGGCAGCATCTGAGGAAGAGGAGAATCGATGGTTCAAACACAAGCTCAAAGGTAAGGACCAGGGGCGTTCTGTCCTTGTTCCGGTTGGAGGGGTGGGGTTCAAGGGTGGATATACGGGAAGTGGATGAGATGCTCTGGAGGGCATTGTCAACTATGTTGGAGGGGAAATTACAGTCTTTCAAGAAGGAGACTATCTGGTGTGTTCTATGGTGGAATTGGCCCTCCTGGGAGCAGATGCGGCTGAGGTAGAGGGATTGGAAATAAGGGGTAGTGTTGTTACAGGAGGCAGGGTGGGAGGAGATGTAATCCAGGTAGCTGTGGGAATCGGTGGGTTTATAGTAGATGTCCGTGTTATGTAGGTCGCCATTAATGGAGATGGAGAGGTACAGGAAGGGGAGGGAGGTGTCCAAGATGGTCCAGGTGAACTTAAGGTCAGGGTGGAATGTATTAGTGAAAGTGATGAACTGTTCACCCTCCTCGTGGGAGCATGAGGTGGTGCCGATACAGCCATCGATGTAGTAGAGGAAAAGGTGGGGAATGGTGCTGGTGTAACTGCGGAAGATGGACTGTTCCACATACCCGATGAAGAGACCAGCATAGCTGGGGCCCATGGCTATCCCTTTGGTCTGGAGGATGTGGGAGGATCCAAAGCAGAAATTATTGAGGGTGAGGACCAGTAAAGATGAATAAAAGGGTCAGTGGAAGGGTACTGGTGGGGTTGACGGGAGAGGAAGAAGTGGAGGCCCTCGTCATGGCGGATAGATGTATATAGGGATTGGACATGAGGCGTTGGGGGCCAGGGAAAGGAAAGTCATGGAGGTGGTGTGTCACAAACCTAGTCCCTGTTTTTCTAACAGCTGTCCCTTGGCTCAAGGAGACTCTGTCTTTGATATTTTTTCATAGGGGTAATAAAGTGGGCCAGACTCCAATCAATCTGATTTGGTACAGAGATGAAAAGGATTTTGAGAGGCCTTTTGTTTATATGTAAACAGAAGAGACTTCAGGCCAGAATGGTCACGCTTTAGACATGGCCTGTATAAAGAGAGGGGAGTGGTCAGCTCTCTAGCTGAGCTGAGCTGAGCAGTTTTAGTTCAGTCTTGAACTGGTTGCAAGTTTAACAGGGAGCTGTGTGGAAACTCTCTCTCTCTTCCTGCCTTCAACTTCAACCTGTAAGCATGTGTTCCATTGAGACAGGTTTTTAAAGGGAATTTGCTCATTGGGAGTGTTGTATATATTCAGAACAGCATAATTAAGTCTAGCTGGCGAGGTTGAGTTCTGTAGGGGTTCTTTATTCTGTTCTTTGTGTTTCATTGTATGATTTTGTGAATACATTTTTGTCTGTTTTAAAGTATAATAGTCAACCTAGCTGTCTTACTGCAGGTAATTTTCACTGTACACTTACCAAAACAAATTGCAAAGTTATGGTCTGGGCTGCCTGCTTAAGAATGTTTTGAGTGGTCTGGCCTAGGCCATAACAGGTGGAGGCATGGATGTTGCCCCGAACGTAAGTGGGAAGTTCCTGGACCAAGGGGGACAGGACGATGTCAAGTATGCAGTGATGAGTTCAGTGGGACAGGAGCAGGCTGAGACAATGAGTCAACCAGGAAAGTCATGGTTTGTGAATTTTGGGTAGGAGGTAGAACCGGGTGGTGTGGGGTTCCGGGACTATGAGGTTGGAGGCTGTGGATGGGAGATCCCCTGAGGTGATGAGGTTGTGTAAGGTCTGGTAAATGATGGTTTGGTGATTGGAGGTGAGGTCATGGTCAAGGGGGCAGTAGGAGGAGGTGCCTGCGAGTTGGCGTCTGGCTTCAGCAGTGTAGAGGTCAGAGCGCCAAACTGCCACTGCACCCCCACCTTGTCTGCTGGTTTGATGGTGATGTTTGGGTTGGAGTGGAGGGCTGCTCTTTGTGAGGGTGAGAGGCTGGAGTGGGTGAGGGAGGTGGACAGGTTGAGGCAGTCAATGTCCTGGTGGCAGTTCGAAATGAAGAGATCGAGACCGGGTAACAGAACCCCCTGGTCCTCACGTTCCACCACACCAACCTCCAGTTACATCGCATTATCCTCTGCCATTTCTGCCACCTACAAACAGACCTCATCTCCATGGATATATTTCCTTCCCCACCCCTATCAGCGTTTCATAAAGACCATTCCCTCCGCAACTTCCTTGTTAGGTACTCACCCCTTCCCTCCTAGCACCTTCCCCTGTCACAGCAAGAATTGCAAAACCTGTGCCCACACCTCCCCTCTCTCCGCCGTTCAAGGCCCCAAAGGAGCTTTCCACATCCGTCAGAGGTTTACCTGCACATTCACACACATCATCTATTGTATCCGTTTCTCCCAATGTGGTCTGCTCTACGTTGGGGAGACAGGACGCCAACTTGCAGGACACTTCAGAGAACATCTCCAGGACACACACACACACACACACAAAACAACCCCACTGCGCCGTGGCCAAACACTTTAACTCCCCCTCCCACTTGCCCAAGGACATGCAGGTCCTGGGCCTCTTCCATTGCCAAACCCTAACCACTCAACACCCAGAGGAAGAATGCCTCATCTTCTGCCTTGGGACCCTCCAAACCTCATTGGATCAATGTGGATTTCACCAGTTCCCTAATTTCCCATCCCCCTCACCTTATCCCAGATCTGACCTTCCAGCTAGGCATCGCCCTCATGACCTGTCCTACCTATCCATCTTGCTTCCCACCCTCCTCTCTGACTTTTCATCTTCACGCCCAACTTCATCTACCTATCCCTTCTTTCCCAGCTACCTATCCCCCAGCCCCACCACCCCTTTCCCATTTATCTCTCACCCCCCCCCCCCCCCTTAAGCCGCCCCCTCATTCCTGATGAAGGCTTTATGCTCGAAACGTCGATTGTGCTGCACCTCGGATGCTGCCTGAACGGCTGTGCTTTTCCAGCACCACACTCTCCGACTATAACATTTGGTCGTCAGTCTTGCGTAACAGAAATGCCAAATTTTCACATAAATAGACAAGCTTGACAGCAGCTGTGGAGAGAAACATTTAACATTCTGAAACGGAAATTCATTTTCCTGTACACTAGGGATTTTAAACTTTTTTTGGAGTTTGAAAACACTATCATAAAATGGTGAAATTTTGTATCAGCTCAAACCACACCCCCATTCTCTCCCAGCATATACTTAAATTATAAAATAAACAATAAACTAATTCAACCAACTTTTCAACAATATTTTTGTGAACATTTTGCAATAAACTGAAATACCATGAATATTTTACAATTGCGTTTTCAAATAACCTGAAAATCCTTCAGGCATTAAGTGGGTGCTGGGGAAGATATCCTCTGGGGACACATTTCTATCAGAAACTGCTGGACCAAGTAAAGCATTCAAATCTTTGCTTCAGATTTCAGCAGCCGCAAACTGTTTCGTTCGTATTTTATTTTGAAGGGGTAAATATTATCACAAACAGTTTAGTTTAGTTTGGTGTTGCAGATCCTTGTATTAGCCTGTTGTCACTGACTCTCAGTGATATTTGTGAGTCTAGATAATAAACTACCCTCCCCACGCCCCAGCCAGCACTGACTCAGGGACCAGGAGACTCAATGTTTGCAAAGTGGCAACATTTCCCGCGTTATTTGTAACAATCGCCGCCTGGAACCCGCGCGCGCCCCGCGTTCCAACCAGGCCCCGCCCATTGGAACGCGGACCCGACCATGGCTTCGGAGAGGGGTGTTCAGAAAGTGGAGAGACTGAAGTTCTCGGAAACAAAGAATAAAACAGCTCCGTGGATATTCATATCAGTAATATCCTCAATATCATGTGCGTGTATGTATGTGAGGGGGGTGGAGTCGGGAGCGTGGGGGTGATTTTAATAAGGTTAGGTAATCCCCTCCCCCCCGGCTCTCTCAGGATTGTTCTGCTCAGATGGCTGGGGGATCCCCAGGAAGAAGGGGGAGGGAGGTGCGCAGGCGCGGGCTGCTGAATGTATCGAGGGGGGAGCTCCGGAAACAGGGAAAGGGAAGCAGATCTTACCCAGGCAGCAGCAGCAGCCACCCCGGCTCACTCCCCGACATGTCGGAGACGCCTCGCAGTGAGGAGCCGGCAGTCGCTCCGGACCTGTTTAAGGAGATCAAGTTCTTCGCGGTGGGAGATATCGATCAGCAGGTGAGGAGGAGGGGAAGGGGAAGGGGAAGGCCTGGGCTGGAGGGGGATTGAGGATTGGAGGGGGAGAGGGGTGTTTGAGGACTGGAGAGAAGGGGTAAGGGACTAGAGTTGATGGGTTGAAGGTTGGGGTGGGGGGGTTGGTGGCGTGAAGGTTGGGAGGCGGGGGAGCTGAGAGTGGAGGGAGCTGAGGGTGGGAGGGAGGGGGTGAGGTGTTGAAGGTTCCAAGCTGAGGGGAGGAGGAGTGGAGGATTGGAAAGGAGGTTGGGGGTGAGGGGTTGAAGGTTAGAGAGCTGGGGTGAGGGTTTGAGAGTACAAGGTGAGGGGTTGATGGGAGCAAGGGTGTGAGGACTGGGCTGAGGGGGTTGAGGCGAGGGATGGCCCTGGGTCTGGAGGGTCTCTGCTCCATCTTCCACAGGAGGGGGACTGACACTTGGTGCCAGCAGCCTGGGCCTGCAAGCTGCTGCAGCTACTCATGGCCTTCTGCAACTTTTCAGGATATGACCTGGAAGTAGATCATTCTTGTTTTTTTTCTAATCAGCTCCTTTACAATGTTGTCTTTGAACCTCTGTGTTTTGTGTGATTGTTTTTATTTTTCTCGCTTGTGCTCTGGAGTGAGCTGCCTGTGGGAATGTGTTTGTGTGGACGATTGCCTGGGTTTGCACTTCGTGTTGTATAGTAGGCCCAGCCTTGTAATCCCTGCCTGAGGGATCACCCCCTGTTGTGTATGTAAGGACAAGGCTAACACAGCTCAGTCTGGAGAGCTAGGGTACCTCAAATCAATACTGTTACTTATGAAAGAATGATTGTTTGTTTGTTTTTTAAGCACTGTGGAATGTAGAATTTTTCTTTTCAAGTGAATTCTCCTTCCTTTTGTCTCAAATGGATGGGAAAATTACTTGGAACAAGGTTTTTGAATGTTGTTATTTGCATTTGACTCTTCAGTTGCGAAATACATGTGTAAAGTTATTATGATGTGTTTGTCTGCCAATTGATGAGTTTATACCCAGATTACATGAAAAGGTAGAAGTATTAAGCTGCTTTCAGAGACTGAGAAATAATCTGTCATTGCGATTAGATGTCTAGCCAGTGAATCTGTGTAAACATTGAATTGGGAGGTTGTTTTTAATTTGTAACGACCTATTTTGCTGGCATTAATGAGTGCCTTTGTATCCATCTCCCATATTAAATATTGGTGAAGTCTTTGTTTATTTTTATCACGTGGATTAGGTTTGCTCGTTGAGCTGGAAGGTTCCTGAAAATGAACCTTCCAGCTCAGTGAGCGAATGTACATCCAGAACCTCAACTTGAAGCTACAAATCTTATCAAAACTCACTAATATTCATTGTGTTTGGTATTGCCCTCTGTACACAGCAACCCAGACCCTGCGTTTCTGTGATCAACTTGCTATGTGTTTGACCACACAAAATTGCTTTTAGCAAAGCAAATACACCTGCTGAGTTATTAACCAACTTTAGAATAATGGACCCAAAGTTTGTGAGAAGATTTGTAGCTCGGGTGCTCGTTGTTGTGGTTCTGTTCGCCGAGCTGGGAATTTGTGTTGCAGACATTTCGTCCCCTGTCTAGGTGACATCCTCAGTGCTTGGGAGCCTCCTGCGAAGCGCTTCACAGGAGGCTCCCAAGCACTGAGGCTGTCACCCAGACAGGGGACGAAACGTCTGCAACACAAATTCCCAGCTCGGCAAACAGAACCACAACAATAATGGACCCTCAGCACAGTGCTCAGCCCTAGACCCTTCGGTCTAACTAGTCCACGCTGACCGTGTGCCCAAGCTAAACTAGTCCCACCTGTCTGTGTTTTGCGCATGTCCCTCCAAACCTTTCCTATTCATGTACCTGTCCAAATATGTTTTAATTGTTGCAACTGTACCTGCACCCTCGACTTCCTCTGGCAGTTCATTCCACGCACAAAGCACTCTGTAAAGAAAAAGTCCCTTGTGTTCTTTTTAAATCTTTGTTCTCTCACCTTTAAAACTTTGCCCCCTAGTTTTGAACTCCCTCCCCCTAGGGAAAAGACTCTTGCTATTCACCTTATCTATGCCCCTCATGATTTTATAAATGTCTATAAGGTCACCCTTCAACCTCCTACATTCCAGTGAAAAAGTTCTAGCCTCTCCTTATAACTCAAACCCTTCGTTCCTGGCAACATCCTGGTAAATCTTCTCTGCACCCTCTCCAATTTAATAATGTCCTTCCTTCAGCTGGGTGACCTGAGCTCTACACAGTATTCCAGAAAACGCCTCAGTCATCACCTATGGAATCTCCATGGCCTTGTGCCTCCCTGTCTTTGTCATCTCAGTCTTTTGTTTTTAGTGACTGTCCAGCCTTTCTGTAGCAAAGGGGTTTGACGAAACTTTTCCCTTACCAAAGTACTATCAGTGTACGGTAATAAATTACAGCAATTCCTGGGGATTTATGGGAAGGCATGACATTGAAAGCATTCCTTGTGAGAGTCAGCATTATTCCTGATGATGTGCTTTCCTGCTAAATACATTCTGAAGAAGGTCAGAAGAAACAAGAATAGCCTGTTCAGCCCATTAAGTCTGTTTTCCATAATGATGGTGCTGACTGTGGCTTAAACTCCACCTTCTGCTTGTTCTACATGAACCTCATCTCCCTTATTGATCAAAAATCGGTCTAACCCAGTCTTTGTTCTGGTCTCCACTGCACCGTGACATCTCTGAGACAATTCCTTGTCCCCATCTTAAATGGGAGACCTCTGTTTTGAAACAGTGCCCCCATTCTAGCCTCCCTTCCAATAGGAAACAATCGCAGATCAGTCACTTAGCCAAGGTTTCAGTAAGATGACATCACTGAGGCTCCAACGTGTATGCCTGGCCTACTGAACCTTTCCTCATAAGATACTCTCTTTGTTCCTGAAATCACTCGATTAAGTCTTTCCTGAGGTGTTTCCAACAGTAGGCTATCCTTCCTGAAGTAAGATCACAATTGTATGCAGTACTCCAAGTGCAGTCTCACCAGTGTCCTTGGAGTGGGAGCAATACCTTCCAACTTTGATGTTCTGTTTCCCCTGCAGTAGAAGTTGTTCCATCACAGTACAGTAAAGCTCTGCTCTGCTATTTTTGCCAAAGTGGACGACCCTCACTTTTTCCCACCAGATACTTTGCCAGATTTTCACTTGGCGGTGAGTGTTTAAACTCCTTTCTTCTTCCTCCTCTCCCAACTGCCACCCATCTCTTAATTTTCTTCTGAAACGATGTTTACTATCAATGAGTTGGACCTAGTTTCTCACAATCTTACAAAGAATTTTCACATAAACTCTGCCACCCAGGTGCTGTAAACCTGCTCCAAATTTACTACCATTCTGATTTGAATTGGTTAATATTTAACCTGTGGTAAGTCAAGGTATTTGACTACAATAAAACCCCCATGTCTGTTGCACATAACCTGGTAGTAGTTTGGCCCTTTAGGAGCATGAAGAATTCAGTTAGCTCAGAGTCCTACCTTTGCAGTTTTGACAACTCACTGTTAAGTTGCTCTAAGTGATGTGATTAAACATGAATTTCACATGTGTACTTGCACACTCTTGATTGTAAATGGGCAAAGTACGTTTGTCACTGTTTTTGTTGTATTTCATTTCCAATCCTTTTTTTTTTGAAAGGAGTCTGGTCAGATTTATAAACTGCTCTTATAGGATGATTTGGAGATGCCGTGTTGGACTGGGGTGTACAAAGTTTAAAAATCGCACAACACCAGCTTATGGTCCAACAGGTTTATTTGGAAGCACTAGCTTTCAACATGCTGCTCCTTCATCAGGTGGTTGTGGTGATTATATATTTCAATATATTTAAATATTTCAATATATAATTTCAGTTACATCACGCTGTAAACTTTTGTGATACATTCTTATTCTCCACAATCACTTCATGAAGGAGCAGTGCTCCGAAAGCTAGTGCTTCCAAATAAACCTTAGATTACTTAGATTACTTAGATTAGATTACTTAGATTACTTACAGTGTGGAAACAGGCCCTTCGGCCCAACAAGTCCACACCGCCCCGCCGAAGCGTAACCCACCCATACCCCTACCCCTACATCTACATCTACCCCTTACCTAACACTACGGGCAATTTAGCATGGCCAATTCACCTGACCTGCACATCTTTGGACTGTGGGAGGAAACCGGAGCACCCGGAGGAAACCCACGCAGACACGGGGAGAACGTGCAAACTCCACACAGTCGGTCGCCTGAGGCGGGAATTGAACCCGGGTCTCAGGCGCTGTGAGACAGCAGTGCTAACCACTGTGCCACCGTGCCGCCCGGTGGACTATAACCTGGTGGCAGTTAATATGGAGCCTGGTAAACAGGGATTTAATAACCCAGTTCCCGGCAGTACCTGCAGATGGCTTTGAATTACAGAATCCTGACAGTATGGAAGCAGGCCATTCAGCCCATGAAGTCCATAAGAACCTACGGTGAGCAGCCCACCCTATTCGTGCATTTCCCGTGGCCAATCCACCTAATCTGCACATCTTTGGACTGTGGGAGTAAACCAGAGCAACCCCACACAGACAGAGGGAGAATGTGCAAACTCCACACAGTCACCTGAGAGTGGAATTGAACCCAGGTCCCTGGCATTGTGAAGCAGCAGTGCTAACCACTGAGCCACCATGTTGCCCATTTGGGTTGGACAAGGACTAGAGATGGATGATATTAGCCTTAGCAGAGAGCGTAAGAATGAAGAGCAGGAGTCTGCCATTCACCTGTTAAGAACACACACCCATTCACATGAGGTCATGGCTGATCTTTGACTTCAACATCATTTTCTTGTGATGTCAGTGCTGGGGCCACAATTACTTGTAATATGTTAATGACAGATGTGAATGTACTATCACCCAGTTTGTGGATGAGACAAAAATAGTTGGGAATGCAAGTAGTGAGGGTGATACTAACAAAATAGAGGGATATAGACTTGTTGAGTGAGTGTGCAATATAATATAAGAAGATGTAAAGTCTGTACTCTGACAGGAAGAAGAGAGAAGGTGAGGACTGCAGGTGTTGTAGATCAGAGTCAAAGAGTGTGGTGCTG
The DNA here is from genome assembly GCF_047496795.1 of Chiloscyllium punctatum. NCBI lineage: Eukaryota > Metazoa > Chordata > Chondrichthyes > Orectolobiformes > Hemiscylliidae > Chiloscyllium > Chiloscyllium punctatum. The sequence goes on from NC_092746.1 coordinate 109,580,146, forward strand.
GAAAAGCGCAGCAGGTCAGGCAGCATCTGAGGAGCAGTAGAATCGACGTTTCAGGCATAACCCCGGGAACATTCCTGATGAAGGGCTTATGTCGGAAACATTAATTCTTCTGCTGCTTGATTGGCTGTGCTTTTCCAGCACCATAATCTTTGAGGAAGACTAGAGGAACTGATTGTTATTTAAATGGTGAAGCACTGTGGAAAGCTACAAAATAGAGACTTTTGGTGATCCTTTTGTATGAACTTCAAAAAGCTAGCATCTGAGTTCAATGGGTGGTAGGGAAGGCAAATGGAATGTTGATCTTTGTTTCAAAGGGTATGGCGCATAAAAATCCGGGAGATTGTTACTAAAAACTGTACAAGACACTAGTCGGAACACAGATTTTGGATTCCTTATCTGAGGGAAGATACACTGGCATCGGGGGCAGTCCAGAAGAGGTTCACTTGGTTGCTATCAAGTTTGAAGGAGAGGTTGAGTAGATTGGGACCTACTCATTGGAATAGCAGAGAATGGTAGGTGACCTGTCGAAGAGAAGGATCTTTAGGATTTGCCTGATGGGCTAGGTGCTGCAAATTTGTTTCCCTTTTGTGGGAGGGTCTGGGACCAAGGGCCTAATCTCAAAATAAAGGTTCATACGATAGTCATGAGAAGAAATTACTTCTCTGCAGGTAGCGAATCTGTGAAATTCTTTGCTGCAGAAGGCTGTCAAAGCTTAGTTGTTAAGAATATTTAAGACCCCAGATTTTTAGTCAATGCGTGAATTGAAGCTTATGGTGAAAAGACCTGACAATGGAGTTGAGGATAATCAGATCAACCATTATCTCGAAAAGCAGACCCAGTTGGGCTGAGTGGTCTTATCACTGTATTCAGTCATGTTTTTAGTGTGCGGAAATCTATTGCTCTCTGTTTTAAATGTACTCATTGACTGAGCCTCCACAGCCCGTCGGGATGGAGAATCCCAATGATTCACCGTCCTCTGGGGGAGTGAAGAAATTCCTCCTCCTCAGTCCTAAATGGCCTGCCTCTTCCTCCATCTCCCACCTCTACCCCTCGGCCAGAAGAACCATCCTTCCTGAGTCATCTCATTTCAGCTCCAGGGTACCTCTGTCGGAGTTCCTCAGGGCATTGTCCCACGCTCAACTGGCATCAGCTGCTTCATCTTCATCAGGTTAGGAACGGAGATGTGCTGCTGTTGGTGAATAATGTTCAGCTCCATTTGTAAATCCTAAGGTACTGAAGCAGTCCATGTCCAAACGTAGCCAGGTTTGGCTTGAAAGGTGGCAAGGAAAAGTTGTGCTACACAAATGCCAGTCAATAACTATCTCCAACAAGATAGAATCTACCCAATGCCCCTTCACATTCAGTGGCATTTCCATCATTGAATTCCCCACAAGCAGCAACGTTGGGGGATGCTATTGACTAGAAACTCAAATGGGTTTGTCAGGTGAACGCACTGGCTACAAGAGCAGGTCAGACTTGGAATCCTGCAGCAAGTAACTCACTTCCTGCCTCCTCAAAACCTGTCTGCCAACTCCAGAGCACACGTCAGGAGTGTGATGGAATACTCCCCAGTAACCTGGATAGGTGCACCTCTAGCAACATTCAGGAAGCTTGACACCATCCAGGACAAAGCAGCCTGCATAGTGGGGCATCACGCCCACAAGCATCCACTCCCTCCTCCACTGATGCTCGATATCATCAGTGTGTACCATCTACAAGACGCTTTGGAGAAATTCTTCAAGGCTCCTCAGACAGCACCCTCCAAATCCTATGATCGTTATCATTTAGGACGGGGCAACCGGTACATGGGAACACTACCACCTGCAAGTTCCCCTCCAAGTTTCTCCCAATTCTGACTTGGAAATATATCACTGTTCCTTCACTGTCGCTGGTCAAAATCCTGGAATTCTCTCCCTAACAGCATTGTGGGTCAACCTACTGCAGTGGTTCAAGGAGACAGCTCACCAGCGCCTTCTCGAGGGTAACTAGCGATGGGCAATAAATACCAGGCACATCCCATGAATAAAAAGGGACCCAAACACTTACCAATCTGCAGCTCCAACAGTTTACACAGCACCACTTCTCTCATGATTGTGATTTTCCTGAGTTCCTTTCACCTTTTTATATCCTGATTTATAGCCATGTCTGGGATCTTTATTGTCTACAGTATTGTGAAGACTTGGGTAAATAGCTGTTCAACTCATCTGCCATTCCTTATTTTCGGTTATTAATGCCTGGTCTCTCTTTCTATGGGACTGATGCACACTTTGTTAATGCCTTTTTTCAGCTTTAAATATTTATAGAAAATCATAGAATCTGTTCAAATATTTCTAGCTTGCTTTCTCTTGAATAAATCTTTCCCTCTAATTTTATTTGTCATTCGTTGCTTTTTAAAAAAATTTGTTCAACTTTCTGACAACAAAGGTCACATGAACACCATGAGGTTAGCCTGTTATTCTAGAATTTTATTGAATGTGACCAGCGACATTGGGATTTGGGCCCAAACCACGGAACGTCAGCCTGGAGTTCTGGATTGCCAGGCCAGAGAGATGGATTGTTGTGTGGACACCTCCCTAGGTGGGAGCCTGAGACCAGTTCACATCGACCTTGACGTGAAAGCCAGAGCCTTCTGGATTGATATTGGAAAACAATGACTTTGCACAAGGGGTAAAACTCTCTTTGGCCAACGGCATTTGTTGCAAGGTGAGTTGATTTTTATTCTGTGGTTGAGAAATTTCTTTTAATCAGATATCGGGAGATACAGGCCACAGCTGGGTGTGTAAACATGTATTAGATCTCTGCGTGTTGTTCCACCATTTAGAGGCTAAATGGACTCTTCCTGTTCTTGAGAACAGTGCTGGTGGGAGGAGCTTTGCTGATGCTTCCTAACCTTTGCCAATGATTTCTAACCTTTCTGTTAGATTTTTGCCTTTGACGTTTTTATTTCCTGTTGCTGGAGAAATGGTGTCAATGTGACAGGAGGCAGCTTGATCACTGGTGTTACAGGTTCGTGGGATTGTGACGTGAGTGCAAGAGGGAACGTACAACAGCACTCTGCATTTGCTCAGTGCCTGTTACACAGGAAAGTGTCCCAAAGCACTTCAAGAGCCTGGCTGTTGGGAGGCAGGATCATGTAACAATCATAATTACTGTCCTGGGGACTTAAAGGAAGTGACTGCAGTAATGATAGATGTATTGTAATGTTCCAAAATTTCCTTGATTCTGAAACCGTCCCGGTGGATTAGAGAACTGAAAATCTTATTCTAGAAAGGAGATGGCAGTGCAATGCAGCCACAGAGCTGAACATTGCCTACACTTCCTCAGGAGGCTAGGAAATGCAGCATGCCCGTGAAGGCATTTGCCGGTTTTTATAGGTGCATTATAGAAAGCATCCTATCCAGTTGCATGATGGCTTGGTATGGCAACTGCTCTGCCCAGGACCATAAGAAACTACAGAGAGTTATGAACACAGCTCAGTCCATCTCACAAGCCAACCTTCCATCTATTGACTCCATCTACACTTCTCGCTGTTTCAGGAGGGCAGCCAACATCATCAAAGACCCCTCCCACCCTGGTTCCAACCTCTTCCATTGGACAGCAAATTCACGTACCAACAGATTCAAGAACAGCTTTTTCCTCGCTGCTATTAGACTTCTGAACGACCTCTCAAATTTTAAATTTAATGTTTATCTTGCTCTTTGTATATGTTTTCTGCAGCTATAATGTTGTATTCCTCGCTGTGTTCTGTTACCTGATACACTTTGCATGCTACGATCTGCCTATGTTGCATGCAAAACACAACCTTTTGCTGTACCTAGGTACACGTCACATTAATAAATCAACTGTAATTGGGAAGGTACAGGAATCTAATTTTTAAGGTGATAAGAACAAACCATACCGTAATCAGGCAGAGTCAACATAGTTTCTTGACAGGGAAAATCTTTCTTGGTGAATTTATTAGAGTTGTTTGAGAACATAGCAACTCAGATGGTTCATGGAAAACAGGATCCGTACTGTATTTGGATTTCCAACGGCGATTTGATGGGCTGATACATAAAATATTATTCCACAAGATCTCATGATATCGTGGCGTAATGGGAAGTGATGTGATAAGCAAGGATAGAGGATTGGCTGATTCACAGGAAATTGTTCACCTGAAAAATGACAGAGTTAACTATCTAGATTTAGTGGAGCGCTATAGTGATCTTTGATATAGTGGTCATGTCACTGGACTGGTCATCCATAACCGGTCTGGGGAAATGAGTTGAAATGTCTCTGCTAATGCTGGAAGAAATTTGGATTTAAACGATAAATCTGGAATTGAAAGCTACCTGTCAGTAACAGTGACCGCGAATCATACAGTCATACAGCATGGAAACAGACCCTTCAGTCCAACTCATCCATGTGGACCAGATATCCTAAATTAATCTAGTCCCACATGCCAGCATTTGGCCCATATCCTAAGCCCTTCCTATTCATGTGCCCATCCAGATGCCTTTTAAATGTTGTAATTGTACCAGCCTCCACCACTTCCTCTGGCAGCTCATTCCATACACGTACTGCCCTCTGTCTGAACAAGTTGCCTTAGTCCCCTTTTTAACTCTCTCCCCTCTCACCTTAACCCTATGCTCTCTAGTTCTGGACTCCTTACCCCTGGGGAGGGGGGAGGGGGGGAGGGAGGAGGGAGGAGGAAGGAGAGGAGAAAAGCCCTTGGCTACTCACCCTATCCATGCCTCTCATGATTTTGTAAATCTGTACAAGGTCACCCTTCAGCATCTTGATGCTCCAGGGGAAATAGTCCCTGTCTATTCAGCCACTCCCTCGTGATCAGACCCACTGACCCTGGCAACATCCTTGTAAATCTTTTCTGTGCCCTTTCAAATTCAGCAGAATTGTGATTGTTAAATGCACAACAGGGCCACTAGTGCCTTTAAGAGAAGAAGATCTGCTAGCCTTGTGTAGGCTGGCCTCCCCATGACTTCAAACCACATCAGTGTCACTGAATCTTAGCTGCCCTTTGAAACAGCCGTGTAGGTTACCCAGTTCGAGGCCAATTAGGTGGGGGGGGGGGTGCAGGCACATACTGGCCTTGCACCAATGTCTACATTCTGTGCCAGAATAAAAACAAAACCAATACCTTGGTCTCGACTGATGAAGATCATTAGTAATCACTTGCAGGGACTGGTTGCTTTGCAGCCAAATCCTTTGACAATGCGAAGATCGGTAAGGAATCAAGCCGCAAAGGGATTTCAGTCGAGTACATGAGTAAGCACAGATCTGACAGATGGAGTATGTTGAAAAATGTAAACTTATTTGCAGAACGCATAGAAAAACAAAATGTTATTCAAACGGAGAGAGCATGAAATGTTACCAGAGAGGAATGTACAGATTGGTGTCTTTATATATTAAAAACTAGTAGTTACCGTACAGATACAGCAGGAAGTAAAGAAGATGGATTGTTGGTGTTCATTGCACGGAGTATATACACATGTGGGAATTGTACTGCAAGGCTTTACTGAGACTGCACTTGGAATACAGTAGACAGTTTTACGCTAAGTTAGAATTACATTGGATGTAGCTTTGTGAAAGTTCTCTTCACTGCTTCCTGCCCTGAAAGGTTGCATTATGGAGGAAGCTTACACAAGTTGGGCCTTTACTGTCTAGAGCTCAGAAGAACGAGAGGCGATCATGTTGGAGTATACGGCATTGAGAAGGATGGGTGGACACAGAGGATGATTTCCACCCCCCCCACCCCTCCCCCACCTTCAATTGGAGAAGTCTAGGACTGGGAAGCACAATCTCGAAATGAGAGTTTCCATTTAAATGAAGATGAGGAAGAATTGCTTCTGAGCCTTGTTAGCATGTGGAATTATCTTCCTCATTGTGATGATGCTGCCCCTTTAACAAGGTTATGTTGTCCTTTTGGTTTTCTTCAAGAAGGGTTGTAAAGGCAGAGATGTCGATTTGTCTGGTGCTGATTACTTTGAACAATGCTGTGTTTATGGGATGTTGCAGTAGAGTCAGATGGGTTATGAAGTAAGTTGTTCTAAATTCTGTTTTTCTTTTTTTTTGTTTCAACAACCGTTGTGTGTAAATAAATTCTGTTTTCTTTGAAGTTGAGTGGTTTGACCAGCTGCATCACTTCTGGAGTATCCATTCTATGTCTGCCTTTTTAAGAAAAATAAGTTAGGGTCTTGGCTACTTTCTTAATGTTTTGAGGGGATCTGGCCTGGTCCAAAATGCCTGTCGAGCAGTGGAGACTGGCTGATTGAAAATTTCTCACAGATTATTGATCGAAGGAATTCAGGGTTATTGGGTGGGGAGGGAACAGTAGCAAACAAGAAGGCGGAGTTAAAGCCCCAATCCATGATTTGCTTTAATAGTAAGATAGGTTCGGGTGGCTGAGTGCTCTACCCATACTTGAGTTTTGTCTGATTAGATATGATTAGGAAAAAAAAGCAGTTGTGAAATGCTGGTAAAATGAAAACGCTGTGAACTGTATGTTAAAGGCAAAATGTCGCAATGCAGAGCCTGCCTGGGTAGGCCGCAGTTGTGCAATTTGTCAGATCATGCACTGCTGTATGTAACTGCTCCCCTTGAACGCCCAGCCTAATCTTGATTGGCCTGCTCCCACTACCCAAGTGGCCAAGTCCCAGGTTTCAACTTTGCCTGGAAAATTTGGCCAGCACATGACCATGTGAGGATGTCCTGGGTTAGGTAGGGCTCCTTGCTGCCCCTGTGGGACACAAGTAACATCTCCAACTATGGCTGTGCTTGTTAATGTCTGGACCATCACGTTCACTCTGAGCTCTGACCTCTGACATCCCAACCCTGGTGATATCGCAGCCGTTTACCTTGAGTCAGCTGAACCTGTAGAATAGATTTTAAAACCGCCAAGATTAATCTTTAACTGCCTTCCCAGACATACCTTTCATAGAATCCCTATGGTGTGGAAGCAGGCCATTCAGCCCATCGAGTCCACACTGACCCAGATGCCCCCCTCCCCGCAACCATGTATCCCCATGGCTAATCCCTGGACATGATGGGCAGTTTAGCACAGTCAATCCACCGGATCTACACGTTTTTGGACTGTGTGAGTAAACCCTCGCAGACACGGGAAGAATGTGCAAACTCCACACAGAAAGTTGCCCGAGGGTGGATTTGAACATAGGTCCCTGGTGCTGTGAGGCAGCAGTGCTAACCACTGAGCCACCCCATTACTGGCTGAAGCAACGCAGGGCTAAAGTTGCTATAAAAGTGGAGCCTAAGGACAGGTAAAAATTGTAAGCATCTTTCACAAGTGTGTTAATTTTAGGTCCTCTAATTTAAAGGAAAGTACTTTTGCAGAAGCTTGATACTCAAGTATTGAACGCAAAACACTGTCAAAATTAATCCCTTTTTATAGCAATAGTACATTGTTAAAGCCCCACCCCGTGTTCCCTCCTTCCCATGCTGTCCCTGCTATCCCCATTCCAACACGTCTGGATGCAGGTCTGGCTGCCTGAACCTTCGAAGGAGCCTGTCCTCTTGTAACTGTTTTCCTGTTTTGACCACTGAGCTGAGGCACTCCTGGCCAAAGCTCAGTTGGCAGCTTTGTGATGCACGCTGCTACCAACAGTGTGACTTCAGTTCCCAAGGGTTCTACTGAAGGATTCTCCATCTCAACCATTCCCCTCTCCTGAGGTGTGGTGACCCTGCGGTTACCCCAACACTAGTCATCTCCCTCTAATGAGAGAATAGCCCTATGGTGTGGTAAGAAGTAAGTGACATTCAGTTGTTATTAAAGCTGATCCTTTCTAGGCTGATGTTCCACTCTGCCGTTTAGCAAACTCTTTTAAGGGTCTTCTGTTGTTTATTGTGTGTTGATGATGGGCATATTTGTAGAGTACGTGGTCTTGAATGGCTTTATCATGTTCTCAGCGCCCACTACAGTTTCAAACTACGCAAGAGCTTCTATGGCGGACTGCTCCAGTTCCATTTGTCCCTGTTGCTCAGTGAAAACCTACTGCAATATTGTTTCCTGTGTAAGTTTCCGCAGGTTGCTTCATGTTTGTTGCTGGGTCCACGACTTTTTGTCATTTATTTAAATGATTTGGATGTGAGCATAAGAGGTATAGTTAGTAGGCTTGCAGATGACACCAAAATTAGAGGTGCAGTGGATCGTGGAAAAGGTTACCTCAGAGTGCAACAGGACCTTGATCAGGTGAGCGAATGGGCTGAGGAGTGGCAGATGGACTTTAATTTAGATAAAAGCAAGATGCTGTATTTTGTGAAAGCAAATCGTAGCAGGACTTATGCACTTTAATGGTAAGATCCTGGGGAGTCTGGCTGAACAAAGAGGGTCACAGGTAGATAGGATAGTGAAGACGGTGTTTGGTATGCTTTCCTTTATTGGTCAGTGTATTGGGACTCGGGAGGTCATGTTGTGGCTGTCCAGGATATTGGTTAGGCCACTGTTGGAATACTGCGTGCGATTCTGGCCTCCTTCCTATCAGAAGGATGTTGTGAAACTTGAAAGGGTTCACAAAAAATTTACGATAATGTTGCCAGGGTTGGAAGATTTGAGCTATAGGGAAAGGTTGAATAGGCTGGGGCTGTTTTCCCTGGAGCATCGGAGGCTGAGGGGTGACCTTATAGAAGCTTATAAAAATCATGAGGGGCATAGAACAATACAGTACAGAACTGGCCCTTCGGCCCACGATGTTGTGCCGAACTTCTATCCTAGATTAAGCACCCATCCATGTACCTATCCAAATGCCGCTTAAAGGTCGCCAATGATTCTGACTCTACCACTCCCACGGGCAGCGCATTCCATGCCCCCACCACTCTCTGGGTAAAGAACCCACCCCTGACATCTCCCCTATACCTTCCACCCTTCACCTTAAATTTATGTCCCCTTGTAACACTCTGTTGTACCCGGGGAAAAAGTTTCTGACTGTCTACTCTATCTATTCCTCTGAGCATCTTATAAACCTCTATCAAGTCACCCCTCATCCTTCGCCGTTCCAACGAGAAAAGGCCGAGAACTCTCAACCTATCCTCGTACGACCTACTCTCCATTCCAGGCAACATCCTGGTAAATCTTCTCTGCACCCTCTCCAAAGCTTCCACATCTTTCCTAAAGTGAGGCGACCAGAACTGCACACAGTACTCCAAATGTGGCCTAACCAAAGTCCTGTACAGCTGCAACATCACTTCACAACTCTTGAATTCAATCCCTCTGCATGGATAGGATAAATAGACAAGGTCCTTTCTCTGGGGTGGGGGAGTCCAGAACTAGAGGGCATAGGTTTAGGGTGAGAGGGGAAAGATATAAAAGAGACCTAAGGGGCAACATTTTCACGCAGAGGGTGGTATGTGTATGGAATGAGCTGCCAGCAGAAGTGGTGGAGGCTGGTACAATTGCAACATTTAAGAGGCATTGGGATGGGCATATGAATAGGAAGGGGTTGGAGGGATGTGGGCTAGGTGCTGGCAGGTGGGACTAGATTGGGTTGGAATAGCTGGTCGGCATGGACGGGTTGGACCCAAGGGTTGGGTTCCCTGCTGTATATCTCTGATTCTATGTTGATCACTCTTGTGCATTTACTACATGCTGAACTGAAGCCGTGGTTGGTGTCAGTTTGACGGTGAGTTCTGTGGTATTCTGGTTGAAGAGTGTGGATTATACAGCAGCCTGTGGCTAGGATCCAAACATCCCTGAGCTTTTGCAAAATCGCTGCAGATTACTGTGATTTTGATAATGCTCCACTCTAAGCCTTACAAGAAAGGGACAGCTTACCCTGTTATTCTTAAAAAAAACGTGCTGGTTCTGCCGGTTAAACATAGACCAAGTTGAGTTTATCAGTGTGACAATTGTTAATGCAGTGTGACTGTCAACTCTAAACCCTCATGGATCGTAAAGTTACAGGACTGTGCAATTTCAATATTGTAATTTTGTTCGTTCTTCCAACTTTTACCCCTTTCTTTTCTTCCTCAGTGATTGCAGTTCATTCTAATTCCATTCACCTTCATTGCTCTGTTTCTTTTTCAATAGCTCATTGGTTAAGGAGATGCATCGTTCCTGTGTGTGTCTGTACCTTTAGCAGTCAGTTCATCCTGTGTCTAGTGTGTGTTTACAGCTGGCTGTTTGTTTCTTTAGGTGATTCAGCTGCTGAAAGCTGGCAAGGCGAAAGAGGTTTCATATAACGCATTGGCAACGCACATTATTGCAGAAGATGGTGACAACCCAGAGGTTGGTGAGGCTCGGGAAGTGTTTGACCTGCCGGTGGTTAAGGTGAGCTTTATATTCTCTCTCTGCCCTGCATGGCAAATTCGCCTTTTCGATCTGAAGGGCACGTCGCTGCAGAATGGCTTGGATGTACAATATAAATCAGTTATGAAATGGTTACACCTTGAAAGGAAACCATTTGGCCCAGCCAGTCTTTGGCCAGGATCTCTCCCCTACGTTGTTCTGTTAGCCTGTCCACTTTCCCTTTGGAAAAGGTGATTTGAGTCTGCCTTGACCACGTGTTTGAGCAGTGCATTCTTTCAGTGCTGTGTTTGTTTCAGTTCTCCACTTCTACCTGAGCCTGCTCGGTCATTCACCATGGTCACGGCTGACCTCCCCTCCACCTCAACATCACCTTGCTCTCTATATATCCTTCAACCTGTTCCTAATGAAAAATCCGTCTAACTCCTTTTAAAATTTATTTCGTGTCCCAGCATCCAGTGCATTTGGGGGCAATGACTTCCACAGATTCATGAACCTTAGAGAGAGGTAATTTCTCCTCATCTCTGTTTTAAATCTGGCACCCCTTTAGCATAAACCTGTTGTCGTCTTGGCTCCCAAAGAGGAAACCTCACTTTCCATCTCCCTCGAGGAATACTGAAGTCAGAAGCTACACTTCACCAGGTTATAGTCCAACAGGTTTATTTGAAATTGCAAGCTTTCAGAGCGATGTTCCTTCATCGGGTGAAGTCACTTGCTCCAAAAGCTTGTGATTTCAAATAAACCTGTTGGACTATAACCTGGTGTCATGTCCACCCCAGTCTAACACTGGCACTTCCACATCGAGGAGGAATGAGCAAGGTCAGTCCTCGTTTGGACAAGTCCCTGTTTATACAAACACTTCCTTGACGATATAGTGGGGCTGGTGCAGGTTGATTTTGGTCCCCTAATCTGTGCTGTTTGCGCTGTGTGAGGTAATGGATTTACAAATGCAGTACCCCTTAAGAAGTCTCAGTGCATTCAGCTTGTTGGCTGTGGAGTGGTCGAGTGATGCTCCTTGATTCACTGGAGCAGCTGATGGGTGTTGGTGCTGTGACTGTGTGACTGACTTTCTCTGTGCGATGCTGATTTATACCTCAATCCTCCCTTGATCAGGCGTCCAGTGCAGAGTAGATCTCCCTTTGTGCTGGGGGAGACCGTCCCTATTCCTCTGCCACTTCCCACACAATCCGGGGGGAGGGGGGGGGGGGGGGTTTCAGCGAGTTTGGCTTAATTTGTTTTCTTTCTCTATTTTAAGCTGAAACGTCCAGTGATCAAATTTTTAGCCAATATTAAATGTATCCACCACCCTCACCTCCACCATTGCAAATTTATCTCGGAGTTTGTTTTGCTGATTTTTATTTCTTTCTGACTTGTGATAATTGTGATTATTTCTGTATCTCAGTTTTCAATAATTTATGCACTCTGTGTGCTTCTGAGCACAGCGCAGTTGTATGAAATAAAAATTTCCTTCTATCTTTGGAAAGCCCTGGATCGTTCAATAATTTAGGAGATCCGTGAGTAGGGTATCAAAGTCAGAGATAAGATCTTTAGTTTGGAAGGGCATTTGAAGGAGAGGCAGTGAAGGGAAGTCTTGAATCAGGACTCTTTGAAATGGCCTTTCTGTTGTTCCCTCGTCAATCCAGCTCTTAATGCATCATTCACTTCGTATAACATTGTTATTCAAATGCTATGTTCACTTCTTAGCTTGCAATTTTTTTTCTCCCATGAATTAGCTAATGCCCTAATATAAGCACATGTCCAGTTCTGCAGCACTCTAAGGAAAAAAAAAATCTCTAATATTTAATGTCCTGCAGTATCTGAAATCATTACCCACTGCTGGAACCTGCAGTTCTGTGTGATTCAAATTTGCCTTTTAGAATGACGAATTGTGCCCCAGGTTTCAGTAGCAGTCTGCAGCACTTCCCACTTTGCAGTGATGCTCTCCATTGCTGGGAATAGGGAGATGTTGGTACCTTGTGCGCTGACTGTACGGTCATACAGCACAGGGACAGACCCTTCACTCCAACTCGTCCATGCTGACCAGGTATCCTAAAGGTTTTTCTCTATCCTTTCTGGGCAAGGGTCACCAGCCCCGAAATGTTAACTTTGATTTCTCTTCTCAGATGCTGCCAGACCTGTTGAGCTTTTCCAGCAACTCTTGTTTTTGACCAGAATTGAATGCAGTGTTCTACAAGTGGACTCACCAAAGTCTTGTACAACCGCAACGTAATGTCCCAACTCTTATACTCAGTGCTCTGAACAGCGATGGTCGAGTCATATCGATATTATGCATTTCCTTGTACAGATCTCTCCAGTGTGGAAGAATTAAAAGCCAGCCCTTTTTTCTCGTATTGGTCAGCAAAGGGACATCACCTGGGGAGGCCATTCGACAATGCTGTCTGATATGTACGTACAGAATGGGAGCAGCAGGGGCCAATTCAGCCCCTCCAGCCTGCTCTGTCATTCAATAAGATCATGGTTGACCCGCTGGTCTTTCGAATCCAATGTTCCCATCTACCCACGATGAATTCTGCCGTCATCCAAAGGCTGTGACATGAGGGTAGATTGGACAGGCTAGAACCGCCCTCCTTGGAAGAGTGAAAGCTGAAGGGGAGTGCATGGGGGTGTGCAGAGCACAGAGGTTGATAGCCAAGAGGTTGAGATTAAAGCATTGGAGGGGAGTTGAGAATTTCATTTTCACTCCATAGCACAGTGGGTGGTTAGGGCTCACTCCCTAAACGGGAGCCTTGACACAGATTGAAGTAAAACACAGACAAGGCAGTGGACCAACAGCTGGAGAGCTTTTCCAATCAGCACCCACTTGATGGGCCAAATGGCCTTCTCAGTACATTTTCTACGTTTCATAACAATGGGCTCGGTCACATTTTATTTATGAAGTCATAGGTTAGAGAGAATGAAGCTTCTTGATCACTCTCCAGTGGGTTTCATTCCAGACTACTTCCAACAATCAATGGAACTGGATTGGTGAGGAGAGAATGGATAGGCCAGGGCTGGCCAGGACATTAGAAAAACACTTTTGCAATTCAAACGTTTCTCCACACCATTGGATTTTACCACTGACCATGGTTCTGGAAGGCGTAGTGAAAGTGACTTCATTCCTGACTCCATATAATTGATATTCTCTAGGATTTCTAATGACTTTGAGAAGGTTCGGGGATGATCTGATTGAAGTCTTCAAGGTAAACAGGAAAAGGCAGGATAGATAAAGATAAACTGTCCCCACTGTTGGGGATTCTAAAACTAGGGACTTAGGGCTAGAGCGTCCAGGGAGCAATCTTGGGAATCACTTCCATACAAAAAAAGAATGATTGATGTTTTCAACTCTCTCTCACAAATAGTAGTGGCTGCTGGGTCAGTTCTTAATTTTAAATTGGAGATGATTTTTTGTGAAGAGCAGGTATTAAGGGGAATGGGCCAAAGGCAGGTAAACGGAGTTAGGCTGCATGACCTTAAAGAATGATGGAACAGCCTCAAGGGGCTGAATGGACTACCTCTGTTCCTATATTTCAATTACTTCACTCTATTCAGCTTCAATATCCAGCTTGGAGAAGCCTTGAGGATTTGACTTGTGTCTGAGGTGCCACGGAACAGGAGAGTGGAGTGCTGGTGGTTAGCAGCCCTCCTTGGTTTATATCTTATCCGTGTGCCTCTGAAGTCTGTATCCGGAAGTCAGTGCTGGGATCCACGTCCTCCAAGATCATTGGTTCAGTCCCTTCACCCCCGCGCATCCCAGTGACCTGAGCACATAACCCAGGGTGAGCTACACTTTTGAGGAGCGCTGTTGTACTGCATTGGTGCAGCGTCCCAGGAAATCAAGCCCTGCTGCTGCTCAAATCATCACAGAAGTTAGTTTTTAAAATAAATATGTAAAATCCCCCAACTGTCTGCTTTTTCCGTTAGTCCCAGGTTGGTAGAAAGCACGGATCAGGCTTCTGTACTTAACGAGAAATTGGGATTCGTTGCAGGTCATCCATTTCGAGTTACAGGTTGTTTAAAGCTAAGTTAAGTAAAAACAATTGAGAACTCTAAGCCCTTCATTATACTTGTCCTTACACAAGTCAAAATAACCAGTAGGCCAGAAAGCACTTGGGCAGATGGAAAACAATTCCATAGCTATTCTTCATAAGATCTGTTGGGTTGGTTTTCACTGATGTGAGTGTTGTTTCTGGGGAGGTGGTGTGGGTGGAGGGGGGGATGGGACAGTATTTATTGCCTGCCATGAATTGACCTTGTGAAGCAGCTAGAACTATTGTTAATCGTAGAGATGTTTTTTAGAGTGATGGCTTAGTACCTTGGTATAATTCACAGGCTCGTTTTAGAGGGTAGTTCGGATTCAAGCACGTTGCTGGAGACCAGACTGGTAAAGACAACAACGTTACCTAAATAAGGCACCTTTTAACGAATCAGTTGGATTTTTAATGGGTAGTTTTCATGGTGACTTTCACCAGCTCTCCCAGATTTATTCAATTAACTGCATTTCACAATTTGTACACTTCCTCACTGGGGTCTTAACATGGGTTTCCCGATAATTGGTCAAGGCCTCTGAATCACCAGTCGTAGACTGTGGCGCAGTGGTTAACACTGCTGCCTCACAGCACCAGGTGACTCTGTCTGTGTGGAGTTTGCACATTCTCCCCGTGTCTGTGTGGGTTTCCTCCGGGTGCTCCGGTTTCCTCCACAGTCCAGAAATGTGCAGGTTAGGTGAATTGGCCATGCTAAATTGCCCATAGTGTTAGGTGAAGGGGGAAATGTAGGGAAATGGGTCTGGGTGGGTTGCGCTTCGGCGGGTCAGTGTGGACTTGTTGGGCCGAAGGGCCTGTTTCCACACTGTAAATAATCTAATCTAATCTAATCCTAGAGTCCAGGCGTATAGTACACAAATCTGCTGAACCCATTTAAATGAGGTGGTATGTCTGAGATTAACTGCAGAGGTAATGGGAGTCTTGTGCCAGACATGAACGATGGTTAATCTGAGAAGTGGAAGAGTATGCAGTATTAAGAATGTAACGTATGAATTTAATGACTTTTTTTCTCTCCTCTCTTTTGCAGCCGTCCTGGGTTTTTTTGTCAGTACGGTGTGGCCAGCTTCTTCCGTATCCTTTCAGTGCTCAGATGTTTCACCCACGCAGGGGGATGGATTGTATTTTGCGCCAAGTCAACATGAGGCGATTCTGCAGTGAAATTCAGGAGCGAAGTATTGTAACAGCCAGGGGAATGGAAGGTTTCCTTTGTAGCTTTATGCTTTGCCTTCTCTTCCCTGGTTCCGTTTGAGTGCTCATTGGTGATCGCTGCTCTGGATCCAAGCCCTTCATTCCATTTCCATTTTTGCCTTTCTGCTGAGATTCCCCCTGCTTGGCTCCTTCACTCCTCCACTCTCAGTCGAGTGTGTTTCCATCTCTTCACAACACCCCTTCAGTATTCCTCAATCTTCCTCTGCCTAATGCCATCCCAGGCTTGAACAGAGAGGACATGATTGAGCTGTGTAAAATTCTGGGTGGTGTAGGTGGGGCAGATAGGAAGCAACCTTTTCGATCCCTGGTCACTGATCCTTCCATTGTAGCTTTAAGGAAAGAGGCACAAAGTTGAGACAAGGGGAAATCCTTTTGGGAATCGGAGATTTGTCTGTAAGTGGCAGAAGCTCTCAGTTTCGGAGAAGTATTTAAATGTTTTAGTTGTGATGTATTTAAGGCTATGACTGAGTGCAGGAAATTGGTTTGGAAAAATTGGCTCTCTTTGACTGGTGCTGAGTTGATGGGCTGAGGGCCTAGTTCTGTGCTGTAGACCTCTCTGACTTCCTCTTGTGTTAGTCTGTAACTTGCCTCTGTGCTTTCCTCTCTAACCTACAGCCCATTGGAAGTTAACCTTCCCAGTCTTCCTTCCTATGTCACTGAACCTAAACCCCCCTCCAGACTTGGTGTCTTGGGGGTTACTGTACTCACCATACTCTCTGCATCTCCCTCCTGGGTATTTGTCCACGTAGGGCCCTATGGGCCCACCAAGTCTGCACTGACATGAGAAACACCTGACCTTCAACCTAATCCCATTTACCAGCACTTGGCCCAAAGCCTTGAATATGATGATGTGCCAAGTGGTCATCCAGGTAGTTTCTGAAGGATATGAGACAACTCCCCTCTCAGGCAGTACCTCTAGACTGTCAGCACCCTCTGGGTTAACAAACCTTTCTTCACATCTCTTCACAACCTCCTGCCCCTCACCTTGAACCCGTGTCTCCGCATGACTGACCCTTCACCCTGTTCATACCCCTCATAATCCTGTACCCCTCGATTAGATTCCCTACAGTGCGGAAACAGGCCCTTCGGCCCAACAAGTCCACACCGACCCTCTGAAGAATAACCCACCCAGATCCATTTCCCTCTGACTAATGCACCTAACACTATGGGCAATTTAGAATGGCCAATTCACCTGACCTGCACATCTTTGGAATCACCCCTTTGTCTACTCAGCTCCAATGAAAACAACTCAAGCCTATCCAACCTTCCCTCAAACTTCAGTTTTCCATCCCAGGCAGCATCCTGGTGGATCTTCTGTGCACCACCTCCTCCTCCAGTGCAATCACATCCTTGCTGTAATGTGGAGACCCGATCTGCACGCAGTACTTTTGCTGTAGTATCAGCAAGGTTCTGTACAACGCCAACATGGTTTCCCTGCTTTTCTAATCAATGCCTTGATTAATAAAGGCAAGCATCCAATGTATATTTTTCACCACCCTACTAACATGCCCTTCTGCCTTCAGTGATTTATGGACAAACATGCCAAGGTCCTTTTTTGTTCCTAGCATCATGCCGTTCATTGAACACTTCCATGTTACATTACTCTTTTCAAGTATATCATCTCTCACTTTTCAGGGTTACCTCCCACCTGCCACTTAGCTGCCCCTTCAACCATCCCATTTACGGCGCATAACCCCTGGTGAAGTCTTCATGACTTGCTCATTTTCTTAATGTGATCTACTACATCCTCAACCCAACGGTATTTGAGCTCCTCTACCTCTGACATTCCTTAAAACCTACCTCCTTGACCAAACTCCTGATCAGCTGACCTTGAATCTTCTCAGGTAGCAATGTTTAATAAGGGAGTGATAGTTATTATTTTCAGGAATACTTTCTCGCTGCGCAGTAAGTGTCTCCATGAGTGTATTGGCCCAGGGTAACGTGCTCACTAGCTACAGCCTATTGCCTGCACAAGGAGTTAATAACCAGAGACTTTTCCCTGGGGAAGGATTGACTGGTACGAGGAGTCTTAATTTTAAGATATTAGGAGAAAGGTATAGAGGGTACATCAGAGGTATGTTCTTTATGCAGAGAGTTGTGAACACATGGAATGCGTTGCTAGCGATGGTGGTGGAAGCAGAGTCATTAGGGACATTTAAACAACTGCTGGACATGCACATGGATAGCAGTGAGTTGAGGGGTGCATATGTTAAGTTACTATATTTTACATTAGGATTAAACCTCGGCACAACATCAAGGGCCAAAGGGCCTGTTCTGTGCTGTACTTTACTATGTTCTGCAGCTCCTGAGGGACCCTCTGAGTGCAGTGAACTAACGTGGTCCTTGGTTTTCTCTCACTACTGTAAACCAGCACCTCATATCTGAGTAAACCGGTCCTTCTCTGAGTAAACTGGTCCATACACTGTCACTGACGCTTTTAATGTTTGATCCAGAATAATGAACTGTGCAGCTCATTTCCTTGACAGAACGCACACAGAGTAGCTGGCTTCTCTCCAGAAGGAGGACAGGTATTCTCGGGAGTTACAGCTTGCCTATCACGGGTACGTCCTCGCAATTTTCACTGCCCTGCGCCTGCTCCTCAAGGCAGAGAAAACTCTTTTCTCGGTAACTGCTGTTAAAGGATGCGCACGTTCTCCCTTTTCTTTGTTTGTAGCGAAGACGTGAATTGTACTGTTTTAGAAGAAAGTATGGAGGTGTGCAACAGACTGGCTATGTTGAAACCACTGATGTAGAATATGGCCAATCATTTTCCATGTGTGCAAAGGAAAATGCATCAGTGCTTCATCCCAGTTTAAATTGCTTCCAGTCAATTCACCTTGAAATGAAGAGCAGAAATTGTTTCTTCAGATAGGGGTCTTCACCCAGGGCTGTCTTGGTAATTTTGTTGCTGAGTGTAGTTCATCAATGTGCTGTTAAGTCTTTCCTTTTCCCTGTTGGATCATCTGAACTGTGTCTCTAATTTCCTTGTAAAGTAGTCCCATTTCACCCCCCCCCCCTCAACACCCCCATCCGCAGGTGATGTGTTCCAAGACCTATCGCAAATGTCCAAAACCACGGATAGTAGCGAACCCTATATATGTCATTTTTTAGTTTACATACATACCAATGATAAAGTTTAGTTGATAAATTACATGCAACAATTCATTACCAATGTTAAATAATAAATACCTTGTACATTATTATCCATGCGCGCTTGCCGTCGAATGAACGGGATTCTGGCATTTTTAGCTTAACCCTCAAGGGATGATTGCGCAATGAAGAGAAATGATTAGTTTATATCTGGAATTTTCCATTTAATTGTTTTAGGCAGCGGATAACAGAAACCGTGGAAACCAAATCCACGATTATTTGCGTTCGACTATATATTCCTTTCATGCCATGATAGACTGTGGACTGATGCTATGGTGATATTACTCAGCCCCCTCGAGCTTGTGCTGTCCTGTAACACACATGTTGATACTTCCTGCTCTTTAATTCATAGTGCTCTCTTTGTAGTCGAAAAGACTTTGCGTGGGGAGTATGTTTATTGCTTTTAATTTTATTTGCACTTTATTTTCAAACAACATATTTGGGTTTGGATCTGAAGGATACCCATGCCAGTTGGGCTCGTGCAGTGGGTTTTCTTTTGTAATTCACTCATGGTATGAGGGTGTTTTGGGTAGGCCAGCATTTATTGCCCATCCTAATTGCTCAGAGGGCAGTTAAGAGTCAACCACATTGCTGCAGGTCAGGAGTCACGTGCAGGCCAGACCAGATGAGGGTGGCAGTTTCCTTCCCTAAAAGACACTAGTGAACCAGATGGGTTTTCTGGCCATCTGCATTGGATTCATAATCATTGCTAGATTCTTGGCTCCAGAGTTTTTGAAAATTGATCTCCATATATCCAGTCCCAACTCTTTGCCTTTTCCCTTTAATCCTGCCCATTAGTCCTTTAGGATTGTGGCTATATAAGATTCTTCACAGCACTCATTCGAGTGCTCGTGACAATAAAGCAGATTTATAAGTTCTCTTTTGGATGTTTTGTTATGGATGAGGTCAGACCCCTCAAAGGTAGCCCAGACTCTAACGTTTCTAGTTGTTTTAAGGAGGTGTACAGTGGATATTTCAGGAGGAATGCAGCTGGCCCGACCACTCAGTTTAAAAAAAAACAGAATTTATTCACACACTAACCAAAGGAAACCAAATTTACAATAACATAACGACTTGAAAACCCAACCAACGTGAAAGTGCAACTTAACAAAGAGCTGTTGTGATTTCCTGCACCATCCCATAATCGCACCCCGTGGCAAAAAGGTAAATTCAAACACAGGGTCTTAAAGGAGAGAGACGCCAGAGAGAGAGGGGATCAATGTGGAGCGGATTCTTTTGGTCCCTGGCTAATAACTTGACCAGCAGCTTCAGACAGTTTACTTGTTGAAATCAAACAAACCAGAAAAATCTCTAAATTGGGAGAACTGGCAGCCTCCCTTTATTGTGCAAGTGTTTTTTAAAAAGACTTAAAAGCCTTTTCAAGTAGAGACTTCCAGACATATCGGAACCTCCACCTTTACAACCCCTCTCAAAAAAACAAGGACGGAATAACTTTGTTAAAGGAGCAGCATCATCATACAGAACTTGTTCAGGTAATGCTCCAATCTTCTCAGCTTCTTCCCCCCCCCCCCCCCCCCAACCTCCCCCAAAATCATGTGGGGAGCACTGTTCTCTCATCCCCTATAGTTTCCTCTGCCAGTTAGCTCAATCTGTAGGCTCTGATTACTGCGCCACATGACAGAAGGGACAAACCCATCGCTCTGTCAAAATTCCTTCTGGTTTTGAACACCTCTGTTGTCAGTGCCCTCTAACCATCCTTGCTGTAAGTTTATGGAACCGAAGCTGGTTGATGCAGTTAAGATATGGATTGGTTCAAAATCTGATAAAACGGGCCTACTCTTGATCCTATAATACAGAAAATTTGTTCCTTTCTTATGAAAAGGAATTTTTTGTATGAAGAAACAATATTGGTACGGTTGTTTTTTTTTCTGTTCCTCAATTTTGCTTTTTAAGAAACCTATTTCATGCAAGAATCTGTAAAGTACGGAATGGCACAGTGGCTTAGTGGTTAGCACTGAGGGACAGCGCCAGGGACCTGGGTTCAATTCCATCCTTAGGTCTGTCTGTGTGGATTTCCTCCCATAATCCAAATATGTGCCAGTTAGGTGGAATAGCCCTGGTAAATTGTCCATCATGCCCACCGATGTACAGGCTGGGTGGTTCCCATGGAAAATGTAAGGTGACAGAGACAGGGTGATGAATTGCTCTGTGTAGGATGTTGTTCAGAGGGGTGGTGTGGACTCTATGATGAAAGGCTTACGTGTGAAACGTTGATTCTCTTGCTCCTCTGATACTGCCTGACCTGCTGTGCTTTCCCAGCATCCTACACTCTACTCTGATCTCCAGCATCTGCAGTCCTCGCTTGCTCCTGGTTAAGGAGAGATAGGCAGTGGAGGAGGATCTGTGTATGACTCAGTGGTGAAGTGTGTTACCAGAGTTCTCTGTTTGCATTGTTGCTAATTAGGAGCACAGTTAGAGGAGGAGCAGTGATCCCATGTATTTCATTTCGTCGGTTGTACATTTATTAGCTGTTATTAAACTTAGAAGCCTGGGATGTTCCTTCTAGGGGTGGAATAATGCGATTTTGAGGAAGTTTTTTTTCCCCAGAACTTCGATATGTAATGGGCCCTCTTGTAGCACAGTAGTAGTGTCCTTACCCTTGGACCAGGAGGCCTGGGGTCAAGTTCCACCTGCTCCAGAGATGTGTGATAACATCTCAATAGGTTGTTTAGAAAAATAGGTTAAGTAAACAAAAGAAACAGTGTAATGTTTAAGTGTGGAGGCCGGCTGTGCGATTTTGGGGTTGGTATGAACACTAAATTGGGGGGGAAATCCCCACAGACAGTGGAAATTGGGCCAACAGTCATGTGTTTCCATGGAAACAGTATGTTCTTAGGATTTGTCAGATTTGAACCAGTAAAGGATCCGTTCATTACCAAACACTTTAGAAACAGGCCAGGTTCTTTACTTTGTATAAAATCTTACATTTAAGACCAAAAGCTATATGAGTAGAATTAGGCTATTCAGCCCATCAAGTCTGCTGTGCCATTTGATCATGGCTGATCTGTTTCTCAAACACATTCTCCTGCCTTCTGTCCTTAACAATTGATCCCTTTTCTAATCAAGAACCTATCTATCTCTCTCTCAAATACACCTGGCATCCACAGCCCCCTGCAGCAATGAGTTCCACAGAGTCACCAGCCTCTGGCTGAGAAATTCCTCCTCAGCTCAGTGCTACAAGGTTGTCCCCTTCACTCTGAGGCTGTGCCCTTGGGTCCCTAGTCTCTCCAAGTGGAAATATCTTCTCCACATTCACAGTATTCAGTAAATTTTGTTCAGATTCCTCCTCTTCATTCTGCTAAACTCCATTGAGCTCACACCCAGGATCTTCAAGCCCTTGATTCCCGGGATCGTTTATGTAAGCTTTCCCTGGACCCTCCCTCCAAGGCCAGCACGTCCTTCCTTAGATAGGAGGCCCTAAATTGCTCACAATATTCCAAATGTAGTCTGGCTAGCAAGTTATACAGTCTGTGTAATACATCTTTGCTCTTGCATTCTCGCCTTCTGAAGATGAATGCTGACACTGCATTTGCCTTCCTAACCGCCAACTGAACTTGCATAGTATCCTAAAGAGAATCCTGAACTAGGACTCCCAAGTTCCCTCTGTGCTTCAGATTTGTGAGATCTCTCCCCATTTAGAAAATAGTGTATGCCTCTGATCTTCCTGCCAAAGTGCACAACCTCACTTTCCCACATGGTATTCCATCTACCATTTCTGTGCTGAGGAGTTGTCAGCTTCTGGGAAGGAATGTTCCATTCTACGTGAATGCTTCTAGTTTGGTTAGATTACTGGTTCGAGAAGTGAGACTTCACTGTCGTTTATATAGAGCTACAAGTGTGTTAAAGTAAATACTTAAAAATTATACTTAATAAGCACTGAAAAGTATGTCTCTCTTTCCATTTCTCTGCTCCAGGTTTCCACTGAAGACCGCAAAACGCTATGGGCTTTAATAACGTTTTACGGCGGGGACTGCCAACTCAAACTCAACAAGGCTTGCACCCACTTAATCGTGCCTGAACCTCAGGGGGTAAGTGTGTCACAGTTGCCAGAGCAGCCTGGAATGTACTCCATTAAGATGAAAATCACACAACACTAGGTTATAGTCTAACAGGTTTAATTGTAAGCACACTAGATGGGCATTGTCCTGGAGCAGTCACTACTTTTCCCTGCTTTTGATGGCGCTAGATATTTCTGGTCAGGACTTAGAGGCAGAGAGTTGTACAGCACAGAGACAGATCCTTCAGCCCAACGCCTCCATGCTAACCTGATATCCTAAACTAATCTAGTCACATTTGGCTCATATCCCTCCAAACCCTTCCTATTCAGATACCACCCAGATGCCTTTTAAATGCTGTAATTTTAGCAGCCTCCACCATTTCCTCTGGCAGCTCATTCCAAACAGGCACCACCCTCTGCCCCTTGGGTCCCATTTAAATCTTTCCTCTTAAATGTTAGCTAAGCCAGGCTGCTCCTTGTTACCAAGTTCTGTTTTCTGGTCAGTTCATTCACTACCTGCTGACAAGCTTTCAGACATGTGAGCAGCCCTTTGGTGTTGGCGAATGCCTGTGTGTGCGTGTGAGGGGTTGTGTGAGGTAAGTGGGTGACAGAAGTGGATGGCGATGGTTGTAGGTGACTCAAGCACCTGGTCTCAGAATAAAGGGTGGCATCTTTAATGCAGAGGCGAGGAGGAGATTCCTCTCGGTGGGTCGTGCATCTATGACGTTCTCATCCTCAGAGAGCTCTTGGGACCATCACGTGTACTCAGTGCTGAGAGAGTCCAATTTTTAATCAGCAAGCGGAGGGCTCGTCCTGGGAAGAAGGGGAAATGGAGTGGAGGTTGGCTTGATCCATCATGACCTCCGTTAAACGGCAGAGCAGACTCGACGGGCCGAATGGCTGACTTTGGTGTTCGCTGGTCTGACGGGGACCAGCAGCGTGTTCTCTCATTCTTGTTCCAGCTGCCTGGGCCTCTGAGTCTGGCACTGTCTTCGGAATTGAAGGTCGTGGCCATGATCGGCATGCAGGCACGTAACCTTCAAGGGAGCATTGGTGACCAGCTGAAAGGAGGGGGTGAGGCAAGATGGATATCAGTGGAGCGTGTTGGGAAGTAAATTCACGAGAGGAATTGGTGGGGCGTGTTGTGTAGGGGAGGTGTTTTCCAAGGCATGGCATCATAACGGCCCTGAGTTTTGGAGTGGTGTGGTGGGGGATGGGTTGAAGCTGGAGCTGTGTGGTGGGTCTGATCATTTCGTATTGGGGGAATCCTATAGATTGCGCTGTACTGCAACAGGCCTTTCAGCCCTGGCCCGCGAACTGCCTCCGTCATTGACTGGTTTAACCTTTTCTTTCTTCCCCCTTTGATCCCACAATGTCCCTAGCCTTTCCCAGTTGGAAGTTAGGCTGAATCGGGCAGGTATGTTTCAGTAGGAGGAGGCCATACGATGCCTTGAGGCACTATTCAGCAACTTCGTGAAAGCGTCTGGCACCTTGACCAAGACTCCTTGACTACTTGCTGCGTCAGAATAAATCTCCTTCTTTTCCCTGCCCCGACTTTTCTGCCAGTTTGCTTAAATATGGTTGCCCTGGCCTGCAGCCCTTCTGTTACCGGAGGTGGTGTTATATTGCTTGTTCTGGTTTGGAAATGGTCTTACTGGTGTATTTACTGAGCCACTGGTCAACTGCTGAGTGAGAAATGGGAGATCTCGCACTCTGACTTTCATTTATTCAGCTGGAATGGTTTGAGTCTATCCTTGCTTGGAGGGAGAAAGGAGATAGCAGGTTAAGGGGATATCGCCCTCCCTGATCTTTCTTTTAATGTAAGAGATTGATTGCTCTCATTGAAGACACATTTCTGAAAGGTTTAGATCCACGGAACTTGCCTTGTGGGCATGTTTCAATAGGGCAGTCTGTGTCAGGCTCATAAAATCTTTTTACAGCCAGTTGTTAAAAGCAAATGGGCAGACTAAATTGTGCTGCTTTGCAGTGGCTGTAAATATCTACTTAATAGCCATTTGCCTCAGAGGTGGGGGTTGTCTGAGTTGACTGGGGAACAATGCTAGTCCCAGTGATGGTGATTCTGTGGGAGCATCTGCAGTCTTAAAAAGAATTTATTAGCTATAACTGAAGGTTTCTCCATTCCTGCAGGAAACTGCTTCATGTTTATGGTGCTGTTGTTAATACTGGTTCACCTCCGAGCAGCAGTAAAGCTTTACAGTCCCCTGTCTGGCCAGTTTTTTTCTTGGTGTTCCTGGCCTTTGTGTTGCGTGGTTCGACGGAGCTTGGTATTGCAGTGTCTCCATCTGCCATGTCAGCTTCAAGCTGTAACTGGTGCGCAAGGTGCCGAAGGGGATGAACAACGTAGACCGAGCGAATGCTTCCTTGTGTGGGGCAGTCTAGAACGGGGGGGTCATAGGCCGAGGATAAGGGAGAGCAGATTATAGAGTCATAGAGATGTACAGCATGGAAACTGACCTGTCGGTCCAACCCGTCCTTGCTGACCAGATATCCCAACCCAATCTAGTCCCACCTGCCAGCACCCGGCCCATATCCCTCCAAACCCTTTCTATTCATATACCCATCCAGCTGCCTTTTAAATGTTGCAATTGTACCAGCCTCCACCACTTCCTCTGGCAGCTCATTCCATACACGTACCACCCTCTGAGTGAAAAAGTTGCCCCTTAGGTCTCTTTTATATCTTTCCCCTCTCACCCTAATCCTATGCCCTCTAGTTCTGGACTCCCCGACCCCAAGGAAAAGACTTTGTCTATTTATCCTATCCATGCCCCTCATAATTTTGTAAACTTCTATAAGGTCACCACTCAGCCTCCGATGCTCCAGGGAAAGCAGCCCCAGCCTGTTCAGCCTCTCCCTATAGCTCAAATCCTCCACCCCTGGCAACATCCTTGTAAATCTTTTCTGAACCTTTTCAAGTTTCAAAACATCTTTCCAATAGGAAGGAGACCAGAATTGCACGCAATATTCCAACAGTGGCCTAACCAATGTCCTGTACAGCCACAACATGACCTCCCAACTCCAGTACTCAATATGCTGACCAACAAAGGAAAACATACCAAACGCCTTCTTCACTATGGGTGGCACAGTGGTTAGCACTGCTGCCTCACAGCGCTAGAGATCCGGTTTCAATTCCCGTCTCTGGCGACTGACTGTGTGGAGTTAGCACATTCTCCCCGTGTCTGCATAGGTTTCCTCCGGGTGTTCCGGTTTCCTCCCACAGTCCAAAAATGTGCAGGTTAGGTGAATTGGCCATGCTAAATTTCCCATAGTGTTAGGTGAAGGGTGAAATGTAGGGGAATGGGTCTGGGTGGGTTGCGCTTCGGCGGGTCAGTGTGGACTTGTTCGGTCAAAGGGCCTGTTTCCACGCTGTAAATAATCTAATCTAATCTAATCTATCCTATCTACCTGCGACTCCACTTTCAAGGATCTATGAGCCTGCACTCCAAGGTCTCTTTGTTCAGCAATACCCTCGGACCTTACCATGCAGTGTATAAGTCCTGCTAAGATTCGCTTTCCAAAAAGCGGCACCTCACATTTATCTGAATTAAACTCCATCTGTCACTTCCCAGCCCATTGGCCCATCTGGTCCAGATCCTGTTGTAATCTGAGGTAACCCTCTTTGCTGTCCACTACACCAATTCTGGTGTCATCTGCAAACTTACTAACTATACCTCCTCTGTTCATATACATGACAAAAAGTAGAGGACCCAGCACCGATCCTTGTGGCACTCCACTGGTCACAGGCCTCCAGTCTGCAAAACAACCCGCCACCACCACCCTCTGTCTTCTACCTTTTGAGCCAGGTCTGTATCCGAATTGCTAGTTATCCCTGTATTCCATGAGATCTAACCTTGCTAATCAGTCTCCCATGGGGAACCTTGTCGAAAGCTTTGCTGATCTTTGAGGGGCCCTATTCTCTCCCTAGTTACCCTTTTGTCCTTAATGTATTTGTAAAAACCCTTTGGATTCTCCTTAATCCTATTTTCCAAAGCTGTCTGATGTCCCCGTTTTGCCCTCCTAATTTCCCTCTTAAGTATACTCCTACTGCCTTTATACTCTAAGGATTCACTTGATCTATCCTGTCTATACCTGATATAGGCTTCCTTCTTTTCCTTAACTAAACCCTCAATTTCTTTAGTCATCCAGCATTCCCTATACCTACCAGCCTTCCCTTTCACCATGACAGAATATACTTTCTCTGGATTCTCGTTAACTCATTTCTGAAGGCTTCCCATTTTCCAGCCATCCCTTTACCTGCAAACATGTGCCCCCAATCAGCTTTTGAAGGTTCTTATCTAATACCATCAAAATTGGCCTTTCTCCAATTTAGAACTTCAACTTTTAGATCTGGTCTATCCTTTTCCATCACTATTTTAAAACTGATAGAATTATGGTCGCTGGCCCCAAAGTGCTCCCCCACTGACACCTCAGTCACCTGCCCTGCCTTATTTCCCAAGAGTAGGTCAAGTTTTGCACCTTCTCTGGTAAGTACATGTACATACTGAATCAGAAAATTTTCTTGTACACACTTAACAAATTCCTCTCCATCTCAACCCTTAACACTATGGCAGTCCTAGTCTATGTTTGGAAAGTTAAAATCCCCTACCATAACCACCCTATTATTCTTACAGATAGCTGTAAGAATAGTTTGTTTCTCAATTTCCCTCTGACTATTAGGGGGTTTCTAGTACAATCCCAATAAGGTGATCATCCCTTTCTTATTTCTCAGTTCCACCCAAATAACTTCCCTGGATGTATTTCCGGGAATATCTTCCCTCAGTGCAGTTGTAATGCTGTCCCTTATCAAAAACGCCACTTCCCCTCCTCCCTTGCCTCCCTTTCTATTCTTCCTGTAGCGAAACTGCTTCTCTCAAAGGGTCATGAATCTTTTGAATTCACTGCCCCAGAGTGCAGTGGGTGCTGGAACATTGAGCATATGTCTAGAGGAGGTGGACAGATTTTTAATTAGTGATGGGTTATGGAGAGCAGGCAGAAAAGAGGAGTTGAGGCCGCAATGAGATCACCTGTTGCTGGATTGAATAATTGAGCAGACTCAAGCCCACTCCTGCTCCTAGTCCTAATGTTTTTTATTTTGTTATATCTGAAGCTGGAAGTAACTCCTGCACTTGCTGATCCAGTGTGGCTTCTTTTCTGGCAAAGCTGTAATTTTGAAACAAAAAAAAATCACCTCCCTGTTTCCAAATCTCTCTCTTGCCTCACACCTGTGTCCCTTCCAGCACTAGTCCCAAAAAATTCTCTCCTCCAAGTCCACGTCCTTTAGATCTCAGAGAGAAAAGGTCGTGTGGTAAATAGAACATAGAACATTACAGCGCAGTACAGGCCCTTCGGCCCTCGATGTTGCGCCGACCTGTCATACCAATCTGAAGCCCATCTAACCTACACTACTCCATGTATGTCCATATGCTTGTCCAATGACGACTTAAAGTTGGCGAATCTACAACCGTTGCAGGCAAAGCATTCCATACCCTTACTACTGTCTGAGTAAAGAAACTACCTCTGACATCTTTCCTATATCTATTACCCCTCAATTTAAAGCTATGCCCCCTCGTGCTCACCGTCACCATACTTGGAAAAAGGCTCTCCCCATCCACCCTATCTAACCCTCTGATTATCTTATGTGTCTCTATTAAGTCACCTCTCAACCTCCTCCTCTCTAACGAAAACAGCCTCAAGTCCCTCAGCCTTTCCTTGTAAGACATTCCTTCCATACCAGACAACATCCTAGTAAATCTCCTCTGCACCCTTTCCACATCCTTCTTATAATGCGGTGACCAAAACTGTACACAATACTCCAAGTGCGGCCGTACTAGAGTTTTGTACAGCTGTAGCATAACCTCATGGTTCCAGAACTCGATCTCTCTATTAATAAAAGCTAAAATACTGTATGCCTTCTTAACAACCCTGTCAACCTGGGTGGAAACTTTCAAGGATCTGTGTACCTGGACATTGAGATCTCTATGTTCATCTACACTACCAAGAATCTTACCATTAGCCCGGTACTTTGCTTTCCGGTTACTCCGACCAAAGTGAATCTCCTCACATTTGTTCGCTTTAAACTCCATTTGCCACCTCTCAGCCCAGCTCTGCAGCTTATGTATGTCTCTCTGCAACCTACAACATCCTTTGTCACTATCCACATCTCCACCGACCTTGGTGTCGTCTGCAAATTTACTAACCCACCCTTCTACACCCTCATCCAGGTCGTTTATAAAAATGACGAACAGCAGTGGACCCAACACTGATCCTTGCGGTCCATCACTGGTAACTGGACTCCAAGATGAACATTTCCCATCAACCACCACCCTCTGTCTTCTTTCAGCCATCCAATTACTGATCCAAACTGCTATATCTCCCACAATCCCATTCCTCCGCATTTAAATATAAGGTGGATAGCTGTAAACTACTGAAGGACATCAGTGGACCTGACTGGTCAGCTAGGCAGAGCAGTGGCAAATGGAATTCAACCTGGAAAAGTGTGCAGTAATGCACCTGGGGAGGCCTAATAAGGCAAGCAATTATAGCGTGAATGGGATACCCTGGGAAATTATGGAGATCATAACCTTGGTGTGCATATCAGAACAGTGAAGATAGGGCAGGAAGAATAAGATGGTTGAGAAGACCTATACAACACAAAAACAGAAATTGCCGGAAAAACTCAGCAGGTCTGATAGCAACTGTGGAGAGAAATCGAAGTTAACTATTCAGGTCCAGTGTCCCCTCCTTAAAACTGATGGTAGCTAGGAAAAATGTTGTTTTTTATGCAGAAGTGTACGGAGAGGGTAAGGTGTAAATGATAGTTAGGGTTAGTGCCCAAAGAGAGAGAACAAACTAGCAGGAAACTTGCCACCAGGATATATGAACAGCAACTGGCCACCAAGACACAATCCACTGTCACTAGTTTCCATACATACAGACAAAGAAGGACACCACTTTGACTGGGACAACGCACACATCCTTGGGCAGGTGAAGCAAAGACATGCACGAGAATTCTTGGAGGCACGGCATTCTAACCAGAACTCCATTAATAAACACATCAATTTAGAGTCAAGAGCGTGGTGTTGGAAAAGCACAGCAGGTCAAGCAGCATCCGAGGAGGAGGAAAATTGACGTTTCGGGCAAAAGCCCTTCATGTCAATTTAGACCCTATCGATCTTCCCTTGAAAAGAGAAAAACACAAATGACATCACCCACCTTAAGAAACTAAGACCTATAAATAGAGAGGCAGTGCATACTATCAGCGCTTTACCAGAGACTCTCACTGATGATATGACCTAGTCATGGTGACGAAACGTCTGAAAACAAACCTTCCAGCTCAGCGAGCTAACTTACATACTTATCATTAACCTGAGCTACACATCTTCTCAAAAATTGCTAAGGGACAGAACAGTTGGAAAGACATGAGTAGTTAATGATTAACCTGGGAATGAAGAGATCCTAATGTGAACTAGTTGTGGCTAATAATGTGATATGTAATTGTATGTAATGGCAAGGCCTAATGTGTGCGGCTTGGGAAAAGGTGTCTCGAGTCCTAATATTGTTGAATGTAATACTGAGTCCAGAAGGCTGCAGGGTCTCCAAGTGGAATATAAGGTGCTATTCTTCCAGCTTGCACCAAGCTTCACTGGAGCACCGGAGTAAGCCTGAGATCAGAGATGTTGGCCAGGGAACCAACGTCTGGGGTGGGGTGTTAAGGTCGCAAGTGACTGGGAGTTCAGGGTCTTTATTGCAGACTGAATGTAGGTGTTCTGCAAAGCAGTCACCCAGTTTATGCTTTGACTCCCAGTGTAGAGGAAACCATATTGTGAGCAGTGAGTGCAACAGATTGAGTGAACTGCAAGTGAAATGCTGTTTCACCTGGAAGGTAAGTTTGGGGCTTTAAGTGTTAAAGAGGGAGGAAGTGAATGGATAAGTGTTCCACCTCCTGTAGTTACAATATAGGAGACTTGTCTTTATTAGCAGAGGCATAGCATACAAGAGGAAGGAGGTTATTCTGGAACTGTACAAAACACTGGTTAGACCACAACTGGTGCGCAAAGGTTGTAACCAGGATGGATAGGAACAAACTTGGTTAAAGACTTAATTCCCGTTCCCATTCTCTTTCTGACATGACCATCCTTGGCCTTCTCCATTGCCACAACGAACCACACTGCAAATTGGAGGAATAGTTCCTCATCTTCCACCGGACAGCCGACAACCCGGAGAGCTCAACATTGAGTTCTCCAATTTCAAATAAGCTCTCTTCCCATCCCCCAACTCCCTTCCAAGCCCCTCCACCTTCCTTTACCCCTCCCTGCCACCTACCAGATTAATTCCTCCCATTGACAAACTAGGTCGTACCCTCTGCCTGTCTCTTCACCTATCACCACTTCACCCTGGCCTTGCTACCTCCTTTATCTGCATCTCCCCTCACACCCGCCCTCAATCCTGAAGAAGGGTTACAGCCGAGACAATAACTTCTCCACCTCTTGATGCTACTTGGCTTGCTGTGTGTTCTTCCAGCCTCTTGCCTGTCTCTGATGGATAGGAACGCATTTTTTGTGTTGGTAGAGGGACATAGATGTAAGGTAAGAAGAGAATACACTTCACTGGAGTTCATGGGAACGGGAGATGCTGGAGAGTCAGAGTGGATAAAGAGTCGAGCTTGAAGAGCACAGCAGGTCAAGCAGCATCGGAGGAGACGGGAAGTCGATGTTGAAACCTTTCATCGCTCCCCTTCTTCTTTGACACTGCTTGACCCGCTGTGCTTGTGGAGAGAGTCAGAAGCTCACTGTCTGAAAGGGTGGTTGAGTGAGACGTTTCTGTAACAATTAAGTTGCATTTAGCGAGTCCCTTGCCCAGCCATAGCCCCCAGAGCTATGTATAGAAAAGTGAAAGCTAAACAGCTATGTATAGAAAAGTGAAAAGTGAAAGCTATACACCAGTGTAGTCAGTTCTTTGATTGGTGAGGGACTGATGATGAGCCTTCTCTCCTGTAAACATGTATTACTAAGGAGCTATATGTTTACATTAAACACAGATCTTGAGACTAATGGGATTAGGGTAGTCCCATCAGCATTTTCACAAAGCTCAATGCTTAAAGCCTCAGATCCATACCTTAATAGGCCGCCTTTGAACTTTATAATTACCAACTGAATAAGTATTAAACACCTGCCAGCTAGATTGATCCAAATGGTAATTGCTTCTCCCAAAGTCCTACAGAATAAACATTAAATCTATGCGTTCCTTTAATCAGTGACATAATTTTTAAAATATGCTAAAATGTAATTTTCCTACAAAAATGTTTTCTTTAAAAATAAGAGCCCAGGAATTTTCTCTGTATCCTTTCATAGGGTATGGGTTTTGCGAATAAAGCCAGCACTTTGTTTTTGTAAATCCCTAATTACCCTGGAATTGAGGCCATGTCCAGAAGGCAGTTAAGAGTCAGCAGTATTGCTCAGGGTCTGGAGTCACATGTAGGCCAGAATAGCTAAGGATGGCAGGTGCCCTTCCTGAAAGGGCATTAGCGAATCTGCTGGGTATTTACAGTGGTTGTGCTATGGTACCATTATAGCGGGAAATCTGTTCAATTCCAGATGTATTAATCTGAATTTAAATTTCACCTGCTGTGGTGGGATTGGAATGAGCGACTGGCTTAAGGGCTGTGAGGATAAGGTGGGGTCATGTGATGTGGCAAGAGACTGGTGTGGAATGCAAACATCAATACTGTAAACTTGTTGGGTTTTAAATATCAGTATTATCAACTAGTTAATTCTTGTTGGACCGAAGGTCCTGTTTCCTCACTAGGGAGTCTATGAAAGTTAGGAACTAATTCTGTGTCGAAAGTATGAAGCTGCTATTTTGTTATCAGGTGCTGACTGGCCAGACCACGTGTATATTTCAAAGATTTGCACTGTCTTTCTTTATAGAATAACTGCAATTACTCCTGAAAGGCTAACATACTGTTTTTCAACCTTCCCACAACATGACCCATTCAAAATAAAAAAACCCGAAACATTTCTAATTTCTTCCAGACATTTCTCTAAACCTCTGCCCAATCCCTCTGGGTTTAGGTGCAAAGTTACAAGGTAAGGCCTGTAGCCTAAGATCTTTTTCACTGGAGCGTCAGAGGCTAAGGGGTGACCTTATAGATGTTTTTTAAAAAAGCATGGCGTATAGATAAGGTGAATGGCAAAGGACTTGTCCCCAGGATAGGTGAGTTCAAAACTAGAGGGCATAGGTTCAAAGTGACAGGGGAAAGATTTTAAAAAGACCTGAGGGGCAACTTTTTCACGCAGAGGGTGGTGCATGTATGGAATGAGCTACCAGAGGAAGTGATGGAGGCTGGTACAGTTACAACATTTAAAAATACATTTGGACAGACACATAAATTGGAAGGGTTTAGAGGGATATAGGCCAAATACAGGCATGTGGGGCTAGTTTAGTTTGGGGAAACTTTGTTGTCATGGATGAGTTAGACTGAGAGGTCTGTTTGTCGATATAATGAAGGAAAACGCTCTGTCCATAAGTGTCTTAATTTTCTGTCTCGATATAAATTTTAGAATTGGGGGGGGGGGGGCGATGCTGAATACAGGGCACAGTTGTAGTGTCCCTCCAAAAAAAAAAATTCTACCTGTTACTAGGTTCCAATTTTGAGACCACCTTGTGGAAAAGCAAGGTACAAGTGATAAGTTTTCTTAATGTCAGTGGCAGAAAGGTTTAAACTCTGTTTTGTTTTGACAGGAGAAGTACAACTGTGCTTTGAGTCGAAGCAGCATCAAAATAGTGACGCCAGACTGGGTGGAGGACAGTGTCGTGGCAAAATCCAGGAAGGATGAGTGCACGTATCACCCTCGCCTTGTCATTCTGGAGGAGGAGGAAGAGGAGGAGCTGGCCGGAAATGACGAGGAGCCTGAGATGGACGACAAGTGTTCGGCCAAGAGCAGCGCTGGGTCATCGCGGGCAGGCTCTCCGCTCAGCGTGCCGGGCTCGCCCCCCAGGCGGGGGGGTGAGAAGGCCCAGAAGGCCACCAGCGAGATCATGTTCGACGACTCCTCGGACTCCTCACCCGAGAAGCAGGAGAGGAACCTGAACTGGACCCCGGCGGAAATCCCGCCTCCCAGCGCCGCGAAGCGCCGGCTGGCTCACGGGAAGGAGTCCGCCCTCATTAACCTGTGCGCCAACGTCCCGCCTGTGCCCAGCTCCGTCTCTCACCCTGAGGCCAGGGTTGGCTTGGTGACGCCTGGCCAGGGGGCTCCGGGCCCTGAGATGGCGACTGCCTGGAGCCCCGCTGTCAGGACTCTGCGAAATATAACGAATAACGCTGACATTCAGCAGATCTCCAGACCGTCGAATGTAGCGCAGGTTAGTGGCTTGTCATTCCTGCTGGGGCGCGCAGAATCTCCTGAAGTGGAGCAGGTGGGGTTAACGTGGAGCGCGGCCTTTCTGTTTAAATGTATAACGACAGGGCGGCAGCACTATAGAGTCGCAGACTGTGCAGGTTAGCTGGTCGACCAGTCTGATCTGCCTTCGTATCATCTGTGACACGGTACCCTCATCTCACCCCACTCAGGATTTTAGCAATCTGAAACGATAATCCACCTTGCTCTGTCTATGCTGCCTGATCCACCTCTGAATGTAAGAAGTCGGAGCAGGAGTAGACAGGTCAGCCCCTCGCGTCTGCTCCCCTAATCAGTATGTTTGTGACTGATCTTCTCTCGGCCTCAACTCCACTTCCTGTCCCTCCCCCATTTGCTAATCAAAAATCTGTCTGTCTCCTCATTATTCACTGTCCCAGCATCCACCTCATTCTGGCGTAGTGCATTCCACAGATTTGTGACCCTGTGAGAGAAGTAATTTCTTATCTCTGTTCTAAACCTGCTAGCCCTTGGCCTAAAACTATGGCCTCTCATCTTAGATTGTGCCTCAGAGAGAACCATTATCTCTAGACCTACATTTTTGATCCCCACAGCATGTTATGCACCTCAGTTAGATCTCCTCCTGTATAGACCTAAATTGCTTCATCGCTCTCAATCTTTCGAGCTTTTTCTGTTTTTACCTTAAGCGGTTATAGGGTTTGCTTCAAAGAGACCTTGGAGTGCAGTTTCATAGCTCCTTGAAAGTAGAGTCAGAGGTAAATGGGATAGTGAAGAATTCATTATGTTCATTAGTCACTGCATTGAGTAGGAGTTGGGAGGTCATGTTCAGGCCGTAAAGGACATTGGTTAGGGCAATTTTGGAATATTGCGTTCAGTTCTGGCCTCCCTACTATAGGAGGGATGTTGTGAAACTTGAAAGCGTTTAGGAAAGCTTTACAAGGGTGCTGCTTGGGTTGTTTCTCGGATTCGGCTGGGGTTGTTTTCTCTGGAGTGTCGGAGGCTGAGCGGTGGTTTATATAAACCTTACAGAGGTTTATAAAATCACGAGGGGCATGGATACAGTGAACAAACAAGGGCTTTTCCCTGCAGTAGGGAGTTCAAACTAGAGGGCATAGGTTTAAGGTGAGAAGGGAAAGATTTAAAAAGGGACCTAAGGGGCACCTTTTTCATGCAGAGGGTGGTGGGTGTATAGAATGAGCTGCCAGGGGAAGTGGTGGAGGTTGGTACAATTACAGCATTTTAAAAGGCATCTGGATGGGGATATGAAAAGGAAGGGTATAGAGGGATATGGGCCAAATGCTGGCAAATGGGGCTAGAGTAATTTAGGATCATAGAATCCTTCCAGCATGGAAACAGGCCCTTTGGCCCAACAAGTCCACACTGACCATCCCACCCGAATCCTTTTCCTACATTTACCCCTGGCCAATGCACCTAACTTACACATTCCTGAACAGTAGGCAATTTACCATGGCCAATTCACTTGCCCATCTTTGTATTGGGCCAGGATACTTGGTCAGCGTGGATAAGTTGCTCTGAAAGGGATGTTTCCATGTTGTACAGCTCTGAATCTAAAGTTCTGCATTTCTGCTCTTGCTGCAAGATGACCTCAAATGTCTGTGTGGTCCAGTTAAATTGAAGCTTCTGTTTCTCTCTATTCCCCTAACCAGTGTGGGGATAGGTCTGCTCTTTAGAATTGCGAGCCACCATTAGATCCCTCTCCTGGGTAATTCTGGGAATGGTACAATGTTCCTAACCATCTTAATGACATTGACCCAGCTACCGTCTTGGTCAGCACAGCATCTTCTGAAAGCAGAAGATACTGTGGATGCTGGCAGTCTGCTGAAAAACAAGCAGTTCAAGTTGAAATAAAGAAGGAAATTGCTAGAGAAACTCAGCTGGTCTGCCCTATATGTGGGGAAAAAAATAGACTTGACTCGACAGAAGAGTCATCCTGGATTCAATATTTCTCTTTATCCACAGATGCTTGCTGAGCTTCTACTGCACTTTGCTCTGACTTCAACATTGCATCTCTCCTCTTGCTCTTACACCCTTCCTGAGAGGCCCAGATTAAAGATGTGCTTGAGATTAAAGTTTGTTGCTAGCATGCAGTGCTTCAAGCAGAGACACGGTTTGGTAAAAGGGAGAATATTGTAACTTGTTCAGAAACCAGGCAAAACCAGACTGCAGGTAGAGTCATATAGAGTCATAGAGATGTACAGCATGGAAACAGACCCTTCGGTCCAACCTGTCCATGTCGACCAGATATCCCAACCCAATCTAGTCCCACCTGCCAGCACCCGGCCCATATCCCTCCAAACCCTTCCTATTCATATACCCATCCAAATGCCTCTTAAGTGTTGCAATTGTACCAGCCTCCACCACATCCTCTGGCAGCTCATTCCATACACACACCACTCTCCACGTGAAAAACTTGCACCTTGGGTTCTTTTTAAGTCTTTCCCCTCTCGCCCTAAATCTATGCCCTCTAGTTCTGGCCGCCCCACCCCAGGGAAAAGACCTTGTCTATTTATCCTATCCATTCAATCATTATTTTGTAAACCTCTATAAGCTCACCCCCTCAGCCTCCGACGCTCCAGGGAAAACAGCCCCAGCCAGTTCAGCCTCTTCCTGTAGCTCAGTCTAGATTAGAGTGGTGTTGGAAAAGTACAGCAGGTCAGGCAGCATCAGAGGAGCAGGAAAACTGACGTATCGGGCAAAAGCCCTTCATCCGGAATAAAGGCAAGGAGCCTTCGGGGTGGAGAGATAAATGGGAGGGGGGGGGGGGTGGGGCTGGGGCTGGGGGGAAGGTAGCCAAGAGTACAATAGGTGAATGGGGGAGGGATGAAGGTGATAGATCAGAGAGGAGGGTGGAGCGGATAAGTGGGAAGGGAGATTGGCAGGTAGGACAGGTCATGGGGACAATGCTGAGCTTTCCAGCACCACTCTAATCTTGTTCAGAAACCAGTCTGTTGCTGTGAATGGGGGAGCTGTGGAAGGAGAGGAGTAGTTGATGGGTAGAATGGTCACTCCTTTCTGTATTTATCAGGTCAGTCAATCAGAACTACCAGGTTAAAATGGCCATTGGAATAAAACGGATCCTTAGCTTGGTAACAATGGATTCTGCTGGGGGGACTATGTTTGTTAATGACACATGCTGTCATTGATTCGTAAATCGTAGCGGCAAGTTCATGGGGTTGAGGAACATGCTATGAAGTGTGAATCTCCAGAGTTTGCTGGTTGGTTTACTGTTCCCTGCTGTTCGCTTCTCACAAATGGCACTTCATCCTGAACCATTCATTATTGTTAAAGCCGTGTTGGATTTGCAAGTGAATCCGTCTTTAATCTTGCACGTCCCTAACTCTAATCAAACTGGCTATAAAACCGGAAGCAATAGGAGTAGGCCGTTGAGCCTGGTCTGCC
Source organism: Chiloscyllium punctatum (assembly GCF_047496795.1). Lineage (NCBI taxonomy): Eukaryota > Metazoa > Chordata > Chondrichthyes > Orectolobiformes > Hemiscylliidae > Chiloscyllium > Chiloscyllium punctatum. The sequence goes on from NC_092746.1 coordinate 109,617,631, forward strand.
ATTCAATAGGATCGTGGCTCATCTAACATTCCTCAATCCACTTTCCGACCTTTCCCTGTAACCCTCGAGTCCCAACTGATCAAGGATCTATCTCAGCCTTAAATATACACAAGGGCTCTGCCCCTACAAAGGCTCTCAACTCTGAGGAACTTCTTCCTTCTACTTAGTCTAAAATTAGTGCCTTCCTACTCAAGACCCTTTAGATCTGGGCATCCTTTCAACATTTATCCTGTCAAGAATCCAATATGTTTGAATGAAGTCACCTCTTATCCTTCTACATTCCAGTGAGTAGAGTCCCGTGTTTAGCTTTTGCTCATAGGACAATCCTTCCATTCGGGGATCAACATAGTGAACTGTCTTTGAATTGCCTCCAGTGAAATGACATTTTTCCCTTAAAGAAGGGGACCAGACTGTTCGCAGTATTACAGATGTGGTCTCACCTTATACAATTGCAGTAAGGTTTCCTCACTCATGTATTCAACCCTTTGAAATAAGAGTTAACATTCCACTAGCCTTCCTGATGACCTGCTGTACATGAGTGTGCTAGCTTTCTGTGCACAAGTACCCCTGTGTCCCTTGTTGCAGATTGTTGCAGTTTTTCTCTATTTAAATAGCACTCTGATCTTCTGTTCTCCCTTCCAAAACAAACAACTTTGTGTTTTCCTGTATTATACTCCATTTACTAACTTCTTGCCCACTTACTCCCCGTGTCAGTGGAGTTTGCACATTCTCCCCGTGTCTGCGTGGGTTTCCTCCAGGTGCTCCGGTTTCCTCCCACAGTCCAAAAATGTGCAGATTAGGTGAATTGACCATGTTCAGTTGCCTGTAGTGTTAGGTGAAGGGGTAAATGTAGGGGAATGGATCTGGGCAGGTTGCTCTTCGGTGGGTCGGTGTGGACTTGTTGAGCTGAAGGGCTTGTTTCCGCACTGTAATTAAACTAAAACACCCTGTGTGATTTAGGAACACTGCTGATAGCAATACAGTGGGCGGCACGGTGGCACAGTGGTTAGCACTGCTGCCTCACAGCGCCAGAGACCTCACTGCTGCCTCAGGCGACTGTGCAAACTCCGGGTTTCCTCCGGGTGCCCCGGTTTCCTCCCACAGTCCAAAAATGTGCAGGTCAGGTGAATTGGCCATGTTCAATTGCCCATAGTGTTAGGTGAAGGGATAAATGTAGGGGAATGGGTCTGGGTGGGTTGGGTTTCGGCGGGTTGGTGTGGACTTGTTGGGCCGAAGGGCCTGTTTCCACACTGTAAGTAAGTAATCTAATCTTACTTGACCTATTGATATCTCTCCAAACTAAAAACCGAAAGAACAGCAAGTGCTGTCAATCAGAAACAAAAAGTTCAGCAGGTTTTGAGAAAGGGTCACTCAATCTGAAACGTTAACTCTAACTTCTCTCCACAGATGCTGCCAGACCTGTTGAGCTTTGAGTAGTTTCTAGTTTTGTGTCTGTCAAAACTGTTTATTTGTCTCCCCCTAGCAACCTACTATTGCACCTATTTTTGTGTCGTCAGCGAGTTTGGCTACAGTGCATTCGCTTCCTTCCTCCAAATCATTTATATATCTGGCAAACAGTTGTGTTTGCAACACTGAGCCCTGTGGAACCCTGCTGGTCACAGCTCAACTAGGCTCTCTGTCACTGCTCATTTTAAAATATGCCCTTAAACAATGTAGACAATAAAGCTGTTCCCATTTGCTGATGGCTCGTGGACTGGGAAAAGCAGGTTTAAGATTTCGGGCAAAGGTGTGAGGTGGAAGTCGTTTTGTGCAGTGGGCGGTAATGTCCCGAAATTTGCTGGTGAGTGTGCAAATAATTGATTGGTTCCTGAGAGAAGTAAGCACGTAAGTCTAGGACGATGGAGCTGAGCAATGGGATTGTCTGGATAGCTCTGCAGAGCTCAGCGTGGATTTGAGGGGTCGAATGGCCCCCAGTGTCATAATTGCTTCTCTTTACCATGTTTTTCATCATCTGGCCGAATATCATTTTGTGATTTAGCATCCAGGTTTACTTGATAACCCTTTGTTAAACCACCGAGGGACATTTTAACTACATAGTCGGCGCTGTGGAAATGCAAGGTGTTGGACTCTGACGATGAGTTAATTATTTATGCAATGCCCCAGCAATTGAACAGTTTAACTGTGGAGCTCATTCCTTCCAAGTGGTAAATTGCTTTTATTCTTACAAAGTCAAATTTGCACTTTTTCACCTGATCTTCCCTCTCAATCCAGTCAGTTTCTTTGTGCCTGATTTGACTGTAATTCATCTGCCTTCTTAGTCATTCCCCTGTATTCTTTCTTGATTCTCATTTCTCTTTGATGTGCGAGCGCTGCTGTTGGTCCTGTCATTCACTAGTCTCCTTGTTGACCTGTTGTCTTCACACTCATTATCGCCTCTGACAGCAATCATTTAAACGATAAAACAGCTTTTTCAGCTGAAAGGTGAGGGAGCATCCTGACAAATTAGGCTAATAGCGAAATGGCCTGTTCCATCAGGAACCAAATTTTTCATCATCTTGTGGTATTGAAGTAAATGGTTTCAGGTGTGGCAGGGTAACTGAGTCTCAGCTTTTGCAGTGACAGTGAATGTCCTCACGGGTCAGTGACTCAATCCAACACCCCAAATCCTGGGACATTTGAGTATGTGTAATAATTATTGTTCCAGTGTGGCTTGTATTACTGTTTCTCAGGCTCTCTGATAATGTTATGGTCAGCCACACCAACTGGTACCTGGCTCGTGGCCGGGCAAGAAGAACTGAAGAGGGGTGGGAGTCACAGACAAAGGAGGAAGACATTGCTGTGACTATTTCCTGAGCCTTTTGTGTATTTGACCCCTTTGAATAACGTAGAAACGGCAACAGAGAAACAAACTGTTCAGCCAATCACTGAAACCCTTAGTAAACCTAAAGCGAGGTGCCTCATACATTAGCACTGCTGCTTCTCAGTGCCAAGGTCCTGGGTTTGATTCCCGTCTCGGGCGACTGTCTGTGTGGAGTTTGCACATTTTCCCCGTGTCTGTGTGGGTTTCCTCCCACAGTCCAGAGGGATGCAGATTGCTCTGTCCTGTGCCGGCTAGGTGGGTTAACAACGATAAATGTGGGATTACAGGGATAGGGTGAGATGCTGTTCGGCAGGTTGCTGCAATTCTGATGGGCCAAATGGCCTGTGTCTGCACTCTGGGTTTCTATGATTCTAAGGGTCATTGGGCAATGCCATGTTTAAAACAATGAGAGAGATTTAAAACATTTCTTTATTGAAGGGTAACGAGCCTTTGGAACACCGTTCCCCAGACAATGGTGAAAACCATGAAGTGTAGCCGTTGAATAAGGAGCAGGTTAATGTCCCCTAATTCACTGTTAGTACACTTGTGCTAGTATTTAACGTCCACACATAGTAATCCTAATCCCATGTATCTGTTCCTCGAAGGTCTTTTGGCTTTATCCCTGCACTATTTATTGAGTAGATTAGATTCCCTACAGTGTAGAAACAGGCTCTTCGGCCCAACCAGGCCACATCGACCATCTGAAGAGTAACCCACCCAGACCCATTTCCCTCTGATTAATGCACCTAACACTAGCTTGGCCAATTCACCTAACCTGCACACTGTGGGAGAAAGCCCATGCAGACACTGGGAGAATGTGCAAGCTCCACACAGACAGTGACCTGAGGCTGGAATCGAACCTGGGACCCTGGTGCTGTGAGGCAGTAGTGCTAACCACTGAACCACCGTATTCATTTATGTTTCTGCAGTCCCTGTTTTCGTCATTAAGTCCTGTATGTGCCCCAGTGCACCAACAGCCCCCTCTTTGGGGAAACAAAATAGCTTCATCTACTCTGTTCACTTTAGTTTTCGATCTGTATTCCTTTATGATCTTTCAGTCACTGAAAGCAGTGTTCCAGCTTTCCAACTAGTCATTATACAACATTTCTTTATCAAATCACCCAGCAACCTCGTCGGTATTCATAAAACTAGCCACAGTCTACCTTTCACTTCTGTATTTTCTGAATCAGCAGCACCCGATTTAGTCATGTCCATGTTTCCTCAACATATTCCACATATCGCGCAGGCTGAAAGTGTAGCATTGTTACGGTTTATATGGATCAAGCATCTCCTAGAGTCATACAGCATGGAAACAGACCCTTCAGTCCAACTCATCCGTGCCTGTCATGTTTCCCAAATTTAAACTAGTCCCACCTACCTACACGTGACCCATATCCTTCAAAAGCTTTCCTATTCATATCCAAATGTCTTTTAAATGTTGTGACTATATCTACACCTACCCCTCTGGCAGTTCTTTCCACATATGGATCACCCTCTGCTTGTAAAAGATCCCCCTCATGTCTTTTTTAAAAATCTTTCTCCTCTCACCTGAAACACATGCCTTCTAGTTTTGAAGACCCCCACTCTGGGCAAAGACAATTGCTATTCACTTTATCAGTGCCCCTCATGATTTTATAAACCTCTAGCATAAGGTTACCCTTCAACCTCTTATGCTCCAGTGAAAACAGTCCTAGCCTCTCCCTATAACTCAAATCCTCCATGCCTGGCAACATTCAGGTAAATCTTTCCTGTGCCCTCTCCAGTTTAATAATTGCCTCCCTAGGGCTACCTTTCATAGTAGCTCTTGTCATGAAGTGTGTATGCACGTTCATATTAATGTACTCTGCAGCTTGTGCACTTGAGCTTCTTCATTATGTATCTTGCCATACCTTTTGCCCTTTCAAAGTGAATTCCACCTGTAAGTTTTTTTTTGTTCGTCCATTTCACCTTGTGATACTTTTCTTCGACCTTCTGAGTTCTTAACTGTGCTTAATAATGTTCATCAGTTTGAGTAAAGCTTCCCATATCCAAATCTAAATTCTTCTGTAATGTTGTTGTTTGGACCATAATAGGGGTGAGCCTTTCTGAGCTGGGTCAGAGAGAGGTAGGCCGTACTGGGTTCCATCTCTATCTTGTACTGCGTGTATGGACTTCAATCTGAGGAAGGCAAAATCATCCAAGTTACTGTTGAGTGTGTGTTGCTGGGAAAACACAGCAGGTCAGGCCACATCCAAGGAGCAGAAAAATTGCCGTTTTGGGCCGGAGCCCTCCCGAAACATCGATTTTCCTGCTCCTCTGACACTGCCCGACCTGCTGTGCTTTTCCAGCAGTGCATTCTCAACTCTGATCTCCAGCATCTGCAGACCTCGCTGTCTCCTCATCCAAGTTACTGTCCAGACATTCCACTCTGTCTCTGCAATCTCTAACCTTATTCATGAAATCATTGCCAGAACTTCACTATCTCTGACCTTAATTCCATCAGTAACCCATCTGGACCGGAGGAATGCCTCCTATTTCAGTTCTCCTGCGTATAGTACCTTTCAGATTCACCTTGTTTCTTTGCTGTATTAAGTCCAATGCCTTTAGCCACCTTTATCAGTTCCATTTTATGTCTATAGTTATACTTCATGGGTTCTAGCCAATGATGCTATACTTCTCTTCCTGCTGGAAATGTTTCTGTTTCAGAACAAAAACACAAATTACTGGGGAAACTCAGTGGGTCTGGTAGCATCTGTGCAGAGAAAACACTTGATGTTTGGGGTCCGGCGACTTTTTCGGAAGGGTTCAGCTCTGTAGAAAGGTCAGTGGATCTGAAATGTTAATTCTGAATTCTCTCCCCAGATCCTGCTTGACCTACTGAGCTTTTCCCAACAATTTTTGTTTTGTTGCTGATTTCCAGCTTCCGCAGTTCTGTTTTTGTAGAGTGGCTGTTCTGGACCTGAACTTCCTGTTTGGTCTCCCATTGCTTGTTGAGATTAGATTCCTACAGTATGGAAACACGCCCTTCGGCCTAACAAGTCCACCCCGACCCTCTGAAGAGTAACCCATCCAGAACCGTTCCCCAACCCTATATTTACCCCTGATTAATGCACCTAACACTATGGGCAGTTTAGCATAGCCAGTTCACCTGACCTGCACATCTTTGGATTGTGGGAAGAAACCGGAGCTCCCAGAGGAAACCCACGCAGACAGATGCCCGAGGTGGGACTCTAATCTGGGTCCCTGGCGCTGTGAGGCAGCAGTGCTAACCACTGTGCTGCCTCCTAACCAGACTCTCCACCAGGCAGAAGGAGGTCATTTGGCCTGTTGAATCTTTGATTCCAATCTACTGTGACGCTGTTTTGAACTTGCCTTGCTTGTGTATTCTTATATTTGATTGTTCCTTCTTTTCTGTAACTATATGACAACTGTTCCCTTCAAATCCCCCCATGCTCCAGTTCATTCTTCAGATCCAGCACAACTTCCTTCCAGGTTGGAGTTTGAATGTCCCAATCGTGAAAGTACTCTTGAGTGTTTTTCAGGAATTCCTTACCTCCTTCACGCACTAAGTTTCCGATTATGTGAAAATCATCAAAGCTCTGTTCCCTCCCTACCCCTATCAGCGTTCCGGAGAAAGTATTCCCTCTGCGACTCCCTCGTCAGATCCACCTGGAGGAAACCCACAGATACAGAATGTGAAAACTCCACACACGACAGGGTGGATTTGAACCCGGGTCCCTGGCACTGTGAGGCAGCAGTGCTAACCACTGAGCCACCGTGGTATTTTGTCACTAAATTTTAACCATGAAGTTTCTGTCTTTGATTACTCGTTTGCTTCATTCTAGTGTTCTCTCAATGTCTTGAACTAGCATTATTATCCAAATGCTCTCCTTTCTGAATAATTTATATGGGCATGCTAAATTCCCAGTCCCCTCCTTTTTGAGATAAGTAACTTCGTTAATTCTGCTGTCTCAGTCTCGTGTGACTACTTGCACCTCCGCATTTACTGCTGTGAACTCTCAACCCACTGTAGTCTGCCTCTCTCGATCCTCCATTTCAGTCTGTATTATTTCTGAGCTGCTCTTAATTCAAATGCTGCATTCCTGTGCTCAGAGCACTGAGTACAGGAGTTGAGGCATCCTGTTGATGAGGCCGTTTTTGGAGTACAGTATGCAGTTCTGGTTATCCTGTGACAGGAAGGATATTATTAATTTGGGGAGGGTTCAAAAGCAATTTACAAAGATGTTATGGGGACTAGAGGGTTTGAGTTAAAAAGAGAGGATGGGTAGGCTGAGACCTTTTCCCCCTGGAGTGTAGGAGGTATAGGACTGACGTTACACAGGTTTATAAAATCATGCAGGACATCAATAAGGTGAATAGCAAAGGTCTTTTCCCGAGGGTGGGGGAGTTCAAAACTAATGTTAAAATGAGAGGAGACAGAGAGGGGCAAAATTTCACACACACTGTGGTTCATATGTGGAATGAACTGCCAGAGGGAAGTGGTAGGTGCAGATACAGTTACAACATTTAAAAGAGATTTGAGCAGGTGCATGAATAGGAAAGGTTCAGAGGGATGTGGGCCAAATGCAGGTAAAGGGGACTAGTTTAGTTTGGGAAACGTAATCTGCATGGATGAGTTGGACCAAAGGGTCTGTTTCTGTGCCATATAACGCTATGCTAGTGTTCTCAGTGGTTCAGGCGCATCGTTTTATTTTGGTCCAGGTTCCAATACCCCAGGAATGTGAACCACTCCCCCCGCACTAATTTAGTGGTCCCTATTAATCATCTTTATCCCGCTGTGTCTGAGATATACCAAAACTGCATGGATACTTGGCCTCTAAAAATGCATTGGCAATGGTGGGGGAAGAAACAGCAGAGACTTTTCGTGACCAAAGTGGCAACTTAGCCTTCCTCTTAGACAAAATACTGTGGATGCTGGAAATCTGAAACAAACATGGGGAACGTTGGAGAAACTCAGCAGGTCTGGTAGCATCTGTGGAGAGAGAAACAGCGTTTGTGTTTCAAGTCCCAAATGACTTCAGAAGTTTGGAAGGAGACTCGTACTGGATTCAAAATGTTATCTCTGCTTCCAGCATTGGGTGCTTGATATTTATTCTTCCTCCTCTTGTTGAAATTGGACAGGGTTATTTACCAGATCACTGCCAGGAAGAGAGATCCTGGGATCAGTTGTAAGCCAGATACCAAACCCTTTACAGCGAGCACAGCCTGCCTTCCTGACTTGTCAACTGCAGTGAATGTAGCCATTTGTCTTTAATGAAAACTCCTACATTGTCTCTTTGCAATAGCTGTTCAATTAGCTTCACTTCTCTGCCCTTTGGCTATATCCGTGCAATGTCCTTTCCCGCCGCAGTTCCCACTTACAGGTTAGAATCCAATCTGCTTGTACTGTACAAACGTTACAGATCGATGATAATTAGAGCTTTCGGCCACTGTAGCTTCTGCCATTTAAAAGATGGGGCTTGTGTAAGATTTTGGTCACATGAGACTCATTTCATTTTGCTGCTTGTGCAGTATTGTATTTAGATAAGTCAAAGGTGCATTTAAAACTGTGTATCAAACTGATGGATGTGTTGTATTTTATGTGCATGGGGCTGGTGCAGAGTTTCTCAAGTTATTGACCAGTAAAGCGAATCGGCAGAAAATTAACTGGGTTGAGCCAAAACTGCTCACCACTTCCTTCTCAACTTGATTTTCCCCTTTGCACCCAGATAATTGAACAGCAAACTCTAAACATCGTTCCCTACGCATCGTGACTATATTTCAATCTCTTAGTCTTGGCACTTTTTAAAAAAGAAAATTGTTGCTGGGATTGTTTCTGCAGATCTTACAGTCCCTTTCTGCTCCGACCAAAAACCTGGAAGCTGCTAGTCAGAACCAGCAAGGCCCGGACCCAAGACATCCCAGCGCCGTCTTGTTCACACAGGTTAAGCAGTTGACCCCCGAGGCACAGCAGCACCAACTGCTGCAGCTCCAACAGCAGCATCTGATGCAACTGCAGCTACAACAGCAGCAGCAGCAACAGCAACAGCAGCAGCAGCAACACCATCCTCAGTTGCACCAGCATCCGTTCCAGCAGCAACAGCAGCACGGGTTCTCCCAACAGCAGCAGCACCATCACTTACAGCAGCAACTACAGCAGCAGCACCTCCAGAGGTTGCAGCAGCAACATCTACAGCAGCAGCAGCAGCATCTACAACAGTTACAGCAGCAACAGCACCATGTCCCGCTGCAGCAGCTGCCGATCTTCGGGCACGATCCAGGGCTAGAAAGTAAGTCGATTGAAGCATTTCATTCGCAGGCGTTACGTCACATGTTTTCCCTTTTGCGTCTTTCCAAGTACATCCACACACCTCATTATGACCTTGATGTCGAGAATGCATTTCCTGTCTGTACAAGTCAGGTCCGGTTGCAGTTCTTGGTTACGCCCTCTTCTCTGCTTTTACCCTTGTAAATTCTGAGGGGAGACGATGGCCTAAAGACTCATAATCTGGAGACCTAGGTAATGTCCTGGCGACCTGGGTTCGAATCCCATCATGGCACTTAGTGGAAGATTAGATTAGATTCCCTACAGTATGGAAGCAGGCCCTTCGGCCCACCAAATCCACACCGACCCTCCGAAGAGTTACCCGCCCAGACCCATTCCCCTACTCTATATTTACCCCTGACTAACACACCTAACGCTGTGGGCAATTTAGCATGGTCACTTCACCCAACCTGCGCATCTTTGGATTGTGGGAGGAAACCGGAGCACCCGGAGGAAACCCATGCAGATACGGGAAGAATGTGCAAACTCCACACAGTCACCTGAGGTGGGACTCTAACCCGGGTCCCTGGTGCTGTGAAGCAGCAGTACATCGAGGGCCGAAGGGCCTGTACTGCGCTGTAATGTTCTAATGTACTAATCACTGAACCACCATGCCCTGGAAGTTTGAATTCAGTGAAAATCTGGAATTAAAAGTCTAATGACGACAATGAAGCCATTGTCAGTTGTCAGGAAAAGTTCACCTGGTTCACTTATGCCCTTTAGGGAAAGAAACAGCAATCCTTCCCTGCTTTGGCCTACATGTGACTCCAGACCCACAGCAATGTGGTTGACTCTTCACTGCCCCCTGGGCAATTAGGGATGGGCAATGAATGCTGAATTAGTGGTGCTGGAAGAGCACAGCAGTTCAGGCAGCATCCAACGAGCAGCGAAATCAACGTTTCGGGCAAAAGCCTGAATGCTGGCCTGGCCAGTGATGCCCACATCCTCTGACTGATTTTTTTTTTTAATATGATTTCAGTTTTGCCTGCAGCAGGGAAATTGCAGGCTGTAGCCGCTTGGTGGTAATATAGGATAGGCTTCTTTAAAGTCCACAAACTCAAATTTACCATTTTGCAGATTTGTATTCATCAAGCTGCTGGTTATACATAGACACTCCCCGCATGCCCCTTCTCTCAAACAGAAAGGGAAACCCACCAGAGTTACATGTGAAATATTTTCCATACTTTGAGGCCAGCTCTTATGTTCATACAGGAACATAGAACAGTACAGCACAGAACAGGCCCTTCAGCCCACGATGTTGTGCTGACCACTGATCCTCATGTATGCACCCTCAAATCTCTGTGACCATATGTATGTCGAGGAGTCTCTTAAATGTCCCCAATGACCCTGCCTCTACAACTGCTGCTGGCAACGCATTCCATGCTCCCACAACTGTCTGTGTAAAGAACCCACCTCTGACATCCCCTCTATACTTTCCTCCAACCAGCTTAAAACTATAACCCCTCGTGTTAGTCATTTCTGCCCTGGGAAATAGTCTCTGGCTTTCGACTCTATCTATGCCTCTCATTATCTTGTATACCTCAATTAGGTCCTCTCTCCTCCTCCTTTTTTCCAATGAAAAAAATCTGAGCTCAGTCAACCTCTCCTCATAAGATAAGCCCTCCAGTCCAGGCAGCATCCTGGTAGACCTCCTCTGAACCCACTCCAAAGCATCCACTTCTTTCCTATAATAGGACGACCAGAACTGGACGCAGTATTCCAAGTGCGGTCTAACCAAAGTTTTATAGAGCTGCAACAAGATCTCATGACTCTTAAACTCAATCCCCCTGTTAATGAAAGCCAAAACACCATATGCTTTCTTAAGAACCCTGTCCACCTGGGTGGCCATTTTAAGGGATCTATGTACCTGCACACCAAGATCCCTCTGTTCTTCCACACTGCCAAGAATCCTATCCTTAATCTTGTACTCAGCTTTCAAATTCGACCTTCCAAAATGCATCACCTCACATTTATCCAGGTTGAACTCCATCTGCCACCTCTCAGCCCATCTCTGTATCCTGTCAATGTCCCGCTGCAGCCTACAACAGCCCTCTATACCGTCAATGACACCTCCAACCTTTGTGTCATCTGCAAACTGGCTGACCCATCCTTCAATCCCTTCATCCAAGTCATTAATAAAAATTACAAACAATAGAGGCCCAAGGACAGAGCCGTGTGGAACACCACTCACCACAGACTTCCAGGCAGAATATTTTCCTTCTACTACCATTCGCTGTCTTCTGTTGACCAGCCAATTCTGTATCCAGACAGCTATGTTCCCCTGTATCCCATTCCTCCTGACCTTCTGAATGAGCCGACCATGGGGAACCTTATCAAATGCCTTCCTGAAGTCCATATACACTACATCCACAGCTCGACCGTCATCAACTTTTCTAGTCACATCCTCAAAGATCTCTATAAGGTTTGTGAGGCATGACCTGCCCCTCACAAAGTCGTGTTGACTGCATTTAATCAAGCCATGCTCTTCCAGATGGTCATAAATCCTATCCCTCAGAATCATTTCTAACACCTTGCAGACGACAGATGTGAGACTTACTGGTCTGTATTTGCCGGGGATTTCCCTATTTCCTTTCTTGAAGAGAGGAATTACATTTGCCTCTCTCCAGTCCTCAGGTACGACTCCAGTGGAGAGCGAGGATGAAAAGATCTTCGCAAGTGGCGAAGCAATTGCATTTCTCATTTCCCAAAGCAGCCGAGGACAAATCTGGTCCGGGCCTGGCGACTTGTCAATCTTAATGTTTGACAAAATTTTCAGCACATCATCTTCCTCTATCTCTATCCATTTCAGCATGCACACCTGCTCTTCAAAGGTTTCATTCACTACAAAGTTTGTTTCTTTTGTAAAGACAGAAGCAAAAAACTCATTGAGGGCTTCCCCTGCCTCCTCAGACTCCACACACAAATTCCCTATGCTATCCCTGATCGGCCCCACTTTTTCTTTGACCATTCTCTTATTCCTCACATAAAGTGTAAAATGCCTTTGTGTTCTCCCTAATCCATTCTGCCAAGCCTTTCTCGTGCCCCCTCCTGACTCTCCTCAGACCATTTTTAAGCTCCATCCTTGCCTGCCTGTAATCCTCTAGAGCTGAGCTTGACCCTAGCTTCCTCCACCTTATGTGAGCTACCTTCTTCCTTTTGACGAGAAGCTCCACCGCTCTCGTCATCCAAGGTTCCTTTATCATACGACTTCTTGCCTGTCTCAGAGGGACATATTTATTCATCACTTGCAACAACTGTTCCTTAAACAGTCTCCACATGTCTATAGTGCCTTTACCATGGAACAATTGCTCCCAGTCCATGCTTCCTAACTCATGTCTAATCGCATCATAGTTTCCTCTTCCCCAATTAAATATCCTCCCATTTTGCCTAATCCTCTCCTCCTCCATAGCTATGTAGAATGTGAGGCAGTTGTGGTCACTATCACCAAAATGCTCTCCCACCACAAGATCTGATATCTGCCCCGGCTCATTGCCGAGCACCAAGTCTAGAATGGCCTCTCCCCTCGTCGGCCTGTCAACGTACTGAGTTAGGAAACCCTCCTGAACACACCTTACAAAAACAGCTCCATTCAAATCTTCTGCTCAAAGGAGGTTCCAATCAATATTGGGAAAGTTAAAGTCACCCATTACAACAACCCTACTACATCCACACTTTTCCAAAATCTGCCGACCTATGCTTTCTTCCATCTCCCTGCTGCTATTGGGGGGCCTGTAGTAAACCCCTAAAGAGGTGACTGCTCCCTTGCTGTTCCTAATTCCCACCCATACTGACTCGGTAGGCAGATCTTCCTCGACAATGGAAGCTTCTGTAGCTGTGATACCCTCTCTGATTAGTAGTGCTACACCCCCTCCTCTTTCCTCCCCCCCCCCCCCCCCCCCCCCCCCCCTCCCTATTCTTTTTAAATGCACTAAACCATGGAACATCCAGCAACCATTCCTGCCCCTGAGAAACCCATGTCTCTGTTATGACCACAACATTATAGAGCATGGATCAGTACCTGGTGCTAAGTTCATCACTTTTATTCTTGATACTCCTTGCGTTAAAGCAAACACACTTTAACTGATCCCTTGGTTCCTTCCCAGGAAAATCCTTCCCACTGGATGGTCTACCTCTTGCTATTGCCTCATCTGCATCAACTCTCACCTCCGGTATACAGCTCAGGTTCCCACCCCCCTGCCATGCTAGTTTTAAACCCTCTCGAACTACTCGTGCAAACCTTCCACCCAGGACATTGGTCCCCTTCCAGTTCAGATGCAACCCGTCCTCCTTGTACAGGTCCCACCTTCCCCAGAAGGCATCCCAATTATCTACATATCTGAAGCCCTCCCTCCTACACCAGCTGCGCAGCCACGTATTAAGCTGCGTCCTCTCCCTGTTCCTCGCCTCGCTATCTCGTGACACCGGTAGTAAACTAGAGAACACTGCTCTGTTCGTCCTGCTTTGCAGCTTCCATCCTAACTCCCTGAAATCACTTTTTATATCCTTGATCCTTTTCCTGGTTATATCATTAGTGCCAATATGTAACAAGATTTCTGGCTGTTCGCCCTCCCCTTTTAGAACCTTATACACCCGATCGGAGATGTCCCGGACCCTGGCACCAGGGAGGCAACATACCTTCCGGGAATCCCGATCCTGACCACAAAATCTCCTGTCAATTCCCCTAACTATCGAGTCCCCTACCATGAGTACTTTTCTATTCTGCCCCCTTCCCTTCTTTGCCACAGTGTCAGGCTCAGTGCCAGAGATCTGACTGGTATGGCTTTCCTCTGGTAGGTCATACCCCCCCCCAGCAGTATCCAAAACTGTATACTTATTGCTGAGGGGAATGTCCACAGGGGATCTCTGCACTGTCTGACTGTTCCCTTTCCTCCCCCTAACTGTAGCCCATTTATCCTTGTCCTGAGCCTTAGGAGTGACCAACTCCCGGTAACTCCTCTCAATTACCCCTCTCAATGAAGGGTTATGGTCAGAGGGTGGGTAACATGGAGTTGAGGCCAGAGAAGATCAGAATGGCGGAGCAGGCTTGAAGGGCCAGATGACCTACTCCTGCTCCTGGTTCCTCTGTCAACTCAAAAGTCTCCGAAAAGTTTGTCCCTTTTAAATACTCACCAACCTCCCTCGCTTTGTGCAGTTTCTCATCAGTGTAGAATCTTTGGTTCCACCGCAGTTGTGAAGTTGTTTGAAACACGAGTTTACAATTCCTTTTGTGTAGCCATGTATTTCATGTGCCTGGAACTCGGTCAATATATTTGTGGATGTCTATTTGAATAAAGTCACAGGTGTTGGACCAGAGAATTGTTTGATTGCAAAGACCCTGACATATATTTGGAAACCACTTTTAAAATAATGAAACATCCCAAGCTGCTTCACAGAATCATTACAAAGCAAATTCTGACACTCAGCCATGTGACGAGGCGTTAGGTGAGGTGATAGAAGGCTTTAGTCAATGAGGTTGCTTTTAAGGTGAAAACTGAGGTAGAGAGAGAGCAGCGAGGTTTAGAGACAGCGTTCCAAAGCTGGAATTGTAAGCAGCTGAAGTCACGGCCACCATTGGTGGAACGATTAAAATTGGGATGTCCGCAAAACTGGTGTTAGAGGATCTCCAGTCTCACGTTGGATTGTGGGGCTGAAGGAAGTTACGGGAGTTAGCTGGGTGAGGCCCAGGAGGGATTTGAAACCCAGGCTGAAAGTTGACTCTAAGCTGCTACAGGTCAGTGAGCTCAGGGGTGTAAGGGGTATGAGCTGGACTTGTGTGTTGAGATGCAGGTAGCAGAGTGTTTCGGGAGGATTGGCTGACTGGCGGAAGACCAGAGAGAGTGGGGTTAAAGGGTTTTTTTTTCAGGATGGCAGCCAGTGACTAGCGGAGGTCCATAGGGGTTTGTGTTGGGACTACAACTATTTACATCATACTTTAACCATCTGAACAAAGGAACTGAGGGCATTGTTGCTAAATTTGCAGAAGACGCAAAGGTGGATGGAGGAACAGGTAGCACTGAGGAAGCGGGTGGCTGCAGAAGGACTTGGACAGCCTCGAGGAGTGGGTAAAGAAGTCGCAGATGGAATGCGCTGCAGGAAAGTGAGGTTTTTGCACTTTGGTGAGAAGAATAGAGGCGTAGACTATTTTCTGAACAGGGATATGCTTCAGAAATCTGAAGCACAAATGGACTTGGGAGTCCTGGTTCAGGATTCTCTTTAGGTTAACATGCAGGTTCATTGGACAGTTTGGAAGGCAAATGCAATGTTAGCTTTTATTTCAAGAGGGCTAGAATGCAGGAGCAGAGCTGTACTGCTGAGGCTGTACAAGGTTTTTGTTAGACTGCATTTAGAAGATTGAGAAGCCTCGGGCCCTGTATCTAAGGAAGGATGTGGTAGTGGGGGGTGTTCAGAGGAGGTTTACAAGGATGTTCGGGATGGAGGGCTTGCCATACAAGGAGAGGTTGAGGACTCTGGGTCTGTACTTTGGAGTTCAGGAGGATGGGGGTGCAGGGTAGTGCATTTATTGAAACCTACAGAATACTCCGAGGCCTGGACAGACTGGAAGTGGCGAAGATGTTTTCATTAGTAGGAGAGGTGAGGACCAGAGGGCAGAGCCTCCAAATGAAGGGATGACCCTTTCGAACTGAAACGAGGAGAGATTTCTTCAGCCAGAGGGTGGTGACTCTGTGGAACTCATTGCCAAAGGGGGCTGTGGAGGCCAAGTCATTGAGTGTATTTAAGACCGGGGTAGATAGGTTCCTGATTAGAAAGGGGATCAGTGGTTACGGACAGAAGGCAGGAGACTGGGGTTGAGAAACATATCAGCCATAATTAAATGGCGTAGCAAACTCAGTGGGCTGCATGGCCTAATTCTGCTCCTCTGTCTAATGGTCTTATGGATAATCTTTAGTTTACGGGTGTAGAATGTGGAAGATGAATCGAGGATGCATTGGAATAGTTGAGTCCAGAGCTTGATGACAGGAGGGTTTCAACAGTAATAAGAAAACATACTGAAGTCCTCAGGCTGTGATAAAGTGAAAAGAAGGTGATCGTGGTGATTGCCAACATGAGGTTAGAAAGTTCATTTCAGCGTTAAATAAAGACCTACAAACAGACCTTTTATGAGGCAGTTAGCAGAAGCAAGGACAATGTCAGAAATAGTTTGGAGGGGGCCCAGTATAATGAGTCAGCAAGATATTTTCTGACCATCTGTTAGTAGTTGTGTAACTATAATTAATCATCACTGAAGTAGGGCGGCACAGTGGCTCAGTGGTTAGCACTGCTGCCTCACAGCACCAGGGTCCCAGGTTCGATTCCAGCCTTTGGGCGACTGACTGGGTGTGGAGTTTGCACATTCTCCCCGTGTCTGTGTGGGTTTCCTCCGGGTGCTCCGGTTTCCTCCCACAGTCCAAAAATGCACAGGGGGTTAGGTGAATTGGCCACGCTAAATTGTCCATAGTGTTAGGTGCATTAGTCAGAGGGAGATGGGTCTGGGCGAGTTACTCTTTGGAGGGTCAGTATGGAGTTGTTGGGCTGAAGGGCCTGTTTCCATACTGTCGGGAATCTAATCATAAGATCTAGGAGAACTAGGCCATTCAGCCCATTGTGTCTGTTCCATCATTCAGTGAGATTGTGGTTGATCTGATGATCCTCAACTCCATTTTTGTGCTTTTTCCCAATAACCCTTGATGCCCTTACTGATTGAAATCCTCTCTATCTTAGCTTTTATTGTCCTTAAGGACCCAGCCTCAACAGCCCTCTGCAGTAAAGAATTCCACAGCTTCATTAGCCTCTGAGAGAAGAAATTCCTCCTCATCTCAGTCTTAACAGGACAGTCACTTCTTCTGGGATGATGCTCTCTTCTCCTCGACTCTCCCACAAGGGGAAACAATCTTCCCACCTCTACCCTGTAAAATCCCCTAATATCTTTCAATAGATCACGTCTTTTTTGTACATTCCAATGAGTGGAGTTGCAGGTAGATAGAGTAGTGAAGAAGGTGTTTGGTATGCTTGCCTTTATTGACCACCCCATTGAGTATAGGAATTGGGAGGTCATGTTGCATGTGTACAGGACATTGGTTAGACCACTTTTGGAATATTGCGTGCAATTCTGATCTCCTCTTTGTAAGGAAGATGTTGTGAAACTTGAAAGGGTGCAGAAAAGATTTACAAGGATGTTACCAAGATTGGAGGATTTGAGCTGTAGGGAGAGGCTGATTAGGTGGGACTATATTCCCTGGAGTGTCTGAGGCTGAGGGGTGACCTTACGGAGGTTGATAAAATCTTGAGGGGCGTAGATAAGGTGAATCGACAAGGTCTTTTCCTTGGGGTTGGGGGGGGGAGTCCAAAACTAAGACAGCATATGTATAAGGTGAGAGAGGGGAAAGATGTAAAAAGGACCTGAAGGGCAAGCTTTTCACGTGGAGGGTGGTGCATGTATGGAATGAGCTGCCAGAGGAAGTTATGGAGGCTGGCACAATTACAGCATTTAAAAGGCATCTGGGTAGGTATATGAATAGGAAGGGTTTAGTGGGATACGGGCCAAATGCTGGTCAATGGGACGAGATTTATTTAGGGTATCTCGTTGGCATTGGGACAAGTTGGATCAAAGAGTCTGTTTCCATGTTGTATATTTTGATGAGTATAGGTCCATCCTACTCAAACTTTCCTTGTATCAGGCAGGGAGGGACTGTTATCAGTCTTGTGGTCGTCTTCTGATGCCTCAAATAGCCAGTGTATCTTTCCTTGGATAAGGGCCCCAAAACTGTTCACAGTATTCCAGCTGTGGTCTGACTAGTTAGTGCTGAATTTTGCTAAACTTGTCATTATTGTAAAGCCTCTCTATTTTAATGTTCCATTCTCTTTGAAATTAAGGTCAATATTTCATTTGCCTTTCCAATTAACCAATATGAACTTGGATGCAGTATTTTTAAGATTTTATGGACGATTAACCGCTTCAGTTTTAGAGTGGTGCTGGAAAAGTGCAGTAGGCCAGGCAGTATCTGAGGAGCAGGAAAATCGACGTTTTGGGCAAAAGCCCTTCAGGCAAAAGCTCATTCCTGATGAAGGGCTTATGCCCAAAACTTCGATTTTCCTGCTCCTTGGATGCTGCCTGACCTGCTGTGCTTTTCCAGCACCATTCTAATCTTGACTCTAATCTCCAGCATCTACAGTACCCACTTTCTCCTGCTTCAGTTTTAGTTTAAAGTTTATTTTTGTGGGCAGTTATACTTTTATTTCTTTGAGCCTTCGAAGCCAGGGTGTTCATGAATAAAACGACTGCATAAGGTTAATATTCCACTACTGTAGCTTTCTAGTCACAACATGTCTAAACATATTGACCATTGCCTTCTGCCTCCCTGGTTAATTGAGCAGTCTTAGTCTTTAACAGTTGCAACACGCTCACCCTGGACAGCTCCTCAATTAATTTTAAAGGGCCTGCATTAACTTGAGAGGATAAAAGAGCAGAACAAAGATATTCCCTGCTATAGGTCTTCGCTAAGCAGGTCAAGTGGAAACAAACACTTGTCAAAGAGGCAAATCCAAATTAAATCACACCACTGAAGTGCACCCTTTTTTTTTTCTGATGCACTCGCTAATCTGACTGTGTCTGTCCTTAATATTTAAAACAAAAATTGTGAATTGAGAAACTAAAATATTTGTCTTAGATTAGTGATGGCAGGTTTGACGTTTGGAATTTCAGTAACAGATGAGAATATGGGGACTGACTGAAATTGCTTTTGTAAATGAGGCAAAAAAGATTTGAGAGGGAGTTTTCAAGACAGGTGCTAGACATATAAATTACTGCAATAATTTGTACAACAGTGTTACTTTTTTAAAAAGTTCCATATTTTGTAAAGACAAAAATAGGAATTGCTGGAAAAGCTCAGCAGGTCTGGCAGTTTCTGTGGGGAGAAATCAAGTTACCTCTTACCACCTCTAGCTTTTAAGAGGTTGTACCTGGGTAACCTGGTCCTTAATGATGGCCCAGTCAGTGGCGACTTGTAAACTTTGCATTGTACTCGTGTGAGTACACATGACAATAAAGCTCATTCAAATTCAAGTTAACGTTTTAGGTCCAAGGACCTCTCCTCAGAACTGACGGTAGCTAGTTTTACCCCTATGACACATGCTGGTTCTCAGATGCCACTATTGTAAAATTCTTGCCCTTTTCCAATCCCTCTGTTGTCTACCTCCTCTCATCTCTACAACTTTAAAAGGTAGCAATTTATTTAACTCTGGTGACTTGAATTGCTCCACCATTGATGGCTATACGTTCACATGCTTAAGACCCTAAACTCTGGAGGTCTGTCCCTAAATCCCTGTCCCTCTTCCTTTTTAGATGGTTCTTAAAACCAATATCTTCGCCTCACATTATGTCCATTAGCTGTAAAGTGTCTTTAGTCCCCTGTGTCTGATGTTGGTTTATGATGCTCCTGTGAAAGTACTTTAGGAAGTCTGATTATTTTAAAGGCGCTATATAAATGTTAATTTGTGTATATAGTGTGCATCTGCAAGTGGGAGTTGGATTAATTTCTGACTCTTGATTGCTATAAAATTAGATTAAGGGACCACACAGGATTAATTGTGAGGGCATAAACTACATTACTGAAATATATTTGGTTACTCTTTATTTAGTAATGCTTCTGAACATCTCGGTGCATCTGTGTAGTCATGAATTATTGTGTACTTGCAGCTATCAACTGCTCAGTTTCCTTCCTCTTTTCTTTTCAGTCCCAGAAGAGTCCTTTTTATTGGGTTGCGTTTTTGCAATTGCTGACTACCCTGAGCAAATGTCAGATAAACAACTGTTGGCAACTTGGAAAAAGGTAATACCTCACGCGTTGCTAGGTGACAAAATAGATTGCGGATTTGCACTTCTGCTGTGAACAACTGGTGCTTTTTTAAAAAAAAAATTTGTTGATGTCCCCACTTGTTTGGGAGTGTTGAGGTGATCCAGAACTGGCGGGGAGTGACAAATGAAAAGAGATCACCATTGAGTTTAATGGGGCATTCAAAGGTGACATTTTACCACAGACCTGGGTCAGAATTGCAAGTTTGTTGCTGCACGGAGTTGCTTACCTGAATGATAGATGGCTCTTCATGGGAAGCCAGCTAAGGACAGGAGGGAAAGGAGTTTGAGAACCCTACAGTGAAGGTTGACTCAACTTGTTCCTGAGATGCAGAGCTTCCCTTTTGAAGAAATGTCCAACAAGTTAAACGTTTACTCACTGGAGCTAACAAGAATGTGAGGTTTTCTTGTAGTCATAGAATCCCTGCAGTATGGAAACAGGCCATTCAACCTATTGACTGACGCTCCGAAGAGCATCCCACCCAGACCTAACCCCCTACCCTATCCCTGTAATACTGCATTCCCTATGGCTAATCCACCTGGCCTGAAAATCTCTGGACACTATGGGCAATTTAGCAAGGCCAATCCACCTAACCTGCATATCTTTGGACTGTGTGAGGAAACTGGAGCACCCGCAGGAAACCCTCGCAGATTGCGCACTGGCAATCATCAGAGGGTGGAATCGAACCTGGATCTGTGGCACTGTGAAGCAGCAGTGCTGACCACTGAGCCACTATATCGCCCGAACACACCATTGTTTTTTTTCATGTGTGGAGACTCCTGTTTTTTCCCTTACCCCCACACTACCGCCTAACTGCGGTAGTGCTTATTTTTTCCCCAACACCCATGGCGTGAGTGTGCAGGTGTGAGACATAGTGAAAAACACAAAGTGCACAAATCTTTATTCAATTTCCACCAGCAGGAAGATAGGAAAGCACCCGAGTGGCCAGTGACAAGCACCGCCCTTCACATCAAAGGGTGATGCCACACCATTGTTGGCAGACAGAAGGCCATTGTCATTGGTCAGTGGACTAATGACAAGTTATCAATCAGTTACTTGTTCCGGGTAATGTCTCGGATCCTGAGATGGGGTCTGGGTAGGTTTGATACTGGGAAGACATTTTCTGTTGTAAAACTGAAACAAGCAGTCCTAATTTAAGGACAAGAGGTTGCCGTCTTAAAAACAGGAGATCGACTATTTCTCTCAGGCTTATTAGAGTGTGGTGTTCTCTTCCCCAGAAGCTAGTGGAGGCTAAGTCTTTAAGTTTATTGAAGGCAGAGTGAGTTAGATTTTTGATAAATGCAGAAGTCCAGGCTTATGGGGCTCAGATGGGAGAGTGTAGCTGAGACTAGAGTCATGTGAGCTGTGACCTTATTAAATGGTGAAGCAAGCTCAAGAACCAAATGTGCTGCTGCTTCTCCTGAGTCATTTGTTCATGTGGTGGAGACTGATTCAATAGTGGCTCGCAAAGGGAATTGGACAACAATCTGAAGAACTGTCAGGCTAAGGGGAAAGGCAGGGAGTCTGCACTGCGTGGCCTCTTGGCCATTCTGTTCTGTATACAGAGGAGCCTCAATCATCTGGCATTCGATTTAACCGAATTTCAGATTATCCAAACAAGATCCCGATGCTTAGCTAAACTTTTATCAGAACGTTCGATTATCTGAACAAAATACTCCTCGCCTGTGTCGTTTGGATAATCGAGGTTCCTCTGTAGTTGTTGGAGTTAGCTACAGAGATGTGGGAGGAGGCTAGTACGGAGTATAGTCACTGGTACAGGCTTGTTGGGTTGAAGAATGGCTCATTTATGTTCGATGTAATCTATTGTTGGATTGTAGTAAATTCGTTTTCACTTGATTAAGCAGAAGAACTGTAGAAGCTAAGCACTTTATCCTTGAACGATACTGTCTGAGAGTATAAATTTAAACTAGAATATTGAAGCAGAACAGTGAGTGAACTGATGGTGATCGACAGGGAGGGTCTCAGCCAGCTGGCCTCTGGAAAGCCCAGCATGGAGCAACTGCAGGCCCAGGCCCATGCCTGTGATGAAGTTTTAACTGTATTTCTTTAGTTTCCTATTTTGTACCAAAGTGTTTGTACCAGGTGCATGATGGCGCCAGGAATGGCAACTTTGTACACTTTTTACTGTAATTCTGTGCTTGAGTACATATGACAATAAACCTAATTCTAATTCCAATCTGAGATAATGCCTCAGGGTTTCAAGGACAAGGAAATATCGATTTTAAACTAGCGGAAAAGGATTTTACTGCTGATCTTGGGCTGTCCCAAAGAGTGTTCAAACCAGTGAAGTTCATTTTAAGTCAATAGATGTGAAGCTGGAAAAGCACAGCAGGTCAGACAGTATCCGAGGAGCAGGAAAGCCAACATTTCATCCCAAAACATTTCATCAGAAGAAAGGGTTTCGTCCTGAAACGGTGACTTTCCTGTTCCTTGGATGCTGTCTGACCTGCTGCGTTTTTTTCAGCTTCACATCTATTGACTCTGGTTTCCAGCCTCTGCAGTCCTTACTGTCTCTGTTTATTTTGAGACTAGTGATTGCTAGTTATGGGATCTTGCAAATACAATCCTGCAATGACCAGACAATTTACTTTGGAAGAATTCATAGAGTACATTCATAGGGTATCCATAGGTTGGTTACTGTTCAGAGGGTTGGTGTGGACTTGTTGGGCCGAAGGGCCTGTTTCCACACTGTAGGGATTCTTTGATATTTTTCCCCATAACAATAGCTTGTGGATCCACCATTGGATCAGGCTGTTTCAGATCTGGTAATGTGTGATGAGGCGGGCTTAATAGATGATCAGAGAATAAAAGATTCCCTCGCCAACATTGACAATAATGGAACAGAATTGGGTTGGAAACAACTGTTCTAAACTTTAAGGATAATTACATGGGAATGGGGCAGGGCTGTCTGGAGTGGACTGGGGAATATTTTTAGAGAAGAGATGGTTGAGGAACAGTGACAGGCATTTAAGAAAACAGTTCACCACACACAGCAAAGAAATATTCCAGGGAGGAAGAAGGATACTAGGAACAGGCTAAACTGATCATGGTTAATAAGGAAAACTAAAGTATCAAATTGAAAGAAAAAGCATACAATTTGACACAGACTAGTGGTAATGCCAACAGAAGATGACGAAAGAAAAATGGTGGAGAAACTTAACTATGAGTCCAATGGAGCAAGCATCATAAAAGCAGACAGTAAGAGCTTCTTTGAGTTAAAAGAAAAGGGGCACCTATGAGTATCTGCTCCTTCAAAAGAGTATCTGAGGAAGTAATGGGGAAGCTAGAGAATGGCAGAAGAGCTAAGAGTCTTCACTACAGGGAATATTAAATTAGATTAAATTCTCTACAGTGTGGAAACAGGCCCTTCGGCCCAACAAGTCCACACCGACCCTCCAAAGAACGATCCGCCCAGACCGCCCCCCCTCTCTGACTAATGCATCTAACACTATGGACAATTTAGCACAGCCAATTCACCTGACCTGCACATCTTTGGACTGTGGGAAGAAACCGGAGCACCTGGAGGGAACCCATGCAGACACTGTGGGAATGTGCAAACTCCACACACACTTCCACAAACTCCACAGAGGCTGGAATCGAACCTGGAACCGTGAGGCAGTAGTGCTAACCACTGAACTACCGTGCTGTGCTAATTAGCATTCTTAGATTACCAAATAATCAAGAAAGAAGAGGGAGAAAATAGCATCATGACTATCATGAGAACAATAACTCGGGAAATTAATGGGATGAAAGGCGAAAACATCCCTTGTATGTAAGGAAAGCATCCTAGGATTTTAAACAAAGTAGGGACAGAGATAATCAATGTACTCTTGTAAGAATCCTTAGATTCTGGGAAAATCCCAGATGATTTTTGGTAAGATGAGCAAGGGCAGGACTTAGATACTTAATGCTAGGGTCCTTGGTAGTGTTGTTGAACAGAGAGACCTAGGGTTTCAGGTACGTAGTTCTTTGAAAGTTGTGTCACAGGTAGTCAGGTTGTTAAGAAGGCGTTTAGAATGCTTGTCTTCCTTGTTCAGACCATTGTGTATAGAAGTGGGGGCATCACGTTGAGATTGTACAGAATGTTGGTGAGGCTAATTTTGGAGTACTGTGTATAGTTCTAGTCACCATGCTATAGGGAGGGTGTTATTAAATTACCAGGATGTTGCTAGTACTGAACAGTGTGTTATCAGTAAAGGCTGGGACCTCTTTCACTGGAGCATAGGAGGTTGGGGGTGAACTTATAAAGGTTTATAAAGATAAAGTGAATAGCAAAGATCTTTTCCCGATGATAGGGGAGTTCAAAACTCGGGGGCATATTTTTAAGGTGAGAGGAGAAGAATTTTGCCTGAGGGGCAACATTTTCAAACAGCAGGTAGTTGGTGTGGAATGAACTGCCAGAAGAAGTGGTTGAGGCTGTTACAATTACAGCATTTAAAAGATGTTTGGATTAGTACATGAATAGGAAAGATTTAAAGGGATATGGGCCAAATGCAAGCGAATGGGACTAGTTTATTCGGGAAACTTGGTCAGCATGGACGAATCGAACTGAAGGGTCTCTTTCCGTGCTGTACAGCTCTTGGAAGATTGCCCCCCTTATACAAGGTAAAACTCTCCTGCAAAAGGGGAGGGAGGCAAACGGCTAAATAGTTATTAGGCAAATGCTGGAATTCATTTTAATGAACATAAAAGGAAAACTGAGAAATGCATAATTTAAGCAAGCCAAATCAGCATTGCTTCGTGAAGGGGAAATCAAGCCTGACCGTTTTGTTAAAGTTTTTTTGAGGAGGTGACCAGCATTACAAATAAAGGGGAATCATTAGATGTTACATACCTGAAATTGGCTTAATATGATTCATCGTCATTGAATCACAGAATCGCTACAATGGGGAAAGAGGCTATTTGGCCCATCAGGTCAGCACCAACTCTCCGAAAAACATCCCACCCAGACCCAGCCCCCCCCCCACCATTTTCCGGAGCATAGGTTATAACCAGTGGAATGCCTGTAATGATTTAAAGTCTATTTAAAAAATCATAAGACATAGGAGCAGAAGGAGACAGTGAGGTCTGCAGATGCTGGAGGTCAGCGTTGAGTTTGTGTTGCTGGAACAACTAAGGCAGGTCAGGCAGTATCCACTGAGCAGGAGAATCGACATTTGGGACTGGAGTCCTTCATCAGGAATGAGGCTAGAACCCCCGAGGGGTGGAGAGAGAAATGGGAGGGGTGGCTCTCAACTACCCTCTCCCCAGCCCCACCTCCACTCCCAGGGCTCCCAACCTCATTCCTGATGAAGGGCTCCACTCCCAAACATCGATTTTTTCCTACTCCTCGGATGCTGCCTGACCTGCTGTGCTTTTCCAAAAACACACACACAATAGGAGCAGAAGGTGGCCATTCAGCCCATCGAGTTTGCTCTGCCATTCACTGAGATCGCAGCTAGCCTCAACTCACTTTATGCCATATCCTTCTAACCCTTGACTATTAAAAATCTGCCTATCTCAATCTTGAATGTAGTTAATGACCCAGCTTTGAAGCTGCCGTGCTAAAGAATTCCATAGGTTCACTACTCTGAGAGAAGAAATTCCTCCTCATCTCCACTTAAACTTAGAATATGTAATTGTATCATTTAGGCTGTTTTTTCACAATGGGAATCAGATTTTCGACACTTACTCTGCCCCTTGAGAGACAGGGTTTACATGGTTTTGGAAAGGGAAGGGCTGATTAGGAATAGTCAACGTGACTTTGTACATGGGAAAATCATGTCTCACTGACTTAGTTGAGTTTATCATGAAGTAACAAAGGAGATTGAGGGCAGAGCAGTGGATGTGATCCAATGGACTTCAGTAAGGCATACAAGGTTCCTCATGGTAGACTGGTTAGGAAGGATAGATAGCATGGAATACAGGGGGATCTATTTGGATACAGAACTGGCTTGAAGGGAGAAGACAGAGGGTGGTGGTGGAGGGTTGCTTTTCAGACTGGAGTCTGTGACCAGTGGAGTGCCACAAGAACCGGTGCTGGGACCACTGCTTTTTGTCATTTACATAAATGATTTGAAAGTGAGCATAGGAGGTATGGTTAGTAAGCTTGCAGATGACACCAAAATTGGAGGTGTAGTGCACAGTGAAGAAGGTTATCTCTGTACAATGGGATCTTGATCAGATGGGCTAATGGGCTGAGGAGTGGCAGATGGAGTTTAATTTGGGTAAATCCGAGGTACTGCAGTTTGGAAAGGCAAATCAGGGCAGGGCTTATATACCTTAAAGGTAAGGTCCTAGGGAGTGTTGCTGAACAAAGAGACCTTGGAGTGCAGGTACATAGCTGCTTGAAAGTGGAATCGCAGGTAGATAGGATAGTGAAGAAGGTGTTTGGTATGCTTTCCTTTACTGGTCATAGTATTGAGTACAGGAGTTGAGAGGTCATGTTGCGGCTGTACAGGACATTGGTTAGGCCACTGTTGGAATATTGCGTGCAATTCTGGTCTCCTTCCTATCGGAAAGATGGTGTGAAACTTGAAAAAGTTCAGAAAAGATGTTGCCAGGGTTGGAGGGTTTGAGCTATAGGAAGAGGCTGAACAGGCTGGGGCTTTTTTCACCAGAGTGTTGGAGGCTGAGGGGTGACCTAATAGAAGTTTATAAAATCATAATGGACATGGATAAGATAAATAGGCAAAGTCTTTTTTTCTGGGGTGGGAGTTCAAAGCTTGAGGCCATGGGTTTAGGGTGAGAGGTGAAAGACGTAAGAGATCTAAGGGACAACGTTTTCATACAGAGGGTGGAGTGTGTATGGAATGAACTGCCAGAGGAAGTGGTGAAGGCTGATACAATTATAACATTAAAAGACATCCAAATGGGTATATGAATAGGAAGGGCTTAGAGGGGTATGAGCCAAATGCTGGCAAATGGGACTACATATCTGGTCGCCATGGACAAGTTGGACCTAAGGGTCTGTTTCGTGCTAAATATCTCTATGACTTTATGTATCCTGTATATTTGAAATCAAGTTACAGACCTTGTACTCAGCGTCTCCTCATTAGACAAGTCACTTCATAGTGAGTATGGAGTGAATTGTCCCCAGTGCTAGTATATCTTTCCTTAGATAAGGACACAAAACTGTTGACAGTATTTCAGCTGTGGTCTGACTCTTCCCTTTATAATTTTAGCAAAAGTAGTTCAGTCAAATTGCTTCCCTGTCTGATCTCGTGTTCAGTGTGCATCACGGAAAGCTATGGAACCAGAAGTAGGTCCATTCCATTCCTGATTTGTACTGAACTAGTCATTCCCATCTCAGCTGTGCTGTGGTGCATTAGATATATGGCAAAAGTTAAACTGGTAACTTTAATAATGAGGTGATACAATTTAATCAAAGCTGACAAACGAAGCGATGCGATGACATGGTTTAACTGTGGGAAGAGTCTCCTGATTGTAGCTGTAGTAAAAATTCATATGGTGTATAAATGATGTGTTTTTATGTTATTGTCCAGATTATCCAAGCCCATGGTGGAATTGTAGATCCCACACTGACCAATAGATGCACACACCTTCTGTGTGAAAGTCAGGTCAGCAATATGTACACCCAGGTAAGTGCACAGACATTTACTTGCCTTTTCCCTTCCTTGCATGCATGTTATCAAGCTAGTTTTGTGAAAACATTATGCAGCCTCATTCAGCCTCCCAGCTTGTTTTGAGCGCTGTATTGATGAAAGAAATTAGTTTTTAATGCAACATCTTTTGATGGCTCATTACTGTTCACTAATTTGTTTAATAAACGTATTATCTTCAATCTCTGATTCTTTGCTATGTAACTGGTGCATGAGTCAAATCAATCCTTCATAACACTTTGCCTCTGGTATTTCCATCCAGATGTTCACAGTTGAGAGTAAAATAGTAGGAATGTAACATCCTGATAATGTCCCCTATTTACATATCGATGCAAATTTCCAGCTCTGTGCTGCTGTAAGTTGCTGTATTTTACCTCCTAAAGCCATGGAATGTCAGTACAAGCAATGTGATGGACGGCTTCCTCCTGGTTTCCCTGCATAAGTTTCTTTTGGCCTTATTTGATTTAGAGAATATCAACTTGCGCCATTTAATAATTTCAGAACCTGCTGCTGGGTCAGTCTTTCAGCAGATCATGACCAGTAACTTGTGTCTCATTCCGAGCTTTGACTTTGGTTTGAATGCCATCGTGAATCTGCAGTGGGCAAACATTTAGGGGAGATGCTTGGGATTTGAGGAGCCAGTCATATTCGTCTGGTCCAGAGCATGGATTTTTGTCGTTTGGAGTTGAGCCTAACGCGGGAGAAGTGAGTGATGAGGGAAGTCCCCCAGTCTCTGTGGTGGCGGCCGCATTGAGAACAGACAGCTGCGGTCTCCCAGAGAGTGAGCTAAGTGGAGAAACTTGGGGCCATGATATGGCTAAACAGTCAAGAAAGATTGTTGAGCTTTTAACTTGATTTCTTTATCTTTCTAGTTTATAATAAGAAAGATAATATTAACTATTACCTTTTATTTCTTTATTTTTATACTATAATGGCCTGTAATGCTTAACTTTTTAACTTGGGTGCAAAGTAGTTTTTAAAAAAAAGAAACAAAAGGTACCTTTGTACGTAAAATGGGACTGTGTGTGGTGACATTGTATACTTCTCACTGTACTCCTGTGCATCTGTACTTGAGTACACACGATGATAAAATCTGAATTAATATCCAATGTAGAAAATATAGGCAGGTGTAGTTGATCTGGCTCTTTAAGCCTGTTCAGTCAATCAATATGATCTCAGCTGCTCATCCAACACTGTACCCTTGTCCAGCTTTCACCTCAGGCCCTTTATCCCTAAGTGCTATATTCTATAAAATACAAACAGAGTGCTCTGTCTCTCAAGGAAAATGAGTAAATGAACCAAGGGTCTTCCTTTCCCTCTTAATTGAGTGAAGAGCCTTGGATTTTACTGCACATTGCATCTGTGTTGACATTTTAGTATCGTTCAAAACTAATCCAACTTTTCCCGTGCTTATCCAATTGTCCTGAACCTTTCTCTGTTTCAAATTTTCCTGTTTAGTGGACCAAATCTCACTGTCTGAATCGATTCTTAAAGCAAAACATTTTCCACATGTCCGTATCACTTGATGTAAAGAGAGTATGATTACACATCCTGTTAACCAGAGTTAATCTTTTTATAGTCACTCCCTGAAAAGATTTTGTAACTTTCAATGCCTCCATGAAATTTCCTCCTGGGTTTCTGTACTTTAGTAGAAATAGTCTGTCTCATCCCTATCAATAACTATAATTTCCTCTTCCATGATACTAAGTTTAGCGCTTGTTCTGGCTTTCAAATATCTACCATTGTGAGGTGCTTCAACAACATACAGTGTTGCAACTTTGGCACAATCCATGTTTTATATAAGTATGTACTCTGTCCTTTTACTCTTGAATGTTAATTGGCAATTTATAAAGCCCCAAATTAATTGGCTTTTTATGGATTTATCTGCCAGCATGCTTAGGATGAATTTGTGCGTGCAAACTTCATTCCTCAGAGTTCCTCAGTGTCTTTTCAGTTGAGTATATATTCCCTGGGCATGTCTGCGATAACTAGTGCATACTGAGGAGGCAATGTTGGCTTTCAACTCTGTTCTCAGTGCAATCCTCTACCATCGCCATGCTCACTTTGAGGAGCAACCTGATTTTGGACTGAAATAAATGAAAGTACAAGTCTTAACATGAAAGGAAAAGGCTGGAAGTGTGCAGCAGGTTGAAGGAGATGGAGACTGTTATGAAGTTTCTGGTACTCAACTTTCAGTGAGGCAGCTGAGTTCTCCCAGAGAGTGAGCTAAAACTTGAACTGTTACCTTTATTTTTTTAATTTTCTAGTTTATATAAAGCATTTTAACAATAACTATTACCTTTGTTAATTTTTCTAGTTACACTATAATGGTCTGTAATGCTTAACTTTATCACTTTGTTTCTCTTTTTTTTTACTACATTGTCCCTCCTAAGATTTTTGTAATTAGGCAGCTGTGTGTGGCGATATTGTAGACCTTTTACTGTACCCTGTAATTGAGTACATGTGACTGCATTTTGGGAAAGCAAATCTTACCATTAAGTGTACAAGTCCTGTTAAGGTCCTAAGGAGTGTTGCTGAACAAAGAGACCTTGGAGTGCAGGTTCATAGCTCTTTGAAAGTGGAGTTGCAGGGAGATAGGATAGTGAAGAAGGCGTTTGGAATGCTTTCCTTTATTAGTCACAGTATTGAGTACAGGGGTTGGGAGGTCATGGTGCGGCTGTGCAGGACATTGGTTAGGCCACTGTTGGAATCTTGTGTGCAGTTCTGGTCTCCTTCCTATCGGAAAGACGTTGTGAAACTTGAAAGGGTTCAGAAAAGATTTACAAGGGTATTGCCAGGATTGGAAGATTTGAGCCATAGGGAGAGGCTGAACAGGCTGAGGCTGTTTTCCCTGGAGCATCGGAGGCTGAGGGATGACCTCATAGAAGTTTATAAAATCATGAGGGGCATGGATAGGATAAATAGACAAAGTCTTTTCCCTGGGGTGGGGGAGTCCAGAACTTGAGGACAAAGGTTTAGGGTGAGAGGGGAAAGATGTAAAAGAGACCCTAAGGAGCAACATTTTCAGCAGAGGGTGGTACGTGTATGGAATGGGCTGCCAGAGGATGTGGTGGAGGCTGGTACAATTGCAATATTTAAAACGTATCATGGTTATATGAGCAGGAAGGGTTTAGAGGGATGTGGGCCAGATCCTGGCAGGTGGGACTAGTTTGGGTTGGAATACCTGGTTGGACAGAAGGGTCTGTTTCCAATCTGTACATCTCTATGAATGGATGCCCTCTCATAATGGGTTAGGCCAACTGAATCTGGAAGCAGTGGTAAGGAAGACTTTAATGCGCTCAGAGCAGTCAGTTCAGCTTCAACTACTGAAGGGGGAGGGAGGAGTGTATCAAAGATCCCTTTCTTCACTACATGACATGAGTGTGACAGTACTCTGACTAATCTCAAAATCCATTCCTCTCAGGTGCAGGTCAAACAGCCATGACTCAGCACTGAACTAGTCAGCAACAGTGAGCGATTGGAGGTTAGCTGATGCTGCACCTCCTGTGTTCAGTGAGTGATCATGCGTAAAACTTTTTGCCAGTTCAATACTTCATTAGACAAACTGCGTTGTAGGGTCAGCTCCACAATTACCTCTGTCCACTTTGTTCTGCAGAGGCTGTCTCACAAGGCTTTCCCCGAAGTTTATTGTGTAACTTGGCTAATAGTTTTTCAACCGTAGTTGATGCGCCATAATTGAATGGCACTCCCCCACAGAACAGTGACCCCTGTGTTCAAGTACATTTGAAACCATGCTCAAACACTAAAGCTTGTAATAGCTCCTTTTGGAATTGTTGCTGTGTCTCAGGGTCCCTTGGCTTATTGCTGGTGACTTTTTTTAAAAGCTGCTGAGTGGGAGTTATGGTTGGAGAGGCTTGCGCATTCACTGCAAGGTTAGTTGAGAAGGAAGTGGGAAGATGAAATGTTAAAACTCTTTGTTTTATTTTCTTTGCCAGCTTCAGTTTCAGAGTTAACAGAAGCTCTGCTGTGTTGGGCTGTTCAGCTGCAGCAAATCTGCAAAAGCTCCATAGGTGTAGTGTGTTCCAGTTTGAAAGAAGCTTTGAATAAACCTTTTCCTTCAAGTCTGTATACAATTCAAGTAATGGTCAGGTTGATAACAGGATACAAAGTTAAGTAGGAATGTTCTGACAGAAAGAGAATACAGGCCCAGCTTCCCAAATCTCTATTCACGGGACAATCCCATGTCAGGTGAATCTTTTTTGCACTCCTTCAGTGGCAATAATATCATCCCCTCGGGTAAATAAACCAGAATTGCACATAGTACTGTAATTGTGCTTTGACCAATCTCCTGTACAGTCCAAGCAAGATTTTTTAATATATTCATGACCGATGTGCCAGCATTTATTGCCCGTCCTTAGTTGCCCTTCAGAAGGTGATGGTGAGCTGTCGTCTTGAATTGCTGCAGTCCATGTACCCTGGATTGACCCACAATGCACTTGGGAGTGAGTTCCATGATTTGACCTAATGACACCGAGGGGCCAGCGATATAGTTCCACCCTATTTGTGATGCAACATCCTGGTAAATCTCTTCTGAACCCTCTCCATCTTAATAATATCCTTCCTATAACTGGGCGACCAGCACTGGACACAGTATTCCAGAAGAGGTCTCGCCAATGTCCTATACAACCTCAACATGACTTCCCAACTCCTATACTCAAAGGACTGAGCAATGAAGGCAAGTACAGTCTGTTGTTGGGAAGAAGACTCGCAGGTGGTGGTGTTCTCATGTATCTGCTGCCCTTATCCTTCTAGATGGAAGTGGTCATGGGTTTGGAAGGTGCTGTCAAAGGATCTTTGGATAAATCTCTGGGACCTGATCTAAAGTATCCCAGAATGTTGTGAGAAGTAAGGGAGGAAATTGCGAGACCCCTTGCAGAAATATTTGCATGATCTATAACTATGGGTGAGGTACCTGATTACTGGAGGATGGCTAATGTACCTTTGTGTCAAAAAGAGGTTGTAGGGGAAAACCAGAAAACTATAGACCTGTGAGTGGGTAAACTGTTTGGTTGTGGGCAAATTGTTGGAGGTGATTCAAAATGTTCATAAATCCTATGTTTTATAAAGGCAAAAATTGATTAGGGATAGTCACCATGGTTTTGTGTGAGGAAAATCATGTCCCACAAACTTGAGTTTTTTGAGGAAGCTATCAAGAAGATTGATGACGACAGAGCAGTAAATATTGTTTATTTGGATTTTAGTAAAGCCTTTGACAGGGTTCAGCATGGTAGACTAACTAGTAAAGTTAAGCCACGTGGGATTTAGGGTGAGCTCGCCAATTGGATACATAATTGGCTTAAATGGCGGGAGACAGTGGGGAGAGTTGCTTTTTGGACTGGAGGCCTGTTACCTGTGGTGTTTCACAGGGATGAGTTCTGGGTCCTCTTTTATATGTCATGTTTTTTTTTTAAAAACGATTTGGATGCGAATATAGAGGCACGGTTAGTAATTTTGCAGACGACACCAAAATTGGTGGCATAATAGACAGTGAAAAAGGTTTTCTGAGATTGCAAAGGGATCTTGATCAATGGGCTGAAAAATGGCAAATGGAGTT
Organism: Chiloscyllium punctatum; assembly: GCF_047496795.1. NCBI lineage: Eukaryota > Metazoa > Chordata > Chondrichthyes > Orectolobiformes > Hemiscylliidae > Chiloscyllium > Chiloscyllium punctatum. Next base: position 109,650,803 of record NC_092746.1, read on the forward strand.
CAATCTGGATAAATGCAAGTTATTGCATGTTGGTACAACAAACAAGGCTAAGGCCTTGGGTAGTGTTACAGGACAGAAGGACCTCTTTGTTCTGGTACATAATTCTTTAAAATTTGCATCACATATAGACAGGGTAGTTAAAGGTGTTTGGTACACTTGGTTTCATTGCTCAGTCCTTTGAGTATAGGAGTTGGGAAGTCCTGTTGAGGTTGTATAGGACATTGGTGAGACCTCTTCTGGAATACTGTGTCCAGTGCTGGTCGCCCAGTTATAGGAAGGACATTATTAAGATGGAGAGGGTTCAGAAGAGATTTACCAGGATGTTACCAGGCATGGAATGTTTAGGTTATAAAGAAAATTTGGATATGCTGGGACTTTTTTCTCTAGAGTGCAGGAGGTTGAGAGGCAATCTGATAAAGTTTATAAAATTACGAGGGGTAAAGATAGAGTTCCTAGTAGTTGTCTTTTCCCGAGGATGGGGGATTTCAAGACTAGGGAGACACATGTGGTTGCAGGTTAGCCCACTGAGCTGGTGCATTGTCATGCAAACGTTTCATCACGATAGGTAACAACATCAATGCGACTTATTGAAGCGTTATAATTCCACTCCGCTTGATATTTGCCCTGGTCTGTTAAGGTGGGTGCTGTCACTTCCGGTTTTCCTACGCAGTGGTTTGTAAGTGGGATCTATGTCAACATGTTTGTAGATGGTATTGCGGATTGAAAACCAGGTCTCTAAGAAGTCCTGTGCGTGCCTCTGGTTAGCTTGTCCTAGAATCGTTATGTTGTCCCACTCAAACTGGTGGTCCTCTTTGTCTGCGTGTGTTGAAATGAGGGAGAATTGGCCATCCAGTTTTGCTGCTAGTTGGTGTTCGTGCATCTGGATTGCTAGTTTTCTGCTGGTATGTCCGATGTAATATTTGTCGCAGTTGTTACATGGAATTTTGTGTATCATGTTGGTCCTGCACGTTACGGGTATGGGGTGTTTTGTTCGTGAGTAGCTGGTGTAGTGTGATCCTGTGTAATGATTCCTAGTTATTATTTCTGATATGTTTTTGATATAGGGTGGGGTGACGAGAGTGTTGGGACATAGTGTCTCTTTGGTGTTAGCTGTCCGATAGGCATTGGCAGATGAAGCCGTTGGGGTATCTATTGTTTGTGAAAACCTTGTATAGGCATTCGTCCTCATTCTTGCATCATTCTGGTGTGTTGCCGTGCGAAGTAGCTTGTCTTAAATGTCCTGGCACAGCTCCATTCATGGACATTGGGGTGGTCGCCGTTGTAGCTGAGGATTTGGTTCAGTGGGTGGCCTTTCTGTATAGCTTGGTTACAGATTCTCTATCGGTCCTTCATTCGACAGTGATGACTCGCAATGGGAGTCGATTGTTGTTTTCCTGCTCTCCAGTGAATGTGGTGTTGATGGGCTGTTGTGTTTCCTCTAGCTTATGCATTTGATGACAAATGTGTCATCAATAGTTTGGGTTGGATTATGGGGAGGGCTGTGGGTTCTAGTCTTTCCATGACTGCTTCGGCTCGAAGCTCTGATAAGGGTAGTCCCATGGGTGTGCCATTGATTTGTTGATATACTTGGCCATTGAAGCTGAAGTAAGTGGCGAGGCATAAGTCAAGTGGTTTGGTATGTTGTGTTGGGGGTCAGCGTTTCCAGTTCTTTCAGTAGTGCTGTGGATGATTCTTCCTCCAGTGGTATGTCAATGGAAGTAAACTGCTGTGAGGTCAAAGGAAACCATGATTTCTTCATCGTCGATCTTAATATTGTTGAGGAGTTTCTGAGCTGAGTGGATAGCATGAGTTGGTCCATTGACAAGGTGTTTCAGTCTCTGCTTTGGCCAGTTTGTGTTAGTGTGCTCGGTAAGGAAACTGTGGGTGAGAGAGTGATGTTGCTTTAAGCACTCTGGGGAGTCTCCACCACCAAACCATCATCTCCCAGACCATCCATAACCTCATCACCTCAGGGGATCTCCCATTCACGGCCTCCAACCTCATAGTCCCACAACCCAGCACCGCCCGTTTCTACCTCCTGCCCAAAATCCACAAACCTGACTGCCCCGGCCGACGCATTGTCTCAGCCTGCTCCTCCCCCACCGAACTCATTTCTGCATACCTCAACACGGTCCTGCCCCCTTAGTCCAAGAACTCCCCACCTATGTTCGGACACCACTCACGCCCTCCACCTCCTCCATGATTTTCGCTTCCCCGGCCCCCAACGCCTTATCTTGACCATGGACATCCAGTCCCTATACACCTCCATCCCCTATCACGAAGGCCTCAAAGCCCTCCGCTTCTTCCTTTCCCGCCGAACCAACCAGTACCCTTCTACTGATGGTCTCCTTCGACTGACTGAACTGGTCCTCACTCTTAACAACTTCTCCTTCCAATCCTCCCACTTCCTCCAAACCAAAGGAGTAGCCATGGGCACCCGCATGGGCCCCAGCTATACCTGCCTCTTCGTAGGATATGTGGAACAGTCCATCTTCCGCAGCTACACTGGCACCACGCCCCACCTTATCCTCCGTTACATTGATGACTGTATCAGCGCTACCTCGTGCTCCCACGAGGAGGTTGAACAGTTCATCCACTTTACTAACACCTTCCACCCTGACCTCAAATTTACCTGGACCGTCTCAGACTCCGCCCTCCCCTTCCTAGACCTCTCCATCTCTACCTCGGACGACCGACTCAACACGTATACTATAAACCGACTGACTCCCACAGCTACCTAGATTACACCTCTTCCAACCCTACCCCCTGTAAAAACGCCGTCCCATATTCCCACCTTCGCCACATCTGCTCCCAGGAGGACCAATTTCAGTACCGAACAACCCAGATGCCCTCCTTCTTCAAAGACCGCAATTTCCCCTCAGACGTGGTTGACTGTGCTATCTACCGCATCTCCTCCACTTCCTGCTCCTCCGCCCTTGAACCCTGCCCCTCCAATCACCACCAGGACAGAACCCCACTAGTCCTCACCTACCACCCCACCAACCTCCAGATACATCGGATTATCCTTCATCATTTCCGCCACCTCCAAACTGACCCCACCACCAAGGATATATTTCCCTCCCCACCCCTATCAGTGTTCCGGAAAGACCACTCCCTCCGCCACGCCCTTGTTAGATCCACACCTCCCGGCACCTTCCCCTGCAATCGCAGAAAATGCAAACCTTGCGTCCACACCTCCCCCCTCACTTCCCTCCAAGGCCCTTTCAATATCCATCAGAAATTCACCTGCACCACCACACGCATCATTTACTGCATTTGCTGCACCCAATGTGGCCTCCTACACATTGGGGAGACAGGCTGCCTACTTGCGGAACGTTTCAGAGAACACCTCTGGGACACCTGCACCAACCAACCCAACTACCCCGTGGCTGAACACTTTAATTCCCCCTCCCAGTCCGCCAAGGACATGCAGGTCCTTGGCCTCCTCCATCGCCAGACCATGGCAACACGACACTTAGAGGAAGAGCAACTCATCTTCCGCCTCGGAAGCCTCCAACCACAAGGGATGAATGCAGATTTCTCCAGCTTCCTCATTTCCCCCAACCCTCAGACTCAGCACCGCCTTCTTGACCTGCAATCTTCTTCCCGACCTCTCCGGCCTATCACCCTCACCTTAACCTCCTTCCACCTATCGTGTTTCCAACGCCCCTCCCCCAAGTCCCTCCTCCCTACCTTTTATCTTAGCCTGCTTGGCACACCCTCCTCGTTCCTGAAGAAGGGCTTATGCCCGAAACGTCGATTCTCCTTCGCCTTTGATGCTGCCTGACCTGCTGCGCTTTTCCAGCAACATATTTTTAAGCTCTGATCCCCAGCATCTGCAGTCCTCACTTTCTCCAAGTTGGGGAGTCTGTAGTCTTGTTGGAGCATCTGGGCAATTAGAGCAATCACGTCAGGCAGCATCAGAGGAGCAGGAAAATCGCTGTTTCGGGCAAAATCCCTTCATCAGGAATCCTGACGATATTGCTGATGAAGGGCTCTTGTCTGAAACCTCGACTGTGCTGCTCCTCGGATGCTGCCTGACCTGCTGTGCTTTTCCAGCACCACACTCTCGACGCTGATCTCCAGTATCTGCAGTCCTCACTTTCTCCTACTTATCCCATCATGTTCCCTGACTTGTGCCTTGTAGATGGTGATAAGGCTTTAGTCTGCTCTTGTTGCCACAGCGATCAAACGGTTAGTCTAGTTCAGTTTTTCAGCACTTGTACCTCCCAGGATGATGTAAGTGGCCTATTCAGTACCATTGCGATGGTCATTTTCTGGCACTTGTATGGTGCAGGTGCCTAGACTGCTAATTGCTGTGACAGTGGGGAAGTGGAGGCAGATGCAGGTAAGGGATGTTAGTGACAATGTTTTGGTCCTGACTCTCTACACTGGTGTTCGTCCACAGGTTGGTGTTGATATCGCGCTCGAATCCTGTTGACGTGACATTGTGCATGTTTTTCGAAAGAGTCCGACTCTTTTCCCCCAATCTGAGGGAAGCCCGAAGTACAACCTGCCTTTCCTGTACCTGCCAGGTCACCACTCCTCTCCAGTCACCGACTGAAAAAAGGAAAACTCAATTCAGTGCCAATTAGCTGCTGGATGGTGCTCAGATTGTGAAATATCTGAATGCTTCAAGGGAATAACATTTTGAGAAGTTTTGGAGTTTATTCTGAAGTACCAGATACCAGATACCATAGTTGCCTGGATCAGTTTGTCCAGAAAAAGCACTTACAGGGAGAATTGAGGCTGTAGCAATGTGTGTTCCTCTGGTATTTTGAGGAGGGAAAGTACAATGTAGTTTGGACGAAGAATGGACTGTCCAAACGCTGAAATGTAAGGCTCTTGTTTTAAACCCTATTTGGCCACTTCCCATTTCATTGAGAATCCAGAGCAATTAGTGTGAAAGCCATCTTACTGCAGAGTGAAAAATCTCAGAGGGAAGTGTTTCCGAAATCACCTTGAGGTGAGGGATACAGAAGGGAAACTAATGAAAAGTAAACAAGCGTTTATGGCCCGAATGATGCTTCGAGGTTATGGCATTTTTTTCAGAGCTCAGTTTTGTAGAAAATAGTCTGGGTTTAGCTACATTCATAAAGTCATAGGTATACAGCACGGAAACAGACCCTTTTGTCCAACTCGTCTGTGCTGACCAGATATCCTAAATTAATCTAGTCACATTTGCCAGCACTTGGCGCATATCCCTCTAAACCCTTCTTTTTCATGATCTCCAAATGTCTTTTAAATGTTGTAATTGTACCAGCCTCCTCTGGCAGCTCGGTCCATACACACCACCATCTGTCAAAACGTTGGCCCTGAGGTCCCTGTTTAATCTTTCTCCTCTCACCCTAAACCAATGCCCTCCAGTTTTGGACTTGCTTACCCTGGGGAAAACATCATGATTATTCACTGGATTAGTGATGCTGGAAGAGCACAGCAGATCAGGCAGCATCCAATGAGCAGCAAAATCGACGTTTTGGGCAAAAGTCCTTCATCAGGAATCAAGGGCTTTTGCCCGAAACGTCGATTTCGCTGCTCGTTGGATGCTGCCTGAACTGCTGTGCTCTTCCAGCACCACTAATCCAGTATTCGGTTTTCAGCATCTGCAGTCATTGTTTTTACCATCTTGATTATTCACCCTATCTATACCCCTCATGATCTTATAAGGTCACTTCTCAGTCTCTGACGCTTCAGAGAAAATAGCCTCAGCCTTTTCAGCCTCTCCCTATGGCTCAAACCCACCAATCCTGGCAATGTCCTTGCAAATCTTTTCTGGGCACTTTCAAGTTTCATAACATCCTTCCTATAGCCAGGAGATCAAAAATGCAGGCAGTATTCCAAAAGTGGTCTGACCAATGTCCTGTACAGCTGCAGCATAACCTCCCAACTCCTATACTCCATGCTCTGACCAGTAAAGGAAAACATACCAGATGCTGCCTTTACTATTCTGTCTACCTGCAACTTTACTTTCAAGGAGCTATGAGCCTACGACTCCAAGGTCTCTTTGTTCAGCAACACTCCCTAGGACCTTACCATTAAATGTATAAGTCCTGCTCTGATTTGCCTTTCCAAAATGCAGTATCTCACATGTATCTAGATTCAATCCATCTACTACTCCTCGGCCCATTGACCCATCTGATCAAGATCCTGTTGTAATCTGAGGTAACCTTCTTCGCTGTCCACTACACCTCCAATTTTGGTGTCATCTGCAAATTTGCTAACTATACCTTTTTGTGTTCATATCCAAATCATTTATATAAATGACGAAAAACAACGCACCCAGCACTGATCCTTGTGGCACACCACTAATCACAGGACTCCAGGCTGCAAAGCAACTTTCCTCCACCACTGTCTTTTACCTCCGAGCTAATTTTGTATCTAAACGACTGTACTTCATGTGATCTAACCTTTATAATCAATCTATCTTGCGGAACCTTGTTGAGCACTTTTGTCTTCAATACCAAGCCTGTATGGTAATCCAAGATTGTTTCTCCTCCAATCTGAGGGCAATGGTAATCTGTTGGCTTGTATTATTGACTGGTAGCTCTATGCATAAAGCACATTCCATGATATATTGTTGATGCCAAATTGGGAGGTATTCAGGCTTCTTAATGATAAATGTTGGTGATTCCTTGTGGGGTGATGCTATGGATATTGAAAAGTGGTCTTACTGAGATTAAAATGGAATTTAAGATTGGCAAGTCAGACTTCACTGGCTTTATGTTGATTTTGCCATTAAGTAACATACGTGTGGAGTAATTTCAAGTTGGTGCTTAGTGTTGGTGTGCAACTCGGTCATAAGGTGATAGAAGAAACAGTTGTGGAGCTTGTTTGATTAGTTAAATGGCACATGACCAGGTGTGTTGGACCTCAGTTCTGTGATGAAGTGTCCTAAAATCAAGTTTGTTTTAAGAGCAAGCAAAACACCTGAAAGACTTAAAGGACCTGGGGACAATTTTATTTTGACGGAGAATAGTTAGTGTGGAATGAACTTTCAGAGGAAGTGATGGATATGGGTACAGTTACAACATTTAAAAGATATTTGGATAAATTCATGGGTGGGAAAGGTTTGGAGGGATATGGGCCAAGCGCAGGCAGATGGGTCTAGTTTGGGAACATGGTCAGCATGGACTGCTTGAACTGAAGGGTCTGATTCCATGCTATTTGACTCAAATTAAAAACAAACGCAGAAATAGACAAGTTTCTATCCTTGGGTGACCCCAGAGGACATTAGTTATTTTTAGTGATCATTCCCATGTTGTTTTTCTTAATGGGCATTTGATTACATTTCGTTTCATAATGTTATTGGGTGGGTAGGTGGATAGAGGTGGGATGTACTGACGTTAAGTTTAGGAAGCAAAGTGAATAGGGTTGTTCAATTTACTGGAAAACCAGTGGAGTTTGTAGACGCAGGGCATTGGAGATTTTATTTGGCAAAAATAGGGGGGAGTTCTAAAAATGGGTTGAAGGATTGTGGGGAACTGGTAGGAAAGAGGAGTTGTAGCAGAGATGAGATCAACCATGATTTTATTAAATGGCGGAGCAGGCTCAAGGGACTGAATTGCCTACTCCTGCTCCTCATTCTTCCATTCTTAAAACTGTTGGCCCATAGTTGTGGGATAATCTTCTTTCTGTAAGAGTGAGCAGAATGAAAAAAAAATGTAATTTTTGGTCCTGGTAGCCTGAAGCCAATGTGATTTGGGAGTGAGAGTCTAATACTATGCATGATTAAATATTGATCAATCACTCTCAAATCCAGTCAGGAATTTGAGAGAGAACTTGATTTACTCAGAATTGGAAGTTCACCCCCTTGTCACATGAAGTAATGAAAGCGATGAGCACGAACGCAGTTAAATACGTGAGGGAGGAAGGAATAGACAGATGTTTAGGTAGAGCACGATGAAGGAAGGTGGCAGGTTCTGGTGTGAAACATGGTCTATTGGTCCCACATGGGTTTGTCTTTGTAAACTTCTGTGACGCATCCAAGTTGAGGCGATTTTGAGGGAAAGAGCTGCAAATGCTGATGGTGTTTGCCAAGAACCACAATAAGAATAAATCTGAATGTTACACTTCCGTTTAATATCAACGATGTTCTATCTGATCTCAGTATTTTGGGATAACTTTTTGGGTAACCTTTCTGGGATGTAATTAACCTTTTCCGGTTGATCCCTGGTGAGCCACAGTCAATACTGTTACAGAAGCACTTGACAAAAGAATAAATCCGGTTCCTGACTGTGACTCATTAGTTAGTTCTGTGCTCTTGAGAGAATTGATCAGAGCAGTTCCAATGATAGAAGGCATCCCTTTAGAATTTGAAGCAGTTAATTTGAATCATTCTGCACTATGAAGTATTTCTTCTTTCCACTTTAATTCCTTTTAGTGCATACTCTCCAATTCCACTCATTAGTGTCGCTGTTCTCCCTTTCTGCACCCACCCCCCACCCACCCAGCCCAATCAATGTTATTCATCCTTTAATGACCTTGTACAGTTTTCTTTTGTCAAATAAAACACGCAGCTTTCGCCTTTACTCAACTGCATACAGACATGGGTAGATTGCATCTTCCTGCAGGCTGTTCAGTATAACATTTTCCTAGCTGACAATTTATTTCCCCTTATTTCTGTCTCCTGACCTCAGTCCAAAACAGTATTCTTTTGCGATTTCTTAGGATTGCAGTTTCCTTCAACCAAGAGGAGTCAGCGATGGGCTTTGGAATGTGAAGAGCTTCACATTGATATCGAAGTTGAGTTTGCAGATATAGAAGATAGGCATATTTCCAGATGCTTCCTGTGTTGGTAACCATCTTGAGTTCCTGGTCAATGCAGTTGGCCTGTGATTTATCAGCATCCTTCACCAAGCTTAGCAGGCTGGGTTTCAGTGGCAATAGTGTGTTTGAAACTTGAGTGTAGCATTGATGAGCTCAGTTGAAGCTTAGTCCAGTAGCCACAGAGTTATGATCTTCCCTCTTTTTTTTTCATTGTCTTGCATGTCCTGTTGGCAGTACTTCAACACGATCATTTTGGGACCATTGTTTTGTTAACATTTAACGTTGTCCTTCTGTTACTAGGCCTTGAGAGAAGGAAAGCGATGCATCACTGCTCATTGGTTGAACACAATTTTAAAGAAGAAGAAGATGATTCCACCTCATCGAGGGCTGCATTTTCCGGTCGCTTTCCCGCCAGGAGGCAAGCCGTGTTCACAGCACGTGAGTAACCTACCACCAGGCGACATGTGCCTTTGAGTGACTGGGATTGCTAGAACTCAAGTGGTCTCCTCATGTTTCTTGAGCAATACACGTTTAAAAAGAAGGTGGAGCGTATATATTGCACTTTCCGTGGCCTGGTGATAATGTCACTGGACTGAGAATCCAGAGCCCAGACTATAAGGTTCTGGTAATGAGGGTTTGAATCCCACGATGGCAGGTGGTAAAATCTGTGTTCGGTAAAATGTAGGCTGAAGAACTGAGCTAATGGCAACCACTGTCAATTATTATTGTACGAACTCATCTGGTTCATGAAACTTAAGGAAGGAAATCTGCTACCTTTACCTGGTCTGGGTCTACATGTGATTCCAGACTCCCAGCAGAATGGTTACCTCTTCATTGCTCTCTGGGCAATAAATAAGAACATTAAGGAGCAGGAGTAGGCCCTCTGGCCTTTTGGGCCCGCTCCACCATTCCCTAAGATTATGGCTGATCTTTTCATGGCCTCTGCTCCACTTACCCAACCTCTCACCATAACCCTTAATTCCTTTACTATTCAAAATGTTATCTATCTTGGCTTTAAAAACATTCAGTGAGGAAGCCTTAACTACTACACTGAGCAGGGAATTCCACAGATTCACAATCCTCTCTGGGTGACGAAATTCCTTCTTAATTCAGTCCTAAATCTGCCCCCCTAATTACTTTCCTGTTCTAGTTTCACCTACCAGTGGAAACCTCCTCCCTGTTTCTATCTTATCTATTCTCTTCATAATTTTATGTTTCTGTAAGATTTCCACTCATTCTTCTAAATTCCAATGAATGTAATCCCTGTCTACACTGTGTCTGTCCTCATACGCCAATCCCCTCAACTCCAGAATTGACCTGGTGAACCTCCTCTGCTCCCCCTCCAGTGCCAGTGCATCCTTCCTCAGGTAAGGAGATTAAAACTGCACGCAGTACTCTGTGTGGCCTCACCAGCACCCTATACAGCTGCAACATAATCTCCCTGCTTTTAAATTCAATCCCTTTAGCAATGAAAGATAACACTCCATTTGCCTTCCAAATTACCTGTTGCACCAGCAAACCGACCAGCCTAGCCAGCAATTCCTCCATTAACCATGAACACATTTTAAAAAAACATTTGACTTCCCACAGGATGGTGCAGCCAATGATGTGCTTCTGAAGTGTTGTCACTTGTAATGCCATAAACATGTCAACCAGTTTGTACACCGAAAACTCTAGAAAGTGAGGTATGATAACCATTAGGTCAACTCATACTTGGTAATGCTGATTTGAGGGGTCAATACATTAGGTAATATGGACTGGGACCACAGGGAAATTTCCCTCTACCCTTCCTTCCGTCATGCCTGGGGACATTTAATATTGGTTTGATCTGACCGCTTTGGCCTCTTTCAAGTCTCTCCAAAAGATGGCTGCTTGGGAAATTTTCGTCAATTTTATTAATTGTGAGCTAGAAAGAGGTGCAGTTTGTGGGTAATATGCCATGGGGTCTAGTGAGACTGAAAATTGACAGACTGTCAGAGGGGTTAAGAGTAAGTGACAAGTGGAGGTGGGGCCTAAAGAGGGAGAAGAACCTTTGGGCAGACAAAAGATCGGATAGCGGTCACCCTAGGAGAACGAATGGCTGCTAATGGGGTTGTAGCTAATGATGGGTTTTATGTAGTAGTGGGGTTTGCGGGAAGGTGATGGGGGTAGGTGCCTCAAGCCCTAATATTGTTAAATTCGACACTGAATCCGGATGGCTGTGGAGTCCCCAAACAGAAAATGAGGTGCTGTCCTTCCAGCTTGTGCTGAGCTTTGCTGGAACACTGCAGCAAACCTGGGACAGAGATGTTGGCAAGGGAGCAGGGTGGGGTATTGAAGTGGTAGGAAACTGGAAGCTCAGGGTCTTTTTGTACATTGTAGATGTTCTGTGAAGTGGTCACCCAGTCTGTGCTTCGTTTCCCCAACGTAGGGGAGACCACATCGTGAGCAGCGAATGCAGTACTCTAGATAGAGTGGGAAACAGCGAATGTTTGGTAATTCGCAGTGCAGTATAACCTACTGCACATGTTCTTATAATCGGGTTTGTTGTTGTCAGCTACTCTTGTTTGTACCGACATTCAGAACAATGGATGAGCTCAGTATTTGAGTGGATAATAAGCCGATGCATAGCATCAGTTGCCTCATTCAGTCTCTGTGACCAAGTGCCTCATGCTGATTTTTTTTTACTTTTTTTGTTTTTGTTTGAGTTAGAGTCTAATAGCATGATGACATTTAAACAGGAGATAAGAGCTAAGTGCTAAAGCTGAGTCACTGTATAAAACCTTTGTCTTTTGCATTCATAATGGATTTCCTGCTCTCTCTTCCATTGACATTACTTTTCTGACATCTTAATCATAAAATGAGGACTGAATAAGCACAGAACGATTGCATTTATCTGGCACTTGACATCACTACTGGACTTCGCGAAGATCGTCAGAGCTAAAGAAGCACTTCAGGGTAGCGTAGTTGTTGTCATGTCAGAAACATAGTGGCCAATTTGAGACCCATCAAGCTCCCTCAAACAGTATGTGATGATGACCAACAGATTTTATTTTTGCGACATTGAGGGGTAAATATTGACCAAGATGCCAGGAATAACTTTCCTTCCCTTGTTCAAAATAGCACAATGACTTCTGCATCCACCCAAGCTAGTCATGGAGATGTACAGCACAGAAACTGACCCTTTGGTCCAACTCGTCCATGCCGACCCAGATATCCTAAATTAGTATAGTCCCATTTGCCAGCATTTGGCCCATATCCGTCTAAACCCTTCCTATTCATTTACCCATCCAGATGCCTTTTAAATGTTGCAATTGTATCAGCTTCCACCACTTCCTCTGGCAGCTCATTCCATACATGCATTACCCTCTGTGTGAACAAGTTGCCCCGGTGTTCCCTTTTAAATCTTCCCTTTCTCACTTTAAACCTAATCCCTTTAGTTTTGGACTCCTGTACACTGGAGAAAAGACCTTGACTGTTTACCTTATCCATGCCCCTCATGATTTTATAAACCTCTATAAGGTCACCCCTCAGCCTCCAACGCTCCAGGGAAAACAGCCCCGGCCTAGTCAGCCTCTCCCTATAGCTCAAACCCTCCAACCCTGGCAACACCCTTAAATCCTGTGTTTAGTAACGAGGCACCTCTGACAGTGCAGTGTGCCTCAGTACTCCCCTGGATGTCAACCTGGATTTTTTTCTGAGGGCAGTGAAGTAGGGTTTGTTCCTGGAACCCTGTGATTGAAAATGAGAGAGCTACTAACTCAGTTCTTAGAAATGCTAACTTAGAAGCACTGACTTAGAAACACTAAGTTTAAAGCTGTTGCATCATTGGTAACTTGCACCTAGCTGTAAAATGATGAATTGGTTCAGTTTGATTTAAATTCAATTTAACAATGGTTAATAAAGTAGAAAATTTGCCTCTATCTTCCTCTGAAAAGTATCAGTGCTGTCACTGTGTACTTAATTTATTCTGTTATTTATACTGATTTTGAACCCTGATTTTTATCTTTTGAGGATTCATTGCATTTTACTGTCCCTTTAGACACATTGTCAGAGGAACAGCTATTACTCAAAGGTCCATTTGACAGTTTAATATTAGACAGATGGCCATAATAGAATTGAAGCACAACAGAGCCTGTGTCCAGAACTGATTTAATTATTTAAACTTTTTAAACCATTCATTTCATCCATTCTCTTTGGAAAGCAATTATAGAGGGGTCCTGAATCAGAATGCTAATGAAAGCTGTCGGTCTTGTTGAAACATTGCTTCTGACAAGTTCAGTTGGCTGATGTAATAGCTGTCTTGTGTTCAGAGGTTGGGTTGAACCCAAGAAAGATTGTGCTTTGTGCATGGCCTATTTTTGAGTGCATTAGCAATAATGATGTCCTGAGAGAGCACAAGAGAGTGTGTCATAGTTCCTCAGTATTGGGAGGACTTGTAGGGAGGTGGATGGTGGGGGAATAGACAGTAGTCATGTCCTGGGATGAGCTGTACCAGGAGTCACGTCTGTTAGCCCATGGGCCAGTTTTTGTACTGCCACTTGCATAACCTTCCAGTCCGGACCTTCCCCAACTGACAAAGCTCAACAAGCTACAGTTGCTTCATCACAATGGCCGAGGAGCTCTGTGGTTGTGGTGATCCCCCGGCTGAAGTGGGGCTGTGAAATCTGTAAAATGGGAAGTTAAGGAGCTCAAGAAGCCTCCACATGTTGCCAGTAAATCTCCAAAATAATATAAGGTAACTAGCTGGCCCTCTCCCTCGAAACATTGGGACAGAAGGAGGTCATTCAGCCTATAGAGTCGTCTTCACCTTTCAGGGAGAGTGCAGCTGACTTGATTATCCACATCTCCATTTTCCTGCCTTATCTCTGTAACTCGTGATCCCTTTACTGACAATTATGTTCCTCACAACATTTTAAATGAGCTGGTGTGTATCCAAACTTTGAAAAGCAAAGCTTTAATGGAGTATCTCAATTATTCACTAACATCCGGGGTCCATGAGCCCAACATTGGATCGTGCTTGTCAAAGGTAAGGGTAACCAAAATTAAAATTACACAAAGCGTTTCTATTGTGGCCTCACCAGCTCCCCATCGCAATAACAACGCCTGATTTTTTTTTTACTTTTGGTGCACAGTTTCACTTTGGCAACGACCAGACTAACGAATAATCATGTGAAATATCAAACCCAGAGGCAGGTTTACCAATGTATTGGACAGATCAAGAAATAAACCCTCAATTTAACTGGCGATTCCAGAATGCTGCACTTACACTATACACTGCACCGATGTTTGTCTGAGGATCAGAAAGGTTCTTTGTCTTAAGTAAGCTGGCATGATGGGAAAGGTTGGTTACCTATTTATTTGTGCTAACTTTTTCTTCACCTCTCTGCTGTCCATGGATGAAAGCTGCTTTGATGGAGCAGGTCTGGAAAAACAAACTGAACGGTTTCCTGTGACTTTGCAGATGATTTCTGTCACTGGCTTCATGGATAACGATCGAGCTGACTTGAAGCTGATGGGTTATTTAGCCGGGGCCAAGTACACGGGATACCTCTGCCGCAGCAACACTGTCCTCATCTGCAAAGAGTAAGTTCTTGATTGTTAATGTGAAATGGCGGTGATTGTTAGTGAAGGGTACTGTTTGTCACCGCAATAGAAAAAGACATTGGCTTTCACCAGCTTAACTCTGATGTGCTGTCTGCCAAGTTTTTTTTAGTATTTCATTGGCTTGTAATGTGTTTGGTTGAGTGCACCTTTAAAATGACGGCAAGCAATTTTGTACAGAATCCTTTTACGGAGCGTATCAAGGTCATATGGAGTGAATTATTACAGTTTCGTGCCTGAAGGTCTGGTACTCTTGAGAGCAATGATGGTCAACTGCTTTCTTGAGTGAAATAATTGGTAGTCAAAGGTACATTTGCTGTAATTATGGTTCATCATGATTCCCTGTCTTTTTTTCCAAAGACTACCTGTCATAACTTTCAAGTGTTTGTGGGCTGGAGCAGTTGAGGAGTGGGTGAAGAGAGTGCAGGGAGTTAATGGGAGACAACTCTAAGTGGCAGTGATAGAGCTAATGTGGCAGAATGCAATTCGGTTGGAATGCTAAACTAAAAATACTTCTTGCTTAAGGTTTTATTGAATGGGTGCAGCACAGGATTAGGCCATTTGGCCCATTATGCTTATGTTAATCCTTTTGAATAACCAATCCAAATGGACGCACACAATTTCACTTAACCTTCAGCATTGCAAAGTTTATTTTTCCTCCATCAGGTATTTAACATCTTAAAAGTTGCAATTCGATCTGCTCCGGCAACCCTTTCAGGCTTTACAGATTTTAACTCTTCCGGGTCATAACTCTTTATCTTACTTTTCTTCTTCTTGTCCCTCCTTTTTTTTTAATATCTGTGACCTCTGGTGACCAACCATCTTGATATTGTAAAGACTGCGTTTTTGAAAATATCACAATGAAATCTTCTTTTGACATTCTCTGACCTGCTGAAATTATAATGTGGGGGTACCGGTGTTGGACTGAGGTGGACAAAGTTTAAAAATCACATAACACCAGGTTATAGCCCAACAGCTTTAATTGGAAGTACAAGCCTTTGGAGCGCTGCTCCTATATCAGTTAGCTAGTCTATAGGATCTGTTGGACTATAGCCAAGTGTTGTGTGATTTTTATTTTTAACTCTGCTTGAATTAGAATCACTTCCACAGTCTCTCTAACTGAAGTCCCACTTGCTCGGATGTTTGGATCTCAGTAAGAGGATTTGCTGGTGCTGGTGGTGAGCGTGTGTCTTTGACTGATTTATGCTGGACACTTTGCTCGTGCAAGCCATTGTTCCGAGCTTGTTTTGATGGTAAATTTGATTCAACGTTGAACATTTTCTTTTGATCTGTGCTAGCCGAGAATGTTTTTGTAACGGGCTTCAGTCTTTAGTCACTTGATGCTTTGTCAAGTTCTAAACTGAAAGGCATTTGATTCTATTTGTACAGAATTTTAAAATCGGTGGGGGGGCGCGGAAGTAAGCAAACAGGACCTTTACTTAAGATAAATGGCACAGAGGTGGGGCATTTCAGCCCAACCAGTCCATATTAATGTTCATGCTGCATTCTGGCTTCTATCTTTACTCATCTGAGTTTATCATTTATTATTCTCTGTTCCCTTCCTTCTCTGTATGCTTGCCTGGCTTCCCCATAAATACATCTATACAATTCGTTTCAACCTTCATGTTGTATTGAACTCCACATCCTTATCATTCTTTGGTGAAACGTTTTCTTCTGTTATTATCTCAGCTGATGGTAATACTGGCCAAGTCCGATCCCTGAATGAAAACTGGCTTGATAGATAATGAGTTTAATTTTTTGTGATTTGTTAGTCATTGAATCTATTCATACAAAATTGGCAGTATTCTTCCACAAAAGAACAATGAGTTTATTACTGGAATAATATGTTTATAACTGGAACAAACAGTTCAAAATAATACTAAGGTAAACTGCAAAACAAAGTTTTAACCTTTTTTTTTCCTAGCAACATCCTTTATAGATTCTCAGTCCCTGCAAAATGTCACTCCTATCTTAATCCTTCGATTTATTAGATTCGATTCAATTTGATTCCCTACAGTGTGGAGACAGGCCATTCGGCCCAACAAGTATACACCAACCCTCAGAGTAACCCACCCAGACCCATTTCTCTCTGACAGTAACACCTAACACTATGGGCAATTTAGAATGGCTAATTTGCCTAGCGTGCACATCTTTGGACTGTGGGAGGAAACCCATGCAGACACTGGGTGAATGTGCAAACTCCACACAGATAGTCACCTGAGTCACCCAGGTCCCTGACGCTGTGAGGCAGCAGTGCTAACCAATGAGCCACCATGCCGTCCTCTTACTTTACTGACTTACTGGTTTTGATGGCCTTGAAATCTTTATTCGTTTCTTGTGGCCTCCACTTTTTTCCCCCAGTTTTGGCAGCTTAAAAACCACGACACACACTGTTACAGATAAACTCTTTCAAGTTTGAGGTTTTGTAGCTTGGCTTGCACGTACTACCTTTCTGTACTGAAACTTGCATCTTCTGAACTAAACTCCAATCCATCAGCGCCTTACTGGCTTTCTGTCCATATCAAAGCTTCAGCTTCATCAATGAATGCCACAAGTATCCTGTTGGAGACCATTCAAATCACATGCCTTCTTGAAATGATTTGATTAGTTAACTCTTCAAAACACTTTTTGAACTTTTAAAACAAAGTTAGCTTATCTCTACTTAAAAATCCAAATTACAGTAATATGTTACACATTTTCTTATTCCTGAGTTCTCAATTTAGGTTTGTTGATGACCATCCATTCCTATATAAACGGTTTGGTCAGATGGCCAACTCAATGTCAGATGGAATTTAACCCAGATAAATGTGAGGAGGAATGGGACATGGGAGTACTCAATGAATGGCAAGACACTTGGAAGCTCAAAGGAACAGAGAGATCTTGGAGTGCTTGTCCACTGATCCCTGAAGATGACAGAACAGGTTAATTGGGTAATTAAAAAGGCTGTGGTTAGTACTGTTGCCTCACAGCGCCAGGGACCTGGGTTCGATTCCAGCTTCGGGTGACCGTCTGTGTGGAGTTTGTACGTTCTCCCTGTGTCTGCGTGGGTTTCCTCCGGGTGCTCCAGTTTCCTCCCACAGTCCAAAGATATGCAGGTTAGGTGAATTGGCCGTGCTAAATTGCCCACAGTGTTCAGGGACGTGTAGGTTAGGTGCATTAGTCGGGTAAATGTAGAGTAGTAGGAGAATGTGTCTGGGTGGGTTACTGTTCTGAGGGTCAGTGTGGACTTGTTGGGTTGAAGGGCCTGTTTCTGCACTGTAGGGATTCTATGATTCATATGGGATGCTGACCTTTATAAGTGGTGGGCATAGATTATAAGAACAGGGTGGTCATGTTGGAGCTATGCAGGACTTTGGTTAGACTATAACTGGAGTACTATTTGCAGTTCGGGTCACGGCCTCACTATGGGAAGGATGTGATTCCACTAGAAGGTGTGCAAGTCAACCAAGCCTTCAACAGAGGAGTAGCTCATAAGGAGTGTCTTGTAACAGTGATTTGGTGAGACAATACCAGAGCTTTAGTCCCAGGCATCTGTTTGTGCAGCCACAGTGGGTTCTGAAGGAGGATCGTTGGACTGGAAATGTTAACTCTGCTTTCTCTCCACAGATGCTGCCAGACCTGCTGAGTTTTTCCAGCAGTTACTGTTCCTGATTTTCAGCACCCACAGTTCAATGATTTTAGTTTAGCTATTAAACTCAAAGGTGCGCAAGAGGCCAGAATTGCAGGAAAGCTGAGGTCGTGAACAGTTGAGAGGCTGTAGGAGCTGACAGAAGTAAGGAGCAGTGAGGCCCTGGAGACAGTTTCTTGGGCAGTATTGGCCAGTGAGCACAGGCAACTAGTAAGCAGGTTTCTGTGGTTAGGAACTAGCTCGTGACTACAAGCAGTCTGAACAGGGCTTACTGCAATTAGGATTTGCAACTTTTTTGCGAATCTGGTCCACAACTGTTCTGTCTCTAGGACAGGGGCGACACTTGATGGTGTTGTATTTTGCACCATTATTACAGCTACCGTTCTGTGCAGCTTTAGAAAAGAATAGCATACTGTGAAGACAAATGTCAGGGCAAGACAGAGCGCTTCAAGAATGGTGAATGGTTGGAATCATTTTTCTGCATTTAGTGCTGACCTTGATGCACAAGCACAGAACCTCTGCATTTTGTAGTGAAGGATCCCAGTCCCTTGTGTTAGAGCATCATATGTTCACAATTATTGGTGATAATAAACTGGCAAGTGGGGGACATAAGCTAATGGGACACAGGATATGGATGTATGTTTTAGTTGGAAAATAGGATAAGTACCACAGTTGATTTTGCATTCAAGCTGTATATAACGCCTGGGGTTAATTCAGTGACACTCCATTGCATTCTCCTTCTAAACGATAAAGATCTTTGTTTCTAAAGATATCAGTTGCTGTCTGCCATGGATTGCTCGCAAGCAGAACTGCCAACTGTTCAAGACCATCTGCTGTCTCACTAACGGATAAGCAGCCGGTCTGCAATATTTCTTACAAATTGCTACTGTTGTGAATGACTTTATGATTACCTTTTGTACTGTAGCCGCACAAATGCATACCACGCAAGATTCACTAAGTGACTTTAGGCTTCATTAACACTTGGCTCAGAGGCTTGTTTAGAGTTACCTTGCCTGCAAATTAACACAAAGTTTTTAAAAATTGCTGGGAAAGTGTCCTAGTTAGGAGAATTACAATACGTGAGAGTTGTACAGCATGGAAACAGACCCCTCGGTCTGACTTGTCTGCGTTGACCAGACATCCCAATCTGACTTGGGCCACATGCTGGCAAATGAGCCTATATCCCTCTAAACCTTTCCTATTCATGTACCTAGCCTTTTAAATGTTGTAATTATATCAACCTCCAGCACCTCCTTTCACTCATCCTATGCATGCACCCCACACAGTATGAAAACGTTACCCCTCGAGTCCTGTTTAAATCTTTTTTCCTGTAGCCATAAGCCTATGCCCCCTACCCTTGGGAAATGATCTTTTGCCCAAAACGTCGATTCTCCTGCTCCTCGGATGCTGCCTGACCTGCTGTGCATTTCTAGCACCACTCTAATCTAGACTCTGATCTCCAGCATCTGCAGTCCTCCCTTTCGCCTAGAAGACCTTTGCTGTTCACCTTATCTGTGCTCCTTATGATTTTACTAGATAAAGTGATCTCTGACAATGCAATAGCTGGCGCAAACCAATTACATGCATGCAGGCAACGGTAAGAAGGTCAAGTTGCCTGTTATATGAAACAGTATTAGAAAAGTTATTTATTTTCAAAAGCAAACCAGCTCACTGTAGTGTGGTGCACTTACTTCTGTTGTGCAAGCAAGAGCAATAGATACCACACCAAGGTATTGCCTGGGATGTAGTATCTCAGCTATGAAGAGAGGCTGGAGTACATCAAGGTGTATAAGATAATAAGGAGTATGGACAGTGTAAACCGAAAGCAGCTAGTCCCCTTAGTCAAAAGGTCCGTAACAAGGGAGTAAGGTGGTGGGGGTCTGGGATGCACTGCCTGCAAGGGTAGCGGAGGTGGAAAAGTTCACAAACTTTAAAAAGTACTTGATGAGCGCTTGAAATGCTATATCATTCAAGGCGCTGAGCCCAGTGTGAGACAGTGGGACTCGTGAGGATTGTAGTGTATTTTGGGTGGTACAGCCTCGATGGGTTGAAGGCTCTCTACTGCATAATTCTATGATCTGATCCCTGAAAATTTCTTAATCAGATTCTTATTCATAATTATTGAGGAAGTTCTCATGTGAGGAAATTCGCCTAGGTATGAGCTGTACGGTCTGGATATGACACCACCTTGCAGTTGTCAGATCTTTCTAGTGTTTTGGCTCTGCCATTGGTAAGGACAGTAGCTTCCTAATCCTGAAGGACACTGGTGAACAAGCTGAATTTGTTTTCAATGATTATCGGACAACTTTACAAAAAATATTGAAATCATAAAATGACTGTTGCCCCCAAATTTCTCCAAAATGTCATGTAATAGACACTGTTGAGAATTCATTTTCAGTAAGTCTGCCATTGCATGTTGGTAACGTGGAGTCAGTGTTTAACGTTTTACAAAGAACGAATTATGCTAAAGTACTGACTCAGTGAGTTGTGGAGTGGGAGGATGAAGATTGTGGTGGGACAGGGTACAGTATGGTGAGATTTCCTCTTGGTGTTTGATTTGAAAGTGAACTGACTCTACTTTCCCGGTGGCTTGTCTTGAGAACAGACCGTGTGGATTGAAATATGAGAAGGCGAAGGAGTGGAGGATACCATGTGTGAACGCTCAGTGGCTCTGTGACATTCTCCTCGGGAACTTCGATGCATTGCGACAGATTCAGCACAGTCGCTACACAGTGTTCAACCTCCAGGACCCTCTTGCCCCCAGTCCACAACTGGTTTCAAACCTTTTAGGTATCGTATGTGAAATTTTTAGCTGCCAAATTCATCTGGTTTTTGTGGAATGGCAAAAGATGAGAGGTTCATCTGGATCCTTCAGCCAAGTTGAAACCCGAGCTGGTTGCCATGTTGAATTTTCACCATCACTCGTAGAATAGTGCAGCACAGGAACAGACCCTCCAGCCCACAATGTTGTGCCGAACATGATGCCAAGTTAAACTAATCTCTTCTGCCTGCCCTTGGTCCATAATCCCTCCATTTCTTGCATATTCATGTGCTTATCTAAAAGCTCCCCCCACCGCCGCCAAAACCCCGTATCTGCCTCCTGAATAAAGTCCGAGTGGACTTATCTTGCCATTCTTCAGCTAGACATCCTCACCAGTTCGTAAGCTTCTTCAACATTTTGAACCCTGACCCCTCTCTCTCTCTCTCTCTCTCTCTCTCTGTTCCAAGTTCCATTTTTCATAGTTTTGTTGTAGCCCGTTTTGACAAAGCTCAGTTTCTTAATGGAAGCAGTAGATTGGCCATGTTAAATTGCCCATAGTAAGGGGTAGATGCAGATGTAGATATAGGGGTATGGGTGGGTTACGCTTCGGTGGGGCGGTGTGGACTTGTTGGGCCGAAGGGCCTGTTTCCACACTGTAAGTAATCTAATCTAATCAGCTACTCCTATTTCAGACAAAATTAAACAAAACCCTAAATTCAAAAAGCAGCGCTCTAGTAATGTGCTATCATCCTTTGTGCCAAAGCTATCCTAAATTTAAAGGTAGTTAAATATCTGTAAGGTGCCATTCTTATTTTTGAAAAGGTGGTTAAGTTATCCATCCTTCCTGTAAAAATATTAATGGAGAACAGAGAATAGAACAGAACAAAACTAGGTAAATGCATCTGACTCTCTTCCCTTTCTGTGCCTCTCATAATTTTGTAGACTTGTAAATGGAGTCCCTCGGTCTCTGAATTTCCAGTGAAAACGATGAGTTTATCCAACCTCTCCTACATTACTAAAACCCTCCAGACCAAGCGACATCCTGGTAAACCTTCTCTGCACCCTCTTCAAAGCATCCACGTCCTTCTGCTAATGTGGCAACCAGAACTGCACGCAATAGTTTCTGTGGCATTTGTATCATTGGTAGATAAAGATTTGGTTAAATTCTGTTCATTTTTGTTTCCAGCTGCTTGGCGGATGCCACTGAAGATCTCTCCGGAGCTGTTGATGGTATGACCATGTTTAATTACCCTCTGTCTCAAGTGTTGACTGCTACTATGTAGTTTTTACCCCCTTTTTCACCCTCTCCTGAATTTTGTCCTTTTTCCCCACATTAAGTCTAAAAGCCATGCGTGTAGACTTGTGGGAGATTGAGTAGATTTGCTTTAATCAAACCAAAGCAGGTTTATTATTTCAATGCAAATGATGTACATCAAAATACCTTGGCTAAAGAAAGCATTTACATTTATCTTAAGAGGATATGGTAGCATAGTGGTAAAAATTGCCCAAATGATCCAGAGGCCCAGGCAATGCACTGGGGCATGGACTCGAGTCCCACCATGGTAGCTGGTGGAATTTAAATTCAGTGTCTGAGAAATGATATTGAGGGACTGCAAAGAAGGATTACCAAACCGATTCCTGGGATGGCAGGACTGACATATTGGGAAGAGACTGAATCGGTTAGGCTTGTATTTACCAGAGTTGAGAAGATCGGGGGATATACCTCATAGAAGCGTAAGAAATTCTGACAGGGTGGAAGGATTTTCCTGACTACTGCAGAATCCAGAACCCGGGGTTCAGAGTCTTAACGCTCAACGATGGGCCTTTTTAGGGCTGAGATGAGGAGGAATTTCTTCGCCCAGAGATTGGTGAGCCTGTGGAGTTCTCTGACACAGGAAACTGTTGAGACAGTTTTGCTGTCATCAGCAACCAGCCCCACTCTCGACCTTCGAATCAAGAGAGGGGCATTATTGAAAGAGCTGAAGATGTTTCAGCTGAGGACCCTTTCCTGGTGCCTGACTGTAGCCACCATTATATCCCTCTCTGCTACTTTGGGCTTCAGTCTGCAGTGTGTTTCCCCCAGTTCCCATTGGCTGCAGTTTTTCAGAGCACCCCGATGCCGCAATCTCATCCAAGGCAGCTTCACTGTCAAGAGCAATTACTCTCGCCTCAGTTTTTCTTGTCTGTTTTTATACCCAGGCTGCAGAATCATGAGCCAAGTAACCCTTGCATAACCTGAACTGAATGCCAGTGAGCAGCTTTGTGTCAAGCATATGATAGCTTTTGGCGATGTTTCTGGGAGGTGTTAGCATTCCACACCAATTCCCTGCTCCAATAGTGCCTACAGCCAGCATCTTTAATTGCGCTGTTCCTTGATGAATTAAGACGGGGTGTGGCTAAGTCAGGGCTTATTGCCCAGCCATAATTCCCCTGAAAGCAGTTGAGAGTCAGCCCGTTGCTGTGGAACTGGAGTCACATGTAGGCCAGACTAGACGAGTTTGGCAGATTTCCTTCCCTAAATGATATTAGTGAACCAGATGGATATATTTTTTTCCTGATCATTGTCAGCAGTTTCATGGACATCATTAGAACTCCAGATTTTTAAAAATTGAATTCAGATTCCATCATCTGCCAAGGCAGGATTTCTGCATTGAGAGTCTTGCAATAATGCCATTAGGCCATCACCTCCCCTATAAACTGAGGCAATAGTAAATGAAAGTGAAGACTGCGGATGTTGGAATTCTGGAAGTAAGGCAGAAAGTGCTGGAAAACTTCAACAGGTCTGGCACATCGATGGGGAGAAAACTTTAATGTTTTGAGTCACAACAATATGGAGTAAATTGCATTGTACATTGGTAACTTGTAGTTGAGTTAGCAAGTTGATAAACTTCACTTAGAAATTCCTTCCCAGACAGCATTGTGGGTCTACCCATAGTGGTTCAGATTTCTTCTTGAGGGTAACCAGGGATGGGCAATAAGTGCTGGCCAACTGGTGATGCCCACATCTCTCTCAGGAATGGAGCTTGCAAACGTGATGTCTTCTCAATCTTGGAGAGCTCTTTGTAAAGGTAGACATAGAACAGCACAGCACAGCACGTCAGGCAGTATCCGAGGAGCAGGAGAATCGACGTTTTGAGCATCAGGAAACTGATGAAGGGTTTATGCCTGAAATGTCGATTCTCCTCCTGGGATGCTGCCTGACCTGCTGTGCTTTTCCATTACTACACTCTTTACTCTGATCTCCAGCATCTGCAGTCCTCACTTTCTCCTAGACACGTAGAACAGATATTTTCATCTGCAATGGAGAGTTAAAGCCATAAATGGAAAATAGCCTGTGATAACTGTGAAAGAACATGGAACAATACAGTACAGGAACAGGCCCTTTGGCCCTCCAAGCCTGTGCTGACACATCATGCACTTTTACGCTGTAACTGTCTTCACTTAGTGGATCCATATCCCTCTATTCCCTTCTTAACAACGTATTTGTCTAGTAACTGTCTTCACTTAGTGGATCCATATCCCTCTATTCCCTTCTTAACCACGTATTTGTCTAAGTGCTATTTGAAAGCTGCTGTTCTGTCTGCTTCCACCACCACCTCTGACAATGCATTGCAAGCACTCACCACCCTTTGTGTGTGAGATTCCCCAACCCCAGGAAAAAGCCTCATACTTGCCACTGTCCATGCCATTCACAATCTTCGGAACTTCTTTCAGGCGGCCCCTCAACCTGCTGCATTCCAGTGATAACAAACCCAGTCGATCCAATCTTTCTTCAGAGCTAAAATCCCCCATTAGCAGGCAGCATCCTAGTAAACCTTTTCTGTACCCTCTCGAAGACATCTACATCCTTTTCGTAGTGTGGTGACCAGAATTGTACACAATATTTGAAGTGTGGCCTAACTAAAGGAGTTCGGGAGAGATTTCCTTACCCAACCAGGTAAGTTCCTATCTCGGGGCGTAGATTAGATCAATTGTGTAGGTCCTCTTCATGAGGAAATGACATAAGTGCAAGGGGAAAATAAATGAAAGACAATGTCAGGAGTATTGGGAATGAGATGAAGAAAGATGCTAGGACTTGTGTGGAACATCATTGCTGGCGTAGCTCCCATTGAGACGAGTGATGTGTTTCCTTCCTCTGTGAACCTGCTAAAGGTGTCCTGGTGGTCTGTCTTTTACCTTGCAGAATGTACGTCTCCAGATTAAACAGAAACAAAATGATTATAACGCTCCACCTCCTGTGAAAAGAGCAAGGTAAGGTGACTATGACCATAGCTTTTCTCATTGAGTTTGAGATTTATTGTTGCTTTGGCCTGTGTGGTGGAGAATGTGCAATTATAGAGTTCAAGAGACTTGGCCAGTTACCCAGGTCTGTTTGTGACAGACTGCTGTTATTTAGTGTCTCTAGTTACTGTCGTCCGTGTTTGGTTTGTTTTGTGGTTTTCCTTAACTCTCCATTCAATGCCTCTGAAATACAACACAGATGTGAAACAGGAGTCTAGATTAGAGTGGTGCTGGAAAAGCACAGCAGGTCAGGCAGCATCTGAGGGGATGCTGCCTGACCTGCTGTGCTTTTTCAGCACCATTCTAATCTAGACTCTGGTTCCAGCATCTGCATTCCTTGTTTTTACCTACACAAATGTGAAACAACTTGCATTACACAAATATCCAAATTGTTGTCTTAAACTCTTGCTGTCCTGAACTTGAGTGCTTTTGGAATTTAATGGAATGCATTTTTTAAAATTGCAGTTCAAGTAATCACAATGCTACATATTTGTCATTAACTTTTTACATGTTAAATTGATGGATCAGACATTGGCCTATTCTTGAAGACGAGACGCAGAACAAAACTAGTACAGAAGGAGGCCCCTCTGCCCATCAAATATGTGCTAGCCCTTTCAAGGCACAATCCATTTGGTCCCACTCCCCACTCTTCCTGCAACTTTTTTCTCCTTTTTGCATTTATCCAATTTCCTCATTTTTGAATCTGTTTCCACTAACCCCTCAAGTAGTGCATTCCAAATCCTATCACCACATTTCTTAAGAAAGGTTTCCCCCACTGTTATCTTTGGTTCATGTGGCATTTGCCTTTAGCCCTCTGGTTCCTACCCTTTATCAGTTAGAAGTAGCCTCCCTTTATTTACACTATTTGAATCTTTCACGATACTAAACACATCCATCAAATCTCTTCAGCACTTCCTGCTAAGTTACTGTATGACCTTATCACTCATTCATGTAAATCTCATCTGCAATCTCCACAAAGTCTGAACGTCCCTCCACAAAGAGGGATACTCACAGTTGGACACAGTGCTCCAGCTGCAACCAGCCTCCAGTTTTATCTCTGTTTAGCAGAACTTTGTTGCTTTCGTACCCGGGACCCTGTATATTTAGTCATTTCTTTGTTAAAGTGTCCTGCCAACTTCAGTGATTTGTACACACATATGCTAATGTCTCTCTTTTCTTCAATCCCCTTTAACTCATATCGTTCCTCCTCATTCCATTATCACCTCACTTCTTACTGCACGGAATTGCATGGGCCACCCATTTTACCATCCTTTCTGTGGTGTCGTGAAGTCACGTATTATCCTCCGCACCGTTTATTGCACTTCCAAGTTTAGTGTCATCTACAATCCTTTCAAAAAGAAAGGTTGAGAAGGTGGAAATCTTTGTGGTATCCTCAGCCAGTGGGGGAATTGAACCCAATCTGCTGACGTCACTGATTGCAAACCAGCCGCATGGTTTTAAAGAAAAACAAACTCAAACCCGCTCAAACCCAATGTGCATGTGTGTGGGGATTGAATCCCAACAATTTCAGGGGAGGCGATGGCCTAGTGGTATTATTGCTGGAGTGTTAATGCACCGATCCAGCTAATGTTCTGGGGATCTGGGTTTGAATGCTGTCATGGCAGGTGGTAGAATTTGAATTCAATAAATATCTGAGATTAAGAGTCTAATGATGGTCGTAACTCTATCGTCGATATTCAGAAAGACCAAAGGAAACTGCCATTCTTACTTGGTCTGGCCTAACCCACAACAATATGGTGGTCTCTTACCGGCCTTCTGGGCAATTAGGGATGGGCAATAAATGCTGGCCTAGACAGTGACACCGTCATCTCCTGAATGTTTATTTTAAAAGGAATGGTATGCTGTTATCCCTCCGCTTTAATAATCCAATAGTTTAATTCCTTGTTGAACAAGGGAGGCCGAAAGGTTACCTGGGGTAGATGGGAATGTGGATTTAAGGTTAAAGTGAGTTCGCCCATGATCATCTTGAATGGTGGAGTGGACCAAATAGCCTGCTTGCTCCTGCTATATATGCTTGTAGTCTGCCTGTGGAACAGTACTCTGTGTCTTTGAGAGAGAGAGAGAGAGAGAGAGAAAACAAAAAGAGCACTTCATGTGGTATCGGGGTGAGAGAGCTAGATAACCTGGGTAGTTTTGTGTGGTTCTTTTTTATCTCCCATCGATATGATCACAGTTTCTGACTCGGCAAGTCATCTGTCTAACCAGGATTGAGGATCTGCCACCACCATCAAAAAAGCTCCCTCCAGAGTCAACACCAGCAGTGCTGTTCACAGGATTTGAGCCTGCCCAGGTTCAGCAGTACATCAAGGTAACCCTTCCCTGCGCCTTGTCTCTCACTTCTTGTTCTGTGTAATACTTGAAGGGGTCTTCCGTTGAGCAGCCAATCACGGCGGCAGACTAGCCCTGTGATTTATTCTAACCATTAAGTGGATGCAGTCTTTTAGTTTTGTAACGTGGTGAAAACTTAGGGGCAGCATATCAGCAGATGCCCTTTACCACAGAGTTATTTGTTAACTTGGCTTTCTGTTCGTCTTAACATTCATTTAACATGTGGTACACTCAGGTTGCCATTCTTCAGTCAAAACCATCTGAGGTGCCTCCCTGAATTGGGAGAAGAGGGGAATGTGGGGGAATAAATGGCTAAAACATCAGTATCAACAGCAATCTGAAAGTTTGCACTGTACAGCCTCTTACTGTGTTACAATAACTAACTACCTCATCACAGTGCAGTTCAAACGAGATTCAGGGTGATTTGGAAAGTCTAAAGATGGATTTAACCAGAGAGGTCGGTTCTGAAGCGTCAGTCATACAGCACGGAAAGAGACCTCTCAGTCCAACTCGTCTATGCCGACCAGATATCCTAAATTAATCTAGTTCCATTTGCCAGCATTTAGACTATATCTCTCTAAACCCTTCCTATTGCTACCCATCCAGATTCCTTTTAAACGTTGTAATTGTACCAGCCTTCACCACTTCCTCTGTCAGCTCATTCCATACATGCACCACCCTCTGCATGAAAAAGTTATCCCCTCAGGTCTCTTTTTAAATCTTTCCCCTCTCCCCCTAAATTGATGCCGTCTAGTTTTAGACTCCCCCATGCTGGGGAAAAGACATTGGCTGTTCACCCCAAACAGTGTCATAAGGTTGGAGGGGCATTGGTTCACAATTCTGAAATGACAGATTGCAATTTCTGGAGATCTCTGCCAACTCGAGACAGATTTAAGGTGATAAACACCAGAGGTAAAACTGTTGGTTAAATGGAGTCTAGGCATATGTTTTTGTTTTTTCCAGTTAGAGCTTCTTTCCAACTGTCTCGCCATCAGCTCTAACTGCATTGATTACTTGCTCCCTCTATGTAAAATACCCAATTGGTTTCTCACCCAATTACTCTCAATTGACATATAACCGTCACCTTTCCCCAAGTTCCACTTAACCTCAGACGTATATGCAAGATGCTACTAGATACTGCGATGTGGTTGGGTGGGCTGGTGGCTGACTGGAATTGTTTAGAAATAGTGCATTGTCCTATTGAATGTAGTGTAGGTCGGATGAAGGTATTTGAAGTGGGAAATGAGAATTTCCTGCCTCGTCTTTCAAAATGATCAATTGTGATCCCAATGTACTTAGCACCTGTAACAGTCTGCTATTAGAGCACCAAACAAAAACGAAAAATTGAAAACCTAATCGGGAATCCAATAACTAATGGAACCCCGAAATAGCGTTGTGGAATCTGACTTGTGAATCTGTGCAGGATCACAGGTAATGAGAGCATTTTACCCTCATCCTGGCACATAGGTCTCCTTGGCAAGGCTAGTATTTATTGCCTACCCCCTAATTTCTGTCGGTATGTGAGTTGAATGACTTCTATGCTATGGGATTTAAACAAAACTTTAGATTGAAACCGGGGTGATGATTACGGGGTAAAATCTACACAGCACTTGAAGATAATATCACAGAGAATGGAAGGAATGTCCAAGTTTGTCACCTGTGGAGAACATAGTAAATGGTGTTCTGGGGCCATGATAATGTAGGTAACACTGCGAGCACAAGGGGGTAAAACAACACCTATAGGCCAGTAAAATGGAGCTATTCACTGGAAACCACAAAGAAAGGTCACGGTCGTGGTCCTTGAGAATATTGTTGGTGTCTTCAAGCAGGACACTGCTGGGCCAAGTGGGAACCACTCCTTGCCATCACCCTGAGAGACTTTTAGTGCAGTGCTTAGAGTGTAAATGATCTATTCACGCATCTTAAAGCAAGGCCATTGGTAAGATAGTCTTTGGCAGTGATGATGTGATGAAGGGAGTTAATGTGATGTTGGCAAATTTGTAAGAAAATTATTCCTAAAATCTCTTAATAGCCATCAAGGAGGTTGAGGCGTACCAGTAATGTCACAGGGCTTGTAATCGAGAGCCCCAAACTAATACTCTGGGGTCAAGGGTTCAAATCTTACCCAGACAGATGGTGGGATTTGAGTTTAATTAATAATATCTGAAATGTAATACTCACCTCAGTGATGGTGCCTGTGAAGCTATTGTCAGTTGCTGTAAAAACCCATGTGACACGCTTGTCCTTTAACTCTACAAAACGTAGGAAGAAAAGTGGGCCATTGTGCCCAACGGGTCTGTTCTGGCATTTGGGTGAGGTCATGGCTGATCTGATAATCCTGAACTCCACTTTCCTGCCTGTTGTCCATAACCCTTGATTCCCTTTACTGACTCAAAATCTACCTCAGCCCTGAATATACGTCATGACCCAGCATTGATGGCAGTCTGTGGTAAAGAAGTCCACAAATTCACTACCCTTTGAGAATTCTGCCTCGTCTCTGTCTGTCTTAAATATGCAACCCCTTATCCTGAAATTATGCGCTCTGGTTCCAGACTGTCCTATAGGGGGAAACACATTTTCACCTCCATGCCGTCAAGTCCCCTGTGTATTCTATTTGCTTCAATAAGGTTGCCTCTCATTCTTCTAAATTCTAATGACTGTGGGCCCAACCTACTCGACTGCTCAGTTGAGGGCATCAGTTCAAGGTTGGAGGGGAAAGCATTAAAGGGAACCTGAGGGGCAACTTTATTTACACAAGAGGGTAATGAGCTGCCAGTGGAGGTGGTTGAGGCAGGTACATTAACAATATTTAAAAGGCATTTAGACAAATACATGGAGAGGAAAGGTTTAGAAGGGTATGGGCTAAGTGCAGGGAAATGGGGTTAGCATGGATGGAGATTTTGGTCAGTAGGACTCTGACTCCTCACAATTCGGTCCCTCCATAC
This sequence comes from Chiloscyllium punctatum, assembly GCF_047496795.1. Taxonomy (NCBI): domain Eukaryota; kingdom Metazoa; phylum Chordata; class Chondrichthyes; order Orectolobiformes; family Hemiscylliidae; genus Chiloscyllium; species Chiloscyllium punctatum. The sequence continues at coordinate 109,681,116 of NC_092746.1, forward strand.
CTGTATCAGCCCACTGCCTTCAATGCCAATATACCTTTCCTTAGATTTGGAACCAGAACTGTTTGCAGTATTCCTGGTGTACTGACTCATGCCTTGAATGATTTTAGCAAAGCCTCCTGAGTTTTTTGGCCCATTCCATTTGGAATATAAGCTGACATTTTCCATTCCCTGTTACGTGCTGAACTCAAATGCTAGCTTTCTGTGATGGCTACTGCTGTCCTTACCTGGTCTGGCCGACATGTGACATGGTTAACTCTTTACTGACCCAGCAGCCCACACAGTTCAGGGAAATTTGGGGGTATGCAACCAATTCTGGCAGCCCATGAAAGACAATCAGGGAAAAAAAATTATATACACCAAAGTTAGAACCTTGTCTCGGGGGAAGTCTGTCTTGTGTTTTATTTTGTCAGCCATTATATCAGTTGTCATCAAACTGTCTACATACATTGGTAACCAAATGATGCATTTCTTTTCGAGAATCGAGAAGATTTCCTCCATTCATGTCTTTGTTACTTCAAGACATGATTCCTCCAGTGCACAGCTGGTTAGCTTCACATCTTCCAACTTGCATAAAGTTAAGCTCATCCACAACATCACTTGATTGAATTCTTAGCTAGTCATGGTCACCCATTGTGCCTCTGTACCTGCTGACCCACACTGCCACCTCCCCCCCCCCCACGGTGGCATAACCCCTCAGTTTTGAAATTCCTGGTCTTTGTTTTCAGATCTCTAGAATCTCACGGTTCCTTATCGACGTTAATCTGCTCCAGCTCCGAATCATTCACTGATCTATCTCCATGTCTCTCGGAAATGGCCTATCGCCCTGACTTCTGATGACCTTGCCTGTCTGCTGCATTCTCTTCAGGCGGTATATTCCCAAACCCTGCAGTTCTCTCCTTTCAACCCCTCTATTTCTCAGCTTCTCTCGCTTTAACACACTTCCTAACGCCTACCTCTTTAGAGCTGCTTTTGGTGCCCTGCCCTGATAGGTCAAGGATTTCTGTAAAATTGCTAGCGTTAATCCTCTTTGGCTGTGTTACTACATTGTTTGTGCCTGTGTAAGTACATATTCAGCACTTCTGATGGACGTCAGGTTTTTTTTTTGTGAAAGCACAACTTCATTTTTCTACCTTTATTTCAGAAACTCTATGTCCTTGGTGGTGAAGTTGCAGAGTCTGCTCAGAAATGTACCCATCTGGTGGCAAATAAAGTGACACGTACAGTGAAGTTCCTGACTGCCATCTCCATCGTAAATCACATTGTCACACCTGAGTGGTTAGAGGAGAGCTTTAAAAGTCAGAAGTTTATTGGTAAGTCACCGTGCCGGTAATTGCTACTGGCACTGATTTCAGAGCCCTCTCTTAACTCACCGCACAGTGGCTGCTTCAGTTTTGAGGTGACCATAGCATGAATATGCACATCTCTAATATAGGGTCTCCACATCTTGTACTGATACTTTTGTATGTTGATAGGGTGTAAATGGTTACAGTGCAGAAGGAGACTATTTGGCCCATCGTGGTGGTGCTCACTGAATGAGCCTTTCTCTTCATGCCATTCTCCCCACAGACCCAAGCATTCTGCTTTTTTTCAAATACTCTCCATTCAAAAGCCTCAACCGAACCTCGCTTCCCAGCCCTTTCAGGCCATGTGTGATGCTTAATTGCTAATGTGCAAGTTGTGTGAGGTGCTGTATTTTGGGAAGGGAAATCAGGGCAGGGTTTAGACATTTAATGGTAAGGTCTTGGGAAGGGTTGCTGAACAAAGAGACCTTGGAGTGCAGGTTCATAGTTACTTGAAAGTGGACTCGCAGGTAGCTACGATGGTGAATGTGTGTGGTATGCTTTCCTTTATTGGTCAGTGTATTAAGTATAGGAGTTGGGAGGGACATGTTGCAGCTGTTACTTTTGGAATATTGCATGGAATTCTGGTCTCCCTCCTACAGGAGAGATGCAGTGAAACTTGAAAGAGTTCAGAAAAGATTTACAGGGCTATTGCCAGGGTTGGAGGATTTGAGCTACAGGGAGAGGCTGAACAGGCTGGGGCTGTTTTCCCTGGAGTGTCGATGCTGAGGGGCAACCTTATAGAGGTTTACCAAATGAGGGGCGTAGATAGGGTGAGTAGCCAAGGTCTTTGCCTTGGGGTGGCAGAGTCCAAAACTACAGGGCATAGGTGAGAGGGAAAGATATAAGAGGGACCTAAGGGGCAATGTTTTCACGCGGAGGGTGGTGCATGTATGGAATGAGCTGCCAGAGGAAGTGGTGGAGGCTGGTACAGTTGCAACATTTAAAAGGCATTTGGATGGGTGTATAAATAGTAAGGGTTTACAGGGATTATGGGCCAAATGCTTGCAAATGGGACTAGATTGGGTTGGGATATCTGGCTGGCATGGACAAGTTGGACCGACAGGTCTGTTTCCATGCTATACATCTCTATGACTCTGCTGACCCATCCAAAGCGCAGAACATGCATACCTACATTGGTACCAACTAAGTCATGAATGCCACAATGTAACACGATTGCATTAAATAATTGTGCATGTGTGACCTGACCATGCCTCCTCCTCTGTGGGCAGAAAGGTCAACGCCATGCCATCTGCACCAATCCATTGTGGGATAGATGATGCAAAATGAGAGGTTCCCAACAGGCCTGGTGTCTCGGGGCTGGGACAGCCAAGTTCCATTCCCACTGATTCCCTTGCCTCTAGACAGCTTGTCTTCCCTTAGCCTCGACATCTGGCGTGCAGCTGAGATATGCGATCAAGTAGTGTTGAAGTCAGAATTAGAGTGGGGATAACAAAGTTGTAGAAATGGAAGAATTTTGGATGACACTGCGTGTAACCCCGTGCCCATTTCTGGGTGTGTGGCTCCCTACTCTCACCCTCCAGTTGGTGTTTACGGCAATGGGTGATGGCTGATGGCAGAGCTGGAAATTTCCTGCATGGTGACAGCGTGATTGTCCAGAATAACCGAGCCCCTTAACTACTCCTCCTCCAGCGCCTCGGAGAGAGGCCTGTGATTGCTAGCGTGCACAGTGTGTCTTTGCCTCGTCACTTCTTGCTAATATTCCTATCAAAACACACCAGATGGGGGCACAACCTTTTCTTTGTGTTTTAAATTTTCCGGAGTTTAGATGTGCTCATTATAAGGTTGGGAGGGTTGATTTGAACCTTAGGGGAGCATTATGTACTTCTGTTAGCACCACGCAACATGTCTTTTAAAACTAAGACTGATTTTGTAAGAAAAATACCATTTTCATGTCATTACTTTGGAGGAGAAAGATTGCACCGTAACAGTATTTTTTATGGAAATGTTCCAGAAAACGAGGGAGCAGCCCACTTTTGCTCAGTTCATATTGGAACAATCTACTGCAAGCCCCTAAATGAAGTCCACATTTTACCTTGGAACAATATCATTGAATATGCTTAGCTCCTGTTAGTGTGCTGATTTGATTCCAATGAGTACCTGATGTGTATTTCTCATACTTAAAAAATAAGTTTAGAGCTGGATAATCTGCATTTTCAGTTACAATTGCTGTTTTTATTTTTCCACAGTCAAATTTTTCCAAACCAGTTTCTTGATTTATGCAGTCCCTCACTATCCAAAGTGCCTTTGAACTTTTGCATTTCAAAAATAATTTTTTAAAAAATGTAATGTCTTTTATGACCGTTGGCGTATAGGAACTGGGACGTCATGTTGAGGTTGTACAGTGTGTTGGGGAGGCCTTGTCTGGAGTACTGTGTGCCGTACTGGTCGCCCTGTTATAGGAAGGCTATAACTAAACTGGGCAGGATTCAGGACAGATTTACCAAGATGTTGCTGGAGAGATTGGAGAGTTGGAGACAGGAAAATAGGCTGAAAGGCTGAGACCTTTTGCCACTGAAATGTGAAAGGTTGAGGGGTGACCTTATTGAGGTTTATAAAATCATGAGGGGCATAGATAAGGTGAATGGCAAAGGGCTTTTCCCTGGCCTGGGGTGGGAAAGTTCAAAATTAGGGGGTAGATTTTTAAGGTGAGAGGAGAAAGGTTTAAAAAGGACCCGGGGGGGGGGGGGGGGGGGCAACTCTTTTATGCAGAGAGTGGTTAGTTTGTCAAATGAACTGCCAGAGGAAGTGGTGGAGTAGGGGCAGTTACAATGTTTAAAAGACATTTGGATAAGTATGTGAATAGGGAATGTTTGGAGGGGTATGGGCTAATGCAGGATGGTGGGACTAGTTTAGTTTGGGAGCATCATCGGCATGGACTGGTTGGACTGAAGGGTCTGTTTCCACGTTATAGAACATGGAAAAATACAGCGCAGTACAGGCCCTTTGGCCCTCAATGTTGCGCCGATCCAAGCCCACCTAACCTACACTAGCCCACTATCCTCCATATGCCTATCCAATGCCCGTTTAAATGCCCATAAAGAGGGAGAGTCCACCACTGCTACTGGCAGGACATTCCATGAACTCACGACTCGCTGAGTAAAGAACCTACCCCTAACATCTGTCCTATACCTACCACCCCTTAATTTAAAGCTATGCCCCCTCGTAATAGCTGACTCCATGCGCGGAAAAAGGTTCTCATGATCAATCTTATCTAAACCTCTAATCATCTTGTACACCTCTATCAAGTCACCCCTAAACCTTCTTTTCTCCAATGAGAACAGCCCCAAGTGCCTCAGCCTTTCCTCATACGATCTTCCTACCATACCAGGCAACATCCTGGTAAACCTCCTCTGCACCTGTTCCAGTGCCTCCACATCCTTCCTATAGTATGGCAACCAAAACTGCACACAATACTCCAGATGCGGCCGCACCAGAGTCTTGTACAACTACAGCATGACGTTGTATGACTCTGTTTCCTTAAAAATAACTGGCAATGTGTTGTCAGCTGGAATTTGTCTATTGTGCTCCTATCTACAAATAACAGATAGCAAGCTTGGGAGGATTGTTTTTTAACTTCAGTTTGAAGACATGCTGCGCATTTTGTGTTTACACCAACCCGTGTATCGTGTATCCACTCCACCCCCCCCCCCCAATCCTGATCTATTTCTCCAGGGATTCTCATCACAATTCTGCGCTTGCTGGGCTGGTGAGTAATGCCCCCTCTTATCGGTGAACTACCCAACATGTTGACTTTTTCTAGCACCTGGGCTACTTCTCCTCCTGCTGTGCTGTTTAAAAGACATTTGGATAAGTATGTGAATAGGGAATGTTTGGAGGGGTATGGGCTAATGCAGGAGTTAGCCACCTCTGTGCAGTGCTTCAAGACAGCTAAGAGCAGTATAGATTGGGTTAACAAATCCGATCCTTCTTACTTGTAATATCAGTGCATGGATGTAGCTTGCTGACCCCCTACAATGTCTTAGCCAGAAGCCAGTCTCTGTTGTGCAAGAGATTTGAGTTAAGCTGAATGCTTGTAAATTTGTTTTTAACCTGAGCGTCCGAAAGCTGCAGTCTTTTCTAACAGGTAGTATTTCTTTTCCTGCAGATGAGCAGAATTTTGTCCTGAGAGACGCAGAAGCAGAAGTTCTCTTCTGTTTTAGTTTGGAGGAGTCACTTAAGAGGGCACAGAATGCTCCTTTATTCAAGGCAAGGTTCATATGCTTCCCTGTGTGTATTATGTCTGTGCGTGTTGTATTTCAGTGCACATTAATAAGCGTTACTGGTGGGCCTGCACACACAGCAGCCCTGCAGAGGCTTTTGCCAAATCTCTTCCGAGAAAGGAAAAGAACTGTAGCTATCGTTTATCTTCTACATGTACGTGTTGACACTGAAAATGAAGACGAATTGAGAAGCTGCAAGGATGAACAGAACTAAAGTATTTTTTGAGCAAGGTCCCTAAAGGGGTAAATTTGCTTTAAAGAGTCAGACGGAACCTGGGAATTAATTATATCAACTCAGAAATGAAGTTTTGCAGGGCATTTGGAGCAAAGCCCTCATGTTGACAGAAGTACAGTGGGTCAAATGGCCACCTCCCATGCTGTGAAAAGCTACTGTCGCATTAATAGTAGAAGAACTTAAATGTAGCCCTGTTGCAGTCATGCGTAGTATGGAATCCTCTTAACTCCTGGAAGCTAGGTCACTGATAGTGTTTAAAGAGGAGGTAGATTTTAAATATAGAGATATCGAGGGCTAGGAAGAGCTGCAACAAAAAAAAGAGGAAATGAGTCATCTGGCACATCAGCCAAGATCTCATAGAATGGCAGGCCTGAATGGCGTTACTCCGATTTCTGGAGTTCTTATGTAACCTGCAAGGCTACAGCCAAATGCTGGGAAATGCGATTAGATTAGGTGGCTTGTTGCTCAGTTTTGGCTAGCGCAGTCCAAGTAGCTTGACTCTGGGATGTAATTTTTGCCACGGCTTCCTGTTTATTGCCTGCTCTCTTTCAGGGCAAGTATTTCTACATCACTCCTGGGATTTGCCCCAGTCACGCAACGATGAAAGCCATCATAGAGTGTGCGGGTGGTAAACTGCTGCCTAAACAACCTGCCTATCGCAAAATCATGGAGCATAAACAGAACAAGGTTGGTCGTCCATGTGCACTTTTGTTGAATGAGCTTGGTGGATGCTGAAACCCCAGGCTTCACCCTCAAGACAGACATTGGCCCCTTTTTCAAAAAGAAAACCACCAGGGCATTTGCTTCCTCGGCTCCTCAAACTAGATCAGAGTCAGAATTTGTTTTAAAAAAATGATCAGAAACCGAGCACAGTAATGCTAACGGTAAAAGTAATTAAAGTCCCCTGTTCCATTCTTTTGTTTAGGGGGATTGGATGGTGCAATGAGCTTGCACTCTCTTCTCTCCACCTTCTGGCTTCAAATGCAGCCCAAGCTATTCGCTGTGACGGTCTGACGTGAAATGAGGTTCATTGTAACTGAGCTCCCAGCATGTGTCAGTCTGTACAATTAAATTGGAAGTCGAATCCCCACTCTTGCTTAGGGAGAAGGCAATGTTTTTTCTGAAGTTAGTTAATGGCACTTTAAAAAGGTTCTTTAAGTCTCAGACAGGAGTGCTCTCTGCTGACAATTGGCATCTGAAATGCAAATGCTTCTTTCACTCACTCGAACGTAGGAAAAGAGAGCAAATCAATGTTGGGCAATGGAATTGGCCTATTGCATCTACAGATTTCTTCAGTTGCTGTATATCAGTCCTTCACCTACTTACAAGTACTTTTTCTTTTTCCTAAGAGTTTGTCCGAAATAATCCTCATCTCGTGTGAAAACGATCTTCACTTATGTCGGGATTATTTTATCCGAAATATAGGTGAGTAGCTATCTATGCCTGAGATGCTTCTTGCAGCCATGCAGTTAAATTTTGGTCGTTGATTTGTAACTTCTGTTTCTGTTCTTTCCAGATGTTCACAACGCAGAGTTTGTTTTGACTGGTGTCCTGACGCAAACACTCGATTATGAGTCATATCCTTTCATGTGTGAACACTTCCAATTCTGACTCCTGATAAAACCTGCTGCCAAGGCTGATTTAACTTGGTTCACTGATCTTTTTAACACCTTTCAGGGATCGTAACTCTTCAGGGGGCAATGACACGCGTGGCTTGTGTATTTAAAGGGATTTGTTAGACTGACCCCTCTGGTATCCCAGATTTCTTTTCCATTCTGCCAAACCTTCTAAGTTAAGGCTTAGGTTAAAATTTATATTCCTTTGTCCATGGTTGTGTTTATGCATGATGAGCTCTCCCAGTCAGGCTACTCAATAAATGGCTGACTTCTTGTAGCTCACTGCTTCACGATAGCTTGGAAGGGGGAGAACGTCACTGGCAGGCCAAATAAAACAAAGCTGCAAAAGTTCATGGTCACTTGTATGGGAGGCATATCCATTATTGTAAATGGAAATTTAAATCTGAAGGATACCAAACCTAGGTACCAAATTATCTATCGAAGGTAGAAATTAAATTGGATTATAATTTTTTTATATGGGCAGCAGTGCAAGTGGAAGCATCTGAAAAATACCTTTTACCAATGTTGGGTAATTTGTTTACTTTCTGTACCCAGTAATTTAAAAATCATCTAGAGTTCTGGCTATTAATCTGAATTTGACAGTCTGCATCTCTGAATGGAAGGTACTGTGCTGTGTCCTCTAACACCGTTAAATGGTTATTGTGGTTACCTTGGAACCTTGAAATACCTCAAACAGATGCGTTCAGTATTGCTTTTCACTTGGGTGAGTAACAGCGCTTGCAGGATGGTTGTGACAGAGAATAGTCATTTTCTTCCAATAGCTCGAATTCTCCAGTACCACGGGAGATTGAGTGTGTTGGCCAGTCAAGGTCTTTATTAAGTTGCTCATCTTTGGGTCTTGCCTCCTCAGACTGCCGTTATCGGTATGTTAGTATTTAGAGCTCTACTTGTGTAGAGTATTACCGTTACCAAACCACCAAGATGATGCATTACAGAAAAATTATATTTGTTTTTAAACAGTTATCCTGACGTGGTTTGAGTAAAACAATATTACAGTGATAAATGGATTGATACAAATTGTTTTGAGTGTAATTTTTGAGAGGAATGCGAACATTTTGTTCTGCAGTAATATTAAACTTAGCACTGTGCTCTAGCTTTTGAGCAGTTAATTGACTAAGAACAGTTCACCATTTCATCACCATTTGATAGATCTCTATCTGTACCAATCCACTCCCATCCAAAGCATCAGCAGAGCAACATCACAGGAAACCAAAAACTGGTTAACCTGACCTCAATCATTGGTAAGATTTTAGAATCCATTATTAAGGGAGAGATTACGGAGTATTTGGAAGTGCATGATAAAATAGGGCTGAGTCAGCACAGCTTTGTCAAGGGGAGGTCATGCCTGACAAATCTTCAACTTCTTTGTATAACTTGCTCATTACCTTTTCAAAGGAGAGCCAGTGGGCATGATCGATTTGGCTTCAGAAGGCCTTTAACAAGGTGCTGCACTGCATGCTCCAAAATGAGATAAGAGCCCATGGTGTAAGGGGCAAGATACTGGCTTATACTGAGGATTGGCTGACTGACAGAAGGCAAAAGTGAGGACTGAAGATCAGAATCAAGATTAGAGGGGTGCTGGAAAAGCACAGCAGGTCAGGCAGCATCCGAGGAGCAGGAAAGTCCACATTTCGGGCAGGAGCCCTTCTTCAGGAATGAGGCTGGGAGCCTCGGGGGTAGAGAGATAAATGGGAGGGGGTAGGGCTAGGGAGAAGGTAACTAAGAGTGCAGTAAGTGGATGGAGGTGGAGTTGAATGTGATAGGTTGGAGAGGAGGTGGAGCAGATCGGTGGGAAGGAAGATTGGCAGGTAGGACAGGTCATGAAGATGGACCCCAGTTCCAAACTGCCAGCTCTGCACCATCCTCATGACTTGTCCTACCTGCTAATCTTCCTTCCCACCTATTCTCTCCAGTCCCAACCCCTCCCATTTATCTCTCCATCCCAGCGGCTCCCACTGTCATTCCTGATGATGAGCTCCTGCCAGAAACATCGATTTCCCTGCTCCTCTGAGGCTGCCTGACCTGATGTGCTTTTCCAGCACCACACTAATCTTGACTGGCAGAGTGGGCATAGAGGTATTTTTCAGGATGGCAGCTGGTGATGAGTGGAGTTCCATGGGTCAGTGTTGAGCCCACAACTATTCATATTATATAATAACAATCTGGGCAAAGGAACTGAGGGAGGGCATTGTTCCTAAGGTTGCAGATGCCACAAAGACAAGTGGAGGGACAGGTAGTATTGAGGAAGTGGAAGACTGGAGAAGGATTTGGACAGGCTGGAAGAGTGAGCAAAGAAATGGCAGATGGAATACAATGTGCGAAAGTGAGAGATTATGGGAATACAATGTGCGAAAGTGAGAGATTATGCACTTTGATAGGAACAGGGACTTGGGAATCCTAGTTCAGGATTCTCTTAAGGTTAACATGCAGGTTTACTTGGCAGTTAGGAAGGCAAATGCAATGTTAGCCTTCATTTCACGAGGGCTAGAATATAAGAGCACGGTATACTGCTGAGACTGTGTACGGCTGTCGTCACAGAGTCATACAGCACGGAAACAGACCCTTCAGTCCAACAAGTCCATGTCAGACATAATCCCAGACTAAACTGGTCCCATCTGCATGTTCCTAGCCCCTATCTCTCCAAACCTTTCCTATTCATGTACTTATCCAAATGTCATGTAAAAGTTGTAACTCTACCTGCATCCATCATTTCCTCAGGAAGTTCATTCCACATGTGAACCATCTTATATCTTTGCCACTTACATATATTTTTTTAAATTTCTGTTCTCTCACCTTCAATATGTGCCCCGTAGTCTTGATATCCCCCATCCTGGGGAAGAGGCAGCTACCATTAACTCTATCTGTACCCCTCATTGTTTTATTAATTTCTGTAATGTCGCCTCTCAATCTCCTACACTCCAGCGAAAGAAGTCCCAGCTTATCCAGACTTCCTTTATAACCCAAATATTCCATACCTGATAACATCGTGATAAATCCCTTCCGAACTCTCTCCAGCTTAATAATATCCTTCCTATAACTGGGCGACCAGAACTGGACACAGTATTCCAGAAGAAGCCTCACCAATATCCTGTACAACCTTGACATGACTTCCTAACTCCTTTACTCAAAGGACTGAGCAATGAAGGCAAGCATGCCAAACACCTTTAACCACCCTGTCTCTCTGTGCCACAAACTTCAAAGAATTATGTACCTGAACCCCTAGGTCCCTCTGACCTATAACACTACAAAAGGCCCTACAATTAATTGTCTAAGTCCTACCATTGTCTGTTGTACCAAAATATAATACCTTGCATTTACCCAGATTGAACTCCATTTGCCAGTTTTCAGCACTTGGACCCATTTGATCAAGATCCCTTTGTCATCTTAAATAACCGCTCTCACTGTCAACTGTGCAACCAATTTTGGTGTTGTCCGCACACTTACTGACCATGCCTTCTACGTTCTCATCCAAATCGTTTATATAAATAACAAACAAAAGAGGACCTAGAACCGATCCCTGTGGAACATTGTTGGTAACAGGCCTCCAGTCCGAAACGCAACCCTCCATCGCCATTTTGTCTTCTGCCATTAAGCCAATTATGTATCCAATTGGCAAACTCACCCTGAATCCCATGTGACCTAACTACTCATTAGTCTACAATGTGGAACCTTGTTGAAGGCTTTACTATAGTCCACATAAACAATGTCTACTGTTCTACCCTCATCAATCTTCTTAGTTTGACTGCATTTGGAATATTGAGAGCTGTCTTAGGCCCCTCACCCCTGAGGATGAGGGGGAAATCTCATAAACGTACAGAATACTGAGAGACCTAGATAGAGTGGACATGGAGAAGATGCTTCCAATGGCAGGAGAGACTAAGATCCAGGGGCATGGCCTCGGAATGAAGGGACAATTCTTGAGAACTAAGATGAGGAAGAATTTTTTTCAGCCAGAGGGTAGAGACTTTGTCGAACTCATTGCCACAGAAGGCTGTGGAGGCCAGTCAAGATTAGAGTGGTGCTGGAAAAGCGCAGCAGGTCAGACAGCATCCGAGGAGCAGGAAAATCGATGTTTCGGGCAAAAGGCCTTCATGTGGAAGTCAGTCATTGAGAGTCTTTAAGAAAGAGATAGATGGGTTCTCGATTAGTAAGGGGATCAGGGTTGGGGGGGATTTTGAGGAACAAATTGGCCATGATCAAATAGTGAAGTTGACTTGATGGGCCGAATGGCCTAATTCTGCCCCACCATCTTATGGTTTTAAGCAAAACCCAGGGGCAGAATGAGTTTTCACAAACCGATCGTGAACACACTCTATAGATGACGCTGTTTGATTTTGAGAACCAATCTGGATAGCTTCTGAAAATCAACTTAAACAGCCAATAAATCTTGATACCAGATGCACTTTGAGTAATGACAGTCACCAATTATGCTGTATCAATAAAAGTCCCTGTCACCTGGTGTGTTGCTACCTGTTGTTTATTGACACGAATTACTATCACTTGCTGTGCTTTATTAGTTAACAAAAGATATAATGTAATTGGGAATCCAGGGGCCTGTTGCACATGTACTTTATTAACATAGGATACATTACCTTTCATTTTAAGAGCAAAGAGGTTTATGCTGTTAAACATATTAAAACTATCACAATGCAGCAGTTTAAATGGCATTAATTTGTAGGTTATTTCTTTGAGTCAGACATCACTGAGGTAATGGTCCCTATTTTAGAGGGGAACTATAAAAGTGATCAAGAACAAAAGACTGAAAATATCTCATACCATGGACCTCTGATTTTATGACTAAAGGGATTTGGGAGCATTTGAAAAGTATGTTCGATACTGTGCTATGCATCTGGGTCAGATTCAAAAATCCTGTCTGTGATCGAGAACTTTTCCTTAACGATCTTACATATAAATTCACCTGAAATGGTGCTGGGTGCATGGTGTTGCACAGCCAGATTGCCAGAACAGTGTTGAATCAAACTACTGAGGAGCTGGGACAAGTGTGTTGTACTTTCCTGTTGACTGTCACTCTACAGTTCAGTCTGAAGTGTCTTCAGTGAACCAGACAGATTCAGGCAGGAGAGGAAGAAGAAAAGCAATTTGCATCTTTTTAAGATGTGTGTTACTTAAGAAACATATTTTGTTATGTTTTACTCCAGTGCTGGCTTGTTTTCTTACTGTAGAATATTGTACTGATTATTTTAGCCAGTTCAGATAGTAATTGATTATTTTTAATAAACTGTTTTTAACTATGACTGTGGTACAAGCCCATAAATAAAAATCTAGCTCTAACTCTTGTTTATTATGAAAATTTTATAAAGGGCTGTTGTCTGATAAATTATGGATGTTTTGAAATTCTGGACTTTATGCAAATTTTGTTTTGTATTTCTAATTTGTGAATTACTTTTATTACGCAAAGTTGCATGAGTTGAATAAATGAGTTTTAAAAATTACCAGAGTCACTTCTCGTTCTTAAAGATTCAGGGACAAGAGATTTTTAAGCTCAAGTTTTCAATGATGTGGTTTTTATTTATTTGTGGAATGTGGGTGTTTGCTGGCTAGGCCAGCATTTATTGTTCATCCCTATTCACCATGAGGGCAGTTAAAAATTGACCACGTTGCTGTGGGTCTGCCAGGCAAGGTAAGGATAGCAGCTTGCTTAAAGGGCATTGGTGACTTAGATGGGATTTTCAGACAATTGGGAAAGCTTTGATGGTAATCATTAGACTCTTGATTCTCATCTTTTTAAAATTGAATTGTAATTCCACAATCTGCCATGGTAGGATTTAAACCCAGGTCCCCAGTACAGGGTCTCTAGTGATAAAACTAATAGGCCATTGCCTACTCTGTTCATGTTATCAATTGCATTTTGCGATAACTAATTGTGAGGATGATGTCTACTGTGAATAGTGTTGGGTGTTTTTTTTATATATCTGGAAGTACTATCATATACAGCTGAATAGCTACCATGGGTTTTCATGTTTAGACATTATCATAGAATCAGAAGACGGTCAATGATCAAATCGTCTTCTCTCTACTTAAGTCAATTTAAATTAAGTTTACACCATTTGAATTTCTGAGGTTAAAACTCTTATCGCAGAAAAAGCACCCGCTTCCTTCTCTAATATAGCCAGATTCTGATTTTGCCTTATATCCACGAGCAACATAATTCTCATCTGCAAATTTATTTCCAATTTACTCGTTCGTGGTTATGGGTTTGGAAGGTGTTGCCTAAGGATACTTGGTGAATTTCTGCAGTATATCTTGTTGATAGTTCACACTGCTGCTCCTGAGCGTTGATGGTGGTGGAGCGAGTGGATGCTTGTGGAGGTGGTTCCAATCAAGTGGGCTGCTTTGTCCTGGATGGTGTTCAGCTTCTGGAGTATTTTTGGAGCTGCATCTATCCAGGCAGGCAGGGAGTATTCCATCACACTCCTGATTTATGCCTTGTAGATGAAAGACAAGCTCTGGGGAGTCAGGAGGTGAGTTACTTATTCCTCACCTCTAACCTGCTACTGTAGTCCTAGTATTTATATGGTGAGTCCAATTCATTTTCTGGTCAGTGGTGGTTGATTTAGCTTGTTTGGCTGCACGGCTGGTTTGTAATGCAGAGTGATGCCAACAGCATGGGTTTCAATTTCTGCTGCAGCTAAGGATCCCAGGATTCCACTCTCCTTCCTAACCTCTCCCCTCACCGCCACCCCCCCCCCTTTCATATCGCTCTCAGAGAGCAGGTTTCCAGTCTGGGAAGATTGTAGTGCTTTTACCTTTAACCTGCAGGGTGTTGACAGGTAATTCAGTAGTTTATTAATTTATACGATGTGAATGCAGCTGGCTGAGCCAGTGTTTTTTGCTTATTCCTAACTGGCCAGAGGTTATTTCAGAGTCGACGGCAGATTTTCTTCCCTAAAGGAACTGCTAATGAACCAACTTGGTTTGTCCCCTGACATTGAACATCTTAATACCTCGTTTTTTTATTGAATACAAATGCCACTATCTGCACATGATGTGATTTGAACCCAAGTTCCCAAAACATTGCCTGAGTCACTGGATTAATAGTCCAGCAATGATACCACTAGGCCACTGCCTCCCTGTTCTGGCACAGTGACCTTTTTCAATTTGAGTATATTGCTCAAGGTGTAATGATGGTAGTGGAGTCAATTCTCAATCAAGTCGACAACCCAGTCTTCCAAGATGAGATGTGTGTTTGTGTTGCATTCAAACAATTTCCAGTTAGTGTTTTGTGCATCCTAGAACCACGAGACTTTTAATATTGTCCATCCAGTCTCACTGATGTTCTTCACTTAAAAACTAATCTGTGTACCCACTGAAGATTAGTCCCTGGGAGTATGTCACAATAACTATACTGTTTTTTTTTCTCTAATCCTTGTTGCAGGACCTCCTCATGTAGTAATAACAGACTTGGTTTCTCTGTCAGAAGTTTCCACTTGTGGTTAGTTAACGCATGGGTGTATGTTTGCTACATTTTACCAATTAACCAAGGTAGAGAACCAAATTCAGTTAGTATATATCATGCCAAGCTTTGTATTTGTCAGATTCCATCTTTCCCCAGTTACACATTCTTAAAATTCAAGTTAGAGGGAAGATTCTTGCAAGCATTGGCCCTAAGAGCCTAAGTATTTGAAAATAATCCTGTTCGTAACATTTCATCTTCTGCCTTAATTTTTTTTTAAATCACTTAATGACGGTGTCGATGGCTTGGCCAATATTTATTGCCCAGAGGGCAGTTAAGAGTCAACGCCATTGCTGTGGGTCAAAGCCCCATGTAGGCCAGACTAGGTAATGAAGGGTATTAGTGAACCAGCTGGTTTCTTTTCGACAATCCGCAATGATTTCATGGTTCTCAGTAGATTCTCAAATCCCGATTTATTTTTTATTCTTTTGTTTTTTAATTCAAATCCATCATCTGCCATGGTGGGATTTGAACCCAGGTTCATGGAACATTCACTGAGTTTCTGGATTATTAGTCTAGTGATAATCCCACTAGGCCTTTACCTCTCCCTCAATTCCTGATGAAAGCTATGGAGCAAACAGGCTGTTTGCCCAAAAGCATCTACATTGGTATTAATGCTCCATACAAATCTCCAATCCTACCTTGACCACCACATGTAAATTTGTCAGTGTAACCTCATCCTTTTTCTCTATACAGAGGGACTTATGAGCAGGACTGGCCTATTCAACTCTTCAACTATCCTCGGAAATTCTAGATTGAGGATGAACATTGGTCTCTACATATTTCCCCATCGTCCCCGTATCTCTCATTGACGTTAAATAGTAAGGAGATGGGCATGTCAGGAATGTCTCAGAAATACCTTAATTTTTCACCTTGGGGAAAGTAGACCAGATGGATTGTGTTAACTACAGAGGGGTCTCCCCGATGTCCAACTCTGGGAAAGACATTTCAATATTCCTCCGTGCTAGTCTAAAGAGCTCATCATGGAGTCAGGATACTGATTCCATCCATCAAAAGGCCCTGTGGACGTGAACTTCACCACAAGACCATTACAGAAAGCAGCAGCAGTTACACCTAAACATAGCCACCTTTGACCTCCCAAAGGACTTTGGCTTCGTCAACCAAGAGGCTTTATGGAATTTGGTTATCTGTAGAAATTCATCAGTCCTTGCCTGCTGCATAGTGGTGTTCAAGCTATAATTGTCAGCCTGTATCTCATCCAATTTGACGCACAGACCCAACCCTTCCCATCAAGCTGCAGTGTGGTTACATAATGATTATGTATGCAAGCTCCAAGACCATCATTGGGAAATTCACAGAGGCATCGATGGAATGGATTTTATGCTAATCATCCAGAAATCAAAGGTTTTCTATCAATCTTTTCCCACTTGACAACACTCCCTCCATCGTCCTCCGATTATCAAGATCAACAGTGTGAGGTGCTACACTTGAAGAGATCAAATGTTAAGCGAAAGCGTACAGTGAATGGTGGAATCCTGAATAGCATTGATTTATAGAGGGATCTTGTGTTTCGAGTCATTCGCTCTTTGAAAGTGGCCACACAAGTAGATAGGGTGGTAAAAAAAGTGTTTGGCAAGCTTGTCTTTGTCGGCTGGGGAATTGAGTACAAGAGTCAGGATATCATGTTGCAGCTTTTTAAAGTTAGGCCACACTTAGAGTATTGAGTTCAATTCCGATTGCCACATTACAAAGAAGCATGTGAAGGCTTCGGAGGGGGTGCTGCCCGGATTAGAGTCCTTTATTCCTTTTGCCCGAAACGTCGATTTCGAAGCTACTTGGATGCTGCCTGAACTGCTGTGCTCTTCCAGCACTACTAATCCAGTATGTGAACTATAAGGGCAGGCTGGAAAACCTCTAGATGTTTTCTCTGGAATGGTAGAGGCTTGAATTTGAATTTGAATTGGATTTATTGTCACGTGTACCGAGGCACAGTGAAAAGCTTTCTCTTGCAAGTAATACAGGCAGATTACAGAGTTAAGTAGCATAGATAAGTAAATAATAGGGTAAACAGTGCCAAAAACGCAGGTACAGGTGAATGTTTAGAGTTTGTGAGTCCATTCAGTATTCTAACAACATTAGGGTAGAAACTGTTACGAAACTGGCTGGTGCGTGTGTTCAGGCCTCTGTACCTTCTCCCCGATGGCAGAGGTTGTAGAAAAACATTGCCAGGGTGGGATGGATCTTTGAGAATGCTGGCGGCCTTTCCTTGACAGTGGGCCTGGTAGATGGATTCTATAGATGGGAGGTTGGCCTTTGTGATTGTCTGGGTCAAGTTCACCACTCTCTGTAACTGTCTCCAATCAGTTGCCATACCAGGTAGTGACACATCCAGATTGATCTCGATGGCACACCTATAAAAGTTGGCAAGGGAATTCGCTATCATGCCAAATTTCTTCAGCTGCCTGAGGAAGAAGAGACGTTCGACCTTTGTAACCAGTGCATCCACATGAAGAATTCAAGAAAGCTTGTTGTGGATGACCACTCCCAGGAGCTTGACACTCTCCACATGTTCCACCTCTGTGCTGTTAATATTTAGGGGGGCCATAAGTAACATTCTGCCGAAAGTCAATGAGTTTCTCAGTTTTGTTGGCATTGAGAGCTAGATTGATCTCAGTGCACCATTTTTCCAGGTCTTCCACCTCCCACCTGGAGTTTGTTTTGTCGCCATCTGAGATTCGACCAACTATGGTGGTATTATCAACGAACTTGTAAATGGCATGAGTCTGGCTTTTGGCGACACAGTCATGGGTATACAATGAGTACAGTAGGGGCTGAGTACGCACCTCTGGGGGGTCTCCAGTATTGAGTGTTAAAGAGGATGAAATATTGTCCCCAATCTTCACTGATTGTGGCCGGTGGGTCAGGAAACTGAGGATCCAGTTGCAGAGAGTGGGGCTTAGTCCGAGATCACTAAGTTTAGTAATCAGTCTCGAGGGGATAATAGTGTTAAAGACTGAACTGTAGTCAATGAGTAGGGTTCTTACGTAGCTGTTCTTGGTGTTGAGATATTCTAGGGAGGAATGCAGGGCAAGTGATGTGACATCTGACGTGGATCTGTTGTTCCAGTAGGCAAATTGGAGTGGGTCAAGAGTAATGGGAAGGATGGAGTTGATTAATGCCATGACCAGTCTTTCAAAGCACTTCATGAGCATCAAAGTTAGGGCCACTGGAGGACAGTAGACATTGAGACATGCTGCAAGAGCTGCCTTAGGCACAGGGATGATGTTGTGGTATACATGGACTTCAGTAAAGTGGTAAGGTTCTACATGGTAGGCTATTGGGAAAATGCAGAGGCATGGGATTGAGGGTGATTTAGCAGTTTGGATTAGAATCCGGCTTTCTGAAACAAGGCAGCAAGTGGTGGTTGATAGAAAATATTCAGCCTGGAGTCCGGTTACTAGTGGTGTTCCACAAGGATCTGTTTTGGGACCACTGCTGTTTGTCATTTTTATAAATGACTTGAACGCATGTATAAGTGGATGTAAGTTTGTTTGCAGATGACACTAAAGTCGGTGGAGTAGTGGACAGTGTAGAAGTATGTTGCAGGGGGACTTGGATAAACTGCAGAATTGGGCTGAAAGGTGGCAAATGGAGTTCAATGTAGCTAAATGTGAGGTGATGCACTTTGGCAAGAATAACAGGAAGGCAGAGTACTGGGTCAATGGAAAGATTCTTGGTAGTGTGGATGTGCAGATAGATCTTGGAGTCCATGTACATAAATCCCTGAAAGTTGCCACCCAGGTTGATAGTGCTGTTAAGAAGGCATATGGTGTGTTAGGTTTTATTGGGAGAGGGATTGGGTTCTGGAGCCATAATGTCATGCTGCAACTGCCACACTTGGAATATTGTGTGCAGTTCTGATTGCCCCATTACAAGAATGATATGGAAGCATTGGAAAAGGGCAGAGGAGATTTACCAGGATGTTTCCTGGTCTGGAGGAAGCTCTTATGAGGAAAGGCTGATAGCCTTCTTTCCAATGAGAACAGACCCAAGTCTAAGAGAGGATTTGTAGAGACATACAAGATTAACAGAAGATTAGATAGGGAGATAGCAAATGTCTTTTTCCTAGAATGATGACGTCAGCTTGTACAAGAGGGTATAACTACAAATTGAGGGGTGATAGATTTAAGACAGATGTCAGGGAGTGGTAAGGGCATAGAATGCCCTATCTCCCATTGTAGTTAACTCAGCCACATTGGGGAGATTGAAACAATCCTTAGATAAGCATATGGATGATGATGGGATAGTGTAGGGGAATGAGCTTAGATTAGTTCACAGGTTGGCGCAACATCGAGAGCTGAAGGGCCTGTTCTGTGCTGTATTGTTCTATGTTGGCCCTCTTGAAACAGGCATGTACAGTAGCCTGCTGCAGGGAGAGGTTGAAGATGTCTGAGCACCTCTGCCAGTTGATGTGCACATGCTCTGAGTGCACGGCCTGGTACTCCATCTGGTCCCATTACTTTCCTTGGATTCGCATGTAGGAAAACCGATCTGATCTCTGATGCAGTGACTGTTGGGATCAGTTCATCAGGACTTGTCGGAATAGGTGTTACCTCTCCGCTGAAATTCTGCTCAAAGCGAGCATGGAAGGTGTCAAAATGATCTGGGAGGTATATGTCATTGTCTGCTATCTCGCACTGCCTCCTTTTAGAACCTGTGAGGTCATTCAATCCTTGCCATAATCGCCGGGTGTCTGTCTGCGTCTCCAGTTTGGATCAGTATTGGTCCTTGGCTGTCTTAATGGCTCTGCGAAGGTCATACTTGGATTCCTTATGTTTGAGTGGGTCTCCTGATATGAAGACCTCACACCTGGTTATTAGCAGGTTCTGTATGTCTTCATTCATCCAGGGTGATGTGAGTGGTAAGATTTTTACACAGTGGTAGGAGTCTTCCGCAAAGCCCGTTCCCTCCGTGACTACCTGGTTAGGTCCACGCCCCCCTACAATCCACCCTCCCATCCTGGCACCTTCCCCTGCCACCGCAGGAATTGCAAATCCTGTGCCCACACCTCCTCCCTCACCTCCATCCAAGGCCCTAAAGGAGCCTTCCACATCCATCAAAGTTTTACCTGTACATCCACCAATATCATTCATTTTTTAGTATCCGTTGCTCCCGATGCAGTCTCCTCTACATTGGGGAGACTGGACGCCTCCGAGCAGAGCGCTTTGGGGAACATCTCTGGGACACCCGCACCAATCAACCACACCGCCCTGTGGCCCAACATTTCAACTCCCCCTCCCAGTCTGCCAAAGACCTGGAGGTACTGGGCCTCCTTCACTGCCGCTCCCTCACCACCAGACGCCTGGAGGAAGAACGCCTCATCTTCCGCCTCGGAAGACTTCAACCCCAGGACATCAATGTGGACTTCAACAGTTTCCTCATTTCCCCTTCCCCCACCTCACCCTAGTTCCAAACTTCCAGCTCAGCACTGTCCCCATGACTTGTCCTACCTGCCTATCTCCTTTTCCATCTATCCACTCCACCCTCTCCTTCCTGACCTATCACCTTCATCCCTTCCCCCATTCACCTATTGTACTCTATGCTACTTTCTCCCCGCCCCCACCCTCCTCTCACTTATCTCTCCACCTTTCAGGCTCTCTGCCTGTATTCCTGATGAAGGGCTTTTGCCCGAAACGGCGATTTTACTGCTCCTCGGATGCTGCCTGAACTGCTGTGCTCTTCCAGCACCACTAATCCAGAGTCTGCAGCGCACTGCCAGGTAATAATGGAGGCAGATATGATAGAGACATTTAAGGGGCTTTTAGATAACCACATGAATATGTGAGGAAAAGAGGGATATGAACAATGTGCAAGCAGAAGGGATGGTCATGTTCAGCATAAGATCATGTGCCAAAGGGTCTGTTCCTGTACTGTGTTCCAACAGGTAACCACTGAGTTATGGGATTCAATTCCCATTATTTCAAAACCAACATGGTTTCTGATCTGCCAACACGTCCTTTGGCTGTCTGAGGATCAGAATGTCATCAGTCTGTACGTTTGTGCTGTGAAATCTCAAACCTCCTGAAAATATAGATTCCCACAGAGTGGAAACAGGCCCTTCAGCCCAACAAGTCCACACTAACCCACCCAGACTCATTTCCCCGAACTAATGCACCTAACCTTCACATCTCTGAATACAATGAGCAATTTAGCACACCCAATTCACCTAATCTCCACATCCTTGGAGTGTGGGAGGAAACCAGAGGAAGCCCATGCTGACACAGGCAGGACGTGCAAACTCCACACAGACAGTCAGCCGAGAGGGGAAATTGAACCCGGGTCCCTGGCACTGTGAGGCAGCATTGCTAACCACTGAGCCGCCCCAAATCACTGGCATCTGCAAAATCCTGCAAACCCACAGGGTGTGTGCTTCAATATCCTCTCACAGACTAAAATCTCAAGCACTGAGGCACTGTTTACTATTGATCAACTAGGTAGGCAGGCCACTTCATCCACATGCCCAACATCAGATTTCCAAAACAAACTCTTTACTCCAAGCTCCGCCAGAAAAAAGGGGTCGTTGGAAGGGTGAGAAATTGATTCAAGTACCTCCTTGAATACTTCCCTGAAAAATGCAGTATCCCTGCCAACTCGTAGGGACTGCCTAAGAAGAAGTGAGAAATCCGGCCATCTCTCAGTCTCAAACTAAGGAGTGTTAATCCAGTCACCCAGTATTGGCCCATTCCGATACATTTCAATTTTGTTGACGAACCTACTGCATGGGCCCAATATACAGAAATTCACTAAAGAGGAGGAAAACTGCAACAAGCTGCCATTCCTTGATGTCACAGTACAACAAACAGCCAATGGGGAACTTTAAACCAGCGTCTACAGGAAAACAACACATATGGGTCAAATATTGAACTGCAGAAGCAATCATCCCAATGTCCACAAACGAAGCTGCATCAGAAAATTATTCCAAGGAGCCACCACACACTGCAGCACAGAGGAACTACGCAGAGCAGACAAAAATCTCCTATATTATGTATTCAAAAAGAATGGGTCCTGAAGAAGGGCTTCTGCTCGAAACGTCGATTCTCCTGCTCCTTTGATGCTGCCTGACCTGCTGCGCTTTTCCAGTAATACATTTTTCAGCTCTGATCTCCGGCATCTGCAGTCCTCACTTTCTCCGTTCTCAGCAACAAACTCAAACAAGCAGACAAGATACGTCCAGAACCCCTAGCCACTCTCTCCTACATCAAAGACATCTCGGAAATGACTGCCAGATTACTCCGACTCCTTGGAATTGTGATGGCTCACAAACCCACCAACACACTAAAACAGCAGCTAATGAACTTGAAAGACCCTATACAGACAACAAACAAAACAAATGTCATTTACAAAATACCCTGCAAGGACTGTAACAAACACTACATTGGACAAACAGGCAGAAAACTAGCCACCAGGATACATGAACATTAGCTGCCACAAAACGACATGACTCTCTCTCACTAGTATCCTTACATACAGATAAGGAAGGACACTACTTCGACTGGGACAACACATCCATCGTAGGACAAGTCAAATAGAGACATGCACGAGAATTCCTAGAAGCATGGCATTCCTACTGGAACTCTATCAACAAACACATCAAGTTAGACCCCATTTATCATCCCCTGAGAAAAAGAATAGGAAATGACATCACCAACCCAAAGAAACCCAAACATATAAATAGAAAGCAGGAATTATCAGCAGTGCTTCGCCCGGAGGCCTACTGAAGATGTTACCCAGTAGGATGACACAACGTTTGGAAATGAACCTTCCAGCTCAGCGAGCAAACCTACATCCAGATTCTATTACCCATTAATGGGGTAATATTCTACCCATGCCAAGATGTTACATCCTGCACCGTGCATTTCATTTTTTACATTAACCTCTGATATAGGACCTTATCAAATGTCTTTTAGAATTCTAAGTGGAATACAACCAAAGTTTACCTTCTTCACAGCAAGTTTCTTCCTCAAGAGTGTTAATAAATTCACTAAACAAGATTTATTTTCCATGTTGACGCTGCCTGACCACTTTCCACTTTTTGAAGTGTCCTGCTATAAAGTTTTTAATAACTTCTAACATCTTCCCTATGTCAGATATGATGTTAACTGATTGTACTCTTTGATCTACCCATTTATTTCTCAAATATTATTTGTCTCTGCTAATTCAGATGTGGTTTAGATAATAATCCATTTACTGGAAGCTTCCAAATCGGTAGCTCTGCTTTGCTGTCTCTAGCATTCTCTTCAGTTATTAAATTGTTGAATGTCCTCAGAAAAAACATCAGTTTAAAGAAATGTAGTCTGCTGAAATTGCACTAACCAATGACATTGGAATTTGAACATGATGTACAGTTCTATATGCCTGTTAACAACTCAATGTCTAAAGATTTTAGGCCTGGTATTCATTATTTGAGGCTATGTAATGTAACTGAAAAATTACAAATATTTCCTTTTATTTTCAATGTATCCCTTAACTGTCAATCTCTCTGTGTTGGGGTGGGTGGGTGTGCATGTCTTATGAGCAAAGAGTAAACAGGTTGGGACTCTACTCACTGGAGTTTCGAAGAATGAGAGGCGACCTCATTGAAACACATAGGATTCTTAAGGGGCTTGACAGGGTAAATGTTGAGAGGATGTTTCTCCATACTGGAGAGTCTAGGACCAGAGAGCATTATAGAGTCATAGAGATGTACAGCATGGAAACAGACCCTTCAGTCCAACCCGTCCATGCCGACCAGATATCCCAACCCAAGCTAGTCCCACCTGCCAGCATCCGGCCCATATCCCTCCAAACCTTTCCTATTCATATACCCATCCAAATGCCTCTTAAATTTTGCAATTGTACCAGCCTCCACCACATCCTCTGACAGCTCATTCCATACACATACTACTCTCTGCGTGATAAAGTTGCCCCTTATGTCTCTTTTATATCTTTCCCCTCTCACCCTAAACCTATCCCCTCTTGTTCTGGACTCCCCGACCCCAGGGAAAAGACTTTGTCTATTGATCCTATCCATGTCCCTCATAATTTTGTAAACCTCTATAAGGTCACCCCTCAGCTTCCGACACTCCAGGGAAAACAGTCCCAGCCTGATCAGCCTCTCTCTCTAGCTCAGATCCCCCAACCCTGGCAACATCCTTGTAAATCTTTTCTGAACCCTTTCAAGTTTCACAACATCTTTCCAATAGGAAGGAGACCAGAATTGCATGCAATATTCCAACAGTGGACTAACCAATGTTGTGTACAGCTGCAACATGACCTCCCAACTCCTGTACTCAGTACTCTGACCAATAAAGGAAAGCATACCAAATGCCTTCTTCACTATCCTATCTCCTGCAACTCCACTTTGAAGGAGCTATGAACCTGCACTCCAAGGTCTCTTTGTTCAGCAACACTCCCTCGGACCTTACCATAAAGTGTATAAGTCCAACTAAGATTTGCTTTCCCAAAATGCAGCACCTCGCATTTATCTGAATTAAACTCCATCTGCCACTTCTCAGTCCATTGACCCATCTGGTCAAGATCCTGTTGTAATCTGAGGTAACCCTCCTTGCTGTCCACTACACCTCAAATTTTGGTGTCATCTGCAAACTTATTAACTGTACCTCTTATGCTCACATCCAAATCATTTATGTAAATGACAAAAAGTAGAGGACCCAGCACCGATCCTTGTGGCACTCCACTGGTCACAGGCCTCCAGTCTGAAAAACAACCCTCCACCACCACCCTCTGTCTTCTACCTTTGAGCCAGTTCTGTATCCAAATGGCTACTTCTCCCTGTATTCCATGAGATCTAACATGGCTAATCAGTCTCCCATGGGGAACCTTGTCGAACGCCTTACTGAAGTCCATATAGATCACATCTACTGCTCTGCCCTCATCAATCTTCTTTGTTACTTCTTCAAAAAACTCAATCAAGTTTGTAAGACATGATTTCCCACGCACAAAGCCATGTTGACTATCCCGAATCCGTCCTTGCCTTTCCAAATACATGTACATTCTGTCCCTCAGGATTTCCTCCAACAACTTGCCCACCACTGAGGTCAGGCTCACCGGTCTATACTTCCCTGGCTTGTCTTTATTGCCCTTCTTAAACAGTGGCACCACGTTTGCCAACCTCCAATCATCCGGCACCTCACCTGTGACTATCGATGATACAAATATCTCACCAAAAGACCCATCAATCACCTTCTCATTACCTCAGAATAAAGAGGTAATGAGGAAGTATTTCTACTCTGAGGGCTGTGAGTCCAGAATGTCTTGCCGAAGAGAGCTGTAAGGACAGAGTTCTCGAGTATATGTAAGGCTGAGATCGATAAATTCTTGATCAGTCGGGGTATTTAAGGGTTACAGGCAAATGCAGGAAAGTGAACTTGAGGACTGCAGAGTCAACCATGAGTTGGAACAGGTTCGACAGACCTATTCCTGTTCCGATTTCTTATGCTCCTTTACACATCTGATTTTTTACAGTTGATGTATAGATTAAGGTCCCTGTGATTTTCACCATACCTTTCCGACAAGCTTTTAATATTTCTTCCTTTATATACCGATCCTACCATGAGATTTCCTATTGGGGGTTGAAGTGACTTTTTATCTTTACTATGTCTCATTTCAACCCAAACTGCTCCAAGATTTGGTTTCCTGAAGTTAGCTTATTGTTCTATAGACAACTTAATTAACAGAACTACACTTGCACATTTTCCTGGCCTCCTGGCCTTCCTAAATGTCCTGTACTGCTAATATTCAGGTCCCAATTTGTCACCCTGTAATGCCTGTCAGATTTTACTTATTTGTGCAGGCAGTTCATTTGTTTTGCTTTGAATGTTATTTACATTCAGTTACAGAGCCTCATTTTCTGTCCTTTTATTATTTTTGTAACCCATGTCCTCACCTGTTGATTTATTCTTAGATTTTTAATTTCTATCGCCTCATGTCATGGTCTGTTTATCATTTTCCATCTTAATACCTTTCTCTTAGCCTCGTGCTTACTCCCGATTCTAAACTTCCCCTACAGTGTGGAAACAGGCCCTTTGGTCCAACAAGTTCACACTGACCCTCCGAAGAGTAACCCACCCAGACCCATTTCCCTCTGACTAATGCAGCTAACACGATGGGCAATTTAGCATGGTCAATTCACCTGATATGCACATCTTTGGACTGTGGAAGGAAATCAGAGCACCCGGAGGAAACTCATGCAGACACGGGGAAAATGTGCAAATTCCACACAGACAGTTGCCCGAGGTCGAACCTGGATCCCTTATGCTGTCCTCACTATTTTAGTGTAAAATGCTCTCTACTTTGGGTCCCAACATATATCAGTCCCCAGAAGTATTCGCCCCACTTTTCCCAGCATGGTGCGACAGTGCTCCACAAGCTGGAACTAAGTTTCCCACCCCAGTCTTTTAAAATGTCCATTTATTTCTTCAAACTTACGTCACCTCATATATGGCTCAGGTAATAATCTGCTTTCCAATATTATGCTGCTGTAGTGCCCATTTTGCATTTATTAGAGGAATGGAATAATAATGTTTGCTGTCGGGAGCTTCTTCACCCAACCATATCCCCCTACTCAAGAAGTTCACTTCGCAAATACTTTGTTGATAACCAGGAAGCTGGCCCAGGATTTGCTCTGTGTGCCAACTCTGGGTGGCATCATGCTTGATTAGGAAGTCTTGGTTCAGCAGGCAAGACTTTTGGCCTCAGGACCAGTCACTGAACAAAGGACACAACACGCTGCAATGGGACATGGCAGTTTTCCAACGCTTCCTGCTGCAAAGCCTTTTTTTGAAGTTTGAAGAATGAAAACTCTAAGATTTAGATGCTTAGACCAGAGACAGTACATACTGAAAATTGAATACTCCAACATTGTTTTTCAAAGACAGAAGAGCTCCTGTGATGAATTGTTAGAAGCTGCTATTACTTCATCCTTAGCTTGAGGCATCTTCAAATCGGACTCTCGGGTGTTTTGAAGCATCAGCTTAAATATGAACACAGCAGCACAATGTGTGGGCTGAGTCTAGAGCCTGCGTCACTGAGTGTCTCTATGCGCCTTCTACCAGATAACATCTTTTCAGTTATGTCTTTACACTTGTCATCTGTTCCCTTTAGGGATGTGCTGACTTATAGGTTTTGGAAAACTGGTTGATCTTAAATCAGGGAAAATTGCACGAGAGTACAGGACATAGAACATAGAACATAACAGCACAGTACAGGCCCTTCAGTCCTCGATGTTGCACCGACCTGTATCACCAATCTGAAGTCCATCTAACCTACACTATTCCATTCTCATCCATAAGGGAGAAAGTGAGGACTGCAGATGCTGGAGATCAGAGCTGAAAATGTGTTGCTGGAAAAGCACAGCAGGTCAGGCAGCATCCAAGGAACAGGAGAATCGAGGTTTCGGGCATGAGCCCTTCTTCTGGAATGAGGAAAGTGTGTCCAGCAGGCTAAGATAAAAGGTAAGGAGGAGGGACTTGGGGGAGGGGCATTGGAAATGCGATAGGTGGAAGGAGGTCAAGGTGAGGGTGATAGGCCGGAGTGGGGTGGGGACGGAGAGGTCAGGAAGAAGATTGCGGGTTAGGAAGGTGGTGCTGAGTTCGAGGGTTGGGACTGAGACAAGGTGGGGGGAGGGGAAATGAAACTGGAGAAATCTGAGTTCATCCCTTGTGGTTGGAAGGTTCCTAGGCGGAAGATGAGGCACTCTTCCTCCAGCCGTCGTGTTGCTATGGTCTGGCGATGGAGGAGTCCAAGGACCTGCATGTCTTTGGTGGAGTGGGAGGGAGAGTTGAAGTGTTGAGCCATGGGGTGGTTGGGTTGGTTGGTCCGGGTGTCCCAGAGATGTTCTCTGAAACGTTCCGCAAGTAGGCGGCCTGTCTCCCCAATATAGAGGAGGGCAGCCTGTCTCCCCAATATAGAGGAGACAACCGCCTCCACGATCGCCAGGAAAGCCATCGCCGACAGATTCACGGCCTCCGCAGGGTCCACGGCTATCGGGAACAACACCATTTCTGCCGTCGCCACAGCCACTTCCGCCCCCAGGTTGCCGTCGCCGCAACCACTTCTGCCCTCAGTGACATCACTCACCTACACAACGACCACGCCGCACGCGTCTCCACCCCCATGCCGATCTCCGTCACCACTCCTAACCCTGCCCCACGCCGATCTCCGTCCCCGCCCTGATTCCCGCCCCCAATCCCAGCTCCAGCCCCACACCAGGTCCCAGGTCCTAGCTCCCAGCCCTGCCGTGTTTTCACCATCCCTCCAGAACTATCCCTCTCTGAGGATGAAAGATCAGTCCTCGGCAGAGGCCTCACCTTCATTCCCCTACGCTCTCGGATTAATGAGTTCAACACGTGACGAGACATCGAACAATTCTTCCGCCGCCTTCGCCTCTGCGCCTGCTTCTTCAACCAGGAAGACAGTTAACGATCTGTATACACGAACACCAACTAGCCACGAATCGACACGACCAGCTATCCTTAGTAGCCACACACACAGACGACAAGCAACATGAATTCGACTGGGACAACACTACCATTATAGGACAAGCCAAACAGAGAACAGCCAGGGAATTCCTAGAGACATGGCACTCATCCACAGCCTCTTATCAACAAACACATCGACCTGGACTCAATATACCGGCCACTACAGCGGACAGCTGGAACTGACAACCGGAAGCGGCAGAGACAGGCCACTATAAATGCCGGAGGAAAAAGCGCTTCAAAGGAGGCTCTCAAGCACTGAGGATGTCACCTAGACAGGGGACGAAACGTTTGCAAGACAAATTCCCAGCTCGGCGAACAGAACCACAACAACGAGCACCCGAGCTACAAATCTTCTCCCAAACTTTGAACTTCTCTTTCCAATCCTCCCACTTCCTCCAAACCAAAGGAGTAGCTATGGGCACCCGCACAGGCCCCAGCTATGCCTGCCTCTTCGTAGGATATGTGGAACAGTCTATCTTCCGCAGCTACACTGGCACCACCCCCCACCTTTTCCTCCGCTACATTGATGACTGTATCGGCGCTGCCTCGTGCTCCCACGAGGAGGTTGAACAGTTCATCCACTTTACCAACACCTTCCACTCTGACCTCAAATTCACCTGGACCGTCTCAGACTCCTCCCTCCCCTTCCTAGACCTTTCCATTTCTATCTTGGGCGACTGAATCAACACAGGCATTTACTATAAACCGACCGACTCCCACAGCTACCTAGACTACACCTCCTCCCACCCTGCCCCCTGTAAAAATGCCATCCCATATTCCCAATTCCTTCGTCTCCGCCGCATCTGCTCCCAGGAGGACCAGTTCCAAAACCGTACAACCCAGATGGCCTCCTTCTTCAAGGACCGCAATTTCCCCCCAGACGTGATCGACGATGCCCTCCACCGCATCTCTTCCACTTCCCGCTCCTCCGCCCTTGAGCCCGGCCCCTCCAATCGCCACCAGGACAGAACCCCAGTGGTCCTCACCTACCACCCCACCAACCTCCATATACATCATATCATCCGTCGTCATTTCCGCCACCTCCAAACGGACCCCACCACCAGGGATATATTTCCCTCCTCTCCCCTATCAGCGTTCTGAAAAGACCACTCCCTCCGTGACTCCCTCGTCAGGTCCACACCCCCCACCAACCCAACCTCCACTCCCGGCACCTTCCCCTGCAACCGCAAGAAATGCAAAACTTGCGCCCACACCTCGCCCCTTACCTCCTCCAAGGCCCCAAGGGATCCTTCCATATCCACCACAAATTCACCTGCACCTCCACACACATCATTTACTGCATCCACTGCACCCGATGTGGCCTCCTCTATATTGGGGAGACAGGCCGCCTACTTGCGGAATGTTTCAGAGAACACCTCTGGGACCCCTGGACCAACCAACCCAACCACCCCGTGGCTCAACACTTCAACTCCCCCTCCCACTCCACCAAGGACATGCAGGTCCTTGGACTCCTCCATCGCCAGACCATAGCAACACGACGGTTGGAGGAAGAGTGCCTCATTTTCCGCCTGGGAACCCTCCAACCACCAGGAATGAACTCAGATTTCTCTAGTTTCCTCATTTCCCCTCCCCCCACTTTGTCTCACTCCCAACCCTCAAACTCAGCACCACCTTCCTAACCTGCAATCTTCTTCCTGACCTCTCCGCCCCCACCCCCACTCTGGTCTATCACCCTCACCTTAACCTCCTTCCTCCTATCACATTTCCAACGCCCCTCCCCCAAGTCCCTCCTCCCTACCTTTTATCTTAGCCTGCTGGACACACTTTCCTCATTCCTGAAGAAGGGCTCATGCCCGAGACGTCGATTCTCCTGCTCCTTGGATGCTGCCTGACCTGCTGCGCTTTTCCAGCAACACATTTTCAGCTCATTCTCATCCATATGCCTATCCAATGATCATTTAAATGCCTGTCAAGTTGCTGAATCCACCACTGTTGTAGGCAGTGTGTTCCATGTTCCTACTAGTCTCTGAGTAAACAAACTACCTCTGGCATGTCTTCTATATCTATCACCCCTTAATTTGATGCTCTGCCCCCTCATGCTATCCAACACGATCTGAGGAAAAAGGGTCTGACTGCCCACCTGATCTAACCCTCTGATTATCTGGCAGGACACTGATGGTGAAACGAAGAATGATTTGCATTGAACTTTCATGACCTCAGGATGTCCTAGTCCTGGTGAAGTAGTTGAGGATTGTAGTCCCTGCTGTCATGTCAAAGTGCATTCATTAAGAGAGGTGCTCATTAAGATAGTGTAGCTACCAAAAGAAATGGTCAGCATAGCATAACACCAAGATTCCTTACTCACAGGAACTGTCGAAGAAATTAGGTAACAAATTCTATTCACTGTGTTATTTGGATTCCAGGATTCATTTACACTTCTTGGTGTAAGGCTTTCTGAGCAAATGGATAGAAGGATGAAGATAAATGAATTACATTTTCACCACAGTGATAGCCCAGCTTCCCTCTGCCTTATTTGTCATTCAGGCTTCAATTTGGTAGAAGTTATTTTCAAGTCTTTGTTTTAGTTGTCATGCAGACCTGAAAAGACAGGTCTCTAAGCACAGAGGGGCGGTACATTGATAGTTGCTATCCGAATTGCCCACACCTCGTCTCAACACAAACTCTCACTTGCACAGAAGTCTGACGGCTCCAGAGCAGAGAACCTTCAACTCTGAGGATAGATGGAAGATGTCTGAATTTTTTCTCCTTGGATAAAGGAGGCTAAGAGGAGATTTGAAGGAGGTTTACAAATCAGTGAGCGGGCTGGATAGACTGGTGGGGAGAATCGGTGGTGAACTGACCATAGGTAATAAGAGGTACAGTTAGTAAGTTTGCAGATGACACCAAAATTGGAGGTGTAGTGGACAGCAAAGAGGGTTACCTCAGATTACAACAGGATCTTGGCCAGATGGGCCAATGGGCTGAGACGTGGCAGATGGAGTTTAATTCAGGTAAATGCGAGGTGCTGCATTTTGGGAAAACAAATCTTAGCAGGACTTATACACTTAATGGTAAGGTCCTAGGGAGTGTTGCTGAACAAAGAGACCTTGGAGTGCAGTTTCATAGCTCCTTGAAAGTGGAGTTGCAGGTAGATAGGATAGTGAAGAAGGCGTTTGGTATGCTTTTCTTTATTGGTCAGAGTATTGAGTACAGGAGTTGGGAGGTCATGTTGCGGCTGTACAGGACATTGGTTAGTCTACTGTTGGAATATTGCATGTGATTCTGGTCTCCTTCCTATTGGAAAGATGTTGTGAAACTTGAAAGGGTTCAGAAAAGATTTATGAGGATGTTGCCAGGGTTGGAGGATCTGAGCTACAGGGAGAGGCTAAACAGGCTGGGGCTGTTTCCCTGGAGCATCGGAAGCTGAGGGGTGACCTTATAGAGGTTTACAAAATTATGAGGGACATGGATAGGATCAATAGACAAAGTCTTTTCCCTGGGGTTGGGGAGTCCAGAACTGGAGGGCATAGGTTTAGGGTGAGAGGGGAAAGATATAAAAGAGACATAAGGGGAAACTTTTTCACGCAGAGGGTAGTACGTGTATGGAATGAGCTGCCAGAGGATGTGGTGGAGGATGGTACAATGGCAAAATTTAAGAAGCATTTGGATGGGTATATGAATAGGAAGGGTTTGGAGGGATATGGGCCAGATGCTGGCAGGTGGGACTAGATTGGGTTGGGATATCTGGTCGGCATGGACGGGTTGGACCGAAGGGTCTGTTTCTATGCTGTACGTCTCTATGACTCTAATAGCAGTAACCTGGCTGATCAGTTAGTCACCAGTCCCACTCTGCTGCGGGTGACCAATCCTTCTGAAAAGGGATTTCGAACCCTTCCTCTCACAAACGGATCTGCGTTATTCTAATGGTGACTTTATATCTTTTCACGGATCCTCTTTTCCCTGCACTTCTTACCAGCTTCTTGGTGAACATTTGTCTGTGAAATACTGAGATTGTCCTGCTGATGTTTCAATGGCTGTTGCAGCCTACAATGGCGATCTACAATGCTATCCTTGTTTTGGGAATCTCCATATGAAATTCTAATGTAGGCCACGGCTATTTGTTGGCACTACCAAAACTGTTCAAACTGTTTAAAAGTAGATGTCTTGGTTTATTTTATGTTTATTTCTGTCTTATTGATAAAACCAAATCTGCAGCCTTATGTGTTTATGCTTCAGTGAAAGATTGTCGCGTTAAGTTGAAAATAAATCAAACCAACTTCATTCTGGGACCAGATTTGCCCAGTGGTCCTTCGTCTGTGCTGTGGGTAGTGTCTTCCTATTTATTAGAGTAGAGTTGAGTCAAACCAGAAGAGGCACTTGTCTTAGGTGAGAGATTGGTTGATTGAATGTTAGCAATAAGAACAGTTGACTTTGATAGTCGGGGATAAATACAAAGGACTTGCAGAGCTGTCGAGAAAACATAGGCTCCTCACAAAGGCTAATGTAGAACTGTTGTCTCCTCCCAGACAGAGAATGTTTGTGCTGTGTTATCAAATTGAACAGAGTTAACACAGTTTCATCACTAATTGTTTCAGAACCTTTGCTTTTTACACCAAGCCCTCTATGACACTCCAGTCAGGTACAAAGGATCATACCAGAAAAGTGTGGGTATAACATATTGTTGTGGTCTCAGTTAATCTTCCCACTGGGCAAGTCAGGTCCCAGAATAAAGTTTGGTTTGATAGACCTTTGTTTTCAATTTAACGCGACAGTTTTTCACTGAAACATAAACACATAAGACTACAGGTTTGGTTTTATCCATAAGACAGATTTTTATTACACAAAGAAATAAACATAAAATAAACCAAGACATCTACTTTTAACATTTTGGAAAGTTTCAAAACATACAGCAAAATAAATTTCCTTCTGTTCCCCAATATCATTATAGTTACTCTGAAACCCAGAGAAATTATTTCACTATTAAATCTATAAGTTCACTGTAACAACTTAGTTCTGGTCATACGAGATGTAAGGCCTTTTCTTTTAACTACTCACAACTGAGAGCTTACACTTCCTCGGTCATTAATATTCTGCAGAGTTCTAACCAAACATTCCTGGTCAAGAACTTTCACAAACTATACCCTGTCACTGGAGGAACTTGTCGCTTACTATGAGCATAATGTCCTTTACTAGGAGAGACTATTTATGCCTCTGACCCTAGTGAAGGTCTCCATTAGCCTGTAGATATTTCCTAATCAATCTGTTCAAGCAGGTTATGATACAATCCTGTGGAGAAAGTGAGGACTGCAGATGCTGGAGATCAGAGCTGAAAAATGTGTTGCTGGAAAAGCGCAGCAGGTCAGGCGGCATCCAAGGAGCAGGAGAAGGGCTAATGCCCGAAAAGTCGATTCTCCTGCTCCTTGGATGCTGCCTGACCTGCTGCGCTTTTCCAGTAACACATTTTTCAGCTATGATCCAATCCTGGAAGAGGTGGGACTTTAACTCAGGTCTCCTGAATCAGAAATAAGGACACAACCACTGCATCAGAGAGCCCCCTATCATGTACAAATATGTTTTGTTGATATTTCACACCTCGAGAGCAGGTGAGACTTTAACTTAGACCATCTAGTTGAGAGATTGGGACACTCTCAGCGCACCACATGAGTCCTTCATAAGTCTGTTAACTAATTCTCTAAACCATGCTTAGCTGTGATACATCACATGAATTGAGTTAAAATTAGGATTTCTATTTCAAATTTCTGTACAGAGTGATGTGAACCAGAGCAGAGCAGAAGAATCAGCAATGTAAGATTCTTTTTCAAACAATGCAAGAAATTAAAAACTCATTTAGTTTGATATCTCTACCTGGGAAAATATTGGAAACATTAATTAAAGATGGTGTTACTAAATAGAAGGATGGAGCACAAGTAATTTGATGCAGGCCACATGAATTTCAAAAAGGAATATTGACAGACTTGACTTTGAGGATTTAAAATTCAGCTCTGGCCATTGAGAAATGAAATCTGGAAGTGGTTTCTCACACAAATCCTATTGAAGATGTAAAACTCTCCCACACTGCTTCAGGTAGCTGCAAAGTTTTAAAGACCTAATATCAATAGCGTTTTGTTCAGAAAGGGATATAATTCAAGAGAGGAGATAAATTGAATTTGAGGTACAGATGATTTAGTTGAATGGTAGAACAGACCTGAGGAGCTGTCCTTCAAAGGAGGTGAAAGATATGTTGAGCAGGGAAATACTGTGCATATAGAAGTAAATACACTCTGGCAAGGTATCCCAAAGGGACTTGTTGGATGCGATTAAGAGCTACTTTGTACAGCATTCCCCATGTCAGATGCTTGTTGGGGACATGTCAGCCATGGCTAAATATGTAGCACTGATTCTGGGTTGGAGACACACTCTGGGACATGAGGACTAGAAGTTGCTGACACTTCAGTGCAATAATGACAGTGCTGCATTGGCAGGCATGTTGCATTTAAGAGCAGGCTGCCCATTCAACTCCTCTAGCCTGACTCATCATTCAATTATGTTAGCGGCACCTCAAAGTCATTCACTTCTGTTGACTAATGAAAATCTGTCGACTTTATTCTTTAATGTTTCAATTGACAGAGCTCTGTGGGAGAGTTCCACATCATCATCAACATGTGGGGATGACCGACTCCGTACTTAAAGTCCTCAAAGACCCCGATCAGGTTTGTCAAGTATAATATACCTTCTGGAAATCCATATTAGCTGTATTAGATCAGATTAGATTAGATTCCCTACAGTGTGGAAACAGGCCATCTGGCCCAACAAGTCCATACTGACCGTCCTAAGAGTAACCCAACCAAACCCATCCCCTTACATTTACTCCTGACTAATGCACCTAACACTTTGGGCAATTTAACATGGTCAATTCACCTGACCTGCACATCTTTGGATTGTGGGAGGAAACCAGAGCACCCAGAGGAAATCTGCACAGATACGGCTGTATTCAATTATTTCCCCAAGTTATTGAAGAATCTGTTTTGAATAGAGCAGGGCAACAAGCTCTATTGTTCTGGTCAACATTTATCCCTCAATCTCCAGTGCAAAGGAAAATAACAGGTTACTGCATAGAATCATTGAGTTATACAGCACAGAACCAGACCCTTTGGACCAACCAGTCCAGGCCAAACATAATCCCAAACTAAACTAGCCCCACCTGCCTGCTCTGGGCCCATATCCCTCCAAACCTTTCCTATTCATGTATCCATCCAGATGTCTTTCAAATTGTAACTGTACCCACATCCAACACTTCCTCAGGAAGTTTACTCCACATGTGAACTACCCTCTGTGTAAAGAAATTGCACCACATGTCTTTTTAAAATGTCATTCCTCCTACCTTAAAAATGTGCCACCTAGTTTTGAAATCCCCCTTCCTAGGGAAAAGACAGCTACTATTAACTCTATCTATATCTTTCATTATTTTATAACCTTCTATCAGGTCACCTCTCAACCTCCTACGCTCCAGTGTATATGGCTGTCTGTCAGAACTTGCTATGTACAGATTGGCTTCCACTTCTCTACTTTAGTATAGTGTAGCAGCCTCCTTGCGGCTAAAACACAGATACATTGCTACCTTGGTCAAACAGCAAGGAATTCCGAGTACATTGACCAGTAAAACTCTGAAATCCCAAAGCCCACAACAGACACAGGGAAAATACAGCATTCAGGTTCTAATGATATTAGAGTCATGTAAAAGGTACCAGTTATCCTAGACAGACATATCCTCCACAACATATCCACCAAACAAAGGAGGGTCCAGATGGAAACGCACTGAGTTCTGCTACTAACAGTACAAACTAACATTAGTATGCTATCCAAATGATGGACTCTTTTTAATTGAGTCTCCTTCATTGGCCAGAATTATAGAAAATCCATTTCAAACAGTATAAAAACAAGGATCGCTGGCAGACTGCTCTCTTGCACCTCCTGAGGAGACCAGCATGGCCAAAGGTTGAGAGCTGCTGACAGTCTGGAGAGAGAGAGAGAGAGAGAGAGAGAAAGCAGCTTGGCATTCCACACAGACAGAGAGAAGTCTGTGCAAACCTACAAGAGTCTTGGGAAGTGTTGTAAGCTTAAGGGACCAAATAGGATTAGAGGTAGTGTTGTTTTGTAGTAAAAGCTATTGTAACTGGTTTCTTAATAAAGTTGGGCCCATTTTGCATTGCTACTGGCTTGTGTTTGTAGTGATTTGACAACTTTGGCATTGTGGGACACCTGGGCAAATTCTTTCATGACATTCTGGTTAGATTTGCCTAACTTGCTTTAAGGAGGAACTAGATAATAGTGACTATACGTCAAAACTACTTCACTGACAACAAAGTGTGATGGGTGTCCTCATATTGTAAAAGGTGCTCTAACAATGCAAAACATTTCTTGTTTGCTATTCCTTTAGCTAGACACTTCTCTCACTTCCACTCGTGATCTCCTTTCCATTAAAACAGCTCATCTGTGACCAGCTCCCAGGCCTAGCTCCGCACGTATGAGTGTGGGGACAAACAGCTAGATGGCTAGACTATGATGGGGTGGTACGGTGGCTCAGTGGCTCAGTGGTTAGTACTGCTGCCTCACAGCACCAGGGTCCCAGGTTCGATTCCAGCCACAGGTAACTGTCTGTGTAGAGTTTGCACAAACCCCCCGTGTCTGCGTGGGTTTTCTCCCTCAGTCCAAAGATGTGCAGGTTAGGTGAATTGGCCATTCTAAATTGCCCATAGTGTGAGGTGCATCATTCAGAAGGGGAATGGGGTCTGTGTGGGTTACTCTTTGGAGGATCGGTGTGGACTTGTTGGGCCAAAGGGCCTGTTTCCACACTGTAGGGAATCTAATCCACCAATACCCATGGTGCAGGTTCAATCCCTGTGATAGTTTGTGGAGGTCTGTCTTGCATTGTGATTGCGGAAACTGTATATAACTCAGTTCTGAAGAAGTGTCACTGGACTCAAAACGTTAACTCTGCTTCCTCTCCATAGATCTTGCCAGACCTGCTGAGTTTCTCCATCAATTTCTGTTTTTGTTTCAGACCTCCAGCACCTGCAATTCTTTGATTTATATCACCCATTAGTTCATTAGTTTCTCTAATGGGCAGAGATGCCTATGGTTGTTTGTGAGCTCTGGCTATAAATGTGACATGGCACAATGGCTCAGTGGGTTAGCACTGCTTCCTCACAGCACCAGGACTCCAGGCTCGAATCCAGCCTCAGGTGACTTGTCTGTGTGGGGAATGCACTTCTCCCCAGTTCTGCATGGGTTTCCTCCCACAATCCAAGGATGTGCAGGTTAGGTGGAATGGCAAAGCTAAATTGCCCCACAGTGTTTAGGAAAGTGCAGGCTAGGTGGATTAGACAAGGGAAATGTTGGATTACAGGGATTGGGTGGGATGCTCCTCAGAGGGTTAGTCTGCTTCCATGCTGTAGGGATTCTATGATAGATGCCCTCACCTGCCATTAAGAAGCCCCATTATATCATTATGATCACTGCAATGAGATTTATTCGTCACTGAGATAGCTCTGGCAGTTTCTTGAATTTGGTTACATGTCTCACCTTGGCTCTCCAGGCCTGATTCCACCGAAACTAAGGTTCTCCATCCTCCAACATTGCCCAAAACACTGCTGCAAGCAAAACCAGGAGTAAAAAAAAACTCTGCTCTTCACTTTGAATGTCCTTCTTCATGGGTTACGAAAATATTGAACTTCAGCAAAGCAAGCTCTGAGACCCAATCAGCTAATGGAGAGCATCGTCTGTGGCTGATTGTGGGGAAAGGTGAACATGGGTGTGGCAGATGACCAATGGCGAAAGTGAGGACTGCAGATGCTGGAGATCAGAGTCAAGACTAGGGTGGTGCTGGAAGGGCACATCAGGTCGGGCAGCATCCGAGAAGCAGGAAAATCAACATTTCTGGGGTGGAGAGATAAATGGGGAGGGGGGTGGCTGGGGAGAAGGAGCGAAGAGTGCAATGGGTGGATGGAGGTGGGGTTGAAGGTGATAGGTCAGAGAGGAGGGTGGAGTGGATAGGTGGGAAGGAAGATTGGCAGGTAGGACAGCTCATGAGGATGGTGCTGAGCTGGCAGCTTGGAACTGGGGTAAGGTTGAAGAGAGGAAATGAGGAAATTGGTGAAGTCCACATTGCCAGTCTGTTTCAGGACATGGTTGAAGAGCTTCAGGGCAGAGGAGATGACCTGAGGGTTGCAGTGACAGAGAGAGACTCACTGAGATCTTTGTAGAGAGAGGGGGAGAACATCTTCAAGGTAGGCAAGATGAGCAATAACCAGAGTTTGGGGGCAGAATATGAAGGAGGGGTTTATAAAATCATGAGGGGCATGGACAGGGTCAATAGTTAAGGTCTTCTCCCCAGGGTAGGGCAGTCCAAAACTAGACAGCATAAGTTTAAGGTGAGAGGGGAAAGATTTAAAAGGGACCTAAGGGGC
Organism: Chiloscyllium punctatum; assembly: GCF_047496795.1. NCBI lineage: Eukaryota > Metazoa > Chordata > Chondrichthyes > Orectolobiformes > Hemiscylliidae > Chiloscyllium > Chiloscyllium punctatum. The sequence goes on from NC_092746.1 coordinate 109,719,972, forward strand.
AACCTTTTCACACAGAGGGTGGTGTGTGTATGGAATGATCTGCCAGAGGAAATGGGTGGAAGCTGGTACAATTACAACATTTAAAGACATCTGGATGGGTGTATGACTAGAAAGGGTTTCGAGGGATATAGGCCAAATGCTGGCAAATGGGACTAGATCAATTTAGGATGTCTGGTCAACATAGAAGGGTCTGTTTCTGTACTGTACATCTCTATGATTCTAAGATTGACGTATCCAGGATTGCCAATACTAATAAGTTAAAGGATGGAGAATGAATAAAATGGCAGAATTGGCAAATAAAGTTCATCGTTGATAAATTGAGGTAATACATTTTGGGAGGAACAGCTTATGACTTGAGTGCGAGTCTGGGTGGGATAGAGGAACAAAGGAGTCTCAGAGTACAAATACATCCATCAAGCTGTTCTAACACCAGTTAGCAACCATTAAAATTATTTCCAGAATTGAAAGCAGAGAAGTTATGCTAAACTTGGTTAGTTCATTCCTCAAGTACTGTGTATAATTCTGGTCACTCAATGATAAAAAAGATGGAGACCTTGGAAAATAGATTTACACTGATGAGACCAGAAGTGTGTGAGTACACCCATCAGGCAAAGATTGACAGGTATCTTTTCTCTCTTTAACAAAGAAGGCGGAAGGAGTCAGAAGAAACTTCTTGACTCTGAATGGTGAAGGTGTAATATTGGTCAGCACAGTGACTGAATCACTACACTGGGAGAGATCAGTGAGGATTTCAGAGCCTGATCAGCTAAGTCTTTGATTTTATGATTTCTAAAACATATTAATCTTAATCTGCTTTTATTTTGTAAATTCTATGATAGTGAGTATGGTGAAGTTTTTTTGTGATGTTTTACTGAGATCTGTCCCTTGATTGAACTTTAACATAATCGATAGTGACAGTGTGTTGAGCAGTAAGACTGTGCTCACCCTGAGTTTTTGAGCAAAGTACGTTGTGTTTGTTTTCGGTATTTTCTGGGTCTGTGGATGGTTAAAGGGGTAGGGATGACATTTAGTAGAGTGAGGTGCTCTTCCAGTTGGATGTGGGAGATCGGGGATTTTTTAATGTTCCCGGAGACTATAATGCAGAGAGCAAGGTAAGACTGATAGATTAAACTGCGTTTATTTCAATGTAAGAGGCCTTATGGTAAGGCAGATGCACTTAGGACATGGTTGACAAGCATATCGGGAAGAAGGGAATTAAAGTTTACCATGCTTGATTTAGATGTCAACTTTAGTTTTCCAGAAGGACTTAGATACAGTTCTTAGGGGGAAAGAGATCAAAGGATGTGGGGAGGACATGGGAACAGGATTTTGAGCTAGATGATCAACCAGGATCATATTGAATGGTGGAGCAGATTTGAAAGGCTGAATATCCTATTTTCCATGTTTGTGTTTCTATGAGGGACATGACAGGAAGCTCGAGTGGAGCATAAACACTGGCATTGGCTGGCTGGGCCGAATGGCCTGCTTGTGCTTACAGTTCTATGTGATCCTGTCAACATGTCCGACCAGTGATGGTAACCCTTACCCCTACAGGAACTGATAGGATAGATTTCTGTTCTGAATGTCTGGATGAGGGGAGCAGGACCCCCATGATCTGCTCATTGATTTCAAGTCCCTTTAGGTGCTTAATACGGGAATACACACATTGTGGAGTTGGGAGTGCACGCTGGGGAGGTCTCAGTGTGTAAATGGCTGCCTAGTGTACCTCACAATCAATTCTCCCTTCCGTTGATTTGAATGAGAAAGAAAGCTGAGCAAATTCAATAGAGTTCATTTCATAGTGACATACAAGGCCAGCATGAGAAAACTATCCTCAGAGAGTCTTTGTCAAGATGCTACTTTTATCAAATTCTAGTTTCCCCTTCAATAAACCGAGTGAGTTCCTTTTGTGAGGAGAAGGTCGCTTTGAAAGATGACAGGGTTTGTTTTTGCTGGTTTTTTTTAATTTAGCCTTTGAAAGAAGTGTCATTTTCTAGCTTGATGGTTCATAGTCAGCTTCTGAATGATTGGAGGAAATGGCAAAGGAGCCTCTTACTCTGGTTGACAGCCTTTGATTTACTGTGACCTGTTAGTGCTTTAATGATGCTTGAAAAGGGGCCAAAGATTATAATGCAACGCTGAAAGTCTGGGTTCAAACCACCACCAGATGGAAAGGCTCTTAGGAACAGAACTAACTGTACTTACAGGTGAACATTTGACCCTGATGTACCAATTATAATTAATAAGCTGACTTGCAGTGTGCAGCAGAAGGGAAAAAACACTTTCCCTTCGAAAGGAATTGGAAAAGTGCAAAGAAAGATGTAGGATTTTTGAGCCTTGAATCCTTTGCAACACAGAAGCAGGCCACTCAGCCTATTGACTCCACGCCAGCTGGCTATGTAGCAACCCAGCCAGTCCTATTCTTCTGCTTTATACGCCTAGCCCTGCAAGGTTACTTCTTCAAGTACTTTCTCAGCAGCTCAACAGAGAGCCACACAAATAATCTGAAAGTGTCTGTCTGTAGCATTTCAATAGTAATTCTGTTAATCCTTCTGGTTAAGCAAAGGCAACATTTATTCCGTGTCTTTCAAGTCTTAAAGTGCATCAGAGACAATTAAATACTGATTTAACTTGGGAAACATGCCAGCCAACTTGCAAACTGTGGATGATAAGTAAGACAGGCATTTCGGATTGGAACAAGAGCTATTGAAAGGTGCTACCTGATACCTCAACATCAGTCATAGAAGCTAATAGAAATTGCACAAGAACAAAAGGATCGAATACAGGTGCAGGGATGTACAGCTGAGACTGTATAAAGGTCTGGACTGACTGCATTTGGAATATTGTGAGCAGTTTTGGGTCCTGTATCTAAGGAAGGATGTACTGGCTCTGGAAGGAGTCCACAGGCGGTTCACAATGATCTTGGGGATGAAGGGTTTGTCATATGAGGAGTTGTTGAAGACTCTGGGTCTGTACTCGATGAAGTTTAAAAGGATGATGTGGAATCTGAATGAAACTTACAGAATACTGAGAGGCCTGGACAGAGTGGGCATGGAGAAGATGTTTCCATTCGTAGGAGAGACTAGGGACCTGAGGGCACAGCCACAGAGTGAAGGGGCGACCCTTCAGAACTGAGATGAGAAGGAATTTATTCAGCCAGATGGTGGTGACTGTGGAACTCATTGCCACAGAGGGCTGTGGAGACCAAATTATTAATTGTATTTAAGACAGAGATAGGTTCTTGATTAGTAAGGGGATCAAGGGTTAGCATTAGAATGCAGGAGAATGGAGTTGAGAAACATATCAGCCATGATTGAATAGTGGAGCAGACTCGATGGGTCGACTGGCCTAATTCTGCTCCTATATCTGATGGTCTTATGGGTCTGGGGCTCTGAATGTGCATTGAGGGAAAGGGACAACACATCTCACAAAGATTATACATCTTGGAGGAGTGCAATGCAGAGTTTTGGAACAACATAGAATCTGAGAGAGGTGAATTCTAAGGAAGAGGTTGATGGAGATGATTCAGAGGCTTGATGTGGGGGGCAAGGGAAATGATGGGGAGGATGTCCAAACCAAGAAGGTATAACCTTGAAGTTAGAGCATTCAGCAGCACGGCCAAGAAGCATTCCTCACATAAACCAGTAGCAATTCATGATCTCTTGAAAGCTGTGGATCTGGAGTCTAGGAGAAAATGAGGACTGCAGATGCTGGAGACCAGAGTTGAAAAATGTGGTGCTGGAAAAACACAGCAGGCCAGGCAGCATCCGAGGAGCAGCAGAATTGACGTTTCGGGCATAAACCCTTCTTCAGGAATGAGGCTGGTGTGCCAAGCGGACTGAGATAAGAGGTAGGGGGGAGGGAATTTGGGGGAGGAGCGCTGGGAATACGATAGGTGGAAGGAGGTGAGGGTGAGGGCGATAGTACGATAGGTGGAAGGAGGTGAGGGTGAGTCTGGAGTCTAGGTCAAGGAAGGTTTTGCTGGCAATCAATCATACTTTCATGGCACCATTTGTCAGACTAGCTCTCAAATGAAATTCCACTGGCTGCCACAGTGGGAGTTGAGGTCACAAACAATTCTCAAAGCATTAGGTTCTGAGGAAGAATCACTTGAACCAAACGTTAACTCTGATTTCTCTCCACCGATGCTGCCAGACCTGCTGAGCTTTTCCAGCAATTTATGTTTTTGCTTCTTAAAGCATTAGCCCGGGCTCCTGGGTTACCAGCTGAGATGACTAATCTCCAACAACCACTACATTTCCACTACCTCACGGTCTCCCCAAACATCAATCTATTCCTTAGTCAGAAGGATAGTGGAAATGGATGTTAATGTTGAGTTTTATTGCTTATTAATCCAAGTGTTACTATAGACTCTAGGTATTTAATAATCAAGTAGAAAATATTGTCTTTAGCATTAGAATGCAGGAGAATGGGGTTGAGAAACATACCAGCCATGATTGAATGTGGAGCAGACTCGATGGGCTGACTGGCCTAATTCTGCTCCTATATCTGATGGTCTTATGGGTATGTGACCTGTTTCAAGGTTTGATTGGTTCTCAGATGATGTGGTTGGAAATTGGAAGCTGGAATTGAGTCAACCTGTTTGAGGCAGGCTGACTAAGATAGGCTCGTTTTTCCTATTGCAAGCCATGATTAATTCACCAGCATTGACTTTGAATCCCACACCACAACAAAGGACAGAACAGGGCAGTTCCAACAGGAGAGGTTGACATCATACTTCGCAAATCTCCAGCTACATTTTTTTGTCAAGGTATGAGTGGCAATGCCATGGTGGCATTTAATGCCCATCTCTACTGCCCTGAGAAGGTGGAATGGGGTTTCCCTTAAAACACCATCACATTGAGACAGGAGGAATGCACTATCTCTCTTCCTTTCTCTCTCCAGCCTCACTAATTCATAGATCACAACATTAATTTAACTGTTTTATTCACTTCCCAATATGGCCAAATTGTAAGCTTGCACTATATTAGAATAAAAACACACAGAATCCAATTTTCTTTAAAAAAGACAAAATTATTGATTTATTGACTGCTGGAAATACTTGACAGAACACTCTGGGTTTGAGGGGAGAATAAATAAGAAACTGGGGCACATCCTTACGCGAGAACAATGGTGTGTTCACAATCTTCTTAATACGGCACAAATCAAGTTCATAGCAAGAAGAAATTTGCAATGACTTGTGAATCTCTAGAACCTAATTTGGCATCTTCCCACTTAGCAGCACCAAGCTCCTTCTGTCCTTTAGACCCACCACCCTTCTTAAGAAATTGCAAGGTGTTGTTTTCCAGTATTATGATCTTTTGCTTCCAATAACATAGAGTGTGAATTATATTTGAACATTGTCTACTAGTATACTGGGAATGCTTGTCTTTTTTTATATTCAATCACAAGATAGGGACATCACTGGCTAGGTTCGCATTCATTTTCCATCCCTAAATACCCAGCGGGGAGTTAAAAGTCAACCACATTGCTGTGAGTCTGGAGTCATATGCAGGCCAGACCAGGTAAGGATGGCAGTTTCCTTCCCTGAAGAACATTAGTGAACCAGATGGGTTTTAATGATAACTTTTCCATGGTCATTATTAGACTCTTAATACCATATTTCATTTGTTGAATTCAAATTCCATCCAGATTTGAACCTAAGTCACAGAACATTATCTGGGGCTGTAGATTAAGAGTCTAGCAATGAAACCATTCAGCTATTGCCTTTCCGTACCCCTTGCCTACACTGTATTTCCAGCCCTACGCCTTGCCCAAAGTTCTATATCATGGATGCTGCTATACATCAGGTCATAGAATTATTCCTAGGGGAAACCGATAGAAATGCTGCATTACCAACTTCGAGGAGGCACCTTGGGCTGGATTTAGTTGTCCCAAGAAAATCATGAAAGGAGTGTAAGGTTTGGCAAAACTGAGGCTGTGGAGTCACTACTTTCCTCTCAAGAACCCTGCTCAAACATTCCATAGTTTGGGAAAAATGATTGGATTAGGTTCAGTTTGTGACCTCACTTACATGGCCAGTGATCTTAGGGATCACTAGTGAAAGTCCAAAGGGACAAGTGTACTTATATCAGGTGGGTTTTGGAGGTTTCTGGAAAAGGAGTTGACTATTACTATAACTAGCATTGCATTATGTTTAGATGCATTAGAGTACTTTGTCAATTTGGAAAAAAGGAGCTACTATGCACTCAAAGCTGTAGAAAACAGTACTTGGTAAATTTCATGATGTGACTTGAAGTGCTTTAAAGGCTCATAGTACTTTAACTTTGAAGAAAAAGCTTGCTGCTTTAACACAGGGAAAAAAGACATCTGCTCTTGAAATTTTTCAGTGACAGGCTATCTAGCATCATCTAGAACAACCCTAACAAACTTTCTAAAAAAAACCCAATATTCTTCATTCTCTAGAGCATTGTTGGCATGTTTTAGCAGCTGAGACCCTTATGAGTACTTGGCTGAGGTTTAAAAGCTACAAAACACTTAGCACAACTTGTTCGAAGACAGGTTTAAGAGGTCTTGTCATCTTTTAATGTCTCAATGGCCATCTGAGGAGATGTAACGATTTTTCAGTGGCTCTAGAATAATATTTTCTGTGCAGTAAGAATGCTGGCATATCTGAATGACACTATATAGATTGGTGTGGAGATGCTGATGTTGGACTGGGATGGACTAGGTCAGAAGTCACACGATGCAAAGTTACAGTCCAACAGGCTTATTTAAAATCGTAAGCTTTCGAAGTATTGCTCCGTATCGGGTGACTTCACCTGACGAAGGAGCAGCTCCGAAAGTTTGCAATTTCAAATGATGAGAACCTGGTGTCGTGTGACTTCTGAGTCTATGGGTTGTGAGAGGTTTGATTTTTTTTTCCCTTTCAAAAGGATTTCCCATCACTGTTTACTGGCTTGGAACATCTGTCCATAGAGGATACTGGGGTGAGTGTCTATGAAGGATAGTTTGGGAGGCATGGTGGGGTTGTGGGGATGAATGAGATGTTGCAGGTGAGGCACACAGAATCAATGTCCACCAGAATTGACGAATGTCTTCTAAATGATACAACTGGGCATGTACATTCTTTCAACGCTGCATCATACCAAGCAAGATGGCAGACATCAACCTTGTTCACAAACATCTCACAGAGACAAAGCCATATGGGAGAAGGTTCCAACTTCATGATAGGTAACTGACCCACTCCCAATGGACAAATAAAATAAATGTGGTAAAGGGATTTGGTACAAGTTAGAATATAGAGAGCAGAGATTTGTCCATGTATATGGGATGGGATGGTGCCCAGGGATCTGGAGGTGACAAAAGCACAAACGAGGCTTTCAACATGAGGTGGACTTCAGCAGTGGTGGATTTGGCCTGTGCTACAAAGGTAGCTGCCCATCGAGTATTCTCCATTACACATTATAAGGAGAGACTGGGCGCTCTCCAGCCCATTCACCAGTAAAGTTAATGCCAAGCAAAATGAAAATTGTGGTAATGCTTGCATAAAATATGTAAGGATTTATTTTGAAAAAAGCAGAAAGAAAAAATCAGCAGAAACATTAAAAGGGAAGAAAGTGGGAATACTTTAGTCAGACAGGACTTATATTCCAACTCTTTGAGGGGACCCAAATGTGAAATGTAAAACCCTGTGTTGAAATGGTAACTCATGCATAATAATGATTTGTATTCTCAATAGTTCACTCTGGCTGATGGATGGATGGTTTGAAGGGTTAGGCTGACATCAACATAAATAGTTCATATTTTGGAGCACAGCGTTGCTCTGTCATTGGTGATTTGTGTTAGAATTCCTTAGGGCTATTGTGCTAGGATTTTCAACTGTGGTGGTGAATAGATTTATTTTTTGTTCATATTTGATTTGACGAGGGATCACTGAACTTATTTAAAGTTGAAGCAGACTTGAAAATCCAAGACTCTGGTTTTTATGTTCCCCTTCAGCAAGTGACGTAGAGACAATATGGGGGCAGTCATCGTTGGGTGAGAGCTGCCTGGGACCAGATTTACATTCCAGCTTCTGTTGTAATAAATTGTAAAATTGTCTTCTCTCAGAGTGAGTGAGCATTTTGGCAACTAGTTTATAGATCATTGCATAAACGGCTCAAAATGTTGAAAGGCCATTTATAAAGTTCAACCTTTCCACAGTCGGTGAATAATCCAAGACTCTTAACAATTTTATACAGTTGCACCCATAGAAAACATTCCATCCAGTTGCATCACTGCTTTGTACAGCAACTGTCCAGGACTGTAAGAAACTACAGAGAGTTGTGAACACAGCCCAGTCCATCACATAAGCCAACCTTCCATCCATTGACACCATCTACACTTCTCACTGCCTTCCGCAGCCAACATAATCAAAGACCCCGCTCACCCTGGTTACCATAAGACCATAAGACCATAAGACCATAAGACATAGGAGTGGAAGTAAGGCCATTCGGCCCATCGAGTCCATTCCGCCATTCAATCATGGCTGATGCGCATTTCAGCTCCACTTGCCAGCGTTCTCCCCGTAGCCCTTAATTCCTCTAGACAACAAGAACCTATCAATCTCGGCCTTGAAGACATTTAGCGTCCCGACTTCCACTGCACTCCGTGGCAATGAATTCCACAGGTCCACCACTCTCTGGCTGAAGAAATGTCTCCGCATTTCCGTTCTGAAATGACCCCCTCTAATTCTAAGGCTGTGTCCACGGGTCCTAGTCTCCTCGCCTAACAGAAACAATTTTCTAGCATCCACCTTTTCAAAGCCATGTATTATTTTGTATGTCTCTATTAGATCTCCCCTTAATCTTCTAAACTCCAACGAATACAATCCCAGTATCCTCAGCCGTTCCTCATATGCTAGACCTGTCATTCCAGGGATCATCCGTGTGAATCTCCGCTGGACACGTTCCAGTTACAATCTCTCCCAACCTCTTCCATCAGGCAGAAGATACAGTAGCTTAAACCCACATTCCAAACAGACTTGAGAACATCTTCCCCACTGCTATTAGATGGATGGAGCTTTCAAATTTTAAATTTAATGTTGATCTCGCTCTCTGTGCACCTTCTCTGCATCCATAACATTGTATTCCTCACTCTGTTCTGTTATCCTGATGCACCTTGTATGGTACCATCTGTCCAAGTTGCAGGCAAAACAAAACTTTTCACTGTATTTAGGTACGTGACAAAAATAAATCAAATCAAATCACATCAAGGTCTTCACCAATTTTGTACAAAAATACCAGATAGAGTAATGGGGCTGAATTTTAGCTTCCACTCTCACCTCCCACCCGGGGTAATGCTCATGTTCTTTGCCATCATCTTTTGCCCACTCCGGACCTTTCTCCCAGTGGCTAGGATAATGTCAGGTAGTTTCCCTGAACTGAGGATTATTAAGGACAATTAATGGTCACTTAAGGAGCTCGTACTTCCTCATCACTTGCCCACCTTTTCTCCCACACACTGGCACAACACAGGAGGGGAGTCCTGGCAACTCTATCTACACTGGCTACATGTCAACACCAAGAGATAACATCTCCTCCAGAGGCTTCCCTGTCCCCATAAAAGGCACCTTCCCCATCAAGATCAGATCTCCTGTTGAAGGATTTACATGTAGTTGGAAAGGCGAGGACTGATTATGAATAGTCACCGTGGCGTTGTGCATGGAAATCGTGTCTCAATAACTCGATTGAGTTTTAAGCAGAGCTGACAAAGAGGATTGCTGAGGCAGAGCGGTAAATGTTGTCCATATGAACTTCAAAAAAACGTTCAATAAGGTTCTGCATGGTAGCCTAGTTATCAAGGTCACATCACATGGCATCCAGGGGGAGCTAGCCAATTGTGTACAAAATTGGCTTGAAGGAAGGAGACAGAAGGTGGTGGTGGAGGGTTGTTTCTCAGACTGAGACAAGCAATATTCCACAAGGATTAGTGCTGGGTCCGCTGTTTTTTGTCATTTAAATAAATGATTTGGATGTGAACATAGGAGGTATGGTTAGTAAGTTTGCAGGTGACACCAAAACTGGAGGTGTAGTAGACAGTGAACAGATGGGCCAATGGGCTGAGGAGTTTAATTTAGATAAAGTGAGGTGTTGCATTTTGGAAAGGCAATTCAGGGCAGGCGTTATACACTCAATGGTAGGCCCGGGAGTGTTGCCAAAGAAAGACACTGAGGGGTGCAGGTGTATAGTTCCTTGAAAGTAGAGTCACAGATAGACAAGGTGATGAAGAAGGTGTTTGATATGCTTGCCTTTATTGGTCAGTGCATTGAGTATAGGAGTTGGGGATGTCATGTTGTGGCTATAAAGGACAATGGTGAGGCCACTTTTGATATACAGCTGACAAATCTGGTCGCCCTACTCTAGAGAGGATGTTGTTAAATGTGAGAGGATGTAGCAAAGGCTTACAAGGATGTTGCCAGGGCTGGAGGGTTTGAGCTACAGGAGAGGCTGAATAGGTTGGGGCTTTTTTCCTGGAGCATTGGAGACTGAGAGGTAACTTTAAAGAGGTTTAGAAAATCATGAGGACCATGAATAGGGTGAATGGGCAATGTACTTTTCTTAGGGTAGAGGAGGCCAAAATTAGAGAACAAATGTTTAAGGTGAGAGGGAAAAGATTTAAAAAGGAACTGAGGGGTAACTTTTTCAAGCAGAAGGTGGTGCGCAAATAGAATGAGCTTCCAGAGGAAGTGGCAGAGGCAGACGCAAATACAACATTTGAAAGACATCTGGATAGGTACATGAATAGGAAGGGTTTAGAGGGATATGACCCAAATTCTGGCAAATGGGACTAGGTAAGATTGGGATGTCTGGTCAGTGTGGTTGAGTTGGACCATGGGTCTGTTTCCATGTTGTATGACACTATGTCTTTATAAGTGTTCTCCCCATCTCCCAGTCTCTTCAACCCAGCACTTATCCCACTATGTACCTCACCTTGCTCACTAAGCCATCCCTGTCAGACACAGGCCAAATTCCAGCTCTTTTCCTTCATGTATTGCCTGCAGTGTGAGTAACAGCCACCATGTTGACAGAGGGGCTAGTGAGCTTCCAGTCGATTAGTCAAGTCAGTCTCTCAGACTGGCGAGCAGCTCTGGAACAGGATAGAGCTATCCCCCAATGTGGTCAGAAGTCCCACTCTGAATTACTGAATGCTCCCAGGGTAGTCTCATGATGGGGACAGCCAGATTCTATATTGCGACTATGTAAAGTCCAGCGAATAGATTGGTAACAGTGCAGAAAATGACCATCCAGCCCATATACTGTGTGGGTGGCATGGTGGTTCAGTGGTTAGCACTGCTGCCTCACTGCACCAGGGTCCCAGATTCCATTCCAGCCTCGGGTGACTGTGTGGAGTTTGCACGTTCTCCCCGTATCTGTGTGGGTTTCCTCCCAAAGTTCAAAGATGTGCAGGTCAGGTGAATTGGCCATGCTAAATTGCTCATAGTGTTGGGTGCATTAGTCAGAGGGAAATGGGTCTGGGTGATGTGGACTGGTTGGACCGAAGGGCCTGTTTCCATACTGTGGGGAATCTAATCTATCAATCCTTGAAGCAATTTTACTCAATTAACTACCTTTTCTAGCAATTTAATGCAAGGAATTGATTTAGGCATTGTTTTCACATATGCTTTGCCACCCTCTTTCTCCCAGTGGCTAGGATAATGTCAGGTAGTTTCCCTGAACTGAGGACTATTGAGGACAATTAATGGTCACTTAAGGAGCTCGTACTTCCTCAACACTTGCCCACCTTTTCTCCCACACACTGGCACAACACAGGAGGGGAGTCCTGGCAACTCTATCTACACTGGCTACATGTCAACACCAAGAGATAACATCTCCTCTGGAGGCTTCCTTGTCCCCATAAAAAGGCACCTTCCCCATCAAGATCAGATCTCCTGTTGAAGGATTTACATGTAGTTGGAAAGGTAAGGACTGATTATGAATAGTCATCGTGGCTTTGTGCGTGGAAATTGTGTCTCACTAAATTGATTGAGTTTTAAGCAGAGCTGACAAAGAGGATTGCTGAGGCAGAGCGATAAATGTTGTCCATATGCACTTCAAAAAAACGTTCAACAAAGTTCTGCACGGTAGCCCAGTTACCAAGGTCACATCACATGGCATCCAGGGGGAGCTAGCCAATTGTGTACAAAATTGGCTTGAAGGAAGGAGACAGAGGGATGAACCAGAACTTGATGTGGGAGGGGTTGGTAAAGAATTTGAGTTTTCTTGAGGTTGAGACTGAGACCAATTCTTCAGTCTGCCTCTGTGAAAACATAAAGCAGGGCTTGAAGATTCTCTTCTGAGAGCATGGAGATGACATTATTCTTGAAGAATAGTGACAATGTAGTTGGAGAAAAGGGTGGAGGCGATGACGTATCCCTGCCTGACCCATCTTGACCTCAATGGATTCTGTCATGTTACAGCCGGTGATTACAGTTGCTAACATCTGTCATGGAGGAGACAGAGGGTATTGGTGAGTTTCATCAACCTTTGATAGGGTTTGGGTAAAGACCTTGGCCACATCAATGAAGACCATGTAGAGTGGTTAGTGTTGTTGCTGGCATTTCTCTTGGAGTTGCTGAGCAGTGAAAATCATATCCATAGTTCCACGGTTTGATCAGAAACAGCACTGGCTTTCAAGAAGGATTTCATCTGAGGTTGGGAGAAGGTGCCTAACCAGGATTCAGGTGATGATATTCCCGGTGATAGAGAGCAGGGAAGTTCCCTCCAATCCACTTTGTCTCCTTTCATGAAGCTGGTGGCAATGACAGTATCCCTGAGATCACGAGGGATTTCTTCTTTCTCCCAAATTTTCAGGAAGATGGAGATAAGCTCTGCACCTCCAAGTTTGAGAATCTCCACTGGAATTCCATCAATTTCTGCAGCTTTTCCATTCTTCTTGTGTCTAATGGCAGCTTCAACTCCTGATGCAAGTTGAGAGTTGAGTGATTTCCTCAAACACATGCTCATTGACGATTATATCATGGGTTTGGAGTTCTTTGAATTTGCTGTGATTGTGGATATGTTCTCCGAGTTGGGAAGTTGATTTGCAGACATTTTGTCCCCAGTCTAGGTGACATCTTCAGTGCTTTGGAGCCTCCTGTGGAACACTGCTGTACTGTCTCTTCTGGAATTTATTTGGTTCTGTTCCTGCTGCTTCCAATTCCTGGTTCTGGCAGTGGCTGGTAGAGAACCTAGAACAATCCAGTGCAGAACAGGCCCTTCGGCCCGCCATGTCGCGCTGACCTGTGAACTAATCTAAGCCCGTCCCCCTACACTATCCCATCATCATCCATAGACTGTTTAAATGCCCCTAATGTGGGGCAGGCAGGGCATTCCATGCCCTTACCACTCTTTGAGTAAAGAACCTGCCTCTGACATCTGTCTTAAATCTATCACCCCTCAATTTGCAGCTATGCCCCCTTGTACAAGCCAACATCATTATCTCACTGTTCATCCTATCTAATCCTCTGATCATCTTGTATGTCTCTATCAAATCCTCTCTTAACCTTCTTCTCTTAAATGAGAACAGACCCAAGTCCCTCAACCTTTCCTCATAAGACCTTCCCTCCAGACGAGGCAATATCCTAGTAAATCTCCTCTGCACCTTTTCCAATGCTTCCACACCCTTCCTGTAATGGAGTGACCAAAACTGTACACAATATTCCAAGAGAGGCCGCACTAGTGTTTTGCATTGTTGCAGCATGACATCATTGCTCTAGAACTCAATCCCTCTACCAATAAAACCTAACACACTGTATGCCTTCTTATCAACCTGGGTGGCAACTTCCAGGGATCTATTTTCACGGACATCAAGATTCCTCTGCACATCCACACTACCAAGAATCTTTCCATTGACCCAGTACTCTGCCTTCCTGTTATTCTTCCCAAAGTGCATCACCTCACATTTATCTGCAAAAACTCCATTTGCCACCCCTCAGCCCAATTCTGCAGTTTATCCAAGTCCCCCTGTAACCTGCAACATTCTTCCACATTGTCCACCACTCTACTGACTTTAGTGCCATCTGCAAACAAACTTACATCCACTTATGCGTGCATTCAAGTCATTTATAAAAATGACAAACAGCAGTGGTCCCAAAACAGATCCTTGTGGCACACCACTAGTAACCAGACTCCAGGCTGAATATTTGCCATCAACCACCACTCGCGGCCTTCTTACTGAAAGCTAGTTTCTAATCCAAATTGCTAAATCACCCTCAATCCCATGCCTTTGCATTTTCTGCAATAGCCTGCCATGTGGGATCTTATCAACTGCTTTACTGAAGTCCATGTACACCACATCACCTGCCCTACCCTCATCCGCATGCTTGTTCACCTTTTCAAAAAACTCAATGAGGTTTGTGACACACAGCCTGCCCTTGATGAAACCATGTTGACAATTTTCAATTAAATTGTTGCTTGCTAGATGATTATAAATCCTATCTCTTATAATCCTTTCCAAAACATTTTCCTACAACAGATGTAAGGCTCACTGGTTTATAATCACCTGAGGCATCTCTACTGCCCTTCTAGAACAAGGGCACAACATTTGCAATCCTCCAGCCCTCTGGTACTAAACTTGTAGACAATGGCGACTCAAAGATCGAGGCTAAAGGCGCTGCCATCTCCTCCCTAGCTTCCCAGAGAGTCCTTTGATAAATCCCATCTGGCCCAGGAGACTTATCCACTTTCACACCTTCTAGAATTGATAACACCTCCTCCTTACTAGCCTCAATCCTTTCTCATCTAATAGCCCTTATCTCAGTCTTCACCTCTACAATATTCCCCTTTTCTTGAATGAAAATGGATGAGAAATATTCATTTAGCACCTCTCCAATCTCCACAGGTCCACACACAACTTCCCATTTCTGTCTTTGACTGGCCCTTTTCCTATCCTAATCATCCTTTTATTCCTCACATACCTATAGAAAGCTTTAGGGTTCTCCTTTATTCTATTTGCTAAAAACTGCTCATGTCTCCTCCTTGCTCTTCTTAACTCTCTCTTTAAATCTTCCCTAGCTAATCTGTAACTCTCCATCGCCTTATCTGAACCACCTCATCTCAACATCACATAAGCCTCCCTTTCCGCTTAACAAGAGATACCATTTCTTTAGTAAACCACGGTTCCCTTACCTTATCACTTCCTCCCTGCCTGACCGGGACATACCGATCAAGGACACCAAATATCTGCTCCTTAAACCAGCTCCACATTTTGATTGTCCCCACCCCCTGCATTTTGCTACCCCATTCTATGCCTTTTAAGTCTTGCCTAATCACATTATAATTGTCCTTCTCTCATCTATAACTCTTGCCCTTTAGTGTGTACTATCCCTTTCCATCGTTAAACTAAACATAACCGAATTATGGTCACTCTCTCCCATTCACCACCAGGATATTAGTACCCCTCTGGTTCAAGTGAAGACCGTCCTGTTTGTACAGGTCCCACCTTCCCCAGAATGCACCCCAATTATCCATATACCTGAAACCCTCCCTCCTGCACCATCCCTGCAGCCACGTGTTCAGCTGATAACTCTCCCTATTCCTTGCCTCGCTATCACGTGGCACGGGTAACAAACCAGAGATAGCAACTCTGTTTGTTCTAGCTCTCAGCTTCCACCCTAGCTTCCTGAAATCCTGCCTTACATCCCTATCCCTCTTTCTACCTATGTCGGTACCTACGTGAACCACGACCTGAGGCTGGTCACCCTCTCCCTTCAGGACCCCAAAGATACGATTCAAAACATCACGGACCCTGGCACCTGGGAGGCAACACACCAACCGTGTTGGTCGTTCCCAACAACCTTCTATCTGACCCTCTAACTATTGAGTCCCCAATGACTAACACTCTCCTCCTTTTCCCCCCATCCCTTCTGTACAACAGGGACAGAGTCTGTGCCAGAGACCTGCACTGCATACCCCTGGTAAGTCATTTCCCACCCCTCCCCCAACAGTATCTAAAGCAGTATACTTGTTTTTTTGGGGCATGACCACAGGGCATCCCTCCACTGACTGTTTTTCCCCTTCGAACAGTCACCCAGTTTTCTTCATGCCTATGAGTAATTACTTCCCTGTAACTCTTATCTATCACAGACTCTGCTTCCCAAATGATATGAAGTTCATCCAGCTCCCGCTCCAGTTCCCTATCGCAGTCTTGGAGGAGCAAGAGCTGGGTGTACTTCCTGCAGATACGTTTGGATGGGACACTAATGGTGTCCCTCATCTCAAACATCATGCAGGAGGAACATTCCTCTCCCTGCACTGCCATCCCTGCTAGTCCCCTTATCAGAAAGTAAAAAACAAGAGAAGCTTACCTGATGTGTCCCTGGCGTTTAAGGTTGGAGAAGGTGGGTCTAGGTCTATGTGCTTGTTGATGGAGTCCACGATGAGTGACAATCCTGTAAAATTTCTCTGGCTCCCCCCTGTTTAGCTTGTCCTATGATCATTGTGTTGTCCCAGTCGAATTTGTGGTCCTTGTAATCTGTGTGTGTGGCTACTAGACAACTAGTCGTGGTATTTAGTGGCTAGTTGGTGTTCATGGATGCATATTGCTAGATGCCTGCTCATTTGTCCTACATTGTGTTTTGTGCCATCTTTGCATGGAATCTTGCAAATTACATTATTCTTGTACATGATGGGTATAGGTTCTTTTGTTCCGGTGAGTTGTTATATGTGCAAAGCTGTCGGTTGATGGGCTGTCATTGATCCCCAGCAGGCAGAGAGGTCTGGCTGTCAGTTCCGAGACATTTTTTATGTAAGGTAGTGTGGCTAGCGTATTGGGTCATGTCATGTCTTCGTCGTATTGTTTGTCTGTAGGCATCTGCTGATGAAGTTGTGGGGATATCTGTTCTTGGTGAAGATTCTGTAGAGGTGTTCTTCTTCTTCCCTTTGCAGGTCGGGAGTGCTACAATGTGTTGTAGCCCTTTTGAACAGGGTCCTAATGCAGCTTCTCTCGTGTGTGTTCGGGTGGTTGCTGTTGTAGTTCAGGACTTGGCCGATGTGTGTGGCTTTCCTGTCCACTTTTGTGGTGCATTCATCGTTTTGTTTCCTTTCTGCCATCATATCCAAGAATGGGAGTTGATTGTTGGTTTCCTCATCCCTCGTAGATCGGATCCCTGTGATCATGGTGTTGATAATCCAGTGTGTGTTCTCGATTTCTGTTCTCTTAATGATTACAAGTGTTGTCCACCTACCTGATCCAGAGTTTGGGTTGGATTTGTGGTAGGGTTGTTTCTTCCAGTGTTTCCATCACTGCTTCTGCTATGAACCTGGAGATGGGTGAGCCCATAGGACTCCATCAACAAACACGCAGACCTAGAGCCAATATGACAGCTGCTGCAATGAACAACAGGAACTGGAAGCAGCAGAAACGGAACCAAATAAATTCCAGAAGAGACAGTACAGTGTTTCACAGGAGGCTCCAAAGCACTGAAGATGTCACCTAGACTGGGGACAAAAGACTTGCAAGTCAACTTCCCAACTCAGCAAGCATGCACACAACCCCGGCAACTGGCACCCGAGCTACAAATCTTTACACAAACGTTGAGTTCCTTGAGGTGGTTCTCTCCACCTGAGTCTGATGTTTCTCTGTCTTTCAAAAGGGCTCTTTATTGGCTGCGAAGTACTTGGAAGCACCCTGAAATCAGGAGAAGTTCTCTGTAAAGTTCTTAATGTAGTTAGTGGTTCCATTCCTGGAAGTTGCTACTTAATGTGAAAGGTCCTCCAGTGAATCCTCTGTTCCTACAGGAATCAATGTTAAAGGCAGAGTTAGGTTCCTTCAGACATTTTCTTGCCCCTGTACCACATGTGTACATCACTCGCACACCGAACTGGAATAATTTGGAAAATAACTTACGTCACTAAATATAAAATAAACGTAATTCAGTATATTCATATATAACATTTTTGAAACAATTACTTGTCTTACCAGCAGTGTGTTATTGGACTGATGAAGCTCCCTCTAATGGCAGCGGTCAGTTGGTGCAGGAAGCTGCTCAGTCCCTTCCACAATATGTGACCTTCAGTGCAGGTTCAAAACTGCAGCCAAGGGATGGGAATGACTTCAATGTTCAATGGAGGCACCTAACGTAAAAGCAGAGGGTGGGAGGCAAGGCTGGGAGGAGGGCAGAGTGAGGCAATACCAGAGGGAGAGTTGGAAATTGTGGTGCTGTGAAAGCAAAGCAGGTCAGTCAGCATCCAAGGAGCAGGAGAGCATGAGCCAGAAATGCAGATTCCCCTGCTCTGCCCAGCCTTGCCTCCCGCTCTCTGTTTTGACCCCCTTATTTACGTGAAGATATTATTTCATTGGAAGCAACTTAGGGAAGGTTCACTAGGATGTTCCTGGCATGGAGGGGTTGTCTTATGAGCAAAGGTCAAACAGGTTGGGTGTTGACTCACTGAGGTTTAGAAGAATGAGAGGTGATCTCGTTGAAACATTTTGGATTCTTAAAAGACTTCACAGCTTCAAAACACTAAGAAAAAATGTTTTCCCTAATATGATAGTCAACGATCAGGCGGCATTGTCTCTGAATAAAGGGGCACCAACTTTAGGCTCAGATAAGGAGGAATAAGGTTAAGATTGATAGATTTCCGATCAGTCTTGGAATCAAGGGTTACAGGGAGAGTGGATGTGAGGAATGTTAGATCAGTTATGATCCCATCGAATGACGGAGTAGGTTCAAGGGGCTGAGTGCCCTATCTCTGTTCCTATTTCTTATGTCTTAAGTCTGACTATACCATGGCTGATTTCTACTTCAATACCATTTTCCCACATTCCCTCCACATCACTCAATGTTTTTAATATGCAAATTCTATTGACGTCTGCCTTGAATATACTCAACAACTAAACATCCACAGCCATTTGGAGAAGAGAATTCCAAAGAATCTTCATCGTCTGAGTGAAGACATTCTTCCTCATCTCAGTACTAAATGGTCTCTCCCTTATTCTGAGAATGTTTCCCCCTTTTTTGGAGCCCTCAGCCATAGGGAGATCATCCTGTCTGCATCTACTCAGTTGAGGGCTTTTGCCTGAAACGTTGATTCTCCTGTTCTTCAAATGCTGCCTGATCTGCTGTGCTTTTCCAGCACCACACTCCTGACTCTACTCAGTTGAGTCCTACTTGGATATTGTATGTTTAAATGAGATCAGCTCTCATTCTTAGATGTTAGAAAATACAGGTCCATCCTTCACAATTGTTCCTCAGTGGACAATTCCGCCATCCCAAGAATTAGTTTGATGAACCTATATTGCATTTTCTTGTATTTTTGTAAGGCAGAGGTGGACAGATTATTGATTACCAAGGGGATCGAAGATTATTGTAGCTATGCAGAAATGTAGAGTCGTGGTTAAATCTGATCATCCATGATCTTATTGAATCATGGGACAGACTTGAAGGGCCAAGTGACCGACTCTTGTTCCTTGTGTATATGTTCATATAGAAACCCAATGGAAGCCGGCCACTCAGCCCCCCGAGTCCACACTGACCCTCTGCAGAGCATCCCACCCAGGGCCACCCCTGCAGCCCCACCACCCTGCATTTCCTATGGCTAATCCACCTAACATGCATATCCCTGGACACTATGGGCAATTTAGCATGGCCAACCTGCACATCTTTGAACTGTGGGAGGAAACCCTCGCAGACACAGGGCGAATGTGCAAAATCCACGTAGACAGTCACCTGAGGTAGAATTGAACCTAGGTCCCTGGCGCTGTGAGGCAGCAGTGCTAACCACTGAGGATATGTTCCTCTATGGGAAATATATCCTTACTTGGGAAAGATGAGCAAAGCTGTATACAATACTCCAGGTGCAATCTCACCTGCACAATATACATTGTATTGTCTATATTCAAATCATCTTACAATAAAAGCCATTTGTCTTTCTAATTGATTGCTGTATCTACCTTAAAGCTTTCAGTGAGTCAAGAGCAAGGACATCCTTTGACGTCAACAGTTCCCAATCCGTCACCATTTAAGAAATACTCAGCACCTCCAAGCAAAGCAAGTAATCTCACATGAACTGCGCCACTGCCACGTTCTTACCCATTTAGTCAGCCCGCCAAAATCCTTATGAATACACTTTACATCCTTTTCATAACTCAGGTTCCCACCCAGTTTTGTTTGATCAACAAACTCCAAACTACTCAGGTATTTTCCAATCAAGTTTTTCAGAGATGGCACAGGCCGTGAGCCTGTCGTCTCCTGATTTTCTTCACGGCAGGGCACAAGCGATGAAGCCATGGGATAGCTTTCTGAGCTGCATTGTGAATTTTCCAGTCCGCCACTGACAACTGAAGTTGTCTAATCAATCTGTTTGGAGTTTTATTGGAGCAGGTGGGACTTAAATAGAACATAGAAGGGGCCTTTGGCCCAAGATGTTGTGCCGAACATGGTGCCAAATTAAAACATCTCCTTCTCGTAGAATCAACTCCAATCCCTACAGAGTGGAAACAGGCCCTTCAGCCCAACAAGTCCACACTGACCCTCTAAAGAGTAACCCACCCAGACCCATTCCCTTACTGCTGTACATTTCCCCCTGACTAATGTACCTAACCTACAACCCTCGAACGCTATGGGCAATTTAGCATGGCCAATTCACATAACCTGCATATCTTTGGACTGTGGGAGGAAACTGGAGCAAACCTGCGCAGATACGGGGAGAATGTGCAAACTCTACACAGACAGTCGCCCGAGGCAGGAATCCAACCCAGGTCCCTAGCACTGTGAGGAAACAGTGCTAACCAACATCCCTTGGTCTACATTCCACCATTCCTTCATTATTCATGGCCCTATCATATCTGCCTCCTACACCATCCCCAGTAGTGCGTTCCAGACTCCTACCACTCTCTGTGTAAAAGACGTGCCCTCACGTCACCTTTTGAACTTTCCCACTCTCACCTTAAATGCATGCCCCCCAGTATTAGACTTTTCAACTCTGGGAAAAAGATTCTGACCATCAACTCTATCTATGCATCTCATGATTCTATATAGACTTCTATCAAGTCTCCCCTCAGCCTCCCCTACTCCAGAGAAAACAACCCAAGTTTTTTATAGCTCACAGCCTCCTATCCAGGCAGCATCCTGGTAAACCTCTTCTGCATCCTCCACAAAGCCTCCACATCCTTCCTGTAATGTGGCGACCAGAATTGAACGCATTACTCTAAGGGTGACCTAACTAAAGTCTTATAAAGCTGCAACATGACATCCTGTCTCTTATACTCAATTCCCTGATCAATAAAGGCAAGCATGCTATATGCCTTCTTTACCACCCTATTTACTTCTATAGCTACTTTCAGAGAGCTACGGACTTGAACCCCAAGACCCCTTTGTACATCGGTGCTGTTCAGGGTCCTGCCATTAACTGTATACTTTTCCTTAACATTCGATCTCCCAAAGTGCAGCATTTCACACTTACCTGGATTAAACTCCATCTGCCACTTCTCCACCCATATCTGCAACTGATCTATATCCCACTGTACTCTTTGACAACCTTTTACATTATTCACAACTTCAACTTGAACCTGGGCTTCCTGGTCCAGAAGTAAGAACAAAACCTATGCATCTGCAAGAATCACCTGGTCCCCATATCCAAATAACTTATATTGATTATGAACAGCTGGGGCCAAGCTATTAATCCATGTAGTATCCCAATGATCACGAAAGCTCTTGTTGAGCCGAGGTAGTGTCTCTATCTCGAAGCAAGGAGGCCCAGGTTCAAGGGGTGTGTTAAAGGTTGCTCTGCAAAGATTGCTTTAAATATGTCTACCCACTGGTCACAACCTGCCAATGTGACATTCACATTCCTTCTCACATGATTTTCAGTCCAATTATCAACCTTCAATCATTTAAGTGTCTGCTGGACATGCACATGGATCGTAGTGAGTTGAGGGGTGCATAGGTTAAATTATTTCATTTTACATTCAGATTAATCCTCGACACAACATCGTGGGCCAAAGGGCCTGTTCTGTGCTTTACTTTTCTATGTTCTATGTTCTATGTTCTATCCATGGTGGTATGCTTTTCCTATTCCAGGAATGGGGACAGCTCTGGTAATGGCTGCACCACTGTGTTTCCATCCAGGGATGAAGTCAGGAAAATCTCCCCATGGTTTTTACCCAGCTCTGGATTGGAGGAGAGGGTATGGGGATTTGTGGAGCTGTGAAGAGAAGGTAGCCTGAGAGAAGGAGTCTTTACTTTTTCTGCTGCAACATTTTGCTCATATTGTGATTTTGTTTTGCCATTATCCTTCGAAACAATGACTTCTGCCGCACTTGAAGGGAATTGGGTCTCATTAAACCAGTCGGAGCCCTTTGAAATGAGGTGCTGTATCTAGAAACTCAGAGTAACTTTACTTCCAAATATCTCATTTCTCCTTTCCATCTTACATTTGAAAGTTGTTTTTTCCCACAACGTTTCTGCAATTATTCCCACAATTGGGTCTTTGCTTTCAGATTGTGTCTCCAATAGCTGTTGCATCACTCACACTGAATCCCATTCTGCTTCTGCGACTGAGTTTATCTATTATATTATTAAACTGAAAGTTTATTTTCTTCTATAAGATTAACTGTGTCAATATTGAAGTGAGGATTTCTTTCTCCACCTGCAGAGAGGCTTATTTGGATTTATTATCTGGAGAAATATTGGGATTAAGTCAGTAATTCTGTGTGTGTGCATTTTGCTGCAGATATTGACGTGGAGAGTCAATAGCTTCTGCCAAAGTTATTAAGAACTAACCCAGAAAGGGGTTAGAGGCCTAAAAGAATCATCTGGCTATTACTTTCCATCATTGTGGATTTTATTTATCACTAATTACCATTGAAGAGATTAAGGGATTTTAATATCAATATACCAAACTATTCAAGAGAATGATGATGGTTGAAATTTTAAACCAGTCAATTGTCTGTGTGCGATTTCACAGATCATTACTTCCAACATAATTTCTAATGGGTTTATGATTTCGTTAGAAATATCAATGAGATATCCTGATGAACACATCTATAACATTGCTTCATTTCTGTCCTCCAGCTTACTCTCGTTTTTGCGCACCACTTCTGTTTATTTCACTGATTCCCTTCTAGATCTGCCCAACGTGATCATATCCGTCACTGCAAACCACAACGGGGTTAATCTGAGAACCCCGCAGACACGGGGAGAACGTGCAAACTCCTCACAGACAGTCGCCTGAGGCTGGAATCAAACGTGGGACCCTGGTGCTGTGAGGTAGCAATGCTAACCACTGGAGCACCTCGATCCTTTTGCACCTGAGAATGCCACACCCATTCTCTTTTCGATAATACCCTGTTTCCTTTCTCTTCCTGCCAAAGTAAATTACCTCACATTTTTCCACATGATACACCATCTGCCAAATGTTTGTCCACTTACTCAAACTATTAATATCCATTTGCAACTCCCTTATGTCCTTTTCACAACATAACTTTTACGTACCTCTGTGGCATCTGCAAATTTAGCCACAATGCCCTCATCTAAGTCAAGGATGTCAATTGAAAAATGCTGAAATTGTACATGTGTCCTTGTAGAGGGAGGAGGAGAACCCCCCTGGACCTCACCTTCCACCTCACCAACCTCCAGATGCAGTGCATCATCCTCTGCCATTTTTGCCACCTACAGTCAGATCCCACCCCCAGAGTTATATTTCCCTCCCCACACCTTTCAGCATTCTGCAGAGACCATTCTCTCTGCAACTCCTTCGTTATGTCCATGCCCCCCCTGAAAACTTCCTCCTGAAATCTTCCCTTGCCACCATAGGAAGTGTAAAACCTGTGCCCACACTCCCCCCCCCTCACCTCCACCCAAGGCCCCAAAAGATCCTTCCACATCTGGTAGAGATTTTCCTGCACCTCCAAACACACCATCTACTGTTGCTCTTGATGTGGTTTCCTCTACATCGGGGAGACAGGATGCCAACTTGTGGAACATTTCAGAGAACATCTCTGGGACATACGGACTAAACAACCCCCTGACCTGTAGCTGAATACTTCAACTCCCCCTCCCACTCCGCCAAGGACATACAGTCATAGAGTCATAGAGATGTACAGCATGGAAACAGACCCTTTGGTCCATGCAGTCCATGCCGACCAGATATCCCAACCCAATCGAGCCCCACCTGTCAGCACCCGGCCCATATCCCTCCAAACCCTTCCCATTCATATACCCATCCAAATGCCTCTTAAATGTTGCAATTGTACCAGCCACCACCACCTCCTCTAGCAGCTCATTCCATACACGTATCACCCTCTGCATGAAAAAGTTGCCCGGTGGATCTCTTTTGTATCTTTCTTCTCTCAGCCTAAGCCCTCTCGTTCTGGACTCCCCACCCCCAAGGAAATGACTTTGCCTATTTATCCTATCCATGCCCATCATAATTTTGTAAACCTCTTTAAGGTCACCCCTCATTCTCCGACGCTCCAGGGAAAACAGCCCCAGCCTGTTCAGCCTCTCCCTATAACTTAAATCCTCCAACCCTGGCAACATCCTTGTAAATCTTTTCTGAACACTTTCAAGTTTCACAACATCTTTCCGATAAGAAGGAGACCAGAATTGCACACAATATTCCAACAGTGGCCTAACTAATGTCCTGTACAGCCGCAACATGACCTCCCAACTCCTGTACTCAATACTCTGACTAATAAAGGAAAGCATACCAAACACCTTCTTCACTATCCTATCTACCTGCGACTCCACTTTGAAGGAGCTATGAACCTGCACTCCAAGGTCTCTTTGTTCAGCAACACTCCCTAAGACCTTACCATTAAGTGTATAAGTCCTGCTAAGATTTGCTTTCCCAAAATGCAGCACCTTGCATTTATCTGAATTAAACTCCATCTGCCACTTCTCAGCCCATTGGCCCATCTGGTCCTGATCCTGTTGTAATCTGAGGTAACCCTCTTTGCTGTCCACTACACCTCCAATTTTGGTGTCATCTGCAAACTTACTAACTGTACCTCTTATGCTCGCATCCAAATCAAGTCCTGTGCCTCCTCCACAGTCAAATTCTAGCCTGGAGGAAGAACACGTCATCTTCTGCCTTGGGACCCTTCAACCACACGGGATCCATGTCAAATTCACCTGTTTCCTGATCTCCCATTGCTCCACCTTATCCCAGATCCAACCCTCCAACTCAGCACCACCCTCTTGAACTGTCCTACCACCCCATCACCTTTTCCATCTATCCACTCCACACCCCCTGACATATCACCTTCTATTCCACCTGTTGCATTCCCAGCTACCTTCCCCCCAGCTTCCCCCCCCCACCAAATTTATCTCTCAGCCCCTTTGGATGCCTCCCACATTCCTGATGAAGAGATTATGCTCAAAATGTCTACTCTCCTGCTTCTCGGATGCTGCATGACCGGCTGTGCTTTTTCAACACCACACCTTTTGACTTTTAGAACCCTTGAGCTGAATTGACTCAATGCAAAGGGTCGGAGAGAGAGGAAATAAATAAACTTTTGTTTCATAAGAAAATATCCCTGACACAGGGAGACAGAGATAGGAACAAGGCCTTTTGGGAAAGGACAGGTGAAGGAGGGTGTAACTTTTTCTCAGCGGTCTATACAGGCAACAGTGCAGTTCAGGTGACTTCTACAATAGACAAACACCCGATGAAGGAGCAGCGCATCGAAAGCGAGGGCCTACAAATAAACCTGTTGGACTAGAACCTGTTGTTGTGTGATTTTTTGCTTTGTCCACGCCAGCCCAACACCGTCACCTCCAAATTATTACTGAAGGGAGCATACTTCGGAAGAGGTTTTCTAGATTGATACCTGGAATGAGCAGTTTATCTCATTGGTAAAGACTGGACAGGGTAGGCCTCTACCTGTGAGGTTCTGAAGAGTCAGAGGTGACTTAATCGAAATGTATAAGATTCTGAAGGGAATTGACCAGGTGGGTGTAGATAGGACAGCTTCTCCTTTGGATGAATCTAGAACTTGGAGTCATAGTTTAAAAATCAAGAGTGATCCATTTATCACAGGATGTGGAGGTGCTGGTGTCAGAAATCACATGACACCAGATTATAATCCAACAGATTTATTTGAAATCAAAAGCTTTGGAGAATAAGATTGTAAAACACAGAATTTATAGCAAATGTTTACATTGCGATGTAACTGAAATAATCTATTGAGAAAGACCCGATGAAGGAGCATCGCTCCGAAAGCTAGTGTGCTTCCAAATAAACCTGTTGGACTATAACCTGGTGTTGTGTGATTTTTAACTTTGTACACCCCAGTCCAACACTGGCATCTCCAAATCATTCCTGCCCATAAACTCTGTGCCTTGACTAATAAAGCCAAGAATCTGATAGACTTTCTTAACCACTTTACCCAATTGTCCTGATACCTTAAGGGACTGGTGTAAATGTACACCAAGGTCCCTCTGATCCTAGGTGCTTCCCATGGTCATCCTGGTCATTATGTATTCTCTTGTCTTGTTTGCCTTTCCCAAGTAAATCACCTCACATTAATCTGGATTAAAATCCATTTGCCATATGGTCAGCCCCATCTATATCCTCCTGTAATCTAAGTTTATCCTCCTCCCTATTTCCCACCCCATCAACTTTTGTATGACCTGCGAATTTATTGATCAATCCTTGAGCCTAAATTGTTTATGTGGACCACAAACAGCAAGGGTCCCAACACTGACCCCTATTGGACACTGCTGAACACACGCTTCCAGTTGGGAAAATGGGCCTCATCCCAATCCAGCCTCAAGTGGTTGGGGGTCGGGGTAGAATTACCCATGCTTTCCATGGAAGGTTGAAACATTTACATCATCCTCCTGTTAAAGAAAGCATTCCCACCTGCAAATGAATCCCGTTCATCAGTGTCCCAGCTCAAACAGTGAAATCTCACAGGAAAATGTTCAAAAAGGTCACACAACACCAGCTAATAGTCCAACAGACTTAATTGGAAGCACTACCTTTCAAAGCCCTGCTCCTTCATCAGGTGGTTGTGGAGTATAAGATTGTAAGACACCGAATTTATAGCAAAAGTCCTGTGTCTTACAATCTTATACTCCACAACCACCTAATGAAGGAGCACCTCTGAAAGCTAGTGCTTCCAAATAAACTGTTGGACTATAACCTGGTGTTGTGTGGTTTTTAACTTTGGACACCCCAGTCCAACACCAGCTTCTCCAAATCACAGGAAAATGGATTTGCTGCTGGAGTCTGTTAGCTGGCTCTCTGCTGTCCTCCAGTGCTCCCTTCTGGTACTTTATAAGTTCTTGTTCTTAAAATCAACCTGGAAAGTCGTATTATGATTTCTTTTCTTGCATGGCTTATAGGTAAATAGGAAACACAGAGTCAGGCCATTCTGCCCAGCTAATCCATTCTGGCATTTATGATCCTGCATGGTTCAAGACCATGGGAATCTGACATAAAACCAGAAATTTCCAATAATACTCAACGAGTCTGTGGAGAGAGAAACAAAGCTAGTTAACGTTTTCAGCTCAATGACGTTTCATCAGGATTAGAAAGTGATGGAGCTGTTTTAATCTGATAATTTTGGGGGACTCTTTTACTGATGCCATCTATTTTCAATTTTCAGACTTTTAAAACTGAGTTCAAGTTCTATTGCTGTCTCAAGAGCAGCTTATTCCTCGAGCTATCTATATATTTTGGATTTATTAGCCGGTTCAAGCAACCTGATGTTTGGGCATCTTGAAGACTGAATGATACATCCCCTGCCAATTCCCAGACGAGAGATTGTAGCAAAAAGGCTAACATTGGCGAGTGATTAATATTCTTCACAAGTTTTATGTTCTCGTTCACCCAACACTGTGACCTTGGTTTGAATCCACGAAGATTTATTGGAATGTGATTAAACCTTCAAGGCTTATAGTGATTTTGGTGCCATTTGAATTTTAAGAGAGCAGTTTATGACTGAGGGAATGAACTCCAGCTCAGTGGTTTTTACAGCTGGTTGCTGTAACAAGGTGAGAGGCCTTAAGGAATTTTTGGGACATGGTGCCCCTTTATTTGTTGATACCTGCAAACCATATCGTGGGGATTTGGGAGATCAGGTTCCAGCCTCTGATTGGTGAACGGGACTGTGTCAATGAGCCTGTAACCTTTAGCCTTTGCCCCTTTGCTGGGCTGAGCCAGTTGGATTGCACCCCTCTGCTGCTTAGAATTGCAGAATCCTTACAGTGTGGATAGAAGCCATTTGGCCCACTGAGTTCACACCAACCCCCTGAAGGGTATCCCACCCTATCCCTGTGATCCCACGTTAATCCTGGCGAATGCCCCTAGTCAGCACATCCCTGAACACTATGGGGAATTTAACATGGTCAATTCACCCTGACTGCACTTCTTAGGACTGTGGGAGGAAACTGGAGCATCTGGAGGAAACCCATGTAGACACGGGGAGAATGTGCAAACTCCACATAAAAGGTCGCCGGATGGCAGAACCAAACCTGAGTCCCTTACCCAGTGAGGAAATGTTGCTAACCACTGAGCTACTACTGCGGGGTGGCATGGCCGTGCTGGAGTGGAAGCAAGAATATGGCAAGTTCTGGAGCTGCCGTGCGCTGAACCAGCCCTTTGTTGGAACTGGTGTGGGTGGGTGGGTTGTGGAGTGTAGGTCGGCTGCTGTCACCATTGTCTAGGCTTCCTCTCCTTGACTAGGCCGCATGACTTAGATAGACAGGGCAGGTGGATTCGCTGGGGGCTAGTGAGGAGGCCTCACCAATCACTTGGTACCTCCGTTCCTGTGCACACAGATTGATGTGACGCTTCTGAACAGTTAATTCAGCTGAAAGAAGTGATTTTGCTGTGGAATTGGAATATGACTTGGAACAGGAAAGGTTCGCAGCCACCACTCTAGTTTGAAGTTAACAATTTTGAAGAGTTTTCCAATTTGTGATGTTTATGTTTGTGGAAAAGTCATGTGAACACCGTGGCTACTGGACTCCAGATCCCATTACAGCCTTGGTCCAGAAATTGAAACGACAACTGAATTCCAGAGGTGAGGTACCCTTGACAGCATTCAACCAGGTATAGCATCAAGGAGCCTGAGGGAATTTTAGAATCAGTAGGAATCAGAGGGAATCAGAGCGAAGATGGAGGCGGCACTCTGGTGGAAGTGTATCAGAAATTGATTAACTCAATATTACCACAACGCCGTGGGAGCCTAAAAAAAACAAGAACAGAAATTGCTGAAGAAACACAGCAGGTCTGGCAGCATTTTACAGAATCCTGAAAGGCCATTTAACACATTAGATCCATACTGGCCCTCTGAAGAGCATCCCACCCAGACCCACTGTCTCCCCAATAAACCTGCATTTCTCATGGTTAATCTATCTGGCTTGCACACTATGGCATAATTTAGCCAATCCACCTAACCTGCACATAGAGTCATAGAGATGTACAGCATGGTCACAGGCCTCCAGTCTGAAAAACAACCCTCCACCACCACCCTCTGTCTTCTACCTTTGAGCCAGTTCTGTATCCAAATGGCTAGTTCTCCCTGTATTCCATGAGATCTAACCTTGCTAACCAGTCTCCCCTGGGGAACCTTGTTGAACGCCTTACTGATGTCCATATAGATCACATGTACCGCTCTGCCCTCATCGATCCTCTTTGTTACTTCTTCAAAAAACCCATGCAGAATGTGCAAACTCCCCACAGCCAGTAACATGAGGTGGAGTCGAACCCAGGTCCCTGGGGCAGTGAGGCAGCAGTGCTAACCATTGAGCCACCATGCTTCATATCTGTAACCTGAACTGAAGAAATGTCACTGAATACTGTCAGATGGAGTACAACATGGGAAAGTGTGAGGTCATGCACTTTAGTGGGAAGAACAGAGGCATGGACTATTTTCTAAATGGAGATAAAACTCAGAAGTCTGAAGTGCAAAGATTCTTGGGAGTTCTGGTCCAGGATTCTCTCAAGGTAAACTTACACTTGTAGCTAGGAAGGCAAATGCAATTGTGACATATATTTTGAGAGGACTTGAATATAAAAGCAGGGATGTACTTCTGAGGCTTTGTAAGGCTCTGATCAGATCACATTTGAGTATTGTGTGCAGTTTTGGGCCCCATATCTCAGGAAGGATGTATTGGCCCTGGAACATGTTCAGAGGAGGTTCACGAGAATGGTCCCATGAATGAAAAACTCAACAAATGAGGAATGTTTGAGGACTCTGGGTCTATACTTAAGAGAGTTTAGAAGGATGAGGGGGGTGATCTAATTGAAACATACAGAATAGTGAATGGCCTGATAGAGTAGATGTTGGGAAGATGTTTCCATTGGTAGGAGATACTAGGAACCGAGGGCACCGCCTTAGAGCAAAGGGAAGACTTCTTCAACTTCTTCAACAAGAGATTGGTGAATCTATGGAATTCACTGCCACAGAGGGCAGTGGAGGCCAGGTCATTGAGTATAGTTAAGACAGAGATAGATAGGTTCTTGAGGATTAAGGGGATCAAGGTTTATGGGGAGAAAGCAGGAGAATGGAATGAGAAACTTATCGGCCATGATTGAATGGCAGAGCAGTCTCAATGGGCTGAAAGGTCTAATTTCTGCTCCTATCCCTAATGGTCTTATGGTGTTATGGCCTCAAAACATTAACTCTGATTTCTCTCCACCATTGCTGACAGACTTGCTGAGCTTCTCCAGCAATTTCTGCTCCTGTTTATTTTTGATCTCCACCAAGCGCTGTTCTGATTTGCTGTGGGGGACCTTGCTATACTCAAGTTTGTGACGCTGCTGCACCTTTAACAACATTATTGTGGCCTTGGATTTTTTTGAGAGGGGTAATAAAGGCAGAGTGCCCAAATGTCTGAACTGGCTACTTTAATAATGGCTAACAGGTGCTGCTAAGGTGACCAATCAAAAAAGGCTTTCGGTGTTTGTTTTAAGAAACCTTTGTACAATGATAGGGGGAATGGTCAGTTCAGGGTTTCTTTCTGGTTTTATCTAGGGACCCAAATAAACAGCTGCATGCCTTTTCCCACCACCCCCCGCCCCCCCCCCACACCCCCTCTGAATCTCTACTGTAAGACCCTGTGTTCAAATGTACTTTTTTTTGCTCAGAGATGTGTTTATCAGATGTTGCAGGAAATCAGAACAGCTCTTTGTTAAGTTGCATTTTCGTGTTGGTTGTGTTTTCATATAGCTACGTTATTGTAAATTCAGTTTTCTTTTGTTCATGTGTAAATAAATTCTATTTTGTTTGCTCCTGGAATAGTCACCTTCCATCTGCTTCAAACAGTTTGGCAAAGTTAGAGTCTGGGCTGCCATTTTAAAATGTCTTGAGCGGGTCTGATCTGGTCCATAACGCGCTGGCTGTCATTCTTTGTACCTTGCAGCATGAATTGCACTTCAGAAAGCACTGAGCACTTCAAGGATGAGAGGAACACGCTGCAGGAATGCGAGATTTCATTTTGCCTTGGAACAGAAATCGTGACTGGCGAAGCAATAAATCACCAAACGCTGAATCACCGAGTGACTGCCAGAAAAAAAGCCAGCAAAACAAAAAACAGCGAGAATGATTTCAAACGCCATTGGAGGAAATGAGCAACCAACCAAGTGCACCTGTAATAAACGAGTTTAGAAAATGTTCAAATACATTCGAGCTGATGACATTTTACAGAAAGGAAGCTGTTGTCCCTGACTTGGTCTGGGCTCCATGTCGCTTCAGACCGATAGTAATCTGGTTGACTCTATCCACTTTCCCAAATGCCTGCCCCAGGAATCTGTGACCGATCAGGGAATCACAACAATCAGGGAATCCAAGTACAGATGGTAGGATCTAATCAGATGTGCGCCTCCTCCAGAACTCTGATCGAGCTACCGATGGCAGGTTGGTACAAGCCTGACACTGCTGGAAAAAATCGCGGAGGTCTGTGCAGCGTCCTCCATTGTGTTCCCTCTCATGGTCAGCGTTCTTGTGTGTTGTGTGTTTGATGGCACATAATGAGTTCTGAGTTTGAGGCAGATTGATTGAAGAGAAGGGAAATCAAGGACAGATATCAGGCTTGATTTGCTCTGAATCTGATTTATTGCTGAGCAGATCATACAATACAATAAAAGTGCATTATGGTAACAGAGTGGAGTGCACAGAGCCATGGAGGAGGTGCAGAGAGAGAGATCAACATTAACATTTCAGAGGTCTGTCCAAAAGTTTGACAACAGCAAGCAAGAAGCTGTTCTTGAATTTGTTTATGTGTGCACACAATCCTTTATAACTGAGGTGGGAGAGCTCTTTGATGATGTCGGTTGTTTTCCTGCTGCAGGTGGAAATACAGATTAAGTCAGTGGATGGAAGGTTGGCTTGCGTGATAGACTGGGCTGTGTTCACAGCTCTCTGTAATTACTTTCGGTGTTGGGAAGAGCACTTGCCATACCAAGTTGTGAGACATCTTCATAGAATGCTTTCTATGGTGCATCTATAATGAATTGGAACAATCTTTACAGACGTGCCGAATTTCCTTAGCCTCCTGAGGAAGTCGAGGCGTTGCTGCGCTTTCTTGACCGTAGTGTCAACGTAGGATGGACCAGGACAGATTGTTAGTGATTGTGACTCCCGGGACCATCTCCACCTCAGCACCTTTAATGTAGACAGGGGCAGTGCCCTCCACTCCACTTCCTGGTCAATGACCAGCTCCTTTCGGTTCTCTGCCTTGTCATCATTTGAGATCCGACCTATAATGATGGTGTCATCAGCAAATGTGTTAATGGGTTCGTGTGGAATTTGCCCCACAGGTGTGTCTGTGTTCATGTGTGTCTGTGCGCACATGTGTGTGTCTGTGTCTGTGTCTATGTGCGTGTGTGTGCGTGTGTGTGCATGTGTGTGTTTGTCTGTGTGTGTGCATGTGTGTGTGCGCGCACGTGTGTGTCTGTATCTGTGTGTGTGTGTGTGCGTGTGTGTGTTTGTGTCTGTGTGTGTGTGCATGTGTGTGTTTGTGTCTGTGTGTGTGCTTGTGTTTGTGTGTGTGTCTGCATCTGTGTGTGTGCACATGCGTGTGTGCGCATGCATGTGTGTGTGCGTATGTGTGTATGTGCGTGTCTGTGTGTGTGTGTGTTTAAGGAGGATAGCTGGGGGCTGAGCACACTGCCTTGTTGGGCACGACTGTTGAGGATTTCCATGGAGGAGGTGTTGTCGCTTATCCTTAGGCCCATCCTTCGATGACATCTGCTGTGGACCTGTTGCAATTGTAGGCAAATTGCATGGGATGAAGGCAACCTGGGAGGCTGGATTTGATGTGAGCTATGACCAACCACTTGAAGCACTTTATAATTATGGAGGTCAGTAACACTGTTACTGGTTATCCCTGTTGGCCTTCTTAAACAAAGGAAGCAATATTGGTTTCTCTTCAGTCTTCTAGGAAATCACATGTAGCTAAAGGGAATGCAAAGATCTCTGTCAAGGCCCCAACAATCACCTCCCACCCCCCACCTCCCACCAACCCCCCCCTCTCCCCCCCCTACTTAACAAATAATACTGCTCATTAGATAAATACTATAAATAAGATACATGTAATATTATACCAGACTGATTTACATATTAAGAAGGAGGAGATGTTGGGTATTTTGAGAAACATTAAGGTAGACAAATCATCAGGGCCTGTTGGGATCTATCTGAGGATACTGATGGAGTCTGGGAAGAGAGATTGCTGGGACCGTGACAGAGATCTTTGCATCCTCTTTAGACACAGGCAAGATCCTAGAAGACTAGTGAATAGCTGTCCCTATGTTTAAGAACAGCAACAGGGGTAATCCATGAAATTAAAGGCAGGTGAGCCTGATATCAGTGGTAGGGAAATTATTGGAAAAGATTCTTAGGGATAGGATTTACTCACTTATTAGGGATAGTCATGATTCGGAGATGCCGGTGTTGGACTGGGGTGTACAAAGTTAAAAATCACACAACACCAGGTTATAGTCCAACAGGTTTAATTGGAAGCACACTAGCTTTCAGAGCGACGCTCCTTCATCAGGTGATTGTGGAGGGCTCGATCGTAACACAGAATTTATAGCAAAAATTTGCAGTGTGATGTAACTGAAATTATACATTGAAAAATTGATTATTTGTTAAGCCTTTCATCTGTTAGAATACAGTGATAGTTTCACTTCTTTCATGTGTAAATCACAAAACCCTTTTTTTTAAAGTTGCATTCTTGCGTTAGCTGTTAACAATGGTGATAGCTAGACTGTATGTTGAAGGTGTTAGCCCCCTGTGTTCTCTGTCTATGACCTGATGTTTAGATTGATTCTAATCTAAAACGTGAGATAACAGAGTTTTACATAAATTCATGCAGTTTTTGAGCTCAGAGTTCTACATAAATGTATGCAGTTTTTGAGCAAAGTGAGCAATGTAACTCTGCAAGTACAAATTCACCCCACAAAATATATGTGTGCATGTGGGTCTTTGTCTGTCTGTGTGTGTGTGTGTGTCTGTCTGGGGTGGGGGTTGTGAGCGTGAGAAAGTGTGTAAGGCTCTGCCTTTAATACCCCTCTCAAAAAAATCCAAGGACAGAATAATGTTGTTAAAGGTGCAGCAGCGTCACAAACTTGAGTATAGCAATGTCCCCCAGAGCAAATCAGAACAGCACTTGGTGGAGATCAAAAATAAACAGGAGCAGAAATTGCTGGAGAAGCTCAGCAAGTCTCTCAGCAATGGTGGAGAGAAATCAGAGTTAATGTTTTGAGGCCATAACACCATAAGACCATTAGGGATAGGAGCAGAAATTAGACCTTTCAGCCCATTGAGACTGCTCTGCCATTCAATCATGGCCGATAAGTTTCTCATTCCATTCTCCTGCTTTCTCCCCATAAACCTTGATCCCCTTAATCCTCAAGAACCTATCTATCTCTGTCTTAACTATACTCAATGACCTGGCCTCCACTGCCCTCTGTGGCAGTGAATTCCATAGATTCACCAATCTCTTGTTGAAGAAGTTGAAGAAGGTCTTCCCTTTGCTCTAAGGCGGTGCCCTCGGTTCCTAGTCTCTCCTACCAATGGAAACATCTTCCCAACATCTACTCTATCAGGCCATTCACTATTCTGTATGTTTCAATTAGATCGCCCCCTCATCCTTCTAAACTCTCTTACGTATAGACCCAGAGTCCTCAAGCATTCCTCATTTGTTACTGGACCAGAATTCCCAAGAATCTTTGCACTTCAGACTTCTGAGTTTTCTCCCCATTTAGAAAATAGTCCATGCTTCTATTCTTCCTTCCAAAGTGCATGACCTCACACTTTCCCATGTTGTACTCCATCTGACAGTATTCTGTGACATTTCTTCAGTTCAGGTTACAGATATGAAGCATGGTGGCTCAATGGTTAGCACTGCTGCCTCACTGCCCCAGGGACCTGGGTTTGACTCCACCTCATGTTACTGTCTGTGGGGAGTTTGCACATTCTGCATGGGTTTTTTGAAGAAGTAACAAAGAGGATCGATGAGGGTAGAGCGGTACATGTGATCTATATGGACATCAGTAAGGCGTTCAACAAGGTTCCCATGGGAGACTGGTTAGCAAGGTTAGATCTCATGGAATACAGGGAGAACTAGCCATTTGGATACAGAACTGTCTCAAAGGTAGAAGACAGAGGGTGGTGGTGGAGGGTTGTGTTTCAGACTGGAGGCCTGTGACCATGCTGTACATCTCTATGACTCTATGTGCAGGTTAGGTGGATTGGCTAAATTATGCCATAGTGTGCAGGCAAGATAGATTAACCATGGGAAATGCAGGTTTACTGGGGAGACAGTGGATCTGGGTGGGATGCTCTTCAGAGGGCCAGTATGGATCTAATGTGTTAAATGGCCTGCATCCACCCTTTCAGGATTCTGTAAAATGTATAATTTCAGTTACATCACACTGCAAATTTTTGCTATGAATTCTGTGTTACAATCGAGCCCTCCACAATATCCTGATGAAGGAGCGTCGCTCTGAAAGCTAGTGTGCTTCCAATTAAACCTGTTGGACTATAACCTGGTGTTGTGTGATTTTTAACTAGGGCTAGTCAGCATGGTTTTGTGCAGGGGATGTCTAGTCTCCCAAATTTAATTGAATTTTTTGGGGAAGTAATGAAGATGAATGATGAGGATAAAGTGTGGATATTGTCTACATGGACTTTATAAAGCACTTGCCATGGTCCCTCGTGGTAGTCTGGTCAAGGAGATTAGGTCACATGTGATCCCAGTGAGTTGAATACAACATTGGCTTCGTCACAGAAGACAGATAGTAGCCGTGAAAGAGTGTTTTGCTGATCGGAGATCTGTGACCAGTGGTGTTCTTTGTAACATCGAATTAGTGGAGTTTTGGATAGTGAGGAAGGTTGTCAAAGGATGCAGGAAAAGATCAAAGTAAAGTTGGGCAGAGAAATGGCAGGTTGAGTTTAATCCCGACAAATGTGAGGTGGTGCATTTTGTGAGGTCAAATGCAACAGCAAGTATACAGTAAATGGCAGGTCCCTTAGGAGCATTGACATAGAGAGAGGTCTTGGGATGCAAGTCTATCGGTCCCTGATACACGAGTGGATAAGGTGGTAAAGAAGGTGTGTGTCGTGCTTGTCTTCATCAGTTGGGACATTGAATATAAAAGTTGGCAAGTCATGTTGCTGTTATATCAAACTTTAATGTATAAAGTTCTCTCCCTTCCCCTTGTCACTTTTAGCTTCAAGATGGCAGATGATGGTATCGTGGTAATGTCACTTAACTTGTAAGCCAGCAACCCACGCTACTGTTTATGGAATGTGGGTTCAAATCTCACCTACAGGTTTTAAAGTTCCATTAATAAAATTTGAAGATAAATCAGTCATGACTACTATTATTAGATACAAAACTGGCTTGATGGTAGGAAGCAGAGGGTAATAGTGGAAGGATGTTTGTCAGACAGGAGGCCTGTGACTAGTAGAGTGCCTCATGGTTAGTGCTGGGCCCATTGCTGTTTGTTATCAACATCAATGATTTGGATGAGAATGGTTACTGATGACACTAAAATAGGCTTTATTGTGGACAGTGAGGAAGGTGATCAAAAATTGCAGTAGGACCTTGATCAGCTGGGGAAGTGGGCCACGAAATAGCAGATGGAGCTTAATATAGATAAGTGTGAGGACTTGCATTTTGGAAAGTCAAATTAAGGTTGGAGTTTTATGGTGAATGGTAGGGCCGTGAGGAGTGTAGTGGAACAGAGGGATCTTGGAGTTCAGGTTCATAGTTCGCTGAAAGTGGAGTGACAGGTAGACAGGGCATTGGGGAAGGTTTTGGCCTTCATCAATCAGGGCATTGGGTGTAGAAGTTGGGAAGTTATGTTGCAGTTATACAGGACATTGGTGAGGCTGCACTTGGATTATTGAGTTCAGTTTTGGTCACCTTGTTATAGGAAGGATGTTATTAAACTGGAAAGAGTGCAGAGGAAATTTACAATGATGTTGCCAGGACTCAAGAGTCTGAATTATTGGGAGAGGTTGGACAAGCACAGACTGTTTTTTTAAGAGCGTAGGAGATTGAGGGGGGATGTTATAGAAGTGTATAAGATCATGAGAGGCATGGATAGAGTAAATGCACTCAGTCTTTTTCCCAGGATTGGGAAATCGAAGATTAGGAGGCCTCAGTTTAAGGTTAGAGGGGAAAGAATAAAAGGGAACCTGAGGGGCAACTTTTTTTACACAGAGGGAGGTATGCATATGGAATGAGCTGCCAGCAGAAGTGGTTGCAGTGGGTACATTAACAACATTTAAAAGGCATTTGGACAAATACATGGATAGGAAAGGATGAGAAGGATATGGGCCAAGTGGAGGGAAATGGGGTTAGTGTGGATGGACATTTTTGTCGACATGGACCGATGTGGGCCAAAGGGCCTGTCTCTGTGTTGTAGGACTCTATGACTCTAAGAAAACTCTCTATTTCTTTCTTAAGTGCATTCAGTAACTTCAGTGTTCACAATCTTCCACGGATCACTACCATTACCTGAGAAAAGAAGCT
Organism: Chiloscyllium punctatum; assembly: GCF_047496795.1. Taxonomy (NCBI): domain Eukaryota; kingdom Metazoa; phylum Chordata; class Chondrichthyes; order Orectolobiformes; family Hemiscylliidae; genus Chiloscyllium; species Chiloscyllium punctatum. The sequence continues at coordinate 109,757,914 of NC_092746.1, forward strand.
TTCCTCAGCTTAGTCTGAAATGGCTGATTGTTGACTGTGAGCCCTTGTTCTAGAACCTGGTCAGGGGAAAACATCATCCCGGCATCCAGCCCTGTCAGAATTGTATATGTTTCAATAAGATCCCCACTCATCCTTCGAAGCTCCAGTGAATACAGGCCCGATTAACCCAATCTCTCATACGTCAGTCCTGCCATTCCAGGACTCAGCCTGGTAAACCTTCTCTGCCCTCCCTTCATAGCTGGAACATCTTTTCTCAGAAAGGAGACAAAACCTGCACACAACATCCGGGGGTGTTTTCAACAAAGTTCCGAACAGCAGCATTAAGACTTCCTTCCTTCTGTACTCAACCCTCTTACAATGAAGGCTAACATGCCATTTGCTTTCCTAATCTGTGTGCTGGCTTTCAGTGACTGGTGCACAAGGACTTTTTTTATTCCTTTGTAGATACCCCTTCCCCAAGCTCTCACCATTTAAATAATACTCTGCACTCTGTTTTTCCTACCAATATAAATGTCACATTTATCTCACAAGTATTTACCAGCTCACTCAACTTCCCTGAAGCAAATGGAAGTTCCATTTTGTCCTTCTCACCATGCACACACACCTCATTTTGTGTCATCGGTAAACTTTGAAGTATTACATTTAATTCCCTCATCCAAATCATTCATATATATTGTGAATAGCTGAGCCCCAATGAAGCAGCTTGTAACTGCTCAAGGGAACTAAAAACCATTAAGATATACAGAGTCAGCAACTGAAATAAACAGGGCATCAAAATTAGCCAAAAAGCAAAGAATGCTGGGAATGCGTGAGCCAAAACAGACAGAAGAGACAATTCTGCCGAGGGACAAGTCCTTGCAAGATCTAATCAATTGAAAGCTGGAGAGGCACCAGAACACATTAAGAAGTGTGAAAGTGGCCACTCAACCCTTCCTGACAAACTAACAACACTAGATGCATGGGACAGACATGCCTCAGGAAGAGAAAATCCAGGTGTATATTCTGGGACAAAACCAGACTTTCAGGCCCAAGGGCAGACTTGTCAAAAGGTTCACTGTTAGGCAAGCTATCAAGAGTCATTAGCAACATCTCAAGGTGATAAAACCAATTAATTTGATAAATCTGATTGGTCAAATCCTTGGAAAGTTCCAGAAGGTAGCCAGAAGGGTATAGGAACACAGCTCAGCAGATCTTGGGGTACTCCCCCACTCCCCAGTCTCCCTAGAGGCACATTGGGATACGGCAGTGACCAGATCAGCTCACCCTCCGAGCAGATAGAGAATCAACCGACAGCAAGATGGCGGCACAGTAAAATGCTCCAGCCGGAGCTCCTCTGCTCGCTAGCCCATATTCCATTCTTTTTTCCCTTTTTGCTGCAGCATTTCTTACCCCCTCCCACCCCCACCATCCTTTAACTTCTTAAACGACCCTACCTGGAAGGAATGGAGAATGGAATCTCAGACCAGCCTGGCACCGGAGACTAGCACAGCGCGGGAGGTGAGTCAGGGCTGGGAGCAGACTGAATGTGGGCCTGCTGGGGGCCGAGCCCTGGAGATGAGTCTAGGATGGAGGCCAGTCTGTGGAGGCAGTGAGACATTGTGTTCTGAACCCTGGCGGGCACGGACTCAGTGAGAAGGACTACTTTAAAGATACGTTTTCTTATCATTCTTGACTTTTTAAAGTCTGTAATCCCGTGCTAGTAAATAGTCTTTTACTATTTCAATTCTATACCAATACTTAAAGTATCTGTACCTCGGTACCCTGTACCTAAGATGGTGCCGAGAGGTAACATGACAAACTTTTCACTGCATTCATTCGAGTGCACCTGACAATAAAGACTATTATCTCAAGGCTATTCTAACCTGTGATATGAGAAGCAGACCAAGCAATTCGATAGACCAGCAATCGTTACGAGTATCTGGGAAGTAGTTTAAGTTTCTAAAGAATCTGTGAGTTAGAAATAGAGCTGTTAAAAGTTTAACGTTTAACTCTTAACCTTCCTTGTCTTCAAATAAAATTGTGACCTGTTCACTGACTACAGACTTGTGCTGTGTAGTTCTTTCCTGGTACATGCTCATGTGCCTGGGTAAATTCATATTGTGTACACTGGTTGAGGAGCCTACAAGGTCTTAGAGATACCTTATTCCAGACAACCAAAGACTGATTCTTGTAGTCACTACCTTTCATTCAAAAAATGACTTATATATTCCGACTGTCTGCTTCCTGTCAGTGACCCAATCCATGCCACTATGTTAACAGCTTACATGTGACTTTATCAAGGACTTGGACAGGAACTGGGGCGCCTAAACTGGGAACAGATGTTCTCAAGAAAATGCACGACAGAAATGTAGAGATTGGTTGGGAAGCACTTGCTGTGAGTGTTGGATAGGTTTGTCCCACGGAGGCAAGGAAGGGATGGTAGGGTGAAGGAACCTTGGGTGACAAGGGAGGGAGAACATCTAGTCAAGAGGAAGAAGGAAGCTTACTTAAGGTTGAGGAGGCAAGGATCAGACAGGGCTCTAGAGGATAACAAGGTGGCCAGGAACGAACTGAAGAATAGACTTAGGAGATCCAGAAGGGGGCATTAACACCTTGTGTGTGTGTGTGTGTGTGTGTGTGGAGGGGGGTGGGTTATGAGTGTCTGTGAGAGAGCATGTGTATGTATGTGAGTGTGACTGTAAAGGAGTTTAAGTCTGTGACAGGGTGCGTGTGTGTGGGATTGTTTGTGTGAACTTATGAGAGAGGTTGTGTATGAGAGAGCATCTGCCTGAGTGTGTGTGGTGCAGTGGGGTCACCTGTAGTGTGACATGAACCCAAGGTCCCGGTTGAGGCCATCCCCATGGGCACCAAACTTGGCTATCAGCCTTTGCTTGGCCACTTTGTGTTGTTGCTTGTCCCAAAGTCTGCCTTGGAGGACGGTCACCCAAAGGTCCAAGGTTGAACATCCAAGATCTCTGAAGTGTTCTCCGACTGGAGGGGAACACTCCTATCTGTTGATTGTTGTGCGGTGCCCATTCATCCATTACCATAGCCTCTGCTCGGTCTCACCAAAGCACCATGCCTCAGGGCATCCTTGCCTGCAGGGAATGAGATAGAAAATGTTGGCAGAGTCACATGAGTGCCTGCCACGTACATGGTGGGTGGTGTCCCCACATGTAATGGTGGTATCCATGTCCATACTCTGACACGTCTTGCAGTGGTTGCCATGACAATGTTGGACGGTGTTGTCCTGAAAGCCGGGCAGTTTGCTACAAACAATGATTTGTTTGAGGGTTGGCGGTGTTTAAAGGCAAGAGGTGGAGGTGTGGGGAAGGCCTTGGCGAGGGGCTTATTTCCATTGATAATGTGTTGCAGGCCGCGAAGAACATGGCATGGTTTTTCAGCTCCTGGGAAGTACTGGACAATGAAAGGTACCCTGTCGGTTGCAGCTGGTGTCTGTCTCCTGAGGAGGTCATTGCAGTTCTCGCTGTGGCACGTCAGAACTGGCAGTTGACAGGTTGAGTATTGTACCCTGTTCTTATGAAGGCATCCTTGAGTTGTTCCAGGTGCCAGTGGTGGATAGTGTAGAGGGCTATTATATGTTGCAATGGGACATTGCCAAGATGCAGAGCTGGGCTGAGAAGTAGCAGATGGAGTTCAACCTGGACAAGAGTGAAGTGATTCATTTTAGAAGGTTGAATTTGAATGCAGAACACAGGGTTAAAGGTAGGATTCTTGGCAGTGTGGAGGAACAGAGGGATCTTGGGGTCCAAGCCCACAGATTCCTGAAAATTGCCACCCAAGTTGATAGGGCTGCTAAGGAGGTGTATGGTGTGTTGGCTTTCATTGGCAGGGGGATTGAGTTTAAAAGCCGTGAGGTTATGCTGCAGCTCTATAGAGTGCTGGCTAGACCACACTTGGAATATTGTGTTCAGTTCTGGTCCCCTCATTATAGGAAGGTTGTGGAAGTTTTACAGAGGGTGTAGTGAAGATTTACCAGGATGCTGCTTGGACTGGAGGGCATGTCTTATGAAGAAAGGTTGAGGGAGCTAGGGCTTTTCTCATTGGAACGAAGAAGGGTGAGAGGTGACTTGATTGAGGCTTACAAGATCATGAGAGATATAGATCACTTGGATAGTCAGAGACTTTTTCCCAGGGTGGAAATGGTTATCACAAGGGGGCATGATTTTAAGGTGACTGGAGGAAGGTTCAGAGGAGATGTCAGAGGTAGATTCTTTACACAGAGAGTGGTGGGTGCATGGAATGTACTTAGGGACATTTAAGTGACTCTTGGATAGACACACGGATGATCGTAAAATGAAGGCTATGTGGTTAGTTTGATCTTAGAGTAGGATAAAAGGTTGGCACAACATCAAGGGCCAAAGGGATTGTACTGTGCTGTATGTTTTATGTTCTATGGACTTTCTGACTTTCTAAATACACCACATTCACAGGTTCTCCATCTATCAGTTAGAACCTTAAAAATTCCCAGTAGATTTGTCGAACATGACTTATCTTTCACAAGTCCATGTTGACTTTGTGAAATCCCATTGGTATTTTTTAAATGTCCTTTATTGTAGACACTTGAAATTTCCCTTGTACTGATGTTAGGCTAATTGGTCTGTAATCGCTGCATTTCCTTTTTCCCTTCCATTCTTTTTTAAACATTGGGATTACATTTGGCACCCTCCTGCCTGATGGGACTTCTGCAGAATCTATGGAATTTTGGGAAGATGACAGCCAACTTTTCCACTGGTTCACATTACCTCCTTCAGTACCTTGTAGATTACCAGGCCCGAGCAATTTATCAGCTCCCATTAATTTCTCCGGAACCATTTTCATTTTGCAAATATAAGTTTCCTTCATTTTCTCCTTCCCAAGACACCTCTGCATTTCCAGGATGATTTTTGCATCTTCTTCTAAGAAGACTCATGAGGGCCATGGCTGGGGGGTGGGGGAGTCCAGAGCTAGAGGGCAGAGGTTTAGGGTGAGAGGGGAAAGACATAAGTAATCTAAGGGGCAACTGTTTCACGCAGAGGGTGATACGTGTATGGATTGAGCTGCCAGAGGAAGTGGTGGAGGCTAGTATGATTGCAACATTTAAAAGGCATCTAGATAGGTATATGAATAGGAAGGGTTTGGAGGGATATGGGCCGGATGCTGGCAGGTGGGACTAGATTGGGTTGGGAAAGCTGGTCGGCATGGATGAGTTGGACCAAAGGGTCTGTTTCCATGCTGTACATCTTTATAACTGTAAAACAGAATAGGAATACAATGGTTGTGAAATTGCCCTGCCATTTTCTTGTTCTCCATTACCAGTTCTCCCATTTCAGACTGGAAGGTTCCAACGTTTCTTTCAACAAAGTGTTTTCTTTTTGCCTACTTGTAAAAGATCTTGCAATCTGCTTTTATGTTCCTTGAAAGTTTACTATTTTTCCCTCATAATCGACCTCTTGGTCCTCATTTACTGAATTCTAAAAATGTTCCCAGTACTCAGGTTTTCCATTTTTTGGAGCAACTTTATTAAATACAATCTGTAATTTATTTCGTTAACAGGGTTAGGCCACTTTCTCTGATTTTTGTTCATCTGAAAAGGAAGTATAACAACTATATTCATCCATCCTTTAAATATTGACCATTGCTTATCCACCATTGTGCTGTTTAATGAAGTTATTCAGTTTATTATAGCCAACTAACCCCCTCCTATTTCATAGTTTCCTTTGTCAGATTCAGGGCCCTAGTTTTGGATTGGACTACTTCACTTCAAATGGAGAATCTTATAATTTTATCATCACGTTTTCCTAAAAAGGCCACTCAAAACAGGATTATTGATAGACCCCTTCTCATTGCACAAATCCACATCTACGACAGCCATCCTAAGTTGTTTCTTCACTGCACTGGACTAAAAATCCATCTTATACACACTCCAGGCATTCATCTGCCACAACCTTATTGCTAACGTGATTTCCCCTGTCTACATGGGGATTAAAATCACCCATAATAACTATAGCACTCTCATTGCTTGCATCCCTAATTTCCTGTTTAGTGCCACCTCCTACCTTACAATTTGGAGGTCTGTAGATAACTCCCATTGGTATTTTCTGTGTCTTGTCACTTCTTAACTCCACCCAGACTGATTACTTGTCTGGAATTCCTGTGCCATTATCCTTTCACACTATTGAAACTGATTTTGCCTTGAACTAGGAAAACCACCACATCTCCTTTTTCATTTTGTCTGTCCTTTTTAAAGACTGAAGACTCTTCAATGTTTAGTCCCAAGCATTTTTTAAAAAAAATATTCTTAATAACATTAATATTCCTTAACGCCACTTTCCTGCCTTTTCCCCATAACTCTTAATTCCCTTACTGATTAAAAATCTCTCTATGTAATCTTTGAATTCTTACTGACCCAGCCTCAACAGTCCTCTGTGAGAAAGAATCCCACAGGTTCCACAGATGATCCTCTGAGAAAAGGAATCTCTCCTCATCTATATCATAAATTTCTATCGTGTAGGACAGATAGACTTCAGATTGGTTCCACAGGTTGCTGCAACATTGAGGGCTGAAGGGCCAGTACTGCTCTGTAATGTTCTTTGTTCTATGTGGTGGCAAGGTGGCTCAGTGGTCAACGATGCTGCCTCACAGCACCAGGGGCCTGGGTTTGATTAGATTACTTAGAGTGTGGAAACAGGCCCTTCGGCCCAACAAGTCCACACCGACCCGCCGAAGCGTAACCCACCCAGACCCATTCCCCTACATTTACTATGGGCAATTTAGCATAGCCAATTCACCTAACCTGCACATTTTTGCACTGTGGGAGGAAACTGGAGCACCCAGAGGAAATCCACACAGACACGGGGAGAATGTGCAAACTCCACACAGAGAGTCGCCTGAGGCAGGAAATGAACCCGGGTCTCTGGCACTGTGAGGCAGCAGTGCTAACCACTGTGCCACCATGTCGCCCGCAAGTTTGATTCCACCCTTGTGTTACTATCTTGATGGAGTTTGCGCAATCTCTTTGAGTCTGTGTGGGTTTTCTCTGGATTTCTTCCCACAGTCCAATGATATGCAGGTAAGGTGGATTGGTCATGCTAACTTGTTTGTAGTGTCCAGGGATGGATAGATTAGTCATGGGAAATACAGGGGGACAGGGTAGGGATGTGGGTTTGAGTGGGGTGCACTTTGCAGGGTCGGTGTGAACCTGATGGTTTGAATGGCCTACTTCCATACTGTAGATCCTAGGCTTTCTTACAAGGGGAAGCCACTTTTCTGCATCTACCCTGTCAATCCTCTAAAAACCTCATATTTTCAAAAAAGCTATCTCTCATGCTTCGAAATTCCAATGAGTATAGGCTAAACCTATCCATCCTGAACTCATTTGGAAGACTAGGAGATCAGATGCTGGAGATCAGAGCTGAAAATGTATTGCTGGAAAAGTGCAGCAGGTCAGGCAGCATCCAAGGAGCAGGAGAATCGACGTTTTGGGAATGAGCCCTTCTTCATGCTGACCTGCTGCGCTTTTCCAGCAACATATTTTCAGCTCATTTGGAAGACTCTCCATATCTTGTATCAATCCAGTAAAAATGCTGGGGCCCAAAACTTATCACAGTATTCTCGTACACAGCATTGCGAGATCAGTGGTTAATTTTAAATCCTGGATAGTGTGGCTGTACTGTATCTTTAAGAAAGTTAAAAGCTAGCAGAACTAGCTGACAGCACCAAGTGTTCTGAACAAGGTACAATGTAACCTTTTGGTTAGCAGTTAGTGGAGCTGGTTGCCTGGAGACAAAAACAAATTTGAATTTGGCCAGTCAGTTTAAATTATTCCCCAAAATACCAAACTCCAATCAAGTTTGAATTTAGTACATTGACAATATTAAAAACCAATGATGCAATCTGATGCTTTGGGATATAAAACTGTGGAAGATTGAACTTAAGACCATAAGATCATAAGACATAGGAGTGGAAGTAAGGCCATTCAGCCCATCGGGTCTACTCCGCCATTCAATCATTGCTGATGGGCATTTCAACACCACTTACCATTTCACCCATGGCTCCCCATGGCCCTTAATTCCTTGCGAGATTAAGAATTTATCAATCTCTGCCTTGAAGACATTTAATGTCCCGGCCTCCACTGCGCTCTGTGGCAGTGAATTCCACAGGCCCACCACTCTCTAGCTGAAGAAATGTCTCCTCATTTCCATTTTAAATTGACTCCCTCTAATTCTAAGGCTAGTAACCCTGCCTGACGGAAACAATTTCTCAGCATCCACCCTTTCTAAGCCATGCATTATCTTGTAAGTTTCTTTTAGACCTCAACCTTCTAAACTCTAATGAATACAATCCCAGGATCCTCAGCCGTTAATCATATGTTAGGCCTACCATTCCAGGGATCATCTGTGTGAATCTCCGTTACACATGGTCCAGTGCCAGTATGTCCTCCCTGAGGTGTGGGGCCCAAAACAGGACACAGTATTCTAAATGGGGCCTAACTAGAGCTTTATAAAGTCTCAGAAGCACATCACTGCTTTTACATTCCAACCCTCTTGAGATAAATGACAACATTACATTTGCTTTCTTAACCACGGACTCAGCTTGCAAGTCAACCTTTAGTGAATCCTGTACTAGCACTCCCAAATCCCTTTGTATTTGGCTTTATGTGTTCTCTCAGAGAGTGGCGGGAGCTGGTCAGAAATGAAGTCGGAGCGCAAAGCCAGTCGGGAAGGTAAGTTATTGTTATTTGAATGGGTGTGTTCTAGTCCCCAGGTCCTACAAAGTAGGGCCTTCCTCCCACCCACCTCCTCTAACCTAAATTAAGAGTCCACAGACTTGCGCCAAAAAGAGGGTCCAAGGAAGTTCCTGTGGATTGAAGAGTGAGGCTTTAGCTCAGGAGTCTTTGACAAGGAGGTTGAGTGAAGTGATTACACCACAGTTGAAGAGGGTGAAGACATGACTGCCAAGCTGGTTCAGTGCGCTACGTGCTTGATGTGGGAGGTCAGTGTCTGGCTTGTATAAGTGTGGAAAGTGTGTGCACGTTCAGCTACTGACAGAGCATATTGCAGCACTGATGAAAGAACTCGAGGACCTTAGACTCATCATCCGAGAGAACGAGATCTTTCTGGACAAGACCTTGGTGATTACACCGACCATACCAGAAAAGAGCAGAAGAGAGCAGACGATGAGGAAGGCAGAGAGGAGACAGGCACAAGAGACCCCGGGGGAAGTACCTGTCAGGAACATGTTGAATCTTTTGGAAACAGTAGAGACAAGCGACACTGCCAGTCCATGAGGTGGCCAGGTCTGTCAATCAAAAGTTGGTGTGGAGACAGAGCGGAAGAGTCGGACATCGCACAGAGCCGTGGTAATAGGGGACTCCATCGTGAGAGGAACTGACCGGGGTTTTTGTGGCAGCAGACGGGACTTAAGGATGGTGTGTTGCCTTCCTGGTGCCAGGGTTAAAGACATCACAGACAGAGTGCAGGAAATCCTCAAGGACGAAGGTGAAGAGCCAGAGGTGGTGGTACATGTCGGCACAAATGATGTCGGGAAGAAGAGGAGGAACATACTACAGCGGGACTTTGGAGAACTAGGAAGAAGGCTGAAAAACAGGACGTCCAAGGTGGTTATCTCTGGTTTGCTTCCAGTTTCTCGGGCTGGTGAGGCCAGAAACAGGGAGATAATGGACTTGAACGTATGGCTGGGGAACTGGTGCAGGAAGCAAGGATTTAAGTTCTTGGATCACTGGGGTATATTTTGTGGTAAGCATAAATTATACAAGAGAGACGGTTTGCACCTTAGTAGGTTATGGTCCAGCATTCTGGCAGGCAGGTTTGCTACTGCAACACAGCTACATTTAAACTAAGTTGCGGGGGGGAGGGGGCAAACTTGATGTGTAAGAAGGAAATTGAAGGGAAAGTTAGAACAAGACAAGTCAAGAAGGACAACTGTATCAATGAGGCAGAAAACTCAAAAAAGGATCAAGCTGTAAGGTTGAGTGAAATAGGAGTTGATGGGAAGGGTGAGGACAGTAACAAATTAAAAATACTATACATGAATGCACGAAGCATTAGACTTAAGATGGATGAGCTTGAGGCTCTTTTGGAAATTGGCAGATACGATACTGTGGGGATAACTGAGACGTGGCTTCAAGTGGACAGGGCCTGGGAAATGAATATTCAAGGCTACACGTGCTATCGTAAGGACAGACTGACGGGCAGAGGGGGTGGGGTGGCCTTGTTGGTAAGGGAGGATATTCAGTCCCTTGCTCGGAGGGACCTAGAATCAGTGGATGTAGAGTCAGTGTGGATAGAGCTGAGAAATACTAAGGGTAAAAAGCCCCTCTTGGGAATCATCTACACACCCCCAAACAGTAGTCTGGATGTCGGGTGTAAGTTGAATCAGGAGCTGAAATTGGCCAGTCGCAAAGATGCTACTACAGTTGTTATGGGGGATTTCAACATGCAGGTAGACTGGGAGAATCAGGATGGTATTGGACCTCAAGAAAGAAACTTTGTGGAGTGCCTCCGAGATGGATTCTTAGAACAGCTGGTGCTGGAGCCGACCAGGGAGAAGGCAATTCTGGATCTGGTATTGTGCAAGGAACTAGAATTGATCAGGGACCTCGAAGTGAAGGAGCCATTAGGAGGTAGTGACCATAATACAATCAGCTTCAATCTGCAATTTGAAAGGGAGAGGGTTCAATCGGAAGCGACAATATTTCTGTTGAATAAAGGGAAATATGGAGCTATGAGGGAGGAGCTGGCCAAAGTTCAATGGTGCAATACCTTAGCAGGGATGACAGTGGGGGAACATTGGTGGATATTTCTGTGTATAATGCAGAAGTTGCAGGATCAGTTCATTCCAAAAAGGAAGAAAGATCCTAGGAGCAGGCATGGGTGGCCATGGCTGATAAGGGAAGTTAAGAAACATATAAAGTTTAAAAGAGAAAAAGTATAACATAAGATAAGTGGGAAAACGGAGGACCGGGAAGCTTTTAAAGAACAACAGAGGATTACTAAGAAGGAAATACGCAGAGAAAAAATGAGGTACGAAGGTAAACTGGCCAATAATATAAAGGAGGATAGTAAGAGCTGTTTTAGGTATGTGAAAGGCAAAAAAATGGTTAAAACTAAAATTGGGCCCTTGAAGACAGAAACAGGGGCATATATTACGGGGTACAAAGAAATGGCAGAAGAATTGAATTGGTACTTCAGATCTGTGTTCACTGGGGAAGACTGCAAGCAATCTCCCTGAGGTAACAGTGGCTGAAGGACCTGAACTTAGGGGAATTTATATTTGCCAGGAATTGGTGTTGGAGAGACTGTTAGGTCTGAAGGTTGATAAGTCTCCGGGGCCTGATGGTCTACATCCCAGGGTACTGAAGGAGGTGGCTCGAGAAATCGTGGATGTGTTGGTGATTATTTTCCAGAGTTTGATAGATTTGGGATCAGTTCCTGCGGATTGGAGGGTGGCTAATGTTGTACCACTTTTTAAGAAAGGTGGGAGAGAGAAAACAGGAAATTATAGACCAGTTAGTCTGACCTCAGTGGTGGGAAAGATGCTGGAGTCTATTATAAAGGATGAAATTACGACACATCTGGATAGTAGTAACAGGATAGATCAGAGTCAGCATGGATTTATGAAGGGGAAATCATGCTTGACTAATCTTCTGGAATTTTTTGAGGATGTAACTCTGAAGATGGACGAGGGAGATCCAGTGGATGTAGTGTACCTGGACTTTCAAAAAGCTTTTGATAAAGTCCCACATAGGAGGTTAGTGAGCAAAATTAGGGCGCATGGTATTGGGGGCAAAGTACTAACTTGGATTGAAGGTTGGTTGGCTGATAGGAAACAAAGAGTAGTGATAAACGACTCCATTTCAGAATGGCAGGCAGTGCCCAGTGGGGTACCACAGGGATCAGTACTGGGACCGCAGCTTTTTATAATATATGTTAATGATATAGAAGATGGTATTAGCAATAACATTAGCAAATTTGCTGATGATACTAAGCTAGGTGGCAGGGTGAAATGTGATGAGGATGTTAGGAGATTACAGGGTGACCTGGACAAGTTAGGTGAGTGGTCAGATGCATGGCAGATGCAGTTTAATGTGGATAAATGTATGGTTATCCACTTTGGTGGCAAGAACAGGAAGGCAGACTACTACCTAAATGAAATCAATTTAGGTAAAGGGGCAGTACAGAGAGATCTGGGTGTTCTTGTACACCAGTCAATGAATGTAAGCATGCAGCTACAGCAGGTAGTGAAAGAAGGCTAATAGCATGCTGGCCTTCATAACAAGACGAATTGAGTATAGAAGCAAAGAGGTTCTTCTGCAGCTGTACAGGGCCCTGGTGAGACCACACCTGGAGTACTGTGTGCAGTTCTGGTCTCCAAATTTGAGGAAAGACATTCTGGCTATTGAGGGAGTGCAACATAGGTTCACGAGACAATTCCTGGAATGGCGGGATTACCTTACACTGAAAGACTGGAGCGACTGGGCTTGTATACCCTTGAATTTAGAAGACTGAGAGGGGATCTGATTGAGACATATAAGATTATTAAAGGATTGGACACTCTGGAGGCAGGAAACATGTTTTCGCTGATGGGTGTGTGCCGACCCAGAGGACACAGCTTAAAAATACGGGGTAGACCATTTAGGACAGAGATGAGGAGAAACTTCTTCACCCAGAGAGTGGTGGCTATGTGGAATGCTCTGCCCCAGAGGGCAGTGGAGGCCCAGTCTCTGGATTCATTTAAGAAAGAGTTGGATAGAGCTCTCAAGGATAGTGGAATCAAGGGTTATGGAGATAAGGCAGGAAGAGGATACTGATTAGGAATGATCCACCATGATCATATTGAATGGTGGTGCAGGCTCGAAGGGCAGAATGGCCTACTCCTGCACCTATTGTCTATTGTCTCACCGTATAGAAAATTGTCCATACCTGTGTTTTTCTGAAGTGTAAGACCTCACACTTGCTCACGTTGAATATCATCAACCATTTCCTAGACCACTCTCCTAAATTGTCTAAAACTTTCTGGAGCTTCCCTACCCCCTCAGAACTATCTGCCTGTCCGCCTAACTTCCTATCTATCATTGGTGACCTTCGCCAGAATGCCCCCAGTCTCTTGATCCAGATCATTAATATATAAACATATAGATTAGATTCCCTACAGTGTGGAAACAGGCCCTTCGGCCCAACAAGTCCACACCAATCCTCCAAAGAGCAACCCACCCAGACCCATTCACCTACATTCACCCCTGACTAATGCACCTAACACTACAGGCAATTTAGCATGGCCAATTCACCTAACCTGCACATCTTTTGGACTGTGGGAGGAAACCAGGGTACCCGGAGGAAACCCACACAGACAATGTGCGAACTTGACACAGTCAGGTGCCCGAGGCTGGAATTGAACCCGGATCCCTAGTACTGTGAAGCAGCAGTGCTAACCACTGAGTCAACATGCCACCCCAAAAAGCACCCATCTCATTGAATGGTGGAGCAGACTCGATGGGCTGAATGGCCTCCTCCTGTTCCTATGTTCCTATTCCAGGTGTGGTCTGACAGTGCCCAGTACAGTTTTAGCAAGACCTCTGTACTTTTATGCTCCATTCTCTTTGAAATAACTGCCTTCCCTGTTACGACTGAACTTGGATGCTTAGTTTTTTTTTTGACATTTATACATGAGAACTCCCAAGACCCCCTGTTTTACAGTATTTCTCCACTTAAATAATAATCAGCTCCTTCATTTGTCCTGCCAAAGTGCATAATTTCACATTTTTCCACATTATATTCTACCTACCAGTATTTGTTGCATACTTTGTAACCTGTCTAAACCCTTTGAAGAATCTTGGTTCATTAGTAATGTCATCCTGGCCATTTATCTGCTCACCTATTCTTCTTTCATCGGTAAATTTGGCTTTAATACATTCATTCTCTTCATACAAATCATCAATATATGTTGTGGTCCCAGCACTAATGCTAATGGCACTCCACTAGTTACAAGTTGCCATCCTGAAAATGCCCCCCCCACCCCCGTCCCAACTCTCTGTCTTCCATTAGTTAGCCTATCCTCCAACCATGATAAGACAGTACCTTCAACATCATAGGCTCTTATCATATTAAAAAGCCTAACATGTGGTACCTTATCAAATGCCTTCTGAAAATACCAATAAATTATATTCACTGCTCCCTCTTTATCCTGGCTGTTACCCTCTCAGAGAATTTGTGTAAATTCGCTGGACATGACATCCCTTTCTTGAAACTATGCTGACTCTGCTTGATCGTGTTATACATTTCTAAATGCTCTACTATTACATCCTTCATAATAGACTCAAACAAATTTCCCAATAACAGACATTATGCTAATTGGTATATTGTTATATGGGTTTTTTGTCTCTTTCCCTTTTTAAATAATGGCATTACTTTTTAAATTCTCCAAGACTTTTTCAGAATCAATTCCTGGAAGCTTATTCCCAGTGAATCTGCTATCTCTGTAGCTACTTCTCATAATACCCTTGGGCCCATCTCATCAGATGTAGGGGACTTATCAGTCTTTGGCCTCATTATTTTCCCCAGTATATTTTTTGTAATGATAGTTCCTTCTCCTTTTGCACATTGATTATTTAGTTTGGAATGCTGTTAACATCTTCTGCTGTGAAGACAGTTGCAAAATATTTATTCAACTAATCTCACTGTATTGAGGCCAAGGTGAGACTAGCCGTGATCATACTGAATGCAGAACAGGCTTCAGGGGCTGAATGGCCTACACTGTTCTTATCTTCGTTATGTTCAATTTCTGAGGTACCCATTATTACTTCCCCAGCCTGTTCTCTAAGTGGCCTATGTAAACCTTAGTTTTTTTCTGTTCCTTTTATTCTATTTATAGTCTACTTTGTGCATATTTAGGGCTGAGATAGATAGATTCTTGATCAATAAGAGAAGCAAGGATTATAGAAAAAAGGCAGGAGAGTGAATGTGAGGAATGTTGGACCAGCCATAATCCTATTGAACAGTGGAACACACCTGAAGGGTTGAATAGACTACTCCTGTTCCTATTTCTTATGGGTTTATGGCCTTATTTTGATATTACTTGCAAGTTTAGCCTCAGAATTTATCTTAACATCCTTGGTGTCATCTCTTGTTAGTTTTTAAAACTTTCCCTCTCCTCTGCCTTACCATTAATCTTTGCCAAATATTATCTTTATTCTTACAGTTTGATGCTATCCTTAATTTCCCTGGTTAACCGTGGCTGAGTTATTCTCCTCGTGGAATCCTTCCACGTCCTGGCCATGAAGCATTGACTTAGTTGGACCCGGGCTAATTATTGATCAATAGTCTATCCTTCTTCAACTCAGCTAAGACTCAAATTAAAGTTGGGGGTCCTTTGGTAGATGTGAGAGAAGTTGTCCTTCTGTGGTGACGGAGACTGTTCAGCAGAAACATTCATGGCTTGTGAGAGCCAATTTTTCTTGACAGAGAAAGTGCCTCCATGTTCCATAATCATTACTAAACCTAGCCTTCAGGAATATAAAGTACTCTGTTTCTGGTATAAGCTGTATCACTGCTGACACTAGCAGATGAATGCATAATAGAAACTTGCATTTACTTTCAAATCTCAAGTATTTGTTTTTTTTATTTTCAGTGGGGGAAGGGAAGATGGGTCTAACGTTGCTTTGAATTTACCATGATGTGATAGGCAGCATTTCAAGAGTTCCATTCAATGCCGCTCACTAAGATTTATTCAACTCAATCACAGAGCAATGATTTGCTTCTGAAGCCCTTTGATTAAAGTCCTCTTCCAATCCGTGCACTGAATTAATGCTCCAAGTATGTAATGGTGAAATGAAACAGCCCAAAGGTAAGAAGATGAGAGTGGTTGTAGACCATTCAGCCCCTTGACATACACTGTGGAATCTGTGGTAGCCCAAGTCTCTGTTTCCTCTGGCAGATCCTCACTGAAAGTGGAAATGGAAAATTGGAATGGGAGAAAGGGGTTGGGGGTGGGGTGTGATGTGTGCAAAGGGAATGGCCTACACACCAGAATGACACTGTGATTTGAGAAAATGATGGCAGAATCCTTTGGGAATTCCGATCAATGTCAATGAAATTTACCAAAGATCCTCAAACAGTGCCTTCCGAACCCACACCACTTTCACCTAGAAGGATAAGGGCAGCAGATATGTGGGAACTCCACCATCTTCAAGCTCCAAGATGTTGCCAGGGTTGGAGGATTTGAGCTATAGGGAGAGGTTGAATAGGCTGGGGCTGTTTTACCTGGAATGTCAGAGGCTGAGGGGTGACCTTAAAGAGGTTTATAAAATTATGAGGGGTATGTTTAGGATATAAAAACAAAGTCTTATTCCTGGGGTGAGAGAGTCCAGAACTAGAGGGCATAGGTTTAGGGTGAGAGGGGAAAGATATAAAAGAGACCTAAGGGGCAACTTTATCACTCAGAAGGTAGTACATGTATGGAATGAGCTGCCAGAGGAAGAGGTGGAGGCTGGTACAACTGCAACATTTAAAGGGCATCGGGGTGGGTATATGAATAAGAAGGGATATGGGCCAGGCGCTGGCAAGTGGGCCTAGATTGGGTTGGGATATCTGGTTGGCATGGATGAGTTGGACCAAAAGGTCTGTTTATGTGCTAGACATTGCTATGACTCCCCTCCAAGCCACTCACAATCCTACCTTGGAAATACACTGCCGTTCCTTCACTGTAGCTGGGTCAAAATCCTGGAATTCCCTCCCTAATGTCATTGTGGATCAACCCACAGCAGGTGGACTGCAGCAGTTCAAAAAAATAGCTCACCTCCACCTTCTGAAGGGCAACTAGGGATAGGCAATAAATGCTGGCCCAGTCAATGATGTCCACATCCCACAAATTAATTAAAAAAAGGTTGCTAGCCTTGTCTTTCCCTTAAGTTCCACATTTGTGGCCTTTGGTTCTGATTCAGGCCTCTTGAGAATCCTTCCCCAACACAAGGTCCATGCAGAAGGCCAAGCCACACTCTGTTTCTACAGCCGCAGCAGCCTCATTCTCTTTTAGATTAGATTACCCTTTGGCCCAATAAATCTACACTGACCCTCCGAAGGGTAACCCACCTACCCTAGAGTTGCCTCTGACTAATGCACCTTAAACTCCTACAGCTACCTGGATTATACCTCTTCCCACCCTACCTCCTGCAAAAATACCATCCCATAATCCCAATTCCTCCGCCTCCGCTGTATCTGCTCCCAGGAGGACCAGTTCCACCACAGAACACACCAGATGGCCTCCTTCTTTAGAGACTGCAATTTCCCTTCCCACGTGGTTAAAGATGCCCTCCAATGCATCTCATCCACATTCCGCTTCTCCGCCCTCAAACCCCACCCCTCCAACCGTAACAAGGACAGAACGCCCCTGGTGCTCACCTTCCACCCTACCAACCTTCGCATTAAACCACATCATCTGACTCCATTTCCGTCACCTCCAAATGGACCCCACCAAAAGGGATATATTTCCCTCCCCACCCATTTCCGCTTTCTGCAAAGACCATTCCCTCCATGACTACCTGGTCAGGTCCACGCCCCACAACAACCCACCTTCTCTTCCCGGCACCCTCCCCTGCCATCGCAGGAATTGCAAAACCTGCGTCCACACCTCCTCCCTCACCTTAATCCAAGGCCCCAAAGGAGCCTTCCACATCCATCAAAGTTTTACATGCACATCCACCAATATCATTTATTGTATCCATTGCTCCCAATGCGGTCTCCTCTACATTGGGGAGACTGGACGCCTCCTAGCAGACCGCTTTAGGGAACATCTCTGAGACACCCGCACCAATCAACCACACTGCCCTGTGGCCCAACATTTCAAATCCCCCTCCCACTCTGCCGAGGACATGCAGGTTCTGGGCCTCCCCCACCGCCGCTCCCTCACCATCTGACGACTGGAGGAAGAACGCCTCATCTTCCGCCTCGGAACACTTCAATGTGGACTTCAACAGTTTCCTCATTTCCCCTTCCCCCACCTCACCCCAGCTCCAAACGTCCAGCTCAACATCATCCTCATGACCTGTTCTACCTGCCAATCTCCCTTCCCACCTATCCACTCCACCCTCCTCTTTGACCTATCACCTCCATCCCCACCTCCATTAACCTAATATATGCTATGCTACTTTCTCCCCACCCCCACCCCCACCCCCCTCTCATTTATCTCTCCATTCTGCAGGCACTCTGCCTCTATTCCTGATGAAGGGCTTTTGCGCAGGGAGGCGTTGGATTATTTGAAGGTTTGGTCTGATCGGGGTAGTCAGGAGAACAATTTAATGGTCACCCAGATGTTTAAGCAAGGTTTCAGTTCCTCTAACAAGTCCTGGGTAACTATTCAGGTCAATGAATCATTAACTTCAACTCAGGATTGTAGACATCTTCCCTGGCTTCCAGCCTCTAGGTGATTGGCCACTCGACTTTCAAACTTCTGGACATTTCCTATATAATATGTGTATCTGGATTCCTGTGTAATGCTGTTGTCCATCTCTGTTGGAATGATGATAAGAACATGCACTCAATTCTGGTCTCCCTGCTACAGGAAGGATATTGTGAATCTTGAAAGGGTTCAAAAAAGCTAAACAGGGTTGGAGGGTTTGAGCTGTAGATTAGATTTGATTAGATTCCCTTTGGTATGGAAACAGGCCCTTTGGCCCAACAAGCCCACACCACCCCTCTGAAGACCCACCCAGACCCATGCCCCCACCCTATATTTACCCCTGACTAATGCAGCTAACACTATGGACAATTTAGCCTGACCTGTACATCTTTGGATTGTGGGAGGATACCGGAGCACCAGGAGGAAACCTATGCAGACACAGGGAGAACGTGCAAACTCCAAAAAGACAGTTGCCCAAGGTGTGGCTATTTTCCATGGAGGGTGAGGGGCTGACCTTGTAGAGGTTTATAAAATTGTGAGGTGTATGGATAAGATAAATAGCTAGGTCTTTTTCCCAGGGGAGCAGAGTCCAGAACTCAGGGGCATAGATTTAAGGTAAAAGGGAAAAGATATAAAAGAAACCTGAGGGGCAACTTTTTCACACAGAGGGTGGTGCATGTATGGAATAAGCTGCTAGAGGTGCTGGAAACTGGTGCAATTACAACATTTAAAAGGCATCCAGATGGGTATATGAATAGGAAGGGTTTGGAGGGTGTTATTAAGGTATACCGTACCTTTAAGAGAGAGAAGAAGCTAGCAAGGACTGATTGAAAGCACAGAGAGTGCTGAACAAAGTAAAACACTTGGTTGAGGAGGGCGGTCAGTCGCTGGTGTGCGTCCGCACCCAGGTCACGACGTTCCGCCTTCAGACCTTGCGGCGATACCTTTACGTCGAGCCTCCTCCTAGGTGGTGCGCCCTGGCGACCTATGTTTTCCGCCAGGTGCGTAACCTCAACTACGACACGCAGCTCTTGTTCGTCGACCGTGACGGTTTGGAGGTCGCCCTCAAGGCGCTGCCTGTCTTTTACCAGGACCTGATCACTGTCTGGAACAT
The DNA here is from genome assembly GCF_047496795.1 of Chiloscyllium punctatum. Classification (NCBI taxonomy): domain Eukaryota; kingdom Metazoa; phylum Chordata; class Chondrichthyes; order Orectolobiformes; family Hemiscylliidae; genus Chiloscyllium; species Chiloscyllium punctatum. Next base: position 109,777,421 of record NC_092746.1, read on the forward strand.
GGTCGAATCGCGTCGCGCCTACCCTCCGGCTGGAGTAGCGGCTGTCGTCAGGGAGCCGTTGCTCAGGAATCCGCACCTCCGTACTCGCGGATTCGAGTGGCTGTCAGAGGGGAGGGCCGTGGCGGCGAGGGTGACCAGGGTCGGGGACGTGCTGGGTGCCGGGGGCCTGGGCTGGACGCTGCCGCAGGACATAGCGAGCAGGGCAGCGGTAGACGTCCGGTATGTGGCCTCCGCCATCCGACGCCTTAAAATGGCGGTGCTCGGACCCGACGTAGTGCACCGATTGGAGGACACTCAGGTGTGTGGTGGGATCCCGTCCGCGCTCACCCCGGCCCGGACGGAATTTCACATTGGCCCCAAGGTCCCGTACTTCCCGCGGGAGCCTGTGCCCCACAACCTGAGTCGCCTCCGGAATTTTAATTTTGTCCCTTTCAAAGATGTAAAAAGGAAGGCCCTGTATAGTCTGCTGCTGCACACCGTCCACCTCTTCTCCCTCATCCACCGTCCGGACACGCCTTGGCGTGCCCATTTGCCACCGGGCGGTGGGGATCCCCAGTGGAGGGCTCTCTACGCGGGAGTCCTTCCCCTTTCTCTCGGGGATCTGGGGTGGAGGGTGCTGCACGCAGCAGTCCCCTGCAACTGCAGGTTGCGGTGGTTCACGGACTCCCAGCCCAACTGCTTGTTCTGTGGCGCTGTGGAGTCCGTGGACCATATATACATTGGGTGTGGGCGTTTGCACTCCCTTTTTGATTTTCTCAGAAACCTTCTCCTCTGCTTTTGTTTGCACTTCAGTCCCACGCTCCTGATCTTCGGGCACCCGGTACGGAGGAGGGAGGGCAGGTCCGAAGACCTCCTCGTGGGTCTGCTCCTGGGCTTGGCCAAACTGGCCATCAACAGGTCCAGACAGCGGGCCGTGGAGGGGGTCGTTAGGGCCGACTGCCTGCCCCTCTTCCGGGGTTACGTTAGAGCCCGGGTGTCCTTGGAGAAGGAGCACGCGGTGTCCACCAACACCCTGGAGTCGTTCAGGGAGAGGTGGGCGCCGCAGGGAGTGGAGTGTATTATTTCCCCCTCCAACTCTATTTTGATTTAATCCCTGCCCTCCCCTTCACCTTTTTTGATCACACAGCATTGCCCTTTGATGTGAAGGGCAGTGCTTGTCACTGGCCACTCGGGTGTTTTCCTATATAAAAAATAAAACACTTGGTTCAACCAAATAACTGGAGTTGTATTGCCATGGAACAAAAATTATTCAAATTTGGCCAATCAGTTTAAATTATGGCCCAAGATGCCAAAATCCAATCGAATTTGAATTTAGTGTTTTGATGACATCAAACCAATGAAATGATCTAATGCTTTGGGGTATAAAGCCGGACATTTTGACCAGTTAGTGGGAGAATTGTCAAGCCATCAACAAGGTACACTAGCCATGTAGCTCACAGAAAGGTACCTATCCATAAGAGAAATTGTGCAGCAGAAGATGGAACAAGAGATGATCCAGGAAAACCCAAAGAAAAATCTATAAAGGAGAATTGACAAAGCTGACTGGTTTTGAAATGTGATTTTTTTTTTGTAAATCTTAATCAGAGTATTTTATTGGATCAGTATTGCAGAGAGGGAGGTAAAAAATAGGTTTAAGAGAAAGGGGTGGTTAATAGTGATTTTAATGTTCTCTGTTGGACATAAAGAATAAAATTGTTAATTTTTACTTTAAATAATGGAATCTGGGATAGTTCATTGCCTCTTGAGATTTAGCAGATTATGGTGTAAGGTGAGCTTCTCTGTGAGTTGGGTTTAAATTAGCAGATGGGTTTACCCCATGTCATACTTGAACATGTTTAGATAGATCCAGTCAGAGATTTGGACAGATTTGAATAGATTTGGGGTATGAAAAGAAAAGCTGAGTAGATTTAAACACTTGCTGGTTAGTGTCCTAGATCTTTAAATATAATGTAGGTGAGACAATTTGTTTAATTTTGGTTACTTGTGATTTGTTAATTAAAAGTGAGAGGGATGGCACATAAAGCAGCTGAAGAGGTTCTGGGGTTTGAAGATGATCCCGAGATTTGCCAAGAAAGTTGAGAAAGAAGTGAAAAGATCATGTTCTTAAAATTAGCAAAGAGGTTAGAATTGGGTTTAACAAAGGACAAAAGTAAAGGGAAATTGTAAGGAAATTACTCAAACACTTAGGTGCAGTACAGTTAGAAAAACTTAAATTATAATTGAGGAGAATGGTGGTTGAAGACAAACAAAAGGGGAGAGAAAGGAAAGAGAGAGAGAGAGAGAGAGAGAGTGAGAAGGTTCTTCACTGAGCAAAGGGAGAGAGAAGAAAGGGAGAGAATTTGAACTTGAGACATTGTGACTTAGCAAAGTCAAGTGAACAGGATGGAGATTAAAAGAGAAGGCAGGGGTATACATAAATATGTCAAAGCTCTGTCACATTTTGATAAGAAAGATGTTGAAGCCACCTTTATTTCATTTGAAAAATTGGCTGGGCAGATGGAGTGGTCTGAGGATTTATGAGTAATGCTAGTTCAGACTAAACTGGTAGGTAGAGCTAGTGAGGTATTTGCCGCACTGTCAGATGAGGGGTCAAGAGATAACGAAGAGGTCAAACAGGCTATTTTAAGTGCTTATGGATTGGTACCAGAAGCATATAGACAGTGGTTCAGAAACATAAAGAAGGAACCAGTCAGACTTGTGTTGAGTTTGAAAGAATTAACCATAGTCCTTTTGATAGATGAGTGCAGGCCTTAAAGATAGATAAGACCTATGAGGCTCTAAGAGATTGTTCTGCTGGAGGAGTTTAAAAACTCACTTCCATAGATGATAAGTATTCGCAGGGAGGAGAAAGTTCAGGAAGTGGTAAGGGCAGCAGAATTAGCAGATGAGTACATATTGGTGCATAACACAAACTTCCGGCCAGAATTTTGTCCTGTGTGGGATAGAAGTTGGGAGAAGGGGAGATCCTACACTATGAAACCAAGAGTAGAGAGCACTGGTAAATGTTTACCACAGGATAAAAAAGAAGCCCAAGAGGGTGGAAAGGAGGTGAAAGCCCACAGGTCTTACCATTGTGGCAAAGTGGGACACATAAAGTCACAGTGTTGGTCATTAGAGAAAGGCACTGTGGGAAAAGATGTGGTAAAAGAAGCTAAGCCAGTGGCATTAATGAAGGTAGTAAAGGAAATCCCAAGAAGAGCCGGGGAGCTGCAGGAGAGTGCACAGCCTCGGCAGGGGCTGGGTATGGAGTTAGTAACTGCTCTCTATAAAGGATTCACCTCTGTGGGTAAAGTTTACTCAGAAAGAGCAGGGGGAGAAGGGCAAGAAGTTATAATTTTGAGAGATACAGGATCTAAACAATCTCTAATAGTAAGAGATGAGTGAATTTGCACTCTTTTTGATCTGTTATCCGTGTGGTAATTTGTGGGATAGATGGACAGAAATTTAGCGTTCCCCTATGTAAGATCAGGTTGGAATGTTAACTCAAGACTGGAGAGGTTATAGTGGGAGTGATTGACAGAGTGTCAGTTCCAGGAATCCAGTTTGTTCTTGGGAATGATTAAACAGGGTCCAAGGTTGGAGTGACATTTCTTGTTGTGGAAAAGCCCAAGGAAGATCAAGAAACTGAGGAGTTAAAAGGAAAATATGCTGGTATTTTCCCAGACAAGAACCCACTATCATAAGTCACAGCATGAAGCAAAAACTAAAGAGAAAGATGAACGAATTGAGGTTCAGTTAGCAGCCACCCTGTTTGATGTAATGGTGCAGGCAAAACCTGAACAGGCAGAGGGTCAGACAGAAGTGTTTAGTCCTGAAAAGACCCTCTGACCACCTGCATGTGGTTTGTGGATCAGGCTCATGTAGATCTTTAAAGGCCTTTCGTATGTTGAAAGGGGCTCCTACTTAATTTTTGGTCACACCTCGGTCTTTATCTTTGGACACCTGGTGCAGAAGGGAACAGGCAGCTCAGCAACCTCCTGGTGCCTCTGCTCCCATGCCATATCCAAAATGGCTGCCAACAGGTCCCACTAATCCTTGAAGAGGAATCATGCAGTATCCACGGATGCGTTATAGATCTTCGACAACTTGTGGGCACCGCAGGGGCTGGGTGCATAACTGATCAGCCAAAAGGATTAATCGATTCGAATTTGTAAATCCCCTTCGATAATTTGATTTTTTTTGTTACAGACCCCCTGAGGGGATGTGAATTCAAACTTAGTTCAATTTATGAAGATTGGGCTGAGGGGGTTGGGGGAAGGATGTTTGGTGGAGGATACTTGTCGTCCATTGCCAGCAAAGTATAAGATGCCCCGCTATCCCTCATCACCATGGAAATTTCAGGGATTATTCTCTGTTGCTGGGACAGCATGCAGAGAGTATTAGATGCACAGAGTCATTTCACTTCGGATCCATCGCCAGTGCTCCTGGTCTGGCGCTCTCTCACTGAGCATGAGCCTCAGTCCCCTCTGCACACCAATGAGAGTTGGTGATGGTTATGTTGAGCTGGTGACATGAGGATCTCCGCAGCCAGCCTCACCCATGGCAGTTTTAGAAAAAAGAAGCAAAGTACAGCGGATACTGGAAATCAGAAACAAACGCAGCAATCGCTGGGGATACACAGACCGTCTGGCAGCATCTGAGGGATTAAAGCAGAGCTAACATTTCGGGACCTTCAAGAAGGGGCCAGACGTCTGGCTTATGTCACTCAGCTGGAGGTCCAGAAGGGCATAGTGGATTCAAATCACACTCTATGACAGCCAATGGAATTTCATTTCATTTTGGGAGCTGGTCTCTGTAATGTTGAATATAAGGCTGTTAGTGACTGTTGCAGAAACCCCACTTCTCTTTAAGGAAGACAGTTCTAGTTTCTCCAAACTAACTCTGTCGCTAAAAATCCCTCCATTCTGGAATGCTGATTCAGAGCACAGAGTGGGAAAGTGGAGTCAAGGATTAGCAGACCTGTGTGTGACCAAGCAGATTTGATGGGCTGATTGGCCTACTTCTACTCTGCCATGTTATGGTTTTATTATAGTCTTAAGCAGTCAAGACGGCGAATGATATGTCATGTACATAACAAGAGGAGCAGGAATGTCTTGCTGCAACTCTACAGGGTGAGAACACATGTGGAGTACCTTGTGCAGTTTTGATCTCCTTATCTGTGGAAGCATGTTCTGGATATGGAGGGACTGCACTGAAGATTTACCAGACTGAATCCTGTGCCATCAATTCAGCTATCAATTCAATCGTTCTTTTTTTTTTGTGACATCAATTCACCCGGAACACCAATCCAAAGGCAGATCAGACGAACACATTCTATTGATCCCTGAGTTTTGTGAATCAAATTCCAAATGTCCAACAGTATGTTTTGAGTCACAGAATGAATTCTCAGGTGAAAAAGGAAGGAAGGAAGGTCAAATGTCATTTGATCGTTTTCCTTACTTCGTGACATCAAGTCATCCGGAAGACTAGTGTGTTACAGTGGGTGGCACGGTGGTTAGCACTGCTGCCTCACAGCGCCAGAGACCCGGTTCAATTCCCGCCTCAGGCGACTGACTGTGTGGAGTTTGCACGTTCTCCCCATGTCTGCATGGGTTTCCTCCAGGTGCTCTGGTTTCCTCACACAGTCCAAAGATGTGCAAGTCAGGTGAATTGGCCCATGCTAAATTGCCCAGAGTGTTAAGTGAAGGGTTAAATGTAGGGGTATGGGTGGGTTGCGCTTCGGTGGGTCGGTGTGGACTTGTTGGGCCGAAGGGCCTGTTTCTATACTGTAATGTAATCTAATCACTAATCTGAAGGCAAATCAGATGAAAACATTGCATTTAATGCCTGAGTTTTGTGAATTGAATTCCATTTGTCTGAAGCTATTTCTTGAGTCACATGTTGAATTTCCTGATGAAAAGGAGAGACCGAACTAAAAGGGGGAAGAGATAGAAAGAAAAATATCAAAAGACCCATCAAATGGTGGAAATAGATTTCCACCACTTGATCGTTCATTCTTTCAATGAATAAAGAACAAAGAAAATTTACAGCCCAGGAGCAGGCCCTTCGGCCCTCTAAGCTTGAGTCGATCCAAATCTACTGTCTAAACCTGTCGCCTAATTCCTAAGCATCTGTATCCCTCTGCTCCCCACCTTCTCATGCACCTGTCCAGATGCATCTTAAATGAATCTACCATGTCTGCCTCTACCACCTCTGCTGGCATCGCATCCCAGGCACCCACCACCCTTTGTGTAAAATACTTGCTGAGTCTATCCCCCTTAGGCTTTTCACCTCTCACCTTGAAAGTGTGACCTCTCATTATTGAATCCCTCACCTGGGGAAAAGCTTACTTCTATCTACCCTGTCTATACCCTTCATGATTTTGTAAACTTCAATCAGGTTCCCCCTCAATCTCCTTTTTTCTAATGAAAATAATTCTAACCTACTCAACCTCTCTTCATAGTTAGCACCTTCCATACCAGGCAACATCTTCGGAAACCTTCTCTGCACCCTCTCCAAAGCGTTCACATCCTTTTGGTAATGTGGCGCCCAGAATTGTACACAGTCTTCCAAATGCGGTTGAACCAATGTTGTGTACAATTTTAACATGACCTGCCAGCTCTTATACTCAATACCCTGTCCAATGAAGACAAGCATACTATATGCCTTCTTGACCGCTCTATCCACCTGTGCAGCAATCTTCAGGGTACAATGGACCTGCACTCCCAGATCTCTCTGCCCATCAACTTTTCCCAAGGCTCTTCCATTCATTGCATAATTCACTCTAGAATTAGACTTACCTAAATGTATCACCTCACATTTTTCTGGATTGAAAGCCATCTGCCACTTTTCTACACAACTCTCCAGTTTGTGTATATCCTCCCGAATTCTCTGACAGTCCCTTTATGCTTTCTGCCACTCCACCAATCTTTGTGTCATCTACAAACTTGCTGATCATACCAACAGTGCCCTCTTCCAGATCATTTATGTATATTACAAACAACAGTGGCCCCAGCACTGATCCCTGTGGAACACCACTGGTCACCTTTCTCCATTTCGAGAAACTCCCTTCAACTACTACTCTCTGTCTCCTGTTGCTCAACCAGTTCTTTATCCACCCAGCACATCAGTTGACAGTGAGAACCTTTTTCCACGTATGGAGTCAGCTATTACAAGGGGGCATAGCTTTAAATTAAGGGGGGGTAGATATAGGACTGATGTTAGGGGTAGGTTCTTCACTCAGCGAGTCGTAAGTTCATGGAATGCCCTGCCAGTAGCAGTGGTGGACTCTCCCTCTTTATGGGTATTTAAGCGGGCATTGGATAGGTATATGGAGGATAGTGGGTTAGTGTAGCTTAGGTGTGCTTGGATCGGCGCAACATCGAGGGCCGAAGGGCCTGTACTGCGCTGTATTCTTCTATGTTCTATGTTCTATGTTCCATCATGTGACTGCACTTTCTCTATTAGTTTACCAAGGGGAACCTTTTCAAATGCCTTACTAAAGTCCATGTATATGACATCAACAGCCCTTCCTTCATCTATCAACTTGGTCACTTCCTCAAAGAATTCTATTAAGTTGGTAGGGCACGATTTCACCTGCACAAAACCATGTTGTCTATCACTGATAAGCCCATTCTCTTCTAAATATAAATAGATCCTATTCCTCAATACCTTCTCCAGCAACTTTCCCACCACTGATGTCAGGCTCACTGGTCTGTAGTTACCCAGAATATTCCTACTTCTCTTCTTGTGCAGGAGGACAACATGAATAACCTTCCAGTCTGCCGGCACCTCACCTATATTTAAGGACATCACAAAGATATCTGTAAGGGCCCTAGCTATTTCCTCTCTTGCCTCCCTCAGCAACCTTTTAGAATGCTCTGCAGCCAATCAGTGACATCTCTGACCCGAGCACCTAGGTGGCAACACACCATCCGGGAGTCCTGTTTTCAGCCACAGAACTGCCTATCTACTCCCCTCATAATAGAATCCCCTATGACTATGGCCCTATGAGTCTTTTTCCCGCCCTTCTGAACAGCAGTGCTTGCCATTGTGGCATGATCTTGACATCTGCTGCCCTCCCCTGGTGAGCCATCTCCCCCAACAGTATCCAAAATGGTAAACCTAGTGTGGAGGGAGATGACTGCAGGGGAAACCTGCACTGCCCCCCCCCCCCCCCCCCCTACTCTTTCTCTGTCATTTGGTCACCCATTCACTGTCTCCCTCAGCAATTCTAACCTCTGGTGTGACCAGTTCACTAAACGTGTTATCCACGACCTCCTCAGCATCGCGGATGCTCCACAGTGAGTCCATCCACAGCTCCAGAGCCGTCACGTGGTCAAACAAGAGCTGCAGCTGGACCCACCCCTGCAAGTGTAAGAGACAGGAAGGTCAGACATGTTCCTGAACACCCACATCAAGCAAGAGGCACATGACATGGGTCTGAGGCCCCTGCTCTTGTAAGTTTAGCTTTATATCAACTAACTAAAACCAAACAATGCACTTAAATATATGAAACAGAAAGAAAAAATTTTTTTTAAAAAGCCTTACCTTAGAATGTTTTTCTTCCTGTTAGAGGAAGGGAGCGGGAGGGAGATACTACACATGTAGTATCTCGGGTTTAGCCACTGCCCAAATATATACTAAGTCCTTATCCTCCCGGCACTCTCCTGGTCTCCACCTCCGCTGTATCTCCAGCTGCTCCTGGACAGGAAAAAGTGGGAAAACGTACCCTTCCCAGCAGACCTCGCTTCACTCCACCTTATCTCTTCGCTGCTCTGTAAAAATGGAGGGCTTTCTTTCTTTCATTTCTACTTTCTTTCTTTCTGTGCTTTCTCACTTTCTTTTTTCTCACTTTTTTGCTTTCTCTTTCTTTTTCCGTTTCCTTTTCATCTGAGAGTTCATTACGCAACTCAAAAAATAGTGTCAGACATTTGGAATTTGATTTCATAAATTCAGGTATCAATGCAATGTGTTGGTCTGAGTCACCTTCAGAGTAGTGCTCCAGATGAATTGGTGTCACAAAAACAAAAGGAAGGAAGAAAGGGAGGAGGAGTAAAAGTAGATTTCCACCATTTAAGTGTTTTCGTTCTTGTTTTTTGTGACACCAATTCAGAACATCAGTCTGAAGCCAATCAGATGAAAACTTTACATTGAAGCCTGAATTTCGTGAATTAGATCCAGTTGTCGAACACTATTTTTTGAGTCACATACTGATTTCTCAGATGAAAAGGAAAGTAAGAAAGAAATTGAATTGAATTGAATTTATTGTCACATGTACCTGTCTTGTGAGCAATATAGGCAGATCACAGATAAGTAAAAATAGCATAGATAAGTAAAAAATAGATAAACAGCGGCAAAAACAAAGATACAGGCGAATGTGAAGAGTTTGTGAGTCCATTCAGTATTCTAACAACAGTAGGGTAGAAACTGTTTCGAAACCAGCTGGTGTGTGCATTCAGGTTTCTGTACCTTCTCCCCGATGGTAGAGATTGTAGAAAAGCATTGCCAGGGTGGGATGGATCTTTGAGAATGCTGGCGGCCTTTCCTTAACAGCGGGCCTGGTAGATGGATTCTATAGATGGGAGGTTGGCCTTTGTGATTGTCTGGGCTGAGTTCACCACTCTCTGTAACTGTCTCTGATCTTGAAGGTACTGTTGCCATACTAGATAGTGATACATCCAGACAGAATGCTCTCGATAGTGCACCTATAAAAGTTGGCAAGGCTATTTGCTGTCATGCCAAATTTTCTCAGCTGCCTGAGGAAGAAGTGACGTTGTTGGTCCTTTGTAACCAGTGCGTCCACATGAAGAGTCCAAGAAAGCTTGTTGTGGATGACCACTCCCAGGAGCTTGACACTCTCCATTCATTCCACCTCTGTGCTGTTAATGTGTCGGGGGTGGGGGGGGGGGGGGAGAGGGGTGAGTAACATCCCGCCAAAAGTCAATAATGGGTTCCTTGGTTTTGCCGGCATTGAGAGCTAGGTTGTTCTCAGTGCACCATTTTTCCAGGTCTTTCACCATCCTTCTGTAGTCTGTTTTGTCGCCATCTGAGATTTGACTGACTATGGTGGTGTCATCAGTGAACTTGTAAATGGCATTACTCTGGTATTTGGTGACACAGTCATGGGTATATAGTGAGTACAGTAGGGGACGGAGTATGCACCCCCGGGAGGGTGGGGGGTGGGGAGGGGGCTCTAGTGTTGAGTTTTAGTGAGGATGAAATATTGTCCCCAAACTTCACTGATTGTGGGCTGTGGTTCAGGAAACCGAGGATCCAGTTGCTGAGTTTACCGAGGATCACTGAGTTTACTAATCAGTCTCGAGGGGATAATAGTGTTGAAGGCTGAACTGTAATCAATGAGTAGGATTCTTACATAGCTGTTCTTGGTGTCAAGACGTTCTTGGGAGGAGTGAAGGGCAAGTGATATGGCATCTGATGTGGATCTGTTGGATTGATAAGCAAATTGGAGTGGGTCAAGAGTAGTGGGGAGTTTGGAGTTGATTAATGCCATGACCAGCCTTTCAAAGCACTTCATGACCACCGAAGTTAGGGCCACTGGGCGGTAGTCATTGAGACACACTGCATGAGCCTTGTTAGGCACAAGGATGATGTTGGCCCTCTTGAAACAGGCAGGGACAGTGGCCTGCTGCAGGGAGAGGTTGAAGATGTCCGAGAAGACCTTGCAAGTTGATCGGCGTATGCTCTGAGTGCACGGCCTGGTACTCCGTCTCTCCCCTTCGCTTTCCTTGGGTTCACACAAAGGAAAACTGATCTGACCACTGACGTAGTGACTGTTGGGATAGGTTCATCAGGACTTGTCAGAATAGGTATTACCTCTCCGCTGAAATTCTGCTCAAAATGAGCATAGAAGGCATTGAGATGATCTGGGAGTGATGTGTCATCGTCTGCTATCTTGCACATCCTCTTTTTAGAACCTGTGATATCATTTAGTCCTTGCCATAGTCACCAGGTCACTGGGTCTCTAGCTTGGATTGCTGTTGGTCCTTGGCTGTCTTAATGGCTCTGCGAAGGTCATACTTGGATTCCTTATATTTGAGTGGGTCTCCTGATCTGAAGGCCTCACGCCTGGTTTTTAGCAGGTTCTGAAAGAAAGATAGCCGGATCAATAGTCCTCATCCCACAAATGAATAAAGAAATTCCAGGCAATGTAATGGGATATTTACCAAACACACCGTCTGCCAAAGGGGCAGTTTTGGTAAAGCCACGTTTTTTTTAGATTACTTACAGTGTGGAAACAGGCCCTTCGACCCTACAGGTCCACACCGACCCATTCTCCTACATTTACCCCTTCACCTAACACTACGGGCAATTTAGCATGGCCAATTCACCTAATCTGCACATGTTTGGACTGTGGGAGGAAACCGGAGCACCTGGAGGAAACCCACGCAGACACGGAGAGAACGTGCAAACTCCACACGGAGAGTCGCCTGAGGCGGGAATTGAACCCGGGTCTCTAGTGCTGTGAGGCGGCAGTGCTAGCCACCGTGCCGCCCACATCTCTGGTGCGCTGGAATCAGAGTGATGTCTGTACTCCCATCCTGCAACGGGCTAACAGGCGATATCCTGAAAGGAGGAAGTGATTTTCACACAGCGAGCAGTGAGGATGTTCTAGCTAGCAATGCACTGCCAGGAAGTGTGGGGGAGACAAGTTCAACTGAAGCATTCAGGAATTTGTTTACTTGGATAAAATTAACATGCAAGCAGGAGCTTAGGTATTAGGTAATCATGGTTTTTTTTAAAGATCTGGTGCAGGAGTAGATTAATTCAGGACAGCAGTAAATTTCTGCAGATGCTGGGATCTGGACTGAAACCAAAAACAGCTGGAGATCGCAGCGAGTAGGACAGTGTCCGTGGAGAGGGAGCAAGCTGGCGTTTCGATGACTCATAATTGATTAGATTGCCTACAGTATGGAAACGGGCCCTTTGGCCCAACAAGTTCACACCGACACTCCGAAGAGTAACCCACCTATTCCCCTACCCTACAGTTACCCCTGACTAATGCACCAAACATTGTGGGCAATTTAGCATGACCAATTTACCTAACTTGGATTGTGGGAGGGAACCCACACTGACACAGGGGGAGAATGTGCAAACTCCTCACAGACAGTTGCATGATGCTGGAATCAAACCTGGGTCCATGGTGCTGTGAGGCAGCGGTGCTAACCACTCAGCCACCATGAGAAATTAGTCCCATTGGAGAAAAGGTCGAGAATCAAAGGGCGACACTTTGAAGTGACTGGCCAGAGAATGGACAATCACTTGCACACATCGAGTGGTTCTTGGTCAGTGCCTGAGTGTGTGCATGAAGTAGAGTCTACAGGAACAGTGGGAGTTTGCAGCGTGGCACATGGAGCATTGCTCATGCACCGGGCTGGCACAACTACAAAGGGCTGAGTGGCCTCCTTCTGAAAGTGTTTGTGTGAATGAAAAGAGGGGATGGTGTTAATAGAAGCAAATCACTTCCAAAGGGCCACAGAACAAAACAGAAATGTCAGAGATTTTGAGCTGAGCCCAGGAGAAACCTTCTGTTGCTGAGAGCACTGGGGCGGTAAAGTTCATTGGCAGGATTTGAGATTCAGGCAGAAACTTAGAACCCCTACATTTCAGAAAAAAGGCCATTCGGCTTATCGAGTCTGCCTCCAAAGAGCATCCCACCCAATCCCCACAGCTAACCCACCTCTCAGCACAACAGGCAAACTTTCATCTCGAACATCTACCTGAGACACGTATATTCTCAAAACTCACTAAGCCACCTCTCCCTGAAAACTATTGGCCATGCTAAGTTGCATGGCCAATCGACCTACCCTGCAGATCTTTGGACTGTAGGAGGAAACCCATGCAGACACAGGGAGAATGTGCAAACTCCACGCAGTAGCCTGAAGTGGGAATCAAACCCAGTGCTAATCACTGAGCTACCGTATTAACCCAAGTGAGAGAAGTCGAGATGAGATGAAGCTTCCTGAGCCTGATGTGATTTGAACCCACAACCTTCTGAACGAGAGTCGGTCATGGTCACAATGCACGATGAGCCCAGGAAAGTTCACCGCAAATTGCCCTCTTGCTGGGTAGGAGTTAGAGCTACAATCATCGTCAGTCCAAGGTCAGGCAGGTTATCAGTTGTCCCATCCACAAAGAAAAGTTTCCAGAACTGGGTCAACAATCACCATTGGAACAGCTATGAGGGTGAAGGGGCTACAGGGCAGCGATGGCCAAATCCGATGTGAACTGTTTGGCTTGTTTTGCCACGTAACCTGTGACCCAATTTCGTGCCCCCTGATGGGATGGCCATCCTGTTCCCTGTCAGCAGTTTGCAGTCTTGTAAATGGAAAGTGTAGGTAAACGTACCCTGATTAACTTTGAGCAGTTTACAATAACCCTTTCTAACTCAGTCATGTCATGCGGTGAGATAGACAAGGGACATAAAAGTAATAAACATCCGGATGGGTGGAGAAATTCAGCATGTCTGGCTGCATCTGTGGAGAGAGAAATAGAATTAATGTTTTAAGTCTGATATAGATCTTCTTCAGAACTGGCCTGCGTTGGTTTCCTGTCAGTGAATGTTGCCTGGTTCCTGTGGATTTCTGTAAACTCTTTTGTTCTTTATCAATGCATCTTTCACTAATATAGACCAGTACACCCTTTTTTCAAAGCAGGTGGCTGCTGATGTGACCATCATATCATGGTACACATCTCCATCATATTAACCATTATCCATTCTCACTGTCTTACACTAATCTCCTTTCAGGCTTAGCAAATGTCAGGATAGACTAGTTGGGCCAAATGTCTTCCATATTGTTCACTCTGTGCACTTTCTCTCCAGACAATGGTTCTGATGCAAACTGGTTCACCTACAGTTATGAGCAAATCAAGGAAACCACTAAGTGAAGGTGCAGGGGTGGGAGAGGGGGAACTTAATTCAGAGTTATTTTGTCCCTGAGTGCGTAAGCATGACACTGGGAGAGATAGTATAACCAATAGAATCCAGAGCACGCACCTCCAGTGTACTTGCTTTGTTAGAAGATCATTCCGTAGATTTGGTGGCACATCCACAAGCATCTACTCCCTCCACTACCGATGCTCAGTAGCGGCAGTGTGCAATATTTACAAGATCCACTGCAGAAATACACCAAAGATTCTCAAACAGCACCTTCCAAACCCCCAAGCACTTCCATCTTGAAGGAAAAGGGAGCAAATATATGAGGACTGCCTGTTCCCTCCCAAGTCATTCACCATCCTGATTGGGAAAGGCATCGCCATTACTTCGGTGCCTCTGGGCGAAAATCCTGGAATTCCCTCCCTAATGATGTTGTGGGTCTACCCACAGCACACGGATTGCAGTGGTTCAAGAGATAGTTCACCAGCACCTTCTCAAGGGAGATAAATGCGAGGTGCTGCAGTTTGGAAAGGCAAATCAGAGCAGGACTTATACACTTAATGGTAAGGTTCTAGGGAGTTTTGCTGAACAAAGAGACCTTGGACTGCAGATTCATAGTTCTTTGAAGTTGGAGTTGCAGGTAGATAGGATGGTGGCATTTGGTAATCTTTCCTTTATTGGTTAGAGTATTGAGTACAGGAGTTGGGAGATTATGTTGCAGATGTACAGGACATTGGTTAGGCCACTGTTGGAATATTGTGTGCAATTCTGGTCTCCTTCCTATCGGAAAGATGTTGTGAAACTTGAAAGGGTTCAGAAAAGATTTACAAGGATGTTGCAAGGGTTGGAGGATTTGAGCTACAGGGAGAGGCTGAACAGGTTGGGGCTGTTTTCCCTGGAGCGTCGGAGGCTGAGGGGTGACCTTATAGAGGTTTACAAAATTATGAGGGGCATGGATAGGGTAAATAGACAAAGTCTTTTCCCTGGGGTGGGGGAGTTCAGAACTAGAGGGCATAGGTTTAGGGTGAGAGGGAAAAGATATAAAAGAGACCTAAGGGGCAACATTTTCAGACAGAGGCTGATACGGGTATGGAATGAGCTGTCAGAAGAAGTAATGGAGGCTGGTACAACTGCAACATTTAAGAGGCACTTGGATGGGTATATGAATAGGAAGGGGTTGGAGGGATAAGGGCCGGATGCTGGCAGGTGGGACTAGTTTGGGTTGGGATATCTGGTTGGCATGGACAGGTTGGACCGAAGGGTCTGTTTCCATGCTGTACATCTCTATGACTATGAGGTAAAAACAATGATTGCAGATGCTGGAAACCAGGTTCTGGATTAGTGGTGCTGGAAGAGCACAGCAGTTCAGGCCGCATCCAAGGAGCAGCAAAATCGATGTTTCGGGCAAAAGCCCTTCATCAGGAATAAAAGCAGTAAGCCTGAAGGGTGGAGAGATAAGTTAGAGGAGGGTGGGGGTGGGGAGAAAGTAGCATAGAGTACAATGGGTGAGTGGGGGAGGGGATGAAGGTGATAGGTCAGGGAGGAGAGGGTGGAGTGGATAGGTGGAAAAGGAGATAGGCAGGTAGGACAAGTCTGGACAAGTCAAGGGGACAGTGCTGAGCTGGAAGTTTGGAACTAGGGTGAGGTGGGGGAAGGGGAAATGAGGAAACTGTTGAAGTCCACTTTGATGTCCTGGGGTTGAAGTGTTCCGAGGCGGAAGATGAGGCGTTCTTCCTCCAGGCTCCCGATGCGGTCTCCTCTACATTGGGGAGACTGAGCGCCTCCTAGCAGAGTGCTTTAGGGACATCTCCGGGACACCCGCACCAATCAACCCCACCGCCCCGTGGCCCAACATTTCAACTCACCATCCCACTCTGCCGAGGACATGGAGGTCCTGGGCCTCCTTCACCGCCGCTCCCTCACCACCAGATGCCTGGAGGAAGAACGCCTCATCTTCCGCCTCGGAACACTTCAACCCCAGGGCATCAATGTGGACTTCAACAGTTTCCTCATTTCCCCTTCCCCCACCTCACCCTAGTTCCAAACATCCAGCTCAGCACTATCCCCATGACTTGTCCGGACTTGTCCTACCTGCCTATCTCCTTTTCCACGTATCCACTTCACCCTCTCCTCCCTGACCTATCACCTTCATCCCCTCCCGCAGTCACCTATTGTACTCTATGCTACTTTCTCCCCACCCCCACCCTCCTCTAGCTTATCTCTCCATGCTTCAGGCTCACTGCCTTTATTCCTGATGAAGGGCTTTTGCCCAAAACGTCGATTTTGCTGCTCCTCGGATGCTGCCTGACCTGCTGTGCTCTTCCAGCACCACTAATCCAGAATCTCTGTGACTATGACTATCGACTCTGATCTCCAGCATCTGCAGTCCTCACTTTCTCCTAGCACAATTACATGTCTTCACCATCAGAGGGCAGCCTCACACCAAATATAAAAGCCAAGAATGATCTCCTGCACCCCTTTGAAGGACGTTAGTGGGAAGAAACGTTGTGTTCTGTATAAAGCAAAATCAGTGTAACAATTTATTAATTTGGTTTTGTTGCTGTGGGTGGAGATCCAAGGCCATGAATTTTTGTTTGTTTTAAATGTGCCTGTTAACAAGCATGTTTGAGAAGCCAGATTTGAGTTGTGTTTTTTTTTCTCTGAATTGGGGCTGTTTTTGTTCTGATGCACTGTCCCCCTCCCAGTCTAAGAACAGTTTGCAGGATTGTAATATCAGCTGGTATGGGGGCTGGCACTGTGCCCATTACTTGCCCTTCTGTGCTGGCATTTTACCAGCGACATGGTGGTGTTTGGGTGATTCGAATACTCCTGGGACAACAAAGGCCCTTAAATGACCAATTAATTACCACTCAAAAGCCTCAACTCACCCTCCCACTCCGTTAAGGACATGCAAGTCCTGCACCTCCTCCACCACCAAACCCTTACCACCCGACGCCTGGAGTAAGAACGCCTCATCTTGCGCCTTGGGACCCTCCAACCACACAACATCAATGACCAGTTTCCTCATCTCCCCTCCTCCCACCTTATCGCAGATCCTACCCCCCAACTCAGCACCCCCCTCTTGAATTGTCCTAACCTGTCCATCTTCCTTCCCACTTAACCACTCCACCCACCCCTCCAACCTATCTCCATCACCCCCCCCACCTTAATCTACCTATCGCCTTCCCAGCTACCTTCCTCCCAGCCTCACCTTCATCCTCCTATTTATCTCTCAGCCCCCTTCCCCCACCACATTCCCAATGAAGGACTTATGCCAAAACATCGCTTCTCCTTCTCCTTGGATGCTACTTGACTTGATGTGTTTTTCCAGCACCACACTTTTCCACTCAAAGGCCTCTTCCCACTTTACCTATGGTGAGGGTACTTATGTCATGTGGCGAGGATGCCAGGGAAACCAGGTTTGGGGGTTCTTTTGCCCCAGGTGAAGCAGAAGGGGGAATGTGGACAAGTCAATGTTCAGCTCCACTGGTTCGGAGATGACAGACAGAGACAGACACACATGCACACACACACTCACGCACACATAGATACATAAGCGCACGCGCACACATACACACACACACATATATACATACGCACAACATAGACACACAGACACACATAGACACATGCATGCACACACAGACACACACTCTCACAGACACACAGATAGACACGTGCGTGCGCACACACACAGAAACACGCACACAGACAGACACACACATACAGACGCAGACACAGACGCACACACACAGACACACACATACAAATGCACACATACACAGACACACAGACAGACAGACGGACACAAACACACACACACACACACACACAAACACATACATACACAGCACACACACACAGACTCACACACACACACAAATAGACACAGTTAGGGCCAGACCTGGGATTTTGCTGGACATGCAGCCGAGGTGGTGGTAATACTGCTCGATCCACCAGAGGGCAGCCTTTCTCATAGCCGAGCAGCTGAAAGGATCGACACCTCGGCAGCAGCCTCATTGAGGCTGGTGCAGGTTTCAGATCAGTGAAGTATCAAACCTGAATGATCCAATTAACCAAAGAATATCAATATTGAATTGCCAATGAATACCTGGATAAGTCTGAGAATGCAGGTTAAAACTTAAGAATTAAATGCCTCTCTTGAAAATATATAGCATGAAACTAGAGACATGTAAATATTTTCAATAAATCATTTGTGGGATTTGGTGGTCACTAGAATTGATTACCCATCTATAAATAATGTTGAGCTGTACCTTGAAGTTCTGCAGTAGGTAGACCCAAAATGTTATTATTACAGAGGGAGTTCCAAGATTTTGACCCAGCAACCCTGAAGGGACAGTGATCTGATTCCAAGGCAGGATGGTGCGTGGATTGGAGGCTGCATTGAATTCAGGCTGTTTGTTTTGTGCTGTTTTTATGTTTGGGAGTTTTACATTGGGATGGGCCTTTTGTGAGATTGTGGTCTTAGTCACTTTTACTTCATTATTTGGCGTTTATAGCCTGAATTTCCTCCCAGACCAGGTACCCACTCACAGTGACTGAGGTTTTCCACCTGCGAGCTGTCCTAGCTCAGTCAGTCTGGTCCAGTCTGGCCCAACAATCCACACAGGTGACAGCAGAGTGGCTCAGTGCTGAATCTTACCCCTCTTTTACTTTTATCTGATGTATCTGTCATATTCTACCTAAAGCTGCTGACAGAAGCTAAGACAGGGGGAGAGGGTGCGTAGGGGCTAGGGTGCCATGTTGATGAGTGGGTAAGATGTCAGGTAGGATGGGAGTAAGGTACCAGGTGGGTGAGTAGTTGGGGTGCCGGTGAGTGAAGGGTGCAGAAATTTAGGGCGGCACGGTGGCTCAGAGGTTAGCACTGCTGCCTCACAGCACCAGAAGACCCGGGTTCAATTCCAGCCTCGGGCATGGAATTGGAGTTGTGTGGAGTTTGCACATTCTCCCCATGTCTGTGTGGGTTTCTTCCGGGTGCTCCGGTTTCCTCCCACAGTCTAAAGCTATGCAGGTCAGGTGAATTGGCCATGTTAAATTGCCTGTAGTGTTAGGTGAAGGGGTAAATGTAGGGGAATGGGTCTGGGTGGGTTGCGCTTCGGAGGGTCGGTGTGGACTTGTTGGGCTGAAGGGCCTGTCTCCACACTGTAAATAATTTTTAAAAAAACTGCGGATGCTGTAAATCAGAAACAAAAACAAAAATCGCTGAAAAACTCAACAGATCTGGCAGCATCTGTGGAGAGAAATCAGAGTTAGCTTTCTGGAACATTAACTCTGATTTCTCTCCACAGATGCTGCCAGACCTGCTGAGCTTTTCCAGCAATTTCTGTGTATAATACCTCTTTACTACACATTTTTGATTAGATTCCCTACAGTGTGGAAACAGCCCTTCGGCCCAACCAGTCCACACCGACCCTCCGCAGGGTAACCCTGCCCAGACCCATTCCCTCTAACTAATGCACCTATCTCTATGGGCAATTTAGCACAACCAATTCACCGAACCTGCACATTTTTGGATTGTGGGAGGAAACCGTAGCACCCGGAGGAAACCCACGCAGACACGGGGAGAACATGCAAACTCCACACAGACCGAGGCTGGAATTGAACCCGAGTCTCTGGCACTTTGAGGCAGCAGTGCTAACCACTGAGCTACTGTGCCGCCCAATTATTTTAAAACATGGATACAATTCACTGGAATATGCAACTCCATCCTCTTCGATTGGTTTATTCAGAATGTTTCTCTTTTATTTAAATTTTCACTGTCTCTATCTTGTTCATCTCATCATTCAGTGTCACGTCTATCTGGTTCATCTCCCTGTAAGATGAAATAATTATTTAATTTTCCACATCTTAGTTGGTATCTGTAATTTTATTCAATCTAATCTCTAATCCATAATTCCACCCCAGCCTTCCTTCTTTTCATTCATGTGCCTACAAAATGTTTCTCTATTTTGTTCCATGCTCCTCGCTAATTGGAATTCATAGTTCATTGTGCCTTCTGTGTGTTTTTGTAATTTACTTATACCCTAATCCCTTCATACACTCTCTTATCCTTCAGTCATCTGCTATATATTAATGAAATTGGCTTTCCTATCACTTGATTTTTCCCTTATGCTTTTGTACATCTGTGGAATCTCACTAATACTTAGATTTTGTTTTCTTTTAGCAAAAAATATTATATTTGCTCCTGTACTTTGACAGCAGTTTCAAATACTTTTCTTGGTGGACCTAGATCATTTTGTTCCAACCCTAATCCTATCGCCAAATTTATTTTCCCGCGTTCTGTACTTAGCTCGTCAAAAACTGTTTTTCTCAAATCTGTTAACTGCTTTTGTCACACATATTTCCTTCTATAACATCATTTTAATTCATAAATATTATGGTCACTATTGCTTACTTTTATTTCTGTTATCTGCTCTGCTACATGACCCATTATTAAATCCAATGGAAACTCTTCCCTCATTGGGACTTTTAGATATTGGGTTAGAAAGGAGAACTGTATACACTATAGCAGCTGCACTCTTTCATTCCATTTGCATACATCCTCGGTCCAATTTATATCCGGGCAACTGAACCTCCACAAGATTATTATTCTATGCATTATACTTAATATCCTAATTTATCTACATTTTCCTTCCTGTATCTCCTGGTATTGGGTGATTTGTACACTATGCCTATGAGCATGATTATCCTTTATTATCTCTTATTTTAATCATAAATATATGCATAAATATAACAATTCCACCTTCATATTTTGCTAATGTGACAACTCTAAACACGTCATGTCCTGCACTGTTCAATTGCCAGTTTTAGTTTTTCTATGGCTATGTTCTGTACTCTGTTCTGCTCCCCTGATGTACTCTGTATGGTATCATTTGACTGTATAGCACATAAGGTAGACAAGCAGGAGGCTGGAAGAACACAGCAAGCCAGGCAGCAACAGGAGGGACAGGCAGGAGGCTGGAAGAACACAGCACGCCAGGCAGGATCAGGAGGGACAGGCAGGAGGCTGGAAGAACACAGCAAGTCAGGCAGCATCAGGAGGGGGAGAAGCCGATGTTTCAGTGTCCACAAAGCAATAATTTTCACTGTGTTTTGGTACACGGGACAATAATTAATCAAACAAACCACATCTAATTCCTGCTAATGCATGTGCGCTTTTTTTATTCATTCATGAATGAGGGCATCACTGGCTAGGCCATCATTCATTGCCAAACCCAGATAGCAATTCAGAGCTGTAGGCCAGACCGGGAGAGAATGGCACTTTCCTTCCCTTAAAGACAGTAATGAAGCAGATGAGTTGTTTTTCTCATAACAATGAATTCATTATCATCATTAGTCTCTTAATTCCAGCAGGCACATTCAAATCCTATTCAAATTCCACCGTCTGCCATGGCAGGATTTGAATCTGAGTCCCCAGAATGTTACCTGGGTCTCTCAATTAACAGTCCAGTGTTAATACCATTAGGCCAACAACCCCCCCATTGCCTTCAATTTCCCTGTTGTATTACAGGTGATGTGTACATTGCTGCAGAGACATTTTTACTCATTTTTGACTGGTTTTTCTCTCACTTCATCCTTAATCATCATTTGACACTGCCATTCCATAACTCTACTTCTCTTTTTATCAATAGCTTCTTTTACTTTACTCTTCCCTCTGCTCTCCTTCTATTTAGGCTGGTGTATGTTTCCTACAGACCCCTCCCACCATCTTACTAGGCTCAAGCCTTTGTCAGAACTTCACTCACCCCCCTCCTCCCCTTCAGAGGTTCCCATCAGTGGAGACCATCCCAGAATTGGTGCCACTATCCTATAGAAAGGGGTCACCTATCCAACACCAGACTTTCTGTAACTCCCTCCATGGGCTCTTCTTTCAAAGTCAAGTTGCAAATAGGCACTTTGGAAGCAGTAACAAGATAAGGGAGTACTCAGTAAATAAGAAGCTGAGGAGAACAGAGGGATATTGGAAGGGCTTGTCCACAGATTCCTGAACCGCAGGTTAATAGGATGGTTAAGAAGGCAAATTGAACACCCTCCTTTACCAGTCACAGCACAGATTATAGGAACAGGGATGTTCTGTTGGAATTGTACAGAACTCTGGTTAGGCCACAGTTGGAGTAATGTGTGTATTTCTGGTCCCCACTCTAGAGGAAGGATGTGATGGCACTGTTGGGGGTGGAGAGAAGATTCACCAGGATGTTGCCTGGGACTTTGCGCCGAAGAGAGGCTGAATATGCTCAGGTTGTTTTCTTTGGAACAGGGGAGGCTGATGGGGAGGGGACCTGATAGAGGTGTATACCATTATGAGGGGCATTGACAGGGTGAAGAGAAAGTGTTCCTTTTAGTTGAAGGGTCAATAACAAGGGAGCATAATTTTAAAACCAAAGATAGGAGGTTTAGAGAGGATTTGAGAATAAGTGCTTTCACCCAGAGGGTAGTGGGAGTCTGGGAGGGTAACTGAGGTGGGAAACTTCATAACCATTAAAAAAACTCCTGGTTGAGCACTTGAAGTGTCATAACATTCAAGACTATGGGCTGAGTTTTGAGAAGTGAGATGAGTGTAGATAAGTTAACACAGGCACAAAGGGCCTCTCACATGCTGTATGACCTGATTATTCCCCCATTTGTACACCACCTGAATCTGTCACTCACGTAGATTAGATTACTTACAGTGTGGAAACAGGCCCTTCGGCCCAACAGGTCCACACTGACTCTCCAAAGAGCAACCCACCCAGACCCATTCCCTACATTTACCCCTTCATCTAACATTATGGGCAATTTAGCATGGCCAGTTTACCTAACCTGCACATCTTTGGAATGTGGCAGGAAACCAGAGCACCCAGAGGAAACCCACGCAGACATGGGCAGAATGTGCAAACTCCACACAGACAGCTGCCAGAGGCGGGATTTGAACGCAGCTCTCTAGCGTTGCGAGGCAGAAGTGCTAACCACTGTGCCACCGTGCTCTTTTGTATTTTTCTTGTAGAGGTATTATATCATGTTAACTTGTTAGAAAAAAAGGTTTATTGTCCGAAGACTCAAGGAATTCTAATAGGAATTCCTATATTAAAGAACAATAGCAGGGAGAATGACCGGAGAATTATAGACCAGTCAGATTGAGATTGGTGATAAGAAAAATAGAGTTCTTACTAAAGGCAATTATGGAAGAACAGGTAGAAATAAAAGATATAAATAATGAGCAGTCACCATGGATTTCAAAAGAGAAAATCTCACTCTGCCATGGTCCCAAATGGGAGACTGATTGTGAAGGTTAAGGAACATGAAACTCAGGGAAAACCTGGTGAGATGGATCAGAAACTGGCTTCGTAACAGGACATAAAGGATAGTGATAGATGGCTGTTTGAGTGACTGGAGGCCGGTGTCCAGCAGTGTACCAGAAGGAACAGTACTGGGACCATTATTTATTGGTATATACAGAAATGGTGTAGATGAAAATGTGGAGGGGATGTTAAGCAAATTTGCAGATGGCACCAAGATTGGTCAGGTGGTTAATAGTGAAGAAGATGGCTGTAGTTTGCAGGAAGACATAGATGGGTTGATCAGATGGGCAGAGCAGTGGCAGATGGTAATTCAACCAAATAAGTGCAAGATGATGTACTTTGGAGGAAACAACATGATGAGGGAGAATTTAATGAATGGCAGGACACAGAGGTGCATAGAGGAATTGTGGGATCTTGGGTGAATTACTCACAGATCCCTGAAGTTGGCAGAGCACATGAATAGGATCGTTAATGGAATACAGGGAGAACGAGCCATTTGGATACAGACCTGGCTCAAAGGTAGTGGTGGAGGGTTGTTTTTCAGACTGGAGGCCTGTGACCAGTGGGGTGCCACAAGGATCGGTGCTGGGTACTCTACTTTTTGTCATTGACATAAATGATTTGGATGCGAGCATAAGAGGTACAGTTAGTAAGTTTGTAGATGACACCAAAATTGGAGGTGGAGTGGACAGCAAAGAGGGTTATCTCAGATTACAACAGGATCTTGACCAGATGGGCCATGGGTTGAGAAGTGGCAGATGGAGTTTAATTCAGATAAATGCGAGGTGCTGCATTTTGGGAAAGCAAATCTTAGCAGGACTTCTACACTTAATGGTAAGGTCCTAGGGAGTGTTGCTGAACAAAGAGACCTTGGAGTACAGCTTCATAGCTCCTTGAAAGTGGAGTCGCAGGTAGATAGGATAGTGAAGAAGGCGTTTGGTATGCTTTCCTTTATTGGTCAGAGTACTGAGTACAGGAGTTGGGAGGTCATGTTGTGGCTGTACAGGACATTAGTTAGGCCACTGTTGGAATATTGCATGCAATTCTGGTATCCTTCCTATCGGACAGATGTTGTGAAACTTGAAAGTGTTCAGAAAAGATTTACAAGGATGTTGCCAGGGTTGGAGGATTTGAGCCATAGGGAAAGGCTGAACGGGCTGGGGCTGTTTTCCCTGGAGCGTCGAAGGCTGAGGGGTGACCTTATAGAGGTTTACAAAATTATGAGGGGCATGGATAAGATAAATAGACAAAGTCTTTTCCCTGGGTGGGGGAGTCCAGAACTAGAGGGCGTAGGTTTAGGGTGAGAGGGGAAAGATATAAAAGAGACCTAAAGGGGCAACATTTTCACGCAGAGGGTGGTACGTGTATGGAATGAGCTGCCAGAGGATGTGGTGGAGGCTGGTACAATTCCAACATTTAAGGGGCATCTGGATGGGTATATGAATAGGATGGGTTTGGAGGGATATGGGCCAGGTGCTGGCAAGTGGGACTAGATTGGGTTGGGATATCTGGTTGGCATGGACAGGTTGGACTGAAGGGTCTGTTTCCATGCTGTACACCTCTATGTCTCTATAAAAAGGGATATGGGACACTTACTTTCATTGGTCATGGCATAGAGCATAAGTGCAAGGAGGTAATGTTGGAGTTGTACAGAGCATTGGTCAGACCACAGCTGGATTACTGTGTACAGTTCTGGTCACCTCACTACAGGAAGGATGAGGTACAGTGAAGCTTCACTAGGATGTTGTTTGGGATGGAGAAATTGAACAATTAGGGGAGACTGGATAGGCTTGGATTGTTTTCTTTAGAACAGAGCAGATTGAGTGGGGGGCCAGGATTGAAGTGAGGGGTTATGAGGGGTGTGGACAGGATGAATAGAGAGCAGCTGTTCCCCTTGGTTGAGAGGTCAATCACAAGGGGACATAGTTATAGAGTAAGAGGCAGGTGGGCGGCACGGTGGCAGTGGGCAGCACGTTGGCACGGTGGTTAGCACTGCTGCCTCACAGCACCAGAGAGCCGGGTTCAATTCCCACCTTAGGTGACTGACTGTGTGGAGTTTGCACATTATCCCCGTGTCTGCGTGGGTTTCCTCCGGGTGCTCTGGTTTCCTCCCACAGTCCAAAAATGTGCAGGTTAGGTGAATTGGCCATGTTAAATTGCCCGTAGTGTTAGGTGAAGGGATAAATGTAGGGGAATGGGTCTGGGTGGGTTGCACTTTGGTGGGTTGGTGTGGACTTGTTGGGCCGAAGGGCCTGTTTCCACACTAAGTAATCTAATGTGAGACTCAGAGGAGATTTGAGAGAAAACATTCTCACTCAGATCTTGGTAGGAATCTGGTGAGCACTGCCTTGGGAAGGTCATGGAGGCTGGGAACCTTGCAACCTTTAAAAAATACTTGGTTGAGCACTTCAAATATTAAAACATTCAAGAATATGGGACAAGTGCAGGAAAGTGGGATTAGCGCGCCTTTAGTGGTAGTTATGTTGGTACAGACTCAATAGACTGAAGGGCCTATTCTGCGCTGTACAACTGTATGAATCGATAGCATTATTAATTGTTTTGAATAGCAGAGAGAATGTAGACAGTGGTAATGTTGTAGATGTGATTTACCAAGATTTTCAAACGTTTTTCAATGTGGTGTTCCACAATAAATGAATGAAGAAGTTCAACAAAAGTAGACCATGGGAAAGATGTCCCCTGGGAACAGAAAAGGCATGATTGAGGCATACAAAATTGTGAGGGGTAGAAATAGAATAGACAGGATGAACCCACATCCCTTGGCTGAGAGTTCAAAACCCGGATTAATTAGTTCAAGCCAAGTGGCAGAAGGATTGGAGTGCACAAGAGGAAAAACAGTTTTACACAGAGGGTGGTTGGTGCCTGCAAATCACCGCCTGAGTTGGGAATGGAGTCAGGCACTCTAAACTCGTTTTTTCATATAATATATTTTTATTAAGAAAAAATTGATTTTTAAATATTACAACAAATACAAAACAATGCAATTCAAAACAGTACAAAAATAGTACAAAACTAAACCCAAATAATAAAAAAAATTCCCGACGCACCTCCTATATGAATGCATAAATATATATAGAACTTAGAACAGTTTAGCACAGAACTGGCCCTTCAGCCCACGATGTTGTGCTGACCACTGATCCTCATGTATGCACCCTCAAATGTCTGTGACCATATGTATGTCGAGGAGTCTCTTAAATGTCCCCAATGACCCTGCCTCTACAACTGCTGCTGGCAACGCATTCCATGCTCCCACAACTGTCTGTGTAAAGAACCCACCTCTGACATCCCCTCTATACTTTCCTCCAACCAGCTTAAAACTATGACCCCTCGTGTTAGTCATTTCTGCCCTGGGAAATAGTCTCTGGCTATCGACTCTATCTATGCCTCTCATTATCTTGTATACCTCAATTAGGTCCCCTCTTCTCCTCCTTTTCTCCAATGAAAAAAGTCCGAGCTCAGTCAACCTCTCCTCAAAAGATAAGCCCTCCAGTCCAGGCAGCATCCTGGCAAACCTCCTCTGAACCCGCTCCAAAGCATCTACATCTTTCCTATAATAGGGCGACCAGAATTGGACGCAGTATTCCAAGTGCGGTCTAACCAAAGTTTTATAGAACTGCAACAAGATCTCACGACTCTTAAACTCAATCCCCCTGTTAATGAAAGCCAAAACACCATATGCTTTCTTAACAACCCTGTCCACTTGGGTGGCCATTTTAAGGGATCTATGTACCTGCACCCCAAGATCCCTCTGTACCTCCACACTACCAAGTATCCTATCCTTAATCCTGTACTCAGTTTTCAAATTCGACCTTCCAAAATGCATCACCTCGCATTTATCCAGGTTGAACTCCATCTGCCACCTCTCAGCCCATCTCTGCATCCTGTCAATGTCCCGCTGCAGCCTACAACAGCCCTCTATACTGTCAATGACACCTCCAACCTTTGTGTCATCTGCAAACTTGCTGACCCAACCTTCAATCCCCTCATCCAAGTCATTAATAAAAATTACAAACAGTAGAGGCCCAAGGACAGAGCCCTGTGGAACACCACTCACCACAGACTTCCAGGCAGAATATTTTCCTTCTACTACCACTTGCTGTCTTCTATTGGCCAGCCAATTCTGTATCCAGACAGCTAAGTTCCCCTGTATCCCATTCCTCCTGACATTCTGAATGAGCCTACCATGGGGAACCTTATCAAAGCCTTGCTAAAGTCCATATACACCACATCCACAGCTTGACCGTCATCAACTTTTCTAGTCACATCCTCAAAGAAATCTATAAGGTTTGTGAGGCATGACCTGCGCCTCACAAAGCCGTGTTGACTGTATTTAATCAAGCCATGCTCTTCCAGATGGTCATAAATCCTATCCCTCAGAATCCTTTCTAACACCTTGCAGATGACAGATGTGAGACTTACTGGTCTGTAATTGCCGGGGATTTCCCTATTTCCTTTCTTGAAGAGAGGAATTACATTTGCCTCTCTCCAGTCCTCAGTATGACTCCAGTGGAGAGCGAGGATGAAAAGATCTTCACAAGTGGTGAAGCAATTGCATTTCTCGTTTCCCAAAGCAGCCGAGGACAAATCGGGTCCAGGCCTGGCGACTTGTCAATCTTAATGTTTGACAAATTTTTCTGCACATCATCTTCCTCTATCTCTATCCATTCCAGCGTACACACCTGTTCTTCAAAGGTTTCATTAACTACAAATTTTGTTTCTTTTGTAAAGACAGAAGCAAAAAACTCATTTAGGGCTTCCCCTACCTCCTCAGACTCCACACACAAATTCCCTATGCTATCCCTGATCGGCCCCCACTTTTTCTTTGACCATTCTCTTATTCCTCACATAAGTGTAAAATGCCTTTGTGTTCTCCCTAATCCATTCTGCCAAGCCTTTCTCGTGTCCCCTCCTGGTTCTCCTCAGACCATTTTTAAGCTCCATCCTTGCTTGCCTGTAATCCTGTGGAGCTGAGCTTGACCCTAGCTTCCTTCACCTTACGTGAGCTACCTTTTTCCTTTTGACGAGAAGCTCCACCACTCTCGTCATCCAAGGTTCCTTTATCTTACCCCTTCTTGCCTGTCTCAGAGGGACATATTTATTCATCACTTGCAACAACTGTTCCTTAAACAGTCTCCACATGTCTATAGTGCCTTTACCATGGAACAATTGCTCCCAATCCATGCTTCCTAACTCATGTCTAATCGCATCATAGTTTCCTCTTCCCCAATTAAATATCCTCCCATTTTGCCTAATCCTTCCCTTCTCCATAGCTATGTAGAATGTGAGGCAGTTGTGGTCACTATCACCAAAATGCTCTCCCACCACAAGATCTGATACCTGCCCTGGCTCATTGCCGAGCACCAAGTCCAGAATGGCCTCTCCCCTCGTCGGCCTGTCAACGTACTGAGTTAGGAAACCCTCCTGAACACACCTTACAAAAACAGCTCCATTCAAATCTTCTGCTTGAAGGAGGTTCCAATCAATATTGGGAAAGTTAAAGTCACCCATTCCAACAACCCTACTACGTCCACACTTTTCCAAAATCTGCCGACCTATGCTTTCTTCCATCTCCCTGCTGCTATTGGGGGGGGCCTGCAGTAAACCCCTAAAGAGGTGACTGCTCCCTTGCTGTTCCTAATTTCCACCCATACTGACTCGGTAGGCAGATCTTCCTCGACAATGGAAGCTTCTGTAGCTGTGATACCCTCTCTGATTAGTAGTGCTACACCCCCTCCTCTTTTTCCCTCCTCCCTATTCTTTTTAAATGCTCTAAACCCTGGAACATCCAGCAAGCATTCCTGCCCCTGAGAAACCCATGTCTCTGTTATGGCCACAACATCATAGCACCAGGTACTGATCCATGCTCTAAGTTCATCACTTTTATTCCTGATACTCCTTGCGTTAAAGCAAACACACTTTAACTGATACCTTGGTTCCTTCCCAGGAAAATCCTTCCCACTAGCTGGTCTACCTCTTGCTATTGCCTCATCTGCATCAACTCTCACCTCTGGGATACAGCTCAGGTTCCCACCCCCCTGCCATACTTGTTTAAACCCTCTCGAACTACTCGAGCAAACCTTCCACCCAGGACATTGGTCCCCTTCCAGTTCAGATGCAACCCGTCCTTCTTGTACAGGTCCCACCTTCCCCAGAAGGCATCCTAATTATCTACATATCTGAAGCCCTCCCTCCTACACCAGCTGCACAGCCACGTATTAAGCTGCGCCCTCTCCCTGTTCCTCGCCTCGCTATCTCGTGGCACCGGTAGTAAACTAGAGAACACTGCTCTGTTCGTCCTGCTTTGCAGCTTCCATCCTAACTCCCTGAAATCACTTGTTATATCCTTGATCCTTTTTCTGGTTATATCATTAGTGCCAATATGTAACAAGATTTCTGGCTGTTCGCCCTCCCCTTTTAGAACCTTATACACCTGATCAGAGACGTCCCGGACCCTGGCACCAGGGAGGCAACATACCTTCCGGGAATCCCGATCCTGACCACAAAATCTTCTGTCAATTCCCCTAACTATCGAGTCCCCTACCACGAGTACTTTTCTATTCTGCCCCCTTCCCTCCTTTGCCACAGTGTCAGGCTCAGTGCCAGAGATCTGACTGCTATGGATTTCCCTGGTAGGTCATCCCCCTCCCCCAGCAGCATCCAAAACGGTATACTTATTGCTGAGGGGAATGTCCACAGGGGATCTCTGCACTGTCTGACTGTCCCCTTTCCTCCCCCTAACTGTAACCCATCTATCCTTGTCCTGAGCCTTAGGAGTGACCAACTCCCGGTAACTCCTCTCAGTTACCCCCTCAGCCTCCCGAATGATCCGTAGTTCATCCAGCTCCAGCTCCAATTCCCTAACACAGTTTTCAAGGAGCTGGAGTTGGGTGCACTTCCCACAGATGTAGCCAGCGGAGACGTGTGCCCTGTCTCCCACCTGCCACAGTCTGCAGGAGGAACAAGCAACTGCCCTAGCATCCATACCCGACTTCTCTGAACACCCACTCAGTACTAAAGTAGAAAGCTTAGTTCAAGTTGCTATAAAATTAAGAACAAACTTATATTCAATAGTGGAAGTTTAGAATGAACCTTACCTTATTAACTAGGTTGGAGGAGGAGGGCGGGTGGGAGACACTACAGTTGTAGAGTCTCGGGTTTAGCCGCCTTGCTGATATATATGGTCACTGCTTTCCTTCCCGGCTGCCCCTCTGGTCCTCATCACTTCCCCCGCTGCTCCCGGTCCTTCTGTGAAAGGGAAAACACCGCTGTCCGCTACCGGTAAGTAATTTTTTAAAAAACTGCCTTCCCTTAGCTGCAGTCTTCCGGGTTCGTCTTATCTCCACTGCTGCTCGCACCCAAAAAAAGTATAAAACTAGAAAAAAAACCTAAACTAGCTATTGAACTAACTAAATAAATACCTACCAACAAACAAATAGATAGCAATAACTCAGCCCAGTCAAACAAAACACTCATACATTCACAGTTCCTCCTCCCTGAATATTGGACTCATGAAACACAATTGTTACGGCTATATAAAAGCCTTTGTTAGTGTGGCAGATAAATCCGTGTCCAGGTATTTCAAAAAGGGTTGCCATGTCTTGTAAAAATTCTCAGTTTTGTGGTGTACCATATTTGTGAGAAAATCCAGGGGAATATACTCCATAACAATCCGACCCGACAGGCCTGGGGGGTTTTCTGATATCCAACCTAGCAAGATATTCTTCCTTGCACAGAATGTAAGAATATTGAAAAGTTTTTCCTTATGCAAGTCTGCAGGAAATACAATGGGTAGGCCCAAAAGGAGCAAAATAGGATCTTTCTCCACCCCTAGACCTAAAATCCTCTCCATTGCACCCACCACAGTGCTCCAATATGTTTGAAGTCTGTCACAAGACCAAAGACAATGGGTAAAAGTACCCTTACAGACCTTACACTTGGGACATGCTGAAGATGTTTAAATTTTGACAAACGGTCTGGGGCTAAGTGGACCCTGTGGAGAATCTTCAACTGTAAAGCATGGGTCCTATTGCAAATTGATATCTTCCTTGCATTCTCCCAAATATCCTCCCATGCCTCCTAAGAAACTTCAACACCCAGCTCTCTTTCCCATATCTTGCAGAGTCGATCAGACTCATCTGAGGTGGCATCCCCCAATTGGTGATATAGAGTACTGACAGACAGTGTACTCTTAGCCCTCAGTACCCCTCTTTCTATGTCAGATTTGTAGGGATCAGTCAAAAGTGTGGTCTTTTTTTGAATAAAATCCCTAACTTGAAAAAAACGAAAGAGGTCTCTACTAAGTAATGCGTACTTCCGTACTAACTGATTGAAGGACATCATTACATCTCCCTCAAATAAATCAGCCCTGCAAGATATACCCATATCTGCCCAACGTTTAAATTCTGAATCTATCATACCTGGTTGAAAACTCGGCATACCCACTAAAGGTGTAAACAAAGATGTTTTGCCAATATTGCCTTCCCTCTGCCGAATTGCCCTCCATGCTTTAACAGTATTGATGACTATTGGGTTATGGCAATATTCCCGAACTGTCCTCACCTTGTCCAAAAACAGCAAACTGGTAAGGGGGCAGCTTGCCTGGGGGACTTCGATATCTAGCCATAAAGAAAGAGGGTCCCCACAAACCCAATCACTTATGTAGGTCAAAAGCGAGCTTAATTGGGAATTTTTAATGTTCGGAAGGTCTACTCCCCCCAATCTGTGAGGCAACTGCAGTTTGGCTAATTTAATGAGGGGCCATTTATGGTGCCAGGTAAAGGAGCTGAACCAACCATTCAGTCTCCTGAGTGTTTGTTTATTGAAAATCAGGGGGACCATCCGTATAGGGTATAGCAAACGAGGGAGAATATTCATCTTAATAAGTGCTATCCGACCCAACCATGAGACTGGAAGTGCCTCCTGTCTTTGGAGATCTTGTTTAATTTTTTCAAATAATTGAGTAAAATTGGCTTTGAACAGCCAACCCAGAACTGGAGTAATGAATATGACCAAATACACAAAACCCCCCTGTGACCACCTAAATGGGAATCTATAGTCACTCTCAAGAGCCAACTCTTTTGTAAGACCACCCATAGGCATAGTCTCTGATTTAGCAAAATTAATCTTATACCCTGAAAAAGTGCCAAACGCGTGAATGCATTGTATCAGGCAAGACACAGAGACTACAGGATTTGTCAAGAAAATTAGAACACCATCTGCATACAACGAGATCTTATGTAATTTTGACCCCACGTATGGAGCTGATATATTGAGATCCCCACGAATGGCCTCTGCCAACGGTTCAATTTCCAACGTAAAAAGTAATGGTGAAAGGGGACAGCCCTGCCGGCTGTCCCTAGAAATATTAAAATTGCTTGATCGTACCCCGTTGGTAATGACTGCAGCGAGAGGTACACTGTAGAGAACCTTTATCCATCTTATGAAAACTTCACCCAGACCAAACCGGTCTAGAGTATAGAAAAGGTACGGCCACTCAACTCGGCAAAATGCCTTCTCTGCATCTAAAGAAATCACCAATCCCTGTATTGACTGCTGTTGGCATTCTTGAATTACGTTAAACAGCCTCCTAACGTTATTGGAGGATCTGTGACCCTTTATGAAGCCCGTCTGATCCTCTTTAAAGTAGAGGGTAACACAGTCTCCAGCCTTATCACAACAGCCTTATAGAGGATCTTAAAGTCCACATTTAAGAGTGAGATGGGCCTGTCTGAAGTACAGTCTTCCGGATTCTTCCCATTTTTAAGGGTAAGTGAAATATTGGCCTCTCTCAGAGATGGTGGGAGATAACCATGACTGTATGAATCATTAAACATATTCAGCATCGGGCCTGACAGTATACTTATAAATTCCTGATAGAATTCACTGGGAAGTCCATCAGGACCGGGTGCCTTTCCACTCTGAATCTGCCTCACAGCTTCCTGCACTTCTTGCTCTGATAATGGGGCATTGAGAAAGGACTGTTGTTCGGGAGTCACACCCGGGAGCTTCAGATCTCTAAAAAAGGATTCCATTTTGGCCTTCCCCGCCTCACAATTCTCAGAATAATATAACTTAGAGTAGAATATCTGGAACGCCACATTAATCTTTTTAGAATCACATGTTAGGTGATTCTAATCGCTGTAATGGTTTGTAGGGCACTTCTCATTCTGGTAAGGTATGCTAAGTATTTGCCTGGCTTGTCACCATGCTCGTATAACCTTTGCTTTGCAAAAGCCAGCTCCTTCTTTGCCATCTGCATTAGCACGGAATTTAGTGTAGACCGCAGTGTCGTAATCCTCTGTAGTTTGACCAATGAGGGTCTGTCAAAATAGGCCTTCTCGGCTGCCTTCAACCATGCTTCAAGGAGACGTTGCTGCTCACCCTTCTGCTGCTTCCTACTTGGTCGAATATGAAATAACTAACTCTCTGGCATAAGCTTTGGCAGTTTCCCAGAGAACAGATGAGCTATCAACCGAGCCTATGTTGATGTCTAGGAATGCCCGAAATTCCCTAGAGAAATACTCCACAAACTTGCTGTCCATGAGAATAAAGGGGTCCATTCACCAATACCTTGAATCCACTGTAACATTCTTAATTTTAACCATGAGGTACACTGGAGCATGATCAGAGATGGCAATATTACCAATCGTACAGGATGCCACCTGGTTACCGCAGGGGTCAGAAAAAAAAGTCAATCCTCGTGTGAGATCTATGCGGATTGGAGAAAAATGTGAAATCCCTACCTGTAGGGTGGAGACACCTCCAGACGTCCACCAACCCTAATTCCCCACACAGACCCAATAACTAATAACCTAATTTAAGCAATTGTAGTATGTATAAATATCGTTGCTTGGGTATGCGTTTATCATTCTGTAAAAGAAATGGAGGAAATCTGGTTGGAGCTTTGTATAAGTTGGTTCAAACTATGTCTGGTGGTGGTTAAGATGTACATTTTAAATTTCTAAGTTAGGACATACCAAAGGATGGGTGGGGTATTTATTCCCCTTTTTTAAATGAAAGAATGTTTTTTTATTTATATTAGTTTGTGCAGAGGGTATCGAGGGACCTTTAGGCAACCTGTCTACTGTGGGGTCCATGAGGCAGTTAAAATCTCCCCCTATAATGATGTGCCGAGGCTTGAGATTTATCAGTTTAGAAAAAGCATCGACCAAGAATTTCAGAGGATGAGCTGGGAGACAATAAACATTTAAAATGTCATATTCTTCCCCATTTATCAGGGCTTTAAGAATTACAAACCTCCCGTATGTGTCTTTAACACATTCCAACAATTTAAATGAGAGATTTTTCCTTACCAATATAGCCACTCCCCTACTTCTGGTATTAAATGACGAAAAATAAACTTGGTCAAAGCCATTCTGCTGTAATTTCAGATGCTCCTTGTCATCCAAATGTGCCTCCTGTAACAAAGCAATATCCACCTTCTCCTTTCTAAAACTCAAGAGTACCTTCTTCCTCTTAATTGGTGAGTGACTTCCCTTGATGTTCCAGGTACACCATTTAATCAAATCATTAGCCATAATCTTCTGCAATTACATTTAAATTCTAGAGAGGAGGAACCCGAACCATAAATTGCTGAGCCTTAGTGTCGCATGGTACACCAAATATAAAAACTACATAAACTAAAACCATTACATTTAACAAACATACGAAATTATTACAAATAAAAAACAACAAAAACCAGAAAACAAACCAACATATAAAGCACCAATAGCGCTGAGTAGGGGAACTCACCCCCTGCCCGGAGGGGGCAACTACCCGTCCTGAACTGCCATAAATAGGCATCTAACCATCTTAACCACCTTCACTTCTCCTAGCTAGAGCCTTATCGCAAGCACAAGCTAAAAAGAATAAACGCCTCATAGAATATCAAGATGAATAAAAAAACATTCTTTCATTAAAAAAAAGGGGAATAAATACCCCACCCATCCTTTGGTATGTCCTAACCTAGAAATTTAAAATGTACATCTTAACCACCACCAGACATAGTTTGAACCAAGTTATACAAAGCTCCAACCGGATTTCCTCCATTTCTTTTACAGAATGATAAACACATACCCAAGCAACGATATTTATACATACTACCATTGTTTAAATTAGGTTAGTTTGTCCACAAAGTCTCTTGCCTTCTCCAATGTGCCAAAGAGATACATGGATCCATCTAAGGTGATCCGAAGCACTGCCGGATATCTCAGAGAGTACTGAATCCCAAGCTCCTCCAATCTTCTCTTGACACCATCATACGATTTTCGTTTCTGGGTCACTGCCGCTGAAAAGTCCTGAAAAAACATGATCTTAGACCCCTTATCAATTAGGGTCTTTGGATCCTTCCCCTGGAGTCTAGAAGTATCCATGACTCTCTCCTTATCCTGGTAATGATGGAACCGCACCAGGAAAGGACAAGGGCGTTGACCCAGACCCGACCTCCGTGCTGCGACACAGTGAGCCCTCTCTATCTTCAATCCCCTCATGCCAGTCTCCAAGTCAAGGAATTTCGGAAGCCAATCTTCAACAAATTCCGCAGGCCGCTCACTTTCCTTACCCTCGGGCAGACCGATGATCCGAATGTTTTTTCTCCTGCCCCTGTTTTCAAGATCATCCACTTGGTCACGCAAATTACGAACCTGCTCCTTCAGGGCTTGGGTTTCTTCCTTAAATGAACTGGCATCAGCTTCCACCACTGTGACCCTGTGCTCCACCTCATCCGTCCTCTTCTCCAGGTCTCCCAGTTGCTGCTCATGCTTCTGCAGCATGAGAGAGACTGGAGCCAGCTTCTCTTCAATCTGTTTCCCCAACATCTCGCGAGATTTCAAGAGCTGATTCACCAGGCCCTGGAGAGTAATTGGCTCCGAGGCTGCTGCAGGCTGATTTGCAGGCCCGGCCTCAGATCTCCTCCTCCCTTTTTAGGTATTTCTGTGGACAGCTGAAAATACAGGTAAGTCAATTTTTAAATGTTTCTTGGGGCTCCACAATCTTTCCAACACCCCAAGAAATCCTGATGACCTGGGTTGGGTGGGTGAAAGGACCATCCTGCTCCTGCTGCGATGCGAAGCTCTGCAGTGTGATCGTCTCAGATCGCCGCCATCTTAGATCCCCCCTCTAAACTCTTTTTAAAAGGACCTGAATCTGCACCTTAAAGCTGTAAGCTGCAGAGCTGTGGGCCGTGTGCTGGAAAATGGAATTAGAGATGGCAGCTGGGTATCTTTGGTTCAACATAGACAAGATGGGCTGACAATGGTCCCCTTCTGTGCTGTCCCAACTCTATAGTTCTATGGTAGAATGGGTGGCTTCAAGACAGGGAGCAGAGAGTGGGGTAAAGGGTAGTTACTGAGCGTGGCAGGAGTTGGGAAGTGGTGTTCCACTAGGATCAGCACTGGGCTTACTGCTGCTCCTAATTTATGCCACTTTCTATATTTCCATGTTTGCAGGTGACACCCAAGTCAAGGGGCTAATCGATTCCAAGGAGCTCTACAGCAAGTTGCAGGAGGATATTAATAAATGTGCAGGGTGAAGAAGAGCCGTGAGCAAATAAAGTTTAACAGAGGTAAAAGTCAGGTCGGAAGAATGGGAACGCTTCTTACCAGTTGGAAAATAAAGTCTTAGTTTTGTTTATTCATGGGATGAAAGCATCACTGGCTGGGCCAGCATTCACTGCCCATCCCTAATTGCCCAGAGGGCAATTAATTGCTGTGGGTCTGGAGTTATATGTAGGGCAGAGCAGGTAAAGATGGCAGTTTCCTTCCCTAAAAGACATTAGTGAACCAGATGGGTTTTTCTGACAATTGACAATGCTGTCATTAGATTAGATTAGATTAGATTACCTACAGTGTGGAAACAGGCCCTTCGGCCCAACAAGTCCACACCGCCCCGCCGAAGCGTAACCCACCCATACCCCTACATCTACATCTACCCCTTACCTAACACTACGGGCAATTTTTAGCATGGCCAATTCACCTGACCTGCACATCTTTGGACTGTGGGAGGAAACCGGAGCACCCGGAGGAAACCCACGCAGACACGGGGAGAACGTGCAAACTCCACACAGTCAGTCGCCTGAGGCGGGAATTGAACCCGGGTCTCCGGCGCTGTGAGGCAGCAGTGCTAACCACTGTGCCACCGTGCCGCCCACTGCCGTCCAAGGTCCAGCAGTCATGTGATAGTCCACTTCTTCGGCATTATATTCTTTCAGACTCTGATGATTTCATCATTGGAGTCTTAATTCCAGGTTTTTATTTAATTCAAATTCCACTCTCTACTGTGGCAAGGTTCAAACCTGGGTCTCCAGAAAATTATCTGGGTCTTTTGATTAACAGTTCAACAGTAATACCACTGGGCCATTGCCTCCCCTATTCGCACTTCGCATTTTCACAATTAATTTTCACATATTTTGCATCCTAACTGATTGTCAATGTGGTCACTTTATTCCTTACAGTAAAAGCACAGTGTGAAGGGAGTACTGAACTGCAGGTGAGTTCACCGATAATAAACACCACAAAGGAAGTAAAGGAAAACCTGCCTTTAGATATTCAGCAGCACATTCAAGACAATCAAGGATGTTTGTTGTGTATTAACTGTTGTACTGTAAGCAGTCAATCCCTTCACCAAAATGTCCCACACTGAATAATGTGATAATGAACAAGCAGTCTGTTATTTTTTAACTATGATTTTGAGTGAGAGATAAATACAGGCTAGGGCATTGAGGGAATCCTCTGCTCTTCAAAAAATGGATGCTAAGGGATTTCTTTTATGCCCATCTGAGAGGACAAACATAAAGGATAAGTACGTGAATAGGAAATGTTTGGAGGGATATGATCCAAGAGCAGATGAGTGAGACTAGTTTAGTTTGGGATTATGGTTGGCATGGAATGGTTGGACCAAAGGGTCTGTTTCTGTGCTGCATGACTCTAAGACTAAATATAGCACAAAGTAGATCCACTAAGATCAACGTCTCAAGTTTTTTTTTGTCAGAATGTTTGGAAGAGTGTGTTAAGGTTATCTTCAAGAGTGGAAACAAGTCCAGAACTTAAACTTTCTACCATATAATCAATGTGAAAAAAGCAATTTAAAAGCCCCCATTCTCCAGTGTAGTATAACTCACCACGCAGTAATATTGAAGCTGAGTTCTGTTCCCTCTGGTCACGAATTGCTGATGCTCTATCTACTCGAATGTATTATACATTAGCTTGATTCATTAGATCTGGCTAACATTTCCATATGCTGCGCAATGCCCTGTAGACACAACTATTATAACTCTGCACTGGGAATAAATGAGCAGTCACAGGCTTTTGTCCTCTGACAGGCCCTTTTCCATTTCCCCTGATGTCCACGTGAGAATGGATCTAATTAACCGAGAAGGGTAATCCATTAAAAACTGGCCAATGAGACAGTCAATCAAGCCATTGGAATGCTGACAAAATTGGGGTCCAGTTTATTAATTCCCAAGTATTAGATAAGAACACAAGCACATAAGAATCGGAGCAGAAGAAGATAATTCAGCCCCCTGAGCCTGTTCCGCCATTTAATATGATCATGGCTGTTCTCATCTCAACTTCACTTTTCCAGCCCACTCTCTATAACCCTTCAAACAGAGGGGTTCTGTTTATCTCCTCCTTAGATTTACACAATGTTACTGCACTCACCTTAATTTGTAGGCAGTGAATTCCACAGATTTTGAGAGAAGTAATTCTCCTCATTTTTGTTTTTAATCTGCTTCCCTTATCCTAAAACATGAAGAAGCATCCATTCCACATCCCCTTTCTCAATCTCCTTTAGCATCTCAGTTAGATCTCCTCTCATTCCTCTGAAGTCCAGAGTGTATGCCTATCTTACTGCTCAATTTTCCTTCATAAGACAAAAATCTTATAAGCAGCTCTAAAATCAGCCGAGTGAACTGCCTCCAAAACAACCAAATCCCTCCTCAAGTAAGGGATCAAAATTGTGTACAATTACTGTTGCTGGTTTTTCCATGGAATAGGGTCGGGCTGTATCCCACAGCTACCTGGATTACACCTCTTCCCACCCTACGTCTTGCAAAAATGCCATCCCGCATTCCTAATTCCTCTGCCTCTGCTGGATCTGCTCCCAGGAGGACCAGTTCCACCACAGAACACACCAGATGGCCTCCTTCTTTAGAGACTGCAATTTCCCTACCAACCTTCGCATAAACCAAATCATCTGCCGACATTTCCGCCACCTCCAAACAGACCCCACCACCAGGGATATATTTCCCTCCCCACCCCTTTCCGATTTCCACAAAGACCGTTCCCTCCGTGACTACATGGTCAGGCCCACGCTCCCCTACAACCCACCCTCCAATCCTGGCACTTTCCCCTGCCACCGCAGGAACTATAAAACCTGCGCTCACACCTCCTCCCTCACCTCTATCCAAGGCCCTAAAGGAGCCTTCCACATCCAACAAAATGTTTTACCTGCATATCCACTAATATCATTTATTGTATCCGTTGCTCCCGATGCGGTCTCCTCTACATTGGGGAGATTGGGTGCCTCCTAGCAGAGCGCTTTAGGGAACATCTCCGGGACACCCGCACCAATCAACCACACCACTCCGTGGCCCAACATTTCAACTCCCCCTCCCACTCTGCCGAGGATATGGAGGTCCTGGGCCTCCTTCACCGCCGCTCCCTCACCATCAGATGCCTGGAGGAAGAACGCCTCATCTTCCGCCTCGGAACACTTCAACCCCAGGGCATCAATGTGGACTTCAACAGTTTCCTCATTTCCCCTTCCCCCACCTCACCCTAGTTCCAAACATCCGGCTCTGCACTGTCCCCATGACTTGTCCGGGCTTGTCCTACCTGCCTATCTCCTTTTCCACCTATCCATTCCACCCTCTCCTCCCTGACCTATCACCTTCATCCCCTCCCCCACTCACCCATTGTACTCTATACTACTTTCTCCCCACCCCCACCCTCCTCTAGCTTATCTCTCCAAGCTTCAGGCTCACTGCCTTTATTCCTGATGAAGGGCTTTTGCCCAAAATGTTGATTTTGCTGCTCCTTGGATGCTGCCTGAACTGCTGTGCTCTTCCAGCACAACTAATCCAGAATCGGACTTTTCATGCAATCGTCCATAGGAATGATCAAGTCTTCTATTTGAGAGAATGTTGTTTAAAATGTATGGCCTGGATCCATTTTCAGGTGTAGGACTATAAGCTAGAAGAGTCAGGGTCATCTGAAACAAGGCTTGATTTTAATAACTCGGGTGAGCTCCCAGTCCTGGTCTTGGGCCCAGACGCAGTGGCTCTCAGTGATGCTGTGGTGCAAGGAGGCCAGCTCCTGCTTTTCCCATGCCCATAGCATTAGGAGGAGGGATATTCTTACTAGACTATTACACCAGAGACACAAGTAATGTTTTGGGGACCTGGGTTCGAATCCGACGACAGAAGACGGTGGAATTTGAACTCAGTAAAATCTGAAATTAAGAGTCTAATGATGACCATTGTCGATTGTTGGAAAAACCCATCTGGTTCACTAATGCCCTTTTCGGGAAGGAATCCGGTCTACATGTGACTCCAGACCCACAGCAATGTGGTATACTCTAAACAGCCCTCTGGGTAATTAGGGATGTGTAATAAATGCTGGCTTGGCCAACAACACCCTCCTCCAATGAATTAAATACAAAAGACATTTAGAATGGCATAGCAATTTATTGTCACGTATTTTTACCAAAACAAAAACCCATGACGCCTGTATTAATGGCAGAGGTCATAGATAAGAAGAAAAAGTAAAAATTAAGACAGAAAAAAAATCATCTCAGATCAATGTCCATTTGGGTATACTCGATTAAATTAACAAATGCTGAAATACCGTAAGTGGCTGCTGAAGAAGACCTCCATGCTGATGAGACCTTCACGCTGGGTTTAGACTGTAAAACCTGAACTAGGCAAAAGTGAGTATTGCAGATGCTGGAAACCAGATGAAGGGCTTTTGCCTGAAACGTCAATTTTCCTGCTCCTCGGATGCTGCCTTACCTGCTGTGCTTTTCCAGCACCACTCTAATCTGGACTCTGCAAAACCTGGAGCCAGTCACAATGGGCTGGAATCTTCCTCACTAGGTCCGAGCTGGGAGAAGACACCTCTCACTGAAGAATTTAAACACGCTACATGTAGTGTTTGGAGCCAGGGCCTGGAGGCTCTCATTGACCGTGAGGTCCTTCATTGGGGTTGTTAACCTGGGCCAATCAGGGAGCCTTGGCTGACAGATATAAACAGGAGATGCCTGCTTTCCAAAGCAGGTGGTTGGATGTGCATTCACAAGGTGATATGCAAGAATTCCAAGAAGATGGGAAAATCAGTTTATAGTAATAATATGAACATGTTTGTCCAATCAGAAGAGTTGCTAGGTATTAAACACACTGATTAAAGATGTTGTGCTTGGGAAAACCTGAATTTATAGGCACTGGCACAATTGAAAAGCAACTGTGCAGTGTCTTGCATTTAATAAAATTGACTTTACAAGCAAAAAAAAATAAACAGGAGCTTGAGAAGGTCATCTCCATCCATGGGCTGGCTTTGAGCTGGCTAGTCACAGCCCATGTAGAGTGCCCATGTAAGTACAGGGTGACTTGGTGATGGGATGCCAGCCTCTGTGCTGCTATTTCAGGGACAGCCTTTTTCCTCGGATCGTGATGACTAGCACGCGGGAATATTGCTTTAAACTGAGGGGTGATAGTTATAGGACAGACGTCAGAGGTAGTTTCTTTACTCAGAGAGTAGTAGGGGTGTGGAACGCCCAGCCTGCAACTGTAGTAGACTCGTCACCTTTAAAGGCATTTAAATGGTCATTGGATAAACATATGGACGAGAATGGAATAGTGGAGGATAGATGGGTTTCAGATTGGTTTCACAGGACAGCACAACATCAAGGGCCGAAGGGCCTGTACTGCGCTGCTATGTTTTATGTTCTATTTCAGTAATATAACAAATAAAAATACGGTTTCAAAGAATGTTCACTTTGGTGGCAATCTCCAGTGGTTGCCTTAAGGATTGCTGCTTAGGCTGCAGGTAAAGGGTTGGAAAAGTTCTTTGACCCTCTTGACTCATACTCCTTTACCCCAGTTACTCCCCATACACCCTGATGCTGTTAAACTCTGAAAACTTATCTCCTACCTTTGGAGTGGGATTTGTACCCACAACCTCTGGTTCGGAGACAAAATGCTCATTGGTGAATCACACCTGAAAATGTAAAGGAGAGGAAATATATTGTTTACGACATTAACTGAACTCCCATTTTAGAACAGCAGCAACAGCATCAGGATGGCACAGTGGCTCAGTGGTTAACACTACAGCCTCACGGGACCTGGGTTCGATTCCAGCCTTGGGTGACTGTGTGGAGTTTGCACGTTCTCCCTGTGCCTGTGTGGGTTTCCTCCGGGTGCTCTGATTTCCTCCCACAGTCCAAAGGTTACAGATTAGGTAGATTGACCGTGCTAAATTGCCCCATGGTGTTGGGTTAGTTGGGCTAATCATGGGTAATAGGGTCGAGGCTTGGGTGTGGGTGGGATGCCCTTCAAAGGATTGGACCCAATGGGTTGAATTACCTATTTCCACTCTATGAGGATTCTACCTACAAAGACAGAATGCTGTTGAAGCAAATGCTCCAGAAGAAAGGTCTTGTTATGTGAAATGTTGTGTCAACTTACTGAACAAATTGTTACTCTGTTGTTGTTATTCTGCCTAGAACTTCAATTTCATTCCATGGTGAGCAATGCCAGCTGCAGCAGCACAGCTCACAACCCGACTGGTTGAATCTATAGTGTACAGTCGTACTGATCAATGTGGAAAATATTCAAAGATGTGCAGGATAGGTGGATTGACAAAGTTAAATTTCCCCATGGTGTCCAGCGATGTACAGTCGACGTGAATTAGCCATGGGAAATATGGGGATAGGGTGAAGGGACTGAGCCTGGGTGGGACGCTCTTCCTCAGAAGGTTGCTGCAGACTTGATGGGCTGCATGGCTTCT
Organism: Chiloscyllium punctatum; assembly: GCF_047496795.1. Classification (NCBI taxonomy): domain Eukaryota; kingdom Metazoa; phylum Chordata; class Chondrichthyes; order Orectolobiformes; family Hemiscylliidae; genus Chiloscyllium; species Chiloscyllium punctatum. The sequence goes on from NC_092746.1 coordinate 109,820,614, forward strand.
TGCCATAGTGTAGGGATTCAATGTTTCTACTCTCTGATGAAGGTGTCACTGGCTGGGTCAGCACCTAGAGTCATAGAGTCATAGAGATGTACAGCATGGGAACAGACCCTTCAGTCCAACCCGTCCGTGCTGACCAGATATCCCAACCCAATCTAGTCCCACCTGCCAGCACCCGGCCCATATCCCTCCAACCCCTCCCAATTCATATACCCATCCAAATGCCTTTGAAATGTTGCAATTGTACCAACCTCCACCACATCCTCTGGCAGTTCATTCCATACACACACCACCCTCTGTGTGAATAAGTTGCCCCCTTAGGTCCCGTTTAAATCTTTCCCCTCTCACCCTAAACCAATGCCCTCGAGTTCTGTACTCCCCCACCCCAGGGAAAAGACTGTCTATTTATCCTATCCATGCCCCTCATAATTTTGTAAACCTCTATAAGGTCACCCCTCAGCCTCGATGCTCCAGGGCCTGTTCAGCCTCTCCCTAAAGTTCAAATCCTCCAACCCTGGAACATCCTTGCAAATCTTTTCTGAACCCTTTCAAGTTTCACAACATCTTTCCGATAGGAAGGAGACCAGAATTGCATGCAATATTCCAACAGTGGCCTAACCAACGTCCTGTGCAGCCGCATCCAAGAAAGGAAAGCATACCAAACGCCTTCTCACTAACCTATCTACCTGCGACTCCACTTCCAAGGAGCTATGAACCTGCACTCCAAGGTCTCTTTGTTCAGTAACACTCCCTAGGACCTTACCATTAAGTATATAAGTCCGGTTAAGATTTGCTTTCCCAAAATGCCGCATCTTGCACTTATCTGAATTAAACTCCATCTGCCACTTCTCAGCCCATTGGCCCATCTGGTCCAGATCCTGTTGTAATCTGAGGTAACCCTCTTCGCTGTCCACTACGCCTCCAATTTTGGTGTCATCTGCAGACTTACTAACTGTACCTCTTATGCTCGCATCCAAATCATTTATATAAATGACAAAAAGTAGTGGACCCAGCACTGATCTTTGTGGCACTCCCACTGGTCACAGGCCTCCAGTCTGAAAAACAACCCTCCATCACTACCCTCTGTCTTCTACCTTTGAGCCAGTTCTGTATCCAAATGGCTAGTTCTCCCTGTATTCTGTGAGATCTAACATTGCAAACCAGTCTCCCATGGGGAACCTTGTCGAATGCCTTACTGAAGTCCATATAGATCGCATCTACCGCTCTGCCTTCACTAATCCTCTTTGTTACATCTTCAAAAAACTCAATCAAGTTTGTGAGACATGATTTCCCATGCACAAAGCCATAGTGATTAACCATAATCAGTCCTTGCCTTTCCAAATACATGTACATCCTGTCCCTCAGGATTCCCTCCAACAACTTGCCCACCACCGACATCAGGCTCACTGGTCTGTGGTTCCCTGGCTTGTCCTTACTACCCTTCTTAAAGAGTGGCACCACGTTAGTCAACCTCCAGTCTTCCGGCACCTCACATGTGACTATCGATGATGCAGATATCTCAGCAAGAGGTCCAGCAATCTCTAGCTTCCCACAGAGTCATGATTTGGAGATGCCAGTATTGGACTGGGTATACAAAGTTAAAAATCACACAACACCAGGTTATAGTCCAACAGGTTTAATTGGAAGCACTAGCTTTCAGATTACAACCACCTGATGAAGGAGCAGTGCTCCGAAAGCTAGTGCTTCCAATTAAACCTGTTGAACTATAAGCTGGTGTTGTGTGATTTTTAACTTCCCACAGAGTTCTTGGGTACACCTGATCAGGTCCAGAGGACAGGTAGGTGTCAACCACAGTATTCTGGGTCTGGAGTCACATGTAGGCCAGACCAGGTAAGGACAGCAGTTTCCTTCCTTAAAGGATATTTATAAACCACACCCTTTTTCCCTTGGCCAAAATCAGCAATGGTTTCACGGTCATAATTAGGCTCTTAATCCAAAAGTTTTAGTGAAATCAAATTCCACAATCTGTGCAGGATTCGAACCTAGGTCTCCAGAACATTACCTGGGCTTCTGCACTTTTGAACTAATGATGATGCTTCTTTGATTTTGAAGGAGGGTCACTGAACCTGAAACATTCATTCTGCTTTCTCTCCACAGTCGCTGTGTTCTGTTTTTTGTGTTAGTGATGAGCTGTCAATTTGAGCTACGATGAAAAATAAAACTTTTCAGTTTACTCCCAGATTATTGCTTGTACCCAAATTAGTAACTTTGCTCAGTCATTTTCAGTATTGAGCATTGAGGTAAGCAGCAGATTGGTGATGAACATGAAGTGTTATGCTTGAAATAGGAATCAACAATGCTGTGGCAAAGCTACTGGTGTTATGAATTTTTGTTCTGTTTAACTCTTCAAATGCATGGAATGATGGTGGTGAGATTACTTTTGATTGAATAGCAGTAAAATATTTCATTTTCCTTACACTTTATCAATTGATGGCAAAGATCGTACAGTAGGAATAACAGTGAAGCTATCTATACTCATTATTATTTGACAGTAAATCAGACAGTCGGTTCTTGCAGCTGCTTACACACAGTTAAATGCAGACCTCAGGGAGTCACAGTCCTATTTGTGCTGCTCCTCGGGAAATGATTAGATTCCCGACAGTGGGAAAACAGGCCCTTCGGCCCAACCACTCTACACCGACCCTCCGAAGAGTAACTCACCCACCCGTTTCCCTCTAACTAATGCATCGAGCACTATGGGCAATTTAGCATGGCCAATTCACCTGACCTGCACATCTTTGGACTGTGGGAGGAAACCGGAGCACCCGGAGGAAACCCACGCAGACACGAGGAGAATGTGCAAACTCCACACAGCCAGTCGCCCGAGGCTGGAATCGAACCTGGGACCCTGGTGAGGCAGCAGTGCTAACCACTGAGCCATCGTGCTGCCCCAAATGATATCCTGCTGGGAGATATGACACTGAAAGAGAATGAAGTTGCTCTGTAATAGATACAAAACACTTACAAAGTTCAGGCCTGTCCATTTGTGTAACTAAATGTTTAATGGTATGCTGCAAATCGTAATTGCTGACAACTTCTCTGTTGCTGGAAATTATTTTTTATGAGTCGTGATTCCTTCAGAATTTAATTATTCTTGGAGATTTAAAATATAAAATTATGTAATAAATGTTTTTTTTTGACCTTCTCTTCTTGTCACGTTTATTTCTGCTCTCAATCCAACCTTTCCTTTCCTCTCCTTATCTCATTATATGCAGATGATTCGACATTAATTAAGGATTCTAGCTTGCACTCCCTGCTTCAGACTCTGCATACTTTATTATGAATGCATCAATCCGATTGCTGGAGGGGACACATCATTGCTTACTCTATTCACACTCGATCACGACCACCTCAAGAGGATGATGTGCCAAGATGACTTTCGAATTAACTCAAGCTGCAATGCAAGAAAAAAGCCCATAGAATGTCTGTGGGCTAGTACGAGTCTAAGGAATTGTCTTTGTCACTCACTCACCACGGACCGGTAACATGGTTGATGTGACACTGATTCTTCACTTGTAATCACTGGGAAAGAGTTGAGAGTGAAATATATTTTTTCTTATACTGTCATCAGTACCTTGTCAGTTTTTGAATTTCTAGAGATGTGGAAACCTGTTATTGGAGATGTTAATTAAGTTGAATGATTGCGTCAACCCCTCACATTCCTGCTTTCAGAAATAACTCCAGACCAGCTCCATGGATTGAGGGATCTCAGAATTCAATACAATTTATTGAATAAGTTTGGTAGGAAATGATAATATCATCAACTCAATGAGACAGTTTTACATACACAGCAATAAGAAAAATGAAATGGTTAAAACAACATTGTAATTGCGCCTTATATGAAGAGTTACTGATACTTTGACAGCAAGATTTTATAATATGGTTTTCTACTGTGACCGGTGCTAAACTGTAAAGTTGTGGTACAGGATCGGTAGTTATATGGCAACGTGTTAGTACTTTGATGGCAATGCATTAGTACTTCTTTTGTTTCACATTTCTTTCTTAGTTCCCAAGCTTCTGTCTTCATCACAATGGTGAAACTGTCAGAGAATATTTTGTAATTAGATGAACCAGTATGAAAGTGCCAATGTTTAAAGGTCTGAAAGGATATTGGATGTAATTACTCCAAAAAACTGGATTAACTGTCATCATTCATATCGGTTCCTTCACACAGTCTGTGTTGTGAAGGACTCTTGGGCAAGATGACCAAGATCAGGAGTAATTTAAGCAATAGACTGATGCTATGAGGGTGCTTTTCAGAATGAGGATAAGGACACAAGGGCTAGGTTTTCCCAACCTTGGAGATGGGGGTTGTGGGACAAAGAAAATGGCAGTCTAAATCAGATCACTCCTCACCACCTTCCTCCCTTTACCAAGGTGGTAAATGCCCATGTGAAGCAGCTTCCCAACAGCAGCCACCAGCGCCAGAGGTTCCAAGGCCAAATGACAGGGACTACGGGAGGTCGAAAGCTTTCCACCATCTTTCATTATCCCATAAAAAGGGGTTTGCCATCCACCTCAAAGTTCCTGCTTGCTCTGGGCATCATGGTTCCATTAAATATATGAAGGCAGCCAAGAGTGCTCCAGGGTAGCTGCCACCTCTGCCAGCCTGACTTTACTGTGGGCCCTTTGATTGCACCTGGAGCCTTGAGCGTTCACTCCTCTTCTCTAATAAGACGTCAAGCATTGAAGTAGTCAGTTAGGAGGCTGCTAGGAAGCGATGGGCTTGAAAACCCCCAGTACAGGCCTGGTGTTGAGGTCTGAACTCCAGCAAGAAAATCCAGCCCTTGGTTGTCTAGTCTAATTTTACAACCGGTATCCTCATGGTTCTGAAATCAAAGGAGCTTAAGCAAAGGGGAGACATTGAGATTCCTAGGTGGGAGGGTTACATTGCAAAACGAGCCATTTACTAAACCTGTAGTCAGAACACAAAAACCCATAAATCGGTGATGATTTCATGAGGAATTGTCCACATTGTTGATCGTCTGAGCGCTACATCAACCTTTTCTTTTGTTCCACGAATGACAATATTTTTCACCCCCTCTCCACCCTCATTTATTTTCAGAATAATTAAAAAATATAACCAATAATATTTTTCACAAATCACAACAATATTCAGTACGTGAGCTCCAACAGTAACTTGTACATAAAATATGTTAGGATGCTTTTTTTGCCATTTTATTTAAGAACATATACAAAACCTTAATGACTTGATTATTGTTGTCCGTCTATCCTTGTCACTTATGATGGCTAAGCATAAAGTTGTATTGCAAAATAACAAGATTAACTGGGGCAAATTAGACGATGGATACAGTTTCTCTGGGGTGCAGAGATCAAATCAATGAGTGACTTGAACTTGCAATGTAATTATTGCATACAGACCGTTAAAGGAATATTACTGAACACCAACACTAATTCAATGAGAAATGTGATGGAGATGGAGAAGGCAACTCTGTTGATGTATGATAGCTATAGAGCAAAGAAAACAGGGATACATGAAAATAAAAGTTCACATTGTTAAATAAGAGCAACATTGCAACTGTACACCGAAAGCAAGCACTTTGCAATCATTCCGGAGATGGTGAGGTGTGTTGCCATGCACAGATGAATGTTATAAGACTGTCACCCAACATACAAAGAAGAAAGGCATTTGGAAACCTGCAACATTATTGTCAGCATCAAGGATATACATTCATTAAAGTAACAGCAAAGGAACTCTGAACTTCACAGCTGGCTTTCAATGTTCCTGCTGGAATGGGGTGAACTGGAGATGAATGTGGAACTTTGTGCACACATTCAGAAGAGAAGAAAAGAAAAAACTTTACATTCATACAACAAAGGAATGGCAGCTGAGTTTATTTGGACAATGCAGCCCCACGTTGAGTAAAACCAAATGGCTTCAAACTGCGGAATTACAAGCAAAACCTTAAACATCTGCCATGATAGCAATGGAACTGCCTTATGGACAGAGGTAATTGCAAATCACCAAGGTCCTGACAATACCTTAGAGGTGGGAATGGAGGCGAGAGCTATATATACAAAATATAGTGGATTGTAATCATTCTTGGGGTATGTGGTTGACATAATCAGGGAGGAGGGGCATATACAGCGAGGAGGCTATATCCCACCTGCAGATTTGTTCCATGAAAATCCAAATAGGGAGGAGGGGGTGTGGGATGGGTGCAGGAGGATAATTGAAATACAAATAATGGAGGCTCCACTTCAAGTGAAAGGATTTTCTTGTCCTACAGGTTGTGCTCTGAAACTGCTGCTTGTGCAGTTAGATTTCCACCTCAGGCCATGAAACATTCGCTGATATACCGGGGATGGGGGGGAAGGGGGGGTGGCTTTGCTGTTCTTCTCCACATCTAGAGTGACCCTGACAAGGCGTTTGCAGAGCATGTTGGGCCCTCTTGATCTACTCGACCTCTGAACCTGGCGGCGCTCTCCTCCATCTTCCATTAAGTGTATTCTTTCACGCTCCCCCCTGGCATGTGAGAAATTACAAAGGTTGACACTTCAATTTTCCAGGAAGGGGGAGGAAAATGGGTTGGAGAGGGAGGGGTTGGGGGGAAAGAGGCGGAGGGGTGGGGAGGGGTGGGAACGTCAGTTACACTGGAACAGTCAACCACTCTGATTGTTAATTTTCATGCTGGAAGTTCTTCTGATGAGACCGCAGTGATGTCAGTGAAGCAGGCAGTTACTGCTCTCAGTCTTTGTAACATGCTAAACATAACACTGTTCTGGAAAACAAAATCAGTTGTGTTTTATAAAAGAGATGTTTGTGCTTGGCAAGCTGCTCAAAAACGATCTAGTCATCCTCTTCGTCCCCCACTTTCGATGTCTCTGTGTTCTTGTTTGGGCACCTGAAGCACTTCTCGAAGAACCTGATAATGGTTTTGTGTAGGTGCAGCCAGACTGTGGGTTTCTCCATGTAATGGCCTTCATCGGGATATATCTGCAGAAGGGTGAGATATACACCTGAGTAATGCACTGCAGGAAATTAATGACAATGACAATAACCACTGACATTCATATGGTGCCTGTGCCATTCCCAAGCTGCTCCACAATGGGTTTTATTAATCAACACTAATACCTTACCTCATATAAAGCGAGGCCTAGATTTTAACTTAAAACAGGAGTGAGGTTATCACTGCTCACTTTTATGAAAGAGGAAATCGTACAGAGTCCTTACAGGTGGCATGATGGCTCAGTGGTTAGCACTACTGCCTCACAATGTCAGGGACCTGGGTTCAATTCCAGCCTTGGGCTATTGTCTGTGTGGAGCTTTCACATTCTCCTTGTGTCTGCATGGGTTTCTTCAGGGTGCTCTGGTTCCATCCCACAGTCCAAAGATGTGCAGGTTAGGTGAATTGGCCATTGCTAAATTGTCCATAGTGTCCAAGGATGTGCAGGCTAGATGAATTGGCCATTGCTAAATTGTCCATAGTGTCCAAGGATGTGCAGGCTAGATGAATTGGCCATTGCTAAATTGTCCATAGTGTCCAAGGATGTGCAGGCTAGGTGGGTTAACCATGGGAAATATAGGGATACTGTAATGGGGTAAGTACTAGTTTTGGTCACCCAGTTATAGGAAGGATATTATCAAGCTGGAGAGGGTTCAGAAGAGATTTACCAGGATGTTGCTGGATGTAGAAGGCTCAAGTTATAAAGGAAGGCTGGGACATTTTTCACTGGAGCACAGGGGGTTGAGAAGTGACCTGACAGAAGTTTATAAAATAAAGAGAGGTATGGATAGAGCTAATGGTAGTTGTCTTTTCCATAAGTTGGGGAATTTCAAGTCTAGGGGGCATAATCTTAAGGTGAGAGGAGAGAGACTTAAGAAAGACCTAAGAGGTAAATCCGTTTACACAGATGGAGGTTCGAGTGTGGAATGACTTTCCTGAGGAAGTGCTGGATGTGGATACGGTTACAATGTTTACAAGATATTTTGTGGTTACATAAATAAAGAAGGTTTGTAGGGGATATGGGCCAGGAGCAGGCAGATGGGACTCTTTTAGTTTGGGATTATGTTTGGCATGGGCTGGTTGGACCAAAGGGTCAATTTATGTGCTGTCTAACTCTATGGTTGGGATGCTCCTCATAGGGGCAGTGTGGACGCACTGGGCTGAGTGGTCTGCTTCCACTCTGTAGGGAATCGATGAAACTTCTTAGAGCATGTCCAGTTAATCTCACTCTCCCTCTCTTTATTGTGTCACCAAGATTTTCTTTCTCCTTCAAGCATACGTATTTTAGAGATGAACCACATTTTTTTATTAACTGGCACCTATGGGACCATGAATGTGCAACTAAATCAAATATTCCGATTAGTCAAGGGTCCACACAAAAACACACACTCAGTAATTGAGATGTAATGCAGGAAGCTATACAGATCACTGTTACAATTTATTTACAGCATAAGTCATTTAAATGACAATACAACTGTGCCTTAAATAAAACATTCTGGCAAAGAGCCTCCTCACTCAGATTCTCAATGGACTACTTGGAGATTGCGGTAATACAGTACACTTGGCATTATTTGAGGTATGTAATTTATGCTGGTTTATCGAGAGTTCTGGTTCATTTAAGGTGCCAGTTAAACCAAAGTTTGCTGTACACATTACTTTTCTGTTGGTCTTCAGGCAGTCATTACAAATCCTAAACATTGTTTGACTACATTGTTTTCCTCATGTTCCCTCAGGATTTTCAGCCAATCAGTGTTAATCTGTCCCCTTTAGTTTTTGACCCCTCAGCCAATGGAAACAGCTTCTCCAAAATGCTCTCCAAAGACTTGAAACATCTTTAACGCATCTCCTCTCAGCCTTCACTGTTCCAAGGAGAACAATCTAGGTCCTCCATTTAATCCACACAATTTTTCTTCTTCTTCATTCTTTCATGGGATGTCCATCCCTAATTGAACTGAGTGGCTTGTCAGGTCATTTCAGAGGGTATTTAGGAATCTACTATATTGATGTGTATTTAGAGTCATACGTAGGCCAGACCATGTAAGGATGGCAGATTTCCTACCCCAAATAACTTTAGTGAACCAATCTGTTCTTAATATAACAACTAGCAATAGTTGCCATGATCACCATGACTGGGACGACCTTTATATTCCAGATTTATTAAGAATACAAATTCCACCAGCTTCTCTGAATTAACATTAAGCATCAGTTTGAACCTCAAGATTACTGACACAGTCACATTACCACTGTGCCACCATATCTCCCATGAGGTTGTGGGGTTTTGGTGAACTACCAAGCCAAATTATTAATCAGCGTACACAAGTTCAAATCCTACCATGTCGATTGTGAAGGAAAGCCATCCTTTATAATCCAATATAGTAACTCTGTAAGGCACTGCAAACATAACATACCTGCAATGAATAGTTAGCCTTTGCACTGATTAAGTGGGTTATAAGGTCTGCTGTATGTTGGAAATGGACAGTTTCTGAAAAAGGAAAAGACGCAGTCATGAGATAGAAAAACAATACAAACTGAGTCCTGCAAGCTGAGGTAAAGGAAACAAATAGTGGAAGTAAACAGCAAGATTATCAGGATTTGAAGAAAAAACAAATAGCAAGGAAGATCTACAAAATGTGAGGAATATACCAATGGCCCATTCAGCCTTTCAAACCTCCTCCTCCATTCATTTCAATTCTGACTGATCTGTATGTTAATCTCCAGTTACCTGCTGCAGTTCTCCCACCACTTCATACCCCTGGCTTAACTAAAATATAATGATTTCAGATTTGACATTTTCAATGGATTCAACAACATTTTCGGACAGAGTTCCAGATTTTCACCATCTTCCTTGTGAAGAAATGCTTCCTGATGACAGCCATGAATGTTCTGGCTTCAATTTTAACATATTTTTTCCTTTTGTCACTGCCCAAATGAATAGTTTCTCCCCAAGTACCCAATCAATTCTTTCAGTCATCTTTAACACCTTAATAATATTACTCATGAACTTTTCATACTCTGGGAAACAGAAGCCCTGCCCGTGCAACATCATCTTATAATTCTTTTGCTCCAGGAGCCATTCTAGAAGATCTGAATGGTAGCCTCTCCCAATAAATCCTTTACTGGGGTGCTGTGCCCAAAACCATCTTCCTTTCAATGCTGGATGTGACGATGCTGTCAATTTAAGAGATTATTTTGTCCTGGTTTTTATTTTTGAAGAGAGATTGTAAGGCAGAGGTTGAAAGAAGTTGTCTCTAAGAAAGTAAACAATTTGTGAAGCTTTAGGAGATTTTTAAAGTTAGAACATTAGAAGCAGCCTGGGTGTGGCCAGCTCTCACAGATCAGGCTTTCTAGTTTTAGATTCAGTTTTATGGAATCCCAACAGCATGGAATCAAGCCCTTCAGCCCAATAAGTCCACACCGACCCTGTAAAGAGTAACCCACCCAAATCCATTCCCCTACTATCACCCCTGACTAATGCACCTAACTTACTCATCCCTGAACATTATGGGCAATTTAGCACGGCCAATCCACCTATCCTGCACATCTTTGGACTGCGGGAGGAAAGTGGAGCACATGGACATGGGGAGAATGTGCAAATTCCACGCAGACAGTCACCCAAGGCCAGAATCGAACCCAGGTCCCTGGTTCTGTGAGGCAGCTGTGCTAACTAATGAGCGACCATGCTGCCTCTTTGGGGTCTCAAACATGTTGGAAACTTCAGTGAATGTCTCCTGGCTGCTATTTTCTCTGTATTTTCTCTTGATGTTTTTTTTCCTCCTAGATTGGAGAACTGCATACAAGAATATATTTCTGAATTTGTCTTTTTTCCAAGGGGTGTGTTTATGGGATGCCATTATTTTAGACCAGCTAATTAGTAATAGGCACTGTATGTATGATTCTGTTAAGTTTTCCAATAGTTAAGTTATTTTAATTTCCTCCTTCTTTTGTTTGTATTTTAACTATAGTTTTTAAATAAATTGTGTTTTGCCTAACATAGAATAGCTTAACCAGTCACATTGCATCTGGAACATAGTACTTCACATCTACCTGCAAAATAAGAAAATGTTGGGGTCCAGGCCACCTTCTTAAAAATACTTTGAGGGGGTGTGATCTGGTCCATAACATGGACAACCTGCTGTAAGCTTTCACTGTGCTGTGCTTGTAAAATATAGATTTACCCTCATCCTGTAGACTTCTGACTTGAGTTTGATGTAATCTATCAGTTAATGAACTGCTGTTCAAACTAAGATTCTATCATTTCTTGTATCAGAAAATGCAGCCAAATGTATAGTGATATATCAGACCGCTCATCCTTAAATTACTGAAACTTCTGTAATTCTGGCTTGCTTTTCTTAGCAAACTGTTGAGACTTAGTGAGATAATTATCATTTGGCTGTCAGTGAGTAGGTCTAACACCTCTGAACATTTCAATGTTTGAATCTAAAATGGTCATTTCCAATTGTCTGCCATTATCCTGTTCATTTATATCTTGTTTGGAGAGTACAGATCGATTGAAGAGGTTCTCACAACAAATTCAGTCTACTTCATTCGAAGCAGGGCAAACGCAGAGCTTGAGTGTGCAATAGGGCTGAATATTTTAAACTTAGGGTTCAGCATACCCAAAGGCAGCTCAGTGATGGAGGAGAATCTGGAACAAGTCTTGCTTCAAGAAATTGAGGTCTGTTCAATCAAGACTCAACACAAGAGAGAACACATTGGAAGGATTTGCAGAATGATGTCCAACTTATTAGGCCAGGTTATTAACACAACTTCTGTGATAACCAGGTCCTTGGGTGGGACTTGAAGTCAGCACTTTACCCTCTGTACCCCAAGACCTAGTCATGATCTAGATTAATCCTGCAACTCTAAGAGGAAATACAGTGCATAGAGTCTTAGGGCGGAATCTTATAGTGGTCTGAATGTTGGGGGCAGTGTTGAGATTTGCAGCACAATTGGACAAGAAGCCAGCAAGGCCTATTTGACATCGGGATTAACTCGCTGCATTATTTATGTATCTGTTGGCTGTGGAAGTGAGTTTCTCACTAGGCAGCTGTGAGTTTCTTTGAAGGATATTTCAATCAAGATTCTTGGAACCTAACATCAGAGGGTTTGACCATAGCTTTAATGCTGTTTAATCTGTTTTCCACTGCTGAGTCTCAAGCTTAGATGTTTCTCATCAATCTGTTCAGAGACATTACCACACACATCTGGAGTGCATAGGACTATAATCCAGGTTCCTTGGTCTAGAGGTAGGGACACAACCATTTCACCACAAAATACCTCCATGTATTATTGATCATCCTCTCCAGATGTGTTATTACACATTTCTGGAGCAGGTGGGACTTGAAGCCAGGCTCAGAGGTAGGGATACTACTGCAGTGCTGTAAGAGCCTTTGGTCACATTCAGGTAAGCTTGGTGTCAGCTGCTGAGTCAAGAGAAGTTTAACATTTAAGGGTGCAAGCCTTGGGAATCCATCTCATGGATCTGGATCTAGAACCCTGATGTCCCTAGGGTTTTGGGGAGGGTCAGGGGAAAGAATGGCTTGGCTAATTTAACAAATGGTTCTCATTGAACATTTCTCCTTCTGTTTCCCTTGCCTGCAGTGACAATGGGGCTTGGCTGAGAACAAGTCACTGATTACTGTTACTATGAGAGGCTGCTGTGGGCAGCAAGGAGTCAGTGGGCTTTCCTGAAGGACATGAGGGAAGGGGAGCATTCCTTCTCTTCCATGCCCATGGGAACAGCCATAAAAAGCACAATACCTCTGCAGCCAGATTCTCGTGTTTCCTACTTGCTGCTGGGCATCCCATGGCCATGTAATAGGACTTGCATGGAGGCAGAGTTTTCCCAAGATGTTGTTCTCCCTCTCTACTGCATCCAGAAATGGCAGGAAGTGGATTGGCACCTGCGCCATAACACTCAATCACAGCAGTGGAGTGGAGCAGAAGGAAGCCATTCAGCCATTGTGTTTGCATTGGCTCTTTAAACAATCATGATTACCCAGTGTAAATCTCCTGCCTCTTCCCCATCCCCTTGTATACAATGTTGATCCACAAAATTATCCAGGGCCCTATGTAATGCCTCACACGAGTACCGCAGAAGGGTACTGACATTGAGCCACGATGTGTTTTTGAGGGTGAGAGAGACAGGTTTTTAATTCGTAAATGAATCAAGGTGGCACGGTGGCACAGTGGTTAGTACTGCTGCCTCACAGTGCCAGAGATCTAGGTTCAATTCCCGCCTCAGGCAATTGTCTGTGGAGTTTGCACATTCTCCCCGTGTTTGTGTGGGTTTCCTCCGGGTGCTACGGTTTCCTCCCACAATCCAAAGATGTGCGGGTTAGGTGAATTGGCCATGCTAAATTGCCCGTAGTGTTAGGGGAAGAGGGGAATGGGTCATGGGTGGGCTGCTCTTCAGAGAGGCGGTGTGGACTTGTTGGGCCAAAGGACCTGTTTCCACACTGTAAGTAATCTAATCTAATCAAGTTATAGGGAAAAAGCAGGAAAGTGGAGTTGAACATTATCATGGCCTACGTCTAGTGATTTTAGGTCCTTATCTTAATTGTGTTAAAGAAAGTTAAATGTTGGAAAATTTCTTGCTCCCTCAATTTTAACCCTTGTCTCTAACTCTTCCTCAGAATCACAAAGTCATGACAGTGCAGCAAGTGGCCTTTGGCTCATTGTGCCTGAGCTGTGCTCTCCATGTAAAGACCTTTCCTGTCTGTGTGTAAGCCGACAATTGAGGCTGAATGGTCAAAGAGCAGAGGAATTCTGAGCAGAATGATTGCTTGCAACTGAACCTCAAAAACCCCAAACCATTTGAGGAACAGCTAAGCTTTGCTAAGGTTCAGCCGCGGTAGATCAGCACTGATTGATCGCCCTGACAGTGAGCAGATGTCTGAGCCCTCCCACAGAAACCCTCCCCACACGATTTCAGGTCAGAGACTGTTACTGAGAACTCATGGAATTTCACTTGTCCACACTCTTACCATCTGCAGTTCCATGGATTAGCAGCAATTCCTCCTCTTGGAGTCGGGTCACTCGATATTCTAATTCCGACATCTACAAATGAAGCAGGAAGACATGTTGGAGCTTGATGATGCAATGTGTCTATAATTAGCGATCGGAAGTGACCATCTTGAATCTGAAGCCTTTCTTTTCTAGGAGAAAGTGAGGACTGCAGATGCTGGAGACCAGAGTTGAAAAATGTGGTGCTGGAAAAACACAGCAGGCCAGGCAGCATCCGAGGAGCAGGAGAATCGACGTTTCGGGCATAAGCCTTTCTTCAGGCTTTTCTATTCTAGCCAAGCAACAGAAGTCGATCTAATTGAGACCAGGCACACTGAGTAGATCCATCTAATTACTGATATTGTAATGTATTAGTGTAGCCTGAAATATTAACACCGTATTTTCACAGATGCTGTCTTGTCCCCCATTTGCTGCTTCTACTTCTACTGTCCCTTTCATATAGTAAACTAAAAGTAAATTTCCATTTTGCAGCAATTTATCTCTCCACAAGATCTCCCATTCTTAGAAACAAAATATTGAAGGCTCACAGCTGGTATAGGGATTTCTTTGCAAAAGGAGAAATGTTGAAGTGTCAGAAATGTTAAGGATTCCTTCACTAGTTGGCTCCAACAGAATGCTTTGATTTAACAAATCAAAGTTCACACCGAAGCTAGTGTCCTGAGGAGGGAGCTCCTGTCAGACAGGAAGGCTGAAATCCTCGGAAATTGGTTCCAACTGGAATAGTGGAACCATTTGTTTATGTTTTATCTGTCAATGGGAAGTGGGATTGCTGACTAGACCATTTCTTGTCCATCTCTCATTATTAAGGGCCAACCCCATTGCTGTGGGTCTTGACTTACATGTAGGCCAGACTAGGTGAGCACTTCACTTGTTCGCTCATGGGATATGGATGTCCCTCGCTGGCCAATATTTATTGCCCAATGCGAGTTAACTGGTGATGATGAACTGTCTTCTCAAGCCAATGCAGTCCATACACTGGAGGTTGACCCACAATGTTGTTAGGGAGGGAATTTCAGGATTTTGACCCAACAATTATAAATAAATGTCGATATAGACTCATAGTCACGGAGATGTACAGCATAGAAACAGACCCTTCTGTCCAACTTGTCCATGCCAACCAGATAGTCTACATTAATCTAGTCCCATTTGCCAGCACTTGGCCCATATCCCTCTAAACTCTCTGGATACTCTTTGGAGGGTCAGTGTGGACTTGTTTGGTCAAGTGGCCTGTTTCCACACTGTAGCGATTCTATGATAAACTCTTCCTATTCATACACCCAGCCGGATGCCTTTTAAATGTTGTAATTGTACCAGCTTCCACCACTCCCTCTGGCAGCTCATTCCATACACGTACCAACCTCGATGTGAAAAAAGTTACCTCATAGGTCCCTTTTAAATTTTTCTCCTCTCACCTTAAACCTAGGCTTTCTATGTTTTAGACTCTCCTACCCCGGGGAACAGACTATTCGCCCTATCCATCCCCCCCTCCCCTGACTTTTTAAACTTCTTTATGGTTACCCCTCATCCTCTGATCCACTAGGGGAAGATATATTTCTAAGTCAGGACGGTGAATGACTTGTTGGTGGTGGTGTTCCCATGTATCTGCTGCCCTCGTCCTTCTAAATGGAAGTGGGTTCAATGTTCTTATGTCAGTATTCTCCTACGTAGCATTGTTCAGATCGACACATCTTGCAGTTCCATTCATTCCTCTTTCTTGAAGAACTCTCTCACCTCCCCATCTGAACAGCCAACACTTACCTATTGCCATTGCCCTTTCACATGCCTCACAGTCATAGTTCCTTCTTCCTATACAAGCCATTACAAACACTTACACCTCTCTAGTCTCCTTCTCTCTCTCTCTCTCTCTCTCTCTCTCTCTCTCTCTGCAGGCAAAGAATACACCCAACCTGGTGCATTGCAGGGTCGAGGGTTGAAGTGGATGGAATCTGGGGGAGGGTGGCAGTGCTGATCCAGTTGCTCCACCAGGAAGCCATGTTGTTCCAGGAGGGTTGCAGATGCCAGTGGCCTCCTGCTGTGACAGTGTGAGGCGCCAGTGCATGGATCTTGGGGAAAACTGACCCTCAACTGCCACTGAACAGATTCAAGAACGGCTTCTTCCCTGCTTTTATCAGATTTTTGAATGAACCTCTAAAATGTTAATTCTGATCTCTCTCTCTGCACCTTTTTTGTGGCTGTAACACTGTGGTCTGAACTTTGTTCTGCTACCTTGATGCACTTTGTATGGTATGATCTGGCTATATAGGACACGAAACAACACTCTTCACTGTAAATGTGGCAACAATCAAGCAGGGATTCTCACCCCCTTTGTCCTGTGAGGAGGAGAAGGAGAATTGCTGCTATGGGCAGTACTGTCGCTTCTCTTGTCCCTCGTCAGAGATGGACAGTGGAGTGCTCCAGCTGCTCCCGTGCAGGGACGTGTAACCAAACATTTGTGTAATGCCTTCCAGGCAGTTGGTCGGGACCTGCCAAGCTGTATTTGAGGCTATGGGAACTCTGGAACAGAGGCCCATCACTGACCATGGCTGGAGCACTTCAATATCACTGATCAAAGTCTCCGCAACCTGTCAGTTTCACTGAGGAAGCTGGCCCCACAGTGATTCTGACCCTGCTGACAGTTCCCAGGCCAGCTGCTCTGCTTGTGAAATCCAGAATGCACGGGTAAAGTTGATGCTAAAGCTGCAGCTAACACTAAAGCTCAGTGCTTTTAATTGATCTTTCTTTTCATCCCAACCAGGTGCCCCTCTCCTCTTCAATTCACATAAACCTGGGAGAAGGCAGGTTAATGCTGGGATCCCAAAGTAATGTCACCTTTAGGGGACCTAACTACCTGAATATATGCAAACCCACCTCCCCTTACCTGTAAAAGTTACCACTGCAGTCCGCAGTTCTTGAGCAAATGTGACTAGTTATTTATTATGGTCTTTTGTGCAGGAAAATCAAATCCCTACTGAGATACAAGGACTTCTACCTGCTCACTGTACCAAACTGACATGGTAGTAATGGTTACCTTTACTTATACGGTCTAATGTACTTTTAAATTCCAAAGAATGTTCTTCACCCCTTTAACCTCTTCCTGCCAGTGTCCCATAATTCTATGCGGGCTGCAATTTTATTTTTAGCCAAATAACCATTCACCAGCTCTACATACATTCACTTTAATCTCTCTCATTCAGCAAAACAGATATATCCACTCTGGGGGGGCTTTTGTAATGGGTACAATGGGCAGGTAACAACTTGTTGTCTGGAAATCAAATCACTTCCATTCTTAGCAGGTGAATTCAAGGGAGCTGAACCTCATGGGATCAGTTTTTAAAAGAAATAAACTTTTTTGAGAAAGTCTAGCAAGCTAGAAAAGGAGATTGGTTAGCTCAGTTGACTGGATAGCTGGTTTGCAATACAGAATGATGCCAATAGCATGGGTTTAATTTCTGCATTGGCTGATGTTATTATGAAGGATTCTCTTTTTCAAACTCTCCACTCACCACCACCATCACTCTCGAATGAGACAGCAGTTCTATGGTCTGGTAAGATTATGGTATCTTTACCTTCACCAAGCTAAAACTGCATAAAAATTAACTCATCAAACAGCCTTAAGAACATACTTAATAAATTTGCATCATACAGTTCGTCTGTGTATAAGATGAGGCACATAGAAATATAGAAACCAGGAGGTGTAGGTTACTTAGCTCTTCAAGCCTGTTCCACCATTCAATATGATCATTGCCAGACATCCAACACAGTTCTTGCTTTCTCCCTGTACCCATTGATCCCTTTAGCATTAAGAATTATTTCTATTGCCTCCTTGACAATATTTGATGCTTCAGCCTCAACTGCTTTTTGTGGCAGAGAATTCCATTCTCTGGGTGAAGACGTTTCTCCTCATCTAAGTCCTAAATGGCCTACTCTGCATCTTTAGACTGTGGCCTGCAGTTCTAGGCTCCTGGGCTATTGAGAACATCCTGTGCTTACCCTATCTCATTCGATTAGAATTTTATACATTTCTGTGAGACCTCCCCTTGATTCTTCTAAACTCAAGTAAATATAACCCTAACTGATCCAGTCTCTCCTCATACGCCAGTCCTGCCATCCCAGGAATCAGTCTGGTAAACCTTTGTTGCACTCCCTCTATTGCCAGTACATCCTTCCTCAGATAAGGAGACACAACTGCACTAAATACTCCAGTATGGTCTCCCCAAGGTACTATAGAATTGCAATAAGACCCCCCCCTACTCCTGTACTCGAATCAGCTCACTATGAAGGACAACATTTGCCGTTTTCACTGTCTGCTGCTCCTGCAGGTGTACAAGGTGTACAGGTGTACAAGGACACACAGGGATCATTGCATCTTGCCCTTTTCTAATCTACTGCTATTCAGATAATAATTTGCTTCCCTGTTTTTGCTACTGAAGTGGCTAAGCTCATATTTATTCACATGATACTGCATCTGCCATGCATTTACACATTCACTCAGCCTGCCCAAATTACAATGAAGCATCTCTGCATCTTCCCCACAGTATACTCTCCAACTCAGTTTTGTGCTGCCTCCAAATGTGAAGATACTACATTGAGTTCCTTCATCTAAATCATTCATCCAAAGTGTGAGTCCGAGTTCAAGCACTGATCTCTGTGGTTCCACACCAGTCATTGCCTGAAAAAGATCTGCTCTTTGTTTCCTTGCCTGCCAATATCACAGTTTGCTGTCCATGAACATTACCTCCAATTCCATGTGTTTAAGTGTTAATCTCTCACATGGGACCTAATCAAAAGTCTTCTGAAAGTCCAAATAAACCACATCCATTTGTTCCCCCTTATCAACTCCACTATGTTACGTCCTCGGAAAATTCCAGTAGAATGGTGGCCCAGACTTGATGGGCTGAAGAGTCTCTTCATTATGATTTTATGATGCAAGGCTCCCAAACTGCATGTGCTAATGACCAGATAATTGTGTTGCAAGTGGTGTTAATTGAGGGATAAATACTGGCAAGCACATTGGCAGTAACTCTCCAGCTCTCCTTTGAAATAGCACCATGGAATCTGTAAAATCTATTTGAACAGGCAGATGGTTTAATAGCTCAAATTTTTAAAAAGGTCTTTTGGAACAGCGAGCAATGAATTACTGTAGAAGTCAGAAAGATTACTGCATGCCCCTGCTTTGTGTAATTCAACAAAGTGATAGTCTTAATGTGGCATTCATGATTATTGGCAAGTACTATGTTGGCTTCAATGATATTCAATTAAACTCACTGACCCATTCGGAACACTGAGCTAAATATCCAAGCAAAGTGGATTAAAGCTATCTGCCAAATCTTCTTAATTAAAAGGTTATCAGAGAAGAATGCAGAATTATTAACAAATGGAAGGCTTCATATAATTCATGAAATGTTTATTATCTCTTCAGGGGCTGAAATGCCAAGAAGAAAAGGAAAAATATAATCATAGGCAGGCCAGCACATCAGTGTGATTAAGAGGATTTGCAGTTGGGTGTATTGTGGAGATTGAGGCACCCACTCCATTATCAAACTCACACTAAAGGGGGCTTGTCTAGGTTCTGTGCTCAGGTGCAGCACATTGAATGAAAACCCCTGTAAAAGGCATGATTAACTAGTGGAAAAGAGTCCAAAAATCTAGGTGAAGTTTCATTGAACTTACCCCATACCCTCTGTCAGCTCTGCTGAGTGTACCAAAATAGCGCTCAGTGAATGCAGAGGCTGTGAAGAAAGAAATAGCAGGTCAGATGTGCAAAGAAATGCCGCAGATCTAAAAAGAACTAAAACTATAACCTTCTCAAAAACTGAAATTACTGGGGAAATTCAGCTGTCCTGGCAGCATCTGTGGCAAGAGAAATAGAGTTAATGTTTCAGGTACAGTGAAACTTGAAAGGGTTCAAAAAAGATTTACAAGGATGTAGCCAAGGTTGGAAGGTTTGAGCTACAGGAAGAGGCTGAATAGGCTAGGGCTGTTTTCCCTGGAGCATTGGAGGCTGGGGTTGGGGGTGGGGTGGGTGGGGAGGGGGTGGGGGTAACCTTATTTTAGAGGTTTATAAAATCATGAATGGCACGGATAGGAACAATAGACAAGGTCTTTTCACTGGGATGGGCGAGACCAGAACTAGAGGGCATACTTTTAGGGTGAGAGGGGAAATATTTAAAGGGGAACTCAGGGACAACTTTTTCATGGAGAGGGTGGTGCGTGTATGGAATGAGATGCCAGAGGAAGTGATGGAGGCTGGTACAATTACAAGGCATCTGGATGGGTACATGAATAGGAAGGGTTCAGAGGGATATGGCCAAGTGCTGGTAAATGGAACTAGATTAATTTAGGATATCTGGTCAGTATGGACAAGTTGGACCAAAGGTTCTGTTTCAGTGCTGTACATCTCTAAGACTCTATAATCCTTCTTCAGAACTGATGGTAGCTAGGAAATGATTGGTATATGTGCTGAAGACAGGGGGTGGAGGTCAGGAAGGTAAAAGAGTAAGTGATAGGTGGATCAGTGTCCAGAGGAAGAGAAAGACAGTTAGACAAAGGGATTGGTAATGGTGAGCCAGGGAGAAGTAAAAACTGATAATGGGAACCAGTAGTACATGAAAATGGGTTGGATGTGCTAAAAGCAGCCTATGTTATGAAATGTCCTGGGGTATGGGAATGTGTAGATGACATGGAAGAAGATGTCCATACCCTAAAATTATTGAACTCAATATTGAGTCCTGAAGGCTGTAGGTGCCCAACGTGGAAAATGGGATGCTGTTCTTTCAGCTTGTGATGAGTCTTGTCGGAGCACTGTAATCAATTTAGGCCCTGGACTGTCCATGTCTTTTAGTCACCTTCTCCATTTATTGCTTGTTTGCTTTACCCCTGCCCTCCTGTCTTCAGCCATATACAATATACCAACCTTTTCCTCACTACCATCAGTTCTGAAGCAGGGACACTGGATCTGAAAGATTAACTGTTTCTCTCGCTTCTAATGCTGCCAGACCTGCTGAGTTTCTCCAGTGATTTCTGCTTGTCTCAGATTGCCAGCACCCACAGTTCTTTATTTTATAATAACCTCCTTTGATTGTCTGAAAACATTTGGCTGCAAAGGAGGATGTATCAATATTATAAATCAACATGATGGTGTGCGACTGGCTGGATACACTGGCAAATCACAGACACGCATATATTCATATTTTCAGTAGATATAGCTTCCATCAAAATAGCAGCAAGTCATAAAAACATGATTTAAACACTAATATTATGAGAAGCCGGTTATCTGATTGCATATGATCAAAGTTGGGATGGAGTTAAAGATGGGAATACAAGCTTCCCAATGGGTCAGCTGGTTTTTTTCACTGGTGCTGATCTATCTGGTACTGAGCTGACTTCAGCTCGGTTACTGGTTGTACCAATAGATCTCAGTGCCCTGAGATAGGAAGGGAGCACTCATCCAGGGTTCTGGCTACTCATAACATTAGGATTGAGTGTAGTGTTGAGTAAGTGAACATCCATAAAAGGGCAGATTAATGAAGTAAATGACTGCCTGGAAGATTCAGACCCCAGGATAATAATAATAGAAAACCTTTTACTAATACATTAGGCCTGTTGCCTTGGCAAATAAAGTCATCCTTTTTTTAGTACAGGTTTTGCAGGTTGAGAGTGTAATAGGCCGGCCTTTATCTAGGTAAAGTTAAAAATCACACAACACCAGGTTTTAGTTCAACAGGTTTATTTGGAAGCACTAGCTTTCTGTGCACTGCTCCTTCATCAGGTGGCTGTGGTGCAGGGCCATAAGACACAGAATTTATAGCAAAGATTACAGTGTTATGCAACTGAAATGATATATTGAACAAACCTCGATTGTTGTTAAGGCTTTCATCTTTTAGAGTGGGTTGCAGGTTTCGGTTCTCTAATATGTAAATCCCAGAACTTCTTTAAAGTCACATTCTCAAGATAATTTAGGGTTTTATAAAAAAAAGGAGACATCTCAGCTCAGAAAATGCATTAAAGGTGTGAGGTTAGAGTATATCTGTCTCCCAATCTTGAGTCAGACTGGTTCTATTTCCAAATTAGGAATTTATAAAATATTACATGGATTGACTGCCTGCAGATTGTGTGCTTTTTGAGCAAAATAGAATGTGGCTGCAAATATAATTCTGCAAATGCAAATTCACCCCATAGACTTATATATGTCTGTGTGCATGAGAGAGAGGGAGAATGTGCATGTGAATGTGCTTGGTAAAGTGTGTGTGTGAGTGTGATGGAGTATGAGCCTGGGAGAGGATGTGTGGGTGGGTGTGAGTATGGGTGAGTGTATGTGTTTGTGTATGAGAGATAGGATGTGTATGAGGGTCTGCATGGGTGTGTGAGTATGTAAGAGTGTGTGTGTCTGTGTGCGTGAGTGTATAGTGTAGTGGGGTCACATACGCAAACACTCTCATGTGCATTCATACTCACACGCGCACACACTCTCTCTCTGTCATGCACATGAGCGTGCGCACACACACGCGTAAGTCTATGAGATGAATTTGCATTTGCAGAATTATATTTGCAGAGACATTCTCTTTTGCTCAAAAAGACCACAATCTGCAGGCAGTCAATCCATGTAATATTTTATAAATTCCTAATTTGGAAATAGAACCAGTCTGACTCAAGATTGGGATACAGACAGACTCTAACCTCACACCTTTAATGTATTGTCTGAGCTGAGATGTCACTTTTTTTACAAAACCTTAAGTTATCTCGAGAATGGGACTTAAAAGAAATTCTGGGATTTACATATTAAAGAACCGAAACCTGCAACCCATTCTAAATGGCGAAAGACTTAACAACAATCTAGGATTGTTCAATACATCATTTCAGTTGCACGACATGATAATCTTTTGCGATAGATTCTGTGTCTTATGGTCCTGCTCCACATTTACCTGATGAAGGAGTAACGCTCTGGAAGCAAAAACTTCCAATTAAACCTGTTGGACTATAACCTGATGTTGTGTGATTTTTAACTGTGTCCACCCCAGTCCAACACTGGCTCCTCCACATCATTTATCTAATTAAGTAGTCTATCATATCGAGACGACTGGAGTAGAAAGATGCAGAACTAATGCTGCAGCTCTACAAAAACCCTGTTAGACCCCACATAGAAGGGTCAGTGCAGAGCTGGGCACCACACCTTAGAAAGGAAATACTGGTCTTGGAGGGAATGCAACGTAGGTTAATAAGATTGATACCTGGACTTCAGGGACTGAGTTATGAGGAGTGTGATGAACCTGTTCCTTTGACAAGGTTAAATTGTTGTTTCTTCAGCAAGGTTTGAAACAACCCAAGGTTCCATTATGTCTGAAGTTTGAATGGTTCATTGGGGCCTTTTTGTTTATCCCTAACAGATAATGCTTCTGGCCTAAGGCTTTCATGTCTTAATAAAAAACTGGTATAATCAAAGGGGGGTGGCCAGGTAACTGCGTAGCTAGCCTTTGTTTAGATTAGATTCAGTTGCAGCAAGGGATGTGTGAAAAAGGCTCATGAACTCTCTTCTCTGACTTGAAACCTGTAAGCGTTGTGTGTCATTTGTAATCTTTATGCAAAGGGTCTGTTTATGGAGAGTGTTGCAACTGTCTTCAGAACAGCATCATGAAGTTGGGATAAGCTGTCAGGTTTGGATAGGATAAGTTATCCGGTATTCTATTTTCTGTTCTTTGTGTTTCATTCCATAATTTTGTAAATAAATTCTGTTTGTTTAAAACTTGGCAGTCAGACCAGCTGATTCGCTCCAGGAATATCCACTATACACTTACCAAAAACAAATAGCAAAGTTCCCGCCTGGGCTACCTGCTTAAAAATCTTTTGAGGGGTCGGGCCTGATCCAAAACAGGAGAGATTATACAAATTAGGCCTATTTCCTCCAGAGTTTAGAAAGTTAAGGGGGTTCTGATTGAAGTCTTCAAGATATTAGCAGGAAAAGACATGGTAGATAAAGATGAACCATTTTCACAGGTTATGGATTCTAGAACTAGGGGGAATAATCTGAGAATTAGGGACAGACCATTCAGGAGTGATGTTGGGAAGAACTTCTACATGCAAAGGGTTGTAGATGTTTGTAATGTTCTTCCACAAATGGCAGTGGATGTTAGATCAGTCATTAGCTTTAGATCTGAGAGAATTATTTTGTTAAGCAAAGATGTTAAAGCAATATGTGCCAAACTCAGGTATATGGAGCTAGGCCACAGATCAGCCTTGATCTCACTGAATGGCAGAACAGACTCAAGGAGCCGAATGGCCTCTTTCTGTTGCAATGTTCCTGTCATGATGACAGGGTTAAAAGCAAGAAATACAGGTTTAACATCAGAAAACTGGAAGGAAGGAGGGAAGTCACACAGAGCTGAGACTCACTCACAAGATGATATGCAACCATACATAAGAAAGGCCATTTGGTTGATACAAATGCATGCATTCAAAAAACTGTTAAACGCTGCTCATTTCAGCTTCCAATTACTTCCTGAATGATTCCAGTTTTATAGTCTTCATTAAGCTCTCTGGAGGTTTATTCTATATGTTGATCACTGTTTATTAAAAAAAACCTAATATCAATTCTAAATTTACCTTTTACTGGTTTAAATTGTGCTTCTGTCCTACGGCCACTATTTAATTCTACTGCATCACCCATCTGGTGGAGCTCCATAAACATCATCTGTCCCAGATTTTACCTTTGGGGTGGGGGAATTGTCTAATTTTCTCCCATCGTTTTTCATAAACCAACATGGAAATCCAACCTTATAAGTGGGTTTAACATCTCCTAAAGACTAGAATATGTTTTTACTGGTCCAATATTTATCAAAATATGGTAAATCCAGGAGCCAAATAAACACTTTATTAAAATAAAACGAAGTATAACAAATAAAACAGTCTTTATGACTTTGTTCTAGCTGACTGCAGTCATCCACCACCACTTAATTACCTTGCATCAGACCACAGAAACCTACAAATGAACAGAAACATTTATTTTACAATAACCAAGCCAATGAGCCATACCTTGTAAAAATCAAAATAAACAAACCACACCAGACTGCAGAGGTATAAAAGAAAGTAGGTCTGGAGGGATAATTAGAAGCTTGATGAAAGCAAGGCCTTGCTGCAGGAGAGTGATCTGCAGGGGCTTAAGGAAGGAATTTCAATTATAGCCCTGGAAGGTTGAAATCACTGTTTGTGAAAACAATGACTGCAGATGCTGGAAACCAGATTCTGGGTTAGAGTGGTGCTGGAAAAGCACAGCAGGTCAGGCAGCATCCGAGGAGCAGGAAAATCGACGTTTCGGGCAAAAGCCCTTGTTGTCAATGGTGAGGGGAAGGGAGGGGAAGATGTCAAAGGGACAGGGATTATGTGGGGCTCTTCGGCTGGAAGGTGATACAGGTCTTAAAGGGTGGGACTCAAAAAGGGGTTAAAATATTGAGAGTTTTGAGTTTGAGGAGGGCAATCAATGTAAATTGGGGGATAATGGGTGCATGGTGGAAGAAAGTAAGCAACTTGTTGAGGGTAATAGAAGTTAACTAAGAGAACATTGGCAGTGTTGAGTTGGCAGTTTACAGTTTCAGATGGGCTGCAGGTCAATTTTGCAAGTTGATACCTACCGTAGAGTTTAAAGTCTGTGATTGGAGAAAGTGCTATTCCACACTTGAATAGGGCATTTTTTTTATCAAATTCTTTCTCCGTGGTAAGCAGCATCAAACTCAGATAACCACCATAAGCCTATAGAAATTAAATACAAGGAGTCAATATTCCACATTAAGGCAAATATATAATTCTCGTCAAGTTCAGTTCAAGTTGCTCATGAACACACTGGAATTAAAATGACATTTTTATGTCATTGTATTAACCTGCAATCTATTCTTCTTGGTTTGTAAATCTTTCCTGTTGTCATTTATATCAACTGAGTGTGGCATCAAGGAGCCCGAGAAAAACGGAATCTATTGGAATCAGGGCAACCTCTCTGCTGGTAGGATCGTTGTGTTTTTTGGAGGTCAGTCACCTTAATTATAGAGTCAGGCATCTCTGTAGGACTTCCTCAGGATCATGTCCTAGGCCCAACCATCTTCAGCAACAACCTTCCCTCCATCATATGATCAGAAGTGGGGATATTCACCAATGATTACACAATATGCAGCACCATTCTCAACTCTTCAGATACTGAAGCAGTGCATGGTCTAATGCAACAAGATCTGGACAATATCCAGACTTGAGCTGACAAGTGGTAGATAACATTCACCTCATACAAATTCCAGACAATGAACATCTCCAATAAGAGGCAATCTAACCACCACCCCTTGATATTTAATGGTGCTACCATCACAGCATTATGAGTCCCCTACTATCAACACGCTTGAGGTTACCTTTGAAACTCAACTGGACTTGCCACATTTACAGAGTAGCTACAAGTGCAAGTCAGAGGGTAGGGATACTGTGGTGAGTTACTCCCCTCTTCATTCTCCAAAGTCTGTTCATCATCTACAAGGCACAAGTCAGGATTGGGATGGAATACTCCCCACTTGTCTGGATGGGTGAAGCTACAACACTGAAGATGCTTGATACTATCCAGGACAAAGCAGCCCGCTTGATTGGCACCACATCCACAAACATCCACTCTCTCCACCACCAACACTCAGTAACAGCAATGTGTACTATCTAGAAGTTCTGAGAATCCGTCCAATTTGAAAACAAGTCATTTGGCCCAACAAGTCCACACCGACTGTCTGAAGAGTATCCCATCCAGACTCAGACTCATCCCCTCTACCCTCTCCCTATATTCCCCAAGGCTAATCCAACTAACCTACACACCCCTGGACACTATGAGCAATTTACCATGGCTAATTCACCTAACCTGTACATCCTTGGACAGTGGGAGGAAACTGGAGCACCCAGAGGAGGAAACCCACGCAGACATGGGGAAAATATGCAAACTCCACACAGTTGCCCGAAGCTGAACTCGGGTCCGTGGCAGTGTGAGGCAGCAGTGCTAACCACTGAGCCACCATGGTGCCCTGCAGTACTGCAGAAAATCACCAAAGGTCCTTAGGCAGCACTTTCCAGACACATTACCACTTCCACCTAGAAAGACAAGGGCATTGTATACATTGGACAACCACCACCTGCAAGCCACTGACCATCCTGACTGAGAAGTATATCACTGTTTCTTCACTGTTGTTGAGCCAAAATGCTGGAATTTCTTCCCGGTGGGTGTATCTGCAGCACATGGTCTGCAGCAGTTCAAGTAGGCAGCTTATCATTAGCTTCTCAAGGGCAACTAAGGATGAGCAATAAATACTGGCCAGTTAGTGACGCCTACATATCATGAATGAATATAAGTAAAAGATAACTGCAGCAACTTACACTGGCCAACAGAATCACCATGGAACTTTATTAATGTGTCTCTGGAACCTGCACAAGATCCTCATGTTGAACAATTATTAAATAGGACATTTTTCTCAATGTATTCTTCAAGTTTGAGCAAGGCCAGGATTTATTGCTAGTCCTTGATTGCCTTTGAAAGGTAGTCATAAGGTGCCTTTTACAACTGCTGGAACTGTTGAGGTATTGGATACAGAGTTCCAGGATTTTGATGTGATAATAATGAAGGAATGGCAAGTTAGTTCCAAAACATTTAACCAGAAGGGAAAGTTGCAGATGGCAGTGTTTTCATGTATCTGGTGCTCTTGATTTTTTAGATGGTGTAACTAGCAGGTTTGAAAAGTGTTGTCAACAGAAACTTGGTCAGTTGCTGCAGTGCATCCAATAGATGAAATAATTGCTGGGTAGTGCAGAACTTAAGCACTGCATAAAAGCGACGTGATCAAAGTACTCATCTGGATCGGGATACAAGAAATCGAATTTAGAAAGGGATCACCAATTTATTCGAACATTACAAAAGGTTGGACCATTGGTGACATGACAACTGTGAATTTTAATAAACTGATTAAGCTCGGACCAAGCAGATTGGTGAGAATGATACCACTTTGTAGATGGTTCAAATGATTACCGTCATGTTTTGGAGGTGGGGGGAGTAAAAATGGTTATCGTGCACACTGTGCCATCACTGCCAGTGATCATTGTATTTTCACACAATAGTGTAAAATGGCCTTTGTTAGTGCAGAAGAATAAAGTGGCACTGAATGTTCACAAGTCTACTGGTACACGCTGTAACTCTGGCATAATGTTTTGGAGTTACTGTGGGGCCTTTTGGGCTGCAGAGTCCTTATTCCAAGCTAATTGCTGGCAGCAGGGTGAGGGGGGAGAGGGGTGCAGTCTGTGGGGCTGAGGACTTGAAATACCAGGAAGTCCATTTGTGCACAGCCCTCGGGGTAACATGACTAGCCCATCAGAGAATTGCAGCTGGAACAACCAACCTGAGTGCTTGAACTCTTGGTCCTAAAATGATTTGTTTTAGGAACAGGGGAAGTTAAGTGTTCTTTCTGCAGGACAACACAACCCTTTTACCACAGCTGTACCCCTCTGCAACAGTGAACAGGCCCATTCTACCCCAATTGGCATTAACTTCTCCTGAAAGCATGGAAATCAAGGTGGCCAAATCAATGATGGCCTCGTGGTATAATTGCTGGACTGTTAATCCAGAGACCCAGGTAATGTTCTGGGGAACTGTATTCCAATCTCACCGTGACAGATGGTAGAATTGGAATTCAATTAAAAATCTGAAATTAAGAATTTAATGATGGCCATGAATCCACTGTCAATTGTCATCTGGTTCACTAATGTCAGAAGACATGGGTGGCTTAGGAGCAATAGGGTGCATGTGAGGAGACCCCATCGTGCAATGCAGGAGGCTTCCTTGACCATCTATAGAGATTTAGTGACCCCCCTTCCCCCTTTGTATATACGATTTCAGAGATGGGCATTAAAATTCATTCCATCAGCAGCAATCTTCATTCACAAGGGGACACTTCTACTTATAAGGTGATTTGTTCAGCAGCATTTGATATGCCTTTTAGGGATCACAAAGTAGACAGAGTGGTAGGAATTCCACAGTGCTACATGGTCTTGGCTATATTGCCACAAGACGTACACACACATTCCCTCACACAGTAACACGCATGCACAGACAAACCCTCTCTCTCACAACCTCTCACACACACATACAGAAACACATACTCACACACACCCTCTCATATTCACACACCCTCTCATATACCCACACCTCACTCACATACACACACTGACACACACACACTTTCACACACACAGGCAGGCACACATACTCATACACGCACTCTCACACACACACACCTTCTCATATACCTACCCATACACACCCTCTCTCTCACATGCGCACACTGACACACACACAAACACACCGACACACACACACACATACACAGACAGGCACACACACATATACACGCCCACACATATCCTCTCTCTCACATACACACACTGTGTCTCGCACACAAACAGATGCATACTTTCAGACTCTCACACAGACACACGCACCCTCTCATATACACACCCATACCCCCATACACCCACACCCTCTCTCACACCCTCATACACCTACACACATACCTACACACACCCATATACCCTCAGAAACAGACAGACAGACAGACAGACAGACACACACACACACACACACACACACACACACACTAGTTTTTCCTTCGACAGCAAGTAATTATAGGCTGGCTGCATTACTGGCAGGGCCCTCTGATAAGTGCCAGAGGGAGTGGGTGAGGTGGGAAGGGGGAGGACAGCTGTCTGGAGTGCTGTACAACCAAGCACCATGTTCTTCCAGCTCCTGGATCCACATCAAAATTAGATGAAGAAAATATGTGTTGTTAAAAACATTTTGACATTAAAAACATTACCTCCCCAAAAACACCAACTCTGTTCGGGTCAATGTAGTCTTCCTTCAAAAGGCTCCTGAAATGGAAGTACAGAAAAGCTCAAATGGAGAAATCTAAAGGAGTCAGTTTAATTTTGTCAAATGTCATAACAGATGTTTCAGAGTTGCACAACATAACAGTGGTATAAGAGAGCGGAGAAATAAGTCTATGAGATAATCTCAATGGTTTGAATATAACTTTTAAAAAACTTTATGGAGAAAATAATAGCTTTAGAGATTTAGAGAACATTCCAACAATGACTGATTTTCACCCTCATAGTATTGGAAGAAATGCAAAAGGAAATCACAGTTACATAGGCCATTACCTTCTAAAGTTCTGTGGGATCAGGAATGGTACCCTTAGGCTGATACATTCCATTATAGAATCTTAGAATGATGGCAATATCTATGGTGTCTGTGCTGACCCTCTAAAGGTGCAATCCATCCAGTGCCAATCCCTTGCCTTCTCTTCACAGAGTCCCACAGCATGAAGACAGGCCCTTCGACCCAAACTGGTCCATGCTGACCAAAATGTTCATCCACGTTAACCCCATTTCCCTGCACTTAGCTCATATCCTTCTAAACCTTTCCTATCCATGTATTTGTCCAAATGACTTTTAAATGTTGTTCATGTACCCACCTCAACCACTTTCACTGGCAGCTTAGGCTATTTGCATACCACCCTCTGTGTAAAAATGTTGCCCCTCAGGTTCCCTTTTATTCTTGCCCCTCTAACCTTAAAACCGATGCCCTCTAGTCCTTGATTCCCCAACTCTGAGAAAACAAAAGTCTCGGTGCATTCACCCTATCCATGCCTCTCCTGATCTTATACACCTCTATAAGATCCCACCTTTGTCTCCAAAACACTAAAGAAAAAAGTCCTAGCTTGTTCAACCTCTCCCTATTACTCAGACTGTTGAGTCCTGGCAAAATCATTGTAAATTTCTTCGACACTCTTTCCAGTTTAATAACATTCTTTCTATAGCAAGGTGACACAATACTCCAAGTGCGGCCTCATCAACATCCTGTACACTGCAACATAACTTCCCAACATCTATATTCAATGCCCTGACTGATGAAGGCCAGTGTGCTAAAAGCCTTCTTCACTGCCCTGCCTAGTTGTGACTGCACTTTCAGAGAACTGTACACCTGAACTCCAAGTCCCCTATTCTACCATACTCCTTAAGGCCCTACCATTCACCACGAAACTCTTACCTTGATTTGACTTTTCAAAATGCAAGACCTCACGCTCAGAGGTTAGCACAGCTGCCTCACAGCACTAGGGACCCAGGTTCAATTCCAGCCTCAGGCAACTGTCTACATGGAGTTTGCACATTCTCCCTGAGTCTGTGTGTGTTTCCTCCCACAATCCAAAGATGTGCAGGCCAGGTGAATTGGCCATGCTAAATTGCCTGTAGTGTTTGGTGCATGAGTCAGGGGTAAATATAGGACAGGGGAATGGGTCTTGGTGGGTTCCTCTTCAGAGGGTCGGAGTGGACTTGTTGGGCCAACGGACCTGTTTCCATACTGTAGGGAATCTAATCATCTAATTCCATTTCTTGGCCCTCTTCCCCAGCTGATCAAGGTCCTGCTGCAATTTCTGATAACCTTCATCACTGGCCATGATACCTCCTATTTTAGCATCATCTGCAAATTTACTAATCATGCCTTGTAAATCTCATCAAATCACATCTTTTCATAACCCCTGCACATTCTTCCTTTTCTAATAATTGCCTTTTGAATGCCTAGATTGAACCTGCCTCCATTACACTCTCAGGCACTGCATTATAGACTGTAACCATTTGCAGTTTTTCTTCACATATTTGTCAACTGCATTAAGTCTGTACCCTCTGGTTCTCAATTCTTTTCATCAGGAGAACAATTTTTAATCTCCAGAGCCTTCGTGATTTTGAAAACTTCCACTGAATCTCCTCTCAACCTCTTCTTTGTGAAGGAAAACGATTTCAACAATATTAATGATCTGGATTAAGGGACTGGGGGCATTCTAGCGAAGTTTGCCAATGATACAAAGTTAGGTGGACAGGCAGGTAGTCCTGAGGAAGTGGGGAGGCTGCAGAAGGATCTAGACAGTTTGGAAGAGTGGTCCAGGAAATGGATGATGGAATTCAATGTGAGCAAATGCGAGGTCTTGCACTTTGGAAAAAAGAATAAAAGCATAGACTACTTTCTAAACGGTGAGAAAATTCGTAAAGCCAAAGTACAAAGGGATCTGGAAGTGCTAGTCGAGGATTCTCTAAAGGTCAACATGCAGGTTGAATCCGTGATTAAGAAAGCGAATGCAATGTTGTCACTTATCTCAAGAGGGTTGGAATATAAAAGCACCGTTGTGCTACTGAGACTTTATAAAGCTCTGGTTAGGCCCCATTTGGAGTACTGTGTCCAATTTATGAAAGGAAAGTGAGGTTATAACAATCATGTTAGTTGAGTGTCAAAATGCACGGAAGTTACCAAAATCTATGATCAGAGCAGAATTTTCATTGTATCCCTACAGTGTGGAAACAGGGCATTCAACTCAGCGAGTCCACACTGACCATCCGAAAACCATCCTATTTCCCCCTACCCTTTACCCCATATCCCTGCATTTCTGGTGGCTAATCTACCTAGCTTGCACATCCCTGGGCACTATGGGTAATTTAGCATGGTCCATCCACCTAACCTGCATATCGTTGGATTGTGGGAGGAAACCAGAGCAGCCGGAGGAAACCCACGCAGACACGGGAGAATGTGTAAACTCCACAGAAAGTTGCCTGAGAATGGAATCTAACCCAGGTCCACAAGGCTGTGAGACAGCAGCGGGAACCACTGAGCTGTCATGCCTCTCATTTTGTAAGGACCTGAACGATGTGCTACGTTGAGAAATGTGGCAGAATCACGTAGTTTTAGTTCTGGCACAGTAACATAAACTTTTAAACCTGGCACAGTAAGTCAAAGATGGCCTCCAATACCGGTTCAAGGGCTTGGACATGGTCAGTCAGCCACGTGGGGTAGCCAGGGTCAGGGTTCTCTCCTCATAAGGAGTGAGGAACCAAGTGTGAACCGGATATTAAGGGAGATGAAAGTTGGTGGCACAGCTGTTACAGTTGGTGCAGGTGGGGAGGTCACCTGAGTGAGTGCGTAGGCAGCACAGAGGGTTCGGAACAGTAACATATTACGTTGTTTTTCAATAACCTATGAACTCATATATTCACCACAAGAATGAAGCCATGAGATTAAATAAACCAATTTTTCACCCCAAAAATCAAAGAATATGAATTATAACAATTACACTCTTTTGTAAATGATTATATATGACAAATACAATCAACACAATTACCACTATTTGAAAAGAGGAGACAAAAAAATGGTTACTATGGGCCAGTCAACTTCATGTCAGCTAGTATGAAAATGTTTGACTATATTATAATAGATGTAATAGAAAAGCATTGGAAATGAGCACTACGATCAGGCTGATTAAGCATGGGTTTATGAAGGGAAAGTCATGCCAGACAAATTTACTAGAATTCTTTGAAAAGGTTAACAAGCAGGATCAGTATTGGAGAAGTTGTGGATGTGATATATTGGAACATTCAGGAGGCATTTGATAAGGTATCACACATTAGGCTGCTTAATAAGGTAACACCTTATGGTGTTGGAGGTAATATAATAGCACAGATAAAAGGTTAGCTAACTAATCTGTCTGGAATACACAACGTCGGGATAAGGGGTCAATTTCATTACACAGTGTGCCACAGTGAAAAGTGTTAAGGCCTCAATTGTTTGCAATATATATTAATGACATGGAATGAGAACATGAATGGACTTTTGCCAAGTTTGTGGATGACACAAAAATAGATAGGAAGACATGTGGTGAGGATGACACAAAGAGTCTGCCTTAAGATCTACTTTTTCTCAGGGAAATGTATATTTAGAATCATAGAACTCCTACACTGTGTAAACCAGCCATTCAGCCTATCGAGTCCACAATGACCCTCCAAAGATCATGCCACCCAGATCCACAGGTTGAGTTAGTGGTCAAAAAACTTGGCATGTGGAATATAAGATGGGAAAATGTGAGGTTATGCACTTTGGTAGGAAGCATAGAAGATTATTTAAATGGAAAGTAGCAGCATAGAGGGATTTGGGGGGTCCTAGTTCAAGTATCACAAAAAGGCAACAACCAGATTCCATGGGAAATAGGGAACGCAAATGGCTTCGATTCCAAAAGGGATAGAGTAGAGAAGTAGGGAAGTTTTACTAAAACTATCCAAGGCACTTGTCAGCCCACAACTGGAATACTGTGAACGGCTCCGGGCCCTTTATCTAAGGGAAGATATCCTGGCCTTGGAAGTAGACCAGAGAAAGTTCACCAGGCTGATACCTGGTACAGAGGGACTCATGAGGAGATGTCGAGTAGATTGGGCCTTTATTCATTGGAGTTTAGAAGAATGAGAGGTGACCTCATTGAAACACACAATACTTCTTAGCGAATTTGACAGAGTAGATGCAGAAAGGTTGTTTCCCCTTGTGGGAGAGTCCAGGACCAGAAGACATAACCTTAGGATAAGTGAGTCACACATTTAAGACAGGGATGAGGAGGGACATCTCCTCTCATAGGGGAGTGAATTTATGGAATTCTTTAGTAGAGGGTTGTTAAGACTGGGTCATTAGGTATATTCAAGGTTGAGATAGACAGATTTTTAAACATTAATGGACTCAAGGGTTGTAGGGAAAAGGCATGAAAGTGGAGTTGATGTTAGTCAAATCAGCCATGATCTCACTGAATGGTGGAACAAACTAAATGAGCTGATGGTCCCACATCTGCTCTTAGACTTTATTGTCTCAATTATACAATAAATCAAATGTTTTAACCCCACATTCCTTTTATGTACGTTTAACATATATTTCAATGATACAAAGTCTGGAATTTATCAAAACTTGGAAGATTAATTTAAAAAAATCACAGTCCTGAAGAAGGGTCACTGGACCCAGAACATTGACACTGATTTCTCTCCACAGATGCTACCAGACCTGCTGAGTATTTTCCAGCAATTTCTGCTTTTGGAAGATTAATAAATTGTTCTGGATTCTGTATTGGTGATTGGTAGTCTCAGATTCCTTCAGTTTTCTTTACTATCGGCAAGACTGCAGGTCGTGAAGAAGGCTAATAGCATGCTGGCCTTCATAACAAGAGGAATTGAGTATAGAAGCAAAGAGGTGCTTCTGCAGCTGTACAGGTCCCTGGTGAGACCACACCTGGAGTACTGTGTACAGTTCTGGTCTCCAAATTTGAGGAAAGACATTCTGGCTATTGAGGGAGTGCAGCGTAGGTTCACAAGGTCAATTCCTGGAATGGCGGGATTACCTTACACTGAAAGACTGAGCGACTGGGCTTGTATACCCTTGAGGTTAGAAGACTCAGAGGGGATCTGATTGAAACGTATAGGATTATGAAAGGATTGGACACTCTGGCAGGAGGAAACATATTTCCGCTGATGGGGGAGTGCCGAACCAGAGGACACAACTTAAAAATACGGGGTAGACCATTTAGGACAGAGATGAGGAGAAACTACTTCACCCAGAGAGTGGTGGCTGTGTGGAATGCTCTGCCCCAGAGGGCAGTGGAGGCTCAGTCTCTGGATTCATTTAAGAAAGAATTGGATAGAGCTCTTAAAGATAGTGGAGTCAAGGGTTATGGAGATAAGGCTGGAACAGGATACTGATTGGGAATGATCAGCCATGATCATATTGAATGGCGGTGCAGGCTCGAAGGGCTGAATGGCCTACTCCTGCATCTATTGTCTATTGTCTATTGTCTAAGACTGCTCCTTCAAATCTCCTCCAATTCTCACATCAGATTGCAGACATAGCTGCCTCTGACTTCCTAACCATAGCCACTTCCATTCAGACTGCCCTAGTGGGGAGTCTTTAGCTATGGAAATAGTTATCTAAACCTCTCTGTCACTCCTCTGCTTGGCTTAATCAGAAATTAAACTCCATCATGAATAGAATTTAACAAAAGTTTTAATTCTTTTCGACAGAATCCAGGGAGTTCTGGAAAATTCAAATCAGTCAATTATCTCAGCAGCCATTTCTTTTAACAGTCTTGAATGAATGCCTCAAAGCCAGAATGATTGTCAGATTTTAGTTCAATTAATTCTTGTGGCACTCTTTCCCAAGCATTTGAAATTGCCTCCCTTCCATTGGAAACAGATATTCTTAGGAAATGCATAACAGAAATGTGGAAGTTGTTTTTGAAGCACCTGCTAATAGCTCTGGACAGGTTTCTCCCACTGGGTGAAGGAAGGGATGGTAGGTTGAAAGAATCTTGGGTGATAAGGGATGTGGAACATCTAATCAAGAGGAAGAAGGAAGCTTTTTGAAGGTTGAGGAGGCAAGGATTAAATAGGGCTCCAGAGGGTTATAAGGTAGCCAGGAAGGAACTGAAGAATGGACTTGGGAGAGCTAGAAGGGGGCATGAAAAAGCTTTAGTGGGGAGGATTAAGGAAAACCCCAAGGCGTTCTACATTTACACGAGGAACAAGAGAATGGTCAGAGTGAGGGTAGGGCTGATCAAGGATAGTGGAGGGAACTTGTGACTGGAGCCAGAGAAGGGAGGAGCGGTCCTTAATGAATACTTTGCTTCAGTATTCACTAATTAGAGGGACCTTTTCAGCGTGAAACAGGCTGATATGTCAGAACAGGTTAATGTTAAGAAGGAAGATGTGCTGAGAACTTTGAAAAACATAAGGATAGATAAGTCCCCCGGGCCAGAAGGGATATACCTTATGTTACTACAGAAAGCGAGGGCAGAGATTGCTGTGCCTTTGGCGATGATCTTTGCGTCCTCACTGTCCATTGGAGCAGTGCCAGTTGATTGGAGGATGGCAAATGTTATTCCCTTATTGAAGAAAGGGAATAGGGATAACCCTGGGAATTATAAACCAGTCAGTCTTACGTCAGTGATAGGCAAATCATTGGAGAGGATTCTGAGAGACAGGATTTATGATTACTTGGAAAACTATAATTTGATTAGAGATAGTCAGTGTGGCTTTGTGAGGGGCAGGTCATGCCTCACAAACCTTATTGAATTCTTTGAGGATGTGACAAAACACATTGATAAAGGTAGAGCAGTGGATATGGTGTACATGGATTTTAGCAAGGCACTTGATAAGATTCCCTATGGTAGGCTCATTCAGAAAGTCAGGAGGCATGGGATACAATGAAACCTGTCTGTCTGGATACAGAATTGGCTGGCCCGTAGAAGACAGAGGGTAGTAGTAGATGGAAAGTGTTCAGTCTGGAGCTTGGTGACCAGTGGTGTTCCGCAGGGATCTGTTCTGGGACCTCTAGTCTTTGTGACTTTTATAAATGACTTGGATGAGGAAGTGGAAGGGTGAGTGAGTAAGGTTGCCGATGACACGAAGGTTGGTGGAGTTGTGGATAGTATGGAGGGCTGCTGTAGTTACAACGAGACATTGACAGGATGAAGAACTGGGCTGGTAAGTGGCAGATGGAGTTCAATTTGGAAAAGTATGAAGCTATTCACTTTGGAAGGTCAACTTTGAATGCAGAATACAGGATTAAAGGCAGGATTCTTGGCAGTGTGGTGGAACAGAGGAATCATGCGGTTAACGATCATGGAACCTTCAAAGTTGCCACCCAACTTTGATCGAGTTGTTAAGAAGGCGTATGTTGTGTTAACTTTCATTAACAGGGGGATTGAGTTTAAGAGCTGTGAAGTTATGCTGCAGTTCTATAGAGTCTTGGTAAGACCACTCTTGGAGTATTGTGCTGAGTTCTGCTTGCCTCATTATAGGAAAGGTGTGAAAGCTTTAGAGAGGGTGCAGAGGAGATTTACCAGGATGCTGCCTGGACTGGAGGGCATACCTTACAAAGGTAATTTGAGAGAGCTAGGGCTTTTCTCATTGGAGCGAAGAAGGATAAGAGGTGACTTGAGAGGTTTACAAGTTGTTAAGAGGCGTACATACAGTGGATAGCCAGGGACTTTTTCCCAGGGTGGAAATGTCTGTCACGAGGGGTCACAATTTTAAGATGATTAGAGTAAGGTTTCAGGGAGATGTCAGAGGCAGGTTCTTTACACAGAGAGTAGTGGGTGTATGGAATGCGCTGCCAGCAGTGGTAGTAGAGTCACATACATTAGGGACATTTAAACTCATCTTGGATAGGCACAGGGAAGATAATACAATGAAGGTTTGTAGGTTAGTCTGATCTTAGTGTCGGATAAAAGGCCAGTACAACATCAAGGGCCAATGGGCCTGTACTTTGCTGTACTGTTCCATGTTCAATGCTCACATTTCGATTCACAATTATTTCTGTGATGCTATTTGCATTCTCTGCAGTGACGGCTGGTGCAAAATGCTTACTTAATTCACCCAGCATTTCCTACATTTTTGTTATTCCTCACCCATACTCTATCTCTAGAGCAGCAACTCATGTTTTAATTATGCTTTTCATTTTTGAATACTTATTGGAACTCTCACCCTTTGTCTTTATACTTCAAGTTAGCATTCTCTCATACACTCATTTCCCCTTCCTTATTCATCATTTAGTTATTCTTTGCTGTTGTTATATTTTTGCAACTCTTCTGACCTGCCACTGATCTTTGGAGTATACAGGTCATTCTGCTATAACATGATAGTTGTGTTCCTCTGCAAGAACTTTCGAAAGCTGATTGGGGCTGATGTTTGCAGGTAAAGGGATGGCTGGAAAATGGAAAGCCATGAGAAATGAGATAATGAGAATCCAGAGAAAGTATATTCCTGTCAGGGTGAAAGGAAAGGCTGGTAGGTATAGGAAACGCTGGATGACTAAAGAAATTGAGGGTTTGGTTAAGAAAACGAAGGCAGCATATGTAAGGTAGAGATAGGATACATCGAGTGAATCCTTGGAAAAGTATAAAGGCAGGAGGAGTATACTTAAGAGGGAAATCAGGAGGGCAAAAAGAGGACATGAGATAGCTTTGGCAAATAGAATTAAGGAGAATCCAAAGGGTTTTTATGAATACATTAAGGACAAAAGGGTAACTAGGGAGAGAATAGGGCCCCTCAAAGATCAGCAAGGTGGCCTTTGTGTGGAGCCGCAGAAAATGGGGGAGATACTAAATGAGTATTTTGCATCAGTATTTAGTGTGGAAAAGGATATAGAAGATATAGACTATTGGGAAATAGATGGTGACATTTTGCAAAATGTCCAGATTACAGAGGAGGAAGTGCTGGATGTCTTGACCTGCCTGTCCACCTAACTTTGTCTTGAAACGGGTAAAGGTAGATAAATCCCCAGGACCTGATCAGGTGTCCCCGAGAACTCTGTGGGAAGCTAGAGAAGTGATTGCTGGGCAAGGACTGATTAGGGATAGTCAACATGGCTTTGTGCATGGGAAATCATGTCTCACAAACTTGATTGGGTTTTTGAGGAAGTAACAAAGAGGATTGTTGAGGGCAGAGCAGTAGATGTGATCTATGTGGACTTCAGTAAGGTGTTCGACTAGGTTTCCCATGGGAGACTGATTAGCAAGGTTAGATCACACAGAATAAAGGGAGAAGTAGCCATTTGGATACAGACCTGGCTCAAAGGTAGGAGACAGAGGGTGGTGGTGGGGGGTTGCTTTTCAGACTGGAGGCCTGTGACCAGTGGAGTGCCACAAGGATCGGTGCTGGGTCTTCTACTTTTTGCCATTTACATACATGATTTGGATGCGAGCATAAAAGGTACAGTTAGTAAGTTTGCAGATGACACCAAAATTGGAGATGTAGTGGACAGTGAAGAGGGTTACCTCAGATTATAACAGGATCTTGACCAGATGGGCCATGGGCTGGGAAGTGGCAGATGGAGTTTAATTCAGATAAATGCGAGGTGCTGCATTTTGGGAAAGCAAACCTTAGCAGGACTTATACACTTAATGGATAGGGAGTGTTGCTGAACAAAGAGACCTTAGAGTGCAGGTTCATAGCTCCTCAAAAGTGGAGTCGCAGGTAGATAGGACAGTGAAGAAAGCATTTGGTATGCTTTCCTTTATTGGTCAGAGTATTGAGTACAGGAGTTGGGAGGTCATGTTGCGGCTGTACAGGACATTGGTTAGCCACTGTTGGAATATTGCATGCAATTGTGGTCTCCTTCCTATCGGAAAGATGTTGTGAAACTTGAAAGGGTTCAGAAAAGAGTCACAAGGATGTTGCCAGGGTTGGAGGATTTGAGCAATAGGGAGAGGCTGAACAGGCTGGGGCTGTTTTCCCTGGAGGGTCGGAGGCTGAGGGGTGATCTTATAGAGGTTTACAAAATTATGAGGGGAATGGATAGGATAAATAGACAGGGAGTCCAGAACTGGAGGGCATAGGTTTAGTGTGAGAGGGGAAAGATATAAAAGAGACCTATGGGGCAACTTTTTCACACAGAGGGTGGTACATGTATGGAATGAGCTGACAGAGGAAGTGTTGGAGGCTGGTACAATTGCAACATTTAAGAGGCATTTGGATGGGTATATGAACAGGAAGGGTTTGGAGGGATATGGGCCGGGTGCTGGCAGGTGGGACTAGGTTGGGTTGGGATATCTGGTCGGCATAGACAGGTTGGACTGAAGGGTCTGTTTCCATGCTACAACAACAGCTACTTGATGAAGGAGCAGTGCTCCAAAAGCTAGTACAGGTAGACAACCCTTTATCCAGAATCCTGAAATCTGAAGAGCTCCGAAAATCGAAGGCTTTGTCGTGAAGTTTTTCCTTATTAACAAGGTTGTTTGGTGTGCAAACAGTTAACCCAACTCCACACCCACTTGATGTGTGTGGGTGGGCGTGGGTCAACACTGGCAGGCCTCAATTCTGTCTCAGGGCCTGTTACTCACTGTGAGTCTGTTGTTCATTAAGATTTTTAAAACTTTCACCGTCAAACTGTCACTTATTCCAAAATTTGAAAAATTCCAAATTCTGAAAACCAGCTGGTCCCGAGTGTTTCAGATAAAGGATTGGGTACCTCTTTCCAAATAAATCTGTTGAACTATAACCTCGTGTTTGTGTGATTTTTAACTTTACGTACCAATGCAATAACTTAGTTTCCCAGTTAACTTTAGCTAGCTCTGCCTTCACATCCTCAAAGCCATGTCCACTTAAGTTCAAAACATTCCTCTTTGTCAAACTAAATGCAAATTTAATCACAAAATCTTCGACTTTCCATCTGTTTGCAGCAATGTACACATTCTGTTCCAGCAAGCCATTTGAAAGTGGATACTCAATCTGTTTGGCCATGTCCTGAATGCACATTATAAATCCTCATCAAACTTGAAGTGAATAAGCCTCATAGTGGGTCTTGAACCCAGAGCTTCTAGTTCAGAGGGAGGGACACTACTCACCAAATCATAAGACTCAGGCATCAGGTACCCAGGCACAATTTACAAATCTGATGGACCTTAGCTTGCCATCAAACTCAGACATTAACAGCAAAATCAATGATGAGGTTACATGAAAGCACAATCTGAGATAATCTTTGGTACCAAGTTGTTATTTAACTCAAAAGCATATAGGAGAGAGTCAACAAAAGGTACTTACTTTAGAGCATCTATTTGATCCTTTACCTCCACTATGCCCAGGTTTCTCTTTATTTCGTACAGCAATTTAGTGCCTTGGAAACCACTGCCACGTCCGTCGAACTTTACCACAATGGTGTCGAATGAACTCACCAGTACAGTTGCCCAATCTACTTGGAATTGCTCCGTGACAATCTGGCTACCAGGACTATCACCACTGGAAGAAAGGAAAAGGCAAATTCGTTCACCAGTTGAAGTGATTACTTTTATGCAAGGTGCTGTTAGGATCAGGAGTGTACTGCCTGAAATAGAAGGCACAGAAAATATAGTCAATATTAATTTTTACAAGTGAATTACTTGGGGAAACATTTGCAGGAAAATAATGCATCATGGGAATAAGATTATTTGGAAAGCACTGGTATGGGTTCAATAGGCCAAATAGCCTCCTTCGATGATGATACAGCTGAACATTTGAAAGAAAGGTTTATTGTCACTTATTTCACTATTATTGTTTTAGTTCCAATTGTGTGTGATCTCAGAATTAGTTCCTGATGGTTATGCAGGTAAGGTCAGCTCCCTTATATCAGCAACAAAATTAGCAACAAAATTACAGATCCATGAAAACACATGAACACCCCTCTGTAATAATGAAAGTACATGTAATCGCGGTACTGTCACACGGATACTGATCTCATAAATGCCGAAATATAGCTCCAGCATAAAAACGTTGCAAGATTCTTCCAGTCTAACATTTTAATTCCTTAAAAGCTCCTTCGGTGCTGAATGTTACATATACCTCAAATTAAATGCTGAGGTAATGGGGTGTAGGGCTTAATTTCCCCTGAGAGCTGTTTTACACTCTAGCTAACACTTTCACATTAAGTTGCATATTATTTCAGTGCAGTCAGCAGTCTGCTTGAGGTACAAGTTGTTACATTTAGGAGGCTCTAAAGCATTATTAATTACCTTTTTATTTTAAATTTTCAACACAAAGGCATACACGTCATGATAAATCATTTTTTTTAATTCACGCCTGAGCACTTGAATAGTGTTCAGACTAGTTATGCATATTTTTATTATTCATTCTTGCAATGTAAGTCTCACCGGTAAGGTCAGAATTTATTGTCCATTGCTAGTCGCCCTTGAGAATGTGTTGGAGAGCCTTCACCTTGAACTGCATTAGTTTTAATGGTGTAGGGACAACCACAGTGTTCTGCAGGAAGTTGCTTCAGGCTTTTGGCAGTGAAAGAGCGACAATATATGTTTCCAGGTCAAGATGGAGAGCAACCAGGAGGTTACAACACTCTCATAGTGAAAGGAGCTTGGACAACATTGATCTAACTCTGATCGGCAGAACTGCCAGATAATGAGTGAATTGCTGGGTTTTATTTTTAAATAGGAATATACCTTCAATATCATTTATCATCTTGCGAGGTCAGCTGCAAACTAGCCTTCATTCTTCCTTCATAGAATGTTATTGAATAAAAGAGGTCAGCAAATGATCTGGGTCACTGTTTCTATTGGGACGAACCAGGCACAGTAGCACCCAGACAATAACCCTTGTGCCCCCAAAAGTAAGTTCACATATTGGCTGTATTAATCCAGGTATTTTTGATAGCCATTATCTTGTGCACAAAGCATTGAATTGCTATTTGTCATTTATATATTATTTTGATGTGAACATAGGAGGCATGGTTAGTGAGTTTGCAGATGACATCAAAATTGGAGGCGTTGTGGACAGTGAAGAAGGTTATCTCAGAGTACAACGGGATTTTGATCAGATGGGCCAATGGGCTGAGGAGTGGCAGATGGAGTTTAATTTAGATAAATGTCAGGTAGAGCATTTTGGAAAGGCATGTCAGGACAGGATTTACACATTTAGTGGTAAAGTCCTGGGGAGTGTTGCTGAACAAAGAGACCTTGGAATGCAGGTTCATAGTTCCTTGAAAATAGAGTCGCAGATAGATTGGATGGTGAAGAAGGCATTTGGAATGCATTCCTTTACTGGTCAGGGCATTGAGTACAGGAGTTGAGAGGTCATGTTGCAGCTGTACAGGATATTGGGTAGGCCACAATTGGAATACTGCATTCAGTTTTGGAAGAATGTTGTGAAAACCTGAAGGGGTTCAGAAATGATTTACAAGGATGTTACCAGGTTTGGAGGGTTTGAGCTCTAGGGAGAGACTGAATAGACTGAGACTATTTTCCCTGGCATACTGGAGGCTGAGGGATGATCTTACAGAGGTTTGTAAAATCATGAGGGACATGGGTAGGGTAAATAAACAAGGTATTTTACTCAGGGTAGAGGAGTCCAAAACTAGGGAGTATATGTTTAGGGTAAGAAGGCAAAGATTTAAAAGAGACCTCAGGGACAACCTTTTCATGCAGAGGGTGGTACGTGTATGGAATGAGCTGCCAGAAAAAGTGGTGGAGGCTGGTATAATTGTAACATTTAGATGGGGATATGAATAGGAAGCGTTTAGAAGGATATGGGCCAAGTGCTGGCAAATGGGATTAGATTAATTTAGAGTATCTGGTTGGCAATGACAAGTTGGACAAAGGGATCTGCTTCTGTGCTGTATATCTCTATGACTCGAAGAATCTATGACTCTATGGTCAGGCATCATAAAAATACTCCCCTTCACGTACAATTAAACTGCATAGGAATTGCAGGATGGAAAAAAAAATTCAAAGATCTATTGACTTCACCATCGATGACTCTGGAAGTTGCATGGTAGAAAGATAATAATGTTTTTGAGTAATTACCACAATCAATCTCTGCTAATTAGCTTACAACAGATGCGGAAATAATTTGAGGAAAAATAGTGATGATCTTTTGGGAACCATTGGGTCATTTTTCCTATTTCATATGTAATGGAAGAATAGGCATCTATAATTGAGTACAGAGTACAATAACCAAGAGACTGAAAATGTTTTCATCACTAAACCTCATCTTGAACGTATGTCTAAAGTAATACTCACACGATAAGTAACAAAGGGTACCGGGACTT
Source organism: Chiloscyllium punctatum (assembly GCF_047496795.1). Taxonomy (NCBI): domain Eukaryota; kingdom Metazoa; phylum Chordata; class Chondrichthyes; order Orectolobiformes; family Hemiscylliidae; genus Chiloscyllium; species Chiloscyllium punctatum. The sequence continues at coordinate 109,865,053 of NC_092746.1, forward strand.
ATTTGAGAATGCTAATGGCTTCATAATTTGCATTTTCAGTGCTGAAAAACATTAAAGTTGCAGTCACTTTACTGTTAACAATGCCTGTAACAATCAAAGAGTAAAACATTTCAGAGATGATTAAAATTGCTAAACCCGTTGAACATGTCCTGGCATTTCAAGTATTTCTAACAATAGTTAGTGAATAAAGCATGGAGGAAAACCACAGAATAATGAAAACCTCTGTTCATCGTAACGAGAGTAGTTCAGCTCTGTAAAGTCTACCAATCTGCCCTGGGAACTCCTTACAAAATTTAAAAATCGAATAGACCAATATCAGGCTTATGCCTGAAACATTGACTCCCCTGCTCCTCGCATGCTGCCTGACCTGCTGTGTTTTTCCAGCACCACACATTTCGACTCTGATCTCCAGCATCTGCAGTCCTCACTTTCTCCCAGTATAATGTTTTACTCTAGAATGCTCTAGGAAAATGCCTTGGAAAGCTCTTCTATTAAAAGTGCTATATTAATACATGGTGATATTTGCTATTGTGCCACATCTGTACCCAAAACCAATTTCTTTACTCTGATTCAAATCACAAGATACATACAACAGCATGTAACAAGGTCATTTAGCCCATTATAGCTCATCAAAATGATTCTCCTTACAAGGTATCCTAACATTTCTTAAATTATTCTTGGGCTTTTACTCCACTACTCTACCTTAGAGATCTGTGTTCACTATTCAGTGTGAAAGAGAATAAAAAATATCATACTGTGATATAAGGTGCACAACTTCTACATATTTTAAAATAATTTATTTTGGAGTTTTGAATGAGTGGCATATGGGTTTTCTTGTTTAATGATTAACTTGATACATTGTTGCAGCTGTGGTGATTTTGTTTTTAATTGGCAGAGTTACTTTGTAGAGTCTCATGGGAATTTGTTTACATGAAGTACGTTTATGTGTAAACTAAATAAACAGATCCTGCTCTGAAGAAGGATGACTGGACCCGACTTAACTCTGATTTCTTTCCACAGACGCTGCCAGATCTACTGACTTTTTCCAACAATTTCTGGTTTTGTTTCTGATTTCCAATATCCATAGATTTTTTTAGTTGCTTATTTCAAAAGAAAGTTGGTTTCCATCATAAACTGAGCATATGAGCCAAAGGACCACCTGACAATTGACCTACAATTAATAATATTCAATACCAGACACCCAATACTACAAACATAGCACATCAAGTTCATTTTACATGGTACAGTTTTCCATGTGTATTCTAGTGAAGATTGCATTCGCATTACTAATTGCTAATCCCAGTTTCACAACTTAGATCGCCAACTTGCTGGAGCATTAAACAGTCTATTTCACCAACTGCTTTTGAATGACACAAATTGAAATTTAATCGGAAAGATGTTTACAATCATAGGAAATAGATTAAATTGCAAATGAACACAAAAACATTTTACACCCAGAGGAAGTGATTTTAATTGTCAAACAGAAGCACAGCAGAAACATTATGGCACAGAAAGAGGTCATCCAGCACAGTGCCTCCAAACTAATTCTCTGTGCAGCTAACCAATCAGTCCCATTCATCTACTCTATGCCTTTATGTGTGCAAGTTTATTTGCCTTAAGCTCCCTTCCAAATTCCTTTGAAAGTCACTAATTGCTTTCACTCCTACTACCTCCTGAAGACAACAATTTCTAAGACATTCCTCGATCGTGTGTAATAAAACTTCTCCGCACATCACCCCTGCAACTTGTGCCTACAACCTTCGATTTATGTCCTCAAGTTCTAGCACTGTCAGCTAAGGGGATGCATTTCTTTATCTACCTAACATAAAATCTTGAATAACTTATTCCTGATGAAGGGCTCCTGCCCAAAACGCCGATCTTCCTGCTCCTCGGATGCTGCCTGACCTGCTGTACATTTCCAGCACCAGCCTATTCTTGACTCTAATCTCCAGCATCTGCAGTCCTCCCTTTTGCCTGAAATCTTGAATACCTCTACCAAATGACCCTCAATCACCTCTTACTCCAGCTTAAACTTATCCCTAAAATCCCTTACCGTAGAATCATTCTTGGAAATCTCTGCACCCTCTCAAGGAAAGTTTTATGTGGCTCTTTCTCATTTTTTGCTTCAACCCCAAATACAAGATGCATGTTGAGCTCATCAATTTTTCTCTAATACATTTTACATTTGAAAAATAAAATCTTTGATGTGAATATTTTGAGCACTTGACTGATTTTCAGTGAACCATGAATGTACTTCCTATTAAGTTTTTTTCTTTACAATTGCCTGGAGCTGAAAGAGAAAATCAACAGGAGGAAAACTTCTGCCAAATAACAATGCTCAATGAATAATAGAAGTCCTGCAATATTGTATTCACTTCCCCCAGCATCTAGAAAGAAAGGGAAAAAAACATTTAAGGCATCCATTAAATACATCCAAATGCAAAGGTCAACTCTCCTAATTATAGAGGAGCCTGATATTTATGTCTGGTCAATCAAATTGTTGAGGTTAAGAGAAACAGCTGGGGGATATTACTTGTGTTATAGACTAGGCCAGGCCACTCAAACCTTTCTTAAGCAGGCACCCCAGACCATAACTTTGCAATTTGTTTTGGTAAGTGTACAGTGAAAATTACCCGAAGTAAGTTAGCGAGGTTGACTACCAGGTTTTAAAACAGACAAAAGTTTATTCACAAAATTACATAATGAAACACAAAGAACAGAATAAAGAACCCCACAGAACTCAGCCTATCCAAACTAGACTTAATTACGCTGTTCTGAATATGCACAACAGTCCCAATAAGCAAACCCCCTTAAAAAAGGTAGAAATGGAACAATTGCCTACAGGTTGAAGTTAGAACGGCAGAAGGAGAGAGAGTTCTTTGCAGCCTGTTCACATGGTCTCCTACTGAACTTCTAACTAGTTCTGGACAGAACTGCTCAGCTATAGAGCTGACCACTCTCATTTCATTATACAGGTCACTTCTAAAACATGACCATCTTGGCCTGAAGGCTCACCTGTTTACATATAAACAAAAGGCCTCTCAAAATCCTTTTTCATCCCTGTACCAAACTAGTCACCTCGGAGCTGGGAGAGTTTTATGACCCCTCTCTAAAAAAATTCAAGAACACAGTATCCTTGAGAAAAGGAACATATTTTAGGAAAAAGGGACCAGCTTTGTGACACTTGTCACAAGAAATGCGACTGTTAAGACTGAGCAAGTCAATAAACTCTCTGCATAAAGAAAAGTACATGTCTTAGTTTCTTTCTGTCTCACCACAGGCTTGGATTCCATTAACACCTGGGAATAACAGTTGACCAGTCAGTCTCTCACAGCTGCTTCACCAAATCTTAACTCAATTTACATGTTTGGTTCTGTAGCAGTAACATCTCAGTGACATAACTGCACAGGTGGCTGGTATCCCATCACCATGGGTTCTGCCCAGCCACCAGACTGAGAAGACATTATGAGATTCCTATTTTTTTTATTTTATTAAACAGTGCAGCTCACAAAACAATAAACATTACCAGCTGTATACAGAGAAACAGCGATTTACAAGGGGGACAAGCGGCAAAGCCTGGCCCCAAACCCTACCGTTCAACCAGTAGGGCAAATGAGGGTAAATCTCAAATCCCACTTTCAGACATCACAAAACAGTAATAATAACAAATACATAAGGCAGTCCAATTAGATAAGAAACAGTGTATAGAATACAGATCTCCACCCCCCCCCCCCCCCCACCAAGCAACCCAACAAGCCACCCATCCTTCCCACCTAATTTCCTATTTATATCTGTCAGCCAGGGCTCCTCAATGGCCCAGGTTAACAGCTCCAAGCAAGGATCTCATAGCCAATGACATCTCTTGGCTCTGGTTCCACTTTGTCTAACAACCATCGATTTCAGGTTAGAAGTTTCAATCGACTTAAGAAAGGGCTTTGGACCCTTCTATCACAGAGCTGTACATCACTGAGTATAAATAACACAGTGTAGGTGGTATTAGAGTTCTCTCTCTCATGAGGAAGACAGTGAGATCACATGGATAAGAACATGCAAAGAAGATAAGCACTGTGTCCAGTTCTGGTTGCCCTGTTTTATAGAATCTCTACAGTGTGGAAACAGGTACTTTGACCCAACAAGTCCACACCTACCCTCTGAAGAGTATCTCACCCAAACCCATTCTTTTATCCTATTACTCTACATTGTACCCCTGACTAATGCATCTAGCCTACACATCCTTGAACACTATGGCCAATTTAGCATGGTCCCTTAAGCCTGCTCCACCATCCAATGTGACCATGACTGATTTCTCTCCGCTTTCCCGCCATAACCTTTCCACTCGTTACTAATTAAAAATCAGTCCATCTCCTCCTTAAATTTACTGAATGTCTTGGCATCCACCACACTGTAGTAAAATAATCAAACATGACTTCATAAAACCATGGATTATGTTTTGATTTTCCAAATGCCCTATTATTACTTTCTTCACAATGGATTCTAACACTTTCTCAATAACAGATGTTAAACTAACTGCTTTACAGTTGCCTACTCTTTGCCTCCATCCCTTTTTGAATACAGACATTAGATTAGCATTTTTCCTATCCACTAGAATCTTTTCCCGAATCTAAGGATATTTGGAGTATTATAGCCAGTGGATCCAATATCTGCGCTGCCTTTTCCTTTAAGACCCAGAATGTAAGCCATTAGGCTCTGGGGACTTGTCTGCCTTCAATCCCAATGGTTTTCCCTGTACTTTTTGCCTAGTGATAATTGCTTTAAGTTCTTTCCTTTCCACAACCTCTGCATTACTTGTTATTACTGGGATGGTATTAGCATCCTCCATTGTGAAAACAGAGGCAAAATACTGATGTCATGTCTCTGCATGCCTGGGTTCCCCATTAAGACCTCCACAATCTCATCCTTCAATGGACCAGTGGATGCTGCTCAGTTGTTAACTTTAAATCTGAGACATTTTGTTATGCAAATGTATGAAGGATATGGGCCAAAGGCACATACCACAGGTCAGTTATGGTCTCATTGAACAGCAGAACAAGCTCAAGGGACCGAATGGCCAACACCTGTTCCTATGAGCAACAATAGCTTTCACTTTAGCTACTCTCTTCCCTCTTATATACTTATAGAAGCTCGTACAGTCTGTTATTTTGGTTTGCATTAATTTCCTTTCATAATTTACCTTTGCACTTTTTATTACATTTTAGTAACCCTCTGTTGATCTTGAAGTTTCTCAATATTCCAGTCTACCATTGGCCTTTGCAATTTTTTTCATACACTCATTCATGGGTTGTGGGTGCCACTGGCTTTATGTCACTGGCCTGTCCCTAGTTACCTTTGAAAAAGTGGTGGTGAGCTACCTTTTTGAACTGCTACAGTCCATGTGCTGTGGCTTGACCCACAAAATTGTTTGGGAGGGAATTCCAGGATTTTGACCCACTGAGACTGGAGGAATGGCAATATATTTCCAAGATGAGTCCTTTTGGCTATATAATTACCTTTATTTAAGTCTATAATGCTAGTGTGGGAGTCCAGTTTCATGTCTTCAAATTGAATTCAAAATTTTAGCATGCTATAATCACTCTTCCCTTTAGGACCCTCTGCTATGAGCTCATTAATTAATCCCATCTTATTACATAATACCAAAATACAGATCCGCCTGCTTCCTGGTTAGTTCTCCAAAATATTGCTCCAAGAAACAATCAATAAAGCTTTCAATAAACACCCCCACAAAGTCATGTTTGCAATTTTGATTAATCCAGTCTATATGCACATTAAAATCACTTTCTTAGAAGGTCACAGTATTCTTGGTTTAAACTGCGCCCCATTGTGGAATTATTGTTCGGGGACCAAAAGGTCACTCCCACAGTAGACTTCTTTCCCTTGCTATTTCCTATTTCTACCCAGACTGATTCTGCATCATGATCTCCAATGCTTAGAACAGTTATCACCATAGCAACAATCTCCTCCTTCACTGTTAAAGCTATACAAACTCCTTTTCCTTCCTGTCTATCCTTCTGACACAAAGCACCTTCAGATATTCAATTCCCAAATTTGGTCTCAGTGCCACCGTGGCTCAGTAATCACCACCAAATCATTCCCATTCATCTCTATTCATCTTGAAACAGATCAGACCACAAGTGACTTAGAGTCATAGAGTCATAGAGATGTACAGCATGGAAACAGACCCTTTGGTCCAAATTGTCCATGCCAATCAGATATCCAAACCCAATCTAGTCCCACCTGCCAGCACCTGGCCCATATCCCTCCAAACTCTTCCTATTCATTTACCCATCCAAATTTCTCTTAAATGTTGCAATTGTACCAGCCTCCAACACTTCCTCTGACAGCTCATTCCATACACGTACCACCCTCTGTGTGTAAAAGTTGCCCCGTAGGTCTCTTTTATATCTTTCCCTTCTCACCCTAAACCTATGCCCTCTAGTTCTGGATTCCCCGACCCCAGGGAAAAGACTTTGCCTATTTACCCTATCCATGCCCTTCATAATTTTGTAAACCTTTATAAGGTCACCCCTCAGCCTCCGACGCTCCAGGGAAAACAGCCCCAGCCTGTTCAGCCTCTCCCTATAGCTCAAATTCTCCAACCCTGGCAACATCCTTGCAAATCTCTTCTGAACCCTTTCAAGTTTCACAACATCTTTCCGATAGGAAGGAGACCAGAATTGCACGCAATATTCCAACAGTGGTCTGACCAATGTACATGACCTCCCAACTCCTGTACTCAATACTCTGACCAATAAAGGAAAGCATACCAAACGCCTTCTTCACTATCCTATCTACCTGCGACTCCACTTGACTATATTGATCCAATGTCGAACTTAGTGCTCTAGTTCCATTACAGGAACTCTTATGAGCCTAATAAAGCAGTTGCCAATCCATTAGTTAGGCTTATGTTGCATAATGAGAGGTACAGATAGTGATAATGGCAATTGTCTTTTCCCTAGGATGGGGGATTGCAAGACGAGGGGGGCACATTTTAAGATGAGAGGATAGAGTTTCAAAAAAGACATGAGGAGAAAAATTGTTTTTACACAGAGGGTGGTTCACGTGTGGAATGAACTTCCTGAGGAACTGGTGGATATGGATACAATTACAACATTTAAAAGACATTTAGATAAGTGCATGAATTGGAAAGGTTTGGAGAGATATGGGCCAGGAGCAGGCAGGCAGGCAGGTCTAGTTTAGCTTGGCATGGACTGGTCAGATGGAAGGGTCTGTTTCCATGCTGTATGACTCTAGGACTCTATAACAGCTCCAACAATTTGCTCAGTACCACTTCTCTGGTGATTGTAATAAATTGATTTCCTCCTCTTTCATTTCCTAATTTACAGCTCTTTCCGGGATGTTTCATGCATCTTCCACAATGAAGATCAATGCAAAATATATGTTCAATTCATCTCCTTATTTTCCATTATTAATCCCTCAGAGTGACTGTCTATAAGACCAAAGAGATTATCAAATCAGTAGGCTGTATCAGGATCAGTAATTTAATCAATGAATTTCTGAGTTTACTGTATCACCAAGATATCTTACATTTCAACTACACTGATATGCTCATAACTACCTGCAGAATTTCTCTGATCTACGAAATGTGTACGGAAACACAGAGTCTGTGTTCACAATGGGAAAAAGCAATAACAAGTTGCTAACTACTTGGTGTGCATCCTCTGACTCCTGAATTCATATAGGTCAGTGAGAAACGAGCAGCAAAGCACAAAACTGGAGAGCAAAAATTAAATTATTCAGTTTATATATCATTACAATGGTATAAACTGCTGCCTAGAGATCTTCAAATTCCTTAGATCGATTTAATACCTGGGGCTTTCAAGGACTGTGATGGTTTTTTTTATAAAGCGAACAAAGCACTGACTTTAAATGGCCACAGGCATCACCTGACCCACACAGGTTCTCTCCAAATTTCATGAAGCTAACATGGATTACATTAAAATCAGTTTCAGCTGAAATTAACATTTTCCTGATGGGGCAGTGAAAACCAGCCACCACCACCAACTCCAGCCACCTCCACCCAGCCCCCTCTCCCACACCCCTTCTTCGTGTGATGTGAAAAGATCCTCACTTTCTGTTCGCTTTACACTATTATGAGAATTTTTACATGTTACAGATGAAACACTGCCTCCAATTGTGAAGCCTGAAAACATAAACTCAGTGGACACAGAATACAAACTAGGTAAAAGTACAAACTGTTATTCCGGGGGCTTGTTGGTAGACAAAGGGGAGATGGATTTAAGGGTCAAAACTGAAAAGAGATTCTGAAGTGTCTCTCTCCCTTAAGAAGAAATCTTTCTGAATTTGACACTACTTACTGAGAACAAGCCAGAGAGTACCAAAAATGAAAAAAAAAACAATTGCAATATGCACTACTGCTGATGACCAAGAAATCACCCATTGTCTTAGTTTAAAGCCTTCCACCTCAAAGACATTAAATGGACTCAAAACTAAGTATCCTTTTGTCTCATCCATCTTGGATACTTTCTCCTTTTAACTAAGTATCTGCATGTGCTTGTAAGTGACCGCACAGAAAACCTTCTGCTTGAGGCCACGTCTTTGTTGTTTTCTTGACAGTAGCAGGAAATAAACTTGTTCTTTAACTCAAGAAAGTCTTGTGTTAGCTTCTTAATTCTTACAGTACAAATTAATTAACCAAATTTTAATTCTGCACAAGGTATTAAAAAGAACTTAAAACTCCATTGCAACTAACTGAGAAGGTTAAGATAATGGGATAAAAGCAAATTACAGCGGATGCTGGAATCTGAAACCAAAAGAGAAAATGCTAGAAAATCTCAGCAGGTCTGGTAGCACCACTAAACACATCTTCCCTTCCCTCCCCCGTCTGCATTCTGCAGAGATCGTTCTCTCCAGGACAACCAGGTCTGCTCCTCCATCACACCTAACACCTCTCCCATCACACACGGCACCTTCCCATGCAATCGCAGAAGTTGCAACACCTGCCCCTTTACCTCTTCCATGCTCACCATCCGAGGCCCCAGACATTCATTTCAGATTAAGCAGTGTTTCACTTGTACCTTTTTCAATTTGGGAGCAACGAATGCAATAGACCAATGTGATCTCCTCTACATCGGAGAGACAAAACACCGACTGGGTGATCGCTTTGCTGAGCACCTTCGGTCTGTACACAATCAGGACCCGGACCTTCCTGTGGCTTGCCACTTGAACACACAATCCTGCTCCCATGCCCACATGTCTGTCCTTGGCCTGCTGCAATGTTCCAGTGAAGCTCAACGCAAACTGGAGGAACAGCATCTCATCTTCCGACTAGGCACATTACAGCCTGCCGGTCTCAACATTGAATTCAACAACTTCAGATAATTTTATTTCATTTATTTTATTTATACTTTCTTAATATTGTTTTTCACTGTTCTGTGCCTCTTATTTCTTGATTGTCTTTCTCTCATTCCCCATTCTCACATCACCCCTTTCCTCTCCTCTTCTCCCTTTGCTATCCTTCTCCCCGGTTTTCCATTTTGCCTGTGCTTCACCCCTCCTCCCCACCGCCCACCGCCCACCGCCCACCGCCCCCCCATCTCCCACATATTTTGTCACACAACACTGGCTTCAGCCTTGGTCATTCACAGCTCCTAATCTCCCTATAATCTCTCTATGCACTGTCATTGTCACCTCTTTATTGCTACCTTTGCTTCTGGAGACATGACTCACCTTCTCTCAGCCTCGTATAAATACCTCCCTATTTCTCCCCTTTTCTCAGCTTCGACAAAGGGTCAGTTAGACTCGAAAAGTCAGCTCTTTTGTCTCCTTACAGATGCTACCAGACCTGCTGAGATTTTCCAGCATTTTCTCTTTTGGTTTAAGATAATGGGAGTCTGTTTAACCCTCTTGCCTGGTCATAACAAAATACAAACAAAACCCCAGACACACTTTTCAATTATTATGGACCCATATGGAAGGTGATGCAAAGTTATAATCTTCCAGTATTAGTGTGCATGTGACTGAGGTGCAAAATAGTTAAACATTAATATTTTATTGGACATTTTACATTGAGTGGCCAACAGAAACTATAAGCATATATAATCCAATAAAAACCTTTTCAACTAAATAGCTCAGGATGATGAGGATATTGATAGATAGAACATTTATTGATTGGCAATGAATAGAAGGTGCAGATACTTACAATAATCCTTTATCTGAACATCCTGGAATTCTATTTTGGGCATTTGCATTCTCTCTGTAGCATTTTGCACCTTCTCATTCAGCTCCAACTCAAAAACTTCTAAAGGGGAAAGAAAAGGTCGAGTTAGTTCTAAAGGTTTTATAAAATTTAATTCAGCATTTTTGAAGTGAAACTTGACCTATCTAGATATGCACCCATCCCACTGGCCTTCCTTGCTCGGTGTTATTGTGAACGGGGTGTAGATATATCTACAACAGAGTCATAGAGTCATACAGAAGGGAAACAGACTCTTTGGTCCAACCAGTCCATGCTGAACCTATTCCCAAGCTAAACTAGTTTAATCTGCCTGCTGCTGGCCTATATCTCTCCAAACCTTTCCTATTCGTGCACTTATCCAAACATCTTTTAAATGTTGTAATTATACCCACATCCACCACTTCCTCAGGAAGTTCATTCCACATGCAAACCGCTCACTGTGTAAAAACTTTGCCCCCATGTCTTTTTTAAATCTGTCTCCTCTCACCTTAAAAATGTGCCCTCTCGTCTTGAAATTACCTCATCCTAGGGAAAAGACAAATACCATTCACTCTATCTCTACTTGTCATTATCTTAAAATCTTCTATAAGGTCGCCTCTCAATCTCCTTCGCTGCAGTGAAAAATATCCCAGCCTTTCTTTCTAACTCAAATCTTCCATACCTGGTAACATCCTGGTAAACCTCTTCTGAACCTTCTCCAGCTTAATAATAACTGGGTGACCAGCACTGCACACAGTATTCCAGAAGAGGCCTCATCAATGTCCTGTACAACCTCAACATGACTTCCTAACTTCTCTACTCAAAGGACTGAGCAATGATGGTAAGTGTAGCAAAAGCTTTTTTAACCAACCTGTCAACACTCATTCTTTCTACCCTTCACCTGGTGTGTAGGTTTTATATATCGAATATATATACAGGACGTTCTGTTATAATGTGTGTTCCATTAACACAAATTCACTATAACACGATTGACAAGTTGGGGACACTGTTTCTAAAGTGCAAAGTTTTAAAGTGCGCATTGGTTATAACGCGATTCTGGCCTCATTAGTTAAAATGGTGCTGCTATTAGGCAATTTTCTTACAACACGGGATTGCGTGAGAACAGAACTATCGCATTATAGCAGAACTGACTGTAGGTGTGTGTATGAGAAGAGAGAGAGAAACATAAGTCATAAAGTAATACACTATTGAACAAATCAATGAAATGCAAATGTTTTCAATAATTATTTTCCATTAAATGTATGGAAATCTGGAAACATAAAAAAATTGGTATGTCATTGACTTTAAAGTGCTTTATGATACCTGAGATTATGAAAAATGCCTAATAAGTGCAAGTCTTTCTTTCTTTCTTGGGTTAAGATGCATGATCTGGTTGGTCATCACAAAGGAATTCTCAATTTTAGGTAATTTGAATGGGACACAATAAACGCATTGGGTGGGATCTTATAGAGGTCTGAATGACATGGCTTATGTCATGAATCGAACAACAAATCTATGAAATCATCTTGATGTTGAAATATTTTCATTCCATCTTTTCTGTTTTTCACAATCAACTTGGAGAGATTCTCACTAGATAGAGTTGAGATGCCAAAATTGTCACAAATCCTTGTTTAATGACACAACTCACCTAATTTCTGATTGGAATCTTGCTATTGGCAGCAATAGTATAAGCCTTTGATATTGTAATAAAGGTTCATAAATGTATGCCATCTTGTGATGTGTACAGCTCCTCTGCATGCATGAATAAACATTTAAACAAAAAAACCTGAGACTTGTCTGGCCTACAGAGGGAATAAAAAGTTAACAAGCCCCTTTTACAGGAGCCCTTTACATGCCATGCAATTATCAAGCAGGTATAGGCTCCTAAACGTTATCAATTCACTGTGTTCCAAATTGGTATCAAAGGATGATGCAGCAGAGAAGGAGGCCATCTTATCTATTGTGACCATGCTGGTTTTTTTGAAAAAATAGTTATCTAATTAATTTCAGCCTCCTGCTCATTCTCCACAGTATTTGTCCAATACTCTTTGGCTGTTTTTATTGAAATTTTGTTCACTCTCTTTGCAGGTATTGCATTTCAGATTGCAACATCTTGCTGCCAAATAACATTTTTCCTCATGTCCGAACAGGTCGATGAAAGCAGAGCTGAGTCTTTCACTGCCTCTGGTGGGCTGTATTTGTAATTTGTTCATCAGTTGAATTGATAAATTGGTCTTGGGTCTATTTTACAAACAAGCCAAGAGCTGGCGCTGAGTGTGCAGTGCTTGCAATTTGTTCATTGGCCGTTTGGTAAATTTGGAGAAAGTGAGGACTCCAGATGCTGGAGATTAGAATCGAGAGTGTGGTGCTGGAAAAGCATAACAGGTCAGGCAGCATTTGAGGAGCGGGAGTTGACGTTTCGGGCAAAAGCCCTTCATCAAGGTTTGGTAAATTTACTGATGGGTTTCTTCAGAGCAAAAAAGAGCAGTGTTCTTGATGTCACAATCGTTGACTGTCTGCCTCTGTTCCATGGTTACATCTGTGCCTGGATCTCCTTGGTAATAGTTGAGCACCGCCGGGGTTGAAATGCAATACCTCCCCTTCCAAAACCATTTTTTATAAAGTAACCCCTTTGTATTTTCCTCCTTTTTTTGATATTTTTGTTACTGTCGCCCCTGCCCTATGTTTATGAATTGGATGATTTGAGTAGGTTTCTTTATAACAAACAGGAGCTGGGCCCAAGCACTGAGGATGTCACCTAGACAGGGGACGAAACGTCTGCAACACAAATTCCCAGCTCGGCGAACAGAACCACAACAAGGTCTTTCCCCAGTGCGGGATTGGTTTCTGGATGGGGAAAGGCTCCAGAACGGACAGATGGAAACTGGTATTTGCGTTAAACCACAGATTTACCATAAATCACATGGAGTCATTAAGTGGCTGGAGAGTTGCTGTCATCTGCTCCCCACTGACATTTTTGGAAAAATCCTATCACATTACTGAGCAGCCAATGTACTTGCTTCAAACACTAAATGCAAACAAGTCATTGGTTTCCGTATTAGAAAGGTTGACACATCTGTGCAGTACCTCTTAGGTTACGTTCATCTAAGAATATGGAGCTAGAGTAGGCCCTTAATATGGCTTTAAACTGCTGTTGGAAACTGAGGGCTGGATTCTCACTCCAAATTGCCGCCAGAAAGAGATATTGAGAATGCTGCACTGACCTGATTTCTCACTGGTGCTAACACCTCATTTCCCTTCCTATCACAATGCCAATTCTGACCAGCAATCTGAGTTGATCCTGCCAATTTATCTGGACAGGTCTGGGTCAGTAGGGGGAAGGGTTCAGAGTTGCGGAGGGTGAAAAGTAGGGCAAGTGAGAATCTCCTCTCCCACTTATTATCTTTGGTGTGAGTCACAATTCCCATCAGTTAGTAATTATTGTGCACCCAGTCCAAAGATCATTGATTTAATGCCTACTCTGGGGTCTTGGTCACTTAATCCAGCCTGACACCAGGTGGCGATCTTGGGGAGTTCTGAAATGCTGGCATCAATAGTTTGTTGATAGGAACCAAGACACAGTCGCGTTGTCAATTGGATACGAGAGACCCCTATTTTGAAGAAGAGCAGGCACGTTCTTCCCATGCCCTGGCCAAAATGTATCCCTTATTCAAAACAAAACCAGATTGCCTGGTCATTATTACATTGCTCCGCATAGGAACTTGCAGTGTGTGTACTGGTTACTATTCCTTAAATGACAAAACAGAGTACAGTTATACTCTTTCTATGCATCCCATACAGACACTGCTCTCACACTGTGTACTGAGAAAAGGTCACTGGACCCAAAATGTTAACTCTAATTTCTCTTCACATATGCTGCCAGACTTGCTGAGGTTTTCCAGCAATTACTATCTTTGTTTTGGACACACTGCACTCCATGTATACGATCTGTACACACAAATCTTGGTTTACATAATTAGGCCTTTCAAGAGTCACTGGAGTCAGGAAAGGTCCCGGATGATTGGAAGATGGCTGTAGTAACCCCCTTGTTCAAGAAAGGATCAAGGCAAAAGATGGAAAATTATAGGCCAATCAGCTTAACCTCGGTTGTTGGTAAAATTCTAGAATCCATCATTAAGGATGAGGTTTCTAAATTCATGGAAGAGCAGAGTCTGATTAGAACAAGTCAACATGGATTTAGTAAAGGGAGGTCATGCCTGACAAACCTGTTGGAATTTTTTGAAGAGGTAACAAGTAGGTTAGACCAGGGAAACCCAGTGGATGTGGTCTATCTAGACTTTCAAAAGGCCTTTGATAAGGTGCCACACGGGAGGCTGCTGAGCAAGGTGAGGGCCCATGGTGTTCGAGGTGAGCTGCTGGGATGGATTGAGGATTGGCTGTCTAACAGAAGGCAGAGAGTTGGGATAAAAGGTTCTTTTTCAGAATGGCAGCCGGTGACGAGCGGTGTCCCGCAGGGTTCGGTGCTGGGGCCACAGCTGTTCGCATTATATATTAATGATTTGGATGAGGGAACCGGGGGCGTTCTAGCGAAGTTTGCCGATGATACGAAGTTAGGTGGACAGGCAGGTAGTACTGAGGAAGCGGGGAGGCTACAGAAGGATCTAGACAGGTTGGGAGAGTGGTCCAGGAAATGGCTGATGGAATTTAACGTGAGCAAGTGCGAGGTCTTGCACTTTGGCAAAAAGAATAAAAGCATGGACTACTTTCTAAATGGTGAGAAAATTAATAAAGCCAAAGCACAAAGGGATCTGGGAGTGCTAGTCCAGGATTCTCTAAAGGTAAACATGCAGGTTGAGTCTGTGATTAAGAAAGCGAATGCAATGTTGTCTCTTATCTCAAGAGGGTTGGAATATAAAAGTAGAGATGTACTACTAAGACTTTATAAAGCTCTGGTTAGGCCCCATTTGGAGTACTGTGTCCAGTTTTGGTCCCCACACCTCAGGAAGGACATACTGGCACTGGAACGTGTCCAGCGGAGATTCACACGGATGATCCCTGGAATGACAGGTCTAGCATATGAGGAACGGCTGAGGATACTGGGATTGTATTCGTTGGAGTTTAGAAGATTAAGGGGAGATCTAATAGAGACGTACAAAATAATACATGGCTTTGAAAAGGTGGATGCTAGGAAATTGTTTCTGTTAGGCGAGGAGACTAGGACCCGTGGACACAGCCTTAGAATTAGAGGGGGTCATTTCAGAACAGAAATGCAGAGACATTTCTTCAGCCAGAGAGTGGTGGGCCTGTGGAATTCATTGCCACGGAGTGCAGTGGAAGCCGGGAAGCTAAGTGTCTTCAAGGCCGAGATTGATAGGTTCTTGTTGTCTAGAGGAATTAAGGGCTATGGGGAGAACGCTGGTAAGTGGAGCTGAAATGCGCATCAGCCATGATTGAATGGCGGAGTGGACTCGATGGGCCGAATGGCCTTACTTCCACTCCTATGTCTTATGGTCTTATGGTCTTATAGGCCTGTGCACACAGATTGCTCTCCACGTAATTAACCCTGTACACATGGACAACTCACAATGTCATTAACCCTGCACACACGGACTGTGCTCCATGTAGTTAACCCTGTACACATGGACAACTCTCAATGTTATTAACCCTGTACACACGGACTGCACTCCACGTAATTAACCCTGTACACACGGACTGCTCTCCACGTAATTAACCCTGTACACATGGACAACTCTCAATGTCATTAACCCTGTACACACGAACTGCATTCCATGTAATTAACTCTGTACACATGGACTGCTCTCCACGTAATTAACCCTGTACATATGAACAACTCTCAATGTCATTAACCCTTTACACATGGACTGCTCTCCACAAAATTAACCCTGTACACATGGACAACTCACAATGCCATTAACCCTGTACACATGGACAGCTCTGCACGTAATTAACCCTGTACACATGGACAACTCACAATGCCATTAACCCTGTACACATGGACTGCACTCCAAGTAAGTAATCCGGTACACACAGACGGCACTCCTCATAATTAACCCTGTACACACGGAGTGCACTCCACGTAATTAACCATGTACACACTGAGAACACTCCATGTAATTAACTCTGCACACACGGAGTGCATGCAACATAATTAACCCTGTACACACAGACTGCAATCCATGTAATTAACCTGTACACACAGTGTGTGCCCCATGTAATTAACCTTGTACACATGGACTGCTCTCCACGTAATTCACCCTGCACACACAGACTGCTCTCCATGTAATTAACCCTGTACACACTGACTGCACTTTATGTAATTAACCCTGTACACACAGACTGCACTCCATGTAATTAACCGTGTGCACATGGACTGCACTCCACGTAATTAACCTTGTAAACACAGACTGCTCACCTCATAATTAACCCTATACACACAGACTGCACTCCACGTAATTAACCCAGTACACACGGACTGCGCTCCACGTAATTAACCCTGTACACACGGACTGCACTCTACGTAATTAACCCTGTACACACCGACTGCACTCCATGTAATAAACTTGTACACATGGACTGCTCTCCACGTAATTCACCCTGTACACACTGACTGCACTTCATGTAATTAACCCTGTACACATGGATTGCGCTCCATGTAATTAACCCTGTACAAACGGACTGCCCTCCATGTAATTAACCCTGTACACACAGACTGCATTCCCTGTAATTAACCATGTACACATAGAGTGCCTTCCCTGTAATTAACCCTGTACACACGGACTGCTCTCCATGTAATTAACCCTGTACGCACAGACTGCTCTCCATGTAATTAACCCTGTACACACAGACTGCATTCCCTGTAATTAACCATGTACACACAGACTGCATTCCCTGTAATTAACCATGTACACACAGACTGCCTTCCCTGTAATTAACCCTGTATATATGTACTGCTCTCCACATAATTAACTCAGTACACACAGACTGCTCTCCATGTAATTAACCCTATACACATGGACTGCACTCCATGTAATTAACCCTGTATACACAAACTGCCTTCCCTGTAATTAACCCTGTACATATGGACTGCTCTCCATGTAATTAACCCTGTACACACATACTGCCTTCCCTGTAATTAACCATGTACACACAGACTGCTCTCCATGTAATTAACCCTGTACACATGGACTGCTCTCCATGTAATTAACCGTGTACACATGGACTGCTCTCCTTGTAATTAACCCTGAACACACGGACTACACTCCATATAATAAACCCTGAGTCTAGATTAGAGTGGTGCTGGAAAAGCACAGCAGGTCAGGCAGATTCCAAGGAGCAGGCAAATTGGTGTTTAAGGCAAAAGCCCTTCATCAGGAATGAATCACATGTAATGAACCCTGTACACATGGACTACACTCCATATAATGAACCCTGATGCTGGTAAAGATACAATATTTAAAAGACATTTGGACAGAAATAGGAAATGAATTGGAAAGGTTTCAAGGAATGTGAGCCAAATGCATGCAAGTGGGACTGGTTTATTTTGGTAAACTTGGGCGGCAGAGATAAGTTGGAGCAGAGGGTCTGTTTCTCTGCTGTATGACTCTATGACTGCACTCTATGTAATTAAACCTGTCCACCCACACCACACTTCATATAATTAACCCTGTATACATGGACTGCAATAATCATAATTATCCCTGTACACATGGACTGCAATATTTATAATTATCCCTGTACACACAGACTGCACTCATGTAATTAACCCTGTACAAAGACTGTACTTCTTGTACATAACCCTGTACACTCTGATCTCCACCTCCATATATGTAACCTCATAGATACAAACTGCAATCCAGATGTACAAACTTATAAGTAGTGCCTGACCTCCATAATATCTCTATCTCTATTGGCTGAAAGTAGATGATGATCTCTTTCAATAACGCAGTTTGTGTCTCCTTCACATTGCTGAACACTTGTTCATTTGTGGAGTTTAAGCAAGAGTGTTAGCTGGAACATGTCCGTGAGAGTAGTGCCACTGGTGTGATCGCTGCATTGCTGGCTGATTGACGTCATGATTTGCTTAGGCTGCGTTTCCAGCGTGGCTACCCTCCGCGTAACACGCTCAGCAAAATGCTCTCCACTGCAGTGTGCAGATCCCATCTCAGAGGCAAAAGAAAAATAAAACTCTGCACAATTTTGTGGCGTCTTTCTGTAACTCCTGTGCATACTGACTGCTTTCTATGTAGATACATGTTTGATTGGTCATCTGCATCCTACTCACTTCTTAATCAAAGTAGAAAAATTGCTTAGCTCATTGGAGTATTATAATAATAGATGTCCTTTTTCTGAGTGTTCCCTTATTTCCTTACTTACACACTTTTAATTTATTTTTGCATCTATTAGGAAGTTGTTTTTTGTTCTGTTGATGCTCAGTCAGTTCATTAACGCTGGGATCTGACAAGTGGTTAGCACTGCTGCCTCACAGCGCCAGAGACCCGGGTTCAATTCCCGACTCAGGCGACTGACTGTGTGGAGTTTGCACATTCTCCCCGTGTCTGCGTGGGTTTCCTCCGGATGCTCCGGTTTCCTCCCACAGTCCAAAGATGTGCAGGCCAGGTGAATTGGCCATGCTAAATTGCCTGTAGTGTTAGGTAAAAAGGGATACATGTAGGGGTATGGGTGGGTTGCGCTTCGGCGGGTCGGTGTGGACTTGTTGGGCCGAAGGGCCTGTTTCCACACTGCAAGTAATCTAATCTAATCTAATATTCTGCGCTGCAGCTTTATTGCAGTTTGAAACGTGGTTGATTTTACAGCTATTACCAGAACATGGTATTGCTAATTTGCTTGATTACAAATGAAAGGAAATTTATTCCCACTCTGATCATATTGTCACTCCACTTGAGTTACAATTCAGAAAACCCAGCTTGTTTGGTTTGGGTTGATTCCAATTATTTATTGAGAACTTCTGATTTGTTACTGCCTGCAACGAGCAAAATAAAAGTTCCTTTGTTGCATATCCGGAGAGATGTAAACCCATCTCAGAGATTTAAAGGAATTATTTGAGCTCCTTACACCATAGCTCAACTCAAGATAAGCAGACTAGACTTAAAATATCATGACCCCATCGTCCGGAGAAATGCTTTCGTATACTGTATATTCTGCCTTGCCATAGGCAAGTGACATCTAATGTAGTTTCTTTCAATTTCACTGTAGCCATTAAACGCACCACGTGAACATGGTGTCAAAGTGTGCAGTTGAAATTGTGTGGGCTGTCAAAACTGTAAGAGAGCCAGCTACTGTAAGGAAGGATTATAACTTTTACTGAGGGTTCAGTCAGAGTGGCTGTGAAATTTCCAGGGGCTGGTGCTGTGGAAATGAAAGGTGCAATGCACAGACTGCTGGATATGTCATGTTCCACCTGAGTGTGTTTTCGGCTTGGATTTTGACCTGGTGACAGTGAAAAAAATAACAGTTTATTTCCAAGTCAGGATGGTGAGCGGCTTGAAGGGGAACTTGCAATTGCTGGTGTTCCCATGTATCTGCTGCTCTTGCCCTTCAAGACAACTGCGGTTGTTGGTTTAGGAGGTGCTGTCTATGGAGCCTCATCAGCTTTTACAGGGCAGTTTATGAATAGTACGAACTGCTGCCACTTAGTAGTGGAGGAGCAAATATTAATGGATATGGTGTTCAATACTGTTTATTATTGTTAAGCAGCACTCATCCAGGCAATTATGGAACGTTCTGTCACACACCTAACAAGTGCATTGACGATGGTGGGCAATCAGGAGATGAGTTACTCACTGCAAGTTTCATAGCCTCTGACCTGCTCTTATGGCTACAGTACTCATATGGTTAGTCGACTTCAGATTCTAGATAAGGGTAACCGTCAGGATGTTAATAGTGGGGCGCTCAGTGCCGGCAATACCACTGAATGTCAAGGGTCAGATTCCCTCTCATTGGAGATGGCCATTGCCTGGTACTTTGCGTAGTGTAAATGTCACTTGCTATTTGTCAACCCAAACTTGGACACTGTCCATGTTTCGCTGTATTTTGGGCACCGACTGCTTCAGTATCTGCGGAGAGGTGAACGGTGCTGAACATTGTGCAATCTTCAGCAAATATCCTCACTTCTGACATCATGATAGATGGAAGGTCATTGATCAAGTAGCTGAAACTACCCTTAGGAACTTGTCTTCAATGTTTCCTATATATTGCAAACAGAGAGAAATCTTCAATAAGTACAAAATTCATTGCAAAGTGTTTTGGGATATCCAGAAAGATCCTGTATTTTTTTTTCCTTTGTTCATTCACAGGCATCACTGGCTATGCAGCATTTATTGTTCATCTAGCAGTTAAGAGTCAACCACCTTGCTGCGGGTCAGGAGTGACATGTAGACCAGACCAGGTAAGGATGACAGCTTTTTTCCCTAAAGGACATCAGTGATCCAGATGGGTTTTTTCAACACTCCAATTCATAGACATCATTAAACTCTTAGTTCCAGATTTTTATTGAATTCAAATTCCACCATGACAGGATTCAAACCCAGGTCCCCAGAACATTATCTGGGTCTCTGGATTAACAGTCTAGTGATAATACCACTGGGCCACTGCTTCATCAATGCAAAACACAAGTTATTTTTGAACATGTTCACTTTTTGTAATTCAAATCCTACTTCATATTTATTTTAACACCTCTGTCTGAGCGTTTCTAGACTGATGACTTACTTCAAACATTTAGTCAAATCTTTCACACTATATAAAGAATTGGGAAAAAACTGTAAACATTTCTGTGAACAGATACATTCAGATCTTCTTAAAATAATTTCCGCTGGTTCTCTAATGATCACTGCAGCTCAAGATTACAAACATCATAGCAGCTAGTGTGGAATCATTTCTTGCTGATGAGTCAAGAAAGTGCTAAAGATGCCATTAGGTTAGCACAGCCAATCCAGTTCTTGACAAAACTAATAATCCAGTGTTCAAATCCTACCACACACGTTTTCAATTTGGATTTTTTTTTAAGATCTGGAATTGCTAATAGTGATCATGACGCTGTCAAATTATTGCAAAACCCAACTAAAGCACTTCAGGAAAGAAAGTTTAAAGTTCCTATCCAGATTGCTCATAATTGACTCTGGTCACTGGGAATCTTAGAGGTATAGAAATGATTACGTAAGAATATATGAATAGGAGAGAGAGGAGGCCACTCGACCCCTCAAGTCTGCCCTGCCATACCATAATATGATGGCTGATCTGCTCCAGGCCACCACTTCTTATAGCCCTCAATTCCCTGACATTTCAGAAATCTGTCTACCCCTTTTAAATACAGCCAGTGAGCTAGCATCTCTGGGATAGAACATTCCAGACACTCACTACCCTCTGGGAGAAGAAATTCATTTGCATCTCAATTTTAAATGAGTGTTGCCTTAGTCTGGCTTGAGATTCCCCAACTAGTAGAAACATGTCAATGCATAACCCCCTTAACCCACCACATATGTTTCAATAAGATCACCCCTCAATCTTTCAGACTGTGATAAATCAAGGTCTAAACCTGCTTAGCTGTTCTTGATAAGTCAACCCCCTCATCCCAGGATTCAGGCTGATGGATCTCTTTTGAACTGTTCGTCCATCTCTTCCTAAATACAGGGACCAAAACTGCACATCATACTCCAGGCAGCAGCTCACTAAAACACAGCACAATTGTAAGAGCAAATTTCTATTTTTAAGCTCCAGCATCACTCCCAACCCCCAGCGATAAAGGTTGCCTTCCTATTGATGCTACTATTTTAAGCTCAAGAAAAATCCAGATCACTCTACGCTGTACTCTTGTCTGCCTTTTCATTCTTCCGACCAAAGTGAATGACCTCACGTTTTCCAACATTAAACTGCATCTGCTACGATTTTGCCCACTCACTCAACCTATTTGGAACCTCTTGCAGATTCTGTATGGCCTCCATTTTATATATTTTTGTATCATCGGTAAATTTGAATATTTTATTCTCAGTTTCTTTTCCAAGTCGTTAATATGGATAGTAATCAAAGGCACAGATTATTCCTTGTGGCACTCCACTAATTACGCTTCTGCAACCTTCAGAAAAATCAATTATTCCCAACTCTCTGTCTTTTGTGCATTAATCAATCTCTTATCCATGCTTGGACATTACTCCCAATATCATGAGCTCCTGGTTTGTGCAATAATCATTCATGCGGCACCTTTTCTAACTGAATCCAAGCACATCAAATTGATCAGTTCTCCTTTAACAACTCTGCTACAAGGAACTCCACGTAGACTTATCAAATATGATTTCTCTTTCACAAAACCATGTTGACTCTGTTTGATTATGT
Source organism: Chiloscyllium punctatum (assembly GCF_047496795.1). Classification (NCBI taxonomy): domain Eukaryota; kingdom Metazoa; phylum Chordata; class Chondrichthyes; order Orectolobiformes; family Hemiscylliidae; genus Chiloscyllium; species Chiloscyllium punctatum. The sequence goes on from NC_092746.1 coordinate 109,887,593, forward strand.
CAAACTTTTCTATTGCTTCCTTAAGAATGGACGTTAATATTTTCTCTACGACAAAATGTTGGCGCACGGAAGGAAGCTACTGACCAGCTGACAGTAGGATAACATGTTGCATCAAGAATTTATCTATTCACACTCCCTGCACATTTCCCTTAGCCCTGCAAACCCTTTATGTCTCTCAGGTACTTATCCAATTCCATTTGAAAGCCACAGTTCAAACTGTCTCCTCTAACTTCCCAGGAAGAAATATTAGTAAAAACTGTGAATGATATTGGTCTGACTTGTCCAGCTCCAAAACGGCCAGTATGTTCACTTCGAAGTATCACTGTGTTTGCTTGTTTGTTTTCTTCCCTGAGTTTTCAGCAAGTGTATTGGAGATTGTAGCCACTTGCTGGTGTGAGGGGTGTTTTTGACAGTCACCATAAATCTGTGCCCTCCATTTCTTGAGATTGGTTGCTATTGATCTCTCTATCTCCCTAAGCCTTTCATGGGGAGGCAATGGTCTAGTGGTATTATTGTTGTTAATCCAGAGTTGCAGACAATATTCTGGGGGTCCGGGTCAACTCTCATCACAGCATATGCTGGAATTTGAATTAAATTTTTAAACAAATCTGAAATTCAATGGTGACCAGGAGTCCATTGTTGGGAAAAATCCATCTGGGTCACTACTGTCAAATTTAGGGAAGGAAACTGCCATCTTTACCTGGTCTGGCCTACATATGACTCCAGACCCACAGCAATGTGGTTGACTCTTAATCGCCCTTTGAGTAATTAGGGACGGGCAATAAATGCTGCCTAGCCAGCAACGTCCTCATCCTGTGAATGAATAAAGAAAAAGATTTCAGAATGCTTCTGATAAACCTCCTTTACACCTCTTCTGATCTAAACTAAAATTATTTGAATGTGAACATAGGAGGTTTAGTTAGTAATTTTGCAGATGACACCAAAATTGGAGATTTAGTGAACAGCGAAGAAGGTTAACTCAGATTACAATGGGATCTTGATCAGATGGGCTGAGAAGTGGCAAATGGAGTTTTATTTAGATAAATGCGAGGTGCTGCAATTTGGACTTATACACTTCTTAATGTGTTGTTGAACAAAGAGACCTTGGAGTGCAGCTTCACAGCTCCTTGAAAGTAAAGTCACAAGTAAATAGGATAGTGAAGAAGACGTTTGGTATGCTTTCCTTTATTGGTCAGAGTGTTGAGTACAGGAGTTGAAATGTTATGTTGGAGCTGTACAGGACATTGGTTAGGCTGCTTTTGGAATGCTGTGTGCAATTCTGGGTCTCCATCGGAAGGATGTTGTGAAACTTGAAAGGGTTCAGAAAAGATTGACAAGGATGTGACCAGATTTGGAGAATTTGAGCTTCAGGGAGAGGCTGAATAGGCTGGGGCTGTTTTCCCTGGAGCCTCGGAGTCTGAGAGTTGACCTTGTAGAGGTTTATTAAATCATGAGGGGCATGGGTAGGGTAAAGAGACATGGTCTTTTCCCTAGGGTGGGGGAGTCCAGAACTAGAGGGGAAAGATATAAAAGGGCCCTAAGGGCAATGTTTTCATGCAGATGGTGGTACGTGTATGGAATGAGCTGCCAGACGAAGTGGTGAAGGCTGGTACAATTGCAACATTTAAAAGGCATTTGGATGGGTACATGAATAGGAAGGACTTAGAGGATATGGGCCAAGTGCTGGCAGGTGGGACTTGATTAGGTTAGGATATCTGGTCGGCATGGACGAGTTGGACCGAAGGGTCTCTTTCTGTGCTATATATCTCTACGACTCTATAACCCCCTTCAAAGCATGAGCTGTCAGTGATTCAAAGGGAAGGCTTCCCATCTGTTCAGGACAATAAATGTCAAACTTACCCACACGTGGAGACGTAGTTTTTAAAAACTAAGCAATTTTGAAATTGTCCAGGGCTTTATGAGCCTGCTCGCTATGAAAAATGGAATAAAATGCTAATTGACACATGGGATCCAAAGGGCTTCACTCACCCTTAGGTTGAAGTCAGACAGTGCAAGATCGGTACTTGATACCTTTGCATAAAATTCACTCTGCTGCATTAACTTCGGTCACAGTGCAAGAGTTTCATAGGACTGTCTGATAATATTCATTGTTATGACAGCATTAATATTGCATGCATAGTTTCACCCATTTTCCGTGGAAGCGGAATGATTTATTCATGGTAACATCTAAGCAAAATAGCAAAAACAGCTTCTTTGTATTAGCTCTCCGGATTTGAGAGTGGAGGCTACATTAAATATCCATCTGAGTTGCCCCCAGGATAAGATGGACCTTTTCCTAAGTTGTACTTAGGATGGAATGTCTTTGCAATTTAAAAGAAAAATCACATGATGTAGATTACTGATTAGGCCAGCATTAATCTCCCATCCCTAACCAACCCCTTTGTAATGGATCTGGAATCACGTGTGGGCCAGACCAGGGTAAGCACATTAATGTCCGAAAGGTCTTTAGTGAACCAGATGAGTTTTTACAAAAATCCACAGTGGTTACATGGTCAGCCAGCTTTCTATTCCATACATCAACTGGATTCAAATTTCCTAATCTGCCGTGGCAGGATACAACTCACGTTCGCAGAAAATTACTAACTGATCTTGTGGATTATCAGACGAGAGTGTGGTGCTGGAAAAGCACAGAAGGTCAGGCAGCATCCAAGCAGCAGGAGAATCAACATTTCCTGATGAAGGGTTTATGCCCAAAATATTGATTCACCTGTTCCTTCGATGCCGCCTGACCTGCTGTGCTTTTCCAGCACCACACTCTTGACTCTGATCTCCCGCATCTGCAGTCCTCACTTTCTACTTGTGGATTACTAGTCCAGTAACATCACCACTACGCCAGCGTTTCCCAGTAGGTCCATGTCAAATTAAATCAGGATAAAACTAGAGGAACATAAGATATAGGCAAAGAATTAGGCCATTCGGCCCATCAAGTCTGCTTCGCTATTCAATCATGGCTGGTATATTTCTAATCCTATTCTCCTCCCTTCTCCCCATAACTCTTGATACCCTTACAAATCAAGAACCTCCTAGCTCAGTTTTAAATACACATCAATGGCTTGGTCTCCAAGCCCTCTGTGGCAATGAGTTCCACAGAGTCACTACCGTCTGGCTGAAGAAATGCTTCCTCATTTCAGTTCTAAAGGATCGGCCCTTTACTCTGAGGCTGTGCCCTCAGATTCGAGTCTCTCCTACTAATGGAGACATGTCCTCCGCATCCACACCATCCGGCCTCTCAGTATTCCATATGGTTCAATCAGATCCCTCTCTCATCTTTCTAAACTCCATGGAGAACAGGCCCACAGTCTCATATGATAAGCCCTTTATCCCGAGGATCATTCTTGTAAACCGTCTCTAGACCAACCCTTCCAATGCAAGCACATCCTTCATTAACTATTGGGCCAGTTAACATTACAGATGGGCTTTAAAGCAGAGTGACTGCTTTTATAATTTATTTTGTTTTCTGTTTCTCCACCCTCTATTCTGCAAATTAGAGATTTATTGAATCATAGAGTCAGACAGCATAGAAACAGACCCTTCAGTCCATGCTGACCATGTTCCCAAACTAAGCTAGTCCCACCTGCCTGCGCTTGGCCCATATCCCTCCAAACCTTAACTATTCATAAACATATCCAAATGTCTTTTGCAACTGTACCAAAGGAAATCCATCATTTCCTTTGGTAGTTCATTCCACACACGAAGAACTCTCTGTGTGAAAAAGTTGCCTCTCACATCCTTTTCAAGTATTTCTTCTTTCCCCTTCAAAATATGCCCTTGAGTTTTGAACTCCCCCACCCCCTAGGGAAAAGACCCTCGTCATTCATCTTAACTGTGCCTCTCATGATTTTATAAACCTCAACCCTCTACGCTCCAGTGAATAAAGTTTTAGCCTTTCCAGTCTGTTGTTATGTCTCAAAATCTTCATTCCAAGCACCATCCTGGTCAATCTTTTCTGAACCCTCTCCAGACCAGAGCTGCACACAGTATTCCAGTAGAGGCCTCACCAATGTCCTGTATAATTTCAATATGATGTCTCAACTCCTGTACTCAAAGGACTGAGAAGCTGGAGTTTGAACGCATGGTCATTAGGTTGCATGGATCATTTATGACACCAGCTAGTTACCCTGATTTGCAAAGACTTCAATTGTTTGAGTACTCCTTGATGCCACACTTGGTCATGGCTGCCTTGATGGCAAGGACAGTCACTCTCATGTCAGCTCCAAATTTCAGCTCCAGATCTCCTGATCCACAGCATTATGATTGACATTTAACTGTTGCCCGATAAACATACAGCCCACATCTCCAACCCTGCTTCAAAACAAGAACAAATTTCACAGCTAAAATTGTGGAATCTGTTAAAATAGCATCTTGTATAGTGCAGCACTCCCTGAGGACAGCACTTGGGTGTCAGCCTAGATCCTGTGCTCGAGTCACTGAACTGTACGTAACCACCTGAACCAAAGCTGACATCAATAATATCGGAAATGGTTGGCTCAGTGGTCAGCACAGCACCAGAGACCAGGGTTCGATTCCAGCCTCAGGCAACTATCTGTGTGGAGTTTGCACACTCTCCCTGTATCTGTGTGGGTTTCCTCCGGGTGCTCCGGTTTCCTCCCACAGTCCAAAGATGTGCAGATTAGGCGGATTAGCCAGGCTTAATCACTCTGTGGTGCCCAAGCCCATGCAGACTAGGTGGGCTAGCATAGGAAATGTGGGGTTATTTCCATTATAATAGGGTGGGGTTCTGGGTGGGATGCTCTTTGGAGGGTTGGTGTAGACTCAATGGGTCAAATGGCCTGCTTTCACACTCTCGGGATTCTATGAAATGCAGAAAAGTCTAGCTTCTTGGATGAATATGTGACTGGTGTGGTATCAAACAGAGATGGTATGCTTGGTCTGGGTCAAATTTGCCACAGAAGGAGTTGAGGCAGCACACTGTCCACAATGTCTTTGATAGACAGAATCTGGCAGGGAACTCAATTCCGATTGCTAGCCAGTGATAGTGCGAGGAGCTTTCTCAGGTTGAGAGGGAGAATTGCCTTTGTATTCCATTCTCTCACATGCACAGCATTTTATTCTACTGCTCTCAGGATGGTCACCCACACCAGGATCTCTGGCAGGGCATGTGGTAGGCACTAAACCACACCCCAGCCTGATTCAGCAGCTTCTGGGTGGTGAGCCGTGAGAAGAAACTCAAAAACTGTAACAGTTAGAGAGGAAACAATTGTTGCAAATCAATGTCACATCGAACATGCCCAGCCTTGGTATGACTGTAGTGCTGCCTGAACTGCTGTGCTCTTCCAGCACCACTAATCCAGAGATGACTGTAGTGCTGTTGCATCTCTCGCTTAGGTTAAAACTTGTTTGAATTTGGCAATTTAAATTCACTGCCACAGTTTGATGAACCACAGATCTGCATTTCACACCATTCTTGGGGCTGCACTTACAGTGAGCTGCGAATGGCAGTATCAGTCTCAATAGTACAGCTGAAGAAAGATAGAAGTAGGAATCTGACCCTGTTATTGCAGAATTTCTGTCAGTTCATGCTGAAATCTTTTGTTTTTTCCTCATCCCTGTCATACAAAGATCTTATGTTGAAAGCTGTGTCAGTACCACTCCTTTGAATAATACCTTCCTGTCCATTTCCAAAGAGAAACTTGGAAAGAGTAGGCCATTCAGCCCTTCAAGCTTGCACCATCATTGAATATGATGATGGCAGACCCTCCAACTCAACATCATATTCCCATTTTCTCCCCATTCCCCTTGACGCAGTTAGTATTGAGAATCCATCTTTTTCTTTCTTAAACATATCCAGTGATTCTCAGCCTTTTGTGGTGAAGAATTTCACAGGTTGACCACAATCTGAGTGGAGATAGTTCTCTTCCACCTACCTTGGAACCTGGGACCATGACCCCTTCCTCTGGTTCTCCAGCTCAAAGAAACATTATCGCTGCATTCAGACTGTCCAGCCCCTTCAGGATTTAAATGTTTCAGTGAGGTCCTCTCCTTCTAAACTCCAGTGAATACAACCCAGTTGCCCCAGTCTCTCCTCAGATGACAAACTTGCCATCTCAGGTCTCAGTCATAGGAACATAGGAATGAGGAGTGGGAGTAGGCAGTTCAGCCTTTCGAGCCCCCTCAACTATCTAACGTGATCATGGCCGATCCTATACTGGTCTCAACTTCACCTTCCTGCCTGCTTGCCATAGCATTTTATCCCATTTTTCAACAGAGATATATCTATTTCATTCTTGATTCTGCCTCCACTGCACTCTAGGGCAGTGAGTTCTGTACTCACTCGTTAGAAAGTATATGCGTATACTTTCTATGAAGGTATAACACGCTGCAGCCGGCTGACAATATTGAGTGCCTTGAAGGGATTAATCCTCAGATTCAATTGAGCCGTCATATACTTCGTGAGCAAGTGTTCACCATGGAAACCAAGCATTTGCAATCCGAGAGAAAGTAAGGGAGTGACTGGCGGCTCAAAATACAAGTTGGCAGCTTGCCTGGCAGGGACAGAGAGCTGAGGAGACAAGCAGTCTGTCAAGTCAAGAGTCAAGGTAAAAGGTGACTACTTACTGTGACAATCACTGGTACTGTGAACTGTGACCCTTGGGACTCTTGGACCTGAGAAAATAAAGAAGATGGTTAATTGGTCAGATATGTGGAAGATGATAAGAAAACATGGAGCTAAATTGGGCTTGCTCAGAACAGCTGTGTACGAGATCTGGATGGCTCATTGTGCACACAGAAGATGGGGCAAATGTTCTCTCTGGAGTGTTTTAATGATAATTACAAATACCACAATTAAAATTAGAGTTTGAATTTTTAAAAATTATTCATTTGTGGGATGTGGGTGTGGCTGGCTGGGCCAGCATTTATGGCCCTTCCCTAGTTGCCCTTGAGCTGCCTTTTTGAACCACTGCAGTCCACCTGCCCTGGGTTGACCCACAAGGCCATCGGGCAATTAGAAGGTAAAGAAACTGTTTCAATGAATTTAAATAACTGTGGCATAAGTTGTTGATTGCACTTTCCAAGCCTGATGATTAGTGAACAGAAATGATTCGCACCTATGATTTCTTCAGACATGTTATTTTCCAAGATTTTGTAAAACCTACTGCTGTTCATCATATTAACAATTGAAGACTTAATTGGCCTCACTGGCACAGGCAATGATGGGTCAAATGGCTTGTATAAGATACCATCTGAACTTCATACAAACCCTAACATATCAGGATTAGGAGGTGCTGGTGTTGGACCAGGGTGGACAAAGTTAAAAATCACACAACACCAGGTTAATTGGAAGCATTAGCTTTTGAAGTGCTGAGTCTTCATCACCTGATGAAGGAGCAGCACCTCGAAAGGTAGTGCTTCCAAATAAACCTGTTGGACTATAACCTGGTGTTGTGTGATTTTTAGCTAACATATCAGGGAATGCTATATTGCAGAACTCATACAATTCTTTATATTTTGGTAAAGTTGCATGTGAACAGTGTCTCGAGGGTGCGTGATCCCTGGTAAAAGAGGACTTGAGAATACTGGAGGGAATTGTGATTCCTATCGGACACTGAATGTGGATGGACTTTAGACAGAGTATAGCCTCTTGACCTTGAAATGACGCCACAGGAGTGTTATCACATTGGCAATTGATGCTTAATATAGAATGCTTCCCCTGCTGTTTTGACAGAGGCAATCACTTCATTATTTTAAATTGGCTGAGCTCTGTCAAAAATGTAGGCAAAGGAAAATCTTACAAACGGCCTACACTTTTAAATGCTAATAGCTGAATTTATGTGCTTTAGTTATCCCTGCATATGGAATAAGCTTTTGGGCAGCATGTAATTTACAGCCAAGTCATTTGGGCAAATGGGAGGATCCAGTTCTCCCAATTATCTGAAAATCCTCCAGTTCTTCCACAGAGGTGATGCTGCCATTGAACAGGATTGTGGCCAATAAAGAATAATGTGAGTAACTGGGAGATGGCCCACACCTCAGAGTGCACCACCAACACTGACTACAAAACACCATTTTTGGTGTTTGGTTTTAATTGACTTGTGGGACATGGCTGACTGGACCAGCATTTATTGCCCATCCCTAGTTGCCCTTGAGAAGGTGATGGTGAGGTGCCTTCTTGAACCGCTGCAGTCCATGTGCTGTAGGTTGATCCACAAAGTTATTAGGGAGGGAATTCTAGGATGTTGACACAATGACAATGAAGGAATGGCAATGCATTTCCAACTCACAATGTTGAGTGGCTTGGAGGGGAACTTGAAGATGATAGTGTTCCCATGTACCTGCTGTCTTTGTCCTTCTAGATGGAAGCACTCATGGGTTTGGAAGGTGCTGTCTAAGGATCTTTGATGCATTTCTGCAGTGCACCTTGTAGATAGTATGCACTGCTGTCACTAAGCGTCAGTGGTGGAGGGTTTAGATGTTTGTGGATGTTGTGCCAATCAAGTGGGCTTCTTTGTTCAGGATGGTGTCAAGCGTCTTGAGTGTTGTTAGAGCTGCACCCATTGAGGCAACTTGGGAGCATCACATCACAAACAAAATCAGAAATTGCTGGAAAATCTCAGCAGGTCTGGCAATATCTGTGGAGAGCAAGCAAAGTTAACATTTTGGGTCCAGTGACCCTTCTTCAGAACAGCCACAGTTCTTTAGTTTTTTATTTAATATTCCATCACACTCCTGACTCGTGCCTTGTAGATATTGGACAGGTTTTAGGGAGTCAGGAGGCAAGTTAATTGCCGTGGTATTCCTAGCCTCCAACATGCGCCTGTGTTTACGTGGCAAATCCAGTTGAGTTTCTGGTCAATGGTAACCCCAGGATGTTGATAGTAGGGGTTCAGTGATGGTAACACCATTTAATGTTAAAGGGTGGTGGTTAGATTGTTTCATATGGGAGATGGCCATTGCTTGGCATTTGTATGGTGCGAATGTTACTTGCCATTTAGCAGCCCAAGTGCAGATATTGTCCAGATCCTATTTCATGCAATTAAAGAGAAACATTTTGGAATTGACCATCTCACAGAGTCCATTTCCATTTCTTTACAATGATGGCAAATGTGTGGATGTACATGAATATAGTAACGTCAATGCAGAGACTCCTGCAGAAGGCATTCCTTTTGATTAGGAAGCTAGTTTTCCATTAAGGAGAATAAGCTTTCACAATGAAAATATAAAAGATAGAGGCAGAATTTCACAGAAGGGAGAAATCAACATGAAGAATCTTGGTTTCGAACCCCATTTAAAATTAAACCAACTGTTCCTTACGCAATTAAGGTAATAAAATGAGGTATATGACCCATCCATGTTAGGCAAGATCAATGTTCATCAATATAAAGCAAGTATGTTTACTCTGGCATTCACCCAAGGTCAGCTGTGCAATGCAAGTAAAGAAAATCACACTGCAGTCCAGCAAAGATTCAGATGATCTTCCTGGTTATTATTCTGGGATGGTGCATCATTGGTGACCTCAAGCATTGACGTGAAACTTGAAAGGGTTCAGAAAAGATTTACAAGGATGTTGCCGGGGTTGGAGGGTTTTAGCTACGGGAAGAGGCTGAATAGGCTAGGGCTACTTTCCCTGGAGTGTCGGAGGTTGAGGGGTAATCTTATACAAGTTTATAAAATCATGAGGGACATGAATAGGGTGAATAGCCAAGGTCTTTATCCTGGGGTGGGGGAGTCCAAAACTAGAGGGCATAGGTTTTGGTTGAGAGGGGAAAGATTTAAAAGCGATCAAAGGGGCAACTTGTTCATGCAGAGGGTGGTACATGTATGGAATGAGCTGCCAGAGGAAGTAGTGGAGGCTGGAACAATTACAACATTTAAAAGGCATCTGGATAGGATATGAATAGGAAGGGTTCAGAGGGATATGGGCCAAATGCTGGAAAATGGGCCTAGATTAATTTAGAATATCTGGTCAGCATGGATGAATTGGACCAAAGGATCTGTCTCCGTGCTGTACATCTCTATGACTCTATGACTGTACAGAGTGTTCAGAGTGGGAAGTACTGCTGTGCACAGACCTCAATGAACTGCACAGCAGTAATGAAAGTAAAGGGGACTCCTGGCTCCACAAGGTCTGTCTGAGGAAGAAGTGAAGAGTGTGATGGAAAACCCTGCACATGACTGGATGAGTGCAGCTGTAGCAACACTCAAGAAATTTGACACCATCCAGGACAAAGCAGCCCGCTTGACTGGGATCATATTCATGACGTTAAACCCTCACTCCCTTCACCATTGATGCACAGTGGTCAGCGGTGTGTACCATCTACAAGATGGACTGCAGCAATTGACCAAGCCTCATTCAGCAGCACCTTGCAAACCCTTGACCTCTTATACCTAGATGGATGGAGTTGCCAAGGATAGTATTGGCACATTGGAAGTCCAACACCCGGAAGGTCTTCTGCAAACCACACACTGTCCTGACTCAGAACTAGTTGGCCACTCTTAATCTATTACGGAGTCAAATTCTTGGGATCCGCACTTTAAGAATGTGGCTCATAGAAACACAGAGATGTACAGCATGGAAACAGATCCTTCGGTCCAACTCATCCATGCCAACCAAATATCCTAAATAAATCTAGTTCCATTTGCCCACATTCAAGACCATAAGACATAGAAGCAGAAATTAGGCCATTCAGCCCATTGAGTCTGCTCCTCCATTTAATCATGGCTAATAAGTTCTTCAACCCCATTCTCCCAATTTTTCCCCGTAACCCTTGACCCCCTTGATACTTAAGAACCTACCTAGCTCAGTCTAAAATATACTCAGTGAGCTGGCCTCCACAGCCTTCTGTGGCAATGAATTCCATAGAATCACCACTCTTTGGCTGAAGACATTTCTCCTTCTCTCCATTCTAAAAGATCTTTCCTTTACTCGAAGGCTGTGTTCTCAGGTCCTAGTCTCTTCTACCAATGGAAACATCTTCCCTACATCCACCCTGTCCAGGCAATTCAGCATTCTGTAAGTTTCAACTAGATCCCCCCCTCATCCTTCTGAACTCCATCGAGTACAGACCCAGAGTCCTCAAACATTCCTTATATGTAAAGTTTTTCATTCCTAGGACCATTCTCGTGAACCTCTTCTGAACACCCAGTACATCCTTCCTGAGTTCTGGGGCCCAAAACTGCACACAATACTCCAAATGTGGCCCTTATCCCTCTAAACCCGTCCTATTTATATACTCATCCAGATGCCTTTTAAATGTTGCAATTGTACCAGCCTCCACCACATCCTCTGGCAGCTCATTCCATACACGTACCACCCTCTGCGTGAATAGGTTGCCCCTTAGGTCCTTTTTAAATCTTTCTCCTCTCACCGTAAACCCATGCCCTCTGGACTCCCCCAACCCAGAGAAAAGACCTTGTCTGTTTACCCTATCCATACCCCTCATGATTTTACAAACATCTCTCAGGTCACCCATCAGCCTCCGACGCTCTAGGGAAAACATCTTCCCCTTCCCAAGGGAAATCAGGGATGGGAACATCCCACCAACCAATGTAAAAAAATTTGGATTTGGCTTAATTAATTGTTATCCCCCACTCTTCCCAGTCATGATTAGCTTCATATGCAGTCTAAGAGAATTGCAAATCGGAGGGCAATTATTATTTTTCTTATGCCTCATTCAGGTAGATTGATGGTTCAAATGAGACGTAATGTTCGGTAAACTGGGTGGTGCTATTTAAAGAGGAACCTTCCATGCTCATTTTCACCTTTTAACACATTGGGGTCAAATTCAATGCTGGTTCCTGCCTGAAAATCTAAATATACAAAATAAAGAGGGGCATAAATCGGGTGCAAAGGCACAGGATGGAGGGATCATGATTTTGCCATCTGGTCCCCAATTAAGTTTCAGGCAGGCAGAATCAAGAACAGCCTTCCTGCTCAGAGGCCAGTTGAGCTTTCTCAGTGCCAAATAATGGCATTGCCTCTGGACTTGGGGTGGGGTGTGCGTGGGGGGAGGTTCGCGCTATGTGGTGAGCCACTGGGTACACCTTAAAGGAGCTAAGTGGAGTGATGTGTTTCTTTCGAGTGGTACCTGATTGGGGGGGGGGGGTGGGGCGGACTTATCAGCAACAAGGCCTTTAGACTGATGCTACATCCATCCCCCAACCATCAGAAGCAGGGCCTGACTGTCTGACCCTGGTGAATCTGCCCCACTAGAGAGGCCCTCTGGTGGTGCTGTCAGGACAGGAGAGATCCTCCAGCTTTTGCCCCATCAACAGAGCTGGGAGCCAGCACTCTCACCCAATAGGACCCAGGTTCCCCAAGACTGACCACTTAAGACTGGGTTTTAGTTGTGCCGAGGCTCCCACAAATGATTACAGTGGGACTGGCACTGACTCTTCAGCTGGGGGAAGGGCACACTGGTGTGACCATTAAGCCCAGCCGAGAGTTTCAAATTTCAATTTTCCCGTATGTGCATAAAGCTACTTCCTAATTTCATTCCTGAATGGCGTTACTCGAATTTTAATTAATTTACTTCAACCAGCAAGTATATTTTTCTCTGTATCATTTGGTTCAAAACCTTTTGCCATTACAAACCCATCAATCAAAAGAGCGCGAGAAGGCCATTCGGCCCTTCAAATCAGTTGATAGAATCCCTACAGTGTGGAAGCAGGCCATTTGGCCCATCGAGTCCACACCGACTCTCCAAAAAACAAAAATCTCACCCAGACCGACCCCTTACACTCTCCCTGCATTTCCCATGGCCAATCCACCTAGCCTAGACATTCTTGGACTTTGGGAGTAAGTCCCCATAGACATAGGGAGAACATATAAACTACACTCAGTCAATTGTCCAAGGTTGGAACCAAACACAGGTACCTGGCGCTGTGAGGCAGCAGAGCTAACCACTGAACCACAATACAATATGGTCATGGCTGATCCTCTATCTCAATGCCATCTTCCCACTTTCTCTCCAGACCCCATGTAATGTATTCAATATCCAGAAGTCAGTCTGATGTGTTGCACAACCTTGTTACTCAACAGAATATATGCTGAGTTTATACTTTTGCTTTTCTGACTTGGTGAAGTATCACTGCTTAACAAGTATATGTTCAATTTCAAAATGTGTGGATAGCAAACACTGATTTGTCTAGTCTCCTGCTTTTGATTACTGATATTCTAATGCTTACATTTTGTTTTACCTAATGTACAAATTGAATCTTATTCACTGAACATGTCAACTACAGTACTTCATCTGCTGACTAACAAATCATTTTGGAATATATCACCATCCCATTAAAGAATCTCACGGTCTTCTCCAGGGAGAAAGTAATCAATAACAAGATCGCTGCACCTCTGTTAGAAAACCGACATTGCTATCTCCGAGTACCAGACATTCAAATAAATTACAAAATGCCACCGACAGTTTTGGCTCAGTCTATATCCGCAGGGGCTGGAGGATGTATGTCATTTATGTCAGCTTGTAGCTGAGGGAGATAGGGAAGGAAGATGTTGTCATGTCACTTGAAATGCAAGCTGGAGATCACACTGAAACCCGTCCGCCCAGAGCTTTCTAGTGTTGTACTCCTGTAATTGAGCAGTGGGAGGCAGTCTTCCAAAGCGAGCATTTGTGAACTCATTGTGATCGCATTTAGCAGTGCTGCCACAGTCATAATTAACCACTCAGAATCATTTACAGGTTAGCCAGTTTCAGGACGCTATTAGATTACTGACGTGGGATTTGTAATCAGGAGGAGTGAGCAGGGTGAAACAGGACGTGGCTTAGTGGGACAACACAGGCTTTTAATGACTGGAGACCAGTTTGCCAGAGGCCAGATGGACAATGGGGTAGGGCTGGTGGTGATGTGATGAGGTGGGGGTGTCAGACAAGGCTATCAATGCACAGGCAGTGAGTAGCCACTTGGACTATTGATGACTTATCAACAAAAAGTTCCTAAGCAGTGGGCTATGACACTGATGAGATCCCCAGGATGAGATTTTTGGGATCACAGAGTCCAAGGTTATTATGGTGGCCATAGAGTGAAGACTTTGTCAGGTGTTTCTTAGGACAGGCTCCCTGATGGCTGTGGAAGACCTGTCTTGTGCCAAATAATGGCAGGATAGCCTTCCTCTAGTCTAGGAGAAAGTGAGGTCTGCAGATGCTGGAGATCAGAGTCGGAAAGTGTGGTGCTGCTAAAGCACAGCCAGTCAGGCAGCATCCAAGGAGCAGAACAGTCGACGTTTTGGGCATAAGCCCTTCATCAGGAATATGGGGGAGGGGAAAGGGGCTGAGAGATGGATAGGAGAGTGTGGGAGGGGCTGAGGGGGAGGTAGCTGGGAAGGCAAAGGCAGGTGGAGGGTGATTGTGATAGATCGGAAGGGAGGGTGGAGCAGATAGGTGGGAAAGAAGATGGACAGGTAGGACTGTTCAAGAGAGTGGTACTGAGGTTAAGTTATTTTGATGCTCTGATTCTGCCTGGTCATGGCTCAGTATCACCTTTATACGAAAAACACTTCTCAAACTAAGGTCCAAGATTCTATTAGCCTTCATGTGTTCACTTTTAGCAATCTGTGGACGGTCCACTCCACCACATTCTGTTCCTCCAAACTCCCTTCCCCTCTTCCATACCAATGTCTTTTCAGGAAGGAAACTGCCATCCTTACCTGGTCTGGCCTACATATGACTCCAGACCCCACAGCAATGTAGTTAACTTTTAGCTGACCTCCAGGCAAATTAGGGATGGACAATCATATCTTAGGGTACAACAGGACCTTAATCAGACGGGGCGACAGGTTAAGGAATAGCAGCTGGTGTTTAATTTAAAGAAATGTGAGCTGTTGTATTTTGGTAAGGCAAGCCAAGGCAGGAATAATGCCAGAAGACTGGAGGATAGCAAATGTCCCCTTGTTCAAGAAGGGGGTGTAGAGACAACCCTGGTAATTATAGACCACTGAGCCTTACTTTGGTTGTGGGGAAAGTGTTGGAAAGGGTTATAAGAGATAGGATTTATAATCATCTAGACAGGAGTAAGTTGATTTGGGATAGTCAACATGGTTTTGCGAAGGGTAGGTCATGCCTCACAAACCTTATTGAGTTCTTTGAGAACGTGACCAAACAGGTGGATGAGGGGAAAGCCGTTGATGTGGTGCTTTGATGCACCTATAATGCCGTGACCAGAACTGTACGCAATATTCCAAATGTGGCCGCACCAAAGTAAGGTGTTTGATAAGGTTCCTCACCATAGGCTATTGCACAAAATACGGTGGCATGGGATTGAGGGTGATTTAGCGGTCTGGATCAGAAATTGGCTAGCTGAAAGAAGACAGAGGGTGGTGGTTGATGGAAAATGTTCATCCTGGAGTTCAGTTACTGGTGGTGTACCGCAAGGATCTCTTTTCGGTCCACTGCTGTTTGTCATTTTTATAAATGACCTGGATGAGGGTGTAGAAGGATGAGTTAGTAAATGCTTGGATGACAGTAAGGTCGGTGGAGTTGTGGACAGTGCTAAAGGATGTTGTAGGTTACAGAGGGACATAGATGAGCTGCAGAGCTTGGCTGAGAGATGGCAAATGGAAAAGTGTGAAGTGATTCACTTTGGAAGGAGCAACAGGAATAAAGAGTACTGGGCTAATGGTAAGAATCTTGATAGTGTAGATGAGCAGACAGATCGCAGTGTCCATGTACATAGATCTTTGAAAGTTCCCACCCAGATTGATAGGGCTGTTCAGAAGGCATACAGTGTGTTAGCTTATTGGTAGAGGGATTGAGTTTCGGAGCCATGAGATCATGTTGCAACTGTACAAAACTCTGGTCCGGCCACATTTGGAATATTGTGCACAGTTCTGGTCACTGTGTTATAGGAAGGATGAGGAAGCTTTGGAAAGGGTTCAGAGGAAATTTACTAGGATGTTGCCTGGTATGGAGGGAAGGTCTTATGAGGAAAGACTGAGGGACTTGATGCTGTTTTCATCAGAGAGAAGAAGGTTGAGAGGTGACTTAATTGAGACATATAAGATAATCAGAGGGTTAGATAGGGTGGACAGTGAGAGCCATTTTCCTCGGATGGTGATGGCTAGCATGGAGTACATAGCTTTAAATTGAGGGGTGATAGATTTAGGACAGATTTTAGAGGTAGTTTCTTTACTCAGAGTGTAGTAGGGGCATAGAATGCCCTGCCTGCAACTGTAGTAGACTCGCCAACCTAATGGCCATTGAAATGGTCATTGGATAAACATATGGATGAAAATGGAATAGTATAAGTTAGATGGGCTTCAGATTGGTTTCACAGGTCGGAGCAACATTGAGGGCTGGAGGGCCTGTACTATGCTGTAGTGTTCTGTGTTCTTGGACTTACACACTTAACGATCGGGGTTTAGGGGTGACCTATGGATGTAGGTGCATAGTTTCTTGAAAGTGGAATTGCACGTAGACAGGTTGGCGAAGAAAGCATTTAGAATGCTTGCCTTTATTGATCAGTGAATTGAGTATAAGTGTTGGGATGTCATGTTGCAGCTATACAGGACATTGGTGAGGCCACCTTTAGAATACGGCATACAGTTCTGGTCACTCTGCTATGGGAAGGATGTTGTTAAACTTAAAAGGATGCAGAAAAGATTTACAAGGATGTTGCCAGGATTGGAGGGTTTGAGGTGTAGGAAGAGGCTGAATAGGCTGAGGCTGTTTTCCCTGGAGCACCAGAGGGGTGACCTTATAGAGGTTTATAAAATCATGCAGAGGGTGGCGCTTGAATGGAATGAACTGCCAGAGAAAGTGGTGGAGGCTGGTACAAATACAGCATTTAAAGGGTATCTGGATGGGTATATGAATAGGAAGCTTTTAGAGGGATATGGGCCAAATGTTAGCAAATGGGACTCAGTCAGTTTGGGCTATCTGGTCAGCACGGACCAGTTGGACCGAAGGGTCTGTTTCTGTGCTGTATGACTCTATGACTCTATACTAAATACTGGACTAGCCAGCGATGCCCACAGCCCGTGAATGATTTTTTTAAAAAAAGGAAAAGTGCACTAACTTTTCTCTTTGAGTCATCAGTTGTGACAATTATATCACAGGGATCTTATAGGATGGTGGGAAATGTTGCAGAATCGCATGAGAAATCCGACAACTCCTACCTCATCATTGGGGCAACATGCTGCTTCTGTTTATTAAGTCCTGGGCATTGAAGGGGCTATATAGCTAAGAAGCAGGAAGTTGCCTGCTAAGGTGATTATGGCTTGGGTCATGACCTTGTGAACTGCAAGTCTCACTTCATTAACATCCCACCATACACCGGGAACAAAACCAGATGCCAAACGTTCCAGACATGGGAGGCTTCCTGGTGACTGCTGGTGTGTAGACCCTCCATGTTGTTCACTATCAAACACAAGCTCAGCGCACAGTCCATGGGCACCAGCACCAAAGCAGCCCTCACCCATGGATATTGGCATCCGATATTTGCCAAGCCCTCAGGATCCTCATGACACTTCTTCGATCACTGAGATGGCACTTTGGAGGCACTGGCCTGCACTGCAGGGTACACCAGCAACAAGCATTGAAAGGCTGCAGCATGGCCACTTGGCACCCTGGGTACCATACTCACAGATTGGACCAGGCTGTGCCTCCATGCTGCCCACTTGCTCTTTTAGCGATTAGCGGAGTCCCACGCACAGCCATGGACAAAGGATAATCATGGCTGTGGTGAGGAGACTTGGCAACCTATTTGTGGGGATGGTGGGGGGGTGGAGTTGGTCTGCAGGCTATTGGGGGGGCATGAATACTGTGAAGAAAGGCAATTGTACTTGTAAGGAGAGGGTATGGTAGAGCACCGATGAGAATGGGATAGTGTGGGAGGAGTGGAGTTCATCCACAGTTAGGATCACCCTGGCTTTGGTGGTGGTGGTGTGCCGGAAAGGACAGTGTATGATCAAACCTGCCGTGGTGGCTTCATATATAAGGGGCAGGGAAAGAGAGGGTACACACTCACGTAGACAGCATGGCAAGATGGTGGCACTGTAGGACATTCCGGCTGGAATTCCACTGCTTTGCCCATTCCTAGGCAGTTTTGTTTCTTTTTTTTCTCTTTTCTTGTTTTTTTTATGCATTTAACTTTTTAAACGTACTCAGAGGGGAATGGAGGAGGGTCGTCTCGGACTTGGCCAGTGTGGGGACGTGGTCCCATAACAACGGCCAGCACTGGAAATGAGTGCTGGAGGCAAACCTGGACTGGTGACCATCACAGGGAGGTGAGTCCCAGACCAGAGACCGTCACGGGGAGGTGAGTCCCAGACCAGAGACCGTCACTGGGAGGAGAGAACCAGACCAGAGACCGCCACTGGGAGGTGAGTCCCAGACCAGAGACCGTCATGGGGAGGAGAGAACCAGACCAGAGACCGTCATGGGGAGGAGAGAACCAGACCAGAGACCGTCACTGGGAGGAGAGAACCAGACCAGAGACCGTCACTGGGAGGTGAGTCCCAGACCAGAGACCGTCACTGGGAGGTGAGTCCCAGACCAGAGACCGTCATGGGGAGGTGAGTCTCAGACCGGAGACCATCACAGGGAGGTGAGTCCCAGACCAGAGAGCATCACTGGGAGGTGAGTCCCAGACTGGAGACCGCCACTGGGAGGTGAGTCTCAGACTGGAGACCATCACTGGGAGGTGAGTCCCAAACCAGACACCATCACGGGGAGGTGGGTAGCAGACCAGAGACCGTCACTGGGAGGTGTGTCCCAGACTGGATACTGTCACGGGAGGTGAGTCCCAGAGCGGGGAACGTCACTGGAAGGTGAGTAACAGACTGGAGACCGTCAGTCGGAGATGAGTCCCAGACCAGAGACCGTCACTGGGAGGTGAGTCCCAAACCAGAGACCATCACGGGGAGGTGGGTAGCAGACCAGAGACCATCACGAGGAGGTGAGTCCCAGACCGGAGACTGTCACTATTGGGAGGAGAGACCCAGAGTAGAGACTGTCACTGGGAGGTGAGTCCCAGACCGGAGACCGTCACTGGGAGGTGAGTCCCAGATGAGGGATAATCACTGGGAGGTGAGTCCCAAACCAGAGACCATCACGGGGAGATGAGTCCCAGACAAGAGACCATCACTGGGAGGTGAGTGCCAGACCAGAGACCTTCATGTGGAGGTGAATCCCAGACCAAAGACCATCACGGGGAGGTGGGTAGCAGACTGGAGACCATCACTGGGAGGTGAGTACCAGACCAGAGACTGTCAATGGGAGGAGAGACACAGACCAGAGACCATCACTGGGAGGTGAGTAGCAGACTGGAGACCATCACGGGGAGGTGGGTCCCAGACCAGAGATCATCACTGGGAGGTGAGTCCCAGACCAGAGACCGTCAATGGGAGGAGAGACACAGACCAGAGACCATCACTGGGAGGTGAGTAGCAGACTGGAGACCATCACGGGGAGGTGGGTCCCAGACCAAACAGCGTCACTGGGAGGTGAGTCACAGGCTGGAGACTGTCACTGGGAGATGAGTCCCAGACCAGAGACCGTCAATGGGAGGTGAGTCCCAAACCAGAGACCATCACGTGGAGGTGAGTCCCAAACCAGAGACCATCACGGGGAGGTGGGTAGCAGACTGGAGACCACTACTGGGAGGTGAGTCCCAAACCAGAGACCATCACGGGGAGGTGGGTAGCAGACTGGAGACCACTACTGGGAGGTCAGTCCCAGAGAGGAGACCATCACTAGGAGGTGAGTCCCAGACCAGAGACCATCACAGGGAGGTGAGTACCAGAGCGGAGACCGTCACTGGGAGGTGAGTCCCAGATCAGAGACCGTCACTGGGAGGTGAGTCCCAGATCAGAGACCGTCACTCGGAGGTGAGTCCCAGATCAGAGACCGTCACTCGGAGGTGAGTCCCAGACCAGAGACCGTCACTGGGAGGTGAGTCCCAGATCAGAGACCGTCACTCGGAGGTGAGTCCCAGATCAGAGACCGTCACTCGGAGGTGAGTCCCAGACCAGAGACTGTCACTGGGAGGTGAGACCCAGATCAGAGACCGTCACAGGGAGGTGAGTCCCAGACCAGAGACTGTCACTGGGAGGTGAGTCTCAGACTGGAGACCATCACAGGGAGGTGAGTCCCAGATCAGAGACCGTCACTCGGAGGTGAGTCCCAGACCAGAGACTGTCACTGGGAGGTGAGTCCCAGACCAGAGACCGTCACTGGGAGGTGAGTCCCAGATCAGAGACCGTCACTCGGAGGTGAGTCCCAGACCAGAGACCGTCACTCGGAGGTGAGTCCCAGATCAGAGACCGTCACTCGGAGGTGAGTCCCAGACCAGAGACCATCACGGGGAGGTGAGACCCAGATCAGAGACCGTCACAGGGAGGTGAGTCCCAGACCAGAGACTGTCACAGGGAGGTGAGTCTCAGACTGGAGACCATCACAGGGAGGTGAGTCTCAGACTGGAGACCATCACAGGGAGGTGAGTCTCAGACTGGAGACTGTCACTGGGAGATAAGTCCCAGACCAGAGACCGTCATGGGGAGGTGAGCCCCAGAGTGGAGACCGTCACTGGGAGGTGTGTCCCAGACTGGAGACTGTCACGGGAGGTGAGTCCCAGAGCGGGGAACGTCACTGGAAGGTGAGTAACAGACTGGAGACCGTCAGTCGGAGATGAGTCCCAGACCGGAGACCGTCACGGGGAGGTGAGTCCCAGATCAGAGACCGTCACGGGGAGGTGAGTCCCAGACCAGAGACCATCACTGGGAGGTGAGTACCAGAGCGGAGACCGTCACTGGGAGGTGTGTCCTAAACCAGAGACTGTCACCGGGAGGTGAGTTGCAGACTGGAGACCATCACTGGGATGTGAGTCCCAGACCAGATACCATCACGGGGAGGTGAGTCCCAGACCGGAGACCATCACTGGGAGGTGAGTCACAGACCAGAGACTATCACTGGGAGGTGAGTCCCAGACTGGAGACCATCACGGGGAGGTGAGTCCCTTATAGACTGGTGGTGAGGCTGTGTGGTTTAAAGCCTGGTGCAGTCTGGCGGCTCACTGCTGGCACAGATTGAGGCAAAAGGACTGTAAAATCTAGTACTTTTCTTCCTTTTTAGTCTTATGCTGGACCTTTATTTATCTTTCAACTTTGTACCAAATATGTATGTATCTGCATCTCGGTATCCTGTACCTAAGATGGCCTTTAGAGGCAATATTACAAACTGTTCACTGCACTCATTCGAATGCACGGAACAATAAAGACAATTCATTCATTCATTCGGGTTGGGCCCCGGGAGGTGCAAAGCCAACAGCGTTCACAGGAAGGGCTATCTGTAAAGTCATTTCGATACTGGGGGCCTTGCTGACACATAAAGGTAGAGGCTGGAAGCCATTGACCAAACAGTGCTCACCATCACCTTCAATTGTGCTGGAAGTTGGAAGGGTACAATGTGAGAGAAAATGGCTGGAGCACATCTGGGGTGGGCGGGAGGTCTTGACCCATGAGGAAGGGGACTGCAAAGCCTTCCAAAATGGCTTCCTCTTACGGGGCACAAATATTGAAGAGAGATACATGCGCTGTACAGAACACAGATCCCCGGTAATCTCCGACTATCCTAATGCTTGGCTCCCTGCTGACCACTCTGTTCAGCACCAACACTCCTGCATACAGAGGTCTGGGACAGAGTAGGAACTTCAGAGCAAGAGGGGCAAAGGTGCCACCAGAGGTGTCACCTGAAATCTATACCTTGTTCCTCTTGCTGCATGTGTGCAGCAGGCTCTCAACATGAATATTGTTCCATGGTACCCGCGGCATGAACATGATGTCAGCCATCACTATTGTACTCAGGGCGACACAGAGACACAAAGAGATGTCTTGCAAAACCAATAACATTTATGCAAACGTGACACGTCACACAGTGCCACTAAAGTGCTCTCAAAATTGAGTTCTTTTCTTCTCTCACTCCCTTAGTGGACTCGTTTATTCTGCAGCTATGGTGGAGTTCTTGGCCAAGGAGGTTTGGTAGGGTGATATTGGGGCCACTTGTTTACGGAGGGCACAGGCATGCCAAGAGGCATGTCTACCCTCCTTGGCTTCAACCTCCAGGGGCTGGGGGTGGCAGGAGGGTGAAGGTGGATGTTGGAATTTGTGACAGTGTTAGTCAATGTTTGCTGGGGCACTTTCAATAGTGCACATGGGTAATGTTCATGGCACTAAACAGGAGAGAATACAAAGGGGAGAAACCCGTTTGAGCATTGTGTCAGCTCAGCTTCTATCTCAAGGTCATTTTCCTACACTATCCCCATCTTCCCTGATTTCTTCGACATTTTGAAATCTATTGATCTCTGAACCACCACAAACCCTGTGATAGAGAATTCCAAAGATTCACAACCTTCAGAGTGAAGAAATTCCTCCTCATTTCAGTCCTTAATAGCTTATGGTCTTTGCAATGTTAACAGTCATGAACAACCCATGCGAATTCAGAAGCCGATTCTGGGGACGAAGGGCTTGTCTTATGAGGAGATGTTGAACAAATTGCTGACAGGTGGCAGGGGTTGGAGTTAGAAGTATTAGAGATGTTCATTTTGAAACATCTCAGAGTCTTCGGGGCTTAATAGGATAGGTTGTGAGAAGATGATTCCGTTGTGGACGCATGTGGAACAGTTTCTGAATAAGAGGTTTCTCATTCATAGAATCATAGAATCTCTACAATATGGAAACAGGCCCTTCAGACCAACAAGTCCACACCGACACTCTGAAGAATACCCCACCCAATCATTACCCAATAAATTCTAGATAGAGATCAGGAGGAATTCCTTATCTCAAAAGGTTACTAAGTTTCTCCAGAGGGAAGTGGAGGCTGAGTCATTGAACACATTGAATTAGACGGATTGTTGATTCAGAAAGGAGGCAAGGGTTACAAAGTGTAGTCATGAAAGTGGGGTTGCGGCCATAATTTGATTAGCCATAAGCTTACTGAATGGTGGACCAGACTCAAGGGGTTGGATGACCTATCACTGCTCTTATATCCTTAAAATTTCTCTCTTCTTTAAAGTGCTAAGTGCTGCTTTGCAGAAAACTGCATTTGCCTTGTGTTAAGTTTGCAACCGTAAAAAAAATTCCACTGGGGTTGAATTCAGATGAGATGCTAATTAGAAAGATAAAGTCTAAAAGGCACAATGTATCTTGTCTCTGACTTTATGTAATCCATTTACAGTCATCTTGAGGCTTGTTACAGAATCGTAATGGAGGAGGAGGAGGCCATTTGGCCCATTGTGCTTGCCCTGGCACTTCAAATGAGCATTATTACCCAGTGCTAATCACATGCCCTTTCTCCCATACCCCTTTGCACCATTTCTATTCAAATAACCATTCGATTCCCTCTTGAGTGCCTCAACTGAATCTGCCTCCACCACATTTCCAGGCAGTTCACTCCATATCTGAACAATTCACTGTGCGAAAGGGTTTTTTTCACACATCGTCCTTGCTTCTTTTATAGATCACTTTAAATCTATGCCTTCTCATTCTTGTTGCTTTTACAAGTAGGAACAGATTGTTCTTATTTTCTGTATTCAGCCTGCTCATGATTTTGAAAAGCCCCATCAAATTTCCTCTCAACCTTGTTCTCTCCAAGGAGAACAGTCCCATCTTCCTTATTTGTTCTCCTAGCTGAAATTTTACATTCATGGAACCATTCTTATAAATCGCTCTGCACTCTCTCTAATACATTCTTATCTTTCCTATCATATGACATGCATAACTGTACACATAGTCCAGCTGAGGTCAAACATGTCTTGTATAAGTTCAATATCACCTACTCTGTGCCCCTATTAATAAAGTGAAGGACACTGTATGCTTTATTAATTGTTCTCTCCAGCTATCCTGCCACATCTATGCACAAAACAAAAACAGACATCCAGGTTCCTCTGCTCCTGCATATCCTTTAGCACAGTATTCCCTATTTCAAATTGACTTTCAATGTTCACCAGACCAAAGTGCATCACTTCACATTTTTAGAAACGTAGAAGACAGGAGCAGGAGTAGACTGTTTGATCCTTGAGCCTTGAGCCTGCTCTGCTGTTCGTTATGATCTTTGAGCTCAATTCCCTAATCCTTCCCCCACGATCCCTTTAGCTACAAGAGCTATATCTATCTTATTCTTGAAAAAAAACAGAATGTTTTGATCTCAACCACTTTCTGTGATAGTGAAATCCACAGGTTTATAACTCTCTGGGTGAAGAAATTTCTCCTCATGTCAATCTTAAATGGTTTACCCCTTATCCTTAAACTCAGATCCCTGGTTCTAGACTCCCCAACCATTGGGAACATTGATCCTGTTTGTATGAGATTCCCCCCTCAGTCTTCGAAACTTCAGTGAATACAATCCGAACAGTCAATATCTCCTCATACGTCAATCTGGCTATCCCAGGGATCAGTTTGATAAACCATCACTGCACTCCCTCGGTATCCCTCTGCATTGAACCCCATCTTGCACCTATTTGCCCACTCCATCAACTTGTCAATGTCTGTTTTTGGAATTCCACAATGCACTCCTCATAGTTTAACAATTAGAGTCATAGAGATGTACAGCATGGAAACAGATCCTTCGGTCCAACCCGTCCATGCCAACCAGATATCCCAACCCAATCTAGTCCCACCTTCCAGCACCAGGCCCAGGTCCCTCCAAACCCTTCCTATTCATATACCCATCCAAATGCCTCTTAAATGTTGCAATTCTTCCAGATCTTCTGCAAACTTAGAAACTATCCCCTGCACAGAAAGATCCAGAACATTAATATATATCAGGGAAAGCAAGGATCTCAATATTGGCCCCTCAAACTCTTCCTGCAGCTTGGAAAATATCAACAGACTCTGTTTTCAATCACTTAGCCAATCTTGCATCTGCACTGTCCCTGCCCCTTTTATACCATGATCTATAACTTTCCTAACACATTTGTTGTGTGGCATTGCATCAACTGCTTAACACACACTGTTTTGTCAAAATACACATTTTGATTGTTGAAATACAAAAAAAAGCAGACAGATTTTTCTTTAATGGGAAGTTATTGTTGATTCTGACATCACGTATGGCAGTGGCAATCTCAGGCCCAATTTAAGAGTGACAGGCTGAACAAACAACAGCTGAGCCCTGTCTTCCTTAACCAAGGTGCAATCTGGGAGCTGGAGACACTGCAGGTCACCTCTTCCTTGTAGAGGCTTTCTTTCCATGTCAGGCATCTGTAATTGCACTGGTGCTGGGGAAGGATCCTTTCCCATCCTCACCCACTCTCAAATTCCACCAACCTCCACCACCAAACACACCTCGAGATCCGGACTTCCAGAGACTGCGGCTAGGCAATTAAAATCTGCTGCAGAAAACCTTCACCTCACTCGCTAATAAATCATTCAGGGCAGCAGCTACAAGGAGAGAGTGATGTGCAACTCCAGCTCTGGGCCTACAGATAATTGCCAACAAAGGTCTCTTGTGAGCAGCGATGAGATCTCTTTATTTGCAAAGGTGTGAATTATTCATGAACGCCTTTAGAATCCAATAAAACATGAAGACGTTATCATGACCATCAACAATTCTGTGCGGACTGGTGTGTAATTAGAACATTGGCTGCTGCTGCTGAAGCCACACAGGAGCTGATATTACTCTGTGAGACAAATCCACCTTACAAATACTTTGATTCGTTTGATTCATTTATTTATTGTTACGTATGTCTTGTTACAAAGTACAGGGAAGAGTGTTGTAGAGTGCCATCTTAAAACACCGAAAAAGAAACCAAACCAACATAAAGGCAGGAAAATGAAGAAATGAAGGGAGTGTCCAACATTACAGTCCTTCTTGTTTAAGCTCTCCGTCAGTCCCTAGTCCTCTTTGCCGTCCCATCGTTCGCACGATCTTGCCTGCACTGATGCCCTCGCCACTACCATTTCGTCATTGGACCTTGCCAATGTAGTTGTCACTAATGCTGCCGGTTACAGTACCAGCCCAAACCTGAGTCCGCCACTGCCATGATTCCCCTTTGGGCCCACCTCGCCGATGTAATGCCACAGAGTCTCAAACTGGGTTCAAACTCAACTCCACTGCTGCCTCCATGAATCTGCACCTGACACAGACACCGGCTCGAAACCCATACTCACCTCCCACCCTGTCGTCATGGATCTGCTCTGCTGCTGGGCCCAATCACCGCCGCTGATGCCGTTTCCGCCACCAAGCTCTGCACCAAGAGGGAAGTAAAATACGATGGAGGTGCCGGTGTTGGATTAGGCTGGGCAACGTCAGAAGCCACACGCCACCAGGTTATAGTCCAACAGGTTTATTTAAAATCACAAGCTTTCAGAGCGTAGCCCCTTCATCAGGTGAAGTGAGGAGGAAGCGCATAGACATAGAATTTATAGGCAGAGAGATCAAGGGCAGAGAGATCAAACAATCATACAAATGGTGGGAGTGGATTTCAAATAATAATTCCCTGTAGATGACAGTAAGGAAGATTTTATAGAGAGAGGACAGTAATCTTGGAGTGCTACACGTGACCTCACATATTCTTCTGCACCTGTAAAATCTTCCTTAGTGTCCTGTTTTGACGCCATCACCTTGTCATGATCTCCCTACCTTAATTAGTCTGCACGGTTTTTCATCATTTACTACTTTGGCTAGACCCTGAGCATGTGACTCTTATACCTATGATGCTATTCCAGTCCAATAAAAACTGAAAACACTTTGGATGCTGTAATCAAGGAGCAGGGCAGGGAGTTGCTGGGTGGTTGGGGGGGGGGACGCATTGGATTTGGCAGCATCTGTGAAGAAAACTCAGAGTTAACGTTTCGAGTCCGGTGACCCTTCCTCTGGTTTTTCTTCACAAATACTGTCAGGACTTGCTGGGCTTTTCCAGTGGCTTCTGTTTGTGTTTCATGTTATTCTGGTCATTTGGTTTGACTCCAGAACCACCTTTTTTTAAATTTTTTGTAATTAGGCCTCTCCCTCATTTAATCAGATCACAGGATATCTCTTCAGTTGGTAGTCAGCTGTTGACACTTTACTCACACTGTCTCACACCCTTGGTCACCCACAGAGACTTATGATTCGACACTCCACTCACACCACCATTTGTATGATCTTTTGATCACTCTGCCCTTGATCTGTCTGCCCACAAATTCTGTGTTCCGTGTGTGTCCCTCCCACTTCACCTGATGAAAGCCTTTGGTTTCAAATAAACGTGTTGGACTATGCCAACATAGTCTTGTCCAGAGAATTCCAGTGACTGATAACTCTCTGAGGGAAGAAATTCCTCCTCATCTCGATAATGCAGGGGAGCACTTTGGGAATGTACTCACTGTAGAGGTGGAGAAAAGGTAGCAGGTTCTATGCATACACAGGATCTTTCTTTCATTAACAAAGTGCCATGTTTAATGTGAAAGTCTTTCAGGTTCTTTGACAGGAACAAATAGTGACCACAGCTAATGTTCTGGAGGTGGCCAAATGGCTCCTGCAGAGCTTCAATGGTCAGTTGGTACATCTCAGTCACCACGCACCTGAGGAATCTGAGCTTGCTTGTGCACCACTCCTCCAGCAGCGAGGCAGTGACCCCCCCCCCCCCCCCCCCCCTTGATTGGCTGCGATGGGCTGGGTACATCATCTGCATGACTGACACAAGACTCCTCAAGTAGTGCTCTACTCCCAGCTCCGAAATGGCAGCCAAGCCCCAGGTGGACTGAGGAAGCGCTTCAGGGAAACCCTGAAGGCCTCACTGGTGAAGTGCAGCATTCCCACAGACACCTGGGAATCAGTGGCCCAAGACCGTCCAAAGTGGAAGAGCAGCATCCGGGAAGATGTAATTCTCCTTGAGACCTGCCGTCAGGAAAAAGTGGAAGCCATGTGCAAACAGCGTGAGGAGCGTGCTGTCACACCAACACCCACCCACCCCTTCCTCTGGCCACCTTCTGTCTCAGGGCTGTAACAGAGCCTGTGGAAGCTGCATCCTTCTATACAGCCACCAACAGACTTAGACTGAGAGTGGGACAGAGTCATCCTTGTCTGTGTGGGACCACCATCGATGATGATGATGATGGTGTCATGAGTAGGGAAGTCGAACAATGATATTTCTTGCCTATGCCTTGGTTGCCCCTACTCTTCCAGGCTGTTCCTTTGTTCCTTTCATTCATACATGTGACGTGTGTATTCCTGGTGAGGTCAACATCTGGTACCTATCCCCAGTTGCCTGCAATAGTGTAACTTCCCAGCCTATCAAAGGGCAGGTAGCATTACTGTGAGTCTGGAGTCACTTAGAGGCTAGTCAGTTAAGAAAGTTAAGGATCCCGAAAGGACATTAGTAAACCAGATGGGCTTTAATGATGATCAAGGTTAATGCCATGGTCACCATTAAGGAGATTAGCTTTCAATTCCAGATTAATTGAATTGAAATTTCACCAGCTGGCATTCAATACTAGACCCAATTCTGACTATTAACTGTGTCCAATCTGGCAGTTGATGTTAAAATTACAATGGAACAGATCATATGGTGATTATTTTACAGTGCAGGTCTCTTTCACCTCAGATCCTCACAGCTAGTTAGAATATGATGCTGCCTTCTAGGACACTGCAGTCCACATGGTATCGGCACACCCACAGTGCTGTCATGGAGGAGGTTCCGGCAACGTTGAAACAAAGATAACATTGCACAGTGTTTGGCCTGGTGTGGGACTCTCCCTCACCAGAAGGAATGCAGCACTCCTATGGCAAAGTGGTTGTCAGTGATTCAAAATCTGTTACACTTCAAATTTATTTTCATCATACATGGGAAACTTCTGCCTCAGAACATGACGAAACAGGGGTAGGAGTTGGCCATTCAGCCCCTCAAGCCTACCTTGCATTTCTATAAAATCATGGCTGATCTACATCAGGCTGCGACTCTTCTTTTGTGCCAGCTCCTCACAGCTCTCAGCTATTTCAACTACCTATCTACCTCTTGCAGAACTTCTTGTGATCTCACTTCCACAACTCTGGTATTAAGAATTCCAGTCATCCTTCTGAAGGAGCATCCCACCCAGACTCACACCTGACTGAGGGCATTCTGGCTAGGTTTGCAGGCGATACAAAGATTGGTAGAGAGACAGGTAGCATTGAGAAGGCGGGGAGGCTGCAGAAGGATTTGGATTAGTGGTGCTGGAAGAGCACAGCAGTTCAGGCAGCATCCAACGAGCAGCGATTTCGCTGCTCGTTGGATGCTGCCTGAACTGCTGTGCTCTTCCAGCACCACTAATCCAGTATTTGGTTTTCAGCATCTGCAGTCATTGTTTTTACCTTGCAGAAGGATTTGGACAGGTTAGGAGAGTGGGCAAAGAAGTAGCAGATGGAGTACAACGTGGGAAGGTGTGAGGTCATGCACTTTGGTACAAAGAATAGAGGGATCGACTGTTTTCTAAGTGGGGAGAAAATGCACAAATCTGAAGTGCAAAGAATCTTGGGAGTTCTAGTCCAGGATTCTCTCAAGGTAACCTTGCAGGTTGAGTCAGTAGTTAGGAAGGCAAATGCAATAATGGCATTTATTTGAGAGGACTTGAACATAAAAGCAGGGATGTACTTCTGAGGCTCTATAAGGCTCTGGTCAGACCACATTTGGAATATTGTGTGCAGTTTTGGGTCCCATATCTCAGGAAGGATGCACTGGCCCTGGAGTGTGTTCAGAGGAGATTCACGGGAATGGATCCAGGAAAAAAAAGCTTAACATATGAGGAACGTTTGAGGTCTCTGGATCTATACTCGATGGAATTTAGAAGGATGAGGGGAGATCTACTTGAAACCTACAGTATACTGAATGGCCTGGACAGAGTGGATGTTGGGAAGATGTTTCCATTGGTAGGAGAGACTAGGGCACAGTCTTAGAGTAAAGGGAAGACCTTTTAGAACAGAGATAAGGAGAAGCTTCTTCAGCCAGAGAGTGAATCTCTGGAATTCATTGCCACAGGAGGCTGTGGAGGCCAGGTCATTGAATATATTTAAGACTGAGATTGATAGGTTCTTGAGAATCAAGGGGATCAAGGATTACGGGGAGAAAGCAGGAGAGTGGAGTTGAGAAACCTATCAGCCGTGACTGAATGTCAGACCAGACTGGATGGGCTGAATGCCTAATTTCTGCTCCTATGCCTTATGGTCTTATCATTATAATCCTACATTTACCATGGCCAATCCACCTAACCTGCGCATCTTTGGACTGTGGGAGGAAACCAGAGCATCTGGAAGAAACTTGTGCAGGCATGGAGAGAACATGCAAACTCTACATAGTCAGTCAAGGCTGGAATCAAACGTGGGTCCCTAGCACTGTGAGGCAGCAGTGCTAACCACCAAGAAATACTTTTGCATCTCACTTCAAAATGTGTAACTCCGTTATATGTAATTATGTCCCCTAGTTTGAGATCTCCACTGTCAGAAACATCTTCTCAATACCGACACTGTTAAGCCCCCTCAGAATCCGGTAACTTTCAAGAAGACCATACCTTACTCTTCTGAAATTTAAGAAAGAAAGACTGAAATTGGTTAGCCATTCTTGTAAAGTCACTCCCTGCATCCCAGGACTCAGCCTCGTGAATCTCTTATACTGCCTCCAAAGCCAATACATTCTTTCTAAACATCAGGATCAAAACTGGACTCAGTACCACAGTCTCACTAATATTTTGTCCAATTTCAATAAGATTCCCCTATTTTTAATCTCCACTTCCCTAACAATAAAGACCAAAGTTCCATTTGCTTTCTTAATTAAATTCCGCACCTCCATGCTAACTTTCTATGTTTCACACAGAAGAATACCATCCTGAATTTTTGGGAGTCTTTCTCCATTTTTATCACAGTCTGCCTTTTGATTTTTTTCCCCTCAAAATGCATGATCTCATACTTCACTGCTTTGAACTCCATCTGCCACGTTTTTGCCCACTCACTCAATCTCCCTGAATCCCGTTGCAGATTCCTTGCGTCTTCACCGCTTATTTTTGCATTATCAGCAAATTTGGGCACGTAGCGCAAGTATTGAAGATTAAAACGTCTTTGTGGTTGAGGCAAGATTTCTGCAAGCACTGCAATAAAGGATTCACTGCTTTTCCCAAACCATTCACGCATTATCCTATTCTGCCTCCGCTTGCTAATATTCAGTGGTCATGTTTATACACTGCAGTGTAATCAGAGTTCCCAATATTTTAGAACAAAGGTGATATTCATTGCTGCAATTGACTTCAGCCAGACTTTGTCAAAATAATTGCTTCAAACAATTCATTTTCGAGAGCTCGTGTTTCCAGCACTCTCCTGCTTGAGGTTTCACTCGGTTTACTCCTTTGTAAAAGAAGGGCATCAGGGATAATCCATGAAATGCTG
Source organism: Chiloscyllium punctatum (assembly GCF_047496795.1). Taxonomy (NCBI): domain Eukaryota; kingdom Metazoa; phylum Chordata; class Chondrichthyes; order Orectolobiformes; family Hemiscylliidae; genus Chiloscyllium; species Chiloscyllium punctatum. The sequence continues at coordinate 109,918,903 of NC_092746.1, forward strand.
GGTCAGTGAGCCTTACATCAGTGGTAGGGAAATTATTGGAGAAGATTCTTAGGAACAGGAGTTACTTGCTTTTGAAGAAGAATGGAGGGTCTCAGGGATAGTCAGCATGGCTTTAGTTGGGGGGGGGGGGGGGGGGGGGGGAGAAGGTCTTTCCTCACAAACTTGACTGATCATTTTGAGGAAGTGACCAAGATGATTGGTGAGGGTACGGCAGTGGATGTTGTCTACATGGGCTTTACTAAAGCACTTGACAAGGTCCCTCATGGTCCAGAAGATCAAACCTTATGGAATCCATAGTGAGTTGGATACAACAGTTGTATACGACACAGGAATGACCACAGAAGATGGAGGATAGTTATGGAGGGGTTTTTTTTTTCTGACTGGAGATCTGTGACAGGTGTGGTGTTGTGTAAGTATCAATGCTGGGACCTCTGTTATTTGTAATATATATATATATAAATAGTTTGGCTGAAAATATAGGCGTCTGATTCGTAAGTTTGCAGGTGAGACAAAAAATGGTGGAGTTGTGGTTTGTGAGCAAGTTTGTCAAATGATACAGCAGGATATAGACCAACTGGAAAATCGTATTAGTTATAAGGAGAAATTGGATAAACCTGCAATGCCTTTGTCAGAGTCTAGGAAGCTGAGGAGCAGCCTGATGGAAATATATAAAATCACGGATAGAGTGGATACTTGGAGTTTATTTCCCAGAATGTCGAATGCTGGGTGGGGGTGGGAGGGCAATGGTTTAAAGTGAAGAGGTGGATGTTTAAAGGAGATGTGCATGGAAAGTTTTTTAATAAAAAGGATGTTAGGTGTCTGTACTGCACTGCCAGGGAAGGTGATAGAAGCAGATACAATAGCAAAGTTTAAGAGGCATTTACACACGATCAGAAGGCCAATAGAGGGATATGGACCATGTGCAGGAAAATGGGACTAGTTTAGAGTGGCATCATGGTCGGCACAGCCATGGCAGGCTGAAGGGCCTCTTCCTGTGTTGTACTGTTCGATGTTGTATCCCTGAAGAATGGGAACTTCAGGGAACCTCAATTTTGCCAGTGATAATTCCAGAGCAATTCCCTCAGTGTGACCATGTAAATAGGGGCTCATAAGTCAACAGGCAATGAGCACAGAACCCATTGGACATAAACACTGGAGACATCTAAAACAGATTGCCAATTGGTCATCAAGCATCGACAAAGATCCACCCTCCGTCTTTGCAATCCCACCGACAGCCAAGAAAGGTGACGTGCAGCACCTTCCCTCTCTACTGGCTGTTATAAAAGTCGCTATCCAATTTGTTCCATTACACTGCTCCTTCTACTTTGATTGGATTGTAATCAGGTACAAATGCCTTTTCGATCTGCTATAATTATGTCACCTCTCCCATGAGGCACAAATACTGGAGGCAGTCATTTCTTAGAAACACTTTCATAAAGAGTGCTGTGTCGTGAACACCAAATACTGTCCACAAAGTTTAGCAACTTTATTTCCTTTTCAAGTAGACATCCAGCTCCCCATTGAATGCTGCTGTGAAATTAACTGTCCTCAGCCAGTCAGCATAATCCAGTTACAATGCTGCACTGTGTAAAGCAAACCAGCCTCATTGCCCTGGGATTTGATTTACCAATTATATTAAATTTGTATCCTTTGTTTAACTACTCTCCTATCAGTGGATAGGGGTTCTCCCCATAACCCTTCATGAAACTCAGTGGAGAAAACATTTCTTATTTTACACTTGTTAGTGCAGCCAAACTGGGTTCAGAGGAATGAATCTGATGAAGACTTTTGCCTGAAACGTCGATTTTCCTGCTTCTCGGAAGTGCCTGAACCGCTGTGCCTTTCCAGCACCACTCTAATCTAGAATCTGGTTTCCAGCATCTGCAGTCATTGTTTTTGCCTCAGAGGAATTAATGCTTATCGAGGGATGTGCCAAATACTCAAGCTATTTCAGTTCAATCAAAAAGGAAAATATGCTTTCATTTATATAGTGCCTTTCGCAACCTCAGGATGTCCCAAAGCACTTCACAGACAAGTACATTTGTGAAATGCAGTCATTACTCCAATAGGTGAGATAAAATAAAGAGACAAAAGTATGCCTTTTGGGACGTCCTACCTGATTATTCTGTTCATGTTCAGTCGGGTTAATACTAAATTACTCTCTGCAGCAAGTACAAGAGAATCTGTTCCAGTGGGACCACAGCACTGTGTGAATAATACAGCTGGCAAAATTCAAATCAAATTTTAAGATTGAGTATACCACTTACTTATACCTGAAGAGCCTGGGGAACATTGCAAGTTCCCACATCGGTTAGTTTATGAAGTAGAAGTGACTCAGGTAACTATTTGACAGATATATTTTAGCTTCTTTGCTGCAGGATTGTTCTGTAATCCGTCAACCTTAATCTCTAAACAGTGCCTTGAGGAAGAATATGTAAAGCTGCAGGCCTCTTCAGAAGTGTATCAGAGAAGAACGAATATATAGGCTTTCAATGTTTAAAACAAGGCCTGTCATGTTAATGATAGGAATCACTCATCAGGGGTTGATTAACTCTATGGGTTAATTTACTCAAAACATTCAAATATATTTCAAATCATGGAGCAGACCTCGCAGAGAATCATGATTTCTCTCTGAGTGTGCAATTTGGAAACTCACAACTGAAATAACTCCACAGATGCTGATATCCCATCACCAAGTCACCCTTTATTTGCACAAGATGCATCCTTGACACTGATCCAGCTCCCTCAGAGCCAGCTCTCAGAGTAAACAGAATCCCTGACACTCCTGTTTATTATTTTTCTTCTTTTGTTTTCTCTTTTTAAAATTTTTTCTTACACTGATCCAGCTTCCTCAGAGTCAGCTCTCAGAATGAGCAGAACCTCTGAGACTCTTGTTTATATCTGTCAGCCAGGGCTCCCTGATTAGACAGGGTTAACAGCCCCAATCAGGGATCTTGTAGTCTATGAGGACCAACTGGCTGACCTCATTACAATCACTGCAACAGCAGCTAACAGATGCTCGTGCTTGTAACATTGTATGCATGGTCATTATTAGACAATTAATTCTAGATTTTTATTGATTTCATATTCCACCATCTGCTAGGGTGGGATTTGAACCTGGGTCCATAGAACATTACCTGGGTCCAGTGATAATATCATTAGAGGATCAGTTCATTCCAAAAAGGAAGATCGATCCTAGGAGTATGCATGGGCGGCCGTGGCTGACAAAGGAAGTTTAGAAACATATAAAGTTAAAAGAGAAAAAGTATAACATAGAAAAGATAACTGGGAAAATGGAGGACTGGGAAGCTTTTAAAGAACAACAGAGGATTACTAAGAAGGAAATACGCAGAGAAAAAATGAGGTACGAAGGTAAACTGGCCAAAAATGTAAAGGAGGATAGTAAAAGCTTCTTTAGGTATGTGTAAGGCAAAAAAATGGTTAAGACTAAAATTGGGCCCTTGAAGACAGAAACAGGAATACATTACGGAGAACAAAGAAATGGCAGAAGAATTGAATTAGTACTTCAGATCTGTGTTCACTGGGGAAGACACAAGTAATCTCCCTGAGGTAACAGTGGCTGAAGGACCTGATCTTAAGGGAATTTATATTTGCCAGGAATTGGTGTTGGAGAGACCGTTAGGTCTGAAGGTTGATAAGTCCCTGTGGCCTGATGGTCTACATCCCAGGGTACGGAAGGAGGTGGCTCGAGAAATCGTGGATGCGTTGGTAATTATTTTTCAGAGTTCGATAGATTCGGGGTCAGTTCCTGCTAATGTTGTACCACTTTTTAAGAAAGGTGGGAGAGAGAAAGCAGGAAATTATAGACCAGTTAGTCTGACCTCAGTGGTTGGAAAGATGCTGGAGTCTATTATAAAGGATGAAATTACGACACATCTGGATAGTAGTAACAGGATAGGTCAGAGTCAGCATGAATTTATGAAGGGGAAATCATACTTGACTAATCTTCTGAAATTTTTTGAGGATGTAACTCTGAAGATGGACGAGGGCAGTCCAGTGGATGTAGTGTACCTGGACTTTCAGAAAGCTTTTGATAAAGTCCCATATAGGAGGTTAGTGAGCAAAATTAGGGTACATGGTATTGGGGGCAAAGTACTAACTTGGATTGAAAGTTGGTTGGCTGATAGGAAACAAAAAGTAGTGACAAACGGCTCCATTTCGGAATGGCAGGCAGTGACCAGGGATCAGTACTGGGACTGCAGCTTTTTACAATATATGTTAATGATATAGAAGATGGTATTAATAATAACATTAGCAAATTTGCTGATGATACTAAGCTGGGTGGCAGGGTGAAATGTGAGGAGGATGTTAGGAGATTACAGGGTGACCTGGACAGGTTAGGGGAGTGGGCAGATGCATGGCAGATGCAGTTTAATGTGGATAAATGTATGGTTATCCACTTTGGTGACAAGAACAGGAAGGCAGATTACTCCCTAAATGGAATCAATTTAGGTAAAGGGGCAGTACAAAAAGATCTGGGTGTTCTTGTATACCAGTCAATGAAGGTAAGCATGCAGGTACAGCAGGTAGTGAAGAAGGCTAATAGCATGCTGGCCTTCATAACAAGAGGGATTGAGTATAGAAGCAAAGAGGTTCTTCTGCAGCTGTACAGGGCCCTGGTGAGACCACATCTGAAGTCATGTGTGCAGTTCTGGCCTCCAAATTTGAGGAAAGACATTCTGGCTATTGAGGGAGTGCAGCGTAGGTTCACGAGGTCAATTCCTGGTTTGGCGGGACTACCTTACGCTGAAAGACTGGAGCGACTCTGCTTGTATACCCTTGAGTTTAGAAGACTGAGAGGGGATCTGATTGAGACATATAAGATTATTAAAGGATTGGACACTCTGGAGGCAGGAAACATGTTTCCGCTGATGGGTGAGTGCCGAACCAGAGGACACAGCTTAAAAATACGGGGTAGACCATTTAGGACAGAGATGAGGAGAAACTTCTTCACCCAGAGAGTGGTGGCTGTGTGGAATGCTCTGCCCCAGAGGGCAGTGCAGGCCCAGTCCCTGGATTAATTTAAGAAAGAGTTGGATAGAGCTCTCAAGGATAGTGGAATCAAGGGTTATGGATTAAGGCAGGAACAGGATATTGATTAAGGATGATCAGCCATGATCATATTGAATGGTGGTGCAGGCACGAAGGGCAAAATGGCCTACTCCTGCAACTATTGTCTATTGTCTATTGCCTCCCCTCAAATGGCAATAGGGGAGAGGGAGCACAGAACAGTAATTGATTTTGGAAAGGTGGGAGCTGGAATAAAACTGGTATCTTAGAATCAGAGGGTGTATGTAGGGACATAGTTCTGGGAAAAATAAATGCTCTTCAGCTCAATGAAAAAGGACAGTGTGCTGCAAGATTCAACTCTCATCTCAGCTTCCAAGCAGATTCAAACTCCACATGGACCTTCCACGAAAATCTAAGTTGAAGATGCCACTTAATGCTGTGAGAAAATTCTCATAGTGAATGGAAATCTTGTCTCTCTTAGTCATGTCTCTCTGTTCTCTCCCCATTGTCCTGCAAATGTTGCTTCTTATTAAAAATGTATGCACCACCCTTCTGCTTCCACTAACATTTCAGGCTATTGGAGAAGGTACTGTCAAAGGAACTTTGGTAATGCTTGATTGGTATCCCATCCACCATCTTCAAAACTCACTCCCTTCACCAATGATACTCAATAGCAGCAGTCCACCTTACTTCCAAGATGTGCTGCAGAAATTCACCAAGACTCTTTTGACAGCAACGTCCAAACCCATGACCATTGCCACCTAGAAGGGCAGGGCAGATGCTTGGAAACACTATGAACTGGAAATTCTCCTTTCAGCCACACACTACCAAACGCCATTGTGTCACAGAACTCTACTGCCACTTCTTAACAGGACTCTTTTCCTTCCAAGATGTGCTGAAACGAGATGAATGCAGCAGTTCAAGAAGGCAGCTCACCATCATCTTCGCAAGGAGATTTAAGGATTGCACTAAATGCTGGTCCAGCCTACGATGGCACAGGAAGACACCCAGTGAAAGTAACCTCAGGCCGAGTCAGGAGGAGATAACGGAGCCAGGAATAAAATCTAAGTTTGATGGACCTCAACAAGTTGTCATCACAAAGCGAGTTGAAGGGATCAGCAGAAATAAGATGAGCAAAAAATTGTATTTGAGTCTAACTGTATCCACTGTGGCTCTGTTAGGTTCAGGTCTCATAACACAAAACATGAGAACAAAATCTCAGCTAAACCTCCCAGTGCAGCAGAGGAATTGAGTGCTGTCCTGTCCTATCTTTCAGACAAAACATTACATTGAGATTCAGCCTACCGCCTCAGATAAAAGATCCAAAAGCACTATTTGAAAGAAGAGTTTTACCAGGTATCCTGGTCAATATTTATCTGTCAAAAAAAAAGTTATTTGGTTGTTGTCCCAATAGGATCTCACTGAGTGCAAACTCGCTACCTGCTTTCAGTGATTGGACTTCAGAAAATACTATAAAGTGCTGTGAAACATGTTGATTGTAAGAAGCTTAAGAAAATCATGTTCGATTGAAAATAGCACTGAAGCATAGAGCTAGTTAATTTTCTAACCAGCCTGTTTTATGATGTTATGACACAGTACTGGACTGGAACTTGAAGCCAGGCCTTCTGGCTCAGAGGGAGGGATGATACCACTGTGTCATAAGAGCCCTCTTGAAGAATGTAGCTACTGAACAATTGCTCTGTTCCCAATCTCAGGACTGCAGATGACAGCAGGATAAAAAAGCTCCCCAGTGCACAAGGACCTTGATAATGCATTTGGAACCAGGTCAGCGAGCAGTTTCTGTGAAAGTTTGTCATTCAAATTCATTAGTGTGGCCTTTCCACTTTCTTATTTTGAACTAATGCTTAATAGGGGCCCTTGTGATGCAGTCATCAAGGCCCTACCCCGGAGGGCAGAAGCACTGGGAATTATGGGTCATGCAAGGTACATTTCTACTGAAGCCAAGCAAGTTGGCTGCCAGCCTGTAAATCTCTCTATATGGCTGATGGGAACAACAGGAGAGTTTCCTGGTCAGTCATCCCACAGAAAGCTATGGCAAAACCCCTGGCAGTGATTTGCCTGTCAGTGTGGTATTGAAGTCCATGGACCAATCCTGGAAACCGGGACAGTAGAACAAACAAAAGTGAAAGTAATTTACAAGTTGCAAATCGTAAGATTTTTAAACAATGATCGAAAACACAAAATAATGTCAATGACAAGTTCTGTCAATCCATGAATAACAGCTCTACTCTATTTTGCATGGATATTATTTTCACTTATAAATGCATCAAGATTTTTTAAAGTATGAGTGATGATGGGGAGTCAGAAAGAAAGTCAAAAAGTATTTGGGAGCCATAAGTGGGGTACATGGGGTATAAAATCTGCGAGAGCTGGAGGGAGGGAGGGGCACTGGGAGGGTGGTGTTGAAGGTAAACAGCAGCCATTGCCGACCTTGTGACTTCAAAATTTCAGCTTATGACCCCACCTAGGTGCTCAGTCTCACTTTGGTAAGATTCCTTCCTCAACGGTAGAATTTACAGGTTTGGAAGCTGCTGTCAAAGAAACCTTGTTGAGTTCCTGCAATTCATCTTCACAGCAGCCATGGTGCACTGATAGTAGGGGGATTGGTTACTTAAGAAGGTGCATGGCCTGCCGATTAAGCAAACTACTTTCTTCTGGATCATGTCAAATTCAAATTGATGCTAGTTATTTAACACTGATTACAGGAGTGAGGTGGAATGCAAGGTACAAAATAGGCCATTTTAGCCATTTTGATCTTGCGTAGATGATAGAAACCTTACAGTGTGGAAACAGGCCATTTGGCCCATTGAATCCATACTGACCCTCTGAAGAGCATCCGACCCAGATCCACCCTCTACCTAATGCCTGTAATCCTGTATTTCCTACGGCTAATTCACCTAACCTATACATCGTTTGACATTGCAAGCAATTTAGCATAGTCAATTCAACTAACCTGCATATCTTTGGGCTGTGGGAGGAAACTGGAGCACCCGGAGGAAACCAACAAAGACACTGGACGAATGTACAAACACCACACAGACAGTTGCCTGAGGATGGAATCGGACCAGAGTCCCTGGCGCTGTGAGGCAGCAGTGCTAACCACCGAGCCATCGTCCTGCATATAGTGACAACATGTTTTCAGCAGGAATCCTATATTGTAAGTTTCAAAATAAATTTTAAAAATCACCTTCTCTGCTTTCAAGGATCATATTCAACTGCAAAATCCCACTGCAGCTTTGTAATAAAACTTAGGTTTGAAACCAAGAAGGTTGAGATTGTGAAATTAGAGATAATATGGAAATACAGGAGTTCACTCCATCAACTATTTTTAGAGCATTTATTAAATCCAGTCACATTAAATTTATATTGGTGCATTTTTAACCCAGTTATCAACCCATTTATTATACCTTAAATAGGTTAATGGCTGCATTAAAAAAGCTCACCAAGAAAATTTACACGTGTGTGTTTAACTAGTGTGCTACCAGATAGATCTAAGTCTCTTAGGTTCCATTATGTTGCAGTAGTGGATTTAAATTGGAGTAAGCAGAAAACAAATTTACAAGATCTGAGAGTCCTATCAGGAAAGACAGAACAGATTAGGCCCTTTCCTCCAGGGAGGAGTCTTGACAGAGGTCTAGAAACATGAAGGATTTGACAGGATTGAAATGTTTTCACTGGTGAGTGGGAGAGGGCAACACAAGGGGATATAGGTTTAATACAGACATTTATAAATCCAATAGGAAATTCAGGGAATTCTAAGCAGATTGTGAGGAACTTTGGAATAGACAAGGAGAAGATCACAGATATCTTTAAGTAGAAGCTGGTTATATACATGATGGGAAAAGGAGTAGAATTGGTAGGATTAATTTAAGTAAGATGAGAGGATACTTGTGTGGAAATCTGCTTAAGCCTGGTGTAGAATGGCCTGTTGTTATGCTGTAAGTTCTAAGTAATTGTATGTTATATTGGGATGGACAAGAACCTTGATACTAACCTAAGACCTACCTTCCCTCAATGCTCAGCATTTCAGGAGTGTCAATAACAATAACAACAGAGACACATGATTGTCATCCACACACTTACTCCCCCTTTGTTATCGTGAAACATGAGACAAACAATAACTATAATGTGTTGCGAGCAACTTTTATTTTTGAGCCTTTCTAAGCACAGGAGTGTTACAGTAGGAAATAATCTTGGAAGAGCTGTCCATGGACATAAGTCAACGAAGCTCGGGGAAGCAAAATCCTGTTTTTACCATGGTTAAATGTGAAAATCTGATCTGATTACAAGTGGTGTAAAAAAACCCACCAGAAGAATATACTTAGAGAAAGTACACATTGAGGGAGCACATTCTTATGTTATTCCTCAATCGTTGCTTGGTTAGTGATCCACATTTGGATGGGTTCTGAAGAGAAGTTCAGTTAGAAAGTGTGGAATCTCTCAGTGATGGAAAGGAAAAGAATATCGCAAGTTATGCTCACATGGAAAATAGAGTAAATTCTAGAAGGTCTGAGAGGACGAGAAAAGCAAGGTAACATTTGGCATGAAGCATTCAGTGTTTTTTCCATGGATTGCTCTACAGGAACAACTTTTGAGTTACTTGTGTACGCTTTTGAATATATTCTTTGAAATTACTCACATGAAAAGATTGAATCATTAATTTCCCAGGAAATGCTGAGCCAGTGCGGCTGAGTATCAGCATTCACTAAGAGGGAATTGTTGCCTGTGTCAATATCGCATTCTGCTTGAGATGTTTTTAGTCAATAAGTAATCAGACCCAACTCCCCTTCCACCTTTATTTATAGAGACTGCTCAATCAAATGCATGTTTCATCTTTCTTGCTTGACTGTGCAGAGTCTTACATATGTCCAATTAAAATGTGCCAATCCTACCTGGAGGCACTGAATGCAATTTTAATTTTGCCCTGGACCCAAGCTTTACAAGTCTTCTCAGCTTATCTTGTCCGTGCTTACACAAACAGGAGATATTTAATAGTCAAATTGTTTTCCCCAAGGAGCAAAACTAGAGAGCATAGTTGAAGGTGAGGGGGAAAGATTTAAAAGGGACCTGAAGGGTAACTTTTTCATGCAGATGGTGGTGTGTATATGGAATGAACTGCCAGAGGAAGCGGAGGAGACTGTTACAATTACAACATTTAAAAGGCATTTGGATGGGTACATGAATAGGAAGGGTTTGGAGGGATATGGGCCAAATGTTGGCAAATGGGACTAGATTAATTTAGGATGTTTGGGTGAGTTGGACCGAAGGGCCTGTTTTGTGCTGTATATCTCTATGACTCTATATCATTGCTTCAGGTAGGAAGAGGCAAGGGAATTGAACCTTACCCGAGTTCTTTTTTATTCAATCATACAGTGTGAGCATCATTGGCTCGGCCAGGATTTATTGCCCATACCTAATTGCCCAGAGGACACTTAAGGGTCAACCACATTGCTGTGGGTACAGCAGCAACAATCCAAACCATTCCTTCTCTGGAACTTGCTAAACAATCCAGACCTCAAACTAACCTGCTATCATTTTGTCGCCTGTGGAATGGATCTGACATCAAATGCAATATGTCCCCTCTATCCACCACCACCCCTTTTCTCACAAACTCCCCACCCCCACCCCCCGGCGCTATGTCCCATTCAAAATGAAGACGTGAACACATTTGACACATTCCTCTGTCAAATGAGAGACATTCACCCAATGGATTAATAACGTAGCTAGTAACTACAGGATGGCCAGTTTAAAATGACTGATGGTCAGGGCTTTAGAAACAATAACAGTGGAAGAAAATCAACAGATACCTCAAGAGGTTTGAGTTAATTAATTAGAGCAAGTAAAAGGCAGACCGTGCTTGACCAATCTATTTAGAATTGACTTTTCGGGTATAAGCCCTTCTTCAGGAACCCGAAACGTTGATTCTTCTGCTCCTTTGATGCTGCCTGACCTGCTGCGCTTTTCCAGCAACACATTTTTAAGCTCTGATCTCCAGCATCGGCAGTCCTCACTTTCTCCCAATCTATTTAAAGTTTCATTTAAATAGAAGGCTGGTGAAGGGAATGTTGTGGATGCAGTCTATGTAGCTTTTAAAAAGACATTCAAAAACAAAAGCAAGGGTCCAGGGAAGAGGAGATAGAATATCAGAATGGAAGACAAGTACAGAGAAGTAAGAGGTGATACATTTTTCATGAAGGATTAGGGAGAGGCAACAAAGAATTAATGGTACAGCTCTAATGTGTGGGCAGTGTCACAGTGCTCAGATGTGTCGTCAGAGATGGCTGGATTTTGGTTTTCATGGGATATGGATGTCAGTGGTAAGACCAGCATTTGTTGGCCATCCCTAAAAGCTCTTGGCCGTTTCACAGGGTGGTTAAGAATCAACCACATTGTTGTGATTTGAAGTCATAAGTAGGCCAAACCAACTAAAGATGACAAATTTCTTTCCCTAAAGAATATCGCTGAACCAGACGTGTTCTTCCAATGATCACCATGAGTAAGGCTAACTTTGTTTCCTGACCCACAGACCACAATCAGTGAAGATTGGGGACAACATTTCATCCTCAGTAACACTCAACACTGGAGCCCCCAGGGGTGCGTACTCAGCCCCCTATTGTACTCACTGTATACCCATGACTGCCTCACCAAATACTAGACTAATGCCATTTACAAGTTTGCTGATGACACCACCATAGTCAGTCAAATCTCAGATGGTGAAGAAACAGATTACAGACGGGAGGTGAAAGATCTGGAAAAATAGTGCACTGAGAACAATCTGGGTCTCAATGCCAGCAAAACCAAAGAAATCATTATTGACTTTCGGCAGGACGTTACTCAAACCCCCCAACACTTTAACAGCACAGAGGTGGAACGAGTGGAGAGTGTCAAGCTCCTGGGAGTGGTCATCCACAACAAGCTTCCTCAGACTCTTTATGTGGATGCACTGGTTACAAAGGCTCAACACGTCTCTTCTTCCTCAGACAGCTGAGGAAATTTGGCATGATGGCGAATATCCTTGCCAATTTTTGTAGGTGTGCCATCGAGAACATTCTGTCTGGATGTATCACTACCTGGTATGGCAACTGTACCATTCAAGATCAGTGACGGTTACAGAGAGTGGTGAACTCAGCCCGGACAATCACAAAGGCCAACCTCCCATCTATAGAATCTATCTACCAGGCCCGCTGTCAAGGAAAGACCACCAGCATTCTCAAAGATCCATCCCACCCTGGCAATGTTTTTCTACAGCCTCTACCATCAGGGAGAAGGTACAGAAGCCTGAACCCACACACCAGCCAGTTTCGTAACAGTTTCTACCCTACTTTTGTTAGAATACTGAATGGACTCTCAAACTCTTAACATTCACCTGTAGCTGTGTTTTTCTATTATTTACTTATCTATGCCATTTAAGTATGTGATCTGCCTGTACTGCTCACAAGACAAAGCTTTTCAGTGTGCCTCAGTACATGTGACAATAAATTCAATTCAATTCAATTATCATATGAATTTAAATCCTAGCAGTTGCCACGATGGGTTTGCACCAGTGTCCTCAGAATATTAGCCTTGATCTATTGTGCAGTGACATGGTGGGAAATCATGTCTCACAAACTTGATTGAGTTTTTTGAAGAAGTAACAAAGGATTGATGAGGGCAGAGTGGTAGATATGATCAATATGGACTTCAGTAAGGCGCTTGACAAGGTTCCCCAGGGGAGACTGGTTAGCAAGGTTAGATCTCACAGAATACAGGGAGAACTAGCCATTTGGATACAGAACTGGCTCAAAGGTAGAAGACAGAGGGTGCCGATGGAGAGTTGATTTTCAGACTGGAGGCCTGTGACCAGTGGAGTACCACAAGGATCGGTGCTGGGTCCATACTTTTCATCACTTATATAAATGATTTGAATGTGAACATAGGAGGTATAATTAGTAAGTTTGCAGATGACACCAAAATTGGAGGTGTAGTGGACAGCGAAGAAGGTTACCTCAGATTACAATGGGATCTTGATCAGATGGGCCAATGGGCTGAGAAGTGGCAGATGGAGTTTAATTTAGATAAATATGAGGTGCTGCATTTTGGGAAATCAAATCTTAGCAGACTTATACACTTAATGGTGGGGTCCTGGTGAGTGTTGCTGAACAAAGAGACCTTGGAGTCCAGGTTCATAACTCCTTGAAAGTGGAGTTGCAGGTAGATAGTATAGTGAAGAAGGCATTTGGTATGCTTTCCTTTATTGGTCAGAGTATTGAGTACAGGAGTTGGGAGGTCATGTTGCGGCTGTATAGGACATTGGTTAGACCACTGTTGGAATAGTGTGTGCAATTCTGGTCTCCTTCCTATTGGAAAGATGTTGTGAAACTTGAAAGGGTTCAGAAAAGATTTACAAGGTTGTGGCAAGGGTTGGAGGATTTGAGCTCTAGGGAGAGATTGAATAGGCTAGAGCCGTCTTCCCTGTAGTGTTGGAGGCTGAGGGGTGACCTTACAGAAGTTCATAAAATCATGTGGGGCATGATAGGATAAATAGACAAAGTCTTTTCCCCGAGATGGGGGAGTCCAGCACTAGAGGGCATAGGTTTAGGGTGAGAGGGGAAAGATATAAAAGAGACCTAAGGGACAACTTTTTCATGCAGAGGGTGGTACATATATGGAATGAGCTGCCAGAGGATGTGGTGGAGGCTGGTAGATTGCAACATTTAGACGGCATCTGGATGGGTATATGAATAGCAAGGGTTTGGAGAGATATGGACCAGATGCTGGCAGGTGGGACTAGATTAGGTTGGGATATCTGGTCAGCATGGATGAGTTGGAGCCAAGGGTCTGTTTCCATGCTGTACATCTCTATGACTAAGACTCTATGGCTGCTATAGCACTACCACAGAAGCTTTGCTTAACCTTTATGAAGCTCTAGCAAGGTCACAAGTGGCTCAATGAACAGTGTAGGAAGACATAGCAGGAGCAGCATTTTCCATACCTGAAATGAGGTACCAATCTGGAGAAGCTACAACACTTGATCGTCCAACAGCATACAATAGACAGGGTTAAATCAGCAGATCCAATTTGGCTTCATGGACAAAGTTATATTCACAAGCAAGCATGAGAAGGATTTTAGCAGTGCAGAGGTTGACAGACAAAAGGCTCCCAGTCCAAATGACCATACAGCACAGGAGAAGAAGGAGACTATTCAGCACATTCAATGAGATAATCTGTTGATCCTCAACTCCACTTTCCTGCCTTTTCCCCATAATCCTTCGTTCACTCACTAGTTAAAAATAGTTACCACATCTACTACTGTTAATTTGTGTAAACTTTTATCTGGTTCACTAATGTCCTTGCTATTGACCTGTTCACACTGATGCCTAACAACTTAGTGTCTAGTGCCTTCCACATACTGCAGCAGCATCGCATCACCATTCCTATCATTACTATCATAATTGATTTAAAAACTGAATTGATTACTCGTGAGTGCCTGTTCTTTTAAATAAAAAATACACGAGTATCAATCTCAAACCTGAAAAGCTATTTGAATGGAACAGAGACTATAGAACAGTATAGCACAAGAACAAGGTCTTTGGCCCAACATGTCTGTGCTTACCAAAAGGTTAAGGAAAGAGCAAAGCAAAACACTGGAGATTGAAACGCAAACTGAAGATCTATAATTTACTTTAAAGACATAGAGTCATAGAGTCACATAGCATGGAAACAGGTCTTTTGGTCCAACCAGTCCATGCCAACCACGTTTCCAAACTAAACTAGTCCCACTTGCCTGCTTTTGGACGTATGCTTCCAAACATTTCTATTCATGTACTTATCTAAACATCTTTTAAAGGTTGCAACTATACCTGTATCCTCTGGCAGTTCATTCCCTACATGAACCACACTTTGCATAAAAACAGTTGCCCCTTATGTCCTTATTAAGACTTTCTCCTCTCACCTTAAAAATATGCCCCTTAGTTTTGAACTTCCTCACCAGAGTGGGAAAAGCCAATATTATTCACTGATCTATGCTCCTCATGATGTTACCCCTCAACCTCCAGTGAAAGAAGTTTCAGCCTATTCAGCCTATTTTCATAATGCAAATCCTCCATTCCCTGCAACATCCTGGTAAATCTTTCCTGAAGCCTCTCCAATTTAATAATACTCATCCCATAGCAGGGCGACCAGAACTGCACAATGTTCTCCAGAGAGACCTCACCAAAATCCTGTACAACCTTACCATAATGTTTCAACTCTTATACTCAATGGTCTGAGCAGTGAAGGCAAGCATGCGATTCATCTTCTTAACCATTCTTCTACCTGTGATACAAATTTCAAAGACTTATGTACCTGAATCCCCAGGTCTCTCTGTTCGACAACACTACGCAGGGCCCTGCCATTTATTAAATAAGTTCTGTCCCTGTTTGTTTTCCAAAATGCAAGGCAAGAAATATTCACCAATGCTCTCCATCAATCAGCTTCTTTCACTGCAGAGATTGCATCTTGCAGTAAACTCCAGTTCAAACACCTCAGTCATGAATTCCCACTTTGGATTCAACTCCCAGTTTCACTCACTCATCTTTCCTTCATTCAGACAAAGTTTCCATTCACATTGACCGTACTCCAGACACTTGTGACCAAATCAGTTCTTCCCCCGTACCTCCAAATTCACCTCGGGGGTTGGATGCCCATTTCCACCAATTGTATTTAACTAACACCCCCCACTAATGCATCTATGCTATTTGCCTCACTCGTCATAGAGATGTATAACATGGAAACACTTCAGTCCAAATTGTCTACGCCAACCAGTTATCCTAAATTAATCTAGTCCCATTTTCCAGCACTTGGCCAATGTCTCAATCATGTACCCATCCAAATACCTTTTGAATATTGTCATTGTTCAAGCCTCCACCACTTCCTCTAGCACTGCATTCCAAACACCTTTACTTCTTGACCTAGTGAGTTCTACATTCTGTCTACATTTTGGGTAAAAGTAATTCTTTTGAATATCCAATTGTATTTATTGATGGCTGTCTGATCATGTTTAATTTTGGAGTCTCCCACAAATGGAAACATCTATTTATTCACCTACCCTCAAACTTTTCCACTATCTTAAATGCCTTTTTATTCATTCATGGAATATGGGCATCCCTGGCTGGACCTGCGCTTATTTTCTGTCCCCAGTTGCCCTCGAGAAGGTGCTGGGGAGCTCCCTTCTTGAACCATTGCAGCCCACATTCTGTAGGCTGACCCACAAATCCATTTGGGAGTGAATTCCCAGACTTTGACTCAATGGTCACCGCAAAGTCCAAATCTTTCCAAATCCTTAGAAGTTCCCAGGTCCAGTATCATCATAATTAAATAAAAAATCACATGACACCAGGTTATAGTCCAACAGGTTTATTTGGAAGCACTAGCTTTTTGGAGGGCTGCTCCTTCAGCAGGTGGTTGCGGAGTATAAGCATAACCATCTGATGAAGGAGCAGCACTCCGAAAGCTCATGCTGCCAAATAAACCTGATGGACTATAACCCCTTGGTGTTGTATGATGTTTAACGTTGTCCATCCAGTCCAACACCGGCACCTCCAAATCATCATAATTAATAGTCTACAAAGTTGAAGTTGTCTTCATTGCATTTTATTGTGAACCAAAACATTTTCCTGCCAATTTCCTTTTTCCAAATCACTTCCTTTTCTTCTCATTTCCCTATGCTCATTGGTTATTGACCCCCACCTTGAAGCTTGCTTCACATCTCCTGCACTGTAAGGTAAAGGCTGCTATATGTGCAGTGCTATACCTTGGGATCTAGCAGCATGAACACAGTCTTAATGAAATTGCCCAGCAAGAAAACAGCTCCTGAGATAATGGATGTGCCATCATAGAGGAAATATGAATAACAGCTGTTGGAAAAGAGCAGTTTGACATTTGAATCACAACGCAGCTGCTACCTTCAAAGTGAAACCATCAAGATACTGAATAAATCATGATTGTCTGCCAATCCACACACTGGGTCCCATTCTCTTACCACCTTGCCTCTCAATACACTGTCAATTAAAAATTTAAACTGTATAGCAATTAAAAAAATCTGCCTTCATTTTTACTGCAATTTCTAACTTGGCACACAAGTGCAGGTGAAAGAGGCCGGTTGAATGCCAAGTTCCTTATTTCTTTTATTTCCCATTGATTCACCTGAACATTTTTGTCTTGGCTTTCACTGATGATAATGTCGTTCCAAATCTAACATGTATCAATCTGCTCCATGGGAGTTCACATGGAGATGCGTCGGGACAGATGCATGAGTAGGTGGGGAGCAGAGGGATACAGATGCTTAGGAATTGGGTGACAGGTTTAGACAGTACATTTGGATCAGCTCAGGCTTGGAGGGCCGAAGGGCCTGTTCCTGGGCTGTACATTTTCTTTATTCTTTGTTCTTTGAGTGTGCGGGGGTGGGGTGGAAGGGATCTTCCATTTGGCCAAGGCTATCTAGGTCTGCGGACACCATCTTCCATTTGGCCAAGGCTATCTAGGTCCGCTCCATTACCCCCTGTCACAGGGTAGAATATTGCAGGCTGAAGAAACCAAAATGCTGGTTACTGATTGTTTTATTTTTACAGAGCATTTTGTATTCCTGCACATGCTTTCTGAACTTATATCCTGCAATGTATTAACCCAAAAGGACATAAATCACAGTAGCATATTCATTCCTCGGGTAAAGATTTTTCTTTTATTCCCCTGAGGATTCTCATAAGAACCGAAGAACCAGGTGCAGGAGTAGGCAATTCAGCCTCGTGAGTCTCCTCCACCATTTCATATGATCATGGCTGATCTCATCTCGGCCTCAACTCCACTTTCCTGACCACTCACCATAAACTTTTAGCACATTACTAATTAAAAATCTGACTATCTCCTCCTTAAACTTGTTCAGTGTCCTGGCATCCACTGGACTCGGGGATAGTGAATTCCACAGATTCCCGAACCTTTGAGAGATGTAATTCCTCCATATCGCTTTCTGAAATCTTCCATCTCTTAGCCTAAAATGATGAACTCTCATTCTAGATTGTCCTACTCACTCTGTCAATTCCATTTAGCATCTAATATTCATCAATTAGACATCCTCTCAATTTTCTGAACTTGGGTGAGTATAGATCAAACTTGCTCAATTACTCCTCCTCAGTCAAGCTTTACATCTGTGGAATTTAGCAAGAGACACTTGTTGATTTTATGGACTCCACCTTTGCTTCCAGGGCTCTGTTTTATTCTGGATAACTCATTTATTCAGCAATACATTCACATACGGGATGTGGAGTGACACAGGAGCAGACTTTGAATAATTCATCACTATCCTCACTCATCATTAATCTTCTATTAACCTGAATGCCACAATGGATGAGGAAAGCATTAATTTCCAGATGTCACGAGATTTAATTTTGCACAAGAGTACAGGCATAAGTTTGTCAAAATAACTGACACACACTTCTACACACCATTATGCGAAACGCACCTGCGGTAGACTGGTGAGGTCACAGCTGAAGTGTTATAATCACATATGCGGGGATTGGAAATTTTTAACTTGGCAGTTTCATTCTATTTTTGCATTTCAGATCCCAACCTTACATTTAAACTTACTAATCGATCTAAGGTTGACCACAAAAACATTTTGTCCTCCTATAGTTGCTTCTGAACTTATGTAGTCCTAAACTTGAGATTCTACATTTATTTTCAATAAATTAATTACCTCAGTGACTTCAGCTGCTTAAAACTATTGTCTTTCCTCTACGGTCTGTCCCCTAACTTCTGCTTCACCTTTTAAACTTCCACACAGCTTCCACCTACTCTCCACCCCCTTGCTGTCTCCTTTGCCTTTTACCGAATGCATGCACTTTGCCACCAGCTTCTCACACCACACCCAGCCTCTCTTAGGCCTCCCTTCTTCTAGAAACATGACCACGAGCTGCCAAAAAAATCCCACTGCTTCAGTCATTTCCCTTCGGAGGGAGACCTGCTAACCTTCATGCGACTTTTCATCCAGATAATATACTTGACATTAAAAAAAGCACAAACATAGAAAGAGGCCAATCATCTCCCCTTCCCAACCAGCCACCCCATCCTAGCACTTCCACAATTGTCAGTCCTTCAGCAAGAATACATGCAAATTCAGGGAAATCAACAAATAACATTCAAGGGACAATACTGCAAAACAAAAGGCCGTACGCGGTGGACAATTTCCAGAAATTGGCTGGGTTTCAAGGCCTGGCATTCCAAAGGACTTTGGAAATTGGACTTTAAAAAAACTCTTGAAATAAAACTCATGTGCAACAAAGGGTCTTATATACTAGGACATACTAGTCAAAAGATAACAGAGATTAGCAGACTACATAATGACGACCTTCTATCAAATATTTAAATGATTTGTCACAAATTTATGAACAATGAACAAGAGTAGGCCACTTGGTCTTTTGAAACTGTTCCACCATTCCATAAGATCACTGATGGCCTGATTTTGATTTGATTTGATTTATTATTGCCGCATGTACAGAGATACAGCAAAAAGTATTGTTCTGTGTGCTAACCAGGCAAATCATATCTTACAAAAGTACATCAGAGTAACAGAACAGAATACAGAATATATTGCTACTGTGACAGAGAAAGATCAATACATGGGGGGCCCAGTCATACATCTGATAACAACAAGGAAGAAGCTGTTCTTAAATCTGTTGCCTCAATGTTACATTCTTGCATAGCGCTAATAATCTCTCATCCTCTCAATAATCAAGGATCCAACTACCTCTGCCTTAAAAATATTGAAAGATTTTGCACCTACTGCCCTTTGAGAAAGGGAACTCCAAAGACTCACAAGTCTGAGATAATATTTTTACCATCTCTATCTTAAATGGGCGATCCCTTAGATGGAAATGTTGATCCCTAGTTCTAGATTCTCACGCAAGAGGAAATATCCTTTCAACTCCTATGATCAAATAACACAGAACCGTAAATTGCAGTTATAAATGAGAAAGCTGAGAGTTCTGGGACATCTGGGTTTCCTTTGGAAATACTCATCGGAAACAAAGCAGTTTCAGGCGGCAAAACTCAGTTGTCAGTCAGTTGATGCGGATGAATCAGAATCTTTTTCAGTGATACACCTTCATATGATAATAAACCTTTCAGGAACACAGGATATGGGATTGTTGCAAGATGTAAGAAGGTTTGGTGAAACGTAAGAAGGATTTGCAGAAGTCATGTGGTTTCGCACCACTGGGGGCATGTTTCGGGGCAGGGGCACCAATTTGCAAGGTGAACCATGGGAGGCATTGATCGTCCTCAGACATTGAGTTGCAGAGTGAGAGATGTACACTACAGAATCAGACCCTTCGGTCCAACCCATCCATGCCAACCACATATTCTTTATTAATCTAGTCCCATTTGCTAGCATTTGGTCCATATTTGTCTAAACTCTTCCCATTCATATAGCCATCCAGATAATTCCCTGCTGGACGATTTGATGGCAGGGATATTTGTAGATTACTACAAGTGGCCTGCCCACCAATCACCCGACAGCCCCCAATCTGTCTGAAATCTTACGGGTGGTACCATGCTCCCTCTCTTCAGTCTATCAAAGCCATTAAATGGTGGAATAAAAAGCCACTTAGATGTCTCATCCCAGGCCTGGTGTTATTTTGCCCACAGTAGTGGGAGTGTGGGCTGGTGTCAGACAATCCAGTGGGTAGGAGTGGACTCTCCATTGACGGTCATAGGTGTCTTGTACACCTTCACCCAACCCTCAACACCTTCACCCAACTTATTACCAGCCTGCCCCTGATGTTAACCTTAAACTCCATCTCCTCTTCACCCAAACTGATGGTAGTACCAGTCCTGCTCAATCCTCCTGCCTGGCATTGTTGACAATCCAGAGCTAATGGTCAGCAGCTCCCAAGAGTAGTTGGTACTCCCAGGATAGAGTGGAATTCCTGTCCTGAAGTAATTGCCACTGGTCCCAGGGTTACACCCAGGCGAGGGCATCAGGGTGGGGGCAGTAGTGACAACTCTGGCTGGGCTCCCTATTGAGATTTTAAACGGGGGCTGCAATGTTCCTCTTTAAAACCCAGCTCATGGCCACCTTCCCGCAGAATGATCCACAGGGTGGCTACACTTTGTAAATCAGGGGAGAATGGTTCACCTGCAACAGTTTTGTAAATCTTGATTTAACTTGACATTTGTAGCTGCTGTTTGTAAGTTACTGGTGGTCCAATCGACTGATAACGAAATGTTGAGGCTTACTACCTGGCGAGATCGAACTATTGTCCCTTCCTGGATGGGTTCAGGTCAGCCACAGGGGAGGCAATGGGCTCATTGACCTTCACCCAGCAGCAGGACAACTAGGGATCGGTCAGTCATATGGAAGGATACCCACAGTGGAGACTGATTAAAAGCAAAATGGCATTGGAATCTGTAGTTGCTTACAGTGAGGAAGAGTTCTTTTTCCAACACAAGTTTTTGCTTTGAGAGAAGAGTTTTCACCCACCTTTACAATTCAACAAGAAGTAACGCATGTTGTGGCTGAACGACGCACTGAAGTAAGTGCAGTTCGGGATTAGATCACATGACAGGCAACGTCGGTTAAAGGTTCCATTGGTCTCTGCACTGAAGGAAGAAGGATGCTCTTTTTTAGCAGATAAACCAGCAGCTATTGTCATTGGCAATCAGTAATGCATGCATTTATATGACATATTAGTGCATCAAAATATATCAAAGCCATAAACACCTTGGAAATGAAGTAGTGGGGATATAGATACTATCTAATGTCATTGAGATACAGGTGAATCTCCTCCAGCTTGGAGGTGTTTCACTTGTCCGATTCTGACCCCTTTTCCATCGTTGATCTTTATCATTCCATCATTGGAGCCCTGAGTCCTCAGGGCTCCCTCAACTTTAACATCCCTCCAATTCTCCTTGTTAAAATTTCCCCTTTTGACTGAGCTTCTCATCATTCATTCTAATACTTGCTTCTCTGTCTGGATGTCGGCTTTTATTTAATAAAGTTCCTTGGAATTTTACATTCATTATTTTTGAGGTATTATTTCAAGCAAATTGTGGTTATAGTCATAGAGATGTCAGCATGGAAACAGACCCTACAGTCCAACTCATCCATGCCGACCAGATAGCCTACATAATTTAGTCCCATTTCCTCGTATTTGGCCCATATCCCTCTAAACCCTTCATATATATATATATATATACCCATCCAGATGCCTTTTAAATGTTTAAGTTATACCAGCCTCCACCACTTCCTCTGGCAGCTTGTTTCATACACACACCACCCTCTGCGTGATAAAGTTGCCCCTTAGGTCCCTTTTGTATCTTTCCCCTCTCACCCTAAACCTATGCCCTCTAGTTCTGGACTCTCCCACGCCAGGGAAAAGACCTTGTCAATTTATCCTATCCATGCCCCTCATGATTTTATAAACCTCTAAAATGTCACCCCTCTGCCTCTGGCGTTCCAGGGAAAACAGCCTCTCCCTATAGCTCAAACCATCTAAACCTGGCAACATCCTTGTAAATCCTCTCTGAATCTCTGTTCGGCTTCTTTGGTGTGTTGGGTGCTGTCCAGAAATTGACTGCTTGAGTGGTCATGGACAGAAATCCTGGGCCTCAATATAGTAACATGGTGTGCTTCATGGCTGAATCGCTCAGCTCAAACAAAAATCCCTGGCATTGTTTTCCTGAGCTTTGGAATCTCTTCCAGGCCTACAACCCTTGTTCAGTGCTCATCTACTCCTGGCCTCCATATGTACCATCAACTTAATCTCTGCAGAATGATTTTCAATTCTGAAGTCTTGGTCTGACAAATAAGTGGGGACTGACTGGCTTTATTTCCTTCTGTGATGTACGTTTTGCAACTAGACTTGGCATTTTGGAATGTCATGTCCATTACACATGTAAACCTGCACACATGTGCATGCACACAAACCCACCCACATACGGCAGCTCACCCTCAACACCAAGATTCGCACTAACTGTTTCTCCTCTGCACAGACTTTGCAGTGGTTATGGGTGCAAGCATCTTAGAGGGAGTATTGCTCACCACCATCTTCTCAATGGCAATGATAAACAGGCAATAATATGTTTGCCCAGCCAGCAAAATAAGTGAGGTGGGCACTTACCTGTACAATTGTCGGCGCAAAGGGGAGTCTTCTGTACTTAGAAAGTAACTGTGGACAAAGGAAGACATTCATTGAGTGGTTGCCTTTTCCATTGCCATGCATACAACTATAATACACGCTAGTCTTTCAGGAGGACTTAAAATATTCCAAGACATTATTAAGGCAGATTCTCTCAATGTCTGGGCTAATACCAGCTAACATGACTGAAAACAAATTAACCCATTATTATCTTTATGTTGTGTGGGGAAACATGCTGAATGCAGATGGGCTATTGTGTTTCCTACATTATTATAGTGATAATGCATCAAAACTACTTAATCACCTGAACGTTCTGGAGAATGGTCACTGGACTCAAAGTTCTGTGATTTCTGTGTTTATTTATGATTTCCAACATCATGCTGATCACCTGTCTGAATGGTTTATTCCCATTTTCACCCGATGCCTGTTGATACCTTTAAAATCCAAAAAATTATAAAGACCATAAGGTGTAAGAGCAGCAGTGGGCCCTTTAGCTCTCGGAGCCTGCTCCATTCTGTATAAATACAGTTGTTCCAACACTCCTCAAGTCCACTTTCCAACCCCTTCCCTGTAACTCTTAATTCCCTGACTGATCAAGCATCTAACTACCATAGCCTTAAAAATATACAAGGACGCTGCCACACCAGCTCTCTGTGGCAAGGAATTCCAAAGATTCACAATGTTCTGAGAGATGAATTTCCTCCTCAGATTAATCTTAGTCTCACAACAAAGTGAGGACTGCAGATGCTGGAGATCAGAGTCAAGAGTGTGGTGCTGGAAAAGCACAGCAGGTCAGGCAGCATCCAAGGAGCAGGAGAGTTGACATTGCGGGCATAAGCACTTCATCAGGAATGGTTATGCCCGAAACGTCGACTCCCCTTGGATGCAATGACTGGCTGTGCTTTTCCAGCACCACACTCTTGACTCACAACAAAGGGGTCAAAATTAGAGTGGTGCTGGAAAAGCACAGCAGGTCAGACAGCATCTGAGGAGCAGGAAAATCGATGTTTCGGGCAAAAGCCCTTCATCAGGAATGAGGTAGGGAGCCTCCAGGATGGAGAGATAAATGGGAGGGTGTTGGTGTTGGGGAGTAACACAATAGGTGATGGGGGTGGGGATGGAGTACAATAGGTGATGGGGGTGGGGATGGAGGAGAGGAGGGTGGAGTAGATAGGTGGGAAGGAAGATTGGCAGGTAGGACAGGTCATGAGGATGGCGCTGAGCTGGAAGGTTGGAACTGGGGTAAGGTGGGGGGAGGGGAAATGAGGAAACTGGTGAAGTCCACATTGATGCCATGGGGTTGAAGTGTTCCGAGGGGAAGAGATGAGGTGTTCTTCCTCCAGGCCCTCCGTTTCTTCCTCTCCCGACATCCCAACCAATTACCCTTCCACTGACACTCTCATTTGTTTGGCTGAACTGGTCCTCACCCTTAACAATTTCTCCTTCGAATCCTCCCACTTCCTCCAAACAAAAGGGGCAGCCATGGGCACCCACATGGGTCCCAGCTATGCCTGTCTCTTTGTTGGCTACGTAGCACAGTGCATCTTCCGGAATTACATCAGCACCGCTGTCCACCTCTTCCTCCGCTACATTGATGACTGTATCGGCGCCACCTCATGCTCCCGCGAGGAGGTTGAGCAGTTCATCAACTTCAACACATTCCAACCCAAATTTAAATTCACCTGGACCATCTCTGACACCTCCCTCCCTTTCCTGGACCTCTCCATCAATGACAACAGACTTAACACTGATATTTTTTACAAACGCACCAACTTCCACAGCTACCTGGATTATACCTTTTCCCACCCTGCCTCCTGCAAAAATGCTTTCCTATATTTCCAATTCCTCTGCCTCTGCTGCATCTGCTCCCAGGAGGACCAGTTCCCCACACCTGATGGCCTCCTTCTTTAAAGACCGAATTAACCTTCCCATGTGTCTGAAGATGCCCTCCAATGCATCTCACCCACGTCTCGCACCTCCACCCTCAAACCCTACCCCTCCAACTGCAACAAGGACAGAACCCCCCTGGTCATCACCTTCCACCCCATCAACCTCCGCATAAACCGCATCATCCACCAACATCTCCGCCACCTACACATGGATCCGTGACTACCCGGTCAGGTCCACGCCCCCCCAACAACCCACCCTCCCCTCCTGGCACCTTCCCTGCCAACGCAGGAATTGCAAAACCTGCGCCCACACTTCCCCCCTCACCACCATCCAAGGCCCCAAAGGAGCCTTCCACATCCATCAAAGTTTCACCTGCACATCCACCAATGTCAATTACTGTATCCGTTGCTCCCGATTCGGTCTCGTCTACATTGGAGAGGCCAGACGCCTTCTCCCAGAGCACTTTAGGGAACACCTCCGGGATACCTGCACCAATCAACCCCACTGCCCCATGGCCGAACATTTCAACTCCCCTTCTCACTCAGCCAAGGACATGCAGGTCTTGGTTCTGGATTAATGGTGCACAGCAGTTCAGGCAGCATCCAAAGAGCTTCGAAATCGATGTTTCGGGCAAAAGCCCTTCATCAGGAATAAAGGCAGAGAGCCTGAAGTGTGGAGAGATAAGCTAGAGGTGGGTGGGGGGTGGGGAGAAAGTAGCATAGAGTACAATGGGTGAGGGGGGGAGGGGATGAAGGTGATAGGTCAGGGAGAAGAGGGTGGAGTGGAGAGGTGGAAAAGGAGATAGGCAGGTAGGACAAGTCCGGACAAGTCATGGGGACAGTGCTGAGCTGCAAGTTTAGAACTAGGGTGAGGTGGGGGAAGGGGAAGTAAGGAAACTGTTGAAGTCCACATTAATGCCCTGGGGTTGAAGTATTCCGAGGCAGAAGATGAGGCGACGGAAGAATTGTTCAACGTCACTGCGAGTATTAAATTCATTGGTGCGTGGACCAAGGGGGATGAAGATGAGTCCTTTGCTGAGGACTGATCGTTCGTCCTCAGTGAGGGGAAGGTCTGGGGGGATGGTGAAAACTCGGCAGGGCTGGGAGCTGGGATCTGGTGTGGGTGTAGAGCTGGGAGTGGGGGCAGAACCTGTAACTGGAGTGGGTGCGATGGTGGGGGGAAGGGGGTGGAGTCATGAGCAGGGGTAGTGTTGCCCTCTGGGTTCTGGGGGGTGGGGATAGTGACAGTGGGGTCTGTGGGGGGCATGTCAGCAGAATGCAGGTCAGGTCCACGCCCCCTACAACCCACCCTCCCAACCTGGCACTTTCCCCTGCCACCGCAGGAACTGTAAAACCTCCGCCCACACCTCCTCCCTTACCTCTATCCAAGGCCCGAAAGGAGCCTTCCACATCCATCAAAGTTTAACTTGTACATCCACTAATATCATTTATTGTATCCGTTGCTCCCGATGCGGTCTCCTCTACATTGGGGAGACTGAGCGCCTCCTAGCAGAGTACTTTAGGGAACATCTCCGGGACACCCGCACCAATCAACCACACCGCCCTGTGGCCCAACATTTCAACTCCCCCTCCCACTCTGCCGAGGACATGGAGGTCCTGGGCCTCCTTCAACGCCGCTCCCTCACCACCAGACACCTGGAGGAAGAACGCCTCATCTTCCGCCTCGGAACACTTCAACCCCAGGGCATCAATGTGGACTTCAACAGTTTCCTCATTGCCCCTTCCCCCACCTCACCCTAGTTCTAAACATCCGGCTCTGCACTGTCCCCATGACTTGTCTGGACTTGTCCTACCTGCCTATCTCCTTTTCCACCTATCCACTCCATCCTCTCCTCCCTGACCTATCACCTTCATCCCCTCCCCCACTCACCCATTGTTCTCTATGCTACTTTCTCCCCACCCCCACCCTCCTCTAGCTTATCTCTCCACGCTTCAGGCTCACTGCCTTTATTCCTGATGAAGGGCTTTTGCCCGAAACGTCAATTTTGAAGCTCTTTGGATGCTGCCTGAACTGCTGTGGTCTTCCAGCACCACTAATCCAGAATCTGGTTTCCAGCATCTGCAGTCATTGTTTTTACCACGCAGGTCTTGGGCCTCCTCCTGCATCACTCCCTCACCACCTGACGCCTGGAGGAAGAATGCCTCATCTTCCCTCTCTGAACACTTCAACCCCAGGGCATCAATGAGAACTTCAGGAGTTTCCTCATTTCCCCTCCCCCCACCTTACCCCAGTTCCAACCTGCCAGCTCAGTACCATCCTCACGACCTGTCCCACCCTGTCAATCTTCCTTCCCACCTGTTCATTCCACCCTCCTCTCTGACCTAACACCTTCATTCCCACTCCATCCACCTATTGCACTTGAGCTACTTTCTCCCAGTG
The DNA here is from genome assembly GCF_047496795.1 of Chiloscyllium punctatum. Lineage (NCBI taxonomy): Eukaryota > Metazoa > Chordata > Chondrichthyes > Orectolobiformes > Hemiscylliidae > Chiloscyllium > Chiloscyllium punctatum. Next base: position 109,946,394 of record NC_092746.1, read on the forward strand.
CCAACCCCTCCCATTTCTCTCTCCACCCTGGAGGTTCCTTGCCTCATTCCTGATGAAGGGATTTTGCCTGAAATGTTGATTTTCCTGCTCCTCGGATGCTGCCTGAACTGCTGTGCTTTTCCAGCACCACTCTAATCTTGACTCTGATCGCCAGCATCTGCAATCCTCATTTTCACAACAAAGGGGTGTCAATTTAAGTCCCCTAGTCCTAGCCTATTCCATTACATCTTCTCAGCATTTACCTATCACTCACTTTAGTAATCTTATGTGTTTCAATGAGATTACTTCTTATTCTTCTATAACCCCCTCAACCTGTTTAACCTTTGCTCAAATGACAATTGTCTATACTTAGGGATCATCTTAGTGAATCTTCTCTGAACTTCTCTAATATCTTTTCTTAAATAAGGGGACTGATCCTGCTCACAGTGCTCCAGATATGGTCTCATCACCACCTTGTACAGTTGCAGTAAGACTTCCCTACTCTTATGCTCCACCCCCCTTGATATAAGGGGCAACACTATGAGCCTTCCTGCTAACCTGCTGCACCTGCGTGCTAGCTTTCTATTTGATCTCTCTCTTTCTTGAATATATTCAGTGACTTGGATTCCACAGCCTTCTACGGTAGAGAATTGCTAAAATAGAGAATTCACTGCCCTTTGATTGAAGAAATGTTTCCTCATCTCAGTCCTGAATGGCCTAGCTAGTATACCCCGAGACTCCCTAACCAGGCCAAATCTCCTTCCCGCATTTAGTTTGTCCAACCCTGCGACAATGCTTCTCATCTCAATCAGATCTCCTCCCATCCTTTTGAATTCTAATGAGTACAGGCCAAGTCAAACCAACCTTTCCTCAGAGGACAATTCTGTCACCCCTGTCTTACATATACATGGCCTGAAAATTCCTCATCGAATCCTACGGCACAGAAGGAGGTTATTCTAATCCCTATGCCAATGTCAGCTCTTCGAAGGGGAAATATTCAATTACTGCCACATCCCAACATTTTCCTGAAAACTCTGCAAGTATTTCCCCTTCAAGAATCTATCCAAATCTCTTATTATTGTAACTGTTTCTGCCACCCTTAACAGGCAGTGGGTTTCTTAACAATTCACTGCAATAAAAAAGTTGCCCTCACCTCTTTTTGGTTCTTTAGACAATTGCTTCAAATCTGAGTCCTCTGGTCATCAACTAGAGGGCTATAGGCCATTCAGCCCCTCAAACCTATTCCGCCATCTGTAACCAAGCACCCATCTTTGCTCAGGATCTTCGGTTATCCAAAAACTCATTCAGATTTAAAATGGACAACTACCATTTGCTAAAGATGGCACCTCTGAACAACTAAATATTTCCTGACATCATTACTGAAAGGCCTGGCTCTAACATTTATCAGGGAATCCCTGGAAGTGTGAAAGCAGGTCATACAGCCTATAAAATCCACTGTGAACCTCTGAAGAGTATCTCCCCTACTGTATCCCTGCTTTTCCCATGGCCAATCCAGCTAGCTTGCACGTTCCTGGGCAATTTATGCACAGCCAATCTTTGGACTGTGGGAGGAAACTGGGAGCACCTGGAGTGGACCCACACGGAGACAGGGAGAACATGCAAGCTCCACAAAGACAGTCACCCAAGGGTGGAATCGAACTGTGGTCCCTATCACTGTGTGGCAACAGTGGTAATCACTGAGCCACTGTGCTGCCCTTTGTCACTATGCCATCTACTCTGTTCTTCTTCCGATAATGCCACTGTGTCCCCTTGAGAGGGCAGCCAGGGCCTCTGACAAACATCTCCTGTGAACAATAGTGTCTCTGAAAATTCAGTGCTCCCTCACATTGACAAGCTCTGTGTACACACATTTCACAGGTTCATGTTATGGGGCTCTGGACCAGGCTGGATTTAAACTAGACATGCTACAAAATTGAAACAGGACCTGACTGTCCACAAGAGGGGGATGGATAGGGTAAATAGACAAGGTCTTTTCCCTGGGGTGGGGAGTCCAAACCTGGAGGTATAGGTTTAAGGTGAGAGGGGAAATATTTCAAAGAGACCTAAGGGGAAACTTTTTCCACACAGAGGGTGGTGCATATATGGGAGTGGTGGAGGCTGGTACAATTTGAACATTTAAAATACACCTGGATGGGTAAATGAAAGGAAGGGTTCAGAGGGATATGGGCCAAATGCTGGCAAATGGGACTAGATTTATTTAGGATTTCTGATCGGCATGGACGAGTTGGAGCGAAAGGTCTATTTCTGTGCTGTACATCTCCATGACTCTCAGAGGTTGCCTTTGAATGATATGCATTCAGTAATGTCCTGAATGTCAACTTATACTGCCCCACTCTTGACAATGCTCTGGGAAACACTGCGCATTGCGGCAATAAGTCATTTTATTACTACCTCCTGCCTAACGTTCCAAGTAAAGAACAAAGTGAACAGACAGGTATAATTACAGAGATTAAATTATGCCTTTCATTTCATTGTCAGCTTCAGCGTGGAACTATAAAGGAGTCAGAAAGGAGACACTGAAATTTTAATGGTTTTCTTGCATGACAGAGTTGCACATATGTAGGTTAACTGAAACTAAGATTTATACGCTGCCGCTCAGGAGCAGTTCTACATGAAAACCAAGGGTTTGGTAACCTCCTGTGTTATCCAGACTTGCCAAGTGAAAGAACTACTGTGTAAAGAATTTGTAAACTTGAAAGGCAATCAATTCTGCTTCATCTAAATTGGCTTGTAGCTATACGGTCCAGATCCTCTATTCAGAATCTAATATTAATTCTTGCCTGTGGCCACTCAGTCCTTGCAAAGGATCTGCAGTACATACGTCAGTAAATAGAGGATAAGAATTGGACTATCAGAACCTCAGTTGAATGGAGGGGCAAATGTGTGCTATGTATACTGTGGGAACACAGTGATATATATCACAATATCCAGTGGAGACATCGTAAGAGTGGAGAAGGATGCTGTAGAGGGTACAGTGGGGAGGTGGTGTGGAGAGGAGCTCAACAAGGCTACACCATTGCAAGCCATTCATCATCCTGACTTGGGAACATATTGCCATTCCTTCACTGGCCTAGTGGTCTTATCACTCAGCTGTTAATCCAGTGACCCAGGTAATGTTCTGGGGATCTGGGTTTGAATCTTGTTATGGCAGATGATGAAATTTAGATTCAATAAGTGTCTCAAATTAAGAATCCACTAATGACATGAATTGACATTGTTGACTGTGAGCAAAAACCCATCTGGGTAATTAATGCCCCTTTAGGGGAAACAAAAACTGCCATCCTTCCCTATATTGTGGCTATATTGTGACTCCAGACCTACAGCAATGTGGTTCTCTCTGAACTGCCCTCTGGACAATTAGGGATGAGCAATAAATTAGATTAGATTACTTACAGTGTGGAAACAGGCCCTTCGGCCCAACAAGTCCACACCGACCCGCCGAAGCGCAACCCACCCATACCCCTACATCTACCCCTTACCTAACACTACGGGCAATTTAGCATGGCCAATTCACCTGACCTGCACATCTTTGGAGTGTGGGAGGAAACTGGAGCACCCGGAGGAAACCCACGCAGACACGGGGAGAATGTGCAAACTCCACACAGAGAGTCGCCTGAGGCGGGAATTGAACCCGGCACTGTGAGGCAGCAGTGCTAACCACTGTGCCACCGTGCCGCCCAAATGCTGGCCAGCTTATGACACACACATCTCCTGAATAAAATAAATTAAAATGAGTGATTGTAACTGAGAGCAATTGACAGATAGGTTCTTGATTAGTCAGAGATCAAGTGTTATGGGGAGAAACAGGAGAATGGGCTTGAGAAACATATCAGCCATGATTGAATGGTGGAGCAGACCCGATGGGCTGAATGGCCTAATTCCACTCCTGTATTTTATGGTCTTATGGAGGAACAGACTCAAAAGCCAGATGGCTTACTCCTGTTCCTATGTTTCTAAAGCTCTCACTTCTCAAGCAGCACAGATTGAGTAATTTAGTTCCAAGCATAATTTGAAATCTCTAGAAGCCAAGTAATTGCAAATAGGATAAAATGGGGCAATATCAATTACATGCCTGTTACATGTGGGTCTTGATATTCATAGAATCCTGACAGTGCAGGCTATTCAGAGGCTATTCAGCCTGCACTGACCCACCCAGGCCCACAACTTCACCCCAACCCTGTAACTTGCATGGGGCGTTTGCCATGGCTAACCCACCTAATTTGCTCATTCCTGGCCAATCCACCAGAACTGCACATCTTTGGACTGTGAGAGGAAACCAGAGCAGCTGGTGGAAACTCACAGGGGCATGGGGAGAATGTGCAAACTCTGCACAGACAGTCACCCCAGGCTGGAACCAAACCTAGGTCCCTGGCACTGTGGGACAACAGTGCTAACCATTGTTCCACTGTGCCTCCCACCACTACACATATTCAACTCCATTCACACCAATCAAAAACCATTCTCATATCAGCCGTTTAACACTTTTTAAAATTTATGGTCAAAGTGTCCCACATTATCTGTAGTTTGTTTCAATAGTTTTCGGAGACTTACATCTTTTGATGCACTTCATCATATGACAAAATCTGTGTCACATCCCAGTTACCAGAGGTGATGGACTGTAAATTATCATTACTATTGTTAACCTGGAAGAGAAGAAGAGAGAATCATAACTACTGAACTGCCAGAATTGATAACACTTGGAAAGTATAGATTTTATTTAATCCCTATTTAAAGACATATAATGGATGAACCAGAGTTGGCCCCACTAGATTTTGCCACTAAAAGTACTAAATTACTTTTGCCAGCAAAATCAAAGTGATTTTTGGATTTTTTTACACCTCAGTCAGTCACAGCCAATCCTTCTGGGTCCATGGGATATCAATGTCAGCAGCCAGGCCAGCATTTGTTGCCCCAATCAAAATGGCTTGCTTGGCCATTTCAGAGGGGTCAATCACATTGCTGTGGGTCCAGATTGTATTAAATAAAGCAGATTCTTTCCCTGTTATTATCGAAAACAGATGGCCTTTTCACAACTTTTAAAGGTCACTATTACTGAGACCAACCGTGGATACCAGATTAATTAATTGAATTCTGCAGTGGGGCTTATATACATATCCCAAAAGCATCAGCCGTTGCATGACCAGTACAGTGACATTACAACTATGCCACCATATCTCTTGTGTTCTCTTTGCTCCTTCTGCTCCACTTCTTGCTTACGGAAGTAAATTCACCATGATAATATTGCAGAGATCATTTTCCTTCAATATTGCACTGTTTAAGCATTCTGCAATATAAAGAACATGCTGTTTTAGCATCATTGCTATGGGACAATAATTATGCTGAAATAGGGCACAGCAGAAGTTTGTTTGAGGATGCTGGCTTGGCCAATCTCTTCCACTCGTTGATTTAACTGGGATTCTACTCAGTATTTCCCGACACTGACTCAGACAGAAGACTTGGGAAATGTTAGGACAGGGTTGTGGAAACACTGGGTGATCGTTCTTGCTGTAGAGTCGTGCTTCATTGAAATGTCTTTTAAATAAAAAAAAAGTGTCTTTATCCTCTTTTGAAATTCAAATGTTTGTGTGACACCAACAGAAGTCAAGGGGAGGCAACAGTCCAATGGCAATAGCCCAATTATCACTGGACTGTTAATTCAGCAACCGAGATAATAATCTGGGGATCTGGGATTGAATCCCACCATGACAGAGAGCGGAACTTGAATTCAATTAAAACATGTCTGGAATTAAGAGTCAAAAGTTAACCATAAATCCATTGTTGATTGACCCATCTGGTTCACTAATGTCCATCAGGAAAAGAAACCTACCATCCTTATCTGGCCCACATGTAACTCCAGGCCCATAGCAATGTGGTTGACTCTTAACTGCCCTCTGGGCAATAAGAGGTGGATAATAAATGCTGATCTAGCCAGTGACGCCCACATCCCGTGAATGAGTCAATAAATAAAAGCAGAAGTCAAGTGAATGTGGATTTTCAAACTGTATTCTAAGAAAAATCTTTGTAGTTGCAGAGAAATGTTATCTCTTTTTTTTTGACTTCCAATAATCTCTGTATGGTTATGTTTCCAGAAATATTTGCAAGTCTGGAAAGAATGTTTGGCAAATGTGCAAAACATTAACAAACATTAATGAGTGTTCTACGAGTTGAAGAGTCAGAAATTGATTGAAATTAGACTCCAAGCTTTCAGGAGAAAATTGTTTTACCGAAAATCTGAATAACTGAACTACAACAAAACCCAGAAAGCTAACTGATCCCTCTGAAATACTTACCTGAGCAGATGACATGGCAATGTGGTGGAACTTCCCTCTCCCTCCCTGTGGGAGTGGGCGGATGAAAAAAAACTTCTTTCCGTCTTTGGAAAATAAAGGAGCCTCGTTCTGAAATGGATAGAAATATGGTGCAGTGTAGAGCATAATGGACAGCAAAGTTACATCAGTCAGAAGAGCATTACTCCATTCAAAAGGCGACATTTACATTTCAAAGTAATGGGCAGAGGACCAGAACTTGAATGAAGATGATAAAATAAGTGGTAAGAACCATGCAGATCTTAAGGGTAAATCTTGGCTCTGTGTGTCAGTGCAAACACTACTCCCCAGTCAGCAGCCCATGTCACATCTTCCCTGATTTTTATTTCAATGGCTTCAGGCAAGAGAGATGCAAAGTGCTACAAATCAAACCCTTCAGTCCTGGAAACATCCTTGTAAATCTTTTCTGCACCCTCTCTCAAGTTTAACAAAGTCCTTCCTACAGCAGGCCAACTAGAACTGTGTACAGTACCCCAACAGTGGCCTCACCAGCGTCCTGTACAATCTCAACATGAGGTCTCAACTCATTTACTCAATGGTCTGAGCAGTGAAGGCAAGCGTGCTAAACACCTTCTTAACCACCTGTGATGCAAATTTCAAAGAACTATGTACTTGAATTCCTGGGTCTTTCTGTTCGACATCAAGAACTTTAAAGGGATGCATCTTAAAATCCCGTGAGACAGGATGCAAAGACAATGTTTGCAACAGTGAACATGCAAACAGTTTCCCAATTCATGTGTGTTATCTTATCTTGCAAATAAAGCACCCATGTTGTTGCTTTTACATCCTTGTCATATCATTGGTACATTTACATTGAATAGAACATTATAGTGATCATGTGACAACTCCCCCACTCACCCCCCACCCACCCCATGGCAAGGATGCAGAGAGGAGGAAATGAAATTGGGGAAGCTCCTAGCATCTTAGATATGTTTTCATTTTCTGGTTTGTTTATATTTTAGACCGTATGCAGCAAGGAAAGAAAGGTGACTTGTCAAATGAACCAAGGTAATGGGGATATCCTAACACCAGTAACCACTATTGGGTAATGCAAGGGCTTCAGGCAACCTTCCCGTTCTGAAGAAAACCCTGACCCTAACCTGATAGGGGGATAGTTCTTATGGCACAGTCATAGTGTCCCTACCTCTGATCCAGGTATACCTTCGTTCAAGTTCCACTTACTCCAGAGATATCTCAAACGTCCCTGAACAGGTCGATGAGAAATACCCAACCCAGCAACAGAACAGACAACAGGGCGGTATGGCTTTGAAATTAACATGGCACTTTGAAGAAATTTACTAAGGGAACAAATCTCACAACATTGACTTTGGTGCCCCAATAATACGAGAAGAAACAAGAAAGTGAAAGAACAAAGCTGCGAAGCTACTTGGATGCTGCCTGAACTGCTGTGCTCTTCCAGCACCACTAATCCAGAATGCATTTTGTATCTATCTACTTACGTTCCTGTTCTCCACATGCATGCACACACATGTGCACATGTTCCTTTAACCCAACCTTGAACTGCTGTCCTACAGAACTTTAGCTGACATGGTGACTTTTATTCTGTTACATTCAACCATTCATTTGTACAAACACAGCTTCACTGCCACCATCAAATAAGAAATTCTAAAGAGCTAAGAAACACTTAACTGTTATTGACCTGACCACAGACCTTCAGGGCTTGAGGCATTACAAGGAGAGTTTCTGGCTTTGTTGATAATGCATCATGTTGTCAGAGCTACGGATTGCCTTACCACTGAGCCCATTCTGTGGCAGGAAAGCAAGCTCCTATTGGAGCCAAGGGAAAACCTGTTCATCTTGTCAGCAGCAAAACATCTAACGTACTCAGGTCAGTGCTGTGGCTCAGTGGTGAGCATTACTGCCCCACAGCACTAGGGATCTGGGTTCAATTCCACCTTTCTCCAATGGGGAAAAGATGTGCAGATTAGGTGGGTTGGCCATGTTAAATTGCCCAGGAAATGCAGGGTCGCAGGGATGGGGTGGGCTGCTCTTTAGAGAGTCAGTATGCACTTGGTGGCCAAATGGTCTGCTTCCAAGCTGTAGGGATTCTATGATTTTGAAAATCATCTTGAAAACTCAATTAATAACAGGCCAAGTTATACTGATACCTAGTAATAATGCCAGCTATGGCTGAAAGTCGGAGTTGAATACTCATTTCAGTCCTGGCAGACAACTTTTACAAAAAGAGTCTGGGGTTGTAAAGGTTTTTCATGATTACAAAGTCTTTAAATATTTTATTACCCTATTCAGTTATATTACTTCAAATGTATTAGATCCACGTTTATTTCCTGACCAGACTTGACAAGATATGATGATTGGACAGAGAACTGAACAGGCCATTGAAGCACCCAACGTTCAGTTTTGTCTCATAGGTTATGTCAAGTCAGCTTCTGTATTCATTGAATGCTTGGCACAATCAATCATTGTAGCTTGCTATTTATTTACATTTCCTAGCTTCTGCATTGCTGTTTTCTTTCCGTGTCAATGGTCACCATGTCAGCCCATGGCCAAGCGTTCGAGGTAGTCACTCAAAGCTGCAGCTGAATGGGTTGGGGGCTTCTGATAGAGAGGAGGCTTTTCCAAGGGCACACTGTCCGTGGGATGCCTCGCCAATCAATACTGGAGGTACACCTTTGTGAATAGCTCAGCCCATCTGATTGTGACAATATGTGACTGAACCATCTAGACTGGATGTCTTTTTGTTCATGGGATGTGGTGCTGTTGACGACTCCTGCACTTAGTGCCCATTTCTCGTTGCTGTCAAGAAGATGGTGGTGGGCTGCTTTCTACAACCACTCACTCCAGTCCACTTGGTGTAGGGCACCTAAATTTAGAGGATTTTAACTCCGCGACAATGAAAGAACAGTAATACTGTTCCAGGTGAGCATGGTGAATGGAATATCTACAGCTGGTAAGGCTCCTGGGCATCTGCCACTCCTGTTCCTCTAGATGACAGATGTCCTGGGTTTGGAACTTGCTGTCAAATGAGCATGGGTAAGTTACAAGTTACTGCAGTGTATCTTGTAGATGGTGCACAGTGCTTCCACTGTGTGAAGGCAGTGAACGTTAAAGGTGGCAGATGAGGTGCCAAACAAACTGCCTTGTCATGGATGGTACTGAACCTCTTGAGTATTTTTGCACCGCCACCCATTCAAGATAGTGGGGACACTCAATCATGCCCCTGACCCCATCACGCTGGCAAAAGATCTCGTCCAGCAGTCCTTTGGCAGTGTCAGTTATATCACTCTCACCCCTGGGTGAGAAGGATGTGAATTGCAATTGAGGCTCTGACTCTGTCACAGTATTGAGGGAGCTCTGCACTGTATACACTGCTGTATTTCTGATGAAGACAATCTAGTGACAGCGCAGGTATTGGATGGGATGTCATTACATCACCCTCCAGATGTTCCTATGCATTGGAATAGGCTTCAAAAGCAGCCTGCTGAAGGGCTTTTGCCCGAAACATCAATTTTCCTGCTCCTTGGATGCTGCCTGACCTGCTGTGCTTTTCCAGCACCACTCTAATCTAGACTCTGATCTCCAGCATCTGCAGTCCTCACTTTCTCTTAGTTCAAAAGCAGCTGTTGAGTAACATGGCCAATATCAATGACCCATGCAGAGACATCCAACCCTTCTCATAGAGTCATACAGCATGGAAATAGACCCTTCGGTCCAACTAATCCACGCCCACCAAGTTTCCCAAAATAAATTAATCCTATTTGCCTGCACATGGCCCACATCCTTCTAAACCTTTCCTATTCATGTACCTGTCCAAATGCATGTGACGTGTTATAAATGTATCTGCAGCTACCACTTTTTCTGGCACTTCATTCCGCAGAGAAACCATTCTCTGTGTGAATAAGTTGCCCCTCAGGTCCATTTTAAATCTTTCTCCTTTCACCTTAAAATTATGCCCCCTAGTTTTGAACTCCCCCACCTTGAGAAAAGATCTTTGCCATTCACCTTATCTATACACCTCACGATTTTATAAACCTCTATCTGGTCAACCCTCAACACTCTAGTGAAAGAAGTCCCAGGCCTATCCAGCCTCTCCTTATAACTCAAACCCTCCGGTCCCAGCAACATCCTTGTCAATCTTTTTGTAACCTTCTTCAATCTTCTCCTTCCTATAGCAGGGTGGTCAGAACTGAGCACAGTACTTCACATAAAGATCCTATGAAACCACTGTAAGGAATGTTGTGGTGTCCACGTATCACATTACTGTCTCTACACTGTTTACACTTTTTTATTAGATTAGATTACCTACAGTGTGGAAACAGGCCCTTCGGCCCAACAAGTCCACACCGACCCGCCAAAGCGCAATCCACCCAGACCCATTCCCCTACATTTACCCCTTCACCTAACACTACAGGCAATTTAGCATGGCACCTGCACATTTTCTGCACATTTTTGGACTGTGGGACGAAACCGGAGCACCCGGAGGAAACCCACACAGACATGAGGAGAATGTGCAAATTCCACACAGTCAGTTGCCTGAGGTGGGAATTGAACCCGGGTCTCTGGCGCTGTGAGGCAGCAGCGCTAACCACTGCGCCACCGTGCCGCCCCATTGCAGTTCAAGAGCTTTTACAGTTTGGAATGCCAGCTATGTTGAACCATGACACTGCAATCTTGATAAGGGGTTTTGTGACATTTGTGAGAGAGGTGGTGAAGTGTACTATCTGGATTGTCAGCTGTAGCTCATTGAGTAACAGTCTCATGTTGGAGGCGGTGGGTTCAAGTCCCTTTCAGAGACTTACATGTAAAATCCTACATTCAGGGCAATGCTGAGAGAGTGCTGCACTGTCAGAGGTACTGCCCTTTGGACTGGGAGGATTAGGTCAGAGTGAGAAATCATGTTTGATGTGAGTGATTCTGGACTTCATCAGGTTATGGTCAGTCATTAGGAGAGCTTTCAATATGAGCTTCACTTCATCACAGTGCCCCTGTTCAATAAATTGCAGCATCTCAGATTATTCTACAAGCTGACGAGATAATAGAAGCAGAGGGAGAGAGAAAAAGAATGCACCATTCCTGTTACTTTATCTCTTACCTGCCTGGAGAGCCAGCTTTCACTTTCATCCTCGTGTTTCTGTAAGAGTAAATTGGTGTTTTTGTCAGTATAACCCATCAAACTAGCTCAGTACTTTTTCATAAGATTCACTCTACGGACCTGTGTTGACTCTTCAGTGCAGACCTGAAGGAGTGCTGCACTGTCAGACGTGCTGTCTCTTGGATGAGGCATTAACATGAGACCTCCCTCTGTTTCCTTGGCAACTATATAAGATGCCTTTGAAACCTTTTAGAAGAGGAGCAGAGGAGTTTTGTTTTGTCCCAACTTTCATCTGGCCACAAGATCCCAAGGTCACAGTTAGCTCTGCCTGGGAGTATCCTGTCCAGCCAAACCAGGTCAGATGATGGAATTAACCATCGCTTTGCAAAGGTTGGATCCAACAGGTTCACCCACAGGCTTTGGAGAAAGCATGGGATTTGTCCCAAAACCAAGATCAAAGTCGACCAGACCATGGTTCTCACATCACTTCTCTATGGCACATGAGGCAATCAGATGCTTTCCATCTTTCTGTGTTCTACCTGAAGCATCAAGTGGCTGAAAATATTCCTCATGCTAAAGTTCTAGCTGCACATCCAACATCAAAAGCTTAGAATTGCTCATTTGATGGGGCAGCCATAATGTTTGCACGTAGGGTTCCTGAATACCAAAGGGGTATTCCCATGAACCCACATCACAGGATGCCCCAAAAAACTTTGATATAACAGGACTCTCAGAGCCAGTAAGTTGGTAAAAACAACCAGGGACAGAAATTGCTGTCATCAAGAGCTTCTTAGGAGAACAGAGTGAGCTCCTGACAGCTAATACCCTTTCACCCACCCTCTACTGGCAATGCCAAGTACAGTCCTTGTGTTAGATTTATAAAATAGCTTAACATACGTATGAAACAACATTGACCTTGACAGAGAGCTATTATAGTCTTGTTTGTGAATCCAACTAAGTGACCAACTAATCCATTAGCAATCCAACTAATCTATCAACAATGGCGACTCTGAGAGAAAGGTGCTATGGAAATGTATTCTTCCTTCCTTTGTTTCAACCATTTAAACAACGTAATAGCAGTCAGAATGCTCTGGAAAGACCCACTTGGTGGTTTACTCTGCCCCTTCCAATTGGAAAGATGGAAGGCCTTGAGTCAGTTTTCATTCATATCCCTCCCTCCCCCACTCTACCCAGAATTCAACTCAGGTTTCCCAGGACAACCCAGTCACCAGGTCACTTCTAACCTGAAGGCCACTTGACAAGTGAGTGCCAGTCAGCTATTCGGTCAGGTTGGGAATCTTAAGCAAGCTGGGTCTTGCTTATTTCAATGATCATATTCGGGTCAATGCATCAGCACTAGAATGGACAGAAATCTGTGGTGGGAAACAGATTCTAGATCCTTCTTTAGGCCAGGGCATCGAAGCCCCTGTGGGTGACCCACCCTGACAACAGCTAACACAGCACAGACCAGCATTGAACATGGGATCTTTCTGTTCCATGGAGGTGTAAGCCTGAACCCCACAGGCCAGGAGGGCAGCTGTGGCCTTGCGCTTCCATTCCCTGCTCCTCATTGGCCAGAAGCCTTGTTGATAGTTATCTTCATTTCCTGGTGAGATTGGATTACTGCTTACTAGCTGTGCCCATACCTTAGTGCAAATGCCAGTCGTGGCCTCACATAAAGTGAGAATGGAAACATTCTGGGCTCTGTTCAGCCAGTTCACTGCGAGCTTAGTGCTGCTTGCCCATGTCACCATGGTAATATAGTATTCCCTGAAAAGAGAAAGGAAGAAACAAAAAAATACATATGCAGTCAAGTCATTGATGAGAAATATACCCCCCAGGATCCCCCGTAACTCTGACACTAACATTTACTTCACAAAGTCAAAGAGTTTGGTGATGGACCCCATAAAAGACAAGAGCTCATAGTGGATAATGTATTCGTAAGGACTGAGGATTGGTTATCAGACAGGAAATAGAGAGTTAGGATTAATGGATCTTTCTCAGGTTGGAAAGACATAACTTGTGCAGTTCTACAAGCTACAGTCCTAGGATCTCAATTGTTTATTTTTTACATTAATGTTTTTGAGATGGAGACAGTTTAGTGCATCCACATACAAAAATAGGTGAGAGGCCATGTTGTGATGAAGGAATATTCAAGGTATGCAGATAGGTTGAGTGAGTGGGCAAAAATTGGAATACCGAGTTTAATGAAGGAAAGTGTAAGATCACATGTATTGGTAGGAACAACCATAAGGCAGAGTATAATTTGAACAGAGAGAGAGAGAGAGAGAGAGAGAGAGAGAGAGAGAGAGATTCAAAAAACGTGCAGCAGACAGAGAGCTGGATATTCTTGTGCATGAAAACTAGAAGAATTAAATAATGAATGATTTTATTGTCATGTGTGTTTTACACAGAGCAAAACAGTAAATTACAGTGAAAAGGTTTCAAATGCTGTCTCAATGCCACACCACTTGGAACAGTTTAAGAAGAAGATGAAGATAAGGAGACATAGCTGAAACAGAGTCTACCCATTCTGAGCCAGCTCATCATCCTTCCTCCAATGCCTTGCCGCTGAACCCAACCAACATCGAAGTCTCCACTCTCTCAGGCGCCAACTTTCACTTCTGGGCCAATTCTCCTCCGGCACCGCCTTGCCACCGCCTGTGCCATTCTCGCCAATGTCAGGGTTGCATCTCTCACCACTGGGCCCACCTCGATGTTGTTGTGATGGCCTTCCATCATCACTTCACCACCACCAGTTTTGGACCCACTCCATGACGAAGTCATCAATTTGCCATCTTATCCCGCTGGGCCTACCTCGCCAATGACGTCTCCACCGATGTAGCAGCTGCAGATTCCAATGCCAGGTCTTGGGGTTTGCCCACAGAAAGTAAGTAGGGGCTCACTCAAGTCTACACTGGCATTCCTCGCCCCCGCTGACGCTGTCTGAGTTTAGACCAAGAGGAAAGTAAAGGAAAATAAGCACGTAAAGAGAGGAAGAAAAAGAAAAGTGGTTGGAGCAGATGAGCCCTGACACGGGAGAACTACACCACCACCATCTTGATGTTGCATAATAGTGACTGAATAGTAACCTAAATGGTTAATGTATGAGTGCAGTAAGTAATTAAAGAGCAATTGAATTTTTGGCCTTTATTGCTAGTGGGTCGGAGTTTAAAAATAGGGACAAACGTACACAGTGTTGGTGAGGTTGCACCTGAAATGCTGGAACACAAACAGAAGTTGCTGGAGAAACACAACAGGTCTGGAAGCATCTGTAGAGAGAAGGGAGGGTTAGATTTCAAGTCAAGTGACCCTTCTTCATAAATATTGTGGAGTGCCATGCACAACTTACATTCCTAAATTTAAGAATTGATTTACTTATATTGGAGGCAGTTCAAAAGAGACCCAGTCAGTTGATTCCAGTGTTGAGGGAGTTGGCTTATCAAGAACAGCAATAACAGGGTAGGCCTTTATTCATTAGAGTTCAGAAGAACAAGAGACGATCTCATTGAAACATACAAGGCTCTGACAGAGCTTGATAGGGGGAATGTTGAGAAGGTATTTCCACCAGTGAGTGAATCTTAAAACTATGATGCAAAGGAATTATTTCTCTCAGAGAGTAATGAGTGTCTGGAATTCTCTACCCCACAGAGTTATGGAGCCTCCATCACTGGGTGTGTTTAAGGAAGAGGTCAATAACTATTGAAATATCACAGAGTTCAGGGCAATGAGTGATGTCTTTAGAGAGGAGCTGAGGCTTGGGGCTGAATCCACAGTGGTATTACTGAATAGAAGGGCAGGCTTGAGGGGCCGAATGGTTGATTACTGCTCCTGTTTCTTACATTATTGTGTTCAAATGCCCTGAACATCTCAGCCATCCATGCTCTTACTGCAGCTAAAACCATGCATAAACTGGAAAGGGATGGCGCTGCGGTGGTAATATTATTGGATCAGTAATGCAGAGACCAGGCTATTTCACTGGAGAACTTTGGTGCCAATCCTACCACAGAAGCGGGTAAAATTTCAATCCAACTAATTGATCTGGAATTGAAAGCTGGTCTCTGTAATGGTGACCTAAAACTGGCCAGCTGCTCTTGGCAAGACGGACCGCATCCCCCTCTGGGGTCCTTGATCACAAGGAAGACCCAGAACTGCCTGAGAAAGTGCCTGTTTGACACTAACAGTGACCAATCTTTCCTAAGGGAGGCACTGTGAGCCTCTCATTTGCTCTCCAGCTGACAGGTGGGGCCCCCCTGTTGCGGACATTAAATGTCGTCTCAACATCTGAGCACTTAATCTAGACTGACACAGCAGAGGCGAATGGATCTCAAAAACAGTTGTGTTGTTTTGTTTGTGGTGAGGAATTAATTGAAGCTTTGGTTCTATGTTCAGGTGACATTGAACCCCCCCCCCAGTGATATTTGAAGAGGAAGAATGAGGTCTCTCAGTACATCACTCCATATTTATCATCAATCAACCACAACCAAAACAAAACAGGCTGAATGACTAAACCAAAAAGCATAAAGAAAAATACAGCTCAAACCAACACACCACTATGTTCCCTGGCTTACATCTCTGTCTCAGGCTTGCTACAGTGCTCCAGTGAAGCCCAGCACAAGCTGGAAGAACAACTCCTTATTTTCCGCGTGGGAACTCTACAGCCTTCTGGACCCAATATCGCGTTCAATAATCTTAAGGCTTGAGGCACCTTCTCCCATCTCCTTCCTCCAAACCGACAGACCAGGCCTTGTTATCACATGGCCTGCTATGACACGCTACCCATTGTTAGCCACTAATAGCCGGACAACTCTCTACATTGTCAGGTGGATTGTCAGTGTTGTAGCTGGACTGGAACAGCCTGACTCAGGACAAGGCAAGTTCTGGAGCATAAATCTTCAGTATTATAGAACATAGAACATAGAACAGTACAGCACAGAACAGGCCCTTCAGCCCACGATGTTGTGCCGACCACTGATCCTCATGTATGCACCCTCAAATTTCTGTGACCATATACATGTCCAGTAGTCTCTTAAATGTCCCCAATGACCTTGCTTCCACAACTGCTGCTGGCAACGCATTCCATGCTCTCACAACTCCTGGGTAAAGAACCCGCCTCTGACATCCCCTCTATACTTTCCTCCAACCAGCTTAAAACTATGACCCCTCGGGCTAGTCATTTCTGCCCTGGGAAATAGTCTCTGGCTATCGACTCTATCTATGCCTCTCATTATCTTGTATACCTCAATTCGGTCCCCTCTCCTCCTCCTTTTCTCCAATGAAAAAAGTCCGAGCTCAGTCAACCTCTCTTCATAAGATAAGCCCTCCAGTCCAGGCAGCATCCTGGTAAACCTCCTCTGAACCCTCTCCAAAGCATCCACATCTTTCCTATAATAGGGCGACCAGAACTGGACGCAGTATTCCAAGTGCGGTCTAACCAAAGTTTTATAGAGCTGCAATGACTCTTAAACTCAATCCCCCTGTTAATGAAAGCCAAAACACCATATGCTTTCTTAACAACCCTGTCCACTTGGGTGGCCATTTTAAGGGATCTATGTAGCGGCACGCCAAGATCCTGTTCTTCCACACTGCCAAGAATCCTATCCTTAATCCTGTACTCAGCTTTCAAATTCGACCTTCCAAAATGCATCACCTCGCATTTATCCGGGTTGAACTCCATCTGCCACCTCTCAGCCCATCTTTGTCAATGTCCCGCTGCAGCCTACAACAAGCCCTCTATACTGTCAACGACACTTCCAACCTTTGTGTCGTCTGCAAACTTGCTGACCCATCCCTCAATCCCCTCATCCAAGTCATTAATAAAAATTACAAACAGTAGAGGCCCAAGGACAGAGCCCTGTGGAACACCACTCACCACAGACTTCCAAGCAGAATATTTTCCTTCTACTACCACTCGCTGTCTTCTGTTGGCCAGCCAATTCTGTATCCAGACAGTTAAATTCCCCTGTATCCCATTCCTCCTGACCTTATTTCCCTCCCCTCCCCTATCAGCGTTCCGAAAAGACCACTCCCTCCGTGACTCCCTCGTCAGGTCCACACCCCCCACCAACCCAACCTCCACTCCCGGCACCTTCCCCTGCAACCGCAAGAAATGCAAAACTTGCACCCACACCTCCCCCCTTACTTCCCTCCAAGGCCCCAAGGGATACTTCCATATCCACCACAAATTCACCTGCACCTCCACACACATCATCTATTGCATCCGCTGCACCCGATGTGGCCTCCTCTATATTGGGGAGACAGGCTGCCTACTTGCGGAACGTTTCAGTGAACACCTCTGGGACACCCGGACCAATCAACCCAACCACCCCGTAGCTCAACACTTCAACTCCCCCTCCAACTCCACCAAGGACATGCAGGTCCTTGGACTCCTCCATCGCCAGACCATAGCAATACGACGGTTGGAGGAAGAGCGCCTCATCTTCCGCCTAGGAACCCTCCAACCACAAGGGATGGACTCAGATTTCTCCAGTTTCCTCATTTCCCCTCCCCCCACCTTGTCTCAGTCAAATCCCTCAAACTCAGCACCGCCTTCCTAACCTGCAATCTTCTTCCTGATCTCTCCGCCCCCACCCCCACTCTGGCCTATCACCCTCACCTTGACCTCCTTCCACCTATCGCATTTCCAACGCCCCTCCCCCCAGTCCCTCCTCCCTACCTTTTATCTTAGCCTGCTGGACACACTTTCCTCATTTCTGAAGAAGGGCTGATGCCCGAAACATTGATTCTCCTGTTCCTTGGATGCTGCCTGACCTGCTGCGCTTTTCCAGCAACACATTTTCAGCTCTGATCTCCAGCATCTGCAGTCCTCACTTTCTCCTACCATGGGGAACCTTATCAAATGGCTGGAATATTTCTGGAGCCAGTTTTCAAAATATTTATAAGAATCATGGACCTTCCTAACAATATCCTCCAGACATCACCCACACAATTTGAAATTCAGTGAATCACTTTAAAAAAGACCCTTCAGGAAAACAGCCAATGAGAAATAAATAGGGGAGTGTGTTGACAGGGTTAAATGGAGTAGAGTTGGAGTTACAGTGTGCTGCAGAAATATTGAAAATATCTATCTGTAAGGTCACAGAGACAGAAAATGAGATGAATAGTCATTCAATCTGAAACAAAATTGCTGTGAAAACTCAGTGGGTCGGGTAGCATGGAGAGAGGTAGCAAAGTTAAGGTTTTGTATCCAGTGACCCTTCTTCAGAACTCAATTCTTCAATTAAAAACTGAAAGAGCTGCGGATGCTGGGGATCAGAAACAAAAACAGAAATTGCTGGAAAAGCTCAGCAGGCCTGGCAGCATCTGGTGAGAAATCAGAGTTAATGTTTCGGTCCAGTGACACTTCTTCAGAACTGACAGTCATGAGGAATAAAGTCTTTAATGCAGAAGATAAGGTGTGGGGAGGAGGTAGTAAACGTTTTCTACAGGGGAGGTCGTGGCTCGTTAACTTGATCAAGCATTTTGGGGAGGTGATACAAATGGTTGATGAGGGAAAAGCAGCTGATGTTGTCCACATGAACTTCAGTAAAGCCTTTGACAAGGTCCCTCACGGCAGACTGGTACAAAAGGTGAAGTCACATTGTGTCAGGGTGAGCTGGTAACATGGATACAGAACTGGCTTAGCCATAGGAGACAGAGGGTAGCAGTAGAACAAATGGAATGGAGCGTTGTGACTAGTGGTGTTCCACAGGGATCAGTGCTGGGACCTCTGCTGTTTGTGATCTACATAAATGATTTGGAGAAAAACATTGCTGGTCTAATTAGTAAGTTTGCAGACAATACAAAGATTGGTGGAGTTGCAGATAGTGAGGAAGATTGTCAGAGGATACAACAGAATATAGATCGGTTGGAGGCATGGGCAGAAGAATGGCAGCTGGAGTTTAATCCGGACAAATGTGAGGTGATGCATTTTGGAAGGTCATGTACAGAAATTGTACAGTGAGTAGCAGCACCTTTTGGAGTATTCATATGCAGAAGGATCTGGGTATACAGGTCTACAGATCACTGAAGGTGACAGTGCAGTTAGTTAAGGTGGTAAAAAAAAGGCCTATGGCATGCTTTCCTTCATTGGAAGGGGCATTGAGTATAACGATAGACAAGTTATGCTGTACCTTTAGAGAACTTTAGTTCGGCCACACTTGGAATATTGCGTACAGTTCTGGTCACCACACTACTAGAAGGATGTAGATCTTTGGAGAGGGTACAGAAAAGGTTTACCAGGATGTTGCCTGGTAGAGGGGATTTTACCTCTGAAGAAAGGTTGGATAGACTGGGTTTGTTTTCATGGAATACAGGAAGTTGAGGGGTGACCTGGTAGAAGTTTATAAGAATGTGAATGGCATGGATAGAGTGGAATGCATGAGACCTTTTCACAGGGTGGAGGGGTAAATTACTTGGTGACATTAGGGTTCAAGGTGCGAAGGGGTAGCTTAAAAGAGTGTGTGAGGCAAGTTTTTCACACAAAGAGTAGTGCGTGCTTAGAACATGTTGCTAGAGGAGGTGGTGGAAGCAGACACAATAGCAGCATTCAAGAAGCACCTGGAATTTAGTAAGGAAGAGCAAAATGTATCAGTCCAAGCTTGGAGGGCTGAATGGCCTGTTCCTGCATTGTACTGTTCTTTATTATTTGTTCTTTGATAGGTGGAAATCTAGCTCAAAAAAGAGAAAAGAATTGTTGGATAAACAAAGGAGTTGATAATAATCAGCCTGACAGAATGAATAGTCATAAATGGACTGTACATGAAAAGCAGGACAAATTTAACCTGGTCAATGACTACCCCATCAGTCAACGTTCAATCAGTGATGAAAGGTGTCATCAACAAGGTTATCAACCAGCACTTGCTGAGTATCAATCTGCTTACTTATACTTGATTAGGGATCTGCCGGGGCTATTCTGCTCCTGACCTCATTACAACCTTGTTCAAACTTGGACAAAGCAGCTGGATTCCAGAGATGAGATGAAAATAACTGCCCCTGACATCAAGTACAGCATCAAAGAGCCCGAACAAGCCTGGAGTCAATGGGAGTCAAGGAAAACTCTCTGCTGGTCAGAGTCATACCTAAACACAGGAAGGTGATGGTGGTTGATGGAGGTCAGTCATGTCAGCTCCAGGACATCTCTGAGTTCCTCAGGGTGGTGTCTTGTGCCCAACTATCTTCAGATGCTTCATCAATGACCTTCTCTCCATCATAAGGTCAGAAGCAGTGATGTTTGCTGGTGATTGCACAATGTTCAGCAGTGGTCGCAGCTTCTCAGATATTGAAGCAGTGCATACCCAAACGTAGCAAGACTGCAACAACTCAAGAAGTTAGCTCTTCCTCACCTTCTCATAGGTAGGTCAACATGGATAATAAATGCTGGCTCTGCCAACCATGTCCATAATCCCACGAATGAATAAACATTTTGAGGCTTTATATTTGGTGTTTGCGCTACTTGGATTGAATTTACAGCTTTAACCCTTTTCTTTGGAGGTTGTGGCGAGGGGTTCCCAACCCTGTTTGGACATTTTCCCAGAGAAGGTATCATGTGCTCCTGTTTTCAGTTGCTCTGCCCCTCCCACCCCATTGGTCATTCAACATATTGGTATGCATGGTGCCAATTGTGACTATTTAGCCAATCAGCCTCCCCTCTGATGTCTCACATCTCACATGGCTCTTTATCAAAAATTTCCAAAACAAAATGAAACTATTTCAATGCTGACATAATTTGCAAAATTTGCATTAAATAAAAGCATGAGACTTTGGAGCAAATTTCATGAGGACTCGGGTGCATTAAAAACCCTTGACAACAGGACATTTCGTCCTGCATGTGGTGCAAGAAAGGCAAAAACCTTTTCAAGAAGTAAATAGTATGATCTGCTGATGAGGAAGAATCTGTCCTTCCAGAAATCTAATTCCAATTTGTTGTTTGTCAAATGCACAGAACAATTTAATAGTTATACAGAAGCACAACAAGCATCGCTATATAACTAATCATTTGGTAGTCCAGTCTGGAAATAGGCACATTTTGTTGAAGATTTTCATCTCGTGCTAATCAGGGTACTTCACAAGAAATGCCAAAGTGAAAGGAAAACAACATTTATGCTGCAAGAGAGGGAAGTGCTGATTGGTTGGCAAGTGGAGTTTGATTGGTAGAGAATGCACCGGTTAATGATGACTGACAGTTAACTACCAAGCTTTTTAACTTTTCAAACCAGGCAAGTTGACTTTTGATTGGTCAAGACATTTCCTTCAGAAATGAACAATAAAATGGCTGGCACTTATTTTGTCAAGTTGAAATAGACAGAATGAGTATGTATACTCCTTCTATCTGTAAAGTACAAGGCCCTGAATATTAACACATATAACCTTTCCACTGGTAGGTCTAGAACCAGAAGACACAGTCTCGGAATATGGGGTAGGCTATTTAGAGGGTGCTGAATCTTTGGAATTCTGCACACCAGAAGACTGAACTATTGACAATTTTCAAGTCAAATCAATAGATTACTAGATGCAACTGATATTAAAGGATATGGGCTAATGGATAAAAATGGCGAAGTGGTTGATGATTAGCCATAATCAGTTTAAAAGATGGAGCAGACTCAAAGGATGAATGGATAGCCTTTTCTCTTATTCCTTAAGTTCCTATTTAAAACTTGGGCCCAAATTTCAGTAAACCTAAACCTGACTCAAACACAAGAGTGCTCCTACAGTTACCCTGAATCTAACACTTCCTTTACCTTAGGCTTCATCCCGATATGTCATGTCAGAATTTGAAATTTGAGGAAGTTCTTCTTCAAACACAGTAAATGAAAACTGATGCATGCTGTAAGAAAAGAAGTAGTTGAGAGAGTTTTACTTCATTCTGGTGTCTTCGGGAGGGATCATCTCGCGAGTATGAGTTGGTCCATTCAAGTTCACCACAAACAGTGAGATTGTCGGATTTTCTTGGCCAGCCTGCAGTTAAATAGTAAAGGGTGGGTAAGCGTTAGAATGAAGACGATGAACTTTGACAGTTTCAGTCAGACGTGTCTAAACCAAAACTTATTTAATTCTTCACCTCAGTTGAATGCAGGTATTAAACAGCAGCTTTTTAAAAATATTTGTTCATGGAATGTGGACATCACTGTCAGCAGTTATTGTCCAAAAGAATCAACCACATTGCTGTGGCTCGAGTAACATGTAGGTCAGATAAGGGAAAGATGGCAGATTCCTTTCCTGAAAGGACATTAGTCCAGATAGATATTTTCAAAAACAAAATTAACAACAGCAAGAAAGAACCAAGAGTTTTTTGCTGGAAAAGCGCAGTCGGGAAGCATCCGAGGAGCAGGGAAATCCTAATGAAGGACTTTTGCCTGAAACGTTGATTTTCCTGCTCCTTGGATGCTGCCTGACTGGTTGTGCTTTTCCAGCACCACACTCTTGGCTCTAATCTGCTGTATCTGCAGTCTTCGCTTTTGCCAAACAGCAAGAATGAGGCTACATGGAACATAGAAAAGTACAGCACAGAACAGGCCCTTAGACCCATGATGTTGTGCCGAGGATTATTCTGAATGTAAAATATAATAACTTAATCTGTGCACCCCTCAATTCACTGCTATCCATGTGCTTGTCCAGAAGTTGCTTAAATGTCCCTAATGACTCTGCTTCCACGACCACCGCTGGCAATGCATTCCATGCATTCACAACTCTCTGTGTAAAGAACATATCTCTGACGTTTCCTCTGTACCTTTCTCCTAATATCTTCAAACTATGACCCCTCATACCAGTCAATCCTGCCCTGGGGAATAGTCTCTGGCTATTGACTCTATCCATTCCTCATCATCGTGCATAGCTCAATCAGGTCTCCTCTCTTCCACCTTCTCTCCAGAGAGAAAAGTCAGAGCTTATTCAACATTTCTTCATAAGGCAAGCCCTCCAGTCCAGGCAGCATCCTGGTAAACCTTCTTTGCACCCTCTCCAAAGCCTCTGTATCTTTCCTTTTGTAGGGAGACCAGAACTGGACACAATATTCCAAGTGTGGTCTCACCAGGGACTTGTAGAGCTGTAGCAAAACTTCACGACTGTTAAACTCGATCGCCCGTTAATGAAAGCCAAAACACCATATGCTTTCTTAACAACAATATCCACTTGGGTGGCAACTTTGAGGGATCTGTGTACTTGCACACCCAGATTGCTCTGTTCCTCCACACTGCCAAGAATCCTGTCTTTAATCCTATATTCAGCATTTGAGTCCGACCTTCCAAAATGCATCACTTCACATTTAACCAGGTTGAACTCCATCTGCCATTTCTCAGCCCAGCTCTGCATCCTGTCAATGTCACGCTGCAGCCTGCAATAGCCCGTGATACTATCAATGGCACCTCTAAACTTTGTGTCATCTGCAAATTTACTAACCGACCCCTCAACCTCCTCATCCAAGTCATTTATAAAAAACTACAAAAAGCAGAGGCCCATGAATAGAGCCCTGTGGGACCCCACTCAACACTGTCCTCCAGGCAGAATACTTTCCATCTACAACCACTCTCTGCCTTCTGTCAGCCAGCCAATTTTGAACCCAGATAGCCAAATCTTCCTGTACCTCATACTTCTTGCTTTTATGAATGAGCCTACCATGGGAAACCTTATCAAATGCCTTGCTGAAGGCTAGTTTTTTATTCAATTTGCACCATCCGCCACAGTGGGATTTGAACCCATGCTGCCAAGATATTAGCCTCGAGCTCTTGATTATTAGCTCTAAGCCACCACATCTCTGTTAAGGGTGGGGGGGGGGGTGGGAAGAGGTGAGAAAGTGACAGAGGTATTGTTGTTATGGGTGACTTCAATGTCCCCAGTATTGACTGGAACCTCCTTAGTACACATAGTCTGGATGGAGCCGATTTTGTCAGGTGTGTCCAGGAAGGATTCCTGACTCAATATGTCAGGGGGAGGCCATATTGGATTTGGTGCTTAGCAATGAGCCAGGACAGGTGTCAGATCTCTCGATGAGAGCGCATTTCGGTGACAGTGACCACAACTGCCTCACCTTGACCATCCACCATGGAGAGGGATAGTATAGCAAGGTATTTATTTGGGGGAGGGGGAAATTATACTGCTATTAGACTGTGGAGTATAAATTGGGAACAATTGCAGAATGGGAAATGTACAATAGAAATGTGGAGGCTGCTTAAGGAGGACTTGTCGCAAATGTTGAATAACACTGAGACAGACAAGGAATGGCAAGGTGAAGGAGCCTTAGATGACAAGAGCAGAGGAGCTTCTCGTCGAAAGGAAGACGGAAGCATACTTAAGGTTGAGGAAGCAAGGACCTGGCACAGCTTTAGAGGATTACAGGGTAGCTAGGAAAGAACGCAAAAATGGACTGAGGAGAGCTAGGAGGGGGCATGAAAAAGCCTGGGCTGGAAGGATTAGGGAAAACCCGAAGGCATTCCACACGTACATGAGGTATAAGAGAATGATCAGAGAGAGGGTAGGGCCATTCGGAGATAGCGGAAGAGGCTTGTGCATGGAGTCTGAAGAGGTACGTGAGGCCCTAAGTGAGTTTTCTGCTTCAGTACTCATTAGAGTTGATAGCGAGTCCACTGTGGACCAGGTTAGTAGGCTTGAATAGATTGATGTTAAGTAAGTGGTTGTGCTGGAAATTCTGGGAAACATCAGGATAGGTAACTCCCCAGGGTCAGACCAATGGCCCAACATTTCAACTCCCCCTCCCACTCTGCCGGGGACATGGAGGTCCTGGGCCTCCTTCACCGCCGCTCCCTCACCACCAGACTCCTGGAGGAAGAACGCCTCATCTTCCACTTCAGCCCCAGGGCATCAATGTGGACTTCAACAGTTTCCTCATTTCCCCTTCCCCCACCTCACCCTCGTTCTAAACTTCCAGCTCAGCACTGTCCCCATGACTTGTCTGGACTTGTCCTACCTGCCTATCTCCTTTTCCACCTATCCACTCCACCCTCTTCTCCCTCACCTTCATCCCCTCCCCCACTCACCCATTGTACTCTATGCTACTTTCTCCCCACCCCCACCCTCCTCTACCTTATCTCTCCACGCTTCAGGCTCTCTGCCTTTATTCCTGATGAAGGGCTTTTGCCCGAAACGTCGATTTCGAAGTTCCTTGGATGCTGCCTGAACTGCTGTGCTCTTCCAGCACCACTAATCCAGATATATCCATGGTTATTACAGGAAGCGAGGATTGAGATTGCTGCACCTTTGGTGATGATCTTTGCATCCTCACTCTCCATGGTAGTAGTATTGAATGATTGGAGGGAGGCGAATGTTGTTCTTCTGTTTAAGAAAGGGAATAGGGAAATCCCTGGGAATTATAGATCAGTCAGTTTTATATCTGTGGTAAGCAAGGTACTGGAAAGGATTCTGAGAGGTAGGATTTATGACTATTTGGAAAGGCATAGTTTGATTAAAGATAGTCAGCATGGCTTCATAAGGGACAGGTCATGCCTCACAAATCTTATTGCGTTCTTTGAGAATGTAATGAGACAAGTTAATGAAGGTTGAGTAATGGATGTGGTGGAAATGGATTTCAGTAAGGTATTTGGTAAGGTTCCTCACAGTAGGCTCACTCAGCAAGTTAGGTCTGGGATACCGGGAAATTTGGCTGTCTGGATCCAGAATTAGCTGGTCAAAAGAAGACAGCGAGTGGTAGTGGATGGAAAGCATTCCGTCTGGAGGTCGGTGACCAGTGGTGTCCTGCAGGGATCTGTTCTTGGGCCTCTGCTCTTTGTAATTTTTATAAATGTCTTGGATAAAGAAGTGGAAGGGTGGGTTAGTACATTTGCCGATGACACAAAGGTTGATGGTGTTGTAGATAGCATCGAGGGCTGTTGCAGGCTACAGCAAGACCTTGACAGGATGCAGAGCTGGGCTGTAAAGTGGCAGATGGAGTTCAACCTGAATAAATGTGAAGCGATTTTTTTGGAAAGTCAAATTTGAATGCTGAATACAGGTTTAAAGACAGGATTCTTGGCAGTGTGGAAGAACAGCGGGATCTTAGGGTCCACGTAAATTGACTCCTCAAAGTTGTCACCCAAGTTGATAGGGTTGTTAAGAAGGCGTATGGTGTTTTGGCTTTCATTTACAGGGGGATTGTGCTTAAGAGCTGCGGGGTTTTGCTGCAGTGCTTTAAAACCCTGGTTAGACCACACTTGGAATATTGTGTCCAGTTCTGGTCGCCTCATTACAGGAAGGATGTAGATGCTTTAGAGTGAGTGCAGAGGATATAACCAGGATACTGGCTGGATTGGAGGGCTTGTCTTATGAAGAGAGGTTTACTGAGCTGAGGCTTTTCACACTGGAGACACGAACGAAGAGAGGTGACTTGATAGAGGTGTACAAGGTAATGAGAGGCATGGACAAAGTAGATAGCCAGAGCCTTTTCCCAGGGCAGAAATGGCTGTCATGAGGTGTCATAATTTTAAGGTGATTGGAAGAAGGTATATGGGAGATGTCAGGCATAGGTCTTTTTACACAGAGAGTGGTGGGTGGAAGTAATGCACTGTCAGTGGTGGTAGTAGAGTCAGAGACATTAGGGACATTTAAGCGACTGCTGGACAAGCACATGCATGGCAGTAAATTAAGGGATGTGTAGGTTAGGTTAATCTTAGATTAAGGTAAATGCTCAGCACAACACCGTGGGCCGAAGGGCCTATACTGTGCTGTACTGGTCTATGTTCTATGTTCTAAGTGAGAAGATAAGAGAAGTAAAATGAGGTGAATATCTGGGCAATAGTGATCATAATATAATATAATAGACATGACAGCAATGATATATGATTAGTCCAGATGATGACAGTGAAGAATATCAATGTGTTAAGAACCAAGTTAATAGGGAGCTTTGAGAAACTTTGTAGCTCAGGTTGAGATTTTGGATGTAGGTTTGCTTGCCGAGCTGGAAGGTTCATTTTCAGACATTTCATCACCATTCTGGATAACATCTTTAGTAAGCCTCCAGACAAAGCACTGCTGATGATTCCTGCTTTCTATTTGTATGTTTGAGATTCTTTGGGTTGGTGATGTCATTTCCTATGGTGATGTAATTTCCTGTTCTTTTTCTCAGGGGGTGATAAATCAGGTCCAAGTCACTGGGTGGCACGGTGGCTCAGTGGTTAGCACTGCTGCCTCACAGTACCAGGGTGCCAGGTTCAATTCCAGCTTCAGGTGACTGTGTGGAGTTTGCACATTGTCCCAGTGTCTGTGTGGGTTTCCTCCCACAGTCCAAAGATATGCAGGTCAGGTGAATTGACCATGCTAAATTGCCCATAGTGTTATGGTTATACTAACTATAGTGTTAAGTGCATTAGTCAGAGGGAAATGGGTCTAGGTGGGTTACTCTTTGGAGGATTGGTGTGGACTGGTTGAGCTGAATGGCCTGTATCCACACTGTAGGGAATCTAATCTAATCTAATCAATGTGTTTGTCGATAGAAGCATAGCATTCCAGCTGGAACTCTAAGAATTCTTGTGTGTGTGTTTCTGTTTGGCTTTTCTTAGGATGGATGTGTTGTCCCAGTTGAAGTGGTGTCCTTCCTCATCTGTATATAAGGATACTACTAAGAGAGGGTCATGTTGTTTTGTGACTAGTTGATGTTCATGTATCCTGGTGGCTAGTTTTCTGCCTGTTTGTCCAATGTAGTGTTTGTTACAGCCCTTGCATGGCATTTTGTAAATGACATTATATTTGCTTGTTGTCTGTAATAGGGTCTTTCAAGTTCGTTCATTAGCTGCTGTTTTAGTGTGTTGGTGGGTTTGTGGGCTACCATGATGCCAAGCGGTCTGAGTAGTCTGGCAGTCATTTCTGAGATGTCTTTGATGTAGGGGAGTGTGGCTAGGGTTTCTGGACGCATTTTGTCTGCTGTTTGGGTTTGCTGCTGAGAAATCGGTGGTCTGTGTTCATTGGGTACCCATTCTTTTGAATACACGGTATAGGTGATTTTCCTCTGCTCTGCGTAGTTCCTCTGTGCTACAGTGTGTGTTGTCTCATTGGAATAATGTTCTGATGCAGCTTTGTTTGTGGATGTTGGGATGATTGCTTCTGTAGTTCAATATTTGGTCCGTTTGTGTTGTTTTCCTGTCTACGCTGGTTTGAAGTTCCCCATTCGCTGTTCGCTCTACTGTGACATCTAGGAATGGCAGTTTGTTGTTGTTTTCCTCCTCTTTAGTGAATTTTATGCCAGTAAGGGTATTATTGATGGTCTTGAAGGTTTCCTCTAACTTGTTTCATTTAGTGATGACAAAGATGTCATCCATGTAGCGGACCCAAGGTTTGGGTTGAATGGTTGGCGGAGCTATTTGTTCAAGTGTCTGCATGATTGCCTGTGCTGAGAACCCTGATATCGGAGGTCTCATGGGTGTTCTGTTGGTTTGTCTGTAGGTTTTGTTGTTGAAGATGAAGCGTGTGGTAAGGTACAGGTCCACCAGCTTGACGATACTGAATTTGCCGATGAAATGGGTGGTGTTTGGTGTATGTGTCTTCGGGTCTTCTAATAGTGTGGTCAGTGTTTCTTTGGCCAGGTTGATGTTGATTGATGTGAACAGGGCTGTTACATCATTGGACGGCATGGTGTATCAGTAGTTAGCACTGCTGCCTCACAGCGCCAGAGACCCAGGTTTGATTCCAGCCTTGGATGCCTGTCTGTATGGAGTTTGCACATTCTCCCCATGTCTGCATGAGTTTCCTCCCACAATCCAAAGATGTGCAGGTCAGGTGAATTGGCCATGCTAAATTGCCCATAGTGTTAGGTGCATTAGTCAGAGGGAAACAGGTTTGGGCGGGTTACTCTTAGGAGGGTCAGTGTGGACTTGTTGGGTGGAAGGGCCTGTTTCCACACTGTAGGGAATATAATCTAATCTAATCATCAAAGGAGACCATTATTTCATCCTCTTCTTAGTGTCTTTGATGGTCTTCAGGAATTCTTGGGTGGAGTGGATGGAGTGGCATAAGTCTTCTACAAAGTGTTTTAGTCTGTGGCATAGCTTCTTAGCCAATCTGTAAATTGGTGTTCCAGGTAGTGAGACTATGGGTCTGATACCGTGCAAGGGCTGTAACAAACACTACATTGGACAAACAGGCAGAAAACTAGCCACCAGGATATATGAACATCAACTAGCCACAAAACAACATGACCCTCTCTCACTAGTATCTTTACATACAGTTGGGGAAGGACACCACTTTGACTGGGATAACACATCCATCTTAGGACAAGCCAAACAAAGACATGCGTGAGAATTACTAGAAGCATGGCATTCCAACCGGGACTCTATCAACAAACACATTGACTTGGACCCGATTTATCACCCAAGAAAAAGAACAGGAAATTCTATCACCATAGGAAATGACATCACCAGCCCAAAGAAACCCAAACATATAAATAGAACGCAGGAATCATCAGCAGTGCTTCTCCTGGAGGCTCACTGATGATGTTACTTAGTATAGTGATGAAACATTTGAAAATGAACCTTCCAGCTCAGCGAGCAAACCTACATCCAGAACCAAGTTAATAAGGGTCTGAGAATATGACTTAGAAAAATAACATGGACACCTATATCATCATACAACAATGTAGAAGAATAATAGTAAACATTTCAGTGAGAAACTATAACCTGCTAGAGGGGAAGAACAGTGAGTTAATACATAAGGGAACAACAGTGTTTTCATAAAAGCATTTACGTTATGATAAATAGCCACATTTCTGAAAGAAACTTTCCTAAAACTCCTAACAGCTCAAAAAGAGGCAGGCCCAGTGCAATTTGTGTGTGGTTAATCTTCAGTTTGATCCAAATATTTTACTTTGAATAAACATGAAAAACCTGCCTGCATCATTGTCTGTAAGTTGTTTTCCCCTTTAATAGTTACCTTTGGATAAGGATATGTCTTCCCAGTGGGATACAAGGAGCTAAGATACATTGGGATTTCCATTGTGTGGACCTTTGTATCATTAATTGTAGCATAGGCCAACCTGGCTCCATCCGGGGACCACCAGTGAGCAATATTGGTTTTCAGAAGTTCTTCTGTGAAGATAAACAGAGTGGCTTCATTTTATGAGAGACAACTAAAAGCATTCTACTGGTTAGAGGCATTCCGTAGAAGCAGTACATATTTAATAGATGATGTCCAAATCTGGTGGAATAGTGGTTTAGGGTGGTACACAAACTGTGTGCAATTACCCCAACAAGCAATGTTTACAACAATTGGTAATAGGTTCATGGTCACCATTAACGGGACTAGAGCTACAAGAGTCAGAGTTACATACTACAGTCCAACTCATCCACGCTGACCAGCTATTTTAAGCTGATCTATTCCTGTCTGCCAGCATTTGCCCCGTATCCCTCTAAACCCTTCCTTTTAATTAACCCATCTGGAGACATTTTAAATGTTGTAACTGTATCAGCTTCTATCACTTCTTCTGGCAACTCAATGAGTGAAAGGGTTGCCCCTAAGGTCCTTTTTAAAGCCTTTCCCTCCTCAGCTTAAACTGATGCCCTTTGGTTTTGGACTCCCCACCTTGGGCAAGAAACCTTGGCTGTCCACTCTATCCACAAGTTTACAATTCCAGATTTTATGAACTGGATTGAGACTTCACCAGCTGTCGTTGTGGGATTTGGACTCCTACTCTCAAGCATTA
The DNA here is from genome assembly GCF_047496795.1 of Chiloscyllium punctatum. Taxonomy (NCBI): domain Eukaryota; kingdom Metazoa; phylum Chordata; class Chondrichthyes; order Orectolobiformes; family Hemiscylliidae; genus Chiloscyllium; species Chiloscyllium punctatum. Next base: position 109,977,430 of record NC_092746.1, read on the forward strand.
GCCAGGGTCACTGCATAACTAGCTCAGTGACATTTCTACTCTGGAGACAGTGAGACCCGCAGATGCTGGAGAATCAGAGTGGATAAAACGTGGAGCTGGAAAAAGCACAGCAGGTCATAGGAGCAGGAGAGCGATGCAATGTTCTGACCTGAAACATCGACTCCCCTTTTCCTCTGATGCTGCCTGACCTGATGTTCTTTTTCCAGCCCCACTCTTTATCCACTCAGACATTACTACTCTGCCATCTTTGCCCCTGTGGTGCTTCCTGTGGATGGTACTCAGTGCTACCAATGTGTGTCAGTGGTGGAGGGATGACTGCTGAAATTGGCACGTGGAAGCTAACCTTCTTTGTTGCACAGGGAGGTCTGGAGTGCATGCCTGAGAAGGTGGGTGTAAACAGATTCAATGATAACTGTAGTGATCGAACAAGGCGGCCAGGTGGATCTCATTGAGTATGAGTTCCCATATTTGGAGTTATTAACCTGGCCCAATCAGGGGGCCCTAGCTGACAGATATAAACAGGAGTCTCTGTACTTTTGTATGTAACAGTATTGTCTAATGTACAATGTCATTGTCGCTGTCTTTTGTATGTGGAACTGGGATTTGGGGTTTGTCCTCATCTCCCTGTAAACTGGTTGAACGATAGGGTTTGGGGCCTGGTTTTGCTGTTCCCCTCCCTTGTAAAATTGCTGTTGTGTTAACTGTTAACTGTTTTTTATAAACTGTCTCGTAACTGTTTAATAAAATAATAAAAAAAAATAAACAGGAGTCTCTTCCAACTCTATTTTGATTTAGTCCCTACCCTCCCCTTCACTGTTTTGCTCACACAGCATTGCCCTGTGGTTTGAAGGGCAGTGCTTGTCACTGGCCACTCGGGTATTTTTCCTATCTTCCTGGTGGTGGAAATTGAATAAAGATTTGTGCACTTTGTGTCTTTCACTGTGTCTCACATCTACACATACACACAATGGGTGCTGGGGAAAAAAATAAGCACTACCGCACTTAGGCGGTAGTGTGGAAAAAAAAGAGAAAAAAAAAATATACATGGTTTTGATAAAAAAAAGAAAAAAATAAATAAACAGGAGATTTTCCCCTTCACCTTTTTGATCACACAGCATTGCCCTTTGGTTTGAAGGGCAGTGTTTGTCACTGGCCACTTGGGTGTTTAAGAAAATAATAAAAAAAAGAAAAAAAAAGATTCGTACACTTTGTGTCTTTCACTGTGTCTCACACCTGCACACACACACCATGGGTGCTGGGGAAAAAATAAGCACTACCGCAGTTAGACGGTAGTATGGGGGTTAAATTTAAAAAAAAGAGGAAAAAAAAATAATTAGGAGCAAAAAAAATAAAAAAAAATAAACAGGAGTCTCTTCCAACTCTATTTTGATTTAGTCCCTACCCTCCCCTTCACTGTTTTGCTCACACAGCATTGCCCTGTGGTTTGAAGGGCAGTGCTTGTCACTGGCCACTCGGGTATTTTTCATATCTTCCTGGTGGTGGCAATTGAATAAAGATTCGTGCACTTTGTGTCTTTCACTGTGTCTCACATCTACACACACACACACCATGGGTGCTGGGGAAAAAAATAAGCACTACCGCACTTAGGCGGTAGTGTGGGGGTTAAAAAAAAAATTTAAGCAGGACCCTAACAGAAGAGTCTGGGTGTCCTTGGAGAAGGAGCACGCGGTAAAAAATAAATAAATAAACAGGAGTCTCCTCCCCTTCACTGTTTTGATCACACAGCACTGCCCTTTGATGTGAAGGGCACTGCTTGTCACTAGACACTTGGGTGTTTTCCTATCTTCCTGGTGGTGGCAATCGAATAAAGATTCGTGCACTGTGTGTCTCTCACTGTGTCTCACACCTACACACACATACCATGGGTGCTGGGGAAAAATAAGCTCTACCGCAGTTAGGCGGTAGTGTGGGGGTTAAATTTAAAAAAGGAAAAGACAAAAAAGAAAAAAAAGAGAAAAAGAACAGAAAAAAAAGAGCAGGAATGTTCTGGCTTAGTTGGTTAAAGTACTAGCTCGCTAAACAGTGAAATTTGGGGTAAAAAGAAATAAACAGGAATCTCCTCCCCTTCACTGTTTTGATCACACAGCATTGCCCTTTGATGTGAAGGGCACTGCTTGTCACTGGCCACTCAGGTGTCTCCTTTCTTTTGGTGGTGGAAATTTGAATAAAGATTCGTGCACCTTGTGTCTCTCACTGTGTTCACACTTACGCACACACACCATGGGTGCTGGGGAAAAAATAAGCACTACTGCAGCTAGGCGGTAGTGTGGGGGTAGTAAAAACAAATTTTAGAAAATAAACAGGAGTCTCAGGAATTCTCCTCACTCTGGGTAATGGCTTACAGCTAGCTGGTCAGAGTCCATGTTCAGAGGAACTTTCGATTATCCTGTATTTGATTATCTGAATATCAGACTATCCAGCAAGATTGCAAGGTCCGAAGCTTGGCTAAACTGTGTTATCCAGCGTTCGATTACCCGGAATTCAATTAACCAAATGAAATACTCCCCGCTCGTGTCCTCTGTACTGTGCACGTGTAAATAAAGGACAGTTTAGTAATGGGATACTGGCCTCTGTGGATTTACTTCAGTAACCTTCAAAAGGAACTTGGATATATACAGGAAATGAAAAATTTTGCAGATTGGGAGGGAGAAAGTCCAGACAGGCAAGGAAAGCTCCACGATCTCAGAACTAAAAGGAGCAGAAATTTCTTCAACCAGAGAATAGGAGCAAACTGAAGAAGACGTTAGATATAGTTTCTAGACCTATTGGAATTTGGGGTTTTGGGGAAAAATCCAGTCGCCTAGTGAAAACTTTACTAAGGTAGCTGACTCAGCTGACTGACGGACAGTTATCACCTGAAAAAAACCTTCATAGGTATTAGTTACTTTTGAAACCAAAAGAACCGTGGATGCTGTGAATCAGAAACAAAAACGGAAGGTGTTGAAAATGCTCAGCAGGTCTGGCAGCATCTGTGAAGTTCTGAGGAAGGGTCACTGGACCCGAAACGTTAACTCTGATTTCTCTTCACAGATACTGCCAGACCTGCTGAGCTTTACCAGCAACTTCTGTTTTTGTTTCGGATTAACAGCATCCTCAATTCTTTCGGTTTTAATTGCTATTGAAACTTAACGAGTGCGAGTCATCTCAGGTCACCTCCACTCTGTTTACGAAAGGCCCTGTTAAATGCACATGATCACTCAACTTTGGATGGTGAGGGAGGAGAGAGCACATTGGGAGTGAGACACAGTCTAAGTGAGTATATAGTTTGGGGAATTTGGTGGCAGTATGGGAATTTGTTGCAGAGGGGTGGAAGTGCTTTTTTAGCTCAGAGTTTGTAAGCTTTCTTTTTTAAATGGGATAAGCAGGACTGGGGGACCAACACAAAAGACTGACATCACGGATAAATGGTGAGTTCATTGGTTAGTGGTAGCTACTAATTTGACTATCCATTCATTACTTTCACAAAAAGAGAAAATGCTGGAAAATCTCAGCAGGTCTGGCAGCATCTGTAAGGAGAGAAAAGAGATGACATTTCGAGTCTAACTGACCCTTTGTCAAAGCTAAAAAAAAGGGAGAAATAGGGAGGTATTGAAGTTAAATGGGGGAAATACTTACAGGCTACAAACTGGGGAAAAAAGTATGATTTTTTTAAAAAAGTCAAATTAAAAGCTAAATAAATAGAAATGTTGGGCCAAGCAATGTATTATAACTGCATGATGTGGGAATTGGTGGACCCCATTATGGTTCACAGTGACCACATCTGGAGCGAGTGTTGGCTGCCTGAGGAACTTCTGCCCAGAGCTTTGAGCTGGAGTCTGAACTTTGCACACTGCTACAAATCAAGGAGGGAGAGAGTTACCCGGACATTGTGTTTGAGGAGGCACTCACACCCTTTAGATTAACTACCCCAAATTTGATCATGGTCAGAGACAGGAGGGTGTGACTACGAGTGAGGCAGCTAGAGGGTTCCAGGGGGTAGTGCTGAAGGGATCTCAGCCCTTGAGCTTGTCGAACAGGTTTGAGATTCTTGCTCCCTGGGTGGACGAGAGTGGGGGCTGGAGGGAAGATGAGCAAACTGACCATAACACTGTGGTACAGGAGCTATTCAAGATGGAGAGCAAAGAGAAAGGCAGTTGTAATTGGGGATAGTTAGTCAGGGGAATAAACACTGTTCTCTGTGGCCAAGACTGAGAGTGCTGTGTTGCCCGCCTGGTGCCCGGGTTCAGGATATCACATCTGGGCTGCAGAGGAATGGGAAGTGGGAGGGGAAAGGTCCAGTTGTCACGGTGCACATAGGTACCAATGATATATATAGAAAGAGGAAAGAAGTTCTGCTGAGGTAATATGAGTAGCTCAGGGTAAATTCAAAAAACAGAACCAGAAAAGACAATAATTTTTGGAATACTACCTGAACCGCGAGCACAGGGTCAACAAGATTAAAGAGGCAAATCTGTGACTCAAAAGGTTGGTGTGGGAGAAATGGATTTGAATTCATGGGACATTGACACCAGTACTGAGGAAGGAGGGAGCTGTTCCAACGGGCTAGGCTCCAGCTGAACCTTGCTAGGACCAGAGTTTTGGCAAATCGCATAACTAGTGCTGTGGGTAGGACTTTAAATAGTGTGTGTGTTGTGGGGAGAGGGGGTGGGGAGGGTGGTGGGTTCAGCTGCATGGAGAGTTATGGGAAAGGTTAAAGGGAGGTGGGCTCAGCAGAGGTTATTAAAGTTTCCAGGAAAATAATAGGGCAAAGTTTAGATAGGCTCAGGAATCTAACTTCAGGCATAGCAGATAAGGGAACAACTATGAGAAGGGGGGCGGTCAACGCTGAACTGAGGGTGTTGCATTTAAATGCATGTGGTGTACGAAACAAGGTAAGTGAGCTCATTACATAGATGGAAACTGGCAGGTCCAAATAGAGACGTGGCCATAAGGGTATTAGGGCTGGAACAACAGGCAGAGGGCGGTGCCGAGTTGGAGGGTTGGGACTGGGATAAGATAGGGGGAGGGGAAATAGGGTGAAATCCACATTGATCCCATGTGGCTGCAGGGTCCCAAGGTGGAAGATGAGGCATTCTTCCTTTAGGCATCAGGTGGTTACGGTTTGGCGATAGAGGAGGCTCTGGCCCTGCGTGGCCTTGGGGGAGTTGGAGGGGGGAGTCAAAGTGTTCAGCCACAGGGTGGTGGGGTTGGTTGGGGATGGCGTCCCAGAGTTTCTCTCTGAAACGATCTGCAAGTTGGTGTCCTGTCTCCCCAATGTAGAGGAGACCACATCGGGTGGAACAGATGCAGTAGCGGACATGTGTGGAAATACAGGTAAATTGCTGGTGGATGTGGAAGGATCCTTTGAGGTCTTGGATGGAGGTAAGGGGAGCGGTGTGGGCAGACCAAGTACATGCAGGTCATGGACCTCCTCTATCCCCAAACCCTAACCACCTGACCCCTGGAGGAAGATTGCCACGTCTTCTGCCTTGGGACCCTGCAACCACATGGGATCAATATGGATTTCACCAATTTCCCCATTTTCCCCTCCCCTACCTTATCCCAATCCCTACTTCTCCAACTTCCTTCCCATCTATCTGCTCCACCTCCTCTCTGACCTATCAGTTTCACCCTCGTGTTCATCTACCGATCATGTTCCCAGTCATTTCCTCCCAGCCCCAACGCCCCCCTCCCATTTATCTCTCAGCCCCCTTGGTCCACAAGCCTCATTCCTGACGAAGGGCTTATGCCCGAAAATGTTGACTCCCCTGCTCCTCGGATGCTGCCTCACCTGCTGTGCTTTCCCAGCACCACACCCTTCGACTCTGATCTCCAGCATCTGCAGTCCTCACTTTCTCCTAATGACTTTGTTTTGTTTTTAAATGATGAGCCACCTCCTGTGTCGCCAAATCGAAGTTTACATACAAAGCCCGTTATGAGCAATGCAGACCTTCAAGGCTGAGCAGTCTCCCATTATAAGTACTCAATTCCAAAATACCCAATTTTAACAATCTAATTACTTATGCAATCATTGACAATGACTGCAAACAGTTAGAATCAGTGCACTGAAGAGGAGAAAACAAGCAAGTCCAGGGAGGAGGAGTGTGCACTGATCTAATCCAAGAATGCCTTAGGCAACTTTTCTCCTTATCCCGGGTGGATGATTTTTAGGCTCGCAGCATGCATTTTACATTTTGAAGATACAATCATAACGTGATGAGTTAAGTTCAGCCAGAAAATGCCAAAGGCTTTCAACAGCGGATCAACTTCTGAAGAAAGTGTAACACAGCTTCTGCTATCACCTCCTGCATATTATGGCCCTGGGAAAGGCAAGGGATTTCGGTAGAGCATCTGAAGTGAGTGTTTGATTGAACCCCCCGACAAATTAATCGGATTGATTGCGATCTGCCTGACAGGAATAATTCATTCCACTGAGATAGGACCGACCCAATGCAGAACCCCCAGCTTTGACCAGCACGGTTATCGGAACATTTCAGAATGGTTTCTCAGATATTCCTTACTCGTTTTTCTTACATGGACATCATAGAAATTTACAACATGGAAGGAAGCCATTTGGCCCATCGAAGACTTCACCTGACGAAGGGGCAGTGCTCCGAAAGGTTGTGATTTCAAATCAACCTGTTGGACCATAACCTAGTGTCATGTGATCGCTGCCTTCGGTCACCAGGAGGACAAGGGTTCCAGAAACATCAGGTTTCTCTCCGGTTCACACTCCATCCTGACTTAGAACAAAACGGTCATTGGATCAAAATTCTAGTGGGACAGTGGACGTAATTATATCAAATGGACTGGAGTGATTCAGGGCTGAAGCTCACTACCACCTGCTCAAGCAGCTGTAGAGATGGGCAATAAACATTGGCTCTTTGTCACCAACACTCACATCCAATGGACATTTTTTTTTAAAATGTTGCTGTCCCAGATTCTCCACTGACTGCCAATGTAGTTATGCTGCCCACTTTTGGCACCAGGGTCAGGTCTGTTAAATCCAATCAATTTACTTTTTTGTGACTGAGGTGAAATCATCAGAGTCTGAAAGAATATAATGCCGAAGAAGTGGACTATCACATGACTGCTGGTCCTTGGACGGCAGTGGGCGGCACGGTGGCACAGTGGTTAGCACTGCTGCCTCACAGCGCCAGAGGTCCGGGTTCAATTCCCGCCTCAGGCGACTGACTGTGTGGAGTTTGCACGTTCTCCCCGTGCGTGCGTGGGTTTCCTCCGGGTGCTCCGGTTTCCTCCCACAGTCCAAAGATGTGCAGGTCAGGTGAATTGGCCAGGCTAAATTGTCCGTAGTGTTAGGTAAGGGGTAGATGTAGATGTAGGGGTAGGGGTATGGGTGGGTTACGCTTCGGCGGGGCGGTGTGGACTTGTTGGGCCGAAGGGCCTGTTTCCACACTGTAAATAATCTAATCTAATCAACTGGAATGTGGCTTTATGATCTTCAAAAACCTGAGATTATCCTTAAGCCACGCTTTTTCACTTCTCAGTTATTAATATCTTCAAATCACAGACTTTTCATATTGTGTCCCATTGCTCCTAGGATTTTTATCTTTTTAACTTGATGGATTCACCATTTTGCAGAGTAGAAGTACTCATGGCTTCATTCAAAGGGTTTTCCTGCATTGTTAAGAGTCACATCAGTGTATCCACACATCCCTACCAACACCATGTCAATCCTGGTTTTCGCTGCGTGTAAGCAGTTTCATGTATGGGGAGCTGGCATTGCTAATTAAGAAGGTCACTGTTGAACAATCACCTCTACGGAATTACACGATAGGCAATTTTAGATATTTGGAATGGGAAAGAGTGGCAGGGTTACAGGATAAAAACAGTTGTCAATTCCTTCTCATTCTCTTTACTGGTAGATCAATCACAACTCCTATAATGTGTAGCACTGGCCCTTAAGTCAGATTTAATTCAAAATAGATTCCCTCTCAAGGTGCCTGAGAAAAGTCTGCTTGATTGTTTGCAGTGAGAGACAGAAATACTGCAGGCGCTGGCATCCAAAGTAGACACGGCAGGAGGCTGGAAGAACACAGCAAGCCAGGCAGCGTTAGGAGGTGGAGAAGTCAACATTTCGGGTCTAATCCTTCTTCAGGGCTCACCTCCTGATGCTGCTGACTTGCTGTGTTCCTCCAGCCTCCTGCCTGTCCCTCCTGATGCTGCCTGGCTTGCTGTGTTCTTCCAGCCTCCTGCCTGTCCCTCCTGATGCTGCCTGGCTTGCTGTGTTCTTCCAGCCTCCTGCCTGTCCCTCCAGCCTCCTGCCTGTCCCTCCTGATTGTTTGCAGTGGCAAAGTACCTTTCTCCACACTCGAGCTGGAGACTTGATTATTTCCATCGCAGCTTTTGGTGAAAAAATGCAAGCCTCTTAATAGACCCCACCTTTTCCAAATATAAAAGCATCTGCAGGTGACAGAAATATCACTGAGGCTACAAGCAGTTTGTGACTGTTAGTTATACAGCACGGAAACAGACCCTTCAGTCCAGATCGTCCATGCTGACCAGATATCCTAAACTAATCTAATCCCATTTGCCAGTACTTGGCCTAAATCACTCTAAACCTTCCAAGTCATAAACACATCCAGACACCTTTTAAATGTTGTAATTGTACCAGCCTCCACCACTTCCTCTGGCAGCTCATTCCATACACACACCACCCTCTGCATGAAACAATAGACAATCGACAATAGGTGATGGAGTAGGCCATTCTGCCCTTCGAGCCTGCACCACCATTCAATATGATCATGGCTGATCATCCTTAATCAGTATCCTGTTCCTGCCTTATCTCCATAATCCTTGATTCCACTATCCTTGAGAGCTCTATCCAACGCTTTCCCAAATTAATCCAGAGACTGGGCCTCCACTGCCCTCTGGGGCAGAGCATTCCACACAGCCACCACTCTCTGGGTGAAGAAGTTTCTCCTCATCTCTGTCCTAAATGGTCTACCCCGTATTTTTAAGCTATGTCCTCTGGTTCAGCACTCACCCATCAGCGGAAACATGTTTCCTGCCTCCAGAGTGTCCAATCCTTTAATAATCTTATATGTCTCAATCAGATTCCCCCCTCAGTCTTCTAAACTCAAGGGTATACAAGCCCAGTCGCTCCAGTCTTTCAGTGTAACGTAGTCCCGCCATTCCAGGAATTGACCTTGTTGCCACTTAAGTCCCTTTATGTCTTTCCCCCTCACCTCAAACCTATACCCTCTAGCTTTGGACTACCCTACTCTATGACAAAAGACTTTGGTTATTCACCATATGCACAGAATTTTGATTCCGGATTTTGTGAACCAAATTGAGATTTCACCAGCTGCAATGGTGGTGTTTGAACACCAATCCACACGCATTAGTCAGGTCTATTGCATTATTAGCTCAGTGATAATACTACTCTGCTATCTTCACCCCTGTGGATGGTACTCAGTGCTGCCAATGTGTGTCAGTAGTGGAGGGATGACTGGTTGAACTGGCACGTGGAAGGTAATATTCTGTGTTGCACAGGGAGGTCTGGAATGCACTGTCTGAGAACTTGAGGGGAAACAGATTCAATCATAACCATCAAAAGGAACTTGGATATATACAGGAAATGGGAACATTTGCAGATTGTTAGGAAGAAAGTCAGGACAAGCAAGGAAAACTCCACAATCGCAGGACTGAGAGGAGGAGAAATTTCTTCAACCAAAGAGTGACAAGCCTGTGGAGTGAATGCAGGAAGGAGTTAGATATAGTTCTTAGGGCTAAAGGTATCACAGGTTTGAGGGGAAATTCAGTTATCTAGTTAAAAAGTTACTAAGGTAGCTGACTCAGCTGACTCGGAGACAATCACTTGAAGCCTGGATACAGCCCTAATAGGTGTTAGCTACAATTGAAGCTTAACCTCAGCTCTCTTTATGAAAGGACCTGTTAAAAGCACGTGTAAACTTTTGCTATAAATTCTGTGTCTTACAATTCTGCACTCCACCACTACCTGATGAAGGAGCGGCGCTCCGAAAGCGAGTGCTTCCAATTAAACCTGAAGACATTAGATTAGATTAGATTACTTACAGTGTGGAAACAGGCCCTTTGGCCCAACAAGTCCACACCGACCCGCTGAAGCGCAACCCACCCATACCCATTCCCCTACATTTACCCCTTCACCTAATACTACGGGCAATTTAACATGGCCAGTTCACCTAACCTGCACATTTTTGGACTGTGGGAGGAAACCGGAGCACCCGGAGGAAACCCACGCAGACACAGGGAGAATGTGCAACCTCCACACAGTCGCCTGAGGCAGGAATTGAACCCAGGTCTCTGGCGCTGTGAGATAGCAGTGCTAACCACTGTGCCACCGTGCCACCCACCTGTTGGACTATAACCTGGTGTTGTGTGATTTTTAACTTTGTACACCCCAGTCCTACACCGGCTGATGAGCTGGAGTCTGAGCTTTGAATGCTGGGTTATAGCAGGGAGGGGGGGAAATTATCTGGACACCGTGTTTCAGGAGGCAATCACACCCCTTAGAATAATCACCCTGTTTGTTCAATGGTCAGAGACAGGAGGGTGTGACTATGAGTGAGACAGGCTGAAGGATCCAGGAGGTAGTGCTGAAGGACCCTTTTAAATATTATAATTGTACCCATTTTCACCACTCCCTCTGGAAGCATGTTTCATATATGCACCACCCTCTGTGTGAAAACGTTACCCCTTAGGTCCCTTTTAAATCTCTCCACTCTGTCCTTAAACCTCACCCTTATCTCTGCCCCTCATGATTTTATAAACGAGATGGTTGACAGGTGACCTTACAGAGGCCCTTTAAGATAATTAAAGTGTTTGCTGGATAGACCTTGACAAAACGTATCCACTTGTCGCCCAGTCCCATATGCAGGTTGTAAACATTAGGCAGTCATTGTTGGGTCCAAAACAATTCAGCTGAACCTTCCTAATCCAGAGCACTTCAACTGGGTAAAGGAAAGATAGGTCGATGGAAGGTAGTATTGAAGAGTCAGGGAGGCTGCAGAAGGATTTGGATAGGTTAGGAGAATGAGCAAAGAAGTGGTAGATGGAGTACAACATGGGAAAGTGTGGGGTCATGTACTTTGGTATGAACAATAGAGGCATGGACTATTTTCTAAATGGGGAGAAAATTCAGAAGTCCGAAGTGCAAATTGACTTGGGAGTTCTCGTCCAGGATTCTCTCAAGGTAGACTTCCAGGTTGAGTCAGTAGTCAGGAAGGCAAATGCAATGATGGCATTTATTTCAAGAGGACTTGCATATAAAAGCAGGGATGTGCTTCTGAGGCACTAGAAGGTTCTGGTCAGGCCACATTTGGAATATTGTGTCCAGTTTTGGACCCCATAATTCAGGAAGGATGTACTGGCCCTGGAGTGTGTTCAGAGGAGGTTCACGAGAATGGTGCCAGGAATGAAAAGCTTGACATATGAGGAACGTTTGAGGACCCTGGGTCTATACTCGATGGAGTTTAGAAGGATGAGGGGGAGATCTAATTGAACCATATAGAATAGTGAATGGCCTGGACAGAGTGGATGTTGGGAAGATGTTTCCATTGGTAGGAGAGACTAAGGCACAGCCTTAGAGTAAAGGGAAGACCTTTTAGAACAGAGATAAGGAGAAACCTCTCCAGCTAGAGTGTGGGGAATCTATGGAATACATTGCGACAGAAAACTGTGGAAGCCAGGTCTTTGAGGATATTTAAGATGGAGATAGATAGATTCTTGATTGTAAAGGGGATCAAAGGTTACAGGGGAGAAGTGGGAGAATTAGGTTGAGAAACATATCAGCCATGAATGAGAGATCAAGCAGAGTCGATGGGCTGAATGGCCAAATTTCTGATCCTACACCTTAAGGTCTTATGGATTCTATTGGAGAAATAAAACACAAAGAACTGTAGATGTAAATCAGAAACAAAATCCGATATATTGCTGGAAACATTCAGTAGGTCTGGCAGCATCTGTGGAGAGAAGGTAAAGTTAATGTTGCAGGTCCAGTCACCCTTTGAGTTCTGAGGAAGAGTCACAGGATCCGAAACACTAATTCTGCTGTTAATTCTCTGAACAGATTGATAAGGAAATATTTAGAATGTGAAAACAGTGAGAACTCCTACATTCTATGACCTCAGGATGTTCTAAAGTTAACCTTCTCTCTCTCTCTCTTCAGGTACCTTGTCCTAAGGGAGCATTGAGAATCATGGAGTGAATGTATGATTTATTGTGGTCTATGGTTATGTCGAGCAAACTACTGCAGCAGTTCACTGATGCCTTCTCCAATCTGGAGTAGGGAGCTCTCCTGCTCTTACCATATGCCATTAGACATATCAGAAAGTTTTACAATCTACAGCGTGGAATCAGGCCCACACTGACCGTCCAAAGAGCATCCCACCCCATCCCCATAACCTTGCATTTCCCACGGCTAGCCCACATCGCCTGCACATCATGGGCAACTTAGGATGGCCAATCCTCCGAATCTGCACATCTTTGGACTGTGGGAGGAACCCACACAGACACGGGGAGAATGTGCAAACTCTACGCAGACAGTCATCCGAGGCTGGAATCGAGCCTGGGTTCCTGGCGTTGTGACGCAGCAGTGCTAACCACTGAGTCATCAAGTCACACAACTTCCACGGCCATTAAATCCTGGAGTGGGACTCAAACCCAGAGCTTTTAGTTCAGAAGTAGGGCCACTCGTAAACTACACAACCTCCTTAAAGCAGTTTGCAAGCTGTGACATACTTCTGAAAGGTAGTCATTGTTTAATATAGAAATTAACCAATTTGTGCACAGCAACATGAAACCGCTATCACATGAAACAGTTGAGGTGAATAGCATACGTGCATATGAAATGGCCAAGTGGATAAGAAGGAAACAAATAAAATTATGTGAATTGAATTAGATAAGCATAAGTCCTAGTAAAGTCCAGTTGGGCCAAATAGCCTCTTGCAGTGCTATAGATGTGGTGTTACCAGAAAATGATAACCAAAGACTCAGTATCAAATGCTGCTGTCCCCATCTCAGCATCATCCATGCTTGTGAATTCTGCAATTCCTTTATCCAACACCAGATGGACCCATTGCATAACTTTACTGGTACTTACCTGAATAGGCAAAACAGTATGCAGCATCTCAGAGTTAAAGACTATGCCGTCTCATGCATTTCCTCATTGTAGGATTGATGGCAGAGTTCTGAATAAAACTTCCCCAGTGTCATCGCAAAAGCAAAACAATTCCAGTACTGATGATTTAATCACAATGTGGAGGAGCCGGTGTTGGGCTGGGGTGGACAAAGTTAAAAATCACACAACACCAGGTTATAGTCCAACAGGTTTATTTGGAGGCACTAGCTGCTTCTTTGCCAGGTAGTTGTGGAACAGGATCATACAACACATGATTTCTAGCAAAAGATTGCAGTGTCATGCAACTAAAATGATATATTAAACAAACCTGGATTGTTGATAAGTCTTTCAACTTGTAGAATGGGTCGCAGGTTTCGATTCATTAATATGTAAATCCCAGAACTTCACCAACAATCACCAGACAGGGATGTTCCCTTCCAATAGGGGAATACTTTAGTATTTACATGTTCATTTATATGTTAATGAACCAAAACTTGCAACCTATTCTAAAAGATGAAAGACTTAACAACAATCCAGGTTTGTTTAATATATCATTTCAGCTACATGACACTGTCATCTTTTGTTATAAATTCTGTGTCTTATAGTCCTGCTCCATAACCACCTGATGAAGGAGCAGCACTCCAAAAACTAGTGCTTCCAAATAAACCTGTTGGACTATAACCTGGTATTATGTGATTTATATCTTGATTTAATCACATGCATAAAGCTTGTAAAATCAAAAGTCATAAAATTAGATGGTTCAAAACAAAATACAGACATTAAAATGTGCAATGGATACTGTTAATAATCCAAACTCTGTCTGGTTTTACATGAGCAAGCCTGAGATTTAGAACTGTGATAAGTGAGATGATACCTGTTTTTGATGACTTGTCATCATGGCAAATGATCTCTCAGTGATTCATGCAATTACTTTGAAGTGGAAACATCATTTGCAGTGTGGGCAAACATTGTATCCATCCTGTGTCAACACATTCCCCAAAGAGCAGTGAGAAGAACACAATGTCACAGCACAATAAGGCCATTCGGTCCATCATGCCATGGCTAGCTCTGAGAAAGTGCTGACCAGTCAATCCCACTCTTCCCTCAGTGCCCTGCATTTTCTATCCTTTTCAAACTCACTTGCTGACAGGGGGATAGTGGAACCATAACTTTTAAAAACTATTTTAATGAGCACTTGAAATGCCAGAAGCTAAGTGCCAGAAAATGGAATTTGAATTAGATATGGGCTTGATGACTCTTTCAGACATGATAGCATGGAAAGAAGCCATTCAGCCTATCAAAAAACCCCATTACTCTATTGTCCCTGATGTGCAGGTGCCGGTGGTGGACTGGGGTGGACAAAGTCAGAAGTCACACGACACCAGGTTATAGTCCAACAAGTTTATTCAAAACCACAAGCTTTCGGTGCACTGCTCCTTCATCAGATGAAGTGGCCTCAACTGGTACCTTGGGTTCATGTCACATTACAGGTGACCCCACTACACTATACACACACTCTCTCTCACTCACTCACTCACACATTCACAGAATCCCTCTCTCATACACACTCACAAATACCCCCCCACACTCACATCCACCCACACACCCTCTCACAGGCTTATACTCCACCACACTCTATCAAGTACACACACACACACACACACACACACTCGCACTCATGTGCGCACACTCACATGCACACACTCTCAATCTCTCTCACTCTCTTTCTCTCTCATGCACATGCACACACATATATTTACATTTGCAGATTTATATTTGCAGATATATTCTATTTTGCTCAAAAAATGCAGTCAATCCATGTAACATTTGATAAATTCCCACTTTGGAAATAGAACCAGTCTGACTCAAGACTGGGATGCAGATATACTCTAACCTCACGCCTTTAATGCATTGTCTGAGCTGAGAAGTCACTGTTTTTTTATAAAACCTTAAGTTATCTCAAGAATGTGACTCAGAAGAAGTTCTGGGATTTACATATTAATAAATGGAAACCTGCAACCTCTTCTAACAGATGAAAGACTTCACAGCAATTGAGGTTTGTTCAATAGAAATATCAGTTGCATGACACTGTAATCTTTTGATATAAATTCTATGTCTTATGATCCTGCTCCACAGCTACCTGATGAAGGAGCAGTGCTCTGAAAGCTAGTGCTTCCAAATAAACCTGTTGGACCATAACCTGGTGTAATGTGATTTTTAACTTTGTCCACCCCAGTCCAATACCAACTCCTCCACATTATCGGAAAGATGTGATAGCGTTGGATGGGGTGCAGCGGAGATTCACGAGGATATTCCCTGAGCTGGAGTAATTCAGCTATAAACCTGCTGGCTCAGTGGTTAGCACTGCTGCCTCACAATGCCAGGGAAGTGGGTTCAATTTCACCCTTGGCTGATTGTCTGTGTGGAGTTTGTATGATCTCCCTGTGTCTGTGTGGCTTCTTCTAGTGTTCCAGTTTCCTCCCACAGTCCAAAGATGTGTGGGTTAGGTGGATTGGCCATGGGGAATACAGGGTAATAGGGTGGGATGCTCTTTAAGAGGTTCAAAGTTTGTGAGAAGATTTGTAGCTCGGGTGCTCGTTGTTGTGGTTCTGTTCGCCGAGATGGGAATTTGTGTTACAGATGTTTCGTCCCCTGTCTAGGTGACATCCTCAGTGCTTGGGAGCCTCCTGTGAAGCACTTCTGTGATGTTTCCTCCGGCATTCCTCTAGAGACAAGCCACTATAAATGCCGGAGGAGAGATCACAGAAGCACTTCACAGGAGGCTCCCAAGCACTGAGGATGTCACCTAGACAGGGGACGAAACGTCTGGAACACAAATTCCCAGCTCGGCGAACAGCTCTTTAAGAGGGCTGGTATCGACTTGATGGGCCAAATGGCCTGATTCACACTGCAGGGATTCTAAAAGTATGCAGTAAGGGTTATTTGAGGTCGTTCCATGCACCAGTCCTCCCTTGCTTTATGTTGTCTGAGACCTACCCACAGATTAGTCGGGGATGGGATTCACCACCACAGAATATCCTTTCCAAATGAAACACTGTCCTTAGACAACAAGAAGGCTGTTGTACAATAGCAACAGCAACCATATTCAGACAGGCCTAAATACTAGGACCTGAGGGAACTGGTAGGGGTACATCTGCTCCCTCAGAAGGAGCGCACCCACACCATGTGTGAGGCTTCAGCAGGACTGGGTGACAGGAATGTTAACCCCTTAGAGCCATTACCATGTACAGCAGCCTCCTAAATGGGCTATGCCCATCATTAGAAACCAGAGCGAGGATTTAAAGGGACCACACAGCTTCAGTGCAACCTTCACAGTAGGTCGTTGCTGCCTCAGACCTCACAACCACAAAGGTTCATCTTGTGCCCTCACTGTAGTGTGTGTGTGGGTTGGGGGGGGGGAGGGAAGAGGATTGGGATCTAACAGATTGAGGGTCTCTACTCACAGACTTTGATCTTGTCTTGACCTCAGCCAATGTGGGAGTGAAGCCATGCTGTTACCTGCACGGTGTATCGCATACTAGCTGTCCCGCCAACTGAATACAATTGGATAAAGGAAAGGCAGCATAAAAAAAATCAGGACCGAATGTCCCTTAGGCAGTAGGAAACCACCCAGTAGTTTGCCGGGATAGAAAGATATTGAAAACCTGAGCTTGTCTATAAGGGACACAATTTCCAATTCTGCAGGTGATATGGAAATCTGAGATTCAGTAAAGAGCAAGGTATAAAGAGTGGCACGGTGCCTCAGTGGTTAGCACTGCTGCCTCACAATGCCAGGACCTTAGGTTTGATTCCAGCCTCGGGCAACCATCTGTGTGGAGTTTGCACATTCTCCCCATGTCTGTGTGGGTTTCCTCTGGTTTCCTCCCACAGTCCAAGGGTATGCAGGTTAGGTGGGTTGGCCATGCTAAATTGCCCAACATGTCCAGGGTTGTGTAGGCGAGGTAGAGTACCCATGGGAAATGTAGTGTTCAGGGATAGGGTGGGGGCTGGGTCTTGATGAGAAACTCTTCGAAGGGGTCAGTGCAGACTCAGTTGGCTGAATAGCCTCTTTCTGCTTTGAATCCATGTTTTGTTTAATATGATGGCACCAATCTCCAGGAGGACCTCGGTGAAATGAGAAGACAGATGGAACCTAACAGAAGGACTAGGAGCAGGAGTAGGCCATCTGGCCCATCGAGCCTGCTCATCCATTCAATAAGACCATGGCTGGCTGATCTTTTCATGGACTCAGCTCACTGTGTCCCTTAATCTCTTTATTGTTCAAATAAAATCTATCCTAGCTTTTAAAAACATTTACTGAAGTAGCGTCAACTACTTCTCAGGGCAGGCATTTGCATAGATTAGGTAAAAACAATGACTTCAGATGCTGGAAACAAGATTTTGGATTAGTGGTGCTGGAAGAGCACAGCAGTTCAGGCAGCATCCGAGGAGCAGCTGCTGCTGCTCCTCGGATGCTGCCTGAACTGCTGTGCTCTTCCAGCACCACTAATCCAAAATTTGCATAGATATACAACCCTCTGGGTGAAGACATTCCTTCTCAATTCAGTCCTAAATTTCTCCCTCTAATCTTGAGGCTGTGAGCTCTTGCCCTAGTTTCACTCTCCAGTGGTAACATCCTCCCTTCTCCTACTTTATTATTCCCTTCATAATTTTATATGTTTCTATACAAATAAAAATGGAAGATGAAATGGAAACTATACATGAATGTTCAATAACTAAATTTGTTGAGAAGTAGGAAGGCAAGTTGGAAAAAGGGTATAAGGTATCTGCAGAGGTTTCTGGATGGGTTAAGTGAGTGGGCATCAGTTTAACAGACGGTGTATAAGGTGGGTAAATGTGAAGTTGGCAGGAAGAATTTTAAGAAAGTGTTTTATTTAAACATGGAAAGATTGTGGAAGTCCATTGAACAAAGGGATTTGGGTTTCTGGGTGCAAAAGTACACAAATATCGGACAATGAAATGATCAGAATTTAAAAGAAATTGTCCAGAGCCTTGGTGAGACTACATCTGGAGTAGTGTGTAGAGTTTTGGTCTCTTTGTTTAATAAAGGGTATAGCTGCTTTAGATACAGTCGGGAGAAGATTCACTAGAATGATCCCTGGTGCGGGTGGTATGGGAGAGAGGGCAGTTACATCATAAGCAAACGTTGGAAAGGCTGGGCATGTGTCCATTGGGGGCTTTGAAGAATGCGAGGTGATCTCATCGAAGCATACAGGATCCTGTGAGGACTACATGGGGTGGATGTTGAAAAAATGTTTCCCTTGTGTAAGACATGAGAACGAGGGGACATGGTTTAAAACTAAGGAGTTACCCACTTAAGATAGAAATGAGGAGAATCTTTTTCTCTCAGAGGTCCATGAGTGTCTTCTCCAGGAAGCAGAGGGATCATTTATAAGGCGATGGTAAATAGATGCTGGACCAACAAGGGAGTCAAAACTTATCAGCGCTACATGGGAGCGTGAGGTCCCAATCAGACCATGATCTTACTGAATGGAGTTGCAGACTTGAGTAGCCAAACTGCCGACTCCTGCTGCCAATCCCTTTTGTTCAGATATTGCCGGTAAAACAGGAAGAAGAGAAAGGTGAGATAATCTGAATAAAAGTGGCATAATTTTAAAATGAGTGAAGAAGCAGAGGATGTGCTTTGAAAGCAGCAGATTAAGTTGAGGCGGTTGCTTTATAAAAAATGGAATCCTGTTCTTTAGTAATGGGGGAATCCTGAAAACAAGGATTATAAACAGCCAGACCTGCACATACTTAGCAGGTCAGGCAGCATTGTGGAGAGAGAAATGGAGTTAACGTTTCAGATTAATGGGCAAGAGATTTATACAGTATGGTAACAGGCCCTTCAGCCCACCATGTCCATGCTGACCAACAAATATCAAACTACACTCACCCCATTTGTTCCATTGCCTAATATGCCCTGGCATTTTAAGAGCTCATCCAGATGCTCCTTAAATGTTGTGAAATTATCTGCCTCCATCATCCCCTCAGGCAGTGTGTTCTATATTTCTACCACCCTCCGGTGAAAATACATTTTCCTCCGATCTCCTCTAAGCCACTTGCTCCTCACCTTAAATTCTGAAGGTCTGCATTTTCGACAGAAATTCTAAACTAGGATTTATGGCTTGTAAGAGTCATAAGTGGTTGTGTTCAAAACAGAATTGGATGCACATTTCAGAAGAAAATAACTTCCCAGGGTGTGCAGAAAAAGCAATGGGCTTCATTAGAGGGGCATACCACAGAACCAGTGCACAATGGTCTCCCATTTGTGCAATAGTATTCGACAATTCCATGATCCTATGAGTGGTCTTGCATCTGATAATTAACAGCAGGCAATGATAAGAAAAATGTCAATGGAACACTACTGAACGAGAAGCAGTGAAGAGGAATGTGTGAAATGTAACCAAATTCCATTTGGTTAGTGTACCAAAATAGATCAGTTACAATAGAAATTGGATGCATTGTTCATACAAGAAAATGCTGCACTTCTGATTCACTGCTCACGAGGGATGTGACTCAGCCTTTCAAAACTTGATATGCATTCTGCTTCAGTGCAGCCTGTGAAAAGATTTAGATCCAAAACACTGGCACTTTCACGTTTTTAACATTCTGTTATGCACCAGTTCGATGCAGCATCTGGTGTTTTGACTTTGTGATGTCCACCGGGGGCTATGTTTGAGTGAAAGGAACCCAACGGAGAAGTTGCTGTGTAATTGTCATACCATTTTTCACATTGACTTTTACCACAACAATCTGGACCTGATGCAAGTTGAAAATGTGGCAAAATAATTCCTATAACTGAAACTTCCTTCACTGAGTGGCAAAAAAAAAAAGGGGGGAAATGGAAAGATAGAGAGATGGAGGAAGGTAGCATATTTTTCGCAACACATTTTGCAGCCAATGACTATGTGGAGTCACTGCTGCCGTGTCGGAAATGTGGAAAATTGTACACAGCAAAGTCCCAGAAACAATATCATTGATCAGATTCTCATTTTTTTGTTCCATCAACAATTATTTCAAGGATAACTATTGGCCAGGTCACTGGGAAGAAGTTTGCCTCCTCTTCTTTGCACCAGCACAATGGAAACTTTTGTGATCACCTGACAAGATACACTCGCTTTCAAGTCTCATTCTAAACGACAGGATAAAGAACTCATGGCTTTGCTTGTTTCAAACGGTGTATTATCCTGCTTGATTCCTATCTCATTAAAAGGAATTAGTTACATTGTATGCTTTGTAATTTTTTTCCCCAGCTAAATTCTTAATTCAATGTAATCAAATTGGAAGAGTGTCAAGTATTTAAACTTAAGTGAGCCACTGCGTTGTTTGCAACATGTCCTCCCCACGTGAGGTGAAACTACGGTGAAAGAAGGGGGAAAAAAAACCTTCACAAAAGATTCAATTCCCGAAACGTTTTTATGAAGAAGCTTCAGACTGCTCCATAAGTCACTCAAAAAGAATATAATTATAATGCCTGGCAGAAAGAGGACATGGCAGATGAGCCTTTCATATTCTAACTACAGTTAGCAACGGACTGTTGTATTCAGCACATCCCCTCAGGTGGACAATCATACAGGGGAAAGTGAGGACTTGCAAATGCTGGAGGTCAGAGTCAAAAAGGGTGGTGCTGGAAAAGCACAACTGATCAGGCAGCCTCCGAGGAGCAGAAGAGTCAACGTCTCGAGCATAAACTCTTCATCAGGCATGATGAAGAGCTTATGCTCAAAACGATGGTTCTTCTGCTCCTTGGATGCTGACTGACCAGCTATACTTCCTCAGCACCAGATTTTTTGACTCAGTCAATCATACAGTTTGACATGAACCTGCATGACGGGACAGCCTTCCATGTGGAAGAGGGCATTTGGGTAAAGACCATGTTGTTAGGTCCTTTCCATGAGAGCTCTTATTCCAAATTTTCTAATTATTGTGTTTGGTCTCACAGCTGGTATGCAATCTACCTCTGAGAGACACATTTATAATGTTATTACCTGATCATGGCATGTGACTTCATGGTATGAAGGTCTCAGTCTGCATCTTACTGGAGAAAGTGAGGACTGCAGATGCTGGAGATCAGAGCTGAAAATGTGTTGCTGGAAAAGCGCAGCAGGTCAGGCAGCATCCAAAGAGCAGGAGAATCGACGTTTCGGGCATGAGCCCTTCTTCGGGAATGAGGAAAGTGTGCCCACAGGTTAAGATAAAAGGTAGGGAGGAGGGACTTGGGGGAGGGGCGTTGGAAATGCTATAGGTGGAAGGAGGTTAAGGTGAGGGTGATAGGCCGGAGTGGGGGTGGGGGCGGAGAGGTCAGGAAGAAGATTGCAGGTTAGGAAGGTGGTGCTGAGTTCGAGGGTTGGGACTGAGACAATGTGGGGGGAGGGGAAATGAGGAAACTGGAGAAATCTGAGTTCATCCCTTGTGGTTGAAGGGTTCCTAGGCAGAAGATGAGGCGCTCTTCCTCCAGCTGTCGTGTTGCTATGGTCTGGCGATGGAGGAGTCCAAGGACCTGCAAGTCCTTGGAGGAGTGGGAGGGGGAGTTGAAGTGTTGAGCCACGGGGTGGTTGGGTTGGTTGGTCCGGGTGTCCCAGAGGTGTTCTCTGAAATGTTCCGCAAGTCAGCGGCCTGTTTCCCCAATATAGAGGAAGCCACATCGGGTGCAGCAGATGCAGTAAATGATGTGTGTGGAGGTGCAGGTGAATTTGTGGCGGATATGGAAGTATCCCTTGGGGCCTTGGAGGGAAGTAAGGGGGGAGGTGTGGGTGCAAGTTTTGCATTTCTTGCGGTTGCAGGGGAAGGTGCCGGGAGTGGAGGTTGGGTTGGTGGGGGGTGTGGACTTGACAAGGGAGTCATGGAGGGAGTGGTCTTTTCGGAACGCTGATAAGGGGGGGGAGGGAAATATATCCCTGGTGGTGGGGTCCGTTTGGAGGTGGTGGAAATGACAACGGATGATACGATGTATATGGAGGTTGGTGGGGATGTAGGTGAGGACCAGTGGGGTTCTGTCCTGGTGGCGATTGGATGGGCGGGGCTCAAGGGCGGAGGAGCGGGAAGTGGAGGAGATGCGGTAGAGAGCATCGTCGATCACGTCTGGGGGGAAATTGCGGTCTTTGAAGAAGGAGGCCATCTGGGTGGTACGGTTTTGGAACTGGTCCTCCTGGGAGCAGATGCGGCGGAGACAAAGGAATTGGGAATATGGGATTGCATTTTTACAGGGGGCAGGGTGGGAGGAGGTGTAGTCTAGGTAGCTGTGGGAGTCGGTCGGTTTATAGTAAATGTCCGTGTTGATTTGGTCACCCAAAATAGAAATGGAGAGGTCAAGGAAGGGGAGGGAAGAGTCTGAGACGGTCCAGGTAAATTTGAGGTCGGGGTGGAAGGTGTTGGTAAAGTGGACGAACTGTTCAACCTCCTTGTGGGAGCACGAGGCAGCACCAATACAGTCATCGATGTAGCGGAGGAAAAGGTGGGGGGTGGTGCCAGTGTAGCTGCGGAAGATGGATTGTTCCACATATCCTACGAAGAGGCAGGCATAGCTGGGGCCCATGCGGGTCATACCCATGCATCTTACTGGACCCACTTACAGCATGACGTGCTGAGGGAAGCTGCAATAATCTGAAATCAAATTGCTCTGTACTAGTCCAGTCTTGGCACTGCCTGTGATTGTACTAGATGTTGATGCCATTTGTGGAATAAATATGTAAAAACATGCACACAAAATAAATTCTATTGCAATAGTATCTTATGGATGTGAATCATACGTTATGGAAACTAACATCAGTCTTGCCGTATCAGGTACAATTTTGTTTAGAATTCCTAGAGTGTGGAAGCAAGCCATTCAGCCCATTGAGTCCCAAACAATCACCTGAAGCAGATCCTACCAAGACCCACCTTATAACCCTGCAGTCCCATGGCTAATCCACCTAACCTACACATCCATGGACACAATGGGCAATTTGCCAGGCCATTCCACCTAACCTGCACATCTTTGGACTGTGGGACAAAACCAGAGCACCCGGGGAAACCCAAGGAGATATGGGGAGAAGGTGCAAACTCCACACAGGCAATTGCCAGAGGTTGGAATCAAACCCAGGTCCCTTGTGCTATGAGGCAGCAGTGCCAACTACTGAGCTGCCGTGCCACCCCAAATACTGGAAGGTAGAATGCCCATTTGCTGCATTTGCAGATCATGAGGGCAGATGAAGAAGCTTCTGACTGTTTCAACAGTCACTCAGAAGGAAGGTAATTACAATGCCTGGAATGAGGAGGATGTCACCAAAGTACCCTTGACATCCTAACTTCAATTAGCAATGGACTGTTTCATTGGGCATATCCCCTTAGGCAGATTGGACAGTCAATCATATTTTCATGTTTATAGGCCACTAGATAGACAGCTTCATTTTGCAGCACATTGTAAAATGACCTGCACCAAGGGACACTCCCATATGAGGTGGTGGGGGGGGGGGGGGGTAACATTTCTCCAAAGATTATTTAAGTCTCTTGCTGGACTGATATTTTTCTGTTGGTATACTCATAACATTAACACATACCATTACTCTACCCACAGTAATATGCAATGATTTAACAGGTGAGGAGATTCAGACACAACTGCACAATTCGTAAGAAACATAGAATCAGGCCATTCAGCCCTTTGAATCCACACTGACCCCTCTGAAGGACGTCCTGTCCAAAACCACTCCACTAGCCTCTCCCTGTAATCCTGAATGTCCCATGGCTAATCCACCTGAACTGCATATCTTTGGACTATGGGAGGAAACTGGAGCACCTGGAAGAAGGCAGAGCACCCAAAGGAAACCTGCACAACCATTGTGAGAACATGCAAACTCCATACAGACAGTTGCCCAAGGATGGAATTAAACCCAGGTCCCTGGCATTGTGAGGTAGCAACGCCAACCATTGAGTCACTGTGCCACTCCATAATGTAGCATCAATAAACATAAAGGTTCATGTTGTCATCCTTTATGGCCAGGTTGATTCAGGAGGTCAAGATTTGTAAATTCTGTTAGATACCTTGGAAACGATATTAAACTCACATCGCTTTGACACCTTTCTTCCTGTGCATTACTTCACCCGTACAAGAACAATACCTGCAACAAATTCATTTAGGATTCTGTAAGGCAGTCTGAACTGTCCCTATTTAGTTATTCACTGCATTAATATAAGTTTACTTTTATTTTCATCTACCCTTTTATCTGTTCCTACACTAACTTTACAATGTGCTCTGAAATGAAGCTGTCTATATATTACCCTATAAACCTTTATTGTGTTCCCATGAAATTCATTTGATTACTATTTCACTGGAGGGACTGACAGCTTTTTTTAAAGCCCCTATTTAAAAAGCAGACAAAGTAATTTTCTCCAAACTTGGTTGGCATTTGGATCATAATACAAGTGCAGCTTTGTTTTAAGGTCTTGGTTGATAAGCAAGGCTAGCGTCACAGAAGACTACAACACAGGAAAAGGTCCTTCAGCTCATTGTTTCCAGACAAGTGAAAACAACCAGCTAACTATTCTAATCTCTTTTTCCAGCATTTGGCTCATAGCCTCGTCTCCCTCAACACTGCAAGTGCACATCTAAATGTGGTTGACTCTTAAATGCCCTCTGCCATTTACATCCAGCAGCGATGGGCAATAAATGCCTAGCCAGCAATGTCCTCATCTCATGAATGAATTTTTAAAAAGCTGTCTCTATCACCCTTAGATACTCAGAGTTCCAGATTCCTAACACCCTCTGGGTGAAGAACATTTTCCTCACATTTCCTCGAAACCCCCTGCTTCAATCCAAGGGTGAGGCTGATCGTTTGATTAAAAATCAACCCCACCCAATGTGATTGGAGATTTGGTGCTTCACATTATTGAAAACCAAGTCAGATTCTTAGCAATGAGGCACTGCTTTTCTGTTTAAAATGGCCTTTGATGCTGTCTCCATATTTCTGGTCCTCACTCACCACAGCAGAGCCTTTGACAACTAGTGAGTTAGGTAGACAATTCACTATCACTGATCATGTTGCCTCTTGACACCACTAGATGAGTTGTACCCACATGTCATGTGTTGATTCAATCTGGTATACTTTCTGTTAGAGTGAGCCCACAGCCTTCACTCGACACTTATTAATTCGTTGAATATCCATGCTCCCATGATTGACACCTATAGGTTACTTGGTAATGGTTTTGTTTTGTGGTATTGAATAAGTTAGTCCCACTTCTCATAGAGGACATGGATAGGGTAAATAGAGAAGGTCTTTTCCCTGGGGTGGTGGGTCCAGAACTAGAGGGCATAGGTTCAGGGTGAGAGGGGAAAAATAAAGAAGAAACCTAAGGGGCAACGTTTTCATGCAGAAGGTGGTATGTGTATGGAATGAGCTGCCAGAGGAAGTGGTGGAGGCTGGTACAATTGCAGCATTTAAAAGGCATCCGGATGGGTATATGAATATGAAGGGTTTGGAGGGATATGGGCCGGGTGCTGACAAGTGGGACTAGATTGGGTTGGGATATCTGGTCGGCATGGATGAGTTGGACCGTACTGTACATCTCAATAACTCTATGATACCAGGATTCAATATCAAGAGAAATTTGATTTCTTTTATTACATCGCCAATTTCTCTCCTCTCCTCCTTCCTGAAATAACTCCAAGATGGTTGATCTCCCGTTATCAAGGCACCCTTTATTTGTACTTGGAGAGTCCTTGACACTGGTCCAGCTCCCTCAGAGCCAGCTCTCAGAGGGAAAAAAAAGGATGTCAGCCAGGACTCCCTGATTGGACCAGGCTCACAGCCCCACCTTATATTCTATGAGATCCACCTTACTGACATCATTCCAATCACGACACTTCCCCCACCAGGGTGCTGATTTCTGAACATGTTTCGGAAGCTGTTGACAAAATCTCAAAGGACTATTCCTGGGAAATCGGTCTCAATGAACAGGCCAGCTGGCCACTAGAGGGCATTACAGCTGACTTGGTGCTGCCAACCCACATGGACACATTCCCAGGGGAGGTCAGTAACTGTCCTGTTCTGTACAGTTTAGGGGCAGGGACAATCGTGATGAAGCATTGGAGTGACAGCCATGTAGAATTGCATCAGTTGGATTTGGGTGATATTGTGATCACTAAGAATAAAAACAATTAACACTGATGTGAGCTTATTGAAATCACTCCTGTATCTCCTCTCTCTTTAAGAGTACGTAAACAAAAAGAGACACTTGCGCATATAGAGTGTCTTTTATGACCTCAGGATACCCCAAACACTCTGCAGTCAACAAAATACTTCTGAAGTATGGTCACTGTTGCAGTGAAACACAGAGCGCTCCTATAAACAGAAACATGGTAATGATCAGATAACCTGCTGTCACATTACTGATTAGAGTAGATTCCCTACAGTGTGGAAACAGGCCCTTTGGCCCAACAAGTCCACAACCACCCTCCGAAGATTAACCCATCCAGATCCATTCCCCTAACTTATATTTACCCCTGACTAATGTACCTAACACTATGGGCAATTTAGCATGGCCAATCCACCTGACTTGCATATCTTTGGATTGTGGGAGGAAACTGGAGCACCTGGAGGAAACCTACGCCGGCACAGGGAGAACGTACAAACTCCACGCAGACAGTTGCCCAAGGCGGGAATCGAACCCGGATCCCCGGCATTGTAAGGCAGCATCTCTAACCACCGTGTCGCACCGTGCCGCTTGAGAGATCAATACCAGGGCAAGGAAACCCAGGGATCTTGCTCCTTTACTTTTCTTCGTAATAATGCTGTTTACATTTGCCAAAAAGGGCCTCAGTTTAACATCTCATTCAAATGTTATCACCTCCAGCATTACAGCACTCCCTCAGCACCGCATGAGGAGCACCAACCGAGACTTTTGTGCTCAAGTCACAGGGCAGTACTTGAACCTACAATCCTCCAGCTCAAAGATAGGAATGCTACCAAATGAGACATAGTTGACATGGAACTTGGAAACTTCTCTTGTGTGGAGCTCTAGGCATATTCTACTGTTTAAATGACAGTATATTAATGTAATTTTAGCTGTAACAGTGGTAATGATGAATTGAATATTCTTCAATGTTTACTCTGACTGACAACAAAGTAACTGCAACCAGGAGAACATATCTTAGTGCTTGAGGCCCATCTCACATGCGACTTAAGAAAGTTGATTGAATTAACTTTGTGAGGCCTGTCCAATTTCGAAACTTACATTTGGAACTTCCAAAATTACAGTCTGAAACCAGAATTAGCAACAGGATTTTTCACTTTACTACTCTTTCCCCTCTTAATGAATGAGTCTGTGTTATGATTTGTTTTGACTGGATTCCCTACAGTGTGGAAACAGGCCCTTTGGCCCAACCAGTCCACACCGACCCTCTGAAGAGTAACCCACCCAGACCAATTTCCCTCTGACTAATGCACCTAACTTGGCCAATTCACCTGACCTGCACATCTTTGGACTGTGGGAGGAAACCGGAGAGCCCAGAGGAAACCCACACAGACACGGGGAGAACATGCAAACTCCACACAGACAGTTGCCAGACACCGGAATCAAACCTGGGACCCTGGTGCTGTGAGGTAGCAGTGCTAACCACTGAGCCACCGTGCCACCCTATGTAGCCTAATTACCATAATAATTCTACAACATATTTAGGGACGAGTGTATCATTGACAATGTGTGAGATGTCACTTGTTTCCTACGTGAAAAGAGACATAGTATTCCATGACTTTGAACAAATGACAATAAATTTTATTGTACAAAATTAGAACAATATTGCAATCTACTGCTAAAATTTATATTCTAACATTCCAAAATTAACTTTTTTTATTCAATCATGGGATGTGAGTGTCACTGGCTGGGCCAGCATTTATTTCCCATCCCCAGAGGGCAGTTTGAAGAGTCATCTGTGGGTCTGGAGTCACATGTAGGCCAGACCAGATAAGGATGACAGATTTCTTTCTCTAAAGGGCATGAATGAACAAAATGGGTTTTTCTAACAATCAACAATGGATTCATAGTCATCATTAGACCATTGATTCCAGATCCTTTATTGAATTCAAATTCCACCATCTGTCATTTTTGAATCCAGATCCCGAGAACATCAGCTGAGTTCCTGCACTGAAGCAAATATGCATAAAAGTCAAACTATAGTCAAATACTTCAAATATCAAATGCAATTTGTGTCATATTCTACAGATTTCTCAGCAACACCCATCCACCCCAGATATTGGCAACATTATGGGGGGCACCAACACCTATTAAAACATAACAAGGAATTTCAATTCTTCCCTTTCAAAGACATAAGTTTGGAAACCTTGCAGAAGTGAATCTTTTATTGCCTTTGTCAAAGGCTGCTCACATTTTGCTAATTTTCCTCCTTTCCTGTGACAATGCTCCCTAGATCTAGCTGCCCAGCACTCACTCACAGGCACAATTCCAGCTATTCACAAACAGCAGGCTTCTGCGAATTAATTCTGCACCCAACTCTCTGAGCTCAGAACTTGCCCAGTTGCACTGAGCAACTAGTGCTTCTGGGCTTCCTTCACCCCCATTCTCAGCTGAATTATCAATGATTCATCGACTCATTCCAAACTCCCATATCACTCAGGCCTTTACCTGAGTCTTAACACCCAACACTTACCTGCATCAGTACTTAAGCCCCCAAGACTTCCCCTGAGCCTGACATTCCTGCAGCCTGCTACATCTGTACATTTCAGGGTGGAGCCTCTCCCTGCTCCGAAGTATCTAACTGATTCAGAACTTGGAAGCAGTATCACCTTCCCCTGACTGCTTCAGTCCAGATAGCTAAAACAGAACGCCTGGTAACTGTCGAACTATTCTGAGTGACTTATTGAAACAAACAATCCCTCAGTTAGCTCAGCTCTCTGGACAGCTAGTTTGTCATGCAGAGACACACCAACAGAGTGGGTTGGCTTCCAACACTGGCTGTGGTTACCATGAAAGTCTCTCCTTTTCAACTTCTCTCCTCACTGACTATGGTCATCTTCAGGTTAAACCACCACCACTCATCTCTTCCTCTTTCTCTAATGAGAGAGCAGTCCCTATGGTCCATTAGTACAGTGGTGAATTTACCATTACTACTGACACTACTGCGATGTTACTGCTTCCTTTAAACAAAGACTGCTTTCCACTGAGTGTGGGAAGGAGAACATCCAGAATCTGGGCAAGCTGAGGAACCAATGAGGGTGCAATGTTTGAAAATGGAGGTCCTGTGATGATAGAGGGGAGGCAGTGGCCTAGTGGTATTATTGCTGAGCTATTAATCCAGAAATTCAGCTGGGGATCTGGATTCAAATCCCACCATGGCAGATGATGGAATTTGGATTCAATGAAGAATCTGGAATTAAGGGTCTAAATGATGACCACGGATCCATTGTTGGAAAACCCCATTGAATTCACTGACATCAAAGAAACTGCCATCCTTACCTGGTCTGGCCTACATGTGACTCCAGACCCACAGCAATGTGATTCACTCCTAAACTGCCTTCTGGGCAATTAGGGATGGGCAATAAATACAGTCTAGCCAGAGACGCCTGCATCCCGTCAGTGATTTAAAAATAAAGAAAGCACCAGACATATGTCTAAGCAGAAATGGCAATCCTATTGTGCCAGTTTTAGGCAGGAGACCCATTTCAACAGCAAAATCGGGGTCGCACACCTTTAACTACAGGCCAGGCATACTCTAACCTGGAGCATAGAAGACGGAGGGTAAAGTGCTGGGTCAAGCGATGTGTGATATTAATCTGATGGGGGTCACAGGGTCAGCAATGCCTGTTTGGACTACTTCCACGTGGAAACCTATCCTTTTCCTGATTGGGCTAGCCCAGTATCCCCTGTTGCTATCTTGACGGTGTCACATGACCAACATGAAAGGCTGAATGGCCTTCCTCTTGGCCCATGATGCTAAGTCCAGCCCATCAATAAAATTCGGCTGCCGAGCTGATGAGAAACTCCAACCTTGCCACAATAACAGGCACGAGATAGCCAAGAAGACTAGTAATTTTCAGAGGCATAACTGAGGTGGAGATTGGATTCTGAATACAAAGAAAATACTGTCAGATATTTTCTTTTTGGGGAAATAACTTTCTCAAAAACTGATGCAAAGTACTTTGCAGAGAATCAGGCTGTCTCCTGGACTTAGTATGCAGCATGCATTTTAACTTCACAAGTATGCGAATCACAATCATCCTCATCTGAAAAACTCAAATGATGCTTCTTATACAGTGCACAATCTGGAACAATCTCTTGCAGCAATATTAAACCAAAGTGCTCACAGCCCGGACTGTAAAGAATAATGACGATAAACAAAATGGCATTTAATCATTGGGACATCTATGGGGTAAAAAGAGCCTTTTTTCTCGATTTTTGATATAGGTTTCATTGTTACGTGTACTCGGGTACGAAAGTACAGGAGTGCATATGACAATAAAATCTAAACCAAAAAGTTTGAGCAATATATAAGATGCCATCTCAGGTACAAAGATACTTCGGTACAGAATCTTAAGAACGAGGTAGAAAGAAAGAAGAGCTAAATGCGAAACATTGCAGTAATTATGGTGTTGTGTAAAACATATGAAATAAGTTTATGTACATGTATTGCAGACCTTCTTAGTTTGAAGTAGAACTTAAAGAAATAAAACTGAAAGTTCAAACATTAGAAAAGGATAGACAAGGGCCAAGTGCAGGGACATGGAGTTAGCATGGATCTAGAAGTTGAAGTTCTAATTTGGAGAAAGGCCAATTTTGACGGTATTAGGCAAGAACTTTCGAAAGCTGATTGGAGGCAGGTGTTCGCAGGTAAAGGGACGGCTGGAAAATGAGAAGCCTTCAGAAATGAGATAACAAGAATCCAGGGAAAGTATATTCCTGTCAGAGTGAAAGAGAAGGCTGGTAGGTATAGGGAATGCTGGATTACTAAAAACATTGAGGGTTTGGTTAATAAAAAGAAGGAAGCATGTGTCAGGTATAGACAGGATAGATCGAGAGAATCATTAGAAGAGTATAAAGGCAGGAGGAGTATACTTAAGAGGGAAATTGGGAGGGCAAAAAGGGGACATGAGATAGCTTTGGCAAATAGAATTAAGGAGAATCCAAAGGGTTTTTACAAATATATTTAGGACAAAAGGGGAACTAGGGAGAGAATAGGGCCCCTCTAAGATCAGCAAGGGGGCCTTTGTTTGGAACTACAGAAAATGGGGGAGATACTAAATGAATATTTTGCATCAGTATTTACTGTGGAAAAGGATATGGAAGATATAGACTGTAGGGAAATACATGGTGACATCTTGCAAAATGTCCAGATTACAGAGGAGGAAGTGCTGGATGTCTTGAAATGGTTAAAGGTGGATAAATCCCCAGGACCTGGTCAGGTGTACCCTAGAACTCTGGGAAGTTAGAGAAGTGATTGCTGGGCCTCTTGCTGAGATATTTGTATCATCGACTGTCACAGGTGAGGTGCTGGAAGACTGGAGGTCAGCAAATGTGGTGGCACTGTTTAAGAAGGGTGGTAAGGACAAGCCAGGGAACTATAGACCAGTGAGCCTGACCTCATTGGTGGGCAAGTAGTTGGAGGGAATCCTGAGGGACAGGATGTACATGTATTTGGAAAGGCAAGACTGATTAGGAATAGTCAACATGGCTTTGTGCATGGGAAATCATGTCTCACAAACTTGACTGAGTTTTTTGAGGAAGTAACAAAGAAGATTGATGAGGGCAGAGCAGTAGATGTGATCTATATGGACTTCAGTAAGGCGTTTGACAAGGTTCCCCATGGGAGACTGATTAGCAAGGTTAGATCTCACGGAATACAGGGAGAATTAGCCATTTGGATACAGAACTGGCTCAAAGGTAGAAGACAGAGGGTGGTGGTGGAGGGTTGTTTTTCAGACTGGACGCCTGTGACCAGTGGAGTGCCACAAGGATCGGTGTTGGGTCCTCTACTTTTTGTCATTTACATAAATGATTTGGATGCGAGCATAAGAGGTACACTTAGTAAGTTTGCAGATGACATCAAAATTGGAGTTGTAGTGGACAGCGAAGAGGGCTACCTCAGATTACAAGAAGATCTGGACCAGATGGGCCAATGGGCTGAGGAGTTTAATGCAGATAAATGCGTGGTGCTGTATTTTGGGAAAGAAAATCTTAGCAGAACTTATACACTTAATGGTAAGATCCTAGGGAGTTTTGCTGAACAAAGAGACCTTGAAGTTCATAGCTCGGATAGTGAAGGAGGCGTTTGGTATGCTTTCCTTTATTGGTCAGAGTATTGAGTACAGGAGTTGGGAGGGCTCGTTGCAGCTGCACAGGACATTGGTTAGGCCACTGTTGGAATATTGCATGCAACTGTGGTCTCCTTCCTGTCGGAAAGATGTTGTGAAACTTGAAAGGGTTCAGAAAAGATTTACAAGGATGTTGCCAGGTTTGGAGGATCTGAGCTATAGGGAGAGGCTGAAAAGGCTGGGGCTGTTTTCCCTGGAGCATTGGAGGCTGAGGGGTGACCTTGTAGAGGTTTACAAAATTATGAGGGGCATGGATAGGATAAATCGACAAAGTCTTTTCCCTGGGGTGGGGGAGTCCAAAACTAGAGGGCATAGGTTTAGGGTGAGAGGGGAAAGATATAAAAGAGACCTAAGGGGCAACTTTTTCACACAGAAGGTGGTAGGTGTATGGAATGAGCTGCCAGAGGATGTGATGGAGGCTGGTACAATTGCAACATTCAAGAGGCATTTGGATGGGTATATGAATAGGAAGGGTTTGGAGGGATATGGGCCGGGTGCTGGCAGGTGGGACTAGATTGGGTTGGGATATCTGGTCGGCATGGACAGGTTGGACCGAAGGGTCTGTTTCCATGCTGTACATCTCTATGACTCTGTGACTCTATGACATTTTGATCAGCATGGACCAGCTTGGTCTCAATGACTGTATGACCCTATTACAGTCTTTCCTAAGTGTTTAGGTAGTGTGGGACCGCACTTCAAGGAATCATCTCAAAACCAGAAGTTCATGCTGTGGCCATGCTAGGCCAAGGGACCGCGTTGCTGGGCTGATAGACCATCACGCGAGGCCAAGAGACCATCACGCTGGGCTGACAGACCACCATGCTGGGCCGAGAGACCACCACGCTTGGCCGAGAGATTGCCACACTGAGCCGAGAGATTGCCAAGCCAGGCCGAGAGATCGCCATGCTGGGCCGAGAGATCACCACGCTGGGCCAAGAGACCTTCATGCTGGGCCAAGACATGACCAAGCTGGGCCGAGAGATCATCATGCCAGGCTGAGAGACCGCTAGGCTGGGCCACTGGGAGATAACCACTCTGGGACTACTGAGAGATCCCCACGATGGGCCATTGTGAGATCACCACGCTGGGCTGAGAGGCCGCCACACTGGGCCTCGAGACTGCCATGCTGGGCCGAGAGACCACCACCCTGCGTCCAGCGACCGCCATGCTGGGCCACTGTGAGATCACCACACCGGGCCAAGAGACCACCATGCCGGGCCGAGAGACCGCCACGCCGGGCCGAGAGACCGCCACGCTGGGCCACTGAGATCACCATGCTGGGCCACTGAGAGAATGCCAAGCCAGGCCAAGAGACTGCTGCCACACCGAGATGGAAGACCAGCAGATCAAGAGCCCGCTGTGCCAGGCCACCACGCTGGGTCTGTGCTGAGTCTATAGCCAGGAGAAGAAAGAAGAGGGATGAAGGAAAAAAAAATACAAAAAGGAAGAGAAATGAAAGGAAGAAAAGGAAAAGGAAGCAGATGGAGCAGAAGTGTGAAGCATTCTACTCCCTCCCACCTTGGCATTTGTTTCTCTAACTTTGCCCATCGAAGTTTCAATATTGTTCATAGATTTACTAGCAGTCTCAGCAACTTGTACAAACTAGAGTGGAGCTGAACAGTTTGGGAAGGGTGTAAGTCCCACCTCTTCCTTATAATTTCTGTCCTACTCCCACAGGACACCAAAGTGAAGCTGAAGGAGCCAATCATGGGAAATGCCGAACGAAAAAAAAAATTACACAATTGAGACTGAATTGTCATGTCTACAGGATGGTCATCAATGTTTTGCTGCAGGACGGTTTCTCAGTTCTTTGGTGAATTATGTTATTGCATGAGTGACACATTCTGATTTCTGTTTGCCTACATTCACCTCTGCTTGACATTCTGCAGAATATTTTTGGGCAAAACACAGGAGCAACAAACCCAGAGAACCTGGGATGTCGAGGAGAATTCAGAACCGGATAAAAGGAAAAGAGATGTGTAAGAAATACAAAGGAAGCAAACTAACGGAGGCCCGAGAGGAATATAGAATCTACAGGGATGAACACAAAAAGCAATTAGAATCTGGGTGTTGGGGGCATGAGAAACCTCTGGCAGACAAGATGAAGGAGAATCCTAAGATTTTCTACAAGGATCTAGAGGGTAGGAGAATAACCAGGGAAAGAGTTGGTCTTACTAGGGACCAAAGGGGCAATCTGTGTTTGAAACTGGACGACATTGGTGGGGTGTTAAATGAATACTTCACATCTACCCTTACACGGGAGAGGAAGGATACAGGTACAAGATTCGAGAAGATAGACTGGGAAGTTCTTGAGCAGATTGATATAAGAAGCGAGGAGGTATTGGAGATGGGTTTAAAAGTGGACAAATCCCCTGCTTCAGATGGATTGTATCCTAGGCTACTGTGGGAGAGGAAGGAGGAAATTACAGAGGTCCTGACCCACATTTTTAGATTGTTTCTGGCCACCGGAAATATTTCAGACAATTGTAGGATAGCTAAAATGGTTCCACTGTAGAAGAAGGGTGGTTGAGGTCGACCAGTGAGTTTAACATCAGTGGGCAGGGCAACTATTGAGAAAATAGTGAACGTGAAAAGTAATCTTCAATTGGAGAGACAAGGTTTGGTCAGGGATAGTCAGCAAGGCTTTGTTAGAAACTGGTGGAATTTTTCAAGAATGTGACCGAATGCTTGGATAAGGTAAGGCAGTTTATGAAGTTATGCTGATTTCAGCAAGGCCTTTGACAAGGCCCATGTGGCAAAAAAACTCATGGGCTCAGCGATAGGAGAGAAGGTGATTGGAAAAGGCTACTTATGTGACTGGAGCCTGATGTGTAGTGGCATACCACATGGATCAGTGTTGGGTCCCCTATTGTATGTAATATTCATAAATGATGTAGATGAGAGTGTGGGAGGGTGATAAGTAAGTTTGCGGATGACACAAAGATTAACAGTGAGGAATAAGGTATCAGATGGCAAGAAGATAGAAATGGATTTGTTCAATGGGCAGATCAGTGGCAGATGAAATTTAACCCTGATAAAGGTGAGATGATATACTTTGGAAGAAGGAACAAGACAAGGGAGTACTCAATGAGTGGCAAGATCTTAGGAAGCTCAGAGGAACAGAGGAATCTTAGGAAGCTTTGTCCCCAGATCCCTGGAGGTAGCAGGACAGGTAAATAGGCAAGTTGGGAAGGCATATTGGACACCTGCCTTTATCAGTTGTGGCGTAGATTATAAGAGCAGGAGGTCACGTTGGAACTGTACAGGACTTTGGTTAGACCAGTAATGTGTGCAGTTCTGGTCACCACACTACAGGAAGGATGTGATTGCACTGGAAATAGGTGCAAAAGGAGATTAACCAGGATGTTGCCTGGGATGGAACATTTCAGCGATGATGAGACTGGGTAACCACGGAATGCTTACTTTGGAGCAGAGAAGGTTGAGGAGGGACCTGATAGAGGAGTATAACATCATGAGAGGGATGGACAGGGTGAAGAGACAGCAGCTGTTCCCCTTGGTCAAAGGGTTAGTGATAACAGGGGCACACTTTTAAAGTGAAAGGCGAGAGGTTTAGAGGAGATTTCAGGAAAACCGTTTGCCCAGGGGGTGGTGGGAACCTGGAATGTACTGCCTGGGAGAGTAGTTGAGGCAAGAAACCTCACAATCTCTCAAAACGTACTTGGACAAGCACTTGAAGTGTCATAACATTCAAGGCTCTGGGCCTAGTGCGGGACAGTGGCACTAGTGTAGTAGTAGTGTGTTTTTTGCCAAAGGGCCTCTGCTATACTGTATGATCCTACAATTCCATGTTCCAGACCCTCTGCTTTGTCATTTTTTGCTGACTGCTGTCCCATTTACATTGTACTTGTTGTGTATTCAATATTCCCACTTCATAACTGTGTATGTTCATTTGTGACCCTGTGGTAACTCTCACATGAGGACTGTATCTGTTGGGAGATGGCTTCATTTTAACACCACGCTGATTAATATATCTGACACACTGAGTATAGGACGTTTTTGTACCAAAAATAAAGTGTTCACACCAACGCACTGGGGAGACAAAGAGCTAGTGCAACGTTCGCTAGACTATTAATCCAGTGATCCACCATAGCAAATGTTGAAGTTTGAATTCAACAAAAACCTGGAATTAACAGTCAAAATCTAACGATACCAATTGTTAGAAAACCCCATCTGGTTCAATAGTGTCCTTTAGGGAAAGAAACTGCCATCTTTATCCTGGTCTGGCCTACTTGTGACTCCAGACCCATAGCAATGTGGCTGACTCTTAATTGCACTCTGGGTAATTAGAGATGAGTAATCACCAATAGTGCTCACCTCCCATGAATGAATTAAGAAAACTCTGGTTATGAATATTGTGCCTTTAATGCAGCTGTCCTACAACCACAAGAGATGTTCCCAGTGGCGCCATTTGTCTCTCAAGCTGGCATTAGTCCATGAATTGCCCTCCGCATGTCAAGCTAAACTGTCTTTCAATTTGACAATCTCTCAATTTTAATATTCTCATCCTGGTATTCAAATCCCTCTATGTCTTCATCCATTTCCATCTGTTATCACCCCCAGCTTCCCATCCCTCTGTGATTTCTGCACGTCTCTAATCTGTCTCACGCCCACACCGATATTAAAACGTCAAGAAGATGGTCTGTCTGCTTCATTTTAAAAGATAATTTTGTGCAGGCAATTGCACTATGCAGGTATGACATTTTTGTACAGCCTGGAACTCAGTTGAAAGCAGGAACTGTGCTTGAAGTTGTGGGATTCCTGTAGTGACACAGAGCATCTGCTCTTTAGCAAAATGTCAGACGGAACGCTCAGGGATACCCATTAAGCAGACTTGGCAACCAGCAAAGGTCAGCTAGATGAATTTGACTACCTCTGTGCTATCAGATTACTTAAATCTCTCAAAATGTTTCAACATAGCCCTTGCCACATTGCCTGATCACTGACTGGACAATGCTTTGAGGTCCTGAACTGGGTACAATCAAATTACATTGTGTGGTCCTTTCACAGAGAGAGAGAGAGACAGACAGACAGACAGACAGACAGAAAGAAAGAGAGAGGCAGAGAGAGGGAGAGACACAGAGAGAGAGAGAAAGAGAGAGAAAGAAAGAGTATCATTCTAATCTGGATTTGGCTCATAAAAACCTGAATGGTTAGGTGTTCTCAGATGAACTCCTACCTGAAACGTCAGCACGTAGCAACCCAGTGTTTGAGGTGATCCATAGAAACATAGGAAGTAGGAACAGGAGTAGGCCATTCGGTCCTTTGAGTCTGCTCCACCATTCAAAGTGATCGTGGCCAATCAAACAATTGCTTTCTCCCTATACTCTTCTATCCCATTAGCTCAAAGACCTATATCTAACTCCTTATTGAAAACATTCAAGATTTTGGTCTCAACCGCTTTCTGAGGCAAAGAGTTCGTCAGGCTCTCCTCAGCCTAATCCGAATGGTTTATCCCATATCCTTAGATTGTGACTTTTGGTTTTGAACTCCCCAGTCATTGGGTGCATCGTTTCTGTGTTTACCTATTAGAATTTTACAAGTTTCTATAAGATCTCACCCTCTCATTCTCTAAACTTCAGTGAATACAGTCCTAATGAACCCAGTTGCCTTCATTTGCCAGTCCTGGTATCCCAGCATCCGGGCTCTGCATGTGGTTTAGACACATCAGCTTTGGGCTGGAGGGAGAGTGGAAGTGGCTAGCTCAGTTAGCTCGGTGACTAAACTATGGTTCAGCATAAAAACACCAACACAAATTCAATTCCTGAGATAGATTTGGGATCTGTCTCTTCACCCTACCCATTTATATAAATGTTTTTGTTGAGAATA
Organism: Chiloscyllium punctatum; assembly: GCF_047496795.1. Taxonomy (NCBI): domain Eukaryota; kingdom Metazoa; phylum Chordata; class Chondrichthyes; order Orectolobiformes; family Hemiscylliidae; genus Chiloscyllium; species Chiloscyllium punctatum. Next base: position 110,015,722 of record NC_092746.1, read on the forward strand.
TAGAAGGCATGGTTCATAAGCTTGGTGGTGTAGTGGACAATGAAGAAGGTTATCTAAGATTACAAAGAGATCTTAATTACTTGGGACAATGGGCTAAGGGGGTGGCAGATGGAGTTTAACTTGGATAACTGTGAGGTATTGTATTTTGGCAAAACAAATAAGAGCAGGATTTATACATTTACGGGTGGCACGGTGGCACAGTGGTTAGCACTGCTGCCTCACAGCGCCAGAGATCCAGTTCAATTCCCGCCTCAGGCGACTCTCTGTGTGGAGTTTTCACGTTCTCCCGTGTCTGCGTGGGTTTCCTCCGGGTGCTCCGGTTTCCTCCCACACTCCAAGGATGTGCAGGTCAGGTGAATTGGCCATGCTAAATTGCCCGTAGTGTTAGGTAATGGGGTAGATGTAGGGGTATGGTGGGTTGCGCTTCGGCGGGTGCGGTGTGGACTTGTTGGGCCGAAGGGCCTGTTTCCACACTGTAAGTAATCTAATCTAAAAAAGATTTAAAAGTAGGGCCTTGGGTGATGTTGTATAACAAAGAGACCGAGGAGTTCAGTTACATAATTCATTGAAGTTTGCGACACACATAGACAGGGTGGTTAAGAAGGCATTTAACATGCTTGCCTTCATCACTTTTGAGTAAGAAGTTGGGAAGCCATGTTGAGGTTGGACAGGATGTTGGCGAGACCTCGCTTTATATCTAGTTCTGGTCGACATGTTACAGGAAGGAATTACCAAGTTATCAAGTTGGAGAGGATTCAGAAAAGATTTCACAGGATGTTGCCAGGAATGGAGGTTTTGAGTTACAGGGAGAGGCTGGATAGGCTGGGCCATTTTTCACTAGAAGTGTTGGACGTTGAGGGGTGACCTTATAGAGTTTTTTGTGCTTACATCACACTTATCCACTCCACGGTGCATCCTTCCTCAATACACAGTCAAAGAGGAGACTGTGCAACGTGTATACATTTTACTGTGAAATGCTTTTTCCAAAATGCACCGTGGATTGATATACAGAATCATGCTTCCTGCTAATCACACATGGTTCCTTGAGTAAAGAATGACTGATCTCTTCCAGAATTACTTTCTCTGACATTTCACATAAGACTAAGCTGAAGCTGTCAGATCTGGCATCCCCAGGTGATGTTGGCTGGAATGTTTAATCCCACTAGGATGGAGTGATTCCAGGTGCTGATCCATCTTGGTCCACCCGTCTTTCACCATAGCACCATTGTGCTCAAGAAGATAGAGCAAGTTGTGAGCGACACTGATCTTCCCCCAAAACAGGAAAGATCCAGCATGGAAACACTTGAAAACACATTTCGAAACAGCAGCTTAGTATCACCCCATTGTCCAGCTGGATGGATTGATGAGATATAGAGTCAGAGAATCACAGAGACATAGAGCATGGAAACAGACTTTTTGGTCTAACTCATCCATGCTAATCAGATATCTTAACCGAATCTAATCCTATTTGCCAGCATTTGGCCCATATCCTGTGAAACCCTTCCTATTCATTAACCCATCCAGATATCTTTTAAATGTTGCAATTGTACCAGCCTCCACTACCTCTTCTGGCAGCCCATTCTGTGCATGCACCACCCTCTGCGTGAAAAAGTTGTCCCTTAGGTCTCATCTATATTTGGGCAGCACAGTGGCGCAGTGGTTAGCACTGGGTTCGATTTGTGTGGAGTTTGCACATTCTGCGTGGTTTTTCTCGGGGTGCTCCGGTTTTCTCCCACAGTCCAAAGATGTACAGATCAGGTGAATTGGCCATGCTAAATTGCCCATACTGTTAGGTGCATTAGTCAGGGGTAAATATAGGGTAAGGGAATGGGTTTGGGTGGGTTTCTCTTCAGGGAGGGGGGGGGAGCGGTATGAACTTGTTGGGCTGAAGGGCCTGTTTCCACACAGTAGAGAATCTAATCTAATCTATATCTTTCCCCTCTCATCCTAAACCTATGCCCTCTAGTTCTGGACTCCCCGACCCCAGGGAAAATACTTTGTCTATTTATCCTATCCATGCCCCTCATGATTTTATAAACCTCTAAAAGGACATCCCTCAGCCTCTGACACTCCAGGGCACACAGCCCTAGCCTATTCAGCCTCTCCCTGTACCTCAAACCCTCTAACCCTGGCAATATCCTTGTCAATCATTTCTGCACCCTTTCAAGTATCACAACAACTACAGCTCAAAGAATCAAAACTTGGTCAGAGAAGCAGGAGTCCCTCGCTTTGACCACCCAAGAACATAGTTTTCAACCCAACTCACTAAGGACATGCAAAATGATGCAGCCAATCTCAATACTAAACGGAAGATGTGGGAGGGCCTGAAGTATACTGATGCCCATATACCCACTCCAATGGAACAGCTCACATCGGCATTTTAGGAAGCCATCAAATGGATAGCCCAACTCAACATCCTACTGTTAGGTTTTCCATTCATACAAAAGTAATGGTATATTGGCAGTGCCGTAACCCATTGTGTTCATACACTGTAAATCATGGTCCTTTATTCCCAGTCACCGTAAATGTAAAGGTTTAACTAGGCTACAAAAAAAGTCCAGTTTATCTCTGACTGAGCGCTACCCTGGTTAAAAGCAAACCACACCAGGTTCCTTCAATTACAACAAAACAGAAAAGATGATGCCTTTCCAAACGAAAATCTTTTCACCTATGTGCAGTCATTATAAAGCAAAGGAACTGTGGAACCAGCTTGATTTAGTTTTGTGATTTTGCACTTGGGATACTGAACCATGTATCTGATTATTTGTTGCTCTAACTATTTGTTTTCTTGTGCTGTACTAATCTTTGATGTTCCATGTTGCCTTGATGTTATCTGCACATTGATGTTCAGTCTTTAGTTCACTGGTTGCTGGATTGAACCCAGGGTCATTCTGGTTGTCTTTGGTTTCCGAGATATTTCTTTCAGAGTCTCCAAATGTAGTTTTTCTGCTCTTTTGACAGAAAATTGGAGGAAGCGACTTTACAGAAATTGGGAGAGAAATCAACTGATGCTGTTAAAGTCTGGGGGGTCTGCTTGCTTCACGCAGATTCACTCACCTCACAGAATCTGTGTTAAGCAGCAATGCGACCAGTCAGAGGGTTGTTGCTGTGCTGAACTCTCCTGAAGACATTAATACCATAAGACATGGGAGCAGAAGACTGAAAATTATTCAGTAAATAGAGTGGCCAGGAAGAGTGTAACAGTGCCGAGTAATGTCCGGCCAGCTGTCAGCTGTCTGCTTGTGGGGCTAATGGGATTCACAGCTGTCTGACATTCCATGTGTTACCCGTGGCAACTTTCCACATCAGTTCCACTTTAATACAATGCGTGGATCTACTGCTTACCAAGAATATTTCACCAATGGAGATGTGTTTGTTGCATAGCACATAGGACCGTACAAACAAAAGATGTAGGAGTGGAAGTAGGCCATTCAGCCCATTGTGTCTGTCCTGCCATTTGTTCATGGCTAATACATTTTCTAACCCCATTCTCCTGCCTTGTCCCCATAGCCCTTGATCCCTTACTCATCAAGAAACTATCATCTCTGTCTTAAAGACATTCAATGACTTGGTCTCCACAGCCCTTTGCAGCAATGAGCTTCACAGATTCACCTCCCTCTGGCTGAAGAAGTTACTCATCTCAGTTCTAAAGGGTTGTCCCCTCGTCTCTTCTATGAGTGGAAATATTTCTCCATGTCCACTCTATCCAGGCCTCTCAGTATTCTGTAAGTTTCAATCAGATCTTTTCTTATCCTTCTAAAATCCATCGAATACACATCCAGAGTCCTCAACCACTCCTCATAAGTCAAGCCCTTCATCCCTGGACTCATTGTTGTGAATCTCCTCTGGACCTGTTCAACACCAGCACATACTTCCTTAGGTACGGAACCCAAAACTGCTCACAATATTCCAAATGCAGTCTGACCAGAGCGTTATGCAGTCTCAGCAATACATCTCTGCTCTTATACTTTAGTCCTCTCAAAACGAATGTTAACATTGGACTTACCGTCCAAACTGTTAACAGAACCTGCATGTTCATCTTAAGAGAATTGTGAACAATACTCCCAAGGCCCTTTGTGCTTCAGCATTCCATGGCTTTTTCCCATTTAGCAAATATCTCGCGCCTCCAAACTCCCTACCTCCTTTTTAAAGCAGTGTCCTTTTTTGTTTCCTTTTCAGTCCGTAGTCCAAAGAAAATAAAATGATGTAGTCCATTGTAGTATTTTATCCTTGTTAATGATATTACAGTAAATTCACCAACAGGTTCAGCCTTGAAGCCTGAACAATCCCCAGTTTGAACTGATTTCGCTGAGCCCAGCAGAACAACAGACAGGAATGCTGTACTTTACCTTGGTGTCTCAAGTCATATCGTCCATTTATCACCTAATGCCTTGTCTGAGATAAGGTCACTCAATTGAGGTTTCTTCACCTGGAAACTATCGTGAATCTCAGCTCACCTGAAAATCTGCTGCCCATAGCTAAGTGCTCACTGACATGTATTGGTCTGGCAACGACCCGATTTTAAAATTCTCATCCTTGTTTTCAAATCTCTCTATTGCCTTGACTGGTCTCTCAACCCACTCCCTCCCAGTCTGCATACCTGCATTAATCTGCACAGCCTGTAGATGTTTCCATGGCCTTCCAAATCTGCTGTCTTATCCGCTTCAATTTTCTCTGGTCTACCATCTTCAGCTGTCCAGGCCTCTGCACCTCCCTCCACAAACCTCTTCTTCACCTCCCCTTTAAAGACGTGCCTGAAAACCTCTGTTTTTTTAGCTTCCATAACATTGCATCAGATGGGTCAGTGTCAAACCTTTACTTGATCACACTCCTATGTAGCGACTAGGGATATTTTGATATTGCAAAGGTACTTTATCAACGCATATTCTTGTTCTTTGTTGGGAAATGGGAACAGTTCATGATCAGTTAAAAAAAATACTGCAAGAACTGCAGATGCAGTTTTACCCACTTGCTTCTCTCTTGCTCACTATCCCAGGGCCCAAACATAACTTCCAGGCGAAGCACTTTACCTGCACTTCACGCAATCTAGTTTACTGCATTTGCAGCTCACAATGTGGTCTCCTCTACACTGGGGAGATGAAGTGTAGATTGGGTGACTACTTTGCAGAACTCCTACATTCTACCTGTAACAAAGATCCTGAGCTTCCATTGCCCTCCACTTGAATACTCCACCGTGTTCCCTGGCCAACATCTCTGTCTCAGGCTTGCTGTCGTGCCCCAGTGAAGCTCAGCACAAACTGGAAGAACAACATCTTAGTTTCCTCTTGGAAACTCTGCAACCTTCTGGACTCAATATCATGTTCAATAATTTTAGGACTTGAGCACCTCTCTTCATGCTTCCCCACCCCCACACACCAGGCTTTGTCATTACATGGGCTGTTACCACACAATACCCATTGTTAGTCACTAATTATCCCCATTAGCAGTTATTCATTCCCCCAACTGATCTCTAACCACTCCTTCGTCTGCCCAACTGTTTTTCTCTATATTTGGGCTCTATCTCCACCTCTTACAGAACATAGACCATAGAACGTCACAGCGCAGTACAGGCCCTTTGGCCCTTGATGTTGTGCCGATTTGTGAAATTAATCTGATGCCCATCTAACAGTTCCATTATTATCCATATGTATGTCCAATGCCTATTTAAATGCCCTTAACATCGGCGAGTCTACTACTGTTGCAGGCAGGCCGTTCCACGCCCCATTACACTTTGAGTAAAGAAACTACCCTGATATCTGTTCTAAATCGATCACCCTTCAATTTAAAGCGATGTCCCCTCGTGTTAGCCTTCACCATCTGAGGAAAAAGGCTCTCACAGTCCATCTTATCTAACCCTCTGACTACCTTATATGTCTCGATTAAATCTCCTCTCAACCTTCTTCCCTCCAATGAAAACAGCCGCATTGCCTCAGTCTTTCCTCGTCAAACCTTCCTTCCATGCCAGGCAACATCTTAGTAAATCTCCCCTGAACTCTTTCCAAAGCTTCCATATCCTTCCTATAACGTGGTGACCAGAACTGCACGCAATAATCCAGGTGCAACCTTGCCAGTGTTGTACAGCTGAAGCATGACCTCTTGGCTCCAAAACTCAATCCCTGTACCAATGAACGCCAATACACCATATGCCTTCTTAATAACCCTATCAATTTGTGGCAATTTTCATGGATTTATGCACCTGGACGCCAAGATTTCTCTGTTCATCGACACTGCCAAGAATTGTACCATTAGCCCAGTACTCTGCGTTCTTCCGAAGTGAACTACCTCACATTTTTCCGCATTAAATTCCATTTGCCACTTATCAGCCCAGCTCTGCATCTTATCTTTGTCCATCTGTAACCCAAAACATCCTTGCACACTATTGACAACTCTGCCTACCTTAGTGTCATCCTCAAATTGACTAACCCATCCTTTTACGCCCACATTCAGAACATTTATAAAAATGACAAACAATAGTGGCCCCAAAGCAGATCCTTGTAGCACACCACTCCAGGATGAGCATTTCCTATCAACCATCATCTTCTGTCTTCTTGCAGCTAGCTAATTTCTGATCCAAACCACTAAACCACCCTCAATCCCAAAACTCTCATTTACCCTTCCCCATACTGAATGGTGGTCTAGGCTTGAAGGGCCAATCGGCCTACTCCTGTATCTATTTTCTATGTTTCTAATGTTATGTTTGTGGATGCTGTTCTCAGATAAAGTGGCACCATGTGTATGGGTTCAGGGCAACTCTTCCCAGAGACAATCTTCTAATTAGCTTTTACAATTGGCACCAGTTGTAATGGGTTCAGATGGACTCAACAAAGCAACAACTCTCTGATTGGTCAGATTGCAGATTTTGCAAGTGGAATGAGAGAGAGAGAGAGAAGCAAGGGGATCGCCAAATCAATCTTTCTCCTATTCTCTTGCTCTGAACAATTTCCTATTCCAACAGAGCAGGGGCAGCCCTAAAAATAAATAATCTTAACATCCAAAAGGGATCAAAAAGATCCTGGATCTAACCAAGTAACCAGCAAATGAAAGATTGATCACCATTGAGCAAATAACATCGAGGCATTATTGAAGAAAGGAAAAGGATTGTGAAACCAATCATGTCATTGTATGATTTTGGATTGGAGATACAGAATTACTGTTTCTCCCTTCACTTGTATGTGTTTTATCTGCTTTTGGGGAGGGGAGAATTTTAAGAGAAGTAGTTTAAGATTCGTAAATTAGAAATTATTGTCTTTTACTGATCTTGTTAATGTTAAGAGTGTTACAATAAATAGAATTCATTCTGATTGTTACTGAAGGAATCAGGCATGGTTTGTCGGCATGATGGGAAGCAGTCGGTCAGAGCCCAATTTGGATATTTCATCGTATCTTTGAATTTTCACATTTACGGTGACACAGGGAAAATTGATGTTTATGTCCAGCATTGTACCCCACAGGATCCTGACAATACTTATGGGTCTGCTCACATGTTAAGAAAGAAGGTTTGAGTTTGGTGCTGGAAAGGTGTTGGCACCTGTGGACATATATTGCATCAAGTCCTGGAAGATCAATGCTGGAATTTCAGAAGCAGCAACTTAAATACTGCAGTAAAGAGAGATGTGCTGCTGAAGCTTTTCAGTTTGCACTCATCAGGACACATGAAGGAGTGCCAAGCATTCATATTGACAAGACTGAGGTAAATCAGATCAAATCAAAAAATCTCCCCTGGACTGCAAAGCTTTCCATTCTCAGTTAGTTTATTTAAGGCTTCTGTGTCACATCCTCGGCCTCTGAATTTGAGAGCAGTTACCAGATTCCAAACCCCCCACCCCCCCAAGCCTCCTTTTCCAGCACTTTCCATATGTTTGACCTCTACCACCCAGAGGATCAAAGCCAATAGGTGCATGGGAGCATCACAAAAAGCAAGTTCTCCTCCAAAAACAAACACCAGCCTGACTTTGAACAAATTATCCTTCTTTCAATGTCACTGGGTCAAAACCCTGAAACTCCCGCCCTCACAGCACTGTGGCTGCACCAATGGCAGGTCAACCCCAATTTCAGAAGGCCAATTAGGGATGGACAACAAAATGCAGACTGCTCAAACCCCATGAAAGAATTGAGTGAAAGAGAATTGGATAAATAATTGAAGAGGAAACAGTTTCAGGAAATGGGGAAAAAGGGGAGCGAGTGGGATGAAATGGCTAGCTCTACGACAACACAAAAAGTCTGGATGACCTCCATCTGCCCTCTACCGTTCTCTAATTCACTCATTTTATATAATGTGCCCAACATGTGGAAGTAAAAGGTCATTGATATAGTACAAACTGATGAAATGCAGAGCAAACTGTGCTACAGTGGCAGGGACTTACACAACATGCTGATGTTACAGTTATTGAAAATATTGCAATCACTTTGAAATTATGGACGGAATTCTGAATAGTTATCAAGATAACCTCAGTACTCCACAAGGCCCTACTGGAGATCAATTCCTGTACAACTGAAGAAGCATTAGTTTGGCGGGAAGTAATGAGCCAATCTTGAAAGGAATGGTGTGAAACCTTAATTGAACTTCTCAGGTTTGATACCTTAGAGTAAGAACCTTTTTCTTCGCTGTCATTTCTGTTTTGACGCAAATCATTTTGCAATTCAAAACAAAGTCAAATTCATGCCTATGGCAGTGCTATTTACACAGTGGGGAAGCAATCAAGTGAAGTGGCAGATTACCTGGAGCAATCACTGAGTGCCGGCTTGAGGTCTTCATCATGATGTACTAGAAAAGCTGATGTGTGTAGACTGGCTGAAGTAAAGCAAAAGGTGGTCCAGTGGGTAAAAGGAACGGTTTCCATCCAGGTAGATAAATGACTGGAGTCACAACCCATTGATTCCACTGAGAGATAACTGGCAACACCACAAAGCCAACTGGGCAAAGCTTAGACATTTTAACAGCCTGATCAAAACCATAAGTAAAAATTCAAAAGTTAAAGCCTGCAGTGTGTCTCAGTAGGGTGGTCACAGGCTAAACACGGCACAGCAAAGCACAATATTACTGCCCTTCCATTCTTAAGCAAAAGGAGGAGGTGCAGGAAATGCTCAATGGGTCTGGCCTGCTGTATGGAGGGAGAAACAGGTTTAATGTTTCAGATCTACAGTCTCTCATCAGAATTGGGAACAGGGGAAAGTAGGAATGGAAGAGGTTTTTGACAAGTTGGAGACAGGAAGATGGGAAGAATCAAATGAAAAGGGAAGGTCCATGATCAGTTAAAAGGCAGGGCGCCAAAATGGTTCATAGTGCAAGGCCAATGGTAACGGGTTGAGGAGAGAAGCATAACATCACTCTGGAGGTGGTGTGAATGGTATAATGATAAACGGCTGCCATCTCAGAGAAAAAGGGCAAAGCAGAGGGAAAAATAAGAGAGAACTTAAAAGAAACACTAAAGATTAAAAGAGCCAAAATTGGGCAAGAGGCAATAGGGATGAGAAAGTGAGGACTACAGAGAATAGAGATCATTCCTTATCCCGAAACATCAATTCTCCTGCTCTTCAGATGCTCGGATGCTGCCTGACCTGCTGTGCTTTTCCAGCACTCACAGGCAATAGAGGTAAAGGTCAATGTTAAGTCCAGAAAGCTGTAGAGCCTTAAGCAGAAAGACAACGTGTTGTTCTTTGAGCTTGCATTCAGTTTCATTGGAAGACTATAGCAGGCCCAGGAAGTTCAGAATGAAAACAAGGTGGAGCATTAAAGTAGCAGGAAACTGGAAACTTCAGGGCTGGCAAGTGGTTGCTTTACCCTGGATAGTACTTTGGACTCTGCCCAGGGAAATTCTGAACAATGTTCTGGGCCGAGATGACAGACCTCCAACACCCATAACCATTTTTCATTGTATGAAGAATAATTCAAGGCACTATGGAGTTTACTCCCCAGAAGCCCAACCACGCCCCCCTCCCCCCACCTAATTCCCTTTGACTTTAAGTTTTAGAGGGCTCCTTGTTGTCACACTTGGACAAAAAGAGCCTTGACATCAAGCACAGTTGCTGTCACCTTCCCTCTGGAATTCACTCTTCTGTCCATGTGCGCACCCAAGGGCATAATGTGTGGGCCTAGTGAGACCAAACCAAGCGTCAGTGAGTGGGTTATTGTAGCTTATGTACCTACGTATTGTCAGTGACACTATCCATCTCTTGGTGTTGATTTTAACTCCAGGCCTGAGTTCCAAACTCAAGAAGGTGTCAGGTCTGCCAGCTCTTGTGCATTTGTAGCAGCTGCCTTGCACCCTCAACTGATCCCTGACAAATTGCCACTCTCTGTGCCTTTTTGGAGAGCAGGGGAGCATGGGTTTCGACTGCGATGGCTCACACTAAGAAGAATGAACTGAATGGGTTGAATGGCATCCCTCAGGGCACTGATCCTCTTGGATTCTGATTGCGGCAACAGCATATACTATCAAGAAGACTGAATTAGCATTTAGTAACATTGCGACAATGTGGAAGACAATGGCACCAACACAAAGCAACTACACACTGTCAAGAAAATTGAAAAATATAAGTGTCAATGTTCAGCAATCACTGATCAAAGTCATGATGATACAACATTGCGGTGACATACTGGGGTAAATGAGTGTACATGAGAATTATATTACCCAGCAGCTTTACCATTCCAGCCTGATTATATCAAACCTTTTGCTAGTGTTTAGCCTCTTTGGGGAATCGCGTGCCCTTTCTCAACAAAGGCTCTGTCCCATCACTTATGCATTATTTATATTCCCGTCAACAGGAATCTGTTGAGACTATAAAACGAGCAGACTGAGCAATCATTTGAAGCTCAACAGAATTATGAATTGAAAAACTGACAACTTAAGGGAACAAAAACGCTCTTAGAAACTTAGAAGCAGGTCATTCTGCCCCTTGTGTCTACTCTCGATACCACCTCCAGGTATTACTGCCCACACCCTTGCCCACATTAAAGTTTGTGCTTTCCCTTGTCAAATAATTACACAATTCCCTTTACAAAACTGCTATTGTATTGGGTGGTTATACATTCTGGGTGAAAACAACCCTCTTTGTGACATTCTTCGAACCTCCCCATTTCTTCTGTCAGACTTTATCGCAGCCTTATTGTGGGGGATGGGGAAATTCTTCCTTGACAGCTCAAAACCATTCAAAGTCTGCTTACATGCCCCTTCATCCACCTTAACCTTTCTGGGAATAAAGAAAGAGCCTGCATTTAGCTTCACAGTTTCGGCATGTCCCCACGCACTACACAAAACATGAATCGATCTTTTAATTGTAGGTGGTATTAAAGCAGGCTGGAGGGGCAACCATATTGTGCACTGCAAGGTCCCAAAACCAGCAGTGAGATAAATGACAGGTTAACCTGCTTGTTCCTTTCTGAATGGACGAGAGATAAACATTGGCTGAGGCACTGAAGCAAAACCCCTGCCCTCATTTGAAATCTCACCCTGGGCCAGTGAGATAAATGACAGGTTAACCTGCTTGTTCCTTTCTGAACAGATGAGGGATGAATATGGCTTGAGGCACTGGAGCAAAACCCCTGCCCTCACTTGAAATCTCACCCGGACCCTCATATGCGCACCGGAAAAAAACAGACCTCTTTCTGACTAAAGGATGACTCGTGTAGCAATGAAGTGCTCCCTCGATACTGCACTGAAACGTCAGACCAGATGATGGGTTTGAATCTCAACTTGAGGAGCTCTCATGAGAAGATCGTCAATATTTTGATTCAAAGCTAAGAGTGTTAAACTGATGCAATGCTGACTATTTGAACCCTTCTTTGCAACTAGAACACATCCTATGGGGAACTGTGACCATGTCCGTCTCACCACATTCGACATCAGTCCTTCTCTTTTGCATTTCATAGCCCTGTGCAACAAAAACAGAATTCCAATTTGCACTTTGCTGACCGTTTCGACCTGCAGGACCTTTTATTTTCAGAAACTCGTTGCTTCTGAATGACTCCATTGTGTCCCTTTATTTGGTGATCGTATTATTGAGTGCATATTTAGAGACCTACAATTCCATTCAAAATGTCCTCTGCCGTTTGTTTTACACTGAGTCCAGTCAAAAGGACAGTCTGTTCCATGAATTCCCTGTGGAACCAGGCTGGAAATTCCCATGGTCTTTCAACTGGACCTCAGTGGGGCCGGAAGCAGGAAAATGTGAGTAAATTATCACTACATCAGGAACCAAAGGGTTGTACATGATTCGCCATCAGCTTGACAACACTGGGACAGCAGCACCAAGTCAAAATTCACACTGGCAGCAGCAGTGAGTGTATTCTCCTGCCATTCAGAGTCTGTGGGATCAGTGAGTGTGTATTCTCCCGCCATTTAGGACCGGTGGGAGCAGTGAGTGTATTCTCCCACAATTCAGAGTCTGTGGGACCAGTGAGTGCATTCTCCCACCATTTAGGACCGGTGGGAGCAGTGAGTGTATTCTCCTGCCATTCAGAGTCTGTGGGACCAGTGAGTGTATTCTCCCACCATTTGGGACCGGTGGGAGCAGTGTGTATTCTCCCACAATTCAGAGTCTGTGGGACCAGTGAGTGCATTCTCCCACCATTTAGGACCGGTGGGAGCAGTGAGTGTATTCTCCTGCCATTCAGAGTCTGTGGGACCAGTGAATGTATTCTCCCACCATTTGGGACTGGTGGGAGCAGGGAGTGTATTCTCCCACAATTCAGAGTCTGTGGGAGCAGTGAGTGTATTCTCCCGCCATTCGGGACCGGTGAGACCAATGAGTGTATTCTCCTGCCATTCTGGGCCTTTGGGAGCTGTGCTGGACCCCCCAACATAGGAGCTGCCCCACTTTAGGCACCATCGCTTTGACACTGGGCCCACGTTGCTGTCGCCACTAAAACCACAGTGGGTGACACAGAGGCTCAGCGGTTGGCACTGCTGCCTCACAGTATCAGGAACCTAAGTTCAATCCAGCGTCGGGCGACTGTGTGAATTTCACACATTCTCCTCACGTTTGTATGGGTTTCCTCTGGGTGCACAGATAGGTGTATAGGCCATGCTAATTTGTCCATGGTGTCCAGAGATGTGCAGGCTAAGTGGATGAGCCAAGGGAAATGCAGGGTTACGTGAATGGGGACGGGTCTGGGTGATTGCTGACAGAGTGTCGGTGTGGACTCAATGGGCCGAATGGCCTTCTTCCACAAAGTAGAGATTCTATGATTCCTAACACTGAACAGATAAGGTATATTCATCATTGATGAACAGACCTTCCAATCACAGTTTGTTCTGCAATTTAATGTTGATTCAAAAAAACACATCTAAATGTTTAATAGCTTTAGACTGCAAGCTATCCTGTACACTTATGAACCCATTACTCCCTCAACAACCGTTGTCCCTCAGGCTGACTGGGCCGAGAACTTGTGACAGCCAATTCAGACAACAGATAAAATGCATTGTGATCAGACATCCAAAGTTTCCCTGATCTGTTTTTTACAGTCACTGATCAGACACTCATATTCCCTGCAGTGTATATGTTACAGTCTCATATTCCCCGCAGCCCTCTGAGTTATATTCATTGTTCTGTATAAAGTAAACAATATAAATCTAATAGAAGGAATTCTCAACTTACGGAGAGTGTCTCAGCATCCTATCATGAATTCATCAATGACAATAGATGTCTCTAACTCAACTGACAGTCCCTTGTGTTCGATTTCTCCTTTTCATTTTTATTTCACTTTTGAAATTGTCATGGATTAAAAATGAAACCAGCAGGAATTGCCTGAAGAGACAAGTTTCTAACCGCTGAAACCACTCAAAAACAAGCTATTTGGATACACATGGCAAGAACTCCAATTCTTTCTGAAATCTAACTAATTCGAATTAATCCTTTGCAATCTACAATAGTTCAACACTGTTTGATATTGAAAAACCTGTCCAATAATTCAATGTTCCGATAGATCAATCAATCTTTTTTCTGCTGACAATCACAAGTTAAAGCCTTGCAAAATCACACAGTGAGATAAAAGTGGCGAAATGCTAAACAGACAATTTTCTTTGAGAAGCTTTGTGGACCAAAATATCCAAGTTTTTTATTTGAGTGTGCCGCAGGTCAATTTAAAGCCAATGTTTCTCTTTTTTTCTGATAGTTACACCAGATGAATTATGCTTCCAGACCTAATTAATCATATTAAGGCTTTCTTTTTTGAAAAGTTTGCATCTTTGTTTCTTAAAAGGTTTGTTTTGCAGCACCTGTAAAATGCTTTTGTACTGGAAGATACTTTTTTAATGTCATGAAATGAAGGATGAAGATTGTCGTGCTGCTTTTGCTGGTTTTTAGAATGTGGACATCAGAAAGGAACAGAAAATAAGGGCAGAAGTAAGCCCATCAAGCCCACTCCATTATTCAACATGATCATGATGATCCTGTACCTTAATGTCATACGCCTGTTCTTTCTCCAAACCTCTTAAAGCCTTTTTGCACTAGAAATCTACCTTCTTCTAAAATGAGTTCACTTACTTGATCTCCACAACCTTCCATGTTATAGATTTCCACAGGTTCACCCTCTGAGGGAAGAAATCTCTCCTCATCTCAGTCAGAAATGGGCTAACATATATCCTGAAACTGGGAAATACCATCCCTGTATCCACCCCCATTAGATCCCTCCTCATGCTTCTAAACTCCAGCGAATGCAGGCTCAGTCAAGCCAATCAGTCAAGCAGTGGTTTAGCACTGCTGCCTCACAGTGCCAGAGACCCGGGTTACAGCACCAGAGACCCGGGTTCATTTCCCGCCTCAGGCGACTGACTGTGTGGAGTTTGCACATTCTTCCCGTGTCTGCGTGGGTTTCTTCCGGGTGCTCCGGTTTCCTCCCACAGTCCCAAAATGTGCAGGTTAGGTGAATTGGCCATGCTAAATTGCCCGTAGTGTTAGGTGAAAGCGTAAATGTAGGAATGGGTCTGGGTGGGTTGCGCTTCAGCGGGTCGGTGTGAACTTGATGGGCTGAAGGGCCCGTTTCCACACTGTAAGTAATCTAATCTAATCTGATCACTCCTCATACAAAAAAATCCTATAATTCCAATAATCAGTCTTGTGAACCTCTACTGCACTGTCTCTAAAAGGTACAGTAAAATTGGTGAGGTCCCAGAAACATACAGAATAGTGATTTGATTTTGATTTTCATTTGACTTGTTATTGTCACAGGTACCTCAATACAGTGCAAAATATTGTTTTCTGTGCAATCCAGGCAAATCATACCTTACATAAGTACATCAGGGTAATAGAACAGAATGCAGTATATGGTGTTACAGCTACAGAGAAGGTGCAGAGAAAGATCAGCTCTAGTATATGAGAAGTCCATTCATGAATCTGATAACAATGGGGAAAAAGCCATTCTTAAGTCTGTTAGTACATGTTTTCAAACTTGTTTATCTTCTGCTTGACAGAAGAGGGTAGGAAACAGTATAACGAGGTGGAAGGGTATTTGGATTACGTTGGCTGTTTTCCTGAGGCCATAGCAAGTATAGGCAGAGTCGATGGATCGTGTGTGGAGAGGAATTGTGTGGGACCCGAGAATGATGTAAATGAGGTTAGAAGGAGCAGTGCAAACCCGTTGGGCCAAATGATTTCTTTCTGCACTGTTGGGATTCTAAGACTTACCTACTGTGGGTTGACCCACAATGCTGTTAGGGAGATATTCCAGAATTTTGATCCAGTGACAGTGAAGGACTGGTGATATCTTTCCAAGTCAGGATGGTGAGTGGCTTGGAGGAGAACTTGCAGGTGGTGGTGTTCCCTTGTATCTGCTGCCCTTGTCCTTCTAGGTGGAAATGGTCGTGGGTTTGGAAGGTGTGTCGGAGGATCTTTGGTGAATTTCCACAGTGCATCTTGTAATTACACGCTGCTGCCACTAAGCATGGTGATGAAAGGAGTGGATGCTTGTGGATGTGATGCCAATTAAATGGGCTGCTTTGTCCTAGACGGTACCAAGCTCCTACAGTGTTGTTGGAGCTGCACTCATTCAGGCACATGGGAGTATTCCATCACACTCCCAACTTGTGCCTTACAGATAATGGGCAGGCCTTCATGGATTAAGAGGTGAGTTATTCGCCGCATTATTCCTAGCCCCTGACCTGCTCCTGTAGCCAGTATGTTGATGTGGTGAATTCAGTTGACTTTCTGGTCAATGACAACTCTCAGGATGTTGACAGTGGGAGATTCAGTGAGAGTAGCACTATTAAATGTCAAGGGATGGTGGGTAGACTGTCTCTTACTGGAGGTGGTCATTACCTATCATTTGTGTGGCATGAATGCTGTTTGCCACTTGTCAGCCCAAGGGGTTAAGGATTAAGGAGTTCTGTTTGTTTACCTGACCTGAACAAGAATGAGATTTTACTAATTTATTCTCAGGTTGAAGTAAAGGCAAAATATAAGCAAACTAAATTAAGGACATTTAGTTATTTGCACACCCTGCCCTAAGTGGGAAATTGTAACATATAGCTCTTTGGCCCACTATGTCCATGTTGACCAACAAAAACCAAACGATACTAATCTCATTTACCTGCACTTGGTCTGTAGCCTACTGTGCCCTGGCATTTTATGTGCTCATCCAGATGCCTCTTAAATGTTGCAAGGGTATTTGCCTCCACCAACCTCTCGGGCAGCACGTTCCATATGTCTACACCTCTCTAGGTGAAAACCTTTATCTCAGTTTCCTTCTAAACCACTTTCTCCTCACCTTAAACATCTGCCCTCTGGTCATGGGCACATCTGCCATGGATAAAAGATTCTCATGATCTACTATGTCTATACCTCAATCAAATCACCCTACTCCCCATGCTACTTTCTCCCCACCCCCACCCCCACCCTCCTCGAGCTTATCTCTCCACGCTTCAGGCTCACTGCCTTTATTCCTGATGAAGGGCTTTTGCCCGAAACGTCGATTTCGATGCTATTTGGATGCTGCCTGAACTGCTGTGCTCTTCCAGCATCATTAATCCAGAATCTGGTTTCCAACATCTGCAGTTATTCTTTTTATCCCGTTGATTTTAACCCAACTGCAAATCCTCTTGCAAGGATGCCTGCCTTGAAGAAGTTTTCCTCCTCTCTCTACAAGAATCTCAGGGAGTCCCTCTCCCACTGCAACTCCCAGGTCATTTCCTCTGCCCTGAAGCTCTTCAACCATGTCCTGAAACAAACTCGCTACCACAGCCACATTTGCTTCCTCAGTGCCTGCCTCCGTAACCAACTCATCCCACACGGACTCCGGACCACCTTTAAACCAACAGAGTTCGGACCCGAACAGGACAAACAGTACAGACTACAGATTCATAAACACCAGCAACAGTTCTCCTTCAAGATCCTCCGCTCCACGCTTGCAGCAATGCGCCAGCACCTAACCTCTCTCCAGTCAGCGCTGCCTCAGCTGAGGGCCACACTCTCTCAGAATTACAAAGGACCCACTCTGTACGACATCCTCAGGAGAATTCATACTCTCAACAAACAGTATTTCAACTCCATCTCAAACATCAAAAACTGTAAGTACAACAAACTTTTATCCACCCACCTCCATAACCAACGCTCCTCAAACATTCCAGAAGATTCGCCTGGCCTTGGAACCTATTCCACCATTAGCCATGCGGCTGATGCAGCTGCCACCCCCACACTGATTGATGATGTCACTTCCGCCCCCATCATGGCCACTCCCACAACCACTTACACCCCTCACAATTCCTCATGCATCACACCTGACATCACTTTTGCCCTTCACATCATCGCTGATGCCACATGCTCAGTGACTTCCGCCACCCCTAGTGCCGTGTCTGCCTCCACTTCCGCCCCCACCAACGCCACTCACCTGCATTCTGCTGACATGACCCCACAGACCCCACTATCACTATTCCACCCCCCGCCCCCAGAACCCCAAGGGGAACACTACTTTTGCTCATGACTCCACCCCCATTCCCCCCACCATCACACCCACTCCAGTTACAGGTTCCGCTCCCACTCCCAGCTCCACACCCGCACCAGATCCCAGCTCCCAGCCCTGCCGAGTTTTCACCATCCCCCCAGACCTCCCCCTCACTGAGGACAAACAATCAGTCCTCAGCAAAGGACTCACCTTCATCCCCCTCCGTCCACGCATCAATGAATTTAATACACGCCGTGATGTCGAACAATTCTTCCATCGCCTCCGCCTCCGAGCTTACTTTCACAATCAGGACTCCCGCCCACTTTCCAAGGACCCCTTTGCCCACCTCCAACACACTGTATCCACCTGGACACCCCACGCTGGCCTATTACCTGCCCTTGACCTCTTCGTTTCCAACTGCCGCCGGGACATTAACCGCCTCAACCTGTCTACCTCCCTCTCCCACTCCAACCTCTCACCCTCACAACGCGCAGCCCTCCAATCCCTCTGCTCCAATCCCAACCACACCATCAAGCCAACGGATAAAGGGGGCACAGTGGTAGTCTGGCGCACTGACCTCTACACCGCTGAAGCCAAACGTCAACTCGAGGACACATCTTCCTACTGCCCCCTCAACCATGACCCCACCCCCCATCACCAAACCATCATCTCCCAGACCATACAGATCCTCATCACCTCAGGAGATCTCCCACCCACAGCTTCCAACCTCATAGTCCGGGAACCCCGCACTGCCCGGTTCTACCTCCTTCCCAAGATCCCACAAGCCTGACCACCCCGGCCGACCCATTGTCTCAGCATGCTCCTGCCCCACTGAACTCATCTCTACCTACCTCGACACTGTCCTATCCCCCCGCAGTCCAGGAACTCCCCACATACGTTCGAGACACCACCCACACCCTCCACCTCCTCCAAGACTTCCGTTTCCCTGGCCCCCAACGCCTCACCTTCACCATGGATATCCAATCCCTCTACACCTCCATCCGCCATGACCAGGGCCTCCAAGCCCTCCGTTTTTTCCTCTCCAGACATCCCCAACAGTACCCTTCCACCGACACACTCATTCGTTTGGCCGAACTGGTCCTCACCCTTAACAATTTCTCCTTTGAATCCTCCCACTTCCTCCAGACCAAAAGGGTAGCCATGGGCACACGTATGGGCCCCAGCTATGCCTGTCTCTTTGTTGGCTACGTAGAGCAGTTGATCTTCCGTAATTACACCGGCACCACTCCCCACCTCTTCCTCCGCTACATTGATGACTGCATTGGCGCCACCTCTTGCTCCCACGAGGAGTTTGAGCAATTCATCAACTTCACCAACACATTCCACCCTGACCTTAAATTTACCTGGACCATCTCTGACACCTCCCTCCCCTTCCTGGACCTCTCCATCTCCATTAATGACGACCGACTTGACACTGACATTTTTTACAAACCCACCGACTCCCACAGCTACCTGGATTACACCTCTTCCCACCCTACCTCTTGCAAAAATGCCATCCTGTATTCCCAATTCCTCCGCCTCCACTGGATCTGCTCCCAGGAGGACCAGTTCCACCACAGAACACACCAGATGGCCTCCTTCTTTAGAGACCGCAATTTCCCTTCCCACATGGTTAAAGATGCCCTCCAACGCATCTCGTCTACATCCCGCACCTCTGCCCTCAGCCCCCACCCCTCCAACTGTAACAAGGACAGAACGCCCCTGGTGCTCATCTTCCACCCTACCAACCTCCGCATAAACCAAATCATCCGCCGACATTTCCGCCACCTCCAAACAGACCCCACTACCAGGGTTATATTTCCCTCCCCAACCCTTTCCGCCTTCCGCAAAGACTGTTACCTCTGCAACTACCTGGTCAGGTCCACGCCCCCAAACAACTCACCCTCCAATCCTGGCACTTTCCCCTGCCACCGCAGGAACTGTAAAACCTGCGCCCACAACTCCTCCCTCACCTCTATCCAAGGCCCTAAAGGAGCCTTCCACATCTATCAAAGTTTTACTTGCACATCCACTAATATCATTTATTGTATCCGCTGCTCCCAATGCGGTCTCCTCTACATTGGGGAGACTGGGCGCCTCCTAGCAGAGCGCTTTAGGGAACATCTCCGGGACACCCGCACCAATCAACCACACCGCCCCGTGGCCCAACATTTCAACTCCCCCTCCCACTCTGCCGGGGACATGGAGGTCCTGGGCCTCCTTCACCGCCGCTCCCTCACCACCAGACGCCTGGAGGAAGAACGCCTCATCTTCCGCCTCGGAACACTTCAACCCCAGGGCATCAATGTGGACTTCAACAGTTTCCTCATTTCCCCTTCCCCCACCTCACCCTAGTTCTAAACTTCCAGCTCAGTAACTGTCCCATAACTTGTCCAGACTTGTCCTACCTGCCTATCTTCTTTTCCACCTATCCACTCCACCCTCTCCTCCTTGACCTATCACCTTCATCCCCTCCCCCACTCACCCATTGTACTCTATGCTACTTTCTCCTCACCCCTACCCTCCTCTAGCTTATCTCTCCACGCTTCAGGCTCACTGCCTTTATTCCTGATGAAGGGTGTTTGCCCGAAACGTCGATTTCGAAGCTACTTGGATGCTGCCTGAACTGCTGTGCTCTTCCAGCACCACTAATCCAGAATCCAGGGAAAACAAGCCCAGCCTATCCAGTCTCTCTTCATAACTAAGACTTTCCAACCCAGGCAACACCTGGTGAATTTCCTCTGCATCCTCTCTAGTGCAAACACACCTTTCTGAAATTGTGGCGACCAGAATTGCACACAGGATTTCATTTGGGGCCTAACCAATGTTTTGTAAAGTTGGAATAAGACGTTGTAACCAGTCACGGCTTTCTAACTGCAGTGTCTCCTGCCCGACGGCTTCTTAATCTAACCAATTGCTCAATGGGAAGAAAAGCAAAAGAATGAAACAAAGTCCTGCTGGTCAATCCAGGGACACTCTTCACTTCTCATATTCATAGGTTTTCCAGCTCTATCAGTCAACCACACTTACTCCCTGCAATACTATTGATCTGTGGATTATTTCTGCATGGACTACAATGGCAAGGATGTTATGCTACAGCTTTATAAATCACATGGTTAGACTCGAGTCGGAGACCGATATTCATTTTTGGTCCTCACAATTTAAAAATGGCGTATGCACAGGGTGAAGGCGAAATTTACACAGTGTAGGGACTTCAACTTTTTTGTCAAACCAGAGAAGCTGTGATTCTTCTTGCTAGAGCCAAGAAGGTTAACAGAGGTGTTCAAACTTATGAAGAAATGTGGTATAAGAACTGTGTTGTAGTAACTGGATACAAGGAAACCATGTAGGCCATAGGGAAACAAGCAAGCAATTGGCATTACAAGGATAGTTTCTCAAATACCTGGCACACTGACTCACGCTCTCCGTGTGCCATAAGATCTTTGCACAGATGCCAACAGACATGTTGCCCTGTCTTCATTGCTTACTGTTTTGGGTTCAGATTTCAAACATTTCTACTTGTTTGAACAATTTTTGCTGGGGTTAAGTGAAACCTCAGAATGTAAAATAGGTCTCAGAGTCGAGAGAGTGGTGCTGGAAAAGCACAGCAGGTCAGGCAGCATCCGAGGAGAGGGAGAATCGATGTTTTGGAGAGAAGCCCTTCATCAGGAATACAGTGCTTGCATTAATATACAATATGGTTGTAATATTCTGCTTGATCTGAAGGATTTCAGTTTGCATTATCACAGGTCAGCAGTTTAATGCAATGGCCTCCAACCCAGTTCATGGCAGACTTTTGACTCTCAGAAAAGTGCAGCCTGAATTACAAGCTCTTTTTGTCTTTTCTCATTTCCATGCCCTACATTACCCTTCCTGAAACGTCGACTCTCCTGCTCCTCAGATGCTGCTTCACCTGCTGTATTTTTCCAGCACCACACTTTCAACTCAGATCTCCAGTATCTGCAGTCCTCACTTTTTCCTAAAAAAAGATATCACTTGACTTCAAATGCATGGAGGAAGGGGTTATCCTTGTTGATATTTTTAGTTAGCCTGCTCATTGATGTTACTATAGATGACTGGAGAAGGTGGGGTTTGAACTCAGGCCTCCTGATTGAGAAGTGGGGACACTGCCACTGCACCACAAGATCCTTCACATGTTGCACTTTGTAATACAGACACACTATTTGCTCCAAATGGATGTAACTAATTGGTACCCCTATACCTAACTGACTAAGGGTCCTGTCAAGTTCTAAGATTGAAAGCAGATCACCATTGATGGTTAGAATAATGACTTAATAGGGCCCCCGGAGAGATTAACTGTCACTGCGCCATCTGCTCCTGGAGATTCAAACATTGGGAAAAGAAAAGAGAGAGAGAGGGCCGATTTTATATAAAAACTCATGAGAGATCGAGGAGAATGGAAAAGAGGAAGTGTGAGAGAAATTGTAGAAGAAGTGAGACAAACATAATAGAAGAGGAAGAAAAATGTTGGAAAATACGGGTGGCAAAACAGAACCTGAAACAGGGAGGATCACGCGAGAATGAAGTATAAGTTACTTCGCTCCTTCAATCCCGAAGAACAATTACAACCCACTCAGAAAAGAAGAGAAAAGGATGGATTTCATTGAGTTATTGATTGGTTGATTGATTTGATCTATTGTCACATGTACCTAAGTACAGTGAAAAACTTTGTTTATCGAGCAGTACAGGCAGATCATAGTAAGCAAGGGCATACAGATCATAGAGTGAAAAATAAAACTTGATACAGGCATACAAGTTACATTACAAAGGGCGTGTGCTTGGCAAGATCAACAGTAGCAAGATCAAAATTAAAGATATTTGCATTAGATAAGAGCTTGGAACATCTCTTAGGAAGACCCTGAAGTATTTTAAATTGGTTCTATAACTGGAAGGTGGTGGAAGAATTACAAAATAAGCTAGCACTTGGAATATACCAGGTTCACAGAACATAGAACATTACAGCGCAGTACAGGCCCTTCGCCCCTCAATGTTGCGCCGCCCTGTCATACTAATCTGAAGCCCATCCCACCTACACTTTTCCATGTACGTCCATATGCCTGTCCAATGACGACTTAAATGCACTCAAACTTGGCGAATTTACTACCGTTGCAGGCAAAGCATTCCATACCCTTACTACTCTCTGAGTAAAGAAACTACCTCTGACTTCAATCTTATACTTATCTCCCCTCATTTTAAAGTTGTGTCTCCTCGTGTTTGCCGTCCCCATACTTGGAAAAAGGCTCTCCCTGTCCACCCTATCTAACCCTCTGATTATCTTGTATGTCTCTATTAAGTCACCTCTCAACCTCCTTCTCTCTGACAAGAACAGCCTCAAGTCCCTCAGCCTTTCCTCGTAAGACATTCCTTCCATACCAGGCAACATCCTAGTAAATCTCCTCTGCACCCTTTCCAAAGCTTCCACATCATTCTTATAATGTGGTGACCAGAACTGTACATAATACTCCAAGTGTAGCTATACCAGAGCTTTGTACAGCTGCAGCATAACCTCCTGGTTCTGGATCTCAATCCCTGTATTAATAAAGGCCAAAACACTGTATGCCTTCTTAATAACCCTGTCAATCTGGGTGGCAACTTTCAGGGTACATGGACACCGAGATCTCTCTGCTCATCTGCACTCCCAAGATTCCTACCATTAGCCCAGTATTTTGCATTCCGATTACTCCGACCAAAGTGTATCACCTCACACTTTTCCACATTAAACTCCATTTGCCACCTCTCAGCCCAGCTTTGCATCCTATCTATGTCTTTCTGTAACCTACTACATCCTTCGTCACTATCCACAACTCCACCGACCTTAGTGTCGTCCGCAAAATTACTAACCCACCCTTCTAAGCCCTCATCCAGGTCATTTATAAAAATGATGAACAGCAGTGGACCAAACACTGACCCTTGCAGTACGCCGCTAGTAACTGGACACCAAGATGAACATGTTCCATCAACTACAACTCTCTGTTTTCTTTCAGCAAGCCAATTACTGACCCAAACTGCTATGTCTCCCACAATCCCATTCCTCCACATTTTGTATAATAGCCTACTGTGGGGAACCTTATCGAACGCCTTGCTGAAATCCATATACACCACATCAACCGGTTTACTCTCATCTACCTGTTTGGTCACTTTGTCAAAAAACTCAATAAGATTCGTTAGGCATGACTTACCCTTCACAAAACCATGCTGACTGTCCATGATCAGATTATTCTTTTCTAGATAGTTATAAATCCTATCTCTTACAACCTTTTCCAACACTTTACCAACAACTGAAGTGAGACTCACTGGTCTGTAATTACTAGGGTTGTCTCTACTACCCTTTTGAACAAGGGAACCACATTTGCTATCCTCCAGTCCTCAGGCACTATTCCTGTCGACAATGATGATTTGAAGATCAATGCCAAAGGCTCAGCAATCTCTTTCCTTGCTTCCCAGAGGATCGTAGGATAGATCCCATCTGGCCCAGGGGACTTGTCTATTTTCACACTCTGCAGTATTTCTAATACCTCTTCCTTGTGAACCTCAATCTCTTCTAGTCTAGATGCAAGTATCTCTGTATCTTCCTCGCCAACATTTTCATTTTCTATAGTGAACACTGTCGAAAAATATTTATTTAGTGCTTCCCCTATCTCTTCTGACTCCACACATATCTTCCCACTATTATCCTTGATTGATATTTCTTGGTTGTTTTACAGTGGCCTTTGTTTGACGTGGACCATGCACCAATGAAGGGGTACAACAGATGTGAGGTGTCTAATACAACACATGACACAGATATACACATCATACATATCAATGATCTTTGTAGTGCAGTGGAAGTGTACCTACCCCTAAGCCAGGAGACCGAGTTCAAGTCCCACCTGTCCACAGATGTGTTGTAACGTCTCTGCACATGTTGACTGGGGGAATGTGAAAATATCGATGGTACTTGAATACATGAACATTCTTAACCTGAGGTCTAGTGGTACCACAAAACAAGTACACAGCAGCTGTTACACTCTGAGATCTCTCCTGCACTGCTTTCATTAGACTTTGATGGAATCGTATCAGATGTTTTGCAATAAGAGAAGCCGTTATTACTCTAGCAATTGAAGTTGCTATTGAGAAATAACACCTGGGAGCTCACTGGTGAGCAACATTAGCATCTTGAATAAAATGCTCCTCTGTTTGCAATACTTTTGTTTTTTTGTAGGCAAGAATGCAATTTATTCTGACACAGAGTTAACTGACAAAATACTTCTGGTAAAGAATACTTTAATAAAAATAAAATTGAGAGTTATTTGTCAGACCACACTAATAGATTCAGATACTTTTAATCAATAGGAAGTGGATAATTCTGGAAAATGAGATACTTGTATCAATTATATTTGGGTTTACTTCATTTGGAAGCAGGCTTGATGTTATCTTGCAGGTTGCATTAAACTCCATGTTGTACAGCTTTTGCTTGAATACACAGTATGATTGTAACATTCTGCTTGATGTGAAGGATCTCCGTTTGCATTTTCGCAGGTCAGCAGTTTAATGCAATGGTCTCCGTCCCCAATTAATGGCAGACTTTTGACTCTCAAAATGGGACAGCTGGAATTACAAGCTCTTTCTGCCTTTTCTCATTGCCATGCCCTACATTACCAGCACTGAATGCCATGTCTGTTTTAAATGCCGAATATGTGACTCCATCATTCCCCTTCATTTGATGGTGCTAAGCAATGGCAAATGCAATCTGAAAACAGAAATGCTGCACAAAAGGTATGATCTTTGATGGGATCGTAGCAGCTGGACAACAGATGTCTCTCAACGTAGTTGTGATTTTGTTGCAGGTTAGATATTGGCCAGATCACCAGGTAGAACTCACTGATAGGATCTGGGATGTCATGTTATGGCTGCACAGGACATTGGTTAAGCCACATTTGGAATACTGCATACAATTCTGGTCTCCTTGCTATAGGAAAGTTGTTAAATTTTAGAGGGTGCCGAAAAGATTTACTGAGCTTTGCTGGGGTTGGAGGTGATGTGCAATAAGGGATTCACTGGGGGCCTTTTTTCCCCTGGAGCATCAGAGGCTGAGGGGTGATCTTATAGAGGTTTATGAAATCATGAGGGGCATGGACAGGATGAATAGGCAAGGCCTTTTCCCCAGGTTGTGGAGTCCAGAAATTAGAGGGGTTAGGTTGAAGGAGAGAGGGGCAAGATTTAAAAGGAACCTAAGGCGCAATGTTTTCATGCAGAGGGTGGTGTGTGTTTGGAAAGAGCTGCCAGAGGAGGTGATGGAGCCTGGTACAATTACAACATTTAAAAGGCATCTAGATCGGTAGATGAATCGGAAGGGGTTAGAAGGATATGGGTCAAATGCTGGCAAATAGGACTAATTTACGATAGCTGGTCAGCTTGGATGGGTTGAGCCAGAGTCCATTTCCATGCTGTTTTAACATGATGACTCTACATGAGAAAGCTGAAGGAGCCTTGATTTAATACTTCATTCAAAATGTAATTCTTCCAACAGCATAGCACTGTACTGAAGTGGAAATCTAGAATGCATGTTATAACCTCTGGAGGGGGACTTGAATCCACAACTTTATGATTCAGACACAAAACTGCTGAGACACCGCTGATGGTAAACATAACAGTTGGCCATTTGGCCCTGCTCCATCATTTAAAATGATCCTGACTGATCCTCTAGGCCTACACCATTAAACGTGGAGCTGACCAAGATGCACCTTTCTGAGACAATTTGATTGGGGGGGGGGGGGAAGGGGTGTTCTTAATTACAAAGACTAACCTCTTCACAAGTGGACAATAAAATCCAGATCCGAAAGTGTTTTGTCTGTTGTTTCAGAGAGTGAGGGAATGGCAAAGTCGAGATATAACAAACAGATCAACAAAGACTGTTTGTTTACATCAAATATAAAGTCCAAAGACTTTCACTTGAATGTACAAATACAAAAGCACAAGATGCCATCCTTTCGGTTTGATTGGAAATGTTGCAATGCATGTTATCACAGTTCAGCAGCTTCCAAAACAAATATTGTACCCATTCAATTCTTCAGAAGATTTTAACTGAGCACAGTTGGAACAGCAACAGTAAGATATCCACAGAGCATGAAATAACCTCAAGCTCCTTACCTTCATAGAGCCAATCACTCAGGCCATTGAAAATGACCCCCTCCTTCCCAGTCGCTACCAGACGTATAGCACGGCTACTAACTTTCAATTGGTAGAAGATGTTGTTCTCAAAAATGAAAATCTGGACAACAAGGAGAAAAAAAATGATGCATTTCAGTCCATCGGATTAAAATGAATGTCAACAACTGGATGCAAGAACAAACAAATATCTCAAGAGTTTGACAGTTCTTGTCAAATGTGAAGAGTGAAGCTTGCATAGAACTGAAATGGATTGTTAATGTGGGAATGATTTGGCAGTGAGAGGCTTGATATGTCAAATCATTACCATCACTATCAGGAGTTCACACGAGATGTAGTTTCTAGGCTGTAAGTCTGTGAAACGGCATGCATTTTGCCTTTTCCTTGGTTACTATTTCATTTGTGAGCAACTTGGCTGATTATAATATTCTCCAGTCCAGTCTCACTTCTTTCACCTGACATAAACTTGAACTCATCCAGAACTTTAATGCCCAGACTCAGACCAATTCCCATTTTACCCCTGTGCTCACTGGCCAACATTGGCTCACAGATCAGCAATGCCTCGACTTTAAAAAAATGTCATTCTCGTTTTCAAAGTCCTACCCTTATCTTCCAGCCCTTAAACTTTTCAAGAACTCTACACTCCTCAAATTCTGATCTCTCGCACATCCCTGAATTTACCTGTGAGATTGTTGGCAGCCATTTTGTCAACTGTACGGGTTTTAAATTCTATGATTGCTTCCCTAAACCTGTATCTCCACCTCTAAGATGCTCATTAAAAACTGGCTCATTAAGCAAGCTCATATGTGACTCGGTGTCAAGTTTTGTTCAAATCCACACCTAGGAAGCACCGTAGGATGTTTTGCTACATTAAAGATGCCATCCTAATGCACATTGCTGTTGCTGTTGTTGTATAAAGCTTGTTGTATAATTGAGGCATGATCGCTTATTTTCCAAGCGTAGAGGTGATTCAGTGTAGAGACTCTGCCTGTTTTGACACCTGTTCAAATATAACTCTTGGGTATGGACTGGGGGGAGGTGGTGGCGTATGGAGCAGGTACTCAGAATATAATTATCAAGCTGCTGAGAACTGGGACACCTAGATTGAGCTCTGAATATTAAGGGATATATGATATTCTATGTTATATAATACAGTCTAAGGGGAAAAAAAAGAACTGCAGATGCTAGAAACCTAAAACAAAAAAATGCAGAAATTGCTGGAGAGCAGGTATGGTAGTATCTTTGGAGAGAAAGCAGACTTAACGATTCCGAGTCCACCGACTCTGAGTTCTGAAGACCTGCTGAGTTTCTCCAGCAATTTCGATTTTTGTAAATCATTAGATGGAAGGGAGAGGGAAGACCTTAGCAGAACTTCCATCGCAGAAGGAGACTGTTCGGTCCCTCAAGGCTGCACTGCCATTCAGTGAGCCCATAGATTATTTGTTATTGTTTCAAATTCCACCTCACAATTGAAGCGTCGCTTGCATTTAATACAATGAAACGTGCCTAGGACCATTGCTGAGAGTGTACCAAGAATGAACAGGAGTATTGGCAGCTGAAGATACAACAGAATGATTGAAATGAGGGATCTGCAAGAAGATATACTTGAAGGAGCACGGAGATTACAGAGGGGATTACTATTTCGGGGGATGGGGAGATCATTCATGCAATGAGGGTCAGCTGGAAAAAGATACTTGTCAGGTCTCCAGGTTTGTTCCAGGCACACAATGTTCTTCTGGCCCAATTGTATTTATAAATATCTGGTTAGGTGTGGGATTAAAGGTCATGAAGATGAGTACATTCAGAAATGATTCAATACAATGACTTTGGTGGGACCGCGGAAATGTAATCTGTGGATAACAGACAACTGCACTTGAATAATTCAGGATGGAAACATTTCACAGAAATTGTATGGAGAAACAAATTGCTACATTTTCCCTCAGGAGGTGAAAGAAATTGGATAAAGTCCAAGATGGACTAGGCTGTTTTGCAATCTGCAGGAGGATTTTTCTTAACAGCTTTACTTTATTCTTTCTTATGTCCTCTTTATCCCGAAAATATCGGTTAAGATCCATTACCTCATCAGCAAGTGTTTTAATACTGCTAAGCATTTTCTATTCCATTTTAATTCATAAATGCATGAAAATCCTACATGGAACTCTCTAAACCAATGTTTCTGGGACAATTCAGCAATTTTTTTTTAAACCAAGCCAGCTAATTGAAAGAATTCCCTCTGCCTTCACCTGATTTAAATGCCTGATATGACAAATGTTGCAAACTGCAATCTGGAAATATTTTTGAATTAGAATCCCTACAGTGTGGAAACAAGCCCTTCGACCCAACAAGCCCACACGAACCCTCTGAAGACCCACCCCCCTATATTTACCCCACCAATTTAGCATAGCCAATTCTCCTAACCTGCACATCTTCAGATTGTAGGAGGAAACTCATGCAGACACGAGGAGAGCTTGCAAACTCCACGCAAACAGTCACCCAAAGCTGGAATCGAACCCAGTACCTTAGAGCTGTGAAGCAGCAGCACTAGCCACGGTGCCACCCCAAACAGTAGCAGACTTTGTGAAACTTAATCTAAAAAGCAAGAACTCACTTTTGCATCTCAGGACTTCAGGATCTCCCAAACCATTTTAAAGCCAACAAAATTCAAAAATCTAGGATACACAGCAACCGATTTGCACACAGTCAAGTCCCACACATGGCAATGAGAGAAATAATCACATAATCTGTTCATTTTTCTTATTGAATGGCAGAACAAGCTCATCAAACTGTACAGAATACTCAGGCATCCGACTCTTCTGTTTTATCTTCCTTTTTGCACAGTTGTGTTTGCTTAGCTCACTTAAAGAATTCGGTTTTTAATTGTCAGACCTTCCTCCAGCCCCAGATGTCCAGATCAGTAGAAATGGCTTTCCTACATCGATCACATTTGTTCCCCGCAATATCTTGAAAACTTTGATCAAATTGCTCCGTAACCTTTGAAATTCCAGCTACTAGCTTGCGAAATCTTTTCTTGTAAAACAAACTCCTGTCATCTGGTAAATCTATGCTGTACTCCCTCCAAATATTATGGCCTCAGCAGTCAGTTTAGCTGGATCTAAAATTTGAACTGAAACGGAGTAAGAGTTGGGGGTTGACAAAGGAACTGGAGAGCCAGAGAAAGTCAGGCAGAAGCAATTAAAATGGGGAGCATGCCTGGGAAAGCATAATAAGATATTATAACTGTTTTGCAATTTGTAATGCAAAAATCTACATTCAATATAGTGTTGGTCAAGGACTATGTTAACCAGTGTACACTTAAATCAATATGCTAACTCGTAACATAATTACTTTAATGTATATGTCAATTATATATAAGGGCGTGATGTATGTCTGAATGTAAATCAAATAAATCTTAATGCAAAATTTATGTAATATCATTTGTCATTTATGGAAAAGAATGTGTTTGACCTCACTTCTTCTGACTTCTTCTGCACAGTCTGACCTATCTTGCTTGAACCAAGCTTCTGCTAAGATGTAGCTGAGAGAATTAAATTTTTTTTCTGTCGTTTGCCACTTTACTTTATTTTGGGTGGTATTTCCAATCTGGAATCCTCATGCATCTTGGTAAATAGAATTGAGTAACACGATGCCATTACTGCCCTAATTTAATGTGATCACTCTAAATCCTGCAGTGTGATCTTTGGAACTGACCACATTTAGAATATTGTGAGGAATTTTGGGCCCCACATCTCAGAAAGGCTGTACTGGCCCTGGCACGGGTCCAGAGAGATTCATGAGTATGATCCCACGAATGAAAGGCTTAATGTATGAGGAATGTTTGAGGACTCTGGGTCAATACGCGATGCAGTTAAGAAGGATAAAGGAGGGATCTAATTGAAACTCACAGAAGACTGAATGACCTGGATAGAGTGGATGTTGGAAAGATGTTTGCCTTAGCAGGAGAGACTAGGACCTGAAGGTACAGACTTAGAGTAAAGGGAAGACCCTTTAGAATGAAGATGAGGAGAAACTTCTTTCGCCAGACAGTGGTGAACCTATGGAATTCATTGCCACAGAAGGCTGTGAGGCCAGGACATTGTGCATATTTAAGATAGAGATAGATAGGTTCTTGATTGTTAAGGGGATCAAAGGTAATGGGAGAAGGTGGGAGAGTTGGATTGAGAAACTTATCAGCCTGATTGAATGGTGGAGCAGACTTGATGGGCCAAATGGCCTAATTTCTGCTCCTACGTCTTACGGTCTTATGGTCTAACAGGTCGCAGAGTTTAAGCCTGTCATATGAATAAGAGATAATTGGGCTAGAATATTTATTCATCATATCCTTGAATGATATTAACTGCATGCATAACATTGCACTGCAGCTTTCTCTGTTCAACAGTTAGATTACCATTTGTGAAAATCCATTTTTGTCAGTCAGTCCACATGGGAGACCATGTCACTCCAGAGCAACCAGTTCCTCCCCAGTTTGAGGTGTGCAGGGAGAGGTGTATGTCCTCATACCTATATGATAGTTCAACAGTTGTGGAGCAGACCAATGATGCTCCTAATGTATCTCGGCAAATAGAACTGAGTAACACAATGTCACTATTGCCCGAATGTTATGGGATCGCTCTAAGTCCTGCAGTGGGTTCACTGGCCAGCTTTATGTACACAGAGGGAATCGTACCTCTTCCAACTCAGTATCAACTTCAGTACCAGATTAAATCCTCCTCCCCACCCAAACGATCAGACAGAATTCCAAAAATTTGCAGGAAACATAAAGAATAATAAAGTTCTTGAATTGTTGTTAAACTCCAGCTTTTTCTTTATTGTCCCTCAAGAAAGGGAACTTGTCATCCCTAACCTGTCATCCCTAACCTATCATCCCTAACCTATCATCTAACCTGTCAACCCTAACCTATCATCCCTAGCCTATCATCCCTAACCTGTCATTCCTAACTTGTCAACCCTAACCTTTCAACCCTAACCTATCATCCCTAACCTATCAACCCTAACCTATCAACCCTAACCTGTCATCCCAAACCTGATTCTAGATTAGGGTGGTGCTGGAAAAGCACAGCAGTTCAGGCAGCATCCGAGAAGCAGGAAAATTGATGTTTCGGGCATAAGCCCTTCATCAGGAATAGAGCCTGTCATCCTGAACCTGTCATCCTAACCTCTCATCCTAACTTTTCATCTTAACTCGGATCTTTTTCATATCCAGAAGTGTTCATACACACAACTGGACTTCTGTTTTCCATCACCAAATCACCAGTTTTTTTTAACCACCACTAGTCATACAATTCTATTTTTCAATTGATTAATTTACATGCAACGCCCATTAAGGGCAAGAAGGCAGTTTGGGATTGATTCAGGACAGCAGGGATTTAACAATAAACATCAAAAAATGTAGGATTACCGAGTTTTAAATGGGCTTATAAAGGAATGCCAAATTAGAAATGGGTGTTGATTAGTTGGTGATTGAACTCTGATTGGTTGAGTTGTTGTCATGGAGAAAGCAATGGGGATTTATCAGCTCCCCAAGCTCCAATCTGAGCAATGTTCATGTCCTTTACTACTAAGCGACTCTTCAGGTTTTGTGCCAGATTTCAAGTGACAGAAGGAAACAACTGCTAATACAGGAACAACTTCAAGAGGAATCAAAGTGGCCATCACTCTGACATGTTAAACAACCGAGTGGCTCAACAACATTGGCTTCAATGGTTTATTGTCAGCCTCCGGGGTAGGGTGGGGAGGCTACCACCAATTGTAATGATGATAATGGGTGGTGGGAGAAACTGATTAAGCTCTGTCTTGGAAATAATTTCACAGCTGCACTTCAACGGGTTGAAGTCCTGTTCCTTCTTTGTTCCATTTAAACTCCTCATATGGCCTTCATGGAGAGGGGTTGGGGTTCATTCTGAGGACATGGAATCCATTTTGGATGCACACAACAGCTACACTCGTATAAGCATCCAAGATGTAGTTAGCCGAGATGGATCCAAATTGTGAAGATGTATATCATTGTATATCATTGTATATACCATTGTATATTTGAAGCTAAGGGCTTCACCTTTACATTTGGATGTCTCTTATTTTAGGAGGATGAGGGCTGTCCTACTAGAAGCTTATAAAATCATAAGGGGCATGGATAGGGTGAATAGGCCACAGGGAATAGGAGTCCAAAACTAGAGGGCATAGGTTGAAGGTGAGAGGGGAAAGATTTAAAAGGGACCGAAGAGACAATGTTTTAACACAGCGGGTGGTGTGTGTATGGAATGAGCAGCCTGAGGAAGTGGTGGAGGCTGATACAATTTCAATATTTTTTAGAAGACATCTGGATGGTTACATGAAAAGGAAGGGTGATATGGGTAAAATGCTGCAAATGGGATGAGATTAATGTAGAATATTTGGTCGGCATGGACAATTTGGACTAATGGGTCTGTTTCCGTCCTGTACAGCTCTATGACTTTATCACTCTACTGACTGGAGCAATCAGCAAATAGAACATTTTGAATTGACAGACTGCGTCATCAATTTGTACATTATTGGCCTATCAATCACATCCTTACGTTGGCTAATTAAAATGAAAGGCAAGTGTGATTGTGTGGATACTTTAGTGGCAAACACTGAATACAGATCACATCACTGGTATTCAATTTTGGAACGGAAGCTGCTGTTTAATACTGTTTGCTTACCACAAATTATCGTACACAATGGCTTCAATAATTAGTTGGCAGAGACCTCTTAAGGGTATTAGTATGTGTCAGAAACTCAATACACAGTTTCACTCACTGCTTTGTTTACTTACCTTGTTTGCTTCATCATTATCGCCTTGAATATGTTTAAACCAGCATATTTCTTAATTTATCATAGAATAAAATCCCTACAGTTTGGAAACAAGTCATTTGGCTCAACTAGTCCACACTGACCCTCCGAGGAGTAACCTACCCAGACCCATTCCCCATCTTATTACTCTACATTCCCCCACTGACTAATGCACCTAACCTGCACATCCTTGAACACTATTGGCAATTTAGCATGGCCAATTCACCTAACCTGCACATCTTTGGATTGTGGGAGGAAACCGGAGCACCCGGAGGAAATCCACACCAGCATGGGAAGAATGTGTAAAATTCACACACACAGCCTGAGGCTGGAATCAAACCTGGATCCCTGGCACTGTGAGGCAGCAGTGCTAACCACTGAGCACCGAGCTGCCCTCCTCTCATGATAGCCAACTCTTTGGTTAATAGTACTAAGAATAAAGAATTACTCTTATTAATTTAGGAGACGCGGGCGTCGCTTGCTGGGCTAACATTTATTGATCACCCGAATTACCCTTGAGAAGATGATGGTGGGTTTCCTTCTTGAACCGACTTCAGTCCTTAGGATGTAGGGCACCCATAACACTGCAAGGAAGGGGATTTTGGATTTTGACCCATGTCCATTGAAGGAACAACGATTTATTTCCAAGTCAGGATGGTGAGAGGCTTGGAGGGGAACTGCAGGTGGTGGTGTGCCCATGCATCTGCTGCTCCTGTCCATCTAGATGGTGAGGTTATGGATTTAAAAGGTAATGACTGAGGCGGCTTGGTGAGTTATTGAAGTGCATCTTGTCAATAGTATACACTGCCACTACTGAGAGCCAGTGGTGGAGGGAGTGAATGTGGGAAGGTAGTGTGAAATAAAGTAGGCTGCTTTTTCCTGGGTGGTGTCAAACCTCTTGAGCATCGTTGGAGCTGCACCCATCCAGGCAACTGGGGAGTATTCCATCACACTTACGCTTTAGATGTTGGACAGACTTTGGGGACACAGCAGGTGAGTTACCCACTGTTGGATTCCGAGCTTCTGACCTATTCCTTTAGCCACATATTTGTACAGCTAGTCCAGTTCATTTCTGGTCAACGGTAAGCTCAGGATATTCATTGTGGGGAATTCAGCAACGCTAATCCATTGAATGTTAGATTTCTCTTTTATTGGAGATGGTAAATGCCCAGTCAATTGTATGGCACGAATGTTACTTTCAGTTACCAGCCCAAGCCTGGATGTTGGTCAGGTCTTTCTGCATATGGACATGGATCACTTTGCATAATCAGTATCTTGAGCATCTCGGGTGTCATGACTAGTGATGAACATTGTTTAATCATCAGCAAACTTCTATTCTGACCTAATGATGGGGATAGATAATAAATGAGCAACTGAAAATTGTCTGACCTTGAGCAACTCTTGCAGAGATGTTCTCGAGCTAAAATAATTGGCCTCCAACAAACACAATCACCTTCCTTTGTATCAAGTATCAAGAGGGCGGCATGGTGGCACAGTGGTTAGCACTGCTGCCTCACAGCGCCAGAGACCCGGGTTCAATTCCCGCCTCAGGCGACTGACTGTGTGGAGTTTGCACGTTCTCCCCGTGTCTGTGTGGGTTTCCTCCGGGTGCTCCGGTTTCCTCCCACAGTCCAAAGATGTGCAGGTCAGGTGAATTGGCCATGCTAAATTGCCCGTAGTGTTAGGTAAGGGGTCGACATCGATGTAGATGTAGGGGTTTGGGTGGGTACGTTTCGGCGGGGCGGTGTGGACTTGTTGGGCCGAAGGGCCTGTAATCTAATCTAATCTAAAGTATAATGCTAACCAGTGGATAGTTTTCCCAGTTTTTCCCATTGACTCGACTTCTGCTAGATGTTACACTTGGTCAAATTCTGCTTTGATGTCAAGGGCAATCACTCTCACCTCATCTCTGGAATTCAGCTCTTTTGTCCCTATTTGAACCAAAATGATGAGAACCTAAACTGAGCACCAGTGAGCAGATTATTGCGAAGTAACTGTTGCTTTTCAGCAGTTTCGATGACCCTTTCCATTGTTCCTCTGATTTTCGAATCCAGACTGACAGGGCAGCAATTAGCTGGATTGGATTTGTCAAACTCTTTTTTTTGTACAGAACATGCCCTGGGCAATTGTCTATATTCTCAGGTACATAAGAACATAAAGAAATAGGAACAGGGGTAGGCCATCTGGCCCGTCGATCTTGCTCCGTTATTCCATAAGATCATGGCTGAACTTTTCGTGTTCTAATCTCTATTTACCCACCCGCGCCATGTAATTCTTAATTCCTTTACTGTTCAAACATTCATCTACATTAAAAACATTCAATAAGTAGTCTCAACTGCTTCACTGGGCAGGGAATTCCACAGATTCACAACCCTCTGGGTGAAGATGTTCCTGCTCAACTTAGTCCTAAATCTGCACCTTCTTATTTTGAGGCTATGCCCCCTAGTTCTTGGTAAATGCTAGTGAATCTGCCCCTATCAGATTCTGACAATGCACTCCCGATTTTGCTTGTTCTTTGGATGAAAACGTTTTTCCTTATGTCATCATCAATTCCTCTGCCACTTGCCTTTAATCAGGCCTCTCTGATTCTCAACCTATTCACTAATGGGAATAATTTCTCTTTACGTACTCTCCCTAGACCCCTGATGATTTTGAACAGTTCCATCAAATCCTCTCTCAGTGCATTTAATCTGCCCTTGTAAGACAAGTCCTGCATCCCCGAATAAGTTCATAATTTATTTTGGAATGAGATGAACACATAAGTCAATATTTACATTCTGTTCAATCACTGCAATTTATCTTCTTTCATCAGTACAGAGAATATGCCACACTTGGAAAAACTGAATGCTGTCTTGCCTGACGTGAACAAAACATTTCATCTATATCCTGATCATCACATGTTTTCAGCGCTTCATGATATTTCAGGCTCAACTGCATCCTTCATTGTATCAATTGTTGTTCACAACCAGAGAGGAGATCAAAGATTATCCAACAGAATGGATACGAGGTGGACCTTTGATAGAACAAACTAAACTGGGTTGCTTATTCTCTCCACGTCAGGTTCATTATTTATTTATGCCCACATCTCTCAAGGGCACAACGAGTATTTGGCCTTTGACCAATTTGACAAACAGCAGGAATTTGCTCGTAATGAGTCATAGAGATCGACAGCATAGAAAATGGCCCTTTGGCCCATCACATCTGCGCTAATCAAAAAGGGCCACCTAACTATTCAAATTTCATGTTCCAATACCTGGCCTGCAGATGTTGCGTGCCTTGGTATCACAGGTGAACAACTAAATACGACTGAAATGACGTCAGGGTTTCTGCCGCGACCATCCTTGACAGACAGCAACTTCCACATTTCCACAATCCTCTGGGTCAAAAATGTTTCCTCACCTCTCCTCCAAATCTTCTGTTTCTGACCTTAAATTTACAATCACCAGTTATTTATATGCCCATCAAGGGGCAAGTCTACTTCCTGTCTATCCTAAACATGTCTCTCATAACATTAAGCTTCTCAATCATGCCTCTTCTCAATTTCCTCTGCTCTAAGGGAAACAACTCTAGTCTGTTCAATCTCTCTTCATAACTGAAACTTTCCAGCCCAGGCAACATCCTGGTAAATCTCCCCTGTACCCTCTCCAGTGCAATCACAAACCTCCTCTAACACGGATACCAGAACTTCACACAGTCCTCTAGCTGTGGCCTAACCAGCAAATTATACAATTCCAGCATAACCTCCCTGCTCTTAAATTCTATCCCTGGGCTAATAAAGGCACTAGACCATATGCCTTCTTAACCACTTTATCCACCTGTCCTGTGTGACAATACAATGGCTTTAAGGGGCATACTTTTTCCTGGGTTTTTTTAAAGAGAGATTTTAAGGCTGAGGTGATGTGCTGTCTATTGCAAGCCAACAAAGTAACCAGCTTGTGAGACTTTTCTTTAAGTTGGAACAATAGAAGCAGCCTGAACGGGTGAGGGAAGCACCTACAGAACTAGGATTTTTTTTTGTTTTAGCTTTCAGTTGTTGCTCAGGTTTGTAAACTGCAGTACATCTCTCTCTGCTACACATTCTCCCTCAGAGTTTTCCCTTAATTTTCTTTTCCTACTGGGCGGCAAGAAATACATTTAAGTCAATCTGTTTCACTGAATTAGCCTTTTATTAAGGCTGTGTTCAAGGGATGTTACTGTATTAGAACAGTTCACTAGTAATCATTGCTGTATGTATATATTTTCAGCATTTTGATAGAGTTACAGCTGAACCAATTTTTTCTTTGGTTTTTCTCCTGTTGCATTTGAACTATAGTGTGTGAATAAAATTGCTTCAAATCCAATAGTTTGACCAGTCGAATCGCACCTGGAATGCATTTACCTTTAAAATAAGAAAAAGTCAGGCTATAGACTATCTTAATATATTTTGAGGGGGTTTGGTCTAGTCCATAATATTTGGTACTTTTTAAGGGACTGGTGCATATGCATATCAAAGTCCTTCTGCTCCTTGATGCTTCCCAGGGTCCTATTGTCTATCATGTATTCCCTTGCCTTGTTTGAGTGTGTACTCCTTCGTCTGTCATACTGTTAGTTTGGGGAACCGTTTCAAGCCTGTAAAATGGGTGCCATGTGGTTGAATTCCTCGGTCATTGCTGTGAAACATAACAGCTTAGCCCCACTTTATTATGACAGATAAATCCCCACAATGTGACAACTATCATATTCTTTTTCATCGTGAATGCCACGCCTGACATGAGACTCTGACTTTAGCAGTTCTGCCTGACATCTCATTATCAAAACACTTTTACCAGCGACTCGCAAGTGAAGTGGAGGGAAAGTTAATTGGCCCTCATAATTCCTCTCCAACTGTCTCTCTCTGTGTCTTTCACATTTTGTTGGAAATTTCCTCTACAAGGGTAGCTTCTGTTGTCTCACCCCCTGTCCCATCTCTCACACTCAAACTCTCTTTGTCATGATGAGGACTTTATCCATTGCATCCAAATATATATCCAGTGATATGCATGGGTTCAGTCATGTAACCCCAGCTTATATGCTGCCAACAGATTACAGTTCCTGCTTCGTAAGCCCCTTGATGGAGCTTTTGAGGTCTCCCTGCTCAGTGGAGGTGGCCTGACTATAGTGAGAATAAAATTTGAATCACCTTTCCCACTGTGGCTGCCATCGTCCCTTGTCCCTACTGCAAGGCCCATTCAAGTCTGATTGTTAATAAAGAGGCCAGTATTCAACACTGTCATGCAGAGGCTGTGTGCCATTTGAGGATGAATGGGTTAAGTTATAGTCATAGAGTCATAGAGATGTGCAGCACGGAAACAGACCCTTCGGTCCAACCAGTCCATGCCGACCAGATATCCCAACCTAATCTAGTCCCACCTGCCAGCACCTGGCCCATATCCCTCCAAACCCTTCCTATTCATATACCCATCCAAATGCCTTTTAAATGTTGCAATCGTACCAGTCTCCACCACTTCCTTTGGCAGCTCATTCCATACATGTACCACCCTCTGAGTGAAAACGTTGCCCCGTAGATCTCTTTTATATCTTGCCCCTCTCACCTTAAATCTTTGCCCTCTAGTTCTGGACTCCCCGACCCCAGGGAAAAGACTTTGTCTATTTACCCTATCCATGCCCCTCATAATTTTGTAAACCTCTATAAGATCAACCCTCAGCCTCCGACGTTCCAGGGAAAACAGCCCCAGCCTGTTCAGCCTCTCCCTATAGCTCAAATCCTCCAACCCTTGCAACATCCTTGTAAATCTTTTCTGAACCCTTTCCTCATCTCTCAGTCCCCTGACATCAAGACAGTGTTTGTGGCTCTTCTCTGTATGGTGTTTATTGATTGGCTGTTACCTTTTTTTTGTCTTGGTAACCAAACGTGAATGCAGCATTCTGGGTATCACCTGACTAAAACATTAGGCAGCTCCAGGCTTCGGCTAAACCCTACTGATCTGGTAATATTAGGATTCTGTTTACTTTATTGATCGCTGCACAGCAGTGACAAAATCTGCTCAGCAATACATTTATTATAGCTCCCAGATCATTGGCAGCAACTCTCACTAGACACACTGGTTGAAGAGTGTTCTTCATGTCTTCTGACTGCACTCTTGCTTGTACTGAATTCCATCTACCACCAATTCCATAAATTGAATATTTTAAGTCCTTCCGTAAATTGTTCATCAGAATGAGCTGCTCATATTCTCTTCCTGTTAGGTTCAGCTGCTGACTTAATCAATTTGACCAATTTACTTTGTCTAAGTATTGCATGCTTCAAGAACTCTACTTCCCGTTCCCCACCCCCCACCCCCAACCCCATCCCCACTTACATAAAACAGTTGTGCAGGAGGCAGGTGGAGATGCGAAACTTATCCGACTTAAATGATCATTTGAGAGTGCAGGCAAATGGTTAACCAGAAATGAGTGAACAATAATCTCTATATGACTATAAGAAAGCCCTGGTGGGAATGTAAGTCCCCAGAGTAAGGAACTTACGCGAGAGGATTCTGTGCAGGTGAGGCCTTTGAAATATCCACAGCAGCATGTGCACAACCAATGTTTAACTCTCGGATCAGGGAGCCCAGCTTTGAAGAATTTTACAAAATATTACAGAATGTGGAGCAGTGTAGAAACAGCCCTATTGGGTCCCAGTGCTTGAATCAGTGTTTTGGCTCCACACAGCCCCCTCCCACTTTACTTCATCTCATCCAACCAACACTATCTCTTATTTCTTACAACCTCATGGTATTTATCTCTTTTTTGCCTCTGTAATGCCTGAATCACCTTTGGTAGCAATCACTCGCTAACTATTATAATTGTCCACCTTGAAAATTCCTGTGACGTTTGTGCTTGATATCAGGAAGTGCAAAGAATGATTGATAATGAAATCATCTTTCAGCTTGCTGGGGCCATTCAAGGTGTATCTGCAGCCATGGACGTTCCATGTCACTAGTCACGGCTTCTGTAGGTCCATGTGTAGCTGATGGGGCCTGATCCTAGAGTCATATCTCTGACCTGGAGATTGAAATGGTCTTGAGACCACTAGCATTCCTTTCCTAGAATCGATACTGTGTCGGAAATTCCGTTCAGCCCATCAACTCCACACCATCACTTCCGAAAAGCATCCAATGCCCTTACACTAGGTGCATAACTGTGGATTTCCCATGGTTAATCTACCTAACCTGGACTGTGGGAGGAAATTGGAGCAGCCAGAGGAAACGCACACAGACAAGGGGAAGAATGTGCAAACTTCACACAGACAGTCACCCGAGGGTGGAATTGAACCCAGGTGCCTGGCACTGTGAGACAGCAATGTTAACCACTGATATTCTCAAAGAATTGTGTTTCTTTGTACAGCTTCTCTAGAAAGACACTGTGTGCAGGACATCTTTTAAAGTGGGACCACATCAGCAGACCCGTGGTCCTTCACAGTAGGTAAGTCCAGTTCCAGTGGCAAGGAAACCTGGAAAGACGAGGGAACTCTGTACTGCTGTAGCCTTCAGCACGAGGATTTTCCACCAGGATCACTGTTGAGGACTTGTTTTGATTGCATTTTGTTTGGTTCCTCTCCTTTGACCTTACCATCATTGTGACCCTGCCAGGAGTTGAGATTGGCTCTTGGGATCAATGGAACACTCAAGTCTCTCCACCACAGTGAGGTGAGAATCCATAGAAAGGAATGTCTGTTTTCACTTCACTACAACGGCTCCCTGTGCTAGTGAGTTCCACATTCTCACCTCTCTCTCGTTCTGACCAGGGATGTCGGTCTTGAATTCCCTGTTGGATCTTGTGCTACCTTCTACTGATGGCCTCTAGCTTTGCCCTAACCCACAAGAAGAAATCATCTTTATGTCTACGTTGCCAAAAGCTTCCATCAGGTGGGGAATCTTATAGCTTGCACTGAGAATCTTGTTGGTGAGACCAGAAGTGCGTGTGAGTTCTGTTTGGAGGCAGGGCTGCTGTATTCTCTGTGTTCTGGTAGCATCTGTCAGTCTGATTTTGCGAGTGGATGCCTATGTAAGTTCAATGCCGATGCACTCTGCTGATCTGATCCCACCAACACTAACCCCCAAACCCCCTCCCCACCGCATCCCTCGCTAAAAGTTACACCTGCTGTTTTGACGTAAGGTCACGTTGCAGAGATTGAGGATCCCTCCCCTCCTCCGGGGTTCAAGCCATACCCCTCAGGGGGTTCTCCTTCAGGCCATCTGGGGATGGAAGGGGGCCCAGTTTCCTGGTAGTTCAGCAGCAGGCCCTCCTGCTTGATCATGGCAGGGTGGGCCAAGATGTTGGATGAAGGTGAGTGAAGAGAGAAACTCTACCCAATGCCGCAAAGGATTGACGGACTCCGCAGAGGGCCTGTAGCTTGGTGTGACCACTGTAAGGTTTCACTCATGATGATGGCAAGCATGGACTTTGTTTGTGGCAGCCAATTCATTCTGCAGAAGATGCCCCCATCGCAGGAGACAGTCTTTCTGGGGAACACCTACTCAAGAGAAGACATTATCTTGCACGGGCCAGTTTGCTCTTGCTATCTGCTGAGTTGATACTCAATCCTTCTATCTGTTTGCAAATCAAAAGAGTGGCTAACATCATGGAGAGCGCCAACAGTAGTTCAGTATTACAGACCCCTGAATACTGACCCCTGCAGAGGAGGAAGGGCTCAAACCAGTTTTGATACTCATTGCAGACAGCGAGGCTGGAGCGCCAATGCAACAGAGTGAGGATGTCTCCAAGAAAAGGTAAGGAAAGGTGAGACTGCAGAGGGAAATGGAAGTGGGCATCACCTTGAGCCAGTGCTTGGTGCTCTCCTCTGCAAGGCCTTCCCCACTGATGAGACATGGTGCGTACATTCTGCAGCAGGCAGCAGCTCCAGCTCTGAGAGGGGCAATATGGAACTGTCAGGGCATGAACCAGCATCACAGATACTGCCTGTCCTATAGAGTTTCCTCAGCGCTCTCGGTTTTTAGTTCAGGAGTATACATGTTTGATGCTTCAATGAAAGTCAATGATACTTCAATGAAACATGGAAGATAGGAGCAGGATGAGGCCATTCGACCCCTCAAGCCTGATCTGCAATTCATTACTATCATGGCTAATCATTGAGCTGAAGACCCTAAACCTGCCTTACCCCCATATCTCATAATCCCATCAGCCACAAGAGCTATATTTATGTCCTTCTTAAAAACAGAATGTTTTGATCTCAACTAATTTCTGTGTCAGTGAATTCCTTAGGCTTTGGGTCAAGAAATCTCCCCTCATCTCAGTTCTAAAAGGTTTACCCCGTATTCTGAGACAATGATCCTCCTCCCATTCCCCCCACCACCTCCCCCCCCCCCCCCTCCCCCCCAAGAACCTCCTTCCTGGATTGAACCTGTCTAGTCCTTTGTTAGAATTTCTTTGCGTTTCTATGAGATCTCCTCAAACTCTACATAACTCCAGTGAATAAAAGCTTAACTGACTCAAATGTCAGTCCTGCCATCGCAAGAAGCAATTTGGTCAAGCTACACTGCTCTCCCTCGTTAGAAACAACATCCTTCCTCAAAACAGCACACAATATTCCAGGTTTGGCCTCACCTCTGTCCTGCATAATAGCAGCAAGACATTCCCGTTTCCCTCAAATCCTCTCGCAATGAAGGCCAGCGTACAGTTTGCTTCTTTACCGCCCACAGCACGTGCACACTTACCTTTAGTGACTGCTTCATTAGGACACCAAGGTCA
Source organism: Chiloscyllium punctatum (assembly GCF_047496795.1). NCBI lineage: Eukaryota > Metazoa > Chordata > Chondrichthyes > Orectolobiformes > Hemiscylliidae > Chiloscyllium > Chiloscyllium punctatum. The sequence goes on from NC_092746.1 coordinate 110,059,319, forward strand.
TATTGAATATTCCTCTCTCTCAATTCAAATAAGAATCTGCCTTCCTGTTTTTTACTGCCAAAGTGGATAATCTCATTTGTATCCACATTTTTTCTGCATCAGCCATGCACTTGCCCACTCACTCAGCATGTCTAAATCACACTGTGATGATCTCAGCATCCTCCTCACAGCTTATCCTTCCACGTAGCTTTGTGCCATCTGCAAATTTTGAGATCACATTTCGTCCCTCATTAATATTGTGAATAGCTGGGGTCCAAGTGGCGATCCCCGTGGTACCCCATTCTCACCCTTGCTCAACTGTCTGTCAACCTAGTCCTGCCCTCACCACCAACCTCCAACACACTGCATCCACCTGGACACCCGCGCTGGCCTATTACCTGCCCTCGACCACTTCATTTCCAACTGCTGCTGGGACATAAACCGCCTCAACCTGTCTGCCCCCCCTCCCCCACTCCAACCTCTCACCCTCACAACATGTCGCCCTCCAATCCCTCTGCTCCAATCCCAACCTCACCATCAAGCCAGCAAATAAAGGGGGCACAGTGGTGGTCTGGCGCACTGACCTCTACACCGCTGAAGCCTAATGCCAACTCGAGGACACCTCTTCCTACCACCCCCTCGACCATGACCCCCCTCCCATCACCAAACCATCATCTCCCAGACCATACAGAACCTCATCACCTTAGGAGTTCTCCCACCCAATCTTCCAACCTCATAGTCCAGGAACCCCCCACACTACTTCCTTCCCAAGATCCACAAGACTGACCACCCTGGCCGACCCATTGTCTCAGCATGCTCCTGCCCCACTGAACTCATCTCTACCTACCTCGACACTGTCCTATCCCCCCTAGTCCAGGAACTCCCACATACATTCGAGACACCACCCACGCCCTCCACCTCCACCAAGACTTCTGTTTCCCTGGCCCCCAACGCCTTATCTTCACCATGGATATCCAATCCCTCCACACCGCCATCCGCCATGACCAGGGCCTCCAAGCCTCCATTTTTTTCTCGCCAGATGTCCCCAACAGTACCCTTCCACCGACACTCTCATTCGTTTGGCCGAACTGGTCCTCACCCGTAACAATTTCTCCTTTGAATCCTCCCATTCCTCCAGACCAAAGGGATAGCCATGGGCACACGTATGGGCCCCAGCTATGCCTGTCTCTTTGTTGGCTACGTAGAGCAGTTGATCTTCCGTAATTACACCGGCACCACTCCCCACCTCTTCCTCCGCTACATTGATGACTGCATTGGCGCCACCTCGTGCTCCCGTGAGGAGGTTGAGCAATTCATCAACTTCACCAACACATTCCACCCTGACCTTAAATTTACCTTGACCATCACTGACACCTCCCTCCCCTTCCTGGACCTCTCCATCTCCATTAATGATGACCAACTTGACACTGACATTTTTTACAAACCCCACCGACTCCCACAGCTACCTGGATTACACCTCTTCCCACCCTACCTCTTGCAAAAATGCCATCCCGTATTCCCAATTCCTCCGCCTCCGCTGGATCTGCTCCCAGGAGGACCAGTTCCACCACAGAACACACCAGATGGCGTCCTTCTTTAGAGACCGCAATTTCCCTTCGCACGTGGTTAAAGATGCCCTCCAACACATCTCGTCCACATCCCGCACCTCCGCCCTCAGTCCCCACCCCTCCAACCGTAACAAGGACAGAACCCTCCTGGTGCTCACCTTCCACCCTACCAACCTTCACATAAACCAAATCATCCGCCGACATTTCTGCCACCTCCAAACAGACCCCACCACCAGGGATATATTTCCCTCCCCACCCCTTTCCGCCTTCTGCAAAGACCGTTCCCTCCCTGACTACCTGGTCAGGTCCTAGCCCCCCTATACCCCACCCTCCCATCCTGGCACATTCCCCTGCCACCACAGGAACTGTAAAACCTGCACCCACACCTCCTCCCTCACCTCTTTCCAAGGCCCTAAAGGAGCCTTCCACATCCATCAAAGCTTTACTTGCACATCCACTAATATCATTTATTGTATCCGTTGCTCCCGATGCGGTCTCCTGTACATTGGGGAGACTGGGCGCCTCCTAGCAGAGTGCTTTAGGGAACATCTCCGGGACACCCGCACCAATCAACCACACCGCCCTGTAGCCCAACAGTTCAACTCCCCCTCCCACTCTGCCGAGGACATGGAGGTCCTGGGCCTCCTTCACAACCGCTCCCTCACCACCAGACGCCTGGAGGAAGAACGCCTCATCTTCCGCCTCGGAACACTTCAACCCCAGGGCATCAATGTGGACTTCAACAGTTTCCTCATTTCCCCTTCCCCCACCTCACCCTAGTTCCAAACTTCCAGCTCTGCACTGTCCCCTTGACTTGTCCAGACTTGTCCTACCTGCCTATCTCCTTTTCCACCTATCCACTCCACCCTCTCCTCCCTGACCTATCACCTTCATCCCCTCCCCCACTCACCTATTGTACTCTATGCTACTTTCCCCCCACCCTCCTCTAGCTTATCTCTTCACGCTTCAGGCTCACTGCCTTTATTCCTGATGAAGGGTTTTTGCCTGAAATGTCACGTCGATTTCGCTGCTCCTCGGATGCTGCCTGAACTGCTGTGCTCTTCCAGCACCACTAATCCAGAATCTGGTTTCCAGCATCTGCAGTCATTGTTTTTACCATAGACATGTTTCCTGCCATTCCAGCAGATTGGAAAACAGCAAATGTGACACTACTGATTTAAAAAAAGGAGGTTGGCAAAAGTTGGATGTCTCATGGCCAGTTAGTTTAACTTCTGTAGTGGGGAAAATACTTGGATCTATTATCAAGAAAGAAATAGCGAGACATCTGGTTAGAAATTATCCCATAGGGTAGACACAACATGGATTCATGAAAGGTAGGTCATGTTTAACTAATTTTCTGGTAACATTTGAAGTCATGACATGCACGGTGGACAATGGGGACCCAGTAGATGTGGTGTACCTGGATTTGCAGAAGGCATTCGACAAGGTGCCAAACAAAAGGCTGCTGTATAAGATAAAGGTGCACGGCATTGTGGGTAATGTATTAGCATGGAAAGAGGATTGGTTAACTAACAGGAAGCAAAAAGTGGGGATAAATGGGTGTTTTTCTGGTTGGCAATCAAAGGCTAGTGGTGTGCCTTGGGGATCAGTGTTGGGACTGCAATTGTTTACAATTAATGTATATCATATAGAGTTGGGGAGCAAGTTTGGTGTGTCAAAGTTTGTAGATGCTACTAAAATAAGTGGTAGAGCAAAGTATGCAGAGGACACTAAAAGTCTGTAGAGGGATTTAGATAGATTAAGTGAGCGGACTAGGTCTGGCAGATGTAGTACAATGTTAATAAATGCGAGGTCATCCATCTTCGTAGGAATAACAGCAAAATGGACTATTATTTAATTGGTGAAAAATTGCAGCACACTGCTGTGCAGAGGGACTTGGGTACCCTTGTGCAGGAATCACAAAAAAAAATTGGTTTGCAGATGTAGCAGGTAATTCAGAAGGCAAATGGAATGTTGTCCTTCATTGCTGAAAGGCAATTGAGTTTAAAAGTTGGGAGGTTATGCTGCATCTGTATAGGGTCCTGGTGAGGCCACACCTGGAGCACTGTGTGTAGATTTGGTCTCCTTACTTGAGAAAGGATGTACTGGTACTGGAGGGGTGCAGAGGAGGGTCACTAGGTTGATTCTTGAATTGAGGGGGTTGACTTATGAGGAGGCATTAAGTAGACTGAGACTTATTTGAAGAATGAGGAGGAATCTTATAGAAACATATAAAATTACAAAGGGAATAGATAAGATAAAAGCAGGGAGGTTGTTTCCACTGGTGGGTGAAACTAGAACTAGGATGCACAGCCACAAAACAAGAAGGAGGACATTTAGGACTGAATTGAGGAGGAACCTCTTCACCAAAAGAGTTGTGGATCTGCACAGTGAGGAACTGAGGCTAACACGTTGAATATTTTAAAGTCAACAACAGATTGGTTTTTGAATAGGAAGGGAATTAAGGGTTGGGGGAGCAGGGGGATAGGTGGAGCCGAGTCCATGGAAAGGATCAGACATGATTTTGTTGAATGGCGGAGCAGGCTTGATAGGCCAGATGGTCTACTCCTACTCCAGTTCCTTATTCTTATTATTCTTGACTTGCTCTATCTTATTATCATCTTTGTCCTGCTCTTGTTCAGCTCTTCCAACCTTAGACTGACCTACTCCCCGCAATCACTGGTGTTCTCCCCTCTACCCTTGGCAGGAATCGACCCTCTGTTGCCCAGTTCCATTTCTCACCACACTTACCATACGGCCCCACACTTCTTAGGGCTGACATGACTCGAGCTTTGGGTCCCAGCCATGTCCTAACCTCCATGCAGTGCCCTCACTCGATGTACCAACTCAACCTCCGCTCCCCAATCCAAAGAGAAGCTCCCCACGGAAGAAACCCAGGAGACCACAGCTGCGAATCTGAAGGGGCACATTTCCAGTTTGTTGCTGACCTAATTACAAATGTACAGTTTAATCTGATGTTTCAGTGAGTATGCATAACATTCTAATGCTTTAATAATAACTGGCTGTCATTTCCCATCAGTAACTATGAACTGCTTCCAACTTAATTCCATCTTTCATCCCATCAAACCATAAAGCATAGGCCATTCAGGCTATCAAATCATGCAACAAGGTCGTGGCTGATCTGATAATCCTCAATTAATTACAGAAAGTGCTGGAGAAACTCAGCAGGTCTGGCAGCATCTGTGGAGAGAATTCCCTGTTCCACGTTTCTGCCTTTTCCCCATAAACCTTGGACTGCTGCTGTTGGGAAATTGGCATTTTGCCTTCCTCACAATTCATGGCCACCATCCAGGTCTTTTGCTGCTCCCAACAACTTCAATACGTTCGGCCTGTAATCTCAAAGATGTCAATCAGGCCACCACTCTGTCTTCCCTTTCCTGGAAAACGGGCTCATATCGGACTCTGTTTTCTCTCCACAGATATTCAATACTTCTTCATAAGGATAATAGCTCAGCTGTATCCACTTTGCACCATCTCCCTTGCCTCTACATTCTCTCTACATAATACTGAGACACCGGCAGACTGCAGTCGACCAAGTAAAACTGCAACGCTTGAAGAGATTAAACAGTTTTTTAAGTGATTCAACTGTTAGAACTTCAGAGATTCTCAGAACACATCTAATATTTCAGCGCAAAGCTGCTGACAGTTCCGCTCATTAATCTTCTCATGGAAATAAATGTACCTTACTGTTTGAACATTCTCTAAGGATTATGCATTGACATTTCATTCTCTGCAATAAATTGTGCCTGTGCTCTGTACAACAGCATCTTCCTGGAGGAGGTTTTGCACATTATTTTGTGGGGAACTCTATCCCGAGATGCTATTTGTCTAAAATCACAGGGCTCTACATTGAAGTATTTTTAACTAACCGGGTTGGATAGGTTCGGTGGAATCTTCCCGCCTTAAAGGGATATGAGCCAAATGCTGGCAAATGGGACGAGATTAATTTGGAATATCTGGTCAACACAGATGCGCTGGATCGAAGGATCTGTTTTCCTGCTGTGCAACACAATGGCTCTATGACTCTGAATGACATGGGCATTGGTAAGAAAGTTGGCAGAATCGCACAAGATTGGCAGTGAAGAGGTTCCCATGGTTGAGAACCAGAAATCTCATTTCCCAACCAAGTGTTGAATGGTGAGATGGGATTCTCACTCGTGAATGGCAAGAGGTCTCCTTGCATGCGCTAGCATGCATTAATGTCAGTTTATTAAATCATCTCACCTCATTGATGCATAGTTCCCCACTTTCCCACCCGCTGGAGAGAAACTAGACAGCAACAGTTCCCAACATGGAAGTCAGAGCCGTGATTGGGCAACTCCTGCTCAACACCTGCTTCTCCAGACTCCAGCAGTCACCAATATCCCAGAGCTCGGAGAACATAGAAGCTGCCTCTGAGGATATAATGATGCCTGATTAAGATATATTGCTGACTCCATACCAAATCGGAGATGTCTTTGTTAGCCCCACTCAGAAATGCTAGAAGCTGCAAAGTCTCCAATTCCACAGGTAGTATCTGATCTAAAAGGCCAGCTCTGTACAAAATTTGGAAACAAAATTTATCTTGAACCTAATGGAAACTAAGTCATTCATTCTCACCTCTTACTTATCACTTGATATAATGAGTTAGCTTTCCAAGTTGGACAGCTATTGCAGATTGTGTTCAGAAAATTAATTATTTTTGCACAAAAACTGAGTCATTGTTTTATTCATATTTTTGGAAGAAATTTTCGGATTTTTCTCCAGCAGCTCCACTTGTTTGATGGAAATTCCAGGGGCAGTAACTGTAGGTCCACCCCATAACTGGGAAGGCAGAGGCCAATGGGCCTTCATTTCTGGGAAAGTGAAGCATTCACCTCAAATGTAGCAATAACGCTGGTAAAAATATTCAAAACATAAGAGCCCTGGTTGTTTATCTCCTACAGCCTCTCTGACTTGTCCTCGCACCATGATTTACATCAATGGAGTTGAGGTCGAGATGGTCAAGAGTGTCAAGTTCTTAGGAGTGATAATCGCCAACAAACTGTCCTGGTCCACCCACATTGATGTGATGGTCAAGAAAGCACAAAAACGCCTCTACTTCCTCTGGTGGACAAGCAGGAGGCTGGAAGAACGCAACGAGCCAGGCAGCATCAGGAGGTGGAGACGTCAATATTTCAGGTGTAACCTGAAGAAGGGTTATACCCGAAACATTGACTTCTCCACCTCCTGATGCTGCCTGGCTTGCTGTGTTCTTCCAGCCTCCTGCCTATCTACCTTGGATTCCAGCATCTGCAGTTTTGTTGTCTCTGTTTCCTCTGGAGGTGAAGGAAGTTTGGCATGTCCATTATCAATTTTATATAGAAGCACCATAAAAAGTATTCAAATGGGATGCATCACAGCTTGGTGTGGCAATTGCTCTGCCTAGGAGTATAAGAAACTACAGAGAGTTGTGAATACAGCCCAGTCAACCTTCCATCCATTGACTCTGTCTGCACTTCTCACTGCCTCGGGAAGGCAGCCAACATCATCAAAGACCCCTCCCACCCCGGTTACAAACTCTTCCAACCTCTTCCATTAGGCAGAAGAGTTACCAACAGATTCAAGAACAGCTTCTTCCCCACTGTAGTAGACTTCTGAATGGATCTATCACATTTCAAATTTAATGTTGACCTCACTCTTTCTGCATTTTCTATGCAGCCGTAACACTGTATTCCTCACTCTGTTCTATTAACCTTATGCACTTGTATGCTATGATATGCCTGTACTAAACGCAAAACACCACTTCTCACTGTTCTCAGGTACATGTCATAATAATAAATCATATCAAATCAATCACGTATGGCTTTTGCTTCCACTTTTAAAATTGGGAAGTTGAATCTTGAATAAATTGGACTGCATTTTACTTATGTACTCTAAAGAACAAAACAGCTTTCTGCAAGACCTCACTTGATAAACAGGATTGATGTCTTCTCCTTCACAGGAGATGCAGTTCTATTTGAAATGTTCTGGTTGAGTATTACGGAGACAGAGTGAACCCATCGTACAATTAGGCAGCGTTCCCAGCTTGTTTATCTCAAAGCAAAAAACTTGCTTCCTTCAGGTGGTGTGATCCTGCTACAATTTGCCTTTGACATTACAAAGAGCCTCGAGGTGGACTGGACATGGTTAAAGGATAAAACAAGATCTTTAAAACCAATAATGAGAAGTAATTAGTCACGGCCAATTTCATTCAGGCATGGGGTTTTATTGCTGTTCCATTCTACATGGGTTCATTTGTTGACATGTCGGATTTACGGATTCACAGTAAGACCACGAGCACATTTCAAAGCAAATATTTCAATTATTAGAATTGTGGATGGAAAGCTCTATGAGTGGAGTGAGGCTGTCAGATGACGAGTGTGTGGCCATTGTGATGTGCAAACCTGTGACCTTCTTTATCCAGACTCCTGCAGCTAGATAAGCTCAGGACTAGATAAAAAATGCAGCGGGAGAAAAACAGAGAGAGTTATGCTGATAGGATGAGGTAATGAGGGGTGGATGCAGGATGAGGTAATGAGAGGTGGATGGAGAATGGGATGGGGGTTGATGCAGGATGAGGTAATGAGGGATGGATTGAGGATGAGTTAATGAGGTGTGAGGGTGGATGAAATGATGGGGGTGGACGCAGGATGAGGTAAGGGGGTGGATGCAGGATGGGATAAAGAGGGGTGGTTGGAGCTTTGCTTGGAGCATAAATGTTATTGCAGACAGTTGATCTGGTTCTGTCCTGTCCATGCTAGGGGCTAGGAGGGAGAGAGGGAGAGAGAGAGAGATAGAGAAAGAAAGAGAGGTCGCTGAGAATGCTCGAATGAAGGAGTATGGTTTAAGCTTCTTCAAGGTAATTGGCACATGAGGACTTGTGAGCACTCTTGCACTGAGAGTAGGGTGAAGAGTTACCACTGTGATTATGGCTTTAAGAGAATGAAGAGTACAGCAGCTAGGAGTAAGAGAGAAGTGACAGACCACTGCCCTTTTGAAACATTTCCCCTCCTTTCTGCAGTGTTTCGTCAGTCCTGTATGTGAGTTAGCTGGGAACCAGTCTGGTCCCAGTTGAGTGCAGGCAGTATAATGTATGTTAGCATTTGGCTTGATGAAAGGAAGACTGAGAATCAAGAGGCTCCAACCTTGTTCAGCTTGCAGGAAGAACAAAGGGACATGTTCTTCCTTTTAAGACTGTTCACCATTTAGATTCTGGTTCCACCATAACTCCACGTGCGTGCCTTATTTCTGTAGCCTGTAACACCTTGCGCAGACCGATCAGTCTCAGTTCTGAAATGTTTACTTGACACAGCCTCAATAGCTGTTTAACCAGGCAAGTCCCACATTCTCCTCGTCACTATTATGGAAAGGAATTGTTTGACATCACTTCTGAAAGAGCTCTCTCTTAATTTGAAGTTTTGCCCTTACTTCATGAAAAGAGAAAAAAAAAATTCTGGTTTGGTTGCATTTTGAATACTATCTGGAACACCCTTTGGGTAATTACTTAGGGAAAGTTTCTGTCTACCTACATGACACAAATCTAGAGAATGCCTCTTGATGCTTCCAAAACACTCTCAGGAAGTACCTGCATACCCCTGTCAGTCCTACCAAGGGTGTCACTCCATCCCATTCACTCACTTATCATGCTTACGAGTGCACTGCCATTTCACAATATGCGTATGCGCAGTTTCTGCGTGTGAAATGTGAATCTTTTGGGAGGGTCAAGAGGCTGGCAGGGTGGCTCAGCGGTTAGACTTGCAGCCTCACAGCGCCAGGGACTGATTTGATTGGATTCCAGCCTCGGGTGACTTTCTGTGTGGAGTTTGCACAGTCAATCTGGGTTTGCTCTGGTTTCCTCCCACAGTCCAAAGGTTGGGTGGATCGTCCACGCTAAATGTGGGCTTGTAGAGGAGCTGGGTCTGGGTGGATGCTCTTTTGAAGGTCAGTGCAGCCTCAATGGGTTGAATGACTTCTTTGCAGACTGTAGAGATTTGAAGCTTAATAGAGCCTGAGAGAAAGGATGTAGGAGTTATTCCTGGGGTCCTGACCAATATTTATCCTTCAAGTCAACAGCACAAACAGCAGATTATCTGGTCTGGATGCAAATTACTGCCATGTTTTCCATATTCCATTAACAACTATAGTTCACATAAGCCTTTCATTGGTTGGAAGTGCTTTAAGATATCTGACGGCCACAAGAAGTACTATATAAGTTCTCCAGTTTCCTAATCTCCCCTCCCCCCGCCTCATCCCAGATCAACCCTCCAACTTGGCACCGCTCTTTTGACCTGTCCTACCTGTTCATCTTCCTTCCCACCTATCTGCTCCACCCTCCCCTCTGACCTACCACTATCACCCTGTCAACTGCATCTACCTATCGCCTTCCCAGCTACCTCACCCCAGCCCCACCCCCACCCTCCTATATATCTCTCAGTATCCTTCGCCCCACTACATTCCTGATGAAGAGCTTAGGCCTGAAACATTGACTCTCCTGCTCCTCAGATGCTGCCTGACCTGCTGTGCTTTTCCAGCACCACACTTTTCGACTCTGAACCCCAGCATCTGCAGTCCTCATTTTCTCCTAGTCAATATAACTGCAAGTTTTTCTTTATTTTTCCTTAGTACGAGACTTGTTTATGCAGCATGCCCTGTACTTTAATTCTTTTAGCCTCAGAATCACTTTGGGTGCATTTCAATTGCACTAATTATATTCAGTGCTCACTCTCTTTGTAACTTAACTCTTGGGGTTGATTTTCATACCAGTAAATCTCAGGTGCCCTCCCTCCGCGGCCAATAAATATTTTATCTGTGGTACCTAGAACCGAGAGCATTGAATCATGGGATCATAGAATCAGACAGTACAAAAGAAGCCCTTTGGCCTATTAGGTTTGTATCTCCAAAAATATACTACTACTTGTCCCACTTCCCCACACTAGGCCCACAGCCTCGAATGTTGTGACACATCGAGGCTCATTCAAGTGGGGAGAAAGTAGATGATAGGTGGAGTTAGGGTACAGAGAGAGAAAGAGAACTGCAGTTGGTTAGAAAAAAGGGATGGATAATGGTGAGGCAGGCAGGAAAAAATGTTGATAATCACGATTGTTAGTGAATGAAAATGGATTGGCTGCGATGGAAGTCATGACAGGGTCAGGGGTATGGGGGTGGATAAATGACATCGGGGAGGTATTATCATTAGACTGTAAATCCAGAGACCCCAGCAATGTTCTGTTGAGCCAGGTTTGCACGGATGGTGATTACTTTAAAAAAAAACTGGAAATAAGAGTCTAATGATGACCATGAAACCATTGTCGATTGTTGGGAAAACCCCACCTGATTCACTAACGTCCTTTGAGGGAGGAAACTGCCATCCTTACCTGATCTGGCCTACATGTGACTCCAGACCCACAACAATGTGGTTAACTCTTAAAAGCCCTCAGGCGATTAGGGATGGGCAGTAAATGCTGGTCTACATCCTACAAATGAATAAAAATAAATAGGAGAAGGAGCTATTGAACTTGGTATTGAGTCCTGAAGGCTATAGGCTTCCTAAGTGGAAAATGTTATTGCTGCTTATTAGGTTCAATGTGGATGAGCGTCACCTTTCCCTGCACTGAATGCCACTTTTGTATTTTATCTCACTAACTTGAATTGATGTCCCCTTGCGCGTTTCTGCTCCCGTCCATGTTAGTTACTCTGCTTCTGTGTCATCTTCAATGAATGTTTCTCTCTGTCCTCAGCCAACCTGTTGTTAAGTGCGGTGAAAGCTACAGAACACAGTCCAGCTCCCAGGGAATATCACGAGTCACATTCTGCCACTCTTCAAGCAGAGCAGTTATCCCACTTTTCTGTTCTTCTACCTTGCTTCTAGAACTAAGGGTCATCATTTAAAAATAAGGGATCACCCATTTAAGACAGAGATGAGATTTTTCCTTTGAGAGGGGTGAGTGTCTTTAGAATTCCCTTTTTCAAAAGGCAGTGGACACAAAAACTTTAGATAACTTTAAGGTAAATGGATTCTTGATGACCAATGGGAGGAAAGATTTTCGGGTATGGGGAGGTTTTTGAATGCAAGAACGCAGAGTTGAGGTTAAAATCAGATCAGCCTCAGACTTATTGAATGGCAGACAGGCTCAAAGTGCCGTATGGCCTACTCTTGTTCCTTATTTGTGAGTTCACATTCCCTCCCAAGCAATCCCCTGTCCATGCTAAAGGGTTGGCTCCAATTCCATTCACTCTTGTTTTTGTTAAAAATCTCCTGTGAGATGTGTCTTTTGGAAATCCAAATAAATAACACTCCCTTCTCAAACGTAGGTGGTGAAACTTTGGTAGTACATCCAGTACATAGTACATAGAACATAGAACATTACAGCGCTGTACAGGACCTTCGGCCCTCGATGTTGTGCTGACCTGTCATACCAATCTGAAGCCCATCTAACCTACACTATTCCATGTACATCCATATGCTTGTCCAATGACGACTTAAATGTACTTAAAGTTGGCGAATCTACCACCGTTGCAGGCAACGCATTCCATACCCTTGCTACTCTCTGAGTAAAGAAACTACCTCTGCCATCTGTCCTATATCTATCACCCCTCAATTTAAAGCTATGCCCCCTCATGCTCGCTGTCACCATACTTGAAAAAGGCTCTCCCCGTCCACCCTATCTAACCCTCTGTTTATCTTATATGTCTCTATTAAATCACCTCTCAACCTCCTTCTCTCTAACGAAAACAGCCTCAAGTCCCTCAGCCATTCCTCGTAAAACCTTCCCTCCATACCAGGCAACATCCTAGTAAATCTCCTCTGCACCCTTTCCAAAGCTTCCACATCCTTCTTATAATGCGGTGACCAGAACTGTACGGTCAAATGCGGCCACACCAGAGTTTTGTACAGCTGTAGCATAACCTCATAGTTCCAGAACTTGATCCCTCTATTAATAAAAGCTCAAACACTATATGCCTTCTTAACAACCCTGTCAACCTGGGTGGCAACTTTCAAGGATCTGTGTACATGGACACTGAGATCTCTCTGCTCATCTACACTACCAAGAATCTTACCATTAGCCCAGTACTTTGCATTCCGGTTACTCCGACCAAAATGAATCACCTCACACCTGTCCGCATTAAACTCCATTTGCCACCTCTCAGCCCAGCTCTGCAGCTTATCTATGTCTCTCTGTAACCTACAACATCCTTTGTCACTATCCACAACTCCACTGACCTTAGTGTTGTCTGCAAATTTACTAACCCATCCTTCTATGCCCTTATCCAGGTCGTTTATAAAAATGACGAACAGCAGTGGACCCAACACCGACCCTTGCGGTATGCCACTGGTAACTGGACTCCAAGATGAACATATCCTATCAACCACTCTGTCTTCTTTCAGCAAGCCAATTACTGATCCAAACTGCTATATCTCCCACAATCCCATTCTTCTGCATTTTGTACAATAGCTTACTATGGGGAACCTTATCGAACGCCTTGCTGAAATAAACCCCTTTGAGTTCAAGACAAGGGAGTAACAAGGTTATGTCATAGCTCCAGCTCCTTTATTCAATCTCCCCACCTGCTATTTTCATCTGACAACAGATGAGCTTTCCACTGGAGTGCAGCTTATTTAGAGAATGGTCAGTAGATCACTTAATCTCGGATGACTCCAGTCAAAGCCTAAGACTACCCTGACTTCAGTCATTGAACTCCAATACACTGATGATGTTGTGTTGTGTTGTGTTGTGTTGGATCTTCTGAGGATTGCCAATGCATTTATTGAGGTTTGTGAGAAGAGGTCACTTGTACTCAACTATCCAAAGAGCAGCGCTTTCCATCTTCCTTCGGACTCCAAGTGCACACGCCCCCAGCCCCAGCTCCATTGATTATGATTCATGAGGAATGCTTGGAAAAATATGGAACATTTCCAGTATCTGGGAAGTTATATTTTGCGGATGGTTGATATTGATGACAAATATCCAGCACTGCCTGAAATTGCTGGTGGAATTTTTGATCACAAACTTTTTCACTGTCTTTCGGTACACGTGACAATAAATTCAACTCACCTGAGGAAGGAGATGGTGTGAAGATTGTAGTCTCAATATTGAAGCAAGCTAATGGTCTACCATAAGGTTGGGACTCACCTTACAGTATGGGCCTGAAAGGTGTATGAGAAGCACAACAAAGCATTGGATTCAGACCATCAATGTTGTCTGCTGTAGATGCGGCAAATCAAGCCGAGGGACTGACACACCAAAATCCACAAGCTCTCACAAGTAGGTACCTCAAGTTGATGATCATCTCCTATCAGCTTTGTAGGGTTTGTCACACAGTCTGAACATTAGATCCCAGGGTCTGAACGCAGGACTCCTCCTCCCAGCTCAGTCAGGGCAAGAGGACAGATGAAACGCTGCCATGGTATGTTACTCAACAACACGAGGCAATGCAAGATTGGCATCAACTCCTGGGAACCCATTGTCCGAGATCAAGATGAGTCGTGGGCAGGATCGAAGCATTTTCAGACCCAGTGACGAGAAAGGTAGAGCATAAGCAAGTACAAGCCGTGACTCAACTCATATATTATATGACCAGACATCCCACATGACAACAATTGTGGCATTCGGTTGCAGAACCCAAATTGGCCCCAATGTCCATCTCCGGAAGTCAGTCATCGAGGGACAACAAAAAATAGTTAACTCCAGAAAAAAATCATTTTGTCTTATTAGATAAATTCATCCTGGATCTTGCTGATCAGCTTACATTTATCATTTATCCAAATTACTCAATGTTCCTCATGACAAAATTCAAGTATATTCTCCACAACTATGAGGAGTTATTAGGTAGGAAGTTATATTAGTTATGGAGAGAGATTGAGCAGATTGGGGTTGGTTTCCTTAAAGCAGAGGAGCCTGAGGGAGGAGGGGTGGCATGACTGAAATGTGTAAAGTTACGAGGATAGGGTGACAGGAAGGGGTCTTTCCAGTTGATGGAGGGATCAATAACTGGGGGCATTGATTTAAGGTCAGAGCAGGAGGTTTAGACAAAATGTGAAGAAAAGCCTTTCTCACCCAGAGGAAGGTGGGAATCTCGAACTTACTGTCTGGAAGGAACAGAATCCCCTTCAAACGTTTAAGAAGCATTTAGATGTGCACTTGTCATACTAAGGCACACATACAGACCAGATGCTGGTATATGGGATTAGAATAGTTAGGTTGTTGTCTTTGACTGGGACAACTTGATGGGCGAAAGGGCCATTTTCTGTGCTTGGGATCTCCACGACTCTATTACTTCAACTGATAGTGTGCTCAAATGCCCCTTTTATCTCCATTGCTTTGCTTACTAGGAGGGATAGAAAATCTTCATCAGAAAAGCCGGTTATATTTCTTTCAACAGCTGTCTGGGCACACTGCCCAGTGAGCACAGCTGGCAACTTAATGGGCAAGATGTTGTCACACTGAACTGATACTTGGAATGGCAGATGTATAAACTTATTCAGCTCACATTGCCAACAAAACCATTTTCTCACTTGCTGTGGGACAGAGTCCTGCTAGTGCCTGGCATCTGCAGATTGTTTTTGAAGTGATGCACGCTTGATATGCAGAAGCTTCCTGGGGAATGGGGTTAGGAAGGGGTCACCAACTTACACAGTGTATTCACACAGTTTACACCAGAGCAGCAAGCTGAGGTAATTAACCGTGGTCCACAAGGGAACATAGGCATCTCCCTCTCTCCCTGTTAGACAGAATGCTATATTGGTATGCTTTCTATGATGCATGAATAATCACAATTCAAGCTGCCCAAGAGAGTCACCTGGTCTAGTCTGGCTCCTACAATAATGTACTTCTGCAGTCACAGAAAGAAGGGTTTCTGCAATTGGAGGACACCATTCCACATCAGACATGGAGTAGGCAATGTTGCAGGCCTCCAACACCTACCACAGTCAACACACCGACAGTGCTGTGCACCTACAATAAATACACCTGTGGTGTTGCACACCTACAGCGCTGCACAGCTACAGTAATTACACCTACAGCGCTGTGCACCTACAGTAATTACACTGACAATGCTGTGCACCTACAGTTATTACTTTGACAGTAATTAAACTGACAGTGATTACATCTACAATGCTGCACACCTACAGTAATTACACCAACAGTGTTGCACACCTACAGCGCTGCACAACTACAGTTATTACACCAACTGTGCTGTACACTTCCAGTGCTGCACACCTACAGTAATTACACCAACAGTGCCGCACACCTACAGCGCTGCACAACTACAGCAATTGCACTGACAGTGCTGCACCACTACAGTGTGGCACACCTACAATAATTACTCCGACAATGCTGCACACCTACAGTAATTACATCAACAGTGTTGCACACCTACAGCGCTGCACAACTACAGTTATTACACCAACTGTGCTGTACACTTCCAGTGCGGCACACCTACAGTAATTACACCTACAGTGCTGCACACCTACAGTAATTACACCTACAGAGCTGTACACTTTCAGTGCTGCACACCTACAGTAATTACACCGACAGTGCTGCCCACCTACAGTGCTGCCCACCTACAGTGCTGCACACCTACAGTAATTACACTGACAGTGCTGTACACCTTCAGTGCTGCACACCTACAGTAATTACACCTACAGAGTTGTACACTTTTAGTGCTGCACAACTGCAGAGATTACACTGACAGTGCTGTACACTTTCAGTGCTGCACACCTACACTAATTACACTGACAGTGCTGCACACCTTCAGTGCTGCACACTGACAGTAATTACATCTTCAGTGCTGCACACTTACAGTGCTCACAACTATAGAGATTACACCGACAGTGCTGTACACTTTCAATGCTGCACACCGACAGTAATTAGACCAACAATGCTGCACACCTAAGTGCTGCACAATTACAGTAATTACACCTACAGAGCTGCACACCTACAGTGCTGCACATCTACAATGCTGCATACCTTCAGTAAATACACCGCCAATGCTGCACACCGACAGTAATTATACCTACAGAGATACACATCTACAGTAATTAGACCAACAATGCTGTACACCTACAATGCTGCACAATTACAGTAATTACACCTACAATGCTGTACACCGACAGTAAATACACTGCCAATATTGCACACCTATAGTAATTGCACTGACAGTGCTGCACCACTACAGTGCTGCACACCTACAGTAATTACACCTACAGTGCTGCACATCTACAGTAAATACACTGCCAATGCTGCACACCGACAGTAATTACACCTACAGAGATACACATCTACAGTAATTAGACCAACAATGCTGTACACCTACAATGCTGCACAATCACAGTAATTACACCTACAATACTGCACACCTACAGTAAATACACCGCCAATATTGCACACCTATAGTAATTACACTGACAGTGCTGCACACCTACAGTAATTACACCTACAGTAATTACACCTACAGTGCTGCATACCTACAGTAAATACACCACCAATGATGCACACCGACAGTAATTACACCTACAGAGATACACATCTACAGTAATTAGTCCAACAATGCTGTACACCTACAGTGCTGTACATCTACAGTAAATATACCGCCAATGCTGCACACCGACAGTAATTACACCGACAGTGCTGCACCACTACAGTGCTGCACACCTACAGTAATTACACCTCCACTGTTGCACATCTACAGTGCCGCACATCTACAGTAATTACACTTCCACTGTTGCACACCCACAGTAATTACAAGTACAATGCTGCACACCTTCAGTGCTGCACACCTACAGTAAATACACCTCCAATGCTGCACGCCTACAGTAATTACACCGACAGTGCTGCACCACTACAGTGTTGCAGACCTACAGTGCTGCACATCTACAGTAATTACACTTCCACTGTTGCACATCCACAGTAATTACAAGTACAATGCTGCACACCTTCAGTGCTGCACAACTACAGTGATTACACCTCCAATGCTGCATGTTTACAATGCTGTACACCTACAGCGATAACACCTACAGTGTGATTACAGCTACAGTTCTGCACACCTTCAGACTTTACCTGCAGTACTGTACACTGACAGTAGTTACAACTACAGTGTTGTATCCTTACGATGTTGATTGGGAGGGAATTAGAAAGTTCTTTGAATGAGCTGAACATCAAAGTATGAGGGCTGAATAATCTTTGTCTGTGTTGTAACAGTCCAGGATTGCATCTTCTTTACCTTCTCTAATAAAAATTTTCCAAAGATTGACAGCAAATTCTCTCCGATTTTCATTGCTACGTCAGCGTGTGGACAGAACAACGTGAGGAAACCAGGAAACTAAATCAAAGGGGAGAAGGCTTTGGTCTTCAGAAGTAATAAAGCTGAGGCTGTCAGTCAGTCTAAAGACACATGATGTGGGATTTCTCTCGGAGCACTGACAGCTTCACCTCATGTGTTATTGTGCAAAACCTTTTCATCCTCTCCAATACCTGCAGTCCAAAGAAAATACATATCGAAACGTGACCTTGGGCAAAGTCGTTTGTTCATAAATATTCAATGTTTCTTTAAGGAGAACGTTTCCTCCCTAGTTAACTTTTGCTGGAGATTAGCAGGGTTACACAGACAGAATACCTCATGCTTTCTTTCTCAATCAATCAGATATTGTCCAATGAAAAACCAAACAAAAAGTTAAAAAAAATCACAGCATGGAGAAGATAAATTATGTGTACTTTGTTTCCATTGCTGGTGACCAGTGAATATTATTTTACTCATGTTTCCCTGTCTTTGCTCCAAGTGTGGCCTGTGTTATGAGAGTCCAAAGACTCAAACATGAAAATCAAGTCGGACCCAACACTGCTGTCCACAGTGTCATTGAGTCACAGAGCTGTGCAGCACGGAAACAGCCTTCAGTCCAACTCACCCTTGACAACCAGATATCCTAACCTAATCTAGTCCCATTCGCCAGCATTTGGCCATATGCGTCTAAACCCTTCCTGTTCATATATCCATCCAATGCCTGTTAAATGTTGTAGTTGTACCAGTCTCCACCATTTCCTCTGGAAAGTTATTCCATACACATACCATCCTCTGCATGAAAAAGTTGCTCTTTAGTTCCCTTTTACATTTTTCCACTCTCTCACCTGAGACCCATGCCCTGCCATTTTGAACTCCCCTACCGTATCCATGTAGCTCACGACTTTATACACCTCTGTAAGGTCACTGCTTAGGACTGCACTGTCAGAGATGCTGCATTTCACATTAGACAATAAAGGAAGTGTAGGGTGGGGGTGAGGTGGGTGTTAACATCAGCAATTTGTCCAATTATGTCTGTTTCATGTGATTATGTCAAGAGAACTGTGAGGAAGCAGGAACACTGACAGCTGTCATGAGATGACATTTGTCTAGAATAAACTGGAAATAAACAGCTCTCATAGAAAATTCCATAGACTCAAGTTGCAGCCCTTTCAGAGATGTTATGATCCCAGCTGAGATTATTACTGGGCAAGTCAGATCACAGACTGAAATCCGGTTTCATAGAATCCCTACAGTGTGGAAACAGGTAATTTGGCCCATCAGGTCCAGACTGACCCTCTGATCAGCAATTCACCCAGGCCCATTACCCTATAACCCATGGCTAATCCACCTGACCTGCATATCTTCAGACTGTGGCAGGAAACTCAAACATCTGGATCACGCAGACATGGGAAGAATATGCAAATTCCTCACAGGAGGTCACCCGAGGCGGGAATTGAACTTGGGTCCCTGGCACTGAGAGATAGCAGTGCTAACCACTGAGCCACCGTGCCAGCCCAAACCTGGCTTGATTGATCCAGTTTTGTTTTAGCTTTAACAAGCTGGTTTCTCACTGCAACATAAGCACACAATGTTGCAGACTTGATTTTAACATTAAAACAGAAGTTAATCAAAAGCGATGAAGGTAAAATAGAATACTCCAAACTGTTTACATATAACACAAACTTAAAGACTTCTAAACACATAGTTAAATCACAATCCCAAAACCCTCCTTTACAGATTCTAAAATCATTCTGACAGATCTCAAAAACATCTGTTGCATACCAGAGAATCCCAGTCCCTAATACCCTGATAAGCTTAATTTAACTGCAACTTTAACTCCCAGTCTCGAAAATTTGTTAGCCTTTACCTGGAAATTTCCTACACTTTCATCTTCAAATAACCTATTCTTGATATTATAAAAACAATTCCTGATGAAGGGCTTTTGCCCAGAATATCAATTTTCCTGCTCCTCGGATGTTGCCTGACCTGCTGTGCTTTTCCAGCACCACATTAGATTACTTACAGTGTGGAAACAGGCCCTTCGGCCCAACAAGTCCACACCGACCCGCCAAAGCGCAACCCACCCATACCCCGACATTTACCCCTTACCTAACACTACGGGCAATTTAGCATGGCCAATTCACCTGACCTGCACATCCTTGAACTGTGAGAGGAAACCGGAGCACCCGGAGGAAACCCACACAGACACGGGGAGAATGTGCAAACTCCACACAGTCAGTCGCCTGAGGTGGGAATTGAACCTGAGTCTCTGGTGCTGTGAGGCAGCAGTGCTAACCACTGTGTCACCGTGCCGCCCACATTCTCAACTCTAATCTCCAGCATCTGCAGTCCTTGCTTTCACCTAAAAACAATTTCTGTCTGAGACCATCATTAAACCCCTTACTCTAAGCTGATCTAGTTTTAACAAATGTAACTAACTGTCTTCTTTTTCAGGATGTTTTACACATCCTTATTCATCCGAGCACTTCTGCAGAATTGTTCTGAAATGAAAATAAAACGAAAGCCTCTCTCTGTGAGGTGCGGGTGCTCCCCCTAAGTTTAAAGAACTAATACCAGAAATTTCAAACTGATGCCTTGGTTCGCAGTTGGTTACTTTACTTGGTCAGAAATACTTGTTAATCACAGTCAAAAAGTAGTGGTGCTGGAAAAGCACTGCCAGTCAGGCAGCATCCGAGGAGCAGCAGAGTTGACATTTCAGGTGAGCTCTTCATCAGGATTGCTTATGCTTGAAACATCGACTCTCCAGCTCCTCAGATGCTGCCTGACCTGCTGTGCTTTTCCAGCACCACATTCTTGACTTTGATCTCCAGCATCTGCAGTCCTCAATTTCTCCAACTTGTTAGTGACACACTAGTTCTGAAAGCTACCTCCCTCATGCCTTTTTAAAGGGAGTCACCATGGCTAAAGAAATACCTACAAGTTAATTATCAAACTCACCCAGAAAAAAACCATATGTTACTCAAGTAAAAGTTTAAACTTAAACTTAATTCGATTCAAAATATAAAGTTGCTATTGTCCCAGAGGATTGCTTTCTCCTCAGAGAAACATGATTGGTGGTGAGTCTAACCTGGGGTTACCACATCTCAAGTCAGGGGCGAGGTTGAGAAGGTGGGGGATCTTCATGTTAATCTCAGCCTGGTGTGGGAAGTGAACCCGTGCTGTCATGGTATCAGTCTGCATCTGAAACCAGCCGCCCAGCCAACTCAACTAAAACATGCATGAAAAACACACCCGACATCACAGAGACTAAATAGAGTTTGCCCACCTACACACAGTAAAACACCACAAAGCCCTCTCTGGATGCTCAGATGGATGTGACAGACTCCATGGCAATACTTGGAAGAACAGGAGTTATCCAGCCAATACCTATTGCTCAATTGTTATCACTAAAACAAATGATCTGATCATTATCACAACACTGTTTGTAGATGCGGGATGACCTGCCTCATTTCCTGCATTCTATCAGGGACTATACCACGAAAAGATATTTATATGCAGGTGTATGGAACTTATGGATTTTTGAGGTGACTTCCAGTTTGTCATCATTTCGGCCTTCCGCTCAATTGAGCTCCCTCTTCCCCCTCAGGCCTTGTGTTGCTCCTACTCCTGAGAGTAATCAAAATTCCACACTTATTCTCATGCAGTGATTAATACTGGTACGTGGGCGACTGAGTGCACCAAAACAGCGCGCAATATTTACACGATTGTGTTAAGGCATGCACCTCCATTAGAAGTGAAACCCTTTGGTTACACAGAAGGAATACTCCTAACAGGCTGCCATTAAGTTGTAGAAGTTTGTTGAAACAAAAAGAGTTCACTCAATATGCATCAGAGGTATGAGCTGAAGCAATGTTAGTGCAACAGGCTGGTAGATTGCCTTGTACTGACTCCACTGTCACACAGGAAAATACACTTGATAAATTGTCATGACAACCTCAGGCAGTGGAAGAATTACTCTTCAGAATGAGAATTCAGGCCATAATTCAGAAACAGTCTATACATTTTGACTGCAAGAATGGGATTTTCATTAGATAGAAGCTATTCTTACTGTTCTTTGCTGTTTGTTTTTTATTTTATGCGCTTAGATCAGAGACACAAACAGATGACTGAAAACTGCCTATCTATGTACTTCAATTAGTGTTGTCCTTCACAAAATCTGCTCGGTTTGTTTGCACCTTTGAACTTTGGAATAGCAGTGGCACGAGCCACAATTCTATTTAATTCTCCTCAGACAGGGGAATGTACCATCTCTATTACAGAGGTGAGAATAGGACTCACTGAGTAGCTACACACTGATTAAACTAATACCAGTAATGAACAAGTTTTGAGCAAATATGTTCAACTCTGGGTAGCAGAGGAAGACTCCCAGATTGAATCAATGGCTAGCTTTCTCTCCTGATTTTCATTTCAGTTTGCATCAATGAGAATGATCACAGGTAACTGATCGTGTATTGCCTGTTTGTCACATTAGAAATGTTGGACGCCATTTGGCCCCTCAAGTCTGTATTCATGCTAACCCTGGCCGGTGTGGGAATTGAACACATGCTGTTGGTGTCAGTCTGTGACACAAAGCAGCCCTCCAGCCAACTGAGCTAAAACATACATGAGAAACACACCTTACATCAGAGGGACTAAATAGAGTTAGACCACACATACACGCTCAGAGCTCCCTCTGTATGCTCAGATAAATATGAAAGATTTCATGGCACTCTTTTGAATTCTCAAAGTCATCTATCCAACACATTCATAGGGACAGAGAAACCTGGTCCCCAAAGGCCTGAGGTGCATCAACACCCTGTGCAATCTAGGTGCTTCTGTAATTTTCACCTTTTATAATATGTCATTAACTGACTACGTTTTTGAAGCAATGCCCCATCAGAGTTTGTAGCTGCTGTTTAACCTCTTTTAGTATTTTCCTTTCAGGCCATTCAGCCCTTTGGGCCTGCTCCGTCTGGCTGACCCTGTATCTCAATGTAGTGTTCCCTCCTCCCTTCATCCCTGCACCGTCAGACAACATGCTGTTGTGTGCCTGACTGATCAATCCATACTTCAGGGGAGTCCACAAATATTGCTCCATGGTCTGACTGGTGCTAATTTTACAAAAGTCTGCTTCGATATCTCTGAGCAGCTGCACGTTTTGGTCATCTACGGTTATATGTAAATGCAACCTTTCAAAGAGATCTCTATAGCAACCACTTAGCACATCTTCCACTGTTTAACTAAAATAAACTTGCAGGAACTTAATATGGGTTTTAGATTTGCTAAAGACACACATGCCATTGCTTGCCTTGTTGACACTTATCCCTAATTTGGCTGTAATTGTTGCTCTATTTTAAATATCTAATTACTGCAATTCGTGATGTGAAATCCCAAAATTCCTGGATGGGCAAAAATGTAATAAGCACCATTCATTCCGTTTCTGCTAACTGCAAAATCCAAACCAATGCCACCCAAGGTCTGAAGTCCTTGCAATTTAACCTTGCTATCTTACTAGGTCTATCTTGCACAGCAAGCAGCTGGAGACAAGAGCAAATGAAAATACTGGGAAAACTCAGCAAGCCAGGGGCCCCATCCATGGAGGGTAACAGAGTCAACGTTTTCAAACCCTTCCAACGAACAGGTCATCAACCAGAAACATTAACTTTGCTTTGTTCTCCATGCATCCTGTCAGATCCGCTGAGTTTTTCCAGCAATTTCACTATTATTTCCAGCGCTTGCAGTATTTTGAATTTTGGATGCCAGCGATGGTGATGTCTCCTGACTCTGATCACCTGCTGGAATTGTTGATTTCCTGCTCCCCTTTTTGATTTTATTCCCTCCTTCTCCTGCCCCTGTTGCAGATGCATTCTGGCAGCTTCTTGTGCAATCATTAATGTTCAGCTTATGAAATATAAATTGGATAAACAGTGTCCTGCTGATATCTGCTTATGTTCAATAGGACGACTCCCCCGGGGAATTTGGCATTCAGATATGCCGGAGTGCAGCTGCTTGAGTTGATATTTCAAAGCAGCTCCTTAGGACTTTTGTTTGGCAGCAAAATATTGTCGGCCATAATACTCAGCTGTCTCATCCCTCTACGCACTGCAAAGTGAGATTCCTGGCAGCGTTTGCCCTTAAGGCTTTCTGCAAAACCTAAAGCTCCCAGTCACTCATTCACAACTCTGCTGTTCTTGAGGTTACTTCCAGCTGGTGTCATTTTTACTTCCCTGCTTTTATATTTGATGATATTCACTTATTTGCCTGTTAGCA
This sequence comes from Chiloscyllium punctatum, assembly GCF_047496795.1. Classification (NCBI taxonomy): domain Eukaryota; kingdom Metazoa; phylum Chordata; class Chondrichthyes; order Orectolobiformes; family Hemiscylliidae; genus Chiloscyllium; species Chiloscyllium punctatum. The sequence continues at coordinate 110,083,432 of NC_092746.1, forward strand.
GACATGGACTGAGATTATGTCACATTGTCACGTGTCAACTGTGAGATCAGAGGTGACAGCTCTGGAATAATGCCCTGAGTTGGACACGAAATGTTAGTGGGCAGAAGAATGGCAGGAAGCCATTAATGCGGAAGATTTCAAAGGACTGCCATCGCTCGCAAAATCAGATGCCACGAGTGTCTCATAATGTTTTATGATGATTGGCAGAAGTTCCAGGTGCAGATGCAGAGACTATTTTAATGCAGGTTGTGTTGTTGATCTGGGGCTGCCCAACAGGACAATAGGAGCATATGCCATATCACCTTGCAAAACAGAATGTGATACATTATATTGGATTATAGAGTACTTACAGCACAAAAACGGCCTATTTACTCCAATCGATCAAACTCTCTCTGACCGCTCCATTTAAATCTCTGTAGCTTCCTTTTATGCTGCCCACCTCATCTCCTTATAGGAGTGAGCACCATATTCTAAACAGTCTTTATTGGTCAGTGCATTGAGTACAGGGGTTAGGAGGTCATGTTGTGGCTGTACAGGACATTGGTTAGGCTACTTTTGAAATAAGGTAAAAACAATGACTGCAGATGCTGAAAATCAAATACTGGATTAGGGGTGCTGGAAGAGCACAGCAGTTCAGGCAGCATCCAACGAGCAGCGAAATCAACGTTTCGGGCAAAAGCCCTTCATCAGGAATCAAGTTCCTGATGAAGGGCTTTTGCCCGAAACGTTGATTTCGCTGCTCGTTGGATGCTGCCTGAACTGCTGTGCTCTTCCAGCACCACTAATCCAGTACTTTTGAAATAATGCATTCAATTCTGGTCTCCCTGCTATAGGAAAGATGTTGTGAAACTTGAAAGTGTTCAGAAAGGTTTTACAAGGATTTTGCCAGGGTTGGAATGTTTGAGCTACAGGGAGAGGCTGAACAGGCTGGGGCTGTTTTCCCTGCAGCCTCAGAGGCTGAGGGGTGACCATATCGAGGTTTTTAAAATCCTGAGGGGAATGGATAGGGTGTGTAGTCAAGGCCTTTAGCTCAGGATAGGGGAGTCCAAAACTAGAGGGGACAGGTTGAAGGTGAGCAGGGAAAGATTTAAAAGGGATCCAAGGGGCAACTTTTTCACGTGGAGGGTAGTGCGTGTATGGAATGAGCTACCAGAGGGAGTGGTGGAGGCTGGTACAATTACAACAATTTAAAAGGGATGGATCTAGGTGGGTACATAAATAGGAAGGGTGACCAAATTTGGTAAGCATTCTCACCTCCTTTTTCTTATTTTTGAAACTCCATGGTTTGCTTCTGTCCAGGCTGCCATTGAGAACTTGCACTGAATTCCTGGGCTCTCTCTGAAAGCAGAGGCTGTACTGCACCATCTCACATATGCCACTAGATGGAGCTTGGTCAACTAAAACTTCATCAGGTGAGTTTAACATATACCATTATTATTTATCATTTATTTTTATCAGTTTAATATTTATCTATTGTAGTTACATTAGGATCTTTATACTGTGGTGGCAGTGTTCCAGAAGGACTGGGTTTAATTCCCACCTACTCCAGAGTCATACATCTCTGAACTAGTTGATGTGAAAATAGGATTATATTTAAAGAGGTATTTCTCTCACTCTTTAGCATTCATTTTTTAAGTAAATGCCATTTTATTTAAGACTGTAAAATCATTTGGTCTTTTTTTTATGTGCAGGATATGGGTGGTACTGCCTAGCCAGCATTTATTGTCCATCCCTAAATGCCCAAAGGGCAGTTAAGAAGCAACCACATTGCTGTGGGTCTGGAGTCACATGTAAGCCAGACCAGATAAGGATGGCTTATTTCCCCAAAGAGTATTAAGTGAATAAGATGGATTTTTCCAACAATGATGTTCAGAACAACACAGGAGGCCGGAGAGTCCGTTCCTGTACTGTTCTAATTGACAACAGATTCCATGACAGGATTCAAACCCTGGTCCCCAGAATATTACCTGGGTCTCTGGATTGACAGTTCAGCGATCATGCCACCAGGCCAATGCTTCCCTCCCACATTAAACTGTTATCCATTTTTTCCCTGATCACCCTCCAGTAATGTCGTGAAAGGACACTGGTTGGTCTAGATACAATTTAACGGTCAATGGCTAAGGCTTGTACTCTGCAGGCGCTGAGTATTTTTGTTCCAAAGTGAGACCAGGGCCCTACCCATGACTGTTTAGACAATTCTATGGTACTCCCTTGCCATTGTGAAAGAGGACAGTAGAGAGAGAAAAAGATGTGCCATCTACTATCCCTTTATAGGGTGGTGCTCATTAACATTGCCTACTATAAATGTACAATAACCATTAGTTCCTGTTAGGTAACAGTAAATGAACTTGAAACAAAACACTAAATTGCTTCCAGTAATCAAGATTAATTATTCCATGGTATTCACTGCGGCTGTGATGGTTGGTTTGTCATCCTGCGTCTGGTATTTCACTCTCACACAGACCCTCTCTCATACACATGCTCTCTCTCTCAAAGGCACACAGTGTCTCACAGGCAAGTCCTCTGTCACACTCACGCACACACACTCTATCAAGCATGCGCACACACACACACAATTCTGCCCCCTTTGATGTAACTTGGACTGCAGCAGCCACTATCATCTTAATGTTACAGCAAGGACACTGTGTGCTCAGGGACATACACCTTCCCTGCTCTTGGACTGCACCAGGCTGCATTGCTGGTCTCTTCGCTTGTTCGTAAAGTGCTTCCTGACTCTGATCCTACCCGGACATTCCCAGCATCCCTGCCTTGCAATGTCTTCCTTTTTGTGCTTTGCTCCCTCAGCCAGAGATACTGGGCTCCTGCTCCTTGGATGCTGCCTGACCAGCTGTGCTTTCCCAGCACCCCACTCTTCGACTCTGATCTGCAGTGCTCACTTTCTCCCTCACGTTACTTCTGTCTTGCCTTGCTGTTTAGCACAGGCACAAATCCAGGAGGCGTGTCCTGATTGTCAGCAGAGGCCTCAGTCAAGTCAAAGGGGATAGTCCAGTCAGGGGGTGCTAGCTCAGTAAGTCAAGGTCAGCCTCCGGTTCCAGTCCGGGGGTTCAGACACCGACAGTCAGGCCAGTCAGGGTCAGGACATTCTCCACATTAGGGGTGAGGGGTCAAATGCCAGGCAGACCGTCACTCAACCCTGACAGGAGCTATGTATACCTCCTGGTATGAGAAAGGGGCTGGTATGAAGGGTTGTGAAGTTTGGTGGCACAGCTGTTACTGTTGGAGACCCAGGAGAGTGAGGGCACACGCCTTGAACAGGCAAGGTGTTGCAGGGCGTAACGAGAACATAGAACATAGAAAAATACAGCGCAGTACAGGCCCTTCGGCCCTCGATGTTGCGTCGACCGAAGCCTACCTAACCTACACTAGCCCAATAACCTCCAGATGCTTGTCTAATGCCCGCTTAAATGACCATAAAGAGGGAGAGTCCACCACTGATACTGGCAGGGCATTCCATGAACTCACAACCCGCTGAGTAAAAAATCTACCCCTAACATCTGTCCTATACCTACCACCCCTTAATTTAAAGCTGTGTCCCCTAGTAACAGCTGACTCCATACGCGGAAAAAAGGTTCGCACTGTCAACCCTATCTAAACCACTAATTATCTTGTACACCTCTATCAAATCTCCCCTAAAACATCTTTTCTCCAATGAGAAAAGTCCCAAGTGCCTCAGCCTTTCCTCATACAATCTTCCTACCATACCAGGCAACATCCGTTTAGAGCATGAGCATTGATAGAAGCTGGGTATAGTGGCAGAGATGGAGTAAGTGTGAGGTGTCAGAGAGGAGAACATTGAACACAGAACAGAGAACAGTACAGGCCCTTCAGCCCTCAATGTTGTGCTGGCCTTTTATCCTACTCTAAGATCAGACCAATCTCATAACCTTCCTTGTACTAACTTCCATGTACCTCTCCAAGAGTTGTTTAAATGTCCCTAATGTATCTGACTCTACTACCACGGCTGGCAGTGCACCCACTAGTTTCTGAGTAAGGAACCTACCTCTGACATCTCTCCGAAACATTCCTTCAATCACCTTAAAATTATCCCCCCACATGACAGACATTTCTGCAATGAACATGGACCCCAAGATCCCTTTATTCCTCCACACTGAGTTGAAAAATGTGGTGCTGGAAAAACACAGCAGGCCAGGCAGCATCCGAGGAGCAGGAGAATCGATGTTTCGGGCATAAGCCCTTCTTCCTCCACACTGCCAAGAATCCTGTCTTTAACCCTGTATTCTGCATTCAAATTCAACCGTCCAAAGTGAATGGCTTCAATTTTTCCAGGTTGAACTCTATCTGCCAATTATCAGCCCCGTCCTGTATCCTGTCAATGTCTCGATGCAACCTACAGCAACCCTCCACACTATCCACAACTCCACCAACCTTTGTGCCATCAACAAACTTACTAACCTAGCGAGTTGGATTCAGGACATGGTTGAAGAGCTTCAGGGCAGAGGAGATGACCTGGGGGATGCAGTAAGAGAGAGACTCTCTGAGATTCTTGTAGAGAGAGGAGGAGGACTTCTTCAAGGTAGGCATCCTTGTAACAGGATTCACAGTCGGGTTAAAATCAACCAGGCAAAAGTGAGGACTGCAGATACTGGAAACCAGAGTCTAGGTTAGAGTGGTGCTGGAAAAGTACAGCAGGTCAGGCAGCTTCCGAGGAGAAAGAAAATCGATGTTTCGGGTAAAAGCCCTTCCGGGTAACAGTGTTGGACGAGTTTTGGGGCGGGGGTGGGTGCGGGGTTGGACAAGGTTTTGGGAGAGCGGGCGGGGTTGGCGAGAGTTGGGGATTGGTTGGTGGGTGGTGTTGGAGGGGTTTGGGGGCGAGTGGGAGCGGTGTTGGATGGGGTTGGGGGCCAGGTGGGGGGTGGTGTTGGAGGGGTTTGGGGGCGAGTGGGAGCAGTGTTGGATGGAGTTGGGGGGCAGGTGGGGGGTGGTGGTGGAGGGGTTGGGGGCAAGCGGGGGTGGTGTTGGATGGGTTTTGGGGCCAGGTGAGGAGTGGTGTTGGAGGGGTTTGGGGGCGAGGGGGGCGGTGTTGGATGGGGTTTGGGGCCAGGTGAGGAGTGGTGTTGGAGGGGTTTGGGGCGAGGGGGGCGGTGTTGGATGGGGTTTGGGGCCAGGTAGGGGGTGGTGTTGGAGGGGTTTGGGGGCGAGCAGGGGGGGTGTTGGATGGGGTTGGGGGCAGTTAGGGGGTGGTGTTGGAGGGGTTTGGGGGCGAGGGGGGCGGTGTTGGATGGGGTTTGGGGCCAGGGGGGGTGGTGTTGGATGGGGTTGGGGGCCAGGTGGGGGGTGGTGTTGGAGGGGTTTGGGGACAGTGTTGGATGGGGTTGGGGGGTAGGTGGGGGGTGGTGTTGGAGGGGCGGGTTGGGGGCGGAAGGGGTTGGGAGGTGGGGGCAGGGGCTTGTGTACCGTGTGCTGCTGCTTTGTCTCCTGAAGAGGGAGCAGACTTAATAGAAAACTCCCAGAGGAAAGGCATTGGATCGATTAACCGAATAATCAATTATCCAAGAGAAATAGTGCCCACCCATCTCGTTCGGACAATCGAGGTTCCTTTGTATCTGAATTAGGAATGATGCAGTATCTATAAAGTGTTCAAAACATTTTATGATTGACTGGATAGGATGAATAGTCAAGGTCTTTTCCCCAGGTTAGGGGAGTCCAGAACTAGAGGGCATAGGTTTAGGGTGAGAGGAGAAAAATATAAAAGGGGACCTCAGGTGCCAACGTTTTCTCACAGAGGGTGGTGAGTGTATGGAATGAGCTGCCAGAGGAAAGACGCAGGCATCAAGATGGGTATATGAACAGGAAGGGTTGAGAAGGATATGGGCCAAGTGCTGGCAAATGGGACTAGATTAATTTGGGATATCTGGTCAGCCTTGACAAGTTGGATGGAAGGGTTTAGATTAGATTATTTGCGGTGTGGAAACAGGCCCTTCGGCCCAACAAGTCCACACCGACCCGCTGAAGCGCAACCCACCCAGACCCATTCCCCTACATTTACCCCATCACCTAACACTACAGGCAATTTAGCATGGCCAATTCACCTAATCTGCACATTTTTGTACAGTGGGAGGAAACCGGAGTACCCAGAGGAAACCCACGCAGACACAGGGAGAACGTGCAAACTCCACACAGTCAGTTGCCTGAGGCGGGAATTGAACCCGGGTCTCTGGCGCTGTGAGGCAGCAGTGCTAACCACTGTGCTGCCCACCATCTGTTTCTGTGCTGTACGTCTCTATGACTGTGTATAATCACCTTAAACGCTGATGCTAATAACGTTGTCCATCACCCAAAAATGGCGGAAAGATCGAACCTGCACTGTTTGCCTGCGAGTTAACTGGAGACTGGATTGAAAAGCCAAGCCACACCGTACTGCATTTGGCTGATAACAGAGGAGCAATGTTCATACACTGGGATTCAGTCAAATGTCAGAAATGAATTAATGTTGGCCAATACAAAAGTAGAGTGAGAGGGCACGAACTACATTTTCAATCATGGAAGCAGCTACAATGCTTTGGACATTCAGTGCCCTTTGCAGTTATCACAACTCTACACTTTTAACCTGAAAACTCTTCTCCAAATGTCAAACTGAACATTACAAACCTGGTTAGGAAGAAAATCTAGACTCATTTGATGATGGAACTATCAATTTCCCTGAACATTTTCAAACTTCACTTTGACTCAGAGTTGTTGGTAGAGCCCTGGGAGATGCTAAGGAAACACAAATAGCTCTGCACGAATGAGTAAAGCATGTTCTCACCAGCTGTTGGCCTTTGACTCCCCAGCCTGCGTACAGCAGTTCCGCATCCCTCACCTCAGGTGGATTCAAGGTGAGGTGCTCCCTGTATCAGAAGGAAATAGCAAGGGAAAAAAAAATCATCAGATTCTGATTACTCGAGTATTTTATAAGGCCCGCGAGAGCAAAGTGCTGCAGATACTGAAAATCTGAAACAAACACAGAGAATGCTGGAGTAACTCAGCAGAAGTATGGCCGAGTCTGTGGAGCGAGAAACAAATTTAACGTTTCAACTCTTCCTCAGAACTGGCAGCAAACATTATTCACTCACCCCTCTAGAGACAATCCAGGAATCCAGCAAGCATTTTCAAATCTCCAATTACAGAGGCTGTCATCAAGTGAAGCAGAAATTGACAAAGGTTTTGATCTACATTTATTTTCCTTCAGACTCCTGTTTCTTATGATTTGTCTAAATGAGCCTGGAAAAAATTAGCACGTCAGACTTTAATACTACTGTACAGGGAACACAAACTCTGCTTTGAATGTTAATCCCCCCGAATGTTTAATACAGTGACAATATCTGTTAATGCCATAGGCAGGGAATGGATGGTTATAATGGTTAGCCAGTACCTCCCGACCTGGCGTGGTGACTTCTGGCCTGGTGCAGTGACCCCCAGCGTGGGGTGATGACCTCTCAGCTCCCACAATGGCTTCCTGGTGTGGTTTGTTGCCAGCATGGTGTAGAGCCAGGGCCCTGTACAGACTGGAAGCTAGGTGTCAGCGTGGTCTGTTGTACTGAACTTTATGTCTGTAATGCTGGATATTTTATCATAGTATTGACTAAGATCTTGTAACTAAAGAAGCTGTGCCTAGTACTTCTGTATCTACATCAGTGCTGTAATTGGCGACATATAGACTCTCATTGAAAAGATATGACAAGAAAGGTTAATATTCTAATTCTAATGTCAGATTCAGGATATCCAAGAGTCCCTTATTCATTTAACAGTAAAATAGTATGGATGCTGGAAATCTGAAATAAGCATGCAGATCTACCTAATCAGACTCAAAACATTAACTCTGTTTCTCTCTGCACGGGTGCAGCCAGATCTGCTGAGTTTCTCCAGTATTCTCTGTGTTTATCTCTTATTCAACACTTGACTGGTAATCACGGCATTTCAAGGTGTCCTTGGAGAGTGCAGCTTCCTAACAAGGAGAGGATAAAGCAGGCTGGTATTTGAGAACAAGACAGAATTGGATCTTTGTTCCTTGATATTCAATGGCATTACCATCATCGAAGCTCCCACCATTGACATCCATTGACCAGGACGAGCCATATAAATACTGTGGCTACAACAGTAGGTCAAAGGTTAGGAATTCTGCAGCAAATTACTCACCTCCTGACTCCCATTTTCCAACACTTGGCCTTAAATACCTTGGTGTGCAACTGCATATCGAAATACTGCTTCAATGTTATGAGGGTTTCTACCTCTCCCACACTTACAGACAGTGAGTCCCAGATTCCCACCACCCTCTAAAACTTTTCCTCACGTCCCCTCTAAAACTTGTGCCCTTTATCTCAAATGGTGATGGCCCCAGCCTCACCCATTCGGGTGAGTGGGCAATATCTCTGTACTACATCCTCAGGAGAATTCATACTCTCAACAAACAGTATTTCAATTCCATCTCAAACATCAAAAACTGTAAGTACAACAAACTTTTATCCACCCACCTCAAACCAGCGCTCCTCAAACATTCCAGAAGATTCCCCTGGCCTCGGAAACGCCATTAGCCATGCGGCTCATGCAGCTACCACCCCCACGCTGAGTGATGATGTCACTTCCGCCCACATCATGGCCACTCCCACAGCCACTTCCGCCCCTCACATCATCGCTGATGCCACACGCTCAGTGACTCCCGCCACCCCTACTGCCATGATCACCACCACTTCTGCCTCCACCAGCGCCATTCACCTGCATTCTGCTGACACACCTCCCACAGACCCCACTGTCACTATCCCCACACCCCAGAACCCCGAGGGCAACATTACCCCAGCTCATACCTCCACCCCCATTCCCCCCACCATCACACCCACTCCAGGTACTGGCTCCGACCCCACTCCCAGCTCCACACCCACACCAGATCCCAGCTCCCGGGCTGCCGAGTTTTCACCATCCCTCCAGACCTCCCACTCACTGAGGACGAATGATCAGTCCTCAGCAAAGGACTCACCTTCATCCCCCTCCGTCAACGCATCAATGAATTTAATACACGACGTGACATCGAACAATTCTTCCGTCGCCTCCGCCTCCGAGCTTACTTTCACAATCAGGACTCCCGCCCACCTTCCGAGGACCCCTTCGCCCACCTCCAACACACTGCATCCACCTGGACACCCCGCGCTGGCCTATTACCTGCCCTCAACCTCTTCATTTCCAACTGCCGCCGGGACATTAACCGCCTCAACCTGTCGTCCCCCCTCCCCCACTCCAACCTCTCACCCTCACAACGCGCAGCCCTCCAACCCTCTGCTCCAATCCCAACCTCACCATTCAGCCAGCGGATAAAGGGGGCGCAGTGGTAGTCTGGCGCACTGACCTCTACACCGCTGAAGCCAAACGTCAACTCGAGGACACCTCTTCCTACTGCTCCCTCGACCATGACCCCACCCCCCATCACCAAACCATCATCTCCCAGACCATACAGAACCTCATCACCTCAGGAGATCTCCCACCCACAGCTTCCAACCTCATAGTCCGGGAACCCCGCACTGCCCAGTTCTACCTCCTTCCCAAGATCCACAAGCTTGACCACCCTGGCCGACCCATTGTCTCAGCATGCTCCTGCCCCACTGAACTCATCTCTACCTACCTTGACACTGTCCTATCCCCCCTAGTCCAGGAACTCCCCACATACGTTCAAGACACCACCCACGCCCTCCAGCTCCTCCAAGACTTCCGTTTCCCTGGCCCCCAACGCCTTATCTTCACCATGGATATCCAATCCCTCTACACCTTCATCCGCCATGACCAGGGCCTCCAAGCCCTCCCTTTTTTCCTCTCCAGACGTCCCCAACAGTACCCTTCCACTGACACTCTCATTCGTTTGGCCGAACTGGTCCTCACCCTTAACAGTTTCTCCTTCGAATCCTCCCACTTCCTCCAGACCAAAGGTGTAGCCATGGGCACACGTATGGGCCCCAGCTATGCCTGTCTCTTTGTTGGCTATGTAGAACAGTTGATCTTCCGTAATTACACCGGCACCACTCCCCACCTCTTCCTCCGCTACATTGATGACTGCATTGGCGCCACCTCGTGCTCCCGTGAGGAGGTTGAGCAATTCATCAACTTCACCAACACATTCCACCCTGACCTTAAATTTACCTCTGACACCTCGCTCCCCTTCCTGGACCTCTCCATCTCCATTAGTGACGAACGACTTGACACTGACATTTTTTACAAACCCACCGACTCCCATAGCTACCTGGATTACACCTCTTCCCACCCTATCTCTTGTAAAAATGCCATCCCGTATTCCTAATTTCTCCGCCTCCGCCGTATCTGCTCCCAGGAGGACCAGTTCCACCACAGAACACACCAGATGGCCTCCTTCTTTAGAGACCGCAATTTCCCTTCCCACGTGGTTAAAGATGCCCTCCAACGCATCTCGTCCACATCCCGCATCTCCGCCCTCAGACCCCACCCCTCCAACCGTAAGAAGGACAGTACGCCCCTGGTGCTCACCTTCCACCCTACAAACCTTCACATCAACCAAATCATCCGCCGACATTTCCGCCACCTCCAAAAAGACCCCACCTCCAGGGATATATTTCCCTCCCCACCCCTTTCCGCCTTCCGCAAAGACCGTTCTGTCCGTGACTACCTGGTCAGGTCCACACGCCCCTACGACCCACCCTCCCATTCTGGCACATTCCCCTGCCACTGCAGGAACTGTAATACCTGTGCCCACACCTCCTCCATCACCTCCATCCAAGACCCCAAAGGAGCCTTCCACATCCATCAAAGTTTCACCTGCACCTTCACCAGTTACCTCATTTCTCCCCCCCACCTTACCTCAGTTCTAACTTTCCCACTCAGCACCATCCTCATGACCTGTCCTACCTGCCAATCTTCCTTCCCACCTATTCGCTCCACTCTCCTCTCTGACCTATTACCTTGATCCCCACCCCCATTCACCTATTGTACTCTTTGCTACCTTCTCCCCAGCCCCATCCCCCTTCGATTTATCTCTCCGCCCTGGAGGCTCCCTGCCTCATTCCTGATGAAGGGGTCCTGCCCGAAACGTTGATTTTCCTGCTCCTCGGATGCTGCCTGACCTGCTGTGCTTTTCCAGCACCACTCTGTTCTAGACTCTGATTTCCAGCATCTGCAGTCCTCACTTTTGCCTAAGTGATCAATTAATACATACAATAATTATTTCTAGTTCGCCATCAACTGAGAGACCACGTATTCGAATCCTAGGTTAGTTCCATAACCTTCTGACTTTGGAATGGAGTATGGTCGTGGTGTAAAGAATTAGACTCATTCATAAAGAGCACACTGTTTATTCTCCAGTTGAAGATTGGTTTAATACCTTGTATCACCAGCAGGTGGCATGGCTATCTCAATATTTTCTTTCTGCAGTGGTGCAACTAACCCTTCAGGCACTGAAATGGCAAGCCCATGAAAATCTCCCAAACTAACTCAATTACTGCTGCAGCTCCGGGTTTCAACGCCTTACGAATAGACCCATATTCTCTGTGTCTCTCCCAGTATCTTCCAAAGACCTTTCCCAGACATTCATCATCAGCTGAGCAACAACCATAATTGTCTCCTCCTCCTGCTCCCCTGTCAGCCTCTCTACGCAGTGTGGGCACTAGGAGCCAGCAATGACAATGTCCTCCTCATACAGTCAGCCCACCGAAAGGTATAAATATCGTCAAGTTCTCCACTTTGGGAATCTCCTGCCCCTCTGGCATCGTCACGTTCTTCAAGCACCTCACTTTGTTCCCCTAGCCTGATCTCTCCTTCAAAAACATTTGTCTTCCATCAGTGATATGGAATTTTTCACTGAGATAACTTGCCGCTTTTACACGAAGTGAATCCTACTCGAGTGCTTTAATCTCCATCTCATATCCACTTGCAATCTACTTCCTGAAATCAACTGTAAATCTCTCCATCCATTATCAACTCAACAAAGCATATTCTTGACCATCCCATTGACGTTGTGATCCTCTGTGACCTTTGTACTCCCAATGTTTCAGTCACTGTGAAGGGCACCTCTCACCATTTCTTTGTATTCGTTGCTACCCTCGTTCCCTCTGTAGAACTTCAGCATCCTTTAAAATAATTTCACCCCAAGTTATTAAAGCAACAATTTCAAACCTCCAACTCCTGAACTTTTGGGCTTCCATCTTTTTGTGCAGAATCCTTACAGTCCGGAAACAGGCCATTCAGCCCAACAAGTCCAAACTGACCCTTTGAAGTCCATCCCACCCTGACTCACCTCCTTACCCTGTTCTTGTAATCCTGCATTTGCCAAGGCTAACCTACACATCCCTGGGCACTATGGGCAATTTAGCATGGCCAATCCAAGCAACCCGCACATCTGTGGGAGGACACCAAGTGGAAACCCACGCAGACGTGGGGAAAATGTGCAAACTCCACAGGCATTTGCTCAAGGCTGGGATTGAACCCAGGTCCCAGCGCTGTGAGGCAGCAGTGCTAACCACTGAGCCACTACCCAAAAATGCACGCACTGAATTCATGAGCAACTCACAGGCATTGCTTCATTGAAGCACCAGCACTGCAGATTGTCATCGTCAATTTACTTCCATATTTAATTAACTGTTTCTCTCACCTTCACCTCTAAAGTAGAGCTAAATCATTAATCACCCCCATCTCTCATCACCCCTATCATTCATCATCCCCAATTTTCAACACCTCCATTTCTCATCACCCCGATCATTCATTACCCCTGATCTTTCATCAGGTTGATCTTTCATTACCCTGATCTTTCTTCGTTCCCATCATTCATCACTCCCATTTTTCATCTTCCCCATCATGCTTCATTCCTGGTATGGACTCTGTGGGATCTTCCTGTGCTGCATTTTTAGGAGGAGGCCCCATGAGACGTAAATGTCCTCAGGCACTTAACAGGCCAGTCTCTGGCTTTCCAAACCATGAAGTCCCCAGTACTGTGGACATTGGCCCTGAGAGCTGCCAGCTACTCAGAGAGAAAAGGGAGCTATGGACGTTGATGGTTGAGCCAGCATTTATTGCTCATCACGGGTTAGCATGGAGAATATTGTGGTGATCTGCCTTCTTTAACCACCACAGTTATTTGGTGTGGCTTGACCCATAATGCCCTTAGGGAAGGTGGGTTCCAGAATTTTGACTCAGTGATAGTGAAGTAATTCAATCAAAGTCAGGATGTTGAGTATGTTCGAAGGTAGTGTTCCCATGTATCTGCTGTCCATGTCCTTCTAGATGGCAGTGGTCAAGGATTTTGAAGGTGCTGCTAAGAGGTCTTGGTGAATTTATGAAGTGCATCTTGTAGATAGTACACACTGCTACTCCTGAGCAGCGGTGTCGGAGGGAGTGACTGTACATAGATGTGACGCCAGTAAACTGAATGTTGTGTTCTGGATGGTGTCAAGCTTTTTGAATATACTTGGGGCTGCACTCATCCAGGCAAGAGGGGAGTATTCCCTCACACTCCTGACTTGTGCCTTGTCGATGGCAGACTGACTCTGGGGAGTCAAGTGAATTGCTTGCTACAGGATTCCAAGCCTCTTACCTGTTCTTACTATCACAGTATTTATAGGCTGGTTCAGTTCTGCTTCTGGTCAATGGTAACACTCAAGATGATAGTGGGGATTCAATGATGGTAATGCTTTTGAATGTCAAGGGCTGAAAGTTACTTGCCATTTATCAACCCATGTCTGGATATTGTTCAGGTTTTGTTGCATTTGAACACAGATGGCTTCAGTATCTGAGGAGTCAGGAATGGTACTGAACATTGTGCAATCACAATCAAACATCCCCACTTTTGACCTTCTGATGGAGGGAAGGTCATTGATGAAGTAGTTGAAGATGATTGGGTCTAGGACACTACCCTGAGGAACTCCTGCAGAGATGTCCTAGTGCTGAGGTGACTGACCTCTGACAACCACGACCACCTTCCTGTGTGGAGAGTTTGCCCCCAATACCCATTGATTCCAGTCTTGCTAAGGTTCTTTGATGCCACACTGGGTCAAATGCAGCTTGATGTCCAGGACTGTCACTCTCTCCTCACCTCTGGAATTCAGCTCTTTTGTGCACGTTTGACCCAAGGCTGCAATGAGGGCAGGAGCTGAGTGGCCCTGGTGGAACCCAAGCTGAGCGTCACTGAGCAGGTGCTGCTTGATAGCACTGTTGGTGACACCTTCCATCACTGTACTGATGATTGAAAATAGAATGATGGGGCGATAATTGGCCAGGTTGGATTTGTCCTGCTTTTTATAGAGGAGGTGCCAGTGTTGTAACTGTACTGGAACAGCTTGGCTAGGGGACCGGCAAGTTCTGGATCACAAGTCTTCAGTACTATTGTGGGAATGTTATCAGGGCCCATAGCCTTTATAGTATCCAGTGTCTCCAACCGTTTCTTTATAAAAACAATGATTGCAGATGCTGGAAACCAGATTCTAGATTAGAGTCATGCTGGAAAAGCGCAGCAGTTCAGGTAGCATCGGATGGTCCACTCGGCACTTCTGACTGAAGATTGTTACAAATGCATCAGCCTTACCTTTTGCCCTTTTGCACTGATGTACTGGACTCACTTATCATTGAGGATGGGCATTGTCCACCGTTATTCACAACTGAATGTGGGAAGTCGGCAGAGCTTAGATCTGACCCGTTGGTTTTGGGATCACTTAGCTCTGTTTATTGCTTGTTGCTTATGCTGCTTGGCATGCAAGTAGTCCTGTTTGGTAGTTTCACCAGGTTGATACCTCATTTTTCGGTGTGCCTGGGCTGCTCCTGGCATGCCCTCCTGCACTCTCTATTGAACTAGGGTTGATCCCCTGGCTTAACATAATAGTCGAATAGGTGGATATGCCAGCCCATGAGGTTATAGATTGTGTTGGAGTACAATTCTGCTGCTGTTAATAGCCCACAATGCCTCATTGATGCTCAGTGTAGAGTCGCTCGCTCTGTTTGAAGTCTGTTCCATTTAGTATAGTAATGGTGTTATTCACCAAATGGAGGTTATTCCCAATGTGAAGGAAGGACTTTGTCTCCACAAGGTGGTTGCTCTTACTGAGACTGTCACGGACAAATGCATCTGCAGCGGCTAGTTTGGTAAGGATGAGGTCAAGTATATTTTTCCCTCTTGTTGGTTCCCTCACCACCTGCCGCAGGACCCAACCAGCTCGATTAGTAATGTTGTTGCTGAGCTACACATAGTAGTGGTAATTGAAGTCATCAACGCCCCCCCCCCCCCACCTCCCCCTCCCCCAGTGTACATTTTGCGTCCTCTCCACCCTCAGTGCTTCCTCCGAGTAGTGTTTGACATGGAGGACCACATGGCGAGTTGTCAGCCAGAGGAGGATGCTATGTGGTCATCAATGGTAGATTTCCTCGCCCCGTGTTTGACCTGATACCTTGGAACGTCAATGGATTGAAGATTAATGTTGAGGACCTCATTCTCCTCTGGAGCTCTCTCCTCCACAGCATTCCACCTCACAGTCCTCCAAACAAAATTAGCCCTCTTCCATCTCCTTCGCAAAATCCAAAAACAGGAATACTCTGGCAGTGCTGCTGTTTCAGACTGTACCTGCCCCATTGGACTTACTTCTTCCTCACTTGACTCTATTTCCTTCCAAATGTTCAGCCTCTTTCCACTTAATTTGTGATTCTTCTGATGCTTTAAGGCTGTTTCCATCATATCCAGTTCCCCAATGTCCTCTTCGCTATGAATGTGCGATCCGTCTACACAACCATTTCCCCATTCGGATGGTCCTAAGGCTCACCACTTCCTCCTTGAAAAGAACAGTCTCCAACCACCACTACTTCCTTCACCTGACTGAGCTAGTTCTCACTTTGAACAACTTTGTCTTCAAAGCTTTGGCTATGGGCACCAGTAAACCCTGTCTCCTTGAGGGGGATGCGGACCATTTGTTGTTCCGATCCAACCCGGACCCTCACCCACAACGCTTTCTCCGAATCCACTGGTGTCCATAGTGCTGTTTCCTACTCTCATCAAGAATTGGAAAAATTAATCAACTTTGTTTCCAATTTCCACCCTGCTCTCACCTTTATCTCGTCCATCTCTGAGTCTTTCCTTCCCTCCTTCAAAACTTGTGTTTCCACTTCTGGGAGTAGGCTGTCCATGTACATCCATTACCAGCCCATTGACTCCCACAATTACCTCAAGTACATGTCCTCACACCTTGCTTCCTGCAAGGAATCCATTCCATTCTCTGCACAGGAGCCCTGACATGCCCTGAACCTGCTTATCAAGAACCACTCTCCTGGTGATAGTTCAACGTCTGCCATTCGACACATGGCGTTTAACCTGCATAACTTATCAGTGACTTTGCATCTTCTACTGAATGTTCAGAGATGTATTCAAAAGGAACTCAGTATATTATCCTTTGGGTTACAGTGATCAAAGGGAAAGTGGGAATAGGATACTGAGTTGGATGATCAGCTATGATTATACTGAATGACAGAACACTCAATGGGCTGAATGGCCTAGATCTGCCCTTACTTTCTATATTTTCCATTCCTTAATCCATAGGATGTCAGTTGGTGGATCTTGTTCACTTAGACTCCTCTGTATGGGGTGGCAAGACGCAAGGTGGGCAGTAGGTGGGTTGTAAACAGATACTTTTGTAAATAATATATTTTTGTCATGTAATACCTTGACTTCATCACAAATTGCCTTCATTCCTAAAAATTCCAATTTGAATCCAACACGTAAATTGAGAGCCAGAAACAGTGATTCATATCAATCCAAAGTGTGCATTGTTTTCGATTCCAATTCACACCTTGGTTGTGATATATATATGACCTTGTATTATTGTACATTCCCATCTCACAAGCTTGTGTCGTGCCTGTTACTGATACTGCTTCAGTCTGAAACTAGCTCAAAGATCAAATACACTCAGCCCAGCGTAGCGGCAAATCAGTTGCTCACGGGAAATAATAAGAGTTTATTACTTACCAAGTCTCTAAATTACACAGGGTGTAGTAGGCTGTAAAAGAATGCCGATGAGTCTGGAAAGGAAAACAAAGAGACACATTAATGTGTGAATGTGCACTAGTTAATATCATTCAGGTCTCTCTGTACCATTCTCTGTAGCCAGGATAACAAAGTTACCACAGATAGCAAAAGAGTGAATGAGAAAGATGTTTACTTGAAACCTAACATGTAAGTCAACATTAGATTAATGCTTCAGTGAATGGTTTCCATATCACTCACAATGCAACATCTGTTTTGCGACTGTTTTATTATCAAATCGTTTGAGATAAAACAAAATTTACTTTCTGCTATGTCTTTCAGATTTTTGCTTTCATTTTCGGAGTGTAATCTGGCCTGCTCCTATGGGCAAGGTGAGTTGACAAGATTAGAAAACGTGTACAGAAAAGGTCCTTAAATCCCTCAAGACCCTGCAATCCCTTCATCAGACTTGCCATTTACTTTTTGAGCAGTTCCAAGGTGAGCATGTAGAAGATCAATGCCAGGGGTCAACAGCAGAACTAAGGGTCACTGTGGAAGGATATGAAGTAGCCTATTTCGGACTGAGCTGAGGGGAAATGACTTCACTCAGACAGGAGGAGCTCGTGGAATTCTCTGCCACAGACAGCAATTGAGGCCAAAACACTGAATGTTTTCAAAGAGTTTAGATATAGTTCTTAGTGCTAAAAGGATCCAACTTTATGTCAAGAAAACAGGGAATGGAGTTGGATAATCAGCCATGATCATACTGAATAGCATAGCAGGCTCAAAGGGCTGAATGGCCTACTCCTGCTCCAATCTCTATGGTTCTATATTAAGACTAATATTGATGATTATATATGTACTGATTGGTTAAACGTTTGCCTTTGCTTATTTTAAGGCATAGTATCCTTGCGTGCCTCATGGTTTAATATTAGAATATGAATTTCCTAGTTCATGTACATTCAATTGTACGTATTGGGAGCATGATGGGCTATTCCCCTCTTAAGCCTGCCCTTCCACTTCATAAAAGCATGGCTGATCTTATTGTACTATTCACCTCCAACTACTGCGGTAACCTTCTGCCTTACCTCAAGGATCTATCCCCTTCTGTCATGGGAATATTCAAACACTCTGCTGCCCCCATCATTTCAGGAAACATGTTCCAAAGACTTACGGGCCGCAGAGAAGAGAAAATTTCCTCACTTCTGCCTTCAACGGGAACCTCTTATTTTTAAACACTGACCTCCCATCCTAAATTCTGCTACAAAAGGAAACATCCTTTCTACATCCATCCTGTCAAGACCCCTCGGAACGGCATCTGTTTCAATCCCACTGCCTCCAATGGATTTGAGCACAGCCTGTCCAACCTTTCCTCATAAGAAAACCCAGCCATTTCATGTATTAGCCCAGAATGGTGCAGGCATTAGGCGACCATTCAGCCCATCTTGTCAGTGGTATCATGATTGTTTTCTTCAAGATTGAAAAATGGGAGTCGCATTTATATGGCACCTATCATGGCCTGAGAATGTTGCAAAGGAACTTAGGGCCAATTAACATGCTTTTGGTGTGCAATTCAGGGATATGTAGCAGCCAATTTGCAAACCCCAACAACAGGACGGTTAATCCTCAAATTATTAGTTTTAGTGACGTGGGTTTGAAAGTAAAAGCTAGGCGGACAATCAGAAAATATCGCTCCTGCTTTTACTTGAAATAGTGCAGTGGAATCCCTCATGTTGATCTGAGAAGGTGACTGGGACCTTAGTTCAACGTCTCATCTGAAAGCAGGCAACCCTCCAACTCTCCTTTGCACATACACTGAGAGTCACTGGGCATTATGACTGCAAGTCACTGAGGTGTAGTTTATGTCCATCATTCCCTTCCTAGAAGACAGAGTACAAATCCTGCTCTAACCCAAGCAGTCAGGAACTGAGTATCCCCAGTGAATGTCAACAAACAAGTGATTGATAAAGAAAGTGCAGCTTAACTGTACTGTTGACCATCCCTTACATCTTTTTACTGATGATTGAGTAAATGGATGTGGCAGTAATTTTCCAGGTTGGGTTTGTCTTGCCTCTTAGGTACAGGACATACCTAAGCAATTTTGCAAAAATGCAACCATTGTACCTGCAGCTTGGCTGAGGGAGCAGCAGGTTCTGAAGCACAAGTCTTCAGTTCTATTGCTGGAATGTTGTCAGGGCCCATAACCTTTACAGCATCCCAGCCACTTCTTGATATCTTTTTTGTTTGGACTTCTATGATGTTAAATCCTTTTTAAAAACTGTGAATACAGGAAATCAGAAGTAAAACTGTGAATACAGGAAACCCAGGCAGCCACAGGCCAGAGTCAATGCGTGTGGATTCAGGCTGGAGGTTAAAGGTGGGAAATGGTATCCCACAGACATTAGAGTTGGTTCACCACTAACAAGCTGAAAATGCGTTGCTGGAAAAGCGCAGCAGGTCAGGCAGCATCCAAGGAGCAGGAGAATCGACGTTTCGGGCATAAGCCCTTCTTCAGTCGATTCTCCTGCTCCTTGGATGCTGCCTGACCTGCTGCGCTTTTCCAGCAACACATTTTCAGCTCTGATCTCCAGCATCTGCAGTCCTCACTTTCTCCTCACCACTAACAAGTCCAAAGATGTGCAGGTGAGGGAGACTGGCCCTGGTAAATTGCCCCGTAGTGTCGAGAGATGTCCAGGTTAGGTAGATTAGCCAGGGTAAATGCAGGGTTACGAGGATAGGGTCAGGGGCTAGGTGTTGGTGGGATGCACCTCAGAGGGTTGGTGCAGACTCGATGGGCCGAATGGCCTCTTTCCATACCGTAGCTATTCGAATATGGATATTTTGCGTTCAGGAATTGAAAATACAGCTTCAAAAGTTGCACAAAATGGACATTGGTACCAAAATGCAGGAAGATACATGCCGAATAGGCTTGTAATTGGCAAACAAACTTCAAAGTAGACAGAAGCTGCTGGAGAAGCACAATATCTGTGGAGAGGGAATCAATGTCTTGAATCCAGGGACTCTTCAAGAGAACTGGTCTCTAGCAAGCTCTCTAACTGACCCGCCGAGACTCCCATCACTTTGTGGAGACTTGGCCCTGCATGTGTGTTGGCACCATTGTGAAGCCTACTTGGCACTTCAAGGGAATGGAAGGACATTTCTCCTCAATCCACCAGCAGAATGTTACAAACCATAAATCATTAGAAAGTATAATCAGTAAAAAGAGAAACGCACCATCTGGAGCTCCCTATGCTATACCAGACAGGATCAGTAAAAATAGCAATCAGGGATGTCACAAACAGTTGAAGTTTTCTGGCAAGGAAACCCCACTTTGAACATATCGTCCTGAAAATATGTGGCACACAGACCGGCAGATGTTACCATGGATACCACATTTGCTGCAATTGTTGGCTAATTTGAAAGTAAATTCTACTTGCCATATTTGGTCATCTCAAAGCTGGGCATCCTTCCGTTTTTAATGAATGCAGAACCTATACTTGAAGAGGGACTGGGATATTAATGGGTGAGAGTTACCCGCGATTCTCAGTTGCAAGAACAGCTTCTCCTGCTGTCACCTAGATTTAGAGGAAGTAGGGACCACTCTTGTGGAAGGTTCTAGACCTGAGACATTAACTCAGTTTTTCTCTCCACGGGAGCTTCCAGACCTGCCAGCGTTTTTCGTTTTTACTTCTGATTTCCTATATTTGCAGTTTTAGTTTTGTTTTTAAAAAGGATTTAACATCATAGAAGTCCAAGCAAAAAAGATAGCAAGAAATGGCTGAAGGCTTGGGATGCTGTAAAGGTTATGGACCCTGACAACATTCCAGCAATAGAACTGAAGACTTGTGCTTCAGAACCTGCTGCTCCCTCAGCCAAGCTGCAGGTACTATGGTTGCATATTTGCAAAATTGCTTAGGTATGTCCTGTACCTAAGAGGCAAGACAAACCCAACCTGGAAAATTACTGCCACATCCATTTACTCAATCATCAGTAAAAAGATGTAAGGGATGGTCAACAGTACAGTTAAGCTGCACTTTCTTTATCAATCACTTGTTTGTTGACACTCACTGGGGATACTCAGTTCCTGAAGCCATTACAGTTTTATGATCGCAGCTCATGTTATTACCAGATAAGTCAATCCCAGACTGAAACCTGGGTTAATAGATCATATTTTATTTTGTTTTGCTTTGGTATTAATGGAGTGGTCTCTCACTGGAACATAAGCGCACAATGCTGAAGATTTTGTTTTCACAACAGAACAGAAACCTGTTAACAAATACAAAGATAAAACAGAATAAATAAATTTGAAGACCTGTAAATACGTAATCCCATGAATCTCAAAACATTGCTTTATAAAGTGAGCAGAGACAAAACAGCTCTTGTACAATATATTTCTTCTAGTATAGGATTTAAAACTCCACTTGTACAATAGTCACACCAAAGTCCCTGTACCTAACTCCTCACTGAAGTTTAAATCATTTGTCATTTCACCCCTCCATTTGCTGAGGGAGGAGGGAAGGACTGATGGGAAGGTGAGTATACCAGTTTAAAAAACTTACCTCAGGCGTCAGGGCCTCCATTTGCCGAGAGGTGCGAGAGAGGAGCAAAAGACTGCCGGGAAGGTGAGTAAAAAATATTTTTTTGAACAGAGCTGCGAGGAGAGAGGGAGGAGAGAAACGAGGGCTGCCGGGAAGTTTTTAAGTGGGTGAGATCTAAACCAGAGACCCTACACAGTAGGGCCTCCCTCCCACTCACCTCCTCTAACCTTGCTAAGAGTCTGTAAACACGGTTAAGTTTTCAGGTTTCCCATTTTTTTCTTCTCTTCCTTTGTTTAGTCCTGTGTGGGCTTTCAGAGTAGCGGGATATGGATGTTATGGCAGTTGCATGATCCCCCTGCAGAATGTGGCAGGTGAGAGACACTTCACACGTCTCTGCCGACTACATCTGCGGGAAGTGTATGCAACTCCAGCTCCTCGAAAACCGAGTTAGGGAACTGGAGCTGGAGCTGGATGAACTACGGATCATTCGGGAGGCTGAGGGAGAAATTGAGAGGATGTACAGGGAGGTGGTCACTCCTCAGACACAGGATAAGGACAGCTGGGTTACAGTCAGGGGGAGGAAAGGGAACCAACAGATAGGGCAGGGATCCATTCCCCTCAGCAATAAGTATACCATTTTAGATACTGCTGGTGGGGACGGCCTACCAGGGGAAAGCCATAGTTGTCAGGTCTCTGGCACTGAGCCTGGCACTGTGGCTCAGAAGGGAAGTGGGGAGAATAGAAAAGCACTAGTGGTAGGGGACTCAATAGTTAGACGGATTGACAGGAGATTTTGTGGACAGGAACGCAACTCCCGGGTGGTATGTTGCCTTCCGGGATCCGGGATGTCACCGATCAGGTTTACAGAATTCTGAAGGGGGAGGGTGAGCCACCAGCAATCGTGGTACATATTGGCACCAATGACATTGCCAGGAAAGGGATTGAGGATCTGAAAAGTGACTACAGAGAGTTAGGTTGGAAGCTGAAGAGCAGGACAAGTAGAGTAGTGATCTCAGGTTTGCTACCGGTGCCACGGGATGGTGAGGTGAGGAACAGTCAGTGAACGCAGCTTAACATGTGGCTGCAACGCCGGTGCAGGAGGGAGGGCTTCAGATACCTTGACCATTGGGATACCTTCTGGGGAAGGTGGGACCTGTACATGAAGGACAGGTTGCACCTGAAATGTAGGGGCATAAATGTCCTGGGTGGAAGATTTGCTCGTGTGGTTCGGGAGGGTTTAAACTAGTTTGGCAGGAGAGTGGGAATCAGAGCTACATATCTGAGAGGGGGGTCAGTTGCAGACAGGGCAGTGACAGGATGTAGTGAATCTATCAGGAAGGTTTCTTACTCGATGAAATAAAGAGAGCGGTTAAAATGTGTCTGCATTGAAGCAAGGAGGGTCCGAAATAAGAGTGACGAACTTAGAGCCTGGATCAGTACTTGGGGCTACAATGTTGTGGCCATAACAGAGATGGGGGTTTCACAGGGACAGGAACGGTTGCTTGATGTTCCAGGAGTTAGAATGTTTAAAACGAACAGAGAGGGTAGAAACAGAGGAAGGGGTGTAGCATTGCTAATCAGAGAGTGCATTACAGCTACAGAAATGAAGGTTGTTGAGGTAGGCTTGTCTACTGAATCAGTATGGGTGGAAATTAGGAACAGCAAGGGAACATCCACCACATTTGGGGTTTTCTACAGACCCTCTAATACCAGTAGAGAGATTGAAGAATTCATAGGCGGGGAGATTTTGGAAAATTGCAGATGTAGCAGGGTTGTTGTTATGGGTGATTTCAACTTTCCCAATATCGACTGGAACCTCCTTACTGCCGATGGTTTGGATGGAGCCATTTTTGTCAGGTGTATTCAGGAGGGTTTTCGTACTCAGGATGTAGACAGACCGATGAGGGGAGAGGCCATTTTGGATTTGGTGCCCAGCAATGAGCCAGGATAGGTATGAGATCTCGCGGTGGGAGAACACTTTGGTGACAGTGATCACAACTGCCTCACATTTACCACAACCTTGGAGAGGGAAAGGAGCAGTTATAGAGTAATAGAGATGTGCAGCATGAAAACAGACCCTTCGGTCCAACCCATCCATGCCGACCAGATATCCCAACCCAATCTAGTCCCACCTGCCAGCACCCAGCCCATATCCCTCCAAACCCTTCCTATTCATATATCCATCTAAGTGCCTCTTAAATGTTGCAATTGTACCAGCCTCCACCACATCCTCGAGCAGCTCATTCCATACACGTACCACCCTCTGCGTGAAAAGGTTGTCTCTTCAGTCTCTTTTATATCTTTCCAATCTCACCCTAAACCTATGCCCTCTAGTTCCGACCCCAGGGAAAAGACTTTGTCTATTTATCCTATCCATGCCCCTCATAATTTAGTAAATCTCTATAAGGTCACCCCTCAGCCTCCGATGCTCCAGGGAAAACAGCCCCAGCCTGTTCAGCCTCTCCCTGTAGTTCAGATACTCCAACCCTGGCAACATCCTTGTAAATCTTTTCTGAACCCTTTCAGGTTTCACAACATCTTTCCAATAGGGAAGAGACCAGAATTGCACGCAATATTCCAATAGTGGCTTAACCAATGTCCTGTACAGCTGCAACATGACCTCCCAACTCCTGTACTCAATACACTGACCAATAAAGGAAAGCATACCAAACGCCTTCTTCACTATCCTATCTACCTGCGACTCCACTTTCAAGGAGCTATGAACCTGCACTCTAAGGTTTCTTTGTTCAGCAACACTCCCTATCCATTAAGTGTTTAAGTCCTGCTAAGATTTGCTTTCCCAAAATGCAGCACCTCGCATTTGTCTGAATTAAACTCCATCTGCTACTTCTCAGCCCACTGGCCCATCTGGTCCATTTCCTGTTGTAATCTGAGGAAACTCTCTTCACTGTCCACTACACCTCCAATTTTGGTGTCATCTGCAAACTTACTAACTGTCCCTCTTATGCTCACATCCAAATCATTTATGTAAATGACAAAAAGTAGAGGGCCCAGCACTGATCCTTGTGGCACTCCACTGGTCACAGGCCTCCAGTCTGAAAAACAACCCTCCTCCACTACCCTCTGTCTTCTACCTTTGAGCCAGTCCTGTATCCAAATGGCTAGTTCTCCCTGTATTCCGTGAGATCTAACCTTGCTAATCAGTCTCCCATGGGGAACCTTGTCGAACAGCTTACTGAAGTCCATATAGATCACATCTACTGCTCTGCCCTCATAAATCTTCTTTGTTACTTCTTCAAAAATCTCTATCAAGTTTGTGAGACATAATTTCCCACGCACAAAGCCATGTTGACTATCCCGAATCAGTCCTTGCCTTACCAAATACATGTACATCCTGTCCCTCAGGATTCCCTCCAACAACTTGCCCACCACCGAGGTCAGGCTCACTGGTCTATAGTTCCCTGGCTTGTCCTTACCACCCTTCTTAAACAGTTGCACCACGTTTGCCAACCTCCAGTCTTCTGGCACCTCACCTCTGACTATTGATGATACAAATATCTCAGGAAGAGGCCCAGCAATCACTTCTCTAGCTTCCCACAGAGTTCTCGGGTACACCTGATCAAGTCCTGGGGATTTATCCACTTTTATTCATGTCAAGACATCCAGCACTTCCTCCTCTGTAATCTGGACATTTTGCAAGATGTCACCATCTATTTCCCTACAGTCTATATCTTCCATATCCTTTTCCACACTAAATACTGATGCAAAATATTCATTTAGTATCTCCCCCATTTTCTGTGGCTCCACACAAAGGCCGCCTTGCTGATCTTTGAGGGGCCCTATTCTCTCCCTAGTTACCCTTTTGTCCTTAATATGTTTGTAAAGACCTTTCGGATTCTCCTTAATTCTAGTTGCCAAAGCTATCTCATGTCCCTGTTTTGCCCTCCTGATTTCTCTCTTAAGTATACTCCTACTTTCTTTATATTCTTCCAAGAATTCACTCGATCTATCCAGCCTATACCTGACATATGCTTCCTTCTTTTTCTTAACTAAACCCTCAATTTCTTTAGTCATCCAGCATTCCCTATACCTACCAGCCTTTCCTTTCACCCTAACAGGAATATACTTTCTCTGGATTCTTGTTATCTCATATCTGAAGGCTTCCCATTTCCCAGCCGTCCCTTTACCTGCGAACATCTGCCTCCAATCAGCTTTCAAAAGTTCTTGCCTAATACCGTCAAAATTGGCCTTTCTCCAGTTTAGAACTTCAACTTTTAGATCTGGTCTATCCTTTTCCATCACTATTTTAAAACGAATAGAATTATGGTCGCTGGCCCCAAAGTGCTCCCCCACTGACACCTCAGTCACCTGCCCTGCCTTATTTCCAAGTTTTGCACCTTCTCTAGTAGGTACATCTACATACTGTATCAGAAAATTGTCTTGTACACACTTAAGAAATTCCTCTCCATCTAAAACTTTAACACTATTGCAGTCCCAGTCGATGTTTGGAAAGTTAAACTCCCCGACCACAACTACCCTATTACTCTAACAGATAGCTGAGATCTTCTGACAAGTTTGTTTCTTAATTTCCCTCCGACTATTGGGGGGGTCTATAATACAATTCCAATAAGGTTATCATCCCTTTCTTATTTCTCAGTTCCACCCAAATAACTTCCCTGGATGTATTTCCAGGAATATCCTCCCTCAGCACAGCTGTACTGCTGTCCCTTATCAAAAATGCCACTTCCCCTCCTCTCTTGCCTCCCTTTCTATCCTTAATGTAACATTTGTATCCTGGAACATTAAGCTGCCAATCCTGCCCATCCCTGAGCCATGTTTCTGTAATTGCTATGATATCCCAGTCCCACGTTCCTAACCATGCCCTGAGTTCATCTACCTTCCCTGTTAGGCCCCCTGCATTGAAATAAATGCAGTTTAATTAATTAGTCCTACCTTGTCCCTGCCTGCCCTGACTGTTTGACTCACTTCTGTTCTCAGCTGTACTCGTCTCAGATAGATCTCTTTCTTCACTATCTCCCTGGGTCCCACCCCACAGCGCCCCCCACCTTACTAGTTTAAATCCTCCCAAGCAGTTCGAGCAAATTTCCCTGCCAGTATATTAGTCCCCTTCCAAATTAGGTGCAATCCGTCCTTCTTGTATAGGTCACTTCTACCCCAAAAGAGATTCCAATGATCCAAAAATGTGAATCCTTCACCCTTACACCAGCTCCTCAGCCATGCATTCACCTGCTCTATGGATGAGCTTGAGGCTCTTTTGGAAATTGGCAGATACGATGTTGTGGGGATGACTGAGACGTGGCTTCAAGTGGACAGGGCCTGGGAAATGAATATTCAAGGCTACACGTGCTATCGTAAGGACAGACTGATGGGTAGAGGGGGTGGGGTGGCCATGTTGGTAAGGGATGATATTCAGTCCCTTGCGTGGGGGGATCTAGAATCAGGGGATGTAGAGTCAGTATGGATAGAGCTGAGAAATTCTAAGGGTAAAAAGACCCTCTTGGGAGTTATCTCCAGGCCCAAACAGTCGTCTGGATGTCGGATGTAAGTGGCGGCACGGTGGAACAGTGGTTAGCACTGCTGCCTCACAGCGCCAGAGACCCGGGTTCAATTCCCGCCTCAGGCGACTGACTGTGTGGAGTTAGCACGTTCTCCCCGTGTCTGCGTGGGTTTCCTCTGGGTACTCCGGTTTCCTCCC
The DNA here is from genome assembly GCF_047496795.1 of Chiloscyllium punctatum. Taxonomy (NCBI): domain Eukaryota; kingdom Metazoa; phylum Chordata; class Chondrichthyes; order Orectolobiformes; family Hemiscylliidae; genus Chiloscyllium; species Chiloscyllium punctatum. The sequence continues at coordinate 110,110,610 of NC_092746.1, forward strand.
ACAGTCCAAAGATGTGCAGGTCAGGTGAATTGGCCATGCTAAATTGCCTGTAGTGTTAGTAAGGGGTAAATGTAGGGGTATGGATGGGTTGAGCTTCGGCAGGTCGGTGTGGACTTGTTGGGCCGAAGGGCCTGATTCCACACTGTAATGTAATTTAATCTAGTATTTGCCCAAGTTGAATCCGCAGTGTGGAAGTTCAGATGCATGGCAGATGCAGTTTAATGTGGTTAAATGTACGGTTATCCACTTTGGTGGCAAGAACAGGAAGGCAGATTACTACCTAAATGGAATCAACTTAGGTAAAGGGGCAGTACGAAGAGATCTGGGTGTTCTTGTACACCAGTCAATGAAGGTAAGCCAGCAGGTAGTGAAGAAGTCTAATAGCATGCTGGCCTTCATAACAAGAGGGATTGAGTATAGAAGCAAAGAGGTTCTTCTGCAGCTGTACAGGGCCCTGGTGAGACCACACCTGGAGTATTGTGTGCAGTTCTGGTCTCCAAATTTGAAGAAAGACATTCTGGCTATTGAAGGAGTGCAGCGTAGGTTCACGAGGTCAATTCCTGGAATGGCGGGACTACCTTACGCTGAATGACTGGAGCGACTGGGCCCTGTATACCCTTCAGTTTAGAAGACTGAGAGGGGATCTGATTGAGACATATAAGATTATTAAAGGATTGGACACTCTGGAGGCAGGAAAAATGTTTCCGCTGATGGGTGAGTGCTGACCCAGAGGACACAGCTTAAAAATACGGGGTAGACCATTTAGGACAGAGATGAGGAGAAACTTCTTTACCCAGAGAGTGGTGGTTGTGTGGAATGCTCTGCCCCAGAGGGCAGTGGAGGCCCAGTCTCTGGATTCATTTAAGAAAGAGTTGGATAGAACTCTCAAAGATAGTGGAATCAAGGGTTATGGAGATAAGGCAGGAACAGGATACTGATTAAGGATGATCATATTGAATGGTGGTGCAGGCTCGAAGGGCAAAATGGCCTACTCCTGTACCTAATGTCTATTGTCTATCCTCCTATTCCTGCCCTCACTCGCTCGTAGCACTGGGAGTAATCCAGATATTACTACCCTTGAAGACCTCCTTTTTAAATTTCTGCCTAACTCTCTGTAATCTCCCTTCAGAATCTCAACCTTTTCCCTTCGAATGTCATTGGTTCCAATGTGGACAATGACCTCCTGCTGGTCTCTCTCCCCCGTGAGAACATTCTGCACCCTCTCTGAGATATCCTTGATCCTGGCACCAGGGAAACAACACACCATTCTGCTTTTTCTCTGCTGGCCACAGAAACATCTGTCTGTACCTCTGTCTACAGAATCCCCGAACACAATTGATCTCTTTGAAGCTGACGTACTCCTCCTTGCATTCGAGCCAGTCTCAACACCAGAAACTTGGCTGTTTGTGCTACGTTCCTCTGAATATCCATCACCCCTACATTTTCCAAAAAGGCATACCTGTTTGAAATGGGTATATCCACAAAAGACTCCTGCACTAGGTGCCGACCTCTCTCAACCTTCCTGGAGTTAACCCATCTATGTGACTGTATCTGAGACTTTCCCTCCTTCCTATAACTGCCATCCATCACATACTGTTGCTGCTGCAAATTCCTCATCGCTTCTGTCTGTCTCTCCAACCAATCCACTCGATCTGATAAGATTCGCATCCAACAGCATTTATTGCAGATATAATCCGCAATAACCCTTAAACTCTCTTTAAACTCCCACATCTGACAAGAAGTACATATCACTGCAAAGGCCATTTTTGCTCCCTCACAATCTACAGACTCAGAAAATAACACTGTCTTATTCCTCTACAAACACTGCCTCAGGTTAAATTAATAGCTATGGCTTATATTTTAAGTTTAATCAAGAGACTTATCTCCGAAAACATCTCATCAAGAAAGAATCCACTATACTCACTACTGCAGCCTTTCTCTTGGACAGACTTAAAACAACAATTAACTTATCTGATTCTGTGCTGTGAACTTCGCCCAACAGTTCCTCCAAGATTAGTTGTGAATTTCACTGTTTGTTAATTTTCCTAGATGCACTCCAATGTCTAGCGATACACGAAATCAAACAGCAAAGGCAGTAACTGTGCAGGTTCTCTCTTTCTCTTTCTCTTTCTTTCTCTTTCTTTCTCTCTCTCTCTCTCTCTCTCCTGCACTGTCCTCACCATGTGCTTCCTTTGTCTGCTCTTCTCCCTTTTAAACTGTTGTTGTTTTGACTTTTCTTTTTCCAAAGTTCCAAAACAATGCAACAGCATATAAAACAGTAATTGCTGCTCCTGGAATTCGAGGAAATCACCTCCAACACCTAAAATACCTCACAAAAAAAAGGAGCAGCTCTTACAGCTAGACATTTTTCCCGTCCTCCATCTTGGATTACCCAGAATCCTTACCAAGGGAAGATATTTAATTGGGGAAAAGGAAATTATGATGCTATCAGACAGGAGTTGAGAAGTGCAGCCTGGGAGCAATTGTTCCACAGAGAGGGCACAGCAGACATGCGGAGACTATTGAAGGAGCAGTTGTTGCGAGTGATGTACAAATTTGTTCCTCTGAGACAGGTAAGAAGGGGTAAGATTAAGGAACCTTGGATGACAAGAAAAGAGGAACTTCTCGTCAAAAGGAAGAAGGCAGCTTACGTAAGGTGGAGGAAGCAAGGATCTAGCACAGCTTTAGAGGATTACAGGCTTGCTAGAAAGGAGCTCAGAAATGGACTGAGGAGAGACAGGAGGGGGCACGAAAAAGGATTGGCAAGAAGGATTAGGGAGAACACAAAGGCACTTTACTTATACATAAGGAATAAGAGAATGATCAGAGAGAAGGTAGGGCCGGTCAGGGATAGCATTGGGAACTTGTGCGTGGAGTCTGAGCAGATAGGGGAAGCCCTAAATGAGTTTTTTGCTTTGGTATTCACTAAGAAGAGGGACTTTGTTGTGAATGAGAACTTTGAGGAGCTGGGATACAGGCTTGAACAGATCAAGATTGATGAAGTTGCTGTGCTGGAAATTTTGGCAAACATTAAGATCGGTAAGTCCCCAGGGCCAGACGTGATTTATCCTCGGCTGCTCCGGGAAGCGAGAAAGGAAGTTGCTAAGCCACGGGTGAAGATCTTTGCCTCCTCACTCTACACGGGAGTCGTACTGGAGGATTGGAAGGAGGTGAATGTTGTTCCTCTTTTCAAAATGCGTAGTAGGGAAATCCCTGGCAATTACAGACCAGTCAGTCTTATGTCTGTGGTCAGCAAAGCTTTGGAAATAATTCTGAAGGATAGGATTTATGACTATTAGGCAAAGCATAGTGTGATGGAAGGCAGTCAGCATGGCTTTGTAAGGGGCAGGTGATGGCTCACAAATCTTATTGAGTTCTTTGAGGAGGTGACGAGACAGGTTGATGAAGTTCGAGCAGAAGACGTGGGGTATCTGGACTTCAGCAAGACATTTGATAAGGTTTCCAATGGTAGGCTCATTCATAAAGTCAGGATGTACAGGACACAAGGAGATTTGGCTATCTGGATCCAGAATTGGTTGGCTGACAGAAGGCAAAAATTGGTTATAGATGGAAAGTATTCTGCCTGGAGGACAGTGTTGAGTGGGTCCTGCAGGGCTTTATTCTTGGGCCTCTGCTCTTTGTAGTTTTTATGAATGACTTGGATGAGGAGTTTGAGGGTGAGTTACTAAATTTGAGGATGACACAAAGTTTGGAGGTGCCGTTGATAGTATCAAGGGCTACTGTAGGCTGCAGCGCGACATAGACAGGATACAGAAATGGCAAATGGAGACCAACCTGGATAAATGCGAAGTGATGCATTTTGGAAGGTCAAACTTGAATGCTGAATATAGGACTAAAGACTGGATTCTTGGCAGTGTGGAGAAGCAGAGGGATCTTGGTGTTCAAGTACATAGAGCCCTCAAAGTTGCCACCCAAGTGGATAGGGTCGTTAAGAAAGCAGATGGTGTTTTGGCTTTTATTAACAGGGGATCGAGTTTAAGAGCCGCGAGGTTTTCGTGCAGCTCTACAAGTCCCTGGTGAGACCACACTTGGAATATTGTGTCCAGTTCTGGTCGCCCTACTATAGGAAAGATACAGAGGCTTTGGAGAGGGTGCAAAGAAGGTTTACCAGGATGTTGCCTGGACTGGAGGGCTTGTCTAATGAAGAGAGGTTGACCGAGCTCGGACTTTTTTCTCTGGAGGGAAGGAAGAAGGGAGGAGACCTGATCGAGGTATACAAAATAATGAGAGGAATAGATAGAGTCAATAGCCAGAGACATTTCCCCACGGCAGGATTGACTGGTACGAGGGGTCATAGTTTGAAGATATTAGGAGAAAGGTATAAAGGAGATGTCAGAGGATGGTTCTTTACACAGAGAGTTGTGAATGCATGGAATGCGTTGGCAGCAGTGGTGGTGGAAGTAGAGTCATTGGGGACATTTAAGCGACTGCTGGACATGCACATGGATTGCAGTGAGTTGAGGGGTGTGTAGACTAAGTTGTTTTATTTTACGTTAGGATTAAACCTCAGCACAACATCGTGGGCCAAAGGGCTTGTTCTGTGCTGTACTTTTCTATGTTCTGTGTCTATGTTCTATGAAACCAGAGCATGCAGAAGAAACCCACACAGATGTGGGGAGAATGTGCTAACTCCACACGGACAGTTGCCCGAGGGACAGAATCAAATCCAGGTCCTTGGCGTTGTGGGGCAGCGGTGCTGACAACTGAGCCACCCCAAACGTCTAACTGCAGCAAAGTGAGGAGACAAGGTTTTGTGTCCCAAAGTGGGTAACACGACCTGCTTCTGAGTGAGAACCTCCACGGCCAATGCTCACCCCGAGATCTGATGGAGGGTGCATTGATGACCGCCCAAACTGGCTGAGTACCTTCCAGCAAATCCTTCAAAAATAGTACACCTATGGCAAGTGTGCAGAGTTGAAGAGTTTCCTGGTTGGAGAGAACTGTGATCCACCAAATTAAAACCAAAATATTTACCATGGGCTGCACACTGGTGGCAAGCACCCTCCTGAATTTCAGGGACTACTAGAAAAATTGAAAACTTACACCGAAACCCAGACAACCATATCGTAATAATAATGAAACCTGTTCAGGGAATGTTAATTTTGTTTCTTCCAACAATTATAAGTTTTCTCTGTGAATTCATTCAAAAAAGCAAGGACATGGTGTGCAATTTATTACAGCAGTGCACAGAACAATTTATTCTGGATATAGTTTTATTCTCAAGAAGCATCTACAAGGAGCAGTTTGAAGGGGAATAGTGCCAGTCGGTCTATGAGCAATGTAACTGTGCACCCTAAATGTTTCAAGGTATCATTGCTGGGTCATAATGGGCTGTGTACAAGGCCTTAATGCAGCCTTGTAAGTACACTAATGCAGAAGGATTCATTGGCAATATTATAATGACATCAATTATAACCACTTGTAGCAATTAGACTCTGATAATCCACAACACAAAAAGAAGATTGAAAATTATACGGCACATAGAGAGCCTGGGAAGAATGTAACAATGCCAAGAAATGTTCCAGCCAGCTGTCTGCTGACTGCTAGTCGGGGATAATGGGATTCACATCTGTCTGACATTCCTTGTGTTGCCTGTGCATCTTTTAGACACTGCTGCTACCAGCTGGAGGGAGTGGATGCTTGTGGATGTGATGCCAAGCAAGGCAGCAGTTTAGCCCTGGATGATGTTGAGCTTCTGGTGTCTTGTTGGGGCTGCACATATTCAAATGACTGGGGAGCATTCTGCCACGCTCCTGACTTGTAGATCATGGGCAGGCTTTGGGGAGAGAGGAGCTGAGGTCCTTACTGCAGTATTCCAACCATCTAGTTCGATCTTGTAGACACTGTGTTTACATGGTGAGTCCAGTTGAGTTTCTACTTGATGGTTGCTTTTATGGCTCAGGCTTATGTAAGCTTATATTTTGAGGAAAAGTTCTTTCACTTAGAGACAAAGCGATGTTTCAAGTTGGTTTAGATTTGCAAGCTGATGTATGTCTCATGCCTGTAGGTACTGGTTTTGTACAGTTACATTGAGCTTTAATTTGGTTAAGACACCATTTGGTCACACATGGTTCTTGTAGTTAAAAGATATTGGTATGTTTTGGAGAATATTCAGATTTATCAGTTGTTACATTTGGAATGAAAGTTAATCAGTAAAGAGTAACTTTATACAGCCTAAGCACATTCCTAAATTGTTCAATGGTGCCTCATTATCTCCTCTATGGAGATAATGTACGCGAGGAATAAGAGAATGATCAGAGAGAGGATAGGGCCATTCGGGGATAGTGGAAGGAACTTGTGCCTGGAGTCTGAAGATGTAGGGGAGCCCTAAATGAGTTTTTTTGCTTCAGTATTCATTGGAGAGAGGGACCTTGTTGATGGTGAGAACACCATGGACTGGGTTTATAGGCTTGAACAGATTGATATTAAGTGGATGTGCTGGAAATTCTGGGAGTCATCAAGATAGATAAGTCCCCAAGGCCGGACCAGATATATCCAGGGTTGCTATGGGAAGCGAGAAAGGAGGTTAGTAGGGGGATTGAGTATAAGATCTGTGAGATTTTGCTGCAGCTCTATATAACCCTGGTTAGACCACACTTGGAATATTTTTGTCCAGTTCTGGTCAGCTCATTATAGGAAAGATGTGGATGCTTTCAAGAGGGTGCAGAGGAGATTTACCAAGATGCTGCCTGGATTAGAGGGCTTGTCTTATAAAGAGAGGTTGAGTGAGCTCAGGCTTTTTCAGCTGGAGAGAAGAAGGAAGAGAGGTGACTTGACAGAGCTGTACAAGGTAATGAGAGGGGTAAATAGAGTAGAGAGCCAGAGACATTTCCCCAGAACAGAAATGGCTGTCAGGAGGGGCTATAACTTTAAGGTGATTGGAAAAAGGTATAAGGGAGATGTCAGAGGTAGATTCTTTACACAGAGAGTGGTGGGTGCGTTGAATGCACTGCCTGCAATGGTAGTAGAGTCAGAGACACTGGGGACATTTAAGCGACTGCTGGACAAGCACATGGACGGCAGTAAATTGAGGGGTGTGTAGGTTAGGTTGAGCTTCGATTAAGATAAATGCTTGCCACAGCATCATGGGCCGAAGGGCCTATACTGTGCTCTACTGCGCTATGTTCTATGTTCTATAAGCTAAGAGAGACAAGTTGCTGTGAAAGGGAAGCTCTTATGAAGTGGTTGACAATTATTTAAAAAATGAATTTGGCTAATGTAGGAAGTAATGTCAGCATAATTTTTAAAAACTCAATTGAGAATTGGGCAGGATTGATCATGAACTGTTAATCTACTAATAAGCCAAACAGAGTTCAAGAAGTCTGGCGATGCAAAAAGGTTAGTGGCGGGCAAGTGTTAATAAGTGGTGATTTTTACTGGTTTCACACATTCAAAAAGAAGACCCAAGATGGAAGGAGAACTGCAGTCATAGAATCCCTACAATGTGGAAGCAGACCTGTCAAGTCCATGCCAACTTTCTGAAGAGCATCCTACCCAGACCCTCCCCATCCCTGTAACTCTACATTTCCCATGGCTAATCCACCTAGCCTGTACATCCCTGAACGCTATGGGTAATTTAGCATGGCCAATCCACCTAACTTGCACATCTTTGGATTGTGGGAGGAAACTGAAGCACCCGGATGAAATCTGAGCACCCGAAGGAGAATGTGCAAACTCCACACAGACAGTCACTCATGGCTGGACCTGGCTCCTTGGCACTCTGAGACAGTTGTGCTAACCACTGAGCAACCATTCAATCCCTTTTTGTTTCTCTTTACAGTGTGTAAGCAGGCCATTCAGCCTAACAGGTCCACACCGACCCTCTGAGGAGCATCCCACCTCCAACCATCTCCCTAAATAATGTATCACGAACAAATACCTGAAGTGGATTGAGTGAAAATCACTACTTTTATTCAATATAATTTCTTTTGTACAGAGGAACCTCGATTATCCGAACCTCAATTACCTGAATTTCGGATTATCCAAACAAGATCGCAAGTTCCCATAGTAGGCTAAACTGTGTTATCTAAACATTCGATTATCCGAACAAATACTCCCTGCCCGTTTCATTCAGATAATCGAGGTTCATCCATATTTGTTAGAACAAACTTAATGATTTTTGTAAGGCTTGTGCCTGAAATGGCTCATGTGTCCTCCTCAGGGTCAAAAAACCTTTAGAATGGCTTTTTCAAATTTAATCCATTATTACAATTGACTTAGATCATACACTTGAAGGTAAAGTGAACCTTCAACTTTACAGGTTGATACCAATGCTTCATTTTCAGATGATGTACTTAAATGAAATTAAAAGGAACTATGGAAAGATCCTTGATTGATAGAAGTTGAAGACATAGCACCAAGTATCTGCTCATGTCCACTTTTCAACTTCTTGCCATTTACAGTATACTATTTATACATCCTCTCAAAGAGCATGTCTTCAAACTTCTCCATGTTAACTCCAGTGTACTGTTCTCTGTGACCTCGATTGAGAGTCCCAAAGTCTGTGTTGCCTGCTTGGTGCCCAGATTCAGGATATCACTTCTGGGCTGTACAGGAGCTTGGAGTGGAAGGAGAGAGATCCAGTTGGCGTGGTCCACATTGGTACCAAATATATACGTAGAAAGAGGAAAGAGGTTCTGCTGAGGGAATACAAGCAGCTCGGGGCTAAATTATAAAGCAGAACCAAAAATGTAATAATCTCTGGATTACTACTACCTGAGCCCTGAGTGAATTGGTACATGGTCAACAAGATTAAAGAGGTAAACGCTTGGCTCAGAGATTGGTGTAGGAGAAATGGATTTGAATTCATGGAACATTGACACCAGTACTGAGGAAGGATGGAGACTTTCTGATTGGATAGGCTCCACCTGAATCATACCAGGACTAGAGTCCTGGCAAATTGCATAACCTGAGCTGTGGATAATGGGGAGGTGGTTTCAGCTGTATGGATGAGGGGAATACAATTAAAACTTACAGAATACAGAAGGGCCTGGACAGAGTGGACATGGAGAAATGTTTCCACTCATAGGAGAGTCGAGGACCTGAGGGCACAGCCTCAGAGTGAAGGGATCACCTTTTAGAACTAAGATGAGGAGGAATTTCTTTAGCCGGAGGTCTCATTGCTACAGAAAGCTGAGGAAGCCAAGTCATTGCATGTCTTTAAGACAGAGATAGATACATTCTTGATTAGTAAAGGTGTTAAGGGTTACAGGGAGAAGGCAGGAGAATGGGGTTGCGAAACATATTGGTGATAACTGAATGGTGGAGCAGACTCGATGGGCTGAATGGCCTAAGTCAGCTCCACCATGTCTTATGGCCTATTACCTTCTTCTGTCTTCCACCCTTTTTTAGCACTTAATCACCTACTCTCTCCGAAGTTCCTTTTATATTATTGAGAGCTTCAATTTCTCCAATGTCCTTTGACAACATTTTGAGCAATTCAGGCAGATTCATGGAGAGTTTTCCAGTTATTTTACTGTTTGCATTGTAATCAGCCATCCCTATCCTGACAAACATTACCAATTCAAACAGCTGCAGGGAATTTTGGCATCTGTCCAGGATAAGTTAATGCAAACAAAGTTGGTGCTTACAGTTGGAGAGAAAGCCTCAAAGGAGATCATACTAAGCATCTCATTGTGCGTCTTGGCTCAGTGGCAACTCTGAACCAGGAAAGGTGGCTGGAACTGCACTCCGGAGACTTGAGCACATAATCCAGGCTGACGCTTGGAGTACAGTACTGACAGAGCACCGTAACTGTTGGGTAATCTGTATCTCAAGCAAGGTGTATCACTTGGGTTTGCCTTTCACTCTCAGGTAAATCTAAATGATCCCCATGACACAGTCTGTAGCACAGCAAAGCAATTCTCCTCATATTGCAGCAAATATTTATCCCTTAGGTCCTTGACCAAGACAAAGAATATCAATTTAATAGCTTTTGCAATATCTTTGTTCCTGTCGAAGTGAAATCAGAAGCACTGACAGAATTGCTTTAAACAATATCCACAAAAAGCCTGCCTTTTACTCTCTAAGATGCGAAACACATTTAAGAGAAAAGAATTTCAGGGCCACAATCTTTGTGTACAACTAGCTATATGAAGGCATATGGAATTTAAACAATATTAAGTTTAAAACATGTAAGTTTTTGGAACATGGGAATACCATCACTGTGGGAGGAAGTGTATTGGATCAGGAGATTACAATGAGGTAAAAGGCAATATGTTTCTGTAAGAATATGCACCAAATATTGTTTCTGAGAAAGCTAGGGCTCAGGAGAAAGCAATGATAGGAACTAATAGTATGGTGTGAAAAGATATTCCTCTCAAATCTACTTGTGGATTGCTTTAAACGACTGGGAATTTGAGGCATTAGGAGAGAATCTTAGATTGGTTGCTGCACAGGAGCAGGTCACTTGAGCTATTATGTTGTGTTGGCTTCCTGTGTGAACATCTCCACTCATCCTATTTCATTGAATTACAGGAGGGTTACAGTGCAGAAAGGGGCTATTTGGGGGTCCCTTACATCTGCACAAGCTCTTCAGATGAGCATCACTATCTACTGCTAATCTACTTTTAATCCCACCCCTCCCCTTTCTACACTCCTATTCTAGAAAAGTCCTCCTGGAAATCTCAATTCCACTGGCTTCCTCCCTTTCTCCACAGTCTAACATTTTTATAAAATGCTGTCTTCAAATGTTTATCCCATTCCCTTTTAAAAGCCATGACTAAACCATTGCAGTCTCAGGCTATGCATTCCTAAATCCTGAACAATTACTGCCTCATGTAGTGTTTCTCTTTTACTAATCGCCATAAATACATGTCCCCTGATTTTCAACTCTTCCCTGAGAGTGAAAAGGTTCGGACTATTCCAAACATGTTCGCTGCCTCTTTGAGAATGGTTTAGGGTAGAGATTGATAGATTTTGGTACAAGGTTATGGTTATAGAGAGTGAGTAAAAGGCATTGAAGTGTTCAATCAGCCACAATTGTATTAAATGGCACAGCGTGGTCAATGGGCTGAATGACCTATTCCTGTTCCCATGCTCCTCAAAGCCACTTTCATGACTCTGCATTGATCCATACACATGGTTAGACAGAAGGCTGTTGTGTGCTATACCACTTGGATGTTTCAGATGAATGTTTTGTCAATAGATGAATGAGTGCACGAATGTATGAATGCTGCCAACTTTAAGAGATGATTTATTTGGAAAAGGGCTTGTCCAACAACAAATTAATCTGGTCTTTCATCACATGGCTGTTTGGAGACTATACTGAGTGCAAAAGGCTGCTACCAATAGTGAATAAAGTAAAAGAAAGAAACTCCAGTCCAAGAGGACCATATGGTGACCCTCTCATTATAGAGAGATGACTGGTGTGGTTTAACTTGAGGGTCACCATGCCTCAGGCAAGGGGAGAGGGTGAGAAGGACAGTCTTATGGTGAGTATAAATTACTTCAACAATACATTACTGACTTTGAATAGACGAAGACCACCCAATGGTGGTGATGAAGGGTGACATACAAATGTAGGCTCTTTCTTTAAACAGCGGGGGAGAAAGTGAGGACTGCAGATGCTGGAGATCAGAGCTGAAAATGTGTTGCTGGAAAAGCGCAGCAGGTCAGGCAGCATCCAAGGAACAGGAGAATCGAGATTTCGGGCATGAGCCCTTCTTCAGGAATGAGGAAAGTGTGTCCAGCAGGCTAAGATAAAAGGCAGGGAGGAGGGACTTGGGGGAGGGGCGTTGGAAATGCGATAGGTGGAAGGAGGTCAAGGTGAGAGTGATAGGCCGGAGTGGGGGTGGGGGCGGAGAGGTCAGGAAGGTGGTGCTGAGTTCGAGGGATTTGACTGAGACAAGGTGGGGGAGGGGAAATGAGGAAACTGGAGAAATCCGAGTTCATCCCTTGTGGTTGGAGGGTTCCTAAGCGGAAGATGAGGCGCTCTTCCTCCAATCGTCGTGTTGCTATGGTCTGGCGATGGAGGAGTCCAAGGACCTGCATGTCCTTGATGGAGTTGGAGGGGGGAGTTGAAGTGTTGAGCCACGGGGTGGTTGGGTTGGTTGGTCTGGGTGTCCCAGAGGTGTTCTCTGAAACGTTCCGCAAGTAGGCGGCCAGTCTCCCCAATATAGAGGAGGCCACATCGGGTGCAGCGGATGCAGTAAATGATGTGTGTGGAGGTGCAGGTGAATTTGTGGTGGATATGGAAGGATCCCTTGGGGCCTTGGAGGGAAGTAAGTGGGGAGGTGTGGGCGCAAGCTTTGCATTTCTTTGTTTCATGTTGTATTCCTTGCTTGTTGGCCAAATGTGTTTCCTTCACATCAATGGATCCAACGATTGTGAAAAGTCATAGTTCTCTAAATTTTTTAATTTAGGGAATTAAAAAAAAAGTTACCAAAGCTTCCAAGCCATCTGGTTAGTAGGGTCATTGGGAAGTTACAGAATGCATTTCTTATAATCAACATCCAAATCATTGTTCTTCCAATATTTCCAGAGGGCAAATGGTTTCAAAGAATCATACAGTACAGATGAGATGTTTCGGCCCCATCGAGTCTGTCCCCCCAAAAGTATACTACTGCCGACAATAGTCCCACTACCCTGCTCTAGCCTTCAATGTTATGACACTTCAAGTGCTCATCCAAGTAGTTTTTAGTTCCTGCCTGAACTACCCTCCCAGGCAGTGCATTCGAGAACCCCACCACCCTCTGGGTGAACAGGTTTCCCCTCAAATCGCCTCTAAACCTCCTGTCTCCTGGCAGAGGGGTTAGATGAGACAACAACCACAACAGGAGAACAGGCAGAAACAAAAAAACGACTTTGAGACACTGGAAGATGCTATTAGGAGTGCTGAGAAAGGCACTTCACTTGTGGAGATCTCAGACTCTCCCTTCCTTTCTCTGCCATCCTTCCCAAAACTTGAAAATACACAACAGCAGACAGCAATTAGCTCGAGTTGCATTGTGGGAACCTGATTGTAAACTGATGGAACACATGTCTGCCATGATATCTGTCCCTGTAGAAATCTAAGTGCAATGCTCATGTTGTACAGTGGAAGTGTCCCTATCTCTAGGCTGGTAAGACCTGGGTTCAGGTCCCACCTCCCCATTGGAGGTTCATAACAGTTTCATAAAAATGTCAATAATTGGTGGCTTGAAGTCATGTTACTCATTTGAAGCTTTTAACAGTTTGTCTCCCCATCTGTGACCCTGCCCCAGGTACTACCTTTCACTGGAATGCCAATATGAATGGCCTATTAAATAGATTTGGCAATTAACAATGACAAAAATATACACAATTCAGTGACAGCTGTTAATGTCAGAGCCATTATAACAACCTAACACTGGGACATATCAACTGCAAGTATCACTTGTCACACTGGCCTTCATGGTAGGAGGGAAGCAACTGAGCCAATAGGAGACCAATTTTCACAGAGACAAAGTGAAGACCACAGCGATCCCAAAGTAATATGCTTTTGCCACTGGTAGATCCACTTGGAATGAGATTTTTGCATTCACACATAAATCCATGCAGAGTTCTAGCCTCCAATTTTGAATCTAACTTGGCTCTGTGGAACTGCAGCTCAAACTCAAATACTTAAGTTGCTCGTGAATTTTATTATGTTGCTACATAATCTGACACTCCCAGCAGAGTGATGCATGCCAGTGGCAGATTTCTGCTGGAAGCACACAAAAATAATTCCTGCCTTCTGTTCAACATTCCATACAAAGGCAGCAACTTGAAAAGATTCCCCTTAATGAGGAATTTCCATCACTTGTCACCCTGCATTGCTGCCAACCTTAATATTTGACTTCAAATGGAAATGTATCAATATGTTGAATATAGAATCCCTACAATGTTGAATATATAATCCCTACAGTGTGGAAGCAAGGTTATTCAGTCCACCAAGTCCACACCGACCCTCCAAACAGCATCCTATCCAGACCCACCCAATCCCTGTAACCCTGCATCTCCCATGGCTAATCCATCTGGCTTGCCCATCCCTGAACACTGTGGGCAATTTAGCATAGCCAATCCACTTAACCTGCACATTTTTGGACTATGGGAGGAAACAGGAGCAAATCCAAAGACATGGGGAGAACTTGCAAACTCCACAAAACCAGTCACCCAAGACTGGAATCAAATCCAGGTCCCTGGTGCTGCCGGGCAGCAGTGTTAACCACTGCACCACTGAGCCACCCACCTAATAGGGCTTCAATCCTCAAAAGAAGAGAGGTACATTCAAAATATAAAGGGCTAACTTTGCAATTGAAGTGCACATTTACACTCAAATAGATGAAGCCTTGATATGTGTGCAGAATTACACTTTCTTTAATTTAGACAGCATTGGCATAATTGGCTAAGAAGCAATTTCAGATATTCCTGCTATCTAGTTGGCCTGTTGGTTCACTGGGCCAAGGTTTCTGTTAATTTTCATGTTGAATTAGAGCTATTAGTACTGTTGACCATTTCTTACTCTTTCTCCATGGCCAACTGGAAGATGACTTTAAGCATGCCCTACTTCCTTCAAATATTGACAGAAAAGAGCTCTTGATTGGGAGAAGCAAATAATACTATTTTCCTCACATTCTTCACTTCAATAATTTTGGAATATTTTGAGGTTTGATCTCCTAAACTATGGGAACTGTTCCAAATTGTGGATATCAAAGCCCATCAGTCTGACAATTATGTGATTGGCTCCTGGAATGCTGAACAGCTTGTTGGTGTGAAAGATATTGGCAGAAGCATTTGGACTGCTGCGAGGGCAGATGGTGGAGCTAAAGCCTGAAGAAAGACAGTTTAATTTCTACCACCAGGCTGGTGCTTTTAATCAATAAGTCAGAGGAGTTGCTGTAATTGCCTGATATGGGGGATTTTAGCTATGAAGAAAGGTTGAATAGACTGGGTTTGTTTTCACTGAAATGCAGGCCGTTGGGAGAGAGGGGTGGGGGACCTGATAGAAGTTTGTAAGATTGTGAATGGTGTGGATAGAGTGGAAATTATGAGGCTTTTTCCCCAAGTTGGAGGGGTCAATTACTAGGGACCCATGTTCAAGGTGCTTAAAGGGTTGTGTGAGGCAAAGTTTTCAGACAAAAAGCAGTGAGTGCCTGCAAGGTGCTGTCATGGCATATGGTGGAAGCAGACATAATAGCAGCATTCAAGAAGCACCTGGATGAATACATGAATAGGAAGGGAGTAGAGGCACACAGATCCTGTAAGTGCAGACAGTTATAGCAAGGAAGGGCAAAATGTGTCAGTGCAGGCTAGGAGGGCCGAAGGGCCTGTTCCTGTGCTATGCTGTTCTTTGTTCTGAAGAAGTGACATACTGGGCTTAAAACAACAACTCTGTTTCTCTCTCCAACTTTATGCATTCTTTCTATCTCACATAGAAATCCTGCCTCTATTGCAGTGTTGGGAGAGTTTTCATTGTTGGATGTACTATAATTAGAATGAGATGTAAAATCAAGTTTCACTTGAGGTGCTCATTCAGCACAGAAACAGCCAGGGTAATATAATGTATCTGCTCCAGACAATTTCTTTTCATCCTTTTCATTCTGGCTCCATCAAAATAACTGATAGTTCTTTCTCCCTCAAGTGCTTAGTCAGCTTCCTCTCACATAGCCCATTCAACTCATCTCTTTTTAGTACTTGTACATCCTCATTCTAACTACTCCCTGCATGTTCATAAATTCACAATTATATTTATTAGTTACTATCTTATATTTAGTGGTCCCTAGTTTTGATCTGGTCTGCAAATGAAAATATCTTCTCCACATCTATCCTATCAAACTATTTCATAATGCAATGCTCAGTTGTGCTGCAGTCTTCTGTTTTCTTGTTAGGTCCCAGTTGTTTAATATTTGCTGATGGGTACACTCTCTCAGCTTTGATATCATTCCAGTACTTTCCTTTACATTTTCTCCAGGTCATTTATATATTTTTAAAAATAATATTGAAGGCCAGAACCGTTCAATCTGAGTGAGGTTAAACTGAAGTCTTATACAAGTTCTCTTCCTTTGCTTTTGCACTGGTCTTACTAACCTGTTGTACTCTTAATGATTTGTGCATCAGCTCCCCCGGCATCGGTGGTCATGTGGTTTAGTGGTAGCATCCCTAATTCTGGGTCAGAACTCACGGGTTTTGGCCCTTACAATAGAGCTTGATGGCCAAAGAAGGTTCATTTCGAGAGTGGTCAAACAACTTGATAACCAGTCAGTAAGGCCTTTCAGTATGCAGGCGATGAGAGGGATAGAGTATCTCAGTTAACCATCAGTACTTTTTCCTCAAGCACGGAGAGACTTGGTTACAGGGGGGTCAGGACTGGCAGTTAAACCTCCAAGGATTTTCAACTTATCGAAAAGACAGGGAGGTCGGCAGAGGGGGTGGGGTTGCCTTGTTAGTTAAGAATGAAATTAAATCTATGGCACTGAATGACATAGCATCAGATGATGTGGAGTCTGTGTGGGTGGAATTGAGGAACGACAAAGGCAAAAAAACCATAAGTGGAGTTGTGTACAGACCTCCTAACAGTGGTAAGGACCAGGGACGCAACATGTACCGGGAAATAGAGAAGGCATGTCAGAAAGGCAAGGTCACAGTGATCATGGGGGACTTCAATATGCAGGTGGACTGGGTAAATAATGTTGCCAGTGGATCCAAAGAAAGGGAATTCATGGAATGCTTACAGGATGGCTTTTGGAACAGCTTGTCATGGAGCCCACAAGGGAGCAGGCTATTCTGGACCTAGTGCTTTGCAATGAACCAGACTTTATAAAAGATCTTAAAGTAAGGGAACCCTTAGGAAACAGCGATCATAATATGATAGAGTTCAGTCTGCGGTTTGAAAGAGAGAAGGCAAAATCGGATGTAATGGTGTTACAGTTAAATAAAAGTAATTATGAGGGCATGAGAGAGGAACTGACAAAAATAGACTGGAAGCAGAGGCTCATGGGGAAGACAGTAGAGCAAAAATGGCAGGAGTTTGTGGGTATAATTGAGGACACTGTACAGAGGTTCATCCCCAAGAAAAGAAAGATTATCCAGAGAGGGATTAGACAGCCATGGCTGACAAAGGTAGTCAGGAAATGTATTAAAGATAAAGAGAGATCCTATAAAGTGGCCAAGAGCAGTGGGAAATCAGAAGATTGGGAAGGTTATAAAAACAAACAGAGGATAACAAAGAGAGTAATAAGAAAGGAGAGGATCAAATATGAAGGTAGGCTAGCCAGTAATATTAGAAATGATAGTAAAAGTTTCTTTCAATACATAAGAAACAAACAGCAGGCAAAAGTAGACATTGGGCCACTTCAAACTGATGCTGGAAGCCTAGTGATGGGAGATAAGGAAATAGCAGGAGAACTTAACAAGTACTTTGCGTCAGTTTTCACAGTGGAAGACATGAGTAATATCCCAACAATTAAAGGGAGTCAGGGGGCTGAGTTGAGTATGGTCGCCATTACAAAAGAGATAGTGCTAGAAAAGCTAAAAAGTCTTAAAATTGATAAATCTCCTGGCCCCGATGGGATACATCCTAGAGTTCTGAAAGAGATGGGTGAGGAAATAGCAGAGGCATTGGTTGAGATCTTTCAAGAGTCACTGGAGTCAGGGAAAGTCCCGGATGATTGGAAGATCGCGGTTGTAACCCCATTGTTCAAGAAAGGATCAAGACAAAAGATGGAAAATTATAGGCCAATTAGCCTAACCTCGGTTGTTGGTAAAATTCTAGAATCCATCATTAAGGATGAGGTTTCTAAATTCTTAGAAGAGCAGAGTCTGATTAGAACAAGTCAACATGGATTTAGTAAGGGGCGGTCATGCCTGGCAAACCTGTTGGTATTCTTTGAAGAGGTGACAAGTAGGTTAGACCAGGGAAACCCAGTGGATGTGGTCTATTTAGACTTCCAAAAGGCCTTTGATAAGGTGCCACACAGGAGGCTGCTGAGCAAGGTGAGGGCCCATGGTGTTCGAGGTGAGCTACTGGGATGGATTGAGGATCGGCTGTCTGACAGAAGGCAGAGAGTTGGGATAAAAGCTTCTTTTTCAGAATGGCAGCCGGTGGCGAGCGGTGTCCCGCAGGGTTCAGTGTTGGGGCCACAGCTGTTCGCATTATATATTAATGATCTGGATGAAGGGACTGGGGGCATTCTAGCGAAGTTTGCAGATGATACGAAGTTAGGTGGACAGGCAGGTAGTACTGAGGAAGTGGGGAGGCTACAGAAAGATCTAGACAGTTTGGGAGAGTGGTCCAGGAAATGGCTGATAGAATTCAACGTGAACAAATGCGAGGTCTTGCACTTTGGCAAAAAGAATAAAAGCACAGACTACTTTCTAAATGGTGAGAAAATTCGTAAAGCCAAAGTACAAAGGGATCTGGGAGTGCTAGTCGAGGATTCTCGAAAGGTCAACATGCAGGTTGAGTCCGTGATTAAGAAAGCGAATGCAATGTTGTCACTTATCTCAAGAGGGTTGGAATATAAAAGCACTGTTGTGCTACTGAGACTTTATAAAGCTCTGGTTAGGCCCCATTTGGAGTACTGTGTCCAGTTTTGGTCCCCACACCTCAGGAAGGACATACTGGCACTGGAGTGTGTCCAGCGGAGATTCACACAGATGATCCCTGGAATGGTAGGTCTAACATATGAGGAACGGCTGAGGATCCTGGGATTGTATTCATTGGAGTTTAGAAGATTAAGGGGAGACTTAATAGAGACGTACAAGATAATACATGGCTTGGAAAGGGTGGATGCTAGGAAATTGTTTCTGTTAGGTAAGGAGACTAGGACCCGTGGACACAGCCTTAGAATTAGAGGGGGTAAATTCAGAATAGAAATGCGGAGACATTTCTTCAGCCAGAGAGTGGTGGGCCTGTGGAATTCATTGCCGCAGAGTGCAATGGAGGCTGGGACGGTAAATGTCTTCAAGGCAGAGATTGATCAATTCTTGTTGTCTAGAGGAATTAAGGGCTACGGGGAGAATGCGGGTAAGTGGAGTTGAAATGCCCATCAGCCATGATTGAATGGCGGAGTGGACTCGATGGGCTGAATGGCCTTACTTCCACTCCTATGTCTTATGGTCTTATGGTCTTAATCCAATGGATGTCTATGGCCCTAACCTCAGGTACAGTGTTGGGAGAGAAGACAAGCAGGTAGATTCCCAAATCACCTCCAGTCCCATTTATAGCTCCATTTAAATCCTTTCCTTGGGGCGCAAGGTGGCCAATGGGGACCCACTGGATGTGATGTACCTAGATTTCCAAAAGGCCTTCGACAAGGTGCCACACAAGAGGCTACTGCATAAGATAACGATGCATGGTGTTATGGGTAATGTATTAGCATGGAGGATTGGTTGACTGACAGGAAGCAAAGAGTGGGGATAAATGAATGCAATTCTGGCTGGCAATCAGTGACTAGTGGTGTGCCTTAGGGATTGGTGTTGGGACTGCAATTATTTACAACTTATGGAGATGATTTGGATTTGTGGACCACATGTAGGGTGTCAAAGTTTTCAGATGACACTAAGATGAGAGGCAGAGCAAAGTATACAGAGGACTGTTAAACTTTGCAGATACATTGAGTGAATCGGCAAAGGTCTGGGAGATGGAAGACAACTTGATTGAGTTTTTTGAAGAAGTAACAAAGAAGATTGATGAGGGCAGAGCAGTAGATGTGATCTATATGGACTTCAGTAAGGTGTTCGACAAGGTTCCCCATGGGAGACTGATTAGCAAGGTTAGATCTCATGGAATACAGGGAGAAGTAGCCATTTGGATACAGAACTGGCTCAAAGGTAGAAGACAGAGGGTGATGGTGGACGGTTGTTTTTCAGACTGGAGGTCTGTGACCAGTGGAGTGCTACAAGGATTGGTGCTGGGTCCTCTACTTTTTGTCATTTACATAAATGATTTGGATGCGAGCATAAGAGGTACAGTTAGTAAGTTTGCAGGTGACATTAAAATTGGAGGTGTAGTGGACAGCGAAGAGGTTTACCTCAGATTAAAACAGGATCTGGACCAGATGGGCCAATGGACTGAGAAGTGGCAGATGGAGTTTAATTCAGATAAATGTGAGGTGCTGCATTTTGGGAAAGCAAATCTTAGCAGGACTTATACACTTAATGGTCAGGTCCTAGGGAGTGTTGCTGAACAAAGAAACCTTGGAATGCAGGTTCATAGCTCCTTGAAAGTGGAATCGCAGGTAGATAGGATAGTGAAGAAGGCGTTTGGTATGCTTTCCTTTATTAGTCAGAGTATTGAGTACAGGAGTTGGGACGTCATGTTGCAGCTGTACAGGACATTGGTTAGGCCACTGTTGGAATATTGCGTGCAATTCTGGTCTCCTTTCTATCGGAAAGATGTTGTGAAACTTGAAAGGGTTCAGAAAAGATTTACAAGGATATTACCAGGGTTGGAGGATTTGAGCTATAGGGAGAGGCTGAACGGGCTGGGGCTGTTTTCCCTGGAGTGTCAGAGGCTGAGGGGTGACCTTATAGAGGTTTACAAAATAATGAGGGACATGGATAGGATCAATAGACAAAGTCTTTTCCCTGGGGTCGAGGAGTCCAGAACTAGAGGGCATAGGTTTAGGGTGAGAGGGGAAAGATATAAAAGAGACCTAAGGGGCAACTTTTTCACGCAGAGAGTGGTACGTGTATGGAATGAGCTGCCAGAGGATGTGGTGGAGGCTGGTACAATTGCAACATTTAAGAGGCACTTGGATGGGTATATGAATAGGAAGGGTTTGGAGGGATATGGGCCGGGTGCTGACAGGTGGGACTAGATTGGGTCGGCATGGACAGGTTGGACCGAAGGGTCTGTTTCCATGCTGTACATCTCCATGACTCTCTTGATAGGAGTAATAGTAAAAAGGACTATTACTTCAATGGTAAAAGGTTGTAGCATGCTGCTGTGCAGAGGGACCTGGGTATCGTTGTGCATGAATCTTAGAGGGTTGGTTTGCAGGTACAATAGGTAATTAGGAAAGCAAATGTAATTTTGTTCTTCATTGCTAAAGAGGTTGAGTTTAAAAGCAGAGAAGTTATGTTGCAGCTGTACAGGTGCTGTTGAGGAGTTTTGGTCTCCTTACTTGAGATAGGATGTACTGGCGCTGGAGGGGGTGCAGAGGAGATTAATTAGGTTGATCCCAGATTTGACAGGGTTGGCTTATGAGGAGAGACTGAGTAGACTGGGATTATATTCATTGGAATTCAGAAGATTGGGGGAATCTTAGAGAAACATATAAAATTATGAAAGGAATAGATAAGCTAGAGGTAGAGATGCTGCTTCCACAAGCAGGTGAAACTGAAACAAGAGGGTATAGCCTCAAGATTGGAGGGAGCAGATTTGGACAGAATTGAGAAGGAATTTCTTCACCCAGCGGGTTGTGAATCGATGCAATTTCCTGTCCAGTTAAGTAGTTGACTCTACTTCAGTAAATGTCTTTAAAACTAAGGTAATTTTTAATTGAAAAATAAAGGAATTAAGGGAGATGGTGAGAGGGTGCGTAAGTGGATCTGAGTCCGTGAAAAGATCAGCCATGATTTTCTTGAATGGCGGAGCAGACTCGAAGGGCCGGACGGCCTACTCCTTCTCCTAGCTCTTAGGTTCCTTATTCTTTCTACTGAAGCGTACCACTTTGCATTGATGAATGTAGAACTTTGTCTGTCAATTACACAGCCATTTTGCAAGTTCATTTTTTATATGAGAGCATGAAATTTCTCCCTATTTTCTGGCTAACACGCTCACCCCAAGCAATCAAAACAGGCCAAACACTCCTTCATCTCTTGACTGTAAAATCAGTGCATGCTATAGAAGAAAAGCTGCAGTTGTTGGAAATCTAAAATTTAAAATAAAAAGTGCAGAAACGTTAACTCGATTTCTTTCTCCGCAACGATGATTGGCCTCTTGAGTGCATTTGGGTTTTTTTTTTGCCTTTAATCTCATTTGCCAGAGATGCTGTTGAGAAGGATGCCTGAGTTCACATATTGGACATGGTCTAGTTACATTTTGATTTCCTCACTGCACAGTTCTCCTTGAGGGCTATTCATGTGTGCTGGTGATTAAACAGCTCATTAACTGTTTGAGAACCGTGAGATTGGCTACCACAATAAAGGCTCATTGGCCAATTTTGACTGGGTGGGATAATTAAATTGGCGAGGCAGGAATCCTTTGCCAGCACATCGAAACGTATTTGTTTATGTTAATTTTGACTGACAAATAATGCACTAACTGAAATAAAAGAATAATGCTGGATATACCGGGCAGCATCTGTGGTGGGTAACAAAGTGAATGATTCAGAATTAGATGACCTTTAATCAGAATTGTTAACGTCAAATATTAAGCAAACCTATGATTCTGCCTGATTGGTCAATGTGGCCAAGCCTTCCCAGCAGGCATTGCCCCTCCTTTCAGGTCTGGTGCAAATGCAAGATTCTGGCTACTTTTTTTTGGACAGATGTTAAAATCTACATCTAAAGGAGAAACATTTGACAATAGTGGTGCTGTTCATTATGAAATAAGCCTACGTGTAGGAATGCTTCCTGACAATAAAGTTTTCTTTTACAAATAAGGCACGCTTGCGGATATCAGTTCCTCTGAATGTAAGCAATGTAACGCAAAGTCAACTGTTACTCGGGCACCCTGTGATATTTTTGTGATTTGGCGATTTATGGGTCCTGGGGTTTCTTTATTAATATTATGATTCATCACACTTCCTTCCAGGCAAGCCTGACAATTTGTGTGACTTTAGATCACAAGCTCTGCTCTCTTTTTCATTAGATGGTACTACAGCAACAATCTGTGAGGCAAGTCGTCAAAGCAGATCAAGGTCTTTTTTCATTCATGGTGGAGCGCCATTGAGGGCATCGTTGGCCAGGTCAGCATTTATTGCCCATCCTTAATCACCCAGAGGGCAGTTAAGAGTCAACCACATCACTGTGGGTCTGGGGTCACATGTAGGTTAGACATGGTTAGGATAGCAATTTCCTTTCCTAAAAGACATTCGTGAACCAGATGAGGTTTTTCCGACCACCAGCAATAGATTTGTGATCATCGTTAGATCCTTAATTCCAGATTTTTATTGAATTCAAGTGTGATGGAAGGATAGTCTCTGGACATACTATTGCTTTGCTATTCACATGACAACAACAAGTGCAACAGCAAGAGTGCTGGCCTTAATTTGCATCATGAATTAAGTATAGTGAATTGCACTGAATTTACAGCACAGAAACACATCACTCACCAAAATGGTTTACACTGGTGTTTACATTCCACACTGTCATTCACATTACATTTATCTAGATTGTAGTAATATGCATTTGTAAATCTATATCTGCAAATTTACGAGTGTCCTCATTTATTTTGCAGCAATCCTCCTCTGCATGAACTAAAATGAGCGTCATTTTGAGGTCATCCACAAATTTTAAAGTGACGCTGCCCTTTCCTGGATTAGTGAGTCCAGGCACTGATCCTTGACACACAAACCTTCCACCAGTCAGCTCTATTCCAGTTCACTTTACATTTTATGTAGAATTCCTGATTCTTGTGGAAAGTGAACAAGGTGAATCTTCTGAGGAAGGCTCACTTGACCCAGAATGTTATCTCTGATTTCTCTCTACAGATGCTGCCAAACCTGCTGATCTTTTCCAGCAACTTCTGTATTTGTTTCTGATTTACAGTATTGCAGTTCTTTCAGTTTTCTCTGTTTTTTTCATCAGTGAGGGTTCAAATTGTTCAAATTGTTCATAACCGGTCCGATGGTACAGTGATAGAGCAATCACTTGATGATTTTGTTCAAATGCAGGCTCTTTCTTTCATTGGAATATACCAGACATTTAATCACCAGCTTCTACTTTCACTTGTAACCAGAACAGTCGAGTTGTGTTGAGGAGGGAAAGGTCTTGGTGGCTTCTGTACTGTTACATAGGAATATTCACAAGGTCACTCGCTCCATCATGCTTTGATAGAAAGCAACATTTTGTTCTCTTCAATCACAGCATCTTGTGTTTCATAAAAATAGTCAACCACCAACTGCAACTACTGACACATGAAGTGCATACTTTTGGATAGGAATTTCAGTCATTATGTGCAGCCGATGGCTTTCACAAAAGGCCAAGGAGTTGGTGAACATTCTGACTAGGTTTGATCTAAGTAATAGTAATAGCAATAATTGAGGAGAGGCAATGGCTTAATGGTATTAGCATGAACCTATTAAACCAGATTGGAGAAAGTGAGGACTGCAGATGCTGGAGATCAGAGTCGAGAGTGTGGTGCTGGAAAAGCACAGCAGGTCAGGCAGCATCTGAGGAGCAGAAGAACCGACGTTTCGGGCAGAAGCCCTTCATCAGGAACGTTGATTCTCCTGTTTCTTGGATGCTGTCTTACCTGCTGTGCTTTTCCAGCACCACACTCTTGACTATTAAACAAGATACCCCAGTAATGACCCAGACAAACGAATTCAAATCCTGCCACAGCATTTGGATTCAATTAAAAACCTGGAATTAAGAGTCTAATGATGCCAATGAAACTGATGTTGATTGTTGGGTCGACTTCTAACTCCAGACCCACAGCAATATGGTTGACTCCCTCTGAACAATTAGGGATAGTAATAAGTGCTGGCCTAGCCAGCAATACCTACATCCCACTTACATTTGATAAAACAATACTCTATTTACAGCTTTACTATCACCATCAACCTCAAAGATGAAATTACTTCCGAGAACGAACTTAACAATGAGAATATAATGAAGCCTTGATAATGCATATTTTTGCAATGAGAAGATACTTGATTGGATGTTGTTTTTAGTAAAATGGCCACCACATAAACCAAAGTCTGAACGTACCTTTTTTACGTTGTACGCAAGTAGCACATACTTCATATCTGGTGATACTTCATATCTGCTGACTTTAAATTCTTCCTGTTAAAGTAAAGAAATGGTTAAGTTAAGTAACCATAGCTCAACTTAGAAAATCAGGTCATCTAAATCATTAGCATATACTTTGAAGCCAAGTATTATCATCCACACATAAGTTATTGGGACCATTAAATTTCTTTCTTGACTCTAGGCATTCTATCAATGAGCATAAAACCATCTCGATCATGAATTTTCTATCAGAAAACATTCTGTTTCCATGGCAGCTAATGCAAGCTAGGGGAGCCACATTATTTTATTTTTCAGTCTCTCCTCACTAACTTTCCCCTTTTCTTGGTCCATTAGAGGTTGAGAAGAGGGAATTAGCAGAGGTTTTGAGCAAACATTTCGTAGCTGTCTTCACAGTAAAGGCATTGCAACTGTAAGAGACTCAAGGGTTCTGGGGAAAAGGCAAAAAAGTGGAATTGGGGATTATCAGATCTGCCATGATCGCATTGATTTGGGAACAGACTCGATGGGATGAATGGCCTAATGCTGCTCCTATACCTTATGGTCTTAATAATGGAAAGTCAAAATACAAAAAGAGAAAAGGAACTTATATCAATATGATCACTAGAAGGAAAGAGCTTGGAAAACTGAAGGGACAGAAGGTTGACAGGTTCTTGGATCCATTGGCCTGCATCCTTGGGTCTTACAAGAAGTACCTGCAGAGAAAATGGATGCAAACATCCAAAAATTCCCAACATTCTGGAAAGATCAGAAAACTGTGATTGCACATACTCCATTCAAAAAAGGAGGAATTCAGAAAGCAGTAAACTACCAGTTAGTTAGTCTAACATCTATCATTGGGCAAATACTACATTAGATTACATTACAGTGTGGAAACAGGCCCTTCGGCCCAACAAGTCCACACCGACCCACCACCCACCCATACATTTACCCCTTACCTAACACTACGGGCAATTTAGCACGGCCAATTCACCTGACCTGTGAGAGGAACCCGGAGAAAACCCACACAGACACGGGGGGGAATGTGCAAACTCCACACAGTCAGTTGCCTGAGGCGGGAGTTGAACCCAGGTCTCAGGCGCTGTGAGGTAGCAGTGCTAACCACTGTGCCACCGTGCCGCCCACTAGAGTCATGGACTGTGAGGAAGGTTATCAGAAATTGCAGCAGGACTTGTAGGCATTACAACTGAACTTATCCCAAAATTATTAGGCTGAAATTTGTACACCCATTCGATAGTGGCTGAATGTGAAATCTTGGCCACTTTTCCTCCCTGTAACCGGCTCAAGACTTGAGATTAGACTTAACCTCACAAGTTAAGGAGCACATAAATGGTGGAGAGTGTCACAGATAGAAGTTATAGAAACATTGTCACACTAAAGATACAGGGAGGTAGATGGCTAGAACACTAGGCACTCAGTGCTGGAATCCTCTGCAGCTGTCCCCTTGTCAAACAAGTAATCCATTTTGGATACTGATGGGGACAATGGCCCATCAGGTGACAGTAGCAGCCAGAGCAGTGGCAGCATGACTGACTCTTCTGTACAGAGGAGAGGGACAGAGCAGAGTAGAGCAATAGTAATTGGAGATTCGATAGTCAGGGGCATAGATAGCTGCTTCTGTGGCCACCAGAGAGACTCTAGGGTGGTATGTTGCCTCCCATGCCAGGGTCATAGATGTCTCTGAGTGGAAACAGGACATCCTGAAACAAGAGGGTAAACAGACAGACATTATTGTACATATTAACACAAATGACAATCTGTGGGTAGGAGGAGTGACAGGATCCTGCAACCACAATTCAGGGATTTAGGTAATAAATTAAAAAGCAGGACATCGAGGGCAGTAATCTCGGGATTACTCCGCTGCCACATGTCGGGGGGCTAAGAACAAAGGCAGAGTACAACTGAATATGTGGCTAAAGATCTGGTGGAGGAGGGAGGGCTTCAGACATGTAGATCATTGGGATGTCTTCCAGGGAAGGTGGGACCTGTATAAGAAGGACAGGTTGCACCTAAAGTGGAAGGGCACCAATATCCTGGCAGGCAATTTGACAGTACTACTCATGTGGGTTTAAACTAGTGCAAAATGGTCAACTACAAGAGGGCACAGGTTCAAAGTGAGAGTTTTGGGGAAAGTTTAGGGGAGAAGTGTCGAGAAAATCTTTCAAACAAAGAGTGGTGGGTGCCTGGAATGCACTGCCAGTGGAGATGGTAGAAAGAGGCACATCAGCAACATTTAAGGCACATTTTGATAGACACATGAACAGGCGGTGAGCAGAGTTTCAGATGCCATGTCATCAGCAATAAGTAATGGGTCGAAATGAGGATTAGAAATCGGGGCAGACTTGTTCCTCTGCTGCCTTGTGCTGTATATATTTGACAAGTTCCTGACCTGTGTTGTTCAGCTACTCACTGAATGGTGAACAAGACTTCAATCATATTTAATCTCCAAATCTGTAAATTCATTGGATAGAAAACAACCCTATCGCACCGCCCGTTTCTACTTCCTGCCCAAAATCCACAAACCTGACTGCCCCGGCCGACCCATTGTCTCAGCCTGCTCCTGCCCCACCGAACTCATCTCTGCATATCTCGACACGGTCCTGTCCCCCTTAGTCCAAGAACTCCCCACCTACGTTCGGGACACCACCCATGCCCTCCACCTCCTCCATGATTTTCACTTCCCCAGTCCCCAACGCCTTATCTTCACCATGGACATCCAGTCCCTATACACCTCCATCCCCCATCACGAAGGACTTAAAACCCTCCGCTTCTTCCTTTCCCGCCGTACCAACCAGTACCCTTCCACTGACACCCTCCTTCGACTGACTGAACTGGTCCACACTCTGAACAACTTCTCTTTCCAATCCTCCCACTTCTTCCAAACCAAAGGAGTAGCCATGGGCACCTGCACGGGCCCCAGCTATGCCTGCCTCTTTGTAGGATATGTGGAACAGTCCATCTTTCGCAGCTACACTGGCCCCACCCCCCACCTTTTCCTCCGCTACATCGATGACTGTATTGGCGCTGCCTCGTGCTCCCACAAGGAGGTTGAACAGTTCATCTCCTTTCCCAACACCTTCCACCCCGACCTCAAATTCACCTGGACCGTCTCAGACTCCTCCCTCCCCTTCCTAGACCTTTCCATTTCTATCTTGGGTGACCGAATCAACACGGACATTTACTATAAACCAACCGGCTCCCACAGCTACCTAGACTACACCTCCTCCCACCCTGCCCCCTGTAAAAACGCCATCCCATATTCCCAATTCCTTCGTCTCCGCTGCATCTGCTCCCAGGAGGACCAGTTCCAAAACCGTACAACCCAGATGGCCTCCTTCTTCAAGGACCGCAATTTCCCCCCAGACAGAGTCGACAATGCCCTCCACCGCATCTCCTCCACTTCCCGCTCCTCCGCCCTTGAGCCCCGCCCCTCCAACCACCACCAGGACAGAACCCCACTGGTCCTGACCTACCACCCCACCAACCTCCATGTCCAACGTATCATCCGCCGTCATTTCCACCACCTCCAAACAGACCCCACCACCAGGGACATATTTCCCTCCCCTCCCCTATCAGCGTTCTGAAAAGACCATTCCCACCATGACTCCCTCGTCAGGTCCACATCCCCCCACCAACCCAACCTCCACTCCCGGCACCTTCCCCTGCAACCGCAAGAAATGCAAAACCTGCGCCCACACCTCCCCCCTTACTTCCCTCCAAGGACCCAAGGGATATCCATATCCACCACAAATTCACCTGCACCTCCACACACATCATCTATTGCATCCGCTGCACCCGATGTGGCCTCCTCTATATTGGGGAGACAGGCCGCCTACTTGCGGAATGTTTCAGAGAACACCTCTGGGACACCCGGACCAGCCAACCCAACCATCCCATAGCCCAACACTTCAACTCCCCCTCCCACTCCACCAAGGACATGCAGGTCCTTGGACTCCTCCATCGCCAGACCATGGCAACACGACGGTTGGAGGAAGAGCGCCTCATCTTCCGCCTGGGAACCCTCCAACCACAAGGGATGAACTCAGATTTCTCCAGTTTCCTCATTTCCCCTCCCCCACCTTGTCTCAGTCAAATCCCTCAAACTCAGCATTGCCTTCCTAACCTGCAATCTTCTTCGTGACCTCTCCGCCCCCACCCCACTCCAGCCTATTACCCTCACCTTGACCTCCCTCCACCTATCACATTTCCAACGCCCCTCCCCCAAGTTCCTCCTCCCTACCTTTTATCTTAGCCTGCTGGACACACTTTCCTCATTCCTGAAGAAGGGCTGATGCCCGAAACGTCGATTCTCCTGTTCCCTGGATGCTGCCTGACCTGCTGCGCTTTTCCAGCAACACATTTTCAGCTCTGATCTCCAGCATCTGCAGTCCTCACTTTCTCCCCAGACTTTATAAAATCCTGCAGCTTTTTTTTTCAAACTTTCCAACCCACATCCTATTCAGAATCTGGAAGAAGGTTCAACATTCAGAAATGATGCTGACTGCTTTTCACAGTGAACGGGCTGAAACATCAGCCTCCCTAAATTGGCTATGCCTCCAGTTGACAGATAAAATCTGAGGCCATCTCTACATGTTCCTCATTAAAGCCACATTGTTCCATTACATAGACCATCGATAGAGGGCAGCATAACAGAGCTGAAAATGTGTTGCTGGAAAAGCGCAGCAGGTCAGGCAGCATCCAAGGTGCAGGAGAATTCCTGAAGAAGGGCTCATGCCCAAAAAGTCGATTCTCCAGGTCCTTGGATGCGGCCTGACCTGCTGCGCTTTTCCAGCAACACATTTTCAGCTCTGATCTCCAGCATCTGCAGTCCTCACTTTCTCCCGGCAGCATAACAGTATCAGGGAACCATACA
Organism: Chiloscyllium punctatum; assembly: GCF_047496795.1. Classification (NCBI taxonomy): domain Eukaryota; kingdom Metazoa; phylum Chordata; class Chondrichthyes; order Orectolobiformes; family Hemiscylliidae; genus Chiloscyllium; species Chiloscyllium punctatum. The sequence goes on from NC_092746.1 coordinate 110,140,362, forward strand.
GTAAAACAAAAGGACATTTTAGATTCCCTACAGTGTGGAAACAGGCCCGTCAGCCCACACTGACCCTCCAAACAGTAACCCACCCAGACCCATTTCCCTCTGACTAATGCAGCTAACACTATGGGTAATTTAGCATAGCCAATTCACCTAACCTGCACATCTTTGGACTGTGGGAGGAAACCCATGCAGACACAGGAAGAATGTGCAAACTCCAAACAGACAGTTGCCTGAGGCTGGACTTGAACCTAGGATCCTGGTACTGTGAGGTAGCAGTGCTAATCACTGAGCCATCGTGCTCATTCACAGTACAAAGGCTGAATTGTTTGTGACAGACATCCAAAACTTCATTTTTGATTAAGTGATCAGGTTAAAAGTATTAAACTATCTGACACTCACAGAGTAACAAATATAGACAAACACAATTGACAACAGGAAAGTTGTTCAAGGAAGAATCACATTAATTTAAAAAGGTATTAAAATTACAAGCTGATATACCACTCTATGTTACAGGGAAGGAAATGCATAGTTGGTGGCTGAACTCTCCTTACTCAGCTAGAGTCTTATACCAAAAATCAGGAACCATAAATATTTGAGAATTCCAACTGTACAAATTCTTAATCCAAGGACAGAAAGATGGGCATTTAAAATTTTTGGAACCAAGGATAGGTCTTTTTCTAAGATCACTTTGAATATAGTTTTAATTTTGATATCAATACAGCCAACCATCTTCCTAAAATCATGTTCAAAGATGTTATTGGCCACCTCTGGATCAGGTGGGATTTGCTTTCTGACTCAGTTTTGGGCGGCACTGTGGCAGAGTGGTTAGCACTGCTGCCTCACAGCGCCAGAGACCTGGGTTCAATTCCCGCCTCAGGCGACTGACTGTGTGGAGTTTGCACATTCTCTCCGTGTCTGCGTGGGTTTCCTCCCACAGTCCAAAAATATGCAGGTTAGGTGAACTGGCCATGCTAAATTGCCCATAGTGTTAGCTAAGGGGTAAATGTAGGGGTATGGGGGAGTTGCGCTTCGGCGGGGCGGTGTGGACTTGTTGGGTCGAAGGGCCTGTTTCCACACTGTAAGTAATCTAATCAGAGGTAGACACTCGACCACTGTACCACAGAAGTCCCTCTCCCAGTTTCTTTAATAGCACAAAGAGGTTTAGTCCATCACACAAGCCACCCTTCCATCCACGGACTCCATCTACACTTCCTACTCAGGAAGGCAGCCAACATCGTCAAAGACCACTTCCACCCCAGTTATAATCTGTTCTAATCTCTTCTGTCAGGCAGAAGATATAAAAGGTCAAACAGATGTACCAACAGATTCAAGAACAGTGTCTTCTCCATTGTTATTAGACTTCTGAATGGACGTCTCTAATTTCAAATCTAATGTTGATCTTGCTTTTTGTGCACCTTCTCCGCAGCCGTGTGTAACTCTGTATTCCTCGCTCTGTTCATTCACCCTAATGCACTTTGTATGGTATGATCTGCAAGTATTGCATGCAACACACAATGTTTCACTATACCTAGATACGTGAGATAATAATAAATCAAATCTAAAGGTGGATACAGCTGAAGCCTTACCAACTCACTTTACAGCACTGATCAAAGTCAAAATGACTTCCATTTCTTTCAACCTAAATATGAAACCTTTGCTGTGTCCAAGCTGCAGACAGGAGCTGAGCTCCAGTCAAAGTGTAACATGCAGTCAGGTTTGCAATAAATTCAAAATTCCCATCAGGATCCCATGACCCATGAGAACATCTCAGGCCAGACTCGAAAGTTATATTAGAAAGGCAACAGGACAGTAGTTGCATTAGACTTGAACTTTGTGCAAAAGGTGTTGTGCAAAACATCAAAGGGATTGATGCCGGTTGACATTGTTCAGAGGTTATATAGTTCAGAGGTCACATAGTTCAGATGTCATATAGTTCAGAGGTAACTATAGTTCAGGTGTACATGCTGACAGGATTGCTCTCTAAAAGGAGTAACCCACACACTGGTTAAGTACATCAGTCTTAGGCACCAGTCTTATTGGCTGCAGAAGTGTTTCTGCTCACATTGTAGATTAGATTAGATTACTTACAGTGTGGAAACAGGCCCTTCGGCCCAACAAGTCCACACCGCCCTGCCGAAGCGTAACCCACCCATACCCCTACATCTACATCTACCCCTTACCTAACACTAGGAGCAATTTTAGCATGGCTAATTCACCTGACCTGCACATCTTTGGACTGTGGGAGGAAACCGGAGCACCCGGAGGAAACCCACGCAGACAAGGGGAGAACGTGCAAACTCCACACAGTCAGTCGCCTGAGGCGGGAATTGAACCCAGGTCTCCGGCGCTGTGAGGCAGCAGTGCTAACCACTGTACCACCGTGCTGCCCATCTTTGTTTGTCTCTCAATGTTGCTCTGTCCCTGCCTATAGTTTGGCTTTCTCGTCAATGGAAGAAGAATCCAAAAGAATAAAAGAAAAAGGCAAGGATGTGACATTAAAGGTGATTGTTCAGGTGGAATGTCCACTGCTAGTTCAGTCTGCAACTTGTGCTGTAATTTCCAATTTTCTGTAGCTAAAACTTACAACGACCTGAGCATTTTTGAAATCAACATCACAAACAAATCAAAAACACAACATCCAGTTTGCACCCAGCAAGCTCAGTGAGGCAGCAATGCTGAACAGAAAGCCTATTTTTTGAGATGTTTTTGATTGTAACTTGTCAGCCAGGAAAACTTGCTCTTCTTAAAAACAGTCAATCTTTTATATCCAATTGAAAGAGCTGGCAGGGGTTTTTGCTTACTCGCAGATTTCAAAGGCAGCTTCTCCAACAGTGCAGCATTCTGTTAGTGCTCATGCTGATCTGCATGAAGTCACTGGATTGGAACTAGAAACCACAGCCTTTAGACTCTCGAGGTGAGAGCATTAGCGTTGAGCCATGACTCACCCAGGCTGAAAGTCTCAGTATTGGTTGGTGTTTTTCATCACTCACTTGTGTATCACTGCTTTAAAGAAGCACTGAACTTGACCAGGCGGGATTCTTCCAATCTGACCCTATTTCAGATTTAGAGCATTCCCACATCTAATGATGCACAAGGCAGAGTGTTTTAGCTTTGTTTCTTATTTTCCTAACTTATACTCTCTCGACCTGTAATGTAGTGTTACTTTATTCTCTTTACTTTCTCTATTTTTTTGGCACCTAAGATGGTGCTATGTATTGGCGACATTATACACTTTTCACTGTACTCCTGATCTTTTCTAACTTGAGTACACGTGAGAATGAAGTGAAAGGGAGGATTGCAGATGCTGGAGGTTAGAGTCAAGAGTGTGGTGCTGGAAACGCACAGCAGGTCAGGCAGCATTCGACCCTTTCTAATGAAGGGCTTTTGCCCGAGCTGTTGATTCTCCTGCTCCTTGGATGTTGCCTGATCTGTTGTGCTTTTCTAGCACCACACTCTACATGCGAGAATAAACCTAACAGCACATGTCTACTTCTGTATTGGCAGCTAGATTTCCTGGAACAGGTCAGCAGCCCTTTGCTAGACACCATAATTTGAGAGGCACGAGTCCACATCAAGTATGACTGACTAGCTCTCCTCCAAAAAGACCCCCCCCACCAGGGATATATTTCCCTCCACACCCCTTTCCGCCTTCCGCAAAGACCGTTCCCTCCATGACTACCTGGTCAGGTCCACACCCCCCTACGACCCACCCTCCCATCCTGGCACCTTCCCCTGCCACCGCAGGAACTGTAAAACCTGTGCCCACACCTCCTCCCTCACCTCTATCCAAGGCCCTACAGGAGCCTTCCACATCCATCAAAGTTTCACCTGCACATCCACTAATATCATTTATTGTATCCGTTGCTCCCGATGTGGTCTTCTCTACATTGGGGAGACTGGGCGCCTCCTAGAAGAGCGCTTTAGGGAACATCTCCGAGACACCCGCACCAATCAACCAAACTGCCCCGTGGCCCAACATTTCAACTCCCCCTCCCACTCTGCCGAGGACATGGAGGTCCTGGGCCTCCTTCACCACCGCTCCCTCACCACCAGACACCTGGAGGAAGAACGCCTCATCTTCCGCCTCGGAATACTTCAACCCCAGGGCATCAATGTGGACTTCAACAGTTTCCTCATTTCCCCTTCCCCCACCTCATCCTAGTTTCAAACTTCCAGCTCAGCACTGTCTCCTTGACTTGTCCGGACTTGTCCGACCTGCCTATCTCCTTTTCGACCTATCCACTCCACCCTCTCCTCCTTGACCTATCACCTTCATCTCCTCCCCCACTCACCTATTGTACTCTATGCTACTCTCACCCCACCCCCACCCTCCTCTAGCTTATCTCTCCACGCTTCAGGCTCACTGCCTTTATTCCTGATGAAGGGCTTTTGCCCGAAACGTCAATTTCGCTGCTCCTTGGATGCTGCCTGAACTGCTGTGCTCTTCCAGCACCACTAATCCAGTATTTGGTTTTCAGCATCTGCAGTTATTGTTTTTACCTCTGACTAGCTCTCCCTGCCTGCCACTGAAAGGACTTACAGGGTGATAGCCAACATTTTCCGTCTACATTATGAACACATCTTCCAAGCCCATTGAGCCTGGGAGTGAGATTAAATCCAGAGCTTCGAGCTCAGAGGCAGGGATGCCACCCATGGAAGCACAAGACTGTCAACTAACTTCAACCAGAAGACCATAAGTCAGCCATTAGGACCATCAAGTCTGCTCTGCCATTGAGTGGGATCAAGGCTGACATGACAATCCTCAACTCCACTTTCCTGCCTTTTTCTATATAATCCTCGATTCCCTCGCTGATTAAATATCTGCCTACCTCAGTCTTGCCACAGATTGTCTCCCCTCATGAGAGAAAATCACTGTCATAAAGAGATAACACTTTGCTCTACGTTTACGCCCTTGGGCCCTCGACAGTCCCAAAGGGTATTCCTGATGAAGCGCGTATGCCTGAAACGTCGACTCTCCTGCTCCTCGGATGCTGCCTGACCTGCTGTGCTTTTCCAGCACCACTCTAATCTTGACTCCAACCTCCAGCATCTCCAGTACCCAACTCCGCCTTGAAGGAATATGGGCCAATCGCAGATAAGTGGGACTGGTTTGATCTGGCAGGAGAATGGGGTTGAGAAACATATCAATGGCGCTCGAAGTGGCAGAGTAGACTCAATAGGCAGCATGGCCCCCTTCTGCTCCTGTATGGTTTTAAAATGTGAGTTCACTGAAAAACACGAAAGACAAAGACTCAGGGCAGGACATCATCTTTTCGCTTCCCTCAATCTCGTTAAATTTAAAATCAGAATTTTGAGAAGTGACCCCAGAAACTGAAAGGTCATCCAAGAACCCAATCCTCGTTTTGAGGCAGGAGTTGCCTTATGCTTAGCTGCCTACTCCACTTAGAACCTGCTTCTTTCTCCTCAATGCTCCACATGGCCCTGCAGAGAAGACTGACAGAGCTAGGAAAAAGTTTCTCGAGGCTACAATGAGCAGTTTGCAAACAGCAGCTTAGCCTAAAATAGAGTTTGCATCTCATTACTGCAGCCTCGTACAGTCACTGGGTACCTGCTGAGTCACAGGTCATTTTAGAATGGACTTCATGTAATTATTCATCATAAACACCAGCAACACTTTCCTAGTTTTATGAGTTAACTGCAATGAGACTTCAGTTACCCCACTGAAGTAAAATTTCATAAAGCAACAATGATGAATTTGACAATGGAATCTTATTTTAAGTTTCTCTATAATAAAAGTGTCTCCAAACAACAATCATTTGAGTTGGGAAAGCATTGATTCCTCACTCCTCTGCCCCATAGGATGCCTTGATCCACTGTGTCATTAAAGATTTCAGGGATTTTTCTTTACCTGCTGATTCATTTTATCAAGTGCTACAGCTCATTTAAAATAGATTTTCTGATTTATTTTTAATCTTGGTTAACCTTCCTTGGGCAAGATAGAAAAGTGAATAACTTCTGCACGGACTGCTATTTTCTTTTTCAAAATTGATATTTTTTCCGTACTCAACTAGCCAGCAAAGAGATCCTCACTTTCCTATTCAACAGAGATAACACATACATGCCTTATATTAGGTAACAGCGGACAAATAAATCATAAGCTTTGGTCACCAAAATGAACTGTCATCAACACCTTTTCAAAATGCTCAAATTTCTTTCCAAATCTCTCTGGCTCTCTTTATCTCCAGGCCTGAAACATTAGGCCCACTTCTCTGTCTACACATATTGCCTGATTGGAGAATATTTCCAGCATTTTCCCATTTTGTTATAGATTTCCAGCATTTTTGCTTTTTAGATTAGATTGGATTTTGTCCTACTACTTATTGTATTGTTTACCAACCAACTGTTTTCAAATCCATTCTCAGTTTAAACCTTACTTAGTTTTTTATTCATTCACAGGACGAGGGCATCACTGGCTGGGCCAACATTTGTTGCCCATCCCTAACTTGTCAGGAGTCAACCTGCGGGTCTGGAGTCACATGTAGGCCATACCAGGTAAGGATGGCAGTTTCCTTCCTTAAAGGACATTAGTGAGCCAGATTGTTTTTTTCTGACAATCAACAGTGGATTCATAATTCCAGGTTGATGTTGAATTCAAATTCCACCATCTTCTGTGGCAGGAATTGAACCCAGGTCCCCAAAGCATTACCTGAGGCACTTGATTAATAGCCCAGTAATAATGCCACTAGGCCATTACCTCTGCAAATGCCTAGTATGTAGGACAGAAGCAAATGTCTGATGAAGGGCTTTTGCCCGAAACGTCAATGTTCCTGCTCCTCAGATGCTGCCTGACCTGCTGTGCTTTTCCAGCACTACTCTAATCTTGACTCTGATCTTCAGCATCTGCAGTACCCACTTCCATCTAGAAGCAAATGTCTTCCTGACTTCCAATTAAATGACACCCACTGTCTTTCTCCTAGTCACGAGACCTGTCATCTCCTCACGGAAATCCAATACTCAATCCTGAAACCAGACTGAATGCTGGTGTTAGCTCATGTTGTTGACAAAGCAATCTTACATTAGCCCTCATAATACTGACAAATAATTTCTCAAAAAGTATAAGGTAAGCTTGACAGGTCGACCATCTGATGATTCATCACTTGCAACTTTTGTTTTCAAAATTAGAATCACATTTGATGTTTCTTGATTCTGTGGATTTGATTTGAGTCTAGTGATTGCGAGGGGGAAGTGTAGTCTTATGGAACAGTGAGCAGTAATGGTCTGGATAGCACTACAGCAGATGGTGCAGTTTGTATTTATTTTTTGTAAATGTGGAATTAAAAAAATGAGTCAAATAGTGATTATATAACTACTGTCACTGAAAGAACTGCAGATGGTGCAAATCTGTAACAAAACCATAAATTGTTGGAAAATCTGAAGAAGACTCACTGGACCTGAAATGTTAACACTGATTTCTCTCCACAGATGCTCCACAGGGATTTTGCAGCAATTTCTGTTTTTGTTATTCAAAACTCATCTGGTTGACTACTGACTTTTGAGGAAAGGAAATCTGCCATCCTTTCTGGCCAAAATGTGACTCCAGACCCACAGCAAAGTGGTTGACTCTTCGGGATAGGCAAGAAAAGGTGGCCTAGCCAGTGACACCCACATCCCATGAACAGGTTTGTAAAAATGTAGTTGCAAGCATAAAACCTCGGACAAAGGTACAGCATGAATCGAACATATATTCTTGTGAATGCTTTGTCCTTCCCCAAAGTATTTCAATATTTGAAGTACAGCTAAATAGATCAACACAGGACAGAAATTTCCCAGCCCCTGAACAGTATGAGTAATGGTGTGGTAGTTGGGAATAAAGTGGTGAGAATGGAAATTCTGAGCAGTAACTGGTGGCTAGAATATGTCAGCATCTTCTCCGGGTATCCATCTTGGTCAGTATTCCCTGCCACCTCAGGGCACACTCCATTGATAGTGACCACCCGAACCCGCTGTACTTAAAGGCTTGCATTGGCAAAACCCACCAACCTCACAGTATCAGCACAGCACACATTCAGGACTCACTTTTAATGCAGTCCGACATTTCAATACTGCAATTATCAACACCTTACATTGCAGCCTTGCTGCCAAACCAGGGCAGGCACTCATCTCATGATCAGGACAGGAAGCATCTCAGAGCTTTTAGTTTGCTTTCTCAGTACTCACTAACTTTGTGCTCAGGGGGATGCTCAAAGCAGCTGTGCCAGGCAGCTTGTCACATTTGTCAGTAAGGTCTGGTGAAAGATGTCTATAGCCAGTCAGGAGGCTGAGCTTCATTAATCAGGAAAGGTGGTGGTGAGGATTCCAGACCTGCATGTCAGGAATCCAGCTCATCCCTGCTGCTTGTTAAAATCGGTAGACTGCTTTTAAAAGGGGAGAGATTTGGTCAAAGTGAGGTGTTATTGCATGCAAATAGGTCTTTGACAGCTTTTGTTTATTAATTTGTGGGACTTGGGCGTCGCTGGATGGCCAGCATTGATAGCCCATCACTATTTGCCCTTGAGAAGGTGGTGATTCAAGCCCTTCTTGAATCGCTGCAGTCCACATGCTGTGGGTTGACCCACAATGCCGGTAGGGAGAGAATTCTAGGATTTTGATCAATTACTGTGAAGGAATGATGGTATATTTCCAAGTCAGTATAGTGAGTTGCTTGGAGGGAACTTACAGATGGTGGTGTTTCCAAGTACCTGCTGCCCTTGTTCTTCAGGATGGAACTGGTTGTGGGTTTGGAAGGTGCTGTCTAAGGATCTTTGGTGAATTTTTTGCAGTGCATCTTGCAGATTGTGCTCACTGCTGCTACTGTGTGCCGGTGGTGGACGGATTGAATGTTTGTAGATGCGGTGCCAATCAAGCTGGCTGCTTTGACCTGGATGGTGTCGAGCTTCTCGAGTGTTGTTGGAGCTGCACCCATCCAGGCAAGTGGGGAGTATTCCATCACACTCTTGACTTGTGCCTTGTAGATGGTGGATAGACTTTGGGGTGTCAAGACGTGAGTTACTTGCCGCAGTAGTCCTAGTCTCTGACCTGCTCTTGTAGCCACTGTGTTTATGTGGTGAGTCAAGTTGAGTCTCTGGTCAATGGTAACCCCAAGGATGTTAACAGTGGGGGATTCAGTGATGGTAATACCGCTGAATGTCAAGGGATAGTGTTTAGAGTGTCTCATATTAGTGATGGTCATTGTCTAGCATATATGTGGTGCAAGTGTTGCTTGCCACTTGTCAGCCCAAGCCTGGATATTGTCCAGATCTTGTTTTATTTGAACATGGATTTCTTCAGTATCTGAGGACTTGCGAATGGTGCTGTACATTGTACAATTATCGCCGAATATCCCCACTTCTGACCTCATGATGGAGGGAAGGTCGTTGATGAAGCAGCTGAAGATTGTTGGGCCTAGGATACTACCCTGAGGGACTCCTGCAGACCTGTCCTGGAGCTGAGATGACTGACCCTCCACAACCACAACCATCTTCCTATGTTCCAGGTATGACTAAACAGCAGGGTGTTTGCCCCGATACCATTCTTTCCAGTTTTGCCAGGGCTCCTTGATGCCATACTTGGTCAAATATGGTCTTGATGTCAAGGGCTGTCACTCTCACCTAACCTCTGGAATTCAGCTCTTTTGACCATGTTTGGAACAAGGCTGTAATAAGATCAGGAGCTGAGTGACCCTGGTGGAACCCAAACTGGGTATCACTGAGCAGGTTACTGCTGAGCAGGAGCTGCTTGATAGCATGTTGATGACTCTTAATGAGATTTTCACCTTGCAGTTAAAATCTTGAGATTGGAGTTTTCTTCTCCACATTCAAGAATCTCATTTTTCCACAGCTGCCATTTTCTTGAGGGAAGATGCTGGATGCAATTATGGAAATGGGTACAATGGCACTCATGGAATGAATATGAGGTAGCAGAGAGAAGATGGCGCCACCTACGTTGGCAGACTGCAGATGGTCATTAAGACCATAAGCTTTAGGAACAGAAGTAGGCCATTCAGCCCATCAAATCTGCTCAGCATGCAATGAGATCATAACTGATCCGATAATCCTCGAATAAAGGCAAAGTACTGTGGATGTTGGCAGTCTGAAACAAACACAGAGAATACTGGAAAAATGCAAGAGGTCTGGTAGCATCGGGTGAAGAGAGAAATGCATGGTTTTGAGCCCAGTACGTGTGGCCTCAAAATATTAACTGTGTCTCTTTCCACAGATGCTTTCCACAGATTCCTCCAACATTCTCTGTGTTAGTTTCAGATAATCCTCAATTCCACTTTTCTGCCTTTTTCCCAGAACCCTTGATTCCCTGTTACATTAGAAATTGGTCTGACTCAGTCCTTAATACAGTTAGTGACCCAAAGCCTAAAGTCCTCTGTGATAAAGAATCTCACAGATTCACCACCCCCCACACCACTCTGAGAGAAGAAATTCCTCCTCATTTTTGTCTTAAACATGCAACCTGTTACCCTGAGGTTATGTCCTCTGGTCCCAGACATGTGCCCAAAGGGCAAGCAACCTTTCTGCACTTACCCTGTGAAGCTCCCCCCTCAACATTCCTGATGAAGGGCTTTTGCCTGAAATGTCAACTCTCCTGCTCTTTGGATAATCTGGGGTAAGAATGAAGGTTGTTCTGTTGTAATGCGCATTTCATCAATGCAACTCCGCTGTCACGTGATCAATGAATTGGTGGTACAGTTTGTACAGCGCAGACTTTTAAAACATGTGTTGGCTGTAACACGATTACACTGCCAACACTTTAAGCGATGTTTCTAAAGCACAATTTCTCTGTATTTGGTGTCACACAAGAATGCAACCATTGCGTTACGGACGAACTGACTGTAATCAGTTGCTTGACAGCAGACTGGGTCAGATGGAATGGAACCAAAGCTTCTAAGGAGAACCAGTAAAGTGGAGTTATTGGAATATTCAGCTAGCGATGGTACTATTAAGCCACTATTTCTCCTTGGTGAGTTTATAGATGTAGTTGAAAGTGTGATTAATTAATTGAATTGGTTGAATAGGTTTGGGCTAATTTTTATTTATGATTAATGGCAAAATCATGTCTGAAATTAAATGGTGACCAGACACTGAAGACTGAGAGTCAGGACTGTTCATTTAGAAGCTTGTAGGTGGACACTGTATACTTAGAGAAACCAAGACCAACTACAGTTGAACTGCACAGAAAATATAATTGGTGGAATTTATTGATCATTTCTGTGAGTTTGATGGGAAAGAATTGATTTATCTTTGTACTGCCTAGCTCAGCGTAGCTTGATTAAATAATTCCTGACTTTTATGGGAACTGAAATGAATGAATTTAACGCAGGTAACTGTTAGTCTAGATAAGCTCGAGGTTTCATGTATTGTTGGTTTTTATTGGTCCTCCAGAGAGGCTTTGAAAGGATTTATTTCCTGGGGATTGCCCCTTGACTGACTGACTGACAGAGGTGAGGTTAAACACACATTTACCTCGACCCTTTCAAAGTCTGCCACCATATTCCCTACTGCAAAACAAAACTTACTGCAGATCCCTCTGCCCTTGCAAAGTTAATGACTCATGTCTAACACCTCTTTCTTCTCAAATGTCTTTGAATGTGTTATCACCTCCCAGACTGGGAGCGTTGGATGCTGTAATGCCAAGTATGAATCCCTCAGTTCTGCTGAAATCTTGGTCAAGCAAGTATAACTCTTTCGAAATTCATGCCAGCGATGAATGCTTCTTTTTGGTCTTTGTTTGGACTTTTATTTCTGCTGTTCTCCTTCACGAGGGACTTCATTATTTCCCATCATGGGATGTTAAACCTGACTACAGTCCCATGGGATTGAGGATAGCTTATTTCTCCTGTGAATTGATGGGTTCTGAGATGGCCCAATGCACATTCAGCAGCCTCTGCCACATACATTGGGGCAAGTGGTACTTGATGGATCAGGTAGATGAGTTGTCTATTGGTGTCCGCACTGTTTCTCAAAGTGTTTCTGCAGTGCTCATGGTCTATCCTTTCGCAACTGATTTCTGAGCAGAACAGTGGGTTGAGGAATCTAGTGTCAGGCATCTGAGCAACATAGGAGACAGTGAGGTCTGCAGATGCCGGAGATTAGAGTTGAGAGTGTGTTGCTGGAAAGGCACAGCAGGTCAGGCAGCATCCGAGGTGTAGGAGAGTCGACGTTTCGGGCTGGAGCCCTTCATGATGAAGGGCTCTGGCTCAAAATGTCGATTTTCCTGCTCCTTGGATGCAGCCTGACCATCTCAGCAACATATCCCACCCAGCGGACCTGATTTTGAGTGTTAAGCACCCCAGTGCTCAGTAACTTGGATTGGGAGAGGGTGCTGCTTAATTGCCAATGGTCTATAGTTCCTTAAACATGCTCTAGCTCCCTCCTGATAGCCACGTTTAAAGGGTGTGTTGGACTGGGGTGGACAAAATTAAAAATCAACAACACCATGTTATAACCCACCCGGTTTATTTGGAAGCACTCGCTTTTGGAGCGCTGCTCCTTCATCAGGTGGACAACCTAGTGTTATAGGATGTTTAACATGTTTAAATGTTAGCTATGTATCAGTCCAATCGAAGTGTTCCTTTCTCTATTAAACAATTCTCTATTAAACTATTCTCTATTAAACTACATGTAATTGGGCCTCTGTTATTCTTCTCTAGCTTCTGTTACAATATGATGAGATTATCTGTCTATATAGAGGTAAAGTTCAATTAGTTTACTTAGTATTTTGTACTTTTATTACTAACACTTATATAGTCTTTTAAAACTTATCTTCTGATAATTTATCCTCTTCACCCACACCCTCCCATGCAAATACTGAAACAAATACTGAAGCATTTAATATTTCTGCTATTTTGCTAATGTCAATTATGATTTTATCATATCTACATGAGAATGTTTTTCTTCATTGCTCAGACCTTTGAGTAGAAGAATTGAGACGTCATGTTGAGGTTGGACAGCCTCCTCTGAAATACTGTGTGCCGTTTTGGTTGCCCCTGTTTAGGAAGGTAAAAACAATGACTGCAGATGCTGGAAACCGGGTTCTGGATTAGTGGTGCTGGAAGAGACAGCAGTTCAGGCAGCATCCAAGGAGCTTCGAAATCGATGTTTCGGGCAAAAGCCCTTCATCAGGAATAAAGCTTTCGAAGCTCCTTGGATGCTGCCTGAACTGCTGTGCTCTTCCGGCACCACTAGTCCAGAACCTGCTTAGGAAGGACATTATTAAACTGGAGATGGTTCAGAAAAGATTTACAAGGAAGATATCGAGAATGGAGGGTTGGAGACATAAAAATAGACTGGGACTGTTTTCCCTGGAATGTAAGAGGTTAAGGGGTGACCTTCTTGAGGTTTGTAAAATCATGAACAGCACAGATAAGGTGAATGCCAACGGTCTTTCCCTAGGGTGGGGGAGTTCAAACCCAGGGGTATTTTGTAAAGGTGAGAGAAGAAAGATTGAAGAAGGCAATGTTTTTCCACAGACAGTGGTTCATCTATGGAATGAATTGCCAGAGAAAGTGATAGATGCAGGTACAGTTAAAACATTTAAAAGATAGTTGGATAAGTATATGAATGGAGAGGGTTTGGAGGGATATGGGCCAAGCACAGGCAAATGAGACTAGTTTAGTTTGGGGACACAGTTGGCATGGACTGATCGGACAGAAGGGTCTGTTTCTGTGCTGTATGACTCTATGACTCTGTGACTCTACTGTTTAGTGGGTGTATGACATCTGTTTTATTTTGAATTAATGTACGTGGAGAATAGTTTACCACTTTGTTTTATGCTTCTTGCTCATTAAATTTCATTGTTCCTGTCTGTCATCCTAATTGTCTTGGTTTACTTCTTTTTGCCTTCAGACTTTTCCATAACATATGATGCCTGTCTGTACATCTCTTTCCTAAACTGCAAATTTTCTCTTAAATCTTTCTTTTTTCCGTATCATTTCTGTTTAGTTCCTTACTGTAGTTTTGAGCAGAATTGGCATTCCTGGAATCTGGTGAACAATCTCCTCAGTTCAGGGGACTGACTCTGTGCTGGCTGGTGCTACAGTAAGTGTGTTACTGTTAACCTGGGACAATAAAACAAAGAAACAAAAATATCCAGGAACTGTTCACGGAGAGGTGGGCACCACAGGGAGTGGGCTGTTTTATTTCCCCCTCCAACTCTATTTTGATCCAATCCCTGCCCTCCCCTTCACTGTTTGATCACGCAGCACTGCCCTCTGAGAAGGGCACTGTCACTGGCCACCCAGGTGTTTCCTTTCTTTATGGTGGTGGAAATTGAATAAAGATTTGTACAACTTGTATCTTTCACTGTGTCTCACACCTGCACACACACACAACATGGGTACAAAGAAAAAGAAAAAAAAAGGAAAAAATATATATAACCAGGAGATAGATCAGAATCTTCTCATAAAAAAAACCTGGAGATAACTATGACACGCAGCTCCTGTTCATCGACCGTGATGGTCTGGAGGTTGCCCTCAGGATGCTGCCTGTCTTTTACCAGGACCTGATCACTGTCTCAAACCTGGTCGAATTGCGTCATGCCTAACCTCTGGCAGGACTAGTGGTTGTCGACAAGGAGCCGTTGCTCAGGAATCCACACTCGCAGGTTCGTGTGGCTGTCGGAGGGGAGGGCTGTGGCCGCGAAGGTGACCAGGGTCGGGGATGTGCTAGATGGCGGGGGTCTGGACTGGACATTGCTGCAGGATATAGCGCGCAGGGCAGCGGTTGATGTCCAGTTCATGGCTACTGCCATTCGACGCTTTAAAACGGCGGTGCTCGGACCCGACATAATGCACCAGTTGGAAGACGCTCAGGTGTGCGGTGGAATCCCGCCTGCACTCAGCCCTGCCTGGACGGAATTCCACATTGGCCCCAAGGTCCTGAACATCCCCCGGGAACCTGTGCCCCACAACCTGAGCTGTCTCCGGAAGTTTAGTATTGTCCCTTTTAAGGACGTATCACAGTGGGCCCTGTACAGACCGCTGCTGCACACCGTCCACCGCCCGACACTCCATCATCCACCGCCCTGACACCCCTTGGCATGCCCATTTGCCACCGGGCGGTGGGGATCCCCAGTGGAGGGCTCTCTACATGGGAGTCCTCCCCCTTTCTCTCGGGGATCTGGGGTGGAGGGTGCTGCACGCAGCAGCCCCCTGCAACCGCAGATTGCGGTGGTTCACGGACTCCCAGCCCAACTGCTTGTTCTGTGGCGCTGTGGAGTCCGTGGACCATGTGTATATTGGGTGTGGGCGTTTGCACTCCCTTTTTGATTTTCTTAAAAACCTTCTTCTCTGTTTTTCGTTGCATATCAGTCCCACGCTCCTAATCTTCGGGAACCCAGCGTGGAGGGCAGGTCTGAAGACCTCCTCGTGGAAAAACAATGAGTGTAGATGCTGGAAACCATATACTGGATTAGTGGTGCTGGAAGAGCACAGCAGTTCAGGCAGCATCCAAGGAGCAGTGAAATCAACATTTCGGGCAAAAGCCCTTCATCAGGAATAAAGGCAGTGAGCCTGAAGCGTGGAGAGATAAGCTAGAGGAGGGTGGGGGTGGGTAGAGAGTAGCATAGAGTACAATGGGTGAGTGGGGGAGGAGATGAAGGTGATAGGTCAAGGAGGAGAGGATGGAGTGGATAGGTGGAAAAGGAGATAGGCAGGTAGGACAAGTCTGGACAAGTCAAGGAGACAGTGCTGAGCTGGAAGTTTGAAACTAGGATGAGGTGGGGGAAGGGGAAATGAGGAAGCTGTTGAAGTCCACATTGATGCCCTGGGGTTGAAGTGTTCCGAGGCGGAAGATGAGACGTTCTTCCTCCAGGCGTCGGGTGGTGAGGGAGTGGTTGTGAAGGAGGCCCAAGACCTCCATGTCCTCGGCAGAGTGGGAGGGGGAGTTGAAATGTTGGGCCACGGGGCGGTGTGGTTGATTGGTGCAGGTGTCCTGGAGATGTTCCCTAAAGCGCTCTGCTAGGAGGCGCCCAGTCTCCCCAATGTAGAGGAGACTACATCGGGAGCAACGGATACAATAAATGATATTAGTAGATGTGCCGGTAAAACTTTGATGGATGTGGAAGGCTCCTTTAGGGTCTTGGATAGAGGTGAGGGAGGAGGTGTGGGCACAGGTTTTACAGTTCCTGCGGTGGCAGGGGAAAGTGCCAGGATGGGAGGGTGGGTTGTAGGGGGGCGTGGACCACTACCTGGTCAGTGAATTCGTCAATTTCGCTGCTCCTTGGATGCTGCCTGAGCTGCTATGCTCTTCCAGCACCACTAATCCAGACCTCCTCGTGGGTCTGCTCCTAGGCCTGGCCAAACTGACCATAAACAGGTATAGGCAGTGGGCCATGGAGGCGGGGGGTGAGGGGTCATTAGGGCCAACTGCCTACCCCTCTTCTGTGGTTCTGTTAGAGTGCGGGTGTATCTGGAGAAGGAGCACACGGTGTCCACCAACACCCTTGAGCTGTTCAGGGAGAGGTGGGCACCGCAGGGAGTGGAGTGCTTTATTTTCCCCTCCAGCTCTATTCTGATTTAATCCCTGCCGTCCCCTTCACTGTTTGGTCACCCTTTGATGTGAAGGGCACTGCTTGTCACCAGCCACTTGGGTGATTCCTTTCTTCCTGGTGGTGGGAATTGAATAAAGTTTTGTACACCTGTTGTCTTTCACTGTGTCTCACATGTGCACACACACACAACATGGGCGCTGGGAAACTATAAGCACTACCACCGTTAGGCAGTAACGTGGGGGAATAAAATTTTTAAAAAACAGGAGATTTACAATCTCTTCAGTTTAGAGAACTGATTTTGTGCTAGATGGGCCACAGTCAATGTGTTCTCCCTACTGTTGGTTTCTGCTTTTTTTAGGGAGAACCTGATTCCTAAACCGGTTAGTTTCCAAAGCCAGTTTTGTTAAGTGGTATTCCTTTTTTGTTGAGGACTGATTTACACAGTCAATGTGTTCCAGGTGTAATTCAGCCCTCGTTAGGGAACTATTGTTTCATTGGCTGATGATAGCCTGTAGGTTACTCTTTTCTCTTTTACTTTGAGAAAAGGACTATATTGATTTTGTAGCAGGGCTTTGCCCTTGCACTCTGGTTTTCTTTGTTTTTTTATGTGTTTTGGTGTGTGCTGGGAGGTAAGCATTTGCTGTGAATTGGAGTTTACCCCTGTGAGTTAACTGCACCTTCACAATGTACTGTGTTCCTAAGAGTGGGCCTGGTTCTCTGTGGATAAACTAGGCCTCTATGGAGACTGAACACCCGTGTGTGTGTATTTGCTGCCTTCAGGAGTGGACTCTGCATAACTGAGTGGACAAAGTTAAATGTCACACAATACCAGGTTATAGTCCAACAGTTTTAATTGGAAGCACTAGCTTTCAGAGCGCTGCTCCTTCATCAAGTAGGTATGGAGTATCCTTTGGTTGTGGACTCCATCTCTGACAATGCATTCTGGAATGGACTCTGCATATTGAAGAGAACTGTTTATGGTAATAGATTCTGTTTGTTGGTATTTCAGATGAAGGGCTTTTGCCCAAAATGTTGATTTTCCTGCTCCTTGGATGCTGCCTGACCAGCTGTACTTTTCCAGCACCATACTCTTGACTGTTTGTTGGTAACTAACTCTGTCTTGCTTGTGGTTTATCACCTGCACTGTCTTGAGTCCCTGGGTCTGGCAGGCCTTGCTGGAAGCTGGGAGGCTCAAAGGTCACCCCAAAAGCTGTCACCCTGAGAGCCGGATGGTGGGTAGGCTGTTGTGTGCATTGGAAGATGGGTAAGCTGCCCCAAAAGCCAGAAAGTGGGTAGACCACCCTGATGCCAGTTGCCCTGAGAGGTGGAAGGTGAGTAGGCCATCCTGCCTGCTAGAAGGTGGGTAGCCTCTTCTGAGTGCTGTCATCCTGAGAAAAGCTAATCGGAACAGCCGTTCTAGAAGTGGCCAGAAGGTGTTGGCGTGGCTGAGAACCTGAAGGTGTGAAGGGACAGGCCAAGACCGGAAGGCTTGTGGGCTGCCCCCTGTGTGCCATCATCCTAGGGAGGGGGATGGACTGTTCGAGAGGTTGCCAGAAGGCATGTCAAGGTGGGCGAGAGCCAGATGGTATGTAGGGGTAGACTGAGAGCTGGAGGGCAGGTAGGCCATCCTCAGCACTGATACCCTGGGCAGGTATCAGGGCTGAAAAGAAGGTTAAGGAAGCGGGTAGGCCATCCTGATCACTGTCGTCTTGGGGGGTAGGAGGAGGGAGGGAGCAGAATGGGCTATCCTAGAGGTGGCCAGAAGGTGTCAGGGCGGACCGGGAGCCGGAAGGGGCGTGGGGGGGGCGGACTGGGAGCCGGAAGGGGCGTGGGCTGCGAGCTGCCTTAGTGTCCGGAAGGTGGGAGGGTTGGGTGGGTTGCTGTGTATGGGGGGGTGGGGAGGGGGGTATCTGGGTTATGTGCACTGTTTTATTGTTCAGTTTAATGGACTGTCTGTATGTGATTGCATTCACAGTTTCCTTCTTGATTGATGTAAGGTGGGGTTTGAGATTCATCCTCGTTTCCCTGTGAAGTGGTTATATAGTGAGGTTTAGGGTCTGGCTTTGCTGCTCCTTTCCGTGTAAATTGCTGTTTTTTTGAATACAACTGTTAACATTAATTATTTGTTTGTAATTTATATGGCTAATAAAGTATATACAACCAGAAAGAAAAAGTGTCAGATTCCTGTTCACTTGGAGAACTGGCTCTAGTTGAGGACTCTCCACCTGTAAATAAAGGGAGACTTGATGATGGTTTACCAGCCTTTGTGGAGTGAGTTCAAAGTCCACTAGAAAATTTCCTGTTGTTTAGCTCATGCCATTCTGTGTAACAAAAAAAAGAGTCCTGTACACACTTATATCCTTTTATCCCCTTTAACTGTTTTTTTCTGGTTATTTAATTCTGAGTTTGTTGAGATCCCCCACATTTATTATTCTATCACTTTTACTGTGTTCTCTAATATGTTTTTGCATATTTCTATCTTCTTAACACCCTCCCATTCTGTGAGAATCCTGTAGTAAAAACCTAATAACAGACACAAATTACTATGAATGCTGGGTTAATCCTTGCTATTCCACAAAAGCTGTTCCTTTCAATAATCCACACTAATTCATGCTGGCCTCTCTGCCTTACATTTTTAAAGCTTTGCAAGGACTTGGTACATTGAGGATTGTCTTCAGCCCGCAATTTGCAAGTGTCCCTCATTTCTGAATGTATCTTTTCCTTGGAAGTTATTTGAGTCTCTGTTTTGTTTGCAGTATTGCTTTGGAGCATCCATTAATGCGGGTTTTACTGTAGATGCGTTTGACCAAGGAAGTTCTTAAAGCACAACTTTCAGGCCATGACGTTCCTACCTTCTCAAACCTGTCCCTCGCCACAGGCAGGGTGACCCTCCGGTTTAAAACTCCATCAGTCATCTCGCTCTTGCTCACTCTCTCTTTAGAGAGCAGCCCTCTGTTCCTCTGGGGCTATGGCGACTTTATTTACTTACTAAAGGACAGTATGCTTCCTTCTGATGCAAGGCATTGTGCAATTTGTTCACAATACGGCATAATGGTACAGACAGGAGGAGCTGTTTTTACACTGATGTTGTGACTGAGCAAAATAAAAGGCCATCATTCCAGCTAAAAACAAAGGTTTCTAAGGATTTGTGAGCAAGATGCCGAAAGTTTTCTCATCTGAACTTGCTCAGTCAAAAATAGAATGACAGATTTAAAAAGTTCAGTGTTTTGAGAGCTATTCGTCTTCAGAGAATTATTAAAAAAATATTTTCTGTGAAATGTCCCTAACTTTTTTAAACATTTGGGTTTTTGTGTCAAATTCTTCCAACTTGCCCTAAACAAATCATTGACCATGTGCTGGGAGAATTTAATGCAAATGTGTCAATAAATGTGCTACAAATAGTGACACCCAGCATTTGAACACTCCAATTCTCATCTCAATTACATCAATAGACGAAGGATTAGGCCATTTGGCCCTTCGAGCCAGCACCATCCTTCATTACGATCATGGCTGATCATCCAGAATCCGTATCCTGTTTTTGCCTAATCCCCATAACCCTTGATTCCACTATCTTTTAAGAGCTCTGTCCATCTCTTTCTTGAAAGTATTCAGAGACTTGGCCTCCACTGCCTTCTGGGGCAGAGCATTCCAAATATCCACCACTCTCTGGGTGAAGAAGTTTCTCCTCAATTCTGTTCTTAAATAGCTTACCCCTTATTTTAAATGGTGTCATCTGGTTCTGGATTCACCCATCAGCAGAAATGTGCTTCCTGCCTCCAGAGTGTTCAAACCTTTTAATAATCTTATACGACTCAATCAGATCCCATCTCATCCTTCTAAACTCAACCATACATTTATCCACATTAAACTGCATCTGCCATGCATTCATTCACTCACCTAGCCTGTCCAAGTCACTCTGTATTCTCATAACATCCTCCTCACATTTCACCCTGCCACCCAGCTTTGTGTCATCAGCAAATTTGCTAACATTACTTTTAATACCTTCATCTATATCATTAATGTATATTGTAAACAGCTGCGGGCCCGG
The DNA here is from genome assembly GCF_047496795.1 of Chiloscyllium punctatum. Classification (NCBI taxonomy): domain Eukaryota; kingdom Metazoa; phylum Chordata; class Chondrichthyes; order Orectolobiformes; family Hemiscylliidae; genus Chiloscyllium; species Chiloscyllium punctatum. Next base: position 110,160,904 of record NC_092746.1, read on the forward strand.
TACCCCCACTGGTCACCACTTGCCATTCTGAAAGGGACCCGTTTATCAATGCTGTTTGCATCCGGTCAATGTTATAACCTTCATTGCCATCACATCTCAATATTTTGCACTCTCTATTTAAACATATCATGGCAAAATGCAAAGAAAAATTTACTCTGTCCAGACTAAACACATTAACCTTTAATCAATGCATCAGATAGTGTATTGCAGCCAAATGATTATCATAATCCTCAATCCAATTAGCCTTGTCACTTTCTGACTGCCATGTTGTTGCAGTTACCTGAAATGTTATTTTAGGGATAAGCTTCCACTCATACACAGATATCCACTCACTTCTTTTTCCCAAAGAACCTTGGCAGTGGGAAGACAGAGAATCATTACACCATTTGGAAAGAATGGACATGAAGGTACTAACACTAAACCAGTAGAAATGTACAATTCACATGAATATTTGAAGAAAAGGATGACAAATTAACTCAAAATCAAAGAAAATCCATTCAGCATCTCCAGCCAACTTCTGGGTCATATTTTGCGCAGTTAGCTTAGTCATAGAGGTGTACAGCACGGAAACAGACCCTTTGGTCCAACTTGTCCAAGCCGACCAGATATCCTAACCTAATCTAGTCCCACCTGCCAGCACCTGGCCCATATCCCTCTAAACTCTCCTTCATTTATCCATCCAGATGCCTTTTAAATCTTGTAATTGTACCAGCCTCCACTACTTCCTTTGGCAGCTCATTCCATACCACCCTCTACATTAAAAAGTTGTTCCTAAGGTCCCTTTCCCCTCTCGCCTTAAATTTATGCCCTCTACTTCTGGACTCTCTTACCCTGGGGAAAAGACTTTGACTATTTATCCTAACCATGCCCCTCATGATTTTGTAAACCTCTATAAGGTCACCTCTCAGCCTCCGATGCTCCAGGTAAAACAGCCCCAGTCTATTCAATCTCACCCTATTGCTCAAATTCTCCAACCCTGGCAACATCCTTATAAATCTTCTCTGAACCCTTTCAAGTTTAACATATCTTTCCGATAGGAGGGAGACCAGTAATGAACGCTATCCAAAAGTAGCCTAACTAATGTCCTATACAGCTGCAACGTGATCTCCTAACTCCTATACTCAATAAAGGAAAGCAGACCAAATACTGCCTTCACTACCCTGTTCTCAACATCTTGTACCACTGTAATAACTTGCATCATATGTCCTTGCATTTTCTACTTCCCATTAAGAACAGATTTAAAATCCTTGACATGTATGCACAACTTGATCAGGTTGTAAATAAGTTAGAAAAGCCATTAGCAATGAACAAATTAAAGTGTTAACAAGAATTCCCTCTGCTACTTTAAAGCATGTGTCAACTTGTTTGAAGAAGCAGGCTAGCGATTTACCAAAATAGCTCAAATAGCAAAGGAATCTCCCATGAAAATAATATATTTATTGCTAATGGTGAGCAGCATGTTTGCAGCTTGCATGATGTAAAATCTCAATTGATCCTCACTGTCTACAAATCCTCTCTAACCTGCTGTGAGTGTGAGTCCACACCTCAGCTGAGTACTTAACCACAGCTTGACTGACGAAGAAGAGCTTATGCCTGAAACGTCGATCCTCCTGCTCCTTGGATGGTGCCTGACCTGCTGCACTGTTCCAGCAACACATTCTTCAGTTTTGCAACAATTCAAATACATATAATCATTGCAGTCAATTCTCTTGCTGTCCCAAATGTGTCTTAAATATTCCTTTTGTTTTCAACATTTAACTGATTCTCCCTTGAAAACTATTACATAATTCTAATGGGAAAGTCTTCAGCTGTCCAATCAATATAGTTCTTTCAGCCTTTATGCGTATGCATGAAAATTGCAAATAGTTAAATTCCTGACATCGTAATGAGCACCATCCTGTATTCCAATTCTTTGCACTCCAATTCAAATTTGACAAGGAGCAGTCAAATGAGCTTCGTTGCCTTTAGGTGTTAGTTTGGAAGTCTACCAGTTGATTTTCCATAATGGACCACCACCAGCCTGCCTTCACTGCATACTTTCCTCCAGTTCTAGATTGGCCTGAGAGCCAGTCTCATCAACAGAGCTCTAGTCTGATTGTGCTTTTAAATATTGTGCCATCATCAGGGATGCTGTTCCAATTCTGGGATCTCCAGTGAGTGGTGACTTGTTTCGGGACTGGTACATGCTAAGATGCAGCAGAAATCAAACGTGACACTCCCCGCAGCAGAGAAATGGTAATTAATGCGATGCATTTCGTAAGATGCAGTGAGATAACTCGCTGAGCCTCGTGGTGAGAATCATTCCAACAAAAAGGGAGACTTGGTGACAGTTTACTGGCCTCTGTGGAGTTGGCACACGCTAAGATGCGGTGGAAATCGAACGTGATACGTGATAGAAGGGGGGCACGGTGGCTCAGTGTTTACCACTGTTGCCTCACAGCGCCAGGGACCCGGGTTTGATTCCAGACTTGGGCGACTGTCCGTGTGGAGTTTGCAAGGTCGGGGTAATGTAGAGTAATAGGGTAGGGGAATAGGTCTGGGTGGGTAACTCTTTGGAGGGTCACTGTGGACTTGTTCGGCCGAAGGGCTTGTTTCATCACTGTAGGGATTCTAGGATTAAACAAGGCTCACACTAAGCCAAAGAAAACTGGAAAATTTACTGCAATGTTTTTCCTAAATTCCTCGTTCCTGAGCTGTTGTTTATAACCAAAAACTTGATCCAAATTCTATTTGTCTTTTAGTAAAGAAAGACTTCCGTTTACATTAAGTCTACGAGGGCCTCAGGGCATCCCAAAGTTGAATGAAGTACATTTTAAAATATAGCTACATTGTAGGCAACATAACAGCAAGGTCCCATGCAATTAATAACAATTATGATCATCAGATTTTTTATTTGTTCATTCATGGGCTCACTGGCTAGCCCAGCATTTCTTGCCCAGAGGGCAGTTAAGATTCAACAAGACTACTCTGGGTCTGGAGTCACATGTAGGCAAGACCAGGCAAGGATGGCAATTTCCTTCCTGAAAAGACATGTGTGAACCAGGTTAGTTTCTCCACAACAATCTATTCTTATTTCCAGATTTTAAAAAAAACTGAACTCAAATTCCACCACTTGTCTTGGTAGGAGTCCAGGTCCCTAGAACATTATCTGGGTTTCTGGATTAATAGTCAAGTGATAATACCACAAGACTATCACCTTCCCTCTGTCATTGCAGCTTTGGTTGAGGTTCACATATTCATTAGAAATCCCTTGAGAAATTCCCTCCATGTTTATACCTGAAATTTACTCTAGAATTTCCATGTTACCTTTCATTTATTGAGCATGCGTATCAACTGTGTTTAGATAGTTGGTGGAGCTCAATTGCCTGAATAGCCAGGTAGTGATGTAGTGGTAACAACAGCCTGGGTTCAGCTCCTGCACCAGCTGAGGTTACCACAGAGGATTCTCTTTCTTAACCTTCCCTCCCCACTTCCCCCACCCCACCTGAGGCTTGGTTACCCTCAGATTAAACCACCCACCACCAGTCATCTCTCTCACTCTCTCTCCAGTGAGAAAGCTGCCCTATGGTCAGGTGAGACTGTGGTGATTTTACCTTTTCAACCATAGGCTTAATTTTCAGTTCATGTACCTTCTTTGAGATTTCCATCTTCCACACAAGTTGATGTTACCTATCAACTTTGATGCTTCACTTCTTTATATGGTCAGCAAGACTTGTTCATAAATATGAAGAAATTAGCCCTCTTGTCACTGATCTCTGCAAAGTTCGCTTCTCAATATAAGACTATCTAAGTTGCAACATCTTCAATTAAATTAAATCCATGTTCTGCACTCATGAAATTCATCTTATTAAGTACATGAAGTTGATGTGTGGAACATTCACCACATTGTCAACACCCACCAGATATTTTCCACCCCCAATTTTGTTTTAAAACCTGGCTTATTAGACACGATCTGTCTTTCATCAACTGACAATGGTTCCAGATTACTGTCTATACTTTTGTAAATGTATTTCCTCTGCTTCCATCATTAGTAACACAATGAAAATACTCAAGCTTTGAAGGTGGTGCAGAGTCTGTGAGGCTGCCAACAACCCACAAGGCTGATATCTATGATCTGAGAATTAAGTATTTCCTTCAGCTTGACAGAAAACCTCACAGACACACAAAACTAAACAGCACTCAAAATGTCAAGCTGAATATGAATTCAGCTCTGCGTGACTTTAATTTTGAGGGATCTTGTTTATTGCTGTTTCCATTGCTCTAATATTAGCCATCTCTCCAAATGTCTCTGACTCTCCCACCTCCTATAAGACATTACTTAAGAAAAGTAAGCACTTTGACCAAGGATTAGCTACCCACCACCTCCTTGGAGAAAGGGCAGACTGCAGATGCTGGAGATCAGAGTCAAGAGTGTGGTGCTGGAAAAGCACAGCAGATCTGGCAACATCTGAGGAGCAAGAGAATCGATGGTTCAGGCAAGAGCCCTTCATCAGGAGCCCCGACCTCCTTACAAGGCATGGAGTTGTATTCTGCCTGCTAACAGTCCTGTGAGGTTCCTTGAGATAATGCTACATTAAACATGATTTATAAATGCAAGCAATTTTAATAAAAAGGTCTGTGTTGCTCTATTTATCCCAGAAATATCTGAATTTATCTGGCTGAGGCTGGGCAACACAGAATGTAACAAGTACCAAAGTCATTTTTATCTTGGTTTGGACAGTTTAGTGCAACACGGTCATCCCTCAGCCTCCGACGCTCCAGGGAAAACAGCCCCAGCCTGTTCAGCCTCTCCCTATAGCTCAAATCCTCCAACCCTGGCAACATCCTTGTAAATCTTTTCTGAACTCTTTCAAGTTTCACAACATCTTTCCGATAGAAGGAGACCAGAATTGCACGCAATATTCCAACAGTGGCCTTACCAATGTCCTGTACAGCTGCAACATGACCTCCTAACTCCTGTACTCAATACTCTGACCAATACCAAACGCCGCCTTCACTATCCTATCTACCTGCGAGGCTGGTACAATTGCAACATTTAACAGGCATTTGGATGGTTAAATGAATTGCAAGGGTTTGGAGGAATATGAGCCGGGTGCTGGCAGGTGGGACTAGATTGGGTTGAGATATCTGGTCAGCATGGATGGGTTGGTCCGAAGGGTCTGTTTCCGTGCTGTACATCTCTATGACTTGTTACATGAAGTTACCACGTGAGAAATGTTGACAATGATGAGAAACCAAGCAAGTTCTTCTTGGAGGGAAGAAAGCTGATGGAGATTTGATAGAAGTTTTCAAAATCATGAGCGGGTTAAATAGAGTGGACAGGGAGAAGTGGTTCCTGCTTGTAAAAGGAACAAAAATGAGATGGCATAGATTTGAAGTGATCTATAAATGAAGCAAGAGTGATGTGAGAAACAAATGTTTTCACAGACCAAGTTGTTAAGGTCTGGAATGGTGATGAAGGCACCCAAAAGGGATAATGGATGGTTATTTGGAGAGTAACTATGTGCAGGGATATGGGGAAAACTCAAGAGAATGGCACTAGGTAAGATGCTGCTTTGATGAGCACGTGTAGGCATGATGGGCCAAATGGCCTTCACCCGCACAACGACAATTCTGTGCCTCTGTGATACCACCGTGCGATCAGGATGGACTGATGCATTGGTTGGGAAAGGAACATCAGCTTGTTTTAGGAGGAAGACCAATGACTCAAAGCAGGATGCATAGTGGCACCGCTGCCTAACAGTTCCAGGGACCCGGGTTTTGATTCTTGCCTCAGGTGACTCTCTGTGGAGTTTGCACATTTTATCGGTGTCTGTGTGAGTTTTGTCTGGGTACTCCGGTGTCCTCCCACTGTCCAAAGACGTACAGGTTAAGTGGATTGACTATGCTAAATTGCCCTATAGATAATAGACAATAGGTGCAGGAGTAGGCCATTCTGCCCTTCGAGCCTGCACCACCATTCAATATGATCATGGCTGATCATCCTTAATCAGTATCCTGTTCCTGCCTTATCTCCATAACCCTTGATTCCACTATCCTTGAGAGCTCTATCCAACTCTTTCTTAAATTAATCCAGAGACTGGGCCTCCACTGCCCTCTGGGGCAGAGCATTCCACACAACTACCACTCTCTGGGTGAAGACGTTTCTCCTCATCTCTGTCCTAAATGGTCCACCCCATATTTTTAAGCTGTGTCCTCTGGTTCGGCACTCACCCATCAGCAGAAACATGTTTCCTGCCTCCGGAGTGTCCAATCCTTTAATAATCTTATATGTCTCAATCAGATCCCCCCTCAGTCTTCTAAACTCAAGGGTATACAAGCCCAGTTGCTCCAGTCTTTCAGTGTAAGGTAATCCTGCCATTCCAGGAATTGACCTCGTGAACCTATGCTGCACTCCCTCAATAGCCAGAATGTCTTTCCTCAAATTTGGAGGCCAGAACTGCACACATTACTCCAGATGTGGTCTCACCAGGGCCCTGTACAGCTGCAGAAGAACCTCTTTGCTTCTATACTCAATCACTCTTGTTATGAAGGCCAGCATGCTATTAGCCTTCTTCACTACCTGCTGTACCTGCATGCTTACCTTCATTGATTGGTATACATGAACACCCAGATCTCTTTGTACTGCCCCTTTACCTAAATTGATTCCATTTAGGTAGTAATCTGCCTTCCTGTTCTTATCACCAAAGTGGATAATCATACATTTATCCACATTAAACTGCATCTGCCACATATCTGACCACTCACCTAACTTGTCCAGGTCACCCTGTAATCTCCTAACATCCTCCTCACATTTCACCCTGCCACCCAGCTTAGTATCATCAGCAAATTTGTTAATGTTATTGCTAATACCATCTTCTATATCATTAACATATATTGTAAAAAGCTGCAGTCCCAGTACTGATCCTTGCGGTACCCCACTGGTCACTGCCTGCCATTTCGAAATGAAGTCGTTTATCACCACTCTTTGCTTCCTATCAGGCAACCAACTTTCAATCCAAGTTAGTAATTTGCTCCCAATACCATGTGCCCTAATTTTGCTCACTAACCTCCTATGTGGGACTTTATCAAAAGCTTTCTGAAAGTCCAGGTACACTATATCTACTGGATCTCCCTCATCCACCTTCAGAGTTACATCCTCAAAAAATTCCAGAAGATTAGTCAAGCATGATTTCCCCTTCATAAATCCATGCTGACTCTGACCTATCCTGTTACTACTATCCAGATGTGTCATAATTTCATCATTTATAATAGACTCCAGCATCTTTCCCACCACTGAGGTCAGACTAACTGGTCTATAATTTCCTGCTTTCTCTCTCCCACCTTTCTTAAAAAGTGGTACAATATTAGCCACCCTCCAATCCGCACGAACTGATCCCGAATCTATCGAACTCTGGAAAATAATCACCAACGCATCCAAGATTTCTCGAGCCACCTCCTTCAGTACCCTGGGATGTAGACCATCAGGCCCCAGGGACTTATCAACCTTCAGAACTAACAGTCTCTCCAACACCAATTCCCTTAAGTTCAAGTCCTTCAGCCACTGTTACTTCAGGGATAGCTTGTGTCTTCCCCAGTGAACACAGATCTGAAGTGCCAATTCAATTCTTCTGCCATTTCTTTGTTCCCCATAGTATATTCCCCTGTTTCTGTCTTCAAGGGCCCAATTTTAGTCTTGCCAATTTTTTGCCTTTCACATACCTAAAAAATCTTTTACTATCCTCCTTTATGTTACTGGCCAGTTTACCTTCGTACCTCATTTTTTTCTCTGCGTATTTCCTTCTTAGTAATCCTCTGTTGTTCTTTAAAAGCTTCCCAGTCCTCCATTATCTTTGCTATGTTATACTTTTTCTCTTTTAACTTTTATATGTTTCTTAACTTCCCTCATCAGCCACGGCCACCCATGTCTCCTCCTAGGATCTTTCTTCCTTTTTGGAATGAACTGATCCTGCAATGTCTGCATTATACATAGAAATATCTGCTATTGTTCCTCCACTGTCATCCCTGCAAAGGTTGAACTTTGGCGAGCTCCTCCCTCATAGCTCCATAGTTCCCTTTATTCAACAGAAATATTGTCACTTCCGATTGTACCCTCTCCCTCTCAAATTGCAGATTAAATTTCCCAGCCATGGGAAATGTAGGATTATGGTGTATGGAGATGGATCTGGGTGGGATGCTCTTCAGAGAGTTGATGTGGAGAAAATGGGTTGAATTGCCTTCTTCCACATTGTAGGGATTCTGTGACACAGTAAAGCATGGAGTCCAACAAGGCTGATATCTTAACACTTCATTGGCCTCAACGTGCTCTGGGTATCTTCAGGTAATGGAAACATAAATATTTTTCCTACGTAAATTGATCAGCCTCTATCATCCAACTTCCTATTGTATGCCAGCCTTGAATGAGTTGGTTGCACTCTCACCTCTGACTCATAGGCCATCAGTTCAAGTCACACTTTAAGGACTTGAACACAAAAATCAAAGCTGATGCTGCAATGCATTACTGATGGACAGTTTTACTTTTGGAAACTCTGACCTTTGGGGATGAGATTATTAAACTGAGCTACAGCACTGACATCTACCTAACAACATTGAACATTGCTAAGGTATGTATTGTCCACATAAAACAGGCCAAGTCAATCCGCACACATTACTCCCTCAGCAAACTATTTTCAATCAGCAACAAAATGAAAGAAGGCACTTTGCAGTGAATCCACAATAACTTTCTTCACTAATGTGATGTCGTGATGATGGATCAGAACCCAAAAGTACTTCTTGAATTCCAACATGTATTTCTTTAAAGAGAGCTGCCACAACCTAAGGATGACTGTGAATATAAACATAATGATCATCTGGTAGAAAATCTGGACTCATGAAAGTCACACTTGTACAGATTGAGGGAAAGTTCAGACAGAAGGAAGATGTGACAGCAAGCTGATTCTCTGTCTCTGTCTCTCTGTCTCTTTCCTTCTCTCTCTCACTCTCTCACCCTCACTCTCCCGAAAGCCATCTCCTGCAGAGTAAGCTTTCAGGAATCTACTAGTATTTTTCTCCATTTCCCATTTTTCTCCAAAATCTTCAACATTGTTCTTGTCTTTAAGAAAACAATTATGTGGTGTAAGGTGTGCAATTTACGTCTACAAGATGATCACAGGATTAGATAGGGTAGACAGTGAAATACTTATTCCTAGGATGATGGTGTCAGCTTGTACGAGGGGGCTTAACTACAAATTGAGAGGTGATAGATTTGACAGATGTCAGAGGAAAGTTCTTTACGCGGAGGGTGGTAAGGGCATGGAATGCCCTACCTGCTAATGTAGTCAACTCAGCCACATTAGGGAGATGTAAACAGTCCTTAGATAAGCACATGGATGATTTTGGGATAATGTAGGGGGACGAGCTGAGAATAGATCACAGGTCGGCGCAACATTGAGGGCCGAAGGGCCTTGTCTGCGCTGTATTGTTCTATGTTCTATGTTCTATTTATGTATATCTTAACATAATTTATTTTAAAGTTTGGATTTCGAACAACTAATATCTAGGTTCAGTCTTTGTGTTTGAGGCGGTTTAATTATTACTTTCTAAGTAATATCTGGTTGCGCTTCGGCGGGGCGGTGTGGACTTGTTGGGCCGAAGGGCCTGTTTCCACACTGTAAGTAATCTAATCTAATCTAATCTAATCTAATCTGGAACCATTTTGGCATCTTTAAGAAAATAGAAAAGAGAGAGTGACATGCTTTACAGCAATGGGGTGGTCTTTATATTGGGACATTGAACAATGGAAGTAGTGTAGTGTGTTAGGCTTTCAGACAGAAGACTCTGGAATCTTTTGAGTGAAGATTAGAGTGGTGCTGAAAATGCACAGCAGGTCAGGCAGTATCAAAGGAGCAGGAAAATCCTGATGAAGGGTTCCTGCATGAGACATCAATTTTCCTGCTCCTTGGATGCTGCCTGACCTGCTGTGCATTTCCAGCACCACTCTCATCTTAACTCTAATCTCCAGCATTTTCCATTCCTGAATTTCACCTAATCTTTTGAGTGGGTTTCGGGAACACACGTAGTTTGAAAGAATAGCTTTTGGGTTTAAGTTGGGCAATTTTGCAGAAGTTCTGGCTGAAGCTGGATGCTTAAAACAGCTGCTCCTACAAAAGGGAAGCAGTTTAGGACTCTTCCGAGGTTACCTCATTGTAAGAAGTGCTGTTTAAAAGTTCCAGACCATAAGTGATTGGTTAAAGTTAGTTAAAACCTTGAAGGTTTAAATGAAGCCAAGAAAGACTTAGTTCAGTTCTGTGATAAACCAAGGAAGAGGCTATCAGATTCTTATGATCTGAATGTAAAGCGATAGATAAGTCAAACCCAATGTGGGGTAGAGAAAGGCATTTTCTCTGATATTTGTTGACTATATTTCGATGCTATTAGGATTAATTTAATTGTACTTTTACAATATATTCTTAAATATGTTTTATATGTAAATAATTTGGCTTATTCCATTTCATCTTTTTCTTGTGTCATGAACTTCTCTTTTGTTGGAGAAACCAAATCAGCGAACACTGTATACTTATGTTTTAGTAAAAGACCACTTCGTTAAAGTTAAAAGACCCACAAACAAAATATGATCTATCAAGCCAGATTTCAGTCTGGAATCTGAGTTGTCCAGTAACACCATCATAACAAGTGACTTCTATAAAGGTTTATGAACTCTGGTCATTCCTTGGTAACATCCAAGTTAATTTACCCTAAAAAAGATAAAGAAATGCAGATGCTGGAGATCCAAAATAAAAGCAGAAATTGCTGATAAAATTCAGCAGGCCAGGCAGCATCGGTAGGGAGAATGCAGAGTTAACATTTCAAGTCTAGTGACTTTTCCTCAGATGGTTCATAATCTATCCTGAACCTTTTCTGAATTTCCTGCAATAGGTTGCAATACATTCTTCACCTGTTGCACAACGCTGTAGGTTTTGAACATTTCCTCCTTGTTTGTGGTTTTGTGTCACTGGATACCTTTGGCTTACCTTTTTTTTTATGTATTTGCCAACTTAGGCTGCTTTGTGACACTTCTATTCCAATTAGTCGCTACCCAGTCAGACAGGTTGCAGACTCACTCTGAGGGTGAATATGAAATTTCTGCCAAATGAGCAAAGCTGGCCGCTGATAGCCTCATCTGAGATGGTTATCTGTCCAAATGTTCGGCATGTAGTATGTTTGGTGCCACCATTCCCTTTTAGAGCATATTGCTGCAGCGGCTGATTCTCTGGCACTGTGGAGAAAGTCGCGAGCATGCACCAATTAAGCTGAATAGCTGTGCTGTGCATCCTAGGTAGCTGGCAGTAAGACATCTTAAGTCTTAAAGCTCCTTAAGACATGCAGAGGTTGTGAAAGGCATTGCACTCATGCAAGTCCTCCTTTCTACAAAATAATCAGCAACGTTTAAGATACTTGGCGCGCTCATGTTCAAGGCTCACTAGTTGGGATCTGGCACTATGCCTTTACATCTGTCCCTCGTTCCTGATTAAGATTGAGAGAGGTTGCCAGAACAGTGCCCAAGCTATACTTAGGATGAATAAATCACCCTGAAAATTTCACAATTATCAGAATCATTAGATCGACAGAACAGGCCATATTGTACCTTGAGAAGTTTGACCTAAAGTCTCTTACTTTGTCCATAAAATAGACTTATTGTGAACAGCGAAGTAAATTAATTTGATTTTAAATGTGAGAAGTGCTTTTGATTGATCTATGGACATTAACACTTCTCCCGTGCCAGTCATCAACTTTTACTTAATCTGGTACTGTAATTGTCCACCGATAAAAATTTGGCAGTTTGATAACACCATTATAAATAATTAACACCTACTTAATAAAAAAGCGAGAACAATTTTACGGCAATTAGCTTGCAGGATTCTAAAGAATTGCAAATACTAACTCTGACCAACTCATAAAACTTTGATTAATTCTGCAGTTTGGGATACAGCAATAACTTGTAACAAATATTGGTGATTGAACACCCCAAACTGATGTGAAGTTAAACCTTTTGACCTGAATACATGTGACTGTCATTGATATTAACATAATACCACCCCACCAAGTCTACTCGCGATCACCAGTAAAGTGATGGAAGGTTTCAGCAACAATGTTATCAAGCAGCACCACCTCAGCAATAACCTGCTTAGTGGTGCCCAGTTTGCATTCTTCCAGGGCCACTTAGTTCCTGACCTCATTACAGCCTTAGTTCAAACATTGATGAAACAGCTGAATTCCAGAGGTGAGGGGAGAGTCGAGATTAGCGCGGTGCTGGAAAAGCACAGCAGTTCAGGCAGACATCCGAGGAGCAGGAAAATCGCCGTAATAAAGGCAGAGAGCCTGAAGGGTGGAGAGATGAATGAGAGGAGGGTGGGGGTGGGGAGAAAGTAACATAGAGTACAATACGTGAGGGATGAAGGTGATAGGTCAGGGGAAGGAGGGGTGAGTGGAGAGGTGGAAAAGAGGATAGGCAGGTAGGACAAGTCATGGGGACAGTGCTGAGCTGGAAGTTTGGAACTGGGGTAAGGTGGAGGAAGGGCAAATGGGGAAACTGTTGAAGTCCACATTGATGCCCTGGGGTTGGAGTGTTCCGAGGTGGAAGATGAGGTGTTCTTCCTCCAGGCGTCTGGTGGTAAGGGAGCAGCAGTTCAGGAGGTCCAGGACCTCCATGTCCTCAGCAGAGTGGGAGGGGGAGTTGAAATGTTGGGCCACAGGGCGGTGTGGTTGATTGATGTGGGTATCCCAGAGATGTTCCCTAAAGCACTATGCTAGGAGGCATCCAGTGTCTCCAATGTAGAGGAGACCGCATCAGGAGCAACGGATACAATAAATGATATTGGTGGATGTGCAGGTAAAACTTTGGATGTGGAAGGCTCCTTTAGGGCCTTGGATGGAGGTGAGGGAGAAGGTGTGGGCGCACGTTTTGCAATTCCTGCGGTGCGGTGGCAAGGGAAGGTGCCAGGATGGGAGGGTGGGTTGTAGGGGGGCATGGACCTGATCAGGTAGTCATGGAAGGAACAGTCTTTGCGGAAGGCAGAAAGGGGTGGGGAGGGAAATATATCCCTGATGGTGGGGTCTGTCTGGAGGTGGCGGAAATGTTGGCAGATGATTTGGTTTATGTATGGTGGAAGGTGAGCACCAGGGGCGTTCTGTCCTTGTTACAGTTGGAGGGGTGGGGTTTGAGGGCGGAGTTGCGGGATGTGGACGAGATGCGTTGGAGGGCATCTTTAACCACGTGGGAAGAGAAATTGTGGTCTCTAAATAAGGAGGCCATCTGGTGTGTTCTGAGGTGGAACTGGTCCTCCTGGAAGCAGATACGGCGGAGGCGGAGGAATTGGGATTATGGGATGGCATTTTTGCAGGAGGTAGGGTGGGAAGAGGTGTAATCCAGGTAGCTGTGGGAGTCGGTGGGTTTGTAAAAAATGTCGGTGTCAAGTCAGTCATCATTAATGGAGATGGAGAGGTCCAGGAAGGGGAGGGAGGTGTCAGAGATGGTCCAGGTAAATTTAAGGTCAGGGTGGAATGTGTTGGTGAAGTTGCTGAATTGCTCAAAGTCTTCGCGGGAGCACGAGGTGGTGCCAATGCAGTCATCAATGTAGCGGAGGAAGAGGTGGGGAGTGGTGCCGGTGTAATTGCGGAAGATCGACTGTTCTACGTAGCCAACAAAGAGACAGGCATAGCTGGGGCCCATACGTATGCCCATGGCTACACCTTTGGTCTGGAGGAAGTGGGAGGATTCGAAGGAGAAATTGTTACGGTTGAGGACCAGTTCAGCCAAACATAGAACATAGAACATAGAACATAGAACAATACAGCACAGAACAGGCCCTTCGGCCCACGATGTTGTGCCGAACTTCTATCCTAGATTAAGCACCCATCCATGTACCTATCCAAATGCCGCTTAAAGGTCGCCAATGAATCTGACTCTACCACTCCCACGGGCAGCGCATTCCATGCCCCCACCACTCTCTGGGTGAAGAACCCACCCCTGACATCTCCCCTATACCTTCCACCCTTCACCTTAAATTTATGTCCCCTTGTAACACTCTGTTGTACCCGGGGAAAAAGTTTCTGACTGTCTACTCTATCTATTCCTCTGATCATCTTATAAACCTCTATCAAGTCACCCCTCATCCTTCGCCGTTCCAACGAGAAAAGGCCGAGAACTCTCAACCTATCCTCGTATGACCTACTCTCCATTCCAGGCAACATCCTGGTAAATCTTCTCTGCACCCTCTCCAAAGCTTCCACATCTTTCCTAAAGTGAGGCGACCAGAACTGCACACAGTACTCCAAATGTGGCCTAACCAAAGTCCTGTACAGCTGCAACATCACCTCACGACTCTTGAATTCAATCCCTCTGCTAATGAACGATAATACTCCATAGGCCTTCTTACAAACTCTATCCACCTGAGTGGCAACCTTCAAAGATCTATGTACATAGACCCCAAGATCCCTCTGTTCCTCCACCTGACCAAGAACCCTACCATTAACCCTGTATTCCGCATTCTTATTTGTTCTTCCAAAATGGACAACTTCACACTTGGCAGGGTTGAACTCCATCTGCCACTCCTCAGCCCAGCTCTGCATCATATCTAATGAGAATGAGAATGAGAATGTCAGTGGAAGGGTACTGTTGGGGACGTCGGGAGAGGAAGAAACAGAGGGCTTGGAGGCCCTGGTCATGGCAGATGGAGGTGTCGAGGGATTGGATATCCATGGTGAAGATGAGGCGTTGGGGGCCAGGGAAACGGAAGTCTTGGAGGAGGTGGAGAGCGTGGGTGGTGTCTCGAACGTATGTGGGGAGTTCCTGGACTAGGGGGGATCCGACAGTGTCGAGGTAGGTAGAAATAAGTTCAGTGGGACAGGAGCATGCTGAGACAATGGGTCGGCCAGGGTGGTCAGGCTTGTGGTTCTTGGGAAGGAGGTAGAACCGGGCAGTGCGGGGTTCCCGGACTATGAGGTTGGAAGCTGTGGGTGGGAGATCTCCTGAGGTGATGAGGTTCTGTATGGTCTGGGAAATGATGGTTTGTTGATGGGGGATGGGGTCTTGGTCGAGAGGGCAGTAGAAAGAGGTATCCTCAAGTTAGCGTTTGGCTTCAGCGGTGTAGAGGTCAGTGCGCCAGACTACCACTGCGTCACCTTTATCTGCTATCTTGATGGTGAGGTCGGAATTGGAGCAGAGGGATTGGAGGGCTGCACATTGTGAGGGTGAGAGGTTGGAGTGGGGGAGGGGGATAGACAGGTTGAGGCGGTTAATGTCCCGGTGGCAGTTTGAAATGAAGAGGTCGAGGGCGGGTAATAGGCCAGCGCGGGGTGTCCAGGTGGATACAGTGTGTTGGAGGTGGGCGAAGGGGTCCTCGGAAGGTGGGCGGGATTCCTGATTGTGAAAGTAAGCTCGGAGGCGGATGCAGCAGAAGAAGTGTTCGAAGTCATGGCGTGTATTAAATTCATTGATGCGTGGATGGAGGGGGATGAAGGTGAGTCCTTTGCTGAGGACTGATCGTTCGTCCTCAGTGAGGGGGAGGTCTGGAGGGATGTTGAAAACTCGACATGGCTGGGAGCTGGGATCTGGTGTGGGTGTGGAGCTGAGAGTGGGGGGTGAGGCAGGTAACTGGAGTGGGTGTGGTGGTGGGGGGAATGGGGGTGGAGTCATGAGCAGGGGTGGTGTTCCCTTCAGGGTTCTGGGGGCCGGGAATGGTGACAGTGGGATCTGTGGGGGGGCGTGTCAGCAGAATGCAGGTGAGTGGTATTGGTGGGGGTTGAGGTGGTGGCAAACACGGCAGTAGGGGTGGTGGAAGTCACTGAACATGTGACATCAGCGATGATGTGAGGGGCGGAAGTCATGTCACGTGTGGTGCATGAGGAATTGTGAGGGGTGGAAGTGGCTGTGGGAGTGGCCATGATGGGGGCGGAAGTAACATCATGAATCAGCATGGGGATGGTGGCTGCACGAGCCGCATGGCTAATGATGTCCGATCAGTTCCAGAGGCTGAGGGAATCTACTGGAATGTTTGAGGAGCGCTGGTTATGGAGGTGGGTAGATAAAAGTTTGTTGTATTTACAGTTTTTGATGTTTAAGATGGAGTTGAAATACTGTTTGTTGAGAGTATGAATTCTCCTGAGGATATAGTACAGAAGGGGTCCTTTGCAACTCTGAGAGAGTGTGGCCCTCAGCTGAGGCAGGGCTGACTGTAGAGAGGTAAGGTGCTGGCGCATTGCTGCAAGTGTGGAGCGGAGGATCCTGAAGGGCGAGTGACAACCCTTGACATCAAGGCTGCATTCAACCAAGTGTGGCATCAAGGAGTTCGAGCAAAACTAGAATCAATGGGTATCAGGGGCAAATTGTCTGGTGGTTAGGATTATACCTGACACACAGGAAGACGGTCATGGTTGTTGGAGGTCAATCATTTCAGCTCTCGGACATCTCTGCAGGAGTTTCTCAGTGTAATATTCTAGGCCCAACCATCTCCTGCTGCTTCATCAATGGACTTCCCTCCATCATAAGGTCAGAAGTGGTGATGTTTGATGATTGCACAATGTTAGGCACCATTCACGATTCCTCAGATACTGAAGTAGTCCGTGTCAGAGTGCAATCAGATCTGAACAATATCCAGATTTGGCAAAGTAACATTCATGCCACACAAATGGCAGGCTATGACCATCATCCATAAGAAATAATCTAACCACTGTCCCTTGCTGTTCAAAATTAGATCCCCTACAGCGTGGAAACAGGCCCTTTGGCCTAACCAGTCCACACTAACCCTCTGAAGAGTAACCCACCCAGACCCATTTCCCTCTGACTAATGCACCCAACACTTAGCATGGCCAATTTGAGGCAATTTAGCATGGCCAATTCACCTGACCTGCACATCTTTGGACTGTGGAAGGAAACCGGAGCACCTAGAGGAAATTCAAACAGACACAAGGAGAATGTGCAAGCTCCACACAGACAGTTGCCCAAGGCTGGAATCGAACCTGGGACCCCGGTGCTGTGAAGCAGCAGTGCTAACCACTGAGCCACTGTGCCACCCTGTTACCATTCCACTGAATTCCCCACTATCAAAACTCTGGGAGTTATCATTGATCAGAAACTCAACTGGATTCATCACATAAATGCAGTAGCCACAAGAGCAGGTCAGAGGCGAGGAGTACAAGAGTGAATAACTTACCTCCTGACTTCCGAAAGCCTGTCAAGATCTACAAAGCACAAGTGAGGAGTGTGATGGAATACTTCCCACTTGTATGGATGAGTGCAGGTCCCAATAGCACTTAAGAAGCTCGACACCATTCAGGACAAAGCAGACTACTTGATTGGCACCACATCCACAAGCATCCACTCCCTCTACCACGGGCACTCACTAGCAACAGTGTGTACTATCTACAAGATGCACTGTCATTCAAAATGCTGGAATCTCCTCCCTCATGGCATTGTGAGTCAGCCCACAGCAGGTGAACTGCAGCAGTTCAAGAAGGCAGCTCACCACCATCTTCTCAAAGGCAACTAATGACAGGCAATAAATGCTGGCCCAGCCAACATGCCCACATCCCACAAAAGACAAAAAAAGAGTTAATGATAAAAGTTGCTTCTAACTGTTTGTCAGCAAGGTTTGTGTATATCCTTGAAATAAAAGGTACCAAAAATATTGCCATATTGAGCTTCACAGCACCGGGGTCCCAGGTCTTGATCCCAATGGTAGTCATTTCTGGTAGCCTAAGTGTGATTTAATGTCAGTTAGGCAATCTTCTGTATGCCTTTGGGGCATCACACATATATCAGGAGCTAAGTGTCATTGTAGCCAGTGGATTAGGGTAACAGTATGTGGAGTGTCTTGTTAAATACTGCCTGATGTACCCCAGCATCAGGCAGCGAGGGTAGGAATTTGAGGAAAGACGTGCTGCTGACAATACCCTTCGCTGGATATGAGGTGCCCCGAAAAGGAGCATTCCCCACCAGCACAGGCAACTCCCCTTCCCCAGGATACTCCGGTCTACCTCCCCACCACCCTGCAAGATGGAATCCTGGCAGTGGCAAAATTTCCTCCTTAATGAATTGCCACCCAAGGCTCTCATTTAGTCTAGGAGTGGGGAAGCCCAAACTGAACAGTCCTGTCCCGGGAATCTACCAGGGAGAGCTGGAAAGGCAACAGACTCTCCATCTATCGCCTCCCTCGCTGATTCATTGGAACACTCCATGCCTTCTAACCCACACTCAGTGACTGGAGATGGGGAATGGAGAATATTTCCTAATATTCAAGTAGCAAGTATAATAAATATTCATTATTTATCATAATCATTTGGATATTTGGTTCTGAAGTGCACATGAGCATATAAAATTTTAAGTTTGATGAGCTGATGACTTGACTCGAAATGTTAACTTGCTCTCTCCTCATGGATGTTGCCTGACCCACTGTGATTTCCAGCAATTTTTTTTGTTTTCAAGCCTGCTGTGTTAGTAGTTTGCATAAGGACATCAGGAAGTGAATTGACTCAAGAAATAGTACTATGTGGATGCAGAGCTTTGACAGAAAGAAACCAAGCACAACCATGCTACTGAACAAGGAACTTTAAAGTGGAAACTGGGTGAACCCTCACTGAGATCTGAGTATCAGGAAGGTTATTGTTGAGGGCAAAAAGATTGAAACTTTACTGATGACATTTGGAGCAAGGTCATCTCAAATAATTATTATATAGTGAACATGTTCCAGGGTTTAAATGTTTTAGTAGGGTCAGAGGTGGGGGTAAAAGAGGGGGAGGTGTGGCATTGCTTGTCAAGGATAGTATTACAGCGGTGGAAAGGACGATGGATGAAGACTCGTCATCTGAGGTAGTTTGGGCTGAGGTTAGGAATAGGAAAGGTGAGGTCACCCTGTTAGGAGTCTTTTACAGGCCTCCTAATAGTCCTAGAAACGTAGAAGGATTGCGAGGATGATTCAGGAGAAGAGTGAAAGTAATAGGGTGGTTGTTATGGGGACTTTAACTTTCCTGATATTGATTGGGAAAGCAATAGCTCAAGTTCGTTAGATGAGTCGGTGTTTGTCCAATGTGTGCAGGAGGGTTTCCTGACACAATATGTAGACAGGCCAACAAGAGGTGAGGCCATACTGGATTTGGTTCTGGGTAACGAACCAGGCCAGGTGTTAGAATTAGAGGTAGGTGAGCACTTTGGGGACAGTGACCACAATTCGGTGACTTTTACCCTAGTGATGGAGAGGGATAAGTGTGCACTGCAGGGCAAGAGTTATAGCTGGGGCCAGGGAAATTATGATGCGGTGAGGAATGACTTAGGATGCGTGGCTTGGAAAAGTAGGCTTCAAGGGACGGGCGCAATCGATATGTGGAGCTTGTTCAAGGAGCAACTATTGAGTGTCCTTGATAAGTATGTACCTGTCAGGCAGGGAGGAAAGGGTCGTGTGAGGGAGCCGTGGTTTAATAAGGAATTGGAATCCCTTGTTAAATGGAAGAGGGCGGCCTATGTAAAGATGAGGCGTGAAGGTTCAATTGGGGCGATTGAGAGTTATAAGGTAGCCAGGAAGGACCTGAAGAGAGAGCTAAGAGCAGCAAGGAGGGGACATGAAAGGTCCTTAGTTGGTAGGATTAGGGAAAACCCTAAGGCTTTCTATAGGTATGTCAGGAATAAAAGAATGACTAGGGTAGGTACTGGTTCAGTCAAGGATAGTAGTGGGAAGTTGCGTGTGGAGGCTGAAGAGATTGGGGAGACACTGAATGAATACTTTTTGTCAGTATTTATTCAGGAACAGGACATTGTTGCCGATGTGAATACTGAGTCACAATTAAGTAGAATGGATGGCTTTGAGGTATGTAGGGAAGAGGTGTTGAAAATTCTGGAAAGGGTGAAAATAGATAAATCTCCTGGGCCTGATGGCATTTATCCTAGGATTCTCTGGGAAGCAAGGGAGGAGATTGCAGAGCCATTGGCATTGATTTTTATGTCCTCGTTGTCTACAGGAGTAGTGCCAGAAGACTGGACGCTCGCAAATATGGTTCCCTTGTTCAAGAAGGGGAGTAAGGGATAACCCTAGTAACTATAGGCCGGTGAGTCTCACATCTGTTGTGTGCAAAGTCTTAGAGAGAATTGTAAGGGATAAGATTTATGAACATCTGGATAGGAATAATGTGATCAAGGATAGTCAGCATGGTTTTGTGAAGGGCAGGTCATGCCTCACAAACCTTATTGAATTCTTTGAGAAGGTGACTAAGGAGGTGGACGAGGGGAAAGCGGTAGATGTGGTGTACATGGATTTTAGTAAGGCATTTGATAAGGTTCCCCATGGTAGGCTACTGCAAAAAATACGGAGGTATGGCATTGAGGGTGCATTAGAGGTTTGGATTAGGAATTGGCTGGCTGGAAGGAGACAGAGGATAGTAGTTGATGGTAAAGGTTCATCTTGGAGTGCCGTTACTAGCGGTGTTCCACAAGGATCTGTTTTGGGACCATTGCTGTTTGTCATTTTTATAAATGACCTGGAGGAGGGGTTAGAAGGTTGGGTGAGCAAGTTTGCGGATGATACGAAAGTCGGAGGAGTTGTTGACAGTGAGGAAGGATGTGGCAGGTTACAGCGGGATATAGAGAAGCTGCAGAGCTGGGCAGAAAGGTGGCAAATGGAGTTCAATGTCGCTAAGTGTGAGGTGATTCACTTTGGTAAGAGTAACAAAAAGATGGGGTACTGGACTAATGGTCGGATACTTGGTAGTGTGGATGAGCAGAGGGATCTTGGTGTCCATGTACATGGATCTTTGAAAGTTGCCACCCAGGTAAATAGTGCAGTGAAGAAGGCATATGGCGTACTGGCTTTTATTGGTAGAGGAATTGAGTTCCGGAGTCCTGAGGTCATGTTGCAGTTGTATAAGACTCTGGTGCGGCCGCATCTGGAGTATTGTGTGCAGTTTTGGTCGCCATACTATAGGAAGGATGTGGAGGCACTGGAACGGGTGCAGAGGAGGTTTACCAGGATGTTGCCTGGTATGGTAGGAAGATCGTATGAGGAAAGGCTGAGGCACTTGGGGCTGTTCTCATTGGAGAAAAGAAGGTTTAGGGGTGACTTGATAGAGGGGTTTAGATAGGATTGACCATGAGAACCTTTTTCCACGTATGGAGTCAGCTGTTACATTTATAACGATTAGAACAAAGAACAAAGAATAAAGAAAATTTACAGCCCAGGAACAGGCCCTTCGGCTCCAAACCTGAGCCAATCCAAATGTACTGTCTAAACCTGTTGGTCAATTCCTAAGCTTCTATATCCCTCTGCTCCCCACCTACTCATGCATTTGTCCAGACACACCTTAAAGGAGTCTACCGTGCCTGCCTCTACCACCTCTGCTGGCAACGCGTTCCAAATGCCCACCACGCTCTGTGTGAAGTACTTGCCATGTGTATCCCTCTTAAATTTTCCACCGCTCACCTTGAAAGCATGACCTCCCATTGTTGAATCCTTCACCCTGGGAAAAAGCTTGTCTCTATCCACCCTGTCTATACCCTGCA
This sequence comes from Chiloscyllium punctatum, assembly GCF_047496795.1. NCBI lineage: Eukaryota > Metazoa > Chordata > Chondrichthyes > Orectolobiformes > Hemiscylliidae > Chiloscyllium > Chiloscyllium punctatum. The sequence goes on from NC_092746.1 coordinate 110,182,424, forward strand.
TGATTTTGTAAACCTCAGTCAGGTCCCCCCTCAATCTCCTTTTTTCTAATGAAAATAAACCTAATCTGCTCAACCTCTCTTCATAGCTAGCACCTTCCATACCAGGCAACATTCTCATAAACCTTCTCTGCACCCTCTCCTAAGTGTCCACGTCCTTTTTGGTAATGTGGCAACCTTCCTGATACTCAGACCTCTTTAAAGTTCCTTGTTCAGTAGCATGGTTGTGCTTGGTTTCTTTCTGTCAAAGCTCTGCATCCATATAGTACTATTTCTTTAGTACACAGTATTCTATAAGTGGCCGAACCAATGTTCTGTACAGTTTTAACATGACTTGCCAGCTCTTATACTCAATACCCTGTCCAATGAAGGCAAGCATACTATATGCCTTCTTGACCGCTCTATCCACCTGTGCAGCAACCTTCAGGGTACAATGGACCTGCACTCCCAGATCTCTCTGCCCATCAACTTTTCCCAAGGCTCTTCCATTCATTGTATAATTCGCTCTAGAATTAGTCTTGCCTAAAAGCATCACCTCTCATTTGTCTGGATTGAAATCCATCTGCCACTTTTCTGCCCAACTCTCCAGTCTATCTATATCCTCCTGTATTCTCTGACAGTCCCTTTATGCTTTCTGCTACTCCACCAATCTTTATGTCATCTACAAACTTGCTGATCATACCAACAGTGCCCTCTTCCAGATCATTTATGTATATTACAAACAACAGTGGCCCCAACACTGATCCATGTGGAACACCACTGGTCACGTTTCTCCATTTCGAGAAATTCCCTTTAACTACTACTCTCTGTCTCCTGTTGCTCAACCAGTTCTTTATCCACCTAGCTAGAACACCCTGCACACCATGTGACTTCACTTTCTCCATTAGCCTAACATGGGGAATCTTACGCCTTACTAAAGTCCATGTATATGACATCAACAGCCCTTCCTTCATCTACCAACTTGGTCACTTCCTCGAAGAATTCTATTAAGTTGGTCAGGCACAATCTCCCCCGCACAAAACCATGTTGCCTATCACTGATAACCCATTCTTTTCTAAATATAAATAGATCCTATCCCTCAGGACCTTCTCCAGCAACTTTCCCTTCACCGACATCAGGCTCACTGATCTATAGTTACCCGGAATATCCCTACTACCCTTCTTGTACAGGGGGACAACATGAGCAACCCTCCAGTCCTCCGGCACTTCACCTGTATTTAAGGATGCCGCAAAGATATCTGTCAGGGCCCCCGCTATTTCCTCTCTCGCTTCCCTCAGCAACCTGGGATAGATCCCATCCGATCCTGGGGATCTGTCCACCTTAATAACCTCTAGCCTACCCAAAACATCTTCCCTACTTATGTGATCCAGACTAATTAAACTTCTATCTCTAATCTCATGTTCCTCTCCTCAGTGAACACTGATGCAAAGTAATCATTCAGAATCTCACCCATTCTCTCAGGTTCGACACACAGCCTTCCTTCGTTATCCTTTAGTGGACAAATCTTTTCTCTAGTTACCTGCTTGTTTCTTATATAAGAATAAAATGCTTCGGGATTCTCCTTAATTCTGTTTGCTAAACCTATTTCATGACCCCTTTTAGCCCGCTAGATTCCTCGTTTAAGACTTGTCCTACTCTTCCAATATTCTTCCAGGGCCCATTCTGTTCTTAGCTGCCTAGACCTTATGTACGCCCCTTTTCCTCTTGGCTAGTCGTACAATTTCTCCTGTCATCCACAGTTCACGAATCTTGCCCTTCCTATCCTTTGCCTTCAACGGGACTTGCCTATCCTGCACTTTCTTTAACCTATCTTTGAAAGCCTTCCACATCTCAAATGTGGACTTCCCTTTCAAATAGCTGTATCCAATCCACATTTCCCAGCTCCTGCCTAATTTTGATATAATTGGCCTTGGCCCAGTTTAGCCCTCTTCCCTTAGGACCACTCTCTTCTTTATCTATGAGTATTCTAAAACTTACAGAATTGTGGTCACTGTTCCCAAAGAAATCCCCCACCGCAACTTCTACCACCTATCCTGGCTAGTTCCCCAGTACCAGGTCCAATATGGCCCCTTCCCTCGTTGGACTATTGACATACTGCTCTAGAAAACTCTCATGGATGCTTCTTACAAATTCTACCCCATCCAGACCTCTGACTTTAAGTGTATCCCAGTCAATGTTGGGAAAATTAAAATCTCCCATCACCAATACCCTATTGCCATCTTCCCATAATCTGTTTACCTATTTGTTCTTCTACCTCACGCTCACTGTTGGGAGGTCTGTAATACAGCCCTAACAATGTAACTGCACCCTTCTTATTTCTCAGCTCCACCCATAATGCCTCACTACCCAAGACCGCCATAGTGTCCTCCTTGAGCACAGCCGTGATATCATCCCCGACCAGCAATGCAACTCCACCTCCCCCCCTTTTACTTCCCTCCCTGTCCTGTCTGAAGCGTCTATATCCTGGAACATTTAATTGCCAATCATCATGCCCTTCCTGCAACAAGTCTCTGTTTGCAATAACGTCATACTCCCAGGCACCAATCCAAGCCCTAGGTTTATCTGCCTTATCCACTATAGTCCTTGCATTAAAGTAGATGCATTTCAGGCCACCAGTTTTTTTTTACGCTCATCTGCTCTCTCCCTTTATTAATGCTACCTTCATAATTCTTACAGTCTCCACCTCGCTCCCTACTTGTTTTCCCTTCTGGTTCCCAGCCCCCTGCCACATTAGTTTAAAACCTCCCCAACAGCAGTAGCAAAAACTGCAGCAGTAGATGTCACATAAACTGGGTGGTGGAATGCGTTCCTTTGCTGGTTTTGTAACTCAAATGCAGCCTATACTGCTGACACAGAAGCCATCTCTCATTCAACCCTTTTTAAGAAAATTCTTCATGGCAAATGCTGACTGGACAAGCATTTCTAGCCCATCCCTAGCTCCCCTGGACAAGGTGGTGGTGAACTGCCTTCTTGAGCTATTTCTGACCATGTGGTATAGGGTACATCCACAATAGTTTTCAGGATGGGGTTCCAGCATTTTGACCCACTGGCAATGAAGGAATAACAGCATAGTTCCAAGTCAGGATGGTGTGTGGCTGAGACCAGTATTGCAGGTGGTGCTGGTACCCCCATATGTCTGCTGACCTTGTCCAGGTAGTTGGTAGAGATGGTGGGTTTAGAATGGACCTTTGGTGAGTTATTGCTGTGCATCATGTAGGTGGCACACACTGGCATATGTATGTGTAAGGTGGCATACAGAGCACCAATCAAATAGGCTACTTTGTCCCAGATGCTGTCAAGCTTTTTGAGTATTATTGGAGCTGCTTCCAGTACTCAGCTGGCTGGGTCAATTCAGTTTCCTTTCAATAATAATCAAATAATAAAAATCATAATAATAAAGAAGTTCTCAAATTAAGAGTCAAATGATGACCGCAATGCCACTGTGCATTGTCAGAAAAATCCATCTTGTTCACTAATAACTTATACGGAAGGAAATCTGCCATCCTTATGGGAATAAGCTACTACAGATGCTGGAATCTGTATTGAAAACAAAAAAAATGCTGGAAATCACAGCAAGTCAGGCAGTATCCGTGGAGAGAGAGAGCAAGCTAACTTTTCATCTCGACTCGAACCATTAGCTTGCTCTCCCTCCATGGATGCTGCCTGACCCACCATGACTTGCAGCATTTTTTTTTTGTTTTCAATCTGCCATCCCTACCTGGTCTGGCCTACACATGACACCTGACTCACTAACTGCCCTCTGGCTAATGAAGGCTGGGCTGATCTAGCTAGTGGCACCTGCAGCTCATAAGTAAATAAAAGGAGCAAAACGTGATCCTAGCACCCTGATGAACAATAAATCTTTCAAACAAGTCACAGATCAGCCACAGTTTTTTTGTCTGTGGGGCATTGACAGTACTAAGTTGGCTTTCATGCCTGGCTGTTCAACAAATGTAAAGAATTCTTCGTTTCTCATTGCATTGATGGGTTTACGACTATTGCCATACATGAACTCATCCCACGTCAATTACACAGGGACTGGAGCTGAATGCTTACACTTGGACTTTTTGATCACTGCAAGTGAAACAAAACTGTGAGGGTGCACTGATCCAGTGCTTGCTGTAAAATAAAGTATATAATCATTATCCATCAAAATGTCAGGCTTTCTCAGAACACAGACCAGCTCCTGTCTAAACCAATTACTTACTGAACATTGTGAGACCTCGATTTGTTTATAAACAGTGGATACCGATAATCCTGCCTTGTACAGTATTTTTCTGAGCTGACTGGCATGATTTCTGGATGAAAGGTAGAAGAAATGCTTACAAATTTCCGGTCCATCATCAGAAGGGTCTTTTCCATGGTTTCGATATTCCGTCTCTCCAGATTGCCATCCGAGGTGCGATACAGCAGTTCAGTATCTGCGTGCAAACAGGGAGGAATTGTTATGGTTGGGCACAGTCAGATAGATTCCGCACTTCCGCATTGAAAATAGAATTTCAGAGGGCAGGCTGAGAAAATGGACAAAACTGCATCTCAAATTTGTATTGAGTTCCATATGATGGGAACTCTTACATTTTATAGCATTTAGACAGTTACGTGGACAGGATAGGTACGGAGGGATATGGACCAAATGTAGGCATATGGGGAGCAGATTAATTGTGAAAACTGGGTGGCATGGACAAGTTAGACCAAAGGGCCTGTTTCCATGCTGTACACCTCTATGATTTTATCTATGACTTTATCCGCGTGATGATCTCTAAACCTCCCAGAATGCTTTACAAGCAACAACACTGATCTAATATCGGACGTGTGGCCAACTGGTGTGCAGAAAGCTCTCATAACTTGCAATTATTAATGGACACATCATCTGTTTCTGGAAGTGCTTCGTGGCCAGGACTCCAGGGAGAGTTCTCCCACTCTTAGAGTCATAGAGATGTACTGCATGGAAATAGACCCTTCGGTCCAACCCGTCCATGCCAACCAGATATCCCAACCCAATCTAGTCCCACCTGCCAGCACCCGGCCCATATCCCTCCAAACCCTTCCTATTCATATACCCATCCAAATGCCTTTTAAATATTGCAATTGTACCAGCCTCCACCACTTCCTCTGGCACTTTTTCTTAGCAGTGCGGGGAGCCAGTCAGCTGGTGGCCATCCCACATTGCCTCAGTTGCAGAAGGTTGGGTTAAAATGAAGAGTCCAGGGTAAATAACCTGTTAGTGGGAGGCTTTTCCCAGGATTTAGGACCCTGGAATCAGAAATCCCACTGAACGAGAGCTGCCGGTCAGAAAGTGCCTGGTTAAAGCACCAAGGGTGAGGTGGAAGTTGATTGAAAGGCTTCGACCACATATCGGTGAGAGTGGGATGGAGGTCACCAGGCAAGAGAGAGAAGGGGAGGGAGTTGGAAGAGAGGGCAGTGTCTAGGTTTCAGTTGATTCTTTCTACAAGGTACTGAGTGATTTTGTACTCTATACCCAAGAAGCTTTCAAACAGATGTGCTTAGTTGGGATTTCAATCATTGTCCTCAGGTCATTAGCCATTGGGATGATTCCCACAGTCCAAAGATGTGCAGGTTAGGTGGATTGGCCATGCTAAATTGTCCATAGTGTCCAGGGATGTGCAGGCTAGGTGGTTTAGTCATGGGGAATGCAGGGTTACAGGGGTAGAGGGTAGGTCTGTGTGGGTTGCTCTTCAGAAGTTCAGTGCGGACTTGATGGGCCAAAGGGTCTGCTTCCACACTGTAGGGATTCTATGACTCATCCATTAACATGTTATGCAGCCACCATGTCACACAGGTTAATGAGTACACACAATGGTAAAGCATTGAAACCATGATTTGATCTAATGACATGATTTAATTTGTTTTTCCCTGCCCTCATAAGAATCTTGATAATTATACTTTGAGGCAAGATCAGCAAAGCAAGTGAAAACTGCTGGACAGTCCATTTCCAACACTCTTGGGAAAAGCATTCTGACCAGAGACAAGTGATTCCGAAGTCATGTTGTTGGACATATTCGTATACGTTGCTTTGAATAGATTTTCAAGTTAAAGTAATTCTTTCACATCTTGAGTTACTGCATGTTAACATCACAAAGCTTTTACTACATTCAGAGGAAATCCATCTGTCTGCTATTTTAGTAGAAGTAATAGCCTATTTATGTAGCATAATTTTAATGGTACATGTTATGCTGTGCGATTCTTACTAAGTAGTAAAGCTCACTGAAGATGCGACCTGAATACAAGATTATAGTACAGGGACTAGGAGCCTGATGACTGTAAATCACCCCCATTAGCAAGTGACATTTTAATAACAAATTCTTTACTGGTATCAGGTGATAAAAATCCATGAATTAAATGAATAATTATGGTGAAGGCATCAGAAATGTCGGCCCTAATTTATTACGAATACAACCAATGAAATTAAAATTTAGTTGAATTGACATACGTGATTTAATCTGGTTGTTTGCAAAACAAGAAAATGCAAGGTCAAGGAAAATCCGAAGATGAATATGTCAAGCCTCCAAAACTCCCTGACCAACACAATCTGGAAAAAGTTCTGAAGAAGGGTCACTGGACCTGAAATGTTAACTCTTGCTTTCTCTGCTGCTCGACCTGCTGAGTCTTCTCCAGTAGTTTCTGATTTCCAACATCCCGAGTTCTTTGGCTTTTTGACAAACTGAAAATCTGCCTCTCCACTAATGAAAGCAAGCTACGTCAATCCAACAATTCATCAGCTTTCCCAGGAAGAAGGTCCCACTGTTTTGCATCATGAAGTAACCTGAGTCTACGAACCCTGGTTTCAGTAACTCCAGTCATAATAATCCCTTCAGGCTGCACTCCTTATTTTTAATTGCATTTTCTGGAATCTTGAAAAGTGGATTCTGTCATATAACGGGGAATTAATTTGTGAATGATAATGATGTGCTTGATGGTGCCAATCTGATATCAACAGTCACAGGCCGTTGAGATTCAAAAAAGACAAAAATGGAAGAACAATATGAGCATGTTGTGATTGATACTCTGTACACAAAGTAAGGTAAATAACAATTTATGGGGCTTACTGAGAATGGGGAGAGAGTTACTCTTATATAAGTTAATGACAGAGATGCAGCAGTCTTAGAGTAGTAGAGGTGAACAAAGAGGCAATTGGATTCAAAAGGTTTAACCTGCTGGGTTTCTTGAGCACTTCCTGCTTTCATTTCAGAGTTTCTCTCGACAGAGCAGTGCCAAGAATGCAATACAGAGGAATATCAGAATTTCGGATTATCTGAAGATCTCAAGGTCCCGATAAAAAAAAACATTACATCAAATAGGTGTTACCAACAGTGATCAAGCCTTTTGATTACAACGATTAAAAGTGAACTTGGTTTAATTAAATGCTGCCGAGAACAGTTCTGCACATCGATGGGAGTCCAGGCATCATCTCCAAATGACTCACCTCCTGCTCTCTCTCACTCTTTCTCTCTGTCTCTCTCCACACTTTTCCAGGAGTTCTAGACAAGGGTTTACCCTAAACCCCACTTCCCCAGATAATCTCTCCAACATTGTCCTGTACAGGGCAGAGTGGACACTAGTCAAAAAGGTGAGTGTGTGCGTGCGTGTGTGCGCTATTTTGAGACTCATCCCCCAAAGGCAGCAGCAGTCTTGCTATTGGTGTCCAGTCTGGCTGCCGTCTCCATTCTATTACTTCATTTTGTTCTGGAGTCCCATTGGGGGGGAAGAAATAAGAGGCATCTGGCCCCTTCACTCCATCCATTGGCTGGAAATGTGGAGAGTTGAAAGCACACAGCAGGGCTGAGGGAGGTCCGCAAGGTGTGCTGCTGTCCAGTCTCCTGAACAGGGAATGGACTCAGCAAGTGCGCGCTGAGGTGAAGCAGTGGCAGGGAGAGACATCAGCAATGTTGCAGGTCCCTTACACACAAATGTGTGTCTGCTCAGAAACAAACCCTGAGACAGAGATAGTGCAACACAGACAGAGTAAGGAAAAAGGAAACTTCAGAAAATTCCCAGAGGAGAGGTATTGAATCAGTTATGCAGATAATCAGTTATCTAAACAAATTACTGCCCACCCAACTTGTTCAGATAAGCGAGTTTCCTCTGTGCTGACACCCAATGCCCAAACCACATTATAGGCAGAATCCATGAGCCTATAATGGTGTAGGTTTGAGTCCAGGGAAATTCCTTGAATACAGCAGTCTCAGCACAAATCAGGAAAGTTTAATCCCTGCTGTAAGCTTTAGGTTTCTCCTTGCATTCCCAAATAGAAATTCCTCACTGCCCGAAACTTTGATTCTCCTGCTCCTCGGATGCTGCCTGGCCTGCTGTGTTTTTCCAGCACCACATTTTTCAATTCCTCACTAGTCACCATGTAGTTAGCTCAAAGTGGAAGATGATACGATGGCTTGTAATCCAGGGAACATTGGCTGCTTAAAAATGGGTAAGTATGTGGAACAATTTTGATTTCTCACCGAACTGATTTCTAACAGTTGGTTGAGATTAAAATTGCTCCCCATATCCTTCTTATTTCAACAACCCCCCTCAATCTAACTCCACAGCTGCAGCCATCTCTTCTGTTGCTGAAACTCATGCCCATTCCCTTTTCAACTCCGTACTCAGTCCCAGCTGCCGTGATTCGAAAACTTCAGTTCATTCAAAATACCGTTCCTTGTATCCTCGCCTACATCAAGGTATTCAGGAGTGAAGGGAAAACCAAAGCCTGAAAGAAGGCCCCTGCATCCTATAGCCATTTACCTATCAATCTCATCTCCCATTCATCTCTCAGATGGTAGTACATCTATGGAACAAAGGACTGTTAAGGTTGGCTCGTTAAAATGTATTCAGGCTGTGATAGATAGATTTTTAATCTGATGGGGAACCAAGAGTCATGGTGAAAAGGCAGAAAGTAAAGCTGAGGAGTATCAGATCAGCCATGATCTCAATGAATGGCAGCAGGTTCAATGGGCTGAATGGTCTATTTGTGCTCCTAGACCTAATGGCTATACATTCCCAAATGCCTCCCATTTAAAATCCACATCCTTATGTTTCAATCGATTTCTCCCAATCTCTGTCAGTTCCCTCATTTAGTACTGTCCAAACTGTTTGTCCTACAATCACCACCTATTTGCTACAGGTTGACAACTTTGTGCTCATTGTTCACAACATTGGTACTAATTTGTTTAATCCAGTCTCATTGAAATAAACTGTTATTACTGTATTACCCACATAACATACATCTCTGACTTCCTGATTTATACCATGCCCAACATTAGCACTGCAGTTTAGTAATGTATGAGGAATTCATACCAATATTTGCTGTCTTTTAGCTCCACCTGACTTTAGAATCATAGAATCATTACAGTGTGGAAGCAGGCTATTCGGCCCAGTGAATCCACACCAGCCCTCCAAAAAGCAACCCACCTTTTCCCTGTAACCATGCATTTCGCAGCACAGTGGCTCAGTGGTTAGCACTGCTGCTCACAGCACCAGGGACCCAGGTTCGATTCCAGCCTCGTTGACTGTCTGTGCGGAATGTGTGCATTCTCCCCATGACTGCTTGGGATCCTTCTGGGTGCTGCAATTTCCTCCCACAGTCCAAAGATGTGCAGGTTAGGTAAATTGGCCATGCTAAATTGCCTGGTACTGTTCGGGGATAAGTAGGTTAGGTGCATTTGTCGTGGGGAAATGTCGAGTAATAGGGGAATGGGTCTGGGTGGGTTACTCTGTGGAAGGTTGGGGTGGTCTTGCTGGGCTGAAGAGCCTGTTTCCACACTGTAGGAATTCTAAATTTCCATGGCTAATCCAGCTGGCCTGCACATTCCAAGACACTATGGGCAATTTAGCATGGTCTATCCACCTAAGCTGGGGATACAGCCAGATGACGCATGTCATAGAGCCCTGGAATCACACACTGTGCAAACAGACCCTTCGGTCCAGCCAGTCCATGCTGACCTTCATCCCAAATTGAATAGGTCCCACTTGCCAGCACTTGGCTCATATCCCTATAAACCTTTCCTATTCATGAACTTATCCAATGTCTGTTAAACATTGTAACTGATCCCAAATCCATCACTTCCTCTGGCAGTTCATTCCACACTCTGACCACTCTGTGTAAAAAAATTGCCATTCACGTCCTTTTTAAATCCTTCTCCTCTCACCTTAAACATATGCCCCTGGTCTTGAAATCCCCCGTTATAGAGAAAAGACACTTGCCATTCACTTTATCTATACCCCTCATAGTTTTAAAAATCTCTTTAAGGCCACCCCTCAACCTCCAATGAAAAGACTCCCAGCCTCTCACTATAAGTCAAACATTCCATTCCCAGCAACATTCCAGTAAATCATTTCTGAAACTTCTCTAGCTTGAGAATATCCTCCCTATAACACAGCAACCAGAGCTGAACACAATACTGCAGTATTGAGAAACAAGAGAACAATTATCGGGCCTTGTGAGACTTGGGAAGTATAAATGTAATAAAGGAAAGAGCCAATGCTATAGCTGCTCTGGGTATAATCGATCATTAAGGGCTGAGCCAGATCAGCACAGATCTTTTAAATTGAAGTATACAAGGTAGGATTTGGAGAAAATGACATGATTGAACCTGTTCATGATTGTAACAACTTTTGAAGAACTTAGGGAGGGATCATTTACAATGGTCATCGCAAAGAAAGGGTTTACTTTGTGATTTCTAAACAGCAAAGTGATGATATCAGGCTGCTGGAAGGAACAGCTGGATAATGTAATTACATCTGATCTATATTACTGTCTGTTTCAAATAATTCATTTTGTATTTTCCCGGACATATGTTAATAGGCTCATGATTTGCAATTCTGCATGTAATTGGAGTTACTGGTGCAGTTCATATGGATGATTGAATTAATGTAGGGTTTTTTTCTGAACTTACAGAGAAACACAGAAAAACAGAAGCAGGCCTGGGACATTTGACCCTTCGAGCACACTCCACCATTAAACATTCATGTTCTTGTTTTCTCCTCATATCTTTGATACCACAAGGTCTAAGAATTATATTTAACTCCTTTTGGGAAACATCCAATCTCTTTCATTTTAGGTTTTGTGATTCCTCACTTTTTCCCCATGCTTAGCAATATGTAGCAATGTGTCCGGTTCATTCACTTACTGCGCTGTATAAAGAGACTAACCTCTTGTATTTTTTTTAAAAAGCAATATCAGCACCTGAACTGCAAATTAATAGGGTTCTTTTCTTAAGTTCTGAAACATCTCCTGTTTCTTAATTTTCTTATCAATGATAAAGGTTCATTCGGCTATTTATGGAAAGTGACTTGTGTCACACCAGAACCAACATTCATAGCTTTTGTGTCATTTTCTTGGCACCATGCGTTACTTTTCTCTGTATGACAGTTTATTTTGCTATCAGGGCAACTATGGACCTTGCCAAGTTGGATGACTCATCCGGAATTACTGAAACAATTTGGAGCTCGTGTTTCAGTTAAAGAAATAAATTTAATTAATTCCTTTGTGCAGTATTATTTCTGGAAATGCCACAACCCGTTGCATGGTAACTTTTCCTTTTTGAATCTCATTACAGATGTCCTTAGTTCATTCACAAGTAGTTTTGGTTCAAATTCCAATGCCCCCTTTGTTGTCTTCAATCAAAATGGTGTCTCTCCATCATTTATACCCTCTTAACTTTCCCTCACTACGTTGCTTCTCCCTCCTGCAAGAAAGGACAGGACAAGAGGAAACCCATGGTTTGAGTGATAGACTATTGGGAGGTTTGGTTCTTAGGAGATTCCCTTCCCCAGCAACTGTCCTGATGAACCTCTAGAGGAACAAAACACACAAGGATCATGGAACAGTGGTGTCAAATTATTGCTGGCTCCTAACCCTTATGGGGGAAAGGAATGGACCTGGCACCTCTGCAACAGCCAAACTGCCACTCTCCAACCACAGCTAGCGATGGTAACTTGCCCAATCACACAGAAATTACAGGGGTGCAACCAGGAAGACTGAAAGATAGAGGAATTGGTGACTATTGATTCTTGACACCAACCAAAAGAGTGACTTGGAGTCACAGGAGGTTATCGCTGTACAATACACATCCATCATCATTGGAGCGACTGAACATCTCACGACAGAGGTGCCCTAGTCATCTTGGCATAACCAGGAAATGAGAACTGGATCAACACCCAGTGCTGAGTGTTTGGATGTTGGCGCGTGCCCATGACTTGCTGGTATTTGGGTCTGATAGGAATAAAACTAGTGAACTGCAGGTACCGATTGGATAACACACTGCAGCTCAATTGTCACAGCTACAGGAAAATTGACTGGCTCTAAGCCAAGCTGCAGCTGGTTCTGGGGGGCTAGGATGGTGGGGCTGGGAGGTGGGGGTGGGGAGGGTTTATAAAGCACAAGGTAGGCTGCAAGGGGGCTAGTTCAAGATTGCATCCATCCGCAGTTAAATTATGGAACCAGGCCAATTCCTAACAAAAAGCTGGAACATCAGGGCACTTAAACCCTGGAACAAAAGCTCCAAGCTGGTTGAAAGCAACAAAGGATATCGTGCTTACTTTTTTTCACTCCTTGTTTCAGATGGTTAACCCTTTACCAAAATGGTAATCCCTCCAAATAGACCAAGGCTGTAGCTAAAGGTGGAAAGATCAAGATTGATCCCTTATTGCTATACCTTATTGGATAGAATTTTCTTTTTTTTTGGTATAAGGAAAAGTCCCAGAGGATTGGTAAAACTGCCATTGTAACATTCAAAATGGAGAGAGACAAAAATATTGGTAACTATAGGCCAGTTAGCATAACATCAGTGATGGGGAAAATGTTAGAGTTTATTTAAAAAGCTTTTAGAAACAGGTATATAATCAAGCAAAGTCAGCATAGCTTTGTGAAGGAGAAATCATGCCTGACAAATTTAGTATAGCTCTTTAAGGACATAACAAGGAGAGTAGCTAAAGGGAGACCAGTAGATTTAATATATTTGGAATTCCAAATGACGTTTGATAACATACTGCACATAGAATAAGGCTACTCAATAAGGTAAGAGTCCATTGTGTTGGGGGGGGGAGGTAATATATTAACATACATTGAGGGTTGTTTAGCTAATAGGAGACAGATTTGTGTAAAAGGGGACATTTTCAGGATGATAATCTGTAACTAGTGAGTGTTCCACAGGGATCATGCTGGGGCCAGAATTAATTACAATAGAATATAGAACAGTACAGTGCAGAAACAGGCCTTCAACCCACCATGCCTGTGCTGTTCATGATGCTCTTCTAATCTAATCCCATCTGCCTGCACATGGTCCATTTCCCTCTATTGTCTGCCTGTTCACGTGCCTGTCTAAATGCCTCTTAAACATTGCTATCATATCTGCTTCTACCAGCTCTCCTAGTAGTGTGTTCCAGGTACATATTAGTCTCTGTGTAAGAAAACTTTTCTCACCCAATTATGTGTCTGCCTTTTGAGGAGTACCTTTGCATGGGTTTCTGCCAGATTGAATCAGTCAGTGTGTACCAAGTCCTTAGTTGTTTTCCTTCAGTCTAGAGCACACCAAATGACTGTCAAGTAGTTACTGCATGAGCTAAAGTTAATTGCAAACCCCCCAAATCATTGATGCAATTGACGCTTTGACTTGACCAGTTTAAGATATTTATCACTGTCTTAATCTCAGCAGGTATTTATGAATGTACATAAATGTTGTCCATTATACACTGACAGCCATTTTCCACAGGACGTTAAGTCACTAGATAATTAACACAAACGTGCTCCTTCCATAGAGAAAATTATCCCCAAAGGCCCAATGTACTATTTTGAGACAGTACATTGTTAAAAATCTTCAAAGTGCTTCCATTTATGTAACACCTTTGATGATTGAAAATGCTTTAGAGGCAGAAGTATTTTCAAAGGGTAGAACTGTTGTAGTAGATTGAGCCAACCTTTGAACAGCAAGATCACAAAAAGATTAAAATAATAGTGGGCCGATACTCTGCTTTCTGTGATGTTGGTTAAAGGATCAACATCTGCTCCTTGATAGAATTTTACCATCCGGATTTTTTCCTACCTCCTGATGCATAGGAGACTTTGGTAAATGTCTCAGCCAAAAGGTGACTCTTCTGACAATGCAGTACTGCATCAGAATTATGTTGAGGTGTTTTTGGAATGTAGACTCACCGGCATACCTACCCTCGGAAAGGTGGTGAGTTGTTTTCATGAATTATGGCATTTTTCACTTGGTGCTCTGGATGTCGATCAAGCAGGCTGCTTTGTCCTGGATGGCGTCGAACTTCTTAAGTGTTGTTGGAGCAGTGCCCATGCAGGCAAGTGGGGAGTATTCCATCACATTCCTGACTTCTGTCTTGGGGATGGTAGACACGCTCCGAGGAATCAGCAGGTGAGGTACTCACCACAGGATACCCAAACTCTGACCTGCTCTTGCATCCCATGTATTTGTATAGCTAGAACAATTCTGTTTCTAACCCTCACACCCACCATGTGACTAGAACCTATCTCTCCAGACTCATACAGTCATAGAGTCATACAGCACGGCAACAGACCCTTCCATCCAACTCGTCCATGTCGACAACGCTTCCCAAATTAAACTTCGTCCCATTTACCAGCATTTGGCCCATATCCCTGTGAACCCTTCCCATTCAAGTACTTATCCAAACATCTTTTAAATGTTGTAACTGTACTTGCATCTCCCACTTCCTCTGGCAGTTCATTCCACATATGAACAAGCCTCTGTGTGAAAAGATTGCAACTTAAATCTCTTTTTAAATCTTTCTCCTCTCACTTTAAAAATATGCCCTCTAGTTTTGAACTCCCCTAACCTTGGGAAAAGACCTTTGTTATTCATCTTATCTATGGTCTGCTTTTGATTTTATAAACCTCTGTAAGGATATCTGTCCTAAGATCCAGGGAAAAATGCCTCAGTTTATCCAGCATTTCCTTATAAACGGAACCCTCCAGTGCTAATAATATCCTGGCAAATTGGCTTTGCACCTTTTTCTATTTAATAATATCCTTCCAATTGCAGGGCAAAGAGACAGTGCACATAATCCAAGAGTAGCCTCACCAAAGACCTCGACAATGCAACACTGATGTCCCGAATCTGATACTCAACGGTCTGAGCAATGAAGGCCTTCTTTGCCACCTTGTCTCCCTGTATTGGGAATTAAGTGCAACACTTTTCAATTTTTCCACATCATTGAGCACTCCTACACACCGTCTATTTTATCCCAGCAACATCCTGTAACCCAAATCACAGAACAGTTCTCAAAGATGTGCAGGTCAGGTGGATTGGCTATGCTAAATTGCCCTTAGTGTTAGGTGCATTAGTCAGAGGGAAATGGGTGTGGATGGGTTGCTCTTCGGAGGGCCAGTGTGGACTTGTTGGGCCGAAGGGCCTGTTTCCACACTGTGGGGAATCTAATCTAATAATGCGCCAAGACACCATTTCCCACTCTAACCATCAGAACATTAAAATAAACATAAGAAACAGGAGCAGGGTTAGGCCATTCAATCCTTGAGGATTCTCTGCCATTCAGTAAGGCCAGGGATGTGATCTTATCAGCACTTTTGTCAGTGGATCGCATAAACTTGTAGATTAAAATATTTGTTGAGCTCAGTCTTAAATGTATTTAATTACCCAGTCTCCACTGTTGGCTGTGAAAATAATTCCTAAGACAGTCAATACTCATGTTAAGAAATTCCTCCTCATCACCATCTTAAGTGGGAGATGTTTTACTTTGTAGCTGCGCTCCAAGATTTGCCCATAAGCAGAAACATCACCACTCTATCAAACCTCCCCACAATTTTCAATAGAGTCACCTCTCAATGTTTCAATAGAATCACCTCTCATTCTTCTAAACTCCAATGGATTTAAAATCAAGGTTTATTTGGAAGTACTAGGAGCTCTGCTCCTTTATCAGGTAGCTGTGGAGCAGGATCAAAATAAACCTGTTGGACTATAACCTGGTGTTGTGTGATTTTTAAGTTTGTCCACCCCAGTCTAACCCTGGTACCTTCACATCATTAAAAAAAAGGCACAATATGTCCAAACATTCCTCACTGGACAACCCACCTTCACATGACTCAAGAGCAGCGTTCTGAAAGCTTATGATTTCAAATTAACCTGTTGGACTATACCCTGGTGTTGTGGGATTTTTAACTTTGTCCACCCCAATCCAACATCAGCACCTCTACATCATTTAAAAAAAAAGCACTGTATGTCCAAGCATTCCTCATTAGACTACCCACCTTCACCTGATGAAGGAGCAGGAAAATTAATGGCACAGAAATTTGCTACTTGGGCCACTGTATTTGCATTGGAGGAAAAAAAAGTCAGAAGTCACACGACACCAGGTTTATAGTCCAGCAGGTTTATTTCCCTGACGAAGGAGCAGCGCTCTGAAAGCTTGTGATTTCAAATAAACCTGTTGGACTATAACCTGGTGTCATGTGACTTCTGACTCTGTCCAGCCCAGTCCAACACCAGCACCTCCATATCAAGATAACCCATTAATCTCAGAAATCAAGGAACTTCTCTGAACTGCTTCCAAAGCAAATGTGTCCTGCCTTCAGTAAAGACTTCAACTATACACAGTATTTAGATGTTGTATCATCTATCCTGTGCAATTGTAGCAAAGCTTCCCAATATTTGTATTCCATTCCCTTTTTATAAATGCCATTTGCTTTCCCGATAACCTGGCCTCAAGGATAGTGGTGATGCAATGAAGAATTCCTCACTGGGGCAGAAGGCTATTGTATATGGAGTGTAGTCAGAAGAACTGCCATTTGATCCTAGTCTTCCCTGCCAGTGTTTCCATCCCACATGAGCTTTCGCCAACCCCACTTCATTGAACCTCATCAACATAGTCTTTGATTCCAGTCATCTTTGTGTACTTACTGAGTTTCCCCTGAAATGTATTTGAGCGATTTACTGCAATCACCCATTGTGGTCACGATTTCCATGTTCTTACCTTTCCTAGGTCAAGACATTTCTGTAGTCTGAGGAAAAGTCACTCGACTTGAAGCATTAATTCTGACTTCTTTCCACAGATGCTGCCAGACCTGCTGAGCTTTACCAGCAATTTCTGTTTTTGTTTCGGATTTACAGCCGTTTGCTTTTCCTGAATTCTTTGTTAGCTTCATTAGTGATGCGCTTATATATATGATACGAGCCCTCGTTCTGGACTCACTAACAAAATGGAAGCAATTCCGCTCTATCTACTTTATCAAACACCTTCAATGTTTTAAAGTCACCCCTCAGCCTTCTCTCGCTTCCAGAGAAAAGAGCACTGGGGTTGTTCAGTCTTTGAATTAATTCAAATACACCTAGAATTATCTGCAACTTTGTCCTGCATTTTCACAAGCAACCAGAGCAAGACTAGTCACAGGTCACCTCTGAAATATGAATAGTGTCTGCATTATTGCATGTGTACTTAGGAAGCAAGAAAATCATGCCACTGTATATGAATTAGACACTGATGAAGTATAATTGACTCCTGCACAGAGGCAATTTTTCTTCAGTCGCCTGAGAATAGCTACAATGTCTCATGCATATGCATGTATCAAGATGTTTTCTACACCAATTTTCCCTCTTTATTAGCAATGTTTATCTTTACAGCATAAATAATTCAAAAACGAGTCACTTATGTGATCTTATAATGGCACTGTTGTATCACGATAGGATGATTACTGTAGTATTGCCCTGACTGCTTCCTTTCCCTATAAACCAGCCCATTAGTGAATGTGTAACAGATGCTTTTCAGTGGGTAGTAATTAGACAATTGGCAAAAAGAACCCCACAAAAATGCAATTAGAATCGCAGAAATGTTCAACGCAGGAGGCGGCTTTGTGGCCTGTGAAGCCTGTTCTCGCTCTTTGAGATTGAAACCCAATTAGTTCTACACCCAAGGCCATGAAACGCTCCTTTTCAACAATTTGTACAAATTCATTTTGAAAGTTACCGGAGAATCTGCATGCAGCACCCTTACGGGAAGTGCAATCCAGGTCATAATTACTTGCCGTGATAAAACATATGCAAGATTTTTACTTATTTGCTAATTTTCTTCTTTTCTTTCCTTAATTTGCAACCCAAGGTCAAAGCCCTCAGGAGGTTCCACAGGAGATTAATGAGAACGCTGTGAAGAAGGAGAGAATGGAGGGCTTCAGAGGAAGTTAAAAGTGGGGAGGTTTTGCTAAAACTGTGCAAGGCGCTCAACAGACCACAGCTTGAGTACTGTGAACAATTCTGAACCTCTTAACTAAGGAACGATGTATTGACATTGGAGGCAGCCCACAGATGGTTGACCACGCTGAGTCCAGGATTAGAGGAGGAAGTGAGTACTACAGATGCTGGACATGACAGTCAAGATTAGAGTGGCGCTGGAAAAGCACAGCAGGTCAAGCAACATCCGAGGAGCAGGAAAATCGACGTTTCGGGCAAAAGCCCTTCATCAGGACTGAGGCCTCTTTCCCAATGAAGGGCTTTTGCCCCAAATGTCGATTTTCCTGCTCCAGGATTAAAGGGTCTGTCTTATGAGAAGGACATTGGTTCAGCCACCTTTGGAATATTGCGTGCAATTCTGGTCTCCCCCCTACAGGAAGGATGTTGTGAAACTTGAAAGGGTTCAGAAAAGATTTACAAGGATGTTGCCAGGGTTTGAGGGTTTGAGCTATAGGGAGAGGCTGAATAGGCTGGGGCTATTTCCCCTGGAGTGTTGGAGGCTGAGGGGTGACCTTATAGAGGTTTCTAAAATCATGAGGGGCATGGATAGGGTAAATAGACAAGGTCTTTTCCCCAGGGTGGGGGAGTCCAAAACTAGAGGGCATAGGTTTAAGGTGAGAAGGGAAAAATAGAAAAAGGGACCTAAGGGATAACTTTTTCACACAGAGGATTGTGCGTGTATGGAATGAGCTGCCAGAGAAAGTGGTGGAGGCTGGCATGATTACAACATTTAAAAGGCATCTGGATGGCCATATGAATAGGAAAGGTGGAGAGGGATATAGGTAAAGTACTGGCAAATGGGACTAAATTTATAGAGAGCATCTGTTCGGCATGGATGAGTTGGATTGATGGATCTGTTTCCATGCGGTGTATCTCTACGACTCTACAAACCTAAAAGAATGAGAGGTAACTTTATTGAATCCTTCCAGAACCAGGAGTCACAATCTAAGGATACAGGGTAGGCCGTTTAGGGCAAGGTGAGGAGACATTTCTTCACCAAAGAGGAGTGAGCTTGTGGAAGTTGTTACCACAGAAAAGAATTGAGGCCAAAACATTGAATGCTTTCAAGAGCTGGAAGTGCCTGTGTTGGACTGGGGTGGGCAAAGTTAAAAGTCACACAACACCAGATTCTCGTCCAACTGGTTTATTTGGAAATACAAGCTTTCGGAGTGCTGCTCCTTCATCAGGTAACTAGCTGATGAAGGAGCAGCAGTCCGAAAGCTTCTACTTCCAAATAAACCTGTTGGGCTATATCCTGGTGACTTTTAACATTTTCGAGAGGATTTAAATATAGTTCTTAGTGCTAAAGGGATTCAAAGTATGGGGAGAAAGCAGTAACATACCATTGAGTTGGATGATCAGCCATGATCATAATGAATGGTGGAGGAGGCTGGAAGGGCTGAATGGCCTACCACAGTTCCAATAATCACTGTTTCTATGAAACATACACGTTTCTTAGGGGATTTGATGGGGTAGATGCAGATTGGTTGTTTCCCCTTGTGGAAATAACCAGAGTACATGAGCTCAGAATTAACACTTGCACATTTAGGACAGAAATGAGGTGGGATTTCTTCTCTCAGAGAGTGAGGAATCCGTGGAATGCTTTTCACAGACAGCTATTGACATTATTGACACTATATTCGAGACTGAGACAGACAGATGTTTAATCAGTCAGGGACTCGGGGATTATGGGTAAAAGGCAGGCAAGCAGAGTTGAGGATTATCAAATCATTGAATGGCCGAGTTGACTCGATGAGCTGAATAGCCTACTTCTGCTCCTATGTCCTTTTCAGTATCACTAATGTTTTCTCCACAGATGCAACCAGACCTGCTGAGTTTCTCCAGCAATTTCTGCTTTTGTTTCAGATCTTTAGTATCCACAGTTCTTTGTTTTATTATACCTCAATGGCATAAGCAATTCGTGGGAAGGGGGAGTTTGGAATATCAGAATTTATAGTGTGGAAACCATTCAGCCCAACAAGTCCAAATCTGAAGGGCATCTCACCCAGACCCATCCTCCTACCCTTTTACCTTACATTTCCCATGGCTAGCACACATAACCTAGTTAAAAATCACACAACACCAGGTTATAGTCCAACAGGTTTAATTGGAAGCACACTAGCTTTCAGAGTGACGCTCCTTCATCAGGTGATTGTGGAGGGCTCGATCGTAACACAGAATTTATAGCAAAAATTTGCAGTGTGATGTAACTGAAATTATACATTGAAACATTGATTGTCTGTTAAGCCTTTCATCTGTTAGAATACAGTGATAGTTTCACTTCTTTCATGTGTAAATCACAAAACCCTGTTTTTTAAAAGTTGCATTCTCGGGTTAGCTGTTAACAATGGTGATAGCTAGACAATATGTTGAAGGTGTTCGCCCCCTGTGTTCTCTGTCTATGACCTGATGTTTAGATTTTTATCTCACTTTTTAGATTGGAATCAGAGTTTTACATAAATTCATGCAGTTTTTGAGCTCAGAGTTCTACATGAATGTATGCAGTTTTTGAGCAAAGTGCAATGTAACTCTGCAAGTACAAAAAAATTCACCATCAAATATGTGTGTGTGTGTGTGTGTGTGTGTGTAGTGAGTGTGTGTAGTGAGTGCAGAGTGTCTTAAGTCTGTAAGGGGGTGCATGTGTGGGAGTGTGTGTGTCTAAAAGGGTGTGTATGGGTGTCTGTGTGCGCGTCTGTGTGTACCTGTGTGTTTGTGAGTGTGTGTGTAGAAATATCTGTGTGTGTGTGTGTGTGTGTGTGTGTGTGTGTGTGTGTGTGTGTGTGTGTGTGTGTGTGTGTCTGTGTGCGTGTATAGTGCAATGGTGATCACCTGTAATGTGACATGAACCCAAGGTCCCGGTTGAGGCCCTCCCTATGGGTACCGAACTTAGCTATCAGCCTCTGCTCGGCCACTTTCCTCTGCTGCCTGTCCTGAAGTCCACCTTGGAGAATGGCCACCTGAGGCTGAATGTCCTGGACCACTGAAGTGTTCCCCAACTGGGAGGGAACCCTCCTGTCTGTTGATTGTTGTGCGGTACCTATTCATCCGTTGTTGTAGCCTTTGCTCGGTTTCCCCAGTGTACCATGCCTCAGGGCATCCTTGCCTGCAACGTATAAGATAGACAACATTGGCTGAGTCACATGAGTACCTTCGAGGAGAAAGTGAGGACTGCAGATGCTGGAGATTAGTGCTGAAAATGTGTTGCTAGAAAAGCGCAGCAGGTCAGGCAGCATCCAAGGAACAGGAATCCTGAAGGAGGGCTTATGCCTGAAATGTCGATTCTCCTGTCCCTCACATGAGTACTTGCCATGTACAAGGTGGGAGGTGTTCCCACACGTAATGGTGGTATTTATGTACACAATCTGACACGTCTTGCAGCGTCCACCGTGACAGGGTTGTATGGAGTTGTCCTGAGAGCCGGGCAATTTGCTATGAACAATGGTCTGTTTGAGGTTTGGTGGTTGTTTAAAGGCAAGTAGTGGAGGTGTGGGGAAGGTCTTGGTGAGGTGCTCATCCTCATTGATAATATGTTGCAGGTCATGAAGAACATGGCGTAATTTTTCAGCTCCTGGGAAGTACTGAACAACGAAGGGTACCCTGTCAGTTGCAGCCCATGTCTGTCTCCTGAGGACGTCATTACGGTTCCTTGCTGTGGCATGTCGGAACTGGCGGTCGGCGAGCATCATACCCCATTCTTGTGAGGTCATCCTAGAGTACTTCTAGGTGTCCATCACGTTCCTCCTCATCTGAGCAGATCCGGTGTATGCGTAGGGCTTGTCCATAGGGAATGGCTGTTTTAATATGTTTTAGGTGGAAGCTGGAGAAGTGTAGCATTGTGACGTTGTCTGTGGGTTTAGGGTAGAGTGTCGTGCTGAGGTGTCCGTCCTCGATGGAGACGCACGTGTCCAAGAATGAGACAGACAGTCGAGAGTAGTGAGTTTGATGGTGGGATGAAACTTGTTGATGTCACTGTGTAGTTTTATCAGTGACTCCTCGCCATGGGTCCAGAGGAAGAAAATGTCATCAATGTACCTGGTGTATAATGTCGGTTGGAGATCCTGCATAGGGAAGAAATCTTATTCGAACCTGTGCATAAAAATGTTGGCATATTGGGGTGCAAATTTGGTCCCCATGGCTGTTCCATGTGTCTGGATGAAGAATTGGTTGTCAAAGATGAAGACGTTATGATCAAGGATAAAGTGGATGAGTTGTAGGATGGTGTTTGGAGATTGGCAGTTGATGGTGTTGAGTACTGAGGCTGTTGCTGCGATGCCATCTTTGTGGGGGATGCTGGTGTAGAGTGCGGAAACGTCCATTGTGACGAGGAATGTTCCCGGTTCGATTGGTCCGTGGGTGCCGAGTTTCTGTAAGAAATCCGTAGTGTCGCGACAGAAGCTGGAGATCCCCTGTACAATAGGTTTCAAGATGCCTTCCACATAGCCAGAGAGATTCTCACATAGGATCCCATTGCCCATCATGATCGGACGTCCTAGTGTGTTGGCTTTGTGTACCTTTGGAAGACAGTAGAAGTCCTCTACATGAGAAGTACATGGGATGAGAGTGCTTAGGGAGCTCTGAAGGACTGGATCCAAATTTCTGATCAGTGTGTTTAATTCTCGGGTATGTTCTTTGGTCGGATCAGCTGGTAGTTGCCTGTAGTGTTCCTGGTTGTTCAGTTGTCGGTACACTTCCTTGCAGTAATCTGTTCTATTCTGAATGACAATGGCTCCTCCTTTATCTGCTGGTTTGATGACAATGTTTTGATTGATTTTGAGAGCTTGGATGGCATTGCGTTGGGAACGGGTGATGTTTTGCTCTACCTTATGGGTACGGCTGATGAATCTGGCATTTATATATTTCCTGACGGTTTGAGCATACATGTCAAGTCCAGGGCAGCGGCCCTCTGGTGGGGTCCATGTTGACACCTTCTTTCGTCGCTCCCCTACAGATCCCTGTGATAACTGTTCCAGTTCATCAGTGGGATCAGTAGGATCACTGCCGGCACCTTGAAAGAATTCCCAGAGTCTCATTCGTCTGATGAACTCCTCTGTGTCTGCTGCCAGAACCAACAGGTCCATTTTGGTGGTGGGGCAGAAGTTGAGACCCCTACTCAGGACTTCAATCTCTTCCGGTCGAGGGGTGTGGTCCGAATCATAACACCTAACCTAGACCATCACTGAACACAATGGGCAACTTACCATGGCCAATCCACCTCACTTGCACATTTTTAGACTGTGGAGGGAAATCCATGCAGACACAGGGAGAACATGCAAACTCCACACAGATAATTGCCCAAGGGTGGAATTGAACCCAGGTCTCTGGTGCTGTGACACTGCAGTGCTAACCACTGAGCCACTGTGCCGCCCAGAAATGAATGTGTTAATGATAGTGAAATAGATAATGCAGGGCGACCAGAACTGTACAAAGTACTCCAACAGAGGAAGCTCAAACAGTGGAAGCAGCTTAAACTAGACAGCATGGGAGGTTTACAAATATACCCACATAACTATTAGCTGTCCTTGGAAGTAGGCTGGCAAGACACTAAATTGTTTCTATCCACTCCAAACACTGTGGACTGCAGCACTCCAAGTGTCACAGTTTCTCAACAACTGAGGAATGAATGATATGTACAGGGCTTGCAAGTGTGGCATATGTCCAAAGAGTAAATTGTAGTTAAAAATAATTGCAGTTAAAGACATATTATTTTTAGAGATTGATCAATAACTAAACCACAAGAATCTGTAAAGAATTATTACAGTGATTCCTGGAAAGCAGCAGCAGCAGCATCTTGCATTTAGGTAACACCTTACAAAAATAAAACATCCCTCGACTGTTCAAAGGAACAAGAGTTACTGCTGATTCCTGCCATATTGCTCAAAAGTTTTGAAACAAATTGTCTTTTGGTGGTGATGCATTGGAAGCCCAGGGTCATGTCTGAGATACCCTGGAACCCGTCCTTTTTGGTTAATAGTGAAGAAAGGGTAACCGTTGTTTCAGAATCATTGAATCATACAGTGGCCCTTCGGCCCATCGTGCCTGACCTGAACCTGTGTCCCCTTGTGACTGACGCTTCAACTGAAGGGAATAGCTGCTCCTTACCCACTCTGTCCGTGCCCCTCATAATCTTGCACACTCCCATCAGGTCGCCACTTAGTTTTCTCTGCTCCAATAAAAACAGCCCAAGCCCATCCCACTTTTCCTCATATCTTAAAATTTTCCATCCCAATTGGCTTCCGGGTGAATCTCCTCTGTACCTCTCCTGTGCAATCACATCCTTCCTGTAACGTGGAGACCAAAACTGCACAATTTTAGTAACATGGAGGTACATTTCCCTCTTTATTGCGGCAATTGAGGGCAGACGATGGTCCAGTAGCATTATCACCTACTCTGTTAATGTAAAGACTCAGCTAATGTTCTGGGAATTAAGGTTCAAATCTCACCATGGTGGATCAGCTGGAAAAGAAGACAGCAATCAAGGCAGTGACAACTCCTACAGACTGGAACAGCATCATGGCAGCAGTAAAGGAAAGCTGGGAATGTGCATGGATCCAAAGGATCTCAATAAATCTTTGAAAGGGGTGGCATGGTGGTTCACTGGTTAGCAGCCACGGACCCAGGTTCGATTCCAACCTCGGGCAACTAACTGTCTGTTTGGAGTTTGTACATTCTCCCCATGTCTGCGTGGGTTTCCTCCCACAATCCAAAGATGTGCAGGTCAGGTGAATTGGTCATGATAAATTGCCCAGAGTGTTTAGTCAGGGGTAAATATAGTTTAGGGAAATAGGTCTGGGTGGGTTACTGTTCGGAGGGTCGGTGTGGACTTGTTGGGCCAAAGGGCCTGTTTCCATACTGTAGGGAATCTAATTGAAAATTTTGGCCAAACGAATGGAGCAACTCACCAAGACTTCTTCGCACCACCTTCCAAACCTGTGACTCTACCACCTAGAAGGACAGAGCCAGCAGAAGCTTCTTGCAAGGTTCCCTTTAACACAATCCTGACTTGGAACAATGTCACTGTTCCTTCATTGTTACTTGGTAATAATCGAGGAACTTGCTTCCTAACAGCATTGTGGGTAAGTCTAAACTGCAAATTGCTGCAGCTCACCCCCTTCCGCAGGGCAATTAGGGATGCTAACCTAGCCAGAGGCATCGGTAACAAATGTTGGTTTGATGCCAAGGGCAGTCTTTCTGATCTCACCTCTGGAGCTCAGCATTGTTTTTCCCTGTATGGACCAAGGTTATAATGAGGTCAGGAGTTCAGGGGCACTGGCAAAAACCAAAGGGAGTGCAGAAGTGAGCAGGTTATTCCTTTGCTGTGGTGAGTGGTGTTCCACAGGGCTCTGTCCTTGGGCCAATATTGTTTATAATTTTTATTAATGACTTGGATGAGGGGATTGAAGGATGGGTCAGCAAGTTTGCAGATGACACAAAGGTTGGAGGTGTCGTTGACAGTATGGAGGGCTGTTGTAAGCTGCAGCGGGACATTGACAGCATGCAGAGATGGGCTGAGAGGTGGCAGATGGAGTTCAACCTGGATGGTGCATTTTGGAAGGTCGAATTTGAAAGCTGCGTACAGGATTAAGGATAGGATTCTTGGCAGTGTGGAGGAACAGAGGGATCTTGGCGTGCAGGTACATAGATCCCTTAAAATGGCCACCCAAGTGGACAGGGTTGTTAAGAAAGCATATGGTGTTTTGGCTTTCATTAACAGGGGGATTGAGTTTAAGACTCGTGAGATCTTGTTGCAGCTCTATAAAACTTTGTTTAGACCGCACTTGGAATACTGCGTCCAGTTCTGGTCGCCCTATTATAAGAAAGATGTGGATGCTTTGGAAAGGGTTCAGAGGAGGTTTACCAGGATGCTGCCTGGACTGGAGGCCTTATCTTATGAGGAGAGGTTGACTGAGGTAAGACATTTTCATTGGAGAAAAGGAGGAGAAGAGAGGACCTAATTGAGGTATACAAGATAATGAGAGGCATAGATAGAGTCGATAGCCAGAGACTATTTCCCAGGGCAGAAATGACTAACACGAGGGGTCATAGTTTTAAGCTGGTTGGAGGAAAGTATAGAGGGCATGTCAGAGGCGAGTTCTTTACACAGAGAGTTGTGAGAGCATGGAATGTGTTGCCAGCAGCAGTTGTGGAGGCAGGGTTATTGGGGACATTTAAGCAACTCCTGGACATGCATATGGTCACAGAAATTTGAGGGTGCATACATGAGGATCAGTGGTCGGCACAACATCGTGGGCTGAAGGGCCTGTTCTGTGTTGTACTGTTCTATGTTCTATGTTCTTTGCTTTGCTAATCTGAGTCCAGTTGCCACCAAACCAGCACTCTCCCATACATTGGTACTTGTAGCAAATTGCCCTGGTGAATATAAGGTGAAAAGCTTGACCAAAATATGTCTCTTCTCGGTAATATTTCAAAACCATTTTGAGATTTCAGTGGCTGTAATAAGTGCTAGCTAAATGCAACTTTTTCTTTATCTTCTTTTATCCCTTCCCTTTGTATCCAAACATCCAATGATCTCTGTCTGAATCACCTCAAAGAACATCCACAGCTGTCTGGTAGTGAGCTCTCCGAAGATTCACAAACCGTTCAGTGAAGAAACAGCTCCACATCTCAGGTATGTGTAGTTTGCCCTCAGTCAGAGACTGTCACCCATAGTTACGGACTCCCCAGCTAGGGGAAATGTCCTCTTAGCATCTAACCTGTCCAGTTCCTTAAAATTATTATGTTTCAGTGAGATCACATCCCATTCTTCTAAGTTCTGATGAAGGTAAGGCCTACTTCTCCTGATCTCCTTTCATAGATTAATCTGTCAGCTTCACAGACAATTTTGTCAATCTTTAATGAACTCCTTCTAAGACAAGAATCTCTTCCATAGTAAAGGAGATCAACAGTGTACACATTAGACTAGATGTGGTTTCCCCATGATCCTATTTGAATGTAGTGGGCTTCTTTCACTCTTATGCTCTGATCCCTTTAAGATAAAGTCCATCATATATTTTGCATCCATAATTATTAATTGTTTCTGCAAGTTAAGATACTCTGACTCACGCCCATTGATACTTAGGTCTCTCTAAATTTCAACATGTTCCTGTCCCTCATTATTGGAAAATCATCTTGATGTCCAATGCTTTTCTTCCAAAGTGGAAAACTCAATACTTCCCCAAAGCTTATTCCATTTTCCATGTTCCTGCCACTCTCTGAACTTGTCTGTAACCTTTTGGAGCTTTGTCATACCCTCACACATACCCACATAATATCCTATCATTAGCAATCTTGAATACATTACATTCATTTTCCATATTTTAGTCTTTACTTTAAATTGTAAATATCTGAAGCCCAAGTACTGATATTTGTGGTACCCTGCTAGTTCCAGCTTGCTAATCCTAGGAGTGACAATAACCAACAATCTGTCCTGGACCTCCCACATAGCTGTGACAATCAAGAAGGCACAACCACACCTCTTCTTCCACATATGGCTCAGGAAATTCATTATTTCCATGAGGACCTCACCAACGTTTACAGATGCACCATGGGAAGCATACTGGGGCCTGCTACAGCAACTGTTCTGCTGAGGACCGTAAGAAACTATAGCCCAGGCCATCATGGAAAACAATTTTCCATGGACTCAATTTCCACTGCTCATTGCCGCGGAAAGGCAGCCAACGTCATCAAAGATCCCTCCCACCCCGGCAACACTCTCTTCCAACCTCTTCCATCAGGCAGAAGATACAGAAGCTTAAAGACATGTACCACCAGGCTCGAGAACAGTTTCTTCCCTGCCAGTATTAGACTGCTGAATGGACCTCTCTAAATTCAAGTAATGCTGATCCTTCCTAGTATAGACCTTGCTTTGTGTACCTCCTATCTAACCAGATCCTTGCATGCCTCACTCTGTCTAAGTATCCAATGATCTGTGTGTCCTTGTTTGCTGCTCATGAAACAAAACTTTGCACTGCACTTAGGTACATGTGGCAACAATAAATCAAATCAAATCAATAAGCACCGTTTATTCAAAGGGAGGCAATGGCCCAGTGGGGTTACTGCTGGACTGTTAATCTAGAGACCCAGGTAAATTTCTAGAGACCTGGATTAGCCAATCCCATCACGGCAGGGTGCTGGAATTTGAATTCAATAAAAATCTGGAATTATGAGTCTAATGATGACCATGAATCCATTGTTGACTGTTGGAAAAACCCATCTGGATCACCAACGTCCTTTAGGGAAGGAAACTGCCATCTTTACCTGGTCTGGCCTACATGTGACTCCAGATCCACAGCAATGGACTCTTAACTGCTCTCTGGGCAATTAGGGATGGGCAATAAATGCTGGCCTAGCTAGTGACGCCCTCATGCTGTGAATGAATAAAGATTTATTCCTATTCTCTATTTTCTATCTGTTAACCAATCCTCAGTCCATACTAATATATTATCCCTGATCCCCTTGGCCCCAGTTTTATGGAAAAGCCCCTTTATGACACCTAGTCCATTTTTCTTTGAATATTCTCCAAATATATTCTCCAAATATATGACACACATTGGTAACCCCTTATCTAACCTGCCAGTGGCATCCTCATAAAACCTAAACAGATTTGTCAACCATTACTTCCTTTTCATAAATCCATGCTACTTGCATAATCATATAATGATTCTTTGAAGGCTGAATTATAATGTTTAGATTAGATTCCCTACAGTATTGCAAACAGGCCATTTGGCCCAACAAGCCCACATTGTCCTTCTGAAGAGTAACCCACCCAGACCCATTCCCCTACCTGATATTTACCCCTGTCTAATGCACCGAATACTCTGGACAATTTAGCATGACCAATTCACCTGACCTGCACATCTTTTGGATTCTGAGAGGAAACCCACACAGACACAGGGAGAATGCATAAATCACTAAACAGACAGTCGCCCAAGGTGGGAATCAAATCCGGGTCCCTGGTACTGTGAGGCAGCAGTGCTAACCACTGAGCCACTGTTTATTGTTCTAAATTCCAACATTTTCCCTAATTCTAATGTATGAATAACTGATCGAAATTTCAAAGCTTTCTCTCACCGTCCTTTCTGGAATGGCTGACTTATGTTCTTCAATCCACAGGAACTGCTCTAAAACCTTGGATATCTCAAAGGATCAAAACCAATGCACCTATTGTCTCTGTGGTCAACTCTTTTAAAATCCTAAGAGACATTAGAACATTAGAAGTAAACAAAATAGGGAGGGACCGCATGACTCATTGAACGTGCTCCACATTTCAATAAGATCGTGTTGAACATTGGTTTCATCTCAATGTTCTTGTACATGTCCCAAATGCCTTCAATCCTAGATAAACTCTGTTTATCTCAGACTTAACAATATTCAATGATGGTCCAACACACAACCTTCTGAGATAGAGAATTGCAAAGATTCAAAACTTTTGCAGTGAAGACATTTCTCATCGTCTAATGATCAGCCTCTTTTTCTAGATGTTCTAGATGTTCTAGATTTCACACCTCTCCATTTCTACCCTGTGTTTTCAACCAGGCCAGACCCCCTCAAAATATTTTAAGAAGGTAGCCCAGACCCTAACTTTTTCTTCGTTTAAAGGCAGACGTGATGTGGATATACCAGGTATGGTGCAGCTGGTCAAACCACTCGCCTTTAACAAAACAAAATTTGTTTAAACACTGCTGTTGAAACACAAACAAAAAAAAAATGGAATTTAGAATAACTTAACAATTGGAAAACTTAACTGACCCGACACAGCAACTTAACTAAGGAGCTGTTCCAATTCCCATAACATCCCATAAACACACCCTTGAGTAAAAGTTAAAATGAAACGCACGTTCTTACAGGCTGGAGGGATTTCAAAGACAGAAGCCAATCAAGAATCATCTGCTGAAGCGTGCAACCTTTTTCTACTGCAGCAGCTTTGCTGACTGCTACAACTAAACCAAACCAGAAAAAACTAAACTGGGAGAACCGACCACTCCCCTGCCATTGTTAAAGTAGACATTTCCAGACATTTCAGCACCTCTGCCTTTACAACCTTCTTGAAAATAAAACCAAGGACTTAAAGTGATAGCATCATCACACCTGTCGAGTCCCTTCACAGTCAGGTCACCCACAGCAAAAGACTGAAGGAGTGTTAATTGCCACAAAGGCATCCTTACCATTTGTGCTATTCACTCCTCTTCCCCCTTTGCCAATAGCATATCACTATCCAGTCCCCTTCAGCTCTAGGGAAGTAATCTCAGACTTGAAGCACTAACTCTGTTTGTTTCTCCACACGTTACCAGACCTGCTGAGCTTCTCCGGCATTTTCTGATTTCATTCATGCAAGGAAGTAAGGCTGGAAAGGCAGAGAGTGATGTTGATGGTAAGTGATGCAAGGAGGTTGTTGGGCTTTTGCCCGAAACATTGATTTTCCTGCTCCTCGGATGCTGCCTGACCTGCTGTGCTTTTCCAGCACCACTCTAATCTAGACTCTGGTTTCTAGCATCTGCAGTCATTGTTTTTACCTGGTTGTTGGGAATAGCCTGATGTGTGATTGAAATGATGCGGACAGCAAGGTTATATTACACAGCAAGATCAAGGGGAGACTGTGATTATGATTGGGGCTTTTGCAGGGGCAGAGAGTTGAAGTGTGGATAATAGGGATCTCAGTGAGAGACAGTTTCACAGAATTGTCACAACACAACTGTCCCTTCCTTCCTGAACTGCCTCTCCAAATGAGTAATGCATTTAGAGGCACCACTCCCAGTTGTGTAGCCCTGCAAATTCTTTTCATGTAATAATGAAATCTCATCTTGAACGCCTCAATTGACCCTGCCTCCAGACATTCTCAGGCAGTGCAATTCAGATCCTAACCACTTACTCAATAAAAAAAAACTCCTTATGTTGCCATTACTTCTACTGTCAATTGCCTTAATTACATTTGATGAATTGAGGTGGAGTTTGAAATCTTCAAGGATGAGAATCATTCAGTGCAGAGTCAGCGGGAGGAAAGCAGTAGAGATATCTCGTTATAGAGTCATAGAGATGTATAGTATGGAAACAAACCCTTCAGTCCAACTCATCCATGCTGACCAGATATCGGGAATTAATCTTGTCTCATTTGCCAGCACTTGGCACATATTCCTTTAAACCCTCCCTATTCACATACTCATTCAGATATCTTTTAAATGCTGGAATTGTACCAGCCTCCACCAATTCCACTGGCAGCTCATTCTATACACACACCAGCCTCTGTGTGAAAATGTTGCCCCTTCGGTCCATTTTAAATCTTTCTCCTCTCACCCTACACCAATGCCCTCTGGGTCTGGACTCACCCACCCCAAGGAAAAGACCTTGTCTATTTACCCTATCATTGACCTTTGTGATTTCATAAACCTCTATAAGGTCAGCCCTCAGCCCCCAAAGCTCCAGGGAAAACAGCCCCAGCCTATTCAGCCTCTTCTTATAGCTCAAATCCCCCAACATTGACAACATCCTTGTTAGTCTTTTCTGAACCCTTTCAAGTTTCACAACATCCTTCCGAGAGGAGGGAGACCAGAATTGCACACAATATTCCAAAGGTGGCTTAACCAATGTCCTGTGCAGCTGCAACATGACCTCCCAACTCCTACACTCAATGCTCTGACCAATAAAGTAAACCGTACAAAATAGCTGCTTCAGGTGACTGTGGAAATTGCACGTTCTCTCCGTGTCTGCGTTGTTTCCTACGGATGCCTCGATTTCCTCCCACAGTCCAAAGATAGGCAGATTAGGTGAATTGACCATGTTAAATTGCCTATAGTGTTAGGTGCAGAGAGAAGTGGGTCTGGGTGGGTAACTCTTCAGAGTGTCGATGTGGACTGGTTGGGCCAAAGGGCCTGTTTCCACACTGTAGGGAATCTAATCTAAAAACGTTCTTCACTATCCTATCTACCTGCAACTCCACTTTCAAGGAACAGTGAACCTGCACTCCAAGGTCTCTTAGAGTCATAAATAGAGTCATAGAGATATACAGCATGGAAACAGACCCTTTGGTCCAACCCGTCCACGCCAACCAGATATCCCAACCCAATCTAGTCCCACCTGCCAGCACCTGGCCTATATCCCTCCAAACGCTTCATATTCACATACCCATCCAAATGTCTCTTAAATGTTGCAATTGTACCAGCCTCCACCACATCCTCTGGCAGCTCATTCCATACACGTACCACCCTCTGTGTGAAAAAGTTGCCCCTTCGGTCTCTTTTATATCTTTCCCCTCTCACCCTAAACCTATGCCCTCTAGTTCTGGACTCCCCAACCCCAGGGAAAAGACTTTGTCTATTTATCCTATCCATGCCTCTCATAATTTTGTAAACCTCTATATGGTCACCCCTCAGCCTCCGACACTCCAGGGAAAACAGCCCCAGCCTGTTCAGGCTCTCCCCATAGCTCAAATCCTCCGACCCTGGCAACATCCTTGTAAATCTTTTCTGAATTCTTTCAAGTTTCACAACATCTTTCCAATAGGAAGGAGACCAGAATTGCGCAATATTCCAACAGTGGCCTAACCAATGTCCTGTACAGCTGCAACATGACCTCCCAACTCCTGTACTCAATACTCTGACTAATTAAGGAAAGCATTCCAAACGCCTTCTTCACTATCCTATCTACCTGCGATTCCACTTTCAAGGAGCTATGAACCTGCTCTCCAAGGTTTCTTTGTTCAGCAACACTCCCTAGGACCTTACCATTAAGTGTATAAGTCCTGCTAAGATTTGCTTTCCCAAAATGCAGCACCCTCGCATTTATCTGAATTAAACTCCATCTGCCACTTCTCAGTCCATTGGCCCATCTGGTCCAGATCCTGTTGTAATCTGAGGTAACCCTCTTTGCTTCCACTACACCTCCAATTTTGGTGTTATCTGCAAACTTACTAACTGTCCCTCTTACGCTCGTGTCCAAATCACTTATGTAAATGACAAAAAGTAGAGGACCCAGCACCAATCCTTGTGGCACTCCACTGGTCACAGGCCTCCAGTCTGAAAAACAACCCTCCACCACCATCACCCTCTCTCTTCTACCTTTGAGCCAGTTCTGTATCCAAATGGCTAGTTCTCCCTGCCTTCCATGAGATCTAACCTTGCTAATCAGTCTCCCATGGGGAACCTTGTCGAACAGCTTACTGAAGTCCATATAGATCACATCTACTGCTCTGTCCTCATCAATTTTCTTTGTTACTTCTTCAAAAAACTCAATCAAGTTTGTGAGACATGATTTCCCACGCACAAAACCATGTTGACTATCCCTAATCAGTCCTTGCCTTTCCAAATATATGTACATTCTGTCCCTCAGGATTCCCTCCAACAACTTGCCCACCACCGAGGTCAGGCTCACTGGTCTAAAGTTCCCTGGCTTATCTTTACCGCCTTTCTTAAACAGTGGCACCACGTTTGCCAACCTCCAGTCCTCTGGCATCTCACCTGTGACTATCGATGATACAAATATCTCAGCAAGAGGCCCAGCAATCACTTTCCAGCTTCCCACAGAGTTCTCAGGTGCACCTGATCAGGTCCTGGGGATTTATCCACGTTTAGCAATCCACGGAAATGTACAGAAACAGGAGGAAAACATTGTAGAAGATGAGAGGCTCAAAGAAGTGGAGAAGGGTGGAGATGAAGGTATGATTTGATTATAAGAGCAGCAAGGTCACTTGAACAGAGTGGGTGTTGGAAGAGATGGGCTTGGTTTGATCAGGGGAATGAGGGGAGGCTTCACTCGGTGGAAGGGCTCATGATCCCTTCAGCTGGCTTGCTTTGAAGACCAGAACATGGAAGCCACTACTTACAACACACTCTGAATTATTGGCCAACTAGTACAGGGCATTGGGACCATCCATATTCTATCTCCTTACACCTGCCGTGACTCCTTTGTCCTTTGGAACTGGGGTGCATTTAGGGCAGCAACCCAGCCGGGAGATCCCTGCTGGTGGCCAAACATCTCTCAAAGAGTTAATTATTTCTCAAACACTTTGCAGCGATGAATTGCTGGCACTTAGAGTAATGCAGCTGTGACGGGGCTGATGTGGATGTCACCATTAGCCACAGTGGCAATGCAGCACTGCTTTTTTTAAAATGATGTGGGCTTTAATCAAAGACAAATGGCACTGTTTAAAAGTCTCTCAGTAATGAATCCTGTCCGACGACTAGATGCGAATTTTCGATCTGATTTATCGTTGTCACTGCAAGCTGATCAAGGTCATTGTGGAATCTCATTTCTCAAATACCTGCTCCTTCCACATGGGTGACATTTGGCGTAAATGATGCTGAAAATGGCAACTTTGAGACATAAATCCTCTGATTTCATTGTGTAATGAATTTTCTAAATGGAGGATTTCTGTAATAACAGTCGACCCCTGAGGAAATGGACTCTCGTTCCGAAGGCTGGTACGATTGTATTTTCTGACGTTGCAGCAGCAGCTGGAACTGTGGTGTGAGAAACATTACTTTTCGTTTTCTTCCTGTGGACAGAGCCTCACGTTTGCTTCCTTGTGCCTCTGTTTTCGAGATAAGATTTCAGTTGTGGGTACTGGAAGAGGGGGATGAGCAGTGGTGTAGTAAATGATTTTGTTGCTTAGAGATGTTGGCAGGCCAGACAGTAATGAGAAACAGGGATTGAAACGATCAATAATAGAGCTTGAAAGACAATGAACCCTTGCATTCTTCCTGCTGCCCAACTTTTAGAGACACCCTTCTGGAACTACTTTGATTAACAAAGTTCCATGCAGACTGAATACCTCCAAGCCTGTCCGCAGCAATCACTGTTAAAATAGAGCTCCACAGACCAGGCACACAAAAGTAAGCCTCAATCAGATAGTTTAATTCATACATTTGCCCTCACCACCTGCCTTTGTTTTGTCCACTCATATGAGCTACCCATGTCCTCTTACAGGTCTTTGCCTCCTAATTTCCCAGTCACCTGCAACTCTCTGTTCCCTCAACTCTGCCATTAAAATACCATGAGCAAAGGCTGAAATGCTCAGTAAGAAATATAGGGTGGGGAAAACATCACTCCTCACCTTCTACCAATTCCCTCTACCCCTAGACTCTATCTCTGAACTCCCTAGTCAAATACCTGGCCACAAGGCCACCTTCAGTCACTGTCTTTCCCTTTACCAACAATCTCTTGTGCAGAACCCTAGGAATGACTTCTGGACGTTCTTGCAGACGGTGTTCACGAGCTATCTCCTGTCCATCATCTGGTGACATCCTGAGAGCATCCAAGCATCCCAGTGTTAGGATCCAGTTCGGAATCACTGACTCATAAAGAGAAATCCAACACCTTGTTTTAACCAAGGGAGCTGCACAACAAGATTTCAGCTTATAAAACAAAGCAGAGACTTTATTGTCACAGCATCAAAGAACAGTTACAGTGCAGCTGGAGGCCAGTCAGTCCATCATGTCAGCATTGGCTTTCCAAAACATCAATTCACTTCCTGCCATTCTCTGCCTTCTCGTCCCAGCCTGCAAGTTACTCCTTTTCAAATAACAGTTTAATTCTCTCCAGAATGCTTTAATTGAACCATCACAATGTGGGCGGCACGGTGGCTCAGTGGTTAGCACTGCTGCCTCACAGCGCCAGAGACCTGGGTTCAATTCCTGCCTCAGGCGACTGACTGTGTGGAGTTTGCACATTCTCCCCGTGTCTGCGTGGGTTTCCTCCGGGTGCTCCGGTTTCCTCCCACTGTACAAAAATGTGCAGGTCAGGTGAATTGGCCATGCTAAATTGCCTGTAGTGTTAGGTGCAGGGGTAAAGGTAGGGGAATGGGTCTGGGTGGGGGGCGGGTCGGTGTGGACTTGTTGGGCCGAAGGGCCTGTTTCCACGCTGTAAGTAATTTAATCTAATGTCAATTATGTATTAATAAAACTCAAGTATTTGCTGCGTGAGAACAATTTTCCTCATGTGTCCATTATAGGAAGGATATCATTAAGCTGGAGAGAGTTCAGTAAAGATTTACCGGGATGTTGTCGGGTATGGAAGGTTTGAGTTATAAAAAAAAGGCTGGAGAGGCTGGAAGCTTTTTTCACTGGAGCTTAGGAGGTTGAGACACAACCTTATAGAAGTTTATAAGATAATGAGAGGTATAGATAGAGTGAATGGTATTTGTATTTTCCCTAGGATCGGGGATTCCAAGATGAGGGGGCATATATTTAAGGTGAAAGGAGAAAGATTTAAAAAAGACAAAAGCGGCAAATTTTTTACACAGAAGATTGTTCTCATGAGGAATGAACTTCTGAAGGAAGTGGCGGATGTGGGCACAATTCCAATGCTTAAAAGACATGTGGATTAGTGTATGAATGGGAAAGCTTTCGAGGGATATGGGCCAGGAGCAGGCAGGTGGGAATAGTTTAGTTTGGGGTAACCCCCAACACAGGTAACCCCCAACCCCGTCTTATAGTTGGCATGGACTGCTTGGATGGAAGGGGCTGTTTCTGTGCTTTATGGCTCTATAACTATGTCACTTTTGCTTCTTGTATGAATTGCATGAATGTTCTTATGTATGTTAATAAATATTTATAGATGTAATAGAACAAATGCATCGAAAATATGGAATAAATTTAGCAAAGCAAACGTAACTTAACACTGTAGCTTTTAACCACAAATGTTATACACTCAGTTTGCTTCTTTCTCACCTCAGAATTCTCTTCTAAGACACATCAATCTTACAGTTATTAATCTTTTTAGGGACCACTTAAAGTATGTCACAGTCCTCTGGAGAATTTTCCTCAGCTTTAGTTATTCTCAGAGCTAAATCTTCCATTTATCCTCTCTTGACTTTGTCCCTCGTTATGGTTATTTTTTTCCCAACATTTCCAAGCAAAGTTTTTGCAGTGCTGTTCTTGCTGACTGGCAAAACAGGCTGGATCATCTGAACAACACTCCCCTCATGTTCCAACAATAAATTCGGCCAGAGTTGCAATTGCATCTCAGGGAAAGGAAACAGAAATTTTCTGCAACAGATCACGATCACTATTTGAACAACTGAGTAGATACATCGAATTGTGACGACACAATGCCAACTCTCTTCTTTGCCCTGTGTGAGATCATAGCAGAGAGCAGGAGACAAACCTGTTGATCGATTGGAAAAAAAAGAGTAGCGCTGGAGATAGATGGGGGATAAACAGTCCTGGCAGCTGCTCCAGCTTCGAGCAGAATATTGCCTAAGAATCCAATAGCACATTCTGATAGCAGGCCACTGCTTAAAGGAACATGTCTGATTCATTGGCCACAGATAAATGTAAGCAGACTGACACTGAGCTGAACACATTTATTGCGGAAGCATGGAAATTTTGCTTGAGGAGCTGAAGATGAAGGCAAAATCAATTGAAATCACTTTGAAATGGAACACACCTCGAACTGGATCAGCATAGGTGTTTTATAGTAAGTATAATGGAAAGAGATGGTTCATGCTGAGTTGAATTTAATTTGTTTATGTACAGAGCATCTGGAATTGCCATACCAAAGATGATAACTGGTCAATTATTGGAATTAATGAAACCATGAGACATAGGAGTAGCAGTAGGCCATTCAGCCCACTGAGCCGGCTCTGCCATTCAACGGCTGATTTAATAGTATTCAACTCCGCTTTCCTGCCTTTTCCCCATAACCCCTTGATTCTCTAACTAATTTAAAAAATGTCTGTCTCAGCCTTGAATATATTCAATAACCCCACCCCAACAACCCTCTGCAGTAATAAATTCCATGAACTCACTGCAGCCTGAGAGAGGAAAATCCCCCTCATCTCTGTCTCAAATGTTTAATTCCTTATTCTGCAATTCTGCCCTCTTGTCATGAACTCTCCCTCAAGAAAATTAGCCTTTCAACATCTACCCAGTCAAGTCCACTGAGAATCATGTATGCTTCAATCAGGTTTGTGGGAATACATTTGTGGGAATGAGTAGGAACAGACTTACTTATTTTTTTGACATATGCTCTTTCCATATTGTTGTTGATTACTTTTCATGATAGATCGAGGCAAATCAGGTACAGAAGCAGTTGCCTAGGTCTTGCATGAAATTCTCACAGTGCATGGGACCCCTGACATAGTCAGGTCAGGCAATGGAGTTTGCTAAGAAGTACTTGAGCCAATTTGCAACCAATTCTGGATTTGAACATTTTGCAAGCTCAATGAGGTGTCCACATGGAGGCTGGGATCTGGACAGTCACCTTTGAAGGAAAATATTGACTTTTAGAACATAGAACATAGAACATAGAACATAGAACATAGAACATAGAACAATACAGCGCAGTACAGGCCCTTCGGCCCTCGATGTTGCGCCGATCAAAGCCCACCTAACCTACACTAACCCACTATCCTCCATATACCTATCCAATGCCCGCTTAAATACCCATAAAGAGGGAGAGTCCACTACTGCTACTGGCAGGGCATTCCATGATCTTACGACTCGCTGAGTGAAGAACCTACCCCTAACATCAGTCCTATATCTACCCCCCCTTAATTTAAAGCTATGCCCCCTTGTAATAGCTGACTCCATACGCGGAAAAAGGTTCTCACTGTCAACCCTATCTAACCCCCTAATCATCTTGTACACCTCTATCAAATCACCCCTAAACCTTCTTTTCTCCAAAGAAAACAACCCCAAGTGCCTCAGCCTTTCCTCATAGGATCTTCCTACCATACCAGGCAACATCCTGGTAAACTTCCTCTGCACCCGTTCCAGTGCCTCCACATCCTTCCTATAGTATGGCGACCAAAACTGCACACAATATTCCAGAAGCGGCCGCACCAGAGTCTTATACAACTGCAGCATGACCTCAGGACTCCGGAACTCAATTCCTCTACCAATAAAAGCCAGTACGCCATATGCCTTCTTCACTGCACTATTTACCTGGGTGGCAACTTTCAGAGATCTGTGTACATGGACACCAAGATCCCTCTGCTCTTCCACACTACCAAGTAGTCTACCATTAGCCCAGTAATCCATCTTTTTATTACTCTTACCAAAGTGAATCACTTCACACTTACCTACATTGAACTCCATTTGCCACCTTTCTGCCCAGCTCTGCAGCTTCTCTATATCCCGCTGTAACCTGCCATATCCTTCCTCACTGTCTACAACTCCTCCGACTTTCGTATCATCCGCAAACTTGCTCACCCAACCTTCTAACCCTTCCTCCAGGTCATTTATAAAAATGACAAACAGCAATGGTCCCAAAACAGATCCTTGCGGAACACCACTAGTGACGGCACTCCAAGATGAATCTTTGCCATCAACTACTACCCTCTGTCTTCTTCCAGAGAGCCAATTCCTAATCCAAACCTCCAACTCACCCTCAATGCCATATCTCTGTATTTTCTGCAGTAGCCTACCATGGGGGACCTTATCAAACGCCTTACTAAAATCCATATATACTACATCTACCGCTTTCCCCTCATCTACCTCCTTCGTCACCTTCTCAAAGAATTCAATAAGGTTTGTGAGGCACGACCTGCCCTTCACAAAACCATGCTGACTATCCTTGATCACATCATTCTTATCCAGATGTGCATAAATCCTATCCCTTATAATTCTCTCTAAGACTTTGCCCACAACAGAAGTGAGACTCACTGGCCTATAGTTACTAGGATTATCCCTACTCCCCTTCTTGAACAAGGGAACCACGTTTGCTAGCCTCCAGTCCTCTGGCACTACTCCTGTAGACAAAGAGGACACAAAAATCAAGGCCAATGGCTCTGCAATCTCCTCCCTTGCTTCCCAGAGAATCCTAGGATAAATGCAATCAGGCCCAGGGGACTTATCTATTTTCACCCTTGCCAGAATTTCCAACACCTCTTCTCTACATATCTCAAAGCCATCCATTCTACTTATTCGTGCCTCAGTATTCATATCGACAACAATGTCCTGTTCCTGAGTGAATACTGACGAAAAGTATTCATTCAGCGCCTCCCCAATCTCTTCAGCCTCCACACGCAACTTCCCATTACTATCCTTGATTGGACCTATTCCTTCCCTAGTCATTCTTTTATTCCTAACATACCTATAGAAAGCCTTAGGGTTTTCCCTAATCCTACCAACTAAGGACCTTTCATGTCCCCTCCTTGCTGCTCTTAGCTCTCTCTTCAGGTCCTTCCGGGCTACCTTATAACTCTCAATCGCCCCTATTGAACCTTCACGCCTCATCTTTACAAAGGCCGCCCTCTTCCATTTAACAAGGGATTCCAACTCCTTATTAAACCACGGCTCCTTCACACGACCCTTTCCTCCCTGCCTGATAGGTACGTACTTATCAAGGACACTCAATAGTTGCTCCTTGAACAAGTTCCACATATCAATTACGCTCTTGCCTTGGAATCTACTTTTCCAATCCACATTACGCTCTTGCCTTGGAATCTACTTTTCCAATCCACTTTTATACAGCATTGCCAAATTATTGGTCTACCTCAATCCATTATGGCTTATCAATATCAAACCTTCAGGTGGGGAGAAAGCTGAAGTTGCAACCTCCTATTGTACCCCATGGTTAACATAGTGGGACTATAATAACATTGGCAAGAAGAAGCAGTCTTCCTGCATCAGCAAACTGCCCTCTATAATTGTTGTCATTGAGTATGACAGTTAATCCACTTGAGTATTGAGTACAGGAGTTGGTGGGTCATGTTGCAGCTGTACAGGACATTGGTTAGGCCACTTTTGGAATATTACAATTCTGGTCTTCTTCCTGTTGGAAAGATGTTGTAAAATTTGAAAGAGTTCAGAAAAGATTTACAAGGATGTTGCCAGGGTTGGAGGATCTGAGTTATAGGGAGAGGTTGAAAAGGCAAGGGCTGTTTTCCCTGGAGCGTCGGAGGCTGAGGGGTGACCTTATAGAGGTTTACAAAATCATGAGGGGCATGGATTGGATAAATAAACAAAGTCTTTTCCCTGGGGTGGGGGAGTCCAGAACTAGAGGGCATAGGTTTAGGGTGAGAGGGGGAAGATATAAAAGAACCTAGGTAGCAACTTTTTCACGCAAAGGGTAGTACGTGTATGGAATGAGCTGCCAGAGGAAGTGGTGGAGGCTGGAACAATTGCAACATTTAAAAGGCATTTGGATGGGTATATGAATAGGAAGGGTTTGGAGGGATATGGGCCAGATGCTGGCAGCTGGCACTAGATTGGATGGGGGTAGCTGGTCAGCATGGATGAGTTGGACCAAAGGGTCTGTTTCTGTGCTGTGAGTCTCTATGACTCTATGAGTCAGGGTAACAGGTATTGATAAAGGATCTCAAGAGGAAGGGATGGTTGTCCCAGTGGAGGCAGACGAGCAGTGATGGTCTA
Organism: Chiloscyllium punctatum; assembly: GCF_047496795.1. NCBI lineage: Eukaryota > Metazoa > Chordata > Chondrichthyes > Orectolobiformes > Hemiscylliidae > Chiloscyllium > Chiloscyllium punctatum. The sequence continues at coordinate 110,223,948 of NC_092746.1, forward strand.
TTATACATACGGCCGAAGGAGTTGTATGAGCCAAATGGCAGGAATGTCATCCCATTGTGGTTTGGTCATCCACCAATTATTTGATTGGGATGAACCCAGTGTGAATTGACGACAAAAACCATGACAAGCAGACCAAACACAGCCAGAAACCCTAACCACCTTACCATACATCAAAGAAGTTTCAGAAATGACAGCCAGACTACTGAGACCCCTCAGAATCCTAGTAGCACACAAACCCACCAACACTCTCAAACAAAAACTAACAAACTTAAAGGACCCAGTACAACCCATGGACAAAACCAATGTCGTCTACAAAATTCCACGCATGGACTGCCACAAACACAACGTAGGACAAACAGGAAAAAAATGAGAGCAGCAGCGGATTTTGAGTGCGAGCAGCAGTGGAGATAAGACGAACCCGGAAGACTGCAGCTAAGGTAAGGCAGTGTGTTTTCCCTTTCACAGAAGGAGCGGGGGCAGCGGGGGAAGTGATGAGGACCAGAGGGGCAGCCGGGAAGGAAAGCAGTGACCATATATATCAGCAAGGCGGCTAAACCCGAGACTCTACAACTGTAGTGTCTCCCACCCGCCCTCCTCCTCTAACCTAGTTAATAAGGTAAGGTTCATTCTGAACTTCCTCTATTGAATATAAGTTTGTTCTTAATTTTATAGCAACTTGAACTAAGCTTTCTACTTTAGTACTGAGTGGGTGTTCAGAGAAGTCGGGTATGGATGCTAGGGCAGTTGCTTGTTCCTCCTGCAGACTGTGGCAGGTGGGAGACAGGGCACACGTCTCCGCTGGCTACATCTGTGGGAAGTGCACCCAACTCCAGCTCCTTGAAAACTGTGTTAGGGAATTGGAGCTGGAGCTGGATGAACTACGGATCATTCGGGAGGCTGAGGGGCTAATTGAGAGGAGTTACTGGGAGTTGGTCACTCCGAAGGCTCAGGACAAGGATAGATGGGGGAGGAAAGGGGACAGTCAGACAGTGCAGAGATCCCCTGTGGACATTCCCCTCAGCAATAAGGATACCGTTTTGGATACTGCTGGGGGGGGGATGACCTACCAGGGAAATCCATAGCAGTCAGTTCTCTGGCACTGAGCCTGACACTGTGGCAAAGAAGGGAAGGGGGCAGAATAGAAAAGTACTCGTGGTAGGGGACTCGATAGTTAGGGGAATTGACAGAAGATTTTGTGGTCAGGATCGGGATTCCCGGGAGGTATGTTGCCTCCCTGGTGCCAGGGTCCGGGATGTCTCCGATCGGGTGTATAAGGTTCTAAAAGGGGAGGGTGAACAGCCAGAAATCTTGTTACATATTGGCACTAATGATATAACCAGGAAAAGGATCGAGGATATAAAAAGTGATTTCAGGGTGTTGGGATGGAAGCTGCAAAGCAGGACGAACAGAGTAGTGTTCTCTAGTTTACTACCGGTGCCACGAGATAGCGAGGCGAGGAACAGGGAGAGGACGCAGCTTAATACGTGACTGTGCAGCTGGTGTAGGAGGGAGGGCTTCAGATATGTAGATAATTGGGATGCCTTCTGGGGAAGGTGGGACCTGTACAAGAAGGACGGGTTGCATCTGAATTGGAAGGGGACCAATGTCCTGGGTGGAAGTGTTGCACGAGTAGTTCGAGAGGGTTTAAACAAGTATGGCAGGGGGGTGGGAACCTGAGCTGTATACCGGAGGTGAGAGTTGATGCAGATGAGGCAGTAGCAAGAGGTAGACCATCCAGTGGGAAGGATTTTCCTGGGAAGGAACCAAGGTATCAGTTAAAGTGTGTTTGCTTTAACGCAAGGAGTATCAGGAATAAAAGTGATGAACTTAGAACATGGATCAGTACCTGGTGCTATGATGTTGTGGCCATAACAGAGACATGGGTTTCTCAGGGGCAGGAATGGTTGCTGGATGTTCCAGGGTTTAGAGCATTTAAAAAGAATAGGGAGGGGGGAAAAAGAGGAGGGGGTGTAGCACTACTAATCAGAGGGTATCACAGCTACAGAGGCTTCCATTGTCGAGGAAGATCTGCCTACCGAGTCAGTATGGGTGGGAATTAGGAATAACAAGGGAGCAGTCACCTCTTTAGGGGTTTACTACAGGCCCCCCAATAGCAGCAGGGAGATGGAAGAAAGCATAGCTCGGCAGATTTCGGAAAAGTGTGGACATAGTAGGGTTGTTGGAATGGGTGACTTTAACTTTCCCAATATTGATTGGAACCTCCTTCGAGCAGAAGATTTGAATGGAGCTGTTTTTGTAAGGTGTATTCAGGAGGGTTTCCTAACTCAGTACGTTGACAGGCCGAGGAGGGGAGAGGCCATTCTAGACTTAGTGCTCGGAAACGAGCCGGGGCAGGTATCAGATCTTGTGGTGGGAGAGCATTTTGGTGATAGTGACCACAACTGCCTCACATTCTACATAGCTATGGAGGAGGAGAGGATTTGGCAAAATGGGAGGATATTTAATTGGGGAAGAGGAAACTATGATGCGATTAGACATGAGTTAGGAAGCATGGATTGGGAGCAATTATTCCATGGTAAAGGCACTATAGACATGTGGAGACTGTTTAAGGAACAGTTGTTGCAAGTGATGAATAAATATGTCCCTCTGAGACAGGCAAGAAGTGGTAAGATAAAGGAACCTTGGATGACGAGAGCGGTGGAGCTTCTTGTCAAAAGGAAAAAGGTAGCTCACGTAAGGTGGAGGAAGCTAGGGTCAAGCTCAGCTCTAGAGGATTACAGGCAGGCGAGGAAGGAGCTCAAAAATGGTCTGAGCAGAGCCAGGAGGGGGCACGATAAAGGCTTGGCAGAATGGATTAGGGAGAACACAAAGGCATTTTACACTTTATGTGAGGAATAAGAGAATGGTCAAAAAAAAGAGTAGGCCTGATCAGGGATAGCATAGGGAACTTGTGTGTGGAGTCTGAGGAGTTTGGGGAAGCCTTAAATGAGTTTTTTGCTTCTGTCTTTACAAAAGAAATGAACTTTGTCGTGAATGAAACCTTTGAAGAGCAGGTGTGCACACTGAAATGGATAGAGATGGAGGAAGCTGATGTGCTGAAAATTTTGTCAAACATTAAGATTGACGAGCCGCCAGGCCCGGACCAGATTTGTCCTCGGCTGCTTTGGGAAACGAGAAATACAATTGCTTCGCCACTTGCGAAGATCTTTTCATCCTCGCTCTCCACTGGAGTCGTACCTGAGGACTGGAGAAAGGCAAATGTAATTCCTCTCTTCAAGAAAGGAAATAGGAAAATCCCCGGCAATTACAGACCAGTAAGTCTCACGTTTGTCATCTGCAAGGTGTTAGAAAGGATTCTGAGGGATAGGATTTATGACCATCTGGAAGAGCATGGCTTGATTAAATGCAGTCAACACGGCTTTGTGAGGGGCAGGTCATGCCTCACAAACCTTATCGAGTTCTTTGAGGATGTGACTAGAAAAGTTGATGAGGGTCGAGCTGTGGATGTGGTGTATATGGACTTCAGCAAGGCATTTGATAAGGTTCCCCATGGTAGGCTCATTCAGAAGGTCAGGAGGAATGGGATACAGGGGAACATAGCTGTCTGGATACAGAATTGGCTGGCCAACAGAAAACAGCGAGTGGTAGTAGAAGGAAAATATTCTGCCTGGAAGTCTGTGGTGAGTGGTGTTCCACAGGGCTCTGTCCTTGGGCCTCTATTGTTTGTAATTTTTATTAATGACTTGGATAAGGGGATTGAAGGATGGGTCAGCAAGTTTTCAGATGACACAAAGGTTGGAGGTGTCGTTGACAGTATAGAGAGCTGTTGTAGGCTGCAGCGGGACATTGACAGGATGCAGAGATGGGCTGAGAGGTGGCAGATGGAGTTCAACCTGGATAAATGCGAGGTGATGCATTTTGGAAGGTCGAATTTGAAAGCTGAGTACAGGATTAAGGATAGGATACTTGGTAGTGTGGAGGCACAGAGGGATCTTGGTGTGCAGGTACATAGATCCCTTAAAATGGCCACCCAAGTGGACAGGGTTGTTAAGAAAGCACATGGTGTTTTGGCTTTCATTAACAGGGATATTGAGTTTAAGAGTCGTGAGATTTTGTTGTAGCTCTATAAAACTTTGGTTAGACCGCATTTGGAATACTGCATCCAGTTCTGGTCGCCCTATTATAAGAAAGATGTGGATGCTTTAGAGAGGGTTCAGAGGAAGTTTACTGGGATGCTGCCTGTACTGGAGAGCTTATCTTATAAGGAGAGGTTGACTGAGCTCGGACTTTTTTCATTGGAGAAAAGGAGGAGGAGAGGGGACCTAATTGAGGTATACAAGATAATGAGAGGAATAGATAGAGTCGATAGCGAGAGACAATTTCCCAGGGCAGAAATGACTAACACGGGGGGTCATAGTTTTAAGCTGGTTGGAGGAAAGTATAGAGGGGATGTCAGAGGTGGGTTCTTTACACAGAAGGTTGCGAGAGCATGGAATGCGTTGCCAGCAGCAGTTGTGGAAGCAAGGTCACTGGGGACATTTAAGAGACTCCTCGACATACATATGGTCACAGACATTTGAGGGTGCATACATGAGGATCAGTGGTCGGCACAACATCATGGGCTAAGGGCCTGTTCTGTGCTGTACTGTTCTATGTTCTATATTCTATGTTCTAAAGTTAGCCACCAGCATACATGAACACCAGCTAGCCACAAAAAGACACGACCCTCTCTCCCTCGTAGCCCCACACACAGATGAAAAATAAACACCATTTCGACTGGGACAACACATCTATCCTGGGACAGGCTAAGGAAAGACATGCCAGAGAATTCCTGGAGGCCTGGCACTCCAAACAAACACATAGATCTAGATACCATCTATCAACCCCTCAGAAAACAAACAGGAAATGACATCACCACAAACCCCAGGAACCCCATCCAGGATAAACATATAAATAGAAAGCAGGAGACAACAGCTTCGTTTCACTTGGAGGTCGCCACTGATGATGTTACCTCGCCAGGTAATGAAACGTCTGGATATCAAACCTCCAGCTCAGCGAGCAAAGCTACACCCTAAACCTCAACCTGAGCTACAAACCTTGCAAAGATGGGTTAGTGGCAAATGTAATTATGTATATGAATATGTGGGTGTTAATAATGAAAAGCAAAGCTCATTGGGAGATGTTTCTTAAGGTTTGAGGCTCTGAAAGCATTCTTGCTGAATAAAGACAAGCACAAATTGGATGACAGGACCATAGAGCTGCTCACTCATTAGAAAGATGGCTTATTGTGAGAGGTACCACACATCTGGCAAGGTGGGAGGCTTGAGCAGGACAGTCCTTCGTCAATGTGGGAACTGAACCCACACTGCTGGTATCATTCAGCAGCTGCCCAGTCAACTAAGCTAACTCACATCTGCTAAGTAGGGCAGACAGCATCACCTAATGTGAGGCTGTAATACAGACGTGGGTGGAGGAACAGTTCAAAAGTGATCGGCTTACCATGTAGATCTCTGTCATAATTTAGTGACAGTGCTTATTATACAAATGTAACTTATTCTCAATCACTGCCATGAAAGAAACTAAATTTTGTTCAAGATAAGAGCATCTTCTTGTTTGACATTTACATTTACCATACTGGACTAGTCAGACTTCTAGATCCCAACCCATAGGGACAATAGTGGACACAAACCTACCAGATGTATTTTCCATCAAGTGACTGTGATGACATAATTGCAGATGGATAACAAAATGTTTGTCAGTCTTGACCACATCCAATAAATGAATTTATTATAATGATGAATCGTTTACATCAGAAGGACAGCACTGTCTCGAAGAGTCACAAGTTGCTGTCTGACCTGCTGTGCTTTTCCAGATTAACATCGATTGACTCTGACTTCCAGCCTCCAACTTTACTGGGAACCATTTTCCTGCTTTATTGTCTCCAAGTTGCAGGAGTAGGCCATTCAGCCCTTGGGAGCAGCTCCACCATCATAGCTGATCATCAGCTTCTCCACCCTTTTCTGGCACTATCCCTTGGTTTTTAATTTGTTGAAATCTACCAATCTCAGATTTCAACATACTCAATGAAATTCTACAGCGTTCTGCAGTGGAGAATTCTAACCAGGGCCTGAGGGGCAGAAAAAAGGTGAATAGCAAAGGTCTTTTCGCGAGGGTGGGGGAATTCAAAACTACGGGGCATATTTTTAAGGTGAGAGGAGAAAGATTTAAAAGGGACCTGAGGGGCAACGTTTTCACACAGAAGGTGGTGCATGTGTGGAATGAACTGCCAGAGGAAGTGATAGTTGCAGGTCCAGTTACAACATTTGAAAGACATTTGGACAGGCACATGAGCAGGAAAGGTTTGGAGGGATATGGACCAAATACAGGCAATTGCGACTTGTTTAGTTTGGGAAACCTAGTCAGTGTGGATGGGTTAAACCCAAGCATCTGTTTCTGTGCTGTATGAGTTTATGACTCTATCACTATGAGGTCAGATGTGATCCTATCTCACAGAGGAGCAGGCTGGAGCAGCTGAGGGACTTCCAGCTCCACATTTATTTGTGTATATTTGAGAATAAATCTTTCTCATAACATACAAAACTCAGTGCAGAGACATAAATAGCCATCTCAATGTAACTGACGATTCCTGCAAGTCAGCAGTTCTGTACAATTGTGCTCTCCTTCCAAATCATTACAGATAGTTGGTGAAGAAAGTCCATCAAATCATTTACCTTTCTGAATAATCTATCTGTAAGCCCCTATGTAGAAGAGAGGACACTGCAGATGCTGTTTACAGATGCCAACAACACCCCTGAAGCAGGCAGCAATGTACACGGTATTATCCGGAAGTTTTCTAGAAGATTAGATTACTTATAGTGTGGAAACAGGCCCTTCGGCCCAACAAGTCAACACCGACTGTCCGAAGAGCAACTCACCTTACATTTACCCCTTCACCTAACACTATGAGCCATTTAGCATGGCCAATTCACCTAACCCGCACATTTTTGGACTGTGGGAGGAAACCGGAGCACCTGGAGGAAACCCACACAGACACGGGGAGAATGTGCAAACTCCACACAGACAGTTGCCTGAGACGGGAATTGAACCCAGGTCTCTGGCGCTGTGAGGCAGCAGTGCTAACCACTTTGCCACCATGCCACCCAAGGTGGCATTATAGCTACAACCCTGATAAATAACCACTCTATATTGCCAATATCTGATAATGACAATCGCCAGCCTATCAGCCTATCCTAATGCAGGGGATAGGTTGTGTTTGTAGTCTTTATGTCAAGTCAACTAGGTAGTTTGTCATTTCCCTTGCTGAATCTCCTTTCTTTCATTCATTGCACACCGAACATGAAATGCACTCCGAACACTGCACCAGAACCCAAAACATTAAAAGTCAAAGCTTCTCTGCAATCCAAGACTTCTCATTGCAACATTTTCAGCAAAACAGATAAACACATCAATTTCTCTCAGCAGAAAAACTGCCAACACACTCCACATTGCCAAACCTGTTAGGGCAATTGCTTTTTGCATGAACTAATAGTAGTAGCAATTTGCAACTGATTAGAAATGGACATTAAATAAGTGCTAAACATCAGTCCTTAAATTACTAACCACAGTTACACAGAACTCACAGCAGTTTTCTAATGTTTTCTTTGCTTCCAGTCAAAAATTCATTTAAAACCACAATAAGGCAACACATCACATTTGATGCAAGTTCCAGACGAGGATCTTACAAACCAAGTTTTTGGTAGAAAGTTTTGGGCAGTCTCTTTCCAACAGCAGATGCCTTTGAAATTGGCACATAGAGTCATCAAGTCATGCGGCATGGAAACAGTCCCTTCAGTCCAACCAGTCCATGCCAAACATAATCCCAAACTAAACTCGTCCCACCTGCCTCCTCCTGGCCCTTATCTCTCTAAACCTTTCCTTTTCTTGTACATATCCAAGTGTCTTTTAAACATTGTAATTGTACCCACATCCACACAAGCCAACCTTCCATCCATTGACTCCATCTACACTTCTTGCAGCTTTGGGAAGGCAGCCAACATTACCAAAGACTCCTCCCACCCCGTTTATAATCTCTTCCAACCTCTTCTGTTGGGCAGAAGGCACAAGAGCTTAAACACAGGTACCAACAGATTCAAGAACAGCTTCATCCCTACTGTTATCAGACTTCTGAATGGACCTGCCTAATTTTAAATTTAAATCTGATTCTTTGAGCACATTCTTTAATGCTGTGACATTGCATTTCCACTCTGTACTTAGTGTGGGATGATCTGCCTGTACTGCATGCAAAACAAAACTATTCACTATACCTAGGCACATGTGGCAATAATAAATCAAATCAAAAACTCTTCAGTCGGCATCAGGGCCATAAAGAGCCAAGCTAGTGGTGGGGTGTAAATGATGACCTTTAGATAGTGTCGTATGGGGCTATGATGGGATTATTCAATGTGGGAAGATTAAACAATAGAGATGGGTTGGAATGTGGGAAAGCTCAGGGTCAAAATGGATTTCAAAGATATATTAATGTTTACGGGGTCACTTACAGGAACAGGCTGAGTCGCGACTCATTCTGTGAAATGTGCCATGTTTTGCCTTCCATCACCATCCAAATCGCAAAAGCACAATTGAGATGGAAAATAGCTGCCAGCCCACCGGAGAGAGTAGATTAAATGATTTTAATCTGTCAGAAGAAGTGGGCTTTATTCCTGAGTGATGTGAGGTCCTTCACAAGACAAGTAAGGGGCATGCATTTAAAGTGAGAGGGAAAATGTTCAAAGGAGATGTCAGGGGCAAGTGTTTTACGCAGAGAGTGGTCAGAGTCTGGAATGCGTTGCCAGTGATAGTGGTGGAGGCAGATACGGCAGGGGCATTTAAGGGACCTTTAGATAAGCACATAAAAATGCAAGGAATGGATGGCTATGGACCAAGGACAGGCAGAAGGGATTAGTTTAATTTGGCGGCACGTTCAGCACAATATTGTGGTCCGAAAGGCCTGAACCTGTGCTGTTCTATGTTCTATTTGAACTGTATTAATCAGGCACTTATACAGAGTAGGTTTAAAATCTCTGCAACCATGCTTTGTTGAATACAAATACTTGTCACAAACAACCTTATCCAGTTCACTGGATATTATAAAGCCTTCTGTGAAGCAGAAGTAATCCCTGGTGATCTTAAAAGTGCCCAGTTCACAAAGATAACCCAAGGTCTCTGAAGCTGCGCAAGGGCATCAAGCTGACATCCTCATTCAGTAACATGCTCTTAGTCACAATGTTGCTTTTCTTCAGTAATGTTGCAGACGGTGAGGATGGAAGGTAAAATGTTTCAGTGATCTTACCAAATTTATAATCTCCAGCTGTATTTGTGCTCCATGGTCTGTGCTCTATACATTGAAACAAGGACCTCTATGGCAAAGGTCCATATGGAAGCGTTCCATGCTATGCCCCACTATATTGAGGATTATGTTAAACTGACAGTTGTGTGTGAAATGAATGTGACTGATCATATTTCTGTTTCTGATGTTCCCTACACTGGTTGGTTGGATCCATTGCCAATGGATCATTGGTTGGACCCACGACAGCAGAGAAATTGAGGAGGAAGAAAGTGCCAGCAAACACAGGGCCAACAGCAATCTCCAGCAGCTGCCAACAACACTCAAGGAATTTAACACCATCCAGGACAAAGCCACCTTGATTGGCATCATATACAGCAGCACATCCACAAGCATCCAATCCCTCCACCACCGATGCTCAGTAGCAGCAATGTGTACTATCTCAAAAGGGACGGCAGAAATTCACCCAAGATCTTTAGATAGCATCTTCCAAACCCACGACCACTATCATCATGGGCGGCAAATACACGGGAGACAACTACCTGCAAATTCCCTTTAAGCCACTCACTATCCTGATTGCTTTTAAAATCATGGATGTGGCTGGCTGGGCCAGCATTTATTGCCTGTCCTTAGCTGCCCTTGAGAAGGTGGTGGTGAGCTGCCTTCTTGAACCACTGCAGCCCACCTGCTGTGGGTTGACCCACAATGCCATTAAGAAGGGAATTCCTGGAATTTTACCCAGCGATAGTGAAGGAACGGTGATATATTTCCAAATCAGGATGGTGAGTGGCCTGGGAGAAACTTGCGAGTACTGTTACTAGATCAATTCCATCCGTAACCATATTGTGATGGTACAGCAGAGGAGAAATGAGTGAGGAAACTCATGGGAAGTCACAGAGAGAAACCCTCCACAGAATCCCTCAAAACTGACACTTCACCCACATTCGGTAAAATGCTGTCCCTTGTTTTGATTTTAGCAAAGAGTATTCACCTGGTGCCTCATTTAATTGAGGAAGAAATTGAATCATATTTTGCACCATTCGAGAATGTTGCTACAAAGTTGTAGTAGCCATAAGCAATTTGTACAACTTTATTACATAAGCGTTTTGGTGGGAAAGACATTGGAGGTTTATTCAATGCTTTTGGAAGAACAGTATGCAAATTATGGCAGAGTTAAAACTCTTTGCTCCATGTGCATGAGCTTTGAGACAAGAATTTTAAAAACCTGAGGGAAAGACTGAATCAGGCTTTTGAGGAATTTGCTGGAGAATAATAAATGATTTATAGATCGATGAAGTTGGAACAAAATTTTGAAAACCTTAGAGACACATTGCTGGATGAATTTAAGAAGCACTCCTTTAAGAATTAGGTCCTGTCTAGAAGAATGTAAAGATCCCAAAATAACAAAATTCCAAAGAGTAAAGACTGTGTGACTGAAGTAATTCTTCACCTCCATCTGAATTGGGAGAGTCTTTATTTTTTAAAACTGTCCTGTTGCTAAATTCCCTGAAGACAGCAAACATCTGCTAAGCATCTGCCCTATGAAGAATCTCATGTGTTTCAACAAAATTATCTCTCAGTGTTCGAAACTCGAATGACCATAGGCCCAACCTGTGCAATCCTTCTCCACAAGACAACCTTATTATCTTTGCAATCAAATAACTTTCTCTGAACTATTTCCATAACAGGCATTAGTCTCCTGGGGTGGAGTGTGCACAGTACTCCAGCTGCAGTCTCATCAATACAGCTGTAGCAAGGCTTCTTTGTGTTTCATATTCCACATAACCACCCTCCCCTCCCCACCCCCTTGCAATAAAGGCCAACATTCCATTTATCTTCCTAATTATTCGTTGTACATGCATACTGAGTTTTTTATGGCTCAGCTATAATGACACCCATAGCCCTCTGTGCTGCCGCATTCTGCTCTCCCCTTCCACTTAGATAAAATTCTGATTTTCCAGTCTTTGCTAAAATGGACAGTCTCTTCTTTACCCACATGATACTCCATTGGCAATGTTCTCTGCCCACCTCACTTAAATGATCAATGTCCCTTTGTTTCACAGAATAGAATCCCTCCAGTATGAGAGCAGGCCATTTAGAACATGGAACATAGAACATAGAACAGTACAGCACAGAACAGACCCTTCAGCCCACGATGTTGTGCCAACCACTGATCCTCATGTATGCACCTTCAAATTTCTGTGACCATTTGCATGTCCAGTAGTCTCTTAAATGTCCCCAACGACCCTGCCTCCACAACTGCTGCTGGCAACGCATTCCATGCTCTCACAACTCTCTGTGTAAAGAACCCGCCTCTGACATCCCCTCTATACTTTCCTCTAACCAGCTTAAAACTATGACCCCCCGTGTTAGTCATTTCTGCCCTGGGAAATAGTCTCTGGCTATCGACTCTTTCTATGCCTCTCATTATCTTGTATACCTCAATTAGGTCCCCTCTTCTCCTCCTTTTCTCCAATGAAAACAGTCCGAGGTCAGTCAACCGCTCCTCATAAGATAAGCCCTCCAGTCTAGGCAGCATCCTGGTAAACCTCCTCTGAACCCTCTCCAAAGCATCCACATCTTTCTTATAATAGGCCGACCAGAACTAGACGCAGTATTCCAAGTGCGGTCTAACCAAAGTTTTATAGAGCTGCAACAAGATCTCACGACTCTTAAACTCAATTCCCCTGTTAATGAAAGCCAAAACACCATATGCTTTCTTAACAACCCAGTCCACTTGGGTGGCCATTTTAAGGGATCTATGTACCTGCACGCCAAGATCCCTCTGTTCCTCCACACTGCCAAGAATCCTATCCTTAATCCTGTACTCAGCTTTCAAATTCAACCTTCCAAAATGCATCACCTCACATTTATCCAGGTTGAACTCCATCTGCCACCTCTCAGCCCATCTCTGCATCCGGTCAATGTCCCGCTGCAGCCTACAACAGCCCTCTATACTGTCAACGACACCTCTAACCTTTGCGTCATCTGCAAACTTGCTGACCCATCCTTCAATCCCCTCATCCAAGTCATTAATAAAAATTACAAACAATAGAGGCCCAAGGACAGAGCCCGGTGGAACACCACTCACCACAGACTTCCAGGCAGAATATATTCCTTCCACTGCCACTCGCTGTCTTCTGTTGGCCAGCCAATTCTGTAGAAAGTGAGGACTGCAGATGCTGGAGATCAGAGCTGAAAATGTGTTGCTGGAAAAGCGCAGCAGGTCAGGCAGCATCTAACGAACAGGAGAATCAACGTTTCGGGCATCAGCCCTTCTACAGGAAACTGATTCCTGAAGAAGGGCTGATGCCCGAAACGTCAATTCTCCTGTTCCTTGGATGCTGCCTGACCTGCTGCACCTTTCCAGCAACACATTTTCAGCCATTTCTGTATCCACACAGCTATGTTCCCCTGAATCCCATTTCTCCTGACCTTCTGAATGAGCCTACCATGGGGAACCTTATCAAATGCCTTGCTGAAGTCCAGATACACCACACCCACAGCTCGACCCTCATCAACTTTTCTAGTCATATCCTCAAAGAGCTCGATAAGGTTTGTGAGGCATGACCTGCCCCTCACAAAGCCGTGTTGACTGCATTTAATCAAGCCATGCTCTTCCAGATGGTCATGAATCCTATCCCTCAGAATCCTTTCTAACACCTTGCAGACGACAGACGTGAGACTTACTGGTCTGTAATTGCCGGGGATTTCCCTATTTCCTTTCTTGAAGAGAGGAATTACATTTGCCTCTCTCCAGTCCTCAGGTACGACTCCAGTGGAGAGCGAGGATGAAAAGATCTTCGCCAGTGGCGAAGCAATTACATTTCTCATTTCCCAAAGCAGCCGAGGACAAATCTGGTCCGGGCCTGGCGACTTGTCAATCTTAATGTTTGACAAAATTTTCTGCACATCCTCTACCTCTATCTCTATCCATTTCAGCGTGCACACCTGCTCTTCAAGGGTTTCATTCACTACAAAGTTAATTTCTTTCGTAAAGACAGAAGCAAAAAACTCATTTAGGACTTCCCCTACCTCCTCAGACTCCACACACAAATTCCCTATGCTATCCCTGATTGGCCCTACTCTTTCTTTGACCAATCTCTTATTCCTCACATAAGTGTAAAATGCCTTTGTGTTCTCCCTAATCCGTTCTGCCAAGCCTTTCTCGTGCCCCCTCCTGGCTCTCCTCAGACCATTTTTAATCTCCTTCCTCACCTGCCTGTAATCCTGTAGAGCTGAGCTTGACCCTAGCTTCCTCCACCTTATGTAAGCTACCTTTTTCCTTTTGACGAGAAGCTCCACCGCTCTCATCATCCAAGGTTCCTTTATCTTACCACTTCTTTCCTGTCTCAGAGGGACATATTTATTCATCACTTGCAACAACTGTTCCTTAAACAGTCTCCACGTGTCTATAGTAAATTTAGTCCACACCAAACCTCTGAATAGCATTCCAGCCAGACCAGCCAACCCTATCCATGCATTTCCCATGGCTAACCCACCGAGCCCGCACATCCCTGACACTATGGGGAATTTAGCATAACCAATCCACCTAACCTTGGCATCTTTGGACTGTGGAAGGAAACCCATGCAGGGTAGAACATTCATTCTCCACACAGACAGTCATTTGAGGCTGGAATTGAACCCGGGTCCCTGGTGCTGTGAGGGCAGCATGCTAACCATTGAGCTACTGTGCCACTCTTAAAGCATGCTTTTCCATCTATTTGTGCCCCTCAGCAGATTTGCTGTAATATGATCAGTCCATCCATCAGTGTCATTAATATGGATTGCTAATAGTCAAGTCACAGCACTGGTCCCCATAAAACTCCACTAGTTACAGTCTGTCATTTCTCAGGGCATTCTCATCAAGACATTCCCAATGAAGAGCTTATGCTCGAAATGCCAACTCTCCCACTCCTCAGATGCTGCCTGATCTGCTGTGCTTTTCCAGCACCACAGTTTATGATACTGATCTCCAGTATCTGCAGTCCTCACTTTCTTCTAGTTATAGTTTGCCAACAAGAAAATGAGCCATTTACCCAAACTCCCTTTTTTCCTGTGAGTTAGCCAAATCTCTCAAAATGCGAGACTGGAGGAAGGTGTCTTGCCACCCTGGTGAGAGTGAGGGAGGACACCTTGGAGGGCTCACTCAACGAGGCCATGTGGATAGAGCTTTAGGAACAGGAAGGGTGCAATCATTTTGATGGAACTGTACTACAAGTCTCTCAACAGCCAATGGATGATAGAGGAATAGATTATGGAAAAATGAAAAACCAATTAGGATTGTTGAGGTGGATAATATTAAGTTCCCCTTCATTGACTAGGATTTGCTTAGTGCCAAGGGATTAGATGGGGATGGGAGCATTTCTTAGGTCCATTCAGTCCAATGAGGTAGGGGCAATACCATACCTGGGATTGGGGGATGTGTCAGGCCAGCTGACTGAAGTTTCACAAACTTGAGTGAGTTTTTTGTGGAAGTGAAAAAGGTGATTAATGTGAACAGGGTGGTAGGTGTTGTTAATATGGACTTTAACAAGGATTTTGACAAGGTATCTCATGGCAGGCTGATGCAAAGGTGATGTTACAGGGAATCTGTGGTGAGCTGGTAAGATAGATTCAGAAAGGGCTTAGTTATAGAAGACAGAGAGTAGAGTCATAAAGTCATAGAGATGTGCAACATGGAAACAGACACAACAGTCCAACCCGTCCATGCCAACCAGACATCTTAATCTAATCTAGTCCCCTTTTCCAGCACTTGTCCCATATCCCTCCAAACCCTCCCTATTCATATACCCATCCAGATGTATTTTAAATGTTGCAATTGTACCAGCCTCCACCACATCCTCTGGCAGCTCATTCCATACACGTACCACCCTCTGCATGAAAACGTTGCCCCTTAGGTTTCTTTTGTCTCTTTCCCCTCTCACCCTAAACCTATGTCCTCTAGTTCTGGACTCCTCAAACCCAGGGAAGAGACTTTGTCTATTTACCCTCTCTTTGCCCCTCATCATTTTACAAACCTCTATAAGGTCACCCCCTCAGCCTCCACCGCTCCAGGTAAAACAGGCCCAGCCTATTCAATCTCTCCCTATAGCTCAGCGGTGCAAAATGTTTATCTGACCAGAGACTTGGCATTCTGGCCAGTGGCATTCTGCAGGGATTAGTGCTCAGACCCCTGTTGTTTGTAATATATATATATAATATATAAATAATTTGGAGGAGAGTGTAGGTGATGTGATTAGTATATTTGTCGAAGACACAGATTCCAGGAGCTGTGGACAGTGAGGAGGATTGCCAAAAAATATAGCAGGATATAGAAAGGCTGCAAATTCAAGTGAAGAAACGGCAGATGGAGTTTAATCCATACATTTTGGTGATGCATTTTGGAAGACCTACTCTGGGAGGGAATTTTAGAGTAAATGAAAGAACCCTTAGTAGCATTGATATACAGAGGGATCTAGGCATACCAGTCTGCAGTCCCCTTAAAGTAGCAACACAAATAGATAATGTGGTAAAGAAGGCATATGGCATGCTCGTCTTATCGGTCAGGGCACAGAATATGAACATTAGAAGGTATTTTGTAGCTGTATAAAACTTTAGTTCAACCACATGTGGAATAATGTTGACAGTTCTGTTTGCCACTCTGGCAGAATGATGTGGAGACTTTGGAGAGGGTATAAAAATGGTTTACCAGTATGTTGCCTGGTTTGGGGTGTGTTAGCTATGAGGAGAGATTGAACAACTTTGGTTTGTTTTCGCTTGAACATTGAGAGATGAAGGGTGATCTGATAGAAGTTTACAAAATTATGACAGGCCCGGAGAGGATGGATGGTCGGAGTCTTTTTCCCAGGTGTTAAACATCAATTACTAAGGGACATAGGTTTCAGGTAACGGGGGTAAATTTAAAGGAGATTTGAGAGGCAAGTATTTTACACAAAGGGTAGTAAGTACGTGCGATAGGCTGCCAAGGAGGTAGTGGAGGCAGACACAATGATAACCTTTAAGAAGCACCTTGACAGGGATACAAAACAGGCAAGGAATCAAGAGATACCGACCACATATAGGCAAGAGATTTTTATTTTAGCAGGGAATCATGGGTGTGTCTAAGGGCCTGTTCCTGTGCTGTACTGTTCTTTGTTTTTTGCTTTTTGATCTATTCATTCTAATATACACTCACACGATCATGATTTTTTAACTTGTGCAGTGATCCTTTATTGAATGTCTTTTGTAAATTCAAATACACCATATCTACTGGTTCCCTTTTGTCAGCACAGTCTCAAAGGATTCCAATAATGTGTCAAAACCCTTTGCTTAATCATGTTGACTCTGACTAATTGCATTGAAGTTTTTAAATGTCATAATTATGCCTTCATAATTATGGATTCCAGCATATTTGCAATGTTTTCTTGTTTTCTATTTCTGTTATTTCTTGAATAGCAACTTTGTACTCAGTTTTCAAACCCTCTGGGGCCTTACCTGGGATTTTTGGAAGGTTGTAACCAATGTAACTGTTAGCCTTTCAGCCCAAAACCCTGGGATGCATGCCTTGTTAGCCTTTAGTCTCAGTTCATTTCCTAATGCTTTTTTCTCCTTAATGGTGATTGTGTTAAATGCCTCACTTTTGCCTCTTGATTTGCCATGATTCTTCAAACGTATTTTCTGTTTTTACTATGAAGACAAGTACAATAAAGTTGTACAAAGTATCTGCCATTTTCGATTCCCAGTATTAATTCCTCAGTTACACCCACAATGGGACCAAAACATACTTTAATTACTCTTCCCTTTATCTACTTGCAGAAGCTTATACTGACTGTTTTTATATTTTCTCCTCGTTTTCTCTCATACATCAATTTTGCCAGCTTTCATTTTTTTGCCTTGTCTTTCTAAAATGTTGCCTCCCCACGAAGCCTTCACAAATATTTGGAGAACTGAACATTTTTTTGAATTTGATACCATGCTTAAATTCTTGAGTTAGTCACAGAGGATACATTCCACTCTTGGCATCATTCTTCTTCAACGAAGTCATGCTTCTCTACTGTTTCATTCTCATCATATTTACACTGTCAAATTTTGCTGTAGATTTCCAGCCTTCTGCCCCAGGTATTCAGTCATTCTCCACGTGTCCAGCACTGGGTTCTTACTTACCAGTTAGAGTCCCATTGGATGAGAATAGTCCACCTTAATGAGAGTTGATAGAAGACCAGTTCTGCCAGAAATGCTCCCCGAAGTGAATAGTCAGGCTGTCCTGCATAACTGATGTACTCTCAGATGTGCACTTTGTCAAGCTTTCAGTAGATATCCTGAGAATGCTTTTGTGTGATGTGACTCCTCAAGTTAATTAATATTGCAGGCAGCAAGTGAACACACAGAGTAGCAGTAAAGACCCTAGGACAAAGGAACAGAACCAGGCTATTCAGCTCATTGAGACTGCATCACCATTCAATGAGATCATGGCTGATCTCATAAACCTCAACTCCATGTTCCTGTCTTTTCCAACAATTCCTTCATCGATTAAACTGTGTCTCTCTCAACCTTGAGTGACACCACAAGAACATTTGAGTCAATTGTTGAGCAGCTGTTAAAGGGACTATGTTTCAATTCCTTCTCTTCTGGAAGAGGATTGACAACCAGAGGTTGTGGTTCAGTTATTTTGAAACACATCAATATCGAAAACCAGCAGAGGGAAGGAAAGAATTTGTCGGCACAAGGGAGGAAGCTGATTTGTGAGGAAGGGCAAAGAATTTCAACTTTCTACTAATCTTCAGTTCTTAATTCATCGTGCAAGAATAAGGTTAAAGTAAGCAAAAGTAATTAAAGTTACAGTAGGTAAAGTAAGAATATCAATTAAGGTATGTTACAACAGCTCAGCCAAGAGGAACGCCTGTCCTCTGGTGTATGAGGTGTCATGGACACTTCCTGAGACCTCGATGAGCCTTTGTGCTGGAAATGTCCCTGGCTGTCTCATCCTGAGCTCCAGGTTTGAAAGCATGAGCAGTGTTTAGAGTCACTGAGGAGCATCATTGGGGCAGGGAACAAAGTGGATGTACATTCGGAGAGGTGGTCACACTTCATATTGGGAGTTGAGTCAGTAGATATGAAATGGGTTACTGCCAAGCAGTCCAAGAGGAACACATGGATCGTATAGGAGTCTTCGAGATTCTACTCACTAGACAGAATTGTGTTCTGGATATTGGTGACATCTTTGGCAAATAAATACCTTTGTTGAAACAGCTCAGGAATGTCATGCATGTGAGAGATTGGATAGCTGGCTTCACCTGATCTCAATCTCAGTTGTAATTCTGTAATGAAGTGAATAACAAAATTTGGGACAAAAATACTTGTTTGGTTTTGGAAGTGTGACAGCAAATGTGTGAGCAAGGAGGAATTCTGGCTTCATTACGTATAGCCATGTTTAGAAATCTTCATCCATAAATACGTCTTTACTTAAGGATGTCATAAAAGAATACTATAAAACAGCAGCTGGCTAAGAATGCATTAGAAAACAGTCGCAGCAGCAAGAATGAATTTTCAATTACACACTGCAATTCAGATTTTAAACAGAAAAAAACACTTAAGTGCCATCAAAATACATTTTTAAATGAGTAGCAGTTGTTGTAAGATATGCATGTATAATAGCAACTTTGTACACAGCAAAATCCTGTGAACAGCAATAAGACAATCAGATAATTAAGGATTATTACGATACACAAAATGAAGATGACCTCCTCTCCTCACATCTCTTTGAAACGGTATCTTGGGATTTTTTCTACCCACCTGACATGGAGATTTAATGTCTGACCTGACGAGTGGCAGCTTTGATTGTACTGAATTGTTAGTTTTATTGTTCAAATCTCAGTGCAAAAGTGATATTACTGAGCAAAGTCTGACACCTTTCCAACCCGAAATGTAATTTTGTATATTTTGTATCTCAGAGCTCAGCAACGGTGGCTATATGTCGTGAAGCCAGAATTCCTCCTTGCTCACACATTTGCTGTCACACTTCCAAAACCAAACAAGTATTTTTGTCCCAAATTTTGTACGAAACAGGTTTTGAATATCTGCTCCATGCTTACAGCTCAAGCTTCCAGTAATCTCAGCAGTTTGTTTCCTTTTCTCTGCATCAACACACAGGCTACACTCATCAAACACAGTGGGCAGCAATAGTATGTAGACTCACATAATCAAACAATGAGAAGTTGAGCATCACATATACATAGAATTACCACAGTGTGGAAGCAGGTCATTCGACCCATCAAGTCTATACCATCCAAAGAGCATTCCACCCAGACCCTGTAACCCTACATTTCCTATGTCTATCCCACCTAGCCTACACACTGCTGGACACTACAGACAATTTAGCATGGCCAATCCACCTAACCTGCACATCTTTAGATTGTGGGAGGAAACTGGAGCACCCGGAGGAAATCCAAGCAGACATGGAGAGAATATGCAAACTCCACACAGACAATTACCCAAGGGTAGAATCAAACCTAATTCTCTCGTATTGTGAGGTAACAGAGTTAACCACTGAACCAGTGCATAGCATTGCAATTTTGCGGGGCGGTGTGGACTTGTTGGGCCGAAGGGCCTGTTTCCACGCTGTAAAGTAATCTAATCTAATCTAATCTAATTTAATCTAATCTAATCCGGTTAGAATCCAGTACACACATTAAAGTATAAATTATATGGTACAACAGCATCAAAGCTTGAATGTTACAATGCCAGTGCTATGAGATGTACTCAGGCAGCCGCATTAGGATTCAAGAAATTTTCAGTGAAATGATATGACTTATTAATGACGGTTATGAGTTAAAAACTACAATGGCATAATGTAGTAACTAATATGATACAGTAGCATTGTGGTGTAAGGAGCGTGACTTCAAAGTCAATTAACACTTGGTAACTTAACACCCTCAGGTACCCAATTTTAAATAGCACCTCAGCTAGAATGAACTGCATTTAAAAAAGCATGGGAAATGAAGACCCAATTGTGTTGTTTAAAAGCCTATTAATTTTAACAGGAAACATTAAGATACGCATTCTAGCTATTAACATTTGCTATGGGTACATTTATCTCTGGGCAAAAGAGTAAATTACACATAGAGTCATAGAGATGTACAACATGGAAACAGATCCTTTGGTCCAACTCATCCACACCGACCAGATATCCTAAATAAATCTAGTTGCATTTGCCAACATTAGGCCTCTAAACCCTTCCTATTCACAGACCTGTCCAGATGCCTTTTAAATGTTGTAATTGTACCAGCCTCCACCACTTCCTCATTTCATACACACATCACCCTCTGTAAACATTTGCCCCTTAGGTCCCTTTTAAATCTTTTCCCTCTCACCTTAAACCTATGCCTAGAGTTTTGGACTCCCCCACACTGGGGAAAAGACCTTGTCTATTAACCCTATCCATGCCCCTCATGATTTTAGAAGCATCTATAAGGTCACCCCTCAGTCTGTGACACTCCAGGAAAATAGCCAATGTTCAAATCGATCAAACATTTTAGGGAGGTACTGGCATTATTACCGAATGGGTGGTCCAAAGGCTCATGCTAATGCTCTGGGGGGGAGTGGGGGGGCAAGGGTTTGAAACCCAATCACAGCAGATGGTGCAATTTGAATTCAATGAACTCTTTGGCATTCAAGAGCTAGTCTAATGGTGATCATAATCTATGATTTATTGTCATAAAACATCATCTAGCTCATTAATGTCCTCTAGGGAAAGAAATCTGCCAGTCTTATTTGGTCTGGCTTATATTGAAATATGAACAAGCACCATGATTCGGCAATCAATCTCCATCTACCCTACTCCACCATTTAATAAAATCTTGTTTGAATAAGAATTTAGAGGGACACAGGCCAAGCGCTGGGAAATGGGACCACATTAATTTAGAATGTGTAATTGGTGTGGACAAATTGAACTGAAGGGTCTGTTTCGATGCTGCACCACTCTATAACTCGATGATTGGAACCTCATCTTCCTGCCTACAGAGAATGACCTTTCATTGCTTCCTTATCAAGAATCTATCTACCTCTACCATAAAACTCAGGACTCTGCCTCCATTACCTTTTCAAGGAAAGTTCCAGAGACTCACAACACTCCGTAAGAATAATTCACCTCATATCTGTTTTAAAAGGGTGATCCCTAATTTTTAAACAGTGACCCCTTGCTCTAGATTCTTCCACAGGATGTATCCTCTTCGCAACTGCCGTGTCAAGGCTTCCAGGATCTTATACGTTTCATTTAACTCACCTATTACGTTTCCAAAATCCAGCAGATACATTTTAACATATCCAAAGCTTTCTCATCAGACTACCACTCATTCCAGGTATTTGAATGGTAAACCTTCTCTCAAGTGCTTCCAACTCAATTATATCCTTCCTTACAAACAATACTGCACCACTACTTCAGATACAGTCTCATCAGTGTCCTGTAAAATTAAAGTATATCATCCCTACTTTTTTATTCAATTCCCCTCACAATATGTGGGAACATTCTATATAGATAGCTTACTTAGCGTGTGGAAACAGGCCCTTCGGCCCAACAAGTCCACACCGGCCCTCCAAAGAGCAACCCACCCAGACCCATTCCCCTAACACCATGGGCAATTCACCTAACCTGCATATTTTTGGACTGTGGGAGGAAACCAGAGCACCTGGAGGCAACCCACACAGACATGGGGGGAATGTGCAAACTCCACACAGTCAGTTGCCTAAGGTGGGAATTGAACCCGGGTCTCTGGCGCTGTGAGGCAGCAGTGCTAAGGTTCCTGATGAAAGGCTTTTGCCCGAAACGTCGATTTCAAAGCTCTTTGGATGCTGCCTTAACTGCTGTGCTCTTCCAACACCACTAATCCAGTGCTAACCACTGTGCTACTGTGCCACCCCAATCCTTCCATCCTAATGATTTGCTGTATCTGCATTCTGACCTTTCACAATTCATGTACACCCTCAATAACAGAGAATCCCAGCACAACAGTGCAGAAGACAAAACTGAAGCATCTGCAACTATCTTCATCCAGAAGTGCTGAATGGATGATCCATCTCAGTCTCCTCCTAAAATCTCCAGCATCACAGATGCTAGTTTTCAACTAATTTGATTCACTCTGTAAGGTATCAAGAAATGACTGAAGACAGTGGATACTGCAGAACTCTGTCAGCATTCCAGGAATACGACAGAAAATTTCTGCTTCAGAACTATCCTTGCCTTAGCCAAGCTGTTCCAGTACAGCTACAATACTGGAATGTACACAACAATATAGAAAATTGCCCAGACATGTCCTATCCACAAAAGAAAAAGCAGAACAAATTTAGGACAAAAGTCAAAATTGCTGAAAAAGCTCAGCAGGTCTGGCAGCATCTATGGAGAGAAATCAAAGTTAACATTTTGGCTCCACAGATGCTGCCAGGCCTGTTGAGCTTTTCCAGCAATTTCTATTCTTGCCTCTGAATTACAACATCCACAGTTCTTTTGGTTTTTATTGAGAACAAATTTAACCTAGCCGATTACTGCCCCTTCAGTCCCAACCATCAGTAACGTGATGAAAACTGCCATCAACAGTACTACCTAATGGCGTTCAGAAAGGTATAATTTGCTCACTTATGCTCAGTTTGGGTTCTGCTTTCTTCAGAGTCTTTTAAAAATCCTGTTTGGATAAAGGGCAATTTTCAAAGCACTGCAAAGAATTCTAGGCTTGATGCTGCTGTCAACATGATCGGTTGCCGTTACAGTTGCTCTTGGACTTCTTTTTGGATTTTACAGTGAATGTTCCTGTCAGCAAATTGCCCAAAATGTGCAGAGCGTTCAACAGGACATCTGTGATCAACATGGACCGGTCAAGCTACTGTCTTTCTCCTGAACCAATTAGACCAATGAATTATTAAAGGCTAGCACAGAAGGCAGGTGGGATTATGAACTCAATGTCAAAATAGAGACAGAAAGCACTGAGAGGAGAATAAAGCATGGAATAAGAGGGAGACAGAAAAAGTACAGACAGCAACAGCAAAAGAAAATGCGTTTAGATTATTTTATGTAATTTGTCACAGAGAATAAATCGAAAGGAATGAGATTCCACGTTTGTTCAGGTGATTTAGTGTTTGATAGGTTTCATGGCATTATAAAAGATACACAACACACTAAAAGGGTACTTACACTCGGTTTGAATATCCCTAACATTTTTTCAGCAGTTTTAGTCTAGACCTGTTGTTCAATGTCTTTGAATGGTGAGTCTCACAATAAGATACCAATATAACACAGCTTCTTGAGTAGTATGAACAGCAACATCCTGATTTCTACACTTACTGTAGACATTTGGTGGCTGGAGGTTACTGTCAAATTTCCACAAAAATAATAATGATGGCAATTATGATGCAATTAGGCAAGATTTAGGATGCGTAGGATGGGGAAGGAAACTGCAGGGTTTACATAAAATTGAAATGTGGACCTTATTCAAGGAACAGCTACTTGATAAGTAGGGTCCTTGATCAGTATGTGCCTGCCAGACAGGGAGGAATTGGTTGAGTGAGGGAGCTGTGGTTTACTGAAGAAGTGGATACAGAACTGGCTTAAAGGTAGAAGACAGAGGGTGGTGGTGGAGGGTTGTTTTTCAGACTGGAGGCCTGTGACCAGTTGAGTGCCACAAGGATCAGTGCTGGCTCCACTACTTTTCATCATTTTCATCATTCATCAATAAATGATTTGGATGTAAGCATAAGAGGTGGAGGTAGGAAGATTGCAGATGACACCAAACTTGGAGGTGTAGTGGACAGCGAAGGTTACCTCAGATTACAACGGGATCTTGATCAGATGGGCCAATGGGCTGAGAAGTGGCAGATGGAGTTTAATTTAGATAAATGTGAAGTGCTGCATTTTGGGAAAGCAAATCTTAGCAGGATTTATACACTTAATGGTAAGGTTCTAGGGAGTGTTGCTGAACAAAGAGACCTTGGAGTGCATATTCATCGCTCCTTGAAAGTGGAGTCGCAGGTAGATAGGATAGTGAAGTTTGGTATGCTTTCCTTTATTGGTCAGTGTATTGAGTACAGGAGTTGGGAGGTCATGTTGCAGCTGTACAGGACATTGGTTAGGCCACTGTTGAAATATTATGTGCAATTCTGGTCTCCTTCCTATCGGAAAGATGTTGTGAAACTTGAAAGGGTTCAGAAAAGATTTCCAAGGATGTTGCCAGCGTTGGAGGATTTGAGCTATAGGGAGATGTTGAATAGGCTGGGGCTGTTTTCCCTGGGGCGTCAGAGGCTGAGGGATGATCTTATAGAGGTTTGTAATATCATGAGGGGCATGGATAGGGTAAATAGACAAAGTCTCTTCCCTGTGGTGGGGGAGTCTAAAACTAGAGGGCATATTTTAGAATGAGATGGGAAAGATATAAAAGAGGCCTAAGGGACAACGTTTTCACGCAGAAGGTAGTACATGTATGGAATGAGCTGCCAGAGGAAGTGGTGCAGGCTAGTACAATTGCAACATTTAAAAGGCATCTGGATGGGTATATGAATAGGAAGGGTTTGGAGAGACATGGGCCAGGTGTTGGCAGGTGGGACCAAATCGGGTTGGGATATCTGGTCTTCATGGACAAGTTGGACCGAAGGGTCTGTTTCCGTGCTGTACATCTCTATGACTCTATGATTCTTGTCAAGAAGAAGAAGGCGGCTTATATTAGAATGAGACACGAGGCTCAGTTAGGGTGCTTGAGAGTTAAAAGTTAGCCAGGAAAGACCTAAAGAGAGAGCTAAGAAGAGCCAGGAGGGGATATGAGAAGTCATTGGCAGATAGGACCAGGGAAAACCCTAAACTTTTCAATAGATATGTCAGGAAGAAGAAAATGACTAGAGAAAGATTAGGGCCAAAGTTGTGCATGAAATCCAAGAAGATGGAGAAGCACTAAATGAATATTTTTCTTCATTATTCGCACTGGAAAAAGACAAGGTTGTTGAGAAGAATACTGAGATACAGGCTACTAGTATGGGTGGGATTGAAGTTCACCAGGAGGAGGTGTTAACAATTCTGGAAAGTGTGAAAATAGATAAGTCCCCTGGGCTGGATGGGATTTAGCTAGGATTCTCTGGCAAGCCAGGGAGGAGATTGCAGAGCCTTTATGTTGTCATTGTCTACAGAAATAGTGCCAGAGACTGGAGGATAGCAAATGTTGTTCCCTTGTTCAGGAAGGGGAGTAGAGACAACCCTGGTAATTATAGACCTGTGAGCCTTACTTCGGTTGTGGGTAAAGTGTTGGAAAAGGTTACAAGAGATAGGATTTATAATTGTAGAGAAGAATAAATTGATTAGGGATAGTCAACACAGTTTTGTGAAGGGTAGGTCAAGCCTCACAAACCTTATTGACTTCTTTGAGATGGTGACCAAACAGGTGGATGAGGGTAAAGCAGTTGATGTGGTGTATATGGGTTTCAGTAAGGCGTTTGATGGGGTACCCCATGGTAAGCTATTGCACAAAATATGGAGGCATGGGATTGAGGGTGATTTAGCGGTTTGGATTAGAAATTGGCTAGCTGAAAGAAGCTGGTGGTTGATGGGAAATGTTCATCCTAGAGTTCAGTTCAGGATGTATACAACAAGGATCTGTTTTGGGGCCACTGCTGTTTGTGATTTTTATACATGACCTAGATGAGGACGTAGGATGGTTAGTAAATCTGTGGATGACTCTAAGGTTGTGAGTAGTGCTGAAGGATGTTGAAAGTTACAGAGGGACAGAGATAAGTTACAGAGCTGGGCTGAGAGGTGGCAAATGGAGTTTAATGCAGAAAAGTGTACGGTGATTCACTTTGAAAGGAGCAACAGGAAGAAAGAGTGCTGGGCTAATGGTAAGATTCCTGGTACAGTCGTTGAACAGAGAGATCCCGGTGTCCATGTACATAGATCCCTGAAAGTTGTCACCCAGTTTGATAGGGTTGTGAAGAAGGCATACGGTGTGTTAGCTTTTATTGGTAGAGGGATTGAGTTTTGGAGCCACGAGGTCATGCTGCAGCTGTACAAAACTCTGATGCGGCCGCACTTGGAGTATTGCGTACAGTTCTGATCACCGCATCATAGGAAGTATGTGGAAATTTTGGAAAGAGCTCAGAGGAGATTGACTAAGATATTGTCTGGTATGGAGGGAACGTATTATGAAGGAAAGGCTGAGGGACTTGAGGCTGTTTTCATTAGAGAGAAGAAGGTTGAGAGGTGACTTAATCGAGACATACAAGATAATCAGAGGGTTAGGTAGAGTGGACAGTAAGAGCCTTTTTCCTCAAATGGTGATAACTAGCATGAGGGGATATAGCTTTAAATTGAAGGGTGATAGATATAGGACAGATATCAGAAGTAATTTCTTTACTCAGAGAGTAGTAGGGGCATGGAATGCCCAGCCTGCAACAGTAGTAGACTCACCAATTTTAAGGGCATTTAAATGGACATTGGATAAACATGGCTCAGTAGTTTCACAGCACCAGAGACCTGTGTTCAATTCCCACCTCAGCTGACTATCTGTATGGAGTTTGCACATTCTCCCTGTGTCTGCTTGGGTTTCCTCCGAGCGCTCCGGTTTCCTCCCACAACCCAAAGATGTGCAGGTCAGGTGAATTGGCTGTGCTAAATTGTCCATAGTGTTAGGTACATTAGTCAGGGGTAAACATAGGGGAATGGGTCTGGGTGGGTTACTCTTTGGAGGGGTGGTGTGGACCTGTTGGACCGAAGGGCCTGTTTCCATACTGTAGGGAATCTAATCTAATCTAACATGGATGAAAATGGAATAGTGTAGGATAGATAGGCTTCAGATTGGTTCCACAAGTCAGCACAACATCAAAGGCCGAAGGGCCTGTACTGTGTTGTAATGTTCTATGTTCCAATAACTTTGGGTGTGGTTACCCTCACTTTTACTGCAAACTCTAGCCTCAGTTCCTGTTCAAGGGTATTACACATATGTTTCTTCACCTTGTCCTTTTCAATAAGACCACAGAAGAGAGAGAAGTGACTGATTTTGGTGACCCTGCAACTACTGAGTATGCACACCCTTCATATGTAGCTGTAGCCCCTGCAACATTACTGTCAATAATGTGTTTTTGTATTCATTCACGGGATGACAGTGTCACTGGCCACTCGCATTTATTGCCCATCCCTAATTGCCCTGAGGGCGGTTAAGAGTCAAGCACATTGTTGTGGGTCTGGAGTCATATGTAGGCCAGACCGGGTAAGGATGGCAGATTCCTTCCCTGCAGAGCGATAGTGAGCCAGATGGGTTTCCCAACAATGGGTTCACGATCATTATTACGTACTTACTTCCAGATTTTCCTGAGTTTAAATTACACGATTTGCCGTGGCGGGATTTGAACCCGAGTCCCTTGACATTACCTGGGTCTCTGGTTTAACAGTCTAGCGATAATACCACTGGGCCATTGCCTCCCTGAAAGAAATAACTGCCAGAAATAAAACAACAGCTTGTACTGGAACTTACAGTATTGCCTTCCTTAAGAAAACAGCCACTTGCCTTTTGTTTTAATGAGCAATGCTCATACTGTCACAGAAATGGTTGAGTCCAAAACATTGAATGTTTTCAAAAAAGGAGTTAGATATTATTCTTGAGGCTATGGGGATCAAAGGAGAAAGTGGGTATGGGGTATCGAATTGGATAACCAGCTGTGATTGTACTGATTGGCAGAGCAGGCTTGGAACATTGAATGTCCTGTTGCTGTTCCTATTTTCTATGTTTCTGATATTGAAGTAGATTGAATGTCAGATAATTATTGCATGCAATTGAGTCTGATCCTGAGATAACCATTTCAAGCTGTTACTGTAATGCTTCTGAAAACAGTGCTGTTCTGATCTGATGGGAGACTGGCAGGTATTTTGACAATTGAAGTGTACAATGTGCTGCTGTACTCTGTACATAATCCATGTTGCAACATCCTTGTCAAATATATGATGGAATGATGTACTGGGTAAGTTTCTTCATGCTGTAAGAGTGGGAGAGTGATAGCAAATGAGAGGAAGTGGAGGGAGGCGAGAGACATGGCGAGAGTCTCAGAGGAAGGAGGCGAGGGATTAGGAGAGAGGAGGTGAGGATTATGATGAAATCTGATGGTTACCACGGGGGTCGGGGGGGCGGGGGGTGGAATGAGAGCATGGGAAAGGAACGATGAGAGTTTGGAAAATGTGCACTGAGTGAGGAGTGGCGAGTGAGAGGCAGCAACAATGCAGGCTGGTGCCAGACTGTACAGTGCATGTGGAAACCGATACAGGCATCAGCCTCACACGCACAGCAATGATGCCAGTGGTTAGAGAAACTGGCAAATGCAATGTGAACTCAGTGTGAGTGCACAACTGTTTCTGGTGTCTTGTTTGTTGGCGTCATCAATTACAGTGAAAAGTAGTCCAGTGGGAATCCAAACATAAGATAATGTCTGAAGGTATTGATTTCTTTTCCTAGCTGTCATAGGAAATACGGTATATCTCAGTCTAGGCCAGTGTGCTTGCCCCACTTCTGTTTCCTCCTATCTTTCACTTTCTCATTCGATCATTCCCTTCTCCCTCATGAGCTGACCTAACTTCTATTTAAATTCATCCACACGATTCACATCAATCACTCCCTATGGTTAAGAATTCCACCTTGTCTTCTTTGGGTAAATTAATCTTTATGACAGATAAGGTGACTGGTTCAGCCATGTAAATACTGTGACCAGAAGAGCAGGTCAGAGGCTGGAAATATTGTGTAACACATGCCCTGGCTCCCCAAACCTGTCCAGCAGCCACAAGGCACATGTCCCAAGTCTGCTGAATTACCCCTCACTTGCGAGGATGGAGGCTGCTTCAAAAACACACAACAAGCCCAACACCATCCAGAACAAAGCAGCCCACTTGTATGGCATCCCATCAACCACTTTAAACATTCACTCCTTCCACCACTGACACATTGCATAGCATCTACAAAATATACCAGAGAAAATCCTCATGGTCCCTCCAACAGCACCATCTAAACATACAGATTATGACCTAGAATGACAAGGGTTACAAGTGTGTAGGATCCCACCATCTGCATGTTCTCCTCCAAATCACATAATATCCTACAACTCCCTTCCTAATAGCATAGGATTATAGAGATGTACAACACAGAAAGAGACCCTTCGGTCCAACTTATCCATGATCACCAGATATTCTAAAATTAATCTAATCCCATTTGCCAGCATTTGACCCAAATCCCTCTAAACCCTTCCTGTTCATATACCCACCCAGATGCCTTTTAAATATTGGAATTATGCCAGCCTCCACCACATCCATTGGCAGCTCATTCCATACACGCACCACCCTCTGCATGAAAATGTTACGCCTTTGGTCTCTTTTATATTTTTCCCCTCTCACCTTAAACCTATACCCTCTAGTTCTGGACTTGCCCATCCCAGGGAAAAGACCTTGTCTATTTACCCTATTCATGCCCCTGTGGACGTTCACCATAAGCACTCCAGGAGCACTCAATGGAAAAATACCAGCCTAGCATTTTTCGTAGGATTATTTTTGAAAACTCTCTTCTGAATTCCCTGCTGGATTACTTGGAGATTATTTTATATTGATGACCTCTAGTTAAGGTCATAGAAAACATTCTCTATGCTCAGAATTATAAATACCTCTGTTAGGTCACCCCTCAGCTTGCATTTTGAAATAGAAACAGGATCTGGCCTATCAATTGTTTCCTGAGTTGCATCAGACATTTCTGTTTTCATTCTTGCAACTCTTCTCTACACCTTCCCAAAAGCCTCAAAATCCTTTCTATAAAATGATGAGCACAACTGCACACAGTGCGGTCTAACCAAGGTTCGAGAAAAGTTTACCTTAATTTCCCTACTTCTCAATTCTATCCCTGGAAAATTAAGAGGTCTCTTTGTTCCTCAATCCCATTTAGACTTGCAGCTTCACAGTAACATGTGACCTCAGAATTCTTC
Organism: Chiloscyllium punctatum; assembly: GCF_047496795.1. NCBI lineage: Eukaryota > Metazoa > Chordata > Chondrichthyes > Orectolobiformes > Hemiscylliidae > Chiloscyllium > Chiloscyllium punctatum. The sequence continues at coordinate 110,254,207 of NC_092746.1, forward strand.
CTACTGATCTGCTGTCTTACATTTAGTGATGTTGAACTTCATTTGTCTGTACTGCAAGTTTGTTTGTAAGACCAGAGAACTCCTACGCCATTCAGCCCATCGAGTCTGTGCAGACCCTCCAAGGAGCACTGTAGCCAGACCCAGCAGCCTACTGTATCCCTTAAACCCACAGTTACCACAGATAATCCAACCAATCTGCACCCTTTTGGACTGTGGGAGGATACCAGAGCACCCAAAAGAAACCTACACAGGCCCAGGGAGAATGTGCAAACTCCACCCAGACAGTGACCTGAAGGTGGAATTGAACCCAGGTCTTTGGTACTGTGAGGCAACTGTGGTAACTACATCCCCCCTTCCCCCTTCCCACCCAACCCGCAATGTCTTGTGTAATTCAAAGCAATCTGCCTTAGTGTTCACTATGCCTCTAATTTGTTTATACACACACATTTGGAAATTCTGTATTTGATTCTGAAATCAAACTCATTAATGTACACTGTGAACACTGGTGGTGCCAGCATTGATTCTTCTGGGAATAGTTATTGCTTTTTACCACTGTGAATAATTAGCCTTTACTCTAATTGAAAGACACACCCTCACTGCCTTCTGGGAAAAAGAACACCACACTCTAATGAAACTTTGAGAGAAACATTTTCTCCTCATCTCTACCTTATAATGGAGGCTTCTTCTTTTTAAGCCATGTCCCTGGTTTTAATCTCCCCAGTGAGTGGAAACATACCCGTAACCACCCTCTCCAATCAATGCAGGATGTTTCAATATTCCAGTGGGCATAGACTTAACCTGGTCAATCGTTCTTCTTATGATATGTCTTTCAGCTGGGGAATGATTGACATGAACCTTCATCAGCACACATTGCTCTGATCTTTACCAGCCAGTTCAGAGGCAGCTCAGACAAAGTTCACTAGATTGATCCCAGAGATGAAGGGTTTGTCGTATGCAGAGAATTGAACAGTTTGGGCCTATACTGTCTGGAATTTACAAGAATGAGAGGAGATCAAATTGAGGTATTCAAGATGGTAAAAGGCGTCAACAAAATAAACATGGAGCAGACACTTCCTCCTGTGGTCATTCTAGGATGAGAGGTCATAGTCTGAGGACAAGGAGTAGCAAATTTAAAACAGAGTTGAGGAGAAATTACTTCTCCCAAAGGGTTGTGAATCTGTGGAATTTGCTACCCCAAAGTGTGGTGGAAGCTGGGACAGTGAGTAAATTTAAGGAGGAGTTAGACAGATTTTTAATTGGTTGAAGGGATATGGAGAGAAGGCAGGAAAATGGGGATGAGGAGCACATCAGCCACGTTCGAATGGGGGAGCAGACTCGATGGGTTGAATGGCCTAATCCTGCTGCTGTGTCTTATGCACTTTTTAACTTATAAGTTGAAGCACTCAGATCAGGTTGTTCAGCATGTTTTCCAGACATTGCCTTAAATCTTTCATATTATCGTTTTGAATTGGACATATGATGAAAACTGTTCCTCTATTACTACACTGAACTAAAATCTACTACAAAGAGCTGTGAACAAAAAGAGTTACTGAGTAGAATCATAGAAAACCATAGAGTTGCAGTAACTATTTGGTTCACTGAATCCACACCAACTCTTTGAACAGCATCCCACCCACACCCCCACCTTACCCCTGTAATCCTGCATTTCCCATGGTTAATCCATCTAGCCTGCACATCCATGGAGATTATGGGCAATTTAGCATGGCCAATCCACTTAACCGGCACATCTTTGGACTGTGGAAGGAAACCCACGCAGACATGGGGGGAATATGCAAACTCTAGACAGACTCGGGTCCTTGGTGCTGTGAGGCAGCCGTGTTAACCATTGAACCACTGTGCCATCTGATTCTGCCTTTACGCACCAAAACAAATAATCAAACTTGATAAAAATCACTTTCTCGGAATAACTGGTCCTTACGCCATGAAAATCACAACAAACAAACAGGCTAACAAAATGCAAACTGTACAGCATTAAAAGTCATGAACAGGAATCATGGCAGGTTGAATTTAAGAATGTACTGCGAGCAATCATAGTTTCCATCCTCTTCCAAAGCACACTGAAGCACTGGAGAGAAGAGCAAACAGTGTTGCAAGGATGAAATGCAGAACTAAGAAGTTATGGGCAATTTTGAATAGATTGGAAATACTTTGTTCAGAAAGGAAACTTAGAACATAACGTATGAGGAGAGGTTGAATCGCTTGGGATTATATTCACTGGAGTTCAGGACAATAAGGGTGGAATCACATACAAACCCCTAAAATTCTAACAGGACTAGACAGGGTCGATGTAAGAAGGATGGTCCTGAAAGCAGGGGAGTCCAGAATCGGGGGGGGGGGGAGCAGTCAAATGATACATGGCAAACAGTTAAGGACAGAGGTTAGAGTTAAGGAAGAGAAATTCCTTCACCCAGAGAGTTGGAATTCACTACCTTAGAAAGCAGTTGAGCCCAAAATATTTTATGATTTCAAGAAGTAATTTGATAATGAGGGGTGTGCAAAATGATCAAAGGATAAGGGAAGAAAGCAGGAGTTCAAAGAGACGAACATCTTACTTCTGCTCCTATTTTCTATTAAGAACCATGAGAAGTAGGAGCAGCAGAAGACCATTTCACCCCTCAAGTCTGATCTGCCATTCTATAGGATCAAGACTGATCTGCCCCAGCCTTAACTCCTCTCTCATGCCAGCTTCTGGCAGCCCTATACTTCCTGATATTTCAAAAATCTATCTGATTCCTTTTCAGCACTTACAACGATCCGGCCACTATAATTGTCTGGAGATGAGAATTCTTAATATTCTCTACTCTCTGGGAGAAAAAAATTCCTTCAAATCTTAGTTTTAAATGGGTGTCCCCTTATTTTGTGACCATATCCCCTGGTCTGAGACTCCCCAACTAGTGAATCTCAATGTCTACGCTGTCAAGCCCCCTCAGAATCTAACTCGGCACTAGCCTCCTGACCTGTCGGTCACCTTTCCCATCTATCCGCTCCACCCTCCTCTCTGACCTATCACCTTTTCCCCACCTTCATCTACTTATCGCATTCCCAGCTACCTTCACCCCAAGCCGACTCCCCTCCCAATTTTCTCTCAGGCCCCCGACTCACAAGCCTCAATCTTGATGAAGGGCCAAAACGTTGATTCTCCTGCTCCTAAGATGCTGCCTGACGTGCTGTGCTTTTCCAGCACCACACTCTCGACTCTGATCTCCAGCATCTGCAGTCCTCACTTTCCCCTTGGAATCTTGTATGTTCCAATAAGATCACTCCTCATCCTCCTAAACTCAAATGGATAAAGCCTTAACCTTCTTATCTGCACTTGATAAACCAAGCCCTTCATCCCCAGAATCAGCCCAGTCAATCACTTTGAACTGCCTTCAATGCCAGTACTTGTTAGAGAATTGTGAAGGAGTTTACTTGGACAGATGTGAAGTGAAGGGTTCCTCTCATAAATGAATCCAAAACTAGGAACAACAAAAAAACAAGATGGTTACTGATGAAATCCAAATGCTGAGGAAGTAAAGGGAATTTACTTTTTTCTGTGAGTCATATAGTCATGAAACTTGCTACTGCCGGAAGTAGTCAAAACCAAAGCACCAGATGCTTTTGAAAGGAAACTAGAAAAGTAAAAGAGAAAGGGAAATATGATTTAGAGTAAGATACTCTAAAGCTAAATTGAAATAGATGGAAGAGATTCATGTAATATATACAAGCAAGTAAAGACAAAATGGGGGACATCGGGCAATGTTTCTGCTTTAATTCCATGAAGGTTTATGGTAAGATTTCACAATAAGCACATAAGTAACCCATGGGTCACATTTAGCTGAAAATGGGGACATCTCAAATTCAATTCCTGACAACGTGATTGGCTGAGTTGGCAACATAGCCACCAGTTGTGCATAAGAGAGTTGGGTAGAGAGGAAACAATCGGTATAAGCTGGTCATCATTGTCTCGATTCTCTTGCTGTTTTCAGATACATTTACACCAGTCAGTGTATCGGTGTATTCAAACCTGTTACTGTCCACAGCTGAAGCAATGCTGCTTCAATTGCCAATCACAGCCTTGTTTAAACTGCCATCAGTCCTAATGGTGCGACAGGACATCAATTTGTACAGATTTATTAGGGTCTTGGTCTGCTTTAAGCAAGCACTTCTTTCAGTTGCAAAGTCAGAAATGATGGAGATCTGCGTGGGTAAATAACCTGCTCTTTTCTAACTTCTGGGTCAAGCTGGGAAAAAGCCATGTGCAGTGTATCGATCGGCATGATCTGCACTGGAGGCAGAGAATAAAATTCTTGTTAAATATTTAAAGTATTTGCATTGTTAAATTCTACTGAAGAAATACATTTGGGTTCTTTAGACAGAAAAACTTTGCTTGACTGAAATGGAAAGAAACAATTTACAGGTCCACTTCCGAAATAACCTTGAGTTTTTAAGCCTTTCCGATTCTCAGACATGAGGGCAAGTATAGGAACAGGAGTAGCCCGTTCAACTTCTCACGCCTGAAAAGATGCCCAATCTGCAATGGTCATTGATAAAAGCTACGTTATGATGCATACTCGTCAAACAAACTGTGGATATTCATTATCACAATTTGCACAGGATTAATGGGCATTCAAACAGGAAATAGGCTATTCTTCATAGACCTGGAAAAGCACAGCAGGTCAGGTAGCATCAGAGGACCAGAAAAGTCGACTTTTCAGGCCTGCTCCTCAGATGCTGCCTGACCTGCTGTGCTTTTCCAGCACCACTCTAATCTTGACTCTAATCTCCAGCATCTGTAGTACCCACTTTCGTCTATTCTCCACAGACCTGCTGAGTTTCTTCAGCAATTTCTGCTCTTTTGTTTCACTCCTGCAGCAACTGCAATTCTTTGTTTTATTAAAGTAACACCAGGTATCAGGCAGCAGTGGATCAATGACTTCTGGGCAGCTTCAATAAAATTATCAAAGCATCCAAAACTAACTTAAAAATGGGCTTCACCAGGATTTGTCTGGTGTCTTTGACTTCATTAAATGCAAAAATGTTAGCAGCTCATTACAATCTAATATTTCTAACCATGTGTTGCGTCTAAAAGGTAGAATTTGACCAAAGGTAATTTGCTTTGGAGAGAAAGAAACAGGATTTGACAAATCGGTGGGAGGAAGTTCATATGGAGTATTATTATCAGCATGACCCAGTTGGGCCGAATGGCCTGTTTCTGTGCTATAGACCTGATGAAGCTTAATGCATATGTGATCTTAAGAGAAATGATACAATATTGGATTGAAAGTTAATTACTAAAGGGGCTAGCTGTTTATTCACACAGACACACGAGCAAAAGAGCACAAAGATAGAAATTCTTGGAGATTTGGAATCAATAGAATGCAGATTAGAGAAATTGAAATGACCCAAGATAAGATGGTAGAGGAGGATTTAAAATTTTTTAGCACTTCAGAGCAAAGAAATTGCAAAGAATGCTACCTGGACAGGGATTTTTGAGTTACAAGGAGATGATGGATAAGATGAGACTTTTTTACCCTTATGGAGGTCTATAAAATCATGAGAGCCATAGATAATGAAGATAGCCACCTGCTTTTTCCCATGGTAGGGGAGTCTAAAACTACAGGGCATAGGTTTAAGGTGAGAGGAGAGAGGTGCAAAAGGATCCAGAAGGGAAATTCTTTCACGCGGAGGGTGGTGAGTGTCTGGAACATGCTGCCAGAGGCAGCGGTGGAGGCAAGTACAATTTTGTAATTTAACAAACCTTCCAGCTCAGCGAGCTAACGTACATACTTATCATCAGCCTGAGCTACAAGTCTTCTCGAAACTCACTCATTTGGATGGGTACATGGATGGGAGAGATAAGAAGGGATATGGACCAAACACAGGCAAGTGGGACTAGATTAATTATAAAAGCTGGGTGGCATGGACAAGTTGGGCCGAAGGGCCTTCTTCCATGCTGTAGACCTCTCTAACTCTATAATGACATCTATTCACTGGCTATGTAATGTCACATTCATTCCCCAAACATCCAAAAGCTCCAAGAGCTTTTTGTCTGTCATTTTACTTAAGAAACACTTAATCACAATTATTTCACATGCTTCTGAAATTTTCAGTCAGTTGTTTTGCTGCCTGATCAGAAATTTTTATTTGAAACAGTCTTCACCCGCGACTTACATTCAATGAATGTGTTAATGCAATCAGATTAAACTCCTTCATCCATTCATTTAACAAAGGGATTAACATATATTTTAAACACATTGAAACTGGAGAGTGAATTTGCTGAACATTGGAGAGAGTGATTGCATTTCTCAGTTACAACATGTCTTATAATGTGATTACAACTCCCTGCTGTGACCAGAAAGGGGTGATCCTGTTTAATTTCAAAGAGCAAAGAGCAAAGAACAGTACAGCACAGGGACAGGCCCTTTGGCCCACCAACACTCTGCCAACCCATGATGCCTTTATAAACTCAAACATTTTGCCTCAACCGAGCCCACATTCCTCTATTCCCTGCTTATTTATATATCTGTCAAGATGTCTCTTAAATATTGCTATTGTATCCTCCTTTACCACCTCCCTTGGCAGCGTATTCCAGGCACTTACCGCCCTCTGTGTAATAAAATGTATTTTGTGCACTCCCTCGTTCCTTCCTAATGTTGTAGTCGTCCCCCAGTTTAGTATTTTCACCCAATGACTACTCTTGCCCTTATCCATAAGAAATTTAAAACTTACAGAATTATGGTCACTTTTCCTGAAATGCTCTCCCACCAAAACCTCAATCACCTGGTCGGGCTAATTCCTCAATACCAGGTCTAATATAGCCCCTTACCGAGTCGGACTATTTAAATATTGTTTCAAAACATTGTCCTGGCCGTTCCTGATCATTCTCCCCAGTTCCTAATTCTCCCCCATCCTAGTTCCTGATCATTCTCCCCAGTTCCTAATTCTCCCCCATCCTAGTTCCTGATCATTCTCCCCAGTTCCTAATTCTCCCCCATCCTAGTTCCTGATCATTCTCCCCAGTTCCTAATTCTCCCCCATCCTAGTTCCTGATCATTCTCCCCAGTTCCTAATTCTCCCCAACCTAGTTCCTGATCATTCTCCCCAGTTCCTAATTCTCCCCCATCCTAGTTCCTGATCATTCTCCCCAGTTCCTAATTCTCCCCAACCTAGTTCCTGATCATTCTCCCCAGTTCCTAATTCTCCCCCATCCTAGTTCCTGATCATTCTCCCTAGTTCCTAATTCTCCCCCATCCTAGTTCCTGATCATTCTCCCCAGTTCCTAATTCTCCCCCATCCTAGTTCCTGATCATTCTCCCTAGTTCCTAATTCTCCCCCATCCTAGTTCCTGATCATTCTCCCCATTTCCTAATTCTCCCCCATCCTAGTTCCTGATCATTCTCCCTAGTTCTTAATTCTGCCCCATCCTAGTTCCTGATACTAAGTGAATCCTAGTCAATCCAGGGGAAGTTGAAAACACCCATTTCAACAATCCTATTATTTTTACATAGTCTGTTTGCTTATCTATTCCTCTATCACACATGGGCTGTTAGGAGGCCTGTAGTACAATTCTATCAAAATGATTGCACCCTTCCTATTCCTGAGTTTTATCCATATGGTCTTGCTGGAAGCGCCCTCCAATCTGTCTTCCCAGTACAGCTGTGATATTCTTCCAAAACAGTAATACAACTCCCTCACCTCTTTTGCATCCCTCTCTATCTTGCCATCTAAATCCTGGAACATCAATTGCCAGTCTTGTTCCTCTCTCAACCAAGTCACTGTAATGGCTACAACACCATAGCTATATGCATTAATTCACGGTCTAAGTTCATCTGCCTTTTCTGTCTTACTCCTCACATTAAAACAAATACACCTCAGACCACCAGTCCTGCTGTGTTCAGTAACCTCTCCCTGTCTGTTGTTTCTCTTTCTCTTATTGGCCTTAGTTTCAGACTACTCCTCCTCGGTCATTTCACTTGCTCACATTCTGGTCTTGTTCCTGCCCCTTGCCACACTGGTTGAAACCCTCCCAAGTGGCACTAGCAAACCTCCCTACCAGGATATTGGTTTAGATTCAAGCTGTCCTTCTTGCACAGGTCCTACTTTCCCTGGAAGACACCCCAATGATCCACATATCTGAAGCCCCCTTCCTCCTACAACAGCTCTTTAGCCAGCTATTTAACAGTACTCTCTTCCTATTCCTGGCCTCACTGTCATGTGGCTCAGGAAGAAATCCTGAGATTACTATCCTAAAGGTCCTACTTTTCAACTCCCTGAACCTCCTTTGCAGGACCTCATCTCTTTTCATGCCTAGGTTGTTTGTACTAATATGGACTACGACCTTTGAATACCCTGTGCATACACAGAGATGTCTTTGACCCTGATGCCATCCTGGAGTCTTGCTTGCAGTCACAGAAATGCCTGCTTGTGCCCCTGACTATAGACTCCCCTATCACTACTGCATGCCTACACTTTGGCTGTCCCTACAGTCCCTTCTCTGTCTGTGTAGCCCCTATTGGTGGTACGATCAGCTCACTAATCATGCTATTTTCATGGAGGCTCCACAGAGCGTCCATCTGCAGCTTCAAACGGCAAATCAAGAGCTGTAGCTAACACATTTCCGGTCTATTTAGTCACCATGGAGACTGGAAGTGGCCCTGCTTTCCCACATATTGCAAGAGGAGCATTCCACAGGGCCACATTCAGGGCCATTGTGAACCTTATTAACTAAATCAACCTTATCAACTACAGATAATAATCCGGGAACGGATTATACAACCTTACCCACTAGTCGTTAAACTCAGGTCTCTCACTCCTGTTCTCTATTCCTAGCAGACTACAACCACACAAGGTAAGTACTTTATCTCTCTCCAGACTCTACTCCCTCAGTCTGCAAACCTACTTTCCCAGTGTCATTTCATTCTTGGGTCAGACCACACATTCAACTGAAATAACATATTGACAGGTTCTTAGTTGAAGCAATTTGTCTTTGCTGTTGTTTAACTGTTAAGTGTATCGGCGACAAATTTTCAACGAGTATGCTTCTAGGTATATTCCTATTTCTCTTTCTTTAAGAGCTACCACTGTTCTGTTTAAATTTCTGGAGTCACGTGCAGGCGAGAACTTGATTTGACCATGTTTTGAGCTCATGGACTATGATCAAAATGCATTCACATGATTATGTTTGAGACAGAACAAAAAACTTTGAATCTCCCTTCTGTGCTTCCTTTATTACCCACCACCTTCTTGTAACCCAGCCGCCTCCTGGCCCTGTTGTAATTTTCTATAATTATTTGAGTCACACCAGTGCAAGACAGAGATTGTCAGCTGAATCCCTTTCACCTTGATGTTTCGCATAACCAATGCGCTTGCTCTCTACAGTAGATTAGATTAGATTACTTTACAGTCTGGAAACAGGCCCTTCGGCCCAACGAGTCCACATCGCACCCGCCGAAGCGCAACCCACCCATACCCCTACGGGCAATTTAGCATGGCCAATTCACCTGACCTGCACATCTTTGGAATGTGGGAGGAAACCGGAGCACCCGGAGGAAACCCACGCAGACACGGGGAGAACGTGCAGACTCCACACAGAGAGTCGCCTGAGACGGGAATTGAACCCGGATCTCTGGCGCTGTGAGGCAGCAGTGCTAACCACTGTGCCACCGTGCCGCCCAGTAGTCTCCATTTCAAAAGAGTAGCAGCTCCTTCAAGACCAAACAATGTTCTTCCATGTACAGTATGAACTATTTGACATTTTAGTAGAACAAAAATTGTCCATTGCTCACCAATAATGCACCTCGCAAGAGTTATTGGAGAACTAATTGTGGAAGTAATCCTGAATGTGTCATACTAATTTGCATAAATACAAATCTGTGGCATGATGTTGATCTTCGGACAATCTTGCACAGTAGCAAAAGGCAAAGATTGTACATCACAGGAACATTTATGGTGCTTTAAGCACAAGAGAGCCATTTTGCCATCACCTCTGCCTGCAGGGAACAGTCCCTTGCAGAGAGGTGAGTCACAAGGGATTGGCATCCCATAACGTGATTTCCCAGGATGGGAAACAGTGGCAAATCCTGATAAGGCTGCACTCATTGATTTTTCAAGGAATGTCTGGGAGCTGGATGGCCTCTTCCTGTTCCAATGTCCTCCCTGAAACACGTTGTTGGACATTAGATGACTAGCTGGGCGACTCCAGACACACGAAGAAACAGCCACGCACTGAAGGCACACAGAGTCCCTTCCATGAAGGATCAGGCTCATCAGTTACACAAGGACTCACAACATCCACAATCAGTGACACAGAATTTCCTAGGTGGGCAGTTATACTTGTCAGTGAATAATTGCCAAGGACGGCCTTCATGAGTGTGGTAGTTGCTTGCTTTCAATCCACTGGGGTCACTCTTATCCTTTAAAGGCGCTCCACCAATGAACGAGACTCCTTTGGCACAGTACCCATGATGCCACAGCTTGCTGGTATCATGTGATATCACGGTTTTCTGAGTCAGGCTCCATCTAAGTCCATAGCAGGAACATCTGATTGTGGAATCCATCTTGCTAATGTCAGTTTTCCTGTCCATTAATGAAACCACTCTATCAGCCTCTTCCTTATAAATTAATTCCTGCATTTTGGTAAGGTTGGCATTTATTGCCTGTCTTTCATTACCCTGAGAAGCCTTTGATACAACCGAGAGCTTTGCCAGGCTGCTCGCTGAGGACAGTTAATATTCAGCTATAAAACAGCTGAGCCCATAAAAATTAAGCCTCTCAAAAGTGAAGGAGGTTGAATATGAGCTGCTGTTTCTATTCATTCTGCACTCTTCTCTCCCTTGGTTCAGTAAAGGGCACATATGCTGCAGCAGTGAGATAACACCACAGGCCCAACCAGGAACTGAAGATATGCTTTGACCTACAACGGGCTGTCAGACTGATCGGGTAGGCAGGCTATTTGTGGAACACAGCGGATTCATTGAACCTCTTGCATTGACCCACACATTGCTTACTCTGCATTATCCTTCAGAGAAGGTTGAATATTTAAAGCTTCATTTAAAGTTGATTCATCATTGAGGCACTGTTCCTCTGGATAAACATGTGACTGAATTTAATGTTGGCATCAAAGATCTGAAGAAAAGATCCCAACATTGGACGGTGGAGGGATTCAGTGGTCCACAAGCCACCTTGGGTGGCTGTCGAAATGACAGTATCAACAGACATAAGGTTTTGGATGTAAGTTTGTTCGCTGAGCTGGAAGGTTCATTTCCAGATGTTTCGTTACCTTACTAGGTAACATCTTCAGTGGGCCTCAGGTGAAGCAATGCTGAACATTCCTGCTTTCTATTTATATGTTTGTGTTTCTTTGGGTTGGTGACGTCATTTCCTGTGGTGATGTTAATTCCTGTTGTAAAGTCACTTCCTGTTCTTTTTCTCAGGGGGTGGTAGATGGGATCTAACTCGATGTGTTTGTTGATAGAGTTCCGGTTGGAATGCCATGCTTCTAGGAATTCTCATGTGTGTCTTTGTTTGGCTTGTCCTAGGATGGATGTGTTGTCCCAGTCAAAGTGGTATCCTTCCTCATCTGTATGTGAGGATACTAGTGAGAGAGGGTCATGTCTTTTTGTGGCTAGTTGGTGTTCTTATATGCTGGTGGCTAGTTTTCTGCCTGTTTATCCAATGTAGTGTTTGTTACAGTCCTTGCACGGTATTTTGTACATCCAAAACCTCAACCTGAGCTACAAATCTTCTCAAAACTCGTTAAGACATAAGGTGTCAGTAATGGGCCAATGAGTAGGGCCCAGCAACAGAGGGGTACGCTGCTAAGGCTTTGTCAAAAGGCTAAAAAAAAATGACTGCAGATGCTGGAAACCAGATTCTGGATTAGTGGTGCTGGAAGAGCACAGCAGTTCAGGCAGCATCCAAGTAGCTTCGAAATCGACGTTTTGGGCAAAAGACCTTCATCAAGGCTGTCCTTCTGTAAAAGGGACAAAGTGTTCCTAAATAGGAGGCCTTGCTTTGAAAGCCACCCGTGCTCACCGAGCAATCCCCTCCCACCACCAATAAAATGCCAGCACAGATGGGAAGATGCCCTTAATTGACCACTTGGGAAGATTATTCTTCCTGTTGGTAAGATCATCTGGCAGCAAGAGGACACAGCGCCCGTCACCTTTCTGTGACAACTTATGCTTGCTCCCCACAGAACTCAACTTCCAGCTTCAGAATCCAATCCAAACCCATGTTCCCTGTGTTAAATATCGTTTCTGTCATGAATCAATGGATGAACCCTAAGAAGCCAATATTTAGCTCCACAGGACAGTTTTAAGTAACAATTGAAATTATCATCTTCAAAACACAATTTATTCCATTGGAGATTTCAAACCAACAGATCAAAGCTGTTAGTAACTTTTGCAATTGGGATGCAATAATGCCAGAAAAAACAGGAGATCAGAAACATGACAATTTCATCAAAAGAGAATATTTTTTATTGAAGCTTCTTCATTTTAATTTCGAGGTCCTCACACTAAAGCCGACAAGCTGAATACATTGATTCAGATGGCAGAGGTCCTTGGGCTCTTTTAAAGTTTCTTTGACAATTTTAAGATCATGTTTTAGGATAATTTTCAGGTCACGATTCCCCATGTTGCAACCAAGTCATTTATGTGAAGGTATTTTAAAAAGCTAATGTCCTAAACGGCTGGAAGTCTGCTCGATATCACCATTGACCCCAGCGAGTCGTGTGCACATCTCCTGGAGACAGGAGCCGCCTCGGGATTGTGAGTGGTAAAGGCACTGCTGCGGCCCACCACTGGCTTGCCGTAGAGACCAGGCAATATATTCAAAGGACTGCAGCATAAATGGTCTCAAAGAGTGTCCACACAGCCAAGCCGAGGTGATGCTCATGACCTGACACAAGCCACCCAGGCACCATTACCTTCTGCTTCACTCTGCCCTTGACAACTCTGGACCACCATGCACCAGACTGTTTGGGACTATCAAATTCATAACTGAAAATTGTATCCTTGCCAGAAACATTATCAAGCCCCTCACAGATCTTTATGAACTCATAATTGAAGGTGAATGGGTTCCCCTATTCCAATATAAGATCCATATGGTTTAATTGGAAACACACTAGCCTTCAGAGCGCTGCTCCTTCATCAGGTAGTTGTCACCACCTGATGAAGGAGCAGTGCTCTGAAAGCTAGTGCTTCCAATTAAACCTGTTGGACTATAACCTAGTATTGTGTGATTTTTAACTTTGTACACCCCAGTCCAACACAGGCATCTCCAAATTAAGATCCGTATAGTCTGATGTCCTGTTCATACATCACTGCAATATCAACCAACAATTCTGACATCCATCTTAAAATGGCTCTTCCCAATCCCATATCAGAATTAACGAAAAAAAATCCTAATTTTTTTGGATAATTAGAAATATCGGTCCATGCACCTGGCAACTCTCATGTCACCATAAGAGGTTAAGACCAGAAGCCTTGTGTTAGGCAGCCACAAGGGGGAGCTCTAGAAGCAAAGGAGAATTGAAGACAGGAGGCAATGCACACAGATGTAGACACAAGATTGATAAAGAAAGAAGCAACAGAGAATTATTTGCAAGTGAAACTTATAATTGTCCCTATGAAAGGGTCAATTTTTATCAATAAGAAAGGATCTTGCGGAAGTGATGCACAAGCACATGGGAAGCGACCCAATCGTATTGCTTAGATTATCTACAGTGTGGAAACAGGCCCTTCGGCCCACCAAGTCGACACCAACCCTCTGAAGAGTAACTCACCTAGACGCATTTCTCTCTGACTAATGCACCTAGTACTATGGGCAATTTAGCAAGGCCAATTCACCTGACCTGCACATCTTGGACTGTGGAAGAAAACCCACGCAGACACAGGGAGAATGTGCAAACTCTGCACAAACAGTCACCTGAGGCTGGAATCAAACCTGGATCCCTGGTGCTGTGAGGCAGGAATGCTAACCACGCGCCATCCTGTTGAGTGGAACAAACTGTTCGGCATGTTTAATAGATGAGGAATCTGATGAAGAGTCATCTGGACTTGAAACATTAGCTTGCTCTTTTTCCTTGGACCTGCTTTGACCTCCAGCATTTGTTGTTTTCAGTAGGAGATGAGTTTGCATCAGAAGTGGTCAGACCATGAACCAGAATGGCATTTGTTAGTTGTTAGTTAATTGAAAAGGAGCTCTGGAAAGAAAGGATTTTCTAAGACATTGATGATTCTGATATCATGTGTCATTTGCATTGATTTTGACTTATTACAGAATCACAGAAGGAGGCTGTTCAACACATCATGTCTGCACTAGCCCTTCAATGACCATTATGGCTTACTGCCATTCTCTCAGCTTTGTGTTATCCACTTGTTTTTAAGATTAGATTAGATTACTTACAGTGTGGAAACAGGCCCTTCAGCCCAACAAGTCCACACTGACCCGCTGAAGCGCAACCCACCCAGACCCATTCCCCTACACCTAACACTACAGGCAATTTAGCATGGCCAATTCACCTGACCTGCACATCTTTAGACTGTGGGAGGAAACCGGAGCACCCGGAGGAAACCCACGCAGACATGAGGAGAATGTGCAAACTCCACACAGTCAGTCGCCTGAGGCGGGAATTGAACACGGGTCTCTGGCGCTGTGAGGCAGCAGTGCTAACCACTGTGCCACCATGCCGCCCACAAACACCATGTATTTATGTTAGAGAAAAAGCTATAAAAAGTGGAATCTTGTCAGGAATTTCTTGGGGTCATTCAGTAAATTTGGCGATTTTGGTTTACTGTTTTCATACAGGGATGGTAACAGCTTCCTGAAAAGAGAAATGCGCAAGGGGAAGTTTGTGTTAAGAAAGAGTGGGGAGGGAATCTAAGATGTGCTTCCATACACCACTTGCAACTTCTGAGTCAAAGGAAGAGGAAGGAAGTAGAATGGGAGAGGGAGAATTCGGTGTGAAGGTACCCACAGCTTCAACAAATTCAGCTCAACCATTGTTGCAGCAGTATGTCATTATTGTAGGGGAGAGGGAATAACCATTGTGTATGGTGCAGAATATCTGTGTGACATGGCTGTCAGGGTGAAATAACTGGCTGTGTGTGCAAGCTGAGTGATATGGATATGAAGCTTCTAAGAGTGGTAAGTGTTTCAGAATATGGTGGAGAATGTGAATGAGGACATCAAGCCGAAGGGGAAGGAAGACAGAAGAACGGGTCAAAAAGATTAATTTTAAGGTGGTTTTTAAAGGGAAGGAAAGATGTGGAATGGTTTAAGGAGGGAATCCCAGGACAGAAAATTAGGGCATGAAGTTAAGACACAGAACTACAGTACAGTACAGGGCAAATGAGTGGAATGAGCAAGTATAATAGATAAATGCAAGATAATCCATTTTGACAGGGAGAAAAAGGAGACCTAATACTGCCTGGAATGCTAAGTTGAAATCAGGTAGTTCAACAGAGCGATGCTGGGATACACAACCAGAAACCACTAAAAGTGACACACAGGTTAACAAGGACATTAAAAATCACAAACTAAGCACAAAGTGACAGTATTGAAACACAAAGCTTTGATAACCTACTTGACAACTTTGGTATAGCATACTTGATAGCACTCTAGCAGTGGGAGATGGCGATGTAGTGGTTTGGTGGCTGGACTGGTCATTCAGGAGCCCAGACTAATGCTCCAGGGATGTGGCTTCTCACCAACCCTGCCAAACATGGCAGCCAATGGAAAGACAATTCAATTCAACTGAGAGCTGCAAAAGTTGTTCCCAGAAACAGTGACCTCAGAACTATTAGTGACTATTAGTGTAATTCTGGTCTCCTTCCTATGGGAAAAATGTTGTGAAACTTGAAAGGGTTCAGAAAAGATTTACAAGGATGTTGCCAAGGTTGGAGGATTTGAGCTACAGGGAGAGACTGAACAGGCTGGGGCTGTTTTTCCTGGAGTGTCGGAGGCTGAGGGGTGACCTTACAGAGGTTTACAAAATTATGAGGGATATGGATAGGATAAATAGACAAAGTCTTTTCCCTGGGGTGGGGGAGTCCAGAACTAGAGGGCATAGGTTTAGGGTGAGAGGGGAAAGATATATAAGAGACCTAAGGGGCAACTTTTTCACGCAGAGGGCGGTACGTGTATAGAACGAGCTGCCAGAGGAAGTGATGGAGGCTGGTACAATTGCAACATTTGGATGGGTATATGAATAGGAAGGGTTTGGAGGGAGATGGGCTGGGTGCTGGCAGGTGGGACTAGGATATCTGGTCAGCATAGATGGGTTGGACAGAAGGGTCTGTTTCCATGCTGTACATCTCTATGACTCTATGACTGTTTTGAAAGAATCTATTTGGTAAAATCTTTTCAATCTGCTGTCCTTCCCTCGATGTCATATAGAATCATTGAAGCTCTTGTGAATCTTAACTACCATCTGAAATGATTCAGCAAACTACTCAGTCGAGGGCAATTAGAGTGGGAGGAATGCAGAATCTGTTCAGAAAAGATTGACTTCAATAATACCAGAACTGAGAGATTATACCTCTCGGCTAAATTAATGGCTCTGAAGATTATGTTAATTAGAGCTCCACCCAAACTGATAATGTCACACAATTTTTGAATGGGGCCAATGAGTTCGATGGTAGCCTCCGTGAGCGTAGATGTAGTCTGTACAATTCCTGCCAGTCCTTAGTAATTTAACCTGACTATTGCTATTATGAGACAAATACCTCCTCTGTTTGAATTCACTCATGGTCTATCCTCTACCACTATTAATCAGATAGGCCCAAGACACAATGGTTTTCATAGAATTCCTACAGTGTGGAAGCCTGCCATTTGGGTACACACCAACCTTCCAAAGAGCATCCTACCCAGACCTAGCCCACCTCTGTAACCTTGCATTTCCTATGGCTAACCCACCTAGCCTACACATTCCTGGACACTATGGGCAAATTAGCATCACCAATCCATCTAACCTGCACATCTTCTGGGAGAATATGAATATGTGCGAGAAAACCCGCATAGACACAGGGAAAATGTGCAAACTCCACACAGACAGTCACCCGAGGATGGAATTGAACCCAGTATCTTGATGCTGTGAGGCAGCAATGCTGATCATTCAGTCACCCTGCCACATGCTTTCTAGTTAGACAAAGGTGGATTGGTGTCAGTGTAACTTCCTCAAACAACCCTTATCCTCTGCCACAAACATTAGAGATGGCAAATACCATGAAGTGAAATTGGGGTGCCAATCAAGAACAGTCTCCAGAAAATGGCAAACCGCATGCTGACCTGAAAGAGATCTTTAACATCAAGAAAGAGTTTGATTACGCAGATGTAGAGAAGGTGTTTCCATTAACGCAGAATTAAGAGCTGTAACCATAATGTAGTCACTATTAAATCCGATAATAAGATCTGGAAAATCATCTTTGCCATGAAAATGTTTAGTTTGTGGAACTCACTATTGCAAGGTATAGCTGAGGTGAACATCACAGATACATTTAAGAAGATGCTTTGATACATTTAAAAAAAACATTATTCACAGGATTTGGATGTCATTGATTGCCCATTCTTAATTACCCATAATGCAGTTCAGACTCCACCATTGTGCTGTAAGTATGGAGTCAGATGTAGGCCGAACAGGTAAGCATAGCCAATTTCCTTCTCTGAAGGAAAATACTGAATTGAATGGGTCTTGACAACAGCCAGTCGTGATTATACGCTCACCATTGGGTTAGTTCTTTTATTCCAGAGTATTATTAAATTCAAATTTCACCACCTGCCGTGGTAGCGTTCAAACCCACATCCCCAGAACATGCATCTAGGGTTTTGGATTACTAATCCAGTGAAATTACCGCAATGCTACTGCCTCCCCCTGTCGGAGGAAGGAAGAAATGATAGGGTTATGTGTATCAGATGAGATACAGTAAGTGAAGGTTTGCGTGGAACACAAAAATCAGCACTGACCTGTTGGGGTGAATTACCTCTCTCTCTCTCTCCTGCACATGCTCTTCAATTCAATGAAAAAGTGAGTAAAAACACAGGACTATAGATCAGTGAGTTGAAATTAGTTTAGCATTGAAAAATCCCTGGCATCAACTACTGGGGATAAAGCAAGTGAACATTTTCAAAAGCGTAAACTGATTAAGGAGCGCCATCCTAGTTTTGTGTACAATGGGTCTTTTCCATCAAATGTAATTTTGCTTTTGACAGAGTCACTGTGCAGGGAGATCAATGTTGTAGACAAGGATTTTTCAAATAGCTTTTGATAACATTCCACAAAAAAGAAGATTAGAAACTGAAATTGAGATGTGTGGAATTGAAAGCAACTTTTTGGCATGAGCGAGAAGCTGGTTGGGCGATACCAAGCAGAGAGATGAGATAAAAGGAGATTGTCAGACAACAGTAAGTGACAATACCCTGCTGGGATTGGTGCTAGTAGGCCAGATTTACAATCTATTTACACCAGACTTAGAGTAGCAAATGGAGGGGAGCTTGCTCGTTGATGATGCCAAGATCACCCAGAGGGTTGTGAATCTATGGAATTCCCTGCCCAGTGAAATAGTTGACGCTACTTCAGTAAATGTTTTTAAAACTAAGATAGACACTTTTTTGCACAAGGAAGGAATTAAGGGTTATGGTGAGAGGGCAGATAAGTGGAGCTGAAGCCACAAAAAGATCAGCCATGGTCATATTAAATGGCGGAACAGGATCGAAGAGCCAGATGATCTACTCTTCCTCCTAGTTCTTCTGATCTCCTGTAAACAGAATGGGTTAAGTACAGAGGGTAAAAACTATGACTGCAGATGCTGGAAACCAGATTCTGGATTAGTGGTGCTGGAAAAGCACAGCAGTTCAAGCAGACATCCGAGGAGCAGGAAAATTGACGTTTCGGGCAAAAGCCCTTCATCAGGAATACAGGCAGAGAACCTGAAGAATGGAGAGTTAAATGAGAGGAGGGTGGGGGTGGGGAGAAAGTAGCATAGAGTACAATAGGTGAGTGGGGGAGGGGATGAAAGTGATAGGTCAGGGAGGAGGGTGGAGTGGATAGGTGGAAAAGAAGATAGGCCGGTAGGACAGGTCATGGGGACAGTGCTGAGCTGGAAGTTTGGAACTAGGGTGAGGTGGGGGAAGGGGAAATGAGGAAACTGTTGAAGTCCACATTGATGCCCTGGGGTTGAGGTGTTCCGAGGCGGAAGATGAGGCGTTCTTCCTCCAGGCGTTGGGTGGTGAGGGAGCGGCGGTAAAGGAGGCCCAGGACCTCCATGTCCTCGGCTGAGTGGAAGGGGGAGTTGAAATGTTGGGCCACAGGGCGGTGTGGTTAATTGGTGTGGGTGTCTCAGAGATGTTCCCTAAAGTGCTCTGCTAGGAGGCGTCCAGTCTCCCCAATGTAGAGGAGACCGCATTGGGAGCAACGGATACAATAAATGATATTGGTGGATGTGCAGTTAAAACTTTGATGGATGTGGAAGGCTCCTTTAGGGCCTTAGATGGAGGTGAGGGAGGTGGTGTGGGCACAGGTTTTACAGTTCCTGTGGTGGCAGGGGAAGGTGCCAGGATGGGAGGGTGGGGGGGGGAACGTGGACCTGACCAGCTAGTCACGGAGGGAACGGTCTTTGTGGAAGGCGGAAAGGGGTGGGGAGGGAAATATCCCTGATGGTGGGGTCCGTTTCGAGGTGGTGGAAATGTTGGCGGATGATTTGGTTTATGCGAAGGTTGGTAGGGTGGAAGGTGAGCACCAGGGGTGTTTTGTCCTTGTTACGGTTGGAGGGGTGGGGTCTGAGGGCGGAGGTGCGGGATGCGGACAAGATGCGTTGGAGGGCATCTTTAACCATGTGGGAAGGGAAATTGCGGTCTCTAAAGAAGGAGGCCATCTGGTGTGTTCTATGGTGAAACTGGTCCTCCTGGGAGCAGATACGGCAGAGGTGGAGGAATTGGGAATACGGGATGGCATTTTTGTAGGAGATAGGGTGGGAAGAGGTGTAATCGATGTAGCTGTGGGAGTCAGTGGGTTTGTAAAAACTGTCGGTGTCAAGTCGGCCATCATTAATGGAGATGGAGAGGTCCAGGAAGGGGAGGGAGGTGTCAGAGATAGTCCAGGTAAATTTAAGGTCAGGGTGGAATGTGTTGGTGAAGTTGATGAATTGCTCAACCTCCTCGCGGGAGCACGAGGTGGCACCAATGCAGTCATCAATGTAGCGGAGGAAGAGGTGGGGAGTGGTGCCAGTGTAATTACAGAAGATCGACTGCTCTACGTAGCCAACAAAGAGACAGGCACAGCTGGGGCCCATACGGGTTAAGTACAGAGTCAATAAGGAGAACGTGTTTCCACTCACAATAGAATTGAGAACAAGAAGGCACAGATTTAAAGCAGTTGGGAAGAATCAAATCTAATATAAGGAAAATCCTAGTCAGAGTGAGTATGAATGCACTTCTTGAGGGTGTGGTGGAAGCAGGTTAACTGAGGTGTTCGAAAGGGAATGAGATGATTATTTGAAAAGGAAGAAGGTGAAGAGTTACACAGAGAAGACAGGAGAATGGCACTGAAGAGCTGCGCAGACACAGTAGGCCAAATGAGTGAATTAGCTTTATTGTCACATGTACTCAAATGAGTCCAGTGAAAAGTGTACAGTTGAATTGAATTGAATTGAATTTATTGTCACGTGTACCGAGCAATACAGGCAGATCACAGAATTAAGTAGCATAGATAAATAAATAATAGGTAAACAGCAACAAAAACAAAAGCACAGGTACAGGCGAATGTTAAGAGTTTGTGATGGGAGAGGTTGTAGAAAAACATTGCCAGGGTGGGATGGATCTTTGAGAATGCTGTCGGCCATTCCTTGACAGCGGGCCTGGTAGATGGATTCTATAGATGGGAGGTTGGCCTTTGCTGAATTACAGTTGCTGAATTATAGTGCCATCTTAGATAGAGAGGTACCTTGGTACAAATACTAATGATCAAACTCTTAGGAAGCAAAAGAAGATCAGAAAAGTAAATAAATAAATAGTCAGCATTACAGGTCATAGGACCAAATTTAAAAAATGAAGATGTAAAAAATTCAGACTATCAGTCATTCCTAACCCTAGTTGTAATAATCTGTGTTGTAAATTGTTTGTTGAAGTTATGAACAGGAGATTAGATTTGGCTTGAGAAAGGATAGATTTTAGTGTCTTTTCATACTATAGCTAGGACATACAAATAGCAGGATATATTCATATGAGAATGCCTTCTTAATGTATAGAGCTTAGTCTATGGATATTAGAGTTCAAGTCCATAATACATTTGGTGTTTGGCACCAAGTAATACACCCCTCATCTCTCCAGAACTTCAAGATACAAAAGTCAGGAGTGTGACAGAATACTCCCCATTGGGTTGAATGAGTGCAGCTCTTGCAATGCTCATGAAACTCAACACCAACCAAAGTAAAGCAGCTACTGCTTTGCACCACATCCACCAAATTAAACATTTACTTATTTTTCCATTATCGACACACAATGGAAGCAGTGAGAACCATTTATGAGATGCACTGCAGTAACTCACCATGGATTCCTTTAGAGCACATTCCAAACCCGAGACCTCTACTGTCTAAAAGGACAAGGGTAACAGACACATGGAACCACCACAAAGTTCCTCTCCCAGTTACACACTTTTCTAATTTTGATGTAACACTCCCTTCACTACTACTGGTCCTGGATTCCTGTCACGCCTCTCTTACAGCACTGTGGGAGTTGCTTCAGCACACAGATTGAAATGGTCAGAATAGGCAGCTCACCCCACCTGAAGGTCATTACAAATGGACAACACATCCTGGCCTTACCAGTGATACTCACAACCCATCCATCGATGTAAAGTTACCAAAATCTAACACGTACTTTCACAAGGCAACAAAAGAGAACATCCAGACTGGAACAATTTCAAAGAACCTTCTCCAAATTAATGCTTCTGATGGAGAGACTGAATTATTATGAGAGATTAGATAATACCTTGAGAAATAGTATATGCCCTGAGGGTCAGGAAATTAAAGGTCGTTCTAATTTAAACAGTGAGACAAACTATTAGGTTCAATTAGAAACCACTCTTGCTGCTAGCAGGTGCAAAAGAATTTGGGCTCCATTACTTGAAGGCAACTTGAGGAAAATTGCTGACAATGAAGAGCTTCATGAGCTCACTAATCCAGAATATCAGAGATACAAGATAAACAGTCTGTCTGAAAGGGAGGTAGATACTGGGGATATTAAAGCAATATTGTAATGCTGTCGCCAGCAAACTTAAGTTGTGTTTTATTCATTCATGAGACATGGGCATCGCTGGTTGGGCTGGCATTTATTGCCTGTCACTTAGTTGCCCTTGAGAAAGTGGCGGTGAGCTGCCTTCTTCAGCTGCAGTCCCTGTGCTGTGGGTTGGCCCGCAATTCCCTTAGGGAAGGAATTCCAGGATTTTGACCAGCAACATTAAAGGAACGGTGATACATTTTCAAGTCAGGATAGTGAGTTGCTTGGAAGGGAACTTGCAGGTGGTGGTGTTCTCATGGATCTGTTGCCCTTGTGCTTCAAAATGGAAGTGGTCATGAGTTTGGAAGATGCTGACTAAGAACCTGTGATGAATTTCTACAATAGACTTAGTAGCTGCAGTGTGTACTATCTACAGAGTGTCGGTAGTGGAAACAGTGGATGCTTATGAATGGGGTGCCATTCAAGTGACTCCTTATCCTGGATGGTGTCAAGCATCTTGAGTGTTGTTGAGCTGCACCCATCCAGGCAAGTGAGGAGTACACCATTACACCACTGACTTGTGCCTTGTAGATGATGAACAGGATTTCGGGAGTCAGGAGGTGAGTTACTCACCGCAATATTCATCGCCTCTGACCTGCTCTTGTCGCCAATGTGTTTATGCGGCCAACTCAATTGAGTTTCTAGTCAATGGTAACTGTCAGGATGCTGACAGTAGGGGATTCAGTGATGGTAACACCATTGAATTTCAAGGGGCAGTGGTTAGGTTGTCTCTTGTTGGTGATGGTCATAGCCTGATATTTGTGTGATATGTTACTTGCTACTTGTCAGCCCAAGCTTGGATATTGTCCAGATCTTGTTGCATTTCAACCTGCACTGCTTAAGTATCTGATGTGTCATAAGTAGTGCTAAACTTTGTGCAATCATCGATGAGCATCCCCGCTTCTGATCTTATGATCGAGGAAAGGTCATTGATGAAGGAGCTGAAGATAGTTGGGCCTAGGACATTACCCTGAGGAACTCCTGCAGGAATGTACTTGAGATGAGATGACTAACCTCTGACAACCACAGCCATCTTCCTATGTGCTAGGTTTGACACCAACCAGTGGAGAGTTTATTCTCTGATACCCATTGATTCCAGGTTTACCTGGGCTCCGCAATGACACACTCAGTCAAATGCGGTCTTGATGTCAAAGGTTATCATTCTCACCTCACCTCTGGAATTCAGCTTCGTCCATGGTTGAACCAAGGTTGAAATGAGGTCAGGAGCTGAATGGCGGTTGCAGAACCCAGTCTGGGCATAGCTGGTGGGTGCATGGTTCAGAATAAAGAGAATGAGAACTGGTCTTTTCGCAGCAGAGAGCGGCGGGAGCTGGGCGGAAGTAAAGTCGGAACGCAAGGCCGGTCGGGAAGGTAAGTGATTGTTACTTGAGTGGGTGTGTTCTAGACCCCAGGTCCTACAAAGTAGGGCCTCCCTCCCACCCTCCTCCTCTAACCTAAATTGAAAGTCCACAGACTTGCCCCAAAAAGAGGGTCCAAGGAAGTTCCTGTGGATTGAAGAGTGAGGCTTTAGCTCAGGAGTCTTTGACAAGGAGGTTGAGTGAAGTGATTACGCCACAGTTGAAGAGGGTGAAGACATGACTGCCAAGCTGGTTCAGTGCGCTACGTGCTTGATGTGGGAGGTCAACGACTCTGGTGTGTCTGGCTCGTATAAGTGTGGAAAGTGTGTGCACGTTCAGCTACTGACAGAGCATATTGCAGTGCTGATGAAAGAACTCGAGGACCATAGACTCATCATCCGAGAGAACGAGATCTTTCTGGACAAGACCTTCAGTGAGGTGATTACACTGACCGTACCAGAAGAGAGCAGAAGAGAGCAGACGATGAGGAATGTAGAGAGGAGACAGGTGCAAGAGACGCCGGGGGAAGTACCTGTCAGGAACATGTTGAATCTTTTGGAAACAGTAGAGACAGATGACACTGCCAGTCCACGAGGCGGCCAGGTCTGTCAATCAAAAGTTGGCGTGGAAGCAGAGCGGAAGAGTCGGACATCGCACAGAGCCATGGTAATAGGGGACTCCATAGTGAGAGGAACTGACCGGGGTTTTTGTGGCAGCAGACGGGACTTAAGGTTGGTGTGTTGCCTTCCTGGTGCCAGGGTCAAAGACATCACAGACAGAGTGCAGGAAATCCTCAAGGACGAAGGTGAAGAGCCAGAGGTGGTGATACATGTCGGCACAAATGATGTCAGGAAGAAGAGGAGGAACATACTACAGCGGGACTTTGGAGAACTAGGAAGAAGGCTGAAAAGCAGGACGTCCGGGGTGGTTATCTCCGGTTTGATTCCAGTTCCTCGGGCTGGTGAGGCCAGAAACAGGGAGATAATGGACTTGAATGTGTGGTTGGGGAACTGGTGCAGGAAGCAAGGATTTGAAGGACCTGAACTTAAGGGAATTTATATTTGCCAGGAAGTGGTGTTGGAGAGACTGTTAGGTCTGAAGGTTGATAAGTCCCCGGGGCCTGATGGTCTACATCCCAGGGTACTGAAGGAGGTGGCTCGAGAAATCGTGGATGCGTTGGTGATTATTTTCCAGAGTTCGATAGATTCAGGATCAGTTCCTGAGGATTGGAGGGTGGCTAATGTTATACCACTTTTTAAGAAAGGTGGGAGAGAGAAAGCAGGAAATTATAGACCAGTTAGTCTGACCTCAGTGGTGGGAAAAATGTTGGAGTCTATTTTAAAGGATGAAATTACGACACATCTGGATAGTAGTAACAGGATAGGTCAGAGTCAACATGGATGTATGAAGGGGAAATCATGCTTGACTAATCTTCTGGAATTTTTTGAGGATGTAACTCTGAAGATGGATGAGGGAGATCCAATAGATGTAGTGTACCTGGACTTTCAGAAAGCTTTTGATAAAGTCCCACATAGGAGGTTAGTGAGTACAATAAGGGCGCATTGTACTGGGGGCAAAGTACTAACTTGGATTGAAAGTTGGTTGGCTGACAGGAACAAAGAGTAATGATAAATGACTCCATTTCGGAATGGCAGGCAGTGACCAGTGTGGTACTGCAGGGATCAGTGCTGGGACCGCAGCTTTTTACAATATATGTTAATGATATAGAATATGGTATTAGTAATAACATTAGCAAATTTGCTGATGATACTAAGCTGTGTGGCAGGGTGAAATGTGAGGAGGACGTTAGGAGATTACAGGGTGACCTGGACACAGGTTAGGTGAGTGGTCAGATGCATGGCAGATGCAGTTTAATGTGGATAAATGTATGGTTATCCACTTTGGTGACAAGAACAGGAAGGCAGATTACTACCTAAATGGAATCAATTTAGGTAAAGGGCAGTACAGTTCTTGTACACCAGTCAATGAAGGTAAGCATGCAGGTACAGCAGGTAGTGAAGAAGGCTAATAGCATGCTGAAAATGTGTTGCTGGAAAGACGCAGCAGGGCTCCTTCCTGAAGAAGGGCTCATGCCCGAAATGTCGATTCTCCTGCTCCTTGGATGCTGCCTGACCTGCTGAGCTTTTCCAGCAATACATT
The DNA here is from genome assembly GCF_047496795.1 of Chiloscyllium punctatum. Classification (NCBI taxonomy): domain Eukaryota; kingdom Metazoa; phylum Chordata; class Chondrichthyes; order Orectolobiformes; family Hemiscylliidae; genus Chiloscyllium; species Chiloscyllium punctatum. The sequence continues at coordinate 110,280,003 of NC_092746.1, forward strand.
TTCAGCTCTGATCTCCAGCATCTGCAGTCCTCACTTTCTCCTCATAGCATGCTGGCCTTCATAACAAGAGGAGTTGATTATAGAAGCAAAGAGGTTCTTCTGCAGCTGTACAGGGCCCTGGTGAGACCACACCTGGTGAACTGTGTGCAGTTCTGGTCTCCAAATTTGAGGAAAGACATTCTGGCTATTGAGGGAGTGCAGCGTAGGTTCACGAGGTCAATTCCTAGAATGGCGGGATTACCTTACGCTGAAAGACTGGAGCGACTGGGCTTGTATACCCTTGAGTTTAGAAGACTGAGGGGGGAATCTGATTGAGACATATAAGATTATTAAAGGATTGGACACTCTGGAGGCTGGAAACATGGTTCCACTGATGTGTGCCAAACCAGAGGACACAGCTTAAAAATATGGTGTAGACCATTTAGGACAGAGATGAGGAGAAACCTCTTCACCCAGAGAGTGGTGGCTGGGTGGAATGCTCTGCCCCAGAGGGCAGTGGAGGCCCAGTCTCTGGATTCATTTAAGAAAGAGTTGGATAGAGCTCTCAAGGATAGTAGAATCAAGGGTTATGGACCAGGATACTAATTAAGGATGATCAGCCATGATCGTATTGAATGGTGGTGCAGGCTCGAAAGGGGAGAATGGCCTACTCCTGCACCTATTGTCTCTTGTTTGAGAACTGTTCTGGCTCTGTTGGAATTGATACCTGCCTCCTCACTCTGACGCTGAGAATGGAAGACAATGATAAATCACTACTGACAAAAACAGCCATGGACACAGCTCAGGATGAGGCATCAACTTACAATGTGCCAAAGATCACTTTTACACAGACCAGACATAAGTTTCTGAAAAAGAACAACTGGAACTCACTGGAGGTCAAACCCTACTCCTGTTCCTACTTGGAGAATTCAATATGACAAAACTAAAACATTCTTTTGGGATTTTGTTGGTTTTAACTTGCACCTTTTCTAAAAAAAAGAAAATTGTTTGTAAATTGTCCATTTTTCATTTTTCTTTAGCTTTGTTGTATTCATTGTAAGTTACTCCTATGTCACCAATACTAAACATGGGAGCTGATAAACTGAAACAAATTTGTATTTGAGAAGGTGCAATCCACAAAGTGTGACTCAGGCAGCATGATGAACAAGCAGACAATGGCTCAGTCATCCTCATTTATCTCATTCGAAGACCTGATTCAGGTATTGTCTCTTTTTCATCCCAAGGTTGGATCTATTTCTAATATCAACTTCACATTGAATGCTGTTACTGGGTGTGATTTGGACCTCAGGAAAAAATGGCAAATCCTTGATGTCCATTCAGTTTTTATATTGACTTCTGCAGAAAGTAATTCTGGGAGTTCTTCCCTGAAGAAGGCTCCAGCCTGAAACATCAACTCTCTTGCTCCTCAGATGCTGCCTGACCCGATCTGCTTTTTCCAGTGTCATTCTTCATCAACAATGAGGAGAATTGGTGAGGGGAGCCCTGCATCAGAAAGTTAAAATGTACATGGACAAGCACTTTCTCTCCACCAAAGCACTTGGAGAGAGAAAGAGAGGGACTTTGAAATAAACATCTTTTACCGTGGCATGAACAGGTTCAAGGGTTTGGATAGTCTATTCCATGTCCTATGTCACTTCCAATGAGTGACTGAAATAAATGATAATCATAGAATCCCTCCACTGTGAAGCAGGCTATTTGCCTCACTGAATCTACGTTGCTCACCAAACAGCATCCCACCCAGACTCAGCCCTCTTCCCTATAACCCTTTACACTATGGGCAATTTCGGACGGTCAATCCACCTAACCCGCACAACTTTGGACTGTGGGAAGAAACCATAGTGCCTGGAGGAAACTCATGCAGACACAGGGAGAATGTACAAACTCCACACAGACAGTCGCCTGAAGCTGGAATCAAACCTGGGTCCCTGGTGCTGTGAGTCAGCAGTGCTAACCACTGAGCCACCGTGCCAGCCCATCATGCCTGCCCCTGGATCAGTGAAATCCTGATGGAGAATAAAGGAGCTTGAGAAAGTAAGAGCAAGGTGGCTGACATCATATTACAGAATCCCTACAGTGTGGGAGCAGGCCATTTGGCCCATCAATCCACACCAACCCTCCAAAAAGACATGACATACCCATCTCAAAAGTCTGATGAATAGCCCAGAATTTGCAGTTATCTTGATGGCAAAATTGTCAGCAACTTCTGATCTGGACAATTCAACACAGAGGTTCAGACATTACTGACAGTGATCCCTTGTTCCTCCACAGGGTGCACTGTTGAAGTCCTTGCAGAGTACAATCTTTCTGAATTACTGAACTGCAGCGAACTTAGACCTGCCATGCTAATGAGGTGTAATTGGATTTTTAAAAATGCATTAAGCCATGCAGTGAGAAATTTCAGATGAAGTTGATTCAGTGCTGATTGCAAAGTTTACCAACTACAGCTTACAGAAGGACTATGTATTCTCCAGTGATGTACTAACTGCACGAGAACGTAGAATAGAACAGCATTTTACAGTCCAGATGGAGGCCATTTGACCCATTGTGTCTGGCTCCCAAAAGAACTACCCAGCTCATCCCATCCTCCAGCCCCATCTCGATAGCTCTCAAAATTCATCGCTTTCAAATATAAATTCAGCTCTCTTTTGCAATTTCCTATGGAATCGGTCACCACCACTCTCCCAGGCAGTGATTCCAAGTCCTAATAACTCTCTGAGAAGTGTCTGCTCATTTTACTCCTAACTCTCTTGTTGACAATCTTAAAATTGTGACTACCAGTTATTGACTAATGGAAACAGAACACCCTTCTTTACTCTGTCAAAATCATTAATAATCTTAGGCACCTCAACAAGGTCATGTCTTAATCTTCTCTGTTCCAGGGACAATAAGCCCAATTTCTCGACTCTTCGCTTGAATCTAAAAACCCTCATTCCTGGTATCATTCCAGTCAACCTATGACATGGGAAAGTTCTGCCACAGTTGAAGATCTTGATAAGAAACAAATAGCTCAGAAAGGTGGACCTTATAGAATATTGGGCATTTCAATGTGACAAATGTAACAAGGACTGTAACTTCAAATATGTCTGTTCCCTGACTCAACCTGCAAGATTTGTGTGCACTTTGTCATTGTTGCAGGATTAAACATCAGAGGAGCCTCTTCTAAAGGGACAGAGGAGACGTGATCAAGGTGTACAAAATAATGAGAGGAACGGATAGAGTCATAGCCAGAGACTTTTCCCCAGGGCAGGATTGACTGGTACGAGGGGTCATAGTTTGAAGGTATCAGGAGGAAGGTATAAAGAAGATGTCAGAGGTAGGTTCTTTACACAGAGAGTTGTGAATGCCTGGAATGCTTTGCCAGCAGTGGTGGTGGAAGCGAAGTCATTGGGGACAATTGAGTGACTGCTGGACATGCACATGGATAGCAGTGAGTTGAGGGGCGCGTAGATAAATTATTATATTTTACATTAGGATTAAGTCTCGGCACAACATCGTGGGTCTAAGGGCCTGTTCTGTGCTGTACTTTTCTATGTTCTATGTTCTAAGTAAGTGAAGTTTTGCTTGAGAGTTTAATTAGCTTTCCATCATTGATTGTGCTTGTACATATTTACATTATATATAGAACAGACAGTGACAAAATGATCCAGATCATCACTTAACACATGACATTGCACTCCATCTGTGTTAGGAATGCACAACATAGTGTAATTCTTGCAAGGTTTATTATTAATGCCTGCAAACGTATTATATTTAGAAGCAAAGGCTCGTGTTCCCAAAAAATAATAAATAATCTGTTTTGAGGAGAAGAAAGTGGGTGGAATGTTTTTTAAAAAATTGAGAAGCGGAATATCTGAAGATTTAAATTTTCATAATGGTGACAATGTTATTTTCAGCACCTTCTGTCTGACTGAAGCTGGCAAACTGGACACCTGCAGACTGTTCAATTCTCCCTTGAAAACAGTGTCGCTGATGTAGAGTCACCAGCTTCAATGCAATTTGAGGCCTGCTACACCATGCCAATTTCTTCAAATACTCAATTCAGCATTCTGAACGGATCTGTGAACAACATGATTGCTGTTTGTAGGAGCCTAAAGGGACTGGATAACGTAGACTATGACAAGCTATTCCATCTTGCACAGAACATCATAACCAGAACTTACTGCATGTACTCAAAGAAGGTTCTGGTGTGTGTGTGGGGGGGAGGGCACTTCGTAAAATCAAGACTAATCTGCAGAAACAATATTTCAGTGAGGAAACTGGTCCGTCTATAGAACAGGCTCCCAAGGGAGATGCTGGAAGCAGTGAGTATTGATTCACTCAAATGAGATTGATTTCTTTCAGATGATATAATATAGGCATCTGACACTGGGGTAGTTTTAGACCTGATGTATAGTAAGGCAGGAAGTTCAAGAGGAACACATGACTTTAGGCCTCAGAGTGACAGAGTGGCTCTTTCCATTGTGCCACATTTAGGTTTACAGTAGATTGAGAGGAATTGATTGCTACAATTTGTCAATGTCTCCATTATCATTTTCTTCAGCTGACTACTGGGATGATCACAAGAAAGACCTATTGTGTACAGTATCTTTCACAGTCCCAGGTATTTCACTGCCAATTATATGCGGAGAGTCATGTTGACAGTGTTGGAGGATTTGAACTATAGGGTGCAGCCTATTTTGCTGGAGCATCAGAGACTGAGGGGTGACCTTATAGAGGTTTATAAAATAATGGGGGCATGGATAGGATAAATAGACAAAGGCTTTTCCATGGGGTGGGGAAGTCCAGAACTAAAGGGCATAGGTTCAGGGTGAGAGGGGAAAGATATAAAAGAGACCTAAGGGGCAACCTTTTCACGCAGAGGGTGGTGCATGTCTGGAATGAGCTGCCAGAGGAAGTAATGGAGGCTGGTACAATTGCAATATTTAAAAGGCACATAAATAGGAAGAGTTTAGGGTGATATGGGTCAAATGCTGGCAAATGGGACTAGGTTAATTTAGGATATCTGGTAAGCATGGATGAGTTGGACTGAAGGGTTTGTTTCCATGCTGTACATCTCTATGACTCTGGGACTCGATGACTCAGAGGTGAGAATGGCATTTCTGCGTGCAGCACGGTGGATCAGTGGTTGGCACTGCTGCCTCACAGCGTCAAGGACCTGGGTTTGATTCCACCCTTGGGTGACTGTCTGTGTGGAGTTTACATGTTCTCCTCGTGTCTGCGTGGGTTTCCTCCACCTGCTCCAGTTTCCTCCCACAGTCCAAAGATGTGCAGGTTAGGTGGATTGGCCGTGCTAAATTGCTCCATAGTGTCCAGGGATGTGCAGACTAGGTGGATTAGCCATGGGAAATGCAGGGTTACCAGAATAGGATGAGTGGGTGTGTCTGGTTAGGATGGTCTTCAGAGGTGCAGTGCGGATTCGAGAGGCTGAATGGCCTGCTTCCACAATGTGGGAATTCTATGAATGTTCAGATGTTGCGATGGCTGGAGAGTTGTTTCTACAAGGTGGATGTAAGTTACACAGCAGGACCATGCAGAATCCCCAATGTGGCAGACTCTGAGGGGATTTTCCAGGAAATTAGACATTCCAGTGGGCAACTCCCCTGCACTGGAAACTCTCTGAAAGTATCCATTTAAATCAGGGAATTTGGAGGATTCCTGCTGCAGCTATGTTAATAGTTATCAATGAAAAGATAGACAATTGAAAACCTGGTCTAACTCTTGGTTAAACACTAACTGACTACACTCCTTAAATCTAAAGCACTCACCTCCAACTTCACCTCACCCAGACCCTTTGTATCCAACCTGCAACCCCCATCCCAGAACCTGACCAGACACCAGCCACTCCATTATCAGATCCAATATCACCCCTCATCTTTGCACAACTCCAGGATCTAAAACACGCCCCCCCCATTGCACTTATTGCACTTCACAAATCCCCTTCCCCTCCTTGATTCTGACACACCTTTCTCCCTACCTTTCATCTCCAGGGCCCAACATCAGCCTATTTCACTGGGAAATGTCACTCGCACCCTCACAACACTCTTGCCAACACAGTATCAGCCATCTTATTATGGATACCATTAGAATAACTACCCACCGAAACCACTCTAAACCCTCAGTCACTTCCCTTGGCACTAATTCCTGAAGAAGGGCTGATGCCCGAAACGTCGATTCTCCTGTTCTTTGGATGCTGCCTGACCTGCTGCGCTTTTCCAGCAACACATTTTCAGCTCCCTTGGCACTAACCCTGTCAACATGGCCACTTCCCAGATGGCACCTAAAACACTTGGCATTGACTCCACCTGGTACTCTACCCAGACGGTAACCCAACCTCGCCCTTGCCTTATATACTTAGGAGTTGTGAACATGCCTGTCTGTGATGCTGGAAATATCAGTCACAGAATAAAAAAAACGCCTGCCTTATAGGAAAGAGCATGGTTTGCTTTCTCCTGACTGAGACATTCTCTACATTTCTGCAGGAACCAGAACTGGAACGTCCAGCCAGAAATGCAGAGTTCTTTCTGAACATAAAAGAGCATAAAATTCAACTATCGCATTGCATAAAAGCATTGGAAAATATCTCGATATGAAGAGGATAGCAATTCAGGAATGGGCAAATTAATTTTATTTTTTTTTCCGTTTTGTGATTCCTAACACATATGGAGACTTTGGGCTATATTTTACCAGAAATTGAATAAGCATCAATTTTGGTATATTTCACTGGGGGTTTCTCTCAAGAGTGACCTTACATTCTCAAATCAGGATTCTGTGTGACTTAGAGGCAAACCTGAAAGTGATCATACTCCTGTGACAGCTTGACTCTCTTTTTGCCATTAGCAGGGCTCATGGTGTTTGGGAGATGCAGCCAATGTATACTTGATAAAGTGCAGCAGTAATCTGATAGTTAGCGAGCAGAGCAGCCACTTTGTGCCAGTGGCGAAGGAGCTGGATACCGAAGAGAGTACCTGTCAAGATGACACACAGCCCCTGCAGTTTTGATGTGGCTGCCATACCGTATCACAATTCTGACTTGAACCTTGACGATTTTGCGGAGAGACTTTGAGGGGTCACTTATCACAGAATATCCAACCTGCAATCCTATTCAGTGCTGATACAGTTGGTCATTTAGCCTTAAATGTGCCTTTAAGGCTACATGGACCTCCAGCTGAGAAACAACATTAAGTTTTGTGCTTTTGTTGCTTCCCTGAATATTTTATTGCATAGCTTTAGTGCTTCAAGGATTATTAAACAGTAGTTTATTTTTAATAATGATTTTGTTCTTGTTGGGAATGGTATTTATCAAATAGCAAAAGGATAACATGAAACTTACATTGTAGTGCTAGAATATATGCTTGTTACAGTGATTATTTAGCCTACAGGTGTACCTTTCCAATCAAGATTAATATATACATATACACTCCAAATAATGATGGTTAATATTTTGAGCAGTTTGGGTCCCAAGGAAGGAAGTCTTAGCATTGGAGAGTGACCAGAGGCAGTTTACAAGAATAATCCCGGGGATGAAGAGCTTACAGAGGATACAAGGAAGTGACTGACCTTTTTTCATTTTCAGATGGACAGCTATGCACCTAAATGTGATCTGCTATTTGCCATTCGGGGCCTGTCTATTGTCCCTCATCCTGCCATAAGCTAGCAAAGGTTTATTATCAAAGGAGCTGAGAACAATGCTGGAGATTGTGGGGTCAACAGGGAACAGCTTCAATCCTGGTCACATTGAAGGAGCTATAGAAGAGGTTCAAGCCAAGGACACTTCCTTTCGGAACTTTTGCCATCATTTCCTGAGCTGCAGTGATTGGCCTTCCAACAGCTTCAACCAACTGCCTGGTACAATTCCATTTTGTGAAAGGTTTTGCACTTGACTCCCAATGATATCAATTTCTTGATTTCTTTTTCTTTCATGGGGTCTGATGTCCCTGGTAAATTGGTTGTCCATTCCCGAATTGCATTTGAACTGAATGGTTTGGTGGGTACTTAAAAGTCAACCATATTGCTGAAAGTCTAGAGTCACATGTAGACACAAGAGACCATGAGACACAAGAGGAGAATTAGGCCATGTGACCCATTGAGTTTACTCTGCCATTCGATCATGGCTGATATATTTCTCAAACCATTTTCCTGCCTTCTAGCCATAACCCTTAATCCCCTTACTCATCAACAACCTATCTATCTCTGTCTTAAGTACACTCAATGACTTGGCCTCCACAGCCCTCTGCAGCAATGAGTTCCACAGAATCACTTCCCTCTGGTTGAAGAAGTTACTCAACTCAGATCTAAATGGTTGTCCCCTCATTCTGAAGCTGTGCCCTCGGATCGTTGTCTCTCCTATGAGTGGAAATATATTCTCCATGTCCACTCTATCCAGGTCTCTCAGTATTCTCTAACTTTCAATCAGAGACCCCTGACCTTCTAAACTCCATTGAGTACAGAGCCAGAGTCCTCAACTGCTCCTTATATGATAAGCTCTTCATCCCCGGGATCATTCTTGCCTCTGGACACCCTCCAATGCTAATACATCCTTCCTTGCATCCCGGTCCCAAACTGCTCAAGATATTGTGGTCTGACTAGAGCCTTATATGGGTGCTGGAAAAGCACAGCCAGTCAGGCAGCATCCGAGGAGCAGGAGAATCAATGTTTCAGGCATACGCCCTTCATCAGGAATGAGGCTTGTGGGTCAGGCTGAGAGAGAAATGGGAGGGGTTGGGGTAAGCGATACAGTGAGAGAGGGACGCACTGAGATCTTTGTAGAGAGAGGAGGAGAACTTCTTCAAGGCAGGCATCCTTGGAAGAGGTTTCGCAGTAAGGTTGAAATCAACTAGGAGAAAGTGAGGACTGCAGATGCTGGAGATCAGAATCCAGAGTGTGATGCTGGGAAAACACGCAGGTCAGGCAGCAACTACGCCCGAAATATCGATTCTCCTGCTCCTCAGACTCTGAGCTCCAGCATCTGCAGTCCTTACTGTCTCCTAGAGCCTTATACAGCCTCAGCTGTGCAGTTGGATGAATGAATGATTTATTGTCACATTTATCTTGAAGATACAGTGCAAAGCTTTTCGTCACCACTATATGGTGCCATTTTGTGAGTTACAATAAAGATAAAAAGTAATTAGTTAAATAAGAATCCGTCTTCTGTTTAAATTGGAGCTTCGAGCACAGGGGCTTCAGACCTCCTGCAAAGTGTCTGTGAGATATTCTGGTCCTCAAGGGGCACCGCTCCTAGAACAGCAACAACACCACCGAGGCCCAAGGAGACCCCACTGCAGGCACTGCCACCAAGGGTCCAGGCTCTGGGCCTACTGCCACCAAAGGTCCAGGCTCTGGGCCTACTGCCACCACTGCCAGGAGTCCCAATCCACAACAACAACACTGTAGCCACTGCTCCACCAACAATGCTCCAGCCTTGAAGATGAAGATGAAAGGTAGAAGAAAAAGAAAAAAAAAGAAAAGTACGTGGAGAAAGTGATGTCGCTGGCCTGGAGCAGACAGGCTCCGACAAACCCAAGCATTACCTTCCATGCCTGTGACACCTGGGTCTAGGCCTCTTGAAATGAATGCTAACATTGCATTTGCTTTCTTACTGCCAACTGAACCTGCATGTTAACCATAAGTCAATCCTGAAAGAGGACGTCTGAATCCCCTTGTGCTTCAGATTTCCAAAGACCTTTCTCGTAGAAAAAAATACTCCGTGCCACTATTCTACCTACCCAAAGTTTGCCACACTGTATTCCATCTGCCACTTCTTTGCCCACTCTTCTGGCCTGTTCAAGACTTTCTGCAGCTCCCCTGTTCTCTCAACACTTCCTATCCCTCCACCGATCTTTCTGCCTTCTGCAAACTTTGCAATAATACCCACAGTTCTTTCATCCAGCCCATTAATGTATAATGTGAATATAGTCAGAGTTATACAGCACATAAACACAACCTGTGGTCCAACTCATTCAAGGTGACCAAGTTTCCCAAACTAAACGAGTCCCACTTGCCTGCATTTGGCCTACATCCCTGTCACCTGTCCAAATATCTTTAAAATGTTTTAATTGTACCTGCATCTACCATTTCCTTTGACAGTTCATTCTACATATGAACCACTCTCTCAGAAATATTTGCCCCTCAGATCCCTTTTAAATCTTTCTCCTCTCACCTTAAAAATATGCCCTCTATTTTGAACTCCCCCAGCCTAAAGACCTTTACTATTCACATTATCTGTGCTCCTCATGATTTAATAAACCTCTATAAGGTTACCCCTCAACCTTCTACTCTCCAGTGAAAGAAGTCCCAGCCTATCCAGCCTCTGCTTATAATTCAAACCCTCCAGGCCCAGCAACACCCTTGTCAATTTTTGGTGAATCTTCTTCAGCTGAATAATATCCCTCCTATACCAGGAGGATCAGAACTGTGTACTGTACTCCAAATGTTGCCTCACCAATGTTCTGTGAAATCTCAACATGACATCCCGATTCCTAGAGTCAGTGGTCTGAGCAATGAAGGCAAGCATGTTAAACACTGTCTTAACCATTTTGTCTAACTCTGATGCAACTTTCAAAGAACTATGTACTTGAATCCCTCAGTCTCCCTATTCAACAACGTTAAGTTGAATCAGGAGCTGAAATTGGCCTGTCGCAAAGATGTTACTACAGTTGTTATGGGGGATTTCAACATGCAGGTAGACTGGGAGAATTAGGATGGTATTGGACCTCAAGAAAGAGACTTTGTGGAGTGCCTCCGAGATGGATTCTTAGAACAGCTGGTGCTGGAGCCTACCAGGGAGAAGGCAATTCTGGATCTTGTATTGTGCAACGAACCAGAATTGATCAGGGACCTCGAAGTGAAGGAGCCATTGGGAAGTAGTGACCATAATACAATAAGCTTCAATCTGCAATTTGAGAGGGAGAGGGTAAAATCGGAAGTGACAATATTTGTGTTGAATAAAGGGAAGTATGGAGCTATGAAGGAGGAGCTGGCCAAAGTTCAATGGTGCAATACCATAGCAGGGATGACAGTCAAGGAACAATGGCGGATATTTCTGTGTAAAATGCAGAAGTTGCAGCATCAGTTCATTCCAAAAAGGAAGAAAGATCCTAGGAGCAGGCATGGGAGGCCGTGTCTGACGAGGGAAGTTAAGAAAAATATAAAGTTAAAAGAGAAAAAGTATAACATAGCAAAGATAAGTGGGAAAACGGAGGACTGGGAAGCTTTTAAAGAACAACAGAGGATTACTAAGAAGGAAATACGCAGAGAAAAAATGAGGTACGAAGGTAAACTGGCCAAAAATATAAAGGAGGACAGTTAAAGCTTTTTTAGGTATGAGAAAGGCAAAAAAATGGTTAAGACTAAAATTGGGCCCTTGAAGACAGAAACAGGGGAATATATTATGGAGAACAAAGAAATGGCAGAAGAATTGATTTGGTCCTTCAGATCTGTGTTCACTGGGGAAGTCACAAGCAATCTCCCTGAGGTAACAGTGGCTGAAGGACCTGAACTTAAGGGAATTTATATTTGCCAGGAATTGGTGTTGGAGAGAATGTTAGGTCTGAAGGTTGATAAGTCCCTGGGGCCTGATGGTCTACATCCCAGGGTACTGAAGGAGGTGGCTCGAGAAATCGTGGATGCGTTGGTGATTATTTTCCAGAGTTCGATAGATTCGGGATCAGTTCCTGCGGATTGGAGGGTGGCTAATGTTGTACCACTTTTTAAGAAAGGTGGGAGAGAGAAAGCAGGAAATTATAGACCAGTTAGAGTCTATTATAAAGGATGAAATTACGACACATCTGGATAGCAGTAATACAGATGATACTAAGCTGGGTGGCAGGGTGAAATGTGAGGTGGATGTTCGGAGATTACCTGAGTCCCTGACGCTGTGGGGCAGCAGTGCTAGCCATTGTGCCACCATGCCATCCCTTTCATTCCAGATTTTCTTGTTGCTAAGATTCCAAGGTTCTATTCCTAGCCAAATACAGCCTCACTGCTGTTAGCTTAATCCAACTCTCTAACGATTTTAGGTTTTTGTCTTTGTTCCAAGAACATGGTTTCCTTTCTAAGATCTTTAAGGAGGACAGGTTTCTGGGTGTCTTCTGTGTGTATAGAAATATAAAATGTCCAAAAACCATCTGAATTTTTGTCCTTGCTGTTTCTGCTGCAGTGCAACACTTGGCAGTTTAAGTTTAGTGTCAAAAGTCTCTCCCCCAGATCAATCCACGAGAAACAATTTTAACAAACGCGCATAATTTTGCATGTGCTTGGTTGACAGTTTAACTTCTGTTTTTTTCTATTTAAAGGATAGCCTCAAAAATGAAATGAAGAAATTATTCACAGCAAAATACCATTAAGGCTTGAGTAATATAAACTTTACTGTCATATTCAGTCTGTCAAGCAATTTAGCTAATTTATATTCTCGCTACCTATTTATCCCAAAGCTTTATCAGATGAATCACCATGGGTTCCCATCTCACGGTTCAATTTAAGTATTTAATCAGTCTTTCGCCTGTACATCCGATGCATTTTAAACAAAATTGTCACTTCAGAAAGTCATAGGTGACCATTTTTTGCAATCAAGATTTTGTCTATTTAAGCCTAATCCTGTATTTAAGCAGTAAATTGCTGCCTATAACTGCACAGTTTTAACAAGCTTGCAGCCAATTCTACTACATTGGATTTTTTTTTACTTTATTCAAGATCAAAGTAAAACCAGGGCTGCCTTTTACATTTCATTCATGATCTGTGCCTTAAAGGTGAACCAGACTTCCAATTGAGAAACAACAGGGTTTTATTGTTTGCCTGGAGTTTTTTTATTGCACGTTGCCTGACAATGGTGACTTTACTGTTTCAAGGATTATTGAACTGTATAGTCCATTCTTCTGAGGTCACTGGTCTTATTGAGAATGGTGTGGTTCATGTTGCACAATTATTGCTTTCTTTGAGGTTAGCTTTTTTCACTGACTGTAAAATCCAAGCTGAAGAATTTATGTTCCTTTGTAACTCTTCGTGGGATGCAGAAATAGAGCACTCCAAGGTGGGATTCAGTTAGCTCAGTTGGCAGGATAGCTGGCTTGCAATACAGCATGATACTAAGGGTGACACAGTGGCTCAGTGGTTAGTACTGCTGCCTCACAGTGCCATTGCCTCAGGCAACTGTCTGTGTGGAGTTTGCACGTTCTCCCCGTGTCTGTGTGGGTTTCCTCTGGGTGCTTCTGTTTCTCCCACAATCCAATGATGTGCAAGTCAGGTGAATTGGTCATGCTAAATTGCCCATAGTGTTAGGTGCATTAGTCAGGGGTAGGGGAATGGGCCTGGGTGAGTTACTCCTTGGAGGGTCAGTGTGGACTTGTGGGCCAAAGGGCCTGTTTCCAGACAGTAGGGAATCTAATCTAACCTAATCCAAAAGCATGTGTTCCATTTCCACTCTGGCTGAAGTTACCATGAAGGATTCTCATTCTCAATCTTTCCCCTTCTCTCGGGCATGATGACCCTCAGGTTAAATTCACCACCAGTTCTTTCTCTCTCTCTCTAAATGAGAGAGCAGGCCTATGATCCATTAGGACTACGGTCACCAGTGCAAGTTGAATGTCAGCCTGGTTTCTCATACTTGACCATTGTACAGCCACCTTTCCAGCAAATATGCTTTTACAGATGTATTGGAACTTTTGTATCAAGCCATATAGAGTGGTGGAACAGTATGATAACATTCATGTTCCTTGCTTGTGGACAATGAATGATGAACTTATGGATAAGGCAATGGAGGTGGACACCAGTGGATGTGTACCTGATATTAATCACTATCTTCAAGACTCTTCTGATGTTACTGGACTTGAAACGTTAACTCCGCTTTCTTCCCACAGATGTTTCCAGAATTTTGCCAGCGACTTCTGTTTTTGTTTTGGGTATCCAGCAGTCACAATTCTTTGTTTTGTTTCAGGGAGTCAGACCAGAGGAGAAACCAGCAGATCCTCAGCCGCCAAATAAACTCTTTCTCAGTTCTCCACAATAAACCACTTTAAACCTGAGAAAATCCATTTATCTTTCCTTCAACAAACATTGGAACCTGAGACCTTCCATAAATTATACACCCACCCTGTGCTCTTTGCAAACCAGTGGAAAAAGTCAGAAGTCACATGACACCAGGTTATAGTCCAACAGCTGGATTTGAAATCATAAGCTTGTGGAGCACTGCTCCTTCATCAGATGAGGTCAGATGAAGGAGCAGCACTTAAAAAGTTTGTGATTTCAAATCAACCTAGTGTCATGTGACTTCTGACTTTGTCTATCCCTGGCACCTCCACATTCGAACTAGTAGAAATAACTGGAAAAAGGTGAGTCCAGGAGAAACCTTCAGATATTGTGAACAAAGATCAGGTTGCTGTTTTCTCTTGACCCATGTGTTTTTTTCTCTCTGGTAATCTGAATGTGCACATGTGTCAGAGGGAGCTTGTAAGACTATCTCCCCACCACTTCTGTGGGAAGGTTTCTCATCCATGTTTCAACTTGACAATGAGGTTTGGGAGCTTTATACCCTCAAACAATGTCTTTTTTCTTTAAAACATGTCCATGCTTAATTCTTTGTATTGGAATTGAGAAGACATTTCGGATTAGGTAATCAGTATTGATCCAAGTGCATCAACACAAAACAAAGTAGAGAACCCATGATAATCAGACATTTGTAAACTACCAACCCAAAGGACCAAGTTAATAATCTGCAGGGCAGAGATTCATCAGCTGGAAACTTAGATTCTTCTTGCAAAGTAATTCAATTAATAAATCAAAGAAATTGGAATGAAAACTAGTCATATGAATTACAAATAGTTCATTTGGTTCCCCTGTGCCTGTTTCACCATTCTATAAGATTATGGCTGCATTTTGAATTCCAATGGCAGTCTACTGCATAACAAGAATCTATCCAATTCTGCCTTAGAAATATTTGCCTCTCCCGACCCAAAGAATTCACAAGTCCCCAAAAGAAAAGAATGTCTCCTTACGTCAGTCCTTAAATGGGTGACCTCTAAAATTTTAAGATAGTGCCATCTACTTCTGGACTGACAGTCAAGAGGACACATCCTTTCAACATCCACTTGGTCAAGACCATTTTATACACATCAATAAAATTATTCCTCTCTCTTCTAACCTCCAGCGGAACCAAGCCCAGTCTGTCATAAGAAACCCCATTCCAGCTACCAATATAGTAAAACTTCTGTGAACTGTCTACAGTGTATTTATGTCCTTCCTTAAATTCAAACTGCACACAGTATCCATGATGTGGTTTCATCAATGCTTTTTTAACTGAAGCATGACATCCTTATTTTTGTGTTCAATTCCTCTCAGAAAAAAGGACAGCATTGGTCTTTTGATTACATATGTATCTGCATACTAACTTTTTGTGTCTTCTGAAAAACAACACCTAGATCTCTCTGCACCTTAGAATTCCACAATTGTGCTCTGTTTAAATAATATTCTACTTTAATGTTCTTCTTGTAAATGCGAACAAACTTGATATTTTCCCATAATAAATTTCATCTGTCAGATATTTGCCTACTCAACTTGTTATTTTCATTTGCAAACATCTTATTTCTTCTTCACAACATACCTTTCTACCTACACTGGTGTCACCTGCAATTTTAGCCACAATGCCTTAATTTCCATAATCGAGATCATCAATGGGAAGTGTAAAAAGCTGAGGCCCCAGTGCAGATTGCTTTGATCTCTACTTGTCACATCCTGCCAATCAGGGGAAAAAAAAACACTTCTATGGTGGCACAGTGGTTAGCACTGCTGCATCACAGTGCCAGAGACCTGGGTTCAATTCCCACCTCAGGCAATTGTCTGTGTGGAGTTTGCACATTCTCACCGTGTCTGCGTGGGTTTCCTCCGGGTGCTCCAGTTTCCTCCTACAGTCCAAAAATGTGCAGGTTAGGTGAATTGGCCATGCTAAATTGCCCATAGTGTTAGATGCAGGGGTAAATATAGGAGAATGGGTCTGGGTGGGTTGCGCTTTGGTGGGTCGGTGTGGACTTGTTGGGCTGAAGGGCCTGTTTCCATACTGTAAGTAAATCTAAAAAAAAATTCTCTGTGTTCTGCCAGCCAGCTAATCTTCTATCCATACTCACATGTCACTCCCCACATCATGAACTTCCATTTTCTGAACAACCTATAGACAAAAGTACCTTCTGGAAATCCAAGTATAGTAAGCTCAATTTATTCACAGTGCATGTTACATCTTCAAAGAACAGCAATACATTGATTACACAGGATTTGCCTTTTGCAAAACCATGCCGGCTGTTACCAACTACCTTGGAGTTTTTAAAATGTTTGGAGCTATATCTCTTTAATGATTGAATCTAACGTTTTCCCCATGACAGATGTCCAGCTAGCTTGCCTATAGCTACCTATTTTCTGTCTAATGCCCGGCTTGAATAGAGGGCTATATTTACTACTTTCTAGTCTGGTGGAAATGAATCCAGTCTGAATCCAGGGAATTTTGGAAATCTAACACCACTGAATCTACAATATCACTAACAACATCTCTTAAGTCCCAATGGTGAAGTCTATCTGGACCTGGGGTCTTGCTAACCCATATCTCTATCAGTTTTCTCAGTTCCACAGCTTTCATGATTATAATTTCATTAAGCTCCTATTTCCCTCCACCTCCTGTTTACAGCTGTGCCTGGAATTATTTTGTATCCTCTGTAATAAAGACAGAAGCAATTTATTCATTTCATCTGCCATTATTATCAACTCATAACTCCTCATGCTAACTCACTAGATGAACAACACTCACTTTATTTGTGTCTTCCCTCTTCTGTGACTACAGTAGAGGAAGAAGGTTGGGAGGGCCTACTGCAGCAATAGCAGTGCGGTGGATCCAGATGTTCATTCCTTGTGGCCATGATGGTCATAGCTTTATCTAAGGCTTCGTCATTGGTGGGTCTTTTAAATATAGATGCATTTGCTAACCATATTTAAACTCTTAGCTAGCTTTCTCCCATACTCTAAATTCTTACTTCTGATTAATCCTTTAGTTCTTCCCTGTCAATTCTTTATTTTCATATGAATCATTTGATCGGCAATTCTTCGTCATTTAAGATGGTGGTGACAGCAGCGTGGGAAGTGTTTGGGCTCTGTGTCTATATGCTCCTGCTCGCCTGGCTGGACGCATTCTTCTTTTTTCTTTCTCTTTTTGTTTTGTTTATCCAATTCTCTTTTATTTCAATGTTCACCTTCTTTTCTAGGATTACTGCAGGGGAAGATTGTTGTGAGGGCTTACTGTGGCGGTGGCAGTGCGGTGGATCTGGATGTTCAGTACTCGTGGCAAAACTGGCCGTGATTTTATCAAAGGCTTCGCCGTCGGTGGGTCTGGTCAGTCCCTCCTGGCAGCAATGCAGCGGTTTCAGCTGTGGCTATAGCAGTGGCAGGATGGTGGGTCTGGTGCGTTCCCCGTGGTTATGATGACAGTGCAGGAACTAACGGCTTCAGCATCAGTGACTTGTGGATCTGGTCTCTCCCTCCTTACCATGGTAGTGATGCACTGGCTTCGGTGTCAGGTTCGGCGGTGGCAGTGTGGTGGATCCGGTCTAGAAATCCTCACTTTGGGGGCCTCCTGGGCAGCATTCTGCGGCCAATCCAGAAATCCAGGTGGTGTGGAGGGAACAAAAGATGAACCTCATCCTAACTTTGTCTCAATTAGTTCTTTTCATAATTGCTGTTTCATTAAAATGGCACCAAATTGTGGCAACTTATACACATCTCACTGCGTTTTCATAAATACAAGTGACAATAAATTGCTATTCTGAGGAATGGTCACTGGAGCTGAAATGTTCATTGTGATTTCTCTTCACAGGTGCTGCCAGACCCGCTCAGCTTTTCTAGCAACCTCTGTTTTTACTCCTGATTTACAGTATCCGCAGTGACTTCAGCTTTGAGAATAAATTGCTATTCTATGCGTTTTTTCTTAAATTTGATATTTTCCCTAAACTCCTTTGTCAATGAAAGATAATGGATCTTCCCTTTAAAATTTAATATTTTGTAGGAATATATTTATTCTGAGTATTCTGAAGTATCACCATAAAAAATCAGCCACCTTGGTCTCTACTGAGCTATCCCTTTGCCTAGTAATCCAGTTCACTGCAGTCAATTCAGCTTTTGTGTCTGTATAGTGACACTTGTTGAGGTTTAAGATGCGAGTCTTAGATCACATCTTCTTCCTTCAAACTGGGTGTAATGGCAAGCAGTAAACTATCGTGGATTGTTGTACAAACTGATCTGATTCACATATGTCGTGTCGGGAAGGAAAATAGCTGTCATGTGACTCCAGACTCACAGCAATGAGGTTGAGTCTTAACTGCCCTCAGAGACCACCTCGAGAATGGCAACAAATGCTGACTTTGCGAGCAGTAGCCATATCCCATGGAAGAATAAGACTTTTACAAATGTACACTGTTATAGTGGAAACTAAAACTTGTGTACAGTGTTTTTCTAAAGAAGCCCGGAAGGACCTGAAGAGAGAGCTAAGAGCAGCAAAGAGGGGGCATGAAAGGTCCTTAGTTGGCAGGATTAGGGAAAACCCTAAGGCTTTCTATAGGTATGTTAGAAATAAAAGAATGACTAGGGTAGGAATAGGTCCAATCAAGGATAGTAATGGGAAGTTGCGTGTGGAGGCTGAAGAGATTGGGGAGGCACTGAATGAATACTTTTCGTCAGTATTCACTCAGGAACAGGACATTGTTGTCGATATGAATACTGAGGCACGAATAAGTAGAATGGATGGCTCTGAGATATGTAGAGAACAGGTGTTGGAAATTCTGGCAAGGGTGAAAATAGATAAGTCCCCTGGGCCTGATGGCATTTATCCTAGGATTCCCTGGAAAGCAAGGGAGGAGATTGCAGAGCCATTGGCCTTGATTTTTGTGTCCTCTTTGTCTACAGGAGTAGTGCCAGAGGACTGGAGGCTAGCAAACGTGGTTCCCTTGTTCAAGAAGGGGAGTAGGGATAATCCTAGTAACTATAGGCCAGTGAGTCTCACTTCTGTTGTGGGCAAAGTCTTAGAGAGAATTGTAAGGGATAGGATTTATGCACATCTGGATAAGAATAATGTGATCAAGGATAGTCAGCATGGTTTTGTGAAGGGCAGGTCGTGCCTCACAAACCTTATTGAATTCTTTGAGAAGGTGACTAAGGAGGTAGATGAGGGGAAAGCGGTAGATGTGGTATATATGGATTTTAGTAAGGCGTTTGATAAGGTCCCCCATGGTAGGCAACTGCAGAACATACAGAGATATGGCATTGAGGGTGAGTTGGAGGTTTGGATTAGGAATTGGCTGGCTGGAAGAAGACAGAGGGTAGTAGTTGATGGCAAAGGTTCATCTTGGAGTGCCGTCACTAGCGGTGTTCCGCAAGGATCTGTTTTGGGACCATTGCTGTTTGTCATTTTTATAAATGACCTGGAGGAAGGGTTAGAAGGTTGGGTGAGCAAGTTTGCGGATGATACGAAAGTCGGAGGAGTTGTAGACAGTGAGGAAGGATGTGGCAGGTTACAGCGGGATATAGAGAAGCTGCAGAGCTGGGCAGAAAGGTGGCAAATGGAGTTCAATGTAGCTAAGTGTGAGGTGATTCACTTTGGTAAGAGTAATAAAAAGATGGGGTACTGGGCTAATGGTCGGATACTTGGTAGCGTGGAAGAGCAGAGGGATCTTGGTGTCCATGTACACAGATCTCTGAAAGTTGCCACCCAGGTAAATAGTGCAGTGAAGAAGGCATATGGTGTACTGGCTTTTATTGGTAGAGGAATTGAGTTCCGGAGTCCTGAGGTCATGCTGCAGTTGTATAAGACTCTGGTGCGGCCGCATCTGGAATATTGTGTGCAGTTTTGGTCGCCATACTATAGGAAGGATGTGGAGGCACTGGAACGGGTGCAGAGGAAGTTTACCAGGATGTTGCCTGGTATGGTAGGAAGATCCTATGAGGAAAGGCTGAGGCACTTGGGGTTGTTTTCATTGGAGAAAAGAAGGTTTAGGGGTGACTTGATAGAGGTGTACAAGATGATTAGGGGGTTAGATAGGGTTGACAGTGAGAACCTTTTTCCACGTATGGAGTCAGCTATTACAAGGGGGCATAGCTTTAAATTAAGGGGGGGTAGATATAGGACTGATGTTAGGGGTAGGTTCTTCACTCAGCGAGTCGTAAGTTCATGGAATGCCCTGCCAGTAGCAGTGGTGGACTCTCCCTCTTTATGGGTATTTAAGCGGCATTGGATAGGTATATGGAGGATAGTGGGTTAGTGTAGGTTAGGTGGGCTTTGATCGGTGCAACATCGAGGGCCGAAGGGCCTGTACTGCGCTGTAATGTTCTATGTTCTATGTTCTAAAACAAAATGCAGCAATACCTTACAAGGATTGCAGTTTTTCATAACCACTCTTTTATTTGCTACCAGTTGGGTTACAAGTGGATAAATGAAACTCAAAGACAATAAATCTATGTGAACAATTATGAGACTACATTTGTGAGACCAGAAGAGGGGTGCTTGGAAATATCATATAAATGTCAGACCAAAGCTTGAACAAAACCATTTGCACTCCAAGATCAGATCAAAGCCAATGAAATCACCCATTGCTGTTTGGTTAGAAAGTAGACGATTAACCTTTTGTCACTTGTACATAAATCTAGACGAGGTGTCGGATGAAGTGTTCTGATGACAAACTGAGTAATCTAATAAAATAAATGCACGCATGCTTCATCCAGATCCAAATGTAAGTTTCTCCAAATGTGCAGACTGCGGTAGTTCACTTATCAGGGGTGCAGATATACTGGGGCAAGTTTTGACAGCTCCTTCAGCCTACCATGAGACCAAGATGGGATGTGGAGCTGAAATTGTGGTCTAACCTGCATCTGTAGTGAAGTCAACAACTCAGTAAAAGAGTTGAATGCTGGGCTGGGAATGAATGTGAAGGGGTTAAATGCCACTGAAAGTGGCTTATAGCAATCAATGATGAGGATTGGTGTTGGACTGGGGTCGACAAAGTCAGAAATCACACAACACTAGGTTATTAGTGAATGGATTTATTTGACATCACAAGCTTTCAGAGCGCTGCTCATTCGTCAGGTGAAGTTCTTCTGATTTTGTCCACCCCAGTCCAATACCGGCACCTCCTCGTCACCTGACAAAGGAGCAGTGCTCTGAAAGCTGTGATTTCAGGTAAACCTGTTGGATTATAACCTACTGATTTCTGACTTGTCGTGTTCAATGACATGGTTGTGAGGAAGTTTAGGTGGCATGAGCTTGATTGAATGTTCTCTCCCGATAGTGACCAGCTGATTGGGAGCAAATAAGTTGTTGCAGAGGATTTGGCATTGTACTTAAAGATGAATCACATTTCATTGTTCACTTGCTGCTGGGGATCTTTTGAAATACACCAGAAGACTCTCTACCAGGATTTCATATTTGTTTCAGAAACCCTAGGAGCACTTTACCTAAAATTAACAAATGGCAGGCTACTCCAATAGGCCAATCTATTGGAACCACCATGAAAATGGCGGTTGGTTGAACTTGGCCATGCTTTCAGGGGTCGAAGAGTGTAGTGTTGGAAAAGCATGGCCAGTCAGGCAGAATCCAAGGAGCAGGAAAAGCATGGCCAGTCAGGAAGCCCTTCATCATGCTTTGAGGGGCATCGGACTGAAAGGTGAGTAAGAAATGGATATTGGTGAAAGAAAACAGGACAAACAGCTGTGAGAGAATGATGAGAAATTCATGTTTTATTATTCACTGGCTGGCCAGCATTTATTGCCCGTCCCTAACTGCCCTGAAACTGAGTGGCTTGCTAGGCCATTTCAGAGGGCAGTTGAGGGTGAACTACATTGCTGTGGGACTGGTGTCACATGTAGGCCAGACCAGGTAAAGAAGGCAGATTTCCTTCTCTGAAGGGCATTAGTGAGACGGATGGGTTTTTCCAACGATCGGCAATGGTTTCATGGTCATCAGTAGATTCTTAATTCCAGATTTTGTTTTAATTGAATCCAAACTCCCCTGTCTGTCATGGCAGGATTTGAACCCCAGTCCCAAGAGCAATAGCTGAGTTTCTGGATGAATGATCTAGTGATTATACCATTAGGAAGGATAATAATAATAATAAAATAATACAGAAGAGTAAGATGAACTATTCCCTCAGTCCTCATCCTCAAAACTTCTTCCATCAGAACCTCCAGTATCATATTTGTGAACCTCTCTGAATGTACTAGCCACTGTCGCTGTGCGCAGCCAACCCAGTCTACACTGTCTCTGGGAGTGGTCAGGTGCAGCATCTATATACTCCCCACGAGAATTGATTCTGCTCAGCACTCAACTGTGAAACTTGCTGGTGTTTCTAGTTCACCACTTCCAGGCAAATTCAAGTTAAGATAAGTCGGTCAGAAACTGTTGTCTGAATCCAAGCTTTTAAACAGGCCCGCCTTACTAGCACAGAAATGATTTAGCATCTGCTTTCAGTGTTCCCTCAAAATTATCCCTGATAAATCTTGGCCAACTCACCGTAGTCTATTAGAAGCAGTGAAGTGAAACCATGCTATTCCACTGTCGCATCTGAAGAATGTGTGATGGGCTGAGTGAGTTTACTCTGTACCATATCAATCCTGTGATTCTGTGATGGGAAGGCTAGTGTTTATTTTTAATAGTGAATTTGTAGTGAGAGATCAACAGCAACTTGCAGGTTTGCAGATCTGTCTCTCTTTAAGAGGCTTCCACCAAACATTGTTTCTTTCTGGGGGGTGGGGGTAGGATGAAGCCAGACTTTCAGCAGTCATAGGGATGGGCGGGCCAAAGGGTCAGAATATTCACCTCCATTTATTGGGACATTGGTCCACACAAGGCAATAGTTCCATAAGATATGGAAGCAGAATTAGGCCATTTGGCCCATTGAATCTGCTTCATTTGATGAAATCATTACCATTAGGTCATCAAGACCTCATATTCCCACCCTACAGCATACTAGTCCAAAGCTCGCTTATACCTTCTATACCCACCATATCCTTCATACCTCTCAATGCGCTCTCATAGCCCCCACACTCTCTTGATGCCTCCCGTGGCCTTTATAACGACCATGCCCACACCACTTTGCTATGTATCATCAATAACCAACTGCCCACCATCCACAATGGGCAGACCTCAAAAATCTGGAGTGAAGGGCCAGTGAGGGCTGAAGGTATTTGGTTCTGAACTTTTTATTTCTCTATTTTCTAATTTATTCCTCTTATCTATAATGCTGGAAGTTTTACTTTTAATTTTCTTTTTTTTTGGTCAAAGAATTTGAACTGAAGAATCTGTACCTCGGTACCTTTGTACCTCAGATGGCGCTATAAGTGGTGACTTGTGACCTTTTCACTGTACCCATGTGAGTACACATGGCAATAAAACTAATTCATAATTCACAAATTTCTATCAAGATAATGGGTAGTCGCATTTCAGAATAAAACATTCAAGGAAGCCATACAAAAATGTTAAAGTTCCTCAGGTCCCTCATCTGTTGGAAAAACAATCACTTGGTAATCACAGCAAAAACAGACAATCCATTAATAATCTCAAAATTGTCAATCAAACTATTTACACACAATCCCCTGCTGAGATAATTTACACAGTATTGGTTTGTAGCTTTTAAAATCCAAATAGTCACAATTACCCAACTACCAATTTAAATGCAAACAATGCGGTGAATTAAAACTGTAAAGAAAAATGATGGCTATTGTTCGGGTATGTCAACTGAAACAGTCTATGAGCAGACATGTTTTTCTTTCTGAAAATGAAAGATACAAAACAGTTTTGTTTTTAATAAAAGGCACTTTGGGCAGATAAATTAATCCAGATATGACAGTAGAATTTCGAAGCAGTATTTGCTGTGGTTTAATTATGTGATAGCATTTTTCCAATGGATAAAGTACTCCAATGTATCTCAACATCTCAATGTAAGGGTCAATTTACCCTGCTCAAGACAGGATGTGAAAAGCCCCTCCTGCAGTAAATATACATGTAATAATCATTCACAACATTACCATTGAAACAGAAAGGGACATTTATTTCAAATTAAAGAATTCTAGGAGCAAGAGGCTGTTTTTTCTCAAGGTTGCACTTGGGGTATTTGTTTTGCTGTGGTTCACAGTTGATCTGAGAACCTGTGACAACAGACTCTTTGAGAAAAAGCCAAATTCCAAACTAATTGTTGGTAAGTTTAAAACATCTACATTCTGCAATGAAGTCAGCAAGAAAAGGGGTGTGATCTAACTTCTTGCATCTTTATAGTTGGCAGGGAAAAACCATTAGAAATGGGAATTGGGGCAGAAATGCCAGAATCAGGTCCCACCATCTTATTTTAAACATTTCCTAAACAGGCCTGACACGTGGTGAAAATTCCATCCGAAAAGAGTTGGTGACCTGATGAAAACAAATAAGGTAACTAAGTTGCACTCATACCACATCCCACATGACCTAAGGATGTGCCAAACCACTTTTATAGGGCAGTTATTGTTGAAATGTCGCAAAGTGCAGCAATGAATTTGTGCACAGCAATATCAGCCATTAAATAACTGATCAGATTATGTGAACAAAGGAGGTATAGTGAGTAAGTTTGTAGATGACACCAAAAAGGCTCATTCCATACATGCAGAGGGTGGTATGTGTATGGAATGAGCTGCCAGAGGAAGTGGTGGAGGCTGGTACAATACACATTTAAAAGCCATCTGGGTGTAGATATGAATAGGAAGAGTTTAGAGGGACATGGGCCGAATGCTGGCAAATGTGACTAGATTGATTTAAGATATCTGGTCAGCGCGGACATGTTGGACCAAAGGATCTGTTTCTGTGCTGTACATCTCTATGACTCTATGGCTCTATTATCTGTGATAATCAGGGGTAAATGTTGGCCAGGACACTGGGAGGATGCTTTCAAAGGTTCCTTTCAATAATGATGCAGTATGATGTGGATAAGGTATGTAATTCAAATACACTGATGTCATTTCACATCCTTCCCTTGGTAAACAGAGCAGCCATTACAGGATCAAACTGTGAAATGTGAATGGGACCAATCGAGCTGGGAGGATGTAACAGGGAGCCTGTATGATTTACTCATTTCACTCTCATGGCAATGCTGTATTTCCCCCAAGGAGGTTTCTCATTAAACATTTTGGGGTTGTGGTCAATGTTATGCTCCTAAACATTACCAGACATGAACCGTCTGTTCTCAGCAACCCTCAAACCTTTACCATGGGAAGGGTCATGTTAGTCACGTTGTTGCAGCAGTCAATTAGTAGGAAATTGATTCCTACCAACCATGTATGGATTGTTGTTGGTTTAACTTTACACACTCCCATTATGTATTCTGGAAGGCTATGAGACTAACGTCACATCCCAGTTGATGTGCAACATATTTGATGCCCTCATGCATGATAGCTTCAATTTGTCTGGAATAATTGACACTCTAAATGACTCCTGTACTGATTGCAAGCAAAGTGTGAAGCTAAGGCACTTAATCAAGTCAGGAATTGTGTAAGGCTGAGCAAACTCTAGACTAATGGAGACACAGCTAAGACTGATTTTATTTCTTATACAGTTTATTATAATGTAGAGAAAAAAAACTCATTTTTTTTCTGCCAGTGTGCTGGGGGAGATCATTTGTGGTGCCTATTAATATTTTAAAACCAGTTTTTGTGTTTGGCACCAGTGGGAGAAACTCTTCTGTTATGTGATACCAACATCATAAGCAATCATCTCAATGTGCCGCTAAAGCCCCAGACAGATGTCAATTCGACAGGGTCACTGACTATTGAACCAGGTATCTCAGTAATTCCTTGACTTTGTCAAACTCAAGGGCACAAACACTAAATGATCATTCCCTAACTACGTTTCTCGATTGTTTGGATCACATCAATTACAGAATAACAGCATAATAGAACAGCATTGCACAGGAGGAGGTCATTCAGTCCATTGAGTCCTTAAGGTTTCTTTCAAGGAGCAATCTAGATATTCACTTCTGCAAACTCCTGCAATTCCTTTCTTCTTCATGAATGAATCTACTGCCCTTCCGATGGCTCCAATTGAACCTGCAGCCACAATTCTATCAGATAATACTTTCTGAATCCTAAGCTGAATGCATTTTCTCTGTGTTGTGTCTGCCAATCGCTGTGCACTCTGGTTATTATAAAGTGTTCTTTTTCACTCTCACCTTAGCTGGCTAAACTCTTCATGATGTTTCACACTCTTTACTGTCTCTGCTTCAAGGTTTGTTCAGTCTGCCCAGCTAATTGTAATCCTTTATGCTTGGGAACTGATCCCTGTGGATCATTGTAACCTCCTCAAACCCTGATGTCCTTTCCGAAGTGCGGCACCTAGATTTTGACAAAATATTCTAAACATGTCGATGTATTTTCCTGTAGGTAGGACATAAAACAGTAAATGCACAAGATGTATCTTCTACAAATATATCTTCTTTTCAAACAGTAAAGACACACACACACACAAAGTTTGCAGGGTGAATTTGAACTTGCAGAATTACATTTTATTTTGCTCAAAAACTGCATGAATCCATGTACGATTCTGTAATTCCCTTTTCTAGATTAGAATCAGTCTGAACATTGGGGCACAGACAACCTCACACAGGGCACCTCACACTTTCAATGCATTATCTGGCCAACATGGCACTTGTTGTTAAAAGTTCACTTGAGAATATAACTTTAAAAAAGTTCTGGGATTTACATATGAAAGAACTGAAGCCAACACGCCTACTCTAAAAGATGAGAGACTTAACAAACATTCCAGGTCTTTGTCAATATATAATTTCAGTTACATCACACTGTAAACTTTTGCCATAAATTCTGTGTCCTACAATCTTATACTCCACAACCAGCTGGTGAAGGAGCAGTGCTCTGAAAGCTCGTGCTTCCATATAAACCTGTTGGACTATAACCTGGTGTTGTGTGATTTTTAATTTCCTACAGGAGGGAGACCAGAAATGCATGCAGCATTCCTAACCAATGTCCTGTACAACCACAACATGACCTCTCAACTCCTATACTCAATGCTCCGACTACAGGCAGGGCTGACTGGAGAGAGGTTAGGTTCCGGCACATTGCTGCAAGCGTGGAGCGGAGGATCTTGAAGGAGAACTGTTGCTGGTGTTTTTGAATCTGTAGTCTGTACTATTTGTCCTGTTCGGATCCGAACTCTGTTGGTTTAAAGGTTGTCCGGAGTCCATGTGGGATGAGTTGGTTACGGACACAAGCATATCAAATGCTTTCTTCACTCTTCCATTGACCTGCGACTTGACTCTCAAGGAACTGTGTACCTCCACTCCAAGGTCTCTTGGTTCAGCAACAGTTCTCAGCACCTTACCATGACGTGCATAAGCCCTGCCCTGATTTGACTTTCCAAAATGCAGCACCTCACATTTATCCAAATTAAACTCCATTTGCCATTCTTTGGCCTATTAGCCCATCTTGTATTACAAGGATGCTACCGAGACTGGAGATGTTGAGCTATAAAGATAGGCTGGATAGGCTGGGACATTTTTTGCTGGAGTGTAAGAGATGAGACATGACCTGATAGAGTTTTACAAAATTATAAGGGGCATAGATAAGGTGAATAGCAACGGTCTTTTCCCGAGGGTAGGAGAGTTCAAAACTAAAGAGCATATTTATAAAGTGAGATGAGAAAGATTTGAAAGGGACCTGAAAGGCAATTTATTCACAGTTCATCTGTGGAATGAACTGCCAGAGGAAGTGGTAGATGCAGGTACAGTTATAACATTTCAAAGGCATTTAGACAGGTGCACAAATAGGAAAGGTTTTGAGGGATATGGGCCAAATGCAGCCAAATGGGTCTAGTTTAGTTTGGGAATAATGGTCGGTGTAGATGAGCTGGACTGAAACATCTATTTCCGTGCTGCGTGAATCTATTAATCTAAAAGAGCCAGTTAAAAGAACTTTGCTGGAAAACATGGCAAAAATGTTTGCAGAAGATAGAAAAGATTGCTGTGAAATGATAGTGATGTGGATAGCTGTCGAGGACTAAAGATGAGGTGGGGTCACGTGTTCTAAAAAAATGGCAAATGGAATTCAAGCTGCAGAAGATATATTGCTTTCAGGGACAGCAAACAAGGTAAAGATACACACTATAAATAACAGGATATTAAGAAGTGGAGGAACAGCTTTAGCCTGGACAACATGTTCACATGATCCTGAGGCGGCAGTGCAAGTGGATAAAGGTGCAATGAAAGCACAATGTCCTTTCGAAGCTGAGACATATAATACAGAAAGAGGTATGATAAAACTGAGCAGAAAACTAGTTAGGCCAGAGCTGGAATTCTGCACACATTGCATATGTTCTAATCACGCATTGCTGTGTAAACACACCAGAAAAAAACTGGAGGAGCTTTGGAAACATTTTTCCAGGTCTGTAGGAGGAAGAATTTTCAATAAATTGGTTACCAGGTCAAAATATGGAGGAGGTAATCCTCTTGCAAGGATACATGCCTCGAAGAAGTTTTCCTCCTCTCTCTACAAGAATCTCAGGGAGTCCCTCTCCCACTGCAACTCCCAGGTCATTTCCTCTGTCCTGAAGCTCTTCAACCATGTCCTGAAACAAACTCGCTACCACAGCCACATTTGCTTCCTCAGAGTCTGCGTCCGTAACCGACATGGACTCCGGACAACCTTTAAACCAACAGAGTTCGGATCCGAACAGGACAAACAGTACAGACTACAGATTCAAAAACACCAGCAACAGTTCTCCTTCAACATCCTCTGCTCCACACTTGCAGCAATGCGCCGGAACCTAACCTGTCTCCAGTCAGCCCTGCCTCAGCTGAGGGCCACACTCTCTCAGAATTGCAAAGGACCCACTCTGTACTATATTCTCAGGAGAATTCATACTCTCAACAAACAGTATTTCAACTCCATCTCAAACATCAAAAACTGAAAGTACAACAACCTTTTATCTACCCACCTCCATAACCAGTGCTCCTCAAACATTCCAGAAGATTCCCCCAGCCTCTGAAACTGCTCAGAAGCCATTAGCCATGTGGCTGGTGCAGCTGCCTACCCCACGTTGATTGATGACGTCACTTCTGCCCCCATCATGTCCACTCCCACAACCACTTCCGCCCCTCACAATTCCTCATGCATCACACATGACATCACTTCCGCCCCTCACATCATTGCTGATGCCACACGCTCAGTGACTTCCACCACTCCCACTGCCGTGGTCTGCCACCACTTCCGCCCCAACCAACGCCACTCACCTGCATTCTGCTGACACGCCCCCCACAGATCCCACTGTCACCATTCCCGGCCCCCAGAAGCCTGAGGGGAACACCACCCCTGCTCATGACTCCACCCCCATTCCCCTGACCATCACACCCACTCCAGTTACTGGCTCCGACCCCACTCCCAGCTCCACACCCACACCAGATCCCAGCTCCCGGCCATGCCGAGTTTTCACCATCCCTCCAGACCTCCCCCTCACTGAGGACGAATGATCAGTCCTCAGCAAAGGACTCACCTTCATCCCCCACCGTCCACGCATCAATGAATTTAACACACGCCGTGACGTCGAACACTTCTTCCACCGCCTCCGGCTTACTTGACTCCTGCCCACCTTCCGAGGACCCCTTCGCCCACCTTCAACACACTGCATCCACCTGGACACGCCACGCTGGACTATTACCTGCCCTCGACCTCTTCATTTCCAACTGCCGCTGGGGCATTAACCGCCTCAACCTGTCTATACCCCTCCCCCACTCCAACCTGTCACCCTCACAACGCGCAGCCCTCCAATTCCTCTGCTCCAATCCCGACCTCACCATCAAGACAGCAGATAAAGGTGGCACAGTGGTAGTCTGGCGCACTGACCTCTACACCGCTGAAGCCAAACGCCAACTCGAGGACACCTCTTCCTACTGCCCTCTCGACCATGACCCCACCCCCCATCACCAAACCATCATCTCCCAGACCAGACCATCTCCCAGAACCTCATCACCTCAGGAGATCTCCCACCCACAGCTTTCAACCACATAATCCGGGAACCCCGTACTGCCTGGTTCTACCTCCTTCCCAAGATCCACAAGCCTGACCACCCTGGCCGACCCATTGTCTCACCATGGTCCTGTCCCACTGAACTCATCTCTACCTACCTCGACACTGTCCTGTCCCCCGTAGTCCAGGAACTCCCCACATACGTTCGAGACACCACCCATGCCCTCCACCTCCTCCAGGACTTCCGTTTCCCCGGCCCCCAACGCCTCATCTTCACCATGGATATCCAATCCCTCTACACCTCAATCCACCATGACCAGGGCCTCCAAGCCCTCCATTTTTCCCTCTCCCGACGTCGCCAACAGTACCCTTCCACCGACATTCTCATTCGTTTGGCCGAACTGGTCCTCACCCTTAACAATTTCTCCTTTGAATCCTTCCACTT